>NW_026562378.1:14035000-16593750 GCF_027474105.1 Poeciliopsis prolifica
GTTACCAAGAGAGGAGGAAACAGACAACCTGCTGTTCACAAACCACCGATGAGACTCCGATTTCTAGAACACAGAAAAACCAGGCAAATTAATTCATTTTTTTACTTGTGGACTTTAACCGCTGTAACTCTGTCAGGATAAAGAGAGGGAGACAGGGAGAATCAGGATAAGGTGACGCTTAATCAGAAACAGGATCATGAAAAGAGAGTAAAGGGAGAAAGAGAGGTGAGAGAGAAAAGAGGTGGGGCATATTCTGAGTGAGATCAGCGACATGCACACATTTCTCATGAGTCATTAACTCACTGGTTTCTTGTCGGAGTTGTAAGGAGTTTGACGGGCTGTGGAAATATAAATCTGGTGTTACTTATCATGGATTTCTAAACAAAGTAAGTAAGAGATTATATTTTTTTAAATAAAATCTCACATATTTCAGATAACTTTCCTGATTGACTTTTAATTGTTAAACTCACATTGACTTGTTAGTTATTTCCTCTTTTGTTTTTCCCAATCACACAGATTATTTGCTGGAGTGTTCTGTATGAGTTTTAAGTGGATAAATAAACTTAGATGGATAACTTGTAAACTTCACGAGTGACAAAGTTTTAGTCATAGAACACATAGGTTTTCTGTTCAATATATTGCTGTTTGTGTCCAAGTAAAAGAAGCAAAGAAGCCTAATATGTGTCTCTTCTTTATTTTTTATCAGGCTGTAAACAGAGTTGAATGCCAGGACACGGAGGCCGTCTGTCTCGGTTCACTGCTTCCACAGCAACTTCTGCCGGGATAACAGCAAGTTAATAGATTACAAACAAACAAACAAACCAAAACATAACAAGGAGAGCAACAATGCACCTGCCAGACTAGGCTCCTGGAAAACTCCTATATGGAGCTTTGATGCAAAATGTTTCTTCTCAAATCTTCCCTCTGGTGCATCGTCTTCAGCCTGTGCTCGTCAGCCTGTGGCTTGGAGTTCATAGAGTATGACGGCGATGCAGTTATTTGCCCACAGGTACTGTGTGAAGTAGAGCTTGGATAGGCTCAGGATGACACTTTTTAATTTCCTTTTAGTGTTGGCATAGCTGCCTCCCACTTTTAATTTCCCTTGTAACAGATGAACTGTTTCACAACAAAAAAAGTAATCAAAAACTGATAGCGAGATAAAACCATCTGCTAGCATGTTGTCCTGCAGGAGTGTTATCAACAGAACAAACAATATTTGCTGTCTGTTTCGTTTCATTGACTAAACATACATCTGTTCCTCTCAATTGTCTCTTTTCAAGGCATTTTCTGACTGCACCATCAAAAACGGTCTTTATGAACAAAAGGACAACCATGTTCAGTTCGAAGCATCGTTCAAGCTCTGCTGTAAGGACAACAGAAACTGTGCACTTTGTCTTGTGCTGGAGACAGAGGTCAGCAACATCCTTAAGGATACAGATGTGGAAAACGACAACCACTCTGGCACTGATGAGGACGATGACAGTGAGGACACAACACTTGAGAGATGTAAGGTTTTATTTGAGCCCTTTGCAACTCCTTATTCTGATCTGCAAACATGTTCAATTTGTCCTCGAATAACACCAATATACCATTCTATATACTTGGATTGAAGTAACAATTTGTTGCGATCAAACAATAATAATAATTGCAACAATAATACCATATGTTGCTTTTTATTTAACAACTTGTCGAGAAAGGGTTAACCTAGGTTGCAAATGTTTTTAAAATTGACTGCGAGTTTTAAACACATCAAAAGAACCTTTTGCGGTAACACTTTATCTGACGGGTTGTGAATTAGACTGTCACAACACCGTCATAAACATGACAACACCTGTCATAAACATGAGTAAGTCTTCATCAATATTTATGACTGTTGTCATAAAGTGTCATTCGGTAAATTATGACACTTTTAAGACAAAGTTGACATTGTTCAAAATGTTTTTGTTATGCCATTTAGACATTAACCAAGAAATCATGATCTGACATAAATGTGTTATAAACGTATTACTGATTACATTTTAAGCAGATCAACATAAACTACAGGCAGAAATATAGCTAAGTTAACTTATCAATACACAGTAGAGCAATGTTACAAATGGATAAACAGGCAAATTAAAAACATAAAAATCATTTAAAACCGAGATGATCTCGGTCTGGGCCTGTGGTGGTTTGAGAATGAGATTACTACGAAATGATTAACAGGCCTAGATGACATTTTGGGGACGTAGTATAATCATTTAAAATAGGTGTGCTGGAACAGAGACAAATCTGAACATGGAGAACCACTGACACATATTGTAAAAGTTAATTAGTAATATCTTCCACTTTTATTGTAAGAGCTCTGCAACGCCAGGACAAGCAGTCGCCAAATCGCTTTTACAATCTGGTAATCGTCATTTCCAGTGAGGCAATTTTCAGCTAGTTGTCAAAGACAACATCTAAGGTGTAAGATGGCGATTTTTGAGATCAATTCTGAAGTCAAGTGACATGCAAAATATTTGCTGATTGCCACCTCTAATCAGTCAAATAGTCACGCATAATTATATCTACATTTGGATAGAGACAAAGTTGATGACTCTCAGAGTTTAAATTTGATTTTCAAAGGAAAATTACATAAAATGGGCCCTTTCTATGTGTCAACTCTCAAACTGTGAGTTTGAAAGCGATAGATCCTGTGCAGAATGATTGAGTGATAGCATGTCAGCAAATAAGAAAGACTTTTGTTCTTAATATTCATTTTCCACATATAACACAGACAAACAGGAGAAAAGCAAAAAGGAGAAGTTGTTTTCTGAGACATCAGTTGTTTCACTGCTGTCTCAGTCCTTTTATTGCCTCACCTTCGCTGTGGTTTTTCTGTTGTAATAGCTTCTGTGACGGCATGTTACCAACATCCAGCCAGCACCATTCCCAGATGCAAGAAGGTGGAGTTTACAGTTAATCACACCTCTCTTGCTCACCAGAACAAGAGCAAGGTACTGCAAATTTCCATCTACTTTGTACGGCTGAAGAGTTTCAACTTAAGCACCTCATTCACAGTTTGTTTTGTACATGTGATCTTGACAGATAACCATGGTGATCACAGACGAGTTTCATTTCGGAAGCCAAATAACCGTTTACAGCAACATGCGACTTGATGCGCCTTCAGAAAAGAATGGTACAGCGTTAAACACTTAATACTTTTTTCTTTTATTATTTACGTTTATGTCAAAACGTGAGCTGAACTAAACAGCTAGTATGTGGCAATACTTAATGAGGGCATTGTTTCACCATCAAGTTTCAATTGCATAACAAGAAACCGGATGATTTCCTTTGAGCAGCAGGTCAAAACATGTTCAGCTTTATGACACATGTTTCTCTTTGTCCACAGTGTGTTCCCAGGAATTTTTCCAGAAACGCATACCCATGTGTCCAGGTAAAGAAAAAAAACCCTGAAAAATCAAACCTTAACTGAAATTAAATTTTTATTTTTTGTATAACATATACAGCTCTGGAGAAAAATTAAGAGACCCAATATTGATTTCTGAACTCTTCCGGAGCTAAAACATTAGTGTTGTTGTTTCTAAATAAAAATTGACTTGTTTTCTTTGCATTATGCAAGGTCTGACAGCACTGCGTATTTATTGTTATTTTTCGACCATTTCTCATTTTCTGTAAATAAATTTACTTGTAATTTCGGAGACATGTTGTCAGTAGTTCATAGAATAAAATAATAATGTACATTTTACTCAAGTAAAATCAGAGAAACTGATCATTTTAAGTGGCCTCTTAACTTTTTTCCTGGGATGTACATCTTTTAAAAAATGACAATATTTGATTTTCAATGTTTCAGTGCCAATATTCCACATCAATCCAGTAATCAAGGAAAATGATGTTGAGCTGCAGATTGTGGGCAACAAGTCGCGTCCCTCACTCTGCATCAAATACGAGGAGAACGGACGCTGTCTGGTTAGTGTTATGAATGGGTTCAGTTACAGGATGGGAGTGGGACTGTATGTGTAAAGTCTCAAGGACAAATTGTTTACTAAGTAGAGTTTAGGAAATATTAGCAATAATATTGTAAAAAAAAAAAAATTGTCAGATTTAATCATTCATAATTCATTCAGGCTTGTTGAACAAAAAGCTGAATAACAAAGCTGAAGTGTATTCTGATAAACATGTTGTTTTTGAAGACTAAACTTTACAATCTTTTCACATTTTGTCCATTTTTTTTTTTTTTATTATCTCAGACCAAAACAAAGTAGGACATAACTGTAACATGGAAGAAAAAACAGGCATGACGTTTAAGTTTTTTAATTATTTCTTTTTACAAATAACTTCTGAAAAGACTAGAGCATTTGTCTACTACTGCAAATGCAAGACATTTATTGTGTAATCTAGACTTGAAGGCTCAGGTCAAACTGGATGGACAGTTTCTGTGTTAATTTGTTTTTAATGTTGCGTGAATAATATGAATAGTCGCAAAACTAAATCAGCAAATTTGACATTTGGTGTAGCCCAGACTACACCACCAGCTTTCATTAACACTGATGTTTTGTTTCTGTTCCTGAACAGAGTCTGGCCCAGACCACCATCCCTATTCATTCTGTGGCACCTTGCATGTGCATACAGGTTCTCTTCATGTTTTTGCCCAAACCATGAGATATCAATAGTTACTCTTGTTTTCACTGACGTAATGACACGCTTTGGTGTATTTGTGATGTTTAGGTGTGGGATAAAGATGATGAGGGAGTTGTGCGTTCTCAATTATGCCCCTTTGAGAAAAAAGGTAGCATTATCTCTTCGAAATGTTTCTCATCCTCTTAACAACATTAAGCAGAGGAGGGCAGATCATCTGTAAAAATTGTCTTTTTTTTGTCGTTTAAAGGATTGCCACCTCATTTACAACACATCATGTGGAAAAACGTCTCGGTGAATGTGCGCCTGAGCAAAATTGGTGACAGGAACACAGTCCTTCTATGGAACCTTACTGCCCCCTGCAGGCTGGATGGTGAAGTGTCGCTTTGTCACAAACCGAGCAGCAACGAAAATCTTTCTGATGTGAACAACTGGAAACAAAACAAAATGGGACTTTGGGTAAGAACAGCATAAGTACATGAACAGTGTTGTATTTCTTTGTCTTTCTTTGAAAAGCAAAATATATTATCCCCAGTTTTTGGCCTGATTAAGTTATTTTTCCCCCTGTATCATTCTTTCTCATTTCTGATTTGAATTCATTAAATACTGTTCATGCTTAAATTTGTACAATATTCTAACAATAGCATTGCAAACATCATGAGCGCCATCAGTCGCATACCTCCAGGAAATTCAAATCTGAAATAACTAGTGATATTGTGAACAAAGCTCTGGAACATTGTCAAAGTGCAAAGTATCACTAATAATTTACCTCTGTGTACCTTTCAGGAAAAACCAGGGGCATTTGAAAACGTTGATGAAAGCGTTTCCCAGTGTGTGATGGTAAATATTTACACAAGCCCTCCAGTTAAATATCCGCTCAGTTAGCGATGTGTAATAACCAAACTGTTTTTAATTATCTGTGAAGGTGAAAATAAAGGGAGCACATCAGGAATTTGGTCCATTTTGTACATCTGACAGTAAGTGTGAAAGGTTTAGCTGTTAATTCTGGCAGCAGGATGATGTTTTCTTTTCTTTTACAATCCAACCACAACTTTTTTTTTATCTGAAAAAGTTATTTTTAAACCTGTTTTTATTGCAGCTCGCAGATGGCGCTGGACTCTCCTGATTATCGGTGTTGTACTGGTTGGTTGTCTGACAGCATTAATGATTCATTACCTGCGTGATTATGTGAAGAGTAAGTTTCATTTTTTTCATATTTTGTTTAAAGCTTCCGGGATTTCTCTTTAGAAGCTTGAATTACCAAAACAAATTGACTTCTTGAGGTCATTCGTTTTTTTTTGTAAATGCACAAGCTTAAAAATCAATTTGAAGAAATACACACAAAAAGACAGTGCATTGTCCAACTTACCCACAGTATAATTTATAACTTTATGACAAAGCATTGCGTGTTTGGGTTGGAATTTGCCCCCAGCATATCTGTCAAAAGCTCTTTTCATTTGCCCCATAAACCACGGCATGTTTATTAGATTTTAAAACCTCTTTGCGTCATACTTTTTTGAAGCATCAAACACAAGAAAGATAGATATTCAATAAGCAGATCTGCTAAATCTTCAGGTATATTTATTTTATTTACTCTGATTTTTGCAGAGTGGGTGTGGAGCTGGCGGCACGGTGGATTCGTAAAGAGTAAGAGTTTTTTTTTTCTCTATGTAAAATTATTTTGTTTATAATCATGCAGGACATATCTGGATTTAGTTTTCCTTTTTCTCTCTCAAGTCGGCAGGAAGGGCCATGTGGTTCTGCTGAGCCCCCCAGATTTGGATGACGCTGTTTCAGAGTCAGTTTGTCTGCTGGGTTCCCAGCTCTGCAGCCAAGGCTTCAGTGTGTCTGTGGACCAGTGGTGCAGGAAGGATCAATGCACAATGGGACCTCTGCCATGGCTCTACTCCCAACTCCAGAAGCTGGACAACATGGGTGGTCGAGTTTTGCTGGTTCTCACCCAGAAAGCCTTAGAAAAAACCGAAGAGTGGACCCTCTTGAACAACGGCGGAGGAGGAAAGGGTCAGCAACAGATGAAATCACCTTATTCTGATCTATTTATGGCCTCATTGTTCATCATTCAGGCCCACAAGAAGCTGGGCAGGGCGGCCGAGCGCTTTGTTCTGGTGAAAATCGACTCCCACCAAACAAAGAATCACAGCAGCGACGATAAACTTCCAGAGCTGCTTCAAGGGCTTCCTCTGTTTCTGCTTCCCTCTCAGAGCCAGTCGCTCACAACTGAACTGACCGTAGAAGAGGCAGGTACGACACGGACAGAATGGAGGAGGAATATCTGAAGGAAGTGGAGGTTATCAAAACCCTTTTGTTAAAAAAAACGTGGATGAATTCACAAAAAGATGTCATATAAAAACTTCTGCTGGAGAATCAACATGAAGGATATGCTGGACTAAACATGACAGAGAAGAAGGTTGACTATAAAGACAGACTCTTTGGTTTGTAAAGAAGTAGCCCTGAATTTTAAAAGTGAGGTTCTGGTGCCAGGTTTGTTATAATGTAATAGTCTTTTTTTGTAGAAAGACTGTGTTTTGGTCTCCTCTCGGTCCTTTGCTAAAAATCTGAAATATGTTCCTGAAGCAGGTGACGTGCAGCGTCATAAATAAATCTGAAGGGCAATAAGCACATAAATATGTAGACAGGTACAATGTAATTTATGGCTTCTATTTTTATTGTAAATAAATTGTAAATAGGGATTTTTTTACTCATCTGTAAATGCTTCAAATATATAATATAATTGTACATTTTTCAGATGAACAGCATCAAAATATTAGTATGTAATAGAATAGAAACTGTCTTTATTGTCCTGCAAAGGGGAAATTGAAGTGTTTACACAAACAGTTCTTAAAGTGTTTAAAACGATACATAAAGATTAATAATAATAATAATAATAATAATAATAATAATAATAATAATAATAATAATAATAATAATAATAATAATAATAATAATAATAATAATAATAATAATAATAATAATAATAATAATAATAATAATAATAATAATAATAATAATAATAATGAAACAATGCACAAGACTATAACAACAGAAAGCTGCACGTCTTTAACTTTAACAAAATAAAACTTCTGGTCATGGCGCAGAATCTGACCCAGTCACACTTTGCTAAAAATAAACTTACGACCTGAATGCAGAGGATCGTATTGGTTCAGAGCAGGTGTCAGTTTACCAAAGCAGGGGTGCGTTTGTGAAGAGTTTTTATGACGATCCAGGCGGGCGGCGTTAGGAGACATGAGCGATAACAACGAGCCTCGCTCCCTGCGGTGCTTTGGATGTAATTCCCAGTCAAATGGTCAGAGCAGCGCGTTAAAAGCGTCTCGTTTGGGTTGTATGTTGGACTTGTGTAAGGAGGAGGTAAAAAGGCGCTCTGTTGTGCTTAAAGTGTTTTCTTAAATCCACTTTCTGTGTGTGTTGTTTAACTATCAGTTTTGCAGAAAGTTAATATTTGTCTTTATTTTGAGATTATAATTGTTGGCACTGGTTTTTTTTTATTTATGTATTTCATGCAATTTCTGAAAAGCCAAAGGCATTTGTGTGATGTACTCTATTGTTTACAAGTACTGTTATAAATACTATTGCTGTATTGAAGATGTATCTCTTAAATAAAACAGGGCAGCGTTGGTGCTGATGTAAGTTATGTATTTTAAAATCTGCACTCAAAAAGACAGAACAACTTCTGGCCAGACATTACACTCCTATTCAGTAAAGTAAATATTATTGCAAATTCAAAAGCTCAAATTGCTGATACATGTAGCTGATGACAGACTCATATTTTCAAGCCTTTATTTCTGTTTGTTATGATGGTTTTTCTGATTAAAGCTAATAGAAACATAAAATTTATTTTATTTTAATAAAATAAAGAGTGAAGGTTATTTTAAGAAAGTACTTTCAGTCTGACAAACAGCGTGTCAAATAAAAAGGGCTGAAAATAGGTGACAGTTGTATTTAGTCATAATTATTTGCTCATGTGTATCTCTGGGTAAAAGCAGGAGACCAAACATAGACACATTTTTGTGTCTGCGTCACTGAGTTTCAAAAAAACGTTCTACCTTCATAGATTGTCCAATTAGTCTTGCTGACATTTTATGTATTATCATCCTAAATAGTCTAAAAGAAAGAAGCCCATTGTGAGCGAGGGTACTTTGTACCCAAAATGTACTGGTGCCTGGGTGGTAAGTCTTAGGGTTTTAGGCTGAAATTGCCAAGAAATTTACTTTATTTTTACATGACTACTGTGAAATGGGAAAAAAAATTAACTACAGATGGAAATAAAATGCAGGAAAATGTTAACACTACATTCCTCGAGGATAAATGCGATCAAGAAAAATACCAAAATCGTCACATGATGCAATGTGAAACTTGACATTTTGACAGGCGTTTGTTCACTTTTGTCATTGTTTCTAATCAGTCTTGATCCAGCAAGTGATCAAGACTGATCACTTGATCAGAGTGATCAAGACTGATCACTTGATCAGAGTGATCAAGATTGATCACTTGCTGGAGATGTGATCAGTCCAGGATGTGATCAGGGCCTTTCTCCTAATGACAGATGTTACTCTGACAGTTTATCTCTTGCTCGGATGGAAGCAAAATGGCTGCAGAGAACGCTGCTGCCAGCTGTGTGGCTGTGCAGCGTGCTGGCTGCTCATCAGGTCGACAGCTGCCTGCATCCTTGTAGCAAATGTTTAGGACAGGAAAATGACCTTTGCAAAGAGTGCAAGACTGGATGGGATCTCTATAATTTCACATGTGTAGGTAATACATACCAAGCTTTTTGTATAAATATGAGCATCATTTCTTTTACAGTATCTGTCAACACCTCAGGTGGTTAAGCATCTTTCTGTTTTGGTCGGTTTCAGACATCGATGAGTGTGGCACTGAGCTGGGTGCCTGCTCTCCAAACAGTTTCTGCTTCAATATAGAAGGCTCCTTTGAGTGCAGAGGTCAGTGCTTTATCAGGATTTATTTTATTTACTGAATGTGTGCAAGTATCCATTCAGTAAGTTAGAATATTATTATTGTGTTGAATTCACATATTAATACGTGGACCACTTTGTGGTTGATCTGCAACATTTCCTGTTTTCTGAAAGTTGCAAATAGGCTTTGCCACAGTGTCGTGTCTGATTCTCGTTCCATGTTTTCTGTTTTGTGAGAGCGCAGCATGTTAATAATAACTATTTTTAAGAATAAATGTTTTTAATATCTGCTAACGGTTACTTTCGAAGGTAATTTTATTCTGACAAGAGAAATTAAATTACTCTAATTTACTGAAAATAAATATATGTTGTGAAAAATCAAAATATCTTTACTGCTTCTAAAGTCTTCACCTCAAAACTCATCCTATCAATTTATGTTTTACAACATAGTTAATAATTTACTGTGTTTGTAACCTCTCAGAATGCAGTGGGATGAAAAGTCTTTGTATTTCCAGGCTGTGATGTGGCCTGTGTTGGCTGTATGGGTGGTGGACCAGCTCGCTGCAGGAAATGTGCTCCTGGGTACAGACTGATGGGCTCCAAGTGTTTAGGTTGGTGCGAATAACAGAAGAACAAATCTGCAAAAATGTTCTGGAATCATACCTTCAATTCAAGTAAATTTATTCTTTGACAAAAAAAAACTAACCAAAAAACATGTTAATGTACGATATGATTACTATGCTTTCATTGCACATGTGCTTTTCCACACAGGATGTGTGATGGTTCTAGAGGCAGTAATATTATCTGTTAACTTCAGTTGTTAAAATATTCTACATGTATCAAATATGACTTAAAACAAAATTTGACTTTGTAATTGAGTTTCTGTCACTTGCTCTTTCTGAAACTCCTTCAGGAGGTTATTACAACATTACAACCTTTTAACAACATTTCACTGTGAAGTGGCTCACATTTGCAAATGTTGCTGACTAGTCTGAAGGAGCTGAGAGGGGGATGCCCATGGAGGGCTTTTTCTGTGAGGCAAAAGCTTGGAAACTGAGGCTCCAGGGAGGAGCGGCTTCAGGTCCACCCAGGCATTTTGCACGGCTGAATATTTGCCAGGGGAGATTAAAGGATTTCTCAAACATGCGTGAAATAATGAAAGCAGCACTCCAGGTACATTTTGATGAGGGGATCACATTGTAACATGACATAAAGCTAAAAAATTATGATTTTACTGCCCCTTGCATTTCACAAACTCCACAGTGTATGATTTGACTGAGTATTTTCCTGAGTGTTAAAAATTTATTTACCTCCTTTTTCAGCATCCTCACATGGAGTTGTAGCAAGATTTACACAAACAACTTGCAAGTAAATGTTTTGTTTGCTCAGATATAGACGAATGTGGTGACAGAGTCCTTGCCTGTCATGGTCTGGATGAGATCTGTGTCAACACAGAAGGCTCTTTCCGCTGTGAGTGTGCTGAAGGCTTCTTCATGAAGGACAGCGTTTGTTTGAGGAAGCAGCTGCCCAGTGAGTCTAATGATTTTTATTTTGAGTTGACAACAAAAACTGAAGCTTACAACTCTCTGACTCTCCTGCAGATGCTCAAGGGAAAGGTCTCTTTGAGGATCTCCAAGATGATGAAGTGGAGGTGCTGCAGCAGATGTTTTTTGGGGTGGTGCTTTGTGCTTTGGCCACGCTGGCAGCCAAAGGAGATCTGGTCTACACATCGATATTCATGGGAGCAGCAGCAGCCATGGCAGGTTACTGGCTCTCAGACAGGGGTAATAGTGTCTTAAACAACATCCTGAAAGGGCGCTAATGCTCCAAATAGTAATAAAAAGGACACATTTAGCCTTAGATATGAAAATAAATCCAGTTGGTTGAAACAAGTGCCTTATATTCTGAAAAAAAAAATCCACAGAAACACTTTCAATGTTCTGATGAGCCTCATTAATCCGATTAAAAGCACCTTTTGTAAACAACCTTTAAGAAAACAGTTTTTTATTATTTCTGGATTAATACTAATTTCATTGGTCAAATATAATATTGTATGTTCTTGATTTATATAATGTGTTTCACTTAGAGAAATTAGTTACTGAAATAAATAAAGTTTACAATAATATTGTTTATTTGAAATATACCCCTACACTCTTGTACATACATATTCACATTAAACAGTTTTTATTTTGTGTTCAAATCATCCCGAAGGCAGCCGTTCTTAAAGTATGCGTTAGGTCTTTCATATTGATGATATATTTTATGCATTTTTAGATACACTCTGTGATGTGGCGTACTTGTCGCTCACCCAGCACAATGACTCTCATGCCAGTGTTTGCAGGGTGACAGTGGTTTGAAGACATAGAAAACGGCTGCTGGCCCAGTGATGCAAATGCACTATTATGTTATTTCTGTATTTACAGAAATGTAAATCTTTTTTTTGTCTCCATGGTTTGTAAAATAGTCTATATGCAGCCATTGCTTTTGTGGGCAGCAATGTTCTACAAAGAAAACGAGGCACGCTGATTTTAAATCAGAGTATTAAATCACCAACAAAGACAGAAAGAAAGTCACCTTTATTTGATGGATATAAACAAGCTGGCCAACACTCAATAGTATTATTCTGATACAGCACAGACAATAGCAAACTGGGGCACTAAGGACAGCCTCCTATTGTTAAAAAAGCAAACAAACCAAACATTACATAGTATCCATGCGTCATTCGAAACTTGCCCACTTCTTTTCTTTAACAATTGGCTGATAAAGTTCTCTTTTTTTTAAATAAATTAGTCTCTTTTGCATTGATAACACTTACACACATTCTGTTATCTGCACTCACTCACGCACACACAAGTTGCTCTCTTTTTCTGAATACATTTACACCAGTAACACCCCCACACCTGGAAAAAAAAAACATGCTGCGCTCTCACAAAACTGCACAGGCTGTCTACTAAGGGGACACAGTAAGTGAGACACATATCACTCTCCAACACAACATCACACAGTCACAATGCACAATGCAGATGCAAGAAATGGATGAGGACTGATGCTGCATCAGCTCACGTTCACACAAGTGATCATTCAGCATGCTGGACACACATTGAGTTTTGTTTCTAGGTCTGTTACTGTACAGCTCAAAATATTTACCATTACAAATAGTACTGTCTCAAAATGGTAAGTAAGCATAAATTATAGAAAAAATAAAACTCAACTTAAATACAAAACTGAATGAATAAAAAAGTAAAAACTCAACATTTTCTTTAATAATAATAATAAAAAAAATATCTGCCATTGGTCACAGTGATTTGTTCAATCAAAAAGTTTCAGCAACAAAGTAATAAAATAAACACTACTACAGCAAAGAAAGAAAAACATATAGTTGGCTTTTTGTAGTTCTTTTAAAGGCCTTTAAAAATGACTGGTGAATCTACACAGCTGCTTCTAGGCACGGATAAAGAATCGCCTGCTAGTCTTTAATCTGAGCACAGGAAACAATCTCCCAATCTCCAAGTTCAGCATCTTTTAATAACTATATTTTTAGATCATATTTTTGACACGACAATAGAGCAATCACTGCATAGAGTACAGTAGATTATCCATACACCATCACCTTCAATTGGCACGTTATGTAAAAATCAGCATGCATGAGCACAATTAAAATGTTCCATGTTGTTTATCATTTAAATAATGTATGCTATATCATGGTAGGAAAACTCCCTACTTCAAGTATTCAGTAGATAAGGACCTGAAAATGGAGGATTAGTACCCCCTGATGGTGAAGTGAGAGGATTTACGCTCCTCTGTCTGTTTGCGCTGTCTCTCTAACAATAAAAAAGGCCTTTATATCAAGATTTGTAAACAAAAACAAACAAACGTCTTGTAGAACCTGTTGGTTTTTGTTCAATGGTGGGAGCTGCTTGTGTGGGAATGACACATGTAAAAAAAAAAGAAGAGTGGATCACCTTGGTTTGAGAAGATTTGGGTGAGATGGAGAGACATTTGTTTACAATAACCAACACTTGACACACAGACACCGGGAGGGTCGAGGAAGGAGGAGGGCATTAGTAACAGTCAGCTTCATTTTCTCATAATACTGTAACAACGTGATGGTTTTCCTACCTAAATCAGCTGTCACGGTCACACACACACACACACACACACACACATCACCACTTCAGTTCACATGACGACAACAACAAATACACATCGGAGAAATGCATCCAGACAGAGTCACTGAAACCTCTCCTTGGAGGATATTGTGATAGTCCTCATTTACAAGTGCAAGCTTCTGCTTGCAGCAGAAGTAATCTCACTGCTACCTGTGAGAGCTACAAAACAAAATAAAAAATACTTTTCTGTTTAAAGTTGTCACCACAGGCTAAGTGGTCTTCAACTGAGTTTGTTTAGTGTTAAAGAGATAGTTAGGGATTTTAAGAAGTGGAATTCTGGGCGTTTGCTATCAGCAGTCTAAAGTTGCTTATATCCTTTTACAAATTACCGTTGTTTTTGTTTTCTATCACGTTAATGTTTTAGATCATTAATAAATATCAATAACAAATAAAGGAAACTTTAATTAATATAAGATGCAGTTTCAAGTCATGATTTTATATATCAAGGCAAAAAAAAAAACAACTGCCCAAACGAATCAAAAGGTATTGACAGACAAGTGACAAAAAGACAACATGGGGTCTCTATTTCAAAAAAATGTAGCACTAGTTCATGATGTCTTAAAAACATCACATTCCCTGACATGATGTGAAAACTATTTAGTACTGAGGTTGTGAATATCCTTTTTATAATGCCTCTTGCACAAGTATATTATCCTAATTTTATTGTGTGTAACATTAGTTTCAGTTTTACATAGAACATCCATAGAAATCTCATCTTACCTCGCATAAAATAATGCAGCGTAAAAAGATTAATACAATAACATTCACTTGAGCCTCTTATTTGTTTTGCCAAAATGTCTTAAACAGTTTTTGTACATTTTTTTGCATTTTAGCAAACATAATTGCAACGTCATCATTAATGAACCTCAGAGAAACACAGCTTGCTGCATATATAACAAGAAACTTGCATGTAAACTATTGTCCCTTTTACATTGACTATAAAAGCAATGTTAATGCGAAGATTGATAAGATAGTGCACATACTGCTAAAAGTTAATTTGAGAGGGCAAAACACTGCTATGGAACTGGATCTAATCTGACCCGTCGTATTCTTGACTCTATAGTGGGAAATAATTTCTTTCCATCCAAATTTAAATTGTTCAGTAAACTACATTTCAAGCAAAATGTCCAACTGCTGATCAGTCCCACAGAACCCCTCCTCAAAAAACCCCCAACTATCCCTTTAAAGGAATGTAATATTGGCGTCTTTTCTAGACAAATAGATAAATTTGGACTCACTTTCCCATAAATTGCCGCTCTGAAACTTATTTAATATATTTTATGCTTCTCTTTTTCTGGATGGGTCTGTATTTTCAGACAGGGAATGTTAAGTTTCTGAAGGGTTTTATCCCAGAGTACAAATCTGAGGAACATTTCACCCATCAGCACTCTTAAATAAAATATCTCTGACCTCGAGCCAGTTAGAAAAATAACCATAAATGAAAAAAATAAAACAAAAACATATACTATATCTTATTAGTTTTAAACATTTTTGATCACATATAGACACACTCTATAGATTTCTCTCTATATGTATAATATATGCATATCTATTTTTTGTGTACAGATTTTACGAGGCACAGGCCACCTTGTTGAGTAGGAGAAAACAAGTCACTATGTGTGGGGAGGTCACACAGGCTACTGCTGGAAGATTATGAAGGAGAGGGGATAGGACTCATCGAGAGACTGGGGTGTCACTGGAACCACTTAGATCTGCAGAGAAAACGTCTACTTAGCGTCACGGTCTCTTCTGAGGCTAATGGCAGCCATATTTTTGGAGAAAATGTTTAATCGTTGTTCACAAAGTCCCTCCCATCCCCCCAAATTTTAACCAGTATATATACAAAGTAGTCTTGTACTGTTGCTTATGAAGCCCATTGTGGGACCTTGTCCCTCTACTGTAAAAGGACTAAAAGATGCTCTGGTTTGATCTTCTGACACCATTTAGTTTGAGCACCAGCAGAAGCACCATTAGTGAAAGTTCCTGCCAACACAGAGGAGGTGCATAGTCGCAGAAAATCAAAAGAATCTAATGAATATCTTCTGACCACTCTCTTGGCAGCTCTGATTGGTCAAATACAATTATAATTAATTCAAATAAACATGGAAAAATAAAAATGCATTATCTCTATGTTGATATCTGCATAGACTGATTTTTCTATTTCTGACTAAAATGAGGTAATGCGAAGAAAAAAAAAATGCTGATGAGAGCCACTACTTTGAGGCAAAAACGAGACCCCAAAACCAGAGGTTTGTGCAGCAAGGGAAACACTGCAGGAAAGTCACTCAAGGCGCTCCATAGGTGAACAAAAAGTGCTTCCTTGTGCCAACAAAAAATGGCAACAGAAAACCTAGAGTGACTTGAATGTGTTGATGACATGCTAGTCAAGATAGACATCATAATAGGAAGAAATGCCTAACACGTGACCTCGAAGATAAATACAACTTGTCCAGATGTAAAAGATAGCAGAAGACACTCCGAGGGTCGGTAGCGATACGTGGAGGGGTCAGATGTCACTCTGTGAGTCAGGAGGGAAGTGAGAATGAGCGTCAGGCCTAGAAGCCAGTCAGAGCTTGACTTTAACGGTCAACAAGATAACAACCATTTTAAAACAAATGATGTGGTTTCATGAAAGAAAAAAAAAGAGCTTTACTGGCAGAATCATAAATTCTCTGTTGTGAGGATGAAGAGGGGTTATTCAGCAGGTGACAGACAGGTGAGGTGACTTCTGTGACACCTCTGCTGCAGGGTGCCTGTGGTAGTCATGTCCATTAAAGCAGCAATTTGTCTTCTGTGTCTCCATCAGTGCATCATTTTAAATGATTTGTGAACACTGTGGAGGATGGTCTTCTTAGTCACGCATAGCGAAGGCCTCACCTCACCTTGTGAGGAACATAAAAACAAAGTATGGTTAGAAATGTGATATTTATGCTTCCACAGCAAGAGAAATAAGTACTGAACATGGCAATGTTTTCATCACACTATGGTGGTCACACATACAAAGAAAATAAGATTTAGTCACTAAATTAAGTTATGTGGGTTGAACACTGGGGAGTCACATGAAATAAATGATTGCAAAGAAAGTCAAGAAATGGCTGATAATGTTCAGAAACTATTCAATATCAGTGCCAATAATTCACAGCTGGTTTAGTCCTGCAAAGGAGTTTCTCATTATAAAGGTAACACAGCAGGTGCAATTTATACAGAGAAAAAGCAAGAAGATATCCTTAAACCTTTACAGCCACATTGTTACAAAATGCACTGACTCCATTAGATGTGGCCATACTTCTGATCTTTTGAATGTTTCAGCAAATACAGTTATGATCATAATCCAGAAGTGGAAAAAACATAAGACACTGTCACATTTCTGACAAGGAGTCACTACCATAAACAGAACTGGAATTAGCTGAATAAATTGATTGCATGGAAACAAAAGGCAATGCACGAATCCTAATGGCCTCTAAGCACACTCACTGCACAACACTCCACTGTTGAAATAAAGCATAATGAGACTTGTTTGAGGCTTGATGCAGAGCATTCATATTAGCCTTTAAAATACTTGGTTATTCTGATCAGATGAGACCAGATTTAACTCCTTGTATATAGTCGCACAGGTTAGGTTTGACTGTCAGCACAGTCAGACATAGTCAGAAGTCTGTCTGAACTTAATCTATGTCTAAGTTCAGACATAGACTTTATATAACTAATGAAATGATAAATTGAATAGAACATTCTTGATGAGAATCTAAATATTTTCAACAAGAAAATGATGCCAACCACACTGCCAAAAAAACTGTCAGATGATTTAGAGAAATAAAGCCTGCAGACGATGACTCAGCTCTGATCTTCAGTTTCAGTACAATAGAAACTGAAGATCAGAGAATATAAAAGACGTCTCCTTGAATGTTCAGGGATTATAGAGAAAGAATGTGTCACCATCACATCTAACTGCATTGTTACCAACCTGTTTCATTGTCATATTTTTGAGCAAAACAGTGACATGTTCAGTACTTATTGACTCCACTCTGTGTGTTTTCATTTTCAAAAGTGTGCAGAAGCACATTTTATTTACCTGCTCAGCTGCCAGTCTTCATGCAGGACCTGAAAACCTGAGTACCTCCTCCTGTTCCTCAGAAACAAATGTGCAAATTATAACAAAACAAAACACAAAAGTGAAAAACAAACCAACAAACAAACAAAAAAAACAAATAAAGGTCCCACTGCTCAGAAGTACTGATTCACTGAAGGTGATAAATGTTTATTTGGGTAGTGTTTCAACATCTTGGGATGACCATGCTCCTCCAGTAGTGACTGAATCTCCTACATGAGAGGAAATAATCAGGTATGACAGTAAAAAACATAGCATTGATCGGTTTGTGGTATATATAATGTAACAACTTCAGAAAAGACTTAACTTACCCCTCAAAACAACATTAGAGCTTTGGTTGTCTCAGCTATGCCCAAATGCCCTCCTCATCATCCTGTTGTGCAAGAGAAAATACTTAGAGACCAGATTTATTTCCTACAATGTTAGTTCTGCTGACTGACTTTACTCCACCATAAATTACACCATCATTTATGTCTTATGTGATAACCTCAGAGAAAGAGCAGAATGTTTTTACTTTAAATGTGGTTTTGCCCCATATTAACTTTAGTTGTGTACAGTGTCTTCCAGAATGAAGACACATTGTATGAAAGATGTGCAATTTTGTTATTCTGTCATTTGTACAGTATGTGTTCACTGACCTGGTCTGGAGAGGGACGGTGGCCTGCGTGTGGCGGTCCACGGGCCGGCCCTCCACGATGGTGAGGTGAGGGGTGACGAGGATGCTGGGCGTGGTGCGGATGTTGGGGATGCTGAGGGTGCTGAGGATGCTGCGGGTGAGAATGCTGTGGGTGAGGTCCTTGGGGGGGAGGGCCATGTGGGTGTTGAGGGTGAGGGTGCTGTGGAGCCGGATGTCCATGTGGGTGCTGCGGCACATGCTGTGGGTGCTGTTGGTGCGGGTGCTGTGGCTGTGGGGGACGTGGATGCTGTTGGTGTTGAGGAAGCGGTTGAGAGTGCTGAGGATGCTGAGGATGCTGAGGGTGTTGTTGGTGTTGTGGGTGCTGTGGGTGCTGCAGGTGTTGTGCGTGTTGAGGATACTGGGGCTGCGGTTGCTGTGGATGCGGGTGCTGTGCCGGGGCTTGTGGGTGTTGCAGGTGCTGTGGATGTTGGGGGTGTGTGGCGTGTGGATAAGGAGACTGCTGAGCATGGGGAGGATGGGGGTATTGGGGCTGTGGCTGAGTCTGGGCATTTGGAGGCTGTGGCTGGTGGTGAGGAGCATGTGGATGATACTGCTCATCCTCATAGTTGTCAGCTATCAGCTTCATTCTGCTTTGTGTCTGCAAGAAGAAAATTCTTACATCATGATTTGTTGTTTCAAGCTATCGTCTCTTCACACTAACCAATGGAGAACAAGCACAAAACTTTAGAATATACTGAGTTTTTAACATATATTCAACTATTTAAAACTTACACTCATTTTAAGTTCTTCTTTAGCAAAATGTTCTATAATCCATCATCAATCCAGCAAACACTGTCATATGTTTTTCTTACTGCTTTCTGCTTATGAGGATATTATACTGTACATCAGTTTAGGTCAGTGTCACTAGAGCAGACACAAATTGAACTGAGCAGGTTTTCTGTCCATTTGGACTCAGAAAATGGACGAGCTAGAAGTTAGAAATCCTTGCAGAAATCGCTTGTGTTGAAAGACATAATAAATACACATTTAATTGATCCAAGTAGTTGTCAGCATACATTAGGCAGAGTTAAAGCACTGTAATCACAGGCCTGGATAATAACAAATGAAAGACAAAAGAAAGAACAAGGTTTGCTCTTAACCTTCCCCTGGTCTGTAGAGACCGTGTCATTTAGACCCCATGAATTTTTTTTACTCTGTGTACACGTTGATACATTGACCCTGTGTGTACTTTTATGAGGTTTAACGGTCTAACAGGACACCAGACTCTTTCCAACTGTCCGACCGTGACATTTGCTGCACTCCACCTGAGCTGCAGGAGGGTTCAAAGAACTTGTGTGGCAAGTTACTTCATTTGTTTGTTTGTTTTTACAATGCTTTAAATGGCACTAACATGTTGTTTGAGTTGGTGCATCAGTTTGTCCCGCTCTCTTTTCAGGGCCAGCACCTCCTCCTGGGTCTTCTTTTTATTAGAGGCAGATAGTTCGAGTAATGCTATGTTAGCGTCTTTTTCACTGATGGCTGCCAGCAGAGCTTGTTGTCTGAAAACAAATCAAAACAAAATAAAAATGTAGCACCCACACATATAAAACTTGTAGAACCTTTATCAATTCTAAAACTGCACATAATCTCTGCCAAATACAGTCATATTCAACTCTACTTCACAACTACCTGTGAGCAGAATATAATCCTGTAACAGTTCTTTAAAATCATAAGGGATGAAGTCTATTTAAAGCACTGATTAGTAAATTTGCAGCTTAATAAGTATTTGTAGCCAGGGTGTTTAACTTAACACACTTATGCAAAGAGTTGGAAGGTGACTTCAGTAAAGTTTCTTTAGAAATATTTTCAAATCTTTAGAAGTTATTCAGTAACTTCTAAAGATTTGACATAAATCAACTAGTTTATGTATATTACTGTGCACAGGGCAATGCGTAGTGCCTTTGTGTGAAGTATTAACTCTAATTTAAACCTTAAGAGAGCACAACATACACAATAAACATCTTTATTTGGACTTCTGCTTTTTGATACAAAGGCTGTTTTAGTGGCATGTTCTGCAATATCTTATTACATAAAATTGATACTACATATGAAATTAATTGGACAAAGCGAAACCGTCAAGTTTGCAGCAATACTGACTTCATTTCAAGAATCTCTTCCAGCTGCTTCCTGCGCTCTTGTCTCATGTTAGTTAGATGGGTGTCCCTTTCCTGCAAAGACTGCTGTGTAGAGGAGAGACGCTGCTTGGTGGCATCCAGCTCCTGTCTCGTCCTTTCCAGGGTGCTCATCAGTTCCTCCAGCTGACAGACAGCACAGTGGACAAAGCAGAAAACACACAGTGACTCGGTGCAAACATATGAAGTGCTGCTGAGAAGTTCAAATACGCTTATCATGGGTGTGAAAGTCATCTGAATTTTGAGCTTCTAAAACTAGAGTTTGGTGCATGGTTTTGAACTTAATGTGAAAGTCCTATTATTCTCACAAGGTCACAATTACACCTACTGTACCTAATGTGTATACACACACTCCTATTTATATATATTTTCTTGTTGTTTAGTAGATAAAAAAAAACTCCCCAAAAAATATCTTAATCCTCAACGAGTTCCTGGCACACTTTATTTAAATTGGTTTGTTAATTGGTGTTGACCGCACTTTTGAGCCTGGTTCATTAATGTTCAAGGTTCTCAATATCAAGGTCCTTTTAGAAGCTTGATGTTAATGTGCTTCATCATTCAAAAATACTTTTAACAGATATATTTGGGGTCATTGTCTTGTTGGAACACCCACCATATTCAGTCATTAAAACATTTGGAGAAATGTTTTAACACCTTTTTAACACAAATACGTTCATGTGCAACATGAATATACTTGTGACTGGATCTTAATTTTAAAACTTTGAAATGATTTGAAAAAAAAAACTTTTTAAGTGTGCTCAGTTAATTTAAACCACTTAGAGGAGACTGGATGAAAGATGTGTGATGGTTTTTTTCTGCAAAAACTTATGCTAAACAAAAAACTTCTCTGAAGTTACTTTAGGGTATTTCCCCCAAATACTAGTAGGGTGCATGTATATATATGAACTTCAACTGATGAGAATAATTTCACAATTGATTCAAACTTGTTCACATTCAATTTACTATTTACAATCAAGTTGTTTATTAATGATGGAAATTGTTTACTGAATGTATTTAAATTCATCAGTGGCACTTCGGGTATTTAAACATGCATAATCAGAGCTTATTATTTATGAAAGATAAGTTAAATCCTCACCTTTAAGTGGTGACCACTTTCTAAAGAGCCTTCCTTGCGAGGATCTTGCCCTAAGCCTTTCTTGTCCCCTTGAAGTCCCAGTTTGATGTTGGAACCCTTCTTGATCTGATCTTTACCTCCTTGCCTGTAAAATTACACACTTCTAAAACTTGTCCATATCACAACAGTAATCAAGTCTGATCTGAATGAGCTAAGATGTGAGAAGGGCACAATGCAAACCCATAAAAAGACGAGGAACCATAATGAGTACAAATGGAAGAAATTGTGTCAGTCATGAGCTCAGTAACAAAGCATGAATATCCCAGCTGAACTGAGCCTCATGTCATTGTTGGGAGGGCTGAAAGGTTTCAGTGCAGGAGTTTGGATCAACCTCAGTAAACTTGGAGTTCGAGAGTTGCAGGGAAATGTCTTACCTTGGAGCTAAACTGCAGACAGGTAGATTTAAAGGTAGAAGACAAAAGGATGAAGGACACGTGAAGAAAACATTGGAAGCAGGAAAAAACACACAGAAGAAAAGCAAAAATAAAAATGTAAAGAAAGTTTTCAAACCAAAATGTAAAACAAAACAAAGCAAAAAAAAAAAACACCTTGGGGATATCACAATGTGCTATAGTCATCCATCAACACTTGAGATTACAGACAAGCCTGTGACAGTCTGACACAGCTTTTGCAGGATGCACTTCTGAACAACATGGAGCGCTGTGCATCTGCTGCCAAGCCTGGGAGTGGCAGACATGCAGTCAGACAGGCAAAAGATGAGGACGCGAAACAGGGGCAAGGAAGGAAGGGAAGCTAACAGTATTTTGATTGAGTGTGAGGCAAAGGTTGAAAGGCATTAGTTGAAAATGCAGGGGATTCATTAATAGAGCAGACTAGATAGGACTCAGTCCACAAATTACAGCATCTCCACCCTGATGGTGCACAGACTAGGAGCACAGCAGCTTTAGTCATGCAGATCATTTTTTCTCAGTATTTCCTACAGTGTCTGATAGGGTTAGCTAAGAAGACAGCTGGAGCAGACTGGGAGGTAGAGACTGGGAAAGAGAGAAGATGCCAGGTGAGGATGTAGAAAGGAAAATGTCAGAAATACAAGTGTCAGCGACAGAAAGAAATGAGGCGGATAGATGGGTGGAATGAAAAGGAGTGAAATGTGCCCAGAGGACAAGGAGGTCGAACAGCTGAGGACTGATACTTTTTACAAAAGCTTTAACAAACAGCCCATAAAACAACGTATAATCAGAAATGTCCAGTGTGCGTGTGTGTGAATGAGTGAAAATATGCTGCTGCCCACGCTGTTTCAACTTGGTAGGAACAACGTGTGCAGTAAAATCAACTCAAACAGATAAAAAAGGAGCAGAAAGAATCACACCAAGATCTCACAGAAAATTACTTGCTTTCAAATGTATTCAGACCCCATAACTTTTTCAAATTTTGTCAAATTGCCACCAAAAACTTCAATACATTTTCATTGGGTATCGTCTGATAGACAGTCGACAAAGAATACCATGGAGCAGCACCAGAATGTAGCTCTCTATGCACTAAACTGTTAGAGATGAAAACCAAAGGAATCAATCTCAGAGCGCTGAACTGAAATATATATTCATGGACGTGTCACAATCATGCACAACTTAGTGTTGGTTTAGCAGATATAATGTCAATATAATCCGTTCAAGTTTGTGGTTTCTTAGTGACAAAATGCGAAAAAGTTCAAGGTGTATCAATACTTTTGCAAGGCACAATAATCATAGGCTCATATTAAATAGCAGCATCTTTGACAAACACCTGAACAATTGCTGGTGCCATAAATTGTAAATGTTTTATCCTTGATGTGAATCATTGTACTTTACACTTCATCATTGCACACACAAGCAAAAAAGACACAGAAAAATCAAGTACTTGTTTCTCAGTAAAGAAAATGAACACCACAACATGTGCAATATTTAAAATGCAGAGTCCTGTGCAAAGGTTTTCAGTCATCCATCTTTTTAACTGTTTTGCAAGGAGACAGACTTTCTGTATTTGATAAAACTTTGTTCAGCAGCTCTTCAGGCTTTCTGAAGGTCTATAATTTTCTGTCCAATAACAGATAACAATAGTACATTTTTAGTGAAGGTATGTTTGTTTGTCCATTTATTAAATTAAAGAGCCCTGTAATTCTTCCTCTTTTGTGTTTTTGTACTCAGGCTTAAAAAGGGTCTTAAGCTCAAGAAAAAACTAATGCTGCGTCCGAAGATAACAGAAAACTATGTAAAGACCCAAACTCAAATTGCACTTTACAATGCTTTCATTTGTTATCATTTCTCATAGTTTGAGAAGCAGAACTGAAACTTATAAAAAGTAGCCAAAAACTTTGACAAACCACTTAAAGCTTGAAGAACTTTGGCTGGGAGCCTCCCTTACAAAAAATAAAAACTAAATAAATTTAAAAATACAAGAAATTCTGGTCCTTGAGAGGAAAATATGAATAAATAAGAAACGTTTTAAAGTCTTTGCACAATAAATGTACTTTTAGTCATTATAAAAACAAAACTAACATGCAACAGTTCATATGTCATGCACACGTCAAACACACACATGCTCTCCAACTGATGCCCAAGCTGAAAGAAATGTATTCATGGAGCAGGTGCAGACAGTCACTGAGAAAGAAGCAAAAAGAAAAACTGAATCCAAGAGTCTTTGCATCATGAGTGGAAGTAAGTGATGAAAACACAGACAACAAATAAAAACTGCCACTGCGATGCAAAGATCTGAGCGTCCTACAGAGAGCAGGCAGAACCAGACACACGGGTGAAACCAGATGCAGTTGCAGCAGTTGCGGTCCAAGATTTTAAATCAGGAAGCTGAGCTGAGCTGAAGTGCCAGGGCAGAGCACTCACTTTCCCAGGAAATCCCAGACCATGCCCCCTATCTGCTGAGGGGCGGCAGACACAGAAGGGAGTGGGTCAGGGGGAGCTCTGCCTCCAGAACGAGGGGTATGGCGAGGGGCAGTGGATGGGGGGCTTTTTAAAATTTAGTGCAGAAGGAAGGGCACAAGAGCGTTTCAAAGAAAATGAAGAACAGATTGAAGATTCAAAATCCAATTTGAGAAGAATGAGGAGAAAATGAACAGAGGTCAAGGTTGACCAATGGTCGGGGTTAAAGAAGGGGACAAAAGACAGAAGGGACACAGGATGAAAAAAGTGGGTAAGGATGCAAAAAAAGGACAAGAAAACTCAGTTAATCACATTTGGTGAAAGACTTAGCAAGGAACTCAAGTGAGAGGGCACTATCACTGACATCTAACTTGTATCTGTGCTAGATGGAGAGTATGTGACAGGAGAGAAGAAGTCATAGCAAATCTATGTTGGGCTCAGACAATTTGACCAATGCTTAGGTCAGTTTAGCAATTCACTTCATCAGCTGAACCAAAACTAAACAACAATTTCAGAGTCGAGTATCTGGATAAATGTCACTTAAATACGAGAATGAAAGAAGCACATTTACAGAAATCAATTACTCTGTTCTAACATCATTTGGGAGGAAGATTTCTGCTTTTTCCAAAGAATGACTTTGAGAAATCCACAAACAAATCAGCTTGTGAGGAAAATCAACTTATTTTACACTTGATACTTAAAGCTGAATGGTGAATCGTCAGTTGAAGCCTAAAAAATCTACTTATTTCTGGACCAATAAATGCAGGCGGGTCATGATATCTTCTCTCTTTGGCGTGGAAGTTGTTGAAGAGGAAAATGTCCATGTAAACTGTTTTCAGACTTAGTGAAGGATTTAATGCTACGGTTAAAGTGTGGCTCTATTTACGGAAACAAACAGAGACACTAACGTTTTAGTTAGTAGTTTATCACAGTAGTAGTAGTTTAGTTAGTGTTTATCACAGCAGCTGTTTATCACAGCAGCTGTGAATGTAAAAATACATATTTAGGCTAAAATCAGAACTTTACAAAATTATCCCAAAAGTGGTGTATCTCAAATTTAAGACAAAGCATTAAAATTCCTGGCAGGTGAAACATCTATCATTCAGACATTCATGAGTTTTAATGAAGACTACCTAGTACAGCGACGAAACCAACTAATTACATGCACCATGGTGGTTAAGTCACTGACCAGCAAATAGAATAAACCATACTGAACATCAAGTTTGGAAAGCAAGAGTCCATGGGCTTTATCAGGCCTTCAAACAAACTGACTCTACACAGACGCCATCCAAGAAAAAACAGCTACGTTTAAGCAAAAGGCTGGAAGTTAAGCATAGACAAGTGGAAACTAGTAGGTTATAACTTGATGTGGAAAACACATCCAACATCAGCAGAAACAAACTTGTCTGTGTCACGGAAACCAATGTGTTGCAAATCATAGCTGCAACCATAATGTCTAGCTCAGCTGGATTAGAATAACAAGAAGAATGGGTAACAAAACAGCAGCTAAGATATTAAAGCAGGAAAACAGAAAACTGGAAAAGAGGACAAAATGTAACTGAAACTGAAGGCATGCTTTGTTTTCTTTAAATAAGTTGACATAAAACTAAAAGTATCTTTGATGACAGCTTGCTTTTCTTAGTATGAAACATTTATTTAGAGATACAGATATTTCTTTTTTTTTTCTTTTTTTTTTATACTAAATCCTGAATACCTGGCAAAAGAGGTTAGCCAGCGTCTTCAGTCAGAGGTTTCACTCACCTTTCCAGCTCAGCAATCTTTTTGTCCTTGTCATTCTTCTCGGTTTCCACCTCTCTCAGTATGTCCAGAAGCCTCTCCACTTCCGACTGAGCCTTGCTTGCTTCGTCTTTGTAATAGCTCACTTCCTTTTCCAGAAGCTTTACTCGGTCCACGTACTCTGGGTTTCCTCGGGGGCCTGAGTGCTGCTGCTCCACCTCATGAGCTTTCTGCATCCATGTGCCAAGGAAAGATGCACAGAGTCAGTTCACATTGACGAGCCGAAACAACCATGGAGAGCAGCTCACGATATTTTACTGTGCTTTAAAGTAGATCTGTCTCTGTCTCTGTGAATGCAATATAATGAAGAGTAGAGTAAACATTGTGAACCAGGCCATCATTACTGGTGCTGGCTCATTAGCTTTAACAGAGCTATTATTTAGTTCAATTTAAATGTCCCTCTGAGTCTCACAGTCATCTGTCACTTGGTTAGTATGCAGAGTGCATTACAGTGTGCATGTTTGACCTACGTGTACAGAAAAAAACCTGATAAAATCTATTAAATATTCAGAAAAAACAAGATGATCACAAATAACCAAAGCCAAGACTCAATTTGGTTCACGTTCAACAAATCTCATCACCACTATGATTGAATTTTCAATTAAATTTACTACAAAGGTAGCAAACAAACCCACGTATGGTGCAAAGTTTTACAGAGCCATCCGCCAAAACACAACAGCAGTCTCCACCCACGGCTCGTACAAACGCTACCAGCACCACACTGAGATAAACGAGAAGCTGCAACAATAACGACATGCAACGAATCATGCAAACTCAACAGGGCTGAAACAGTGTTTGCATCTATAAACTGACTGTGTGCACACAAAGAAGTTGGAGCAATTTATAGTTAATATTTTTAGAATGTGGAACAACGTTACAGGGGATAAAAACTTAATTAGGTCATTGCTCATCTGCTGCAATCTTTAAGTAAATTGAGATTATGTAAAAGTATTTATTGTTAATGTTTAACCGCATTTTGTCTGACAAACTTTATTTCATTTTTGTGTGATTTTATGTAATAAACCAACACAAAGCAGTTTGAGGCGTCTTAACAAGCTGTCCCTCCAGGATTGGTTTGTCTTTATATCCACCCATCTTCTACTTTCATCAGCTTCCTACTCCCTTCTAAAGATAAACCCCACAGCATGATGCTGCCACCAGGGGGGCTGTCACAAATCTTGGACCCCAATTTAATTGCATTAATGTTAACTATGCTAAATGGTTGATAATCTCACACTGTCCACCCACCTCTCCTGGAGAAAAACTAGGTTATAAATTAACACTTTTACCCTCTCTGTCTCTCTATTTTTTGAAAACCTGACTTTATTATTTTCCTTAGCAGCAAAATAACAGTCACAGTCATTCTTGTCTTGTACTAACTGCTGCTGAACACAGTCCAGCTCCGAGCAGGAACGAACCGTTTCATGCAGATCCAGGGGGGTTCAGGGCAAATATGGACACGACTTTGTGGTGATCTATCACACAAAGTAAAATAAAACACATTGAAGGTTTTGACAACTTCAGTGTGTTTTTTTGGTTCTGGGAGGGGCAGCATTAGATTTTTTATTGATAAAAACAATCTTTGATTGCAATTAATTTTGTACTTTTTTTATTTCTATGAACAAAAAATTTATAAACAAATTTTTGAAAATTGTGGCGGACCCCCTGTTGGTTAGGGGCTCTTAGAATTGTCATAACTTTTCCCCCTCATATGGCGTCGCTTACATGCTGCTACTATTGGGATGTTGTGGTTTTCCAGAAAGTTCAAGTCTCATGTGGGATCTTGTATCAGCAAGATGTTTTAAAAACCCATCCAAAACGCCTTTACAAAGTTTAACATTAGTAAAGAGTTCATAAAAAGACAAACTAAAAATGTTATAAAAATAAAAAATAAAAACAAAAATACCATCTTTAAAATGTTTGCTGTGCCTCCTATGTAGCTTGTGGCAAGTTGCAAACTTATTATTATTATTTTTTTTTAACAAGACAATTTTTGCCACTCTCATATAAACACATTTTTCCACCTGAGCTGTAAATCTATGCAACGCCTCCAGAGCTGATGCCATCATAGTACAGCCAGTTTAATACTGAGATTAACGTACATGGACTCTATTTAGTGTAGGTGAACTCTGAAAGCAGTAGTTTGCTCTACATTTTTGTTTATGGGTTTATCACATGATGATATTTGTACAAAAAACTAAAGTGTATCAATTTGCCTCCACTTTGCAATTATTTTCTACTTTATGTTGGTCTGCCACATAAAGTCACAACAAAATATTTTGTTGTGGTTGCAATGTGACAAAAAATTCAGTGGTGTTGATAATGTCCTGATGCAGCATGTGACACTTAAAGCTGCAGGAAAGCAGACAGTCAGAGAAAGAACTCATAAGTAGCTCATATATATCCCTCTTAAAAACTTTTGAATATTGAACCGGTTTCTTTTTTCTTTTTCATTATTTTGCAAGTATAATACAAAGGATTAAATGTGGGTTTTTTCCCCTCTGAATTAAAATTGCATATTTTATTGGTTATCTGGATAATTTAAGCATCCGTTTTGACTTGTACTGAAAACTTTATTAGTACAAATATAATTCTGCTGAAGAGTAATGTAGTTGGAATAACTAAAGATTGCAATATTAGCGTTACCTAAAACAATACTTGAGTTCGAATTAAAAACTGAAGAAATAAATCCTTAGAAATGTTATTGAGTAATGTGGGAATTGTGCTACTTTCAGCTGACAATAAATACAGAACAATACGAAAACAACTTTGACTGTGTAACACTATTTTCACAAACACACACACGCAGACACCAATCACTGTAAGAGGACGTTGCACAGGACTCTCTGTTCAGTTTGAAGCTTGTAATACCCGCACAGTGCAATGGGCAACATGCATGTCGATGGGGGAAAGCAGTGCCTGTGCTGGGACTCGCCATGATCACCATCTAGCATATTTCAAAGAACTTCTCAGTGTCCTCATGCTTTCAATGTGCGCCTCACAGACCTCAAGAGAGGGACTTACAGGATTGTTCATGTGACTGAATAGCTGCTCAGCTTGCTACATTGCCAACAGAGGGGGGTCGAGGAAGGGACATTAGAAAGGAGGGGTAGGAGGGTTCAGGGAAAGTTAAGTGTTAGGGCTTAGTTTGAGCCAGAGGAGATAACAGTAGGATCAGACAAAATACACGTTGATTGCAAAGTAACACAGTTTCAGCACGGAACGTGTCGTTAAAGGTTAACAGCAGTAAAACACTGATGACGACAGAGGGACAGACGCTGGGACGGTCTGTGGATTATGGAGACAAAGAAGACGGACGGACTCCTTGTTCTGCGAAACATTGTGACAAAGTACAGCAGCTTGCAGCAGAGGAGAGAAAGTGATGGCAGCCAGGATCCTAAAGAGCTGTGATTTATGTAACGCTGGATCAAGATTCTTGTTCAGACAAGCTTTCAGTGACATCTTCCCACTCACAAAACAGAATTAACAAAAACAAACAACATAGTTTTAAAATGTTCAGCAGTTTGTAAAACAACAGTGAAAGCAAAATCAAAGTGCATTTTCCTGGTTTATTTCAGTTTTGTTCATTTCTCCAAAAACTGAATGAACATTTTTCACACTTTCTCTAATTCCATTCATTTTGCAATAAATTCAGGTCAGATGCAAAACATGCATTATCACCGGCCCATGTGGCACAGAAGGGATGCCATGTTCATTATAATGTGCAATGTTAGTTTTCCTATAAAATGTAAAGAAGATGTTTTGATACTATCTTATAACAATGGTTTTCTTCTTGCCTAGTGTTTCTGTTCAGGTAAGGACACTGAACAGTTTTTTATGAAGTGTTCAAAGTAGGAGTCCACCAACAAATCAGCTTCACTTTCGTTAACTTTGGGAGATCAGCGATTAGTCAGTACTGACATATGAAACTGATCCTGTGCACCAAGCTTATCTATATTTTGATTTCATTTGTAAAACTCTTGTGTCATTATTTAGCTTCAGGAAACATATGACATATGAACTGGTACCAGATCAGGCCAAAATTATCACCTAAAAACATGTTGATGAGTGAGCTTTCACTAAGACAAGGACAAACACATACCTTTTGCAACTGCGTCTCCAACTTACTACACTCCTCTTTTTTCTGCTCGATGGCGATTTCCAGGGACTTGAGCTTTGAGTCCTTCTTGAGGCCAGAAGATGCCAGGGATGATGCATGTTCTTTGAGATCGATGAGACTAGACTGCAGGTAGACAATCGACACAGACGTTGAAAGCGCGTTTAAATCCAGCAGCCTTGCTTTGTCAGCAGGTGTGAAAAGGTCACAGAATCAGAGGAGACAGCTGCTGAGAGAGACACTTAGTAGATGCACTACAGGGCTTACACAGAGGAGAGCTGGATGTTCTACAAAGAAACACAGAGAGAGGCATGTGGATTCACCCTGACACCCTCGCACAGACGATCTCACACCTACCTCCTTCTCTGTTAACTCTATCTGCAGGTTGTTGACCTTCTCCTTCAGGTCTTTGTTCTCCTTCTTATAGGAATCCACTTCTTCCAGACGTTCTCTGTCTTCTCTCTCTCTTTGGTCCTTTAGTCGCTCAATAATTCTCTCCTACCAAAATGAAACAAAAGCAAAAATGCACAAAAGTTCATAGGATTCTAAAATAATCAGGAGTAAAAGCAGCTTTTTACTCAAACCACTAAGGTTTGAGTTCGATCTTGTAACGATATGACAAAAATATATCAAAATTATGCTTTGAAATTGCTCTGAAAAGATCACAAGTTCTGTGCAAGGAAAAATTTTAATGATTATCCAACACAAATTTAAGCCTCTTGATTCATCAGTAATTCATTATACAACTCTGAAAAAAAAAGACTGCATAAGATGATCTGGTTTTACTCTTTATAGTTATGTGTTTGGGTAAAATGAACATCGTTTTTTTATTCTATGAACTACTGACATGTCTCTGAAATTCCAAGCAAAAATGTAAAATTTATTTACAGGAAATGAGAAATGGTCAAAATAATGGGAAAATGCAGAGCTTTCAGACCTCAAATAATGCAAATAAAGCAAGTTCATATTCATTCAGAAATAACAATGCTAATGTTTTAACTTGTAGAGAGCTCAGAAATTAATATTTGGTGGAACAACCATGAGGTTTTCAATGTGGTTCAGAGTTGTAGCTCCTGAATGTGACCTTAAACCAGAAGGTCTTATTCAAAAGTTTCATGTTTCCCAATGTTTATGTTTCTTGTCATAATTTCTGTGTTTAAATTATGTGATCATACTGATGTGCAAGTCTGGAACGCAGAGACGTTAAAAAAAAAAAAAAAAATCAGATCTCAAGGTTGCACCTTCTCTGAGAGCGCCTCCTCCAGGGTGGCCAGGGCAGTGTCTGTGTTACTGGAGTCGGTCTGCAGAGACTTGATCCTGTCCTTGAGGTTTCCCAGCTGTTTGTCTTTGTCTCTGAGCTGCTCCTGCAGGTTCTCAATCTGTTTCATTCAAGTTGAACAAAACTGAATTAAGCACAATCTCACAATTGCACAAACCTTTTTTTAAGACTGAAGTAACTATATATATTAAAAAAAGACAATAAAATTCCAGGACTTTTACAATACAGCTTTTTTGGTTTAAGTTTATTTATAAGCATGCTGCAAACAGCCACTTACTACATTACTAAAACAGTACTAACAAGTATACATTAGACGTATGCTTCTTATAATGCTTTTTATAACCCTAAAGGTTTGTGAAATTATGTCAAATTCAACTGGGAATGAAACTGTTGTGGTCAATGGGTTTTAATTTTTGGCCTTTGTGTGCTGGTGAGTTTATTTTCCAGGTTGTTTTCATAGAGTTATAAACTTTTTAGTTCCAGTTTTTATTTGAACCAAATGTCCAAATGAATCATTGCTGCTGGTAATCACAACTATTACTGCAACTTCCAATATGCTGATTGATCCCTTTCTGGTTATATTACTAAATATGCAAACATCATTTTACATTTTTAGTCAAAGTCATTGTTTGTGTTTGAGCTTTCTGCTTATATTTGAGAATATGTTTGACGCTGCTCTGACGTTAATGTTATGTTTGATGTTTTGGATTCCACATTCAACGTTTATTGGGCCTCCATTCTTATACTGTCTCTTGATATGCAAAGAAAACATATTTTACAGTAAATTATGTTGGAAGAAGAGAGTCTGTGAATTTGATACTTGCAACGTCTTTCCAAAAAGCAGGGACAGAATGTTTTTTTTTCTCTTGTGCAAACAAAGTTATCACTGTGTTACATCAGGTTATGTTAAACAATCCTGGCCACATCCAGGATGTGAGGCGACAAACCAGTTTGAATAAAAAAAGCTTTCATTTTCTTGGTAATATAGGCAAGGCAAGTTCATTCATATAGTGTAGCTCCATTCATAAGTGAGGTTATCCAAAAAAAAAGAAGAAAGCAAATTCAATTAGTTTTTTTTTTCTTCAAACAGAGCTCAGTATGCCAGCACTGAAAAGCATTTTAAAATGTAGATTTAATAGACTAATTTAAATCCAAATCTATTTGCCAATGTATCAGTTCAATAAATAATCATTGATCCAGCAAGCAGTTCATTAGTCAGAGTCTTTGGCCTTTGGAAACAGGAAGGCAGTGCTGTGGTTTGAAAACTTCTCCGATATGAGTGATTTTGCTTGTGGCAGAAAAAACTCTGGCCACGGCATTTTGGATGAGCTGCAGCTGTCAGAGCAGCAAAGATATTGTTTCTGTAATCTAACCTACTGAAAATAAAAGAATCACAACGTTTTTCTGTCGTGTTTTCACAGGAAACCATTTATTGTTGTTTTGTGAAAATTTACATCTGGATCTTTTATTGGCATATTTTATAGTACCTAAAACATTTGGGATGTGTTCAGGTTAAAGCAAATTTTTGTTTGATTATTTGTTTTATTTGATTTATTAAATTTCTTTTGTTTAATCTGAATCTCTAAGATGAGAAACTGTACGCACAGGTCCAAATGAATGCCTGTGCGTACAGACAGGCACATAGGTGGCTGCATTTGCTAAAGGAGGGTGAAACCAATGGTGCGTACAAATTTGATTCTTAAAACTCACGCAAAGACAGATATACTGTTTAAACTACACTGCCAACCACAATGAAGCTCTTTGTGATATCACAGTTGTAACAGGGTGTAATGATGGACAAGAAAGCACCACAAGTTTTTCTATTTTGTTTGAAATATGAAAGTTTTTCACCGTCAGTCACTCCAAAATCTGATAGATTTCAGTCAGTTCTCTTTATCTTCATCTGTTAAAACAAAAAAATCATTTTCTTTTCAATTTTTTTACACTCGGTAGCTGCACTTTTAAACCAGCTTTGTTATCTAACAATTTAAAAATACCTTCTTAAAAGTTACAGTGTGATTTAATGTCTCAATCTTGTCAGGGTTTGTGCTGGTCATAACATTTTTTCCTGTCTCTTCTTCACACTTTTGTACTTGTTATGGTGGAAAGACATTGGAAATAGTACAGCAAAGTAGTAAGAGGAGAAAGCAAATAGTTTAATTAAAATCCCAGCTTTGCGAACTCTCAGAACTTATAATAAGTTAACATTTTAGTCACAACTAGATAATAATAAAATCAATTAGTGACCACTTTATCATAATTATAGAGGCACATCTTAAAGGTAAGCAGTTGAAGTAAATTTCTTCTTCTTTTTTTTTTGTCTGAACACTCAGGTCTCTCAAATAAACTCACAGTCGTCTTGGAGAGAGTAAATACTCTGCTTTGTGTTTTTATTGAGTGACTGCAGTCCAGGAAACAGTAATCTGATAAAACATCCCATTGCATCACTGTTTTTGTTTTAAATTTCAGATGACTCCTAGAGTAATACTACAAGTTACACCCAAACGGTTCAGTGTGGTCAGAGATAGCGACGGCAAAATAATACAATAGATTCAGCTATTTTTCCTCAACTTCAACTTTTAAACAGGGTGAGTTTTTTTTTCTATGCTCCTCTCACCTTTTTCTGCAGAACATTAATTTTCCTTTCTTTAACCTCCAGCATGTCCTTCATGTCCCTGATCTCTCCAGCGAGAGTTCCCTTCTCCTCTGTCAGGTCCTGCAGCTGCTTAGTTTTCTTGTTCAGAAAGGACTCCTTTTCCTCCAGACGCAGCCGTAGAGCATCGACCTGAAGAATGGCACACACTCAAATAGCTTAGAAAACGTTACAGTGATTACTGTATTGTTTTTATCAAACGTGCTTTTCAGTGCCGTTAATATTTTAGAAGATCGCTCCAATTCATCCAGCTTTTAAATGATACTGTAAATAGAGACTTTGTAGGAGAGATATTTCACCTTGAAGTCGGTTAATGCAGAAAACAACTCCTGGGTTATTTCTTTAAAAGAAATGTTGAGGTTGTGTTGCTGGTAAAGACATTTAGTCAAATATTTGGTAAAAAACGTTTTTTTAGCAAACTGTGATCCACGAGCGTATTTTGACACCTTACCAATTTTTTCCTCTTTATGCATCGACAATGAGGAAAAACTGTTGAGTAGCTGCCAAATATATCCAACCTGCTGACAGATGTCATAATGGAGAGACACCAAGAGCTTCTCACTTCACCTGTTGCAATGTCTCACCTGACTGGGGTATAATGAGTATGAACTTAGTTATTTTTGTTCACACACATTTAGTGATCTTGCAATGACAGGGCAGATACAGAACTTAGCAAGACAGAAAAGCATTAATTTTAACCCATAAATAATATTTGAACACTAAATAAAATTTTCTCATCAAGTAAGTGGTTTTGTTGGCACTTTGTAGAAACATACTCACTGCCCAAAGTGAGTTCAGGTCTTGCTTTTCTGGCCCAGCAAAGAACTGGAGGGACAAATGTGAGAAACACTTTCAATCTCTAATTCTGACTCCCACATTTGTCTCTGGTCATTTCAGGAATAACTGTACCCAGGACAAAACAGCAGATGATGTCTTTTCTACGTAAGAAACTGGACATTTCAGATTAAAAGTTCATGTTTTTAATACCATAAGAAAGAGCCTAAATTCACTGCATATTGTTTGTGTTTTATTTGTTTGTTTGTTTGTTTTTTTTGCATAAAACTGCAAATTGCATCACTTTAACGTCACTTTTGTTTGGGAATTTAAAAACATAATTACAAAAAATATTAACTTTAAGGTACTTAAACAAATGTAAATAACTTACACTTGTAAGATATCTATAAATATAAAGTATTTACAGATAGCAATAAGTTACCTAATTATGGTTCAACCCACCAAATCTTTCTTTCAACAGCCTCTTTAAATTCTTTCATTTGTGATTTTAGTCTCAGATGGTCGCAGCAGATTGACGCGCCAACAGTCATTATCTGAGCGTCCATCTGAAGGTTTCTTCCTGTCAAAATGGGATTGTTCCTTCCCACTGCTGCCATATGCATGCTCAGTTTTGGGGAAAAGCTCCAAGGGCAATGCCTCAATGCAAAATGGGCAGTTTCCTTAAATTATAATTATATTAGTGAGGCAAGAGTTAATTGGAGTAGGAATAGGAAAATAAATTAATTTAAAAGTTTTTTGTGAGCTTGTAAAACACTTGAGTCTATTTAGGGTAAACAGCTTTCTTTCTGATGACTCAAGTTACTTGTTTGCAAAAAAGGTTGTTCTCAAGCATCAGCGGAAAAAAACACCATTCATCCAAACTGCTTATTTGACTTTTCCTCATTGACCTGCATCTTTACAACACGTACCAGCAAGACAGCAGTCTTAATACAGCCACCGTTATTTAGCTTCATTTTTTGCGTAGCATGTCCTGACACAGTACAAGGTGCAACAATCGTCCACCTGCATGCAATGTTTCATTTTAAAATTTCCCAAGGAGGAAATGGGAATGTTTGTGTTTTGTTGAGTTGGCAAACAAGTGAGGGATTTTTTTTTTTTGTACTACCTCTGTTTGGAGGATGGCAGCACGTTGCTCTTTGGCAGTGAGAGACTCTTTGAGCACTTCGATATGCTGTTTGCAGTCCGAGTTCTGGTTGTTGAGGGTCTCTAGCTTTGTTTGCAGAGCCAGCAGCTCCGACTCTTTCTTTGACAGCTCCTGCTTCAGTTGGTCAATCTGTTCAACACACAATAGAAATCCTTATAGCTGAACCTTCTGGTTGAGCAGAGAGCTATACATTGCAGTTGGACTACTGTCTTCATCAAAACAGTTTTCTCTCATTAAAAATGCATTTTGGGCTGACTCCCCACCATTTGTCATATATTATACATTGTCCCTATTCATGATTGATGAAAAGAGGTTTAAAAATAGAGCAACAAACCTGTGGCTGCTTTGTGACTAGTTCTGTTTTAATCTGAAACCTCTAAACCGGCACTGTGAGCAGCACAGTGCTGGTCATTTAACTCCCTTCGTCATTTTATATCTGTATATTTTTGAAAACATCAAAATGAGTCCTTCTATCTAACTAACAAGTTGTCTGTAATAGATTTTATTGTGCATTGCCTGTTATGTAAATGTGGTTTTAAAACTTGAAAAATAGTAATACGCACCTGAAGGTTGATTAGAGTTATTTTGGTTTGATCAGGGGGTCATATTTAGTAAAAGTCAGCAATTTTATAAATGGTTAATAACCAACATAGATACAAAAAAAAAAACAGTGAAAAATGAAATTTTCAGTTACGACTAACAGATGGATTTAAGCAATTTATGACTGACTTCATAATTGATGAAAAACACCAGCAAATAATAAGTTCATGCTCAATGATTTCATTATATCAGTACAATGTTTTCTGTTCAGAGGTATGCAATGCAAGTAGAAAGGAATGCTAATGTAATTGTGTGGTAATGAAACAAGGACATGAATTGGCTGGAAGATAAATTGACTTGGAGGAACCACTGATTCTTGCAACTGCTTCTTAATTTGCACAACTGACATACAAACACGTGCAAGATTTGACAATATAGACTGGCTCTCAAAAGTCTACAAACCATCTTATAGTCTTGTCAAAACTTTTGAACAAAAGAAAAAAATGGTCCAGACACCTGGAGGTCTCTTTCACTCCAGGTGTGATTTTTTGCTAGTGAAGTTTTTTTCTGTGTGAAAAATATTTGGGATCATTGCAGAGAAGCTCTCGTTTTCTTCATCATACCACATATACACATTTTATCAAAAGTGTTTGGATGTTTTCAACAGACGACATTAATTGTGAAAACCAACACTTCAACAAATTGTTAGTTTAAGGCTTCCCACATTTTTTCTATCCTTGTATTTTTTTCTGTTTCTTACATGTTTCCTCCAAAAGAAAATGCTTTTCAATTAAACATGTCTTATCATTTGAAAAAGTTTTGAAAATATGAAAGATTTCTTTGTAAATGTCAGAAATCTTGCATTGTAACTGGGATGTGTGCAGTTTTAAAGAGCCCCTGTATCAATTCAAGCATGTGTTTTGAAGTTAAGTGAAAGTCATAATCAGCTCTTTAAGGGGTTTTTGCACCTTTTGTTTGTTTCCCCTTGGATTTGTTGTGATCAGTTATTGATTTCAATTGTGCAAATGAAAAGAACAAAATGACGTGTTCAAACGTTTCCATCATAAAAAGCCAAGAATTTGTTTTCCTCTCCAAACCTCCAACAATAGATGAGCATAGTTTGTGAGCAAATAAGGATCATCATCTCAGCTGAAAAAACAGAGATTAAAGAGAAATCCTGTTTCTGATCCCGCATGCACATGGCCTCTACCTTAGTCTTCATAAACTTGGAGTGGTTCTTGTAGACCTCCATCTGTTTGATTTCCTCCTCTCGATCCTCTGTGTTTAGTAAGCTGTTCGCCTTCAGCATCTGGATCTCATCCTCCAGATCTCGAATGTTGCGCTCCAGAGAGGCAATTTTGGTATCCTGCCCACAAACACGCGAAAGAGACACACCTCAAAACCGAGACCAGCATTTCCACTTGCCGAGTGCTGCAAAAATAATCAGAACTCCAGACAAGAGTCCATGAATAAATATAAAGACTGAAAGATTTGGACAGACAGAGAGACAGAAGAGAGGTAAAAAGGGGAGATGCAGAGAGATAAAGAGTGAATGGAAGAAGCTCTCTGGTTTGGCTCAGAACAACTGCAGTATCTGTCGGGGAAATCAAAAGCTTTCTACCCAGCTCTTTGCAGCGGCTCAAAGGATTAATCACCATTGGGAAATATTGAGTGCACATCCAGCACAAACTGATCCTTCAGGAACAGAAAGAGGAGTACAAAAATAAAAAGGAAAAAGTAACAAGCTCTAGCTTCAGCTGTGGAGGCTTGCAGACAAATGCAGAATCAAGTCTCTGGACTGCGACTGAGAGACCAGCTTTAGCTTCACGGCTTTTTAAATAAATAATACTACGTCTTTAAGATTAGCCATGGTTCATCTCCCTCTCCAGCAGAGCACAGAGCTACCTTGCTTCTTCCTGCCTTTCTCTCTTTTTTAATGTTGTCCGTCCTTCCTCTTTTTGAACTTTGAACTTATAGCCATTAGCAGGGTCAGCCGGAGCCTGCTGAACAACATGGGTGATGAGTTGTAATGAGAAATGAATGATTGGGAGTTTAATGTCAATGCGTAGAGCGCCGCTCGTGTGCATGCACTTCGCCCAGCTGCTGCATCTCACCTTACAAGAAGAACATCAATGAAGTGACAATTCTGCAACAGACATGAGGCGCCGTACCTTCAGAGAAGAGTGATTTTATCCCACGGACCTGGTCAGTGAATTGTGCTCGTTATCTGTCCCTGCATCTGTACATCCCTCTGTCTCTCCATATCCCTGCATACTGGCCTCTCACTGTCATAAACAACCACACCTGTTTCCATGGCAGCAGCAGGCAGGCTATATACGGTGCACCGTCTCTGGTGAGTGAGGAAGAAGAGAAGGCGGGAGGGATGGAGATGAGGGGGAGGGAGGGAAGGAGGTAGGATTATTCGCGCCTCCATCAGCATCAACACAGAACGGGGAGAGAGGAGAGAAGCAGGGTCTTCCTCCACAGCAAAAGGAGAAGGAGGAGGGGGCGGGACTTCCCTGGCCCGGTATGATAATCAACAGGGCACAGAGCGCCCCGAAGTCACATGACCAGGCTGTGGGAGGCTGGGCCGCTGCAGCCAAGCGAGAGGGGCTGTGTCAGCTTAGCGATGATGTCATGATTTATTTTGAGGAAGTGATGTCAGGCCTCTGCAGTGAGGCTGGGGCTGTCTACAGCAGCTCAGTAGCTGGATGTTCCTGATATTCTCCACTGTCACAGTGATATTGAATGCCCTTTTTACTAGCTACATTTTATCCTTTTCTCCATCTGTGTTTAGTTGTCTAAAACAGATGAACAAAATAGTCTTAAATATAGGATTTGTTGTTGGTAGGCTCCTGAAACTGATGTTTTCCTTTGTTGAATAACATGTTTAGATTCATTCCTATAATTAGTTTAAAAGCTTTACTACAGTGTGTTGAGCTTTTCCATATTTTGTTTTGTTGCAAACAAAAAGTTCAATCTCTTTTCAATAAGATTTTATTCAATCGACTGAAACAATGTGGTACACAACTGTACAGCGAAAGGAAAGTGATCAATATTTTTAAAATGTTTTGAAAATAAAAATCTAAAGGTGTGGCATATTTCTGCATTCAGCTCTCCTGAGTCAATATTTCCACATCAGTCTTTTGCTGCAAATAAGGCACTCTGAAGCTCATCTGCCAAATACGGCTTCTAGATAAGGAGCAGTCAGGTCTCACAAAAACCTGTTGATATGCCAGCTCTCATAGCTTTTTGTTGCTTGTCCTGTCCTTGGGTAAAGAGACGACATTCTGAGAGTCTGAACTTGAGTGCAGATGGTCCATCTTCAGTTTTTGCTCTGCTTTTGAACAAGATATTTTAATATGTGATTTTCACTTGGATAATGTCCATTGTAGGTCTGCTAGCATGGTCATTGCTTTCCTATGCTATTCCACATTATTCCAAACTCGCTTCTCTTCACAGTCTGGGCTTTCTACCATTCACTTGGATTCATTCATCCATCCATTTTCTGTACACTCTGGTCCCTAGTGGGGTCACGAGGAGTGATGGTGTCCATCTCCAGCAAACGTTTCGGGCGAGAGGCGGAGTACACCCTGGACAGGTCGCCAGTCTGTCGCAGGGCTACACAGAGAGATAAACAACCATGCACACACACACTCACACCAAGGGAGACTTTGGAGAGACAAATGAACTTGACAGTCATGTTTTTGGACTGTGGGAGAACCCGGAGAGAACCCACGCACGCACAGGGAGAACAGGCAAACTCCATGCAGAAAGACCAGGAGTCGAACCCAGGACCTTCTTGCTGCAAGGCAACAGTTGAATTCCTCAGGTAAAATTTCTACCGGGCCAATAAGAAAACTGAAGGACAAGTTATTGTTCATGTCGGTTTTCAGCTCCATTTTAGTCTGTCTGCAGTTTTGGTAATGGGAGCAAAGGAAGTGAATGAGGACATTCAGTCCAAGTTGGTCATGCTTCCAAACACTGAATTAATATTTACAGCCACCTGGTTCAGCTTGGCACTTCTCTCTTTAAAGTGGAGGATGTTTACAGTGCAGTTAATTTCCAGTGAACTTTTGAAAATCATTTGTCCTTTTTGCTTTACTTCACATATTACCTTGTGTTGATCCGTCACTATAAAATACTTTTTTTGACTGTAAGCTCACAAATAGTGAAATTGTTCACCATATATTACTAGCTTTGCAAATTAATTATAGTCCTTCTAGAGTAAAATTACTTCCAAACTATTCATTCCTGATCTTTAATTTCAGATATGCAAGATCAGAAAACACACTAAAGAAGCTCTATGCATCCTCCAAAAAAATCTTGATGGAAAATTTTATATAAACCTCCAGAGCTTCTGCAGAATCAAAGTCTGCTCTATGTTTGCAGTCAGCGACGAGAGGAGTTGATTGTAAAAGAATCACATTGGCTGTCACAAACCTTTTCTTGTTTCAGTTTGACGCAAACCTCTTCAACTAACCAAACAGGATGAAATGTTGACTCTCGTTCAAGTTAGCACAAAAGCTCTGAAAGCTGATACAGCACCGTTCCATGTGTGAGAATGAGAGACAGAGATGTCATGCCAGGCTGGTGATTGACTCAGCTGCAGCAAATTGCAGTGACAACAATAGATTCAGCAGAACACACATCAGCCTCTGTGGGAAACGCAATGAAAGGCTTGAGAATGGGAGCATAATGAACACACAACATTTGCTTTCACACAATTGCAGAGCTGCTGTGTGGAGTCAAGTTCTTACTTTCATCTCTATGATGGTCTGCAAGGCCTTGGTTTTGCTTGGATCCTGATGAAGCTGGTTTCTTCTGTGCAGTTCCTTTTGGAAAACAAAAATAATTTTTAACTTTTTCTACACAAGAGCAAAGGATAAATAAAAATACAATGCAAACCATATGCATCTGTTCTGTTCACGGTGCCACAGTTACAAAAGTGCTTCACAGTACATGTTACATAATCAATGTATCTCAAGCAGCAGACAAGAGTCCACTGAATTTATGATGCTCAGCACTGCCATCTAGTGACAAAGACACATACTAAATTTCAAATACTGTTTGTTACGTTGTACCTCTCGTAGATGGATGTTTTCTTTCTCCTTCTGATCCAGAATTACTTCCAGGTGTCCAAGCTGGGCCTCTGCCTCAGCAATGCGCCTGGCTCTTTCCTGCTCTTCCTCTTCGGACGCCCTGCCCGGCCCGGGAGGCAGCCCTTTACTCTGCAGCATCTCCAGCAGCTTCTTAATGGACTCGTCCCTGGCACCGAGTGTTTGTTTCTGGGTCTCTATTCTTAGCTCCATCTCCTCCAGGGTTTTTCTAAGCAGGAAGAGCTCCTTGGCCTGCCTGTCGTGCTCAGCTTGCAGGCGGCGGAAGTTCTCCTCTGTCAGCTCGATGGTGGTGAAATGCTCCGAGCCAGATCGGTTTCCGCTCTCCTGCTGAAGCAGGTGGTTGAGGTCTCGCTGTGTGCGTAGTTCATCCTGCAGAGCCTGTATGGTCATTTGGAGATGCTGCAGGAGATGTGGACAGACATGGACGTGTACACACACACAAAGACCCAATGAGTTCAGGAATAAAACAGAATCCAATTTAATTTATTTTACTCAAAACTAACATCAATGACAAAATGTACAGTACTGGGAAGGTCTGACCCTTGACACACCAGTACTTACATTACAGCACCTTTAAAAACTAATTTCAGAGAATTAGCACTGTTTGACACAACAATTAATTATTTCTTCTAATGTCAGGACCAGGGAGAATTTCTTGTTTTACCTTTAGACACTGAGGGACAGAAATGATGTGAACAATCAATCAACTAGTAACTGAGATGGTCTCAGTTCTCAGTTCAAAACTTTCTGTAATTATGGATACATACATGTCTGTCGAGTCTGGATATGGAAGGACTAAAAACTAAATATAAACTTGCATAAGTTATATGGAAGTTTCAACGTCTTGAAAATGTCTTCAATGTTAACTTTAGTGAAAATGCCTTTTCACGACTAAATATCACAAAAATACCTAAACACAGGCGACAAAATAAAGAAAGTAATGAATGTAATCCATTAATTTTCAGTCATCATTTTAGTAGTTTGTATTTAAATGACACAAAGAAAAACAGCATTGGTGCATTTGATAGCAGGAGCTTCAGGAACAATCAATCAACTAGTAAAACATGTAAAATAACATTTACATTCAGGGAAAGAGGTTAGTTTTCTTTTGTGAACAACTTTGATCAACAATGATCAGTTAATGTTGTAATTACAATCTACAAACTCTTCTAAAGTGATTAAGATAGTATTTTAATAAACAGTAGGATCACAATCAATAGAAAAAAGTATTTGTTGAGTTATTTGAACCAACAACTGATAAAATGAGCGTGTGCTATATACTCACTGCTAATTATTAAATACACCTTGCTAGTTAGTATTGGAGTCATGTTTGTCTTTAGATGTGACTTATTTCTTTAAGGCAAGTCGTCAGAAACTTTCTTCAAGAAGAAATCTTTTCTTGTTTGTCATATTGTCATGCAGTGGTTGCAGATTTGTCAGCTGCATATTCATGTTGTGAATCTCATATTCGTCACATTCCAGTGGTTCTCTCTTGAGTAGAGATCTGGTGACTGTGGAGTTCGTTGACGTACAGTGACCTTGCTATCATTTTCATGCAATGTCCAGCGAGAAGTAGCCCTAGAAAATAGGAGCTGGGAATTGTAGCCTCAGTATCTTGTTTTTGACTGGCAGGAGAGAAAATCCGGAGCGGTTTTGTGCAACGCTGAGGCTTCTCCATACACAATTTACCACTGTGCCACCTACGTATAGGCAGTAAGCGATTATTTTGTTATTCAACTTAAGTGATCAAATAACCACCGTCTTAATTAATGGTTAGTAGATTAACAAGATTAAACTCAGCACCAGTTCCCCTAAGAGTGAGATTTGAAGCTTTAGCCACTGCCTGAAAAATCAAAATATGTTCTTTATTCAGAAGATGTTCTTTTGTTTTTTTCTATTTGGAAATAGGGCTGGACAATAAATCAATAACTATATATATTGTGGTAGACACATGATTCATATCAATAGATAATATGTCAGAATATTCAATAATTTCTATGAATTTCAATCCAGAACCACATGGCATTCTGGGGGATATAGGTAGAGAAAGGGTTGAGTTGCACATCCTCTCACGGTCTGCCAACCGAGGTGGCATCAACCAATTCACTCTCTGTTCGGTTACCTAGTAACTACCTGTTGGGCGGTTTAAGATTTCGCCACCATGTCTCATAAATGCTTAAAAATAAACAACGGTGTGGAGTGAAAAGAAAAAAAGAAGAAAACAAATCAAGAGAAAATTATGGATTTTGATTTCCCCTCAAAACTGATGGTATGTTTTAAATATCAGATATTTAAAACAAAAAACTAATTGATAATTAGCAATATTGACTGATATGAAACATATATCATGATACAATTTTCAGCCATGTCGTCCAGCCCTATTTTGAAGGGTGGAAAAAGTCAACAGTGACTTTGTTAAAACACATTTCTTTATGTGGCTTTTGTACTTTACCAAACTAATGTTATAGGATTGATATTGTAACTTTGACACTTCATGTTGTTATTATGTTTATAACGTTTTCCACCCATGTGTATATTATTGTCTGAAAGGATATTTGTACCATATTTATGACAAAAGGTTTAGTTTTGCTAGAAGTTTAACTTTCCTCCAATAAAAGAAGGAGAGAAACAAAGATCCATCCATGTACTGAAAAAGGTCCAGTTAGTTCCTTGGAGAACAGAAACAGCTTTTTCTCCTGAAATCATTCACCTTCACAGACTACCAATGTATCACAGACTACAAATGTATGGTTTGAATTCTTGCAGAGCAGTAACATGACTTTCTGTTTCCAGGTCTTTGTGTTGAAACATCAGGATTCAAGGGGCAAGAAGGAGAGCAGAACTGAGGGACTGAGGGGATTTCATTCAGTTCTTCAAGGAGGTTAAAGGGTTAGGAGAAAAAGGGATTATTGGGTTTCTGGAAAAAAAATACACGGCACACGAAAGGTGACTCTATGTTGTGCACACGACACGGTGCAAACATAGGGACAAACCTTGGTTCTCCTGGCATCCAGCAGCTGCAGAGCATGAACAGAATGAACAGAAAAACAGATGTGTGGTGAAAACAGAGCGTCAGAGCTTGATGCAACAGAAACGGATGATCAACACAAAGCAGAAAAATCTTACATGAGAGCTGCTGGTTTATCACTCTTGCAGTCAGTAAAGCAAATTTACCACAAAACGTTTTGATTGCAAACTTTTTTATCTTGTTATAAGAAAAATAAAAGAATATTATGCTTTTTTAGCACTATTAGCACAATTAGTTTCAAGAAAGCCAGATCAAAGGATGTGCATAGTTTTAATAGATAGACATTTTTTTCTTTATAACAAGTAAAAAGAGTGCCAGAAAAAAGATTTTTCATGTACAACCCAAACTGAATTACCTTTCTGGAAAGACATTTTAAAAAGTAGGTTTAGTGTTTTTTCCACTAAACTGTTAAAATATATTTACTAATCTTAAAATTTGTAATGAGAAGCATTAATATTCAAGTTTAAAGTAAAAGGAACAACTGAGAATTTTTTTTTTTGCTGTACGATTTTCAAATCCAGCAAATACATTAATAGAAAATTAAACTGTAACATGGATGAATAGTCAACACAATTCACATTCGCCCTACAGATTTACATTACCCAGAAAGATAACATGATTAATTTAATGAGTAAACTCAGAAGCACTTTGTCCTATAAGCATACAACCAACAGGAAAATAAGCAGGGCAAAAATAAACACTAATAAAATTCTGACCAAAAGACACAAGATTATTTTTTTACATTTCCCAAGTGCTTGTTTAACCACCAGGGGACAGTGTTTGCATTTCCAGTAAAAGCTGCTGAATTTTCTGCTGGCTGCTGCCATGACAGGTTGTTTCAGTCAAACACCCTGTCTGAGCCACTGGCCTTTGGTACAGCAGCAGAAAAAATGAAGCAATATGAAGATGCTAAAGCCTAATCTTAACATTGAGCATATTCTGCTCCTACTCTCATCTCAGAATGATACATGGGAGTGGAAAGTAGAGATTCCTAGATCAAATCATAAAATTCATAAATATTGTATATATATATATTTTTGGAATTATGTTCCAAACATGATTCCAAAGTTTACAGAAAATATTTTGCAGGTGCATAAAAATACAAGAATATATTTTTTTTTTACAGCAAGCAAATGATGCTTAGATTTGCCCACACTGAGAAGAAAACCCAAACGTTTTCCTCTTTTTCAGATCTATCCTTCTCATTTCTGATCATCCCTCCTCACCAATTGATAAACTTCTGCCTTGGAAACCAAAATGCAGAAAACAATCCAGCGGCTGCATCTGCATGTTTGAACTGTGACTTAAAATCACTATACAGCCTTCGGTCCGGTTTCTCCACGTCAGCCACGGCTGAGGTGTAGCTGTTTGTGTGAAATAGTCATGACTCAGCTTATACTGGTGCTGTGGTCACCAGGGGTTTTCTGTCTGTTCCTGAACACCTTGACGGTCAGATCCCAGAGAGTTTCCCAACACTAAACAGAGACGCTGAGCTTCTGTGCCTCCTTATTGTACCGACACCTGGGCCAGCTGGGGGTAACTGGCTGTCATAAATCTTGTGGTGCAGAAACAGTGAATCCTTTTGAGGGCAACATCACATACTGACTCAGGTTCTGGCTTCTGCCATATAAATGCCTTAACAAAGGTGTTGTGGTGATTTAGCAGAGGGGTTACTCTGTCTGACTTGTGGGGGCCAGTTTTACCTGTGCCAGTGTTGAGCTTCCCCCAAGACAATTGCGACTGAAGATTGAAGAAGGTAAAAACATCTAAGTTAAAAACAAAAAGAATGAATGGGCACTGAAATATTGACATCAACAAAGACATCATCAATGACTTGCAGATGTAATGCAATGAGACATCTTTCTACAAAGTATTGATTCAGTGAGGCTGAAAATAAGTAAACAGCACAATCTTTGTATTTATATATTGTATGATAGTTGTAAAAGAAAGTAAACCACGTCTATTTTCTCTCACGTGAGTGGTTGTGTTGTGCTTCTTCTTGTTGGTTTACCACAATGACTCACTCAACTCAGTAAATTATATTGCGAAAAACTGGAATGCAATGCGAAAAAATGTGGCAAAAGCTTGAGAGGAATTAACTTTTGGATTGCACTGTACAATGAGCAGCCATTGATGGCAATAATGCTGCCAAATTTCAAAATCTCTTGCCAGGTTTTTTTAATATTTTTTTATTCTTCTCTTATCTTATTTTGAATTCGTCATTATTTTGACCATTTCTGCTTTCATTCACTGATAAAGTCACAACCAGATATTCACTTAAATTAAAGAAAAAGTGTAATTTTCTTGAACAAATATGAATTGTTAGATGTCACAAAACATCCCATCTACTTACTTCAGCAATATTTTAAATGTGTCACACAAACAGGCCATTGTTTAAAACATGCCTAATTAAAGGCTGGCTCCCGCACTGTGTGCCTTAAAATATTATTTTGGCCCCTTAAGCAATTATATGATGACCCCTGCTCCAGAATGAACCATCTGGTGACACAGGAACCAGCTGCTCTGCATGTAATGCTCTATATACATGGAAGGTTGTGTTTTTTGTGAGAATAAATGAGCAACTCCAAAGCTCTTGAGCTGCAGCAGCCTACTGTTCACACCGTTCCTAATCTTTGTGTAGTGTGTCGTGATAGCTGACAATACACAATTACACCCACACAAGCGAATGCTGCTTTTCATCACCTCCCCTCAGTTAGCACAAAGTTACAAGAGGGGTGCCTGCAGAAATCTGACAGTCTGAGACTTTAAAAAATGCCACTCTGTGCACAGAAATAAACCATCTTTAAAGACCTCTTTTATATTTTCTGTTTTAATCAAATCTTATTAAAATGCTTGAACTTGAGGAAGCTGTTTATTGTGTGATTACGTAGCTTTAGCAGCACTTGATAGGGGTTGCTTTGTGGGTTAGCATGAGGCCAGATGGTTCATGCAACCGCTTGGCAGTCACAGGGCCCATACTGGAACCAGTTTGTATTCAATACCACCCACACACTTTGCTATGGTTCTCCTTGTCACAAAAGACTGAAGACTGCCATAATGTGAAACAATCAAAAAAAGAACTCTACAAAGGTATTGATCCTGATACAGCTCCCTGTGTCCTCCCATACAGTGCCTCGACTAGTGGCATCGCCAAAACTCTGGGTCCCATTACAGGCGGCTGCTCAAGTGGCAACATAAAGACACTGGCTGATGAAACTGGGTTCTGCATGACCACAGATAACCACTGTGAGTGCTGGTGGCACAAAACATATCAGTAGTGCTACTTTTCTTTCCTCAAGTTGTGGGTACAGATAAACTATGACTTCAGGTTCCTTCGAGTGGCCAGTTTCCTTTGCACCATCTTAACCCTGTTTGTTGTTTCCCCAACACATGTGTGTAGATGCACCCCCGTTCTTCGTTTGTGGCAACCTGCACGGGGGCTTTTTTTAGGGCAAGATCATCAACTCAATAATTTTGGTACTCCTGACAACCAGATATTTGAAGTGCTTGACTGACAGATGTCCTGTCAGCAGATTCACAACCTTAATCTCTGCAGATTGTCCTGAATTACCATGGGCCTCTTACTGTTTGTCTGATTAATGGCCGTCTTCCCTACTTGTCAGGAAATGTGAACTGCCATGTTTTGGAAGAATTATATCTGTGCCAAATTCATTTTTTGTTTGTTTGTTCAATTTTTCTTCCATGTTCACTGGATGCAGATGATATTACTTGGGGATAAAACAGTAATAAATGAATGAAAACAAATGCAAGACTCTCTTTTCACCTCAACAGCAAGGCGGCAAGGCACCATATATTGTTTTCCTTCCACAATTTTGTTTTTTTCTATTGCATTAAATCTCAATAAATTACATGAAGGTTTCAGCTGTTACATGACAAAATGTGAAATGTTTTTTGTTCTAAGGCACCAAAAGCTTAGGGTTGTCACGTGACAAAGCGTCATCATGTGACTGCTGTAGCGTGGAAGTTAAGTCAACTTCCTGCACTGATGTGCAGCACCTGGTTTGCACAGCTGAATTATAAAACATGCGTGTAAACAAATAATTGTGAGTTCATCTGTCACACATGAGCAGTACACTGCTCTGTTTGATTACAGGGCTACACCAGGGGAATTACCTCTAATTAAATTTTCACCCGTCCCACACCATGCATTATATAACACTCAAATGGACACAACCATAAATGCTTATCCGTGTTGATGGATATAGAAAATCCAGAATTTGGGTGGGATACAGCATGATTTACTTAAAGTCTTGCTCGCATGTGCAGAAGGTGCAAAGCGGGATCTATTTTTGTGAGAGCCGCTGATCAGGGCTGACTGGGCAGCTGAGCAGCAGTGGTCATGACTCAGTCAGATATGGTATGCTCTAGCTCACACACTCGCCTCCAGCAGCTCTCATACAGCTTCGGCATGACAACAAAACTCCTGCTCAATTCAATGAAAACAAAATCAGTTGCCCTTCACAATAAAAATCTACCACACAAAACGGTCTCAGGCTAATCATGACTGCTGGCCATCACCGTCACTGTTTACGATTGAGGCTCTGCAGGGTATTTAAACAGAAAACAACGTCTTCAGAAAGTGAATGTTATTTCAGGAGATTTTGTAAACAGAAGTCCATACTGATTCTGATTACCTCATGATAAATGATGCATGGTATTTGCTGAAACTAACAGGGGCCTAAGGCACCTGATGCAATTGTAAAAAGTGGTGCTAGAAGACAGATGCAATGACTGGCTTGAAATGTCTCCATTATTAATGAGGCAATTTGCTCCTCAGTCAGCCTCTCAGTAAGCCTAGTGGGTGTGACCAAACCATCCCACCATAAATATACACTTATGTAAGCACGCCTCAGAGCCCAGAAATCAAGTTAGAATAGACCAATTATAGCAACAAGGCACATCTGCCTTTTATTAGCTGCCACACTACATTAATGAATCCTTCCAGGAAGAATATAAATATCACTTGACATAAGCACTGAGTCCTCTCGTTGATTCAAAGACGATCCCATGGAAACCCATCAGTGAACAGCTTTCATAATCTGCAGGACACATTCAGTTCCTAAACTCTAGGAGTTCCAACTAAAAATATCACAATGTGGGTTTAAAAACTCTTTATGAAGAAATGTGAAAAGCTGAGTTGCTTTGGTTCGGTCGGTGACACAGCTGATCCAGGTTTAACACAGACTCAAATTATTGCAGATCATGATGATGTTGAATACTTCTGGTGATTGACTGGTGATTGGACCTTTTTAACACTTTTTCAAGACTAACACAACGCAGCACAAATTTGGAATGAGGAGGAAAAATTATATGTATATACAAAAAATAATCTCCATATGTAAATAATTCACCAATTTTACTGCATTTTTATATATAGATATGAATGGATTGATACTGAGATTAGATTGATTAAAAAAATGCACATCACACATTTTATAGATTCATCTATATGAAACGTTGAATTATTTTTCTTCACTTCACAATTATTCATAGCTTTGAGTTTTTGTGTCGCATAAAATATCCTCAAAAAGCACAAAAGGCACAAAAATACTATTGGGTTAATAAAATATTGAAATGTTCAGAGGGTATAAATTCTTTAGCAATGTGCAGAGACAAAACTCCATCTTTTATAAGAATATCAACAAGTCCTGTGTGGAAAAACTCACTGGTGGTATTACACTGGGACCTTGCAGGGTAGAGTAATGACTAATCGTGTTTCTTCAGTCTATGAAAACAGAGCTGGAGCAAACACAATGCCCTGCACAAAGAGCCAGGCGAACTCAGCCTTTAAACTGCTCAAAGCATTGCTCAGTATGCTGCATCATAAACTCAGCTTTTGCTTTCTGAAAACGCTTTTACACTGAAAATCTGTATCCACAATTTACAGACACAATATCAGTGTCATACATTTCCACTAAGCCAGCGGCTATGTGTTCGCTCTCACCAACTGCTACCCAACTATTAATAATCCTGCAGGTGAGGTCTGACATTAAAGAAAGTGATCTCCGGCTATTTTTATGCCAATCACTTAAAATAGATAGAAAGGTGATAAATCTTTTGTAGAAACGACTATATGAACCAAAGTAAACACTGCAGGTCAGAGCACATGAAGAGAAGGCAAAGGAAGACAGATGGGGAGTGTTTAAGTGTCCTTGACATTTGTCTCTGGGCCCTGTGCCTTCTCCTGTCAGTAAGTGATTTAACTGGGCCATGACTACACCCCCACACTGAGGTAAGCAGAAAAAAAAACCTTTTGACATCTCTTCCCCTGGGGCCAATCTGCTGAACCTGTGAAAATAAACCAAAATTAAGCGATCTCGGGACCAGACTGCATTCAATACACCTGTCGGCAGTGTCATCAGACTTTTCACTGAGCCACAAATAACTTAATATTCAGATTTCTGCTGTACTCCTTTTTAGTTGAAATGCCTGTATTTTCTGTAGCTGAAGTCTTATTGATTCTTCACTGGATGAAGAGATACTTCTGTCAATAAAAGAACATCTTTCCAGAAAGGTTTTGCAAATCTGTAAAAAACAGAATTGACTGCTTTAATTTTCTACAGTACATATAAGAGAGGATGGCTGTGATTATCTGCAAAAGACAGCATGGCAAAAGCAGAGATCAAAGCAGAGCAAAATGGGCAGACACATAGGCAGCGAGTAAAATTCACTGCAGCATTAAGTGGATTATGGCAGCTCAGAGAGGAGTGGTCTCACCTGATTCTCCTCATGGGTGACTCTCATCTGCTCTTTCAGAATGGACGTTCGAGCCGCCTCCTCTTTCCTCATGATCCTCTCTTTCTTCAGCTCTGGGCTCCAGAAGCTCTTGATGCTGTTAGTGGAAGATCCCAACTTACTCTCCTTCAGGTCAAGCTCTCTCCGCAGCATCTCATTCTCCCTCTGCATCTCCCTGAGCTGGGCCTGCATCTCCAGCAGCTCGCCACCACTGCCCCGCACGGCCTGCCTGAGCAGAGCCGAGGGTACCCCCTGGTGGTGGTGGGCGTGCAGCATGGAGAGGGAGCCCAGGTCACTGTAAGACAGAAGGTCAGCATGAGGCAGCCCCACTGAAGCAATATTGGGGCTGCTGCCCATGGCTGTGACGCGACCCCCGTACATGGCCCGGCTGGTGGCGCGACCCAGAGTCATGGTTCCCTTTGGGTAGGTGGCAGTGGAGCCCACGCCCTCGTGGTCACTCAGGTACATGGGCCCTGAAGTAGCATAGGCAGCGTTGAGTGATTGGATGTTCTCCATGGAGAGGGTCTTGCCCCCTGCACCACCCCCGCTCCCACTGTGTGCCCTTCGATGGCCCAGTCTGGGGGACCTTGGAAGGCGCGGGGACCGTACAGGGCTGCTCTCTACATGACCTACAGCTCTGGCACTGCCGTACATGTCCCGTGATTCAGAGGAGTAGCCACCAGAGGGTCCTTTAACAGGGGCGTGCTCAAATGAGACTGCTCTGACTTTTTTCAACCAAACAGGATGACTTATTTCATGTCTGAATGGGTGGGTTAGGTCACATCAATGTCAGATCTGAGGAAACAGGGGAGAAGCATTTGTCAGACATACAGCATTTCAGAAAAAAAAACAACACAAAACAGTACATTCCAGTCAAAAATCTAAGCTCGGTCAAGGAAATGTTATATTAGCTCTAAGATTTGTATTAGTCAGCGTAGGCGACAAGCTGTCCCAATTTACGAGGCTCTAATTTCAAATGGCCTGCAGAAATTTCACAACATCATCCCAGATGTCTCACAGGCTAACATTTATCTATAGTAGATCTCAGTACTGATTAAAATATGACTTTACAGTCTCACATTTCTCTGACCTGAATCATGATAGCCATCACTGCATCAGAGTAAACAAAGATAACCATAGAGAGCATTTTAGATGTTGAGGAGCATGTTTCACAAAATATCAGTACATTTTTAATCACTGAGAATCCATCTGATTATTAATTATCTTTGTTTTCAAGCACAGATTCAGTACAACCATGCAGTACATTACAGATCCAATTAGCAGTTTAGTGTGTGATATCAAGCTCATCATCATCTTCTGAGAAGTGTTGTTTCTTAAGGCACTTTGTTAATTAGCTATCATATAAATGATCAAGCAGATTTATTGGCACCCCTGGTAAAGACGTGAAGAAAGGTTTAAAACAAATCAGCTTTTGTTGCACTAGCATAATCCAAAAAAAAAAAAAGGGAGATGAGTGGAAACTTTTTAATAAGTCTCTCATAGCTTAATTTTTTTCCTGGGTTATAAATATGACACAGTTTCTATTAGCCAACCCTCAAAATTGCAAAGATAATCAAGCATGCAATTAAAGAAAGGCATATTGTTGTTGATCTTTAAGGAAATGGCTACAAAGAAATAAATTATTGTCTAAAAGTTTATTGCATGTATAATCCAGGCAATAATGCAAAACTTTAACAGTGTGATTGCATATTTTTGCTATCAGTCAGCATTGGAAGCAAGGATGATAAAGTCTAAAATAAATAGTAAAAATAAAGTAGTGTATTTCCCCCACTGACAGGATGTGTTAAAACTAAAATTTCAGTATGAGATTATGCCACTGCAATAAACACATTTATTTTAAGCCTTTATATAGTCCACAGAAGTGCTGGTGCTCTGTGTGTGTATGCAGAGTAATACAAGAAAGAAAAGTAAGGAAGAAAGACCAATAATTCTGACAAATAAAGACATACTGGAAAAGAAATAAAGCAACATTTCTGCAGCACTGTCTTGTCTCATAAGCTAACTGATAAATATTTACTGACAGAGTGCAGCTTGGCTCACAGTCTGACTGTAAGAACTGGACACAACATGTATTTTATCTGAGACTTAAACTAGAAAGAAAAATATCAGAAACCACCACAAATGTCAAGCATACATTATTTTAATGATAAAGCCCTATTCACCTTTTTAGGTTCAAAAGATTAATAAAATTGCAAGAATGTACAAGTTTTGAAATAGAGCTCTTCCTTCTGGGTAATAAGAAAAATAACATGATACAGGAGACTTAATTTTTAATCATGTAATAATAGCTGGGCTATTTAATGCTGTCCTTTGGCTTTAATACATTTCTGGATTTATCACTGGCTGCGATTTATTTAATCTGAAGGCATCATTATTTTACTGTGGTCGATATTTTTAGGGTAAAAACTGAATGCTATTAAACACAAATGTCAAGAGAAAGACACTGTCCAGGGTTTTTAATTTCCCCTGCTGTCTAAGGATGAACAATACCGGTATGTCTAAGCGGTTGAAAAAGGTGGTTAATCATATTCGTGTAGACTTTTTCATCTTTCTCTCCTCCTGGTGACACTTCTCAGATTTGATTGCCATGGTGTTTCATGTCTGGGCTAGCGCAGACAAATCACCTGTCCTCATCACATGAAGGTGGAAGAAATCTTCAAAACATCAATCAAAGAAACTGTGGCTGAATACAACAATAGTGACAAGGGGAAGGTTTGTTTTTTTTCAGTTTTTTAATTCTTGTATGTCTTTAATTCAAAGGACAGATGAAGAGCTTATTAATAAAATGAGGAATCCATGTGTCAACTGGTTCCTTCGATATATAAAAGTCACTAAAATTTCCCATGACAGGTGCTTTACATTAAATTGAGAAAGTCATTTCCATCTGTCAGATAAAGTTATAAGAGCGTAAACATGGAAATCCTAAATAAAAGTAAGCTGAACAACAAATTTTAATTTACAATGAGAACATTTTCTGATTTTTACATTGAAGAGATGCATCAGAAAAGGCCCACAGATGAGCATTTACCTTGATCTCTACTCATCTATGATCGGTTTGTGAAAAATCTGATCATCTTTCCTCTAAAAGTAAGAACTATTGGCATTTAATACTATAAATACCACAAAAAATATTCTCCAATGCTTCTTCTTTTTTAAAAAAAATCATGTAAAGGTTGGCAACATTTGCTTTGATGCAAGGGAATAACATTCCCTTCCTGCAAGATTCATAATTACTAGAATTTACAAAGAATCTGCAGAACATCTCTTTTTGTTCTCCTTTAAAATATACATCACAAACAGAAGACCAGAGTTCAGAAATGCAGCCAGATCAGATCAGTGAGGACTGGTGGGTAAATATATCAGTGGGAAAAGCAGATCCAGCAGGATTCAGACAAAACAGCATCCGGCATAAGTTCCAGCCAGCGTCCTGCACACTTCTGGGGAAGATAAACACGTGTTTGCTTCTTTGATCCACTGGTAGAGTAGATAAATCAGTTCTTGTGTTGGGCTGCATCTCCTGTGATGCATCTTTGAGTCAGTGACCCAGCAATGGTGAGCTTTTCTGTTCCTGGCCACTGATGGGTCATTGATTAAGGGAGTCACTCCGCCATTGTTTTTTTTTCTACTTCTTTTTGCCTTTCAAACGTTCCTTTCCTTACCACAAACAATGTCAGCTCCAGACTGCATACTCAATCCACCGTTTTTAATGCTTTCTTGTTACGGCCACAAGTTACATAAGTGGAACAGGATTTTTCAGGAATACTGTAACTAAATGGGGAAATTATGTGAGCAGAGCAGGACTGCTGAGTTTAAAATCTGGAATGTGATGACGACACTTTCATTTATACTCCACAGCATGTATTCCTCCTATTGATATTAATTTTACACTGCTGTCAGTTTGCCTGAAACATGCAGCAACCTCCACATTTACAGACACTTATTTGAAAATTCCTTAAAGTAAATTAACTTAAACGGTTTGTTGTGGACTTCCACAAGAAATCAAGAAAATTGTTGCAGTATAAAAATCGTGAGTTTTGTAAAGTAAACAAAAGACTTATCTTCAGGGCTTGGCCTATAACTGACTTTTACAAATTAAATATTTAGTCCTAATTTAACCTTATTTTAATTGAATTATGCCAGTAGTTTAATTGCACATGTATTCTGACTTTTGTGTTGATTTAAAATCATTTTATTTACTCCACTTTTCTTTTACGTAAATGCTATGATTAATTTATGTTTACAACAGCTGATTGAGCTAAGATTAGATTTTAATTAATGAATTATTTGTTCCTCTTTCCTTTTTTAAATTTTATGCATCATCCTCCTCACTGTGCTTTGCAGCCAGATAAACTTCCTCTCAGCTAAATTTCTGATACCATTTGATTTATGAGACTTAACAAAAATCTACCTAACTTTAAATGCAATATTTTTCTGCATTCCCCATGAGGGAATGAGGAACAGAAATGTGCCTCCATGTCAAAACTACTTATTTCCCCCTACCAGTACTCATGACAATGTACACAAAACTATGACCTCAGAAAAAAAATGCTTCAGTTTCATTTGTTTAACAGGAGTTTCTATGGGTGATGCTTTTGTGAGAAAATATTATTTCTTATGCAGAATTTTTTTTCCCACTGAATGAATTAATTCAAATTAAATATTGTTTATTTATTTGTTTACTTATTTATTTAAAATGAATGAGAGTCTGTTTCTGCAATAGACCAAACTATTTGAAGGCTTTTTACAGATTTTCACTGCATTAGACACATACTTGACAATTTCATTTGTCAAATATGTGTCTAATGCAAGTTATCACTTTCAAAATCTATCAATATAATAATATAAAACGCACAGCTATTAAATGGCTGATTACCAAAACACCAGTGAAATAAATTGGGAATTGAATGATTTGGTTTAGGCGTCCACTCGCTGACAGGACAATAAATATTAGACGACTCTTCTGACATGGCTCTGAAAATGTGAAAATATATCAGCTGTTCCAATTGAAAATATTAAAAACACAGCCAATTCTGAAACAAGCCCTCTATTAAACTTGTATGGGATCCCCAAAAGACTGTGCTGCCCTGGGTTAAGGGCCATATTGACTTTAAAACTTTCTAACACATCCACAAGACAGTGCTGCCGTGCAAAGTGATTTAAATTGTCCTGTAAATTGCTATGAAACACACACAAGACTGCAGCAACCAGGGCAATGAGCTATATTGCCTTGTAACTTTGCATGGTGCAGCCAGAAGACTCTGGTGCCCAGAGTAATGGGCCATATCACCCATTTGTTGACTCATTTCTTCAGTTTTATGAATCTGTGAACAGCACAGTTTTGAGCGAGACCAGTTTTTTGACCTGGATCACAATGTTTTTTTTTTTTTTTGCACCCCTCTTCCTGTATTGGAGGTGAGAGAGCTGCAGCATGTACATGTACGTCTGATCAGCAAATGCCAGAGTTAAGGTGACGTGGAAAATGCATCTGGCTGTGTGGTGGTACAGAAACAGCAGAGAGGATACAAATATCCTGAAACAAAGATTCTTCCACAGGAACTGCCTTCGGAGAAAGAAGCCGGTTGTTCAATGAGGCAGTCCTGACATTTAAAAAGCCATCATACAAAATAATGCCATGTGTGGATTTATATGGCATTGGGGAACGTATAACATGTAGGGGAATCTTGTTGCTATTTCTATGCAGGAGCAGATGCAACACATCCAGCCTCCTCATCAGTCATTCTACTACAGAGCCTGACGCCTCCATGCCTCCTCCAGACTCAAACGCTTGGTGGACTCGGTGAGATGTTAATGTCTCCAAATTGGCCCGAGCACTCACGTCACCAAACGCCAGCGTTTGCAGGCGTTTGCTGCTCAAAAATAGCTCCTATAAATTGAAATATGTTGCCAGCTTTGACCTGGAGGTGGAATTGATGGAGACTAGCAGGGCACGACCGAGCAGTTGACAGCACACCGGGCCTATGCTCGCCTGAAATATCACACTAACCTGTCGTGTGGGGGAAATCTTTATTTTTAGGAACAGCGGCGCTCTGTCATCGCCTTTTCGCGTCTATAACGTAATATTGATTTCCAGGAACCGGCTAGATTATATTGTCTCGTTTAATTAAGCGGGCAGGAAAGATTTGGTTAAATAGACACAGCCTTTGCCTTTTTTTTTTTTTTTTTTTTTTTACCCCGGCGTGTCGCTCATAAAAACGCGCACAAACAAAAAAAAAAAAAAAAAAAAAAAACGCGAGCGAACACGTTCCGTATTTCAGGCGTCATTCTCTCTAACATTCAAATAGCACATATTAGTTTTTCGAGGTGAAACGTCAACAGATGCAGGTATACCTTTTCAGATGTCAGTTGGTCTCCTTGGTCGCTCTGGACGGCATCTTGTCGCCTCCATTCAAGCCCAACAGCCTCTCTCAGCATCCTGCGCTGTCATTGGGCAGCGGGCGGCCTCTCTCTCCTCCTCCACTCGGCCGCCAGCAGCATCACTGCGATACGGCAAGTGGCAGCTGGCAGGAAGGGATGGGCGGATCACATGCAGGGGGAGGAGAGAGAAAAGAGCACGGGAGAGCGGCCTGCACTCGGCTTCGCGGAGGAGCTGCTGCTGCTGATGATGATGATGATACTCAGAGTCAGGCTGCTCGTCTTTCACAGATGTTTACGAGTCGAGGATCAACTCATACAGGTGACCCGCATTATTCGGCTTCAAAACTTGTTTTATTTAAATACAATGATCCGCAGGGGTTTTGATACCCCTTGGTCTTTATTCCCATGTTTTAAATTTTATCTGTTGATTTTATAGTGTATGAACTCAATATCATAGAGGGTAACTGAACTGAGAGAAAAAGGATGGATGTTTTTCTTTTTTACTGACAAAACTCTGAAAAGTGTGTTGTGCATTTATTTACAAGCCCTCTGACTCTGTGGTTTGTGGAAACACATTTCTCTGCAATTACAGCTGTAACTCTTCTGACATTTATGCCTATATATGAAAAAGGTTTGCAAAAACCCTCAAACTGAATCAGATCTGATGGAAAACATTTGTGAAAATGTTTCCGTATTTGTCCAAGATTCCTAAGTAATTTTATGTTTTGATTTGAATGATCTGTAATTTATTTTCCCTTTGGGAACATTATATTTTTTAACTGGATTGTTCTTTTGAAGTTTGGTCAGTATGTCACAGGACGGCCATCCCATTTTTAAGCCTTTTGCAGCCTTACACACATTTTCTAACAGGACTACCCCATATTGAACTTTCTCAATTTTCCCATCCAATTCTGCTCCTGTTGAACAAAAGGATCCACAAAGAATGATGCTGCCACTACCATGTTGTACAGTGGGGATGCATAGTGATGCAACCACAAAACCATAAACCATAAAATGTCATTTTATGGTTGTAACATAAAATATATGAAGGTTCAAGGGCTGTGAATACTTTTGCAAACCACTAGTTTGCAAAGTAAATGAGTAAACAAGTAAATGAGTACATAGCATTGTGTTTTTTAACAAGTGCTACTGCATCTCAACGTTCTTTGAGAATACAGTGTTATTTTTTTCTAACAAATAAAAAATTCCATCGGATAGTGTTGATACTGTCATTGAAACAAAGAGTTTTGGTTTCAGAAATAACAAAAGATGATATGAGATGTTGGGGAGCAGCAAAGGTATTTAAAGCAAAGTTTAGGGACCTGTAGGTTTTTTCACTCCCTTTGTCTGACATTTGGCAAAAAGAAAACCATACAGCACAATTTGAAGAGGGTATAGGACATTAAACGTTTTAATTCAGATGCACCAGAGCTTAAATGGTGTTTCATTTTGAGGTAAAACCACAGTTGTACACTGCAAGAGTACTACTTAATGGACACTCAGTCAGTCAGTACTGGCTGAGCAATGAAATGTTTTTCTCTTTATGAAAATGAATTATGAGCTCAAATTTAGACAAAACTAAAGACTGAATAGGCAAAGTAGTAAAATCTATCACGATAATATATAAATATCTCAATGTTTCAGGAAAATGATTAAAAAATTTTTTTTTCATTTCTTCTTCTTCATGAAACAGATTAGTTTGGTTTTCAGTTCAATTGAGTAGGATCATCGTACAATGAAGTTGGAAAAAGCTCAGAAATGATTTATTGTGGTCTCACACTTCCGTCTCCCTCAAACGAGGATTTTTGTGGGCAAAGTTTTGACAGCCACTTTATGAAGCTGTGATGCAACCCAGGAAGTCTAGAAACTTTACAGAATATTTACAGATTTTCCAACATTTCATAACTTTGACATTTTAGATTAATTTTCTCTGTTGACAGTCATGGTGAAAGAATCAATTAAAAATATAATCAACCAAGTATCTAAGCCTGGAAATGTGAGAACAAGGCTCTGCGTTTTAAAATGAAACAACTGACGTGATATTCTATCTGCTAGCTTCGGCATATTCCAGTAGTATTCAGGCTGCCCTGAGGATACAATAACTGTCTGCAAATCCCCTGAGAACTTTTCTGTTGCAACATGAATCTGTCTGATCTCATGACATCATAACTGCCATCATGAGAGGTGAGAGTGTCCTCCATAAATGTGTGAAGAGACAGCCCGCTACGCATTTTCAAAGTAGAACAACCCTCCTGGCTGCAACGCTGGCTGCGATCTTCCTCCTTCCTTCAGGCAAAATGAAATTATAGGCACCTTGTGCCGTTTTATAAACACTGACTGTAAGTATAGCTGACAGGACCTAAAGGACAGACATCAGCATTTCTGAACAAACACCAGCTTTCTGCTCTTTGTCACGGACACAGACAAGCAGTGAAGGTGTGAAAGGAGTACAGTATGAACAAATGTTTTCACAGTTTGACAAAGAAACTCTCTTTGTTACTCTTGGCTTTCTATTAATACAGAGTTAGGTTAGATCATCAGCCTAATTGCATAATTGCTTAAGTCATATTTAAACATTTAATAAGAAAAAAATATTATTATAGCAAACACATTGGAATCTTGTATTAATATTCTGACAGAAAATTCAACCAGATGCGTGAACAAGTTTCCAAAGAAAGTAAGACACAACATTGATAGCATAACAAATAAAAATAACTTAAGTGAACATTGCATTGACTTAGGTAATTCTGTTCTTACAGATAAACACAATAACATAACCAGTGTTGTTTTATTCTCCTAAACATAACCAAGCAAAAATACCATATTGTGGTGTATTTTCTGTCTGCACTATTAAAATTGGCAATCAGAGTTTTTAAAAATATAGGGAAAGCGTACATGGAACGACATAACCAAGTGGCAGGCATAGTGTACAGAAAAATCTGTGCAGAATATGGACTGGAAACCCCGAGATCAAAGTGGGAAACACCTCCAGGTGGTGGAGAACGCCAGAGCTAAGATCCTGTGGGACTTCCAGATCCAGACAGACAGAATGGTAATGGCGAACCAACCAGACATTGTCGTAGTGGATAAACAACAGAGGAAAGCCGTTGTGGTAGATGTAGCAATACCAAGTGATTGCAACGTCAGGAAAAAGGAGAAACTGGAGAAATACCAGGGCCTCAGGGAAGAACTGGAGAGGGCCTGGAAGGTGAAGACCACAGTGGTGCCTGTGGTCATCGGGGCCCTCGGGGCAGTAACCCCCAAACTGGAGCAGTGGCTACAACAGATCCCAGGAACAACATCAGACATCTCAGTCCAGAAATGTGCAGTCCTTGGCACAGCCAAGATACTGCGCAGAACCCTCAAGCTCCCAGGCCTCCCTTCTCACCCACCTCACCCGCGGTGGGTGAGAAGGGAATTTATTTTTTTATTTTTATTTTTTTTGTGTGTGATGGTTATATATTAAGGAAGTTTTAAATTGTGAAAAAGAGCTGGCTTGTTTACAGAAATATAAAAAGAGGAGAGACAAATTACCATTAAACACCATTTTTCAATTCAGACTTACTTACTGTCATCATATCACTCAGCATGTGTGTTTGTTACTTTCTCTCTACGCACTTTACCTCTCCGTATCCTGCAGTTATTTTTCTTGCCCTGGTTGTGTGTGATGGTTTTCAGTAAACACATGGATGAGTGACAGGGGAGAATGGAAAACCTGAGCTGGCAGCTCTCCTTCAGCCACATTAGCTCCATCATCCACTCCACAGCCTGCAGGATTCAGGGCTGATTGGGTTATGGATCTGCTTCCTGGGGGATGTTTAAGCCTTTTTAAGTGAATTCTTAATCACTTGTGTGATTTATTAGTTCATCCCATAGATTTTCAGGAGCAAAAAAAGGTTAAACATTTAGTTACATCATAAATAAATGGCACAAGCTGGTTCTCATCATCCAACGAATCCAATTCATCTTGACACTCAATTCCAGTTATCCATGTTGGTACGTTGACTGTAACAATGACAAATATCTAATTTGCAGGATAACTATTCTGCCTCAAGTTCCTATACTTCCCATCACTTACCCATGAGTCATGAACTTCTTCTCGGAGGTCACAGCCGATGTTAATAAGTGGTTAATCTTCAGAGGCACATGCTCTTGTCACGGCTTTCAGAAAATGGATGAATGCAGGCACCCCAATTACAGCTTAATGACTTTACATTTATGCCTTTGATCTGAGGACACTGAGGTCAAGCAATGTAGATGATAACTGAAGACTGCTCATCAATCGGCTGCATATAAGCAGCGATTCTACCCATACAGAATCACTGCATATAACAAAACGATTATAAAAAATTAAAAATATAGAAACAAGGGTTAAACAGGTCTTGGGAAATTATATCTCAATAAGCATAATATAGTTTTCAGTAGAAGAGGTGGATCCTGTTTAAATTGGTTGGGTTCTTGTCAGAGTGCTGATATTAAAGCATAGTCTGTACATTTTCAATAAAGTTCAGCTTTGTCTCACCTAAAAGCAGCATGATTAGGTGTTCAGGATCATAGTCATGCTAGGAAACACAATTGTGCCCAAATTTGAACCATTTGGCCCAAAGAGTAAAGGACATTGATCCTGATGTTCAGGAACAATCCAGGAATCACAAAGACTCGAGTTTCATTGGGACACCAGTGTCACCGTCCACACATCACCATAAACAGAGTGGGTGCTGACCAATAACCCGATCTTTCACATCTCCACCAAAACAACTGTTTGTAGAATAGATCAATCAAACTAGCATAAAACGTCAGGAAAAAGCTTTTTAAAAAGCACAAATGAACACAACCAAAGTACAACAAAATTTATACGCAGAACTCAAGGTGCATAGAACAAAACAAAACAGTGAAAACAGCAGGAACTAAAATATTAAACACTTAGGAATCCAATAAATACACTATATAGTTGCTCCATAGTTCACACAGTTTTGTGCACTTATGGGTTTAGGGTAGAAACGTTCTTTCGTATTTTTGTTTTGGTTTTATTTGTTTTGTACCAAATGAAAAAGGCTCAAAGAGATGACGTCCAGGTTGGACAGTTCTTCTATTGAAAGCAGGGACAGCAGGTAATCTTCTGGGCTGTGGTGATGATCTGCTGGAGCGTTTTGCTGTTGGCAGCCGTGCAACTGGAAGGTCAGAGTGCTCTGTGGGTGAAAGCTGCTGACATAATGCTATTAACAATTTCAATTTCTCCTTGTCTTATTATGTGTACCATCAGCACATAATTATTTTAGAAATATTTTTAATTATCCTACATTTGGAACTTGCACGAAATTCTTTTGACTTTGTGCCTTCAGTTCTGTTCTTGTCCAGTAGAGGGCAGTCTTCTTCTGCAGATGGGATTGCTGGCCACACAAAGCATCTCAAAAGTCCTGTTCTTATAGTCAAGCCAATTTGTTTTTCTATCAAAAGTGTAATAATATATTTAAAGCTTGCTAGAGTTGATACAATATCAGCACTGGAACATCAGGTAAGGAGCAACAAACAGAAAATAATGCTAATATGAATCCTTAATGCATAAAGTCTTCTGACTGACAGTTTATATAACTGGATTTTATGTAGGCAGATAAACTCATGTATGAAAGTGATTGTGCCCAAAAATTGAGAAATATTTTAAAGATGAAGAACAAAGAAAAAATAAAATAGAATAAGTGCTGTAAAAATTGTTTGTACACCCATAGGGTGACTCCGTAGACCAAATATACACCAGAAGCTGAAATACTGCAAACAAAAGATGAACCCAGCTTAATCAAGTTTTGCATTAATTTCTCATGAATGGAATATCAAACATAGCAGCAGCAAAGATTTGATAGTAATAATCCATTTACGGGAGCAGGAGGGTTAACAGTTGTCTGTTTGCTTTCTGATGGGTTGGTGCCTTTAAAATCTCTCATCAAGGTTTCAAGTATTCTTTAAGGTTGTTGTCCTGAAGATGAAGCTCCACCCAGCTCTTCCTGGCTCCTAACTGGGTTCTTTAAACCTTTAAGTCAGTGTTTGACTCCATCCATCTTCCCCTTCTGCATCGAAAAAAAAAAGGCATCTTCATATCATGATGCTGTCACCACCATGTTTCACCATAAGAGTTTCACCCTGGGTTTTATTTGACCAGAGCACTTTCTTGCACCCCTTTCATGGGTTGAGCAGACTGTTAACTGGAGTGCAAATGGCTCAGCAAAAAAAAAAATTCTTGCCTCTTTTTCATGAGGGCCAGATTTATGGAGTGCATGACTACATGTCCTGATATTCTCTTCAGGCCCTAACCATGGACACAGGTAGACTCTATTTACTAAAAAATTTATATAGCAATTGTTGACTCATAATCCATGTCAACAAAAAGATGATGTGATGTCAAAGTCTGTGCTCTCGTATTGTCTGTCTACATTCTCACAATCCCAAAGGTCTGGACTGATGATAGAAAGAGGCATTCATTCATTTGCAGCTCCATCCTCCTGGAATTAGCTGCAGAATGTGTTTTGAGGACATGGAAATATGGAGATATTTTTATGGTTTACCCCAAACCTTGATTCTATTTGACAATATTAAAAATGATATATTAAACCTTTTCTTTGACCCTACTGAAGAGGGATTTTAAATCTAAATGTAGTATTTCCTGAAATAATAAAAGTGAACTAAAGCTTACTAATTAGGTGACTTATGAAGGTTTATGACTCGGAGCAAAAGGGGGATGAATACATCAGCATGCCCAACATTTCTGATTTAAAGAATTGAGTGGCAACATTTCCATTAAGCAATTGCCCACACCAAAGTTTGCAGTGGCAGTTATAAAAGGTGAACAACTTCAAATAGGTAGTTTCCACAAGAAAAACAACATAGTAATAGCCCTCTTCTGTATTTTGCATTTACAAATCCACAAGCAACAGATGGAAGAGTTTGTTTTCTCTTTCTTGCACAGAATCATCCTCACACCTCCATCTCTCCCAGTGCATTGCCAAGCATGGCTCTTCACACTTCTCGCTCTCTCTACCACCCACACTAGGATAAATCATCGCCACCTCTGCAAGCAAAGCCTTCTCTTATCCGAACAGTCTCATTGCTGTCGAGGTCTTATTCTTGATCTCTCTTCTGCATCAGCAGTAAGCCTTGAGCAAAACTTACCTTGCTACAACCAAGCGTGAACCACACACACCCACCTTGACATAGAGTCTGCACACAGTCGACACAATAAACTTTTTTCTTTTTATTCGTTTCTCCGTTTGGAAATTGCAGGGTCAATATTTTCACATTACTTGACATGATGCACCAAAATGTACTCTATCTGTTTACAGGAATACACTGAATAGAACACAAGGGTTTCACAATGGATACACGACTGACATTTTGCCCATTGCACTTACAACAGTGAATGACATTTTCCAGATTTCTTTTTTTTTTTTCCCTCGTCTCACCTCGGAGATCATATCCATCAAAACTGATAACCTTCTGTCAGCCTGACAAAGGCTTCTTGATACGATACGTAGAGAAACTCTACACACACTGGATGGGTGGATATGTGCACGAGTTTTGTTCCACTGTTGTAAAGAGTCAGTACAAGTCAGTCACATACACTAGGCTTATGCAATAATAATAATCATCATCATTATTATTAGTTTCATCATCATTATCGTTGTCATAATAAATATTTTTTATGCACAAAAGTTGGCAGCAAATACGGCATGGGGATGCACATGACAGCCGTACTCCAAACTGAAAAGCTGTACAGAGGAATGAGGTTGTATTTACAGTAAGGAATGTGAGAATGTGTCCGTCTGCCTCCCTGCCCTGCTTATCCGCGTGGCTGCACTGAAGGCTGTTTTCATCTCGTATCGACCACACTGCACCTCCGCTTTGTTCTGCCGCACATCTTAACAGAGGCGCAGTTACGCAACCTCTGTTTCTGCACTCCGCTGAGCTCCACCAGTCAGGCTTGTGCTTTCCAAATGACATGCCCTGATTTGCGAACGACTGGCTGAACGTTTCAACTCACCGATATTATCATCATTGGCTGGTTAGAGTCAAGGTTTGTGAGGCAAACCTTCTTAAAATCATGCTTGACTTCTCTTTTTTTTTATTATTATTTCGACTATGACGTTCAATCTAATCATGCACTTTTCAAATGGCTTGGCTGCTGTGTGGGTTGAGTCAACAATGACGTATATCCAATATAAACATTCCATTCACCCCACAGGTTACACTGACACCCAATATGTACACTGACACGAATTGATGAGAAGTGCTGGACCATCTGCAGTACAGGTTCATAGCAGCACAGACAGTCACTGCAAGCCAAACAGGTCAGCCAAAATGCACGACGACTGAATGAGGGATTACAAAAACAAAACATACAAAACAAAAAAAAAAAACATAAACAACATCCAGATGAAGCCAAGCAAAACCCCATGCTTCAAAAGCAACATGATGGTGGACATTCATAAAACTGACAATCGACACAAGTTTACCCTTTGGCAACAGGTCCCCGCCATTCCCCATTTTTTAGGGAGAGTGAGGAGGGTTAAGAACATGCCACGAAAATAAAAACAAGTCTAGATCAATACTCAGTATTCAAATTCATACAGACAAGATTCCAGGTAAAAACATTTCATTTCACTTATTTATTTTTTTATACCTTTTTTTTTGTCCATGATTCTGTTTTGTTGTGAGTACAGCGACGGTGCTAAACTGCTTTAGAGTGAGTCACTTCCACGTTTCAAAATGAGTCATTGCATAGAACGTTTGACTTTGATAATTGCTTTTTGTCCTCTCCTGTGTCTGTGTTGTTCTGTGTGTGTCTTGCAGAAACAGAGGCAGTGGGCCCAGCTTGTTAGTGGATTGGTAACCTCATTAATCAGCAGGAGGTCAACAAGTCTATTTGGTGAAAACTCAATTAGCCTTGGCTCTGAAGTGGAACTGGGATTCCAAAGTGTTAGGTGTATGTATGAGCTTGTAACAGACAAATATATATATAGTGTGCCGGCCTTTCTGCATGCTCTTACGCATCCAAACGTTATCATGCATGTCTGTACATGTGGTGCTGTGGCTGTAAACCCTCTGACAGATTTTTATTACTGATTTTTGTTTCATATTCCCCGTCACTGATTGAGAAAAAAAAAAACATTTATACCATTGTGCTATATACCTTTTGCTGCATGCTATTGCTTTTAAAAATCAAGAAGCAAATTATTTGATGCAATAACAGAATCAAACATATACAAAGTGAAAATATAAACTTTTACAAAAAAAGAAAACACATAGCAACAACAAAAAAAAAAGAAATTCACAGGAGAGTGACTCATTAAATACACAAATGACAATTTACATCATAGATCTCTGATTTGTTTTATATACATACAATAGTATACAGTGTAAAAAGAAATTCATAATGATATGGACATCTTAAAACATGAGGTATACAAGTAAAAACATAAGTGAATAAGGCTCTTCCATTCATTATCAGGCAAAAGAACAAGAAAAAAATAATAAACAAAAGATGAGACCAATCAATAAAAAAGGATGTCCATAAAGATGGCTTAGCAATGGCTGATAAAGAGCCGTGGCCACTCTTTCATTTGGTCCTCTCATCTGTGTGATCCTCACACGTATGGGCACGCTGGTAGTAAGTCCCTTCCTTTAAAAAAACCAACACCTAATGAGTAGCGGCATCTTATATAAGTGGTGAAAAAAACAACTGATATGGGCTTATTTCTTCCAAATTTTTTTCTTTTTTTTCTCCATTTGTGCGTGCATTCTTGTGTCCACATTTACACAACGCATTCTGTAGACACAGTAACGAAGAGACGATAAATTAAAAACACATTCAGAGAATGACTCAAGCTCCCTATACTGGAATGTACTGTGGAGAAGCATTTCCAGGGTTTTGAAGGAATCTCCAAGTTGGTTTGTTGTTGCTGTCAAAAGCTTTGTCGTTTCCGGGTACATGTTGTCATTGTCGGGTAAGACTGGTTCCTTTGAGACGAGGAAAACCTACGCAATACAATCTTTTTTTATTTTTATATTTTTTAGAATGCTCCCAAAGCATCAAAATAGAATCTAGAGTCCTTGTGCAACCTACATTCTTCAGAGGCGAGTGGTGTTACAATTAAAACTCTGCAGAGGGCGCTGTGAGGCTCCTTTTTGCTGAGCTGAATCAGAGGCGACATGCATGGACAGTTTGTCCAATATACCCCTACTCTTGCTTCTGTTAGTGAAGATTGTACTGCTTTCTCACAGAGTCCAGGCTGGAGCATTCCTCTGCAGGATGAAAGAAATGAAGAAAGAAGCGCTGCTTTCTCCCAGAACTTCACCACTTCCTTATTACTCACCTGAAATAAAATAAAAAAGCAAATCAAAAATAACTGGAATGTGAATGTTGGCTGTAATAAATAAACTGCTAGCACAGAAAAAAAACATAAATTAGAGTTTTCTTATTTTGGAATGTGATTAAACTAATATTTATATGATTAAAATTATTTCTAGATGAATTGGGGCAGTGAACCTCATCTTCACCCAATGCACTACTGAATTATTAATGGTGCATGCACAGTTCAATAAAATATTCAGCTTGATCAAATAAAAACAAGTTGATATTAGCCAGTAGCTAATTCTGGTGCAGGGGAAAAAAAATAAACAGACAAAAAAAAAAAAAAAAGCTCCTTTCTAAACAATTATGACAGTCTCAAATTTAAGAAAAATTCTGTCTAGTTAAAATTTCAGAATGTGGTATAAACGACTCTCAAATTCTAAGGTGAAATCCTCAAAAAAAATTAGCAGACAGTCAGTAAGAGGGTTTTGGACGTTTGGCATTATATTGAGATTAATCTTGGTACACATATGACAACTCAAAATCAGAATGATTGATAAAGGAAGTCCATTGCGAAGCTCATCCATAGCACTTGATTTGGTTTATAAAAATTTTAATTAATTTATTTATTATAACTATGTTTTTTTTTATTTGGTAAACCAAGAAGGACATACTTGTAATGCAGCAGGAAAATGACACATGGTTTCCATAATTTTTACAAAAACATTCTGAAAAGTGCATCAGTTTTTATTTATATCATTTTGCTCTGATACCAGATAAAATCCAGCAAAATGAACTTATTACAGAAGTCAGCTATGAATAATTACTTGGGTTATGTAATTTTCACATAAATTCAGCTGTGAAAATCTAGCAACATGGTGGTGGCACCATGCTATTGGATGCTTTTATTTAGAAGGGGCAACAAAGACAGAGTCGGCCCACATTTTTAACTAAAGTGGATAAAACAGAAGAGCAAAATTTTGGCTCAAAACATTGTCCCAAATTTTGTAAATGACCCCTGCTTTGGGCCTTGGAAAAGCCATGCTTCGACTCAAACATAGTTCTCCACACAATACACTACTTGTGTCAACTATGATTGTTGATTTTAATCTTAATTGACAAAAGTGAAGCCAAATAAGATTCTCAACTGACTCAGCATTGGCTTCATATACAAAATGCACGAGACGTGTTTTGATAAAAGCTAAACACAGAGAATTTGAATTAGCTTTATCTGCACGTCTGCAGCTCTGCTCAGCAGAGCAGAAATTGTTCAATCTACTATGTAATGAATGATGCGTACCATGTGTCATGATTCAAAGAAGCCATGCATTCTCTAGATTGTGCCTTTGCGTGTATTGACATTAAAGCCAAGACGTGTTTAGCTTTCTGAGGCTGATTCCAGCCCGCTTTGCTTGGTCCAGGTTATTGCAGGTGTGCAGAGTGAGACGCTGCTGACTCACTCTCTTCAGGCTTTGGCCTTTCCACTCTGCAGCCAAAGTTCCAAACAGAGCGTAACTTTATTTTCTAGACGTAATATAACTCTAAACTCCTCATAGAAACCATAAAAAAATCTAAGTAAATCTGTGTTGGGGAATGCAGAAATATCTTCATGCACGCTCAGAAACATCTGCAGGTATCTTTTAGCAACTTAACATTGTTGTAATGAGGTCTCAGACATCTCCACAGCTCTTTCAAATCCGCCACTTACTTTCAGGCCTCCTCAGTCCTCCTCTCATATCTTGTAACAGCTTGCTGACAAAGCGATCCCCTTGTTTAATTCACTTCAATCTGGAGCCCGTGTCTGGGGAATTCAGTGCTGACAAGGCATCCTTTGATTCCAGCTCTGTTTGGTAATTTGGGGTGAGGGAAAGGTGCAGAGAGTCACAGTTTTAATGAGTCATCACTTCACCTGAGCCTTCTCATTATGCAGACAAACTATGCTAATCTATGTAAATACACATACGATAAAGCGCTAAGCTCTTAATCCAAATGTCACATGATTTTTTTTATTCTTTTTTTTTGGAGAACCAGATTAAACAACTTAATTTTGATTAAAGGAAAAAAGATAAAAGTATCAATATTCACCATTTTTTTCAGTCCATTGTTCAATTTTGCATAAATTAAATACAATTTTAAATTTGCAAAGTATTTTCTGCAGCATCATGTTTTCACCTGCTTAATGGTATGAGGAACAAAATAAGAATAATAAAAACACCCATACTGACTGATGCATTAAGGATCATTCTTCTTTTTCATGTCGGATTTAAAATATATTTAAGATGGTGTCGTAGGTTTTCCAGCACAAAGAAACCAGTCCATCTTATTGTATTTGTGTTCTCTAAGAGAGAAAAAAACACAGTGAATCAATAAATCAATATATCATTATTCCACATGAATATCACACATTATGTTCACTGCAATGTTTGGCATCTCATAGGAGATTTATGCTTCACTTAATACTTTTTTTTCCAATCACTTGCATGTTTTGTTTTGATACAATAAGAAACATCTATGTAGTTTTTTGAGATTTTATGTGTTGTAGCAACAGAGTACCACATGATTGTAAAATCGGAAGGAAAAGATGGTTTTCAGCATTTTTTACAAAAATAAAAATTTTATGAATGTGTCGTGCATTTAAATTCAGAACACTCTCTCCTGTGTTAATATTTTAGTTTAAGGCTGGACCCAAATGCAAGTAGATCGAGGCAAGAAATAGTTGGCGCAAGTTTTACTGAAAAAATAATACAAGAACTAACAAGGAGATAACAGGGAATACAAGCTTGCTGTTATTGTTTCATCTCAACTATGCTATCGACAAACCTTGGAGGCTTTCATTGAACAGATGAATTTATACTGATGTGAAATCAGACATAAGTGGACTCAAGATCAGTTTCAATGGTACGTTGCACTTTTATTTAAAGGTTTTAGAGTCCAATGCCAGTCACACTTTTTAAATATTCATCTATGACAAAAATAAAAACTACAGTATGCATTTAAGTTTTAACTTTTTCTCTAAATAAAATACATTCAAGTTTGTGGTTATAACATGAGAACATGTTAAGAAGTTCAAGAGGTCTAGAATCTTTTCCAAGGCACTGAAAAAAATCTAAAGGTATTTAAAGTGTACATTGTGATCAACTTGTATGAGAACAAAGCTGCAATGTACTTACTTGCCTCCCAGAACTTCACCAGAATGAGGTGAACTTTTTCCCAAGGCCAGAGAGAGCTGCCAGATTGACAACATAGACTTAGAAGTACATACTTTACAGAACTACGTGCAAAAAAACTTGTGTTTTTGCTCTTGGAATATTAAAAGATTAGTTTTAAAAGTTAAAAGAAATAATCATACCATCTCCCAGTTTTCCTGCCTGCTCGGCTGCCCCTCCCTGCAGGATTTTGGTTAGAACATTTTCCCCTTCAGGACCTGGGGGCTGTCCGGCTGCAGCGCTTCCTATGCCTACAGGCTTGCTACCGATTCCAACAGGAGCTGCCTTGGAGCCTGGAAATATAGCAAAACGATTTCCAACCCTACACTGTGGTTTTAAGTTATGTTAATTTGCTGACACATTAAAGAAAACTAACAAAGAAAAACTGGTGAGCATTTAGGATTTAGTATGCTTTGAAGATGATTAAGCCTTTTTTGCAGCAAACTCAACTTTATTATTGAGAAATGAAGTGGTTTTTTTTAATGTGGTATTGTTCATTATTGCCAGAAATCTTTCCTTTGGAATACAAAGTTTGGCGTCATATAATGGAAGACGTTCTGGAGGTCCTGCAATTCATTAAAATGCAACATTGCAAAAGCAAGTTTACTGCTGTATTATTTAATCTCCCAGTACACCTTCGAAGCAAGCCATATTGATGTGAACTGCAACATTTAAAATGCTAACTGAAGCTTATATAGTCTGAGATGGAGTTCATACATTTTTTTGCAATTTCTCTGAGCACTTGATGGTCTGAGCTTGAGGGAAACCTGCTGCGACTACCACTCTTCGATAGATTTACAACTGCCTTAAACGTACTTCACTCAAATAGTGTTCCAATAACCCTTCTGAGATGGATAAACAGCAGAGCAATGACTATTTTTATGATAGTTGTTGATATCTTTCCTCCTTGCAGTCATGACCTTTCTCTGTAAAATGAATCACGGCAAAAAATATATAAAAGGAATTATTTCAAAAATAACTTTTCTTCTATACATCACCTCAGATCACAGCTGTTTAATAACACACATAAAAAGGATGCATATAAGTGAATATTTTATAAAATTTGAAAGGTAATTTAGAGAGTGCAATAACTAATGACTAATTATCTTGTTGTGTGAAAAAGTATACACAACAAGTAAAACGTCTTTTCTTTGGAAAAAAAGAAGGATTCAACCTTACCGATGCCAGTTAGCGGTGGTGTGGCTACTTTGGTAGGCTGAGGTGGTGCTGTGATTCCTGCTGCAGGTTTCATGCCTGGACTAGGAGCAATAGGGGTGGCATCCATTTTTCCCTGCAGAACGTTAAGTAGACATAAAAATATTTTGGTGTTTTTTTTTTTGTTCTTGAAAATTTGGGATTAGTTAATAATAATATAACAATGTAATTTCTTAAAATAAAAACATGAGTTAGGGTAGAATATACCTACCATAATTAATTTCCAATAAAGATTGCTTTTTTTCTTGTATAACAACAGTGCAAAAAAGTGTACAGAAATATTCACTTCTGGATCTGTTTGTCACAGTAACTGAGGTTTATTTAGTTTTTTGCAACTAAAGTCTCAAAATAAATATTGTTAGTAAACTGTAAAATGAAATGAAAGTGTACATTTAAAAAAAAATACATACTGCCAAATCTAAAACTAAATTTGTTTTCTGCAATGGTCTTAATGTTTTCCAAAGCTGTTTCTGAAAAAAATATCACAACAAAAGAAGCAAATTATTTGATGCAGGTAAAGTAAAACCAGATCTAATTACCACTGTTGCTGGCTGCCCTGCTGCAGACCCCACTCCTGGTTGGCGTCCCTGTGATGCAACTTGTCCAGGTTTGGCATGCTGCTGCTGCTGCTGCTGCTGCTGCTGCTGCTGCTGCGCCGGTCCACTTCCAGTGTTTGTAACTGGTTGGTTACTCTGTGGAGTCTGACCGTGCTGTGGCGGCTGCTGCTGTTGTTGCACACTCTGTTGTTGATGCTGCTGCTGCTGAGCCTGTTGGCTACCATCAAGTTGTTCAGAACCCGAATGTCTTCCAGTCTGCCCCTGACCCCCTGATCGTTGCTGCCCTGTGTTGCCCTGGGGTGGCTGCTGGTTCTGTGGCTTAGAAGGGTCTTGTCTCCTGCCCGTTGTGCGGTCACCTTGAGCTCTCTGACTCCGTCCCCCAGAGCCATGGTGATGACCAGAGAATGGCTCACGAGAGAAGTCTCCTGAGTTGCGTGGGCTATCATGGGCAGACCGAGAGTCTGTAGCACTCCTTCTTTGAGTGGATGAGGAGGTCCTGCTATCAGTGCGACCAGATGGGTCTTTGGGGTGTGTCCTGGAAGAGCGTGAAGACTTGGGGTCCTCTGATGTGTGACGAGAGGAACTGTGTCTGCCAGAGCTGCTGCCATGATGTCGGTGGTCCCGTGACGAAGAGGAAGGGTGACGCTGGTTGTACTCATCCTGTTGACTATATTCCTCTGGAGGCTCATCATAGTCGTGGTAAGTATGTTTACTGCGTCTTCCTGTGGAAGAGTGACCTCCGCTCCCATGATGTCTTGAGCGATCAGAGCGGGCATCCCGTGGTTTCTCAAACCAATCAGTCTCCTCTTGACCCAAATGATAGGCTTTTTGAAAAGCAATACACATATTATCAATTAATTGCTTTAATATGGGGTCTGGAGTAGCATGCAGATTCATGTGGAAGTGAGAAAACATGCTCCACAGCCCAGAGCCATGCAGATTCCAACAAAAAATTTAAATATAAAAACAGAAAAAAAGCAGACCACAACTCACCAAAAACTTAAAAGCCATGCACGCAAAACTTATGTTCAAAATATTTTGGCTTTCCATATGAATAAGACAACAAAGAGACAAGAGAACAAAAAAACTGAGTTCTCCTTCAGAGTTCACATGCAGTCTTTTCATCACACCTGAAGGGTGATAAAAAAAAATCACAGAAGAATTAATTCAGCACCAGTTACCTTCGCTATCAGAAACAGCACAGTGCATGTCGTCTACGAGATAAGGATCATCTGGTTTATAGACGTGACTTCTGGGAAGGTCCTTCTTGTGGTGATCTTGCACATCTGGCAACGAATGGCTGGAACCATACTGGTTTCTCACATCGTGGGCCTCTGACATTGCAGAACTTCTTCCCATACCTACGGGCTTCCCTACAGGACTAAGTGGGCTCTCCTCTTCTGAATTCTGAGTTCGCATTGGTGGGCGTCCACTGCGGCTACTTCGGTGAGATCGCTCCATAGCATCTCTCTCATAGGATTTGCTGCGGTGGCCTGTTGTGTCTCTGGAGGAAATCTTATCCATACCATAACCTGTAGATCTTGACCTCCCGGAGCTGTACATACGGTCATCCTCTTCAAGACCCTCATGACTCGTGGCATAATATTTTTGTTGATCATATGCATTTTTCTTCATGCCGTAGGTGACATCATCTTGAAGCTTCTTAGATCTTGACCCTACTGGACAGGTGCCTGCAGTTGATGTTGTCATTGTGTAAGAAGCAAGGTCTGACTCCACGTCCCTAGCTTCCTCAATAGGTGAGAATTTAGAAATCTTCTGCTCCATTCCCTGTTTTCTGTGCTTACTTCGTTTAGAGGAGACTACAGCAGGAGCAAGATTTTTGGAGGAAATTTTGTGGCCACCAGAGCGAGAAGAATGCTTATAGTCATCATAGTAGTAAGATGAGCCTCCACTCACTGTGGTGCTGGTTCGACTGTCAACTGTGCTTTGGTAACCAGCTGAACCTGTAGGTCTTCCATAAGCATCAACAGGCTCCTCATATCCAGTTGCTCGTGCAGAGCCATTCTCACTACGATACCGCCCTCCCACAGGATGACCAAGAGCATCAGTGGGCTGACCAGTGTTGTCTTTTGTCAACTCACTGATGTCATCAATCATCACATAATTCCTTGGAATATTCTGCTCTAGGTTGGATGTGTAAAGACCATCTGAAGTGTATGCAGAGGTGGGACTGTCCACAGAGTGAGTTAGTCCAGGCTCAGGGGGGCGATATTGTCCATATGCATTACTATAAGCTGGTCCAAAGTTGGTATCTGGAGCAGAAGTGGCCACTGAAACTGCTGGGTTGTTAATAACTTCATAATTTGTAGGGAGTTTTTGTTCAAGTTCAGCCAAAGAAGTTTGCCTCGGTCTTTGATGTACAGTAAGAATTTCTGCTTGCGGCTGGTAGGTGAGTCCAGGCTGGTAAGAACTGTGACTAGGATAAGGAAGGCTCTGTCCTGGCATAGGCTGACCAGGTGAATGAAAGCCCTGGTGACCATGCTGCTGCATGGTGAAGTCAGTTTGATAGGACGATTGGCCATACATGCGGGAGGAATAAGTTCCCTGGTTCTGGTACCCAGGGACTGTTGGAGGATGAGGCTGGAATGTTCCAGGCTGAGGTGCAGAAGATGAAGGGTATTGAGGAGTTTGGAAACCTATTGGCTGGTAAGTAGAACTAGGCTGATGTGTAGATGGTTGAGTTTGAGGGTATGGATAGGGCATATAAGATGAGGTTGAGGGATACTGGGATGTTGCATTGAGATCATTAGTAAACTGACTGAGTGGTGCAGTACTAGGTCTTGTGAGTAAACCATTACCATCATATGTTCCAGTTCCCGCACCCATCCTGAGGTTATTAAGCTCACTGTCTGACATGTAGTCTCGAGGATCACCCATACATCGCAGATATGCTAACTCTCTCCTCTCCCTCTCCTTCACCATGGTCTCCTTACGCTGAGTGATGCCCAGCTCCAAATACCGTAGCTTGGCATCAATCTCTTTTTCTTCTTCCTCCAGTTCAGCCTGCTGTTTGCGTAGCTTTGATGACTCTTGCTCCACTGCTTTTAATTCGCTTAACAGACCTGCCTTGGTGACTCCTTGGGCTGGTCTTGGAAGCACCCTCTGAGGCATGCCAGGGGAGCTGTACATTTGTGCTGGAGTAACAATGGGGAGCGGAGCTTCCTCTGGAGGGGGGCTGGGAAGAGTCCTCTTTACTTTCCTCATCAGAGCGTTCTGCTGCTGCTGCAGGGAGGCCATCTGCCATGAGAGCCAGACACACAACAGCAAACACTCAGCTACAAACAACAATGCATTTATGTAAATTTCTTACTATTTAACTGATAATTGGAGAGGGCCAGCACTCTTTGTATCTCAAAAACAAATAAAATTCAGTCTGCAGGGTTGTCAAAAATACTTGCTGTTAAATGTCCAATGCATCAATATTTCTAATACAGAATAAGATTAAATGACTCTGCAGTGCTTTTAATTTATATCCGCTGAATTTTGGCTTAATTGTAAATGTAAATCAGTTGATTTCACATTTAAAAGTAAAACCAAATTCAATAACAATAATGTAATATATTCTATAAAGCTAATTGTCCTATAAATATAAGCTATTTCAATGATACTACATTTGAGCAATTTGGAAAGTGTTAATTGAGGCCCAAGAAATCTAACAAATTAACAGGTATATGGCAATAAGAAAAAAAATAATCTTCCTAAGATTCAATTCTATCGGTTAATTCCCCCTCTGGTCTCATGATTAAATTTCCTTAATATTTAGTCTGCTACAGAAATATTTGAAATCTGCATGCAGGCAAGAATTAATCAAACAATCAATATAAAAATATAATAATCCAAAAGAAATATATGGTATTGTATTACTTACAAAATATCAATTTTAGGTAGATCCATGATGATTTTATCAAGCATTCTCCATATGAGCCTTGTATAAAATACTGAGAGTCCAGATTGTAAGTACAAATGTGAAGACTAATTTCGGTCTAAGTGCAAAGCAGTATTAATTGACTTTGCCCAGCTGCTAACAATCGCACAGAGAGCAAAGCAGCACCAGGATTTCTTCACGTTGTGTGTCCTCTTGGCAGCACTTTAGGGGTTTTCCAGATATAGAAGGCACTGCATGAACACAGTGTGTGAGAGTGAAACAGACTGAGAAAGTATAGGGGGAAGATGAGGGAGGAGACACAGCAGAGAGGCTTTAACGGCATTGCCAGATGCTCATGTGAGAACATTCTGTTTCCTCCTTTCTTATATGCCAGATTTGGTATGATTACATTAATGAATTTATATGAAGTAAAATGCCGATTAAGCTGTATGTTTGCCCATTTATCTTTACATAGTTAAATTGTAAGGATAAATTTACAGAGTACTGTACCCTATGTGAAGATGGGTTATTCATATGCCATATTCCTATTTTTTTAATGCTACTTTCACAAACTAGAATGTCTTTTAAAGCAGTTTTATAGGACGGAACATCACAAAGCGGGGGGAAATTCGAAAGTGAAAGAAAAGTTACATTTGCTGTTTATTGTGTTGCAAATGAAATGCACAGTATTTAGCTTAATTTATCAAATTTGTTTAGCTTACTGGTCTTTTCTAATGAAATACATTAAAGTTGTAGGTCATAATGGGACAAAATGTGGAAAGGGGTGAGTTCTTGACATATACCAACAGCTATTTATGTATTAGGTCCTTAACATCTTTCTGTTCTGCAATAAATCTGAATATAAATCTTAATGTAACTCAACCAATAAAAAAATAACCATTTGTATATACATAATTCTAAAACAGGAGTCTTCAAATCCAGGTCTTGAGGCCCAGTGTTTGCAACTTTTAGATGCATTTCTGATTCAACACACCTCAGTCAAATGACTGAATTACCTACTCAGGATGCAGTCAATCTGTCCAGGATCCTGCTAATGACCTGAGTATTTGACTCTGGTGAAACACATCTAAAACCTTCAGGACACCTACCCGAGAGGCCTGGATTTGAGGATCCCTGTTCTGGAATATCTACTTCTTGTCAGACAAAAAATGTTATACTGTACCTGGCTACTGGACAGCACTTGATGATAGGGGGAGAACCGATTCTTTGTGGGATCCTCTGATGTTGGGCTGAGAGGTTTAGGATCCGACATAGAGCGTTGCACACTTTTAATGGGCCTTGGCAGCGTCTGATGGCGTTGTGGAGATTCAGCAGTAAAGGATTTCTGCTGGGGTGTAACATGGGCCTTGTTAAGCTTCTCCTGAGAGGCAAAAGTTGTCTCCAACATCCGATGAGGAGACAATGGAGAAACTGGGGAGTACAGTACTTGGGGAGATTTTGGGGGTTGGCGAGATGACTCATTTTGTTGATGATGATAGCCTATTTCCAGAGGATCTGGTTTCCTCCTTTCAAACTTAGCTACTCCTTGGAGTCTGGGAGAGGCTGTGTCAGATGTATTTCCACCTACTATATGGAGACTTGTTGAATATGGGCTAATAGTTGTAGGGACACTTAGTTGAGGGGCAACTACTCCCTGAGAATGTGATTCTGGTTCTGTCTGACATGCTAAACTCTCACCTTTGTGAGTTCTTTCTGGAGCTGCTATGTAATGCAATAGATCAACTTTTGAGGTCTCTGCCATAGTAATGTGGATTGCAGGTGAAACTCTGCCAAGTAGGTCTGACTCTGTTTGACATGATGAGTCATTAGTGGTCTGAATAGCTATACTTGCTGAAATTACCTTGGAAGAACCATCAGATTTCGCCTCACCACTAGATTCAGAGTGCTTGGACACACGTGATCGCCTGCGCCTTACTGGTTGTTGGTCCCATTCTCCCTGATCTTCCTCATCGGTTTGTACACTGCAGTCTGCAATTCGTCTTGTTCTCCTACGCCTATTCATGTATCTTTCTTCACCATCCTCATCATCTGTTTGCACACAGCTGTCTGTAATTCTTTTGACAGAGTCCTCCTCTGAACCATCCCTCAACCGAGGCATGGAATTCTGCTTTTTCATAATCTTAGAATCACCCTGCTTGTCACTGCTTCTCAAAGACATTTCAGAGGTGGAGCTATGAATGGGTCGAGCAGCCACTACTGCTTGGACAACTTGTCCATCCTGCCAAAATTGCACACTCTGCCCATCTTGCTGAAGGACTCTACCAGTCTGATCACAGATTATAAATCCTTGAGGGGCCCCTGCTCCAACAACTACTCCTTGGATGGCACTCTGGGCTGATGTTGCTGCAGCCACTGCTGCAGCTGATGCAGCAGCCACCTCAGCAGCTGCAGCAGCTGCTGCTGCTTCAACTGCTGCTGTTTTTTGCCTTTTCTGCTCCTCCAATTGCTGCTGAAGTTGCTGCTGCAGGGTCTGAATTTGCTCAAGCTGCATTCTTTGCTGGGCCAACTGCTCTCTTTGCATTATAAGTTGTGTCTCCCTCTCGGCTTGCTGTTGTTGTAGGACTTGCTGTTTTATTGTCTGCAGTTCTTGGATCTCACGTTGAACGAGAAGTTGTTCTTTTTCTCTGTGACGCTGAAGCTCCAAACGATCTCTCTCTAGCTCCTCTTGCAGGCGCAACTGCCTGAGCTTTTCTAATTCAACCCGTTCTCTCTCTAGCTGCAGCAGTTGTTCTTGTTGCTGATTGAGTTTCTCATCTTCCTTGTTCTTTTGTGCATCAATGGGAGGGGACAGTTTGGAGCTTGATGCCTGTGTAGTTTCAGCTTGTGTCTGTCCCTGAGAGAGAACTACTGGTTGAGGCTGACTGGCGGGTTGTGTTTGAGGTTGGGTTTGAGTCAAAGATAAAGGTTCTGTCTGTGCAGGTAATTGATGCCGCTGCATTTGAGCCTGTACTTGTTGGGCAGATGAAGGTTGGCCTTGAACTTGAGAGAGAGATGCAATACTTTGTGAAGTAAATTGAGATCTGTCTATTTGTTGTTCTGATGTGGTTTGTATACCAGCTCCAGGTACGTTTTGTGTTCCTGAGTGCGCTGCAGGTGGTGTTGGGGAAATGGTGGAAGCTGTTGGTCCAGATATTGTTGTTGACAGCTTCCCAAGGTATACTGGAATGTCTTGGTGAGAGCTGCTTATTACAACAGCACTTCCTGTTTGTGTGACAGACAAAGAATACTGGTTTGGAGAAGAATAGGAATATGCTCCTTGTGTGGAAAGAGGCATTCTGGGAGTCATTTGAGGCAACCTGGTAAGACTAGCCAAAGGTACAGCAGTTACACCTGTAGGGTAGGGTCTGTAAATTCCTCGGGGCATTGGACGAATTACTGGCGCAGGCTGTGTAGTAATTGGTAAGGTGGAAGCTATGGGAGTGTTTATGGTGGAATATATCATGCCATCACCACCTCTCATAGCAGTAGGATATAGGGCTCGTATACTTGCTTGCCTCGCATTGATTAAATTTGTTAAGGCTTGGCCATTCACAGCTTGTCTACTATCTGGACCATAAAGCAAATTTGCCCTTATTGATGCTAGGCTTTGTTGAAGATTTAATCTGGCTAAAGGCCCACCTCTTCCAGCACCATATGCTGCCAATTCAGGGTTATTTCCAAAACGGCTTCCAAACTGGTCGACAGTGTTAAGGGCTGCACACATGCGACTTATCTCCCTAGCAGTAGTTGCACTGTACTGAGCCAGATTGGAATCCTGTGAGGCTGGAAGATCACGTGAAGCACTGGTGTAATCAGAGTTGATATTTGACATAGAGCCATACCGACGAAGGGGTAATGAAGGGCCAGTAAAATCTCCCTGATGACGCAAATCTGTGTAAGATCCATACTGTGCTCCCATGCCAAGGTATCCACCATCATAACCTTGATTCATACTGCTGAGATCTACAGCCAGTCCTCCCTGGAGAGGATTCTGATAGAACCCAGAATCACTCATCGAAGGCAGATTAGTGTCAGACATAGAAGGCTGTAATCTCCCTGCAATGGCTATAGCTGGTGGATATAGTTTGTGTTCATCAGGTAGTCCTTGTGTAATTTGAGGCTGGAGTTGTGGCAGTCTTTGCTGGCTAACACTGAATTGGGGAGGCTGAGGAGGGTGGGCTGCTTGAGACATTTCGGTGGTGGGACTTTTATCTGAGGACACTGTAGCCGGCTTCTGAGAGAATGTCCCTGAACAGGTACCAGCAAAGGGCAATTTGTAAACAACATCACAACATGCCACTTGGTTTTCTTGTTTAAGCTGTCCAGTTAGATCCAAAACCTGAGGGGGAGGAGGTGGTGGTACAGGGGGATTCTCTTCTCGTTTTACCAGCTGAGTCACTGTGCCACTTTTGGATGTGTTATTCTCATCAAGTTGCACCATCATAACATGGGGTTTTCCTGTTGACAAGTTTACAACAGTTGGCTTATTTTTTAGCTCTAAGGCAACTCCGCCATACATTTCGAGGGGTACATTAGAAGTAAGGGCCACAGATGCTGATGGTGGAGCGAGAGGAGACACTCTAGAAATGGCATTAGCAGTCACTACAGGCTGACCAGTGCTTGTCTGGCTCACTACAAGGTCTTTTTTTATCAGCAGTGGCTGTACCTGATTGGCTAAATTATAACGAGCAAAAGAAGACTGCTGTTGGTGCTGCTGAAGCTGCTGTTCAAGAAGCTGTTGCTGCTGCAGGAGCTTCTGCTGTTGTAACTGCAGTTGCTGTTGTTGTATGCCAAGATTTTCCAGACAGGCATCAATTTTGGGTATAGTTGGATCAGTAATTGGGACTTTGCTTTGGGTTAAACAAACAGCTGATCCAACACCCTGACCCAGATCCACACGGTTCTGCAATGGGTCTCCATATATGACAGGTTGTTTGGGTTGAGACATGAAGGTTGACACAGCAACTGTGACGCTTACTGTTGTTGGAGTTGAAACAGAAACATGTGGTTGCTCTTGTGCATTGAGGTTCATAATAAGAGGCTGCACTGCTGTGTGTCTACTCGATGACTGCTCTGCTCCTACTGAATATCTTCTCGTGTCAGAAGCAAGTGATGTTAGATCCATTCCTTGATCTGTCATAATAATTGGAGCTGGTTTCATTGGAGCTCTCAGATCTACAACATTTGTGCTTTGCTGTATTTGACTTTGTCCAACAACCTTTGAAGCACGAGTTTGTGTACTTGTAGCCCCTGCACTGATACCAACATTTACTTTTTCAATATTGTGCCCCATCTGTGAAGAATGTTTCAGCTGCTGAGAGGAATGCATTTGAGGTGATGTTGGCGAATTTGCTGAAAGGGGCTGAGAGCTATATAAGGTTTTACAACTGCCCTCTGTTGGTGATGATAAGGGGGAAGTGGATGAGTTTACAGTAATTGGCTTGGCAGGGCTTGACTTTTCAGAGCCTAGTGTTATGACCATCACAGGTGAATCTTGAGATGACTGCTGTCGTACAAGACGAGGTGACATTGTTCTTTGAGCTCCAGTATGGGATACTGGAGCTGTTGTTGTTCCAGAAGGCAAAGATGGTAGCTGCCTGCCACTACCACTAGTGGCTCGAACAGATGGTGAATGTGTTGGACTTTTTGTTGGAGAAGTAGTGGGTGAAACTGGAGGGCTAGGTCCTTTGAACATTGAAAAGACTTTGGAAGTCAAAGATGATGATCCAGGGTCAGGTGTTGCTTGTGTTGACCTCTGGGGCGCCGCTCTGTTGCCAACAGGCCCTGCATTTCCTGCCTGCCGAGCTGAGGCTGCCTGACTACTTTGAGCTTTGGTAGTGGCAACTCCAACAACTCCTTCAATTTTGGCACTCTGTGTCATCATTCTGTTTTGTGTTTCTTTTGATAAATGCTGTGCAGCATGCATGCTTCCTGATGTGGAGAAGGACATGGGTGCAGTTACTTGAGTTGGGCTAGAGCCAGGGGTTAGAGAGGTTCCAGCATCAAGATGATGGCCACTGTCTGGCTGAGAGGCACCTTTTTGACCCTGCTTCTGTATGAGTTGTGCTTTCCTCATCATCTCTTCATATACCTCTTCTGCACTTTTCAAGGTTTTATCAGATGGCAACGTTGCTGATGTCTTCTCTGTTGGTGAATAGAGTGATGTGTAGGTTGGAAGATTAAATTCATTTCCTGATTTGTAAAGCTTTCCACCTATCATTTCAAAACCTTCTGCTTCTGAGTCCATAGAAGGTGAGTATTCAGAACATGATGATCTATGAAGCTCCTCCATCTCTGCAGCCTGTCTAAGCTCTTCTGTTGGTGATGCATCCTCAATAGGGGAAAGATTACTGGGGGGAGTTTTGGATCGTTCTCTGCGCCTTTGTGCCCGAAGTTCTTCTTTATCTCTTTTTGTTTTCCGAGCAGTACTTCGAATCCTCTGTTGCTCCAGATCTCTCATCTGCTCCTGTTCTCTTAGTAGTTCTTCTTCTTCTCTGAGCTCATCCTCCTCAGAGGAGTCTTCAATTGTAGGGAGAAGAGGCCCATGAGACCGATGTCGTGCTTTCCTTTGCTGCTTTGCCTCTTCAAGTCGTGCTCTTCTACTAGGACTGCTGTCACTGTCATCCTCCATAGATGATACCGATGTGGGTGATGTTCCAGAAGTGTAGCTGGGAGTGGTGGCTGGTAGGGTGGATGAATAATCACCCTTAGATCGCTCCTCTGGTGAACCAGTCAGACTTTCCATTTCGAGTTCTGGCTCTCGAAGGTCATGTTCATTACTGAGCTCAATGTCTCGGTTGTAGCTGTTGGTATTATTCAACTCAATCGTTTTAAAACGCCGAAGTCCTCCAGCCATAACAACATCTTCCTCTTCATTTGCCTTGTAAGCACCCTCAGATACTTTTTTGTCTTCTTCAAAACTATTAGACTGATGAGAGAGTCGCCTTCTCTCTTTGCCCGACTCTCCACTGGTTTTATGAGTCTTCTTGGTTTTCTGGTTTCCATATTCTTCTAATTCTTCTTCATCAGCACTCATCTCCATTATCTGCCTCCTCATGTATTCTTCATCTGTTAAGTCTTTATGGGACTTCTTTTGTCTTATTGGCAATGGCGAAAGACCACTTTCACTGCTGTCTTCCACATAATCATGGCGAAGTTTACAACTGAGTTCATCTTCTGATTCATCCCTTCCTGCTTCTTCATCAGGATTGTAGTCTCGTTCTTGCCCCACAGAAAGTGAATGCGGTCTATGCTTTGGGTCTGAGGCAGTCTTTGATTCGAGCAGAGGTTTCATAGAGCTCTCTAATTTGTTGATGTCTGAAGGGATGGAAGCACCTCTTTCATTAAGCTTGATTCCCTCTTCCCGGATCTGACCTGTAATCTCCCCTTGTGAGCTGGAAATCCCATCTGAAGAGTATCCAGTGTCACTTAAGCTCTGCGTACTTGATTTACTGGAGTCCTAAAGAAAGAGAGAAAATAGGGACGTTAAAATCTACAAAAGGCCTTCATAAATATTCATAAAAGGTACATTACAAGTTTCACTGCACATTTCATGTCACACTATTTCATCCAGTCATCAGTATTGACATTTTTATGCATATTGTCAGGTGATTATAGGTAACACAATTTATTTGCTATTATTACAGATGAAATAGTCTCTAATAGTAAAATATTAGAGAATAATTACATTGGAAATAACTAACAAGGTATTTTAACACTTTAGGATAAAATGAACCCAAATATTTACTTTTGTAACATTTAAGCTAAAAAAAACACGAACAAATGATATTAAATTATTTTTTAATATAATTTAATATCATTGTAACCTTCAATGTACAATTAGGATAATATTCTATTAATTCGGATTGATTTTATCCTACAGTGTGTTGTGCACACAGATGGAAAAATTGACACTGACCGAGAGTGAATATAACAAACAGTCAGACATACAAACATCTACAGACAAATGTCATTTGGTTACATGCTTGTTTGCCATCTTTGTCGCATTCTCTATTGCATTCTTCGACCCATTGAAGAATAAAGAACATGCTCAGAATGCTTATAATGTCATCACAAAGTGTCACATTACACAAAAGCTTGTGATTTGTTTAACAAATAAAAGAACAAAAAGCTTTTCAAAAACAAAATGAAGAAATGGGTAAGTGGACAAGAAATGAAAATTAGCCTTTAAAAAACTAAAAGTACAAAAAAGCAGATGGTTGATTGTAATTATGACTTTAAAAAAAGATTGTAATAATGAGAAAGTTAGAATGTCCAAGACATCTGCATTAGTGAGATTTTGTTTGGATAAAAGTATGAATTATATTATGAGACACTAAAACATCTGATTATTACTATTTATGGATATGGCCAATATTAAAAGTAACTAAACAATTGGTCATTAAATAAGAATGGATACACTTTGGCTATTATAAATCTAAAGGCCATAAACATATTGAATGTTCCTTTTTGGTCAAGTTATGAAGATTTATAGCATTTTTCACCATATGTACGCATACCAAGTTTTTCATTTTCACCATGTGACTGCAATCCATTACAGTTATCGAATCAATGTATCAATAATGTATAAAAATTTTCAACAACTTAACAGAGAATGCCTTTATTTGGATCTCAAAATTCAAGATTAAAAACTTGTGAGGACAAAACCAAAGAGCATGCAAGATACTTTTGAATTGTGGATTTGGGCCTCCATTTGAGGAGTTGTGAGAAATACTAATAATTCATCCTACTGCCATTTCAAAACATTGCCAGAATAAAGCGTTTCAGACACACTGATAAATTGGTGCATGATTTCTTTTCTGAAGGTTATTGTAATGGTGTCTTTACTGGTCTTCATAAAATTCAATAAGGTAGCAACAGTTCATAAAAAATTCTACTAAATATTACATCCATTTCTGTTTGTGTCACTATAAAATTTAAAGTCTTATTATTGGTCTATAAGGTGCTGAATGCTTTTAGGCTGACACACATCAAAGTTTGTGTATCAGGTATGAACCATCTCCACTCTGCTGGACATTAGACACTCTACCGCACCATGTTTTGGGGACCCGAACTTAACAAGGGGAGGGAGAGTGTCTTTGTTCCTCAGCTCTGGAGTCACTTTACTGAATAACTAAGAAGTATATAAGCTGTTAGTTCTTTTAAATTATCACTAAAATCATAATTGTTCACTTCATAAAGGTCAACCATAATTTCATCCTTTAAGTTTTGTATTTTTTACTAGCTTTTCATTTGTCCTAAATGTACTGTTTGACATTTTTTCTCTTTACATTATTTCCTTGACCAAAAATGATGATGGTACAGTAGGAAGAATAATTGTGATAAAAACTGTTTAAAATAAAAAAAAAGAATAGTTTTGATGAGCTCAAAATAATGTATAAAACAAAATAAACATTATGATTAAAAAAAAATATGTTTCCAGTCAATTAAATGGAGCAAAGCAAAACAAAATGGTGAATCAAGTAACAGGAGTAACAGGTGAAGGCGAAGAGGTTGCAGGTAGCTCACTTCATGGTGTCTTGACTTCTTTTCTTCCTCAGTTATCTTGATCTCGTGTGGGGAAGACACAGTCTCTGACAAAGTCTTCTTGGGTAAGACTTTGGCATCTTCTTTTAGAGATTTAGGTGCAACTTTCGTCTTCTCCTGGCTTTGTGGGGTCTGTTGTTTGCGGGTCTGGTTGTTACCTGTGGGTTTAGACTGAGTAGGAACTGGTTTTGCAGGTGTGGAAACCTTGTTATGGTTAGGAACAGCTTTACTAGAGCTAGATGAAGCCTTGGCAACAGAAGGATGAGAAGGGCCCTTAGTCTGAGCAGAGGGCTGGACAGATCCTTTTGTCTGAGTCGGCCCTTTTGCCTGACTTGGGCCCTTCACTTGGTTAGCAGGCTGTGCAGAGGCCTTATTTTGAGCATGTGACTGGGCAGGACCTTTAATTTGAGCAGGTCCTTTACTTTGAGAAGAAGGCTGTGTTTGACCCTTAGCTTGGGAGGGTGGCTGAGCAGAACCCTTGGTTTGAGGGGAGGTTTGGCTGAGCCCTTTCGACTGAGGAGCAGGCCCAGCCTGTTTCACATTAGAGGGAGGGCCACTTACTTGAGGACCCGCAGATTTCTGTTGTTGAGGACCTGTAATCCTAGGCCCTGAACCCTGACTGGGTGCTTTCTGCTGAGGTGTTTGCTGTTTGAATGGAGCAGGTGCCCGAGGAGATCCCATGGAAGGGGCTGCAGGAGGTGGAATATCTCCCAAACTTCCTGACAGAGCCCGTTGTGTTTGGCAGTTTAAGCAGAGCCATTCTTTCTTCTGAAAAACAAGGACAACAAAAGGCAGGAATCAGCAAAGTCACAACAAAAAAACCTAAAGTTTAAGTTATAAATTTAAATAACAAAAATCTATGTCTATGGGGACTTCAAGGACAATGAATACATAGAATTGAATCAGTATTAAACTGCAGCTGTAAAATGGTAAATGTCCTGCATTTGTGTAACCCTTTATCAAGTCCCAACTAGCTCTAGTAAAGCTGCTCCTAAACGTGGACTTTAAACCAACAGGAGCCCAACAGGATGAAGAGGACGAACCCCTTCATCCTGAACCACTGCTGCACTAGTTTAAACAATTCTCACATAGATATTTGCTCTCTCTGGAACAGTACTTGACTGGTGCAGCTCTTACCTAAAGAACAGGGACTTATTCATGCCAACAAGTAACTTCTCATCCTGAACCCTGAACACCTCCTGCTATAATAGTAGTTACCATACCTATGTAGATGATACACAGCTCTACCGTTTAGGGCCCTTTCAAGCACTGAGGAGATGCTTATAACAAATGGTTCTAGACTGCTTGGCCTCTCTAGAACCAGAACCAAAGATGGAGAAGCAGAATTCAGTTTGTATGCTCCACAAATTTTAAAGAAACTTCCAGAAAACTGCAAAATAATTGAAATGTTGAGTTTCTTTAAAATGAAGCTAAAAATCTACTTGATGGCTTTGAGTTGGATTTTTATGGAGACTGGTTGGTACAAGAGCACATAATTGCTAGTTTGGTCAAATAAATGCAAATGTTGCTTTATAGGTGATCATGCAATGCCAAGGACTCAGTAGGACGCTGAACAACTGAGTACTGGAAAGCCTGTCCACACAAGGCCTTTCATCTCTTGAAGAAGAGTTAATCTTTTGACAACATTAAGCACTCTCAAACAGTGTACACAGAAAAGGAGCGCAGTGTGAATACAGATGATTGTGTCTGTAGAGAGATCCAACAATCACTGGACCTTTGATAGAGCTGACAGCAAAGTCTCCTGCTTCTTGAAACAGGGATTTGCCCTTTACATTCATCCTCACAGTCTTACATTGGGCCATGGTTATAGATTCTGACACTGCTAAAAATCCAGAACAAAACTCATCAACAATAGGATATTAACATAAGCAGATTCAATTTCAGGTCAATGCAACAGATCGATGAAACCGCTTGATGGAATAAAACGGTTCTGTTGCGAGCAATGGTGCCATGTTAGTAACACAGCCCTTCGTTAATGATAATCATCTGTGCCTCAGGCTTGAAGACGGACTGTTTTCGTGTCACAGACTCGTTCAACAAAACAAATAACCTCATAAACATCTCTGCTGCTGATTACCATCTGCCCAGTAAATCACATATTTTATTGCTGTCACATTTCAAAGGCATAAATACGGAAGATTTGACAACATGCTCTGTCAAATCTATTAAATAAAAACAATTCAGGTGTTCAGGGACTGAATCGAAGGACATCTTTACTGCAGTGCAAAGAGCCAAAGCACCAAAGAAAGCAGAACATAAATTTCTGGTTTTAAAACACCTTAACGTTACATTCATTCAACCAAAGAGTGACAATCACTTAGTAAGCATAAAACATCACAGCAGAAATCTTAGTGTCGAGACTCAGCCCCTACAAAGAATTTATAGTAGGATCGTCTGCTTTGTTTATCACCACATTCTGAACCTAAGTAGAAACATAAGTCAGGAGAAGTTTCCACCTTTTTCTGAAATCCTTTGTCTCTTTGTCCATGAAGAACGGTCCATTTTGACTAAGTCTTATCAGATACAAGATGATGGGAGATAAACCTCCAGGAATTAGAAGTAAGGATGTAGGACAAAGACAAAGTCAACACACCCCTGTTAAAATGTCACATTGTTGTGATGTAAAAATGTACACCATTGTGAATTGTTTCAGAACCACCTCAACCTTTAAAGCTTCAGTAACTTTTACGAAAATATGTTTTTGTATATATTTGTTAAAATTAGCACTAAGTAGAGCAAACAGTGTTATTTACTGAGTGTGACCTACACAGGTTGACATAAAATAAATATAATTTTATCATCAACAATGCAACTTCAAACAATTTTCTTTTGTTATGACACCATTTGGTTATGATTTGTTTTGTTTAAAATGCATCCTTTTTAATGTGTGCCTCCTTTTCTGTATATTTTAGTTGTTGTTGTTATTTGTTCTCATATCTAATTTGCTATTCGTTATTTTATAGATTAATATCTGTTAATCTGGATTGTTTATTTTACATGCATTAACTGGTGAATAAATTTAAAATGAAAAAATTAAAAAAAGACATTGCACAATATGCTGCCTTCATTTGATAAAAGAAGTAGATGGATGAAAAAGCAGCTCAAATTCAAAATAATTTTGTAAAATATCCTTATAAAATCCAGAGAAATATCAATCAAAACTTAGGTTTTTGGAGTCAGGGAAAGAAGAAATTCATTGGGATTCTAGCATTTATAAATTGCAAAATTCACAAATGCTAAACAAACAGCATTTGCCTTGTCAGATAGCAGCTTTTATTCAGATATTCACTGGCAATTCTCTCAGCAGATGGATGTTGTACAAATTGTCAGCGATGGAAGGGACTTCCTTCAGGCAACTATCCTCCAGCTTCATGATATCAGGGCAGTAGTAGTGGACCACGGTGAGCAGCGCCAAGGTGAAGATATTTATGAACAACATCAAATATTGAGATGAGGGTGGTGAATATATAGATAGCTTTTTACACGTTTATTTTTTTCTCTACAGGTCACAGATATTAATGTCTGCAGATCCAAAAATCTGCAGACATTTTTGGACACATTTTGGTATTAGTGACAATAGTCAGATTCTGCTCTGCCAGTTAAAATATGTGAAGAGTTCATAAGAAGGAAATTATTATACAAACTGAACCACAAGTAGAATACCATACCATTCTTTGCAGAGGCACTGACACAGCAAATATAGCACCTCATAAAAACTCAATTAGGCCTATTATGCAATGTGAGTGATAAATTATGCAGCACCTTCTGTTAGTAATGATGTCATTTAAATCTTGTATATTATTAAAATGTGCATTTCACATTTGATGGTGCAGCAAAACAAAGAATGAACCAATCCATCATATTTTTTTTTTAATTTCAAACAAAGATTAAATGTAAGAATCTTGAAGACTTGTTAAAGCTGAGAGTGACAGTGAGGGAGTGCTTTACTTATAATTTCGATTTCTTGAATTCATTATCTTTGACAAGATAATGAGTTCAAGTTCAGTAACCTTTCAAAACAAATCATGAAACATTGCAGCGAAGACAATGCCCCTACACTGGAACCTTTACATATGAATGCTATTTTTACTGACAATTTTTTGTACAAGATAAAATCTATCTAATTGTGTCCAAATCCATCAGAAATCTGTTGTCTCAAGTGAGACCAGGAACCGTGGATGCAGTCATTGGTTTGCCAAACTGACAGCTTTGCTTTGTTTTCATATCTCTCAAGTGCTCTACTGAGAAGCTAAATATAAACAGGTGCAGCTCTCTCAGAAGCAGCCATCTGTTCTGGTTCTTTCATGACCAGTAACTGTGTTTGTGGACAGCTAGTTCACTATGGGACCAGCAGACATTTACTGAAGATGCACGCCAAAATGTACCATGTATTCTCACTTTATGGCCATCACAAACCAGGTTTGAACTTTCTATGGAGAATAGATTAAAATTCCCATTGTTTGAATCAGTGTCTAATTAAAATACCACCTTGCGATCCTAACGTCCTTTCTGATAGAACAGCTTTCTTCCTGCCATGCTGGCCAATGCCAAACTCCCCCAAATGCTCCTGAATCAGCATAACACGATTGCGTGGGTAAAAGAAAGAGAAAACCAAGGCCAAAACGAAGCTGCAAGTAGCAAATTATTCATGTAGAGTGCTTTAGCTTGTACAGCAGCAAGCTATGTGGGCTGTGCTTCCCACCTCAACCCACACAGTGAAGAGAAAATCGTGTCTGCATAAGATGAAGCCTCTGATGCTTCCGAGATGGTCTTTCAATGTTCTCTGAAAACGGAGCAAATACTGTAATTTCCAATATTTCACTTAGGCTAAATCAAACTGGAGCCAAACGTTTGAAGCAAATATTAAAATGTCCTGAATGATTCAGAAATACTTCTTTAAACTGCATGTTTATTTTATGTCCTCTACTGGGAACCTGATTTAACTATTTTTGCTATGTGTTAGTCACATAAAAATTGTACAAAATTGTTTGTTTTGAAGTGAGGTATCATTTAAAAACAGGTATACCACGGTTAGCAATAGTCCCAATGTAATGGTTCCTCTAACTCACAGGTGTCAAACTCCATTCCTCCAGGGCCCCGGTCCTGCAGTTTTTAGATGTGCCACAGGTACAAAACGCTGGAATGAAATGGCTTAATTACCTTCTTCTTGTGTTGATTAGCTCTCCAGAGCCTTGCTAATGACCTAATTATTCAATTCAGGTGTGGTGCTGCAGAGGCACATCTGAAAGTTGCAGGACAGCGGCCCTTCAGTTTGTCACCCCTGCAACTTGTCTCTTATTCCGTAAATGCAGAAAGGAAAGAAGCGATAATATTTTGTAAAATAAATATGTTTATTTAAATACTTCTACTAAACTCAGCTTGTGTTTATTCCATATTTTGCTTTAGTCTTCCATTACTGTGTACATCTGTAGAAAATAAATCCTTTAAAATGAACGACAGTTTTTGCCTCACAATAACAATTTTAATTTAAATATTTTTGACAGAAGTAACATTTAATTATAAACTTTCCTGGAAACCTTAAGTAGAAATCAGTTATTTAATTCATCATTATTAGTATATAAATGTATTTATATACATTTGGCCAACAGCATCATTACACAGCACTAATCATAGCAGCAACTAAATATTATTATATCTAAAAATGTTAGAAATACTTGATGCTTCTTTGGTGTTTTTAATCAAGTTTATCTTACATTCACATCAGTCTCTTGTATATATTCAGTCATATCCCAGGAGAATATTAGTAAATAAAATGATTTATTCTTAATTTTATTTAACAATAATTTACATTTACATTTTTCATTGTTGTGATCTTTTATCTCTTTAGTAAAAGTATCAACATCTAAGTTTAAATACAATGCTTGTTTATGTATTTATTTACTTAATATCTGTTATATGTTATATTCATTCATTTTTTATTTCAATTGTTAGAGTATTTCTATATATTTATCCTAATTTTATGTTATTTTATTTTTAGCACTCTGCTAGTCTTCCTCTTCGTCAACTCAACATCGCTTTTAGCTAAATATTTACTTTATGTACATCATTCTTGGTTTGGCTTTGTAAGCTCAATATTTATTTTTTGTTAGTTTGGTTTGTTGTTATTTTTTACTGCCTTCTGTTTTTATGTTCTATTGAGCAATTTCTGTTGTCTGAGGTATTTATGGAAAGTGCTTTATAAATGCGGATTGATCGAGTGATTGATAAAGCCCTGCCAATGAAAGCACGGCCTCTGGGATGAAGAAGATATCGCAGGTACTTACACATACAGCACACCTTCATTAATTCTCTTTAGGAGAGTGGTAATTACAACGTGTGGGAGTGGATGGTTGTTCGAGCAACTGATATGTGGCCACAGATTCCATTTTTGAGTCCACTTTGCATATCAAAAATCCATTACAGGCATCGGCTGGGAAACACATCACAACAGTCTGATGTGCTGTGTTGTAGAAAAATTATTACTGGTGAATTCCTTAACGGTGTGCTGATGGATATCGCAGAAAGAAGTGATGACAAAATGCAGTGGGTTATTTTTTGTCTTTTGTTTTTGGTGGGTGTGCCAGGAAGATGTTAAACACGACTTGACAGGTGCATTAAAACTGCAGTGCTGAACTTTTATTTTTTTTAAATGATTACGTATTTGTTGAAACTATGTCATGACAGTATGATTTATTCTTAATTGCATTTAACAAAATGAAATTCACAGACAGATAATCTGTGAAAAAGTCAAGCTCTTTTGCCTTCTGCAAATGCTAAATAGAAACAACCAATCAGAACCAGGAGGTGGGGTTTAAATCACAATCTTGTAAGATGCTGCTCATTCACTCCCTTTTCCTCATTGCTACCTCCTAACAGAGCCTGTTGTAAATACTCGAGCTATTTGACTAAATTTAATATAGCATGAATCACTTGTTGATTAACAAATACATGACATAATCATACTGTAAATTCACTTTTTTGATAGTTAGGACAATATTTTTATCTTGTCAACCAAACAAATCTTATTTTTATAATGCATCCTTTGCATATTAATGATGAGAATAAACTTTCTAAATGAGTTTCTTTATATATTTTATAGTGAACAGTGTGTCAGGTTGCTCTTATTCATTTTCTGTTTGTTTTAACCTTGTTTCAAAAAACAGATTTTGCAAATCATTCTATTAGGTTGCAAATGTTTTAGCTTAATCCAAAGACAAATCCTACAAAACACATGCACTTACAAATCTGAGTGCACACAGACTGGGATGCAGGTTTGAAACCCTTAAAATGCATTTACAAATAACCTCTTCCTACAATAAGACACCCAGGGGTTGTTTTCTTTGATAGGGCTTTATCTGTTTGTTTTTCTTAGATGCAGTCTGTGAAGCTTACATAGCCCTGTGTGTAATTCTTGAGAAAACCAGCAGGAATTGGCTTGTACCTTTCTCCAGGAGAAAACACATCAATAACACAGAAAATAACCTCCAGCACCATCAAGGCACTGGCAAAGTTTCAGTCTCAGAGAATAAAGCAGCTGAGGAGAAAGCCTTTTGTTGCATTCGATGTGATGTAAAATAACAATTCAGCTCCATGACTGAAGTTGGAAGAGCAATCAGAGTGTGATACTGGCTTGGTCATGTTATAAGGTGAATACCCTGGACATTCTTGTAGTAATGCTCCATCCAGATGGCTCGCAGCCCGAGACACTGCCCTTTCACTTTTAAAATAAGGAGAGATTGAACACTGTGAGTGACTAGCGGGTAAAGGTCGGAGAGATTGACCCCATTTCACAGATTGATCTCACTCTAAAACGAGCCTGCTGAGATATTACAGCGCTGCTCACACACACAATGTCTGTTGGCCTGCTGAGGGTGCTGATTTGAACTTGAGTGCACATCCGACTTAAACATGTGTCTGTGGAGGTGATCGGCAAGTAAAGTATGGATCCCATATGCCTACACTGAGTTTTATAGCTTGTACTGTTCAGTTGCCTCACATTACAACTACAAAGAAAAGAGATTTTAAAGGGATTTAAAGCCACAGATCATAATCATGTAACTGTAAAGTGAAAGGGAAATGATGCCTCGTTTTATAATATTTAAATCTAAAAATTGTGACGTGTGATGTATGATCTGTGACGTGTGCGACTGATAGGTGTCCCATCAGTAGATTTCCCACCTGAGCTAAAGTACCATAGACCTTTCTGATTAATGCTTTGTGCACCCAGCCTGTCAGGTTTGGAAGATGGACAAGTTTGCAGTCATTCCATATTCTTTCATTTAGATTAGATTGAATAAACACTGCACTGTGATATGTCCAAACCATGAAACAATCTTTTACAACATAACCCCGATTTAAACATCCCTGACCTATACTCTAATCCTTGGTCTTCATGATGCTGCTTGGTCATTAATTTTTTGTAATAAATCAAGCTCTGAGGGCTTCATAAAACACTTCGAAATCACACCAATGTCTTTATTGGCCAATGACAATAAAATACATTCACATCTGCAGTAAGGTAGCAAAGTGAGGGGAAAGTAAAAGGGTTTCAAATCAGTTTTTAAAGCATTGCATCAAAAGATTAAAATAAACTACCTGTTCAAAAATGTTGGCTTCTTGGCAGCTTTAGTAATGTTGAATAAAACAAAAACAAATAAATATAATAAGAGCTAAATTAAAACAAAATAAGGAGAAGCTAAACCCCATTTTAAGTGCTATTTAGTTTTCTGCAAGTGACCAACCACAGAGCATAGATGCTTCAAATAGTAGATATATATAGAAAAAGTTAATATAGTTTAACAAAAACAGACATCAAGTCTCACATGAGTGTGTCTGACTGCTAGCAAGACTGGGGCATATCACAGAGAGGATTTAATCACATTTACACATAGCAGCAGAGGAAAGTGCTTCATTAGCAAGTTGTTAAACTCAAAAATTTTGCATGTCATCATTTTTTAGCTTCTTGCTTTTTCTTGAGATGAAATATGTGTTCTACCTGTATAAGAGAAAATGTGCAAGGAAACAACTTTTTTGTCAGGAGATAGAGCAGAGACAGAGAAGAAGAAACTCCAAAGAGAAAACAATCCTGGTGCTGCAGATCCATTCAGTGTACTTCATTGACAATAAATCCCGAGTGCTTTTGCTGCCATCAGTAGAACTTGGCAAGGGCACAACTTCAGGATCTATCCAGCAGGAATCTTTAGTAAGTTTATATCACCCATCAGTAGAGAGCTATCTCATACATTCTGGTGAAACACTGACTTGCTTTTATTTTCCATCTAGACTCTATGTCATAGCTCAACAATTGCAACACAAGTACATTCTAATTACCAATGTTAGGTGTAGGGTTTAAAAATGAGTCAAACTTAATATTTAAAGTAAACAAAAATATAAAATGTACTTGTCTTTGCAAGCCTACCTAGAGCAGCAGTATTTCTCAGCAAGCACTTCCCTTTACTTCATTTGACATGAACATGGCCTTTGAAGTGCACCCCAATGGACTTCTGCTCCATTGTTGCTATTGGCATCTTAGCATCGAGTCACAATGCAACTATTAGCAATACCTTAAAATTGAACCATCCATCCAACATGCTTATTCCTTGCACAGTCATGAGGGCTACTGATGGGGTACAGCCTGTCAGATCGCCAGTCCATCGCAGGGCAACAAGGAGACAGACAAGGACAAACAACCATGCATGCACACACCCATACCTAAGGAGAATTTATAGATTAATCAACCTGACAGTCATGTTTTTGGATTATGGGAGGAAGCTCAAAAATCTGGAGAGACCCCAAACAGGCAAACTCCATACAGAAAGTCTGGGATTTGAACCCAAGACCTTCTTACTGCAAGGCAACAATGGTATCAACCGTGTCATTGCTTTACAGGGAAAGCGATTTAATTCCACTTTTGCTATGTGATGAAGCCAATTGTCCAATACATGATAGACATCTGCATCCTAATACAGCCAACTGCAATGGACAATTGCAGTTGGATGGACTCTAATTTTCCAGGAAGATTGAGGGACATAGTGAGTCCAGAAAATGCACCTTAATCGTAATAAATATTATCATCACAATTTTCAGCAATAGTATCATAACATAGTTATTATTCTAAAAACCCTGCCAAATACCTATTATTTTATGATGCAAATTCCTTTAAAATGCCTCAGTCATTTTAATGAGATTTCCAATACAGCTAAATCAATTTCAGTTTCAACTGATGCAAGTTTTAAAGGCTGTTTTTTCTCTCTTTTCTCTCTCTCACTCAACACCAAAAGAAGAAACAATAAAAAATTGTATAGAATAAAAATTTATGGCCTCCGACCCCCTGAAAATACAGATGAAGCAGCAAAAGCAAAACAAAACTGCAAAGTCATGGGTCATAAAATAAAATCTTGCAAGAACTATGAAGGCAAGCTAAGCCAGATAACTCTTCAAAAAGATACCAAGTTATTTTAAACCGGGTACCACATTAACCGGTTTACAATTCTCTCTGATTGGAATTGTAAAAGCTTTCTTTTATACAGTTTATCCTCTGTAGCCAATATTTTAAAAAGTAAAAAAAGATAAATTACTTCTAAAGTAAATCATTTTATATTGCATTTTGTTTCAATTTATTTGGTCATGTTATTATGCACATATTTGTTTCCATGTCTTGTTTCAGAACTATGATGTTGAAATAGCTACAAAAAGTGCACAGATTGTTCACCTTCAGAGCCAAAGTAAGAGAATGAAACAGGCTTTACCATTTCCTGACCATGGAGGGAGTCAGAGAGTTCACTCACAAAGAGACTTTGGAAGTGTACACACACACGTGTGTGTGTGGGGGTGTGTGTGTGGTCACACACACACACACATCATGAACCCGAATACCTAAAAACCAAACACTATATTCTTAAAGTCAAACTTTTACATACACATTTAACAGCAGACTTTCAAAATCAATTTTAGTTTGCATTCTTCATACCACTGCACAAATGTACTTTTAACACATACAAACATATTTATATTTTCCAGCGCAAAAAGTCAGAGAACTCATGTACAAGCAGCACTGTGTGCAAGCTTCACAGCCTCAGTTTTTGCCCTCTTACTGTCAGTCAGCTCACAGCAAGAGTCAGTCCTCCACATGGTGCCTCTGCCAAGACCTGACAACAAGCTGTGAGCAAGAAATGTCAGCCATCATTAAAAGCAGTCACAGATCTCATTGAGATATTATATTTGAGGTGCTCATTACCTGCAGGGAAGAGGAAGGTCCTTTCATTTGAGGTAGCCAATCATTGACACAGTAGTGCATTTAAATGCTATAATGCTGAATGACTATGAATAAAATGTTGGTTGAAATGAGGTGCAACATTTTCGGTACACACATAAGTTATAGCTGGGGTTGTCATATTAAAACTAAAATAAGAGTTGTGGGACTATGACAGCTACAGTATGCACAGTCGTAATAAATCATATGCAGCAGCACAGTCATACATCATATGTCATCCTCGAGAGCCAAATTTATTTTGTCTGTTCTTCTTACCCTACTTAGCTGCAAAAATACAACAACAGCCCAGTTATCTATCCCATCAACACAGCTTTGGTCATCCTGTTGCCTGAATATAAATCATTTTGAACACGGCAAAAACAAAACCTGATGCCACGTCAACATCCTTTAAAGGAGCAACAAAGCATAATTCAAAGCAGCGCAACGGTCCTCTGTAACACCAAAGGCAGTAATATCATTTTAATCCTCCGAGTTATGTCCCTCACAGAGATTAATGAGGCATACAATGAAGGAGGTCATAATTAATTTGTAACAAGTGAAGGTCAGGGGAACAGAGGGTCAGTGTGAATTATTAACTAACACTTGCAAAAATGGGTGTGATACCAAACAGGTATAAATTTTGGTGAGGAGGAAAATATCCCAATGTGATTTTGACCCAGAAATGCATCATTGCAGGGAAGAAAAATATGATTCCACACCACCTGGGTATGTAAAAATAGAAAGTAGAGAGGTTGCATCCAGTGTTTTGTAAATTTACAAAAAATAAAAACATGATGAATATTTCAAAATATAGTGTGTTGGAAAAATATTCACTCCTTTGATGTTTTCCACATTTTGTCTTGCTAAAACTACAAACCTCAACTCTGTTTAGTGGGATTTTATTGAGGTATTGCAATAAAATCCTAATTTCATTAGTGGGACTTTCTTGCAGGAAGCATTAGTTAATTATCTAATAACTCGGCGGTTTTCAAAGTGTGAGGCGCGCCTCCCCTAGGGGGCGCCAGAGCACTTTAGGGGAGGCGCGGAGCGAGGGAAAAAATAAACCGGAGAAGAAGCTATCCGCTTGCTGTCAACTGATGTGAGAGGAAAAAATGGACACATTTTCAGTACAGAAAAGGGCAGGGGAGACAAGCTCTGGCGTAAGTAGAAAAAAAAAGAGGAAGTATGACCACGACTATGATGCTCCAAGGCCGCAATGTGTAATCTTGCAAGGAGGTTCTGGCTAATGATAGCATGAGACCCTGTAAGCTCCGGCGTCACATTGAAACAAAGCGCCCAAGTTTAGTGACCAAGCCGCGGGAGTTTTGTGAGAGAAAGCCAAAGGAGCTGTGCACACAGAAAAACAAAACAATAGAGACGTTCAGTACTGTTAACGCGAATCTCAGATGTAACGTTTGTTTGAGAAAACGGTTGAAAAATGAGTTTCTTATCATTAGAAAAATGACAGAGGGGCGTATTTGCCATACAAAGGCCCTGATAAAATAGTTAAAATGGGAGGAAATGTTTTAAAATGTTCATGTGTTAAATTTCATTCAGATAAAGTGTCATTTTAAAAGATGAGACGGTTCTAAAATAAAAGCAATTAGAGAGTGTTTTGTAGTGGCATTTGTTTGTGTGTGTGTTGATACACGTTAAGAGATAATTATAAAAACAAAGACAGAATCTGATCGCTGGCTGACGCCCCAAGGTCTGACACCCAATTCTTTTTTTTTTTTTTGACCTTTTCTAATAAGAAGCAAATACTGCTGATAAAATTGTGCAATGATGAACTCCAATGATGTGTCTTGTTCTGTCATTGGCAGCCCCCTTGCATGATTGCTGCAAATATCTGGATAAAGGTCCCCTGAACTATACAATAATACATACATATAAAATTATAGTTATGACAGTAGGCAAACACTGCACATCACCCTGGTAGCATCATACTGAAGGGATGTTTTGGGGTTTTTTTGTCTTCAGCTGGAACTAAGGCTAAACAGAGGGCAATTATCTAAAAAAAAACAACCTGTAAACAGCTGCAGACTTGATAATGGGACAAAGATTTTGCCTATGAAGTGACTGACAAGCTTACAAAATTTAACTGCTGCAAATTGTAGCTCAAGAACATAATATTTCAGTGGCTCTGAATTCAAATGCACACCACAGATTTAAATCACATCACTTATGAAAACCATGTGTCATTTTTCTTCCACTTCGCATGTTCATTTCTATGAGTATAGTACTTAAAATACAATAAGTTACACTGAAGATTGTAGTTGTTATGTGACAAAATATAGAAATGTTCAGGTAAACTTAGTGGTTTTCAAAGTACTGTAAATCAAAATGGATCACTACATATTTTTTTTGTCAAATCCCTGTGAGAAACTATTAAACCACTGCATCAATTTCTATTATGCACGGCTTGAATGAGCAGTGGTTTAGCACAGCTAAGTGCACAGCAGGAAGCATGACAGAGCACATGTCTCAGCAGTGTGCCAGGCTGAACCACGGCATAGTTGTGACAGGTTAGTAAGAGTCAGCAGGTATATAGGTCAATCCCCCGATACTTCTTCAATGGGGACACGTGGTGAGGACTCTGGATTAGAGAGGAAATGAAGGATCATCCACTGAGCAAGCAGGACTATATGGTCACAGACACTCATGTACAGTCTGATGAACAATTCAAGGAGTGATTACAGAATAGATTTAGAAGACAATGGCAAGTCAATGACACAAAGTGAAGCAGGATAAAACTGTCAGTATCTTTATGGGATGCTCTTCTCATCCAGCAACGTCAAGGTCACAGGCTAGGTTATTTATAGGCTGTTGAGTCAGTTTTATTTGTAGACACTGAGACAATGTTTATTAAAGTAATATTGTCAAACTCGCATCAGGCTAAATGCAAAAATATGGTTTCATTCTTGATGTTAACAGAACTAATTGAAAACAAAAAAGTTCTATATAGATAGGTGTTAGAATTTGCCCTTTCTCTGGTTCTAAAATGGCAATTACAGTGTAATAATAATAAGTCCTGTCCCAAGGTGTGTTCAGTCGCAGATTAGATTAGAGGTTTCCAAAACAGTGGCACTCTGCACGTGATATATTTGTGTGTGTGTTTGTGTGACTCCACCAGTGTGTTCCTGCAGGTCAACAATATGTCATGGGCGATTAAGTATGCGGGTCTCTGCTGTCCCTTCAGGGTCAGAGTCACACAGGCTCAGGTCATGTTCTCTGCTCTTTATTTACATATTGTGTCTGTTTCTGTTTGTTTCAACGTGGGCTACAGGTGCCCTCTTTTTGTCCAGTAAACACATGTGGCCTGTCCACACTGGGGGGGTAAATGTCTTGTCTGCATAGAAGGAACCTCAGAGTATAATTAGAAACCATCTGGACAGCGCTGAGATATTTAAAACCTTAAAAGAAGGGGAAAAAAATCTATTTTTAGCCACATGTGAAGATATAAATGAGATTTTATTGGTCACGTTTTATATTTGGACAGTTTGTGTATAAAAAAAAAATAATAATATTCTCCTTATTGACTTTCTGCAGACCAGTGGCTGCTTCACTTCTATAATGAATCAACAATATTTAGCATTCCTTGCAAAGTTGTAAGTTAAAAATGTATTTGGTTATGTATAAAAGCTGAGAGGTAACACTGCCTTAGAGCTAAACATAATAAAATATTTTCTTGACAGGCATCACTTAAAACTAAACGTAACATTTATATATACGGCAACCAGTAAACAATATTGGAATTATTAGAGGGTATTGCAAAATTTAATATGTTCACCATGATGTGAAAAAGGACTTGTCCCCGAACAGTTTGTTTCTGTACCCAAATGAATTCAAAATCTAGTTTTCAAATAATGCTTTCATTTCTTAGGGGGAAAAGCAATCTATATACACATATTGTCCTATTTAAATAAGCCTTCACCCTCTGGTAAATCAAAGCTTAACTCTGAAAAAAACAATTTTTATGTCGAAATTCACAATCTACATCAGGTTTTTTGAATCAATATACAGCATAACTTCAATAGAAATTGTCAACATGAAGCAGGATGGAAGGTTTAAAAATAAAAATATGTTGAATCTAAGGAAGTTTGTTAAAATATGAGAAAGTCACAGACACCTTTCACTATAAAAAAAAGAATTGCACAATTCTTAAGGCTTCTGGATTCCAGTGAAGTATAATGACAGCCATCATTAAAGAAAACATGGAACTGTGGTGAACCATCTCAGAGGTGTCTGGTCTAACAAATTTATCGTACGACTGCATCAACGTCTCATCCAGTGCTGTGACCTTCTCATCCAGGAGAAGGTCACAGCACTTCTCAGATTAGACTTTGTGGAAACTTTGTTTCTGGAAAGATGAGCTACTATTTAAAATGCATAAAATTTTTCAAAAACATTTCTCAGTGTAGAATACCATGTCAAATTGTATGATATGGACTTAGAAACTGTTCTGAATAGATAGGTAGCATCAATTACTTTCTAAGGTCTCCACTGATGTCTTAGCAAATTTGCATCATGTTAACACACACTTACTTACTACAATCCTGATGTGTCTCCTAACAGCACCTACAATTTATGCTGGCTAGCCTATTTTGACTAAAAAATGTTTATACATGACCTTTTTTTAACTCCGTGATATTTTAATCATAATGATTACAAAGAACATGGCTTAAAATTACAGGTCACGTTTATAAAAAGCGTATCGTGCCCAATCCTAATTTCATAATAGGAACATCCAAATGTAAACCTCATTTTTTTCTGCGTTACTTTTTCAAACTGCAGGTTAGATTTGCCCTTGTGTTTGTATCTTATGGCAGATCAAAGTAACTCTCTTCTTTCTTGCTGAGAAAAAAAAAAAACAGAGAAGAATGTGGCAATCTCAAGGTTCTTTTAAAAATGCAAATGATATCCTGCTCTTTCTCAAAGCTATTGCTCTTCAGTTTCAAAGCATGTGAACAACTTTTGGGAAGAATAGGTTATTTGGATTTTGACAAACCAGATTCTCTTCGTATCCATCAGTTAGCAGCCCAGGCTCTACATACGCAAACATGTCTAAATTAAACCTGAGACTTGGCACATTATTTTAAGTATCCATTATGTAACTCAAACTGAATTATCTATATAAACTATCTATCTATAAACTATTAATAATCTAAACTGCCAATATCAGAATATCTGTTGTATAAACTATAAGAACATGTAGCAGATACTTCTATGAAAGCCCTTATAGAAACTCATCGCCTCTTTTACTGTTGGCAAAGATGCAACATTTTTTATCACAGAAACATCATGTCTCAAATTCTCTGTTCAGACACTTTCTGGACTTAAAGCATTTCGACAGTGACAGATGCTGCTTAATGCTCACTGCTTTCAGGGTTTTTCATATTATTACTCATCTCTGCTAGATTGGCCAGGAAAAATAAAAAAAGTTTAAATTATTTCTCCGAAACATCTCCATAAAAACTTTCAAGCTCTTTTGAATAACAGCACAAACTTTCATTGAATTCACCTTTTTGTGTTTTGCTTGACTGCATAGTTTTATTGCCCATTTCATCCACTGATCCCTGGATTTGCAGGCTGTATTTTACCCACTGACCTAATGCCAGTGAAATAAATTAATACAGAAATGCTGCTTAAATGAGATTAAATCAGATGCAGAACATGAACAGGTTGATAACAGTGCATCTTATTTGGAGCGTCCAATAGTAGATTAGTAATCCCATCCCCAGTGCTTTGAACAATAGCTGCCCTCCAGTAGATTGCTTCGGTTTTTTTGGGTTTTGCTTTAATTGTCACACCAATGAGGTTATTAGCAACAGAATTAAACCAGACTATGATAACCCAGGTATATAAAAATGCACTTAAGATATGATGATTTATAATTTAATAATTAAACAATTATGCACACCAACCTGACCTGTATAAAACATAAAACATACTTGTGCCATCCTGTGTGGCAACAACTGCCATGCAGTGTTAACGAAAGCAGACTATGATTCTGAGAGATGAGATGAGATTGGCACAAATTGCATCCCGCCCCCCCATCTGCAGAATCATATAGATAATAAGTAAATACCATGTGTAATGAAGACTGTGATTTGCATCTTGCAAAAGTCGTCCAAACCAAAATCATAGTATAGACAATGTCCCTAATAAAAGTATGCCTGTTATGTACGTCTGTCATGCAGGAGGACAATGATACTGCAGTAAACACACTTAAACAAGTCCACTTTACTCTGCAAGCAAAGTCTTGGCAACCCATAGATCTCATTTTGTCACATATGTCAATGTCAAGGACAAGTTAATCAGCCTTTCTTCTTTGTTCTGAATTATTTTAAAGTCCTGCCAATAAAAAGCTACAACCGTGAGCCAACAAAATACAATCCACAGACCACACTGCAGAAAACAAGACAAGTTACACAAGCTGTAACCTATCACCAGAATGTGGTAAAATGACAACTTTAATCTAAGACTGGGAGTTTCACAGAAAGGTTTCTTATTACCGCCACTCTATGCACACATGCATATTTAAACTGCAGTCTATAGGAGAGCTTAATCCAACTAACCAGAGCAAACAGCAAATCTACAAGCTGCAAAAGAACCATGTTACATAGCACAAGAAGTATAAGGACTGACACATATTCAGGATTATCTATTACGACAGTTGAGGAGTTATTAAAGAGAGCATTGTTGAGGAATTGAAACAAATTTCATCAAAAAATAAGACCAATATATCACAGTTTGTGATTTATTTGTTAGAAATAGTTAGCATTAGATGTTTTTTTGTGAGACTCGAATAAAGTTGTTCTACATCTATTAGAACAAATTATAAATCTGCAGGAAAGACAGATCTGTTTCAGTTTTTTTTTACACAAAATAGAACAAATCATTACTTGAATTTGGCTTCTTATAATGAATACCTTTTGTTCATATATATATATAGCGTTGTAAAGTGTTTTATAACAATCCTGCTTTATGCATTTGTCTATGCTTTTTTTTTTTTCTAAAAAACTGATGCCTATAAATGGCTGCCTATATAGAATAAAACTGGCTGACACATTAAGTGGTTTCTGTAGACAAAACATTTCAATGGATTTTATTTATGGGTATCTGAATAAAGGGATGATAGGCATGTCAGAATTTTGTTTGTAAAACAATTTGAAACCGTTTAACTCCTTTTCATGTATGTGTCACTTTGGATTACTTTATTAAATAAAATTCCAATGAAATACATCAAAGTTTGAAATATAACATTTTCAAGAGGAAAAATACTTCACAATGCAGGAAATATTTACAGTAGTGCTGCTGGAGGTGGAGCTACAGTGCCTTCACTAATGGAGGAATGGGAAGACATTCTTCCTGGTTTCTTGCTCTGGTCACCATGCAGTCATACTTTTTATAGTGATGCTACAGTTGTGCACTTCTAAGGGCAGGAGCTCAGACCTTCACCAACTGATGTGATCCTCTTCATTCCTGAATGGCAGCTGAAGCAGTGTGAAGATTAGCAAGGGGTTAAATGTAACAGAGCAATCTGTGAGCTTTATCTCTTTCATTTTGTTTCTGAATCTCCTGTGCTCACTTCGTGTTTTTGTATTTCTCGGCATACGACTGCTCGTCAATAATCTCACATTTGTCTCACCAGCCTTGTAGTACTTGCACAGTGCTTTCTCCTAACCCCCAGCCCCAATACCAGCCTTAAGGAAAAGCTGCATGCCTGAGGTGCTGCACAGCCAAGAGGAGAGCGGGAGTACCAATGAGACGGGTGAAGTGATGTGCTAAGACAGAAAGGCACAGTTTTAGTAGTGGGTAGACTGCACCAGCCCACCTCTGTGATTCTGTCAGAGAGGATAGACATTACACTGGCGGGAGCCCCTGGAGCATAGCTAAAGCTCATTAGCGTCGCCACCAGGCCTTGAAGATGATGAGTTCTGAAGAGGTGATTAAGCCAATGCTAAGGTCACTTGCAGGCCTTGAAGCACATCTACTCAAAAGGTGAGAGAGACAGGGTATTTGCAGAAAAACAGGAAAGAACTGGAGGGGTAATTCAATTTCAGTCTGGTCTCTGTCTTTTTCAGATAGTCATTCATCAAGAGCGCTACTGGTGCTGCTTGTGCACCAGCAGGGTTAGGGAGGGTCTCATAAACATCTTATTCTACATAACAAAACCAAAGTTCTAGTTTATTTTTTTCATTGTTTGGCTGATCCTATGACTAATAGTCACTTATATATATTTTTCCTTGTCATGATGTAGTTTTAGACTGATGCGTTAAATGTTAATTCATACTGATGAATATAAATCCAGGAGCTAATCGTGGGCTCACAGCAAGATGACTAAAGCTGGAGGAACAAGTTCCACATAAGGGTACTCATTAAAGAACATGTTGCCAGAAAAGACTTATTAACAGTTCAGTTACATTTCCATGTACTGGTAGTTCCCAAGAAGATGAACAGAAATGGCACTGCAGGTGGATCTATTTTTTGTTTCTGCTTTATGCAATGCAACTGCTTCTCTAACTCTGCATGTGTCTCCACTCTGCTGCACACTTTACTAGTGGTGCAGAGTCGTTGGTGACTACCTTGATTTAGAACATAGTGTGTCAGAAACTCCCAGCTGACTTGCAAGCCAAAGCTAGGGGTTTGTTGAAAAGCAGGTAACTGAACAATTTCTCAGTAATTGCAACTTATTTATCATTTTCCCCTCTTCATGATGCATTCTTTGACTGATGTGACTAGTGTAACTTATTTTCCGTAGCGATTTATTGTCTGCAAAATAGAAAATGATAATTTGAAAAGAAAACAAAACGCAAACGAGAAGATGCTTTGTGTTTCATCTGAACAGAGAAGTTAAGACCAAAAGCATGCAACTTAGTCTGAGCCAAGAGCTCAATGCCAAAGCGAAGGTCCCACAGAGGAGAGTGAGTGGCATTTAAGCCTCCAAACCAGCAAGCCATCTGTGCTGGGTGCCACATGATCTCAACAGGAAGCAGTCATTGCTGTACATCGCCTTCCTGTCACACGGCAGCACAATAACACACTAAAATGTTATTAACTGCACTGAATAAAAGTCATACAACGCTTATCAGAAATGGAAGGATTCATAATATTTCCATGTTTCAGTCTCTTCGAAGCTGATGTGGTTATCAGCTGAAGCCAAAATGCCATTGTCTCAGTTTAATTATCTGACATGGCTTACTATTCTCAGATGACATTTATTTGTGTGGGTGAGTCCTCACGATGATGTTGTGGGGTTAAGCCCTGTACTCAAGGGAATCACTATGCCTACTGAACATGGATTAGTAACACTCAACTATTAGCTTTTTCGTCAAGACCATCCCTCCCCCTTCCTCTCTACACACACAAGTGCAATGTCCTCATGTGAATCGTCCCTTGACATTATACTATATGTTCCCTAGCTTTTTGCTCTCACAGTAAGATTGAACAGTTTCAAATAAATATCAGATTTTAACCTTGAATGTACTCATAAACACTCTCTTATTTCTGACAATGTTTTTAAAAATCAAATTTTCTTAAAAATCTTATTTGACTGGGCTGACAATTGGATGCCTACATTTACAAAATGTATTTGGTTAACAAGTAAAACTTTTTTATGAAGCACGTTTAAGGATGAAAATCACAATCAAGACACATGAGCAGATTGAAAAGAATACGTTTTTAGATGGTTTTAATTTCTTATCTCTTCATGGTTTGAGTAACATCAAATTATGAAAATAAACTTTCACAAATACATAGATGTTCACAAGTCTTTTGTTAAGTCCTGGTTTCAAGTCCTTGAGGATCAAGACCAATTAAAGCAAAAAATGTAAACTTTCAGTTCAGATTTGACTTGGCAAGTCCAAATCCATACTGAAGACTTTTTCGAGAACAACCAAGTAAAGTAAATCTCAAATAGACAAGAGGAAACTCCAAGTCAAGTAAGGCGTTTAAGATAGCTTTAGGCATCGCTCAGGCTTTTGAGGAGTATTTAAAGGTACCTTAACTAACAGCGACAGGATGTGATGTCAGAGATAATTTGAAGTTTTGAAATGGATTCTAAAATTATCCATATCATTAACTACACAGTTCAGTTTGATAACCATAAGGTCATTATCAGAAAGCTATCACTAACACAAATCATTATGAATTAGTAATCGCCCACGGTTCATGAAGGTCCCTGACTAATAAATGAAACATCCTTTCACAGAGTATGGACATCACCTGTCAGAGCTGTAGCATTAGTCTGACATGATAGCTTGCTTTCAACCATGATTACATGAGATAAAAATATTTAATAGAATGTGAGTCCAAGATGTCTAAGTCAAGTCTCAACAAGTGTGAAGTCTTTAGTTTTCCAATTAAAGTGGCTGAAGTCTGTGACTCTGGTCTCTATCTTTGACACACAAAGAAACGCTTTCCTTGTGTCACTTAGGAACAGTCTGCCTTATTACATGCAAAGGCTAAATCAACACAAATCAAAATTGCTCATAATTAGCACATAAATCAACATATTACCAAAAGTGCTAAGTTGTTCTCTGATGGCTTAAACCATAAAGACTCGCATTATCTATAAACACAGAAACCAGCTTTAAGTCGTTTTCAACAAACTCGCCACACAGATGACCAGAAAGCCTGTCTGCGTTATTCTGCTCGGGGCAGGACTGACATATATTCGAACAAGTTTATCATCTTTACCAAAACCTAACAATGAAGTTTTACTGTTGTAAACTATCCAAGATGACTCAACCTCTGTCTGATCATTCATTGATGGAGACTTTAAGCCTGATGCAAACAGAAAATCTTTTCAAAGTGTTCTCAAGACCCAGTCTCAAGTTGATAACCAACTTTTTCTCCAACAGCTTTCTAGCCATCTTAGAAATTATTTTGGTTTCTTTTATTTTGATTGACATGTTTTTGTATGTGATGTACTGAATACTTCATTTTGTTTTTGTTTTTGAGCTATAATAACACTCTTAATACGTTTTAAACTAAGAATAAAAGATGATATCTGTACAAATTACTTTTTGTGCAAATAACTATAATAATGTTCATGTTTCCAGACCCTCTTGAGTGCAAAAATTAATCTACCATTGGATACTTATTCATTAAGTGTTTCAGTGTGGTAAGCAGACTTCTTGAAGATATGTTAAAGTAAGAGAAGGAAGTATCCAGCTGATTGGGAGCGGATGCAGGATTGAATCATGTGACGGGGCACTGTCGTCACTTTGGGAGCAACCAGCATGAACACGACAGTCTTGGATGCCTGATGCCACCAGCCATCTGGCTTTGTATAAGACTCCTGAGGGAGACACAGGCTGGTGCCAACCTTCAGAAACCATTTCCAGGACATTTGAGAATAAGAGTGACATGTTCATCTAAACTGAGTCTCCATCTAAGAGATCTGCACACATTCTACATATGTTCTATAAATACCTGCTTTATCTACAAGGGCACTCAGCCCTGGTGGAAAAATACAAATTAAAAATTAGAAATCTTGAATATATGACACCTAGATAGGATATACCTCTCTCAGTGACATATAAATGAGCACCGCGCTACTTTGCACAAAGAAATGTTTTCACGGTTGAACGCGTTAAGTGGAATTTTTTTGACAACTCGTGGAAAAAGCAAAACGTCTCCCACAGCACATATAAAAATGAGTCGATATCGCACTAAGTTACTGCAGACAGTCTGACTGAAGTTATATATATACATTCCTAAGCATAGTAATTGCTGCTGCTCTGCCAAAGATGTGCATATAACACAATGAGCCTGCTTTTGTGTACCACTGTATAGATATTTTCCTCTGGGTACCAATGGCTGGATCTTACAGTAGGAAAGTGAAAGAATGAGTCACTGACTAGTTTTGTGAGTTGAACTTAGATTATTTTCAGTGAGTTTACTGTGTAAATGCTCAGTATAACCATGAATCTTTTCTCATTTTCTCACCATACAACCATACAACTCCATGCTTCAATGTGTTTCATTGGGATTTTATGTCAGGAGGAAGCTGGAATCAAACCCCCAACTTTGGGATTGCAAGTCAGCTAGACTTTCAGACCTCAAATAATGCAAAGAAAATAAGTTAATTTTCATTTAGAAACAGCAATATAAATGTTGTAACCCAGGAAGAGTTCGGAAATCAATATATGGTGGCATAACCAGGAGGTTTTCAATGGGATTAAGTGCACTTTTTTTTCCAGACCTAAATATGTTTTACAGTTTTAACCAGTGAGTCTATTTATTCATCTGATGACCCTAAATAAACCCCAGTGGATTCAGCCACTAAGTCAGTAAAAAAAAAAAAAACTATTCTCAAACATTTATTTATTAGAGAAATTTTATGATTGCATTGTGACAAAATGTGAAAAATATCAAGGGCACTTGTGTTATAACTGAAATTAGTCTGATAAATCTTAATGTCTCCAAGCCAGAGGTGTTCAAAGTCACTCCTCAAGCCATCCTGCATGTTATAGTTTTCTCCCTTTTGGTAGTTACATCTCCTCAGCCTGTCAGTGTTATGCAGAGGCCTGTGAACAAGCCATCATTGTTCCAGGTGTGTTGAACCAGGGAGCGAACTAAAACATGCATGATAGCAGCCCTTGTGAGGATTGACTTTGGACACCCCTGCTTGGATCTGCACAGATCCAAGTAGAAAAACAATAATTGTGTGCATGCTGTTAAATGCTCCCATAAATTTTATGCAACAGTTAAATTAATAGCTTTCAACGGACTCATGCAAATACACGTGTGCATTTCTCTTCAGAGATATATGCATGGACATATACAGCTCACTCAGACATCAATACATGCTGACCATGTCTGACATGTGGAATCAAACAGTTCTCTCACTGTTCCACACCCCATGAACTATTTACAATGACCATCTGAAATATTGATGAGCTATGTTTTCTGTTTCTCTACACCTTTTCTAGAGTTCTGTGAATAGCTCACTACTTTATTTATGACCCACTCAGGGCTTCCACCTCATTATAAACAGAGGGCAGGCTTCTATATCATAATAATAGACACACAGAGTCAAAGCACACCGCCTGCCAAACCATAGGGACGAAAAATTTAGCCACATAGGAAAACTGACAAGGAAAGAAATAGTGCTATACAGTTTGCCACTGCTGGGCTCTGAGGGATGATGAATTACAACATTCCTCAGTCTACCTGTATGTACTGTTGAGGAAAAGCTAATGCGGAGCACCAACCCAGTAACTCTGTATTTAGACTGCAGTATAAAGGGAAATGACAGAATAATGAAGACATTTAGGAATGAGGTCTGACTTTAGAGTGCTGGAAATCAGACTGAGCAGCAGACACAGTAAAAATACAGTACGTCATGTTTACACCCAAATCCAAGGGAAAAAGCAAGAACACTCTTTGGGTTTTTCATCTACTTGAGAAGCATAATATGAAAGTATAAGTCCCAAAACAAGGACATCTTATTTACTCAGAGCCAAACATGAGTTGCAGCTCTAATTGATGTGAAATATTTTGCAAAGTGACAAACATTTGGTTTCCTTTCACTCATTATCTCTGATTCTCACTTTCTCCACAATCTTTCACCTCATCCCTTCCTGCCCCCACTTTCTCCGTTTCTTCCACTCGTTCTCGCACAGACGCCGCCACTCGTCATCTCATTTGAGATCAAAAAGGAGCTGACAGTGTTTTTATACGGCTCAGCCTGATTTTCTTCAAATTAATTATGCATTGTGTTACCAGTAACATGACAGAAAATGAAGTTTTATACATATTTCTACTATAATCTAATTCTCATATGCAACAAAACATCACAAGAAATGATGTGCTAACCAATTCTCAAATTATGTGGGCGGGCTAGACACTGAAAAAGAGCACAAATGCTCATTAAATCAATGTTTTTAGAAGTTATAATACACTGATTTGTTTTCACACACACACAAAAACAAAGTTACGGGCCTTTTAATTCAGCCCACGCTCTTGCCGTTTTTTCTCAGTTAGCAGTGGCATTTCTAACAAAAATATTTTCTTAGCTGTCAGCTCTAAAAGGGAACCTTTTCTTTTGCTATAAAGAAAGCCAAAATGAAAGAAAAACATAAAGTAGCATTAAAATAAGTCACATTTTTTAAAAATAAATCATTTTGAATGTTAATGATTTATATTTGTTTTAGCGTCAAGCAGTTGACAAAATAAAATAAACCATTTCTTGCCCACAAATGCAAAACTAACTTACCAACACACTTCCCACATCAACATTATTTGGTTTCAAACTAAGAGTGCTGTGAAAAACTATTTACTCACTCACAGATATATATCAGACAGATATACTGTGAAAAAGTACAAAAAGTAGTATAATTGGGGGAAAAAGCTACCTAAACAGCTTGACCCTGTGTGAATCACTATAGCCTCTCATTAAATGATTAATTATGAATTAATTGTGATAACATGATTCCTTTTAGACCTGCACAGTCAGAAAATTAATCAAACTAAATATGGAGCGTGATGAATATGGTGGCGCCTACTGTCAAAAATATGTGCCACTAGTGCCGCAAAAACTCTTTGGAGAAAAAAAAATTATTAAAAAAAGAAAAAAGAATATTTCTAAAAGATCCCAAAAAGCAACAGATCATGTCCAAATATAACAAAACTTAAGATCAGATGAGACACAAAGTTAATGACATCATCAAAAAGTCAAACCACTTTTTGATGATAATCTAGTTTATTGAGGTGGATTATTTACAATCACATTTTTTTGATCTTCACCGCTACTTTTTGTTGCCTTTTAGTGCATTGAATAAAAGAGAAGAGGCTGATGGTGTTAAAGTGCAGCAGGCAAACCTCTGCTTGTACAATGACTTGCACAGAAGTGAAATCAACATCGATCCAGTGCCCAGTGAAGCAGACGAGAAACAAGGTGCGAACATTGATGGCATGATTGATATCACAGGAGCTGAAAACAAAAATATTGACAACTCGCATCATCAGCATCAGTGTTGACGGTGGTATTCTGTCACTGATATTTTTCATCTCTTACTGAAACGAGCATGAAGCGCTACCTTTACTTTTTCCCTAACACCTTAACATTGAGTTTCACCTTCAGAGTCAGATGTGGAGAGAAACATCACTCTTTAAGTAGCTCTTAAATAAAAAGGTTGCTACAGCTATTAGCCTAAACATTGAGGCATAATAAAACAATACTTTTATGTTGTTTATGCCAAATTCTGATCTTACCATCTGAATGTTGCAGCTGAAACTAAGAGTCATTGGACCAGGAAACATTTTTCTACTTGTGGACCAATTTTTGTGAGAATGTGCAATTTGGAGCCTCAACTTCCTGTTCTTAGCTGATTGAAGTGGAACCTATTGTCATTAGCGGTTCTGCAGCACATGTGATTCAGGGTTTGACGTGTTGTAGGTTTAAAGATGGTTCTGACATGAACTGCCGTCCACTGGGTATTTTCTTCTTTTCACACCATTTTATGTAAACCTGAGAAATGGTTGTATGAGAGTCTCAGCAGATCAGCATTCCTGGAATATTAAAACCTGCTACCACATACCTACATGCTATGTTCAGACTCATTTAAAAACCCTTTTATTTTCCATTGTGATGCTAGGCTTAAATTGCTTCCATGTAATTGGCTGACATTGTGCAGCTTTAAATATAAATTATATTGTTTTACTGCTTGCATTTTTTTTAAAAAGAAGGCAGTTTGCATGTTAATATGTTTATTCAATGCTATTCTTCAATCCTGTCAATACCTGTGGTACTTTTGCTTGAGGTTATATCAACAGACTTTCATATCAGCCTGAGTCTGCATGTGACAAATATTCTTTAAACCCAAGAGAAAAAGCAGAAACAGTATCTGACACAACAGTAGATGTGGTGCATCTTTTTCTGCTATAGCTACGTCACCACACCCACATTAAAGCTAATGAAACACTGCCAAGAAAACAAGGAGAGAAACAAAAGTGAAAAAAAATTGTGAACAAATGGATGAGGATGAGGAGGAGGAATACAGTATGTCAAACTGACAGTCAAAATATCACTAACCAGTGAAGATAAAAAAATAAAAAGTCCTAGAAATGTTAAACATTTTATATTACACTCTTGAGCAATCCAGCTGAAGTTTGCAGGAGAAAAAACAACAAAAGAAATGCACCTTGTGTTGAAGCAAGTAACCAACCGTAACTCAAGGAGGAGAAACGCAACACACCCAACAAATGCATCTGTCTTGAATACAGAACAGTGCAGTGTGAAAGTTTTTGGACACATTCTGCATCGCAGCAGCCAAGCATGAAAGGGGATGGCTGACAGACAAATTATCTCTCTGTTTCCATAGCGATCTATGAATGGCCTCTGCTAGTGCCTGTGACAACCAGATGCCTGGAAAGACAAGACATTCCCATAAAAAGCCAACGCTCTGCAGCAACCCTGTTATTACTGCTATCATTCAATTGGACTTGATTTGCATAATTAAAATCTGTTATTGCCTGACTCTGGAAGGTATTGCAAGACCCTGTTTTTACCAACCAGACCCCCGCCAAGAAGCAGAATGAGACGAGGAATATAGTCCCTGCGTGTCAAATAAATACAAAGATAATATATTTAATTGGCCTTAATAAGGCTCTTTTTCCTGCAGACTGGTCATATATTGTGTGCTGCCCCTGGCCAAAATCACTGATGAGGTGAGTCAGAGCTTGGACTTCACTCTGTTACCTAGATGAAAGACTCTGCCAGCGCACAACCCAGCAGGTGCTGACTAAGACACACTGAAAGAGGATGGAGAAAGTTTTTTTTTTTTGAAAACCTGTTGTGATTCTACAGTAATCAGCATAACTGATATGGTGCTCACACCTCAAATAGCAGTTAATCTCCTGTGGAAACATCCATTGCAATATTTTTAAATGATCAGTTCTAAACAAACACAGTGCAATACGTTAATACACACAAGTATGAGGAAGACTGCTGACATGACAATTGTACAGTAGAGTCACTGACTCCCTCTGCAATGAGGATAAGTCACAAAAGGGCATTGCTAAGAAGTTAGCAGTTCATATGGTGCTGTATCCAAGAATGTTAATGGACAGATGAGAGGAAGAAAAAAAGTTCAGTAGAAAAAGAAACACAAGTAGTACAGATAATTACAGTCTTGTGAAGATTTCTTTAAAAATTAAGAATATAGAGGAAGAGTGAAGAAGCACAAAATCAAAGTTTTTTGGAGATCCTGCATCAAGTTTCACCCTTAAGAATTGATGTGGGAACTGCTGTGAGTAGTTTCAGCAGGCTTCACCTGAAACCTGTGGAACATTTATGAGGTGGGGAATTGTTGTGAGGAGATTGGCAGGAAATTTGGCAAGCGCAGGAAGACCAGCAGCCAATCAAAGCTCTTCAGAGTAGTGCTTAAAACGCATCACAAGCACCACTTGTTCAAACATCACTACACCAAGTTAAAATAATGATATTAGTGCAACTGTTGGCAGGGATACTGGATAAATAATTCAATTGTGTAGTTAAACTGTCATCCTTCAAGAAAACTACTACAGCAACCTCAACACCTCAGTGGATCAATTCAGTTCAGTGTTGATGTAATAATCCATTCAAACGGAGTCCTGACCAAGTTTTGGGTGGGCCAACTTTTCTGTCGTAAAATTCCTTTTTCATTGGTCTTAGCCTGAATTTAAGGTTTTTAGTAGCTGTAAGCTATAATCATCCCAAATTACTGCTTGGAAAATATCCCTTTGTGAGCAATGAAGTTGAACAATGTGAGTTTCACTTTCTGATTTGAATTACTAAACTAAATAAGGATCTCAGCACAATTTGAAGTAACATTAAATTTGTTGTCTGTGAATGTAAAGGTATGAGACGGGATGATGATAAGGAATCTTTTAAAAAAAAGAAATTTTCTGACCCGTTGACAGCATTTGGAGTAAACATGAACAGGAAGAGGATGCAAACTCAAGACAGAAAGACTTCAGCTGGGATCTATACCTTTTTGCTGAGAGCTAACAACAACAACTGGCTCCACTGACAAAAACAAAACAATAAATAATTTAATGAGCCCTAACTTTTGTCTGTGGAGTAGTTGAAAAACAAGAAGCAAAGAAAAATTGACTCAGAGCCTTACCTCAACAAGGTGAGGAGTGGGATTGAATCCACACATGTTGCACACCTGGGAGTGGCACTGTGTGCAGGTGTTGTAGTTGGGTTCCTCATTGGCGTTGCCGATATTAAGGTTAGTCTTGCAGAGGGGACAAGAGGCTCTGGGTTTAGAAGACTCTGGGGGAGCATGTCGTTGCTGCTGCTGAAGTGGGGGTTGTGGCCCTTGTGCAGGCGGTCCCGGTGATTTACCTGCTCCGGGTCCTGGACCAGGAGGCCCCCCAGGTTTGGGAGCCGGTTTTGGGGGCTGCTGTTGTTGCTGGGGTTGAGTGGTCTCAGATATGAGAGTGCTGGCCTGGTTTAGAAGGGAAGCGCCAAAGCCAAACAGCTTTCCAAATGTCTGCTCTGGGGGAGGGGGCTGTCGTGATGGGGAGCTTCCAGCACTGCGAGTCTGATCCTGGCGGGGTTGCTGGGGATGGTGGGCCGGCGAGCCTCGAGAGAGATCAGGCTGGGAAGGGGCCTTGGCCATTCCAGGGAGAGGGACCGCCCCTGGAGGCAGTTTGGGTTGTTGATGACCGGGACCACCTGCAACAGGCTGTTTGGTAGGGCCGGGCGCTGGATGTGGCTGAGCCATAGGCTGTTTCTGAGGAGTGAGTTGAGGTTGCGGTTGAAGTTGAGGCTGATGTTGAGGTTGAGGTGCGGGCTGATTGGTAGCTTCGGGTTTGGGCTCAGGTTGGGTTGGATGAGAAGGAGAGTGAATCTGCTGCTGACTCTTGGAACGTGGTGTGGTCATATCCATCCCCAGCGCTCTCTGCATCTGACAGTTCAAACATAGCCATTCTTGTACCTGAAATAAGAATAAATTCAACATTAAGCCACAAAGCTTTCCAACAATTCACATCAACTGTCTCCAATTTCAATAACACATAAGACATTGAACAACATTATCTTATATTTGTGAGTACAGTCAAAGCCAGGTGAAAAACATGAACACCTTTTCACTTTAGAATTTCTCTTTTTTACATACTTGTATTCATTTTTATGTATAAAAGTATTGCTCTACTAGTCACATAATGTAATGTTTTGAGAAATAGGGCAATACATTTGAATGAACTTTATAGTGCAAAAAGAAAAAACATCTGACTTGAGAACTCTGTGTTCAAGCACTCAAGTGAAATGCAAGAAAATCAGCAACTATATAGTAGTATAGCTTGCTGCTCCTAACTTATACAACTAGGTTCTTACTTTTTTAATTGCACTAGTTGTTTGGTTGCACATAACATGTCAGTTTCTGCAATTTATATGCTGGCATTGTCATATAGATTATTTGAATTATTTTATTTTCCACTGAACATTTGCAAATTGTGTTGCTGAAATACCCTTACTTTCAAGCTTTTTACTCCATGAAAAGGATCTAAATATTTGAACTGCTGCAAAAGAGCCCTTAAACAGCAGGTTTCTGAAGTGTTAAATTAGTCCTCTCATTGTGAGAAGTATTAAAAAAGCTAAACTAGCAGAAATACTGCAGAAAACTAAAACTGCAGGAGATTATGAGAACAAAAAAAACAAGACTTAATTTAACAGAAACAGTATATTATCCTCAGTGCTGTTTGAATGCTCTCCTACTTTCCCTTGGGTATTAAGTAAACACCCCACTTTCTCCTTGCTTTCCAAAAATATCCAAGAAAGTTAAACAACAAAGTAAAGTACAGTCAATGTGTGGTTTTTCTTTGCTGTAACGCAGTATGCACATTTAATTGTTCAGTCTGACTGACTGCCTGTTTACCACTCATCCAGTGCAGCTGAAAAAACCCTTCAGTCAAAATGAATAGGGGAAAATTTGTATGTGGAAAATGATTGAAGTGATTCATAATTGGGAATGATGTGAAATGTCTTATTGAGGAGGGATTTAAGCATCCATAAAGCTCAGCATCACCATTAATTGGTAAACACTGTTTACCCATTTACAAAAGCATGGCAAATAAATGTGACAGATGGTGGCAACTTTGGACATCTTTAATAATCCAAAGCTGGCCCTCGTTACATGATTGTATTATTTGCACCTCTTGCCTTTCTTTTTTTTCCATCTTAATTAAAATTCTCTAAACAATCTAATCTACATTTTTACAACCAGAATCATTTCTTCTTTGTTTCAGACTCTTTAGTTTTTTCTGCTGCCTTTTTTTTGTTTTGTTTTTTGTTTTTTCTTGCACCATTGAGGTGAATGCTGAAGAGAAGGTCAGTGAGAAGTGTTAGTGATGGCACTTGGCCATTAGAGGTAATTGGCATCCTGGTGCTTTGACAGCTGCCACACTATTGTAGCTGTTGTGGATTCATGGTCATTGCATAATGCCTTCATGCATTATAAATGCAGTCAGAGAAAGGTTGTGAGAGAGCAGGGGATCCCTTAGAGATATTGGGCACAAAGAGTGAAGCTACAAACCTGTTGTTTGCTTTTTCTTAAATAGTATTAGGTCAAAATACATCAATTTTGGGTCATTTATAGATTAAAGTTTAATGTTTGCTCTAAAAAAAAGTAATTAAAGACTTTTTTATAAGTGTGAAATTTAGCATCAATGTGTACATAGTGGTGATTAAATGTTAGTAAAAGTAAAAACAGTAGAAGAAGAATAGGAATGTGATTCTGCATTCCAGGTATAAAGTGGTTGGCAAAGCAAGCAAACTCATTCAAGAGTAGACAAGAAATGAACTCAAAGCTATTTTTTTCAATGACAACTGTCATATTAACAAGTCAGTCGGCCTAAACTTGAAACAGAATTAGAAGTATATTAATTCTGTAATATTTCTATTACAGAATTAATAGAAATATTAAGTAATATAAAGATTTCCGAAGAAAACTCATGCACAATTAAGGGAAATAATAAGTGAGATTTTAATCGATTAATCAAAAATACTTAACTAAAAGATAAATAAATTGAAATGCAGAGTATTGCTACACTTCTTTTGTACTACTGAATTAAAAATAAAAATTTTATTTACAAAAAATGAAACTCATATTTTTGTTTGTTTTATAATATGTGCCCTATTACATTAAAATCCAATATATAATAATGACTTCATTCAACATCATTTGCCAATTTCAAGACCTCTCATCCTCTAAGTTTATTGATGAGGTGATTTGAGGTTTTCTTTGAGTTTATTTTAGGTTTCTGTATCAATAGAGTTTCCTATTGTCCCATCCACCCCTTGATTGTTCCCAGCTGTGTCTCGTTCCTTGATTACCCTCTGTGTCTTTAATCCCACCTGTGTTCCTTGTTTCTCGTCGGGTCCTTGTTGAATCGGTCTCGTCTTGTCAATTCTGTATGTTTGATTGTTACCAGTTGCTACCAGTTGTGAGCCTTAGTCTTCTGCTCATTCTGTGCTGCCTGGACTTTTGGATTATTTGTGCTTTTTCACCATTAAATTATCCTTTATTAACTGGGTTCTCTGCATCTGCCTCATCACCTCTTCACTGCAATTCATGATTTGGCTCTCTGTGTAAATAGCTACTCAAGAAAGCTGATAATTGTACAATAAACTTAATATTGTACATTATCATAATACGATTACAGATCAAAACAATTATTATAACCTTGCAGGCATAGTATCACTTCACAGCTTAGCTACAACAGCATAAGTCACTGGTCCTCTGGAACTCTTGAATTGCTGCACAGAGCAGGGAACAAACTATCCGCTGTGCAGAGATCTTGTAGCGACACGAGAGGCTCAGAAACTCCAACCTGAGCTGATAACATCTCATTTACACTGTCGCATAATAATCAGATTGTACACTCATTTATTTTCATTTTGTTATTCTTTCCTTGCTGCTCAACGTTTGGATGAATGTGAGAAAAGAGTCAAAGACAATGAGTCACTGGTATCAAAGTAGGATGGCTCTGCCTTCAGGGCATCAATTTCATAATTTAAGTGACGTAAAAAGCTCATTATTGTATGTTTTAAACAAAATGGGTGACATGACCCAATTTCTAGTTTTCAAAATGGAAAGCAGCACTGTTAAAGCTGTAATAATATGATTAGTCAGTTATTACAAACACAAAAATGTCTGAAATTAATTAATAGTTGCTTTGATTTAGATGCAGAGAAATAAACAAACATGTTAAAGTGTTGACTATGGGCGTGTAAGGATTTGCAAATCAGTTTGATTCAGGTAAAGATATTACTATTAGATATATTTAAAGTCAGTGTCAGGAGAAACAGTAGCCCATTTTAAAATATTTATATTTATTTTATTTTATCATTTTGCTTTTCTTAAACACCAAAGCAAAATGTAACGTGAATCCCCGCTGGATTTTGTATCAGTTCTTCATTAAATGTACTTATTATACGTAATATTTCCTGTAATTAATCTCTGTATGCTGTCAGTGCATGAATCACATGAAGCTGAAGTTAAATTTCTTGTTTGTGGACACAGTGATGGTCAATAAAGTCCATTCTGATATTAGTTCTTCTCCTGTCTATAGAGTAACAATACAAAACGAGCGAGTCAACACGAGCTGGTTAATCAGCTGAAATGTGGGATCCTATAGCCAGCCTGCTGTCTGCTGCTTACCACAACTTATGACCTAGCATATTAGTGCACATTCCCATTCAAACAGTAATTGGTGTGGCTCATTTTATGTCCACACAATGATGCAACACATAATGTATCTTCCAATCAGGACAAACCAGTGTGTTCAGCTTAAGGAAACCCAGTATTTGGGTTTTGGTCTTCTTTGCAATGTTCTAATATTCAATACTGAAGCTGATAAAATTTAAACCACAGGAACTGTGTGTCAAACAAGCACAGTCAATCAGAAAGTAAATAAATAAAATGTTATGTGTTTTCAAAACAAAATTCACAAAATGCTTTAACAAACAAAAGAAAACCCCAAGACACACTAAACAAAAGCAGATTTAAGAATATAAATTTTAGCTGACTTTTAAAGGAAGCCACTGAATTCTTTTTTCTCATTGACAGAGGAAGAGAAGTCCTGAGAAGAAAAAGATGTTTTCTTCAACTTTCTGTTTTTTATTTGGGATTATAAGCAGCCTTTGATCACAGGACCACAGAGACCCGAGGGAGATGTAAGGATCCAGTAGTCCACTGATGTGAATTGGTGACTGTCCATGCAGAACTCTCCAAGTCAAAACCATCTGAATCTGGAATAGCACTCAAAAACTTAGCAAGCGCCAATGTAGCGACATTAGAGGAGAATGAGGGAGTGCAGACGCATACTGATCAGATTTCTCATATTTTAGGAGATGTACGGCAATGGGTAGTAAGAACTGCGAATATTCCCCTTACTGCTCTGACACACATCATCGACTTGTGTTGTCAGAGTCCAAGTATAACTCTTCAAGAAAATAATATTTATTGATTGCAATGACTGCCTTAGCAGTCATTGCCTCTTTACCTTCTTGCTCTTTACAGCAAGAAGGTAAAGAGGACAACAGTTTGACTTAGCTCCCAAAATTTAAATATAATTAGGGGATTATGGAAGAGTCTGGAAAATGACGTCTGATCAATGCACATCCCTGCTCAACAAAACTTCGAACTTGAAGGATTAATGATGACTTGGTGCCAGATATTGTGGAAAAAACTGAGTTGAGTCCTTGATTTTAGAGGTCAGCACAGTTTTAGAAGCCAAAGGAGGAGGATGTATGTCGTCGCTACAATGTCACAGCTTTTTAGTGTATGTGGGCATCAAATACGCCCACATATACCATGTACATGTACAAATGTGACTCCAATTTGTTCCAATTGCTGTTCTTTAAACCCTCACACCCACATGCTGTCACTGTCTGATGTCCACACACCCTCTGTCCAGAGACTACAGCTGAAAACTATAAAGGGCAGGGGGGAAATTAGAGAAAACAAGCCAGAACAACAAACTCACATTTCCAGTTACCCTTATTCGTTACTTTTGTACCACAGCATTGTACTTATTGTTTTGTATTTGTTGTACCTTGCAAAACAAGTCATACTTGCTGAAGTTTCTCGCATCACAATGACAATTATTACTATATTTCATACAGATCTGTGTGATGTAATCACACAGAGCAGTGCATTATTGTGAAATACCTGGTATTCAAAATTTTAATTACTCTGCAATTAGCAGAGTCCAAATATTTGGAATTTAATCTCAATATAAGTACAGAGGTTCTTTACAGATTTCAGAAGTTTGTTAGAGAACATTAAGGAACAAATAGTATCAAGGACCAAGTTGCAGAGATGTTTAAATTAGGTTAAAAACAAAATCTTAAGCTCAGAGTATTCAGCACCATCTTCCCGTACAATACCAAAGCTAGAAAAACATGGCTGCCCACCTGAACTGAAAGGCTGGCACGGAGAACATTAATCAGAGGAGAAGCACAACTGGTAACTCTATGAGAAGATGCAAAGTTTTGAAATCTGAAATAACATATTAAAAACTATTAACATGAGATGTGAATACTTTTGCAAGGCATTGTAAATCTGATCACACAAGAGTTTTCAAACTTTAGTGACAGCAGTGAAGGCTTCAGCACCTGCACCACCTGTTATATGATAAATATTATTAAGCTCTCAGTCAAACATTAGGCCAGTCCGTCATTCAGAACTTAGACAGAGCATGTCACAGGCTCAACAGGATCTTAGCCTGGCCTCCTGCCAGACTGCACCAGAAAGAGTGATGACGCCCACATGGTTGTCACTGTAAGTCAGACAATCAGAAATGGCAAATGTCAAAGTAGTATGAATGGTGAACAAATCAGGGCAACTCCTAACTAACACCACACTTCATCCAATCGCTGATTCAATTAAAATGTAATTTATAATGTCTTCTTTTCTTTATATCGTTTTCTAGTCCTCTTTCCAAATTACAGTTTGGATAATCATATAACGCTCAACAGGAAAAACACAAGCCGGAAAAACAAAGAGAGCAGCTGCAGGGAGGGCAAGCAGCTATTTATCAATTTCTTCATGTCTCTGTTTGCCTCTGCCTCATATCTCCATCTCATTCCTCTCTCCATCCCCTTGTTATGAGGCAGTCATGTGGATCTTTATGAAATCTGATCTGTATCAGCAGAAAACAAGCACACTGCACACTCCATCTCCTGCTCTGCTCCTCTATCAGCTCACTGAAACACCAATCATGCGCTCCTTTTGATGCCTTTATTTCTTCTTATCGGATTTTTTGTTTTATCTATCCCCCTTCCTCTATCTTGAATTTTTAAGTTTATAATCATATTCAGTTTTTTTTAGCAGCTCTCATTCAAACATAGACTCCGTTCAAACTCTGTCTTAGTAGACATGAAAGCGAGTTTTCTGGGGAGTACAATGTTGATGCATGTCAAAGGTTATGAGTGAGGACATGGAGCCAAAAAGATGCTTGAGTCCTTCATGAGGAACTCGCTGTCAGTACAGGAGACCCACTAACAGTTGGTTATTAAGTAATAAAAACAAAAAAGAGATATCAAATGATAAAAACAAATTATTGCCAATATGTGCAGGTATTTACAATATATATTAAGTTTGACCTTTGAGTTACTTTAAAAGGAGGGATATAACTGAAATGCGCATTCACTGCGCTAAAATATAAATAGTTAAGTTTAAAAACCAGTAGAAATTGGTTAACTCCAGTTAATTTCAAATTTCTGAATGAGTGAATCACTAAGTATTTTTATTTTTGAAAAACCATCATTGCATTAAACCTAGTCTACTAGAAAATGGCATGTCGGAGGTAAATTAAGATATTACTGTGTTCTGAATCAATGAGAGTAATCCATGTGATCATCATTATGATAATACAGCAAATCTTGACGGGTATAATGTTGAGCCAATAATAGCATGACCTGCAATGCTTCTGGTTATTAGATCAAATGCAGGAGGAAAAGTAATATCTGTCAGAGATGTGGTCTGTGCCTCACTCACTGTAAATACACATCCAATAGCATTATTAAACACAGACGAACCTGGAAGCTGCCAGTAAGTCTTTTTACTGCCAAATGCTGTCGGGGAACATTACAGATATAAAGTGACCTGACAACCTGTCATTTCTACACAATGGTAACTCAGAGGTACAACATTAGTCATCTACTCAAATGATCTACACATACCAAGTCACATTTACCCTTGATTACATGGGATAAAGATTATTCATGAGTTAAAACCTAAAGCCTCAGTTGAGTCGTGAGTGTTTACACCCCGCAGCAGTGTTGACATATAGATGAAGGCAACTGATACTGGAGTCAGCTGTCTGGGATTCGACTCTCAAATCTCAAACCTTTGCTGCATGTCGTCCCTCCTTCTCTCACTACCCATTTTCTGTCTGATCTGCTGCAAATAAAGATCACTAGAGCTGAAAAAAAACCTTGACAAAAGAGTGTTTAGAGCATGAGTTTGATGTCTGAACACCTTGAGCCCGTCCTAGGTTGCAGACTGTGATCTCTAGCTCAGTGTGAAAGACAAATAGAAACTCCTCCTCCCCATGCCGTTCCAGCAAACTGTCAATCAGCTGTATTTGAAGAACAGGAAGTTACATCATTATATTAAATAATTTATATCTCATGAAATGCAACACTGATGTTTTGCTCAAAGTTATGGCTCCATCAGAACCTCATTTGAGCCTATGGCCATTTTAGATTCACAGCCATACAACGTTCTCTAAGTTAGTTTCCCACCTGCTATTATTTGCTGACTGATGTTAAATGCAATGCAGTACATTCCCTAAAAAACATTCCAATCATCAAACTATATGTGATCATGATGAAGGAAGAAGCTCTGCCCAGATACCAAGGTGGGGTATTTCCCTGAAGTACATATGGTACTTCAGCTGACTGCAGTTTTGTAATCAGGATGATCGAGATGCAGTGGTTTAATAATTCTTTGCAAATTGGGCCAAAGACATTGAAATTCCTTTCACTACTTCGCTCTCAGCCTATTTCTCTCACTCCCTCCTTTTCTTTCTCTCTGAGTTTGTCTATCTCTGCTCGATTCAAATCCGGCCAGCACTACAAACAACTACTCAATAAATGCTGTGGCTTTACTCCTGAATGTGGCCAAAGCAGCTAATGGAGTCTATTTAAACAAACTGAGATGAGTGAGAAGGTTTTAGTGGATGTGTGGAAATGGCTGATTAATTTCTTTTCATTCTGCTTATTGAGACCCTCTCACCAGGTGAGCTGGTGCAGTGTTAGCCGCAGCAGGGAGCCAAATTGTTAATAGGATGCAGGAAAGTAGTGCGTACTGACTACCATTAAATCCTGAAACACACTGCAGAATCTCAAAGTTAAAATATGTGCATTGCAATGATTTTTGCTATGATCTGTTATGCTTGTGCAGCTTTTTATAATTCTAGTGTTATTGAGTTCATGGCACAGAAATCTGGGCATTATTTAATGTAAAAACGCTTATTTACATCAAAGCTGCAAAGCTGAAAGAGATTGATTTACTATTATCTATTACCTTAATTTTAGGTATATGTCATTGTGGAATTGCAAACAGGATAACCTGCGAAATAAATCTAGTTGTGATGAAATTAAACTGCTCAAAAATAACAAAAGTAGTAACCAAACATTTTAAAAGCAGAAATGTGTCATAGGAAATGTTGGAATTGAAATGAATGAAATGATGTGCTGTTTTTAGCAGTGATCAAGGAGCTTGTCAAGCAAAATCGATCTAATAAACATGTATTATTTTCCTCCATGTGCTTACAGAATCTCTCTGTTTTTCTGTTGTTCCTTATTGTTGAGAGAAGCTAATGTGGTAATAACAAGCTGGGACTTTAAATGCAGTGAGCTATGGAGTAATAATTAAATCAGTGTCCCAGATTTAGTTTCTGGCAGCTCTTATTGCAAAATATTTTGGTGTATGCAAATATCAGCTTGTATGTGCCTCGGCAGGATTCCTGACCCAGTTCCCACCATTTGTCAACCTAAAGTTCCGGTTAATAACTGCACCCAGAAGCGTTGTGCTGAAAAGCATTATGAAGTGATTAGATAGGAATATTTCAGATAGAAAGGAAAATACAGCCTGACTGTATTGTGTGAGACTACAATACAAGCAAATGTTTACAGGTTTTCCTAACAGAAAGAACATCATTAACATGCACTGGGGGAAATGATGGAGTTTCACAAATAAATGGCGTTTAAGACACTTTAGTTTAGCCCCCATCCATACTCTCTGTCTATTTTGAAACATATTTTTTTCTGGGTGAATAGTTTTTATATATAGCAGAAACAGATATAGACCGGCATTAGAAAAATATCAGTTCAGTTTTTGCCTGATCGGGTCCCACAGTAACGCTCAAAAGCGTAGGAGTCTATCAACATGCCACATCTTGACTTATCAATATTTGCCCACTCTGACAGAACTACTTTCCAAAACTCCCTGAGTACAGGGAGATCTCTTCTCTACAGCCCTCTTCAAATAAATCCACAGATTTTCCTTCAGATTTAATTAGGGCTGAAAAGATTAACTAGATTAATCATGACTAAGTGATTATTGAAATATTCATCAACTGCAGTAATTAAGCCAAAACTGTACAAAGTATATACATACTTTTTACATTTACAATAAAAAAAACTGACTGTAAATATGTTCTGACGATAACTCCTCAAGTGGCATAGTTTTAGCTTCACCCAGTTCAAAATCTGTAAAATCTCTCCAGTTAAGCACCTTTTGCAATCCAATTATTAATCAGTTAATCAAAAAAAGTAATTAACAGATTAGCTCTCGACTGATGTTAAGTAAAGCAGAAAGTGCTGAGCTTTTCACATGTTGATGTTTGACAAATTTTCTTAACAGCAGATGCTTTCTTTTCCACAAGTGATCAAGCTTACACCAAAGGAGAAGTGTGTAATTGCACTTTTGGCAATAAAATATTTATATTCTTTTTTTAAAAAGCAATCAAATTGTTTGTTTATTTGATTACACTTGAAACATTGAATAAAATGTTAAATTAAAAAATGTGTTAATACTTTTTATCTGATTAGTCAATAAATCATGTCAATCATAATTGACAAACTAATTGATTACTGAAATAATTGTTAGTTGTTAGATTTAGTTCAGAAATCTTGGTCTACCCGTCCAAAACCTTATTTTTTTTACCTGGTGAGGAGATATAATTTTTTGATTTGGAAGATTACTTGGACTCTCTGTGCAGGAGGAAAATAAAATTTACCTTCATCTTTCTGGACACTGGAGATTTCGGATAAAAACTGACTTACCATTGATTGAAAACAATCCTATTTCCATGTTGTTGTTTGTATTTCTGTCAAGCATACATTTTGGAATTGTAATGCAATATTGTCATTTTTTTAGATCATAACAGAAAATAACATCCTACAAAGTTTGGGTGGATTTTAGCAAGGTGGGAGTTTTATTTTATCTTTCGCATAGTCTTGATCCTTCATGCAGAAATATGGAGAAGACAATCAGTGCTTGGCAGAAATCCTTTTTTTTTTCCTGGCAGAAAATCTTGCAGCTCCTTCAGTGTTGCTACTGGCCTTTTGGCAGCCTCCTTAAACAGCTTCCATATTGTCTTTTCATAAATTTTGGAGAAGCATCCTGTGTCACTGCTGTCACATTGTTTTTTCTCCACTTATGGAGACCCATTGTATATTAAATTCTATGAACTTTTGTTATGTTTTTCCAGACTGATAGCTTTGTTCTTTTGTCTGCAAAATACAGCTTTAAATGGCCAAAAACATTCCTCTAGAACATCTGAACTTATTATATGTTTATCAAATTCAAATCTGTGTTTGAAGAGAGATGTTAAGTCAAATAGATTAAAATATTCACTTGAAAATGTTTCAAGTGAATATTTATATCAAGGGGGTATGAACACTTCCATGATCAAAGTATTGTACATTTTATATTTTTGCTTCCATCGTGTATTCCTGATATCCCTCATCTGATGGCTGAGTAACAACAAAAATTTCTTCCAGGAGTTTAACATGTTTACAATTTTCCACCCCTAAAACATTTATTTATTTTTCAGCTGAATTGTAGAAGAATTTGTGACACGAAAAGGGAAACAGTTTCAAGAACCACTATACTTTAACACACATTAACCAAAGAAGATGGGAGAAAGTGAATCTAGTGAGCTTTCATGAATGTTTTCATCGGCCAGCTATTTGTGCTTATATGCAAACAACGGATGAATAAATAGGCCACAAACAGCAACAAACTGTAAGTAACAGACAAACCGAGAAGCTCCCAGTGTGGATTATACAGCACTCTTTTGAAAAGTTTAGAAGTAATCACAAGTTGAAGTTGCAACCAAGATCAATACCACACCCTGGAAGCTCACTGCCAATAAAGTTTGCTTCAAGTGCACTTCCAAAAAAATAACCCGAGTGTTTATTCATGACACTGTGGACAACTTGCTCTCCCAAGTTAATGCTGCTGTGGAAGCTTGAGAAAATCAATTTTGAGCCCCGGGAATATAACCTCGAAAAATTTAAATCAGTTAAAACAGCCCTATATTTTACTGGGAAACTTATTACATACTTTATGTTCTTATGTCACAGTTTTGGTGTTAGGTCCAGAATAAAACAAATGTAAAACTAACATTTTTAGAAGACTGTCTGTGACTCATTTCCAGAGATTGAAGTCACTTGTGAAATAAACCTCCAGAGAGGTTACATCCACAACTTTAAATTTATGTGTTTGCTGTGCATTTGCACACCAGGCTGCAGTCAAAGGCAAGGATCAAAAATGGCAAAAAAAATAAAAAAAAAAAGAAATTCATAAAACCTCCACTGACACTGATCTTTGTACCAATTGGCCCGACTGTGCCTCAGCAAACAGAGTAGTAACCACACATTTGGAAAGTTATAGTTTGAATCTCAAATTGGTTACTGATCTGTGCATCAGCGTACAATTGTGATTGTTACTGAGTGTCTGGTATAAACTGTTTGAAGAGGTTATTAGTGGTCATTATGTCACCCTAAATGACAGAGAATTGGTGGGACGAACCCATGAGCACCAAGGATCAAGCCAATTAACTGGAAGAATCCTGAACACCAGTGTTACTGTCCACTATGAAGTGAGAAGTAGAGGTAGGTAGGGGCCCTCCATCCATTAAATTATGGTCAAGATTATTATTATTACTATTATTTTATTTCAAAATAGGCCTGTAGGATTAGTATTTAATTTAATACTTGAGTTTAAAAAAATAATCTTTTATTAGGTTTTTCCTTGCCTCTATATTAAGAGTCAGGAAACCTCTTATCCCAAGCATAAAATGGTTTAGCCGCTGACACAACTTCTGACTTTGAGTTTATTAAGTCCACACCGTAAAATTATATAAAATTATACTTGATGCACTACAGCTCCAATCTGTTTTTCCGCTTTGGCTCAGGGGACGAGCCCATCGCTTTGATATAAAGAAACAGCTCCGCTACAGTCACCGGAGGAACATGCCTGGGTTCGCTCTCCAATCCTCTGTCACCTGCAGCTGGACCTCTCTCATCTCTGTGTCTTCTCCTCTACTGGTGCTGACAAGCTCAGCAGCTTCTGTCAGAGACCTGTGTATTTTTACCAGGGGAAGTTATAATTATAGCAGGTCCGATTGGCTACGTTTGAACGCTGGCAACATTAGTTCTGCTGTTTTGTAACTTGCGCTAGAGTGACGTTTCTACCAGGTGCGTCATCACTGCTGCAGACAGGATTTGACTAAAGGTGAGAAGCTGTGGAAGAAATGAAGATGCAGCTGGGAACCTTTAGCTGCTACACCAAAGTCCGGTACATGCTTTTAAATTTTAAAGCTAAACATCTAACACAGGAGACTAAAACATTAATGACTTAGACCACACAACTTGTATGGAAAGCAAAGAGTGTTATTGTCTTAAAAATGAGTTAATGTAACTGGAAAAGGTGTTGAAATGTTGTGGAAATCTACAGGAAATTGCATTGATACATTTGTCCGTTCATCAATAAGTCATCCAGTGTAAGGGGATTCACTGTAGCAATTTTTACTAGTGTGACATGTCTTCACCATGCCTGCGCAACATCAGTTTCAACCTTGCTCCAGACAAACTATTCTGACATATGCAGCTTTAAATCCAAGCAATGTGCTGCTGCCCGCTTTTATCACAAGATGACTTTATCTGCCTTCGTTCTCTTTAATAGGTGGCAAAAAACGCCTTGCCTGGAAGCTATACATAAATGGGTGTGTGTAAGTGGAATAAAAGACATTCTTTGCCCTCCAACTTCATCACTGATCATTTTAAACATTGATAAAGCTGAGCTCCCAGTGCAATGGTTAAGTTTAACTTTTATACTTTGTACTTTTCATGATCATATCAGAACACCTCAAGGTCATAAAATAAGACTTTTAGCTGTTCTAAGACAAGAGATAAAAAAATGTCCTGAAGGTTGCAATCAGTAAAAACAAGAGGTAACATAAATACTTAAGTGCCCACCATAATTACCGGCACCCAAAATGAAAAATGCATAAAGAGCCTTTATAATGAAACATTCATTTATTGCAGTAGCATAAACAGAGTAAAATATTGCCTGTAATTCTTAACCAGTCAACTTTAGAGATTTTTACCATCCCTGTGATTCTCACTGATTATGATGACATGTTTGATTCTCATCCAGCTGGATTTTCAATTATTGCCCTGAAAATAGATATGTTCAAGTTCAGTCAAGTAGCTATTTTTGTAGCTATGAGCTAACTTACAAGAATCAACACTTATGAAGAATGAAGAAAGAACACGGATGATTTTAACTCATATTTTGTGTCTAAACGCATTGCAGAGCTGGTATTTATGCAGGACATTTCAGGAGGCATAAAAGAAATAATCATTTTTAGTCTGTTTACTGAATGTGATATGTATCACTACTCCTGCTACCTGAATGCCACCATGAAACAAGCCTGGGCTTGTTTCATTGTTGGGTAAAACAAAAACAAAAAAAGGAGAAAAAGACCTCCAAGGTCTTCAGATTTTGAAAATGAACTATCAAAATTTTGTCAGTTTATGTTTTAAAATTCCTGAGGTTTATGAGTGTCATCAGCTCCTTTACGGAGAAGCAGTTGTCTCCTTGAAAAAATTATTTGTTTTATTTATTTGCACATTTTGTATTTTCGATTCTTCCCAGGTGCTGTATCGTTGTACAGTTGCTCTGCCGTGTTATAAACACTGCAGCTATTATGGTTAATTTATGATGATGGTTTTCTCTCCTGTTCCATCTCCTCCTGCTGCTACACAGCTTTTTCACACTGCTCTCTCCTTTCAGCAAGGCTTCTCAGGACCAGGCCATTGCTGCAGACAGAAGGAGGGTAGGCTCTATAAATAGAAATTGGACCAATTATAAAGCAGATGTTCTCCTGTATGGTGGTGGGAGAACGGTGTCTGGGGAGTGTCTGTGGTATTTTCACTATCTCGCACTGTGAGCTCGTGTTCTCTGTTGTTTGAAGGCTGTCATCAGACGACCTCATCTCCCTGAATCTCTAGCTCCTCTTCCCCAACATCACTGGTTTCTCAACTTCTTCGTAACTACTGTTTTTTTTAAAGCGCGGAGCATATTCATTTCTTTTCCCAGTTATCTCCCGCAGAAGATTATCACATGTGAACAGAAGTCAACTGCATGATTGCTTGCAGGTCTCAATTGTCAGACTAAATCTGTAAATAAAACAGTTCCTTTCAGCCTGACTGACAGCCCTGTAACACACTGTGGCACATGACATCCATTTGTGGCTTGCTGTTTACATCTGAACTGCATTCTCATCATTAAGTTGCTTGACACAACACTGACTTATAGTTTGAGAACAGTCTTCGTCTCCCAAGTCACTCTGCGTAATATTAAGGCTAGCCCTTAATATTTTAAATGAGAACGACATATTGTACTAAATGTTTTAAATAAATCATCAAAATCTTCATGCCTAATACAGAGACAAGTGGAAAAATCTTGTTTTTGTGGTAGAAATATCCACTTCATCTCAACAGTTACTAGGTAAAATTCAGATTCAAACCAGGAAAATAGTTATCTAGTAACAATTTACTTGTAAATAGTTACTAGATATAGTTAAATAGCATTTGTCAGCTGCTTATCTACATCTGACAATAGATCTATCATCCCATCAAATACTAGTCACTTTTGTAAAAATTTTTAAAATGTACAGTATTTGGGTGTTTTGACTTTTTTTATTTTTATGTATATGCTTCTTCTGAATGGAAGAAGAAAGATTTTTCAACTGATTTTTGACGTGTATAAATAATTTTTGTCATGTAATTTTCTAATCCAATTTAAATAAAGAAGGGAAAGCTTTGATCAATTCGCGCTCCTTTTAGAATTGTATAATCTTTTAAGCGATGTCTATCAGTTGGAATGATATGAATAATTTGACTTTAACTCTAATAATTATTGTGTTTTTCATCTAATCTTGAAAGTTGGTATGTTGCTTTTTAAGATCTGTTAGCCTTGTTTTTAAGTTTGTTTGTTTTGACCTTTATTATTATTTAAAGGTCTTGCAGTAAACAGGATTTGATTTGGGTTGGAAAGTGAACTTGGTTTCCAAAAATATGGTTAATGAAATGTTTTACGCATATTAGATCATTACTGTTTTCCAACATTTCTTTCAATATTTTTTTAAAATTAGTATTTGAAATCATAAATACAAAATTACATTCTGTTATCACTAATACAAAAATAAAAGCAAAAAATCTATAATCAGTCTGTAACAGATTCCACTCTTGCTGCTGTGATCTGGAAGAGGTAATTTAGCTTGAGCAAAGCATTTGCTAACAAACAGACCTCCTACAAAGCAAGACATGATCTCTGACTAAACATGTCAACAAGTGAGTAATCCTGGCATGAGTAACTGCTACTGATGTCCTTGAAAATCCAGAGAGAATGTGCATTTTATTATGAGTAGGACAAATTATGCTTAAGATCTTTATGACCTTGAACAAGCAAATCGTAAGTATTTGCAATCAAGAAGATGTTAGGTTAGTTCATTTTAGCTTAGTTTGCCCAATTGAAATATACCGGTAGATCAAATATTTATATAAAAATAATAATTGATAAAGCATTCATACAAATAGCCCCAAAAAACATGTAACATAATCTAAGAATACAATCCTTCATCAGCTGATCATAAATGTATTAAATGCAAACATGTCAAAAAAAAATCTGTCTGCTCCACATGACCTTTTCAGCTTGACTATCCAAGCCAGCCACCATCACTATTATCACAGTTCGACTCATCATCATCCTCTATAACACCATCACGTCGATCTGCCCATAATCAATTTCCCTTCTAAGCGATAAGGCGTATTTTAGATAGGCTGCAGTGAAGCCGAAGCTCAGTCCATGTTAACTAGGTTATGGGGGTAAATCTTCAGGTCTCCGGAGGCCGAGCGCTTTCCCTCAACGTCTCTCTTCCTGTCAGCATCTGTCCAGCTCACTGAGGCAGAGCTGAAAAGTACCCACCTCCGCTGTTCTCTTCACTCCCTCGCTCTCCTTCACTCCCTCTCCGTTCTCCGCTATCTGTCTCCGCTTTGGTCCACGAGGTTTTTTTTTCTTGTCCTTCCGATTTCTTTGCCTTTCTTTTCTTATCCTCTAACACAGAAGCCTCCAGAGTTATGCTATCCTCATGCACGGAGGCACCCAAGCCTAAACACATCCATTACCCAGTATATGTACATCAACGCTCCATTTGTACAAAAAAATAAGCATTTACTCTCGATAACCCAGTACATAATGAGCCTGCGGCTCTTCTTGTAGCCTGTAGGCCAGCTTAACTAACGTTGCATTGTTGCAGTTCTGCCACATGACTCATTGAAGTTGATGTGAAACTTTCTGACAGATGACACAGCCATACTTGATTCACAGTAACACTGTAGAATGGCCTAATTCATATTAGCAATGTGATTTATTTTAGGATCAACGCAAAAGGCTTTCTCAGCAACCTGTTCATTAATGCTTAGATGGACTTAAATGATTGTTAATGGCAGGGGAAATATATTGAGCTGTCTTCACAGGAGTAGCATCAAGTATTCCTAAAATCCTATCAAGCTTTAATAGAAGATGGACATTCAGCTCCATCATTTTCACTGGCACCCCAAGTAAAAATTAATAAAGTCTTAAAATAATATTAATAATCTTCTTTGTGATGTCTGTCCTTATGATAGTTCAGTCAGATTTGAGGGTGTCTCTTCTGAAGACATGGAGTTGTTTTTCTTGATTCACAACATTCTAGTCTATTCAAATGCAGAAATGTACTATGCAAATTCATTTAATTGATTGATAGATTGAGTGATTCATTCATTCATGTGCCGATCTCTGGTAATCATTTCTTTTCAGTCTACAGTTTTTCACTTAGCTAGGTCATCTACAAGCATCATAGCATCTCTTCTGGGTTAGCAGCTCTTGATAGTTTTTTTTTTTTTTCAGGATCTTTTGCTTGGTGCTTCTTCCAGACCTATTTTAATTGCCTGGAATTAGGAAGTAGGAATAGTTTCTGGTGTAGGCGACATGCAAAAACTTGGGGCATTAGACTTCCCCCCTAAATACCAGCCTAAGATGGTCTGAAAATCGAGCCCTTAACTCTTATAGTTACATTCTGGATTTTATGTTCCTTATCACAATTCACATGAAATATACAAAATGGAAGTTTGCATTATACATGATTCATATACTTTCACTCTATGACAGGTTGTTTTCCACAAAACACACTTCCTTTTTTCACATGTACAACATACATGGGAAGATAAAAAGTACAGTCAAAGTTTGGAAATAGCTACCAAAATTATCATATTCTCTAAATGCATTAATTTCTACAATAACAGTATCAATTAAAAGTTTAATATTGACAAAAATTGTGACATTAAGGCTGAGGTTGGATGAAGTTTATCTTGCCACCCCATGCATTTAAGAAGATAATAAGTGAGGTATAAAAATATATTTAAATGTCACTGTTAAGAGACTTGCAGCAGTGTTTTGTGTGTGAGATTCTACTACTGAAACAAAAATTAATATAATTTGAGGCTTTCTACTTATTTTTAAATGTGGACAGTGCTATATGTGACTAAGATTTACCCCCATAACCTAGACCTAAACATGTACTGTCAAAATTAAAGTACAAGAAGATCTTATATTGTTTTAATTAATTATACAACTTGATTAATTAAGCTTGTGTTTCCTTTCTCAAATTCTGTTATTCTCTGGTTTCTGTTCACAAACACAATTTATGATTTGCACATTATATCCAACAGATTTTAAAAAATCAAGACAAATTGTTAGAACAAAAGGTTCACAGCTCTCAGTCAGCATGTAGCTGATCCCTCATGTTCCCTCCTGTTCAGCTGCTGCATTACAGACTGTGAAGCAGTCAAAGCCAACTCAGCAACAACAGACACCATCAAAGCTGCTCTTCATCAGCGATTAGAAAAATCTATCCACAGAATGGTAATTTTATTAAAATGTTTTTTTTTTAAATAAAAAAACATCATGCATTTAATATGATACTTGCATAATACTTGAACTGTATAATAAAAAAAATCACACAAAGATGCAAGAGGGTGTTTTTACGAAACTGAAATAATTGTTGTCAGATTGTCAAACAATCTTTGATCCCTTTTTTTAAAAGCATTTCAAACATTCAACAGTTTCAAGAATGTCCTGAAATTCAATTAATCAAGGACAGGTTTTCATTTTACATTTTTATACCTGAAAATTACAAGCCAAGCAATAAAAAGTCAACTTGATATCAGGTTCTCCTCTTCATTCAGGCAGTCTTTTTACAAATATCTTATGGGTTTTTTTTGTTCAAATGTTTTATGTATTAAACTGCAATTAATATATTTCAATAGTATGTTTTTAATGACATAGTATTTTGACTCTTTTTTTAATTTTATCCTGTTGTTTGCAACCCTTATCTACCACTATGTGCAGCATATGAATAAAATTTGTCAAACAAACAACAATAAAACAAGCTTAAAAAATAATTTAAAAAAACCTCTGACTGAGCACTGCCTACCTCTGTGAGGTGAGGGTTGGGGTTGAAGCCACACTGGTTGCACACCATGGAGCGGCATTGTGTGCAGGTGTTGAAGTTGGGCTTGTCGTCCCCAGTGCCCATCAGGTCGGTGGTTTTGCAGACAGGACACAGCTTGCTGCTGGGCATCGGAGCAATTTGAGGCACAGAATAAGGGGAAGTGGGGACGCTCCCACGGTCCGGGGACACAGAAGGGGACCTTCCGGTTCTGCCGCCCCCCAAGTCAACCTGCAGATTCTTCCTGGCTGCATGTCCCTGACCCTGACCTCCTTGAGGCGCAGCATGCTGACTGGCATCATGGGAGGCCAACCTGTCGCCTGTGCTCTGCGCTCCTGCTTTAGGCCCGGGGTCTGATAGAGGTGGTCTGGAAGGGAGGGAGGAAAAGAAGGCATAAAATAAGTTAGATAATTAATTTGATTCATGGTTTTAATGTTTCACTCCTACAAAACTGGAAATACTTCTCTCAGGAGGCAAAATAGTTTCTTTACACTTAATATTACAATTTCAGTAAAAGAGAGAAATTTCAACTGAATATTTCAAACACATATTTCCAAGAACTGATAATTAATCTTGACCTCATTTTCATTGTAGTATGCTGTTGTGTAGCTGACTATCAGCATTGGGGTGATAGTCATTCCATTTTTAAATATTTACTACTCACACTATCATTTACTTTATTAGCAGCAAATGTAACACAGTCCAGGAAAAGTGCATGCAGCCACCTTATATCTGACAAATAATACCCAATTTAATTTACAGGAGTATTAGAAAAGCATATCAAAGTCAAACTGAAAGCTCAAGGAAGACAGTAACTAGCATTTTCTTATTGATTTGTCCTAATAGAATAATGATCAGAAGTATGTTTTTAATCCACTAATAAGCAATAGTTGATTTTTTTATTGAGTACGCACAAAAAAGTATAGTTGCAGTATAGTTAAATAACTTCAAGAATCTGAAAGTCAGTAAATCATACAAAAATCACTGAAAGCTAAAACTGAAATGTGACATCTGCTTCATATAATTCATAATAAGTTAATTCAGTAAAAAAAAAAAAAAACATGACTGGAGCACATGGAAAGTAACTCATGGAGTAATTGTGAATTTTAAGTCACGCTGCAGTGTGGCATGCCTGCAACAAAGCAGGTCCTTATTTCAGTTCCTGACAAGAACTACAGACTTTTGTTTTTATCTGCCACTCACTGCTGAAACTGTCGACATGTAGGCTTAAAAAAAACCTTATTAACCCATTTTATTTTACTAAACATCCAATTTTGGACCACATATTTCTAAATTTTAGCTGAGACACTTCTGGACAGATTGGACATATCTTCAAGCCAAAATGATCGCTTGTTAATTAGGCTTGTGTCACCATGCAGTAGCAATCACTGTGCACCGTAACCACGCATATCTTTCTACGGTGAGTGAGGGACAGATTGAGGAGGCCGATGAGAGAAGAATGAAGGAGTGGTGACAGTTATTATGGGAAAGAAGAAGTAAGTGATTGAGGGAGATGATGGGCATAATTACATGACGAACAAGTGAGGAAAAACTACTTCTGTTCTATACTTTTAAAATCTGTACAGTAATACACAGAAGATAGCTTAAAAATATTGAAGTGCTTTTATTATTGAAATAGTCAGGTTTTTATATTTGTATTTAAATACTTCTATAAGTATATTAAAGATTTTCTTATGTTTATTTTAACACATTTCACTAGAAAGTAACTGTTGACAGCCAGTACAACCAGTGATACATCGTGCTGAGTTAACATAAAGAACAAGACATGAGATTTTTGAAATATTTTCTGTAAAAGAATCACAACTTATTGTTTTCAAAAATAGAATCAACAGGATTTTAATTTATCCGTAATCAGTGTAGAATAACTCAAATAAGGTTTCAGTCGTCAATTTTCTGCAGTTTCTGAGCTTGTCTGAGACTGAAGAAATATCCCTTTAGTTGAAACAGGAAGCCCTGAAGCAGATGCCAACATAAGTGGTCAAGGTTTCTTATGCGTTTATTAAGCCAAGAGTTTAAAGGCAGCCTGATGAAGAATGTTTGTCTCAGCTGACTCTTATTAACACAATAGGAAATAGAAAAAAATATCTGCATGGTCAAAGATCTGTAGTTTCAGATCAGTTGACCAAAGAACATGCTTCCAGTATGAATAATCTTTTGAGGATGCAAAAAGATGTCTCCTTGGAAGACATGGATGTTCATGGTTTGTTCTGATGATTGTAATCAGGCCAAGTCATTTGCTAACATCTTGGCAGTATTTCTAATTAGAGACATCTTGCAAGAGTTTTCTTGAAGGTTCTTTGAAATCTGTTACTTGGTAGCTCCAGCAGCCCGGTTCTGTGATGTGGGGTTCTCTGTAAATTTCAGTCTAGCTCTTAATACATAGAAATATTTCTTTATCATTCTACTGCTTTTTGAGAATCCGCAGTTATTTTTCTCACTTGTACACTAAATTATTTGTTTTTTGTCAGAGAATTTTCCCAACTAACCTTGGACTTTAACTGTCCTTTTTATACTATGTGTAAATTAAGAGAAAAACATGTTTACTGACCAAGGGCAAATACTACTGACATTCTTTTTTTAATTCTGTGGAATAATTTCAAATTTGAGTGCAGAGTAAGAAATGTTAGGATCGATTAGAAACAGGACATTTGAAAAAGCTAAATCCTTCATTTGTTATAGGTGTTTCTAAGCTGAGACAAAAAAAAATGTAACAGTATTTTAAACTTTCGTTTTCACACCCACTCAGACCTTTAGGCGTTAGAGCAGACACTGAAATATGAGCAGCGAATTTCCACTGTCATAACAACTTATACCTTGCTTTGTCAAGCCTGTCGTCTTCAAAGACGGTCCCAGCAGCAGCTCGGCATCCAAAGCAAAGAGAGAGTGAAACTAAAGGGGGGGCTAAAAGAGCTGAAGTACATAAAATGTTAACCATTGTGAGTCATATCAAAATGGGCTGAGCTGCTGCATAACTCCAACCTTGGTCAACTCTCCGCAGGAGTCCAGATTTCACTGCAGTGAGTTCATCTGCACTGTTAGTCTGTTACCTCTGAAAATCAACACAAGTGTTCACAGTCCAGGGCCAATCTCTCTCTCCAGTCTCATCAGTTATGCACTCTGTACTTAAGGTGTGAGTATAAATATTATGCTCCTGCTGTTCTCACAAAGCACCAGGTAGTTTCACTCGAAAAACCTCCTCTTGAACAACTCCGACATCAAGTGTCCAATGATTTATGCAAAGCCTGAGGCTTTACTTAATGAGAGCAACAAAGGAAAAGTGAAAGTGGAAGACACTTTTTCATAAGATTCTTTTAGATACAGGCAAACAGGAGTCTACTGACAACAACTAGTCATAGACACAACAAATTGTTCGCGTTATCGCAAAACGAGTAGAGTCATTTATACAACAACAGGAAGACTGAGTAAAACGTCTCATTGTAAAGCAACAGAGAGATGCGCCCACCCTTCACTGTGGCAGCTATACATATAACAAGATCACGCTGTCATCTAAATTAAACTCATTAGCATCACACCTGCAGGGCAACATGAATCTTTAAAAGGAGTTCAACATTTTGGGGGAATACGTTCCATCGGTCCCAGGAGTTAAATGAGAACACAACTCTCCTATTGAACAGCAATAAGGGAAACTAGTCATGCATAACTGAATGTGTCAACTGTGAAGAATGGTCCCACTGCACCGATCAACTACTGAGTTTTAGAGTATCTTGCAAAAGTAATTTAACAAGTCTGACACCGATACCTCTAAATAAAATCTGAAACTAATTAGAATTCATGTAATTAGTAAAGAGTCAATTTGTGTGTATTTTAATCTCAGTGTATATACAGCTGTTTTACTATTCCCTCAGGAGCTTTTCAGAGAGGGTTTGTGTACAAAGCACACCAATTCAATATAATCCATTATCCAAAAATATGCACTCCACAAATCTGGTAAGAATAAAAAAGTCACTGTTCAAAGAAACCCAGAAGGAATTACATTTAAAGTTTACCATAAGTCAAGTTGAGGATACAGCAAGCTCTGGTCAGATGAGACTGAAATGTTACTTCCTGGCTTGCAAAACAGAATATGAAAAGAAAAACTCATATTGCACCCTGAAAACATCAACCCCATGGTAAAGGCGCCAGTGGGAGCATCATGCTCTGAGGTCAGAGTACGAGCGTCTCCGGAGGCCGAGCGCTTTCCCTGAACTTACCTTTCCAGCAGAACATCTACAAATAAGCATACAGCCAGAGCTACAAAACCTTTTATGTCATTTGTGTCAAATGCACACCACACCTTTCAGATAATTACATTTTAAAAATAATGAATCCTTTTTCTTCCAGTTCACAATTAACCATTAAACTTTGTGTTGCTCTGTCACATGAAATCCCATGTTCAGTTCTGTTGTGACAAAATATAAAAAGATTCAAAAGGCTTAAGTAGATTTCAGAGGCACTGCAGGGGAGAGACAGCTCTTGCTAACTAATGCTTCGACCAGAATGCAATGATGCCCTTGCTAATTAGTTAACGAGGTATTGGTGTCAACAGCTGGGAAAACAAGAAAGGTGTCACAGTTAATGTTGTAACATTTTCTCCTGCAGTTCCTGCAACCATTTACTGAGTACATACTTTCAGTATGAAATTTGTCATCATCAGAGGAATGTTTACATTACTTATTTTTCTTAAGCACGCTGACTCTCATATGTGACATGTTGTAAGCATTAAAGATTAAAAATCAACTACTTTTAAATCTAAAACAGAGAACCCAGCAAAGATCTCAATTTTAAATCTGATTTTTACACGCAAACCGTCTCAGGAACATTTCCTTCATTGCAAGTTCTGTTACTTTTATTATTTTAATTAAATATGATTACTTATTAAAGTTTCTAATACAGTGAATTTATTGCTCCTAAAGAACAAAATAAAACAATTTTTTGCTGAGTGGAATTGGGCCGAATATTAACTGCAGAAGCCCAGCCCACTCCATGACTTTGACACCTATAAAATTGTATTTTAGGACACAGTGATTCCTAAAGGGCTATCATCTGAAAATATACTACAGTGTAAATGGATTAAGTAAAACACAATGTCTCTGTAAGGTCCTTGCTGTCCAGCTGCAGAAGGCAGCTTTTAAGGTCTGGCACTTATTTTGTTCTCCACTTGTTAAATTTACACATTTGAAACTATACTTGTGCAGTATGCTTTTATGATTTGCTCAACGGACCAGATAGTAATTTTGTGAAAAAGCAGCCAAAGTCCAGAAAAATGCAACTTTAAAAAACTTGAAGCAGTTCTGTGACTTTGAAACAGAAGAGTTGTTTTTTCCTTCCAACCAAAGTAAGCGATTACCAATTTTTACCCTGCATAATAAATATTTACACAGATATTTCACAGGCAAACAATTATACTAACAATCATACTTCCTTTGGAAACTGCTATAATAGGTTATTTTTATGTTTGAAGTCTACTGCTTTATTTATTAAATATAATGTAAAATAGATTAAAGACAATGCTTCAAAGAAATGTTTTCCAATTTCACTTTGTCTTTGACTGGTCACCAGCCTTATATTTTTCTAGGCAGAGTTTCCAGGTGGTTTTGTTTTTGTTTTTGCTGTGTATCCTCAAGCTGCACACTAACAAGCAAGCAGTGAACATGATGAGAAACAGGCAGTAGTGCTGGAAGCTTCAAACAAGAAAAGTGAGACCAAACAAAGTTACAAAACTCAGAAAATACTTTTTGTGGCAAAGAAAGAAGAGTGATTCCTGCCAGCACAACTGTTGTCTGCACAGGTATTGATCACAGTGAGAAGTATTCCCATTGCCTAAACTATATCACATTTTGTCATGCTACAAACACAAACATGAATGTATTTTGTTGGGGATGTATGTAATAGACAAAGTCAAAAGTTCCATGGATGGAAAAAAACATTTGGTTTTCTAAACTATGTAACTCTGCAAACCTTGAAAGAGCCGTCCATAACTTTCTATTTTTCTATGTTTTATAACTCAAAATAAAATCTGTGTAAATATATCTCAGAACAAATCCCAGAGGGTGAAGGTCTCACAGGTTTGTAAGAGAACATTAGAGCACAAACAACATCATGGAGATAAAGGAACAGAGTCAAGAGTAAAAGTTGTGAAGTTTAAAGCACAATTACATAATAGAATAATGGATAAAAACTGATGAATGCTTATTTTGTGTCAAAATGTCCCAGTCAAAAGTCCATTTGAGAATCTGTGGGAATGAGATTCAAGTTCACTGATATTCTCCACATAGTCTGACTGATGCTGAACTTTTCCGCAAAAAAGATATTTTAATCTCTAGTTTTGACTTGCAGCTGTACAAAAGGTGCAAAATTTGGACATTTTTGAAAACTGCGCATACTTTTTGATCCACTTTACAATCATAGACTATGTTGTGTTGTCTATCACATAAAATCCCAATAACATGAATTGAATTTGGTGGTTGTAGCAAAATGGAAATGTATTGAAGGAATATGCATACTTTTTAAAGGTTCAATAAATGTTCAATTCAAAAGCCACTGTTGCTTCGAAGACTTTCATAAAAGGCTCCTGACACAAAAACACAAGATTTTATTGAATAACAAAAATTATTTGTTTCACTAAAGTCTACTTAGCTAAATGTATAGTGTTACTCTTTTATACTCCAAATGGTGTTGCAGACTCTTCTCATTGAAAAGATTAAGTATGTTAACAAAAACATAAATCCAGGCTTTCTAAAGCTTCGCCACATTGAGAGTCCAGACAATAAACTGGCTCATCTGTTTTATAAATGAGGTAAATCTTTCCTTTCAAAATGAATATAAAAAATGTATTTTGCAGCAGTAATCATAATCTGATATGTGTGCTAAACCTTAGCTGGATACTGTATATCTGCATCAATGTCCTTTTATCTGCAAGGCTCCATGTTTCTTATTGATTTGTACATCTTTCACAGTAAGCGAAACAGGCAAATTGAGGCTTTGGATTGAAAAGCTATCCTGTGCGCTCCATTTAGTAATATTTAAAGGTCAAAGCGGAAACAAATCTCAGTTGCATGTGGCAGCGGCATTCATTGTGAGTTTTAAAGTAACATCAGCAGCAGGATATATTTGTTGTTTGCACATTCATGAAATGTCACATCAGATGAAAGCAATTTTTTACCCAGAGGAAAATACTTTCAGCTTCATAATTAACCAGCAGGACTGATTTAATTTTGTCCTGCAAGTAATTGTGGAGAGTTAGACATTAGGAAGAAAAAAAAAACACCCCCGAGAACATTTTAGTTACAGCAAAACAGAAAACATGAATGTGCCTTCTGTTGAACAAATAAATGCGATTGAAGAGTGAAGGCTGAGCAGCCGGCATCGATAGATGTCAAAATGTAGGAGAAAACTAATGTTTGATTTCATTTCCTCACCAAGACTGAGTTTTAATTTGATTGTATAGTTCATTTAACAAATATTTTCTCGAGCTATTTCTGTCAAAAATAATGTTTATGTGTTTCTCTATGTATCATAAGTTATGCACTATTGCTTTCATTGATGGTAAGAAATTAAACACATACAGTTAAGATCAAAATTCATGCCAATAATGCACACATGTATTTTGCATGTATTTTGCTTGCATTATACACATCTCCCCTGCAGTTGAACACTAGCTATATTTTTTCCTATTAGTCTTAAGTGTTAAAAAGTCTATATTAAAATGCCACAAAGGAAATTAAACTAATCATTATGTGCTTTATAAAGTGGATAGAAGTGTTTCATCAGGGTCTGCTTCAATCATCACCAAAACATTTTTAGTTACAGCTCACCACACTTTGCATTTTTATATAGACTATTTTATATACTTAAGTCAGAGAAGACAAATTTGTTTAAAAAAATACATTACAGGGAGTGTAGTGGCTGCTTTATGAATCAGTGGCAAGGTATATACCATCTGTGCACATAAAAATAAATCCACCACTGTAATTATGCAGACGAAATACTCAATGTGCTGCATAAAATATGATCAGAGTTCAGATTAAGCCACAGCATTTTGGAGCCACTTAAAATGCTTAAAACATTTGAAAATAAAACTCCAGGAAAAAACATACAGATTAAAATAAAGACTTCACAATCTTTTGTGTATTTTAGATTTTTTTTTTTATCTAAACAATGGGTCAGTGTCAATATCCCTCCCAGCTGTTGTAGGTATTGATTTTTTGCACATAAAAGCATTGTAAATAATGATAAAGAATTGCTTTTCAAATTATTTATGTGAGGACACCATAAACATTCAGCATGTCAAGTCTATGCAGGCTGCAGTGCTCTTACTGCTGAAGGTAAATTAATCATGAGGACGCACTGCCTGAGCATTACGTCCTACAACATGAAGACATCTATTATTAACACAGACTTGTACTTTTTTATCACTTTAAAAAGGTATAAATGCTCCCAACATAAGTTTGACAAACAAATTTATCCTCATAAAACTCCACTCTTGCAACATGGTGACAAAAGCACCATCACTTGCTAATTTAGCTCAAAGTGTAGACAATTAAAACAACTGACATGTGTAAAGCATTGTTAATTAACTGTTTTTAATACAATTTTCTTAAAAAAATAACCTTAGAAGTAAGTGTCCATGTATCACTCATGTTAACGTTGCTGCAGATCATCCACAACTCCTCATGGAAACCACACTCAAGGGAAATTCATAGGAGGAGCGTTACGGCGTTCTGAAGCAGCTGATGCCCATCAAATGTCACCTCTAAAACACTGGATGTGTTGTGCTGAAGCACACCAAGACAGAGCAGATCACTGAGCTTTTGCTGTGGATAGTTTTATTATAAGGATCCAAAAGGATCATCTGCAGACCAGACGTCACTGGTGGTTGATTTGTTTTAAAAATAAAAACATAATAGTGGCATATTTTTATTCACATCATGATGCTAATGTCTGTTCTTCAGCTCCAGTGTTAAACCAGAGCTGATGTTGCAGCCAAAATGTTCACTGGCTGCATTAAAACGCATTAAGAAAGCAAGGGATGTTTCACGTTGTAAATTCACTAAAACATCTCTTCTGGTAAAATGGTTTTTCCCTCCTCAGTTGTATTCTGAACACAAACAGATTTCCTAATATCACTACCTCAACCTATAAACAAGTTGTTAAGAAACATGTTTGCAAACCCTGTTTCAAATTCTCACTTGATGCAGTACTGAAAATGGAAGGCAAACCAATTTCAAACGTGATTTATCAACTTGATACAGTAATATAAAATCTGACAGAATTGATAAATTCAGTTAAAAAATCATGGATGAGTACAGGGTAAGGGTTTTAGAAGATAGAGATTCACCAATCAAGCAGTCAGACATCATGATAAGCACTTTTTCCCTTGATGACCTCAGCCTGGTGATTCATTAGATTTCTTAATCGGATCATTTTTTCACAAGTTATTTAAGGAATTCAACCAATTTTTAGGCTAATAACATCTGCCTACATTATGTGCTTGATTCCCTGTTTTGAGTTGAGTAAAAATCAGGTACAACTTAGGCACATATGCTAATGAGAATCTCAAAACTACTACTTGCTTTAGGGAGCCTTTTTTAATTGCTACAGTGTTTAGAAATGTTGTGGCAGATCAGTGCTGCAGTACCACACTGAGTATGATGTTGTAAACAGGAAATATGTGGAGCTTGTGTCAGAATGCTCCTCAGTAATGGTCAACGTTGGGATGACTGTGCACTTAGAGAAAGCTGCTATGATAAGAGTAGAAAACAATTATTGTAGTGCTCACTGGAGCAGACGGGTCGGCCAGATATGCCAGAAGAAGACTCCTGGAAAGGTTTGGATTTAACTCTCTTACTGTGCCTGAATGAAGTATAATTTGGTCTAACACACAGCAAAAAAGTCCTGTGGATCTCACTTTTGAGTAAGGTAATATAAAAGATATAATATCCCTAATCGCATTACTAGGCAACTCATTTCAATTAAAATGAAAGTCGTCTATCAAGTCTAAAGCCAGACACTGTCTTATTGCTGTTGAGATTCTTACGGGTTCTTCGCAAAGGAATATGTTAAAGCCAGATTCATGATCTCAAGAAAACCATTTAAATCACCCATGTGCTTCGATGTTACTCTCTTTCCTTCTGCTCATTTCTAATTCTGCCTCTCTGTTTGTTAGCGCACTCAGTCTCTGCACTCTCTTTATGAGGAACCTAAAGGGGGGATACTAGGAAGAAAAAGAGATATAAAAAAATCATGAGATAACAAGCAAGCTATGAGCATTTAAATCTACCCCACACAATACACAGGCAAGACACAGGAATCTTTTCTACAAAGATACGGTACTGATACTTGCAAAAGTATTCATTCCACTTGAACTATTTTATATTTCATCTATGGATTTTTTGTGCAGAGGATGGAACATGATCTTATCTTTTTTTCACAATTACAAATCATAACATTTTGGGAATGCATAATGTCATGAAGATCAATGAACACAGCACACAGATCAAGGATAAAAGAAGTGAATAAATTAAAGCAGGGTTCACTCATAAAAACATGACACATTCAAAGCTTTGAACATCTCACAAAGCTCTGTCCAATCCCCCCTCCGGAAAGTGGAAAGAGTATAGCACAACTACAAACCTATAAAGACATGGCAATTCACATTAATTGACAGGAGAGAGGAGTAGTAATCAAAGAGGCAAACAAAAAGGCAACTCTGAAAGAGCCGCAGAGAACCCCAGCTCAGTTGGAAGATTCAACTGACAGGCAACTATTAGACATAAAATTCACAAATCTGGACTTAACGGAAAAGTGTCAAGGAGGAAAAATGCTTTTCCTAAGAAAAGAAGGGGAGTTTAAAGGAAGATAGACATTACAAAACATGGAGCAACAATGAAAGAAAGCCTGCTATAGCTACAAAAAACTTGAGAGTCAGGAGGAGGGTCAACTTCCAGTACAACAAAGAGAATACATATACAGTCAGAGTTATGTTGAAAATGTTTAGTTCAAACCATTTTCATGACCTGAAAATGGTTCATTTCCCTCTGATCACAGATTCCATTTGAGAGACTGTGACCAGACTTGAAAATTGATATACGCAGAAACTCTCAGCCTAACTGAACGACAGCTAATTTGAAAAAAAAATAATGAATAAAATAAATAGCAGTCCTTAGATGTGCAAAGCAGGTATAAAGGCGGTTTACCCCATAATAAAAAAGGTGGTTCTACAAAGTATTTAGTAGTAGGCTTTAACATATATGCACACCACACTTTTCAGATTTGTAATTGTGAAAAAGGTGAGAAAGCCTTGTTTTATTTCCTTCTGCTTCACAGTTGTGCACTATTTTATGGTGGTATGTCAGATACAATGCCATAACATATTAAAGTTTGTAATCCTAATGCAACAATGTGAAAAATATCCAGAGGCGTTGCAAGACGCTGCACATAAAGGCATAAGGTATTTATAAAATGTTACACCTCAGAATTTCTCCCCGCCATAAGTCATAGTCTGAAACAAAGCATCAACTCTGCACCTTGTAATTTAACCACACGAAGGAAATCTATAAATCTATTTGCACGCCAGCCTCAGAAACTGTTGCACAGAGACTGCAAGCAGGTGTGGCAAATCCACGATGCAGCAATGACTGAGTGTGTTAAGGTTTACAACTGTTGAACTGTGTAATTAGGCAATATCAGATCTTGTTAGAAGGGTAATCCCTAACACACACCCACACCGAAAATACTGACATCCAAGTTGCCACATGTGACCACAGACATGTTCCCTGTCAGTATTTGATCAGTTTACGCTGCATTATTTTAAGCCTTCTGTGTGGGTTTAAATATGAGAATGCTAGTAGGAGGGCAGTGTTGTTGCAAATACTGAAATGGCACAAGATTTCGTTCAGGGAGGAGATAAACAGCACTTTCTCTAGAGTAAATGACCCATTTCTGACCAGCTGGAATTTTAATCTCACAGCATATTAATTTGAGAATGAGATCTGGTAACTAAGACGGCAATGGCATATGTTTTGGTCCTGCACTCTCAATGACGTTGGTGATATCTGATGGGAGCAGTGACATCCTACACAACGCTGTCATCAGGGAGACAGACGTCTGCTGCTGCCAAGGAGGAAGATGTGTTTTTCACAATGACCCTGTATTTACTGGAAATCACGTCAAAGAAGCCTGTAGTAGAACCGACCCACCCCTCTTATAAGAACTGGAGACACTTTGCTTTTTTTTTTCTCCGCCTCATTTTTAAAATTTTCATTATTAAATTCTGAAATCCATCACCTTGCATATGAGGGTGAAAATTATGCTTCTAAGATTCAAGTTGTAACACTCGGTCCTGCCTGAAATTGTCGCTTTCATTCATGATACTGAATCCTCGGGGCAGACATCGTAGAAAAAGGGCGTAGAAATTCCTGTTGAAATCGCTTAAAGCGACATTTACGTACGATTGCTTCCGTTTACTTGATCGATTTAAAGCAAATCGACAAAGACAGACTTGATGCCAAAATGAAAGAGGCTTCAATAAGCGGTTGTTAATAATGTTGACAAGGGGTATTGAAATAAATAATTAAGCCCCCATTCATGTCTATCTACACGCAGTCGGTTCAGCCTATATCTACGCTGCTGGTTGAACGCTACAGTACGCTACAGCACGCTGCCGTGAATCCTCCCTGATTTCGCTTCGTTGCCCACACTTTGGACAGTGAAGCCTCCCCTAGCTATCTCGGCTACCTGTTAATCCCCGGCCCGGACGCAGCCCCACTTCCTCCGGCTGGCGCTCCATTGCTGGGCTTGAGGAGCTGTCCAGAGTCCGGTGGTGCTGAAATGGAAGTCGGAGCCCCCGCTGCAGGGACGGCGGCGCCGGGCTGTCCCGCCTGTCCCTCCCCCTCCATGCTGGCCTCGTTCCCCATCGCTTCGGGACAGGTCTCGACGGAGAGAAAAGGTGGTTGTGGGTGGTTTTTACAGCTGGGGTAAAAACTCGGATGGAACTCAGCGTCGCTCCCCTTCCGCCATCATCACCTACAATCCAGCATCCCGCACGGAGCACGCGCGCTGACGGCGAGGCCGAAGGAGCGCGCTGACGCAATGGGTGATGACTTGCAAGGCTCGTACGTGCGCGTTCACAGTGATCAGCTATCTTAAACAGCACGCACGCACCTACACTTCTCAACTAAACTCCCTACACCAGGCTTGAGTGCTATTTCATTGTTAAAATTTAGTAAATATTATAATTATGAATGATGTACTAAGTTTTCACAAGAATAAAAGAACTCACAAAGTTGGTCAATTAGTAGAATTTAATTTATTGTACCATTATCAGTGAATCACCACCAATCACAACCAATAGAATCTCTTCGAAATAGTCCGAGCTTGATTCTTGTTCTGGGAGTAAACAGAATGATCATAATTGTATTTTTATTTTTGGTCCCATCATGGAGGTAGAAGTTCAGTCCTCAAGAGCAAACATCTTACAATCTTTAGATCAGTGGTCTCAAACTGCATTCTTCAGGGGCCAAAAATCCTGCAACTTGTAGTTGTGTCCCTTCTTCTCCACGCTTGAATCAAATGGCCAAGCTGCGTCATTAATATTCAGTCAAGCGCTGAGTTGGAGTTTAAAACTGTCAAGGACTAGATTTGGCCACCCCTGTCTTATGGCATCACATGCTGACCAAGTCTAAGACTACCACTAAGACTGGCAGGTGTGTTTTGACAAAAATATTCATAGATTAGACTCAAGAGCATCTGGAAGGAGGGAACAATATAATTGGTTGTGCTCATAAGTACACATGGAAAATTGCCATTCATTGATTAGCAGATTTACAGTTATGGCATGCATAAATCTGACTCCAGCACAGACACAAGTGGTAGAAATAAATTACTAATGGTGAATTACCAGCACTAAATAGAAAGCAAATATCAAACTACAAATATTGTCCTCTGTATGATTACAAGGACATTGTTCAGTCATAACATATTTTAAATAGTTTACGACTCTTTTACATGTACTGTTAATATATGTGTCTATAGATTAAACAAATTCAGGTTCGTTCTACATACATGTAGTTCCAGATTTGAAGTTTTTACATCTGAAATTCATGAGAGCTGGCCTGGAGGACAGAGGCAGGACTCCAGGCCAGAGCTGACTGTACAGCAAGACAAAGACTTCCTCTCTTGAGTGTTAAGTTTTGGGCTACACTATGCTACAAATTTATTGTCAGTGATCTTTTTTTGATTTACTAAACATTCTGTCTATAACACTATGCTGGATTAAAATGCTCAATGTTTGGTTTAAACTTTAAGACCTATTAAGATTAATTAAAATACTTGCTTTAATTTCAGATCATGGAGGGATGGATAATAGTTAGCAACCTCAAGCAGAGCTGTACAAAAATGTGCACTACCATAAGTAATAATCATCATTTACACAAACTATGAGTTGAATGCTTCATTATGACCTTTATGTGGGCTGTTAGTCTGTATTATTTGCCAAGTAGCCAAAAACACAACTTTGCATTTACACAGAACTAAAGCTTTCTAGCATTAACAATTGTAAATATCAACACAAAAAATTATACTGTTTAGTATTTTGATACTAATTTGAATAGCATAGTTGAAAAAAAACCCCAGCTGTGTTGCATAAACTGACAAACTAAAAATCATTCACAAAATTAAAAATAGAAGAAAATTAATGACAAAGGAAGCCACTATTTACATGTAATCAGAACAAAAACTAAATTGGAAATTTTAAAAATCTGTCCATGTGATCAATTTAAAAATATATATATATTTATGAATAGCTTTAGTTACAGCAAATAGATCTGAAATGATCCCATTTGGTCTGAATAATTACTCTCCCTAGTGTACGGCTACTGTCACTACAACCGATTCACAAAATCACCCAATGTACAAACCTATAAAAACTCTTCAGATTTTTTTTCTTATATATATATAAAGCATTTAGAGACTCCAAATCAGCCACTGCTGGGATACCACATTTAAAACTCCAAAAGTCAAAGAAATCTGTCTTAGACTAATTTGCTTTGGTAACTAACTTTATTTCAGAATAAACTGGCAAGCACAGAGAATTACCGAATTTAGTCTACGGGCCAAATAACATGTAAATATATACAAAAATATAAAGCAGCACAAATTCAACTTAACTCACTCTGAGATCCAAAACAGGTACAAACACAAAATCTCTGTGTATATTTGCAGAATCCCCTAAAGACACAAACAAGTAAAGACCTTTAAAATAAGAAAGGCATTTCAAACCCTTACAGAGTCATATTGTCAGTTTTAAATAACATGATAAAAAGACAACAGTACATTACAAGGTAAATTCCTCCACTGAATGTGTTGAGGCAGAAATTTACTGAGAGTAAAAAAAAAACAAAAATTGTATTTTACCAAAAAAAAACAAACATTCAATACTTCATTGGCACTGAGAAAATATTGACTTTTAGTTAATAGTTCAGTTGCAGAAGTTTTACATAAGCTCAATCTGCTTGAAAGTACTGATGATAAAAACAATGCAAGCATCACACGAACAAACATTTACGAGAGCAAGACCAAAAACAGATTTCATGAAGCACAAAAAAAAAAAAAAAAATACAGCACAATACTGTCGAAAGGAATGATTTTCAGAAGTGAAGCAACATCATTTTATTCCTTGCAGTGATTACTTGGTGTTCATTTGACTTTGTGACTACTGGCGTTTGGCTTTGTAAGGTCGGGAGCGTTTCCTTCGATCAGGCTTTCTCTGCTTGTGCAGCCGGCCGATGCTCACTCCCTGCCGGCGGCGCACAGAGATGTTTTGCTCCACGAGGCTGGCCAGCATGCCTGCAGAATATGCATCAAAATATTAGGGAAGGTAAGGGACAATTTTAGCATAAGTGGAAGGTAGTTTTTTTTTTTTTTTTTGTTAATCTTAGGTAACAAACAGATGAAAAGGGATAAAGGTTTATCTAGCATGTGACAGATTTTTTTTTGTCTAAAATCTTAGTGCAGACATCCTGAACAAACAGGTTTCAGTGTGGAAACGTCCAAGAGTTTGACACTAATGCTTTAACACAGACCTACAGAAAATACTCTTGGTCCTGGTCAATCTCCATAGCTAAGCAAGAAAAACTTTAACTGCCTAAGAAGCACAAAATTACAGGTCAACACTTGTAAAATATATTAACCACCTATGCAATTCCATCTTTGTCACTCTTTTAAATTGTTTTATTTCTGGCATGGAAATAAACACAGAAATCCTGACCTAGAAGGTCAAATAGAACGGTTTGTAAAACATTGTGAAGAAAATAATACATGTCCTGTGAAGCCTTTCTGGAGGCATGAGATAAATGAGTTAAATTTTCATATGGTAGGTTAAATGAACCTATTTTTTTAAGGATTTTTATAAGAGTGAAGGTCCTCACAAGCAAGTTAAGCCCAAGACCAACACATTATTACAATTTAACTTTGAATATCTTGAAGATTGGGGAAAGTGGGGCTTCTTACAGAATAAAAATAACTACCCAATCTTGTTTAAATATTGAAAATGTTTTGTTTTTAACCTTGATTCAACAGCCTAGAAGCAAGGAGCTGTGCAAAACTTTTACTAACTTTCATTAATTAGACCACAAGACAGTTTTAAATGACAGATTTTAATAAGGGTGGAAAGAAAGATTAAAAATCAGCAGCAGGTATCAAAAACGACTGGGTTTTTTTACCTTCTTGGGCCAACATTGATATAAATGTGCAGATAAACTCGTCGTAATTGTGAGTCCTCCTCTGATCATCTATCTGCACAAATAAAATAAACATTTAGACTCAAAGTCAATAAAAACACATTTTGACCAAAAACACTGAATTCAAGGTGAATTAACAGATGCACTTACTTTGAATTTCTTTCTCTTTTCTACTTCCTCCTTTAGAAACACCTCATAATTGCCAATGTCAGCTTCTACACACTTGAGTAGTGCAAGCAGCTCCTGCAAAAAGGCAATGAGGTGACTCCCTGCTTGTGTTTACGTGTTTCTACCCATCACAGGCATCAGCTTTCTTACAAGCAGCACAAGCAAAAAAAAAGATCTAAAAGTGCTATACAGTCTAAATATGCCCTGTAAGGATATGTTGTGCAGCACTTTACAACAAAGGACTTACTTTTGGAGAGTACTTATCCCCTGGTGGCTTGCTGTCTGCTCCAGACTCCGTAACATTGAGCTTTTCCTTGCCAGGTTTCATCGCTGCACCATCTTCGTTCTCGTCTTCTTTCTTCACCGCTACAGATGGTCCCTCATCTCCTTCTTTTATGGCATCTTTTTCATCTTCCTTCACTTTGAGTTTTACCTTCTCAGGGGTGCAGAGCTTCGTGCCTTCAGCAGAATCTCCTGTATAGGTAATGAAAACAGATGCAGCATATGGTTTACAAATTAGGAACTCAAGTTTTACTCAAGAAAACTAGACTGCAACGTTCACTTCCTGTTCTCTCACCAGATGGAGGGAGAGCATAAATGACTCCGTCGTCTTGTAGGTGCAGCAGCGATGCACTGACTGAAGGTCCCAGTTCTCTTACGGCGCGGTTATGTCTGGAGTCCAGCCTCAACATTTCATCCTCTCCGAACAGCACACGGGACAGATGGGAGGCGACTGGGCTCGAGGGACGCGTGGCCGCCTGAGAGCGAGCCGGCGAGCGCAGCGGGGAGTTGAAGGCGCTGCCAATTTCAGAGGCCGTGTCCGTGCTTTCGTTGCTGGGTGTGGGGGAAGGCTGCGAGGCGGACGTGATGCAGATACCACCGGTGCGACCTTCAGTGCGCACAGACAGAGGGGTGTTTACACCATCTTTTCTTTGAGCTTCCTTCTTCAGTTTCTCTGCCAAAACGTTGAGGGCAATCTGGCTCTCCATCCCAGTTCCAACCCGTCCCGTTCTGGACCGCAGGCTCGCCTTTCGTCTGAATCTAAAAAAGAAAAAGAAAAGAAAAACATATTTTAAACATCTTATCAAAACAAACGAATTCATTATTCAAATATTTAGAATTCTCTTTTTACTTTAACACTTTTTTTTCCTACATTGCAACCACAAACCTCTGTGATTTTTGGAGGGATTTGTCTCATTTACATGAAAATCTTGTTTGTAAAAAATATAACAATGTCAAATTTAGAAACTGGTTAACTCTGATTTTGAAAGCTTCACTTTCTCATTCAGACACCTTGATGTGGTTACCAGAATGTTCCACAATGGGAGTAGTTTGTTCAGAGTTGTATCTATTCTTATCAGGGCCAAAAAGTTACATTTTTGTCTCCTCCAGCCACAGAATCTTGTTTCACATGATTGCCGTTTCCCCAACATGACATGTAGCAAAGTGCCATGAAGATTTCCCAAGACTGTCTTTGACTTTCTTCCTGCTGCTCTTCTACGAAGACGATTTTTGTGAAGAGCATGACTAACAGTTGCTCCACAGACAGATTCTCCGCCAAGCTGTGGATTTTTGCCGCTGATTACCAAATTTTTTTCTGGCCTGTCTGCTGTCATCCTTCCACTTCACAGTATCGATTATTCAGTAATGTTCTCTAATCAACCTCGACCTTAGAGGCCTTCACTGAACAGCTGGATTTATTTTGAGAACAAATCAAAGCTTGTAGTTTTAAAAAGCCCTTGTAAGACGCTACATAGAAACTAAAACTCTTGCCTGCTGGAAGCACTGGCAGAACCTGCTGCTTCTTCCTCGTCTTCATCAAATTCATCTTCATCATCTGAGAACGGAGGCTGAGGAGGGCCGGCTGTCCGAGAGCGTCCGACACCAGCTGCTAGATCTTCCTCCTCCTACGAATCAGAGCAAAAAAGTTTACAGTCAGGAAAGTTTTACTTCTTCATGACACCAAAATACTAAAAAAATCTAAACAAAAGGAAGGACTTTGCCAGGTAATTGTTCAGAGTTATGTTTAAATGCAACTTTCACTGAAGGTATTGAATTTAAAAGTTTTTGTGTTTTCAATTGAAGATAAGAGGTTTGCAGGGTTTTAAAAAAAAACAATACTGTGATATATTTCGGTGTATTTTTTTGAGACAGTTCAATTTTTGATGGCATTTTCCTCCCAAAGCTCCAAACCCAACAACTCCCTGATTAATCCATGATTGGTGACACAAAACTGCAATTTCATTCCAATTGAAGTGCCTGGAACATCTTCACGCTCGCTCTAACCTGCATCGGGGACTTGGCGTAGTTGTGGTTGTCAAGGAAGGCAGGTAGGCGCTGAACGATGGGGTTGACTTGCTGGGCTCCTCCTCCTGTGGGGGCAGCAGGTTTTCCCATGACCTTTGAGCTTCCAGAGGAACCAGCTCCATCCTTGGACTGAACCCCCGACTCATCCACTGAATCTAGAATGAGAACTGATTGAGTTTCACATTTCTGAAAAACCCATAGATGGATTATAGGATGTGAGACGAAGACAGAAGGCATGGAAAATGAAGAGCAACGTTTTGGCAAAGATTCTCAATTAAACTCAAGTCTGGTATGCATCTGAAGAAAGATTATCCTTTGATCTAAACTCGTTCCCTGTAGGTCAGGCGGCATGTTCAAGGTCATCATCCTGCTGGAAGAGGAACATCCACCTGTCTCCTTTCCTATGCTAACTTCACAGGTTTTCTACAAAGACTGGCCTGTATTTAGTTCCAACCAGCAACACTGACCAGCTTCTATTCAACTTTCTACAGATGCGCCTCCTCACAGCATGATGCTGCCACTACCAGGTTTCATTGTAAAGGTATAGCTTTCCATTACAAAGAGTGTTGGATCAAGATTAAACTATGACTTTCCTTGAACATTGGCTTTCTTCTTGCCACTGTTCCATAAAGACAAGATTGGTGAATTGAAAACGGAGCTAAAGTCCTTTTTGGGACAGTACCTGCATCTGCTTCTTTCTTGATGGTGTTTTCATCTGGAGATGAAGAGTTCTGCTGCTTCTTGTCGTGAACAACCTCAGGCTGAGTGAGCCGGATCATCTGAAGACGGGACATATTTTATATTTTATGAAATTATTATTATATTTTCATTAAGACAAGGACCTGAATCTGTAGGAATGCTCAAGAAGATTTTACTTGGGTAAAGTTTGAAGCCGCTAAACGTGACAAATGCATTTCCACTGAGTCAAGAAGCGATTTAGTATCGAAACTTAGTTTGACTCAGTTCCTGACCTTCTGCAGACCCTCCAGAATGATCTGCCGGTTCCTCTTTAGAATTTCCAACTTGGACTCATATTTCATTCTGCGGTCAGGCACCACTGCCATCAGGTTGAAGCGGATATCATGGTACGGCTCACTGGAAAGAGGAAGAGGAGCAGCAGTATGAGAATTAAGCCCGAAGGGCTGGCATAGAAGGTAAAGCCCTACTGCTTTTGCTAAATGGTGCATGACTCACCCAGCAGTGGCCAGGCCGATCCTCTCCATAATAACACGGCGAGCCTTGTCAGTCCATTCCTCATCCTCTCCCCAGGGCCCTAAAGGATTGTGTTATAAATCTACATCATTTAAGAGCAAAACATCTCCAGCAGCTCATAGAACAACTTGAGATGTGATGAAAAAGTTCAAGAAACAACATAATTTATAAGGTGAATAAATGCCTTAAGGTGAAATAAACTATATTTTCAGACAGACCGGTCTTTTATTTTGTATTTACCTTCGACACCAAAATTCCTAATGTTGATTGAGACTATACATGACTTCAGTTAAAATTCCTCATAAATAGTTTTGTTTTACTTTTATTTTGAATTTGGTATTGCCATTATTAATGTAGATAACGGAGTGAATGATAAATGAAATCATACATTTAGAACATTACCTAAGACAAAAGAGCTATTCAAACTAATTTGGACCTAGTAAAAATGTTATTTCTCTCCGAACTTAGAAAAAACTACAAGAAAGTCTTTGTTATTTCTGACATCTAAGTGTTTAACTGTGGCATCTTCATTTCATTCAATTCTGGACTTTGACTAGGCCACTCCAAAGCCTTAATTTTGGTTTCGGATTTTTGTTGAGTCCAGAGTTATATACTCCAGTTACACTCGAGCTTAACTTCACAAACTGTTACCTGGACTTTCTTACTCAGGCTTCATCGTCCGTTCAATTATGACAATTCACCCTGAAGAAGTAAAACAGTGCTACACCATCTTATTAACACCTGCTTATGGCAGATCCATTAGGAAACACACCTTCCAAAGCATTTTGTCTTGTCAGTCCACAGAATGTTTCATCAAAAGTCTAGAGAATCATCGTGATGTTTCTTAATTAAACTTCAGCTTTTGTGGGGGGGTTTTTTGTTCTGCAATGTTTTTCACCTCAGAGTCAGACCTCAAGGGCCAGTGTGTAAAAGGAGTGGAGCACTATATATATACTTCTCAGTCTAGAAATGTGCAGTCCTAGGCACAGCCAAGATACTGCGCAGGACCTTCAAGCTCCCAGGCCTCTGGTAGAGGACCCGAGCTCAGAGGATAAGAACCACCTGCGGTGGGTGAGAAGGGAATATATATATATATATATATATATATATATATATATATATAATATATATATGCACCCATATAAAGTCTCACCATGATCAATGGGGTAAGCCTTGAGCCCATCAAGCTCAAAGAGGCGGTCTTTGATTGGCACATAGCTGACAAAGTGGAAGGCCTCCATCGTCCTCACTGCACTGATCCCATTCTGTTTCTCCGGAAGGTGCCTGGGCTCCGGCCTCCATGGAAACATCAAAACAGGGAGTTTGAGAAAGTGATAAATGCACAAAAGCATGTTATGTTACATAACATGTCAGATCAGAAAAGAATATATATATATATTTTTCCCTCTTCAGACCCAAGGCCATCTGAGAGTTTCTTAAATAAGTATAACCTACCTGGCATGGCTGTTGTGTGCCCTGGCGAGCTCTGGAGCATTTCCTATCGCGTAGCCTTTGCTCTGGAAGCAAAGAAAAATATACAATGTGAAAATTTTGTTGAGAAAATACAGAATGTGTTGAAAGAAAAGGAAACACAAAACAGAACAAATGTAGCTAAAAGAGTTTCACACAAAACATTTAAAACAAATAGGACTAATATTAATGCATTGTATTTTTTAAACTTCTACTTGAGAAATATTTTGCAGAAGTGCTATGTTTACCAGAGGTTCTTTGAGGTTCTGGCTACTCTACCAACCTCAAATTACTCCAAAGAAAGACAAACAAACACATTTTAACCAAAAGTGCACTTGTCTAGTGAGATGTCTAGTTTGTACACCAGTTTTATTGTTCTACTTTTTTCCATCTCCTGAGCCTGATGTGTCACTTGAACATACAGTCGACATAGTCACTGGAAGTACTTTGCGCAGATCTAGCATTTATATTTTACCCACTGTAAGTAAGAGTTTAAAAAGTTCTTTATTGTGGAAAATTTGTTTTGTCATTATGTAACTTATTCAATTTTTGTATTACTCTAAAGACCAGAAAATGTACAGAATTTTCTATCGAGTCTATGAACATTTTGTTTCCACAAATTAAAATCGATTAAACAAAACTACTTAAGTTGCCTTTTACCAAATACTTTTTTAAAGTAATGTTTTAGATGATCACTTTTTACTGATACTTCAGTAAACATATAGTGAAGCAACGTTACTCTTACTTGGGTACAATTTCTCACCTCTGGTTATGCTATAAAATAATAGAATACCATAATGAAGACTGTGTATTGTTTTAATGTATATTTTAGCATCATTCATATGAAAAGCCATGATGTTTTATTTTGCTGTAAGAATTACAATATTTAACAGCTGTATTTTTTAAAACATGTGGAAAATAAATCCTTTGAAAGCAGACGTTAATGGTTGAGTGGAGGGATAACTTACCTCAGGACTGAAGCCTTTAGTAAAAGCCTTTATGCGACTGAGGGTGGTACCAAGTTCGACTCCACTGCAGTTCAGAAGAACACTCAGCAAGGCATGAGTGGCACATGAGTTTGGTATCAGCTAGAAAAGGGCAAACAGATAAAAATGTTGAATGACTTTATTATTATTTTGGGCAGGAAGTGGTTTGAATCTGCATGTAGAAAGGAGGCTTTTGCAGTGGATTTTTTTTTTTATTGACATGTTACAACCCCAAACTTCAGTGTGCAGCTGTGATCTATATAGGTAAATTCCTTGCTTATAAAGAACAAGGATTTATAAGTCTCATGGGTTTTTTTTTGGTTTGTTTGTTTTTTTACGTACATCATTTTCACCTTTTGATCATACCTACACATTTTAGTATGAATCCTACACACATTGACTTTCTTGCTATAAAGCCACTTTTAAATAATTTGATAGTAATTAACCAAGAATCACTGGGACACAATCTGTAACATCCTGCCTGACATTGGAAGGTGTTGCTTAGATCGTTCAACATAATAATACCATCTTTTTTGTGAAGTGCACTGGCCCATATTGCCCCTTCAACATAATGCTTCCCAGACCACTATCTCATAGATGTGATGGTGTTCTCAGGCATACAAGTTTCTCCCTTTTTCCTCCAAATGTAACAGCAACTGTTGTTGGCAAACACTTTAATTATGCCTGTTTTATTATTCTGACATTCATCAAATAGAAGTTATCCATAGTAGGAAAAGCTTAGTTTGGATTAATGTCAGACAGTTGGAAAAGAAAGTTGCCTTTTTAAATATTCTGTGTAATCTTCAGTTATTAACTTTAACAAAAATCAACATATATGAGCATCTACTTTTTTAAACCAAAGACATTTTTTGTCCATTATTTTATATTTTATATTATTTATTATAAAATACAAAAACTGTTCTGATTTTTTAACATGGATGCAAGACTTCAGCATGATTTAAAAGTATCAACTATTTTAATGAATGATTTACTTAAACTCCAAAACTTCTTTAACTTCTTTTACTGACAACGAGTACCAAATTGTGACATTAAGCATCTTCAATTACTAACAATAACTATTATTGTTCTACTCAGACATGCATACTTTCCATTTACATATGTGTATATAGATGTATCATTCTCATTCATAAGAATCTACACTAAAATTCAATAATTGAAAGAAACACATAAAACAATGCGACAGTGATAAACATAAGTGTTATATCCATGTATAAAACAGTTACCTGATGAGCAAAGAACATGTCATTTACAATTTCCTCATCTATAACTGAGGTCTCATCCACCAAGGTGTTGACTTTTCTCCTGGACCGACGCTCTTCAATCCACTTAAAAAGGAAGATGAAGCCATAAACAGGACTGAAAAGGAAAATGACACACACTTTTACTGCTGTCAAAAAAATGCATGAACATTTCTATGTTTCTATATGTACATATGAAATGTGTATTCTCGAAAAGTTGTTGTTTTGCAACCTAACTGACCAAGCTACACACCTGTGACATTTACTTTGTAGATCATAGATTTCCTCAACTTGGACGCCTTTGACACCTAGAGAAACGTGCAAAAGAGAAACGTTAAAAATCCAGGATTTGTTTTTTTATATTTGTAAAGAGTTATTGTTAGTAGCAGATCTGTGAAGATTTTAGTCTGTAAACTAAAGGCTTACCAAAATCTTCCACCAGCAAAGTAAACAGTCCTGCAAAAACAAAACAAGTCGGTTAAAACTGCAAATAAATACACTGAAAAATTACAAAAACAAAATATCAGACGTCACTTTACATGATAGTTGTGCATTGTTCTACATTAGGGTCAATTTCTAAACGTTTATATAATAGCTGCACTGCCCAGCTGGCTACATGTGGAAGCTAATGTTTGTTAGCCTAAGTATCTGCCGATATTTCTCACCTGGATCACTCTCCAACTCCAGCCAGCCTTTGTTGTTCATTTTGAGCGTGTGGAGAGGAGTCTAATATTTAAGATACATTCCAGTCCATGTCCAGAGGCGGCTGAAGATGTTTTGTAGCTGAACTCAGTTTCCTCTCGCGTAACAAACGAAGACAGATAACATAAACACAATAGACAAAACTGGTCGCTGACGAATTACGTCATCAGAAGGCGACAGATGGTTGTCACAAAACAAAACAGTCCGGCCTCACCGGGATTCGTATCACCTTATTAAAAAGACTAGAATTTTTCTCTCCCTACTGACTCTTAGAGAACAAGTCGTGAGACACTTACAGCTCAAATTGTGCTTTAGCATTGGAACATCACTAATGGAAAAACCCCACAGGCTTGAATGCAAAAATTTATCTCCAACCTCAGTTTCTAAATCCAACATGGCTTCCTCAAGCATAAAAGGCAGATTTAACACCAACAGTAAAGTTTGCCACATTATAGAATTATTATTAGTGTATAAATAGTTAGTTTAATGTAACACAATTATTCACAAAGAATGCTTCATGCAGCATTTCTAAGAGTGAATTACCACATACTAACTGAATATCAATATTTGATCATAAATATCTCTTTCTGTGTAAATACAATCTATTAACTGGTAGCAATTTCTGAATCAATTCAAGTTTTTCAGAAATTTAATGCATTTGTCTTCACAAAATGTAATGTTATGAAACTTTACAAGACGAAAGACTTGTCAAAACCTTTGCGAATAATCATAACAGCCATTGTTAAAAATATATATATAAATGAAATATGTTAGTCTAAGAAGCCAACATTATTCTATTAAATTCATTTATCCATGTATCTGTTTTCTGAGTACAAGTCTGACAATAGCAAAGAATTTATTGCATTGAAAACCGAGTTAAGGTCAGCAGTAGAGCTATATCTCCTTGACTTTTCTAGGATGAGCATAGCTCACACCATGTATTTTCTTATTTATGTAATTTTTAATTTAAGATTCAGTATTTTATCTTTTATATAATTATTAACCACTATTGACTAGCACTTTGGTTACTTTTGGTTATTTTTAAAATAAAAATAATGGAATAAAGTAAATTTTGACTTAAATATTCTGGAAAAACTGCAACTTGTGCCCTGCTAGGATTAAAAAAAAAAAAAACAGGATGAAGAAAAAATTGCTTGTACCTTTCATCAAGAAGCCTCCAACCAAGGAGCTCTACACTAATGCTACAGCTTCAAAAATATCAATGGAGACATTTATAATTCTGGTTGGCAATAATGAAAAGATTTTATTACAGCAAAGTAATATTTTTTTCATTAAGCATTAACAGTAAATATTTTTTTTCACTGTCCTCTTATATGTTCCTAAATAAAGTTTAAAAACGTGCCTTCTTTTATGAACCTAGTATAAACACACTCGTCAACTTGATTGCTTCTGTTGATATTTACAAGCGCTGTAGGAAGTGTAATTTGTGATATAAACGTCAACATCTGCATCTTGCTCCATCTTCACTGAAAGTAGGGCTCAGGAACCTTCGTTGGAGTTCCGTTTTCGGGGGCAGTATTTATATGCACACTGGGAAAAATGGAAATTAGCAACGTTTATCGTTTCATTCACACTATTACTGTACTTTTCGACTGAATGTCGGTCGCATCCACTAGCAGGCCGACTACCTGAATGGCAGAGCGCACAAAAGGTGAGCTCTAACTACACCTGAATGTTTGAGGGCAGCTGATGCGCATCAATTAGCCGAGCGTGTTAGCCTCGCTGTGTTTTAGCTTAGCTTTAGCTACGTTACACCCACACATTTATCAGATCATTGTCTAGCAGGGACGTCCAACAAGACATTACTATTAGTGGGATAATGCATCTTTTCTTGTAGCTCATTGTGCAGTAAAACATTGCTTCTCCAGAGCACGAAGAGCTTAGCTGTTCTTGAGCGGCTGAAAATACCTTTGTTGTTTAGTAATTAGCGATCATAGAGATTTAATTCAGCTTGAGAAAGCGCCATATGTCTGGACGCGGCGGTGTTCCTCGTGGAGTAGCGAATCAATTACCTGTAGTTTGTTTGTTTTTGCACAATAATAACAGCAATACAACACAGCAGAAGTGGTTTAATGCTAACTGGTAGGTTTCTGATTTAGCTCCGAGGCAGTGGGTCTGTTGTGACCCCAGTGAGAAAAAGGACCAGAATTGTGAGTTATTTGTGTTGGCATATGTTTTAAAAAAAGTTCATTTAAAATGACATCTGAAACAATGCCAAAATTAGAGTTGTTAGCTAAAAAATTCAGACGTACAGCACTTAAACACATCATTTAAGAATAATGTACGTCCATCAAAAATCAAATGAAAATTATGTTTTGTTTATTTTTAAGAAATATTTCTAATCATACCAGTTAGCTTTTGTTAGTCTATGAAGATCAGAATGGCAAATATATTTAAAGCAATAAGAATGTGAAAAATGAATGTTCAATGTTGCAGTTATTTGATAGTTATTTGATGAAACATTTTAGTTAAGTTCTTGTGTCAAAATTACAGCTGTAACAGTTATAAAGCTACATTGTTTTGACTTGAGTAGGAACAGTTGTTGCCCTTCTGTCTAAACAAAACTGATAGAATCGTGTTATTTTTACTTTATTCATTTTGTGCTAACCCTATTGTATTATAAAACTGTAGTATTTTTACTGAGGGAGATCATGGAACCTCAGCCAAGATGTTTTATTTGGATAAATGAATAAATAGCTTTTATTATTGAGATAAACAGCAAGATAAAACAAAATGAGGATGCGTCAGAATGACTGAACGATGGAAATGACAGAATAAAGTTACACAATATTTGTTAAGCCATTTTGTTTACACTTATTATGTTTCACTCATCCATTTCTGGATTTCTTCTGTTCAATGTTTTGCTTGTTAATGCAAAACAAACTCTCGGTATCAGTTTATTGGACAGTAACAGTTTGCATTTAATGGCATGAAATAAGAATTCAACAATAAAGACTTGCGATGATGAGTAATGAGTAGTTTCCTGAACAAAAGTAGTGCCGTTTCAGACTTTGTTCATTTCAAATTAAGAGGATATTTTCAAATACTATGTACCTTTGATAGGAATCATACATGCCCAATTAGTAACTTTCTGGAACAATGAATAAGTGAATGAGTCTAGAAAAACGTCCAGGTAATTAGGAAACCTATTTTTTACACCGCAAATATTTTTAGTTGTGTTGTGTTTGGCATCACCTAACTGTAGTAAACACTTCATAAAAATAAACCCACCTTACGTTTTACAGCTTGGCCATCATTTTACAGTAAAAATTGTCAGAAATCTTATTTTGAATTTATTTTTACATAATTGGAAATGTTACTTTAAATATTCTTATCAGAGTTCAAAAGTGTTCCATTTTCTTCCTGTTAGGCTGGAAAAATAATTAAAATGTTTGTAACCCAAGGTTTGTTTCTGTTCAACAATTTGTAAAGTATGTGGCCTTCAAGCTCTGAAAAGATAAAAGTTTTTTTTACTTACTTTGAATGGTTTGAGGTGCTAGCTTAATATTCACAGAGCAAATTAAACAAATTTCTTTTAGATGCATGTAACTGTGACAGAAGGGTAAGACTTTTTTTCTCTTAAGTTCCTGATGAAGGTGTGTAGGTAATACTTTAACAGCCCTGGAAGACAACATGTCTGAAGAGGCAATTTCAGAAAGTGACCTGGAGGGCAGCATTGACAGCGAAGAGGAGTGTATGGAAAATGAGGAGGAGGAGGAGGATGATGATGAAGACCTGGAGGAAGACGAGGAGGAAAATGATGGAGATGACGAAGACGATGGACTGGGTGAGTGACAATATTTTGTATTAATCCATAACTCGTTAAAATAGCTCTTAATCAAACCGTATTTAAAAAGAATTTTGTGTTGCAATGGCCTAATCAAAGTCATACCCTCAAAATGATTAAAATTGTGTAATACAAATTCCCTTGAAACAAAGCAATGTGTTTTAATTTAACTGTCTTTTTGTCTAAATATATAACATGTAGATTTGGATAGTGGGGAGTTACTAACTGTAATAAATTTTTTCTCGTTGAAGAGCGACCTGCAAGTGCCGAGAGTCAAGGCGATGGGGATGGCAGGGACTCCAACTCAACTACCTCTGGAGAGCCTTCCTCAGAGCCTCCTTCCCGGCCGTCCTCCAGACCCGCCTCTCGATCTCAGCCTCCTACCAGCGCGGGGAACTCGAGCGAGAGCAAAGCCGCGCCTAGAAAAACAAAGAAGGACAAAGCTTCTAAATTAACAAAATCACTCAAATCTTCAAAAAGCTCCAAACCTCCAAAACCAGCCAAGCCAGCTCACATGAGGAAGAACATTAGGTATGTATGTATGCGTGTTTCATATTGAGCCTGTACGGCCAATCTTCAACCAAGCATTACGGGACCAAATGAACCAGTTTCAGCGTTTGGTTCTGTCACTGCATCAGAACCACTTTTAGGATTTGTAATGTCTTTTTCAGTGCATGAACAGGCTTGTTTCGTCTTATTTCTGCTCACAGAAAGCTCCTGCAAGAGGACCAGCTTGAGGCTGGAACTAAAGCAGCTCAGCTGGAGGAGATGGAGAGGCGGAAACGACTGGAGCAGCAGAGGAAAGACTTTCCTACTCCGGCCCCATCTCTCGCGGACGCTCAACTGGGTGACTGTTTGTTATCAAGAAGTTATTAATGATTGTCCTGTAATATTTTAATTGTAAATATTCTGTTTTCTTCTGATATTTACAACAGTGGAGACGGCAGCTTTATTAGCAGAAGTATCTCAGTTGGTTCCTGCTCTCCAGGGTAAACAGGATGTGATCTGTCTGGATAGTAGTGGTGAGGAAGATGAAAAAGCGGATATAAATTTGCCCGCCCTCGCCATTGGAGATGGTGAGTACATACTGCAGCTCTAACCAGTTTCAAGCAGTATGACTAGGGGTGGGCATTTATTGTGAAAAATTTATAACCGTAATAAGAATTTTGATTTATTGTTGTCTCAATAAATATCATTTAATGAATCCAAATCATCCGTTTCATGAGAGCACCAGTAAGTGTCAGTAAATTTGTAACTATAATTAAATGCAGTGTCTGTGTAAAGCTCAGTTACATAAATCATGCTTCTTTAACTAAGTGGCGTCTTGAAGAACCCTGTTTTTTAAATTGGAATGTTTTTTAAGAACAATATGCGTGTTTTGATCCCATGTATTTATCGTCGTATGGTTACCTTGAAAAAAAGTAATAATTAGATTGTGTCATAATTTCTATCATCATCACAATGAAATTCTAAGTCCATATCGCCCACCCTTCAAGTGGGATTTAATTATGCACCAACAGTGTTTATTTCCTTAATGATGCAGATATAATTGAGCTCAGTTCGGGGGACGAAGACACTCTGCAGATAAGCAGCGAGTCAGCTGACGAGGAAGCCGATGCCGCCCACGGTTCGGAAGAGAGCAGCGGCGCTCACATAAACGACGCGCTGAACTTGCCTGATGCCCAGGGTCGAGTCCTGGTGAACATCAACCACCCTCCAGAGGAGAAAGATGTTTACCTCGCCCCACAGCTGGCCCGAGCTGTTAAACCTCACCAAGTATGACTGTGACTTTCTACTTTTCTTCATGTAAAACTTGATGTGTAACTTGCAGGAAGTGTGTGGTAAGCCTCATTTTTTCTTTTAAGATTGGGGGAATCCGGTTTCTCTATGATAACCTGATCGAGTCTTTGGACCGGTACAAGACCAGCAGTGGTTTTGGTTGCATCCTCGCTCACAGCATGGGCTTGGGCAAAACTCTGCAGGTCATTTCCTTCATCGACATCCTTTTGAGGAACACAGAGGCCCACACTGTTCTGGCTATCGTCCCTGTAAGTCATCAAAATATGATAAAACATCACGTTTTTTGTTTTTCCTGTCTTCTGAGTTTCACCTCTCAATGTTTTGTTTTTTTCCTCCACACACAAGGTGAACACGCTCCAGAACTGGCTGACAGAGTTTAACCTCTGGCTCCCACCCCAGGAAGCACTTCCTCCTGACACAGACCCTACGTTCGTCACTGGCCGCGCGTTCAAAGTTCACATTCTCAATGACGAGCACAAGTACGTGACGTGGTGACCGATGCACTGGGGTGACCTTTTTACATTTTATATATATTATGTATGTTTTATTCATGAATTGTTCTGACTGTGTGATCCTCAGAACCACGGTGGCCAGGGCCAAGGTTGTGGAAGAGTGGTCCAGAGACGGAGGTGTGTTGTTGATGGGCTATGAGATGTACCGCCTGTTGTCCATGAAGAAGAGCTTTGTGATGGGAAAGAAGAGGAAAACAAAAAAACCAGCTGGGCCGGTTATTATTGACCTGGATGAAGAGGACAGGCAGCAAGAGCTCATGAAAGGTGACCATGACTATAAGTAATGTGTGTAAAAATGCAGCGCCTTGCAAAAACAGTAATACCACTTTAACAGTTTCACACTAGAAGGATAAACCTTGATGTAGATTAGAGATGCTGCCTGATAGACCAAAAGAGTTGTGCACAACTAGTGTCATTTGTAGACATCTGAAAAGACATCTTTAGCTGCTCAAGCTAACCCGGTGAAGCAAGATTGGTGGCATCAACTATCTGTTGAGCAACTTGAGCAGCAGGCATTTCAGGATTCATGCCTCATGACAGTTTAAGAAAAAACAGCCTGGATAAAATGGTTGTTTTAACATTTAAAACAAACAAAAAAAATCAGTCATTGTCAATTTTGACTGATAGCAGTTGCTGACTAATTTTAAAATTGGTTTGATGTTCTGAAACACTTAAACATGCCAAAAAAGAAAATTGGGAAGTATTTAATCACTTTTCACATCACAGTATTAATAAGGTGAATTTTGGGGTCAGTTTGAAGAGGATTTTATTTAGGAACATCAGAGTAAAGGGCACTGAATGCACATGCTTCACTATTCAGATTTTTATTTGAAAAATGTTCCCCAGAATATGTGCTGCATCTTGTTGTTTTATCACATAAAATTCAGATGAAATGGTTGAAGGTTGCAGTTGCAGCGTAACAAAATATAGAGAAGTTCAAGGAGGATGAATGAATTAGACAGCGATTGTTAATAATTGCACCGCCTCATCCACCAGGGATTGAAAAGTCAATATCACGGCCCGGTCCTGACGTGGTGATCTGCGACGAGGGCCACCGCATTAAGAATTACCACGCCAGCACGTCGCAGGCCTTGAAGAACATCCGCTCAAGGCGCAGGGTGGTTCTGACGGGCTACCCGCTGCAGAACAACCTCATAGAGTACTGGTGCATGGTGGACTTTGTCAGGCCGGACTTTCTAGGCACGCGCCAGGAGTTCAGCAACATGTTTGAGCGTCCCATCTTGAACGGTCAGTGCGTGGACAGCACACCCCAAGATGTCCGCTTGATGCGCTATCGCAGCCACGTGCTGCACAGCTTGTTGGAGGGCTTCGTTCAGAGGTGAGCCTTTCTCACTAGGAAAAGCTTCCCTGAAGGGTATTTATTATTACATCTGTGTGTCTGTGTCGCTTTCGTCGTTGGCAGGCGAGGTCATGACGTGCTGAGACACCACCTGCCAAATAAGGAGGAGTTTGTGATCCTGGTGCGGCTCTCTCCCATTCAGAAGGCACTGTACACAGAGTTCATGAAGCGCTTTCGAGAGGCAGGGAACAGCGGCTGGCTCGGCCTTAACCCACTTAAAGCTTTTTGCGTCTGCTGCAAGGTCAGACTGTTTTTGTCTCGTTTTGAGAGCTACCTGCATGTCGTATTCCTTGATAAAGCGTTAACCTGTGTTTTCTGAACAGATCTGGAATCACCCTGACGTCCTCTACGAAGCCCTGGAGAAGGAGAACCAGGCCAATGAGCAGGATCTGGACCTGGATGACATTACCTCGGCCAGTAACCCACGCTGCCCTGCTCCCAGTGCCGGCCTGAAGACCAAAGTGGCCGACTCAAGCAAAGGCAACAACAGCCTGCCGCCGCTCAATCCGTCTCAAGATAGAGCCAATCAAGTCATCACATATGAATGGGTAGGTTAGAGCCAGGCCAGGCATTTAGATGCAGCTAAAGTAATGCAAATGCAAAGGAAATCCTGACAACTTTCTGCACTTAATACTTCCTTAGGCAAAAGACATCATGGCAAACTACCGGACGGGAGTTTTAGAAAACTCAGCTAAGATTGTTCTGCTCTTCCACTTGATTGAAGAAAGTGTCAGGAGAAGAGACAAGATTTTGGTCTTTAGGTAAGTCTTCTGTCCTGCATAAGTGAGAAAAAAGAGATTTATGTATCTATTATACTTTCCTTGGACAGTAAGTGGAGTGTGACAGGGTTACTGTGCAGAAAAAGTAAGGATTTGGTTTTTAATCAATTTCAGATCTGAAAAAGTGTGAAAAAACATTTATGTTAATCATTTATTACATCTAAAAAATCAAACATGATAGTCTCTGAAAACATTCTGCATATAAAGAGTTCTCACTACCCTCTTTACTCTCATATCCTGAATGAAAATCCAGTCCAGCCAGTTGCCTTCAGAAATGATATCAACAGTCCATCTGTGTGTTACTTAATCTGTGTATAAATACTTCTGTCCTGTGAAGATCTTCGTTAACAAACGACAACAGGAGAAACAAAAAGTACAGATCAAAATTCATTCAAGAATCTGTAGAGAAACTTGAAAATCAATCACACACACAGTGTCCTTCCAGCCTGACCGGATCTTGAGCTATTCTGCTAAAAAAAATAGGCAAAAGATTTATTATTTAATGTGAAAAGCTGTTAAAGACGTATCCTAAAAGACGAGAAGCATTTTTTCACAATTATCCACTTTTTAGTGTCAGTTTATCACATTAAAATCTCGCTAAATACACAGAGGTTTCTGATTGTAATGTGACAAAACGTAGAAAAGTTTAGTAGATAAAAAGAATACTTGAGCAAGATCCCCAAATTATTGTCTTACATGCCAGATGCATTTAAAGAGGAAAGCAATAAAAAAGCCAAAAACTAAATCCTGCTTCATAATAAATTTGAACATTTTTAGAAGATGATTGTTCAGGATTTTAACTTTTAAAATATGTGATTCAGCATTCCTTCAGCATACCCCAGTTTTTGGAACATACAGATATTAAAAGTCCTCACACCCTGGTTATTCATTGCATACAACTTCAATAATATGATGCCTGTTTCATTGGCTGCACCTCTGAGCTTAGTAAGTGTTCTGACGGATTTTTAATGTGTCCAACAGCCAAAGTTTGAACACTCTGACAGTCATAGAGGATTTCCTTTCAAAGAGACCAATGCCCCCCGGCATCGTCCCCAGCGACAGCCCAAACCAAAACTGGGTTCGCAACCTCAACTACTACAGTAAGCTGTCCAACTTTTGCCTTTTTTTTCCAAACTAGTCGCTAAGCATGGAGTGTTTTGCACTAAAATCTGATATTTTTTTCACATTTTTGCTTCACTCACTTTTGCTCATCTCTGATTACTTTTTATTTACATAGCAAGTGATTTTATTTTAATTTTTTTACCTTTTTCAATATTTCATCTTTGGTAATGTTTTCTGAGTTATATAGCTTGTTCAGTTGTTTCAGCGCTGATGTGTGTCTGCAGGACTGGACGGGAGTACATCTGCATCAGAGAGAGAACGTCTCATCAATCAGTTTAATGACCCAGAGAACAAATTAGCGTGGCTGTTCCTGCTTTCTACACGGTAGGCCGCTTCGTCTTGTAGCCGCAGCTCGTGCTTCTTCTCCATGCTAAATGTCGTTGTTTTCCGCAGAGCGGGCTGTTTGGGGGTGAATCTGATCGGGGCCAGCCGTGTTGTCGTCTTTGACGCGTCATGGAACCCGTGTCACGATGCCCAGGCGGTGTGTCGCGTGTACCGCTACGGTCAGAGGAAGCCTTGCTACATCTACCGCCTGGTCTGTGACTTCACCCTGGAGAAGAAGATCTATGACAGACAGGTCTCCAAACAGGGCATGTCGGGTAAGAGCTTCATATTTTTTGATGGATATTAACTCTATTGCAGCCTTCCTCCTTCTTTGTTTTCTGAAGCAGAACTCTCTTATCTGTCTTTTTTAAAGACCGGGTGGTCGATGACTTGAACCCAGTCCTGAACTTCACCCGTAAAGAAGTTGAGTCATTGCTGCACTTTGTAGAAGAGGAGCCTGAGGCTGAGAAGATCTCACTGGAATCGCAGAGAGAGTTGGAGTCGGTGATATATCGAGCTTGTGAGCTTTACCCAAACCTCATCACCAAGGTAGAGTGACTTGAAAGGTGTTACTCTGTTTAGCAACTTCAGAAGCCTCAGGCATTTTCCAAGATTTGTTGCTCTTCAAATCTAACGGGAGGTTTGGGTGTTTTGCTGCAGAATGAGCCAAGGGGTTCAGGTCCTGATAGGCTGGTTTGTTTGAAGAGTGCAAAAACACACAGATATCTAAAACATCTTTGGCCATAATTTGGCTACAAAATAAGAAATGGGTTGTAAGAGCACACAAAATTAAAAACACACATTTCTCCAGTACATCCAGTAACATCTAACATGAAAAGATTTTAGGTTTTGTGGTGGTGAATAAGTAAGTAATCTGAAGTCTCCAAACTTCAGTAGCTTTAAATCCCTGATGTCTTTCCTGTGGAGCTGAAGTCCATTTATCTTTTCGGTCTGATGTGTCCCTTTAGCCACCTTTCCACCATGAGTCGCTGCTCATGGACCGGAAGGAGTCAAAACTGACCAAAGCAGAGAAAAGAGCTGCAAAAAAGAGCTACGAGGACGAGAAGCGAGCCTCTGTACCGTACTCCCGCCCGTCGTATGCGCCCTACTACCCCACAAGTGAACACTCGCTGGCGAGCATCGCAGCATTTAACCAACGCGGCTGGTAGGCTTCACCTTTTCCAGTTGACTGTTTTATTTTTAGACAGTTAGATCTGCAATCCATTCATCTTTACACTTCTTATCACATCATCATTTATTAGTCTTTTACTGTTGGAAGTGCAGCTCAAGTTAGTGTTTGTATTTCCAGGCGCCATATAACACGGCCAGATGACAAGCCAGTTGCGAGCGTCAGGCCCATCCAGTCGACCCCGATCCCGATGATGCCTCGGCAGGTCGGCATGGGAATGGCCGGCTCCAGCTCTGCCGGCAGCCTTCCTCTCAACTTCCTGCAGAAAGCAGGTGTTTACGTGCAAAGGATTGTCACCACAACGGGTATTTAACAAATGACTGCTGCAAATGAAAGATTTATAGCAATTCAAGTGTTTGAGACGTTACCATCAGTAAAATGTTAAACACACTTTGAAGTTTAATCACATTATAACATACCACTTTCACCTGGATCCACAGACATTGTAATCCCAGGAGCAAACAGCTCTACTGACGTTCAGGCTCACATCAGCGCAGGAGAGAGCATCCACGTCATTAGAGGATCGAAAGGTAACATCTTCATCAAGAAGCCTCTTCAAACAGAACATTTTAGTGAACCTTTTCAGTCGTTGAATTTTCCCTAACACAGGTACTTACATCAGGACGAACGATGGAAGGATTTTTGCTATTCGATCTGGAAAGATCAGCAGGCCGGCAGCTGGAGCGTCTGCTCCATCTAGAGGTGCAAAACATTTTCCTGTTTCATCGACTTCTCCCACATCACGTCTCTTTTAATTGTCTAGAGGGATTGTACTGCATACATTGCTGTAATCTTAAAGCTCTTTCCTTGCCACATACATCATCAAAGCTTGTATTAAAGTTTTAATTGTGCAGCAAGGGGGTAATGAGTAATGATCCCCTGCTCATTTTGTAAGTTTACTCACCTGGAAAGGAAAATTAATCCTTAATTTAATGCAAATCTTTTTAGGGTTATTTTATTTGCTGTAGAGAGGCAGCAGTTTTGCCTCTCTACATCAAAACTCCAGAACAAATACTTTACCTAAAAGGTAAAAAATAAGGTCATGTGTTCCTGAGTAAGTAAAATACTAATAATTAAATCCCCTTCAAACAACCAGGATTCTGAATTGATCTGGTGCTCAAGTGGAGCACAAATACTTCTGATTACGAGTCGCGTGTGTAAAACACACTCCTCCATGGAAACACTTTCTCCACCTTTTTCTAATATTCCTACAAGACAATGAACGACTCACTGCTGTGCAGATAAACAAAGAAAAGTTCTAAGTGGTGTTTTGTTTGGAAGTGATCTTTGTTTCACTGAGCGACTTCTTTATTATTTTCCTGGATGCATTTTTTGGGGGGATTTCTAACAGATATTCTGTTTCTCCATGTTAAAATAAAAGCTACCTCAGAAGTTAGACATTGTTTATATTGCAGGGGGACAAACAACGCAGTAGCTAATCAGATGTCTCTGTTTCTGCTTTTAAGAAGGTTCTTGCGATGGACACTATCAGCTTATGCTTTCTGTATCGGCGTATTTTACATTATTTATATTAATATGTAATTTCCAGACATCTGACTTTTTTTGTTTTCCAAAGTAAACGGGTTACTACCACATCTTCTTCAATATCATCTCTATCTCTTCAGGAGACACCCAAGGCTCCCTGATCCACTCGGTGAGCAACGGTTGCTCATCTCCAGTCGACCAGTCGCGGCGCTCCCCCACCGCCGACCAGCGGCCCCCGTCTCCTCTGAGCTCCGATTTCCTTCGAGAGCTCAGCCATTACACGTCGTCTACAGGCAGCGTCACTGCCGGCAGGGCGAATGAATCGTCGTCGCTTCTGGATTTGCCGTCTGCGACAGCTGGGGAAGAGGGAGGCTCTCAGACCAGCGATCAGAGCCGACAACTCGCCAACGACCTGTTGAGTTCAGTCGCAGAGGCGCAGCGCGGCGGCAAACGGAAGCATGACGGCAGCCAGGACAACACGCAGACGGGAGGAAAGCACACCTCGGTCACAGCTCATTTTCCCGGATTGTCGGTGAACTCTGGCGGGCTCAGTTTCCCACCGGTAGGTCTGAACCTGGGGAACCTGGGTCATGTGAGTCAGCCGCTTCTAATGCCTGGAGGAGGATCTTCATTCCTCCAATCCTCGGGACAAACGCTGGCCGACCTGCAGTCCATGTTCCCCTCGGTGAGCTCGGACCTCCTGAGGCAGCCGGCTGCGGGGAACGGGCACCTCCCTCACTCGTCCTCGGCATTTTCTTCCGCCTCCTCCACCATTCCCATGTCGTCGACAGCAACCTCCTCCTCCCTCCCGTCTGGCACTTTGCCTCCGTACTTGATGAACCCCAACATGGCCGGCCTGCTTTCTTCAGGTTTTCCTCTCAGCTACAGTCAGCCACTGCTCTCCTCACCAAGAATGTTCCCCGGCTCTTTGCTCTCGGGGTCGGGGGGCTTCTCCGTGCCCAACTCCAACTCTGCGACGTCCAGTTTTCTCTCTCATTTTACCAACCCCACCTCCAGCCTCCTGGGTGCCGCGCTGACACAGCCGGACAGACACCCGAGCGCGGTGAATGGCGGGGACAGCTCTGATGATGACGTCATAGAGGTGACGGGACAGTAGGGCTTCAGAAAGTCCCACTACAGGTTTTTTTGTTGTTGTTTTTAATCTGTTTCACAGTCAGAAAATAATCGAAATACATTAGAAATGGGAATTATTACACAAAAACAATAAAACTCAGAGGCAAAAGGCCTGAAATAATTCTGTGGTGATTACATCCATCATGGTTTGAAAGTGTTTTAAGAATCCAAATGTGACCAAGAAGAGGAAATGTGAAACTCAGCTCTGAGTTTGCATTTAAAATGGATTAAATGTGAATAAATTATTCCTCAGGCATAGAGTTGGCTACTTCTGAGCCAGTTCTTTGTAATAAGCAGGTCACAAAGGTTCTGTTTTACACGGTGCCTTGCAGACGTTTTCATGCCCCTTACAGCCTTTCACATTTTGTCATGTACAAGTTACACACCTCAATGTCTTTCATTGCGATTCTATACAATAGACACGTCCATTTGCACAATTGTGAAGTCAAAGGAAACTAAAACGTGAATTTGTTTTTACAAATAAAAATCTTTTGACGTGTGGTATGCATTTCTGTCCAGCTCCCTCAGAGTTAATACTTAGGTTTTCCATCTTTATGTGCAATTACAGCTTCAGTTTCTTTGACAGTTTTTCATATCAAATACATAAGTTTTTGCCCATTTTTCTATCTTTCAAAATAGCTCAAGTTAAATCAGAATGGATGGACAGTGAACATTGCCAATTGGACTGACTAGGCCTAGACCTGCATGATTTGATTTAAATCTTCCATTATAACTTTTGGTCTGTATTTAGTGCCATCAATCTTCAAATCAATTTGGATCAACTTCCCTGTCTTTTGATTAGAAACCATCCCCTCAGCATGATGCTGCCACTGTCATGTTTCACTTTGAGGATGGTCTGTTTGGGGTGTTTTCATTTTGCATGTTGACCAGAACGACTGGTCAACAACTGATCAGAGCACCTTCTTCCACACAGGGGCTTTCAGGTCCTTTTATGGTTTTCTTTCTGCCTATTCTTGCCAGCCTTTCGTTGGCGGAGTCCTGTCAACAGATTACTCTAACCGAGTAGTGGATGTCTGCAGCTTCTCCAGAGTTACTGCGAGTCACTCTTTGCTAAGAATGTTGAAATCTCTGGCTGTTATCTCACAACCCTGATTTAAAGTTCACACCTTTCCCTCCGACCTGTCTGCTGTGTTTTACGAATCATAAGCTGAATTTGCAGTCTGATTCAGTTCAGACTGTATTTACGAATTAGGTTTCTTCTGAAGACAGTCAGCTGTACTGGATTTTATTTAACAGCGTCAGAATGAAGGGGAGCTGCCGCACTTTTCAGATTTGCATTTGGAAAAAATTTGAACCTGCTTTATTTTCCTTCCACTTCTCAATCATTCACTACATTATGCTGGTGCGAAACACAAGATCCCAATAAAATGCATCAAATGTGTGGTTGTTATGTGACGAAATGTGAAGAGTGAGTAATTCCCATTTCTAATGCCCTTCATCCAACACACACACTGATCATTGTCCCAAAATACAAGAATGAGACCGTAAATCCTACAAAGTGCAACAAAATCCTTATGCTGAATGTCTGCGTCTTGTTCAGCGTCGGGAACAGATCTGTCAAACAAGGACCAGTCGAATCTTTCTGGCAGTGGCTCTCGCAGCCTCTGCTACATTTTCACACAAAGTGTCGGCGCTCAGTTTTTGTTCCTAACATTTTAAATATGTGGCGAAAGCTGCTTCCTGTTGGCTTTTCTCACGATGAATTGTTGTAAAACAGGAGAGTGTGGACAGGTTTAACACTCTGCTGCTGAACACTAGTGTTCTCCATTATCTCTGTAGATAAAGGGATCTTAGCGTTTGTCACAAAGTACACAATCCAGTGTGTTTACACTATAAAGATTACCTTGAAAAGCAGAAAATTTAGGCATATTTTAGTCTTTAGCAGTTTGATAGACATTGTAGCAACCCCCTGTTTAAAAGATACTTGTGACACTGTTATTGGAAATGTGGATACTTTGTAAATAACAGTCTTTATCATTGTTTATATTGCAAGTCGATACTGTGCAGTGTGTAGATTTCGGTCGTAGAGCGATTGTTTATTACAACAGTGACCGTAATAAAAAAAAAAAACTCACCCCGGCTTTGATAAGTGAGGATCAAAATGAAATATTTAGGATTTTCTTTGTTGCCCTCCAAACTGAAACGAATGTACTTTCATGTTGTCAACAATACAGGGGCTGGGACATGGATTTGAACTGTGTAAACTCTTTCTTAGTTATTTTTATTTAAATTTTTATTCCTTTAGCAGCCCAAAACAGTATTGAGTTTTGAAATTCATAGTTAGCTAATTGTTTTTATGTACCAGACAGCTGGCGTTGGGAGAACAAGCAGCAAATTTGAAAGCCAAATGAAGCTCAAACCAAGGAGTAACGTTACTAACTCATTCATTCACCTTTACCTTTTAGTTGTGGATTGTGCCGGGGTGGTCCAGTAAATTTGTTTTTAGTACTGGTCAGAAGTTCACTTACACTCCTCATCAACAGGGACGTAATACATACTTCAGACTTTTTTTGGTTTTACTTGAACTGTTTTTTCAGAAAGCGCTAATAGTGAAAATATAAACTCTTACAGGTTTCCATTTACTGCTGGTTTTCTCTAAATATCCAGTAAGAGGTTTCACCTTGACCTCATGCTTTTTTCAGCCATAAGCGAGCTTAAGTCATAACTTTGTCTGGATATTTGACCACACTTCCTATTAATAGTTGTAAAAGTTAATTAAATTATTTTGTTAGCATCCCAAATGTTTAATGTTAGCCTTGTTTATTTATTCTAAAACCAGTTTTGATTTGTGCAAACCGAGGCTTTTATTTACAGGTAGGTCTGTTAGAACAAATATTACCTTATCTTAGAGGAAGCATTGAATCTGCACAGCTCGAGTGAACGAGTTCAGTGTCGCCACCTTCATTTGACCCTGATGACTTTTTTTATATCAGTAAAACTGCCGGTGAGAGTGGCCGAGCCAGGTGAGTTGATGCGGCGGCCTTACAAACTGACAGTGCCGTTATGTGATGATCGCCGTTAGATGCAGTGTGCGTAGCTTCTGCCAGGAGTGACACTAAGTGTCGGTTGCTTTGTGGCTGTTCAGGTCCCGTTTTCTGTATGTGTTTCTGTGTTGCCTTCGAGGTGTTTAGATGTAGGAAATGTCACTTTCCTCTGCTGGTAAACTGAGCTAGACGCAGTGATGATTGGCCTTCAGGAAACACTGGATAAGTTGAGACAACAGATCATTCCCCCATTGGAGTTGCATATTTCAGTTTTCAAGTGTGGGATCCCGCGTCCCTGCAGTTCCAGTACTGTTTGCTTTCTGTCGGCTGCTGGCTCCTCTGTTTCCTCCCGGCTGCTTTTTTTCCAAGTCTGTCAGAAAGATTATGTGGATTTTTTTTTTCTGCGTGTCACGAGAACCTGTGATTTCTGATTTAAAAAGTGGAGCTAGCACTTTGCATAAGGAACATTTCTTCATATTAACTGTGCGAGGTACATGATACTGACCCCTCTCTTTTCTTTTTATAGTTCATAGAATATTTTATTACAGAATTTTTTTTTTTCATGACGTCTAATTCTGATTAATCCACTTGACGATCGAGTCCTTCATTTTGATGTCTGCGATGTTCTTATTTATAATGTAAAATATGGTTTTGTAACTGCATTTGTTTTGTTACTTTTTGTTCACTTTGACCCATTAATGGCTGATCTAGTAAAAATTTCATACATGCAGCCTAAATCAAATAAAAATTATGTGATATCAATGTTATTTCAAAAATAAAATAATCTTCTAATACAGTCTGAATTATTTCTAAACAGTTTTATTCTTTTATTCTTAAACAGTTGCTATACATCCTGGAATAGCAACCTGCCACCAATTTGTCATTTCGGTGTAGTTATCTTCACTTTTTTGGGAAGGAAATACACAAAAATTAAAATGTGAAAATATATTCAAAATGTAGAGGGAAAAAATAACTCTCTCAAATATGACACTTAACACACCAGGAGCTAAATGTAATTGAAAAGCAAGATAATGCTAAAAAGCAGAATCTGTACTAGGAAAGCAGACAATTTATTTAGGATAAAACTGGGTAAAAGAAAATCTATTTATGAATATAGGTTTGGCATATTATGTTCAAAATGGAAATGACTGTCCAACTATATTGCAAGTCCCTTGAGGGAAAAGACACCAGATAAAAACTTTTTTGAACCTGAGACCTTTCAGAGAGCAAAATATGTTTTCTAAATTCAATTATTAAATAGACTTTATTTTTGTTGATTATTTAAAATAAATATAAAAGAATTACAAGCCTTTAAGTAAATTTTATTGTCGCAAGTAACATGATTTGATATAAAAGGTCTCAGCTAAAAGGGACAAATAAATCAATTTATTTTTAAATAAATTGATTTAAAAATAAATCAATTTTATTTAAATTAAAAGTTGACCAATGGTGTATTTGGTGCATATATGCATGTACAAGTGTTAGAATGTGCAAGAAAATAAAACAAAAAGTAAAATATAGCTGGATGAGAGCAGATTAGCTTTAAATAACTCACCAATTCCCAAGTAAATTCAGCAATAATCAGTTACATAAATACTTGCAGTTATTACAAATGTTTTTATTTTTTCCATTTATTTGTATTTTTATACTCAAAAATGATGTACATGTTTCTGTTTTTCCATTTTCTATTTGAATTATTTGTTCAAATAGAACAAATAATTCTATTTGTTCTATATCATTCCATTTTTTATTATGGAATGATAAAAAATTCCGTGTTGCTTTAAAAGAGCATGTACTAGTATGCAATTATGAAAAGGACTCTAGGTCCTCTTCTGCATATTTTGACTTTTTATTCATTCGAGCATGGAAAGATCAAAAAAGGCAGAAAGGTTTGTGGCCTGAGAAGTAATATTTCAGTCTTTAAAGGAGCACAGTGAGCTTAGCTCTGTTCATTCAATGCGCCTCCGTCAGGACTGCAGCCGCTTTTTAGCAACGTAAGCAGTGGAGACCTGATTCATAATGATCAGAGCGCTGAGAGCGGGGCAGATTGCTGCCAGGTACCAGGCGTACCCCCTTACTGACGCCGTGAACCAGGAGGAGCAGAGCCCGAGCAGCAGGCTGGTGCAGCCCAGCAGGAAGGTGACGAGCCCCGACGCGGCGTGGTAGCGCTTCAGCTTGGCGAGGGACCAGCCTTTGGCCAGAGAGTGGTAAATGAGAGGCACGGCTGCCAAGGACTGCACGCACACGACACACACCGTGATCAGTCCCAGCAGGCCGTGCCACGAGGTGAAGTGGGCTTTACCGTTCAGGTTTTTGTTGTAGTAGATGGCAGCCAGGCCCAGAAGTGCACAGGAGCCACAGAGGCTCTGCAGGATCCAGTGAACACGGCCTTTGGTCTTGTGTGGAAACCTCTTGATGAGGGAGCCGCGGGGCGAAAAGAGCAGGATGGCTTCCGTCATAAAGAAGCCAAACTAAAACAAAAAGTAGAAAAATCATTATTGACTCATTGTAAGTTATAAAAGAGGTGGTATACAAATCAATTAAAATCTAATTAACAATAAAAACTTGAAACTTTTGTGCAGAGCAAGTTTATCCAAGAACTTAAAGAAACTGTTTTTCTGTAAGTTTCTATGCAGAATCTGAATATAATACCTACAAGTCTTCATTTTTTTATATTTATAGAAAAGGCTCACCTCATTCTATAACTTTTTATTTTGTTCTAAAATCTGAAAATAGAAGTATATTTTAGTTTGATTTTGCTACCTTTCATGATGATGCATTTTATGCAAAATCATCTTTTGCCTCTCTAGAAGAGTTTTATTTATTAGCAGCTAAACTTTGAGTGGAAAAGGTCGCTGACCTCTGATCTATTTTGAGTGGAACTTTGAGTGGAAAAGGTCGCTGACCTCTGATCTATTTTGTGCCTTACATTAACCTTTCTTACATACTGTAATGTCAGAACTTCAACTTTTGTGTATTCATTTCGGTTTTTGTTTGTAATACCTCACAATTAATGTTTGATAAACGTGCATCAAAAAGTAACTGATCCCCCCCCCTTACTCTGAAACTTCCAAATAAAATCCACTGTTGTCATTTTCCTTTGAGTGAGTTTACAATTAAATTACAGTAGAAAAATGCCCTCCAGCTTTGTTTCTACTTCACAATCACAACCAGCCATGTCCCAATAAACAAAGCAAAGCTTGTATTTTTGAGTTTATAAATGAGGTTCGACTTACAGCTACTGTCATCAGGAAAGGATGCCATGAAAACACACCTGAAGGAAAACAGGTGGGGTTAAAGATCAACAAAATTATATGCAAACTGACGTAAAAAAAAAAAAAAAAGAAAAAGAAGAAAGACGTAAACATTAACCACACTCACTTGTTCCGGGTAGGGAAAGAAACGCAATAAAAACAGGGAAGGCTATGGAGATGATGTGAGTCAGTCCTACGGAGGCTGTTCTAACAAAACCGTAAAACCGACTTTCAGATTCTGCCTCCTTGTTGTGGATCATGTTATAAATGATCACGTCCGACCGTCTCCGACTCAATGAAAGCGGAAGTGACGATGTTCAAAGTCCTTCCCGGACTGACTGCAGCTCAGCTCAGGAAGATCATCATCGTTATTAAATCGCAGTCATGTAACTTTAACTTGACAAAACCTCCGGTATCCGGTCCACGTCGCCGTCATGTCCCGTTGCAGAAATGGGAAAACGCAGTTTCCGTTCAGTCTTTTCAAAATAAAAGTCATTTGCGGCTGCGCTTCCTTTACAATTATTCCTTCATTATTTTTGTAAGGAATTATTCGTCTACTTTTTTTTTAAACAAAAGAAATATACTTTTTTTTCTTTTTGACACAAATGAATCCATTTTTTTTCGTTTATTCAAACCCATTTGTAACTGTGCTGCTGGTGACTCTGGTCAAATATGTTCTTCATATTAACAGTTCACAGTGACTCTGAATGGCTAAAGCTCCTTAGGCCTAGAGCAAACCAGGTTTTAGATGTGGCTTTGCTCCACCACACCTGAGTCAAATAATCAGGTCCTTAGCAGCACTGTGGAGAACCTGAAAGCACTGGGGAGGTAATTCAGCAATTTGTCTGGAATCATGTCCAGAACCTGCTGGACATCGACCCTCGAGGCCTCAACTTGAGGATTCCTGATCTAGATTATAGCCAGTTTGTGGTCCTATCAACAAAATGAGTCACATCGAAAGCAAGCTTGGGTTGTTTCTGCCGAGTGGCTTTATATTCATTTAAATCCATTTAAGCAAAGTGTGTGCAAGCTAAGAATACCATCAAGAAACAGTTAGAAATTCTGATATTTGGATCATCAAATCCACCAGACACAGAGTTCAGCTGCGCACTGGTTATTGTGCTCCAATTACTCTCTAAAAAGCTTGTGACTCCGCAGGGCCTCCACACACACACACACACACACACACACACACACACACACACACACACACACACACACACACACACACACACACACACACACACACACTGCTCTGCAGTCATCAAAATGCTCATTCATTCATCTCCATACCATTCTCTGTTTTTTTGCATTTTAATGTGAATAAAATGCACATTAAAATGCATTTTTAATGTGCATTTTATATATATATATATATATATATATATATATATATACATACATATATATATATATATATATATATATATATATATATATATATATATATATATATATATATATATATATTTTTTTTTTTTTTTTTTTTTTCAACAAATACACTTCTGTCATATTTAGAAGCAATTTATGGGGTTTGGAATTGTACATTTTGTTAAGAAATAAAATTATTAAATAATTTAAAGCTAGTATTTTTATGTTTCTCTCGTTAACATGAGCTGAAGACACATGAGCACATTGTACACTGAGCTCCAGTGTACAAACTCAGTAATAAAACCTGGTGAATAAACACAATCATTTTCTGCAGGAATAAAAATAGTAAATAAAGGGCTCCCAAACCTTCCAACTGACTTTCTGGGAATTAATATAAATCAGGTAGTTTGTCTATAATGCTAAGAAGGAAATTTTATTAGTTTTCCATGTTCCAGACCAACTTGAATTGATGAAAAATTATACTTTTTTTTCTAAAATTATAACTGATCTAATAAAATATATCCTCTTAACTTTTGTCTTGCAGTCTTGTCCAAAGCAGGAGTTTAATTCTGAATCTAAATTCTGTCACAGGCAAAGCAAACAAATATGAATGAATCAAAACAGTATCTTTAAGTGATAGGTGATCTTGTTTTGTTGATGGGCTTAGAAAAGCTCACTCCCACACAATAAATACTTGCTGCTGCTGTGTTAAAACATTAATTTGGTCTAAGGGTTGGCGGTGCAAATAAGTATAGACGGTGATGAAAGTCTGACTTGGATGTAGAAAATAGGAAGACCATGTCAATATTCATGAGCCATATTTTGGCCTGAGGGCTTTTTCCTCATTGAATGATTTCCACATCTCCTAAATCAAAGATTTAACAGCCTGCTCTAAATAAAAGTGGAAACAAAAATGTCTCCTCCTGTTTTACTTACATGCAAAATGAGCTTTTTATATTCTGTAAATACTACATGACCTTAAATTCGATTCGTAAACATAGCAATTTTTTTTCTCCTTTTAAACTAAATCATGTGAACCCTGAATTAATAATAAAAATAACAAACTTTATTTATAATATAGTTGTAGATGTCAAAGGGCAGAATAAATAAGTGAATGAAAAATTAATCAAATTAATTTTAAAGAAGCGTCTACTCACAGGTCTAACCAAGAAAGAAAACATAATCTACAATTTAATCAAGTTCATTGATTTATTCATCATTGAAGTCCCGAATTATCAAACCACAGGGAATGGTTTTGATTGAATTTATTTTATATTTTTTAATAAAGTGACATCAAACATCAGAAGCTTCACACCGCTTGTCTCCTCTGTTCAGATCTTGTCTCTGTGTGGACGTGATGCGTGCAGCAGAGACACCAGCAGCGCCTCCTCTCTTCTCCGTCCACTTCAGCGCAGGTCACATTTTGGCTTAAGGGATAATCCCAGACTCCCACTGTGCATGCGCAAACCCAAAGTGCGCTCGCGCAGGGAGATGAGGTGGGGGGACGCTTCGCTGGTAACTCCAGGACAAAAAAAAAAAAAAAAAAAAAGTAAGTGCGTCTGTTATGCAGGCATCGCCGTCGAACAGCTGCGTGGATGGAGTGACCGAGGTAAGGGGGTTTCTGTGACCGGATAAGTCCGGGTATCTGTCCGTGGAGGGTTTGTTTGTTTGTTTGTTTGTTTGTTTCTGTCCCGTTCCCTGCGGGATTAGACCGCGTTGTCCCGGCTGCTTTTAACCACTGAATGTTCAGTGAGTGAATAATTTATCACGTGAAAAATATTGCAGGCACAAGTCTGAGCTAAGTAGGCAATAAACAAGTATGACACCATATAGGCTTAAATGATGTCGCTTACAATGAGTTGTTGTTGTTGCCCTGCGTGGATAATTGCACCGTGTGGTGACCCACTTGGCAAACACGGCCCCGGGTTGTTCTTATTCTAGTCACAATAAGTTTGCTCCAAAGAGAAAATACGTTCACAGCAGTTTTAGATGCTGCTGTATTCTCCATTTTGATGAAACTATGCTGTGGAAAAAAATGATTAAATAATACATTCATGCTTCCTTGGGAAACTGAGTTGAATTTGCTGCATTGATTAAGAAATACTTTTGGCTTTTTACTCATCAAACCACATCCCTCCTCACCCAGACTCTTAAATCCTTCCTATACCTGCTGCAGATAGAAACAAAAAAATCTGGTTTTCAAAACCTTCTGAATTTGCTTTGTCATTCTGGGTTTTTTTTTTAAATAATTTATGTTGTTATAACTTAATACATTGCATGCTGTCTCATAAATGATAAAGTCAGCCTTGCAAAAGTATTAGCACCCCTTGAACTATTTTTTACTTTTTGTAACCTCATGGTTTACTGCATTTCATTGGGTATTTATTTGAGAGACAAGCTTATATAGAGTTGTTGTTAAGCAGAAATAAAATAATTCTTGATCTCAAAAATGTGTTTTTTTAAAGTAAAAATCTAAAGGTGCTTACCTTCCTTTGGGTTATGCCTCTGCTTTGCAAGTTTAGAGATTAAAATTTTGCACATTCATTTTGGCAAAATAGCTCAAACTCAAACTGGCTTTTTCAACATCTGTGAATTTAAACTTTCAAATACACCTCAGTTTATTGCCGGCTGTTTCAATACATCATTATGTTTAATTTAAAGCATTTTATTGTAATTCTGGGTGTGTGTTATGGATTTCCTCCAGGTGGGTGAACTTCCACAACATTTTCTGTTCAGTTTTCCACTTGAACAGTTGATGTTGCTCCTGTTATGTTGCTCCTGTTTGCTACATTTGGTAAAGGACAGTGCAAATACTATCTGAGGGATAGATCTGGATTACAGTATAGTCATGATCTTGTCCCACATTTTTGTAACCGCGTGATTCCTGGCATCAGATGACAAATGTCAATCCTTTGTTTTTCTGTTTTCAAAGATAGAGTCAGAAACAGATTTACGTTTGTTTTTTATGTTAACTGTAGGTGCAGTGACAGTCTATTTTATGTTTAATTGTTATAGACATGAAAATCAACTATTTTGGACTTTTAAATCAAATAAAGACACAAAGACAGTTTATAACAGATGTAGAATTTGACTGCAGACAAGGCAAAGCTTTATAGTAGCAAAAGTTGGGTAACACTTTGTTTGACGGGTCGTGAATAAGATTGTCATGACGCCGTCATAAACATGACATAACACCTGTCATAAGTCTTCACAGTCATGAAGCCTTCATGTCATATTTATTCACCCATCTGGCCATGTTCATGTCATGTTCAACATGTGTCATGACAGTCTTATTCACAACCCGTCAAATAAAGTGCTACCCAAAAGTTGTGATTGCGATACAGCCTAACAAGTTAATTTGACCGAATATTTGTGAGGGTGCCATAGATCAATAAATATGTGATGCTGTATGTAATTTTTTGACACTGTATATTAAAGAAAAGTCAAAATCCATTAAAGTTTTTTTTTTTTTTTTTTTAAAGGTTTGTCCACCTGTGATGCTACTCTGGAAGGGGACTGAATCCACAGTGATGCTTCAATGTGATGGAAAGGTGTAAATCCAACTCGGCTGCTTCCTCATTTGGCTCCACACACACCTGCCCGCCCTCATGGACAATATTTCCGTTTCTGCATCGAGGACAGGATGACTAACTGTGAGCTGATTGAGCTGAAGGACCTCAGTGTGAACGATTCCATCGAGCTAGCTGCTCCATCCTCACACATCGCCTGTGCCTCGGTCAATCTGTGCCAGCCTGGCGCTGGCCGCGTTGTCCGTCTGGTTGGAGACAGCGTCAGCATTGAGGGACCGGTCCGTCACTTGAGAGAGGGCGCAGTGGGCCATGACTTCCAGCCCTATAGCTACACACACCTCAGCTGGTGTGACCTGTGTGGAGAATTCATCTGGGGTCTCTATAAGCAGAGCTTACGGTGTGCCAGTGAGTACTTCTAATTCTGATCTATTTTAAACCTTAGTCTATTTTAATCTGACCAGCAAAAAGTGTCAGATTTACAGGCTTTGAGCAAATTGAAAGCCTGATGCTTTACATCCTGTTCCTATGTTGTTTCAAAGCTTTTCAGTTATTCTGCTGGAACAGATCCAAACAAATGTATAATTGATGTTTGTAAGTAATGGTTGCTGAATACTGTAGTGTCTGTCTATTTGTGAAGACTAACCTTAGCTTTTTGCTGGTTCTGTTCTATTTCAAACAGTTTTGAAGAAGAATTACTGCCAAAGTCACAATGGAAATGGATGTTTATTGTCATTTTAAGGTGTTTCTGTTTTATTGGTGCCTCAGGATGTTAGATTTCCTCTCCAAACTGTTTAGCCTATCAGTTGGAGGTTCTGGCCTGTTTCATCTTTCAGCTCAGTGTTTTTGTACATATAGGACCCAGGATTGTCTTTGCTTCGCTGTTTTCTTTTACTTCTGGCGTTTCTGTTGTACCGTCAGTCACATTCAGTCTGACTCACAGAGGGGACAGCTTAATGGGACACTCCAGGAACAGATACGCAGATCGGCAAAACCCAAAGTCAAAGCAAAACAGAGGAACCAAAACCACAACTTCTTTTGATATCTGTTTCTCTCCTTCAGACTGCCGCTACACTTGTCACTACCGCTGCCGACCGTTTATCCAGCTGGACTGCAGCACACAGGGGAGCGTGTTAACGGAGAACACAGACTACAGTGAGGACTCCATCGAGACGGACACAAATGTGGTAAAAAGCGACACAACTCGTAAAACAAAACATAATAATGCATGTTGCAAAATAACATTCACCCATCAAATGTTCACGTTTTGCCAGCTAAAAACTTTTCCGTTTTGATGTTAGATGATAAATTAACAAATGGTGGTGCATCACGGTGAAGTGGAAAGAACCTTAAACAGAGTTTTCTATTTTTTCTTTGTAATATGAATTGGAAATGTTTAATTTCTATTCATCAATAATCACCGTTCACTGCTCTCACAGTGTCAGTATTGTTATTGTTTTAATTTCTTAATGAGCTGTATTTTTCATTTACTTTTGAGCAATGTAACTGAGAAAAAGAAAAAAAAGAAAAATGATTATGCTTGAATGACCATGTGGAATGTTAATATGGCAAAGCAGATGGACACCAGCATGTCTGCCTGCTGCTCACCTCCTTTCATTAATGTTTGATATATTAGTGTTATTTGTGTTTTTATAATAATTGACCAGTTTATTTACTGTTTATTTGTCATTAATAAAAAGATGTATTGTCATAAAGTGGTGTTAAACTTGTAAATATACTGTATTTATTTTACTTTGTAATTACCTGCTTTAGTGTTGTCTGTGACTATTTATGCAAACTCAACTTCAGCTCTTTAGTTTTGAGAAACAAACCCAGCATTTGGTTTGTTGAAATCCATCCAGACACTTAAGACGTGTATTTTAAACAAATTAGGTCACTTTCTACGGTTGTGATTAGCCTTTTATTCCCCTGCTGGGATTAGAATGGGGCCTTTTTGAGAAGCCGAGGATACTCTGGATCGAGTAAAACAGGGAATTAAAGTTCAGTTTAAAGCCAATTAAAAAAAAACAGAAACATACACTTCCATATGAAAGAAGTCTTTCTTGTTGCTGTTTTTTCTCTTTTATTGGAAATTGTAAGAAAACTCTATGATACATCAGGTTTAAAATAAAAATACAAAATGTTCAGAAAACAATATCCTAATTCAATAAACTATAAATGAGATTTGATACTCGCCTGTGTGATTACTGGCAGTGAAGGCCACAGAAGCCAAATCTTAAAAGAAATCTAATATTTAGATTTGAGATCATAGTTAATAAATTCATTACTACTGGGGCGAATAAGGTATGCAAAGGGTGTATGAGTTGGTGACTTTCAATTTAAAAATATATTCAGGATTAAATTTTGATGTCCTGATTTATTAGATTTAATTCTTGATAAACGCTTCATTAAAAAGGCAATGAATTAAAAAAATGAATCCTCAAAAGCTTTTTGTGCAGATTAAAAAATAACCTCAAAGTGAAACTTTGGCTCACTGGCTGATTGAAGCAAATCTGACGAAGGATCAGGGTGAGCATCTAGCGAAAATCCTTGCAAATTAGCGGTGATGATATTAAAAAACATACTTGTCCAAATATGTCACAGGAAGAAATAAATCAAGCACTTCATTTTACTTGCAGGGACCAAACTATTATTTACAGGCTTAGATCTTTCTTTCACAGATGTGCAACCTTGAGCCTTCGAAATTGTTATCTGTCTTTCCCATTTTATGTTGATCTCTGTTGCATCCCTCCATTCTTGATTCTTCTCAACCGATTTCCTTGGGCGTAACTGGTTCCAACATTTTCGTCCTTTTCAGGATGACCAGACTGAACAGGGTAAACAAGAGTTAAGTGTTGGTAAGATTCAGCAGAAGGTGAAGGAGTACAACGCTCAGATTAACAACAATCTCTACATGGTGGATGTGAGTCACAGCAAACTTGGTTGTGGTTTGTCCTGGTCCTCTTAGAAAAATGAATAATGTGTAATTATGGGCTTTTAATTATAGCATCGGAATGTTTTTGATACCATTAACAAGCTTCTGGAATACTTGTGGCTGGATTTTTGACTAAATCTTTTGCAAAGTTGGTAGAAGTTCTTTAACTTGGCCGTGTTTATGCAGTTATGTTATTATTATGCCGAGGATCGTTTATGTGAACTTCTGAATAGTTTTTACGTTATATTTTCTGAACTTACAGATTTGTCTCCAGAAATGACACCCTCTAACTCTAGTGAATCTGTATTTCTAACAGAATAAAGACGGGACGTACACCGGTTTCATAAAGGTTCACTTTCAGTTACTCCGCCCCATCACCCTCCCACCTTCTCGGAACCAGAGCTGGACAGAGGAGGACGATCAGCAGGAAATACTGACAAGACGGCGGACATCTTTCTACCTCCCCAGGGACGCAGCAAAGCACCTTCATGTGAGCTCAGAAACCCGAGTGCGAGAAGTCATCGAGGCGTTGCTCAACAAGTTCACTGTGGTCGACAATCCGGCGAAGTTTGCCTTGTTTGAGCGTGTTGAGAAGCAAAGTCAAGGTTGGATTCCTCACACCAGGATTTTATTAAAACAGAGAAGAAAACCATTGATTACATTTTTTGTGCTTTCTTGCAGTGTTCATGCGTAAACTGTCTGATGACGAGCGCCCTCTGTACTTGCGCTTGTGTGCTGGACCCAGTGAATCAGTCCTGAGTCTGGTTTTGAAGGAGAACGAAACAGGGGACGTAAACGTGAGTTTTCTGATCAGACATTAGGATCAGTCAACTCTTTATTTTGTGGGTGTTTTGTGTGCTCTTAAAACAAAATGTCTTTCCTTTGCAGTGGGATGCCTTCAGCTGTCCTGAGCTGAACAACTTTTTGCGAATCTTACAGCGCGAGGAAGAAGAGCATGTGCGGCAGATTGTGAAGCGCTACGCTCATGCCAGAGACATGATAAGGCACGCAATGGCCCGCGTAACTACTCCTGGTTGACCAAGAGTCAACCTTGGAGTTCAATATTAGGAATGACCTTTTCATGCCATGGTAATGGGAAACTTTACAGGTGATGCAAAAGGGAAGGGGAAAGCTCAGGCAATGACAAGTTTTCAGATAATAGTTTGTTAATGAAGCAGGAATACATGTGTTTACATTTAATGTGAGCTACTGAAAGCACCAGACCATGCTGTCTTTTATCACATAATGGCACTTTAATAAAGCTGTGATTTGGAGTTGAGTATGTGTATTTGGATGCAAATTATCTAATAAACTGATCACAATAAATTACAGGTCATGTGATGTTAAGTTCATGATCCTTTCCAAGTGTATGCTTTGCTGCAAAGTTTTCCCTCTCACATTTCTTCTGGGTTTTTTTGTTGTTGTTTTTTTAATTACAACAGTGTTTTACATCATTAATGAACCTTTAGTAAGCATAACTTGAGTAATAAATGCAGATTGTAACTGAGTTCGCAGACTGTAATTAAGGGAAAATCTATCCAAATCAACCTGACGTTTAGAGGAAGAGTATTTCGCCTGTAAACCTGATACATGGATGTGCCACGACAGCTACCGGCGTCTGATGTATCAGGAAGCACACACTCCAAAATGTTCCACTTGTGTTTCATCAGTCTACAGAAATATTTCACAAGTAATGTCACAATGGTTTTTTTCACCAATGTAAGACAAGTCTTTGTGTTATTTTTGGTCAGTAGCGGTTTTTCTCATGGATTCCATTTTTGTCCAGTCTCTTCCCATCTGCTTCCAATTTGGCACGCTTATCTCCTCCTGCAGACATTACTATGAGACACGCATTCTAGAAACAAACAGTCTAACAGTTCGTAAGGATAATGATTAGTGTTTATATAAGTTATTACTTTAACTCATCACATGGAAATAAAATAAACATGCCCAGAAACATAGAAGGAAAAACTTGAGACTATCTTCCTCACAAAGCTAAAGAAGAAGATTGTGGCACTGAATTGAAAGAGGAACTTATTGTCCTGCTTTCATTAACATGGGAATTGCCAACAAATCCTTCCACATCTATAATGAAAAAAAAAACATTCATATAAGTTTTTTGTCATTGATAATTAGATTTCTCTGAATGTATTGATCCCAGCACTCATGTAGAGAATATGACCAATATAGAACCTATAATTTCGTGAGGCAATTATCTTTGTTATAAGAAGAGTACATCAGGATGGAGCTGGTAAAAAGAAGACAGTCTCCGTTTATCCCTCCCGTCCACGCGGTGGCGGTAACGCACAGAACAACACGGGAAAGGGCAGCTGAAGAAGCAGCACCGTTAGCACACACAGCTAATGTGCTAGCTGTTGATGTTCTTTGGTCGTTGGCGATATTGACAACTCATCCGGAAAACGTCACCAGAGGAATATTTGCCTCTGTGAACACAACGCTCTTCCGTTTAGGTAGGTTTGCAGCTACCCTGAAACCACCAGTACTAGCTAAGAAATCAGCTAACGTTAGCTTTCGTCAACGTGGGTGAACATTATGTTGTTTAGAAGCGTGTTGACCTAGTAAATGCTAGAAAGAGAGCGCTGGTGCTCTTTAGATAACAGCGATGGGAGCTCTCAGGTCATAAAATGACATCAAATCCGGCTTACTTACAACAGGGCCAGTCTCTCAACTGTTTTTATAAAGCAGCTGAATAAGTGAGCTACTTCTTTGCCAGTGTTAAAGACTTTTATTTATGTTGTTCATCTTTCTTCGAAGCACGTAACTTGCATTTTGCAACCACATCTTTGCTTAGCAAAGCACAGACAGTTGTCAGTGCTTTGCTTTCTCAACATAATGTGGTTTTCATAGGTTGCATTGTCACGCTTCTTGGGCCGGGTGGGATTTCTTGGCATATTTACAGCAGCACTAATGACTTCCTCTTGTGGTTTTTGTCGTATCCACGAGGAAAATAAATTAGAGTTTTATTACTATGTGCTCTCTGGATTATATTTTGCTTGTTCTTACTATAAATTATGATATATTGACTGGATGCAAAGAGAAACATATAGAAATATATGCCTAACATGTTATTTTTTTTCTTTTCTTGTATGTTTTATTTTAAAAAGATGTAAATTTGAAGTATGATACCTAAAAAACAAAACACTAAAATATATTATCTAAAAATGTTGCACAATATATAACGTATATATTGACATTGCAATATTGCTGTCTGCAATACTCATGTCGCAAAGGACTATTTGAAGAGCAATAATTGTTGATTACTGTATTCCAAGTATTATGAACTTACGTTTCACATATTGATATATTAGTTAACCAGTTGGATAGAGTCTCACAACAGCAGGTGTTCATCTGTCAATGTTGCTGCAAACAACATTGACATTTCATATGAGATGAGAAAGAGAGGAAAGAAAATAGCCAGATGTCACACTGAATATTGTAATCAGAATATTAATCGTTATTATTGTCATTGCAAGAACTAATGTTAGCTTTTGTAGAATACCTTTGAAAATAAGATTTTTATTATTATTATTATTTGTGAACTTATTAACAGTAACATACAAAATATCAGGAAGAAAAAGGAGGGAGGGAACTGTGGAAATACAAAGTGAGATAATCTGCCAACATATGTTTGCTTCCAAATTTTAAAATTATGCAAAAAGAAATAAATTGGTACAAATGTCTTACCAAGTAGTGTGTAAAACAGAAAATCAAAAAATGTTTTTTGGGAAAGGAAAGAAGTAGCAGGAACTAAAATGTTAGGATGGGCAATTTTCCTTTTTATAATTATCAGACACAGGAATGTTGAAAAGAAATGTGTCTCTAATTTATGTTTCAGACCCTAAATATTCACAATATAGTTGAATTTATTACTTTTGCTGTTGTAATTTATTTTTCCTCTGCTGGTTTTCTGAAACTTGTAGTATTAATGTGCAGTTATTTTGTGTTGGAAATTTGGGTTTGAGAAGTGTTCGTGTTTTTAGGCCTCTAACTGGTATGCAAACTCTCCAAAATACATCATTTAAATTTCTGTTCCTTTTTCTTAATTTCCAGTTAAATGTTGACAGTAGTGTCTCTGTGGACTTTTGAGATTTGCTGCATTTGCACTCTTGATAGAAGCAGCATGTGTTTTGCTTCTGTAACTTGAGTTAGTGTCCATATGGTTTTGAATGGACATTCAGTGGCTTGCCTTATTGTGTTTTTATGACCAAACTAGTCACTTTCACTAATCTTTATCTAATCCTTTAGTCTTTAATGGTTCTGTTTTTACAGAATAATTGTGTCCTTGGTGTGCTTTCTGCTTCAAATGAAACATTTCAATCCCCCTTTTTCTTTAGCTTTTCCACGCTGAAGACCCAATTTCAGAACAGTGACTCACCACTGGTTGCCCTGTGACTCAGGGAAAATAATGTGCTGCAGCTGAAGATGGGGGGTAGTGGCTCCAAGTCCAAAGGATTCTGGCCTTTCTCTGGCTCAGGCAGCGGGGATGATGCATCCAAAGATGGAAACGAGCAGACACTGGCAAGAGTACGAAGTTTCCCTGGAGCGACTCCCTTCGTGTTTACCAGACGAAGGTAAATATATGCTTAGTGTCCATAAATGTGAGGATTCATAATAGAGTCATAAACATAAATTTTATAATCAAATTAGAGTATGTGCAAATATTGAGAGTCAATATTCCTTGATTAAAGAGGTCAGTAAGTTGATTTTTTTTAATGATCCGGTATAAATAAGTTAAGCTGAAATTTCCTTTTCTTGCTCTGAGAAACTGATTATGTTTTCATTGCAGTCATGTGTTTGAGATGGAGAAAACAGAAAACTATGTTAATCTCATGAGATCGACTACCAGGCCAATATATGTGTGTATATATTGCCATGTTTTTTTGGCTTTTTTTGCTGCAGCTCTATGTACTTCGATGAGGACGGTGACTTGGCTCACGAGTTCTACGAGGAGACAATTGTGACAAAAAATGGACGTAAAAGAGCCAAACTGAAAAAGGTTCAGAAAAACTTAACACCTCAGGTGAGAGAATGTATTATAATCAAATGAGAATTCACTTGTATGCACTTTAAATTCAACATTCAGACTTTCCCTGACCAATGAAGAATAGTCTTCTTTTCTTTGAAGTCTAATTTGATTCTTATTTTTAATTCTAGGGTCTGTAAATTTAGTGAATAGTGGAGGAGGAAAATACTTTTTTTTGCCTTCCTGCCTTGCCTTGATTATCAAGAGAAAATTGGCCGATTGATTTGTGCATATTTAGTGGACACCAGTTCAGTTGTTGTTGCAAATAACTTAAATTCCCTCTGTGTCCTTTCAGGGAATTGTAAAGCTGGACTTCCCGTGCATCCATGTAGATTTCCCCGTTATCCTGTGTGAAGCCTGACAGTCCTTGAGGAACTCGAATGAGCCGCTGAGTCAGCTCCGACCCGGTTTTCTTCTCTTTCTTTCGCCCTGCAAATGGAAGCCGGAAACATCTCTCAATAACGTGATCTCCTAAATTATCTGAAGCCTCTGTGTGGAGCAGCTGATGCATTTTGTGCCAAGCCTCTGCATGTGGCCTGTTTGTGGCTTGTGTGCAGTGAGACACGGGATGGACTGCCAGTTGGGATGGAGAGGAAAAGCTGAATTCTCTCATTTCATGGAGTTATTGGCTTGTGTGCATGTCAGTGTGAATGCGTGCAGACAAAGAATTAAGAGTTCTAATTTTTTTTTTTTTTGCTGCAGGTTGTTTTCTTGTATGATTCATTAAACTCAATGAGTTTAGAGTAAAATCAGTACTTATTATGGTCTTATCTAAAATGGGAAACCTGTCTGTGCACATTTTATTTTATTTTATTTTGTTTTTGACACTTGCCAAGTTGGACTTGTCTTGCTTTGTTTTGCATGAAGCAGGAGGTTTGGGCTTTGTGAGTAGGCAATCAGTAGCCACCCAAACTAATCTAAGGAAGGATTGATATCATGTTGTAACATTTGAAGGACTTGTTTCAGTGACTACACATGTACACAACAGCATTGAGTTAAATAGGAGATCCTGTTTTTTTCCTTTGCTGGTTTGGCAGGATGTATTTCACATTTAATTTATTAAAACAATTTTTTTAATTACAAAATCAGGTGTTGGTCTGTCATGTTTCTGTTTTTAAACGACTAAATCTCAAAAGGTTATAATGATATTGAGAAATCTATGCATTTCATTCATTCCTTTTATCAAGAGAATCTTATGTGTTAATTTATTACACAGTCATATATCCCAAGCATTTTTTTCCACTAATTCTGAGGATTATGACTTATAGTTCATGAAAAGTATGTCTATATACTTCAGTATTTACAGTTTTTTTTTGTTTGTCTGGGTTTTCATGAACTACTGCATCAATGTAAAGTGGCACAGAGACGATCGGATTTCTTAAATAACTTTCAGTTCATCTGCAGTGTCGGGTTTGGTGTTTCTTGCGGTTTCTCTTGACAAAGCACCATAGATTCTCCATGAGGTTCTGGTCAGGGAAGTTTGTTGGCCCATCCTGCACAGCCATGGTGTTTTAATGACCATGTCCATTAAAACAAATTTTGGTACTTTTGGGAGTGTGAGCAGGTCCTAACTTCTGCTGGAAGATGAAATCAGCACCTCCATCATGGCCATCATGAGAAAGAAGCATCAGGCGCTCTTCATCTCCCTGATTGGTGTCTACCCTGACTTTGGACCTAATGAAACACAATGGGTCAACTCCAGGAGATGACATTACTCCCTAAATAATACCTGACTGTAGAAACTTAACACTGGAACTCAAACAACTTTCCATGCTTTGTCCAAACTGGGATCTTACTTTCCCATTGAAATGCAAAATTTACTTTCAATTTGTAAATAGGACATTGAATCTCTGAACAGAAGTCCAGACCTTTTTCTCTTTAGTTTATGAAAGAATCTAACATTTCTCTGGTTAACAAGTGTTTTTATGTGCTTGTCTTTACAAGTATGACTGTGCTAATCCCTGTCGCTGGTGCAGCTTTTCCTACCCCATGTTTTCCTTCCACTGAGCTTTCTGTGAATATGCTGCAGCACCCTGTTGACAGCCAGCCAGCTTACTAAGGAATTATGTTTTTGTGACTCACCCTCCCTAAAACGGTCATAACAGCTGTTTCCTGAAGGTTGTGGAGGCAATGATGTATTTGTATTTCAAAATTCTTTCATTGATCTGGCCCATAAGTCATTATTGTCAATGTCATGACTTTCATATATATATATATATATATATATATATATATAAATCCAGATAGATAGAGATAATTTCTGAATTTAATTACTGAAATAAGCTTCCCAATGATCAAATTTTTTGAGACGCACATCTAAATTTATGTTCAAAGGGTTAAACATTACAGCATATTTACTTAACAGTCATTTCCATTGGGAGCACACAAATATCTTTTTACACTAAAAATCTTTAATGCACTTTTTCATAAAAGTTCAAATAAACATCATTATGCATAGTGTGATCCATGTGGTTAGTTTTATTTTTGGCCCAGTAGTAAATTTGGTGAACTTTGCGAAGTCGTCAATGATTTATAACAACAGAACTCAGCATTTTTGGAAATGGGTTTAAAACAATCAACAAGCATCAGGCGCTGGACCTGCAGTGAAAACAACACTTTTGACCTCCAGCTGAAGGGGGAAATTGCTGAGGTAAACCACTGTGTGCATAAGCTTCTGCTAACAAGGTCTGGATGAATTTAAGAGGGAACTTCGGGCCTCCTGTGCTCGATATGGGAGAGACTTCTACAATGCTGGCTGATATTGCTCTCCCTAAAAGATAAGACGTGATTTTTGCAAAGATACACTTCAGATAATTAATTCTTTGAACTGATCTTACTTTTCATGAGCCTTTTGCTTTATTCACTGATATTGGGTGATTATGACTTTATGACTTGGGGAAGATGTGAGTGTGCTATTATGCTTCCTTGTTTATTTTCTGACAGCTGAAATAACAGAGTTTTCGTTTCGTTAAAAATGGCTCGGGGAAATCACCCATCCTGGCTTTGCTGACCAATATATGGACATCTGAGGAATGGAATCAGGTTTTATTTGAAAGCATCCACTCATAGAGGTTTTGAGCTCATGTACCTGAAAAAGGATCAAATCAGCAATGAGTTTTGTCCATGTTTTGTTCAAGTTGGACTCAAATGAAGACGTGGAACAGAGGCAAGCCGTTCTCAACCTATTTAATATTGCTCCAATAAAAAAACTAAAACTTTTATGCTTTAGTCAAAAACCTATATGGTTTTTATTGGGATTTTCTGTGCTAGACCAACACAAATCAGGGCATACTTAAAAATTATACAATGTTACTTATTTTCTTTTCACAAATTTAAATTCTTAAAAAGTGTGCTATCCATTTGTTTTCATGGCTTATTTATCCTAAAGATAATATTGGAGAACAAAAATAGCCTCTTTCAGATCAAGGAATATGACACGTGTGGAAACACAAAAGCAGAGTTACAACTCGATGGTTTGGATAAAAGTCTAGCCTTATTTTATCAAAGTCAAATCAAAGCCAATTGAGAATCTGTAAAAAGACTTTAATTTCAGTTTCTCTCCTTCCTGTGTAACTAAGCTGGTTTATTTGAGACTGTTCCTTGGCAAAATAAAAATACATAAAAAATATCCAAGGGGTACAAAATACAGATGGACATTAAATATTACTTATACCTGATCAAATTGAAAAGCATGTCTGTTTAAATGATTCAGAGACAGACTCTCCCACAGGAAGTAAAGTGCAACTTTTATTGATGGTATAACAAAAGCTTAACCTCTCCAAAATTAAGCGGTATACATCTCCTGGAAAACAATCTAAAATAATGCTCTGTTTTTATTTATTTATTTATTTTTAAATAAAATTAAGCCAACATGATCTCAGATAAACCAAACAAAACTCACTGCACTGATATTGATTTCACTAACTAAACCAAAATACAAAGGGAGGGCATGAAAAATTTCCCTCCAATTTAAGACTAAAGATTTCTTTTCTAGAATGTCATCATAAGTAAAGTACGAATCAAGGGTGGACTTACTTACACCTATGGCTAACAGTGAAATGTAAGTGATGATGTTATAGTTTTCTTTTGCATGTTTGTAGAGGTCAAAGAGAGGAGGAGTTTCCTGAGTATTTAAACAGCATGGTGAAGGGTTTCAGGGCAGAAGGAGTTTCTTTTTGACAGAGCAGCCTCAACTGTATTTATGTGCTGTAGACAGTAAACAACTCTTCATCTTGACTGAGTTTCTTCAGAGGCTTAAAGAGGAACGTGTTGCTGGTAAGACACATGATCATGACTTCACTTCAAATTATCTAATTAAATCTACAGTCAGGGTTTTTAGGCAGTCGTGCAAACTATCAGTCACTGTCAGTCCTCAGTGTGCAGCTTGCAATTTTAGCAATGACCTTTTATGACTTGAGCTCTCCTTGTGAAGGGAGTCAATGACTTTCTATTGGACAACTGTCAAATCAGCAGTCTTCCCCGCAATTCTTTGGTCAATAACATAGCAATTATCTACTTAAATTACTTTTTGTCAACTGTTTTCTAAGTCGTAAACTCTCATAATATAAATTAACTATTGGAAATATATGAGTCTGTGTGTAATAAATCTATACAATCAACACAATTTCAGCTTTTTAATTAAATATCTGAAGTAAATGAACTTTTTGATTATATTTTGAATTTGTGAGATGCACCTGTATCAATACATTTGTCCTGTAAGATTTTGGAATTGCCAAAGATAATTAAGAAAAAAAAACTTGACAGTCTTGTAAAAATAAAAAGTTATTTCTTCTGTCTTTGCTTTTTAATTTCATACTGAAAGGTGTTAAAAGGTTAAGGGGGCAATTTTATGTAAAATCAACTTTTAAACAAATATTATCAAAGGAAGATAACCTGATAAAAAACACATATGCAACAATGATGTTTTCAGCTGTTCACTGGAATGTAAGTCAACTAAATCGAATATAGGAAAAGTAAATCTTCTTAAACCAAAAACTCTGGTGCCATCAAGTATATGTAAAAACTGGCAATCAGTCTTGATTTCTGTGAGTTTTGACCCTTTTCTTCTCTGCAAAAGTGTTTTTATTCAGTCACAAAGGCAACCTGTTTAAGATTATACCACAGCCAAAGACACTTCAAAGACATCTGGATGCTTTCCCGTGGAAGTGAAACGTGTCTTTGTGTTCTTTTTAGTCACCTGTGGATTTGGTCTTGGAACTTTCCCATGGTTCTCATTTGTTCCCAGTCTCTATATATTTTTTGATGTTCCAGCAATTTTGTTTGGCAGATCAACAGCGGTGGGAAGGTTCACCGCTATTCCATGTTTTCTCAATTTGTGGATGATGATTCAAACTGTGGTTTACTGGAAAACTAAAGCCTAAGAAATCCCTTTTTAACCCCTTAGATATCAATAGCTGCATACGATCCACAGCGGAAGACTATAGAGAGCCATGGCTGCAGTTTCAGGAGAAGGGGGAATAAAATAAAATGAATGTCAGCCTGTTCTGTAGCTTATACATATTCTTTGTTTCAAAACAAAGAAAGTCAACAAGCAGAAACTAGTTTTGGTTGATGTGTTAAAAAATGAAGACAACAAGCAAAACCCACTTTTTGTTGAAACTGGCCTGGGAATGTACCAGGAAAACCTGTTTCTGAGGTAGCAAATGGAACAAACCAAATATTTTGATTCCGGGGGGAGGGGTGCCGTGCTGTCACTAGGACCCAGCTCCATCCGTATATTAATAACTAGAAAAAATTATTATCATTACATTAGATTACAGCTTAAAACATATATTTAAGATATATGTTTTGTACTTAATATAAAAAAACTTTAAATGAAATCCAAACCTCCCCCCCCCCACAAAAGCAGCTACATACGCGGGTCTGTTGTTGCTCAACGTTTACAGTCTCTCCCCATCCCTCCTGTCCTCATTCCTCTGGCTGACTTTTCTGTTTCCTTCAAATGGCTTAAACGGACTATGCCTGCTGCTTCTCACATGGCTGGGAGGTGGAAAACTAACTTAACAGACGGTTTCATGAGTGGACTACGTGAACAGAGCAGGTCAGTGTGAAGTAAGGGGGAAGAAACTCGTTAGCTAAGTTAGCATCGCAGCTGTTAGTTTCATTGAAACTTTGAGCTAATGTGGCTAAGTGAGCTGTTAGCAGTCTGCTAACTCTGCCAGCAAGTTTTACATTTATACGGAAGCCGAATAAATGGTGGAAATTTGGTCGACCTTTAATATTTTAGAATTATTCTAGTAAATTTGGTAGGTTTAGTACAATAACACCCTATTTTGTATGCATTATATAGTTGAAATAATGGTCAGAACAAAGATTTTTCTGTATAAATGTTGTGTTTTATACTAATTTTCCAGCTTTTCTTTGTGTCTTTTGGAAACAGAGGAGTGAAGGTGAGCAGGGACCACCATGGAGACTGTATTCCCCTGTTTCCTCTCTGCAGTTGACCGACTGCCCTGGTTTCTCCTTGCACTGTTTACATCATGGATAGTCCTGGGTTCAGCAGACACAAAGCAGACAAGATGGCCATTATACTCTCAGAAGCCAGTTCTCCTCGTGTGGAACGCTCCCACTCAAGAGTGTGGGACACGACGAGGTGTTACGTTATCATTAGACCTTTTTGACATAGTGGCAACCCCCAATGAAGGCTTTGTCCGGCAGAATCTCACAATGTTCTATAAGGAACGCCTCGGGCTTTATCCCTATTATGATGCTGAAGACACGCCAGTGAATGGGGGCATTCCACAACGTGTCAGTCTCTCTCAGCACTATGAAAGGATGCCTCAGGGTCTTGACAAATACATACCAGACCACCAGGCTAAAGGTCTGTCTGTCATTGACTGGGAGGAATGGCGCCCCTTGTGGATCCGAAACTGGGATGCCAAAGATGTCTATAGAAGAAAATCACGTGAACTGGTGGCCGAAAAGAACCTTAAGTGGACTCCAGAGCAAGTGGGGAATGTTGCGAAACAAGAATTTGAACTTTCGGCTCGCAAATTCATGCTGGAGACCCTGAGACAGGCTAAAAATTTAAGACCGAATCAGCTGTGGGGCTTCTACCTGTTTCCTGATTGTTACAACCATGACTACAAAGGGGGGCTGAAAAACTACACAGGACGTTGTCCTGCTATTGAGATTGAGCGCAATGATCAACTGAACTGGCTGTGGATTGAATGCACTGCCCTTTTTCCCTCCATATACATGGGTTCCATCCTGCGCTCCACTGATCATGGACGCCTGTTTGTCCAGAACAGGCTGAAGGAGGCAATGCGCCTTGCATCGGTTGGGGATGGGTTGGCACGTCCTGTTTTTGTTTATACCCGACCCACTTACAATAGTGAGATGACCCTTTTAACTGAGGTTGGTGGATTGGAGGAAATATTACTGTTGTAAACTGTTATTTTAGTAATCAAGTAATCTTTTATAATTATATAATTATAATCATTTACAATTTGAACCAAGGCTATGTATGTGAGAGAGAGAGGGCAATCACTGAAATATTTTTATTTAAAAAAGACAAATAGTTTGGAGTTGATCTTTAAAGTTGCCTGTAACATTTAATATTTGCAATTAGCTTATTAAGGTTGGACTTTACTATAAAAAAAAATCTAAATTTGGTGTGTATTTCTAGAGAACGTGGTTCCTTACCTAAACTGAGATTTCCAAAAGTTTGCCTGCTTGTCTAAATCCAGCATGCTACATGACAAACTGAGGCTGAACGTTTAAAAAGATAAAACAGAGAAGCGGCAATATGCTTGTTCTTCTTGGTATCTCCAGAATCATCTCTCAAGTCAATTTACTTCCTTGATAATTGAACAAAATGCCCCATGGGGTTTATAAATTGATGTAACAAGGGTGAATGTGAAAACCAAACTAAAGAAATAAGTGTCACCTGGTGAAGTCCAGCGGTCTGTCGTTTTAAAAAAAACAACTTATACTTTAGCTCAGATCCCTTTGAAGAGTTAAATAGTTATTTAATTTACACCTGCTGATTCAAGTTTACTGGCCAGGTTTGTGCATGTCAAAGAATTTGGCTTCTATTCCTATTGTGCAGACATTTTACATGTAATTATGCTAATATGGTGGGAACTTAAGTTAACATATTGATTGTGATAAGTTAGATAAAAAAATGTTTAACAAGATAAACAAAATACCTCCACCAGATTATTATTTTTCTGAGACATTCATGTAAACCACAATAATTACTAATATGTTTGGGTTTGGTTTTTTTTTTTCATGTTTTTGTCCATAAAATAGCTATTATTTAAACCATCATATATTTAACTGTTAGTTGTAGTTACATTTAGAATCCACAGCTCTATTTGTAACTAGATCTCAGATTCTCTATAATACATCTTATACAACTAAAGTATTCATACACATCCTTTGCAGAGAGATTTGGTCTCCACCATTGGCGAGAGCGTTGCAATGGGAGCTGCAGGAGTGATCTTCTGGGGGGACACCTCCTACGCAAGTAGTGTAAGAGAAATACTTTTCCTAGTCCTCTCATGTTGTTTAGGCTGCTGTTATGTATTTTTGAGTTAATATCTGTCCTCTGTGCTGCAGACCAGCTGCTCTAACTTGAATAACTATCTGCTGGGACCGCTGGGCCGGTACCTCCTCAATGTGACCACAGCAGCAGAGCAGTGCAGCCAGAAATTGTGCAAATTTCACGGTCGCTGTCTTCGCCGAGCACCAGACAGCGACGCGTATCTGCACCTCAGCCCCTCCACTCACAAGATCACAAGTCAGAGCGGAAAGTTGGAGGTCACGGGATCCCCGGGCCAAGCAGAGCTGAAGACCTTCCGTCAACACTTCAAGTGCCAGTGCTACAGTGGGTACAGGGGTGAAGGCTGTGAGCAGAGAGCAAGAGGGCAGAATAGAGCCGCCTCTGTTTTAGGGACGTGGCCTCCCTGCTTTCTGCTCCCACTCGGACTTCTCTCACTGCTTCATTGAGGAAACCAGGAAACCAAACTATTCTCTGGTTCTGCCAACACCGAAAGGGAACGTTTTGGTTTTCTGGCCTGAAAACAAAAATTAACTGTGTTGTGGAAGCATCGCTTCGGGAGCAGCGGATGCTCAGTGCGGAAATTCAGACGTTTCTATGGTAACAGGTTTGTATTTCATTTCACATTGAACTAAAACTACAGCGTGTGTTTTCTGGAAAGTATTGTTTTTGTATTTATTTTATAGTAAACATAATGGGTCAATTAAAATGTTAAAACTGGAAACATGGATTTATATTTCACTTGCGTATATTGTTGAAACTTCAGATGTATCATAAAATCTTAATTGCAGGGAAGGACTTGATGAATCAACCTTTAAGTTGTAATGGAGCCTTAAACAACGTATAAAATATTATACCATCTTAAACCTCTCACATCCGTAAAGAAACAGTGTAGCTGGACCTTCCTGTTTCATTCCAGATTTATGCCTTAACATGGCTAGAAAATGCTCTGCTTATGGCTGCATTTTGTGTTAAATGTCATGTTTTTTTACAGTAACATTCAGCTTGATACCGTATATTGTACAGTTTATGAATTACACTAATGTCTTAATGTTGTTTACGGTCAATGAATGAAATATCCAAACATTGGGATATTTATAATTTAATACATTATATTGCAATATTTAATATTAGAATATTACATCATACCAAAACAAAAAACATTTTAAAAGAAATGTTGACTTTATAAAATGAATTGTTCAATATCTGTTTTTGTTGTTTTCACAAAGTAATTTTAATCAGAAAAAAGCCTAATTAGAATGCAGACTCAAATGTATTTGATTTGAACAAAATTTTATTGAAAGATTATTTTGAATTATTACAATGAATTATTTTACACTTGTCTTAACTAACAAGCCAAAAATATGGGACCATGGCATTCAACTAATATCACTAATGATTTTTATCATTTTTAGTTTCTTCATAAAAAGTTTTAGCTATTAGAATGAAAACATGATATCAATATTTGGGACTTTTTTATTTATTTAAAAAAAAATTTAAAGGTCACTTGGTTTCACAGTCATTTTTTTTATCAGTTGATTTTTCATCTATAAACCAATTTAAAGATGAAAAAATTTGTTTTTTTTTTCTGATTAAAGGAGATTGGCTGACTGAACAGTTTCAGATTTCAATTAAACAAAACAATTGTTTTGTTTATGTAGCCATTTTTAAACCTGCACTTTAAATACTTATTCTCTTGGTACATTGAGCTTCTGTCATGTACTTCCATTTGTGAAAGGTTGTGTCTTGGTGTATGGCAGTCTTAGGCTTCTGTCAGTGGAGAGCAGTACTAGCTGTTTTCTCCAGAATTGTTCCATGTTTGAATTATTTTCCACTGTGAATGTTGTCCAAAAACAAATGGGTAAACGATTGTTGTACATTTCTTAAGCATTTCTGTTTTATTGTTTTAAGAGGCATGAGTACGATTTTGAACACTCTGTGCCACTCTGTTTTATTAGCAGCTTTGCCTCGGTATTTATAAGATTTACTATAAATATAAAATCTATTTTGCAAAGATTTACTGCTGTTTTTTTATATATTGCATCTGCCAAAATCAAGAAGCTATCTTAAACCTTTCATGTTCATATTTTATGCTGGAGAATTTCATTATTAAAATTATGACTTCATGATAAGCTATCTGTCCCCTGTTTCCTAAATACAAACATAAATATATATCTAACTTTAGAAACATTTAAACGTGGCAGACCGATCTTTAAAAAGGATTTTTTTTAAAGATCGGAGCACACAGGTTTTTCTCTTGCTAAGACAAAGTTGTGCATGCTCTAATAACTAAGTTCCATTGCATGGAATATAGATGCACAGTTATCAGTCCCAAAGAGCTTTATTTAAAAAATCTTTCTGTATCATATTGTATCAGAAAACCAGGTGGAAAGTTAGGCTCACAGCCTAGGAGCAGGGTTCAATCTTTGTATGAGAAGAGAAATAATGCGGATTACCTTAAAGGAGGAGTTTGTTAGGAATGTTCTTTAGGTAAAAAGAGTGTCAGGCAAGTCAAGTCAAAAGTTAGAAATTGAAGGTGTGATGTTTAATGTTGTTGGTGACTATGCACCACAGACAGGTTGTGAGTTAGAAGAGAAGGAGAAATTCTGGAGTGAGTTGTATGGAGTGATGCAGAATATCCAGAGTGTTGATAGGAGGGAACAGAGGTGATGAGGACGTGATGGGCAGGTGCGGCATTCAGAACAAGAACACAGAAGGACAGTTGGCGCCAGACTTTGCAGAGGACAGGAATGGCTGTGGTGAATACTTTCTTCCAAAAGAGAAAGGAACACGGTGACATACAAGAGTGGAGGTAGGAACACACAGGTGAATCACATCTTGTGAAAGAATTCAATGACTGCAGCGTTGTGGCAGGTCGTTGGTAATGAGTAGAATGCAATGACGTGTGATCAAGGGCTATGGCAATATATCTGGTCATATTTTATAAAATACCATTCTTTTTCCCAAAAAACAAATAAATGTTTTAAATCTACTGAAATAGAAGAGATGGTTAAGAATGAGGAAAATGAATAAACAAGGTGCAGGTAAATATGTCCAAAAAATGACTTGGTAAGAGTCTTAATAAAGAAACTATGTGGTAAACTGCTACTCAAGGACTGAATAACATCTCATTTACTGGTGCAAGTATTATAAAAATAACAATGATGATCACGTTTGTTTTTTTGTTTTTTTATTGAGGTCTATATTTTGTTTTGTTTTTAATTAATGTAACTAAAGTTGGCACACACGTTTTGAAATTAAATAAATATTATGAATAGAATATTTCGAAATTTTGTAATTAATAAATTTTTTTCTTGTAGATTACTTTGTAAATTTTGTAATAATGTAAGCTTTGTAATCATTTCCATAAACGTCTGCGTTCGTTTGCAGGAAATTGCGTAAAGGGCTGAAATAGTTGTTTTGTGCACCTCGGAAAAAGTTCCGACGAGCAACAAACGGTCGACAGCTTTGTAAATAAATATAACAGCACATTTTAGATTTACGAGTCTTGACTTTTATGTGTTGCTTATAATATTTGCTCCCGACTCATTTGAGTAAAGATCTGACATTACATTTATAGTATGTTTATTTTTTTTCTATAATAATAAGAAGAAGCTTTAAGCAGTAGTAGCCTTCAGCCTCAAGTCTGTCAGAAACAATTCCCGCAACAGCCAGACATGGAGAAGACATGATGAGAGCCAGGTGCTTTTATTTCTGAGCGCATAAGGTTGAATTGTCTCCTTTTTGTCGGTATGTATATTTTCTTCAAAACGCCTCATTCAAGCATATTGACAACAAAAGAGCTACTGTTAGCTTCTGTGTGCAATTTGGCTAATTAACTGCGACTGATTATGTGGACTGCGGTCAAACACTGTAAATCCTTTGTCCCGGAGGATTAGTTGTAATCTATCGCTGGTGGTTCATTCATCTGTTTAACATAGAAAGTCACCTCTACATGCAAGACTCAGCTGATATTATGAAGTGTAGACTGATGTGCAATGAGAACAAATCAGCTCTACTTTGAAGGTGTAATCAGAGGTGGGTAGAGCAGCCAAAAAGTGGAAATGGTGCCCAAGAAAAGTAGAAGTAAAAAGAAGCTATTCAAAAAATGACTCGGTGAGGGTTTTCAAAAAGAGAATATGGCAACACAGCTACTCGTAACATCTCATTTCATTTATGAAAAATGGGCTAACCTAAAAAGAAATAAGGTTATGGGGAAATTCTGGTATTTTCAGGAATAAGAGAAGAACTCAATTGAAATTAATAACATCTTGAAAAAGTAACAAATTCAGGTAGAAAAAAACAAGTTAAAATTATATTCTTTTTCATGACATAAAGCTGTTACACTTTGTGTTCACTGTGAATAATGAATAGAACAGTGCCTTGTACTTCCATTGGCAAAATGTTGTGTATATTTGCTTGACCTGCAAAAGTGTCCAAACAGTTTGTGTTTTTCTTGTGTATATTCTTTTTAAAATGCCACAAAATATTTCAGTGTAATCATAAAGAAAAAAACTGCACTTGAAGTTAGAGTGCTGTGTATTTAGTCATGATTACCTGAACAGGTATGTTACTAACTTCACCATATTATTCAGAGGGTGACCTAAGTAATATAGCAATAACTGAAAGTTGTCGTTTCCTGTCTGACTCTATTGCTCCTCACATGACATTCAAGATATTTTTACCCCAGAAAATCTATAACACCTCTTCTACTCTTTGACATTCCTGGATATTCATTTCCTGTGCATATTTTTTGCAGTCATCTCGGACAGTTTAGCTCATATCAATGTCTGATCTTTGACTAGGCCACTTTGATTCTTTTCCAGCCATTTGCTTTCAACAGTCCTGTTGAATCATCCAGTTATAGCTGTTGGGACAGATGGCCACACATTTAACGATTGCTGCTCAGTATATCAAATTGCATCTGTCATCACATTAGCCATGAGAACTATGCCTTTCAACAATTTATCTGCTGCTCTATGTATTATATTATTTTCATATATCACTTCATTTGTTAGTAACGTGTTTTGTTTACAACTGCTGTACACCACAAGTTTAAACTTGATTTACTTATTTTATTATTTTGTGTATAGGGGGAAAAAAGGAAATGTTGTACAAAAGGTTTTCAGACTCAATTTATCGTGTGCAACTTTCTCCAGGTCATTCATCATATCGATATGAATTTCCTGCGTAATCGTCTCGTTATGCTGGGCCTGATGTTGTTGGCCACATTACTGCTGTACCTGCTGCTGCCATCCATTCGCCAGGACAACATGGACCCGTCCAACGAAGCTCGAACAATCGGGCTGGTGGGAGCTGCTGGTCCTCCCGGACCCCCGACCCTCAATGTGTCCATTCGCACTGGACAGCTTCCCGGAGACCCCCCACTGTTTTTCCGAGAAGCGTTACCTGTGGATCGGGAGGGGCAGCAGATACTGCCAAAGTGAGCAGACTTTTGGAAAAGCAGTTTAACGGTTTTTAGCTGCAAACTGTTCTTTAGCATTTGTTGTTTGATTAGATTGTCGTCCTCATGATTGTCTTCTTATGTTTGAGTTTGCTACTCGGACGTAAGTTTGTGTAACAAACTTATGTCTCTGTTCAGGCTGCAGATGGTCCTTCTGCACGGCCAGGCTTTTACATCCAAAACCTGGGAAGAACTGGGAACTATGGCCGTGCTAGCAGCTAATGGATATCAGGCGTTAGCTATGGACCTGCCAGGTACACCTCGGACCTTACTTTAATATATGAGCAGTAACTGATAATATAAATATTTAATAGACATAAGATTAATTGTCTAATGTTAAATTAGACTGAAATTATAGTCGTTTAGCGTCCGCTTAGACCTTCTTTCAGTGTTCTAGTGTGGCTGCCATCCTGAAGAGGGCGCCACTGGTCATCTTGTATTGATTCAAAATTAAAGATGGCGGCGCCATTCCACTCCATGTAACCCAGAGACGGTAAAACGGTCCAAATGTTGTCCCGTGTGGGATGCAAGATTTACTTCATACAGTTGTTTTGTGAAATACATTTATAGTTTAAACATATGATATTTAAATACATTTAATCCTGTAAAGATTGCTTTAAAGCTAATCTAAAAATTTTACCATCCTATTAACTTTTATGTTTTCAGGGGTTCTATTGAAAACTGCTTAAGATATTTTAAGCGAGTGAATAGTACTGACACAACAAAAGAAAAAAGAACCCATACAAACATTTTCTTTTTAAAATTTACTGCAGGGTTTCAATAATTGTAAAAATTGTCAAATAAATAAAAGTAGTTGGTTTGAAATGCTTGTTTTCAACCACAGTGCCCTCTTGTGGTTGAAAGTATTTTTTTCACTTCAGTTGTCATAATCGTTCTTTCAGTGCAGTAACAATTTACTAACATTTTAACATTGCTTGTTCATGAAGTGTGCCATGCTACCGATACATACAGACTGTAACATAAAGAATACATTTCTTACACAGTTTTTACAGATTACACACATTTTCCAGTTACATTTGCTAAAATATAAATGTTATCTTCCATAAACCTTTCATCAAGGTTATGGGAAATCGCCAGACTCCGAGGCTCTAAAGACGGAGCAGAATCGGGTAGACCTCATCTCGCGGTTCATGGAGTCACTGGGTGTCAGGGCTGCTGTCCTTCTGAGTCCCTCGATGAGCGGACATTACTCCATCCCGTTCCTCATGAAGAACAGTGCTCAGCTGCGTGGCTACGTCCCTATAGCACCAGTTGGTACCCGGAGTTACTCTGCTCAGCATTACAAAAAGATCCAGGTGAGTGGACCCCTGTAGTGACTGTAGTGATCATTGTACATCACATAAACAAGTATAATTTAATATAAAGCACCATTGCATCAGTTATTTGTCAAGATATTAAAGAAATACTTAAAAATATTTTTTAAATTCTTGTTGTTATAACTCGTCTTCTTTCTTTTTACATTCTGACCTTAATGGGCCCCATCATGCAGAAATATCTACAGAAAATACTATTTATCTAGTAGCTTCTGTGTTACCCACAGTTTTATTATGTTAGGTGACATAATAACAAGGTTTTTGTTGCCATATGTTCTCAGAATTGTTAAAATTTTATTCTGTACCAAACTTAAGACTAAACCTCTTGATGAAAAGGGGTTTAATTTGAAAACTGCACACAAAGCTAAAACTGCATCAACTATTTTTTCTCCCTATAAAACATTAAACAAGTCATAACAGTTTTTCTTTAAGGTAAGTCAGACATCTTTGGCGTTGTTGGCCAGTGATTGTGTTCACACCGCTGAGGGAAGGTCATTTTAAAATTCCTGTTTAAATGCTCATGCCTCCCCCACAAAAGATTAGCAGCCTTCATAAGAACCACATTGGTTTCATAAAATGCTGCCGCTGGTATAAATTCTAGCATTGACATTGTCTAATCTGTTTGATTCCTTTTACCGTTTCTCTTTGTAGACTCCCACGCTAATCGTTTTTGGCGCCTTGGACACAAATCTGGGTGCCCAGTCTCACAAGAACCTCATCCAGCTTCCCAATCACGAGGTGCTGAAATTAGAAGGAGCTCGGCATGCTTGTTACATGGACAAACCCCATGAATTTCATCAAGGTTTGATCAAATTCCTTGACAAACTCAAGCAAGATATGTAGCGGAGGAGGAGGTGTTCAGAAATGTGAAGAAAAGATGAGCAAGGAAAAAGAAATCTTAACGCTTTGGAGATGACAAAATGTTTTAAGATCTTTCTTTTTCCTATCAACCCTTAGAAAGAGAAAAGGGGCATCACAGGGAATTTTGGGAGATTATATCAGATGTCAGTGTTATGAATGTAATGGGTTGTAAGTTAAATGGCCCCTGTAAATATGAGACCAGCTGCACACAGCTTGTCAGTTTACTCTTGAAAATAATAAAACTAGCAATGTACGTAGTTGGGTGTTTTACATGTGGGTCTTGTCTCTGGTTGCTTTTAAAGACATTTCATGTGTTTGCTTATATGTCACTATTTCAGCAGTTGGATAACTGTATATATGTAAATGCTGCTCTTGCCTATATTTAAAAGATTTTGTTGTACTTTGACATAGAGTACATTAGAAATTAACACTACTCTCAACTAACTAATATAATCAAATTGGTTAAAGAAATCCAAAATGATCGAAATTAACAAATTAAAATAGTTTTAACAAAATAAAACTAGAGTATTTAGATGGACATTTAGATGTTGTTGATAAAATTCTAGCAAATGTGGACAATCAAGCCAAACAAAAAGATATTAAAAAATATATATTGAAGCTTCTTGAAATGAAAAGTAACTGCATTGTTGTTCTTTATGCAAAATATTAAGAAACACTAAAGGTTTTTTGGAAGCCGTCATGCTGTTTGTTTTATATTGTGTGAACTCAGCTGGAAGGGACATGTTCTTTGAATCTCCACATTCTTAGCACTGTTGTTGTTTACATAAAAAAGAGGACTAAATTAAAATGTTTATTTTTTGTTACTGCTAATTTGTTATTCCCATTAATATGTGTATTGATATGTGTACTTTAGCTTTGATCTGTGAAATCCTCTCAGTAACTTCATATTTTATTAATAAAGTAGGAGGGACATTTTCTATTTATTTTTAACCGTTTTGACCGGTATGTTTAATGCTGTGAACAAGTTTAAATAAATGTCAAAACATTAAGGCAATAAATAAACTATTGCAATATTCAGATGTGTTTTTTTTTTATTTCAGTATGGGTCTTTGAATGTCACTAGTTTATAAAAATAGAAAATGTCAATACAAAACCTAAATGGTAAACACAGTATTGTAAAATACAGAAAAAAAGTGTTATGACTTGTTGATGCAAAAGTAGATTTGAATAAGACAGAAAATCAACCTATGTGCATGTATCGGATTAAGATTGGTAAATAATGAACTGGAAAGATTGTATGTTCATTAAAACTGAAAGATATTTCCCATTTGAAACTCAAGTTATGTGCATAGAGTGAAATAAAACAGAACAAAACTGTCATTAAAACCCTTTTTAATGATAAACAAATTATTGTGAAAATGCAGACTCATTTTCAGGTCTGAGTGAAAGCTAGTTCTCTAGTCTGTTTTCTATAGAGAAATGATTGGGCAGGACTTGTGCTATGAAAAGTATTTCACCTGATTTGTTTTTGAACAGGTGAACAAGGAGAAACTTGTCACACACGCATTCCTGATTACTTGCAGACTTCTGTCGGGAAACTACTTAAGAAGAACCTGTCTGACATCACAAAATAGGCTAAAAGATTTAAAAAAGCAACTAATTTAGAACAGATGAGAACATCATTAACATTTATTAGTCCAGAAAGGGTGCCAAAGCCATTTTCAAGCTTTCAGGGCTGCAGAATCAAAGTGAGTCATCATCCACAAACGGAGAAAACATGGAACGGTGGGAAACATTTTCAGGAGTGACACCTAATTATTAATATGTGATGTTAGGGTTAAAGTCCAGTTCTTATCTACATCAGTTACACATTATATGGTCACAGTTTGGAACAAAGCTAACATTTTCACCTGAAATGAAAATGCATGTCCCTGAAATGGATTCAAACACTAGAAACCTGGAAATAGTAGCTAGGAATAGGTATTGGCTGGTCTCTGGTCAAACACACTGGGATTTTATGCTGACATTTTTGCAAGGACAAGCGTCACCTTTCCTATTTATTTGAGGTTTTCCCTATTTAGCTAAAAAAATGTAACAAGGGAAATACTGAGATTCATTACCCATAGATTCACCTTTTTTGTTGTTAGTATTTCTGGTGACATAGTAGCCAAAACTGCATTTCTTCCGAACTCTAGAATATTAGCATCAATGAAATAGATTTTTATTTGAAAAAAATGCCAACCTACTAAAAACGTTTAATAATGTACTACATGATTTTGAACTCGATATTTAGTTTGGACTCCTTCACAATAATAACTGCATCCATGCAACAGGGATGCAGTTATTATTGCAACTGAAAAAGGTGATCAGCCTGCAGGTCTGCTGAGCTGTTAAGGAAGCCCACACTCCACTCTTCCTTCACACACTGTGACCTTTATTTCCAAATGAAATGCAAAATGATCTAAGAGACATTTGGGCCACTGAACAACAGTAAATCCTTTCTCTCAGTGATAAGAAATTTGTCAAGTTGTGCATGGTCCAGGAGTCGCTACATACAGAACTCTGAATAACCAGCTTGTATGGTAATGCCTTGTTGCGATTACCAACAGTCTTTTCTGAGGTTGCGTTTTCATCTTTATTTCCATCTTCATTTCATTTCATCTAATATTCCGATAATGTAATAAAACTTAATTAGTTTCACTTTTTGAATTAAATACATTACCTCTCTCATATTCAGAAATATATGCAAGTACTGAATAAGGACGCGTTACAGCTATTAAATGATAAATGAGCTTGCCATACTGGACGAAGTCTGTTTGAGAAATGGTATCGCCCAAATTAGGGGTGTTTTGTGTTTATTTATTTTTTTAAATATCGTGTTCGAAGAATCACTTTAAAGTATTTATGACTATTAATGTCAATATAAATTAGTTTAAACTCCAAAACTTTAGTTTTTTGGGGGCTTTTTAAGGGAACAAAGTGTTTAAGAAGAGGTGAGATCCCCCTACAGGCTGTTTACTTTTTGTGGGTTGACTGCCTCCGGTGAGTACAGCCAGTGAGTAATCTTAACTAATCCTTAAAAGTAAAACAAATATGCACATATATTCTATTTGACCTCTTGCGCCGACAGTTTGGCTCAAGCTAGTCAATGAGGAAGGAAGCTGCCACTGCTGCTGAAGCTCAGGTTACCTTTCACAAGGCTAGCCGACTGTTAGCGTGACATTAGCAGCAGAACTGAGAGCGGAAAACAGGTACGGTATCTGCACCGACAGCCTCCGGAAATGACCGAGTTCACCGTCTAAATATGAGATATGATTGGACACTTCTGACTTGTATACTGGCACAGTTGACCGTAAATACGTTTTGTGTTTTTAAGGGAGTGAAATCACACCATGCTACCGGACAAGGACGGTCCAGTCATTGGAGGGGGTCAGGGCTCCCCTGAAGGAGAGGACCCCTCTGTGACTCTGTTCAGGGAATACCTCCGTCTTAAAACCGTGCACCCTGACCCCGACTATGGTGAGACTCCTTTTGTCACAAGCAAAGTGAAATCATATGTTTAAATATCCCTCTAAACAAGTTTTGTTTGTTTTCACTACTTTTTATGTTGCTAATATTTGATCAATGCAAGTTTTTATGTGCTACTTATTGCACAATGCAACTTAGTTGAAAATATCTTTAAAGCTTATTCTATTGTTGGAGCAGGTTGTTGTATTACCCGCTTCTTTATCAAAGTCCAAGTTCTTATCTACATGAGTTACATATTATATGCCCACAGTTTGGCACAAAGATGACATTTTCACTTGAAGCAAAAACGTATGTCCCTGAAATGGGTTCAAACACAAGAGAACTGGCAATAGTAGCTAGGAATAGGCATGGACACCAATGTTGATGTACACAAAGATTGTAAGCACCTATGAATTCAATTCCTCAATTTTTTGTATCATGCCTGCAGTTTAAAGTTATTTAAAAGAAATGAAATGGAAATCTAAATCTCTGTCTGTATGGATCTTAAGAACATACAGAGATTTGTGCTTAAGCTCTGTCTGTACAAATCTCTGTACAACACATTGCTTTTTCTGGTACAAATACATTATTAGTTCATACCTGCTAACAAAATGGGATGTTCTTGACCTCCGTACATTATTTCCGTGCTGTTTTCCACATTTTGTTGCCTCAGTTTTGTGAAAAAACCCCTCACAGCAACACAAAACCATAAAAAAAAAAAAAACTAACTTCTCTGTCTCAAAAACACAGTGTCAAGAAATTCAACCTTGCCAATTTTGCTATTTATATTTTTGCTTGGAAAATTAGCTTGAGAAACTGTGTTTCAGCGTATTTTTTGTGGACACTCTAATTTTGTCTTATTGGGATTTAAAAGTCTCTAAAACATGCAGAAGTGTTATAATATAGCTGGTTTCTGAATTAGTATTTTTTTATTATTATACTAAACTTTCACAGCAGTAAAGAACCAACAAGAAAAAGATTAGTGCCAGAGAATTTGAACATATCTATTGATGTTAAAACCAGCTGTGTGTTTTTCCATTTGTAGATTCTGCTCTCAGGTTCTTGGACAGAATAGCAGAGGAGCTGGAGCTTCCCATGAAAAAGATTGAGGTGATTTACTTCATGATATGATCAGATGCAAGCAATCTGTAAGCTTGTGACAGATGTTTTGTAATTCACCCGTCCGTCTGCTCTCAGGTCTGTCCAGGAAGAGTTGTATCTATCATGACATGGGAAGGGACGAAACCCGCCTTAAAATCCGTCTTACTGAACTCCCACACAGATGTTGTACCTGTTTACCAGGTACGAGCTTGACCTCGGTTTTGTGAGTTACTGTCCTGTTATTACCTGAGACAGATGAGTAAGGAATAGACTTGGTATCAATCTCTTCTCCAGGAGCACTGGAAATACGATGCTTTCAGTGCTATGAAAGATGCTGAGGGTAACATTTTTGCCCGTGGATCTCAGGACATGAAATGTGTGACTATACAGTGGGTATAAAAATAAAAACTGCCATAATAGCTTCTTTTGTTGAACAGAATTTTGACTCTAGTTTTGTTGTGATCTTCACTTGTGTTTATGTGCAATGAGAACAACTTGTTTAATCACTGAACCTGCTCTCTTGTCTGTTCAGACGGTTTCTTTGTCATAATACGTGCTGAGTTTGGTATTTGTTGTCTGGAAAGATACATTCAGGCGGTCAGAAGACTGAAGGCGCAGGGATGGAAACCAACACGGACTGTGCATTTAATGTTTGTTCCTGGTAAGTTATTTGACTGGGTCCACACTTCATACATCAGCTATTCAGGACTTTAGAAGAATGTCATAAAGCGTCTTTCATTGGAAAGTCTGATAGGATGCAGAAAGACAAGAAGGCTATAAATATGACACCTTGAGGCCTCTAAGTCTAAAGAACAACAATGAGGAGAATCTAGAGGTTTAGGAGTAATGTCAGAAACAGTCTTTTTGCTCTCCTACCATCATAAACCTCCAGATGATGCTAATATGTGCTGGACCTTTATATATGCCAAATCGCTTTTTGTCCACTGTTATGTGTGTATAGTAGAGGACGTGTGTTGCTGTGGGCTTGTTTTACTTCTTAAGAGCTCAAGGCGTTATGAACACTGAAGTGCCAGGGCATTTAAAAAATAAAAATGAGCCCGCTCTTTGTATCTGTAAAGTGTAAGTGTTTTTCTGTAATGTTATTAAATACATTATAACATTTATGGAACAAATTTACAAGGGAAAACTATACTTGTGGCCATTGTTGAAACCAACTGAAAAACTCGATGTAACTGTTTAAAACTAGATAATCTTTCAGTAAAAAAAAAAAAATGTGTTTAAAACTTTCACAACTCTGATTATGAGATTTATTTTTTCAGATGAAGAAGTTGGAGGCCATAAGGGAATGGAAACATTTGTGACGCATCCAGAGTTTCAAAAGTTAAACATCGGCTTTGCTCTGGATGAAGGTATCTTTATAATTTTTTTTATGCATTCCTAAAAAAACATGTATTTGGATTAAATTAAATTGAGCCCATAGAAAGGTAGTTACGAAAAACATCTGGACTGTAAATGAAGCATACTTAACAAGTATTATGTAAGAAACAGGATAACATTTTAAGGAGGAATTACTATTTAATCATGTAAGAGATCAAAGTTGTGTAACGCATATCTTCCTTGAAGACTGCTCAATAATCTAAATTGTAAAAAATCTTTGAAGAAATTGTAAGTCTGAGACAACATGGGTTTCCTTCAGAGTCTAACATTTTGTCCTGGTATTTTTCCATCCTGGATGCAAATGGAAAATGCAAATATAGCATGGATTTTCTTATTGTTTGGATTCCCACTCTTTAGTCTCCATCCCATAATATAAAGAGATCTGTCAGTCTATCTGGTTTTGTAGAAATACTTGCCATAAATTCATAGTGAACTTATTTAAAACCCTTTTCAGAGACTGAACTTTCTTGTTTGTGTTCTGGAGGTCTGGCCAATCCTGGTGAGGCTTTCACTGTGTTTTATGGAGAAAGGAACCCCTGGTGTGAGTATTCAACACATATAAGGATGTAAGGCTCCTGCACGGCTTTCAGTCTTTCTGCCCAAGAATGAAAAGAAAACCTGACCACGGTCTCCTTTTCAGGGATTACTGTCCGCTGCCCGGGAAGTCCTGGTCATGGCTCTAGGTTTGTGGAAAACACAGCTGCAGAAAAACTTGTAAGATCCTTTCATTTTTCTCCCAACATGTTTAAAACATTTTTCTTAAAACATTGTGTGCACTGAGGTTTTTTTTTTTTTTAGCTGAACTGATCATTTTTAATAGTATAAATCACAAATCTTAGCATAAATCAGTTGTATAAAAGTAAATCTTCTGCCAAGCTTACAAGCAATAAAATCATTGAATCACAAATTTTCTCATTACAAAAACTGAGACAAAACAAATCAGTTTCTTTTCCTTGTTACAGCGACAAGTCATCAACTCTTTTCTGGACTTCAGAGAGAAGGAGAAACATCGGTGAGATAGTTTAGATTCCCCTGCATTAAATCGTCTTTTATGTGAAAGTCTGAATTTTTTTTATATTGCACATTATTCATATTCCAGCTTGCTTTAGTTTAAAATGAGTAAGAAAGTGTGATGTACTAGTATTATTAGTTATGTTAAGAAATGTAAAAAAAAAAAAAGAAACCTTTTTTTAGTAATATTGAGCTTTGAAATTTCAATATCAATTTTCAAAAGCGATCTTGTCTGAGTAAACTGTAAACAGAGTTTTCAGAGGTGCACAAGCTGGCATCATATTTTGTAAATAATGGCGTGTGAGGCCAGCTGAGTACTTTCATTTCAACTGTCGCAGTTTGTTTGGGTTATTGGAGACTTCCTCCATCATCTTGTGGTTTACTCTCAGGGCGAACTTGAACGTTCAGGTATTTTTCATGGCAAAATTTGTTCATTTGAATTTTCTTTGAGACGTCTTTCACTCTCTTACCAGACTCAGAAGCTGCTGAGTAAAAAAGTTGTAAACGTAAACAGCTGCTTTGATGTGGCTGCGTTATTTTAACCATTTTGTGTGAATAAATGTGGAGAAAATCCTATTTTTCTTCTTTACTGTGGTTTGCATCATGCATTACTTTTTACAGACAGTTTTACATTTGTTTTAATCATTTTACTTCTATTTCCAGGTGTTATGCATAATTTATATTAAATATCCATGTTTGTCCTGATTTAAAAAAAAAAAAATTTTTAGCAGTTGTAGTTGCCCTCCTGTGGCAGTCATAGTTTTCCTTTTTGAATGTGGCGTTTCTCACTGCCCTTGTTATGTCTGGCAGGTTAAACACCAGTGAGTGTTTCACACTGGGAGACGTCACCACTGTGAACATGACCATGGTTAAAGGAGGCGTGGCCTACAATGTCATCCCAGCTGAAATGGATGTCAGCTTCGACTTAAGAATCCCCCCCACAGTAAACCTCCAGGTGCGTAATGCTGCATTATTGACATGTAACTCCACAGCGAAGAACCCTCATGTTTAATGTAAACGCTGAACATTAAACATTCAAATTCCTCATCAGGAGTTTGAAAAGCAGATCAAGCAGTGGTGTAAAGATGCAGGAGAGGATGTCACGTATGAGTTTGCTCAGGTCAGTGAATTTCCTCCAGGTTAGACAAACAATCTACTGAACTATGTGATCGACTATTGGCTGCTTCTCTCAGTGACTCATTCTTTGCCGGTTTGTTGGGTTTTGTTGAATGAAGCTAAATAGTTTCTTTGCAGAAACACATGAACCAGAACATCACATCCACAGCTGAGAACGATCCCTGGTGGAGCGCATTCAGTGCCGCCTGCAAGTCATTGTGAGTACTTTGCAGGTCAGATGTTGACATGTAAATCCTTCATGTCAGATTATTTTAGGAGTTTTTAACTGTTTGATCAATAAGTTCTTTTTCTGGGATGCAAAAACCAACTGGAACTAAATTTGGAAACAGGGTGCACAACTTTGAATTGAGGATAAGAACTGGGAGTACTGCGTTGGATTTTATGTATTTCACACCCAGAATTATACATAATGGCCTAAATATAGTCATACTCATGGAACCCTGTGTTAATGAAACAAAATGACCAATAAATGCATTCTTATACAAATTGAATTTAACTCTCCTCAAAGTTATTTCAAAAATGCTGAGCTTTTGGATCATTTGCCTCCACTTATTACATCTGCTTTAAGTTTCCTGTGAATCAGTTCTCCTGGTGTACAGTAAATGTGAGACTTTTACTTGCATGCAGTACTCAAGCATAACATTTAGATATTTTCATTTGTATTTTAGTTTAGACAACCCATCTAAGGTTTTTCCTTCATAAGTTTTCTCAAATCTGCTGCAGATGCTTATAAAATTCTTGTTCCTGTGTTTGGCGAGGAACAGTTTTATTTATTCATCACAGTGCCTGGAAATGCTTTGCATTTGTTATGTATCATACCATCATCTCCACTGCAGGAATATGACTTTGGAAAAGGAGATATTCCCAGCTGCCACCGACAGCCGTTTCATCAGAGCAGTGAGTATTAAAAAAAGCCTGCAGCCTTTTTGTGACCATTTAAAATTACACAATTGAATCAGTCTTTGTCTCTGACCTGTTTTTTAATTACTCCAGGTGGGCATCCCTGCTATTGGCTTTTCGCCAATGAACAGGACCCCCATTCTGCTGCACGATCATAACGAACACCTGAATGAGCGAGTCTTCCTGAACGGCATCGGCGTGTACGAGAGGCTCATCCCGGCTCTGACCGCCGTTCCTGCCTCGCCTGACGAGGCTTAGTCGATCTTTAATCCTCTCCGAAACACTTTTCACTGGCTATACGAATATTTAACTTGAGGAATTTGCAGAGATTACCAAAGAATAACAACATGTACATGATGAAGCCAAACTGAGCACTTAAACTTTGATACTTCTTAATTTTGAATTATTCTCAGGTAGTTTTGAATTATATCCATTTGCATCAGATTCATATCATCCTAAAGAAAAAAAAATCACCTATTGTGCTAAAGATTGTTTTCACTTGTATAACCGTTATATGATGAAGATCACACATCTATTTAATTGTAAATGATTATTCAGCAAATACAATTTTATTTAATAAACAATAGAATAATGAAGACGTTTGTTTTGTCTTTCACCCAAGTCTTACTTTTTTTCCACAAATGTCAAATTTGACGATCCAGAGCTCTGGGTCTCTGAAGCTCTTGCTGAATTACGATGAGTCTCATAGTTGCTTTTCAGATCATATTATATAGTTTTCAGCTGAAATCACTTATTGCCCAAATTTACTCTAAAACATCTTAACGAAATGAAGAAAACAAGTTGAAGTAATTTGTCTGTGGTTGGCTCTGTTGCTTCGGAATGTCAAGATTTAAGTCTGATGTTTCTTTTATGCTGGCATCATTTGTCTTTTATGAAAGTTTTGAAGTGGCAATTTATGTTGCATAATTGCATATTTTAGTGTGTAATTTGGATTTTGTCAGGGACATGCTTTCAAATTTGTACCTCAAATTCAGTAGTGGCAATGGGTCTAATCAGAGGCCACATAAATGAGAGGTTTAATTACAATGTCTGTTTATTGCAAGCAATTAACCTCCACCTGAGGTGCTAATCTGCCTTTGGGACTAAACCGATTTGCAACGACATCAATAAATACATGATTAAAGCCATCAGTGCTGCCTTTAATTTGAACACCTCAAAATTAGAGTCCAGTGGGGAGAAAAAAAAAAGAGTTCAGCCAACACTGTCTTGATAAATTACAGCTATGAACACTTGAGATGACTAATTTAGTTGACAACACAGAAAAGAGAAATTAATCTGGGGTTTCACACTGTGGGCACTTTCTGAAGATTTTCAGTACAAGAAAATACAATCAGGGGAGCCTAATTTCAAACTAGTATCAGATCCACAGGGTGCAGCGAGCACAAAGAATTAATTCACTTGAATTTGGTCAAATAAATTGACAGGAATAAGTTTCTCAGCCACTGCTTTCTTGTTACTGTGTTGTTTGTTAATTGATGTTTAACTAGAAGGAAGGCAGTGAAAACAGGGAGGCAGAGACATGTTCATATTGTCCTTTGGCAGATGTTTCCACTCATTTGGCTGAAAATACTCTAGGGGGTAAGAAGATATTCATGACATGAGAAGATGAGGTGTACACTCAAGTTCCTTTGTTGCTGCAATCCTACAGACCCAGGGACCTGGCACTGCAGCTTCTCTTGTTGTGGTGACATGTCATTAGTGCAGGGTGGTTAAAATCACTGCTTTAAACACCTTTTTAATCATTTGTCGTGTTAGAGTAAAAACGTCAATTTATGTACTGGCATTGTCTGATAAAACAACACAAAGCTTTACATTACTGTGACGTGGAAGGAAAAGGATCAAATATATATAGAAGTGTGGGGTTCTACTTTTATTCAACTCTGTTTACTCTGAAATCCATAAGTTAAATTCAGTACAACAAACTGGCATTAGAAGGTAACCAAGTCATGGCTGTCCGCCTAAATTAACAGAACAGGCAAGAAATGCTTTAATCTGTAAATCTTAAAGATATATGTAGCTGTGCTCCCCATAAAATTTTTTCCTGGGCCTGTCCTAGCCATCCTTACAAAAATGTTCTGGCCCAGAGATCTTGAGTTTATGGCACATTGGCATAAAGAAACCCATCATCAGAAGAAGTCATCTGCAGTTTGCCACAATGGGATTCATTCAAATGATGTGGAAGTCGGTTTTCTGCTCATATGTCTCTAAGTTAAACTCTTTACAGTGAAAATATTGTTTGTGAAGCTAAAAATCCTCTGTAACCATACTACCCTTTTGCAAAACATGATGCTGGCAGGATGATGTTGTGGAGTTTGTTGGATAACAAACTTAAACTAATGGTACCGTTCACTGCATTTCTACGTGTCAGAACGGCTCAGTCAAAGTTCAGACCTCAATCCGTTTGAGAATTTGCGGTATTGCTTGAAAATTTATATGCACAGATGCTGTTTCTGAGCTTCAGTTGTTATGTAATGAAGAATGGGGAAACATTTTCAGCTTTTGGATGCATGAAGCTGGTGGAGACGTACCCAGACTTGCAGCACTGAATGTAAGGTGCTTCTATAGCATGTCACAAAGTTCAAAGGCATTAAATTCCTACAGTTATAATGACAATAATGCTTATGAAGTTATGTACAGATCCATTATTTTACATTTCCATGCTTCCCTACTAAAATGTCCTTTGAATGGGTCCTGGACGCATCTGTAGATGCAGTAAAAAGGTTTCATATGCCTTTTGCTTAAGGCTTTTACTGTCCTTCAATGAAGTTGTGATGTTTGTAATAGGACTGTGAATAAGTTGTATAATGTTTCCCTATAGCAGACATTTCCTTGCAAAATGGGTCAGATTTTATCCAGACACAATGAGAATCCTGGTGGATGTGAACAGCATACTGAGAAGGAGAGTTTTGCGCTGTGGGAACACTGAGCTCCCGAGCTTTACCGCTGCAGCTCAGATCTGACTATACAGGTCTAGAGCTTTTTTCTGGCTGTAAAGTTTAACATCCAAGTACAATATCTTGGTTTATCAGGGTTATTAGTGTTACATCGTTAAGATGTGGAAGCAAGAATGTTTTTATAAAAACTGACAAACTGGCCCACAGTTTTAATTTGTGTGCTCAAAATAGCTTACAACGAGGGAATATGTTTTGGAACTGGAAGAATAGAACAGAAAGAGGTGAGAAATAAACAACATATTTGATGTATTATGTTGTTTACATTAGGTTAAGGTCAGTCTCATCTTCAGCACAGCCCTCTTTGGATTTGTTCTCCAATTAACTGAGCATGTCTCTCGGAGGGGGGGCAGCGACAGGAAGACTGAGCAGCCAGTAATTAGTCTTCTCTCTCCCCAGGACATGACACATGGGGCCGTCAGGGAGACGAATAAAAGCAGAAGCCACATCCTTCCTCCCAGAGGGGGCAGGTGCAGTCATCATGCCGGCTGTCGAGCATGAGAACGTCGAGCTGTGCATCCCATTGCTGCTGCTTGGCAGTTTGTAGAGGACGTGTTGCTTTTACTGTTAATTTGGGAAAACTTTGGCGAATGTGGAAAAGCAGAAATGTGTACATTTCAGCACCCTCCACGATGACAGTCCTCGCTGCTTAAGACGCGTAAACGTTTTTAAAATGAAGTGTTGTTGTTCTGCATTAACATATTCTAATGCTGGAAACATAAAAAAGAAATCCGTTGTTTAATTTATTCTGAAGTGAAGAGAAAATCGAACATTCATTTTTAAAGTAACCTTGTGTGTTTTTATAGGAGAATCGAACTGCGCAAAACTCTCAAATATACGGGTAAACAAATAAAACTCAGAGACGAGTCCTTTACTGCCAGCCACGACGGGTCGGGAGATTTATTAACACGTCTATCACGGATGCATCAATACAAAAACATCGTTTCAAAGTCTTTCCCCAAATCCCCCAAAATCTCCCCGTTCTTTGTCAACAGGCAGTTTTGACCAATCCAGATAACTATGTTGGTTTGCTTGGCTGCCCATTGACTGAGTGTGTTTGGAGTTTCTCTGGAACACTAATGACCTCTTGACCTAAACACTGCTCCACATCAGAACTGCCGAATAAGCCAATTCATCACAATTGTTCCTCTTATCTATCTAAACAGCTTACTTCCCATCCCGTGTTTTGGTCCAGCTTTGTACTTTACAAGCAAGGAAGTTAGGTCAGATCGACCTTACTGGTGTCAACAATCTTTCTGCAAAAACAACTCCTTAAAAAGTATTTCAGCACTAACATTTTTCAGCCACGTAGTGCTACTTCATAGCACAAATAAATAACTATGCTTCCTTCAGATGTTATAAAAAGGCTGCATATATCAGATATGACTTAAAAGATTTAAGAGTTGATAATACCGTGCACTCGAACAAGGTTCCCTGTAAACTTAGGAAGAAAACAGCTTCAGGTGTTGTAATTTTATTGGACTTGTAAGTGATGCCATTGAATACTTTTGCTTGAATGAAGGTTGATTCTTTCTAAACATTTTAATTTGAGAATTAAATCTCTCTCAAACAAATAGCTAGACAGACAGTGACTTATGCCTCTAGAGCGCATGAGCAACAGAAAAAAACCCTCACCTTATGCAATTAGCAAATTATTGAAGAAGTGACCATGCATCCTAAAAAGCATCTCGTTTGGACATCTGCAGCATCTCAAGGTTTAGTTTCATGCTTCAGGGGAGCGCTGCCAACCCTCACAGAAGCTGCAGTTAATAAAAGAATGTAAAGAAATTAAATGGCGACGCATTCTGCCGTGTTGCTCTGCAGTGTAACTACAACTGTCCTCTGGCGGTAATTGCAGCTGAAACCTTCTGTGATGGAAACAAGATTCCCCCTTAAACAAGGGATTAATTGTAGTCTGCCAGGCACTGTGGTTTTGCTGGCACCGTGCCGTACTACAGTGGCCAACACATTCTCTTGTACTTGTCTATGCACTCATCCCCCATCCTCCAAGTCTTAGCAAATGAAAGATCGCGTGATTGAACAAAGAGGGAATGTTTAAAAGCTAAAATAAATCTGTTACATAGATTATGAACCATCATTGTTGCCTTGTTTTTCTTATTTACATTTTGCATCATCTGCATGTATTTTTTAGCGTTTCTATGTTATGTACGCTTAAACAGATGTTCTGAACGTTTAACGAAAATATGCAAGAGTAAATGAAAGGTTAAAAGGAAGTATAGCCTCATGTGGACTCTTAAAAGTGCAGACTTTACATTTTCAGAGTACACGGGGTGCATTCAGTACCACAAAAGAGCCACATCTATTAATAGAAACAATTAATGAGAGTTAATTGTTCATTTAATGGGAAACCAGTGAAGAAACTTTAGAACAGCAGCAAAGTTACACTCAGTGGAAATATAAACCAAAAGACCAAAAGAGGTTAAATTGTAGCTACAATCTGCTTGCAAAATAAATTTTAAAATCTGTCTTTTGGACAGCCAGTATCTGAGATCAATGCAGCGCTGACAGATATGATCTTTATTTATTTTATTTTTTTTTTTGTCATTGTGCTTTAGAAGCAAAGTGTGAAACTGTGAACAGTTTTCAAAAGGCTTCCATCCATCCATCCATCCATCCATCCATCCATCCATCCATCCATCCATCCATCCATCCATCCATCCATCCATCCATCCATCCATCCATCCATCCATCCATCCATCCATCCATCCATCCATCCATCCATCCATCCATCCATCCATCCATCCATCCATCCATCCATTCATTCATCCATCCATCCATCCACTTTATAGAGAAAGGCCAAACATTGAGTAGAAACAAATGTGAAATTGGTCTGAGTCTGCATTAACCTTTATTCAACATGTTTAAAAAAACCCATTTGATTATTTCATTTTCTTCCACAACACAACAATTTATCGTCCTAAATAAATGATCTGTAATTTATATGTGATTTTATAGGTTGTTCTGGTTTGCACGTTTGTATTCAAACAGCTGCAGTTGATTTGCTCATTCATCTCTTTTCATTGTTTAGTGGAAGAAGCGCTGGTGGTCATAGATCCAAAAATATAGCAAAGACAAATCCCACGTGGCTCTGCGGAGATAAATAAAGCCAAACGAGATGCTGCTGCTGCTCTGTTGCCTGGTGAGCGTGAGCGCGCACGGCTGAGGGAGAAACAGCGAGGACAGAGAGAGAGAGAGAGAGAGCTGTCGTGAACGCGCCAGCCTATGTTGTTGGTTGGAGTGTTTGCGCGCGTGCGTGTGTGTGTGTGTGTGAGAGAGAGAGAGAAACAGAGAGAGAGAGAGAGAGAGAGAGAGAGAGAGAGCAGAAGCAGAGACTCTGCAGTGTCTTGGCAGCTGCAGCAGTGCATCTCCCTCCACCGTCCACGATGCCTCCACGGATGATCGCCGCCTCCTCCGCCTTCACCTGACCGCAGAAACCGATATGAAGTCGTCGGGAAACTGATCCGGACGTTCACACCTGCTCGCTGTCTGTATCCCACCCCTCCTCTCCCACCTCCTTCCCTTCCGACACTAGAGCTTCATCCACGCACCCAAAGCCATTTGGGGACAATTTTATTTCATTGTATTTTTTTATTTTTATTTTTTTATTTTCATGGAAAATGGCGATAGGAAAAAAATTTCGCAGCATCGTCTGCTTAGTATCAGTCCAAGTCCTCCTGATTTTCAGCGCATCGTGGCCTGGAGCAGAGGGTCTCACATTCCCACAGCAATACACGTAAGTGAACCTGACTGGGAAAGGCAGCGTCTCATATGAGACAACTTTGAGCTTCACCACTCCAGAGATGGAACTCTGTCACTCGTTTTCTGCTGTTGCATAATTGTATGGTGTGTTGGTGACTTCCACTCATGTACACGCAGTGCTCTGAAAGGTGTTGTCCACACTGTGGCTCAGCATACAGCAGAGATCTTTAGGCACCATTTGCAGGAACGTGTGAGCAACAAGATGCCAGACATGCAGACACATCATAAAGTCGGTTTATTAAGTTTGATCTAGTTTAGTTGAATCTTTCCCGTGATTTAGCTTCCTTATTACCATTTGATGAGAGTGAGAGACAGCTTTGATTATTGGCTGATCTGAAGCTCTTTTGGCATTTAGCCTCCTGCTGGAGTTTGAAATATTCCTGATAAATCCATTTTAGTTAAGTTTGGGAGATGTTGTGTTGATTGATTTAGATTCCGAGACAAAACGTGAACAATTTTGTGCAGCTGTGAAATGAAAAAAATAAACCTGGAAAGCATATTTTTCATTATATTGCTTGATCTAAAAGCTTTTCGATGCTCAAGAAAGATGTGTTTTTTCCTCCCCTCTTCTTGCTGAAACTGCTCCTGGAAGACAAGTCCCCTGTTTTCTTCCCTTTTTTTGTTTTTTTTGTTCTTCATTCCCAACCTTTAACCCTCTCAGGCTCAAATTACTTGCAAAGACTAGCTAAGTAGCACTGAGCTGTTGCAAATCTGCAACATCTGCCTGGAGAGGGTTAACTCGTCACTGTTGAGTACAGCTTGGGGCTCGCTTTGGACCGCAGTTCTCTGTCGGCCCTCCTCCAGCCTCAACAATCGGGCAGCTCTGGAGAGAGGAAATGAGCAGATGGTCAACTCATCTTCACGGTTCATGGCGAAGGATTTCTGGCCAATCACAACTGGAGATCCGAGGTGTATTTACCCATTAGAACAGGGGGCTGTAAATCCTGGGGTTGTTGGCCACTGACGGTGTGTGAGAGAGTTTTATGATGAATTAGGGTGTTGGAAATGTGTAGTCACGGCTTTCTCTTCCGCCTCCCCTTGCTTGTGATGGTTTTTATGCTGAGTGCTCTAAAACAGCTACATTGCCCTGCACCCAGGGTGTCTTCAAGTAAGCTAAATGAAGCAGAGCTGCCTCTCTGAAGATCCACTACTGAGTTTATCCCTGCAGACAGTCAGATTGATAGATAGATAGATAGATAGATAGATAGATAGATAGATAGATAGATAGATAGATAGATAGATAGATAGATAGATAGATAGATAGATAGATAGATAGATAGATAGATAGATAGATAGATAGATAGATAGATAGATAGATAGATAGATAGATAGATAGATAGATAGATAGATAGATAGATAGATAGATAGATAGATAGATAGATAGATAGATAGATAGATAGATAGATAGATAGATAGATAGATAGATAGATAGATAGATAGATAGATAGATAGATAGATAGATAGATAGATAGATAGATAGATAGATAGATAGATAGATAGATAGATAGATAGATAGATAGATAGATAGATAGATAGATAGATAGATAGATAGATAGATAGATAGATAGATAGATAGATAGATAGATAGATAGATAGATAGATAGATAGATAGATAGATAGATAGATAGATAGATAGATAGATAGATAGATAGATAGATAGATAGATAGATAGATAGATAGATAGATAGATAGATAGATAGATAGAGCAAGCTGTGATTTTATTTTTAGGGTTGTGCTATGGAAGGTGAACCTCTGCCCCAGTTTACAATATGCTGCTACTCCCAAGACTGCCTTGGAGAGCATCTGTCTTCCCAGTAGCTCTGACCAGATTCTGCTAGTCTAAGACCAGTGGACTTCGTCATTCACTCTTTCAGAAAGCCAGAGTTGCTGAGTGCAATACGAATAATTCTCCACAACTTTCTATTAAACCGGCTGCTGTGTTTCTTGGTCTTCATGATGCTGTTTGTTCATTAATGTTTTCTGATAAACCAGTAAGGAATTCAGTTTGCTACTGGGACTAAATAATGCAGAAGCCCTTGGCTTCTGAGGGGCAATAGTTTATTTGAGGGCATCAGTGGACACCACTTTCTTCATGTTTTTGTTTGCTAAAATGTTGGAAGCCATCTCTTCCTTCTTCTTAATTATGCACTTTGTGTCGGTCTATTACATAAATATTCAATCAAATACTTTTAGGTTGGCAGGTGTAACATAAAGTGTGAAAAAAAAGTTCAAGGCATATGAATATGTTTGAATTAATGTTGTTATAATTAGATTTAGAAATTGTTTATGTGTAACCTATTTTTCAATATTATATTTAATATTGTTAAATGCAAATGACAGACAACATACTCATTTGCATTAATCAAAAAAATCTAATTAAACTATACATAATAATGTATAAATTTGCTAAGCCTCTTTAGGAGTTGTTGTGACTCAGGTATTGAGTGGTTGTTCCAATAATTGCGAGGCAGGAGCTTTTAGTTGAAATCAGATGCTTTAATTAGAATAAATTAGTTGGAATACCAGGACTTAATACATTTTCTTAATCTGACGGAAATGTAACATCTAGTTCCTATGTCCCTCAAGCCTGAGGGAAGAGTCACAAAAAGTGACTGTTTTTTTTTTTTTTTTTTAAGAGTGGGACACTTCTAAAAAAGTCATTGCAGCAAACACTATGAACAACACAAACAAGATTCAAAACTCCTGTCTATTTTGTTCTGGAGTGGAGATAAGGATTCCCCATTTAATGATGATGACTGTGAGTTGTAGTGAGATTATGGTGCTGCTGAAAGACAGTCTGGAGAGATAGAAGTATGCTCTGAACAGAAGAGGTATGAGTCAATAGAATCAAGAAAAAGATATTTGTGTTTCAATTAGTGAAAGTGAAGATGAAGGATTTTAATTATTGAAAGCGGATGAGTTCAAGAAACTTGGGTTGGCCAGCTAAAACAAATGGCACTTCACAACAAAGGTGGAAGAGAAGAATTCAGACGGGCTAAAAGAATTAATAGATCCATGTCAGAGATCATTTATTAAAGAAAGATAGCAGCATTAATGGAAGAATAAGTCTACAAAATAATACTAATACTCACTATGACATATGACAAACCTGGAGTGAGGATGCACCAATCTACTTTTGTCACTTTTGATACTAATACAGATAAGTAAGGTTTAGTATCGTCTGATATCGATCAAATACAGAGAAACAGTGCAGTGAAGCAAAAATGCACAGAATGAAAAACAGAGACATTTTATAAAAGAATAGGTTACTGCAAGAGTCAGAAAAGAGGAAGACCATCTGCAGGGGTTGGTTTGCATTAGCATTACGCTCATCATATAACTCATAATAAGAATTTACCAAAATATTAGAAACCCAAATGCCAGACACAGTTAGAGGTAGGGCTACTTCTGTCATTTACAATATGAACTAAAATTATGTTACATTTACAAATGAACTTGTTTTAGATGCTGAGTTTTTACACATATCGCATGGCTGCCAAAAAACCCACTTGTGGGTTTTATGATGATACTTAAGTACAAAATGTGCGATGAAGGTGTGATATTCAGCACTGAAATGTTTGGAATTTTATGGATAACTTACATGAAGATTTTTTCATTAAATTAAGTAAGGTCTCTACTTTAGTTTTATCCCTTTTATGCTTTCAAGGTTTTAACTGTGCGGTTCATTCATGTATTATTCATGACCAGATCTCTAGTGCATTTTATTCCTAGAAAATAGGAAAAAAAGAGATTATTTTTATCTTTTGACCATATATCCTGCCTCGGTGATCTGTCTCTATTGCAAAAAGCTTTTTATTTTAAATGTTAAAAAGAAAGTACCACAGTATTTAAGTGTAGAATTGTGCTTTGTACAGTTTTACAATCATGTTCAGATGAAAAATACCAATGCACAAACTGGCATAAATAAAATATAGGTAACATTTTAACAGATAAAAACATTTACAGAAGGTAATTATTTTTTATACAAGTTAATTGGCTGCAAGATGCTGTTATAAGGCACAGACTGGAGAACTTTTATACAAGACTCAACACAGTGGGATGAATTCACAAAGGCAGAGACAAGTCTAAAAATACAAGTCACAATGATATGAGCACAGCATTAGGATTACGACAAAGAATTTGAGATGAAGATGAACCGCTTAGTGTGAGTTGGCAGATTGAGGAACAAATAGACAAACAAAGGAAGACAATGAGACACTGGTGGATGTCATTAGGTCATGGCACAGACTCATAACAGGTGGGAATTACAGGAGGTGAAGTTGTCTGGAACGAGACAGCCAAATATTGCCAAAATCAAACAGGAAGTTCCAAAAGGAAACTTTAAGGCTGCAGTGCACCCATTTTCTTATGGCTGTTTTACAAATCATTGCTTAGATCATCTTAAACTGGTTCCTTGAACATAATCAGCTAATTTTGCTCTCAGTCTGTTAGAGTACCTATGAGATGCAGTGGAGTGGGAGACTTCTACCCTGGACATGCAGCTGACAAATTATTCTCACACCTTTCAGTCTATGCCATCCAGAAATAATGCAGTTCTGAAGGGAAAATGAGGTCCAACCCAGTACTAACCTGCACAGTTAATAAATTAAATAGCATACATAATACAGTGGCTGATGAGGATATATGTTCACACTGTATGACTGCAAAACAACGTTGGTATGAAGTCTTGTGCTAACCTAAGTTCTCTATGTGACTCACATGTATTCTGTGATTCACATTTTGCATTTTGAGAGGCATATCAAAAGTGTAGCCCAGGGGCAATTGCAGTTTTAAAGTCTGGCTTCTTTCTTAAATGTATCATTTATGATCCATCATTGAACTGTTCATTTTTATGTAGCTCTCGTAGTTCAAAATATTGTCAGGAACCACTGTTGGCCCCTGGGCTTTTATGCATTTTAAATCAAGCCCTCACTCCATAATGTGAACACCTCTTTGCAGTGTGACATGGAGCAGACCTACAGTTATGCTCACATGTCTTTTAATGAGCGTCACAACTAAAAATAACTGCGTTATCTTAAAATATTTAAAAGCTGATCAGAGAGGTTTCACAGATGTCTGTATTTGGATGAGAAAACAGTCACTCATTTATTATTTATTATTTATTGAATGTTTTGATTTGATCAGCTAGTGTGGGCTGCACTTTCTTTGATCAACACTTAACAATTAAACCTCATTACGACTGGGATGCATTTTTTAAGTGCTGTCCATAAAATATTCAGAGTTTTGCTTCATACTGTGTTGTGAGGTGAAGGGAATGTTTTCTGCTGCAGATCTTTTTAGAGCATTTCTTGTTATTTTTCTCCTGCTGCCTCAATCGCCTCAAGCTGAAGATCATTTTACGTTTAAATCGTGCTCTGCAAAGACATTCAACTTCACAATGAGCATTGAGCGAGATAGAGTTAAAACAAAAATTCTCGCTTGAGTTTCACGTTGCTTTCCTATTTTTGTCCTTTTTATCAAAGAATGTAAAAAAAATGAACACTGTAAATAGAGCAAGTCTTTTCATGATCAAATCTGAACTTTGTATTGCAGTTCGGCTAGAATAGAAAATGAGAAGAGGGACGATTTGTAACATTCAAAAGGCTGTATCTTTCTGTGGAGAAGATTTGTGCCTCGTCTGACAGTAGGAACAAGCCCAGCAAGGCATTAATCCGTTATGTTGTCTTGTAACTCTGCTCCAAGCTGTCTGACTGATAATGAATCCACTCTCTGGGCACTTAAAGCAGCCAGCGTGATTCTCTGGCCATGCAGCTGGGCTTCCTGACTGAACTATCAAGTAAAAAGCTCAGTTAGGAAATAAAGGTCAAAACTGTGGAAGAGACCAACACTAGAAGGAGTTCTTCACCTGTACTGATGCAGGATCCAACATTCTCCATAATTGTCTTTAGTTGAGGACAGAATGACATAATCTGTCTTTTAAAATGTCTGCTAATGTTCTTGGCTCACAGCTCAAGATGATGTTAAATATAAAAGACGTGATTTCTTACACTGCAGGATTGTTCTGATGTGATGTGTAAAATGTGTGGGTTGCATTGAAATTGCAGATCACTGTAAGAAGTGCTTATGCTCCTGCCTTGTATATTAAGACAGCACAAATGAGCTGTGTGTATAAACTAAACGAGAAAGAATTTACTAAGTATTCTATGACTTTTATGTGTTACGTATTTACAGATCCATCTTTGAAAAGTTTGAAATGGAATGTCTTTCATACCCTTACCCAAATCTTCGCCACCTTTTGCTGCAGCTGCAGTTGCAAATATTTTGATTCTTGTCTTTTAAAGCTTTGCTCTCAGAGAGTGACGTTTTTTCTTGGTCCGTTTGCAATCTTTCCACAGATATTTAGTAGGCTTTAGATCTTGACTTTGACTAGGCCATTCTAACACACAAATACGTTTTGTTCTATGCCGTTCCGTGGTGACTCTAGCTATACACTCTTTCATATACCAGTTGAGCTTACATTGCTTACAGTTTGTCCAAAATACAATGGCGGTCTATAAACAAACATCATAATATATACATAATATATGTACTGTTTTATAATATATATACTGGCTTCCTGTTATATACCAAATTAAAGACATGCTTGTTCTTAGAGGCTTGTAATATATTATTATTTATTTACTTTTTAGAAAATTTAAATTTCTTTTATCATTTTGTTTTCTGAGAACCGTTTCAGTGCTATGATTTTTACTGGTCTCATTTGGATATTTTAAAGCACTTTATAAATCAATAAATTATTGACGATGCTTAGTGTTGTTGCAAATGGACTGAATTTAGACAGTGCATTTGTAGTCCTACTTACTAATTAAAGCACTAGAGCCACATTTACCCAATCATAATTGCTAACTCACACACACACACACATTTATACAGCAGACAACTTGGCATTATGGACACATAAACATGCTACAGAGGAGTCAAGCAGCATTTCAATGACAAGACGTCTGCTCTTCCTATCGAGCCACAGTCGTCCCCGTTGCAAGCTCAACATTTGTGTTACTTTTGTCCGTAGAAAAATAAATTGGCCTTCCACAACTATAGATTACCAAAATAGCGCTCTTGGAATGGATGTCACATTGCCAGGGTGAGTCACAGGTTGGGCTTTACTTTTTCTGATAGGTTGGCAGACTATATGTATGGTGCTGCCAGTATTTTCAGACCTCTGCAGTGCCATGTGGCATTTAATGAGAAATATTTTCCATCTGGACGCCATAACTGCGTAGGTGTTTCAGTGTATGTTGTCCTTGTGAGATGTTCATGAGTCTCTGCAAGACCCTATTGCAACCAATCACTGGTTGGTTACTTGAGTCAGTGGAGCTTTTTTCAACGTGGGTTTGTATCATGTATTGACGAGTAGCCAATTTATGAGTAAACAACTCAAACCTCAACAATTTCAGAGTATATTTTGCATGCAAACATTCACAAGGTTTATGCTTGCTTTACTACTCTGAGAAACCATACATGCAAACTCCTCAAACTCATGACTTCCTGTAATTTTTTACACCAATGAATTTTTGTTTTGGATCAAACATTCTTAATATCAAAGATACTTCGAGTAAATAAGTCAGTTTTTAAATTATTTCATTCATCAGGGCAAAATAAACCATCATGACTTTATGTGAAAACTGTGGGTTTTGCTGCCCTTCGGAGGAGCAAGTGTCATCAACCATAACTGGTTGTGTAGCAGTGAATCTGGTACATTGGTGTAGAGAGGATGGAATAAGGTCATGCCACAGTATTTCAGTCAGACAGAATTTTTAATTTGCTTAAAACCAAAACTTTCATTTTTGTTTTCAGAGGTGAACTTGATGAGCTGTAATTTATGATCACATAAATTACAGCAAGTTGTTCTGGTCTTGAACAGCAACGCAACCTCAGAGCACCTCACTACTACCGTCATGTGTGTCAGGATGCACACCTCCCACAAATTTCTACTTTTGCCCGATAAGTTCATATTTTCCTGAAAAGTCTTGGGAATTAAGATATTTTTGGTGAACTGCATTTTGGGGCTGGACCTCTGTGCTTTTTTTCTTTAGGTCAGGAAATACTTTTTTTAAATATTCGTACATATAAATCAGCTAACCCTATTTAGTGGGGTTTCACAGAATAAAGTTATAAAAAATTCCTTTAAGTTTCTGCTGTTTTCTGACTTGTAATATGGCTTATAAATCAATAATTCATTATGCTCTCATTAATATTAATTGCTTGTTAATTGTTTCATCAGCAGCAGCTTTATTTATAAAGCACGTTAACATAAACCACATCTGAAAAGGTTCTCAACATCAGATATACATTAGCTTAAAGAAAACGTATGACACAATGACAAAGCAGCAGATTTATGTGTTGCAGCTGCATATTTTTAGTCAATATACCTAAATTGAGACTGAAATGGGTTAAGGCATTAAAATCTGCTTCCCTGAAGGCATTTGTATAATTTAAATTTGGGTAAATGAAGCACATTTTAAAAAATGTGCCTGTACATCAGTTGTCATGTATAACTGCTTATTCTGATCCATCTCTCGTCATTCCTGGGAGCCACCAACACACCAACACACGTCTCCAGTTAATCAGATTTTCTGCAGTGTGAAAGTCAGCGTCTGATGTTTTCCCACAGGATAATCCACTGGGCCAGGCGGATCCAGCAGGAGATTGACAGAGCCTTTCAGCACATCACTGGAGTTCAGCAGCTGAAAGGGGTGAGTGTGTGTGGTTTGGATTCTTACTCATTACTGAGCAGCATAAATTCAGCACAACCATGAATCCATTAAGCTCCAGAGCTGCATCTAAATAGCTGCATTAAATACAAAAAAACAATTACATTCCTACTTATTTATTTATTGTTTTTGTGAGTGTATTTCTAGCCCATCCTACAGAGCCACAAATGGCCAGTTGCAACAACTTTCTTTTAAATCTGTGGTCGTCTTAACATTTCTCGTCGACCGCTTGAATATTTTAGCTGTCTTCAGATTAAAAGCTTAATTTTTTTTCAGGTGGTACAGCCAAATCATGCTGACTTTGTGTTTATTGTTTTCAGTAATTGCCAGTCTTGCACACATTTATGCAATGCTGGACACACGCCTACAGTGGTTAGATTCAGAATATTTGACACTATTCTTCATGATGTTTTGAGCTTATTAACTCCTACAGTCAAGCTTAGCAATTCAGACATTTTTCTTCTGCAAGCCCCTATCAGAAAGATCTGCTCTTTAACATCTGCATGTGATGCATGTTGACATTGCATTATAGTAACCTGATTCCTAAACTTTCTTATCCTCTAAATTGATTTTCATGTCACCTTTTAATGGAGTTAACTATGAGTTTAATGGGGTTTACTGGAAACTAGACAACTTTAGTAGCTCATAAAATGACAAACCAGAATATGATTGTTATGGATCTTTCCAGTTTTCTTGGGAAATTGGTGACTTTTTGCTTCAAGACTAGTTAAAAAACTCCCCTCTCCATTGAAGAATTAAAAAAAAGACAAAGTAGGGGTTAAAACATTCAAATGCTTTAATTTAAAACCACCACAACATCACATAGATCCCGGATGATACTGCAGGACCTTTGAGAGTTTGCCATGTAACATCATTTTGTGTGCAGTGATAGTTTCACCACTGATTTTAGCTTGCATACAACTCCTGTGATAATATTGTGGTGGTTCAATAAGATGGGAGCATATTTGGAAATGCATGACAGTAGTTTAGTCATCACAGAATAATGTGATATAAATATATATATATATATACTATACTATATATAGTAGTTGCCCCATTGCCAGATTTACAGACTCTTCATGCTCACACTGGGATGGCAACACTCAGTCGCCAAATTAACTGTAATGTTTTTGGCACTTCCACTTCTCGGAACACCAAGTCCTACCACTACTCTGGCTGCAAAAGTCTCTTCAAGCAGCTGAAGCAAACAATAGATTCTCTCATACAAAGGAAGCAAATATGCCATATGCATGTCTCTTGAATATAGGGATCTTTGCATCAGTATCTGTAGCGAGTGGGATAAGAAGTAATAAGCATTGTAACATTTTATGGTTATAGAAGGACTCATAAAGCTATGGTCAACTTGTTGTTGACCATAACTGATTTTTATATGTTTAAGAAACATTGCATCCTATAAATTATAAGCTTTCAAAGTGTAGTCTGAATTTTATCTCAATATTGAGCTAATCTTTGGAGGAATAATAACACATCTGTCCTCTAATCACTGTTTTCTCTCCAAAGAATAAGAAAATGACACAAATCCTGTCTATTTTTATAATTCAAGCATTATTTAAAATTATAGCTGGGAAAATGTTCCAAGCTGTGCTAGAAATACATTTCCTATTTTTAAATTTTTTTTTACTATAAACTATGAAACTGCAGCCGAAGTCCCAGCTGGTGCTTACTCGGTTATTTAACATTTGCTTTATTTCACCTGATGGCGATGGTGGGGGTAGTTAAGGGGAAATGCCAACAAACAGAATCAGAGATCATGTGCAGGAGGCCAGAGAGCCGAGCTCTGGAGAGACGTGTGGGGGCGTTGCCTCAGCGGAGAGCATCGCCACGAGTCCTTTCTGTTTGTGTCACTGCAGAGCAGATGGTCAGCCTGCAGTAAGGCCTTGATGTGACACTCGCTTCTTCATTAAGTCCTCATTAATCTCTGCTTGCATCTGAAATACGCTGAATAAGAAAATCCTTATTCTGGTTTTAGAAGTGCTTCCAATAAAACACACACACACAGACACACACACACACAGACACACACACACACACACACATGGAACACCAGGAATAAAACATTGAATCCTGTGTTTGAGCCACCCACTATGTATATTCATATACAATATATGTAGCTGCCAATCTACATTGGCAAAGTAGCTAGTAAATCATTAAAAACATGCAATCAGATTGTATTTAATACAAGTGTCCTTTATAATCTAAAAATTTGAGTGAGAAAATTATCATCGTGAAATACACTATGCTATGTAGTACTAACCATGCTAATCCTTTTTTAGCCACTGGCTAATGTCACTATGCTAAATTCCTACATCCTACAAGATTAGTGGCTTACTGAGGTAACTTCATGTATAGTTTGGGATTTTCATGATCAAAAAGCCGGTTGATGATTTACGTAGGTCTGTCACCATAGAATCAATCAATCAATCAATCAAATTTTATTTGTATAGCACATTTCAGCAAGGCATTTCAAAGTGCTTTACATCATAAACACAAGAACACAAAGTCATGCAACATATAATAGACAATACATTGTTACATATTACATTTCAAAAACAATTTTAAACTGATTCTGGAGACATAACTGGCTCTGTGGCAGGGATTGTTTTCTCAATCATGCGTTTCTGTTAGAAGCTTGTGGATCAGAAACTACTGTGAAATATTTGATTTAGACTACAAGATTTACAAGTTATTTATCCAGCAGCAGAGATGCAGAGAGAATCACAAAGCAAATGGCCTCATACAGCAAATGTTTACATCCACCTTGATATTATAATAGCTGTTTGCAATCACAAGCCAACCATTACATGTTTAGTATTATGTTTTACAGTATATATTACAGTAGATATGTTGAGATATAGATATGTTTTAGGGAGTGTAACTTATTTGCCTCTATTCAGTAAGTGAGGTGTATAATCTATGTTGTGTGGTTTTGCACACTTGAGGCCTGTTTTGTTGATATTTATATCGAGAGTACACTTTTATGCAAATATATATTTTTTGTGTACTTCGGTGTAGAAATGATGGCAACATTTGGTTGCCGACTGTTGCAGCATCCTCTTTGCAAGGTCTCATGAAATACTCAAAGCAAAAATTTCAAACTGCTGAGAAATTAGTGTATGTTAAAATCAGAATTTTGACATACACTTTAAACATTTTTCTGATTCCATGAGTATGCCAGGAATTTATTCTTCTGCAACCATAATTTTCTATCATATTATGTCGAGAATCTGTTATGGAACTGCAGATATCTCTTGATAACATTATCATAGGTTTTCTTTCTGTCACATTCGTCCTCGGCCTCGCTCATTAATGTATTTCCCACAGAATCAAGTTCTCCACAGGTGTCACAAAGTTCACAGAGACTTCCTGTTCATTACTGCATGTTCTCATCTTTGTTTCATGGGCCAGTGAAGCATCTGGTCAGCACAGAAACCGCATTGGGAATTCAGTCATTGTAAAAAACAAAAAACAAAAAAAACTTTCACAATCTGTGGGAATTCCATCCATGTGCTCCTCTCGTCCCACTCTTCTTTCTGCATGACACGTTGTCATCTTCCCTCTGACAGTTTTCCTCGTGAGGTTGAGAGACTGATGACCTCAAACCAACAACCTATTCAGGGAGATGCTGGAAATATCCTGTCATTTTTACAAATATGTCACAAGCTCCCTGTTACTGCAAACTCTGTGTGAATATTTATTTAGGATACAGTCAAATATTCAGGACAAAGAGTAGCTCTTTGATAGGGGTTTTTAAAGAACATTGTTACTACTGTTTTTTTACTGTTGGTAAAATTATTAATCCTGATGGCAACAAAAGAGAACCAGCATAATACATTCATGATGTATAACTTCACCTAAAAATCTATGCATCAGGAATTATTACTGATTAAAAGTATATTGCAAATATACTTTGAAATTGAGATAATTCCAAAACCTCTCACATGTGTTCATTGGTTCCTGCAGTTATTCAATTATTAAAAGAAACTCGATTTGGAGTTTAATGGATGGAGTTTAATTTAAAACAAAGTTTGTTGAAATATTTTTTCACTCAAATCTTTTTCACAACATAACACAAATGGTATGTAAAAAGTGCTTAAAAAAGTAAATATTCATAAATAAAATTTGAACTGAACAACAAAGCTGTTTCTCCATGTGCTCTGCACTCTGTCATAAAAAGAGCTTTGCTTCTGCAAATGAATGAGAAATGCAACTTAGGCTGCTGTCAAAATTATTCTCACTTTGGTGTTTGGATAAATGTCTATATAGGTCAGCCCTCTCGCTCAGCAAAACGCATGCACAGCGCATAATGCTTTCGCAAGGCGCTACCACACTGTCACCATATAATTACTGCATTCAAAACAATCTAAGCTAAGGTTTGTGATAAAATATAAGCTCATGGTCCTTAAGAAAAAGATACAGAATATTGCACCATTGTAAACTAGCTTTAAAAAGGGACTACGGTTTGTTATAAAGGTGCATGTATTGATGTTGGCCTTTGCACTTTTTTCCCTTCAAACACTTTCAACTGTATGTAGAAAAACAGTGCTGCCTCCTTTTTTACCATACAGATTCATCAAAAGAAAATCCTGCAACTTGTGGAAGGACTCGTCTTGCTAGAGGACACCTGGTACTTTCATTGTTTAGATGATGAGATGTCTGCTATGGTGCGGCTTTATTTTGTTTGTTATGACCAACTAAAGCTGCGGTCTCAGACAAGGTACTGGTTGTGAGTGTAAAACTGCATGTTTGGTCAGCCAGCTTATTGCTTAGCTGTTCAAAGCTTTCTTTTCTGCACCTCTTTGGATTTCGAAGAGGAGAAGGAACATCCTCACATCAGATCCTGTGACTGAAAAGGTTAAGGCCAAGTTGTTTATAAAGAGGCTACTCATCAGTATTAGCAATCTGAGACTGAATTAGCGTGCTGAAAATTGCCTCATAAAGATCTACACACATTAAGCTGAAACATCTGCTCAGCTGACTTGGTTTTATCACAAATATGTATTTCTGTTTAGTCATATTGCATAATATTGATTTTAAATAAAATTATGAACAAAAAGTTACAATATCAAACACTATTTAATTCAAAAGCCAAAGGGAAGTTATGGGGGTTTGAAAACATCTTAAAAATGTTGAGATAATAAGCAGCTCTTACATGTATATGTAAAATATTCTGCAAAAACCCGGTGGACAATGTTTGACACGACCACCTCTGCATGAGCAGCCGTCAGGTTTGCCCAGAAGCTGTCATCCAGTATGAAAAGATGAACTGCAAAAGTCAATGAAAATTAAGGTTAGTGCTACAAATATTGATGCTTGATATATTTCTCACCTTTATTTAATTATGTAACTCTAGTCTTCCATAGAAGCGTCAGAGAGAAAGATCTAATGACACAGAAGCATTTATGTCAATTTTCTTTTGTTTCCCGCATCTGTTTTTTGGTGCTTTAATACTTAATGTTGTTTTTGGTCATCCATTAAGTCTTTCATACATCAAAAAGTCCAAGTTTACCAGTGTTGTGGGAAAATTCTTGCACACTCCCTTCCTCCCCTTTGGGGAAATAGAGCTCTTGTTTCGAAACCACTAATCAAATGCATTATAGACTAATCCATCGTGGAAAATAAAACCAGCGTTTGTTTCTGTTGCTCAGAAAATACAAATGGGAAATAAGAATTTTCAAAAATAACTTCATGAATTCTGCAGGGGGTTATGAAAAATCTGTTGTCTAAAAAAAATACACTACTTTTGCAGAAATGCACGCCACAGAATAACTCTGACTGGCTGCTGTTGGGTTTGATATTATCATCTGCAGATATACAATGAAGAAAGGCGACACTTCAAGCTGGCGAAGAATGAGCCGCGCAGGATTGTGGAAAAAGTGGCCTTGGATATAGAAAAACTCCTGGCAAAGAAACGTAAAGCCCTTGATGTAAGTAGACTGTATTGTTCAAACACATGGTTTATGTATTTGTTTTGTTTGTGGGTGGTATAATCTCATACAGGACTAAATTATGCAAGTTTGAACAGAAAAAAAAATCTTGTTTTTCTTTCTAATTCAGTTAATTTGTAGATTATTTTATTTTTTCTCAGACTATTTGTAACTAAAGTGGACTGCAAATCAATTCTCTAAAACAAGAGCACTAAATGAACATCAATGTGGTTTTTCATTTTAAGTTACACATGTTGTTTTACGTACGGCTGTGATGTGACGTTTTGTTGTCTGAAATGTTTAGCGTTTAGCGAATGAAGCAGAGCGGCTCCAACGGGAACATCTATGGCAGGATAGACTAAAGGTAAGAACAGAGTTACAGTTTATGCATTTAAGGTTCCTGAATATTGGTCTTTTTGTTGCATTTTCTGATTCTCCTCATCTGAAACATATTTTTACTCAATAAACAAGATTGTGAATTGAGCGTCCTCTTTAAGGTAGCTGGGCTTCTACTTAGAAATAGGACATAGAGCTGCTTACAGATGGATGAATGGATGGATCAACCAAACTATTCTAGTTTTTGAATTTATTGTTATCACATTAACATTGTATGTTGCAAGGAACTGATTGGACTGCAGTAAATGACAACTAATTATTACAAATTATTACAAGTAAGTGACAGCTAAGTGTTGTGCTCACTTTGCCTGTAGTTTTTTTGTGACAGGTCAATGCTGTCAAATGTTTTAAAAGGTGGAAAAGTCCTTAAGAAAATACAATTAAGTTATCAATAATATGACCAAACAGCTGAATTTGTCTTTCTAAGGGAGTAGCGTAGCAGCTTTCCTTCAGCTCGGTGGGCAGCAGCATTGAGGGGCAGCAGTCGGTATTTCCTACACTTTCTCTGGAATCTCATCAAAAGGATTTTAAATAGCAAAGTGCTATGAGATTTTTTTTTTGAGGGGCCAAAGGGGACAACTTTAAAATTTAATTGTTTGACACATTGACTTTTGTAAATGATCCACCTGAAAATCTGCAATTAGACTTTATGACTTGACTTTCTACTTTTATTACTAAAGAGCATACAATGAGAAAGAAGAGTACAATAACTTGTCAGTTTCTATAAATATACATGTATTTTTTTACCTAAGTGAATTTGCAGGCTTCAAGATTTGTTGTCACTGCACTTAAGAGAGAAATTTAAGCCGTAAATACAAACATATTTATAGCTGAAGGCAACAATTACTTCTCGGTTGAATTATCCAAATTATATGAAAGAAGGCTTTATAGATCATTAAGATTCAGTTTTCAAGTAACCTTGGGGTAGAAATAATGATGGAGTTATTGTAATGCATGAAGAGATCCACAGTAATATCTAAAAACCAGACTTATAATATGATATGTCTCTGGGGGGATTTTCGACACACTTGTTCATCTTGTTTTTGTCTTTGCTTGAAGATAGAAGACTGAGAGAGCTGCAGAGTTTGGGTTTGGACCAGACAGTTTGGTAATCAGAAAACTGCTAAAAATAGGAACACCTCTCAGTAGATGCTCTAGCATGTCGTGCATTTTCAGAATCTCAGACTAACAGATGGTGACGGTCCACACAGCCGGTCCACTGAATCATAACGTGACAGTTCTGAGCAAAAAACTGTTCTGGACAATAAGAGACATTTGGTAGTTACAGCTTTGCAAACAGAAATAATTATCTCTAATGCCGTCTTTTGTAATCCTACTAACACTGTTCATTTTGGTTTTCAACAATGAGAACATTGCAAATTCAAAGCTCAATTCTGGCCATTGAACAACTTTTTATTTGTACTTGTGAACATTCTTTGATTTGAGTCGTGAGAAGAACGGAGAAGGTTTGTGGATGGACGGACCGGTTCATGGTATCTTGTGGAAAATCAATAAATACGTTTGGTTTAGTAAGAAAAGGGTCAACTAAGATCAAGTAGATCGATAATTTAAGAAGGGATTTAAAGCCGGTGTTAGGTATTTGTTTGGACATATTTGTAAATAATTTACATAGCGATGTGAGTCTGATACTCATGGACGTGGGAATCTCTCCGCTGTATGTAACTATGCTGCTACAGTTACATATGGATATATATGTAATTGTATAACTCTATGTAACAATAGTTACATATAGTATTTCAAGAATCAAAGATGATGATCTTATGATCTTGTATTACATATAGTAGCAAAGAACCTCATCCAATCTGTGATTATCCCTTCACTAAGTTTCCTCAATCCACCTGAATGACACAAGATCAGAAAGGAAAGAGAGGAAAAGCTTTGGAAATATTATTTTCTTGTTCTTATTGTTTGAGTTTTATGTAAGTTAGCAGTCATTTTTAACCTTTTTTTTTTTCTGGTGAATCCAGACTCATTTGACAAGTGCATTCATGTGACTGCTCATCCTCATGGCGTTTCACGGCCTTCATCATCTCTCTCCATCTGCTTTCCTGCAGGAGCTTGACATGGCCTACTATGACTCCAAAGCTGATTTGGAATATGTAAGTGCTGGGTAAAGAAATTTAGTCAAACTGACATGGATTAAAGGGCTTTCCTTTTCTGTTATGTTCAAGCTTGCAGTTTACTATTAATTTGCTTCCATGTCTGAAGTTGAGAAATACGTTAAAAAGTTCAAGAGGGGGAAAAAAATGGAGCACAAGGCAGCTGAGAAAACAGCAAAAGCTGGTGAAGACGTCACATTCAAAACTCTGAACTTGGTGAACAGAAAAAAAAGTAATGATAACATGACATCAAGCTTAAATTTGGTGTCATAGAGTAAATATTTAGATTTTGATTTTAGTAGAAGGAAGTCTGGATCAGTATTCCTTGTTAACAGTAGATTGAAGACCTAACAAACCAGCACCATACCCAGGGATTTAAAACTGCTCTGTGGAGTGACAAATGATCACTTGTAACAAAAACTGCAATTCAAAATTTAAAGTCTGTCAGCTTTCCGCTAGCCGTTGCAATTTCTGCTCTGGTTCCAGCAACATTACCCTGTTGTGTACAGACACAAACACATTCCTCTTAAAAATGCATGTTACCAGAATGGTCTGCATTTTATTCCTGCAGGTTTACCTGCTCTCCAGTAACGTAGCTGAAAACACATTTGCCTTAGGAAACCATCGCATTTAAATGAAATGTTTTTCATTTAAAATCCCTGTTCAGGCTATAGGAACAATTGGTGGACTGAAGGGAAGTTACTAACTTGTAGCGACAGTCAAACGCTCTCCTTTCTTTTCCTAAGACACAGAAGAAAAAAGTCACAACTGAAACAAATTGTCATGCTTAAACACAAATTTTTGTTTGAGTGAGTTATTTATTGAAGTGGAATAGGACAAAGCTGTTCAAGAATGATGCCTTTTCTTATCTGATCTATTTTATGCTCACAATCGACATCCGACGTAACTCTTTGGTCTGCCTGTTGACTCCCTGCTCGAGTTTCCTCCCTGAACCATGGCATGAAGCGTTCCCTTGGGTTTGGGTTGTTCCTTCCCATATGTCCCAAATTCCAGTCGTTTCATTATCTTTGGCCATAGCACGTTTCCTGCATAGCTGATCTATACAGGAAACATGCGTCCTCACACCTTTTTTCTCAGCTGCAAAAAAGTGGCCACACATCCATTCTATATGTTTAAAATGGCCTTTTTTCAGGAAAAGGATCCATTCTGTTATTAGTGTGAGATATTTCCAGTCATAGATATTATAGATGCAAATGCTTAATTCATTTTTAAAAAACTGGATTTCAAAACCAGTGGTGCTTTGTTTTCAGGTTGTCTTGATCTAAAAACTTATTATTTAACCTACATTGTATTTTGAACTATCAAAGGAGAAGTTAGAAGTTATGACAAAGAAAAGATAACGTTTGTACTTCGGTTTTAACACTCTTGCTTTGACAGTACTCCGTGGATGGAGAGGCAGAGGTGGAAAACCCCTCCCAACTTAAGCTGGAGTTTGTGTACGATCCAAACTTCAAAAATAATGTCAACTTCTCGCACACCGCAGTTCAGATCCCGACAGATATTTACAAAGGAGGTGAGTGGTGCTCCCATTATGTCACTTTGAGACCAGGATCCTGCAAACTTGCTTCTCGTTTAATATTCTTGTGCGACATATTCACGGTAAAGATAATGTTACTGAGATTTTAAGAGGTTTAGCAAGTCTTTATTAATACAGACTTATAATTAATTTATTATGTTATCTTAAAGAGTTGCTTTAATTCAAACTCCACAAGCTAAATCAGAACTTTAACAAGCTTCTCTCAATTGTTGCTTGGTGCCTGGTTACTTGAACAAAAAAAGCAGCATCAAATTTTTGATTCATATTTTTTGTTCAAACATCAACAAAAAGACATCTGTGGAGTATTTTACGAGCAGGTTTTCTCTTCTGTCCTCAGCTCCAGACATCCTGAATGAGCTGAACTGGACGCAGGCGCTGGAGAGAGTGTTCATGGAGAACAGCAGGGAGGATCCGTCGCTGCTGTGGCAGGCGTTTGGGAGCGCGACAGGAGTCACTCGCTACTATCCAGGTGGAGCTTTAGCAGTTGTCTCTGCTGTCACTGTGAACTAACTCTTTTGAATTCGTCAACCACAAACTTATATAAAGACACTGAGTTATTTATGCATTGCAGCATCTCCGTGGAAAGCGCCTGACAAAATCGACCTGTACGATGTCCGGAGGAGGCCTTGGTACATTACGCTTCTTAAGACTCTCTGGATATGTTGATGTATTATAAATATAAAGTAAAGATAGATTTAGATTTTTTCTACGTCTTTCTTTGTCTCAGGTACATCCAGGGGGCTTCATCTCCAAAAGACATGGTCATCCTTGTTGATGTGTAAGTACACAGTCATGTTTTGGAGGGTTTTCTGGGAAATTGAAGAAGTGCATTATGTAGTGCTTCAGGGTGAGGTAACATCCAGATAATGTGAGTTTTAACGTAATCTAATGTTGAAATTTAAAAATTTGGGATTGGAAAACTGTTTTCTGGATTCTGGATTCATGATCAGATTAATTTTCCATTCCGGAGATTACTGTATATACGTCATTTCTGAATGTGGTTGCGTTTGTCTTGTTTAAGCATCATTTATAACCATCCAGCTGCAGATTTGAAGGGAGACAGTTCTCCATTTTCATTATTTAATCCACTTTGTGCAAAGCACCTGAACCACCGACAGCAAAACCGACTCAAACATGATACATTCACAGCTATGCTTCATTTATTAGGTGACTCCTACGATCACTTCTCTAGCCAACGTTTTAAAAAGATTCAAATTTTGCCTTGTATTAAATTCTAGGTTTTTGCATCATTATTCAAAATTAACTGTACTAATTCCATGTAATTACAAAGCTACCAAAATCTTTTTTTTTTTTTTTACCATATAATTTAAAGAAATTCTACAACAATAAGTTCAAAAGACTGAAATCTCATCTGGCACTGCTCGTGTTTATGTTGTCTTCTGTGTTTGATCAGGAGCGGCAGCGTCAGCGGACTCACGCTCAAACTTATCAAGGCGTCTGTCATGGAAATGCTGGACACTTTATCTGACGACGACTACGTCAACGTGGCCAGAGTTGGTATCTGCATGACTTCCTGCCTCTTGATTAGTCGCGAATCATTATTCCTCTTCACCTTTTATACGTTAAAGCAGACTGTCTCCTGCTGTGTTACAGTTCAATGAGAAGGCTGAGGCAGTGGTCCCTTGCTTCAAGCATCTCGTCCAGGCTAACGTGCGAAACAAAAAGATTTTCAAGGAGGCCGTGCAGCAAATGCAAGCTAAAGGCACCACTGACTACAAGTCTGGGTTTCATTTTGCCTTTAACCAGCTTCTTAATGTGAGTTACTCTGTACCTTGTCGTACCAGGATGAAAATGAGCTCCAAACGTACTATGTTTTGTCTCTGTATCAATCTGTCTTGCATATTTATTACTGTATTTTACAGAAGACAAATGTCCCGCGGGCGAACTGCAATAAAATAATTATGCTGTTTACTGACGGAGGGGAGGATAGGGCTCAGGATGTCTTCCTGCAATATAACTGGCCCAACAAAACAGTCAGTGTTGTCATGATATATTCCAAGCAATCGTCTGTGCATAAAATTGATGCATTTTATTGCTTGAATCCCATTTATTTTCTCTCTCCCTCCTCCACCAAGGTCCGCGTGTTTACCTTTTCCGTGGGTCAACATAACTACGACGTGACGCCATTGCAGTGGATTGCTTGTACTAATAAAGGCGAGCCGACATTTTGCTTTCACCATGTTTCACATCCATTTACTTTGCAAAACGCCACCATCAGAATTACTTATAATTCTATAATTACTATATATAATTACTTGTAATTCTTCTTGCACATTAATTATTTAATTAAATAAATTTTTAATTGATTTTATTTAATTAAAAAAATAATTAAAAAAGCGTAGAGGAGCTGTGGAGGCTTACAGTTTAGGTGAGACAGTTGTGATGGTGAAAATAGGCCGATTTATTGGAGGTAATTAGTGAACAATCCTTGAAGAAGCTGCAAAATTAGCAAAAATATGAGGGTTTATCTTTGAGCTGGAAAGCAAGACCCAAAACATACAGCCAGAGCTACAAATGAATGGTTTATAAGGAAACATACGGATGTATTAGAATGACCCAATCAAAATCCAGAGGACAGTTTAATTGAATCTGACATTTGTGAAGAAAAATGCTAAAAATAAATATCAGTTTCTACATGTACCAATCATGTTTTTAACTTCAAGGTACAGATATGAAATCCGTGGTTGATTTAGGAGCTATTTCCAAGCATCTTAATTGGAAAATTGGAAAAATAAAATCTAGATGACTGGATTTCATTTGATTGAACTGGATTGGACTGGATTAATACCAGTTCAGAGTTTTAATCTCATAATCTTTGTTCTTTGGGAGCTTTTATGGTTATGGTTTTTTGCCTAATCTGAATAAATACATTAACATTAATTGCTGTGTAATATTCCTCTCTGAGCTCCCTGTCTGCACGATTTAGGTGTCTGAGTTACAGTTTTAAGCAACATCTACTTAAAACTGTGCAAATCTGGAATATTTATAAGCCCCCAACGTGTTTCCTCTAATCTCACACATGCGGTCTCTTTTCTTTCTTTCTGTTTGTCTGTTTACCCCCCTCTGTGGCCTGCCAGGTTACTATTTTGAGATTCGTTCCATCTGTGCCATACGGATTAATACCCAGGTGGGTTTGCTTGGTTCCTCTGATGCAGCTGATCCCTCAATCATTGTTTTACTTCAAGCACCCATCCTCGTTTTGCAGCGTTCTTGGTCTGCGACTTTAGTTTGTATTTTTGTTTTGGGGCTGGCTGTGACATCGGCTCTGTCTGTGTTTCATCAGGAGTACCTGGATGTGCTGGGGCGCCCCATGGTTCTGGCAGGCGGCGAGGCCAAGCAGGTTCAGTGGACCAATGTGTATCAGGACGCTCTGGTGAGTTTCTGAGTCTGCTCAATCAAACACAGCAAATAAATCTTAAACACTGGAGAAAAAGTGAATTGTTTGACTATACATAAACTTCTTCGTTGAAGGGTCTCGGCCTGGTAGTGACGGGAACTTTGCCTGTGTTCAATCTCACTATGAATGGAAACTCACAGGTAGCAAAACTTTTATTTTCCCCACAATTTAGTTTGATTGTCACATATAGAAGTTTAGATATTTCACATTTCAGATTTTTATGTGTTTCCTTTATGATTTTTCCAGAATCAGTTGATACTAGGCGTCATGGGAGTGGATGTACATCTAGATGAGATAAAGCGACTGACACCACGCTATAACGTATGTACATCTTAATTTTTGTTTTTAACTTGCTACACAGAGCAACAAAGGAGTTTAACTCTGTTTTTTCCCCTCTGGAACAGCTTGGAGCCAACGGATACATATTTGCCATAGATCCAAATGGATATCTGCTCCTCCATCCTAATCTCCAGCCGAAGGTGACCTATATCTGAGCACTGAGAGGTCGCTATGTTTCGGGCTTTGGGGAAGACTTATGTGATTTCTGTTTGACTCGCCCAGCCTGTGAACCTCCCCGAACCCGTGACCTTGGACTTCCTGGATGCAGAAGTAGCGGACAGTAATAAGGAGGAGGCGAGTAGCACATAAATGCAAAATATTATGAGTTAGTTGGTCTCTCACCAGTCCTCTATTTGTACTGGTAACTAAAGAACAGCTCAAACAAACAAACAAAAACAAATGGACCTATTTTTATACTCAGATTCGACGACAGATGATTGATGGAAAACCAGGGGAAATGCAGATAAAAACTCTCATTAATTCTGTTGATGATGTAAGTAAATTGAAACAATATTTATATTTCCAGACTTCTTTGTTGCCTCAGTGCTGAAATATATTCCTCCTGCTACTTTTATTATGCTTCTGTTTTATATAAAACTCCCACTCTAATGCCATCCTTCTGTCCATCCCTCTGTTCTCCGTGCAACTATTTATTGATGAAAAAATTATACAAATCGACAACACAGAAAGTTTGAATCTCGACAAGTATGAAAAATGTGTAGACACTTTATGTCTACCTTTTTCTATAACTACATTTATCAGAGTTATCTACAGATTTCATTTAACTGTGTGCAAATACTGTCAAAGTAATAAATTGGTAATATATAAATATAATTTATGTAATCGAGATTTTCATGGTTTTAAAGATTCCATTATAGTACGGCCACCACTTGGTGTCACTGTATACCATATTACAGACAGTGCTCTGCAGTAGTCTTATGAAACAATGTAAAAGAGCCCACTTTTATATCTTACACGTAATTACTCATAATCTGCCTCTCTTAAGAAATTGCACCCCTGACGTCTAAGAATATTTAATTTATAGTCTGTCAAATCAGAACAACTTTTACTCAAACTGAATGACGGAGAAGTGGATGGATACAGAATAAACTTTGCACACATAACCAGTAAGAGGTTTATGCTGTCAATTCTGCAGAATAGAATACGGAGTAGTTCATTAGGTTTTACAGGTGAGACATGTAAACATCTAGACAAAGAAAGCATCAAAATCTGAACATGCAGCTCTGATTTTACCTCATTTAAAAAAAATAATTTAAACATTATTGGAGGATTTAGTACGGTACCTATTAATCGCTAAACACCAAAACTAAGAAATAATGCTAGGGATGCATTCAGTTTCAATATAATGAAGTTAAATTTGTTGTAATTTGTCATTAATCTGTGGCAGGGGTAAATTAGGTAATTGTAAGGTAAAATTATGGAAAAAAAAAAGATAGACATTCTGAAAATATTTTTCAAAACGTTTGCAACAATGACATCTGTACATTGACAAACACATCTGTATTATGGCAGCAATACATCGATGAGGCATACAGACGTTACACCTGGACTCCAATCAATGACACTGATTACAGGTAAACTCAAAAAAAGAAAACACATTTTTTTACATCATGTAGCTTTTCCTCTCCTGCCGTATTGCCTCAATAATTTCTCTATGTTGGGCTGCTGCCACCTGCAGTCTTGGTCTGGTATTACCTCCCTATAGTGAGAACTTCATCCAGGCAGACCTGAGCGATGTGATGGTGCAGCTCCAGTGTGAGTACAGGAAGGACTTTGTCTGTGTGACATAGCATCATGATAACCAGCAGAAGCGAGTTCTAAGAAGCGACTCTGTTTTGTGCTTTAGATATGCAGTCGTTGTTGCCGAGCTCCTTTGAGTCCTCTGGGCATGTTTTTCTGGCTCCCAGGTGACCATCCTTACTTTCTTTAATTCTATTTTACGAGAAAGAGTTAGTTTTATTCAGTCTTTTGTATTTGCAGAGAATACTGCAAGAATCTGCAGCTTTCTGATAACAACACACAGTTCCTGCAGAACTTCCTCTCTCTCATGCTGGATATCTCCCCAGAGTCTGATGAATGTGAGTTCACACCCACAAAGTTCATACATTAGAGTTCAGGACACACACCGATGGATAATCTGCCTCTTTTTCATTTTAAAGGTGAACAAGGTCTCATCCACAACCTTATCCTGGATTCCAGGATTATTGGTCAGCTTGCGTCTCGTGTTTGGAAGAAACAGGATCTGAACGCGTGAGTCAGCTACACAGTGAACAAAAAGGCAAACCCTACTCACAATCACCAAACAGACTAATGCTGACTGAATAATAATTACAGATATGGCTTCCTTGCTGTTTTTGGATCCACGCACGGAGGAATAACGCGAGTTTTTCCCAACATGTGCGTAAAATCAGCAACAGAGGCAGAAATGTTTGAAATGCACTCAGGCTTTTTTGCTTTAGATGCTTCGTCGTGTGTGTTTCTGGTCCTTAGAGCTGCTGAGTTGTGGGACGAGGATCCAGAACCGTTTAATTCGGATTACTACAGAAGAAGTCTGGATAATAAAGGCTACATGTTCAGACCTTCACTGAGACCCTGTGAGAAACACAGCAAAATGCAGGACATAAATCATATAAAATCATAACAGCTAAAGTGCAAATGCAGTAATTCTCATGTGTTTGTCATGAGCAGCAGATGATGACCCTTTTGGGGCTGAAAACGGCACCACAGGAATTCTGGTTAGCTCAGCTGTCGAGGTCGATTTAGGAGGAAAACTGCTCAAGCCTTCAGGTGAGAAATCACTTCGTTCTGATATTTAGGAAACCACTTTATCTACTGATTTAAACACTCACATATTTTTGCTTCCCCTGGTGTTTCCTTGGCTTGTTCTCCCGTCACACAGTGATTGGAGTGAAACTGGACATGGAGGCGTGGGTGGACAAGTTTAAAATCCTGGCCAGCAATGTTTCAGATAACCGACAGGGGTCACATAAGGTACACGACAGGCTTTCAGTCCTTAATCACAGTGTTAGAACAATCCAGCTTTCAGCCTGGTTATTTTATTTAGATCATTTTATTTTCTTTTTTCACTTCACCTTAATTTTTCTATGTAATCTTACTGGTGTGTGCTGTTTTAAATCTAAATGTCGTTCCTTTATAAGTGTTTTGTTCTCGTCCATTTCTGTTTTTTGAGTTTTATTTTTTTTAACAGAGTTTTTAATCAATGTATGAAATGTGCTCTGTATCCATCAATAAAGTTGTCCATAACTCTTTTGATTTTGTTTTTTCCTGAATAGTGTGGACCATCCAGAAGCTGTGAGATGGACTGTGAAGTAAACACAGATGTAAGAACTTTTCCTCTTTTCAGTTATGACACCAGAGCTCATTGAGTCATTGGTAAATATTCATCTACTGCTGATCAATTCATCATTTCATTTCGGTGTAGCACAATCTGCAGCTCTGGCTGTGTTTAATTTAGTTGGCAAAAGGATGGAGAAACAAGTGGTAGCATAGTTTGAATTTTAAATGCTATACAGTGATTTGAATTGTTTGTTGTTTTTTTTTTTCACATTTATACCTAAACCAATAATGTTCTATTTTTCTGTTCTTTTTGACACCTAATTGGGTTTGCTTTAATTTTTTATTTAAAGACATAAAAAAATTCCATATCAAACATTTACCTTATAATTCTGTCACCAATTTGGTGATTTATTAATAAGTATGTACACAATACCCTCCAAATGTATTGGCAACCCTGGTAAAGATTAGTGACAAAAAATCTAAGGAGAATATTTGACCATGAGTTTGTCACCTTTTGAAAGCACACAACTATAGAGGACCAGAACTACATTTACAATGTAATTACTTTTACTTTTAGGACCACGTAAGACTGGATAGTTTCTTTACTTTAATATATTTCATTATCATATAAACCTGCATTTGGTATTTACTCAGATTATCTTTGCCTGTAGTTGAAATCTTTGAAACATTTAAGTGTGACAAAAAAAGAGAGAAGCTGACAAATACTTTTTCACAGAGCTAGAGTCACCAAAGCTCATTGTGCTCTATATCAGACAGCAAGTGAAAAAAAAGAGCAAAACGGTGAGTTAAAGTATTTTTTAAGTGTCTTTAATGGAGGCAGAAAAGTCTTGATGCTGTTACAGTAAAAATCGAAGAAATGAAAACGTCTCAGCACAGTTCAGCTATCTGGTTCTACTGTTTGTTTTTTTGTTTTCTTTTGCAGGACTTGCAGTGCTATCTCATCGATGATGGCGGCTTCCTCGTCATGTCCAATCAGAGAGATCACTGGAAACAGGTAACTATTTGATGGAATAAATCTGACATTATGTTTAATCATTTTCTGCTGCTTAAAATGATGCAAAAACCTTAAACACAAAATATTTGAATCACGTTTTCACATTTGTCTTCAGATTGGTCGCTTCTTCGGTGATGTGGACCCGTTCCTGATGTATGCGCTCTACAACAACTCCATCTTCGCTCGTCGACAGTCCTTCCAGTACCAGTCTGCGTGCGAAATGGTCACCAGAAGCCACACTGGATCAGCGCCAAGAGGCATCTATGTGGTGAGTCCTGCAGGCAGGGGTTAAATGATGGAAGGCAGCTGCACTGTTGTCTTACTGTTCACTGTTTCTGCAGCCGTCCATAGGTGATGTCTTGAGCTTGGCATGGTGGACGTCCACACTGGCATGGTGAGAGGTTTGCAAATCAAATTACACTGGAAGTAGATTGTAAATCAGTCCAGATTGATTTACAGTCACACATTTACTATTTTACTGATGTTTATAGAATGAACATCATTTTTTAATGTGCTTCTGTTCTAGGTCTGTGATTCAGCAGCTTCTCCATGGGCTTGTTTACAGCAGCTGGTTCCACCAAGGTGACTCAATCTGAGTGAAATCCATGAACAAAACGATGTGACAAATGTAGCTTCAGTTTTTATTGGATTTCATTCATGATGTAGCCAATGCCGTAACCACACCTCGGTCTATTCATTTCCAGACGCAGGATGGTTAAGATAAAGCAAATCTCTTTTACTCGTACTGACCTTTGAAAGCGCTTCACAGTAGAACTACATTCAACCATTTAACACACACACACAAAAAAAACAAGCTGAAGTTGAACTCAAGATGTTGATTTCAATACTAGTACTCTCCACATTGAGCCACAGAGTCTTGAAATAGTGTTCAGGCATGTTCAGTGTTCAATGTTTAATGATTTAAATGCAAGAACAGAGCATCTGTTGATTTTGTCTTTCAGATGACATCTTTATCGATGCCTTTGAGACAAAACAAAGCAGCTGTGTGACCATCCAAAGCCAGTTCTACTTCACAAACACCACCAACTCCTATAACGTCCTGCAGGACTGTGGGAACTGCTCGCGGTCAGCGCTTTCTCCAGCATCAGCAAAATATGTTTGAGTGCACTTTCTATCTGTGCTCTTAGGCCAATTCTGTCAATACAGGTGGGCTAACTATCCATCAATGTCTCCCATAGGCTGTTCCACTCAAAGCGGATTGAAAACACCAATTTGCTCTTTGTGGTGGCTGAGACATTGCCCTGCAGCTCCTGTGAGATTGAGAAACTGTCACAGATCAAGAGGGAGTGTATCCTTTTTCTGCCCACTCAAACTTTCCATATCGTTTTCATCTCATCTAAAGGTGGAAATTTCAAATGTGTTTCCAGTTGGATTTCTTTAACTCAGTGCAAAAAGTTCAGGAGGAAAATCCATGTGAACTGCTGAGCAATGCGCGATATCGTAGAGGTCCAACTCCCTGCTTTGACTACAGTGCCTTAGTAAGTAGGAAGTGCTTTAAGTTCTCACCTTAGAATGGAACATTAAGCAGAAAAAAAAATATTATTTTGGTCTGAGAGGGAGATGGTATTGTTTCCTGCATGTACAAATTAGTCTTTTACATTATTAAATAAATTTTTGTCACAATAATTCTTATGGTACTTGAGAGGCCTAAAGTTCTTCAACCTTTTCTAAAATATTTTTTTAACAGTTGATAAAGCTTAAAAGTTTGCTAAATGTTTGCATGTTAAGGAACTGAATAGTAGCAAACATAAGACTGAATCGACTGCATCAGGACAGAAGATACAAGATGTTCTGCTGATCATTCTTTCCATGATTCTCCATGTGCAGATGTGCACAACAGCGTATAGCTAAAAAATTGTTCCACTCAGCAAAAGTGAGTTAACTCAAACCCAAAATGGAAATGCATGCTACCTAGTTTTAAAGTACTGTACTCATCCTTTTTTTTAACCGCATATGCATCAAAAACAGGATTTGCAAGCTTGCAAAAATCAGCTAAATTTTACTGTTTATTTTGCTTGTAAAATGAAGACACATTCAGAAGGATCTTCTTTTTATGTTGTTCTCTTTCTTTACTCAGGAAAACACGTCAGAGTGTGGTCGAGGGTCTTCATTGCAGGCCTCAATAGGGACACTTCTCTTCATTCAGCTCATTCTGCCTCTCTTTCATCTCTCACACATCCAAACACTCTGACATGTTCCACCTCCTCGGATTTAGGCTCGGATCAACGGAAGGTCAGATCAAACAGCAACTGTGATGAATTTTTCCTTTTTTTCTCTCTCTTTGCTGACGACTCAGTGTGTTTGGGAAGCCCTGGAACTGCCCCTGATATCTGTTTCCTGCCTTATTGCTCATACATTTCTTGGCTTTTTGAGGGCTTAAATACAAAATCCTGGGGGGGGGGGGGAATGCGTCGAATGCATGCAGCTTAACGTCATTGAGGACATTAGCATTTATTTCCGTTTTCCACATTTAACAATAAAAAAGGTCACAGAGGCAGTCAAGGTTTAAAGAGGAGAGAATAACAATGAATTATAAACCTGCGTGTTTTGATATGCTTTCAGTTAACTGAGATCACAAAAGGTGTCAGAAGCACATCATGGAAATGTACCATTATAGGGGAAGTTTCTGCATTCCAACTTTGTACTGTATTTTAAAAGCATTGCAGCATTTGTGTCTTACGGTTGTTTGTACAGAAACTGATCTGAGGCATTTATCATCCCTGAAGCCTGTAAGTGTAAATATAATAGTCAGGTGCTGAGTGAGCTTCATACAAAAATATGTTGTTTTCTTATATGTTGCTTGTGCTGTCCAAAAAGGACTCCTTTGGCATTTAGTCAGTTTCAATACAAAATCAGCTCTATAACTGATAGCATGCATGGAAAACAGTGTGTAAAGGTTTGAAATTTATTTGAGCAAAGAAAATCTGATTTAGAAACCTAATTTCATGCTGTGGAAGTTTGCTGAACTTTTACTGGTGAAAAGGTATTAAACATAAAAGTCTGCAAGCTGATTTTCTTTAAGAGAAAAACTAAACAGATACAATAATGTTCATTTTATCTTGAATGATTACTTAAAATAATTTCAGTATGAACAGGACCAAATATACATTACGTTCATCCATCTAACCACAGTTTAAACATTGTGCAAGACAGTGCACAAGACAATGATGGCCAGCCTGAAATCACACCAAAGATCAAGTTGGTTTGGCAAATTAGATTCCAGGATTTAAACCCAAGGTCATCCTGCTGTGAAACAACAGCACTAACAGATGCTTCACTGTGTGGGTGCCGATTAAATCTAGTTAAAGAATAAAATGGTAAAATGCCCTAAATGTATGCTTTAACTCCTGGAAATGGAGCTTAGGCGAAAATTCAACCTGGGAGACTCGATCCAGCTGACATTCATCTCGCAATCGCCACGTCCTACCTCAACCAATCAGGGCTGGAGCAATTCTCCGCTTCGAGCCTATCATTATCCAGGACCGTCTTCAAAAGCCAAGCTATCGGAGGGTCGACCCGCTCGTCGCTGCGCACAACCCACCTCCCTTCCCCTCTTCCCCACCTCCGTCCTGACGGATGTCATCCAGGATCCTTCCACATCCAGCTTCACCACCGGTTTTCGGCCCCAGGGAAGATTGTCCGAGCTCGGCCGAGCTGATTTCCCCCCCGCGGTGATCCACGACTCACAGTCTTCAGCCGGGCCCGAGCGCCAAAGAAATCTGTATCATTAAATCTTCTAACTGCTATTCTCTTCTCTGTGAGAGTCTCTCCAGATTGAAATGACTGTACCCATTAAAATAAGTGTTAAGGAAAGGATTATCTAATCAAAAAGGAGAGAAAATCAGCTGCGACTATGAACATATCTCTAAAATTTTAGGAAGCCTATGTGAATTTCAAGCTAATGAAGATGCAGCCCACTTTTCCACTTAATTATTATTCTAAGCTGTTACTACCACGGTTTTCACATCCATGGGTTTGAAACTAACTACGCACCATGTTTCCTTTGTGCCTGTTTATGTTTGCATGTTCAGTCCTTGTCTCACCTCAGCACAGGAAGCTCACTTACTGCAGCTGCAGCTGTTTTTACATGATGGTAGATCTGAGCCTTAACCTCACATTCACTGCAGTGTCTTTGACTCCAACTCTGAGGCTTGTTAAGACAGTTTGAGAAATGCTTTATGGGTCAAATATGACAGGACCCTTGACGACTTCCTTCTAGTCTCCGGGGCATGTTTTCATCTTGTATGTCTTTAAATTGAACTAGAGTTGACCACCCAAAGTTTGACAGTTGTAGCATGGGAAAAGCCAATATAAAGAAAAACATGACATATGTTACATGATACATATCAGTATCTCATTTTGTTTTGTCATAAGGTTAACAATAGTATTTATGGAAATGCTTTACAGCTGCTCAGTGGGTTTTGGATGTTGTCCAAGGAAGTAGAATCAAACAATGAGTGATTGGTTTAATAAACTATCAATGCATCAGCATCAATTACAACATTGATAGACATAATGATATTATCCCCACTCTCTGTGTTCATACAATGTTAGAATTGAATAATTCTGAATGTGTTTCACTTATAAAATTAATGACAGTGTGTGACCGACATGTTTTATGCATTTGAGACACCTTTTTGTAACTTGCATTGCCAAAATGTTGTCAACTTTGAATTTATGCACTTGTGTATGCTTCTGTACGGAGAATGTAGCTTATAGAGAGCTTTGGTGTTGTCAATATGATGTGCTTGTTGAAACCACATCCTGATTTTATTTGGCATGATTCACTGTGGCAGAACGTTTGTGTTTTATTATGTGTACCCTAAGAGAGACTTAAGTCAGGAGTCTGATTTTATTCTGAACTAAGTGTACACAAATACAAGCTTTTTGGTTTGTGCTTGGTCACAACATTTATACCTTACTATCCTCTAACCACCTCAGTACAAGGGGATATTACAATACTTCATATCTCACACAAACTCTATAATGCATCATCAGCCAATAAACCCAACATAATTGGGTAGTACTTAGGCAAAGGCTAGTAAACATGTGGGTTGGATTTTCTTTAATTAAACAAAAACAGTTTTAATAGTTATATCAAGTGCATGTCAGTTTGCACTTTTTGTTATTGCACAACATTTTAGATAAACTTTTTTTTGCTGATGAATCTAAAAAACATTTCCCAATGTGAAGAGGAAATATCACATATCAGAGATTAGAGTACACATGGTGAAATCCAGAATGAATCTTCTGCAGTGGTTTATGCTCTTTTGTCTTTTAAAATTGTTGGGGGGTTTTCTGGCTGCTGACTTACCTGGTGTGTATCTTAAAAAACTTTTCAAAAAAGTACTTGTAAAGCAATGTTTTTCTTTGTCAGCCTGGTGTTCAACCCTGCAGTGCCTTGCTGCACTCCCCATTTTGGATTACAGCATTGAGCTGTGGACATTCAGCGTGAAAGACACCATGAAGAATTGGAGCAGTCCAGCTTTTAAAGGTCCTAGGAATATTAAAAGATGCTCATTGTGGACATTTTTAAAAGGAGCACAGTTGTGAAAGAGCACAGCAAGCGGACGGTCTGCAGAAACCCCCTGAAATTCTTGGATGGACAGAACCTTGCTGTGGTTCTGCTTTGTCTCATTGATTTCTACACTGTGGTTCCATCTTAAATTAAAGAATAGACTCTAGATTTCTACTTAATTCCATCAACACGCACTCAGTTTGTATGTTAGGCACCTACTGGAGAGGTTTGCATATAAGTTAGGAGTGTCTGAATTAAATGAACAAATATCTATTTCAACAAAACAGACTGTTTTGCATCTCTTCTGGACCCGAGCATGACGAGAACTTGGAGAATAAAGATCTTCTATTGGTCTGCTTAAGGGAAAGTGAGTTTGAGGAACTTTGCAGCCTACAGCACAATGTTGACTGAGGCATTGATTTACCTTAAATGACCTGTATTTACTTGCATGATATTTTGGACACTTTACAGATATGTGTATATAGATACTGATGAGTATTTTACATTCATGTCTGCATACAGCTCTGCAAGTCTGAGGCTGTGCCCTTTTTAGATAAACTGCACGTGAAGAGGAGGCTGCAGATGAAACTGAAAGTTTGACTTCAGTGAAGCCTACAGGGACTGATGGTATATTGGGGATTTAGGTATTTTGCAGCAAGTGAAAGCACAGAGAAGTTTAAAGTTATGAGCAACATACTGCCCAATGAAAATCTCTTTTATGTAGAAAAAAAAAAGACTCAAATTCTGTTTGAAACACTGAATGTTAATTATGTGTATCTAAGTTGTGTATATGAAAATAAGACACTTTCGGACAACCATCAACTTGCTTTGTTAATGAGAAATAAAATGTCAGTATTGCTTTTTTTAAATTTATGCAATATTTTATGTTTCTTTATTTTGAACTTTCAAATAACAGATAGAAACTGAATGTACTTGAAGTTTCTGAGGGCGCAGGGAGTCTAAATTGATATATAGTAAATTACCCTGTGTGTTTACATCCTCAGAGTTTTTGGAAAACAAACAGTAAAATAGTTTTTGCTGTGACTTTGCTTTTCATTTTGCTGATGTCGTTGTTTACTCTGGAACGTGTCCTCTCTTTGTGCCAGTCTCCAACACCGCCTCATTTTGTACAGACAGTGTGACACAGTCAGCAGAATATAAAGGATGAATTTGTAAAAATTTTGTCAGTCTCATTAGAAATTTAAATGTTTATATCTTTGGTGATTAAATGCTGTTGATATTTTTCACTTCAGCCCCGAATGATTATTTATAAGACCTTCATTTTACTGTCATATATTATGCTGTTCGAAATCGATCAATTAATGTTTAATACTTTACATTTTACCCAACTACAAGTTAACTGAATACATAATCCATTTGTCTCTTTTTCAGCTTGCACTCATAGTGGCTTTTAAAGTCATAATAATTTCAAGCTATTTAAGATAAGTTTGAAGAGTTTTTAAACACAACATAGTGTTATATATATATATATACGTATGTTTCCACAATTATTTTGTTAAAAGTTCCTTATCAAGGAACTGCACCTCGACCACTCCCTTTTTGTATTTATTAATGAGATCAGACATTGCTCTTGCCAGATATTTGACCACTGTCTTAAGCTGGTTATTTTCTGCCACAGACTTGGTTTTAAGGAAAGTTAACAATTTCTCAGTGTAGCTGAAAGGTCAGGATTTTTCAACAACCTGTTAGCTTGCTTTCACCATTTCTAAAACAGTTTTAATTTTAAATTGGAAACACTGTCCTGAGGAAACATTTAGTATTTGAAGCTTTTCCTCTTCCTTTATCATTCTTTTCACTTTGTCTAATGCACCAGTATGACAAAATAGCCCCACAGCATGATGCTGCCACCACCATTCCTGACAATTAGCCTGCACTTCCAGGCTTGAAACCTCAATCTTAATTCCGACAAATCTCCTCCTTTTAATTTTGGCCAGAAAGGTCAGTCAGTTACATCTGAGCACATTTCTGTTCAATTTTAATGTCCTGAATTTCAAGTAAGGACTTACTGGGGTTGGCTGTCTCTCAGACCATGGCAATGCTGGATGCTAACCAATTAATATGAATTCAGAATTGGTCAAGAAAAGAGATATTTCAGATTCACTGTGGTTTATTTTAAAAACATCATAAAGTCTAGCAGGCATTTGTTTTATAATCAATCCACCTATGAAAAATAGTTCAAATGCATCACTGCAAGTCAAAGTATATTAGCAGTATATATGCAGTCATATCCATATAAACTAAATGTAAACTTTTGATTTGTTAATTATTTTACTTCAGTAACAAACATCAATTGAAAAGTCAGATATTAAAAAACAAACCAAAAAGCCAACAAAACACAATCTCATAAAAAATCATCAGATCCTCCCTGGATGCTGTATTGTTCAACAATTTAATGCCTTTGTAGTTAATAACTGTCACCATCAACAAGTTCTGTTTGATTAAATTAGCTGATTAAAAAAGTCCAAAAGAACCTCATGTGAAAACCTGTTCAACACTTGCATTTCTTGCTCGCTAATCCTGGGCTGTAGTTGTCACTTGAGCCTCACATCTCCTCCACATGTCATTCCTCCCCAGCTTAACATTGTACACATTTGTCTCCTGGCTCTAGAGAAGTCTTCCAGATAAAAATAGGGACTGTACAATACAATCATCCAACAGGCATAACTGTGAGCCCTCCTCTGGGATATTATGATCTCTTTGTGATGAAAAAAGACAAAGCTAATTTTAGTCATAGTAAAAAGAACATACATCCTAGTGCAGAGTTATGTGAATTGTTTTTGGTTTATGCTATCTATTTCAGATGCATTATTTTACCCCATCTTTGTGCAAGAGGTCTTCTGTATTGTTTTACAGCCTTGAGTTAAAATTTTAATGATAAAGAAAGAGCAAATTATGTGCATGTTAAACCTATACAACTCACAGAGTATGTGCATAATTCCTACTCAGGAAATGTACTTCAAGGTGTCTTAGTGGACGAACCTCAGGCAGATTTTACACTCAAGCCTTTAGGCTTATCAACAAGGACTCTTAATGCAGAGCATCTAGATTGTTTAATGGCTATTTTTGTCCTCGCCTATGGCAAAGAACTTGAAAAATATTCCAGGTCATGGGTTTTAGTTACACTAAAGTACTGTTTTCTTGTCTACGATAATTTATCATTGTAATATTTACAATAAAGTACTTATTATCTTTACTGACTGAGAGTCAAGGCAAAATGTATTTAATAACATTTCCTGTAGACTGCACTTAATAAGATGAAATTAATTTTCACTGTGCACAGTATGAACACGCAATAAGTGAAAACCTTCAACATCCTGGTTCTAAATTTGTTATTCACTCAATGAAAGAAAAAGATCTTCTTCAGATTTTATCCTATTGGTACATTCTATTGAGCAGCACTTCCTTTACTTTTGACAAAGAGACCATCAGCTCGTGAGGATTAAACTTTGAATTTACAGCAGATTATGCAGTTTATATTGTCAGAATGGGAATATGTTCTCACTGTCTTGATCTTGGGCATCAAGATGGATGAAAGACGATAGGCAACCAAGCTTTAAAGCTTTGAAATGGATGGGGTGTTTGGCTTCCAAGGCCATCTGTTGTAGTATTTGAATGACTTATACCTTCCATCCACCAGGCATTGTTGGCTTATGCATCAGTAGGGATAAGCCATAAGCCAATTTATTTAGCAATGATATCAGAGCATCAGTGTTTGGCAAAGCAAGTTGAATCTTATTGTCATTTTAATACATCATGCTGACTCCATCTAGCCACACAAACACTACATCCAACCTGAGAAAGACAACAGATGGCGAGTTCAGGAGAGATGAAGACTTCTTCCCTGGTAAAATATATATCTCTCTATTACTTTACCTGTCTATTGTCAAATTAAATTTACCTTTAAATATTTGTTTTTTAACATATGTAGTTAACATCAATTACCTTTTAAAGTATGTGTGTGAAACTGAAAGACAGAGTAAATTCATGTGCATTAAGTCCTTTAAAATGTTTATTTTTGACAAAGTTTTAAAAACTCAGATTAAAATTAAGAAGGGTCATAGTTGGATAAATAAATAAACGTTTAAGTTAATCCAAATGTTATGTGAATTTGATACAGAGTACATCAAGTCCAATACATGGAAGAAATATGACTGTAGTTGTAACTGCATTTGGGAGGCTCTCTATACTTAGAGGAAAATTAATATACCATGTTTAACTGTTTATGAGGGGGAAATGAAAGGATCTGTGATAATATTCACAAACTGCTGAATTCTCATGTGTGTTTGGTGAAAAGAAACTTTAATCATTACACATAACTCAGCAGACAGTGTCACAAATGTTGACTTATTTTCAGTAACGTGTTGGGAGGAGGCAGGCGTCTGGAAAACTTTCTCTAATCTGTATGTCAAAATTTGACAGTAAAAGACTGGAAAAATGTCTGGTCTGATGATTCTCAATTTCAGCTGCGACATTCAGATTGGTGGGGTTCAGAGTTTAGGTCAGCTGCTGCTGGTTTGGGGAAAATTTTCTTGGCACATGTTGAGCCCCTAAGTATCAGATAATCATTGTTTAAATGCCACAACCTATCTGAAAATGATTGCTGACCACACAGTGTACTAGTCTGCTGTTGGATAACTCAATGTTTTTCTTTGTTGTACAGTGCCTGCAGTTTCAAGTCATCAGATCATCCTTAATATGCAGTGAAATTAGAGATTCATATCACAAATGCGCAAGTCTGCAGCAACTACATGATGCTAATGAGGAGCAAAATCACTGAGGATTTAATCTACCTGAAGCTAATTCTTTGTTGGCTTTCAACAAAGAATTAAAGCAGTTTGAAATACTAGCAAGGTACCAGTATATCTAACAAACTTGTTAATGGTAAATATAATTCATGATTTTTAATATGTCAATGTCAAGGATTGTTTGCGCGCGCATGGGTGGGTGTGTGTGTGTGTGTGTGGGTGTGTGTGCGTGTGTGTGCGTGTGTGGGTGTGTGTGTGTGTGTGTGTGTGTGTGGGTGTGTGTGTGTGTGTGCGTGTGTGTGTGGGGGGGGGGTGTGCGTGTGTGTGGGTGTGTGTGTGTGTGTGTGTGTGTGTGTGTGTGTGTTTATAGCACTTATTGAGGACTTTGCCACAACATTTATCAGCAAAACAAGGTCATTTGTGGAAAGTGAAGACCTTTCCCCGCATTTTTTTTTTTTTTTGCAGTTCTACTGAACTCTGCAAGTTAGTTTTAGAGGTAAGATATGAGTTAAATTTGGGTTAGTTAGGGTTAGGAATAGACTAGTAAGGATGAAGTTTTGGTAAAAATGTCTGGGTTAGGCATAAAGGCAGTTGTGAAAATGATTCGAAGTTAGTAGAAAGTCCTCTATATAGAAGTGTGTGTAGTCAGGTGTGCGTGTTAGCTGGTGGTTTTAACCATTTATTGTTCAAAGAATATTCAGAGGCAACAAATGTGTTGAATAATTTATTTATTGATCAAGACTGAATGAGAGCATATACATGAAAAATCATATTTTATGATTCTCATTTGTTCTCCCATCAGGGTTCCAGCTTATTCCTCAGACTCTTTTCCCTAAAGGTACATAAAAAAAAACAATGAATAACTGATTGAAAAGTTGCAGCAACCTTTTAAAATGAAACTAACAGCATTCGCTTCTGTTGACCAAAGTGTTTTTGTACTATGTTAGCTCAATGACAGTGAATTTTACTTACTTTTCCAATCTCCCGACTCTTGGCCCTCAGCTTGTTGACCTGGGACTCTGCGATGTCAGCACGCTCCTGAGCCTCCTCCATCTCATGCTGCACCTTCCTGTATCTGGTCAGATGAGCGTTGGCCTGCTCCTCCTGGGAACAAATTAAATGAGCAATGTGATGTAAAACAATACTGAAAAATTTATTTTTGAAAGATGCATGCCATAGTGTATGTGAACTGAGCCAATGACGTACAGCTTCCTCAGCCTGTCTTTTATATGCTTTCACTTTCAGCTGCAGTTTGTCCACCAGATCTTGTAGTCTGACAATGTTCTTCTTGTCCTCCTCTGTCTGCAGATAGGAAGTGATAAATTTATTGTGCTGCATGCATAAGAAAAATCTGTAAAATGATAAAATGTGAAAAGCTTTCAACCTGGTAGGTGAGCTCCTTCACTCTTCTTTCATATTTGCGAACACCTTTGATGGCATCGGCTCCCCGTCGCTGCTCACTTTCAACTTCCCCCTCAAGCTCACGCACCTGATATATGAATAAGAATTGGGTTAAAAAACAAAGAGCATAACAAATAGGGATACAGTTATGTTAAAACCAAAACAACAAAACAAAGGAATACCCTGGCTTCCAGTTTCTGGAGCTGCTTCTTGCCTCCCTTCATGGCCAGATTTTCAGCTTCATCCAGACGGTGCTGCAGGTCCTTCACTGTGACCTCCAGGTTCTTCTTCATCCTCTCCAAATGAGCACTGGTGTCCTGCTCCTTCTTCAGCTCCTCTGCCATCATGGCAGCCTGAAGTTTTCACAAATTGGTTTCTTTTCAGCTTCCAGAAACAGACAGCTCTTGCACAGACACAAATTAAGATCACTTACATCAGTGATGGCCTTCTTGGCCTTCTCTTCAGCATTTCTTGCCTCTTGAACAGAATCCTCCACCTCACCTTGGATTTGTACAAAGTCAGACTCCAGCTTCTTCTTGGTATTAATGAGGCTGGTATTCTGTAATTAAACGCATGAGAAGTAAATATCAAAGACTGATTTATTGAAGTAGTATCTACACTTTTTAGATAAATACCTGAGAGTGCAGCAGTGCAACACGCTCACTTGCATCCACCAGCTCCTGTTCAGCCACTTTGCGGCTTCTCTCTGTTTGCTCCAGAGCAGCTCTGAGCTCCTCGATCTCAGCCACCATCAGGTTGTTTCTGCGCTCCACCATCGCCACCTGCTCCTTCATGTCATCCTGGCCTCTGAGGGCTTCGTCAAGATGAAGCTGTGCATCCTGAATTAAAAATGTTAGATATTAAGAAAAGTTTTAAACACTTGTAAAAGTGGGTTCTGTATTATAACTTTCTAACTGGCTGTACCTTAAGCTGTCCCTGGACGTTTCTCAGCTGCTTCTGGGCTTCTGCCGCCTGCCGGTTGGCGTGGCTCAGTTGTATCTCCTCATCTCCCTCTCCCCCCTCCATCTTCTTCTTGATTCTCAGGGCGTCGTTCCTGCTCCTGACCTCAGCATCCAGAGTACTCTGCATGGACTCCATCACCCTCTGGCTGTTCCTCTTGATCTGCTCGATCTCTTCATCCTTTTCTGCAAGTTTTCTGTCGATTTCACTCTTGACTTGGGTGAGCTCCAGCTGGACACGGAGAATCTTGGACTCCTCGTGTTCCAGGGTGGCCTGTATATTTGTGAAAAAGCTTTTAATGCCAATAGAAAAGTATTCAAATACATTTAATAGTCAAAAGTATAATCTTGAGTTGACAATTTTCCTCTACTTAAAGAGAAATGAAGTAGACGAAACAGAACTAACAATTTAAAGAACAAAATCATTTTACCTCTGCCTCCTCCAATGCTGTCTGGATTTCAGACTTCTCACTTTCCACAGTCTTCTTGCCTTTTTCCAGCTCATGGATTGTCTTCCCTGTCTCACCAAGTTGTTCAGTCAAGTCTGAGATCTCCTCTGTTAAATCAGAGACCAAACATAGTGTTTAGAAAGCTGAAGGAAATCTTGTATTGTGGAAACTCAGTCATTTGTCTTACGCTGCAGGTTCTTGTTCTCCCTCTTCAGAGTCTCCAGATGGTCCAGAGCTTCTTCATAAGAGTTTTTCATTTTGAACAGCTCAGTACTCATCGAGCGAGCCTCTTTCTGAGCTCCTTCCAGCTCAGCCTGGCTCTCCTCATACTTCTGCTTCCACTCTGCAAGAACCTGAAGGAATGACAAACTTGTTTTACTCCCTTCTTTTTGCATTACTTACTCTTGATGAAGCAAAAGATTTTGTACCTTGTCAAAGTTCCTCTGCTTTTTGTCAAGATTTGCAGCCAGAGCATTAGCTCTCTCCACATCGATCATCAGGTCCTCCACCTCACCCTGCAGCCTCTGCTTGGTTTTTTCCAGAGAGGCGCATTTTGCATTCACAGCCTCAATGGACTCTTCTGCATCCTGAAGACGCTGAGCGAGCTTCTTCCTGCAGAGAGAATGTTTGATTTAAAAAACCTGAAATTTCAAATGATCGTAAAAGTAAAAGTTAGACTTACTTGGCCTCTTCCAGCTCCTCTGTGCGCTGAATGGCATCAGTCTCATACTTGGTTCTCCACTGAGCCACCTCGCTGTTAGCCTTGGACATAGCGCGCTGCAGCTCAGCTTTGGCCTCCTGCTCCTCTTCATACTGCTCTCTGAGCAGATCACAGTCATGACGAGACGACTGCACCGCATGAGCAAGAGCATTCTTGGCCTGTCATCCAAAGAAGAACAGGATTAATAAATAATACTACTCATCTCTTGTCACTTTTAAGATATTTTGTTCATCTTTTTTCTCAGTAATTGTTACCTTGACTTCCTCCTCTATATGCCTTTTCAGCTCTTCAATCTGCTGTGTGTACGCTTGTTTGCCTCTGGTCAGCTGGGACACAAGAGCTTCTTTCTCGTCCAGCTGACGAGCAAATTCCCCTGTTCAAGAAAATTAATCAGCACAAGACAGAAAATCAGTTAACACATCACACTTGTGTAAAAGTGAGATGTTTAAGTCAGAGAAAGCACAGAGATGCAAGAAGCTATTCAAAAATAAAATGTATTTTTTATTTGAAAATGACTGTGGTTCACTCAGGTTGCCAGAGAGTGAGAGAGAGCAAAACTTTCAAGATATGTAAAGATAAAAAATATATATATAAATGAGTTTTAAGTCAGGACTTAAATGAAACTAAGGTTCATACCGTTTTCAGTTTGGAGTCGAGCTCTTTGTGCACCAATGTCATTCAGTTGACGAATATTCTCGTCATTCTTGGATTTGAGTTCACTCAGCTGATCCTCCAAGGTCCTGCACATTTTTTCTAGGTTTCCCTAATGAAAGGAAGCTGCACTGGTTAAACCAAATTGGTTATGATGTGATTGTGTCCATTGACATGTCCAGAATCCTCACCTTTGCTTTTGCAATGGACTCCATGTTGCTTGAGAGGTCATCAATCTCCATCTTGTATTCACTTTTCTCTTTCTCCAGCTTCTGTTTGACTCTCTGCAGGTTATCGATCTGCTCTCCCAGCTCCGCCACGCTGTCGGCCTGCTTCTTACGGAGAGATGCGGCCGTGGCCTCGTGCTGCAGGGTGGCCTCTTCAAGGTCACGCCGCAGCTTCTGAAACTCAGCCTCGCGCTTCTTGTTCATCTCAATCTGAGCTGCAGTGGCTCCTCCAGCTTCCTCCAGCCTCTCGCTGATCTCCTCAAGTTCCCTGGAGAGATCGGCCCTCTGCTTCTCCACTTTGGCTCGAGCTGCTCGCTCAGCCTCAATCTCCTCTTCTAGCTCTTCAATACGAGCCTGTAACAAACAAGGTTATGAGAAAAACATTTGAAGGACATTCAAATGATCTCTCATGTATCGAGTCACACCTGCAGCTCCTTTATCTTTTTCTGTAACTGGACTCCAAGTGACTGCTCATCCTCAATCTTGTTGAGGAGTTGGCTTATCTCAAAGTCCTTCCTGCAGGTAGGAAAGAAATTTTAGATAGTGTCTCAGCAGAATGTTTGTGAATGTTTTTTTTCCCTGTAAATTCTTACTTCTTAATCTTCTCGTCAGACTGCTGCTTGTCATTCTCCAGATCCATTATGGACTCCTGGGCCAATTTCAAGTCTCCTTCCAGCTTTCTTTTAGCTCGCTCAAGATCCATGCGGAGCTTCTTTTCTTGCTCTAGAGAGCCTTCAAGCTGATGATTGGATAGTTTTATTTTTCACAACATATATTTTATGGTACTAGATTGGTTGTCAGAGACACCTTTAATGCTTACATCATCCACTTGTTGCTCCAGTTTTGTCTTGGCTTTGGTCAGAGTGTTGACTTTGTCTTCCTCTGCCTGCAGATCAAGGTCTGCTGATGGGCCTCTTGGAGGGCCTTTTTCTCCTTTGTCAGCTTAGCAATGGTCTCATCTTGAGAAGCCATTTCCTCTGTGAGGTTTTTGACCTTTAAAGTGTTCCACAAATCTTAATGACTTCGACTGTTTAAATGTCTACAGAAAAGATTAACACCTTAATAAAGACCACAGTCTAACCTTGTTTTCAGTGGCATGTTTCTCTTTTTCCACTTTGGCCAGAGTCAGCTCCAAGTCATCGATGTCCTTCTTCAACTCAGAGCATTCGTCCTCGAGTTTTCTCTTCTTTGCTGTCAGCTCAGCATTGATCTCTTCTTCATCCTCCAGTCTCTCGGCCGTCTCTTTGAGTTTGGCTTCAAGCTGGATTTTCGCTTTGATGAGCCCCTCACACCTTTCCTCTGCATCAGTCAGGTTTTCACTTTCCTAAAAGCCAACAAGAGTCCTTTAGTTAATCAAATCAGTGGATGAATATGTGATAATCATTAGGCGAATCTAGGAAAATAATGACACTTACAGACTGTACTTGTAATAATAAATCATTCTTCTCTTGAAGAAGAGAAACCATCTTCTCCTCCAGTTCTTTCTTCTTAGCTAAAGCCTTTGTCAGATCATCTTTGGTCTTGGCAAAGTCTTCTTTCATTTGGGCCATCTCTTTCTCCGTCTCTGCACTCTTCAGCAGAGGTTTGATCTTGAAGTACAGCTTCATCCATGGCCAAGTCTTGACGTTCATGAATGCGCGGATGTTGTACTGGATGGTGAAAATGGCGTCTCTGAACAAATAAAACAGAAATTTAGCTCAAGTCTTGAATAGGCCTTTTTAAAAAACTTGAAATTCTCTGCAAATAAATTTCTATTACCGCCTCTCCATCATCTTGACAAATTCGCGCCTCATGAGGAATCCTCTGCAGACAGCCTGAGTCATTGTGACCAGCTCTGCCAGCTTTTCATCTCGCATCTCCTCCAGAACTCCCAGCAGTCCAGCCTTGAAGAACACCTGAACACGAAAAATATATTTAGGAATTTTAGAGATACAAAGTAGAGCCTTTAAAAGCATTGATAACTTTACCTTAGTGTGCCCAAACTTGTACTGAGAATGGTCAACATCAATAGAGCCCAAGAGTTTCTCAGAGGCCTTCTTGTTGTCAATGAATTGTCCCTCAGGGATGACGCTGGCATTCAACACTTTGTATCTAAGAGCAAAAATTCCAGACATCCAGTCAGTAAACCAACTTCAAAATTTATCATCCACCTAGCCACCTATCATCATATACCATAATCACTCTGACAACTTTAATACACTTGTTTTGTTGTTCTAAATTCAGTCATGGAAATTTCAAAACATCCGGGGCCACAAGTCTGAACAAATCTGAAGAGGAAAACCTGTTAAAATAATGAGAAATTCCTTTTTTTGTTCAACACTTTCAGAATCTCTAAAGGTAACAATTCATGCACCTCTGCTTGAAGTCACCATAGAGGATCCTACTGGGGAAACCTTTCCTGCAGATCCTGATACCCTCCAGTACACCGTTACACCTCAGCTGATGGATGACCAAGAAATTCTCCATCAGACCTGTGTCACAAAGATTGAATAAAATCACTTTTCTGAAAATAAAACAAGTAGAGCTCGCAGAATATATTAAACACTAACATACCTGGAGTCTTAGACTCATTGGGAATCAAGCAGCGCACAAAATGTGGATGTGTGCTCCTCAGATTGGTCATCAGCTTGCCCAGATTTTCCTAAAGACGAATGACAGGTTTCAGTTGACTGAATGCAATAAACAAAAATGCAAAAAGAGACAATCCTAAAGCTCACCCTGAACAATGCAGACACCGTCTGGAAGGAACCTCCCTTCTTCTTACCACCTTTCTTGCCACCACCCTCTCCTGTCAATAAAAAGATGCAATAGCAGAAAAACTTTTTGTATCTCATCACATCTTGAGAAATGTAACTGTAATGGATATGAAAACAATATATACCTTCTGCCGCTGCATGAGATGCATACAGGAAAGCCAGCAGCTTTGTTGAAGACTTCTGGTAAAGCTGGACCACCGTGTCATTCAGAGGATCCTTGTTCTTTTCCAGCCAACCAACAACATTGTAGTCCACAGTGCCAGCATAGTGGACCAGAGAGAAATGAGCCTCAGCTTTGCCTTTGGCTGGTTTGGGCTTCTGGAAGGGAGCACTTTTCCCCACATGTTGGTCATACAGTTTGCTCTTGAAGGTCATGTCTGTTGCCTTGGGGACAATACACTCCTCTTCAAGGATGGAGAAGATGCCCATTGGCTGTAAAAATAGCAAATAAAATTACTACAGTCAAGCAATGTCAAGGCATCAAAATGATTCTCTGTGTCGGTCAGTATGTGTCTGAGCTTGTTGCTGACCTTCTCAATGAGCTCAATGCATGCAGCCAAGTCCATGCCAAAGTCAATGAACTCCCATTCAATTCCCTCCTTCTTGTACTCTTCTTGCTCCAGGACGAACATGTGATGGTTGAAGAACTGTTGCAGTTTTTCATTGGTGAAGTTGATGCACAGCTGTTCCAAGCTGTTGAACTGTTGGAAGACAGACTGTTAGATATTTACTGTGCTGGTTCACTGACTTAAAGGTTAATCCCAACATTACTGACATCAAAGATTTCAAAACCAGCGATGTCCAAAACACCGATAAAGAAGCTCCTTGGCTGCTTGGTGTCCAACATCTCGTTGATTCTGACGACCATCCACAAGAACATCTTCTCATAGACAGACTTGCAGAGAGCACTCACTGCATTGTTGACCTGAATTTAGGCATAATATGCATCACATTAAGTTAGATGTTGACTTGAAATCAACGTATACAGAATAAAATAAACATCAAATTTTGGCAATCATTAATTTGTAGATCGTCTGAATTGATCACCTGGGGAACAGTTTGACCTTTGGTCACAAACTCATTCCCGACCTTCACGCGGGGGTAACACAAAGCTTTGAGCAAATCAGCAGAGTTCAGACCCATGAGGTAGGCGATTTTATCGGCCACTGAAAGAAAAGAAAATACTCAGACGTTCTTCAAGACGAAATCTGGAAGACATTGAAACTTCACTTTGTTTTATACCCTCAGTGCCATCAGGTTCAGCCTGCTCTTCCCTCTGCTTTTGCTTGAACTTCATGTTTCCGTGATGCATCACAGCTCCTGTCAGCTTGTAAATGTTAGCTTTTTCTTCTGCAGTGAAACCCAGGATGTCGATGGCAGTCTGTTTAATCCACCACAATTCATTTATCAGTATATAAAGTATATCAAAATTTTCAGAGACTTTTGAAAAATATATGTGTTTAAAGATGATTTTAAATTGAATAATTCTTACATCAGTGGCAATGAATTCTTCAATGTCATTGATGCTTTTGACAGTAATTTCACCCTGACTGATCATGGGATAGTCGTAGGGATTTGTGGTAATCAGGAGAGCCTCTAAAGGAAAAACAAAGTAAATCTCCGTAAATATCAATAAACTAATTCAGAAAATTATTCTATAAATAGCCTTTGGTAAGACTTTGTTAACTTGTGGAATAACTGCAGTATTCATTTGTTTCTCACCTATTAGCTCGGGTTTGTGGCCTGTTGTGAGCTGATAGAAGATGTGGTAGCTCCTCTCAGCAGACAGCTGGAATGTCACTCGAGATTTTTCCAGCAGATCTGTGTAGATTCACATAATCTATTTAAAAAAATGTCTTTTCAACTGTAAATATAAATGTGTAAGACGACTTAAACAGAAAGTTTTACATGTTTCAATATCAGCTGAAGCCAGCTTTCCAGTTGACCCAAAGTGGATTCTGATGAATTTTCCCTGTGTGGAAACAGGAAAGTGTTTTATTTGAATTGCTGACATTGATGCTTTCACCAAAGTAACAATAGACAGTTTCCAGTTGAACTCACAAAACGGGAAGAGTTGTCGTTCCTCACAGTCTTGGCATTTCCATAAGCCTCCAACAGTGGATTGGCTGCAATGATCTGATCTTCCAGTGAACCCTGGAGGTGACATTCATCTCATTAGTTGAACAGCTGCAGTTTGTATGTTTGTATCATTTCATTGTTTTGCAATGTCACTGACCTGCATTTTTCCAGGAAACTGGCTCAGATTTCTTTCCACCAGCTACTGCGATTGTCGCAAAGTACTGGATGACACGTTTGGTGTTCACAGTTTCCTGCACCAGATTCTCCACTGGTTTGAAGATGCACATTTTAATTAGAAGAATAGTGATGCAATTAATAATGAAAATACCTCAAAATATTTGGCACTTACGTAATCAGGATAGACTGGTTTTCTCTGTCTGTAGGATGGAAAATGATGCACAAATGTCAGATGTGGATGTTTGAGGTGAAACTTCTGTATTTTTATGCATTGATTATAGAAAATGTGGTACCTTGGAGCATGAACTGATAGGCGTTATCAGAGATGGAGAAGATGTGGGGAGGAGCCTCAATTCTCTTCTTCCCCCTGTATCCTGCAACAACCACTGCATCGTACACCGGCAGCCACTTATAGGGGTTCACAGTGACGCAGAACAACCCAGAGTAGGTCTGCAGGGTCACAGAGGATCATTCATGATGCATGTTTTCTTGCAGTCATCATCTGTTTCCACATTATATATTTAGGAAAACTTACGTAGATCATCCATGCTGCATATCGCTCTTTGAGGTTATACAGCACAGTGGGCTCGTTGAGGTGGGTCATCATGGCCATGTCCTCAATCTTGTCAAACTTTGGAGGGTTCATGGGGAAGATTTCGTCTTCCTTCACGGTGATACTCTGGTGTAGACAGAAAAGTGTTAGAGACAGAGGATGAATGCAGTTCTCACAACTTATTCTGGAGAATGCAACTAAAATGTCAGCTGTTCAATAGAGGATTTATCAAGAGAAACAGAGCAATAAAATCAAAATACTCAAGATTGTTGTCATTCTGACTGTAGATGCACAGTGTAATGACATATCTGCAACTGTCAGTATTTAGAAATGGAAAACGTGATACCCACCTTCCCACACAAAGTCTCCACAGTGGCTTTGCCGCCTTCTCTCTTCACCAGTTTTCCCTTTAAGTACATCTCGTTGGGCTCAGACACATAGTAAGCTGTTTTAGCATCAAAGGGAGCATTCTGGGCTTCAATTCGCTCTTTTTCTGGCTTGCGGAGGAATACGGCCGCAGGGCCAAAACACTCCATTTCCGCGTCCCCACTCATGATGACGGTTTACTGGAAGATTGAAGATGCAGTCAAATGCTTCAATTAATATGTGACAAAAATTCAAGAAGAAAATAACTGGAGTTTGACCGGTACCCCACAGATACTATTACATGAACAAATAAGTAATTCTAAGCTTTTTCAGGCAAAACAGATACATTTTTGCTAATAAAAACGAGATTAAATATGCCAGCATTTAATAGCATACATAATTGGAATTGATTTCATGACCCACACTCTGTTATTGAAATGATGCTGAGATGTAGGATTTTTGTTAGGAGGGACTGTTGGTCAGACTCATTGTACCATTTAAATGAACTATAAATTTAATTTCCTGTGCATATCTATTGTGAACTATGGAAATTAAAGGGATTGACATACATTATTAGAAAAAAACTAATTCACAAAATTATTGAAAAATGTCAGTAGAATTAATATACAATATTTAAAGTCTCAGGTGTTCAAAAAGCAAATACTTACTGCAGTAACTATACAATATAGAGTTTGAGACAGTTGCAGATTTCTTTCTTCTAGCATTTGGATACAATATTGAGTTAATTTCAGTGATCCAGTTTGTACCGCTTGGTAAATGTATTAAGGATTTCACATTGGGTTTTAAGGCAAAAGGGAATGAGACTTTCTTGCTTCCAAGGTTGGTAGATGAAATTACTCAAGAAGTTGTTATAGGAAAGTCGCAATATACTAATGTTACTATATTTTAATTGGAAAATTGTCAATATAATTTAAAATTATTGGATAGTAAGAAAGCTTTTACTGCTCAACAGCATAGAGGATGATGTCACTGCCTTTAAATCAGAAAGGGCATCAAAAACAATGTGTTTATGCCAACAGTTAAAGATATTAAAAATGTATTATTAATTAAAAGTCATTTGTATTGTGACCTGCTTTAAATTTTACTTATATTTCTAGCTGAAAATGTAATGATGTAGTTGCCATTCATAGAGACAAATACCAAGTTATCCAAAGTCATGCCACACATCTACAGGATGAGATGAATGTTGTACAAGTTAAATACTTGAAACACCACAAAGATGATGGGTGAGTTAGTGACCAAAGAATCACAACAGGAGTAATATCTAAAAAAATCCTCTGACAACGTAGAGCTGTGATACCAGTAATAGTTTACCTTCTCCTCTCGACCCAGAAGAACAGCTGAAGAGGGTCTTTAGGGGGTTCTGAAGAAAGAAATATTTCATTCAGTGGACTGTTCACAAACCTTCCTGTTGCAAAGACACTAATCTAGAGTAAATTGCTGGCAAACACCCTGGCAGTAAATGTCCATGCCCTGCATTGTTTTTTAAGCTATTGGCTCTCCTCCTGCTAATAAAAGCCTGTAACTCACCCACCTTGTCTGGTTGCCTGACAGTCCTTGGAGGCGTCCCTGCCTTCCTTCTTATATAGGCAGATCAGTGTTCACTCAGCACAAATCACCTTCTCTATTTGGTCATGTTGATTTGTCCTCTGATTGAGTATTTTTATGTCTCCAACTTGGCTTTGTCTGTTGTTTCTTTTTCTCCACAGACCAACACAACAGTTGACCACAAGTTGGACTCCTGGTACTTTAACGTAAAAAAACATCTGATACCAATGGCAAGATTTTAAAATGCAACTAAGACTGATATTAAACAAAAGAATGTGGTTTATTTCTTTTTATAAATGATATTTCATGTGTTTGCACCAGATAAATTAAGTTGGTTATTTGTTTTTTGTTATCAACTTATAAGATACTGTCAAATGTAATTTATGTTTTTACATGAGATATCATATCAGCTTCAGTAAATGATGAGAAGAGGTATTTGTCCTTCTTTGAACTATTTTTTAACTATCAGTGCAGCTTGACAGAAACTGCTTCACTGGAAGCTGGTTCTTAAACCGTACTCATACAAAAAGCACGTGTCAAACTTTTGCACGCAACATGCTCACAAATTATTTCAATTTTAGCAATTCTGTCATTGTTTTGGTCTTTAGTATAATCTCCTTTATGCATCCCGACACTGCAGAAGATCAGCGCTCAGCTGTGGAGAAGCTCTCATGTGTCACTGGTATTCTGCGGCAGAAGCCTTGCAAGTCTTTCCCGTGACAAAGGAGCAGAGTTGGACCTAACAGTTGCTAATCTAACAACTTGTGGAAACGATGATACCTCCTGATTGCGAGAAACAAAGGCCGAGGTCCTTGTTTCATTATATCCTGAACTTAATTGAATTTGTGCAGGGATGAAGGACAATAGGAAGTGGAACAGTATTTTTATTTATAGCCATCCAATTTGATGTCTTCTAAGAATACATGGAGTGGATCGAATATCAAACACACAAAAGTGGTATTAAGTGGAAAATATTTGAAATAGTTTTTGCACAAAAAATCTATTACATAATTGAAGCAATAAAACTCAGTAAATAAGTAACGGTTTGGTTAAATTGATACATTTTAAAATCACAAAGTTTCTCCATCCCTCTAACATTGCAGAATAACCTGCTAAAGCCTTTAATTATCTCATCATAACCAGCATTTGGTTACTTGCCAAAGGCTGTATAACAAAGGCAGTGGGATAAAATTACACTTAGAGACGGAGTACGTCTATCGAAATGTTTCATTGAAAACTATGTCACAATGTAACACACAGTGTGTTTCACTTCATTAGGACAGCAACCACGATGGAGTTATAGTCCAACTTTTCTTCAGGTGGAAGTTGCAAAAACTTTTAAAACTCTACCCAAAAAAAAATGGTTTCCATGACGTAAATTATTGAGACCACGATTAAAATCTTTTTTAGCCCTTTTTCAGAGAACAATTTCTTTCTCTTGAATATTTTATCTATAAAAAACAAACACAAACAACAAATTCTAATAAAAATGATGATTCAAATTCTCACAGAAGATAACATACAATTTTACTTTAGCTTGAAAATATAATTTAACAGCTTATCCCACTGAAAAGAAATGTTTTCATAAATATCAAATATTTTCATCAATAATTTAAGAAATAAGGCAAATTTTGAGCTAAATGACAAGAAGCATTTATATTATGTCAGTCATGTTTTATTACGTTTACTGTTTCATAAAATGCCTACAGTTGAGTCATTGTTGAAATTGCTCTAAAATACTGCAGTAATTTTCACTATTATTGTACAATTGAAATAAAGTTGAGATTGAACTTCAAAGAGTAAAAGTTACCATTGTGTTGCTTGTTGTAACAAAAAGTTATTTTTTCCGCATTTTCTTTAAATTACCTTTAAATCCAGCATCAGAAGCATATATTTTTTCAAATTATACAATAAAAAATGTTTATAAACCTACTTTCTGTCATTATTGGGGCAGATTATAATCGTACCCGTTAACCAGGAACATGTGAAGGGTGCATTTCATTTATTGGGGATGTTAGGATATAAAGAAAAGTAAATCAATATATTAAATCATAACTGAATAATTTGCCGCTGTGGTATTTAACACAGCAAGAGGATTCTTACTGACAACTTGAGCAGATCTTTGTGCTCTGTCTTTCTTAAGAAATCAAACCTTTCTTAAGAAAACCAATGAGAACCAGTAAGAAAAATATTTACATCTGACATCCTGTTTACAAAACAAATAATAGATCCCGATAATAAATCTACTATGGGATCCCATCGACCCCATTATAGATCCCACCATGTCACGATTTAATAGATGAAGAAACATTCCTTCTTGAACTTTGGATCTTTGCTTTAATGCCACTGTCAAGGTGGCTTTGTTTGCACTTGGCAAACTTAGAAGTGCATCACTGAACCAATGACACCAAGGTAACTAAATCTTGTAACTGCAAAACCAGCTACTATCATCACTCCTCCACTACCGTGCTTGACAGATGGCATGTGCTCTCTGTGCTTTGCTGCATCCTTGTGGATTTCGTCAAAAATGGTGCATTGTATTCAGATGCAACTTTGAAAAACACATAAGCCAGGTCTCCATACTCCTTATTGTGAGAAGAAATGTTACTATAGTAAACCTTCAAAACCTTCAACAACAAAGTTAGACTTTCATTATTGTTGTTAAACTTTAAAACTCACCCGACTATCTGAGACAAGTCTAAGATGTAACTCTGAAGGTTTGTTCTTTGGTTAAATATTCTCTGGCAATTGTCATTTCTCTAAGATGTTTCCTACTTTTTAATAATTCTTCTGCGTAGAAAGATCAATTTTATTGTGTAAAGGAGGAATTATGATTTCTTTAATCAGCGGCAACTTGTTGCTGCTTTCACTGTAAAAGCCAATGTCAGCAACAAAGCTATACTTAGTTTTTTATATATCTTCTTGATTTTGATATTATTTTGGAAACTGAATTAATCTTGTTAGATTTTATGTTATTTTTAAAACCTGGTCAAGAGCAGAGTATGTTTGATCAATTTTGGATATTGAATTGCAATCAGAATTAGCTTTATTCACAAAGTTTGTGCACAAAAACAAAGAATTTCACTTTGGTTCCAGTGTGCTTTCAATAAAGAAATTTGAAATATAAATATATATAAAAGGATGGTATATTTTCTCTTAAAGATGATGGGCAAATTTCTAAAACTAGAAAAAGAGGGGACTAATAGTCTTCATTTCACTGGTTAATGTGTGGAATAGAGAAGGGAAAAACATTAACAAAACCTTTTTTGACACCATTAAATGTTTAAACTACATTTTCATTAAAATCTTCATTTTTGTTTCACTTTTAACTCTTTGTAGTTTTTCCATACATATATTTTTGCACTTATCAATCAGTGGAGAGGATCCTGACTCAGTGCTTCAAAAAGTCAAAGATCACAAACTAAAAGCTCCTTCACCCTTCATCTCTTCAAAGACTGTTTGGACATTTTTGAAGTTTTTGACCACAGAGCAGCATCTATTCGTGTGCTGCTCCTGACACAGCTGCTGGCTCCTCAGGAGGCTCTGAGTATATTTGAGAGGCAGTACAATGTGAGGTCCAATATGGAGTCTTTGGGGCAACAGGTGATTTAGATTTGTTTCTCAAGACAAGTTGTCTCGTGGGTGTATTTTTAAACTCTTTCTTTAAATGGTCACACAGATGATCTGAAGACAAGGCCAGGCATGCAGCTTGACCTTTCCTTAAGTCAAGTGTTTGTTCCCTGTGCCAGACAAGGAGGGTATCATGTTATACTATGGGTGATAGTTTGCATTCTTTCCCCTCTGTAAGATGACACTGAAATGGCAAAGAAGGGTCGAGGGCATTAGAAGCTAAATGCTGAGGATTTCACACCTGACAAAATAGCCTTATATATTCAATAAAAATGTGATACTTGATCTCATATGCCTCCTGGCCGCGCTTATTTGGAAGAAACACAAATATAGCCATCTCCTCAGCTATGCACTCAGGCCTCAGCTATTTGTTTGTCACACAAGGCTTTTAGTGGAACAGCCTTTGATATAAAACACAAGCATCCTCAGTTGTCTCAGTCTTATAAATGTTGGGAGGATGATTTAACGTCTGTACTGCACATATGCTTTTGTTGACTGAAAACATAAAATATTCTGAATTTAAAATTCATTTTTGGGCTTAAAAGCTTTCGAAGACTTAAAATTAGGGATAGGGTTAGGGTTAACCTTTACCCTAACCCAAGGTCCTTCAGTCTATTGAGGGATATTTAAGCACAACATTTTTCATCCACCTGGCCGATCAGTCAAAGTCCCAACTGGTAGAGAATCTGATTAGGTTGATGGTAATGGGGTCTTCCAACCCTAAAGGAGGTCATTGTTACTAAAGAGTAAGTGGCAAAATATAACAGGAAACCTGCAAAAAAAATGGTTCAGCAATAGTCAGGTTTGGCTGGATTTCCAAAAGATTACACTTATTGATATTTCAGAAGGGATTAATATTTTTTTACATGCTGCAATGAAGTAAAATATGAATAAAAATACAATCATCTACTATGTTTTCTCATATAGTAGATGAATCTCACAATTTCAAATTTGTAAATACATTCAATAGGAAATAGCCCACTTATTAAGAATGTTTAAGAATGTATTATTCTTAAACTTTTATTGCTCTAAAATATTAAGAATAATACATTTAAAATCATCTTGAGCTCTTTTAAAGTTAAAATATTGATTTATTTGGAATTAAAAACAGACTACTTTCTAGTCATAGAGGGGGAAATCTTTGTAGTTTGATGTGTCTACTATTTGTGTGTGAGCTGAAGTCCTGTTTTATGACCAGCATTAGAGCAACATTTTTAATTCTGTGTGATTTCTGCCAAGCTCCAAAACTGAAGCTTAACCCTTCCAGTCTTCAGGTGTTTGCTCTGAGTCTGGGCTGCCAACTGAGAAAATCAGTAACGATAACCTGCAGCCGAATCAAATCGATCATTTGAATAAATAAATTTAGGTCAATTTAATTGTTTTCTTATTGAAATACCATGAAACTAGATGTGCTAAATACATATTGTACAAAAAATCATGGTGTTATGCAGATGTGTCAGTGACTGGTAGAGTCATAATATCTCAGGCTTGCTGAAACCAATCGTGCCTGAGCTATGAAATTCACCTGCTTTATCTGAGTTACAAGTATTACAAAAATTGTCTTTCCCAACATAAACTCTCATTCATTGTATTTGTTAGCTGTGACTAGCTCCCACATTTGGATAGTTGGTTTTAAATTAAGAATAAACCATTTTCTGCACTGATGCACAGCGATTTCTTAACCTCTGTCTTCAAGACATCAAAGCGTCAGACTCGGCATGCACACAGGCTTCAGGGAGTCTTGGGTGTCTAATGGGTCTATTTTTAGGCTGGAAACTTGACAGGGTGCAACATATGCTTTGAAGCACATATAAAAGCTGTAAGGTTACTTAGACTGTCCGTGAAATTATCGCCACAAGCTGGAGATTTGCAGTTAGTGTAAGCTTGCAGACTTTTTATGTGATAACAGGTGAGGCTTGACCGCCAGGTTTCCTTGCAAGATAAATGTATTCAACCTGTATTTAGGATATTTTAAACTTAGGATTTTAGTTACTCTGATGTCTATGTGTTCCTTTTTTTCAGAAGTACAACCAACTGGTTATGAAGACATTTTTTCCCAATGTATTTCATGGAGTCAAATGAGTCTATTTCAAATTAATATATTGTTTTTATATCTAATGATATAAAAGCTTCCTCTATCATGTGTGATTTTAAGTTGATTGTCTGTGTTGAATTTGAAGTGAGAACATTTGTTCTACATCTACACATCAGTGAATACCTGAATTATTCAAATAATTTAGTTTTGGACAACAAACATAGGAACTGGTACAGTGCTTTTATACTAGCTTAAAATAAAAAGATCACCGCAAAAAAGATGTCATTGCTTGCTGGTTTATTTCTTGTTCACAATTGACACATCAGACAAAAACATCATATTTTATGAGTTCTTGACTTGTGTTTTAATCGGTTTCATGTTCACTCTTCAGCCTCCTTTCCCTTTAAATCAACAAGAAGCAATAACGCATTAGAGGGTTAGAAATGCTGAAATCATTATAGTTAAAGTGAAGATGAAATGCAGCTGAAGATCATCATACCCTGCTCATTTCGCGGCTCTTGGCCCGCAGCTTGTTGACCTGTGACTCAGCGATGTCAGCTCGCTCTTGGGCCTCCTCCAGCTCATGCTGGACCTTCCTGTACCTGGACAGGTGAGCGTTGGCCTGCTCCTCCTGGAAAGCACAAAGTCAAACGCTCAAATCGTCTCTGCGGTTCGCTCTCCGGATCAGTTTTCATTATGCTGTCAGTAGTCTGGTGTTAACACATTTTAAGTTAGGCTGTTGTTGGTGCAACACCTATTCATTTCACATGTGTCAAATACTTCTCACTCACAGCGTCCTCAGACTGACGCTTGTAGGATTTCACTTTGAGCTGCAGCTTGTCCACCAGATCTTGAAGACGGGCGATGTTCTTCTTGTCCTCCTCAGTCTAGGAGCAGTGCACAGCAGAGTCTGTTCGCTTAATCACTGCTTGTTTTGGCAAAAAAAAAAAGTCTAAAACTGATTCAAAGAACACTTAATCCTCAATTTATCTTATTAAATAAACAAAGACCAAAAATAACGACAGTATGTGTATGCAACAAATAGAGTAGACTCAATAAGATTAATTCTACTCTATTTTTACCAGATTTTGTCGAAACAGATCATTGTGTGCAGCAGAAACATGGTTTTAAAATTGTTCAACTTTTTCATACTTTTTAGGAACACTGTAAACATTTAAGAAAAAAAAATTGCTCAACATATTCATGCAATACTCCAGTATTTCCACAAGTTTCGAAACAACATAACGCTGAACGTCTTCAGATTCATTTTTGACATCTGAATTCAATTGGATCATTTTGATTGAAAAATATATACTAATCAAAGCACAGCTGAATATTTGTGATACCTTTATTCTGTTTATAGATATAAAAAAATGAGTTTTTTGTTTAGTTTGTTTGGCAGAATCAAGTTAGAGCATCCCTCAGTTGAAGAACCACAGCCCAGGTTTGATACCCTGATTTAAAATGGTCTATAAAAAGTGAAAATGAAGGAGTGTTCACAACAACAGACAAATGCTGTTTATGTCTACTGATGCCTTAAATGGTGAGCTCAAGTTGTGACATATTAAAGTGAGTTAAATAAATGTTACCTACACATACATCCATCCATCAAAAAACACTTTCTCTGTATCTATATTTATATTTTCTCATAGATAATAGAATAAACATGAGGGTCTGCAATTTCACACATTTTCTAAACCCAGCTTAATTTTTTGATATTCATCCATCTTTCAGAAAGGATTTTGAAAGTTCAAACAAATGAAACACCAAACTATAAATCTGCACAGATGACACCAGGGTGTTTACTTTTAGTTGTGACCACCTCTGGCAGGCAGACATGACGACTGTGACTCATGCCCCCTATGGGTTCTAAATGTGTTCTGCGTGTCTGTTCAGCAGAAAAAAACAGAAGCTGCAATTTTCACATAAAGGAGAATTTATGTTGTTTGCCTGTTAGAACGTATTTCTAGGCATATCAGAAAATCAAAAATAGTTTGATCTTACCTGATAGGTGAGCTCCTTCACTCTGCGTTCGTACTTGCGGACACCTTTGATGGCTTCAGCTCCACGTCTCTGCTCAGCCTCAACCTCCCCCTCAAGCTCACGAACCTTCCCAGAAGAAAAAATAAATGAATAAAATAAATCAGTGTGATGTTATTTTCACACTTCAACTGAGAAAATAATCTACATATACATTACAAGCAGGGGCACAATAAAGCAAAACAAAATCTAACATCATGTAACAAAAGTACCCTGGCTTCCAGTTTCTGGAGCTGCTTCTTGCCTCCCTTCAGAGCCAGATTCTCGGCCTCCTCCAGACGGTGCTGCAGGTCCTTCACTGTGACCTCCAGGTTCTTCTTCATCCTCTCTAAATGAGAACTGGTGTCCTGCTCCTTCTTCAGCTCCTCTGCCATCATGGCTGCCTGTAATTGATACGCATTGAAAATGTTGAGATCTTTAGACAGGTTTGACAGAAATGCAGATTTACTCATTTTAGGATTAGCTGTAACTGCAGGACCTCCTAAAGCAATTACTATGCAGTAATGCTATAAATGTATATGTTCTTTGTTGAGGGATTTGTCATATATCAGATTTGTTCTACTCTATTCTTAACCTGTTCTATCACAATTGTACAGTTGTAGAGTTTATATCTTTAAAATATAAACTTGCTGTCTTCAAACCTCAGAAAAAATCTGACATTACCAAAGAATGACAATTATCTGCAGTCAGCATGAATAATTTCATAATAAATATGAAGTGAATCTGATGTCTTTAGTTGGCTCCTACTACGAAGATGAAGATGTGGATGCAGTTTACAAATTTGGCACTAGATGTCAGTAATGGCTAAATTCCATCACGAATCAAAGCAATGAGATAAAACTGGAGAACTCACATCAGTGATGGCCTTCTTGGCCTTCTCTTCAGCATTTCTTGCCTCCTGAATGGCATCTTCCACCTCACCTTGAACCTGGACAAAGTCGGCCTCCAGCTTCTTCTTGGTGTTGATGAGGCTGGTATTCTGAAATAACACAAAAGCAAGCAGGTTCAGTTTATTTGTCCTCATTTATGCTTTCACAAACAAAACAATCAAAAACATACAGCTGAACTTGCAAATAGTAGTTCAGAGATGTAAAAGTTCAGCAAAAGAGACCAGATGTCACAGATTAGATTTTAGATAAATACCTGAGAGTGCAGCAGTGCAACACGCTCACTTGCATCCACCAGCTCCTGTTCAGCCACTTTGCGGCTTCTCTCTGTTTGCTCCAGAGCAGCTCTGAGCTCCTCGATCTCAGCCACCATCAGGGTGTTTCTGCGCTCCACCATCGCCACCTGCTCCTTCATGTCATCTTGTGCTCGGACAGCCTCGTCAAGGTGCAGTTGTGCATCCTTAAAAATGACAAACACAGTAACAATACATCTGTCTCAAATTTGAAGGTAACCTCCACGACTCAGTGAACTGGCTGTACCTTAAGCTGTCCCTGAACGTTTCTCAGCTGCTTCTGGGCTTCTGCCGCCTGCCGGTTGGCGTGGCTCAGTTGTATCTCCATCTCATTGAGGTCTCCCTCCATCTTCTTCTTGATTCTCAGGGCGTCGTTCCTGCTCCTAACCTCAGCATCCAGAGTACTCTGCATGGACTCCATCACCCTCTGGCTGTTCCTCTTGATTTGCTCGATCTCTTCATCCTTTTCTGCAAGTTTTCTGTCGATTTCACTCTTGACTTGGGTGAGCTCCAGCTGGACACGGAGAATCTTGGACTCCTCGTGTTCCAGGGTGGCCTAAGAAAAGTACATTATGTAGTTAAAGAGTTCCTCATTTGGATTGCTCTTTGCAAACATGTTATTTCAATTACCTCAGCTTCCTCCAGGGCTGTTTGGATTTCTACTTTCTCATTCTCTGCTGTTTTCTTGCTCTTCTCCAATTCATGTATGGTCTTTCCCGTTTCACTAATATGTTCAGTCAAATCACTTATTTCCTCTGTTGAGGGATCAATATCCAAAAAGTTACAATACAATACAAAAAGGTAAAATAAATAACTCTTTATCAATTATCAACAGAGCTTAGAGCCATAACTTTGGCTTTTTAGTCTTGTCAAACACATGCATGCTTTTTGTCTTACGCTGCAGGTTCTTGTTTTCCCTCTTCAGAGTCTCCAGATGGTCCAGAGCTTCTTCATAAGAGTTTTTCATTTTGAACAGCTCAGTACTCATCGAGCGAGCCTCTTTCTGAGCTCCTTCCAGCTCAGCCTGGCTCTCCTCATACTTCTGCTTCCACTCTGCAAGAACCTGAAGGAATGACAAACTTTGTTTTACTCCCTTCCTTTTTGCATCACTTACTCTTGATGAAGCAAAAGATTTTGTACCTTGTCAAAGTTCCTCTGCTTCTTGTCAAGATTTGCAGCCAGAGCATTAGCTCTCTCCACATCGATCATCAGGTCCTCCACCTCACCCTGCAGCCTCTGCTTGGTCTTTTCCAGAGAGGCGCATTTTGCATTCACAGCCTCAATGGACTCTTCTGCATCCTGAAGACGCTGAGCGAGCTTCTTCCTGCAGAGAGAATGTTTGATTCAAAAATCCTGAAATTTCAAATGATTGTAAGAGTAAAAGTGAGATTTACTTGGCCTCTTCTAGCTCCTCTGTACGCTGAATGGCATCAGTCTCATACTTGGTTCTCCACTGAGCCACCTCGCTGTTAGCCTTGGACATAGCGCGCTGCAGCTCAGCTTTGGCCTCCTGCTCCTCTTCATACTGCTCTCTGAGCAGATCACAGTCATGACGAGACGACTGCACCGCATGAGCAAGAGCATTCTTGGCCTAAATGGGTCAAAATAGACAATGCGATATTCGTTATTCTCGGTACATGAATTTTTTCAAAATGAAAAAACAAAGGAAACTTCATTACCTTAACTTCTTCCTCAAGGTGTCTTTTGAGCTCTTCAATCTGATGCATAAAGGCCTGTTTTCCTCTAGTAAGCTGGGAAACTAGAGACTCTTTTTCCTCCAGCTGACGACTGATTTCACCTGGATGAAACAAGCAGAATAAAAGTGTGTAGAGGCAATTCCTGACTGGATGTATGTACAATGTGCTTGTGTTTCTAATTTCTAAGTATTCTTCACTCACCATTCTCAGACACCAGTCTAGCTTTATGAGAATTAATTTCATTAAGTTGACGAATATGCTCATCATTCTTGGTCTTCAGCTCACTCAATTGATCCTCAAGAGAGCGGCACATCTTCTCCATGTTAGTCTAGAGGACATGTAATCAAGGTTACATGTACTTCAACTTTTAGTTCTGCATAAAAAACAAAAAAAATAGCAATTTCACCTTTGCTTTTGCAGTGGCCTCCATGTTGCTTGAGAGGTCATCAATCTCCATCTTGTATTCACTTTTCTCTTTCTCCAGCTTCTGTTTGACTCTCTGCAGGTTATCGATCTGCTCTCCCAGCTCCGCCACGCTGTCGGCCTGCTTCTTACGGAGAGACGCGGCCGTGGCCTCGTGCTGCAGGGTGGCCTCTTCAAGGTCACGGCGCAGCTTCTGAAACTCAGCCTCGCGCTTTTTGTTCATCTCGATCTGAACAGATGTGGCTCCTCCAGCTTCCTCCAGCCTCTCGCTGATCTCCTCAAGTTCCCTGGAGAGATCGGCCCTCTGCTTCTCCACTTTGGCTCGAGCAGCTCGCTCAGCCTCAATCTCCTCTTCAAGCTCTTCAATACGAGCCTGTAAATGCAAACGTGGAGATGGAACATGGAGTCATCAAATCTAATAGCAAGAAAATCTTCCTGGTAGCGTTGTAATTGCTAAATATCTGACGTAGTCCAGATTAGGCAGCATACTAATGTCATTTTCTAAAATATCTTGTTTGAATGGTAAAAATTTAAGCAGTATTTAGTTTTGAGAGAAAACACACAATATGCTTCAAGTTTTAATAATAACAAAAGACCATATTCAAAGTCCTCAAACTATTTACACCTTACCTGCAGTTCCTTGATTTTCTTTTGAAGCTGAGAGCCGATGGTCTGTTCATCCTCTATCTTGCTGAGAAGCTGACTTATTTCAAAGTCCCTCCTTTACAAAAAATATTAGATTTACTGCAGGAAATCCATGTATCTTCCACATAAGTTAAACTTCTAACATGTAAATGTATATTTGGCTTGTCTTTTTTTTTTTTACACACTTCTTTATCTTCTCTTCAGACTGCTGCTTGTCATTCTCCAGATCCATTATGGTTTCCTGAGCCAGTTTGAGATCTCCTTCCAGTTTCCTCTTTGCTCGCTCCAGATCCATACGGAGTTTCTTTTCCTGCTCCAGGGAACCTTCAAGCTGGTGCAAAGAGAGAATCATAAGTCAGTGATTACATGTATTTAAAAGACAACAGAACTGTTGGTGACTGAAATAAAACACTGATGCTTACATCATCCACTTGCTGCTCCAGTTTTGTCTTGGCTTTGGTCAGAGTGTTGACTTTGTCTTCCTCTGCCTGCAGATCATCCAGGATCTGCTGATGGGCCTCTTGGAGGGCCTTTTTCTCCTTTGTCAGCTTAGCAATGGTCTCATCTTGAGAAGCCATTTCCTCAACCAGATTTTTGACCTGCATTGACAAATGAATTGCTTTAGCCATTTGGTCAAATTGCATTTAACAGGAATGTGATTAAAAAGCTCAAACCTTGTTTTCAGTGGCATGTTTCTCTTTTTCCACCTTGGCCAGAGTCAGCTCCAAGTCATCGATGTCCTTCTTCAACTCAGAGCATTCGTCCTCGAGTTTTCTCTTCTTTGCTGTCAGCTCAGCATTGATCTCTTCTTCATCCTCCAGTCTCTCAGCCGTCTCTTTGAGTTTGGCTTCAAGCTGGATTTTCGCTTTGATGAGCCCCTCACACCTTTCCTCTGCGTCAGCCAGGGTTTCGCCCTCCTAGATTCAAATGAACCGCATGTATTGTCAGTGTTAGTGACCTAGCATTGTCAAACAGTAAATTGCTCTGGTCTTATACATACCGACTGAATCTGCAGCTGCAGGTCATTCTTCTCCTGAAGGAGAGAAACCATCTTCTCCTCCAGTTCTTTTTTCTTAGCTAAAGCCTTTGCCAGGTCCTCTTTGGTCTTGGCAAAGTCTTCTTTCATTTGGGCCATCTCTTTCTCCGTCTCTGCACTCTTCAGCAGAGGTTTGATCTTGAAGTACAGCTTCATCCATGGCCAAGTCTTGACGTTCATGAATGCGCGGATGTTGTACTGGATGGTGTAAATGGCTTCCCTTGGAGAATAAATCAGATAAATATTCTTATGCTCAGTCTTGTAAAATGTAAACAAACCTTTTCACTGCTCTATCAAAACAGACGACTGAAACGCTTTTCAAATTACCAAATTCCTAATCCTAATCTAAAAAAACCCAGCACAAACAAAAAGTCAAGTTTAATAGAGATTAAACAAAAGTGCTATGAATACATCTAAACACAGCAATACCTTTTCTAACAGAAAATATTGAACAAAAAAGTTCTTTTAAAAAAAATACAAGCTGTACACAGTGTAATGTTTTGTTGCTTAGGCAAATATACCTTCTTTCCATCATCTTTACAAATTCCCGCCTCATCACGTAACCTCTGCAGAGAGCCTGTGTCATTGTAACCAGTTCAGCCAGTTTCTCATCCCTCATCTCCTCCAGTGTACCCAGCAGTCCAGCCTTAAAGAACACCTGAGGGGTAAGACAGCAATAGATTAACATCTTCTTCAGCTTTCAATTTTGATTTTTCTGAAATCTGTTGATTTACCTTGGTGTGGCCAAACCTATACTGACTGTGATCAACATTGATGGATCCCAGGAGTTTCTCAGAAGCCTTCTTGTTATCAATGAATTGGCCTTCAGGAATAACACTAGCATTCAGCACTTTGTACCTGCAAAAGGTCACATTAATCCAATTAACAACACAGCTGAGGAAATCATAGTAAATTAATAAGTACAGATACTGCACCTCTGCTTGAAGTCACCATAGAGGATTCTGCTGGGGAAACCTTTCCTGCAGATCCTGATGCCTTCCAGCACGCCGTTACACCTCAGCTGATGGATGACCAAGAAGTTTTCCATCAGACCTGAAATAACAACAACACATGAATGGTGATTACTGTGTCACTTAACTGTGGTGTCATGAGAATCACCTGGTCCGAATAGAATCAGAGCCACAATCACTGGAAACAGAGTTTGTCTAAAATTTCTTAACTCATCCTTATTTGGTCCAGGCGCACGTTGTCAATGTTACAAAATTATAGTTTCAAACGTTGGACTTCTAGTGACAATTCATTTCACATATTTATAAGTTCATAAATAATTAAATTAAATAGGAATATTTTCCATTTCTATGATTACCTATGTAATTTGTATCTATAAGTCCTGAAAAGTCATTGTCTTGCAGACTGACCTGGGGTTTTGGATTCATTAGGAATGAGACAACGCACAAAATGTGGATGGGTGCTTCTCAAGTTGGTCATCAACTTCCCAAGGTTTTCCTAGAGAACGACAAACAAACATAATATTTTAATTTCTTGCAAATTGGGAACTTTCACCTTCACAGCACTGGTAGCTATTTTATAGAACCGTGACATAATTATAGCTCATAACACACAAAACGAAATTCTTCACACAACAACAAGGAATCGGACATATAGAAAGAGGCAAAACAACCTAGAGAAAACATATTTTGATTTTTAGATTTAGATTTTATGCTACACCTTTTACAGGCAAACCCTACCCAGGAGGTTTTTTGAAATTTGACACTTTACAAAAACCTACAACTACATACACTTAAGTCCAAAAAAACAAAACATAAAGAAAGTTTATGAAAAAAAAAAATAAAAAAGAATAAAAGACACTTAAAGAACTACAGGGAAGACATAAATATGATGTAGGACGGTTGCTTGTTCTACATCAAAGAGGATTCATACTTTGTAGACTGATGATCTTAAATCTACATTATGAATGATGCACTTTAGAGTAGCTGCCTATAGAAGGACTAAGAATTAACTTAACTTATGTGTTCATTAAATACACTGCATTATGGTACAATCCAAACATTAAAATATACCCTGAAGAGAGCTGAAACAGTTTGGAAGGAGCCTCCCTTCTTCTTGCCTCCACCCTTCTTCCCCCTTTGGCATCTGCAAAAAAACAATACAGGTGTAAGTAAAGAGACAGACTATTTGTTCATAAAACATTGCAGATTAAACCAGATTCGTAAGTTCTGAACATGAGAAATAATATTTGACACTGTAAACATATAAATGGTACCATCTGCTCCTGCGTGGGAAGCATAGAGGTGAGCCAGCAGCTTCGATGAAGACTTCTGGTAAAGCTGGACCACAGAGTCATTCAGAGGATCCTTGTTCTTGTCTAACCAGCCAACAACATTGTAGTCCACAGTGCCAGCATAGTGCACCAGAGAGAAATGAGCCTCAGCTTTGCCTTTGGCCGGTTTGGGCTTCTGGAAGGGAGCACTTTTTCCCAGATGTTGGTCATACAGTTTGCTCTTGAAGGTCATGTCTGTTGCCTTGGGGACAATACACTCCTCTTCAAGCATGGAGAAGATGCCAAGAGGCTGTCAGGACGGAAACATGCAAATAAAATCAAGATATCTTGAGGCATCAAAATGATTGTCTGTGTCGGTCAGTATGTGTCTGAGCTTGTTGCTGACCTTCTCAATGAGCTCAATGCATGCAGCCAAGTCCATGCCAAAGTCAATGAACTCCCATTCAATTCCCTCCTTCTTGTACTCTTCTTGCTCCAGGACGAACATGTGATGGTTGAAGAACTGTTGCAGTTTTTCATTGGTGAAGTTGATGCACAGCTGTTCCAAGCTGTTGAACTGTTGGAAGACAGACTCTGTTAGATATTTACTGTGCTGGTTCACTGACTTAAAGGTTAATCCCAACATTACTGACATCAAAGATTTCAAAACCAGCGATGTCCAAGACACCGATAAAGTAGCTCCTTGGCTGCTTGGTGTCCAACATCTCGTTGATTCTGACGACCATCCACAAGAACATCTTCTCATAGACAGACTTGCAGAGAGCACTCACTGCATTGTTGACCTGAAGATGGAAAGACATGCTATAGTTTTTAAAAATTCTGTCAATCAATTTAACCTCATCAACTCAAATTGTCTGTCACCTGTGGCACAGTTTGACCTTTGACCACCATTTCATTTCCAACCTTCACTCGGGGGTAACACAAAGCTTTGAGCATGTCAGCAGAGTTCAGGCCCATGAGGTAGGCGATTTTATCAGCCACTAATAAAAACATAAATACAAAAGCATTTACAACATGGCAGATTACAAAACTGTTCTGAAATCCATTTCTCTGGCATGTGATTTTAATTTGGAACCCAGTGGGGATCTTACGCTGTTTTTAAGAATGCAATAAGACTCAGATGAAATGCAGCATTTTCTGGTTTGCTTCACAGTTCTTTTAACATTTCCTCTAGAAAACAGTGGCACCGAACTATTTTTATTATATTTATATGTTTTTATGACTCAGGCTTCTTACCCTCAGTGCCATCAGGTTCAGCCTGCTCTTCCCTCTGCTTCTGCTTGAACTTCATGTTTCCGTGATGCATCACAGCTCCTGTCAGCTTGTAAATGTTAGCTTTTTCTTCTGCAGTGAAACCCAGGATGTCGATGGCAGTCTGAAGAGTTGGCATACAAAACCGTAGATTTATCATTTGCCATACTTTAGATTTAAACAAACTTGTTTGCTAAGGGTGGTGCCAGCCACTCCAGAAATTGTGCTTCTCATCACAGTTTACTCACATCAGTGGCAATGAATTCTTCAATGTCATTGATACTCTTGACAGTGATTTCTCCCTGACTGATCATCGGAAAGTCATAAGGGTTGGTGGTGATGAGGAGACCCTCTGAAAAAAGCCTCCTTCTATTTTAGTATCCAGACTCTAGTGAATCATTACTTTGTGTTCTGTGAGGCTCCATTTCTTACCGATTAGCTCAGGTTTGTGGCCTGTTGTGAGCTGGTAGAAGATGTGATAACTTCTCTCAGCAGAGAGCTGGAATGTCACACGAGACTTCTCCAGCAGATCTAAGAACAAGACGAAAATAGTTGTACAGTTTGTCCTTTTATAAAATCTCATGGCAGGTTTTGAAATCTAAAATACATACATGTTTCAATATCAGCTGAAGCCAGCTTTCCAGTTGTTCCGAAATGGATCCTGATGAATTTACCCTAAATAAGCACAGATTCATTAGTGTTGGTTTAATTTTATTTTCTTTTACATGTTTTTGTCTTAAAATTGATTTGAACCAAATTGATATGTGATGTGGATCATACTATGCACTTACAGCAAACATGCCATCCAAAAATAAAATATTAGCAATCGACATGTAATGTCTGCTTGCTCTTTTTAAAAGAGCAAGCTCTAGTCTAAAAGTATAACTTCTTAAGCTGGAAAAACTTTAGAAACTTACAAAGCGAGATGAGTTGTCATTTCTCACTGTCTTGGCATTACCATAGGCCTCCAGCAGGGGGTTGGCTGCAATGATTTGATCTTCCAGCGACCCCTTTAAATAAAGTTACAAAACACATATTTTTATTCTGCTGTTCATGTCTTCAGTGGTATGAAACATATACAACACTTTTCCTACTCGCCTGCATTTTTCCAGGAATTGGCTCAGATTTCTTCCCAGAGGCTACTGCGATTGTCGCAAAGTACTGGATGACACGTTTGGTGTTCACAGTCTTTCCTGCACCAGATTCTCCACTGGTTTGAAGATATAAAATTTAATTGGAGAAGTACTGATGCAATTAATATTAGTGAAACCTTATATCTGATCATATGAGGCACTTACGTAATCAGGATTGACTGATTCTCACGGTCTGTTGGAAAGAAGGAAAAAAAAAAGCAACTTAAAGCCACACAACTCAGTATTAAATTACAGCATCTTATACGCTGCTGCCTCATTGAAGTAAAGTTCTTAAAAGGTGAATTTGTCCATACAAATTCAACTGTGTCCGCAATTCTGTCCAAGCTAAAAAGATAACAGATACCTTGGAGCATGAACTGATAGGCGTTATCAGAGATGGAGAAGATGTGGGGAGGAGCCTCAATTCTCTTCTTCCCCCTGTATCCTGCAACAACTACTGCATCGTACACTGGCAGCCACTTATAGGGGTTCACAGTGACGCAGAACAACCCAGAGTAGGTCTGTGAAAGACAGTGAGGCATCAAACAAAGTTCAAGGACACTCAAGTTAACGTCTCCATAACATCCATAAGCTTCTCCTTGTTTAAGTAGCTGCATGAAATCTGTTGAAATAACATGAGCAGAGCAATAAGTGTTTTTTGCCCCAATAAGGATTACATTATTAACTGCTTTGGGTACAACAAAAAGTGCTACAAATCTTTAGCTTAACTTATAAAATGTTCTTACGTAGATCATCCATGCTGCATATCGCTCTTTGAGGTTATACAGCACAGCGGGCTCACTGAGGTGGGTCATCATGGCCATGTCTTCAATCTTATCAAACTTTGGAGGATTCATGGGGAAGATTTCATCTTCCTTAACAGTGATGGTCTACAACAAAACAGCACTGCATGTGAGTAAAGTTCTAGTTTCTAATAAATATTCAACAGATAGATCTATCATGTTTCATGAAGTGTACTTGGATGTCCACCTACCTTTCCACCCTGAACTTCTACCGTGGCTTTGCCACCGTCCTTCTTCACTAGTTTACCCTTCAAATACATCTCAGCAGGCTCCGTTACATAGTAAGCTGTTTTGGCATCAAAGGGAGTGTTCTGAGCCTCTATTCGCTCCCTTTCTGGTTTCCGGAGGTATATGGCCGCCGGGCCAAAACACTCCATCTCTGGCTCCGAACTCATGGCTGCACTGTAAAAAATAAGCAAACCAAAACATAATTCCTTTTAAAAGTACTTGGTTTTAGCTTTTTCTGGTGTTCTGGCCTGGGATGTATGGGATTTACCTTGTTTGTTTTTCAGTGATGCAGTTGGTGTGTAGATACTAAGAAAGGTTGTAAAGCATAAAAGGAAAAACTCAAACTCATCAGACTGTCAATAATGTTCATATGTGAAATAAATTTAAAGCACAAATAACTTCAAAAGTGATTGAAGACTCACCTTTTGTGGAAGCCGGTCAGTCCTGAACTTCAGAGTGAACTGGGAGCTCTTGTTTTATACTGAAATCTCTGGTGGTCAAGGAGGGACAGCCCTCCTTTTAGGGTCACTTATCATGTCCAGATACATGATCTCAGATGTCCTCTACATCTCTCCATCACCAGTGGTGTTACCTTATCCGACGTAATGCCAAAACAATTATTAACCGAACCCCCAGATCATGAATAAGTAAGTAAGCAAACTTTATTTACGCAGCATCTTTTACAGGTCAGAAACCACAAAGTGTTTTACAAAATATAAGGTATAAAACACAGAAGATGAAACAAAAGGAGAGATTAAACAGAACACATGTGATACTAAATAAAATAAAACAAATTGAAAGCCAATCTGAACAAATGTGTCTTCAGCTGCTAGCATCAACAGTATCAAGGCACAGTCTGGGGGTACAGCCATAAAGCCTTTATCCCCTCTGGTCTTAGGATGAGTTCATGGCACCATTGATGGCCTTTGGCTGGAAAATCTCAGGCAGTGAGGAAAGGATTAGGGCTCTCCATAGTTAACCGAGCAGCACTGAGACCGGGAGGGAAGACTGTGCATCTCTTAAGACCTTTACTTGGTGGTCTAAGAAGTAATTATTCAAAAAACTCTGCGTTGCTGAGATAAAGACTTTTAAAATAAAGGAATATAACACTAATATCATTACTTTTAACATACGTACATGCTATATTTTCCATCTTCACATGAATAATTCTTAACCAACCTAATCTTTGGCAGTGACTCTGTTCAAAGCAGCTCTTAAGCCCAGGGCTGAGGAGTTTACTTAAAGCTATTTTAAGAACCCATTATGGTGGATAACACTTGGAGAAGATCTGCCATGTTATAAAGCAGTTCTCCAGAGGTATGATTAGGTTGCAACAAAAAATAACATTTGATATGTTTGGCCTTCTTTTACAGTCTTATTAGGACCTAAAGCAAATATAGCTTCTCAGACACAAACGCCCAAGCGCTTACTACCGCAACGGCTCACAAATGCTTAGAACGCCGCTGTTAATTACATGTGAGATAGTTTTCAGCATCTTGTTTCATCAGTCCCTCTCTGGGAAGGTCCATATTCTTTAATACATTTATTGTGATTTAGTCATCAGCTCATTTGGTTCAGTTGAACTTGGTTCTGAATCCTGGTAAGTACACTCCATTGCAAGATGGTTGCTGTGTTTGTTTCTCTGTGGCTTAGATCCTACATGCTTGTGGTGAATGCAGTTACATTGTGCTATATTGTGACCCTATTGGTCTTTTTTATTGTTTGAAATTTGGAATAAGACACAAAAAATTTTAAGTCAAATGTGTATTTGTTGCACTAGGACAATAATTTCAGTCATATTAAGCAATCCATATAATTGCTACTGTTTCAAATGTAAATATCCAGTAATTTGTTCTGTAATCTGCTTAAATGTGCAGTTGTGAAATCAAAAATAATTGGGAAAGATAGACTGTCCACTGCGTATATGAAGAAATTCAACAAAAAAAACTAAAAGTCAGCCAGTTCAATTCCACAGTCGTCTGAGCACTAAGGTGGGCACGGATGTGCTAGAAACACCTGGGTCTGATTTTTTGTCCGAAAAAAATCAGTGTGATGTTATTGTTTATATAAAGAACCACCTGTTGGCTTCTGGTCAATGTTGTCAACACATCTGAGAGGCAAATACTGTTTTTAAATTCTTGAGGAATAATTATTCCCCAGTGTGTGATAAATAATGCATCTCTGAGAACATGTCATCAACACTTTCTGCTGTGCATGCACATTGGTTTTGACCAAAGTTAAAATAGTAAGCAGCTAGGGAAAGGAAGGATGAAACTGGGTGTGCCTTATGCCTTCCATTTTTCACTGCAAACAAATTGAAGATCAGTTCAGTTGTGTATGTTTAGGCATTCTCAGGTGTTGTCTGTTTCTTTTCTTAAGCCAAGTTTGCTATGAAGTTACATCTGTGAAATTACAAAGTCAAAAAAAGTCAAGAATTAACAGCATTACTGTTATTTAGGCAATCATAATAAAAATAAAAAACAATGGGAGTTCATTTTTCAAAATCATATTTTGATCATGTTATTTGTTTATATTTGTTTATTAAAACTAAGTATTTAGTTAGCAATTTATATATTTAGTTTATGCCAAATATTTAGTTAGCAAGTTAAAAAATATGGCCATGAAAAATTAATCTCCATTTTTTTTTCTCTTATGACAAGCTTGATAACAATAATACAAGTATTGCTGTCAATACTTGACTGTGTAACTTTACAAACTGCACTCTATAGTTTGCACATGCAGGCATGTTGGCAGTTATTGCACTGAATCATTCCTGATGCAGGTTGCTCGTTTTGCAGCATGAAGCTACTGTGTTTTTAAATGGAGTTTTTATGTTCTACCGTCGGGTCCAGTTGTCTCTGGGCCTTTTCGACTTCCTCCAACAATATGAAAATATGCAAATTAGGTCATGAGTGTTTGCTTTCATGGTTAGTTTATCCTGTATGTCTGTGTGTTGTGAAGGACTCTCCAAAGAGGGTATCCCTCTTCAAGCCCAACGACTGCTAAAAATAGACAGCAGCCCCCCGCAACAACCCAGCAGGTACAAGTGAGTACAAACAATGGATGGATGGATTCCTGATGCCACGGCATGTCAAATAACTAGGGTGATGTATTTTTATATACATGTTTTGATGACTTCTCTTATAAAGTTTGATTGTTTGTTGCCATTAAAATCAGGAATGTAAAGATAAAGTCCTGCAGGCCTCCCTAAACTAGTGGTTAAAACTGTGCATCTATATGTAAGAACTTTTGCACTCAACTGTTGAAGCTGCTTGTTTTTGAGAAGCATTAACATTACTTGCACATGTTCAGTTGTGTATGTTTAGGCATTCTCAGGTGTTGTCTGTTTTTTTTTTAAGCCAAGTTTGCTATGAAGTTACATTTGTGAAATTACAAAGTCAAAAAAAGTCAAGAATTAACAGCAATATTGTTAATTCTTGTTAAGTTGTTACTTATGCAACCCTGATCAACAGGGGTTTGTTTAAGTAGCTTAGCTATTTCTTTGTGAAGTAGAAAACCCTGCACGTGTATTAGTTTCCCTGCCAGAAAGGTGAGAAAAAACTAAAAAACCAATACTTTTATTGCTTTAATACAATGTAGGATTTCACAATTTTGCAACATATCTTATTGATTGGGTGAAAAAAAAACAGAACAAAAGAAAATGGTGTAGTTCTGCAATACCTGGAGAGACTGTTGCTTTCCCTTGGGGTCACACAACATAGCTATTAGGTTAATTGGTTTCTTTAAATTGTTCTTATGATTGATTGCAAGTACATGTGCATGCTTATTTGTCATGTGAATCTGTGTGTGGCCTTTTGATGGGCTGGTGACAACCTTGCAAATCAGGCTGGGACAAATGTGGATGGATGTTTCTCTAGAGAATAAATACATTATATTGCCAAAATATCCAGTCACATAGAGTGACATTCAAATCTTAATCCAAGAGGAGTAAAGTAGTGAATATGTACCATATGTATCATACAGTCACAAATAGATTTTATTTTTCTGAATGTCACTTCCCATTTGATGCAAAAAAAAATGTTTTTTGTTCATCACTGAAGTATCTGAGGGATTTTCATTAGGTGTATCTTACACACTTCAATTCATATCTTGTTTGTCTTTTTTGTTGAAAAGTCATACTTAGCTTGTGTTTAATGATGTTTCCATCCATTCATTCATCCAGCCATCCATGGTAATGGTTTTATTAGTTACTGCTTTTTTGTGAAAAAAACATTATAAAATTCATTTAAACAAAGTTTTTCACCTCTCATTTTTGCACGGTTTCCTCTTTCCTCTGCCTGAGGTGTATATTTTCACCATGCTGCACTTCCTGTGGAATTGAAAAATTAGGACGTATGAGTGAATTGTTATAAATAGCTTACAAATGGCACAATGAATGTGTAATACCATATTTCTGAAGCATCATCGATTCTTCTACGCTGTGACCAAAGCATGGTGGGATCATAAAAAGGTTCCTTCCTCACTCAACAAAAAGAAAAATCATTACATCTCCAAAACAAGGAGACAGATAATTTAATATTCGGTGTTGGCAAGAGTTCGTGATACCGTGTAATGTCAATGATGAGGATGGTGACGATGATAATGATAGAGGCTGGTAACGTCAGCAGCACATTTGCACCTCTGCAATCTGAGGCTCCCTCTGGTGTTTATAAGGAGCCAGTGACCCCAGCCGTCGACATGGCTAAGCACTGACACGTAATAGTAGTTAACACCAGCAGGGTCTGACAGCACATGAACTTAATGTGGTGGAAATGTCCAAACACATTAAAATTTATGAACAGCAAAAACAACATGCAAAGTGTGTTGTGTTGTAAAAGCTAATCTGTGAACTTCATCCACTATTAAGTGACACCATTAGCTTTTAAAAGGAAACTTCTCACCATCTCTAATCCTATTTATCATATACAAGACATGCAAGTAACCAGGTATACAATATATTCAAACTGACATATAGTTTGGACCAAAAACACCTTTACGTGTAGGTCTCCACCCATATTCAGGCACAGATTTTTAAAAGCATGCATTAAAATAAATAACTTACAAGGTTGTAATAAAAGCAAGTTAGTTTGAAAGTTGCTAAAATAAAAAGATAATTATGTGCAGAAGCCAGTCAGGACTGTGACTTAGAACTTGGCCCTAAAGTTGCATAAGTTAAAAACAACACACATGGATGTTGAAAAGATTTGGTAAACATTTTGTCTTCTTCAGGTACAATTCAAATTGTTCAAACATGCAACTTTAAGATAATTTTCATAACCATGTGCATCTCTGCCTCTTCAAGTCTTAACTTCACATCCCAAACCTCCCGTACTACAGAGAGTAAAATAAATACGGTTCAGAGGCAAAATTTCCAAACAAATATGCCTTAAATGCACTAAAAAGTACTTACAAATCTGAAAAACGATGCAGCTTTTTGTGTAAGTGTATATCCGTGCTCTTTGTTGCCACTCAATGGACTGGAATGTTACTCAGGACTCACCTTGGTTTGTTATCCTGATCCCAGCTGTTGCTCTTTGACAAAAACGGAAACTGACACACCTACATCAAAGGCTGTAAAACACAATATGTCCCTTGAGCATGTGGTATTTTCCTTGGGCCTCCACACAACCTAAGTGCTATATTTGAAATCTGTCCTTATAAGACAGAAAACTTCAATGCTGGCATCGTGTCACTTATCTTCACTGAATACAGAGGGCTATTATATCTTCTAGGTAACCACTTTAGAATTTCTTATCATTTTAGCAATGTAACTTGATCATCTTTCCAGGCAAACAGTGGCTACAAGCTCCTTAACCCACAGTTACAAAACTTGCCACCTGTGTCGGAAGTCTATGGCAAACAAAAGTTGGTTTTTAGCAGATTCTTCGTCAAGCAAACAAACAATAGAGATTAATGCTTTCAGCATGTTTTGACACAAACATCTGTCATTGTGGGGTCATTTATAAAACTGCAAGACAGAAGAGCAGCAACCCATCCCTCTCCTGCTCTACATTTAGCGATTGTCTCAGCCTCCCTTGTGTATCCCTTGAGAAGAAGAATAAGAGCAGCTGTTGGCACTGTTGTGTAAAGTAATCCCTTTGGCAATCCCTACTTTTCTTCCAAGCCCAGTGGCACTCATTTTATTTTTTAATCATTTCTGACCTGTAAGGACTCTGAAACTTGATATTGATGACTTTTTAAAGCCTTACAGAAAAATAGCAGAGGGCAGCTTTTGTGCCAGAGGGCATTGAAAAGATGCTTCAGTCACACCTTAGTCACACCTTTGGTATTCCTGCAACTTCTGACTCAACTTCACATGAATGTAACCAACATCAAGTTTATTCATATACGTGGTATGACAAAGAAAGTGTAAACTTGCACACTGCATGATTTACAACCTATATAAGCACAGTGATTTAAATTTTTTTTTTCTCACTGCATTTCTTGATAAGAGTCCGAGGAAACAAAACAACTTCAATCAGATGTGTGACTTATAGGGATTTCTAAGAAATCCCACATGCAAAAACAAAATGTAATCTTTAATTTATTGGGGTGTTTATGGAGATCTATCTAGTGTCTGGGATGAATGGCATGCAACAACCACTAACCCTTTTGGCACAATAGAGACAGGCACTTCTTCAAAAGTGTAACGACAGGCGACTTGACCAAATACAGCAACAAACATGTGACAGGCTCCCATCAGACAATATAAAAGGAGCAGCAAACAGCACCCTGGAGAGCCTCTTAGCAAAGGTAAGTTACTAAAGATTTTATTACATCCTAATCTGATTCAGAAAATGATACAATTTATATACAAGATTTGGTCAATTAAAATTTGTTCAACCAATTTTTCAGCGCTTCTTATTTTAAAAGTAAGTTCTACAAATTCAACAAGTAGCACCAATAAATGTAATTCATCTGTCTTGTTTTCAGACTTCTGTTTAACATCTGCTACAATACTTTCTGCTCAACTGTTGTGCTACAAGGTATGAAGCAAAGATTTACACATTTTGACCACTTGTGTGACCCTTAAATTTTTAATTATGGTGAGATGAAATGTCAAAGTTTAATATGTACGCATATATGTCTTCATTTTGGGGGAAGTAAGTACATTTTTATTAAATGTATTTTCTTGAACATGTTTTGGGAATATGTGTTTTTTCCAGCGGAACCATGAGTGGGGATGCGGAGATGGAGTGTTTTGGCCCGGCGGCCATATACCTCCGCAAGCCAGAAAAAGAGCGTCTTGAAGCTCAGAACACTCCCTTTGATGCTAAATCAGCATATTTTGTGTCTGAGCCCTCTGAGATGTACTTAAAGGGGAAACTGGTGAAGAGAGAAGGCGGCAAAGCCACTGTGGAGACTCTTACTGGGAAGGTGAGGATGCAGCACTGGAGATAAAACTCCTCCACTTTTCTTTCCATCCACTTATCTGATTTATTTTTTTTTTTTTTATCTCTGAAAGAATTTGTTTGAACTTGAGTGAAAAAAAAATATTTTTCTGAATTTGTTGATCATCTGACTAAGATTTTCTTTTCAGATTTTAAGAGTCGTGTATGCACACCCTGGGTCAAGCTTTAAATAGCTCAGAGCTATTGTCTGTCTTAGTGTCCAAATACCTCTTTGTTAGATCCTCAGATTAAACTCAAGAGTTTGATGAAGGTGGCAGAAAAAGGACCAATTATTTACTAAATATAGTCGTTACACTGCAAGTGATAAAGAAGGGTAAGAAAATAAATGTTTAATCTTTAATCAAATGTGAAACTTCTTCGTAAAGTTTGAAATTAGTAAGTATAATACTCCCCAAACTCTTTATGAAGTAAAACAAGATTTCATGGTGGGTTGATGTCAAAGAGTTGATCATTAAATAAAGATATATTTTACTATGTTGAAATACAGAAAGGGGTAATCACAGAAAAACAATTATATTTAAATATAGAGTGACCAGTCAGTCATTTTCTGATTCTGCCTCACTGGACATGCAATATGAAAATACATAAGTTAAGAACCTCAAACTGTTCTGGCCTACCAAACAATGACTTGGTTTAACAAACACACCTTTTTGTGGTAATATTGTCACTTTTCACAAGAACAACACTGTTTGCTTGTCTCTGATGGAGTCCTGAAGGAAAAAGAGACTTGGTATTTTCCATGATGCTCATTGTAGATTGTCATTAAGGTTAATGCTTAATACAGTACATGCCAAAAACTTATTAGAGCTCAGTAAACATAGCTATCTTGCCAATGCTTGTGTTTGTTGAATACTACACCAGAGTATCACCGTGAAGGAAGACGAAATCTTCCCCATGAACCCTCCAAAGTTTGACAAGATTGAGGACATGGCCATGATGACCCACCTCAACGAACCCGCTGTGCTGTATAACCTCAAAGAGCGATATGCAGCATGGATGATCTATGTAAGTTTTCCTAAATATATAATGTGGAAACAAATGATGACTGCAAGAAAACATGCATCATGAATGATCCTCTGTGACCCTGCAGACCTACTCTGGGTTGTTCTGCGTCACTGTGAACCCCTATAAGTGGCTGCCAGTGTACGATGCAGTAGTTGTTGCAGGATACAGGGGGAAGAAGAGAATTGAGGCTCCTCCCCACATCTTCTCCATCTCTGATAACGCCTATCAGTTCATGCTCCAAGGTACCACACTTTCTATAATCAATGCATAAAAATACAGAAGTTTCACCTCAAACATCCACATCTGACATTTGTGCATCATTTTCCATCTTACAGACAGAGAAAACCAGTCTATCCTGATTACGTAAGTGCCAAATATTTAGAGGTATTTTCATTATTAATTGCATCACTATTCTTCTAATTAAAATGTGCATCTTCAAACCAGTGGAGAATCTGGTGCAGGAAAGACTGTGAACACCAAACGTGTCATCCAGTACTTTGCGACAATCGCAGTAGCTGGTGGAAAGAAATCTGAACCAGTTCCTGGAAAAATGCAGGTCAGTGACATTGCAAAACAATGAAATGATACAAACACACAAACTGCAGCTGTTCAACTAATGAGATGAATGTCACCTCCAGGGTTCACTGGAAGATCAGATCATTGCAGCCAATCCACTGTTGGAGGCTTATGGAAATGCCAAGACTGTGAGGAACGACAACTCTTCCCGTTTTGTGAGTTCAACTGGAAACTGTGTCTTGTTACTTTGGTGAAAGCATCAATGTCAGCAATTCAAATAAAACACTTTCCTGTTTCCACACAGGGAAAATTCATCAGAATCCACTTTGGGTCAACTGGAAAGCTGGCTTCAGCTGATATTGAAACATGTAAAACTTTCTATTTAAGTCGTTACACATTTATATTTACAGTTGAAAAGACATTTTTTTAAAATAGATTAGTGAATCTACACAGATCTGCTGGAAAAATCTCGAGTGACATTCCAGCTGTCTGCTGAGAGGAGCTACCACATCTTCTATCAGCTCACAACAGGCCACAAACCCGAGCTAATAGGTGAGAAACAAATGAATACTGCAGTGATTCCACAAGTTAACAACGTCTTACCAAAGGCTACATATATAGAATAATTTTCTGAATTAGTTTATTGATATTTACGGAGATTTACTTTGTTTTTCCTTTAGAGGCTCTCCTGATTACCACAAATCCCTACGACTATCCCATGATCAGTCAGGGTGAAATCAGTGTGAAGAGTATCGATGACATTGAAGAATTCATTGCCACTGATGTAAGACATTTTCAAATATATTTCATTATAGTCTATAGGGTTAGGTGATATGGCAAAGACTTGTCATATTTTCTTCTAAACAACAAATGATCTGGAACTGTTTTGCTAAACCCTATAAACAGAAATAGACAATGTCTCTCTCTGTTTTGACAGGCTGTCAATGGGTTCTTAATATTCAAGATCTAAAGTTACCTAATCGCCTTTCTGTGTGGCCAATATAGTCTTTAACATTATACTCAGTGCTACAAACTTCTTTTTCACCTAATTTTTGACAGACTGCCATCGACATCCTGGGTTTCACTCCAGAGGAAAAGAACAGCATTTACAAGCTGACAGGAGCTGTGATGCATCATGGAAACATGAAGTTCAAGCAAAAGCAGCGGGAAGAGCAGGCTGAACCTGATGGCACTGAGGGTATAAAACAAAATGAAGTTTCAATGTCTTCCAGATTTCGTCTTGAAGAACGTCTGAGTATTTTCTTTTCTTTCAGTGGCCGATAAAATCGCCTACCTCATGGGTCTGAACTCTGCTGATTTGCTCAAAGCTTTGTGTTACCCCCGAGTGAAGGTCGGGAATGAGTTTTGTGACCAAAGGTCAAACTGTTCCCCAGGTGATCAATTCAGACAATCTACAAATTAATGATTGCCAAAATTTGATGTTTATTTTAGTCTGTATACGTTGATTTCAAGTCAACGTCTAACTTAATGTGATGCATATTATGCCTAAATTCAGGTCAACAATGCAGTGAGTGCTCTGCAAGTCTGTCTATGAGAAGATGTTCTTGTGGATGGTCGTCAGAATCAACGAGATGTTGGACACCAAGCAGCCAAGGAGCTACTTTATCGGTGTCTTGGACATCGCTGGTTTTGAAATCTTTGATGTCAGTAATGTTGGGATTAACCTTTAAGTCAGTGAACCAGCACAGTAAATATCTAACAGAGTCTGTCTTCCAACAGTTCAACAGCTTGGAACAGCTGTGCATCAACTTCACCAATGAAAAACTGCAACAGTTCTTCAACCATCACATGTTCGTCCTGGAGCAAGAAGAGTACAAGAAGGAGGGAATTGAATGGGAGTTCATTGACTTTGGCATGGACTTGGCTGCATGCATTGAGCTCATTGAGAAGGTCAGCAACAAGCTCAGACACATACTGACCGACACAGAGAATCATTTTGATGCTCAAGATATCTCGATTTTATTTGCATGTTTCCGTCCTGACAGCCTCTTGGCATCTTCTCCATGCTTGAAGAGGAGTGTATTGTCCCCAAGGCAACAGACATGACCTTCAAGAGCAAACTGTATGACCAACATCTGGGAAAAAGTGCTCCCTTCCAGAAGCCCAAACCGGTCAAAGGCAAAGCTGAGGCTCATTTCTCTCTGGTGCACTATGCTGGCACTGTGGACTACAATGTTGTTGGCTGGCTGGAAAAGAACAAGGATCCTCTGAATGACACGGTGGTCCAGCTTTACCAGAAGTCTTCGACGAAGTTGCTGGCTCACCTCTATGCATCTCATGCAGCGGGAGAGGGTAAGAGATATATTCTTGGATAACTTTTGAGTTTGTTGTTTTTAAAGTAATTACATATGATAGTTTTATGAAGTATAAGTAACCATCTAATTTCACCATATTAAACCTACTTTACATTTTATATGTTACAGCTGAGGGTGGTGGAAAAAAAGGTGGCAAGAAGAAGGGTGGGTCGTTTCAGACTGTGTCAGCTTTGTTCAGGGTAAGATTTATTACGAAATGTTACTATGACTTGCAATTAAAACGTTGATAAGCAATGAAACAGATCAGTTCAAAATATGTACATTTCAATTTCCAACTTTTCAGGAGAATCTGGGCAAGCTGATGACCAACTTGAGGAGCACTCATCCACATTTTGTGCGCTGCTTGATTCCAAATGAATCAAAGACTCCTGGTGAGCTCAATCTCTATTTGGAGTTTTAAACAATCCAAGCATGTGAAACAGAGAAGACTAATTTCATGTGTATTTCAGGTCTGATGGAGAACCATCTGGTCATCCACCAGCTGAGGTGTAACGGTGTGCTGGAGGGTATCAGGATCTGCAGGAAAGGTTTCCCCAGCAGGATCCTCTATGGTGACTTCAAGCAGAGGTGAATATTGAATTTACAAATTCATTGCATCATTTACAGATGAATAATTCAACAAATATTTCTACCTTCTGTCAGATACAAAGTGTTGAATGCCAGTGTCATCCCTGAGGGACAGTTCATTGACAACAAGAAGGCCTCTGAGAAACTCTTGGGCTCTATTGATGTTGATCACACTCAGTACAAGTTTGGACACACTAAGGTAAACTTGCATTCAACTGAACTTATGTCTAATTGGTCAATTCACAACAACTACTCCAATTAATTGGAAAACAACTGTTATATTATCTAATTCAGATAAGTCTAGCGCAACTGACAGCTGTGAGTTAGTGTTCTGTCAGAAAAAAATTACAATTGTTTTAAGCATTGGCGAAAGAAGGAAGTCGTGTTGCTTTTCTGGGATTTTAATGTGTTAATGTCATTTCAGGTGTTCTTCAAGGCTGGTCTGCTTGGTCTCTTGGAGGAGATGAGAGACGAAAAACTTGCAATCTTGGTCACAATGACTCAGGCTCTCTGCAGAGGCTTCCTCATGAGACGAGAGTTTGTCAAAATGATTGAACGCAGGTAATTTATCCACATTGCCTTAAACATAAGAGGCAACCTGCAAGTATCGGGCTCCCTCAGCAAATCTGTTTGAATCAATATTTCAACATTTCCAGGGAAGCCATTTACACCATCCAGTACAACATCCGCGCATTCATGAACGTCAAGACTTGGCCATGGATGAAGCTGTACTTCAAGATCAAACCTCTGCTGAAGAGTGCAGAGACGGAGAAAGAGATGGCCCAAATGAAAGAAGACTTTGCCAAGACCAAAGAGGACCTGGCAAAGGCTTTAGCTAAGAAGAAAGAACTGGAGGAGAAGATGGTTTCTCTTCTTCAAGAGAAGAATGACCTGCAGCTGCAGATTCAGTCGGTATGTTTATGAGCACAGAAATCTTATTTCATAAGATACAAATATTACTATTTTTGACCACACTCTTATTTCTTCTGCAAATCTAGGAGGGTGAAAATCTGGCTGATGCAGAGGAAAGATGCGAGCAACTAATTAAAGCAAAAATCCAGCTTGAAGCCAAACTCAAAGAGACGGCTGAGAGACTGGAGGATGAAGAAGAGATCAATGCTGAGCTGACAGCAAAGAAGAGAAAACTCGAGACGAAATGCTCTGAGTTGAAGAAGGACATCGATGACTTGAGCTGACTCTGGCCAAAAGTGGAAAAAGAGAAACATGCCACTGAAAACAAGGTTTGAGCTTTTGAATCACATTCCTGTTAAATGCAATTTGACCAAATGGCTAAAGCAATTCATTTGTCAATGCAGGTCAAAAATCTGGTTGAGGAAATGGCTTCTCAAGATGAGACCATTGCTAAGCTGACAAAGGAGAAAAAGGCCCTCCAAGAGGCCCATCAGCAGACCCTGGATGATCTGCAGGCAGAGGAAGACAAAGTCAACACTCTGACCAAAGCCAAGACAAAGCTGGAGCAACAAGTGGATGATGTAAGCATCAGTGTTTTATTTCAGTCACCAACAGTTCTGTTTTTTTAAATACATGTAATCACTGACTTATGATTCTCTCTTTGCACCAGCTTGAAGGTTCCCTGGAGCAGGAAAAGAAACTCCGTATGGATCTGGAGCGAGCAAAGAGGAAACTGGAAGGAGATCTCAAACTGGCTCAGGAAACCATAATGGATCTGGAGAATGACAAGCAGCAGTCTGAAGAGAAGATAAAGAAGTCAGTAAATCTGAAATCAGTTAACATTTGGTTTAATACTTTGTGTACTACAAAGACTATCAAAAAACACTGAACCGAACAACCTGAAGAATCAAAACTTTCCCTCAGTTGCAAAACAACTGATGCTATCAAAAGTTGTATAAATTTAAAACTCTACCTTAGAGTAACACATTGCTTAATACAAAACAATTAATAACTTTTCAACATAAAACCCCCAAAATATTATAGGTCTATATTGTTTGTATTTTTGTCTTTTTGTAGGAAAGACTTTGAAACAAGTCAACTTCTCAGCAAAATTGAGGATGAGCAAGTGCTTGGTGTTCAGCTTCAGAAGAAGATAAAAGAACTTCAGGTTGCTTTAAAATTTTTGTCTTTTTTAAATTAGCTTTATTGAATGCATTTCTTGTTTATTACACTCAGCCCTAAGTAACGCGTTTGTGTTTCTTGGAAAATCTGCAAGGCCCGAATTGAGGAGCTAGAAGAGGAGATTGAGGCTGAGCGAGCAGCTCGAGCCAAAGTGGAGAAGCAGAGGGCCGATCTATCCAGGGAACTTGAGGAGATCAGCGAGAGGCTGGAGGAAGCTGGAGGAGCCACTGCTGTTCAGATCGAGATGAACAAGAAGCGCGAGGCTGAGTTTCAGAAGCTGCGCCGTGACCTTGAAGAGGCCACCCTGCAGCACGAGGCCACGGCCGCGTCTCTCCGTAAGAAGCAGGCCGACAGCGTGGCGGAGCTGGGAGAGCAGATCGATAACCTGCAGAGAGTCAAACAGAAGCTGGAGAAAGAGAAAAGTGAATACAAGATGGAGATTGATGACCTCTCAAGCAACATGGAGTCCATTGCAAAAGCAAAGGTTGGTTAAAGTAGAACTGAGAAACTCTACTTATAAAGATGCACTTTGAATCAATGCACCTTTTTCTAATTAAGGCGAACCTTGAGAAAATGTGTCGCAGTCTTGAGGATCAGCTGAGTGAGATGAAAACAAAGAATGAAGAAAATGTGCGACAACTAAATGACATCGGCTTACAGAGGGCAAGACTGCAAACAGAGAATGGTAAAACCTTTGACCAATATTTTGATATTTGCAACTTTCGCACAACAGATATTTTTGGTGACGTGTCAGTTTGTTTTGGTTAATTAGGTGAAATCAGTCGCCAGCTGGAGGAGAAAGATGCCTTGATCTCTCAGCTGACGAGGAGCAAGCAGGCTTTCACTCAGCAGATTGAAGAATTTAAGAGGCGTATTGAAGAAGAAGTTAAAGTATGCACAGTCGAACTGCAATTTTTTAACTAATTAACAGATGAACACTAACACTTCTCACTCTTTTAAGGCCAAGAATGCTCTTGCTCATGCAGTGCAGTCGTCTCGTCATGACTGTGATCTGCTCAGAGAGCAGTATGAAGAGGAGCAGGAGGCCAAAGCTGAGCTGCAGCGCGCTATGTCCAAGGCTAACAGCGAGGTGGCTCAGTGGAGAACCAAGTATGAGACTGATGCCATTCAGCGCACAGAGGAGCTGGAAGAAGCCAAGTAAGTCTAACTTTTACTCTTACGATTATTTGAAATTTCAGGATTTTTGAATCAAACATTCTCTCTGCAGAAAGAAGCTCGCTCAGCGTCTTCAGGATGCAGAAGAGTCCATTGAGGCTGTGAATGCAAAATGTGCGTCTCTGGAAAAGACCAAGCAGAGGCTGCAGGGTGAGGTGGAGGATCTGATGATCGATGTGGAGAGAGCTAATGCTCTGGCTGCAAATCTTGACAAGAAGCAGAGGAACTTTGACAAGGTACAAAATCTTTTGCTTCATCAAGAGTAAGTAATGCAAAAAGGAAGGGAGAAAAACATAGTTTGTCATTCCTTCAGGTTCTTGCAGAGTGGAAGCAGAAGTATGAGGAGAGCCAGGCTGAGCTGGAAGGAGCTCAGAAAGAGGCTCGCTCGATGAGTACTGAGCTGTTCAAAATGAAAAACTCTTATGAAGAAGCTCTGGATCATCTGGAGACTCTGAAGAGGGAGAACAAGAACCTGCAGCGTAAGAGCAACTTTACATTTTCAGTCAAGTAATAAAACTAGTGACAGTGCTTATCATCGATAAAATGATACAGATTACAAGGTGAATAGTATCTGAATACATTCATTCATTGTTCCATACATTTGACTCTATTTTTAAACTTGTGTAATATTGTAAACCATTGTTTAGCAAACCGCAGAAAGTACCATGCCCTCAATATGTATATTGTTCAGCAAAAATTATTTTGATAATTATTGTTTTATTTATTTATTTATTTATTTTTATTACTTTTTTTTTTGCAGAGGAAATTTCTGATCTGACTGAGCAAATCAGTGAAACCGGAAAAACCATTCATGAACTAGAGAAATCAAAAAAGGTTGTAGAGACAGAGAAGACTGAACTTCAAACTTCTCTTGAAGAGGCAGAGGTATTGGTTTCACCAAACTAATTTCAAAAGACACTGTTAATTAATATTAATTGGAGCTCGTAGTTACTAACAGGCTAATTTCTTTTCTTAGGCCACCCTGGAACACGAGGAGTCCAAGATTCTCCGTGTCCAGCTGGAGCTCACCCAAGTCAAGAGTGAAATCGACAGAAAACTTGCAGAAAAGGATGAAGAGATCGAGCAGATCAAGAGGAACAGCCAGAGGGTGATGGAGTCCATGCAGAGTACTCTGGATGCTGAGGTCAGGAGCAGGAACGACGCCCTGAGAATCAAGAAGAAGATGGAGGGAGACCTCAATGAGATGGAGATACAACTGAGCCACGCCAACCGGCAGGCGGCAGAAGCCCAGAAGCAGCTGAGAAACGTTCAGGGACAGCTTAAGGTATTTGAACTTCATCGAGTAAAGAAGTTCTTGCCAAATATTAATCAGATTACATTGATTATTTGTTTTAATCATTTTTAAGGATGCGCAACTGCACCTTGACGAGGCTCTGAGAGGCCAGGATGACATGAAGGAGCAGGTGGCGATGGTGGAGCGCAGAAACAACCTGATGGTGGCTGAGATCGAGGAGCTCAGAGCTGCTCTGGAGCAAACAGAGAGAAGCCGCAAAGTGGCTGAACAGGAGCTGGTGGATGCAAGTGAGCGTGTTACACTGCTGCACTCTCAGGTATTTGATAATCAAATCAGCACATTCAAGTTACCAAACATACAATTATTGAATATCACTTTAACTATTGACTGTTTAGAATACCAGCCTCCTCAACACCAAGAAGAAGCTGGAGGCTGACTTCATTCAGGTCCAAGGTGAGGTGGAAGATGCCGTTCAGGAGGCAAGAAATGCTGAAGAAAAGGCAAAGAAGGCCATCACTGATGTGAGTCCTGCTGATTTTTGTCTATGTGAAAGTCAGGTTTCCATAAAAGACCATGAACATTTCAACAAAGCTGACTCCTGAAAATTTCAGGCTGCCATGATGGCAGAGGAGCTGAAGAAGGAGCAGGACACCAGTGCTCATTTGGAGAGGATGAAGAAGAACCTGGAGGTCACAGTGAAGGACCTGCAGCACCGTCTGGATGAAGCTGAAAATCTGGCCATGAAGGGAGGCAAGAAGCAGCTCCAGAAACTGGAGGCCAGGGTATGTGAAAGGGAAACATTCTTTTCTTTTTCCAGTTACAACAATGTATTTATGTTTTTACTATCATTTTACTTTGATCTCATTAAGGTTCGTGAATTGGAGGGTGAGGTTGATGCTGAAGTGAGACGCAGTGCAGATGCTATCAAGGGAGTACGAAAGTATGAAAGAAGAGTGAAGGAGCTGACCTATCAGGTTAGTGACTGTGACCACCACAAATATAACACACAAACTCTTTTAATTATTAAAGTGTTTGAGAAACGTTTGATTTTGCACTGCAGACAGAGGAGGACAAGAAGAATGTTGCTCGACTGCAAGATCTGGTGGACAAACTGCAGCTGAAAGTGAAATCCTACAAGCGACAGGCTGAGGAGGCTGTAAGTAAATTAAACTTATTTTGTTTTAATATCTATTTAAGCATAGAGAAGTTGACTTTATGACGCCTTGTTGAACAGGAGGAGCAGGCCAACGCTCATCTGACCAGATACAGGAAGGTGCAGCATGAGATGGAGGAGGCTCAGGAGCGTGCTGACATCGCAGAGTCCCAGGTCAACAAGCTGAGGGCCAAGAGTCGGGAAATTGGCAAGGTACAAAAGAAAATTTCTAGCATAACTCTCACGTATGTACCTTTTTGACTTTAAAACTGATGACTCGGTACTGAAAAGTATCCCTGTTATCCTGCCATTTCAGGCCAAAGACTCAGAGGAGTGATGAAGAAAACATGCCTCCAAAATGTGGTATCAAGGAATCATACAATATGAGTAACTTGCTGCACACTGACTTTAGTATGTCAAGCATGCATTAATTTGGTCAAATCAATAAAAGTAGCACAGTTTGATACATTTGTTTTCTGTCTTTCTATGCCTCACTGAAACACAGAAACTTCAAAATATATAAAGCGCATCAAAAACATCTGCATTTGCATTAGCATATGCTAACAGGTAATGAAAGAACCAATGGGGATCATTTGAAAGGGATACCCAAGTTTAGCACACTTAGAGCAACTACTGTCCTAAAGGACTAACTTATTCAATCAGTGTCAAATAACTGTAAAATAAGCCAGTGAGCTAACATCAGAAAATTAGGTTATTTTTTGTTTCCAAACATCTTTGAATAGAAAATTTTGCAAATACAAATAATGAAAATATTCATAAGCAGATTTACTGTGCTCGCTAAACAAGGTTATACAGAATCACTATGTATTTGGGTTTCTCTGAATGCAAAACTCACTAGACTATGAACAAACTGATCATTACAACTACAAATCATTCAAAACCATCCATGCTATTCATTTTTGCTGCTATAATTTCTTAATTCTGTCTGTGAGTGACAACATTATTGTCACCATTGGAATTATCAAAAATAAAAATGTGAATTCAAGGACACAAAAAGTAAGCACAACATTTTTTGGTCAAGATGTTTAGAACCATTTTTGTTTAAGCTGTGGTACACGGGCTCCCTCTAGTGGTCCTGTGTGGACAATATGGTGTCACTTGGCAAATATTAACCAAAGGCAGTGAAGGTAGTGCTTTTGTCCCACCGTGGGGGAATTCAGGTGTACCAGCAGCAAGAAATAGGAAAACTGAAAAAAACGATAGGAGTCTGTACAATAAAGTCAAATTTACAATATATATAAAATTACAATTTAGATATTAAATGTATCCAGGTCCAAAGACAAATTAAAAAGAGAAGGGTTACTTAAAACATTTATAGACAGTGTTAATTTTTGCATTGAAAGCTTCAACAAACTATTTACAATAAATGAAATATACGGTGCAAATACATCTGGGATGTGCAAAAAACACCAGGGACATAAACACTGATTGAGTCTGTAGTGAGCAGTGATGGTTGTAGATCCTAAGATTACCATCAATAACACTCCTCCTCACTAAAGGATCTCTCCAGTTCAGCAACAGCTTCATGCATGGGGTGCAAGACTATATTTAACAGTCAGTGAGTTCTTCCGACTCCCAGCCCCTGCACTGGGCCGAGGGGTCATCCTAGGACAGAGCTGGCCTCCCTGATTATCTAATCACTTCCTCTTAGCTGTAAGGTGCTGCTCCTACAGAGATCACCCCAGAAGACGGCCGTTGCGTCTACGCAATCAAAAACGGTGCCTCCTGCACTCGGTAAGGAATTGACAAATATATGTGACCACAACACATCATGTCACAGAGAGCAGCATATATGCATATGATATTTAAGATCCATAAAAATAAAATAAAATAATCCCTTTTGAAAAGAAAAATTCACCCACAATACTTCCCACAGTCCCAACAGAAGCTACTGAAGTTTATGGTAGATGCATACTTTGAAAACGTGGTGAAGTGAGTGACGGGAACATGCTGCTGTCAGTTTAGGTCGCCAGAGGTCAGCATTGGACGGAAGATGCTGCTGTCCACAGCGGGAGCTGATCGGTGCCGTTATCAATCAGTTGAAGCGCAGACTGTTTCCTCGCTTTCAGAGATTTCTTGCTTATAGTTTTATATAAAGCCTATATATGTGTGTAGATATATTGTTCGGCCGTTCTCTGATGGTGCTGATGTGAGCAGGAGGAGGTGAGGTGTTATCCACTGTAGCTTGGGATGCGCAGTGCGCTGCTGACTGCAGTGTAAACAAGACTGTCCGAGCCCGCGGAGCTGCAGATCACCACGCACTTCTTGACAGCTGCTCGAAAGACACTGAGTGGATCAAGAAGCGTCTTGTCTTCTTTTTTTTTTTTTTTCTGTTTTCCGGTCCCTGTAAGCGGACAAGAGCCTTGATTTAATCGGTGCGTTTAAAAGGATTTTCTGCGCCTTTTCAAATGAAAACTCCACATATGTCACTCAGTACATCTACTACTTCCGCGCAAACACCACTCCCAGATTGCCATTTAAACACCTCAGCGGTTTTAGCTGCAACGAAACAGTCAACTCCTAGATTTTTTTAAAATTTTTTATATATATTCCAAAAATGACGGACAACCAGGAGAACACGGACGCTGAAGACGCGTCTCCGTCCGGGAGCCCGACCTTACCCCTGCGGCCGCCCTGTGATCGTCTGCCCTGCCACAAGAGCAGCGTGTGCTCCCGCTCCTACTTCGTGGTCGTGATGGTATTTTTTCACGTCTACATCATTAATGTCATCGCGCTGCTGTTTTACGTGCACTACAGCAGCGGGCAGGAGGACGCCAGCTCGAGCAGCGACGCTCCCAGCGGGGGTGGCCAACCCCAGCGCTCGGAAGCGCGACGTCCGTCGCCATCGAAGCCCGACTTTGTGCGGGATGTTTCCTTGACCAGAGTCGAGGGGATACGGGTGAGAGATGTGTGATGATGAGTCTCTTTTGAGTTTTTATGTGACCTGCTGCATGTGAACTATCGCGCTGATGTATGTTTTAGGTGGGACATGTCCAGAAGGTGTCTCTGGTGCCAGGCAGAGTGCATGAGATGAAGACTTTGAGCCTGAAACCGCTGCTGTTTGGTGAGAAGAACAAATATATACGTGAGCCTCTAATGCCCATGCATAGGAGCAAACATTTGTTTGCTTATTGCAAACCTGCAGTTGCTGAAAGTATTGGATCACTTGCATTCTCACAGAACATTAATAATGTTCTCACAGAACATTAATAATGTTCTGTGAGAATGCAGCTGTCCAGGATCAGCTCCAGCTTCAGCGTGTGGATTTGCATGTATAAATGCTTAGAAGGCTTTCCACAAGGTTTAGGAGATTGTTTGTGGTAATGCTTTACCCTCCTTCCAGAAGCTCATTTATAAGGTCAGACACTGATGTTGGACAAGAAGGTCCAACATCAGGCTCAGTCCGAGCCTGATGTTTGTCCATGCACTAATTTGTCCTAAAGATGACATGTCTGATTAAGGTCGGGGCTCAGTGCAGGCCTGCCAAGGAAATATATAACAAAGTTGCTTTTCCAGGCCTTTACTGTCTAAAATCATGTTGGACCAAGAAGCAAAACACAACAAAGTGTTTCAACAAAGCTGGAAGCATGAAATCATCAAAATTGTTTAGGTGTGCTGAATGAATAGTCAATAAATGTAACAGAAAACACATTAATTATGATAATGTTGTAACATCCTAGTATAATTTTATTTTGGTTTGAATATCTTTGTTCCTGATTCAGTGAAGTTTACTCGAGAGACGCAATACTAATATTAGTGAAGTACAAATGAAAATTAAAACTGCTCCTAAAAGTACTTTTATTTCCCCCAAAAAATTACTGAAGTAAATGTAAAGATATCACTTTTTAAATAAATTAGGCTTGTTTTAACATTTGTTTTATAAAGTCTTTATTTATTTATTTTTTTTACTTTTAATTGGATGGATTAATGACACTGCATTAATCCACTGCAACAAAACACCATCATAGCAAAAAATCTTAACACAAAATGTCAACCTACCTAAATTTATTTTAGAAACATCTATGTGTGTTGCTGTGTGATGCAGAGATCCCTGGGTTTTTGTCAGAGGACGAGTGCCGCGTGGTGATGCAGCTCGCTCAGCTGAAGGGTCTGATGGAGAGTCAGCTGATGGTACAAGAAGGCCAAGAGGAGCTGGCCAAAGAGCTCGACCTGAGCCCTGAAGAGATCTTTAACCTTCTTGACATCAACCAGGATGGACAGCTGCAGCTTCATGAGGTGAGCTTCAGCATGTGGATTTGAAAGTCATTTATTTCTTCTCAGAGTGAAATCTCTCACGCCGTCTTTACTGCTGTGCCTCAAAGATACTGACTCATTCCAGAGTGAGAGACGGCATCTGGCTCACTCCAGAGAACCTGCGAGAAATTTATGACGGGCTCAAAGCCGATAAGGACGGTGACGGTAAGAAACTCTGTAGTACTTCATCATCACTGCTGGGTTTTACCCAAAATGATTATTTTCAAACCGGCCTCTTCATGATAGCAACAGTAGGAAGTGCAATAAGGTAGAGACTGAAAGGGTTTTTTGTAAGGATGTGAAAAGTTAAATATAATCATTGAAAATTATAGATGAGAAAAATGCATTTTTTTCAATTCTTTTTTTAGTCTCTTGTTCACCAAAGATAGAATTAGGTAGAAACAGCATTGGTTTATCAGAAGCAGACCTGGAGCTGCTTTAGGACTTACACAAGTTTGTACTCAAGCCAGTTCTTGTATTCAGATTTGGACTGGTATTGTACCGTTAATTTGGTGTGCACCAAAAACTGCTACTTTGTGGATATCTGGATTTTCCAGTTTGAAGCCTTATGGAGGTTTGGTGGATTCATCTATAATTTCTGTACAAATGTGTTTTGGTTAATTACTGTTGTCATGATGATAGGTTTGCTGAGCCAGGAAGAGTTTCGGCTACTGAGCAGCGACGCCTTCCAGCGCTTCCTGCTGGAGCGAGGGGTGAAGAGGAGTCAGCTGGTTCGGAACAGCCGGCACACCTGGCTCTATCAGGGCAAAGGAGCCCATCAGGTCCTCCAGGAAATCAAAGAGAGGTGGGCAAGTCTAAACTGCAGACGATGATTCAGAGGTTGCTGCTTCCTATATGTTTAAAGGTGGCTGTTCTTCCATTAAAGGGTGACTCGCCTCACTCGGCTGCCGGCCGCTTTAGTGGACCTGAGTGAGCCGCTTCAGGTGGTTCGATATGAGGAGGGGGGCCACTACCACGCCCACCACGACAGCGGGCCAGTCTACCCTGAAACAGCATGCACACACACACGCCTTGCAGCAAACACCTCCACTCCTTTTGAGACTTCTTGCAGGTGAGGCACTGTCAGAACGTTCAGCTGGGATTTCGTCTGTCTGATGTCGTTACTGAACTGTGCAGTGCGACAGCTGGCGTGCTACGTTTGGTGACTCGACATTGTGCGTCTGCTACTGTTTTGCTAACTGTTTGTACATGCATGCGTGCGTGTTCGTTCGCACCATACGTGTGTGTGTCAATTTAAACCTGTGTTGCACACTTAGGTACATCACAGTTCTCTTCTACCTGAACTCTGTTGATGGGGGCGGGGAGACCGCATTCCCTGTGGCAGACAACAGGACCTATGATGAAGTGGTGCGTAAATGTGTCCGAAGAGAGTTGGAGAAAGTGTACAGAGTGCATGGGTCTCACGTCTGTGCTAACTCACATGTTTGTCAGCGAGTGGTTGTGCTTGGCATGAAGGACGTTGTTCCACTCAGCTCCAGCCTGTGTTTCAGTCTCTGATACAGAATGATGTGGATCTGATGGACACCAGAAGAAACTGTGACAAGAGCAACCTCAGAGTGAAGCCCACCAAAGGAACGGCTGTTTTCTGGTACAACTATCTCTCCGACGGAAGAGGTGCGGAAATCATAGCGCATGCTCTTTTGGAATAATTTTTGCAAAGATTCCATTTCATTTCAAATGTAAGTTTTTAGCTTCAAAAGTTACGTTTTCCTTGTTGAAATCAGATGTTAAATCCATAGTGATATTTGTTTATTGAATGATTTGTCATTCTTGCATTTTTCACATTTTAAACACAATTTTATTTACATTTTTTCTCACTCCATATGTTTCTAAAAAGTTTTATCGTCCACAGTTTCGATTTGATATTGTAGGTAAGGGTTTGCCCCAGGCTTCACTGCAGTGCATCTAGTTGCATTTTCTTCCTTAACCGCTTGAATTATTTTAAGGATATTGTTCACCACTGCTCTTACAGAGATTCTAAATTAACGTATTTGTACATGACTTGTCTGCTTGTCGATTTTTGGAACGTCAAACCCAACAAGAGATGTTAGCTGTTTTATTTTTTACAAAATGGCTACGTGTTTATTCTCTATAATCGCCTAAATGTTAACTATGAGTGAGAAAATATCTGATGGTTTGCTAAAGTCTCATAGCATTCCACATGTTTTTATCCCTGTACTAAATCCAGACTTCCCTGTAACACTAACTTATGAAGCAAAGACAAATACTGATTAAAACTGTTTTCAAAATTTTGGGAATATCTTTTTTCTTGAAAGGACGTTTTATAGCGTTTTACATCTCTACATGTAAATCAAACATCTCCGTTTTTGTTTTCTCGTCAGGTTGGGTAGGAGAGCAGGATGAATATTCTCTGCATGGAGGCTGTGTGGTCACCCGCGGCACTAAATGGGTAGCCAATAAATGGATCAATGTTGATCCAGATTACCAGCGCCAGGCTCGCTACCAGCAGTTGGTTTCACAGCTGCCAGACGACGAGAACGACGACGATCTGACTTCCAATGCAGACATACAGAATCCCAGCATCCATCAAGATTTGTAGCTCCTACACCAATACATTCATATGTTCAACAACAAAATCCTCCACCTCTTCCTCTTTCCCGTGCACAGCGTTTTTTTTGGACCAGTTTGCAGCATTGAGATTTATTCAGGGAAAGTGTTCACCGAGGGAAATAGATTATTTTGTACAACAATCTGTTTATTTTGTTTATTATTCTATTTCTATTTCCCTCTGTAGGAATGTTGCAGTAGAGCCTGTGGAAGAATTGTAAATTTTAAATGTTTCAAAGTGTGTAGGGTTTAGTGACATCTGGTGGCAAAGTTTCCAAGTGCATGCTGTTGATTCTTTTTCTCCCGTTTTGAAACTCATCTTCCAGACCTGTAGGTCAGTATCAGCAGTCAAAGAGAAAGTATTTTTAAAATTATAGACATAGCCAAGGTTAGTCTGATCCATTATAAAAATACTGCAGGAACCTGCAAAAAAGCGACTCAAACAATCTTTACGTAAACATTTCTTTTTTTTTTCTTCAATAATAGCACAGTATTTCTGATATTATTGTGATATCTTGCCTTTCTGCCAGTAGATTCCTCTAAATGTTACACATGTGAACTTAAAATAACACATCTCTCTGCATGCATAATTTAAAAGGTTTTGCTGTGGCTACAAGCAAACATTTGCACTAGAAAATTGTGACAGCTGCCATTACCAAAAGAAGCTCACACCTCTTGGTGTGATGCATGATGCCTTGTCTATGTCTCTTCAGTACAATACTACTGTTTTCTTCAATGCACAATGAATGAAAATGATGTCCAGAGTTCATTTTATTTATTTATTAAATAATTACTGAAAATGCACTCTCACTGTTCCTGCACCAAATAAAATGAAACTCAATTGTCCTGTGAATCCTTCTTTTCCAACAATACTATAAATATGCTTAAATAACATTTTGACATGACAGTAAAATGAAAACAAAAACATAACCAAAAGTACAATGAGGTGCAAAGGATTTAAACTGTGTCCTTAATTTGTTTCTACTGAGGTGACAGAGCTTTTGATCTGTAAAACAGCCAAATTTTAGACTTTGGCTGCTTTTCATATGTACTCTGACCAGCTGTTGTACCTTATAATGACTGCATGTTCTGCACTGTGTGATCTTCACTTCCATCAAACAAGCAAGATTTGAAAGTCATGCCTCTTAAGAAGCAGGGAAGATTTGATGCAGTATCTAATCTTTAAAATGACAAATTTTGCAGTTTTCCCAATTTGATGAAGAATGGTTATGGGTCTCATCAAAATTAAAGCCCAGGAAAGCAGAAAATCATTAATATAATGTTAAAATTGATCAAGCACTTAATCAGACTGAAAGAGCACCAATTTATTTATATATTTATTTATTTTGTTTCGCAGGAATCATTAAAGTTGCTACTAATTGTGACTTTTTGTTAAAAAATAAATTCTAAGTAGATTAAAGGCTGGATTTTAAAAAAAAATCATTGTGAGAATGTGCTATTGCATTTAATCTACTTTAATTTTTTTAATTATTATAGTACTCTTTTTCTTTGCAGATTAATGTTGACATTTAGGAATCATATCATTGGTGCGAAAATAAGCATGTTTTGTGCGACAAAGCAAACTTGTAAGATTTAGAAATATTAACAAATATGTGAAAGGTTGCTGGTAACAAGATGCCCAAAGATCAAATCTGAAACAGGTTTAGTGTTATCTGTAACAACAACACAGGTGCATTCTCTCAGTTCTGAAGGCTATTTGAACAAAATGAATGGAGTTAGGAGTTTGATAAACAAAACAATTCCTCCATGACAGATACTAAACAGAACATGAGTTCCAAAGTCCAAAACATCACTAAAAATCCACCAAAAGAACAGAACAGAACCAACAAGTTTAAAGGATTAAAAAAGTCAAAACGAAGAAATAAACATTGACTCCTCTACTACACTGTATGTTTTATAAAACTAGTTCTTAATACCTGTTTAAACTTCATTCTGCTCATGGTCATCCACCTCCAAATGAAATCTAACAGCTTCTTTCACATTCATTTGCTTCTTTTCGTTTGATATTTTGTTGCCTTTAAAATTTTGTGCCGCACTGCAGGGCCTGTAACAGAAAAATTTCCAGAAAGTCAGTACATGAAACAAACATGGGTGAGACATCAGAAATTTTAACCCAATAAAAAGAAGAAACTGTAATCACTGTAAAAAGCTACACAAACAATGAATGGTGAGATATTTGTGTTATTTCTGGACTCATCACATGCGACCTGTAATTCAGCCTCTTTTACTCACCTGTATTGGGTCGTATCTGGGAAGCGATGCTGCCCCACGGTGGTTGAGGCAGTAGAGCACAGCATCATGAACAGATACGAAAAGATGTTGTTTTCTTAGAGTTTCCGAGAAGAAACCACCACGCTCCAGTTGTTCCACAACAGACGCTGTAAAGAAGGAAAGGAATCAGAGGACGACAATATTCTTAAATATTGTTCTAAAAGAAAAGTGAGTTTCACTCACCTTGACATCCGGAAAAGTAGATATCCACATCAATCTCACTGAAGTCCCGGAAGATCTGTTAACACCGGGAATAGAGGTTTCTTCAGTCAATGTTTTAAATTTAAAAATATTTTATTTAATTTTGAAGATTTCAGAAATAAACAAACAGAACAAGGTTAAATTTGATAGAATACATCAAATTTGACCTGTGTACTGGTGTAAAATTACCCCCATAACATGTTAATGCTTCTTAAATTTTTTATAGCATTTAAATATGTGTATATTCAGCAAAAAAAAGTTTCATAGAACTAATGTACACCAAATGTCATCGTCAGGTAATTCACAAGACAAACAGATTCAGTTTATATCCATTTAATTCAAGTCTAAATTGGTGAAAATTCACTTCACATCAGTCCAATGTAATAATGTTGTCCAATTCAGTCCCAAATATATGCAGTCCTTTTTATTCTATTTCAATGCAGTGATCCCTGGGGATCAGAGGTTTTACTTGCAGTGGTTTCTCCAGATTCTCTGAATCTTTTGGTACTTTTATGAAATAACAATATACCTACATTTGTAGGGAGAAATATTGTTCTTAAACAGTAGGAGGGTTTTTTTTTAGCATTCCTCAACTTTACCAGTTTTCTACTGTCCCAACATTTTTGGAATGTGCTACAGGCATCAAATTCCAATTGAGTGAATATTTTAAAGTAAAATTAATTTGTCTGAAAATTAAATATCTTGCCTTTATTCAATAACTTGAATATAGGTTGAGAAGGATTTGCAAGTTGTCGTAATTTGGATTTATCTATGTTATACACAACATTCCAACTTCATTGTAAATGGAGTTGCAATTAGGCTGAGAAGTGCTGAGTCGGGATGTGGCAAAGAAAAACAAACAAATTGCGTAAAGTCAGCGTCAGCAAGAACTTCTTCATTGCTCTGCCGAGGAAAACAAGTACTAGTACAGACTGAGCCCAATTTATCTTTTATTGAACAAGAAAACTGGCAGAGAGAAAGAAGTTGATGGCTGAGCAAGAACTCAGTCAATAAACCCTTCCAGTAAAAGGAACACGACGAGGTCCTTTTATTTCTTTATTACTTACATTTCTCAGTGTCTGTATGGCCACAGTGTCAATGAAGTTAGCCGTGGATAAGTCAAGGATGATTGAGTGAATGTCCCACGTCCACTTCCCAAGAGACCCAAGAGACACCTGCTCTAGGTCCCGACTCAGAGTGTCCTCGCTGCTGGAGCCCAGAGTGGTGGTGTCCCCGTCCTGTAGCTCCGACATCCATCCCAAACTGGTGCTGTCTGGATGTCCTCCTTTGAGGTACTCCCACCTGGAGCAACCGTCGGGCGTCCGGGGAGTGGTTGGGATCACAAACACTGTCCCGTTTCCCCTCTCGGTGCGGCTCTGTTCCTCCTCCTCTTCAGATGTCATGTCTATGTGTGTGTCTCTCCAGTCGTCTGCCTCGTCCTCCTCCACTGAGATCTCTGGAGGCCCAGAATGCTGCTCAGCTGCTTTCTGTGCCCGTTTCTAAATAATTAGAGAAAAGGAAGTATTTTAAGCTTTGGTTACATCAGTGTGGAGCACAGATATTATGAATGTCTTGTTTTTGCATTTAAGTTGCCATAAACCTCACAATAAAAATTCTAATATTAAAACTGAACAAAAAAATAAAATAAAATAAAATAATGCTTTTTGCTCTGTGGTGGACATTTCCCACCTCTCCTTTAGCCTTCCTCTTTGCTCGTCTTTCAGCTCTCCTTTCTCTTCTCCTCTGTTTGGCCTCCTGCCTCCTCTTATACATAATCATTTTACCAATGTCAAGCCCACTCTGGAAACAGGCAAACATTAAGTCAACATCACAGTTAAACAATAGAAACAAGAAATGGATGCATTGGTAAACTCAGTATGCTCTTTGTCACTTTTCATTTGACAAGAAATGGTATTATAAATAATCTTTCTGTTTTTTTCTAACCAGACCTGAACATGCAATATGGGTTAAATTACTTTGTCATACATTTAAAAAAAAATCCAACATCAATTGTCTTTGAATTTACCAACATAGTGATTATATGGAACATTTCAACTAAGGTAGAAACATGAATGAATGAATGAATGAATGAATGAATGAATGAATGAATGAATGAATGAATGAATGAATGAATGAATGATATAGTGCTTCTGAGACGTCGTCACAAAACACTCTTCAAGATAAGATATGAAGACCATAAAGTTCTCAGGACACAGAAAACATTAAAATAAAGAAAGTTTTTAAGTCATTTAAGGAGAAACATAAAAACATCCACAAGAAAACAGATATTAAAAAAAAGACTAAATCTAGCATAATTTTATATAAGTATGTCTGGACAAACATGGATCTTTAGCTGATTTTAAGAGTCTGATGAACAGAAAGACAACTTCTAAACATTTAAAAGAAAACAGAAAAATTAGCTGGTTGTTAAACTCAAGATTTCTGGAAGTGGAATTTTATTGTAGCTCAGCTGGTGTTTTACAAGTTGACTAGAAGCTACGCTGTCAGTTGTTTTATATCCTTATTGCAGTGTTTTAACTATCTAGGCTGACTTAGCTGGTGACTCAAGACGAAATGGTTGTTTGCTTGTCCCTTAACCTGGAGGAAGTACTTGGAGATTTACAGCAAAGTAGAGAGAGAACGCTGCACTATTATTTATTCCTACTTTTTACAAAATCATACCATACAAAATTGTTTGGAAACAATATCGTCTCAACTACACCTTATCTTTATTACCGCAGTAGTTTCTTTGTGTTGTTGACTGAGGTTTGTCTCAAAATATTTAAAACATGCCCAAGAAAATGCATGTCAGAGAAGAAACGACATCCTTTGAATAAAATATTATTGAATTCTGGTCTTTTACAATAAAATAAGCAATCATTTGTCAATATAAGTAGAGAAAAAAAAAGAAAATAGTGTGAACCAAAATATGAAACACTTATGAAACATTTACAGTTACCAATATATTGTAATATTGAAATGTTTAATGACAGGTTGATTTAACAAAAGAACAGAAAGAAAGAGGACCAACCTTTTCTTTCAGAGCCTCCAGGTAGAGTTCAGCGTTGGCAAAATAAACTGTAGCAGAGGAGCGGAAAATAGTAACACCTGGCACCTCTCTGGCCTGTCACATACATAAATATCACCAGCTTATTTTGCAGTCAGAGCAGAAGAAAAAAACATCTATTTTTGGCTTTCTGCATGTTTACCTCTCTGTGTGTCTCTATGTCCACATAGAGCTCTGTACCAGGGACATTTCCCAGAACAGAGTATGTAGGCCTAATTAACAGGAGTTGAAACATGTATTTATTTGTCATTTGTCTGTGTTGTGGGACAGAATGTTGAAACTCTGATAGGGTGATGAAGAATCTTACATCTGAGTCCTGAAGGTAACTGTGAACAGAGAAAAGGCGATGGACGCAGCCAAACCCAGGTCCAGATTCAGCAGCATTGTTGACGTCCAAGTCACCAACCAAATCACCTGGGGGTCGCAGAAATCAAAACGTCCATCATGATGGCAGCCAAACAGTAAAGTCCCTGTCTAATCACAACATCTCACCAGATCGATTTTGTTTCTCCTCCACAGTGTAACGACATCAGAGTACTGCTTGAACATGCCCTTCAAATTCACAAGCACAATCGATGCGAGGACGGCCTAAAGCGACACACTTAATTAGACCTAAACCAGAGTGTGACCTCATTAATGCTCGTGTCTTGGATATGAACTGTCGTTGTAGTCGTAAAAGAGGAAAATATCCGACCTTTGGCAGCTCTTGGAACAACATCCCAAGTTTTAGTATCGTCACCAGTACGATCAGAGCAGAGGCCACTCCAGCCATCTACAAGAATGACACCACAAGATTTTTGGCATGTGAATAAAACATATCAGTCAGTTTTGTCCGAATAAATTAGATATAGTTATATGGCAGGTTGAACAAACAAAACGATTAACAGATTTGAATAAATTGTTGATGCTGACATTTACAGTACCTATTTTAGAACCATTCAAGTTAAAACAATCACTTTTACTTCTTGATGTAATTCTGTAAATTTAACTCATGACATCCTTGATTTCAGGAAAAATACTACAATTTGAATGTGAATTATTAAATTTAACATACTGAAAACAGTATGCAAAATTTCAAATGGTAAAAAACAAGTAATGAATATTTTGTATATTTATGGAAAGAAATAATTTCCCATTTTCACTTAATGCATAATGTAAGATGCTGAATGACAAGCAAAATGATTTGTCTTGTAGAAACAAATAATATTTACATTCTCATGTCATTTGTTACTTTCAAACTACTTAACTTTGTTCCTTTTGGAGAAGCTTTAGCAACAAAAGTGTTTTACAGTTTGTTTAAACATGTCTTGTTTCATTTGTTTACTTGGGTTTTCTTTAGGCTTGTAACTAAAAGTTTTCTTTTCTATTTCAGAAACTGCAGAATGACTTATATTTGAAAAATAGAGCTAATTTAAATCTTGTCTGCTGTTGCTCACTCACTTGAGTTTTTCCTCCAGTGGTCTCCTGAACGAGACTTCGAGACATGGAGGAGCAGACAGAGAAACACTGGAAGAAGCTTCCCACTGCATTACTGAGACCCAGCGCCACCAGCTCCTGCACCACGGCGGAGAGAAAGAATGGATCAATAATGCAGGAAAATACAAAACAAGAATAAAAGCAGAAAGATTAAACGGCTTGATGTGAGAGCAGACTCACCTGGTTACTGTCCACCTTGTATCCATGCTTCAGTGCAAATGTTTTTCCAAGAGAAATAGATACAGCATAACCAACGATGGCCAGAGCAAAAGCGTCACCGATAACGTCTCCAAAAAGACTCAGCTTGGGGACAGAGGGAGCGCTTAAACTGGGGAAGAAGAAAAATGCAAAAGTGGTGGAAAAAAGCCTCAACGGAAATTATAGCAGCCTAATCTAAATCCAAAACTCACCCACTCGGGATCTCTCCCACAACCGAAACACTGTAGTTGTTGTTTAGGTGTATAGTGGATGATAACAGAGTCGCTGCTACAATCTAAAGAAATTATATGACATGAATTAAAAACAAGCGTATTTCACAACACTGTTCCAGCCCTAGACATTACTCATTGAAATATAGTCAATCATGGACCAAGTGCGGACCTAATTATTAGCCATACATTACACATTTCTGCAGTGAAGTGCATAAATGTGGGAGTCCTTCCATTACTGCTGAATCAGCTGCTTATTTCCACTGCATCTATGCTTTTTTTTTAGTGCTGCGTCATCAGCAGCACCGAGCAGAGCATACACACATACACACACAGTGTTGATAAAGCAAAAGGAGACCAAAGAGTGTATCTTTATATCCACTGACTGTGATGAGTTCCACAGGTATGGGGACCGGCAGCTTTGTGCTCAGAAACGAGTTGAGCTCCTTCGCTCCAATCAGGAGAACGATGGTTACAGAGCTGACCAGCAGAGTGGGAAGATGGGTTTTAGGCAGTGAGAGGCAAAGATCCACCAGAGTCTGAAAATCAAAACAAGACGAAGCAGAAGAAAAGTTAGTAATCCTTTAAATTGGGCCCAAAATACTGAAACTGTAAACAGCTGTAAACATACTTTAACATATTTTGGTAAAGGTATCCATTAAAACTTACATACGTTTGTATTTTATCAAACATTAGATTTTTTGAAAAAGGTACAGAGCTGTAAAGAACTCGCAGACTTTAAAAATGGTTTTTATCACAATATTTTGTGAGATTAGAAATAAAGTCTGACTTGTCAGTGTTGTTTTTTGAACAACATATTTTTAGCTTTTATTTTATTTTATTTATTTATTTATTTATTGCATATATGTGCTCATATATGTTGGCTCAAATAAGCCCATTAAGCCAGAGTGAGCAGATGATGATACTCACATAAACTTGCGACAGAGGCCCAGTGAAGCTCTTTGGGGAAACTTTAAATAAGTACTTGAGTTGTGCCACTACAGCGTGTGCTGCTGCAGCTGATGTGTAAGCCCGCACCAGAGGTTCAGACAGATATGTTCCCACGAAGCCAAACTTTATCACACCTAACAGCACCTACACAAACAGTTATTTATTATGGTTATGAAGTTGCAAAAGCAAAACCTGAGAGTTATTTTCTGCACTGTTTGCCAAACCTGAATAAGTCCTCCAAGGAAGGTGGTAACGGCTGCCACCTGCACCCTGTAAGCGTCCCGGGCCGCTAAGTCTATTTCTAACGTTGAATTGGTGCCGTTTTTTTGAAAGAAAGACTCATCGGGAGCGAGTCTCTCTGTCACGCTGCCCACCATGATGCTGAGAATAGTAAAAGTGCCTAAAAAATAAAGGAACATATATGCAGTGACAAACATTTTCAGCAAGAAATGCATTTTTAAAAGGCATTTAAAGCTAAGAAACTTTATTAAGAACTTTAAGAATTGTTTGACCCTTATAAGATTTTCTCCAATCCACACAGGCTCATGCATTACATGTATTTACCTAAATCTCTTAATATTTTCCACAAGAAGACCCAAAGCTCTCCTTCAGATGACAGATTAAGATGTTTAAACCGGCCGTGAACTGGAAACTACAAAAAAAACAGAGGTACTGGCCAGAAGAATCATTTCTACACAAAACCGACTGAGGGACTAAGACAGAAGACCCTGATCTATAATCTTCGGCTCAACAGAATTTAAAAGTAAATATAATTGACAAACAAATGCTTTGTGAAAAATCTTTACATGCTCAGAAAAAATTAAATGAAGCTTTTATGCCAAAAAATCTAAAACTATAATCATGTATGGATTAGAGAAATCTGATAATTATAACCTATTGTTTTTTAAATTAATTTAATATGAACTTTAAAAAAGTGAGTAAAAAAAAAAGATTAAAAGGCCCAAATTAATTTGGCATTCATGCTGACAGCTTGTAAATCTCTTATTCTAAGGGTTTTATGGTTGAGACTGCGCTCACCAATGGAATTATGACGCGATGTCCCGAAGAAGAAGTAAATCAAAGCTGGATAGAGAGACGTGTAGAGCCCAAACACAGGAGGTACACAAGCCAGTAGTGCATATGCCAGACCTGTGAAATGCACAATAATTTTTAGCTTAATTTAAAAAAAATAAATACAGAAATAGATGTCAAAAAGAATATCAAGTTAAGTTCCTCTTAATCATTTCCTCAATCATTTGCAGCCAAGATCCATTTTCTCATTTTTAACAGTTATCATACCTTGTGGCAGGTGCATTATCCCCACACTGATCCCTGCGACCAGGTCGGGCATCCCATAGTCCCACACCGAGTACTTTGGTAGCCAGTACAATACAGGACAGCTGCTCATTACACTTCGCTTCAGTTTTGGCAGAGTACATCTACATAAATGGAAATGTTCATTTTCAAAATCATTTTTCCCGCAAAAAATTTGAAAGATGCATTTCAACACAGCAAGCCCTTTACCTCATGGAGTCTTTCAAACGATCAGTCAGAGGTTTGTGGATTTCTGAGAGTGTTTTTCTCTTTGTTAGCTCTTCCAGTCTCTCCTCATTCAAGACTTGCCTCTCCACTCTATATTTCCCATATCCTGCTCTTGAATCCATTTGAGCATCAGATGCAGAACTTAGATCTATTTATTATAATGCATAAAATCTACAAGCAGTCATCATAAGTCATTGAACCCCCTGGATATGCCCAGAGCACAGCTGGATCTGCTTTTATATGCAGCAGTGTGTAATGGTTAACAACAGACAGGACATTGTGGGCAGAGCCATTGAAACTAATGAATGATCAGAACAAGGAGCGGATGTCAGGAAAAAAAAAAAAGAAAAATCAACTCTGTTGATTTTAGATGACTTTGTGTTTCCATTCTGGCTAGATTTCTACTCAGCAACAAGAAGGAAGGCAGTGAAAGGCAAAGGAACATTTTCTACATCATTACAGGAAGCCTTTACTGAATAATTAACCTCAAAGTGTGTCTAATTCAAAAGAGTGTTCTCTTGTGGATTTGAAGATATTTTATTGCTTTTACTGCTTATTAAATAAAATAAATGAGCAGGGCTACAATTTATTGTTCAAGCTCTTAAAAACAGCTTAAACCTGTGAAGAAACAAGATGTACCGAGTTCTTAGGAAAGCACTGCCATGAAATCTGACTCTGAGCTGAGAGCAAAGGTTTAATCTCTTTGAGGATAGCATGCACATGGCAACAGTGGAGAAACTGGAAGAAGAATTATGCCCAATAAGTAGGGATACAAGACAAATGAAGAAATGTATAAATAAAAACACATTTGCTCACATTTGTCACCCCAATTGCTTCAAAGTAACACATTTTCTATGTAACTCAAACTTATTTGACCCACTTACTGCCAGCAACAACACTGTCTCTATTTTTGGGCCAGCAGCTCAGAGGGCAGCAGCACCGGAGGGGGTTACATACCTTGGCCATCGAGTTTGCTCAGATCTCTCTGAGCCCTCTGACTTGCACATTCGGCAACATCATCAGCATGTGTGGCCTGAAGAAAAACATGGATATTTATTGGCTTTCATAGACCGAAGAAAACTCAGTGAGTCAAGAAGAGCAGATGACTTTGGTAAGATTTTATCTCAAGCAAACAAACTGTAGCACAATGTTCTCGTCCGCATGTTTACTTTACTTTATGTGGAATCTAAAAAGTTTAGCTTGACTAATTTACACATTAGATTGATGACAATAAAAAGATTTATTGTCTCAACTGATTTTCTAACATTTTTGTTTACATTTTTGTCAAATATTTTATTTTAGAATTTATCCTAATTTTGTAGGATGAAACTTAATATTTTGATAGACTGTAAAAACAGTTTTCTATGAAATTATCTAATGACTAATTAACTATATTAACTTCCCAAAACAGTAATCCAATCACATCAATGCAGCACAGTTTTTTTTTTCATTAAGAAACATATACATTTGTAACTGGATAGAAATGTTTGTGTAAACAGATTGGGAAATATCAACTAGGACCTTCAAGCAAAGCTTATACTGGAGAGGAATAAAAAATAAATATGAGCGATATATATTCCTATGAAACCTGTGTAAACTGCAAAGACTATTTTTTTTACAAGAAAATTATGTTTAGATTTTATATCAGAACATGAAACTGAGACATTTTATTTTTGGAAATAATAATTCACATGCATTTTACATATTGTATGTTTTAAAGTTGAAATATAAATTATTGTTCCATTTACAAATATTTTGGTACTGAAAAACAATATAATGAACTGAAGTCTCTCTGTGTTTCTTTGTCTTTCAGAAACCAATACATTACTTATTCTGGTTGTGTAAAGTTTCCAGTGACTTCTTGTAAATAATCAGTTTCCTGATAAATTTAGAAAATAATGGATCTTACTTCCAAACATGGGCTGGTGCTGCTTGAACAGCTCAGGAAGATGAGAGAGGTTGAGCATCTGACGGACGTGGTGCTGGTCGCTGAGGGCATCAGCTTCCCCTGCCACCGGGTCATTCTGTCCGCCTTCAGCCCTTACTTCCGCGTTATGTTCACGTGTGGTTTGCGTGAGTGCAGTAACAGGGAAATCTTCCTGCGTGACACGCCTGCAGACAGCCTGGCCCTCCTCCTGAACTACATGTACACCTCAGATCTTCCTCTCACTAATGACAATGTGCAAGGTATATCAATCGCAGCTTTTCTGCTGCAGATGGATGAGGTCTTTGCACGCTGTCGGCAGCACATGACTGAGAACATGGATGCCTCCAACTGTCTCGGTGTGTATTTCTTTGCCCGTGACCTTGGTGCAGAGGAGCTGGCTGATCACGCTCAACGCTTCTTAAGGCAGCACTTTGTCCAAGTCTGCCAGAATGAGGAGGTTCTGGAGCTGGAGGCCCATCAACTCGGGAAGCTATTGAGTTCTGATGATCTCAATGTGACAAGAGAAGAAACTATCTTAGATGTTGTCCTTTGCTGGGTCAAGCACAACTCCCTGATGGATGGAGAGGTCCGTGCTCGGCATCTCCCTGAGCTCCTGAAGAAGATCCGTCTGCCGCTGGTAAACCCTGACTACTTAAGAGAGGCCATGAGGAGGAACACAGCTTTGCTGGCTGATGCTGAATGTCTGGAGATGTTGAATGAAGCACTGGAGGCTGCAACCATGCATCCCTCTGCTGCGCCACGCAAACTGAAGCTGAGGTATGGAATGGAAACCACAGATCTGCTGCTTTGTGTTGGTAACGACGGCGGAGGGATCAGGTCGAGGTATGGCAACTACACAGAACGAAGCTTTTGCTTTGCCCCATCCACTGGCCGAACCTACTACATCACCTCCCCTCGCTATGGAGAGGCTCTGGGATATGTGTGTGCTGGAGTCGTTACTGAAAGAAATGACATTATTGTAGCAGGAGAGGCAAGTGCACGCAGAATGGCCCGACAGAAAGACATGAACGTTGAAATCTACAGGTAAGAGTGAGGTGGCATTGTTTCCAGCTGAAAGCTTGTTTTTCCTCTGAGAAACTAATTGTGGTGTGACTGGGTTTGTAGGTATAGAGTAGAAGCCCAGGGCAGCTGGGAACACCTGACATCCGCAGAGTACCGGGACTCCTACGCCCTGGGGTCTCTGGGAGACACTCTGTACCTCTTGGGGGGGCAGATGAAGCTAAAGGACCAGTTTCTCATCACAAATTGTGTGGAGCGTTGGTCTCTGCAGGGAGGGCCCTGGCGGAGTGCAGCACCTCTGCCTTTGCCTTTGGCCTACCACAGTGTGGTCAGAATGAAAGACTGCCTTTATGTGATGGGTGGACGCACTCCACAGGTACTACTAACGTCTATCTTTGGTTATGTGAAACTCAGAGCATTACACTTTTGTCGGTAGCTTATTGTCGTGTCTGCACCTGCTCTGCCTTTTCATTCTCTACTCCACTCGAACTTCCAGTCGTACCGTATGGATGATGAGCCAGACCGTCTTAGTAACCGCCTCCTGGAATACAATCCGAACATGAACAAATGGACTGAGCTCGCTCCAATGAAGTACTCCAAGTACCGCTGCAGTGCTTTGGTGCTGAATGGGGAAATCTTTGTAATAGGTAGGTTTTGGTCTAGTTAAACTGATAAAACTTAGGTATGATTACCATGCATTTCTCTTCACTATTGGAACTTTCATTCATTTGGCAATAAAGTAACACTAGAACAAATAATACTGACATTTGGAAGGACAATGGTCCTAATGTGATAAACAAAAGATAGTTAACTTCCCTCTTCAGATTCAAGCCACTCAGTCACTAGCTTGTCCACAAACACCAAGATCAGATTCAGTCAAATTTAAACAAAATACTTCTAGACACTAACCGTTTCCACCAAGCTCATGCAGCACACATGCTGTCAAATGATAAAGAAACTATATATTCTCTCAACTTTACACTCTTCTCTTCATGGCCAATGTGGAATCATCTGTACCCTCTCGGGTGCAGAAACCTAACAGAATCAAAAGAAAAAACTGACATGCACAGTTCTGCATTTCATAATGTTTTATAACTAAAAGCTTGAAATATTAGCCTAATTCTTCTGCAATCTTCTCCGCAACTTTCTCTCTGACCCTGTATGTTGTTGACCTGAGTTAATCAGACACTAAAAGCCAAAGTATGTGGAGACAAACCTGATAACAACAACAAAAAAAACAACAAACAAGAAAGTCCCTAATATTGCTAATTAATAACAATTGCATTGATTTGGTTATTGGTGCTTGCGTGTTTTGCAGGGGGAATAGGATGTGAGGGAATGGACCGAGGCCAGTCTCGTCATTGTCTGAGTGCTGTGGAAATCTACAACCCAGATGGAGATTACTGGAAGGACGGACCTCCTCTCCCGTGTCCCCAGCTCTCACTGCGTACTAATGCCTCTAATGCAGGCGTTGTGGGAGGAAAAATTTATGTTTGCGGATATTACAAAGGAGCAGGTACTGACAGGAAATTTGCACTGACATTTCTTTATTTTTTTTAAATTAGTTTCAAGCTGCAACTAAATTTCAACTCCTTCATCTCAGATCGTCATGACGATATAACAAAGGACATACTGGAGCTGGATCCATGGGAGAACCGGTGGACAGTGGTGACCCGACGCGCACTGATGCATGACAACTATGATGTCTGCTTGGTGGCAAGTCTCAATCCGAGGGGACTCATGTCCCCACCCTCAGACGTAGTCAAACTGTGATCCACAGCCGTCAGTCAGAGTTTGGATGCGAGAAATCAGCAAAGGAAATTTAGCCGTGATGCACTTATTAGCCTGCGTGGAAGAGGGTATGCGCTTATTGACTTGAATGCACTTTGGTAAGCAGAGATGCGATTTGTAAATACTATTTTGTGTGTATTGCTCTTGCAGAGAGGATTTCCTGAATTTTGCAGCCTGAGTGAATATTGAAACCTGCCTATTTTTACAAATAGAAAAAAGTGATTCCCTTTACATCTATCATGATTAATAATGACATGTTTCTTCTATATAACATATAAACCAAACTTGGACATCCCTAGAAAAGATGATTCAGATTTTGATGACTACAAATGCAAAATGGCAAATAATGTACAGGAAGCACCTGGTATAATTTTATAAATTGAAAATTTTACATAATAGTCATTGAACTGTTTTTCAGTATGCTTGCTGATGCTGAATAAAATTGTAATTGTTTTTGGAAATAAATATGCACTTTATTTGGAGCCTGGATGCTGTAGCTTGATTATGCACAATATTTTTAAAATCATTATTGCACAAGTATGTGTTGTTTCCAGGGCTTCTACATATTTCTCCTCACAGGTAGGGGATGAATGAGGAGGATGAACAGAAAAGATACGGAAAAGAGAGGGATTGTGGGGATGAATAATGGAAAAAGTGACGTGTGGAAACAATCAGGAAAAGCAATGAACCACTCATGTTACATGGTTACAACATTACAATAAAGACATTAATATTTTGAATCTAATACTTTAAAGTCAAACATAGATCACAGAAATTATCAGCTTTAATCAAATGACACAAATGTTGAATTTGTTTACCATTTTATTTTCACTCTGAAACTGGAAATATAATTGAACTAAATGATACAGCAGTGCAAAACTTAGCTACAATGTTTGAAGTAAGCCATAAAAAAAATTCTACAAGACTATTTCAATAAGATGTGTAATACTTTGAGGGTCAGTCTACCACAGTTCATATATTAAGCTATATATTCTTAAATTATTCTTGAGTTCATACCAAATCAGGAGTTTTCAAACATAACTCTAGTAAAGTAATAAATATTGTTTTATGTTGACATATTTTACTCATTTCACCTATGAAAACAAAACTAAGAGTGCTTAGGACTGTAGATTTTCCCTAAAAGTCAAATTCAGAATCAAACAACTCCCATAAGTCCCCTTGTTTTACGGGTGTTAGCTTCTCCAGGATGGGTTCGATGGCAGCGAGGCACTCTGAGCTGTTGCTGTCCTGGGACCAGGAGCTCGGCAGATTCATGAAACATCCTGCAGCCATGGGAGCTCTACTTCCTCTCTTCCCTGGTATGAGGTTCCCTGAGCTGAGGTTCTGCTGGTCGGCCAGGTTGTTCTGATCACGGATCTCGTAAAGGGGTCCTGATGTTTTCTGTGACTTCTTACATGGATTTATAGGTTCGGTGTTTTCATCTAGGGCAAACTGCTTCCTACTCTGAGAGAGCACCAGCGGCCTCTTTTTGTACCTTTGGCCCTTCAGATTGAGTCTTCTCTTTCCGAAGACGCGCCTGCAGCCCTGTTTGGAAGTTTCGCCCTGATGTTTAAGGTTGCATGGCACATTTGGAAGCTGTGTGCTTTCACTTTGGCTACTCTGCAGAACGTTGTCCACTGGCTTCTCCCGCTCTGGAGATGTTTGAATGGCGCTGTCTAACACTGATTTAGGATTGGGTTTATCTGAAGGCTTAGGAACAAGAGAGTTGAGCAGCTTCAGAGCCTCCTCCAGCATTTTTTGTTCTCTTTTCTGCTCCCCTCTCAGACACTCCAGATTACTCTTTAAGCTCTTCAGTTGTGTTGCAAGATCTGATGTGGCTTCCCCATTCTAAACAAACGAACATTAATGTCATTATTGATCAAACAATGATCTGTTTCTACTGCTGTCAAAAATTAGATACCACCATAAATTGCTACCTTTTGCAGTTTTTCCTTCAGATCCATCATTACTTCCTTCTGAGAGCTTAATTTGTCTACCCAAGTCTCAAACATCTGGGAAATGTCTCTCTGAAGACTCTCCAAACTAGTTTTCACTGAGGTGATAGTGGAAAGACAGACAACGTAACTTACCCTGCAGTCGGTTCATTTTAAAATGAATACAAGAATCTACATTCTTGTAGCTTCAGCATCAACTCCTTTTATTTGATGTTTAAATCGACATCAAAGGAGTTAGATGTTTCTTATAGTCTTACAGAATGATCTTGATCAATAGTTAGCAGTGCTTTCTGAAGGCCTTAAAATGTTTTTTGGGGAAAAATAGCAAATGGACAAGTCAGGGACAAAAAATGTCAAGTTAAAAATGATCAACAAATGTTGATCATTTGTTGATCAACATCTATCCATGAATGAATAGATGGATCAATAACAAGACGAAGCAATTCTGAAAATAGAAATATTTTATTAAATTATTTTTCCATTTTTCCAGTGTATTATTATTTCAAACAAATTTCCAATTTTCTTACATATAGAAAGGCTGTTAGTGTTTTTCATCAAATAAAATTTGTTTGCTAAGTTGTCTGCAGCATATATATATATATATATATAAAGGTTTATCTTTTTAGCTTTAGGAGCTTATGTGCCTGAAGGTTTAATATCTAAATGCTTAGTGACTTGAACAAATCACAATTTCTCTAAAAATGGTAGTGCACTAAAGACAAGTAAAAAAAAGCAGAAAAGCGCCAGAGACAAACTTTGCAGAACCTTCAGAAAGCATGTGGAAATATTGATCAAGACCACCTTAAAACATTACAAAAGTCTTGCTCCTCTGAAGTAAAATGTATAGAAATAAAGGGTGACTTGGGAGTTTTACACTGTATGTACAAATTGTGATAATAGGGCAAACAGCACCACACACTGGAGAAAACAAATGTTTGCAGTTGTTTTTATCCCTAAATTTCAACAATACATTTATTTTATTCTTATTAGTGTAGTGGCATTGAGTGAGACACATGATGTATCACAGATAGGGGCCGAATCAATTGCCCCCAATGTAAGCCAGCTTAGAAAACAAAACCAAAAATGGCGCATGTTAAAAGAAAGGTCACCCGACCCTGCCTTTGCGTATCGCATTAATCCATCCCAGAAAATGCAGAATCAACTGGCAGAAAACTTACGTGATGATGCAAAACTGTCAAATTTTTCAAAGATTGTTTGGCACACAGACGTGTTTTTCTCAGTGCCAGCCACCAGTTGTTGAATCTGAAAGAAGTTGTATGTTTTGAACATCTGGAGGACAGAAGTCAGTGATGGACACTGAATGACCGACTGTCCATGTCCACTTACATTGATGAGAGTTTCTCTAATATGTTGGGATTCTTTAAAAAACTGGTCACTGTTAAAAACAAAAACACAGAGATTGTAGATGCAATATACAAACATTTTTTGGAAACCTTTTTGTAATCAAAATATCTGATTTAAGTTTATGGTTCAAGGATTCACCTGTCACTTCTCTCTTTTGCTTTTTTCCTGTCCTCTTCAAACTTGTCAAGCAAGCCTGAGGTTCTCGTTTTGTCCTTCATGTCCCCAAACAGAAGAGGTTTAGAGGTATATCTTTTTAAAATTGTTGAGTCACTTCCCTGGAAACAAAAATTTAACAACATCTCAACTATGACTATCAGTGAGAGTGTAATTAATCATAATGTGTTTCACTAAATAAACCGAGTCATTGCAATAAGTAGACTGTTTTAATAACTAATTTATGCAGGAAAGAGACTTACCTCCTGTGAACTTTGCTGGGAGTTTCTGGATGACAGACTCATTTCCTGAGACATACCCTGGGAATGTTCATGCCAAAACTGGGAGCCAAAGAAAACCTGGGAATCTGTCAGACTGGGAAATCCATTGGAGGCCCCATTTCTGCTAGTTAATTAGTCATCGTGATGTAGTGTGTTGAAGAAAAAACAATCAAACACAAATTAACTAAAAAATGTATATATTTGTAAATTAAAGCTCAATGTTAAGTGTAAATAAAATAAAAATAGCAGCTTATTTAGCGACATTGCTGGCCAAGAAACAATATTAAAGAAAATATAGCTAATTACCTGGTTCCAGCTGGTATGTTCAACATTTCCTTGATGTTCCTCAAATAACTCATTGCCTGGTTTCCTGCTTGAAAGATCAACAAGTTAGCTCAAGATTTAAAAAAAAAAAAAAAAGTTAGCTTAAACATGCTAGCTCGGTATTTCAGTCAAACAGAGAAGGATTTAGCTGAAGAATGCAACAGATTACATCTGTAAAGTTTAAAATCTAAACTGTAGGTGACACAACTACACTAAAATATAAATGAATCCACTCACAGGTCCCTTGGACTCGTTCCTGGGACTTATTTGCAAATAGCTTAAGAAAACCTTTTGGCTATTCAGCTGTTTTTAATTTCCCGCCGTTCAAGCCTTAATGCGAGGCGAGGTTGCGTTTACTGACCGTGGAAAAGAAAGCTTACGCTCATAGAAATACATAAGAAAATAACCGTTTTGGATTGCTATTTGTTTTTTTGTTCACTTAGTAATTATGCTCCTATTTATACCGTTTGGAATATTTACTCTTGTGAAAAAAAAATACGGACTTAGTTTGAATTTAGAGACAAGAGATCTTATAACATGATCATCTTGAAGTAGCTCCAGCTGGCCCTATGGTGACAGAAATTGAACAGGTGCCAAATTTTTCACATAATTACATAGATCACTTAATAAATAAAAAATACAAAACTATATATATATATATATATATATATATATATATATATATATATATATATATATATATATATATATATATATATATATATATATATATATATATATATATATATAAGCTTTCTATATAAGCTTTCTGAAAGCTTATATTTAAGCTTTCAGAAAGCTTTCAGAAAGTGAGTACAACAGAAGGAAAAATGTATAAAACTACTTCAGTAAGTAATTAAAGGGAAGCTATTCTCATTTTACTTCAAGAAGCTAAAAATGGATATTAGAAAGAATATTAATAATTTCTTGTACATGTTTTTCTGGGCCATGGTGGAGCCTTATATTATGTGCCTGTTGGGAGATTCATCAGAATCTGCTATAAATATAAAATAGATTATTTTCATTATTATTATTATTATTATTATTATTATTATTATTATTATTATTATTATTATTATTATTATTATTATTATTATTATTATTATTGACAAAATTAGCACAAATAAAACACAATATGTGCCTGCCGATCTGGTTATGTGTTTATTTTTTTTCACATAACGGCACTTTAACATTTCAGTTTAATAATAATGCTGGCTTTCACTAATTTACTGCTGTCCCAGCAATGTCAGCAATATATACTCTGATGTGAAAAGACAGACAAATTTTAATTACTTGACTTGCACCTTTGGTTATGTTGCACACTTGCCTTTATTAACAATTAACCTGTTAACAAGAGCTGCAGGGGTCTTATGTTTGTGAATATTACAAGTATTTTTTGTCTGTATTTGAGAGTTATTGTTATTTTTAGGGTTGCACAGTATTTGATAATCTTGCACTGACTATAAAGTTTTATTGTATACACGCTGCCATAACACTACCCAACAGGCAAAATAACCTGAACACACCACCTTTACCTTTCAGCATGGTCAAGGTACCATCATGCAAAGGGAGGGCCTTTCTTGAAAAAGAGGCTTAAACTGGTCAGAACTGATGGGAAAATTAAACTAACATATACGCACGTTCATTACATTTTATTCATAGTGGGGCCGAGGGAATGGTATTTAAGAGAAATAGATTATTTCAGGGGTAGATAAATGTTGCGCTCCACAAAGATAAATGGAGTCGGTGGTGCGTGGACTTTATTTTGAAAATCGCTCCCGGAAGTCAGCTTGCCAAAAAAAATTTTAAAAACGGGTATCTCGGAGTCGTAGGATTACCTGTCTGAGACAGTCACAGAGGTGGGTCCATGACAAATCCACCAGCGAACTGCAGTGACTGTGTGGCAACAGCCCCGCTGCAGACCAGACCTGCGGGTTTTTAACCCGCACAGGTGAGTTTGGTCAGGCCGAAGCCTGCAGTCGTCTGGCTGGTGAGTTTAACTTTCCTCCGTTTCAGCTCGCAGCACTCGGTTCTGCCTCTGCGATTCAAACCGATGACATGAAACTAGTCCAAGTGGATTCTGAGATGTTCTTATGTATCGCTAGTTTAGGTGTTTTCAGTGCCTTTTGGTCATTATTTCACGTTACGGCAGGTGCTAGCTAGCTCAACACCTGGTACGTCAGCCCACCGACGCTGACCTGCTGCTCCTCTGTTTACATTGTTTCTGTGCACAACAGCGCGGCTGGCAGAGATGCAGATGCAATCAGGAGAAACGCAGCGTGTGTTTACTGTAGCCTTACAACATGCGCACTTTTTATACACATTAAAGTGGCTAGTTTAAACCAGTTCGAGCAAGCATAATATTAACCATATCTGAAATTGACATCTCCTATTATTTTTAGAGTTTCTAAATGCATATAAAAGTTCCTTGATTGTAAAATTTAAGAAAATTTAGGCTAGAAAATTAAATCTGAGGACCAAGACAGGTGAATATATGTTGAAAATGAAATGCATGAATTTGTCTTTTTTTATTTAAAAAAAAATATTTGTATGAACGTTTTAACTTATTTCCAGTTATTTTGAGGGAGATCAGTTTAGTTATTATTTCATATACAGAAATAACATGCAAGATATGAAACATTAATAATAGTGTCTACATGTTTTTCTTTATTCAGTGTTATCACTACTGTCTGTGCATCTTAATAACATAAAAATAATGGTGGTCTTTGTTTGTTACTGTAAAATAAAATGTGCTCAAGGTAAACAATCCTTCCAACTTGAACTAAACAACAAATGGTCAAACTTGTTAATTTTGTTGATTCTGATGGACAGTATTTATTGTAATGACAACCAAAGATATTTACGAAAAACTTTGTTTTGATATCCGTCTCTGCATGTAGTCAGAGCTTCTCAAGCAAAACTATTTCTCAATAGTCTAAAAAAATAAAGAAACTGTAATAGAGAGAAAGAGTTGGAGGTGGAGGCAGAAGAGTAGAGTTCACACAAGGGTGATTGACAGCACTAAGAACTTCCTCCTGGATCTGATTGTTTGTTCCTAGTTAGCATTGGGAGAAGGCAGAGGAGCTCTTTTTTTATTATTATTTTCAATGCATCATCTTTCTTGTACCGTACTGTTATTACATGCTGACAGTTTCAACAAATGTATAAAGACACATATATGTTTTTTGTTTTTGTTTTTTATAAAAGTTACACTCTGCAGCTTTAACAAGACACTTCTTCTGAGTTTTAGCTTTAAAGCTAAACTACTTTGAGTCAAGGTGAGATCTGGTGCTGGATAGAAGATGTCTTTATGTGTCACCAAGACTATTTCCACAGGCGAGTTCATGAGTTAAGGTGTGTCTTGCTTTGTAACATTGATTCATGTCTAAATTAAATCTGTTTCATCAGTAAGGATTCAAGTATGGGTTTGTCCTTCCTTTTGGTCTTGGCTGCCTCTGTGATCCTGATCAGACCGGAGACGCCTGTAACGAAGGTACAGAACTGATGTTAATCTGCTGTTCAGGTTGTGCAGCTTCATTAATCCAGTTCTTTGCTCCCAGGCTCTACATCATAACTTTATGGAGTGCTGTGGAGAGAAGCAGAAAGTGAACAATTCGTGCTCAAATGACACTCACTGTGAACCAGGTAACGTGGGAGTGTTCATACTTTTCCACATTTCGTCATATCTCCACCACAATCTTCAATAAGCTTTTTTTTCATGGTTTATATCTGACCAAGTTGAAAATAATTGTGAACTGGCAGAAGAAAAATACCTTCTTTTTAAAAAAATAAAATAAAATTTGTGTGTCGTATAGTTTGTATTCAACACTTTGTGTTTGTAATTTGTTAAATCACCCTTAACTTTTGCTACAGTTGCAAGTCTTTTGGATTATGTCTCTATCAGCTTTGCACATCTAAAACTGACATTCTTTGTAGAATAGCTCAAACTCACATAGCTCAAAGTTTTGAGTCTGCAGATTCTGAGTGACATCTAGGTCTGGACTTCGACTAGGCCATTCTAACACATAAAATGGATACAAATCATACCATTGCAGCTCTGGCTGTATTTTTAGAAGCACTGTCCTGCCAGAATGTCAAACTCCACTTCTGTCTTGAGTTTCTTGCAACCTATATCAGGAATGTCAAGTTTTCTTCCAAGATTTTAGCATTTCCACTCCAGACTTCTGTTCCATGTCCTTTCAGGAAAAGAAAGCTACTGACATGTTTCCGCTTTGGGATGTTAAGTGTTACTGTTATGCCCATACGTTGTGTTGAATTTTATTTAGTGGCATCACGTTAAACAGGCCTCAGATTTTTAACAGGTAAAGAAATTCAAAACCTCTTTTGCTGTTCTTTTGTAACTACCAGAATAATATATTGAAGCTTGGTATTCAAGGGGTTTGAAGAGCTTTATTGTTACTCCTTCCTGTGCTTGTGGAGACTTTAAAATTTGATCAACATTAAAGTAAAACATTGTAGTGTTGCGTTAGTTTGAATGTTGGCTTATTATAATTTATTGTATTTTGAACTCCAGCATTTATCAAAGTTGATAAATGCTGAAATACTCACTGTTTATCTTGTGCAGGTTGCTTCTATCGTTTGCTGGAGAACAGCAACGTGATCTGCATATTCTGTGACTCTGCAGCTGTGGATTTGGAGAATGTAACCGTTTGCACATACAGTAAGAGCTTTTGAAATCTAATTGTTCAGAGTGAGTCTTAAAATATATATATATATATATGTAATTTGACTTTTGTTCTTCTAGACTACACATTGGAGCGTAAAAACCACACAACAGTAACAACTGTCATTCCTAAAATTGGTAAGAAAGGTTGACTAAAACCCGTCTCCCAGGTTCTGAGTTCTGGCAGAGTTGTGAGTGGGGGTTGTTTCCTGTTTTTGTGCAGGAGGCCCTGGCGTCGCGGCCTCCGTTCTTCTGGGAACTCTGTTGATCAGCATGTTCCTCATTCTCACTGTTGCCTCCTTTTTCTACCTCAAACGCTCCAACCGGCTGCCTGGTTTCTTCTACCGGCGAAACAAAGGTGAGTACAAGTCTCCTCAGAGGAAAGACTCTTATGAATTGGCTCTTAGTATTTTTTGTCTTTTGTTTACTTTTGTTTATATTTACAGCCTTTATATTTCAACCAAGTGAGACGGTAAATCTTTTTCTTTTCTTCTTCCAAACATTTTATTTTAACATTAGAAATTATAAAGAAGCTCATGGCTTTTTTGTTTTTATCCCTTACAGGCAGTTATGATCCCTTCAGGTAAGATGACTGTGTCTGTAAAATACCTGTTTTAAGATCTTGCTCAACAGGTTTTAATGTTGTGTACTCATTAAGCAATGCCTGAAATATTTGGCTCCAGATGTTTTGGAGCTGTTCAAATGTTTTCTTTTAATTACGGTTGTGTCAATTCATGCACGACTGTTTTCAGAAAGAGTCATGCAGGAATCTTCCAGATTACGTTGCTTTAACTCATGTGAGGGTTCAATCATTAAAATAATGAGATTATTCATACAGAGCCTCGCAAAGGCTTTTGTACACCTTGAAAGTTTTCACATTACACTTGCAGCTTTGCAGTGTGTTGTCTGTAATAGGTCAACAAAAATACACTTCACTTTGGATGGCTGTCTTTCAGAAAATATTTAGCTCCCTCCATCTTTTTATCAGCTCTGACTAGTTTCTAGTGGGGAAAAAAAGCTTCCCATCTAGGGCTGCAGAATTTAACACACATATTCTCATCATCACAGCATCAGTGTGTGCAATAAATAATATAAATGAGACTTTGGTCTGCAGTAGTTGTCAGGAGCTTACAGGTAATATTTATGTTGGAATAGTCACCTGTTAATTGAGTCTCATTAAACGCCAACACCAAAACCCAAGATACTGAAGGTCACGAATGGAGGAGAGAAGAAAAGTTGGACCAATCGCAGCTGATATCATCGTCCCAAATTTACCAACATCTCAACTTGCTTTATTATTATTGTTTTAAATAAGGCTCGGCTCATATCATCATCCTAGAAATATCCACGTGTCACGATTGGGACGGTGTATTAGCAGTGATGTACATTTACTTTTTGCTGGACATTTTAAATGTTGCCCAAAGTTATAATTTAGTTTCATCTGACCACAGCACCATCTTCCACCTGTTTGCTTTGTCCTTAATGGTTTGTGGCAAAGTTTATGCAGGAGTTCATATGACCTTTAGGATTTATTCCTGCCACTGTTTCTTAAGACCAGATTATGTGGAGCACAAGATTTGGTTGTTCTGTTAACAGATTGTCTCATCTGACTCTAGCCTTAAGAGTCCAGAGGTCTGTTGTGTTCATGATGTTAATCCTTCACCAATCCTCCAAAGCCTTGCAAAACTTTAATTTAACAAATTATTTTTATGATGGACTATTTCATGAAATCCAAATAAAACATATCGACTTCAGCGCTGTCTGTGACAAAATGTGGACAAATTCAAGAAATATGAATACATTTTACAGAGAGATTTGAGTTCATCACACACAAGAAACAGAATGCCTTTAAATTAAATATGAGCTCTTCAATGACATTTTTTTAAAGGCTCTAGTTTGATAGTTAATTGACAGGAAAGTGGGTAACGATAGAAGGGGAGGATCTGGCACAAAGGTCGCCAGGCTGGGAATTGAACCTACGACATCCGTGTCGAGGACTAGGGCCTTTATTTGTGGGTTGTGCTTAACCCCTGCGCCACCACAACACAACCCCACTTCAGTAATATTCTAAAAGTCTTGCAACTTTACATTGTCATGACTCCAATATGTTCACTCCGAGCGATTAGATGTTACCTCCTCAGCCTTTCCTCAGGACATTGCAAATACAAATCTGTTTAGTTATGTTCAAGCTGAGCGACAACTTTAAATGCTTCCATTCAAAACTCCTAAGGTTGGCAGAAAGTCTTCTGATTTCCGAGCACATTTAATTAAACACATTGTTTTCCTTCTGCAGGGAGGAAGCAAAGATATGTGAGGAGGGAGCGGCCCTCAACGCGAAACATCACCACCATCCCCACCTCAGCTACCACTCAGGTGCATAATTTGTAGGAGGAGTGATGGGTTTGGTGCAGGTAGGGAGGAAAGCTCAGGAAGGATCCGAAGAAAGACCAGCTGACTCTAGGAATGTTGGCCAAATATAACTGCTGTTGCTGCTCCTGCCTTCGTATCACTAAGGCTGACACTGTTTGTGTTTTTAACAATAACCTGTCACACTGACACTGAATTTACTGGAAATCCACTTATTTTTTTATTTTTTACCTTTTTCTTTCAGTGAAAATCTTTAGAATAACTTCAGTTTTTAGTTGACACACTGTTTCCCCAATTTTATTGGTTTATCCCAGATCACTATGATAAATTAAGTGCCAAGAATAGAGAGGGGCATTATAGACCCTTTTTCAGAGTCAGCTAGTTGTGTTTGAAATGCTTGAAATAGTTGAAAATTAGCTGCTTAAACCAGAGAAAAAGCCTTTCTGTGTTTGCAACACATGTTTAAATATAAGCTGATTTTAATCTGCTGCTTCTGAATATGAGCTCAGCAGCTCCATCAAAATAACTTGGCATATAATAGTTACATTTTTCCTCTAAAAGGGTTCGGCAGCTGTGACTTTTGTGGAGCAAACAGACTGTCTAACATTCAATTTGTTTTTCTACTGACCCTGCTTGTTTTTGCTTTCATTCTTGCTTTGTGCACTGACTTTTCCTGCTTGTATTAAACCGATATTGGTTTTCTGGTGGGCCAGAATTCATCAAGGAGAATTCCCAGAGGCACTGTATGGATCAATATTTCTATCTTCTAATTTTGTAATTTGCATTGTTGACACTGTATTTATTTTTGTAACCTACTGAGATGTATCATGTCTTCTGGTTGTCATGAACTGCAACCCACTGGCTTTCATAATCATAATATTTATAAGGATATTTATTAAAGAAATCATTGTATCAAATCAAAAAACTGAATTTGTTCCGCAAAGTGTGGTTTCGACCCAAACTTATATTTTTAAAACGTAACCTTTGCGAGTCTATGTGCACTTTAAGGTACCAAGCTCATAATGAAAATGTCCTTTTTAACAGAAAAACTCCAAGTATCTTACTAAGTATAGCTGTTTTTTTTTGTTGTTGTTGTTTTTTTCTCCAGGAACCAGCACTATGTTTTCCACCATGAATTCTATTTGCCTAATATTTAATTTGCCAAATATCAGAAGGAAATGGTGTGATTATATTACTGTAATAATTGTGCCATTTTCAGTTTTAAACACAGCTGAGGAGCTTTTGATGATATCTGTGATGATTTTCATTTTTGGATCGTATCCAGTGGCCTTTACTGTATCTCTAATTCTCATCCAAGTCTCTGTTCTGTTTTATTTTGACAACCCTGGGACAGTTGTGTGTTTTACTACTTCAAGTCACTCAATTGCAGTCATCATTCCTTAGCTATTCATCCTGTTTGCTACTTATGGTATTTGTTGTACAGTTAAACAAAAGCTTGATATGTGCATTTATTATTTTTTTACAAATGGAGTGTTTTTGTAATGTACTGTTTTTTGTTTTAGTGCCATGATAAAAGTTCAGAAGATGTATAATTTGCAAAAATAAAGCACCTTTCTCTAATCAAAAGGCTGTATTTTATTTTTTAGAGTTAAATCTGCAGGTTCCCTGATGTACATGCAAATAAAATAAGTTAATTATTAATGTTTGTATCCACTTGGAAATTGTTACAGTTGTGAGTCTAACTTAGTTCTTCTGGAGGTGTAAAACGACCTGATAAATGCATAGTGTTGGGATTTCATTGCTCTTTTCATTAACTGGAAACCTGAGCAAAGTTACATTGCACAACTTGTCCAGTTGCAACCCAAAATCATCAATGTAATTATGTGACCTTCAGTCTCTAGTAGTTTTTTTGGACCAAACTATTAAGCAGAAAAACAAGCCTCATATGAATACATATTCTAAGACAGTTATTGTTTGCCACCAGCAAAAATGTGTACCTTCTTAAAAATCCCACTCAAAAAAAGAAGACATTCACTTCCTTTTTAGAGACGCAACATCATTGTTAAATTGTGGTATTGTCATTATTAGTAAGTAATTACTATTATCAATTATTAGAAGAAGTAAAATGCCACACCTCTGGTGAGCATGGAGAGCTACACGTGACAAGGACATGTTACTCTATTTATACCAGCGTAGTGGAGGGCAACGGTGGGACATGTGCAAGGACAGATGGACATCATAGTTGAAATGTCCAGCAGGAAAACACTGAGAGCTCTTTCACACGGGATGACTTGTCTGTCTGCAGCAGGTAGGACCTTCAATGAGTTTATAAAGAACGTTGCATGTTTGATGATTAATGTAAAACAGCGTGACCTTGCTGTGAGAGCTGAATAGGTTTGTTTATATGGATCTTAAGCGTTTTTGTCCCACAGATTAAGCTCCCCGAGTTGTTAAAAGTGAAGAACATAACATTTAAGATTGAAATCGCAGATTTTCTTTCTTTTTCTTTTTTAAATAAATATGTGTAGTATCTGTGTAATTTCTTTAGCCCACATCTTGTTTGTTAAGCTGATCTGTTGGACCCCTGCTTTCTTTGCCCCCCACCCCTTAACAGATCATATAACTTGTTTTCTAAGAGTGGATCTGTGGGGGTATTTTGGGGTTTGACATGTGACTGCATTGCTTTTGAGTTGGTTTGTTGCTTTCCTATTAACAGTAAAACAGGTCATGCTTGCTAGTTTCCAACTTGGCAGGTGATAACAACCAAATGCTCCTGTTCTAAATTTAGGTCCATTGTATCAAGCAAACAGCTCAGTCAGAGATCCTACCCTGTCTGTGTAAAATTTAATACAGGGAAATTTCAGGTTTAGATAATTATGGAGAAAGAAAACACTTTCATGTCAACTCTTTATTATTTATCCAAATGTTTTCAGTAGCCTCGTGAAAAAAAGCCCTGAGTTTTGCTGCACTTCATTATATTACAAACAAACTTATTGTGTTATTAGGATTTATTGTAATAGATCAACACAGGAGTTCATAGATGTGAGGGAGAAGGAAGATGGTACACTGCTTTCAATAAAAATGTGAGAGGTGTGATGTACATTTGCGTTCAACCACATTTTCTCGGACGCCCCTAAAAAATTCAGTGAAACAATTTGCCTTCAAAGGTCTCTTAGTTAGCAAATAGACTAACTATTTACTGCTGTGTGTAATTTAATTCCTGCTTGAATTCAGATGAAATACTTTCTTTCCACTTCACAACTTTGCACTGCTTTGTGTTGGCCGATCACATGAAATACCATTAAATTGCAACAAAGCTCGTAGTTGTAAGGTGACAAAATGTGAAAATGTTTGAACACTTTTGCAAGGCACTACATTTTTGCAAGGCACTACATTGCCCGTCCATGTGGCTTTAAAGACTGTTTAAAAACCTTCACCACTTTTGAAATGTATGTCTTTAATTATTGATAAACATTTCTGTTTGAAAAGGGCTGAAAACTCTTGGAAATCTGAACCCAGTTGATTTCCACTCAGACTGAAACTACGTTTTCTCATCCTCTTTGTTTTTCAGAGTAATGCAAGGCCTCAAGCATGGATGATTTGGATCACAGTATTTACATTGCAGAGAATGACTGGAGTAGCTTCTACGACGAGAGCGAGGAATGTAATCTGCTGCAGGCCTCGCTTGCCTACCCCGATGATTCCAGCCCCAGCGACTCGGAGGAATCAGGAAGCCTCAAAACAGGCAAACAGGAGACAAACGGGAGTGCAGATAGCAACACCGCCGAGGAGAGTTGCACAGGTGGCATACAACTACTAGAGCAGCTCTTTCAAAGTGATGCAACATGTATGAAACAGGGGGAAATAGGTGTCAACTGTCCAGAAAGAAACACAATCTCCACAAAGTCTGCACACAAAGATGTCGCACAAGAAATTCTGGTCAAGACGAGTGACAGCCACGCTAACACGCCGCAAACAAATCCACTGAGCAATTACAATTCAGAAGGGAGAGGAATGTTGTCAAGAGATGGAGTCGCACAAATGACAAGTGACCTCAAATCCAGCAAGAAACCTGACCTACTTTCCAGCAAACAAGCGGCGCCGAGTGTGAGCGAGCCAGACGCCACAGGCAGAGCGGAGAAGGAGCGCTGGTTTGTGACTGTGAATGACAGTGTGGCAGGGCGGCGAGGGCGTTCTACCTCTGTCAAAAAAAAACTCAAACAAAACAAACCTGGTGAGGGAGAAAATGCTCAAAGTTCTGATATCAAACGAGAGCGTGAACAATCAGGAGGTATTCAGTTGAAGCAAAATAAAGAACCTGGAGATTTACAAGGAGAACTGCTTATTTCTGAGTCTGCTGCAGCGATGAACAGAGACAAATGGGAGCCAGGGGGCTCAGCGCACACATCCTTTGACAGCTTTTCTCCTTCACCGACAGCGTTGGAGTGCTTGCAGAGTTCAGAGCTTCAATATGGTGCTGAATTTTCCTCCACTGGCAGCTGGGATTCTGACAGCTATTTGTCAGCTGTTGAATCGGTGGAGGAAGCTCAGCATCCTCTTGAAGAGCATCTCATTAAACACCTTCCTCTGGAATGCCCATTATCCCCAACATGTGACAACCAAAACGTCAGCTTGACTCTCTCCAGTGATGCAACAGCAGCAAATTATGATGGTTATGCCACTCTGGAGCACCTTTTCACTCCTCCATCTCCAGAAATACCAGCTGAAAACTTAATTTATGGAAATGTCGCATGTTCTGAAACCCACCCACCACCTTCACCATCTGGTGGCTCCCAGAAGGATCCAGATTCAACTCAGTCACGTTGCTCTGCAGCAGACAGCCCAGAAACATTTGCCAAAGCTGCAGGGCAGACTCAGCCAGTGTATGCAATCTCTGCGTTCTGGGATGAAGTAGAAAAACTGACTATAAACGATATTTTGCAGATCAGAATGGGGAGACGCTGTCAATTAACAGAAGAAACAGCAGGCGGCCTTCCTGCAGACCCCAGCCAAGTTGATCCTCTTGATAACTCAATGATGGATACATCTGACGCCGCAGACTCCGACTACTTCACACAGCCAGATGAATCCAAGCGCGATTGGTCAGTCTGTGAGTTTTCAACCTCAGATTTTGAGGAAGAGTCCTGGCAGTTTGCTAATTTAAGTAAAAACTCTAGCCCTGACCTTCAAAACAAATTTCAACAAAATGACTTTTGTCTTTTGTTAGACACTGATTATGAACAAAGAGAAACCCCTGTTGCTCTAGACCAAAGTCTTGACTGTCAAGACTTCCAAAATATGACCTCCTGCCCAAGAAGGCTGACAAAAAGCAGAAGTATGTACAACGTACAGGCTCTCGCCACAGAGGACGTAGCTCCACTACCTTCTCTTAGTATTGACCAGAACAATTTGCCTCTTAGTGCTGCTCAACCTCTGGGGGCATTTTTATCCCACACAGACTTACAGGATTATAGAATATCCTTCCCGGAAATCTTTGAGTATTTTTTCACAGAATATGACGACAGCACACCATCACACTTTCTCTCTGTTCGTGATCCTGAAGAGATATTCGTATCTCGTGTCTTTCACTCTCCTCTCTGTACATTCAGAGAAGATCCATGGACCTCTCCTTTTCAGTGTAGCACAGAGACACCCATCCCAATCTTCTCTTGCTCTCGTCCTGCTGTCCAAGACCTCACATTCCCAAATTTGCATGTTTTCCTGAGCACAGACTGTGAGCAAGTGGACAAAGTGTCTCCAATGAGACTCATGTCTCATTCGTTTTTTCACGCCAGTCCGCACAGATCCTCAGGAGCTGCAGGTGCGGGTGGATCCGACAGTTGGAAAAGTTTTCTGTCTTTGAGGAAAATTCGCTTTCCAGACAAAGGCAGCATCTGCTGCAGCGAGTCAGGCGCCTGGATTTTTCCTGTTGACACTAAAGAGATCCGGACGGGGAGTCAGAATCAGGCAGTAACATCATTCAGTGGGAGGAGAGCTTGTCTGGATTTTTCTCAGGAGTTCAGAGGGCTGGAAGAGCAAAGCTGGATTTCGGAAACTATATGGACATCAAGTAAGTCCCAGCATGCAACGCTGTCATTAAAAGCACGTTATGTCAGTTGCTTTGAATTTTTTTTTTTTTTTTTTGTAAGAAGCATCATTTCCATAAATACCAGGATTTCCATGAACTCACATATAAAAGAAATTTAATTCCATAACATTTTCAGTTTCCTGAAATGTTTCAAAACACACACACACACACAAAACAACTGATTCAATCTATGACTGAATTAGATCAGTTAAATCCAGTCATATTTAAAGATTATAAAATGGCACAGACACATTAAGTGCTTGCAAAAAGTTAGGGAATTTTGACCTTTGGGTGAAAATTGTGGATGTAGTGAACTGTTCATGCTGAAGTGATAATACACTGCAAAACTTTAGGATTAGAGTGAAAGTGTGCCAGTTTTTTCTTTTATTTCAAACATTTTCATGGGGAAAAAACCCCATGAAAGCCCAACATTTTTAATGGTCTGGCGTAACTCTGGTGCTTCGTTTCCCTTATGTGCATCTGGAGTTCAGTGCCATTGAACATCCGGTTCACTATTAATCTGTCATCAGCATGGGATGTGGCCAAAGGATTTCCACTGCTACGACTTTTCCAGTCTCTCTGTTGCAACCTGCTAACACTCTGACAGTCATTATGAAATATTTCACAATGAACAAATAGCAATGTTTCTGCAATGAAATTGACAAACGAGACGAAAACAAAACAACACAGCAGGTCAATCTGTTCAAATCACCGACACATAAATAAACTCTTGAGAAAATTTTAAAGCTTATTCTGAAATTTCACCAAGACCAGTTCGGTTGGCCTTGGTGAACTGGAGGCAGAATTATACCTCATAATGCCCAGTTTGGAAAAATAAACAGGAAGTCCTTAGAATTAGAAACTTCAAGTGGAAATTTGAAGGTTCACGTCCACCCTGATCTCAAAGTCTAATTTGGCTGCTACCACATAAATTACAGTAATATAGACGTTATTTTAATTTAAATATTTCCAAATGAGTACACAAGCTGTTAGTTAACATATTTCTGTGGTGTCTGAATGTGAACGAGAAATACATCGTAATTAGCTTTCTTTGCCAATTTTGAGCCTGGCTTCGGAGCATGCTAATAGTTTTCCAGATTGCAACCGGAACCATGTGAACTTGGAGGTATTGTTGTTCCTGTACCCAATTTCTCACATCAGAGACTAAAAAAAGAACATAACATGGAGTTTTGGAATTATTTAACAAGTGTTAAACAATTAATTTATTAAAGGTTTGAAGATTTATTCAACCTTGTTATTTCACCTTTGTAGTTTGTTTTTTTTAAATCTTGAACTTGTTTGCTTTTAAGTTAATTTGTCCAGAATAAACATCACATTATGAGGAAAAGGTTTTGAAATGGTTGATCATACACTTTTGCATTGCTAACACCTGGCTTGGTTAACAGGGTTTTGCACACTTTTGAGAGTCACAGTATACAATACAATAACACATCAATTCCATAATGTCACATTTAACGAGAATAAAGTAATTTTCAAATCTCCAATTGATTGGTTTGCATTTCACACATGACGAATCTCTCTTTAAAAGTCTATTTTGTTCCTCTGACAGGGAGAGAAGGCCTCTTCTCCAGAGTGAAGCAGTCAGACATGTGTTTAGTCTGCATTGCTTTTGCCTCTTGGGTGCTGAGATCTTCTGATACAGAGGCTGCAGACGCCTGGAAAGCAGGTATGAACCATCTGCTTTGTCATTCTAACAACGGACAACTAAATGCTATTAAAGAATAACATTTAGCTGAGATAAAATCATTTTCTAATACAATAGTATCTACCTATTTGTTACATTTTTCTTGATTTTACTGTTTAATGGCTGCACTGTTATTCTGAGGCACATTGACACAACCTGCAGAACTAAAACACAGTCATACCCAACAAGCCACTTTTGCAGCTGAAAAACAATCTAAAGCAAACACTGAAATTTTCAAGGTATTCAGGCTGCAAAAATTTTAATTAGAAGATAAACGCAGGGATGGATGTCAAACTAAATTAACACTTTTATACTATTGTTCAGCTCTTCTAGCGAACGTGAGTGCACTGTCTGCAATTCAGTACCTGCGGCAGTACACGAAGATGAAGAACCCTCCCAGAGACGACCTCTGACGGGAACACAAACAAGAAGAAACTGTAAACATTCTCACTTGGGTCCATGTCGATTAAAAACACAGAAAACATTCGCAGTCAGCTGCACAGTAGCTGGAGGTTGGTGGTGTAGAAAGGAGGAGTCTGTGTCGTTCTTTGTACCCCCCCATAATGCTAAACAAACGAGCCAAATAATCAGTTTTAACTACAAGCAGGATTCAGTAAATAATCTGAATTAGTATTTAATGACTGACCAGTGCCGGCAATACATCTCTGCTCAAAATAACATAAATGTGTTTAAAAAACAGTCTGCAAAGCTCCAAAATCTATTCCAAGTCAAAACATGAAGGAAATATTCTATGTGTTGTTGAAATAATTATATTTTTAACAGAGACATAATCAAAGTTTGAGCTTTTATCTGAATCACTAAACTAATATTTCCCTTTATAAACAGTTTCTGAGAGCTGCTTCACATCTGCATTGACCAACTTTTGTCACCTGTGAGCATCTTGCTATTGCTCTGTATTTCTTGGTATTAACACAGGAAATACACATCTGATGTCACCCCACACATTTTCCACGGGACTAAAGGCCTGATTGCTTCATAAAACTGATCTTGTGGGTCTGAAACCACAATGCTGCTTGCTTGCTGATGTGTTTGGGATCACTGTCTTGTTGAACACCCTTGAGTATTTGTTCTTTGACAAAAGGCAATACTTCTTCATAATCTCTAATGAATTCAAACTAATCCACAATCCTTTGTATGCAACAAATAGGCCCAAAACCATAGCATCAGAAATATAATTTTACAATATTTGCAACAACACTTTCCATATTATATTTAACATGGCCAGAGCTGTCACCTTATTTTCTTTAAACATATTATTGGTCGTTAGTACATACAGTTGTAACGGTTTTGTTGCTGGATGTGTAATAAAAATCAGTTCAATTGTTGTCTCAATACCTTCTTGTTAAAAAAAAAGATTTTCCACATGTACCTGACCTCTGTGACTATTACCGCAATAAAATGTCACTCAACCAAATGACTGGGCCCTGAGGAGCTGGTTTACTGATGATGAGGAAATCCAACTATTTGATTCAGGTGTGTTGAAGCAAGAATGCATGTAAAGGATGCAGGACGGTAGCCTGGGACACAACTGTTGTACAATAATTTGTGATCTGATGAATCACAAATGATCAGATCACAAATTGTGAAAAACTATTTTTGTTCCACACAAAAAAAAAAGTTTTTGTGAACTTTTAGTCCACAAAAAATAATATTGTCCATCACCGTCTCACTGTGTTTGCAGTAAAACATGGCGGTGGCGGCATCATGGTGTGGGGTTATTTTTCTTCAGGAGAAACGAGGGATTTGTTGGGGTGGATGAAATGACTGAGTTACAAATTGAAGATGGCAGCGTCTCATTTTTGAGTTATTTTTGCTTTTTGTGAAAACTAAATCTATTGATCATGCTTCATATCTGAAGAAGTCAGATGTTTTATTTAATAAGTACCATAAATAAGCAATAGTATTGCTTTACTGTAAGAAAGTAAGATTTTAAATCTGGTAAGTTAATATGTGCCGTGAACAGAGAGAGGGTTAAGTTGATGTAAACATGATGATAAACTCTCTCAAATATAACAGCATCAGTACAAGCAGGCATGCAATTGTTTTGTCAGTTGTCATTTCACAATTACTTTTTCAGTTGAATTGTAGATATATATTACACTACAAAGGTGAAAAATGTTATGTGACAATTTATTCTGGTCTCATTAAATAACATTATAAAACCTGGGGTTTTAAAACCTTTATTAGTTATGTGCCATATATACTCAATAAAAAATATATGAAAGTTGCATTTTATTGAAGTTTAAACAAATGATTCACTTCATAAGCATCATTGATGCCTTGGAGACAAAAATGACAAGAAAATTGTGTCACTGGAGAAATATTTATTGAAATAAATATGGTATGGATACAGATTGATATATATCACATAAATACTGAGATTAGGCAGTATTTTATTTTTATTTTTTTTTTTAGAAAAACTCCACCCAAATGTTTAAGATTTAGTTTCTATCCAGCTGTGACATTTTCAGGAAAACAATGTAAATAGATTCTCCTAATAAAACCTTCTGTCAGTAAACAGACAGGCAGGTTATGGTCCAAGTATTTAGCACACCTTATAGCACTACCTTAGGATTTTATTGTTCTCATGCTGAATCAAGTGTTTACATTTACTGATATATCAATAATACTCGGTCATATAGATTATTGTGAACATGTAGTATTTACATTCTCAAAAATGAGCTTCGGTTATACTGTGAAAAGATATATTGATATATAAAAATTTAGGATTTAAAGATACATTTCATCTTATTTAGGATTAAATCCAGTCCCCTACGGTGCTTTTAAAGCCTACCAACACAATACAACTTCGTTCTACTATCTCAGTGGAAAAACTGAAGGGTGAGTCATGCTGGGTCATATCTATCATACACACACAGATTTAAACATTATTCTGTACAGGAACTCTATTAGAAACAATAAACATATTTAAAGTCAACACCAAAATCGGTCTTTTTTCATCATTCTTTAGCAAACTCATATGACTGCATAAGAAACAGTTTAATAGTTGGTTAGAAAGGAAACCTGTCACTTTAAGTCCCAGATGGTGGCACTGTTCATTAATTGGATGAGAAAACTAGTGTATATTCTTAAGGAAAATCTAAGGGTTTCATGATGCGCAGAACACGAAACACACTTTTGAGTTCCACCACTATTCTTCTAAAATTTGTCAACACAAACAAACAGAAGACGCCACACAAAAATACGTTTAGAGTGTTAAAAGTACACAGTATTGATCTGTTGGAGCTCAGAGCATGCACCACCTCAAGACGGCTTGTCACCTTCTTTCTTCAGGCGGCTTCAAAAGTTAAAAACAGAGTCGCAATTTACTTAAAATCTACAGAATACTTTTCAGTCCAAACAGTGAGAAAAAACAAAAAACTTACTCTTACTCTGGTGCTTGTACAAAAGTAGAGTTATCCAAATTAAAGGTGATCAATGCATTATAAGCCTGGTGGGCCAACAGGCTTTACTTTTGTCCCCACCAGGCTAAGCATTGCTTATTTATTTAAGTCTTTTTAAAATGTTTGCATTTTTTAATACTTCTATATAGCTGGTGTTCAGGTATTAATCTTCCAATATTTCATTAAAATAATTATCAAGTGATATTTTCAAATTTCCTGTCAACTTTAAACATTTTTAACTCAAAACCATGACAGGCTGCTGGTTGAATGACTGCCCTAGCGCCCATTCACCAGGCTTTTCTGGGGGAAACTTTGGGTGATATTTCAAGTAGAGCTGAAACGATTAATCTAATCATGAAGAATCGATTACTGAAATAATTGTGATTTAGTGATCAATTACTTGCTTACTGCAGTATACAACCTCAAAAGGGCCATTTGCAGGAGGAACACCATAAGAAGAACAATAATTAAGTTAAAACTGAACAAAAATATAAACATTTTGCACTTGAGAAAATTAAAACCCTTTTGCTTCACCTGGTTCAAACTCTGTAAAAGAAAAAGGTTGAGGTTTTCACATCTGGATGTTAGAAGTACCTCTTGTAGCTGCAGATGATCCATGCAAAAAATTGAAATATGTTATTGAATTTTATGCAACAAAATATTTATTTTTCATTAATTATGAATCAGCAGAATGTGCTATTTTTTCATTAGATTGTTAAAATAATCAATAGAAAATTGATGACCAAGATAAGAATTTTTTGAAACACTAATTCTGAGCATTTTGATATTTATGGTTTCCAGGTAATAAAAACATCAAGTGATGTTTATTCAGAAGGTTAGAATATCAAGGGAACACAGGCTGATCTCCTCTTTGCTACATCACTGTAATTCATGTATAACCATGTTCTGAGTCTATATACTGTACATGGACAGAGTTTCACTTGTTGAATTAAATTACAGGAATAAAGAATCTTATTATCATTCAGTGAAATGTATCTATAAATTAAGTGGCGTAACATTAAGGATTTTTGATGGTATAAAATCAAAAATGCTCACTGTTTAAAAATGCTCACCTGTAATAATCTTCCTGACTTGGCAGAGGGCCCCCATGCAGGTGATGCCACTGCTGCTCCATTGCCATCCGCTGCAGCTCTGCAGACTGAGCATGCATGGCCTGGAGCTGATGTGAGGCAGACATGTGAGGAATCGGTCCCTGAAGTTCTCGAGGATATGCAGCTCCTGGAAAAAAATTCAGTAAAAACATTAATTCAAACCAGAAGAGCAAGGGCTGCAGAAGAAGGTGAAATCACGAACCAAATAGCGGATGGCGCAGCATCTCATGATCATGAGGAAGATCAGCGAGTAAGGGGTTTGGGATTGGGCCACCAGGGAAGGGGAATCGAGCCAAACGTGGTCCGGCGGCCAGTGGGTCGACCAGAGGATGAGGACTCGAACCTGAACGAGGGTCACACATGAAAAGAACTAAGTTTCAAACCTTCGGACAGAAAAAGTGCCAACAACTTGACCTCACCTTGACCGAGGGGGTCCTGCTGGTGGAGGTGCAGGTGGGAATGAATGTGAGAGTGCTGGTGATGATGAGGGGTGACATTGAGCATCTGCAGCCGGGCGGCTGGATCAGTTGCCACAGAGGCCATCCTCTCAGCATGAAGCCGCTCTGCAGTCAGCCTCTCGGCATAACTCAGCTCTGGGCGCATCTGAGGCCCAGCCAGCGCCAGCCTCTCACGCTCCAGGTGGCTCAGCCCTGGATGGAAGGGGGCAAAAGGGTGGGACGGTCCTGGTAGGTGGGGCAGAGCCAGCGCCCCGTGTCTAGCGAAATGCTCCAGGTGGTTGGCTGATGGGTGAAGGGTTTCCAGGTCTGGGGGTTTGACCTCAAAGCCAGGCTTCATTCGTTCGCGCAGCTCCCGCTCCCTGAAGTTCCTGAGTTCCCGCTCTCGGAGGCCGGGGTCCGTGCTGTACAGGCCGGGCATGTGATAGGCCAGCAGGGGGTCGCCTGGGCTCAGCGAGACGTAGAACGGATGGTTGCGGTTGGAGGGGGACATGACGTGGGGCCGAGCATAGTCGTTCAGGCTGCGCATGGCCGGTGTGTCGGGGCCGATGTACGGGGGCACGGCCGCCACAGTGGTGGGGGGCTGGTCAAAGGAGGGCCGGCCGTGGATCTGAGCCGTCATCTGCACTTCACTCAGGCGACTGTCATGGGAAGAGCTGGACGCCCTCTGAAAAAAATAGAGAAATGTTTATATTACAAATTAAACCCGACAGCAATGAGACTTCTGTGTGTTTACGTCCTCAAAGTGACCCCCAAATGCAAAGAAGAACAATTTTAACGTTTATTCAGCAACAGGAACAGACAGTATCATCACAAGAAAGAACTAATAGAGATGGGCTTTTGTGAAGCATTGATGAAAGTTCTGTAGGGAAGGCTGGACTGATGTGTAGTCAGAGCCAGTAGTGGTGAGCCTGTAATGTGATACACTTCACTAACAGTGATTTTCAGCCATTGTTTACACCCTGATTTACTGCATCTGGCTTTATCTGGAATTATGACGCCAGTAACAAAAAAGCTGGATAAAATGCGACATGACAATTCAAACTTCAGACGCTCTGAAAACAATTGGATGCATATCGGAATTAGTACCAAGTATGGAATTAGCACAGATCGGAATTTTGGGGGGGTAAAAAAATTGGAATTGGGCCGATCAGATTGATCTGAAAAAGCCAAATATAGGTTGCATTTGCTAACTTACAGAGTTTCTATCCGTCTCTCTCTCCCGCTCTCTGTCTTTCTCTCTCTCACGTTCCTGCCGCACGCTGAGCTCAGCCTCCCTCCTCATCCTTTCTACAGCCTCCTCCCGTTTCTTGGCCAGCTTGGAGGAAGACAGTGGAGTAAAGAAAAGATCCGTCCTCGCACAGGAGTTGTAGCCTCGATCCAAGTGTTTTATAAACCTTCAAGACAAAGCAACAGATTTAATGAGCACACAGCATCAGTCTATTTTTTCTAAAGCATTAAAGAAGACCTATTATACAAAATTCACATTTTGTACATTTATACTTCCATTTGGGTCTCAACTGTGTCTAAAAGCAGCTCAAGCATTTAAAAAAAGATCCAGCAGTTTTTTGGCAATAACTTAATGTAATTTGGTGTCTGTAAACTCATAAACCTCCCATTTGTTTAGTCTCTTTCGATGAGCATTGTGCCACCACCTAGCAACCCAAGTAGAGCTCAAGCACATTTGGCAAAGACAATGATTTTGTGAAAAAGATGTAATGAACATCCTAACAGGTTAGAATAGGACTAACTGTTCAAATATGCATAATGCCTGCAACAGTTTCCCCCCACATGTATTTTATGAGACAAAGCTGCATTGTTTTTCTCAGTTTACAGAATGATTTAGAACATACCTCGCAGACTGACTGGCGTGGCTTGCCATGTTGACAACAGTGGGCTCTGGTGAGGGGCTTCGGGGAGGAGACGGCGGGCTCTCCGGCTCCTCCACTTCATCCAGCGGCTCTTCTTTAATCTGAATTTGAGATCCTCCGGCAGCAGAGTTTGGAGAGGGTCTGGGTGGGAGCGGTGGGAAGGACGGCTGCAGGGTCGGAACTGGGCCGGCAGTGGAAGATGTGAGAGGGAGCGGAGCCGGAGCCGCTGGGAGGGATGAGGTCCCACTTTTCCCAGGGTGGCTCTGCACCTGAGACGACACTGGAAGTTGGGATGGAGCCGAGTGTGGAGGCAAAGGATGAGGCATGAGCTGCAGAGGAGGGGGAGGGGCGCCTGGAGGATGCTGGTTGGGGAGAGAGTTGAGGGGCTTCAGAGCAGGAGGTGGTGGGAGGTTAGAGGGCATCTGGGGAAAAGGTGCTGCAGATGGGTGAGGCAGCTGTTTGTGTGACGGTGGGATTGGGGTTGTAGGAGGGGGCTTGACTTGAGGTGGGTGCGGCAGCTGAGCATCCCTAAAGAAGGGCACAGAGCGCGGCGGAGTGTGAGGGGGGGAACCGTTCGGCTGCGGGGGCTGCGTGGAGCCGAGAGCAGGTGAGAAGTGTGACGCAGGAGCGAGAGGCGTGTCCAGATCCAGCGCTGCTGGCTGTGGCCTTGGACCAGGCGCCAGAGTTGCTCGGCACCCTGGGCCGGCTGTCGCAGGGGATTGAGCAGCTCCACCCTGTGGAGGGTCGGCAGAGGATGAAGGGGGGTTCTGAGCCAGGTCAGCAGAGGCTGGGCTTTGTGTCGGTTGAGGAGGAATGGGAGGGTCCTGAGAGGGAACGGCTTGGAGGAGCGGGGCGTCCGTCAGAGTCGCAGCACCAGCCTCAGCTGTGGCCCCGCTGGGCTGGGCAGAAGAGTCCGAGTCGCTCTCGTTCCCCTGTTGAGGGCTGGGAATGCTGGGAGAGGAGCTGCGGTTGTCCTGGTCGATGTCTTTGGCGTCACTGCAGTCGTCCTGAGCGCTGCGGCTTTCTGACGAGCTTTCTTCTTCTGCCTCTCCCTCTGACCGGGACCCGCCTCGTGGGTCCTTCAAGAACAAAAACTTGATTCATATCACAGAACAAAACATCAAAGCAAAAGTCCATGTAAGGTTAAAATATCTCCTCTCATCTAACAGCTTCAAGGGAAGGCGGCGTTCTGATCAACCAATCAGATGCAAACCAGGGAAGCAAGTCAAGTCAACTCTGACAGTCAGGAAATTGTGTCTAATATTTTCTTTGCTATATTCTTTAGACAAGAGAGACATGAACGTAAACAAACCATCTGTATTGGTCACATGCATCAAACTCAAGGCCTGGAGGCCAGATCCGGCCCACCACAACTATGTATGTGGCCCTCTAGACTCTAGAGCCACATAAATAGTACCATTCAGTTAATAATTGTGTGCTTAAATATTGTTTTATCAATCAAATAGGTTTTTAACAAAATACTGCCAAATTACATCAATTTTAAAAATTGTCCCGTATTTAAGTCATTGGACTCTGAGACAGCTATGAAGGAATATCTTAACAATTAGTTAATAGGAGTTTTTTAATGCGTTCTGCTACAATTGAGAAGGAAGGCAGGAAGGAAGGATAGAAGGAAAGACTGTCAGAAGGACAGATGGATAAATAGAACATGAAAGGTTATAATATTTAGATAGTGGAATTAGGGAATAATGAGTTAATATATAAATATTTTTTACATCCTGTTATTTCCCTGCTTATCCAGACCTGAAAAATCCTGAAATTAAATTTCTTGAACCTGATCTCCAGCTTGGCATAATTTGTTCTGCTGATGATGACATGGTCCGGAATGGGGAACGTCGTGGTGAGAAAATTAAATTAATCATTCAAACATTAATCCGCCCTGATATGCATCAAGGGTGCTGTGAAGACATCATTTGTCGTGATAGTGTAATTTCTTATCAGTAGTTAAACTGAATGACTTTCTGTGCTTATCTGACTGAACTACAGATTCAGGCCATTCCAACGAGCCTGTAACCATCTCATTGTTTCCTGTAGTTAATAGAATAAATTTGAAGTGTTAAATGTCTTGATCTGGTGTGTTCCGTGCGCTCCAGAATTTACTTGTGGAAGTATTTCACCTGTGCCTTTGGCCTTTTAGGCGTCATCTTTTCAGGTTCATCAGACTCCAGAGCAGGACTTTCCCTCACACGTTTTGCTGTCTTTGGCGCCGTTACCTCCTCTTTTATTTTCTGCACAAAAAGAAAAATTACACATAATTACACCAGTGTTGTCAAAGAGTCTTCACTGCTAGTTCTTACTCTCATAAAACACACCCTCTCAGATTAAAGAAGTGTCTAAGCAACCTCTGTAACTTTATTTAAAAACACAATAATACAAGTTTTACAAAAGAAACAAACTGTTAAATCAGCTTATTTCTCTTTCAAAATGGTGATATGTGGATAAGTTTATTATTTGGTGATAACAACACGATGCTCACCTTGTTTATTTTTTTGGTGGAGTCATTTTTATGATCTGCAGAGGATCTTAAGGAACTAGAGATTCCTCCAGTTGGGAAGTTCTGGTTACCAGACTGTGACTCCTCTGTGTTTGGAGAGCCACTGAACCTCCTGAGGCCACTTCTTAACGATGTCAGCTGCTTTAAAACACAACAAACAGTAATTATTGTTTCAAACAACAGCTGAAGCCAGATGACTTACAAAATGTTGTTTTTTTTTCTGTATGAAAAATATTTGTTATTATAAAGCCTAAATTGTCCTGGGCTTCAGTTGTGAGTCAATATGAAGACAAGAGCTTACAGGTGCTCTGCTCTGCCGAGTCCTCATGCCATGCTTGTTGTTCACCTCTTCTTCCCCTTTCACAGGTTTGAACATAAAGGAAGCGTTCCCAGATTTAGAAGCAGGCGGCAGACATCCGTGTTTGTTTTCGTACGTGCGGCAAGTTGTGCAGAGCAGAGAGTTGTCTCTCCCGACCTGGTGCCAATCCTTAGAAGCTGTTCAATCAACAATGGCTTTAGATGCAAGTTTCAGAAGCTGGCTAAAGCTCTTTTCTTCTGCTGAAGAACCTACTTGTTGATCCACAGTGGCTGCAGCTCTTTGTTTCCTGTTCGCTGTCTTCACTGTCGACATCATCCTCGCTGGCAGAACTGGCCTCAACTGAAGAGGATAAGCGTCACGTTTGAAAATTCAGGAACATTTTGAGATCGAATTTGTTCCTCTCCATTCAACAGAAAGCGTCAAATAAAAAATAGTTGAGAAGACTGATTACAGGCTTCAATATCACTGGTTTTGGGCTTTTTCAAAACATCTTTGAGCAGTGTGATATATGATGAGACAACAAATAACTTTAATGAGGGTTACCAAATAAAATTTGGTTAAAAAGTATGAAGTCATGATAAATTTTCTCTAAAAATGTTCAAACTTTACTTTACAGTTCCAGTTATATGAGTATACACCTTCAAAATGTAGTTTACATTTCCAAACTAAACTGGAGAGAAAACCTATTTTGTAGCCATTAACAAGGTAATTCTTTTCTTGCTCAAGTCTTTGTGAATGCTTTGACTGTGAGGTTTAGAGAAAATCAACAGGAGATATGAAATAAACCTAAGTTGTTATATAATACAAGAAATAAAAAACAAACAGTCAAATTTGTCTTGATCTTTAATCCCTGTGATTAATGTATGCAAACTTCTCACCGGCACAGCAAAACCAGAAAGTGAAACTGACCTGAATAGTTTCGAGATGGAGGGTTGACAGTCGCCGCTGCGGATCGAGTTTTCGCTTTGCGAGAGGACGGCTGCCGGCGTTGCTGTCGATAAGCTCTGGTCCCGGCGGCCTCTGGGGTTTTCTTCCAGTGGTAATAAAATGTGATCAACTCTCCCTGATAACAAACATGATTATTATTAAAACATTGTAATCATTATTCACCAATCAGTGACAAAGGGAAAACATGTAATGTATGCCAAGAAACTAATCCAAACCACACACACACACACACACACACACACACACACACACACACACCACACACACACACACACACACACACACACACACACACACACACACACCACACACACACACACACACACACCCACACACTTACAGTCTTCTTGCTGGGGAGAAAGTCTTTCCGGATGCGAAAAAAATTCTTTCCATACTGTCTCAGACCTTTGATGAACCGTTTCTAGAAGACAAACAGAAAAAATTTGAAATTAAATCAACTTCCTCAATGAATCACTTATCTGAATGGAAATGATATTGAGTTGATTCTGACGACAGAATCAAACCAATTAATTTAAAAAAATATTACAATAAGGATTGCATTAGTTTAACATTTTAAATAAATGCAAAAAATATTTTGAATATTAATACAGTTCAACATCCAATAGAACTACTATTATTAATGTTAACTGTTATCCGGTAGCTATAGAAGTCTGAAATTTTAATTACAAAGTATCTTAAGTAAGATTATTGCTTAATTAATAGTTTATCAAATGTCTGTAGGGTTGAAAGAAAGCAAGTGCCTGTCATGGGTGAGAGCCAGGCTTGAGTTTGGACGGGACGCACGTCCATCAAGGGGACACACACATTACAAGAAACCATGCACACTCACACTCTCACACCTTAGGACAGTTCAGATATATTAACTTTACGGTTGTGTTTTTTGGCAGAGATAGGAAACTGGAGTACCCAGAGAGACCCCATGCATGTGCAGGGAGAATAAGTCTTGGGATTCAAGCCCAAGACTTTCTCCCTGCAAGAAAATCTCTAAAATTGAACCATTTCAAAAAGTCGTCTCACCACATCATCTTCTGACCAGCATTTTTCAATCAGTTTGGGTAGTGGCCTCTTGACCAGACGCTGCAGAGCTTTGGCTGCATCATAATGGCTTGCATGGAGCTAAAATTGAGATGGGAACAATGTTGACATATTTTTTTGCATATCTGCACTGAAATCACATCATTTTACAAAGTTACACAATACAAAGTTTGCTCCGCACCATGTTGAGAGCGTTCAGCGTTGTATCATCACGGGAAGCTGCCAAACACCCATCCTCTGTGGATCCGCCGTCACACATCCCTGCAAATGCTGCCATGCTCCTAAAAAAAGGGTCGAAATTATGAAATATTGTGTGAAATGCATCTTAGGTTGAACATGAAAGCAATAAAGGTGCACTAAGAGGACTTCTGACCTGGCTGCTCTGAGGTACATCAGAAGGTCACAGTCATTGACTCCAGGTGTCCACATGAGCTCCTCATTGTCTATCTGGGTCTGTGCACTAGGTGCTGGTCGTGGCTGCAGCTCTGGGAGCTTGGCCTGCAGGACAAACAAAAAGTGAACTGAAAGAGCTCCGACACTTAAAAGGAAATAAAACTAAAAACCAACATTATTTGACGTTTCAACAGCAAGCAGAAAACTTGGGAAGGCGTTACTGGAACATATTCGGAGATTGTGTCTGACTGTATTGAATAAAAATGATACAAAAGAAGCTCATTACACTCGCTTGTGTCCAGCTCTTTCAGTCATGGCCGATAAGGGTCAGCACCAAAGTACTAAGAGGAAATACTTAGAAAAAAATGAAAACTCAAAACAGCTAGAAACCCAGTTGAGACTGGAACCCAGCATGTTCTTACTGGAAGGGAGCAGCGCTAAAGGCTGCAACAATGTGTTGCATAATAGATTTTATATTGGATAATAGATTCCATAAGATGCTGAAGACATTTATGGTAGTTGCCTTGTGGTGCAAATGTACTGTTATCATTTAAAGCGCATTGTTAATAAGAGAAGCAGATTTCTATACTTAAAATTTGTACTACAACCATTTTCTATTAAAATGTACAGATTCTAAATGTGTTTGTCTGGAGTCCCTGCAGGGATACACAGCACAGAAGGGAAGATCTGTTAACAAAACAACTACTGATCTTTCATCTTACAAACTGTCTCTGAATGGAAGGGTGGCAAGAAGAAAGTTAGTGTTCAAAGAAAGCCACAGGAAGTTGTGTTCACCACAAAACAAGTAAGGAAACAAAGCAAAAATGTGCAAGAGTGAAACCAACTTTTTGGAACACATGCATAATGTTATGAGTTATGAAAAACTTAAACTGCACATCACCCTGAACACGCTGTAAAACATAGTAATGGTGGCATCATCCTGTTAAGATTTTTTTATTATTATTACTTCTGAAGGGAAAGGGAAATGGATTGAGCCAAATGCTACGCAATTTTAAAGGAAACCTCCGGGACTGAAAATATTTTAAAACTTGAAACTGGAACAGAGGTTTCCCTCCCGACATGACAACAGACCCGGATATACATTTTCATAAGTGTATATAAGTTCTGACCTAAATCAATTTGACAAATTGTCCAGTTTTTGCAATGTACAGTATGATGCATGTAAATGATAATATCTGAGCAGATTGCTCAGCTTTGAAAAGCTTCGTTCCTCCAACTTTGCAACAGTAATGAATGCACCTGCAAAAGAGGCCTCAGAGGCTATTCTTACATAATCTTACACCTGAAATACTTTCAATCATCTTTTTATAACCACTGAATAAGCTGTTATATTTCAATCAAATTTACCTGGTGACTTGGTCCCACTCTTATTTCACCTTGTGTGCTGTTCAGGCTCCTAAAATAAAACACAAATTCAACTTACAACAGCATTTTAAAAGTATATGAAATGATTTCTATGTAACAGAAACTGAGTGAAAGCATATCTGATAGGTGCTTTTGTATACAGTATGTACAGACAAACAGTGTGATCTAATAAGCCTCCTGTATCATCTGAGGCTTTCCTCCCATCGCCTGGCACTGATTTCAGTCACAGATCATCATCCCGCCCCTCGCTCCTGCGATCCAATCTCAGCTCACAGTTTCTTCTATTACATGAATGAAATCCGACTCCACAGCGGCTGCAAAACACTGTCAATCAATCACGCATAAGCTGCTAATTTTTACGGTCACCATTACGAGAACAGTGTGTGCTGTTCGCAGATCTTAACAAGTTGGCAGTTAAACACAATGTGTGTACCTGTTCGGTAATAAAACGGCGGCTAAAGTGCGCTATCAGTGATAAACCGTTAAGGTTAGCATCCATAAGACGTTAATGTACATTAGCAACGATCCGCAGAGATATATATGCGCTTTAGCCTCGGGGTGAATTAAGCAGCTGCTTCACTAAATGACTAAACAAGTGTTTAATCACAGAATAATTTAAATGATGCCTCGGGATATACGTGTTAGCCACATTAAAGCGAGCGAAGAGGCGTTTTCCCCAGCGGGAGCCGCTAGCTGCTAACGAGGTAACATCTAGCTTGTTAGCCAGACACGAACTTCATGACCACTGACACTCCGGCTATTAAACACGAGCGGCCCTCAAAGTAACGCCGCCGGACACGAAAAGAAGCATTTAACACGCACTGGCCACAAGCACAAGGCGAATGACAAGTTATTGAAGTTACCTGCGCGGACTGAACAGGTCGTCCATGTCGACGGATGTTTGGTTGGTTGTGGCTTGTTGACACTACGCAGCACAGTGGGCGAGACACACACACACACACACGCACACCAACTGTGCGAATCCCCTATTACATGGCTATTCAAAATGGAGGCGGTGTAGTGGAGAGACTCGCTCTATTTTTTCAGTGCATTGACCTCAACAGCCACAGCGCAGCGTTCGCGTTTAATGTACATTACTGAGCATGTGCCGCAGACGCGCTGGGCTTCATCAACACTTACTGCTGCTGTCGCTGCACAGTCAGCCATGAATCTCAACAGCTTATCGTACCGTGTGCACTGTTGCGGTCATTAACACTGTTATGCAAGACATTCCTACCACGAATACAACTGCGCTCTTAATAATGTAAGGACTGGTACTGGCGTCTTATTACACTTTGTTTGTTTTCAAAAGAAGCATTTTTATTAAACTCGAAAAAGGAAAATGAGCATTTAAACTTATTTGAATTGTAAAGTTTGGGGACACCCATAAATGTTTAAAATGCGCAACGTTTGCGTTGTGTTCTATCAAAAATGGCGCTACCTGATATAGGGTTAGAGGTGTCCAAACTGCGGCCCCTGGAGTCCATTGTGACCCCAGGACCCATGAATGGGTCTAACTTGGCCCTACGCTAAAGCTGGTTGACAGACGGTATTAATAAGGACAAACTTGAGGTTTCTGCTTGTCAGGACCTGCCTTGCAGGTCCTGACAAGCAGGTTAATCAACCTGTCTGGGAACAGCCCATTATGTTTCCTGAGAATATTTCTTATGGCCCAGGAGTGGGGTTTATTCATCACTCATAGATAAATAAATGTTATGGTGCTGGTTTCATACTGTGGTTATTTTCTTGAGTATGATTTTTTTTTTCTCACTGCTGTCTTCCTATTTGGCCAGCAGAGGATCCCATTGGCTAAATTCAGCAGCAATCTGTCTCTGACTCTGACACACTCCTTCACTGATTTAGTGTGATTTGAAAATAAGCTCCTGTTGACACCAACAGGACATTTATTGTAATTTAGTCAAAACTTATATCAGTCCTAAAACCAGAATTATCGAGCTTTTGCCGATTTCAAGACAATTCTCACTTTGCAACAACTTTTTTTTCCTTTTTTTTTTTTAGCATTTTATGCCATTAGTCTCAGAAAGATGATGAGGTCTTGCTTTCATTTGTGGATTTACAGCAGTGTTTGGGTTTTTCATGCAGTGGCTCGACCCACTGTGGAGCAACCACCTGTTCTAGGACAGATGGGCATTTTTTTTTTTTGCATTCAGGAAGATTCATGGTCAACTGACTATCACTATCTGCAAGATCATAGCTGTCTGCAAAACAACTAATAGCCATTGAACTTCAACCTTTGTGATTGATTGTTTGTGTGAGACTCTGATTGGCTGTATCATGTCACTCCGCAAAACAGCCTGAATGTTGAAAACCTCTATGACAAAAAGAGAAAAATGACACTAAATTTAATGGTATTTTTTTCACCAACAAAACTTTATTATCTTCATCTCCAAAGTGCAGATGTTTGTTGTGAAAACAGTATTGTACTACAGTCAGACCTATTATTTTTCTCATCAGAGCTTATGGCTGACACAGCTGGTAGTTTTTATTTACTGAGAGAAGGACTTCTACACATCTAATTGTTAAACTGAAGTGTTCACACACATTTTTGCATTCACCAGTAAATGTCTCATTCACTCAATCACAGGACTCCTGAAGTTTTTCCCAGCAAACTGAGCCTTATCCCCCAACTCCTCCTCAATTCTGCCAAAGAGAGGGAAAAAAGCAAGGTGTTTTAATGCAGCAAACATTAAAACATTTCTGAACTGGCTGTTAAAAATGCAGTGTTAGATATTCTAAATCATACAATAGAGGATTTTGCAAAAAAAAAAAAAATACTTATTGCTCTTTAACTCTTATAGTGTCATCATACAAAGGTAACATTGAGTGTTTTTTGTGTTTAATATGACAGACCAACTGAAAGAGAGACTCCAATAATGGTTAGTAACACTTGGTAGCACTTTTTCAAGATATTGTATTTAGAAAGATTTCAGTCTAATTCTTGTTCATTGTAGTTGTAAGCAATTATTACTACAAAAGAAGAGACTGAAATAAGTTATTTTGACCAAATAACAGAAATTATTAAGTTTTTCAATTAAACTAAAGCTCACCTCAAGATCTGGTTGTATTTAGCCAAGCGCTCAGAACGACAAGGAGCCCCCGTCTTGATCTGGAGATGATAAAATCATTTATTTGTTTATTTATTTTTTTAGTTTTAGTTCTAATTTATGTTTCCTAAACACATGATTGACTGCTGGCGACCAGCTTCAAGTCTGTAACTTATTATCCATTCCAAAAAGGTGAAAGTTCATCATAGATATTATCTGTTTGCATGAATATATGTCTATTTAAAGCCTGAACATTGCTCTGTATGTTACCTGTCCTGTGCACAGTCCGACCACCAGATCAGCTATGAAGGTGTCCTCAGTTTCCCCAGAGCGGTGGCTCACCATCACACCCCAACCGCTCTCCTGGGCCATCTTACACCTGCAGGGTGCCGAGACATTTCATTGGAATGTCACCATCATACTGATAACTGTGGGGGGGGAATGATGTCAACTTACGCCTTCATTGACTCTGTAACTGTTCCAATCTGATTAACTTTGAGGAGCAGACAGTTGCAGGCCTTTTCCTCCACCGCCTTGCAGATGCGGCTGGGATTCGTTACAGTTAAATCATCTCCAACAACCTGGATGTCTGTACTCTCTGTGAAGTTGGTCCAGGCCGCCCAGTCGTCCTGGTCGAACGGATCCTCAATAGACACCACTGAATAAACAGGTTTTCATTAGGCCCATAGTGCGTTATAGTACAAATAACACCCCATATCCATAAGCTTTTGAAAAACGATTTCAATATTAAAATTCAGGCTTTTTGTCACAAGTAGTTGAATCACCTCAATTAGTTTCAGTGCAACTAAAATATGTAATGGCTTCTAAATTAGCCAGTCAAGTAATGTGCTGAGGTGTTTTAGCTTCCCAGCCTGTATTTTCTTCCTAATATTTTATGTACTAATAAAGAAACATTTTCAAATAGGCAAGTTTTTTTTAAAATAATTTGATTTTAAGTTCCACACAAAAATCAGCAAACAGGTAAATTCTTGAATAATAAATAGTCTGGGGTCCACTGTATGCCAGAAAGTTAAAATCTGATCTGCTCAAAGAACACCTTTTTCCAGCAAAAAGGCCTGTAGAAACTTTCACAGGTAACCTCTAAAGTTGTCTGGTTGCAGTGGATTTTCTGTAGGGGTATCAGAGCAAAGTGGGCTAAAAATGAATGCATGACACACTTTTGAGGTCCTTATTTCCAAGTTATGTGATAATTTGCCTTTCTGTGTCAAATAAATTCACTCTTAAGCACAATAGAGGTTATCATAACAGATTGCATGGCACTGGTTATCCTCAATCATTTTGTAGTTAAATAATTAATTAATCAATGTGTAAAAAGTTACATACCTGGATAATCCTTCACAAAGCTCCTGTAGAGATCTGCCAGCTCATCTGGTGTGATGTAGCGACTCGGGTCGTCAGGCGACTTGAAGTCCAGGTCGTATTTTCCGTCCCGGTAGAACTCGGATGCAGCTACGTCCATGCCGATCACGACCTCGTCTGTGTACCCAGCTTTAGCAATGGCCTCCTTCAGGAGCTCCAGAGCTTCAGGGTTTCACAGCAAACGCAAGCACATGTGGAAAAATGAAACATTTCACTGTCAACATGGTGTTGTGACTTTTCTGTTGCTTTTTGCAATTAAAATGACAAATGTGAACATTAAAGTCTTCAGGGAACTGAATTGTATGTAGACTTATGTCAGTCTCATGTTTCTGTAGTAGCATTTTGTCAAAAACTTGTTGGGATAGTATCACTAGTAAGAATTCCCACCCTCTTTATTTTCCAATATGTTTGGAGCAAAGCCGCCTTCGTCGCCCACATTCGTGGCATCCTGTCCATATTTCTTCTTGATGACATTTTTCAGGTTGTGGTAAACCTCTGCTCCGATACGCATGGCTTCTTTGAAGGTGCTGGCCCCAATGGGCAGGATCATAAACTCCTGCATGGCGAGCTTGTTACCAGCGTGAGAGCCGCCATTGATCACATTGAAGGCCTGGTGGTGAAGGAAAAGAGAAGAGACACAAAGCCTGTAGTTAATTGAAAGACAGGAAACCTGTGAATGTGTGTTTGCTGCTTAATGGAAAGTCTCACCGGCACGGGCAAGATGACCTCAGGGTTACCTGCCAGGTCCGCAATGTGGCGGTATAGGGGAACTCCTTTTTCTGCAGCGCCAGCTTTGCAAACAGCCAGAGAAACACCAAGGATGGCGTTTGCACCAAATTTGGCTACAATAAATTAAATGAAATTCATGCATTTAGATTATTAGTGAAAGCTTAGCAGAAAGACAACAAAATACACAAATTTTATACACACAAGACTTCAGCTAAAATTGAACAAGAAATTGAAGATAGTGATAGATGAAGTTACACACAGATGGTTTCTTACATTTGTTCTCGGTGCCGTCCAAATCGATCATCATCTGGTCAATTTTCTCTTGATCAACCACTGATACATCCTGAAGAAACAGGAAGTATCACACATCTGATTTACAGTATTTGATATACAAATCAAATACAGGGAACATAACTGCTGTCTTACCTCACTGACAAGTGCAGGGGCGATAGTTGAATTAATGTGTTCGACAGCCTGGGAGACGCCTGTTATGAGGAGTTAATTATGCTCTCACTGCATAATGCACAAGTCACTCAAAGGGACAAATTACAAAACACATTACACCTTCAGTGCTCCTAATTTGCACCAAATGCATGAGTGACAATATTTTAGTTTAATAAAGAAGTTAATCAGAGTCAAAAAATCCACCCTGTATTGATGCCAGAGCCCATCCAATATTGTACATTAAAGGAATTTGATTTGGGGGCCTTCCAGCTAGCATCAGCGACTACAGCTTGACTAAAGGTGCATTTCCACTGCAGGAATGTGTAAAACAACCAAGGTATAAAGTATAATAACATATTTTAAAAAGATAGAAAATCTTTACTGTCTAACTTCATGGAATAAAGTGGAACATTTTCAACATCAAAAATTCTTCCTTGATAACCAACTAATTTAAGTTTGCACAAAATTCAGTTCAGTGCAACTAGGAGGCCCCCGTTGGTTTGGAGGGTTTCTTATGCCTTCGATTGTCTGATTAATGTCCTATTTTGCTCTCCATTCACCACGCACAGATGTATAAACAATTGCAAAGCAAAGTTTCTAATGAGATAGTATTGATTGCATAATTCTTTAGTTATCAAATGGACATGAAAACATTCCCTTTCATTTAAAATGCAGTGTATTTGTCTAATAGTAGAGACAACAAAGAACACGAATGAGAGGAAGCACACAGATACATGAAATAGATGTGAATATTTAAATTATGAGGGAAATAAAGCCTGTCAACATTTTAGGCAAAGGCACAAATTCATCAAGTTGTTTCCAGCATTAAACAACAATAATGACACAAAGACCTTTCCCCAGGAAGCGAGACTTGTCATTGTCTCTCAGCTCCAGAGCTTCATAGATCCCAGTAGAAGCACCGCTGGGAACAGCAGCCCGAAACAGACCTGGAAATCATCCAGAGGAACAAGAACACCAAACACAATGAGTAAACAACTTAAAAAGCTACATTTTCCCCCCAGAAGATTTATATTTTTAACTGAGCCGCACTGTTGCTGTATTCGAGTTTATCAGGAGGATGCTACATGATAACGGTGGTGACAATGCAGTGTGCATAAAGTGTGCAAAAGCAGCAATATAATATAAAGTCAGGTTGCTGCTTAACAAGTTTCTAGACAATTGTTTAGTTTCCAGAAACAGACAGACAGATGTTCAATCAGATGTTCCAGATTTCTTTGCATTATTTCCCACAGGTTGAAAGTCTATGGCAGTGTAGCACTAAAGCAATACTGACCAACTTTTCCTAAAAGTTTTGCAAGCAGTTTGTTGGAAAAGCAATTAAAGTGCTTTTGGGGAGTTCACGTAAATGATGGGTGAGAAATTGGAACACATCCAAAGTTCAATTATAGTTTATCATTATAAGAACACATTGTCAATAAAATTTACATTCTGAAATCCAGGAACAGAAACTTATTGAAGCAAAGTGTGCAGGCCTACCTTTATCAGTATAAAGATCAACCTCCACTGTGGGGTTTCCACGAGAATCAAAGATCTCTCTGGCGTGGATCTTAATAATAGACATGGTGCACACCTGAAGATGAGACACAGGTACACTTGTCAATACTGAAACAAACAAACAAAAAGATTTCAATGAAGTTATCAGTAGGTAATAATAATTACTGAACCTCTTCCTCTACCTGCAGTACTCAAAAATATCCTGACCTCACTGCAAGCTTAGGAGAGCCAACAGACAAACTGCTACTTTAATTGGATTAGGTTTGTTCTGCTGATGAGTCACATGGATGGCAGGATAATGAACTTAGCCCATCTGTCAGAGAACTGGAGGCTGTGAAGAAGGGTGTAGCTGCTATTAGAAAGCTTGGATTTATAGTTCTTAACTTTAAAGTTTAAAACAGAACTCCTGTCACTCCATAGCCACTCTCCAACTAATAAATCATGATATCCCTTTTCATTACATCCCTATATAACCCCGGCAAACAGAAAAAAATTGTTCTCAATTAAAATTTTGCACACAAAGGAGCAGGAAAACACAGGTGTAGCATATTAAACTGCTGAAGATATGGAATTTCAATTGAGGTCTGTCAGAAAAACATATTCCAACAAAAAGTGAAGGACATTTTTGCTCTTCTAGGTCTACATTGTGAACAGCTCACTTTTACAAAAACAGCTTTCAATAAGTTACACAAATTGTTGTCCTCTGAAAACCAGAAGTAGCAGAGCATTTTGCTCCTAACATAAATATCTGGCTAAAATCCTTTTATTGGGTCTGGCAGGGTGCGGCCGTAAAAAGCAATACATGTACGGGGATCTTAGATCTCCATGCTGTCTGGGGTTTGAGTCCGACCAACGACCTTTAGCTCATGTCTTCCCCCTCTCTCATAAAACCTTTTTGCCTGACAACTGCAAAATAAAGGCCACTGGAGCCAACAAAACCTTAAAAAAATATTTTTACACATGGAACAGGTCAGTAAAGATCTAGCAAATGGGGATGGTCTTAAATTATGCAGTTTCAGAAACGTCATGTATTTGATCTGTATTCTGAACTAAATTATTTCACACAGACAAGAAGCAGGTTTACTTCCAAAACCAGTATTTTATTACTATACAAGAATAATGTGACATTTACTGCCAAAGATTACATAACATTATGTTGCAAATGCAATAATTCAAGAAAACAGTAAGTATGTAAAAAAAACTATGCAGTGGCATTGAATTGATTGATAAGTTGAAGCTATGTCCTGCTTCACATCTTGGTGTTTCATAATTTGCTTTGTTATGTTGACAAATATTTTCATGAGTTAAAATGTGTACGGTTTTAAACAAATAACACTGTTGCAAGTATTTCTCTAAGAGGATCATATCTCTATGGTGTCACAGGTAAAAAAAAAAAAAAAAAAAAGCATAAAATAAAAAATATAAATTTTATGAGTTTGAAAGGATATAAAATCTTTCAAAAAATAAAAAAGTGGCATGCATTAGCATTTTTCTCCTTATATTGTGACGTCACAAAATAAAATTCAGAGAAACAATTGACTTCCAAAGTAATTTAATGAGCCCTTAGGTTAGGAGGACACTCGGCTGCACCCGGATAACATATTTGGTTTTAACCCTCTCAGGCTCAAATTACTGGCAAAGACTGGATAAGTTGTTGCAAATCTGCAACACCTGCCTGGAGAGGGTTAAATTAAACTGCATAAAATGCTTTTTGCACACTTAATCGGACTTTGAGCAGAGGAGCAACGGGGGGTCCTAAGCTTTTGGCAGCAGAAACAGAGCCCCATTCTTGTCTTTTTCTCTGCCTTGAGATACAATCTCTGCTCCTCCAGCCTGCAGCTTTGGCAGGAAGCCACTTCCTCTGATATTTTCTGCAGAGGTATTTTGAATGAAAAAAAATTGCCAACACAAAGCGAGCTTTGTGTCAACTGGCTTTGGTCGCTATATCTGTACATATTTTCTTAGGTTTGAGCAGACCCTGATAAACGTGTTGCGTCCTCACCCTCTAACCAGGTTTAGTGTGAAATATTGAAATGCTGCAATTTGTGGTAAAACATAGGATTCATCGTCGATGGACTGGCAACCTGTCCAATGTGTCTGTGCCTCTCGCCCGTTTGACCGCTGGAGATGGGCTCCAGCACCCCTACTGACCCCGGTGGGATAAGGATGTAACAAAATGGACTCATTATTTACCATGTTTTACAACAATAGTCAATATGTTTATTTATAACCACACCTTTATAATATAATCTGTTATTTTTAGATTACCTTACTCTTATTTGTAATCTCAAATGTAGTGTGAACCTCATATCTGCCTTAAAAGTGTGTCTGTAGTACAATAAGCTTTAACCTGCGCAGACAGAAAACACATACGCTCTCAATTTGGAGTCTGTGTTAATTTAAAATAATCAAGGTCTTACTTTCATCTCTGAGAAAATGAGAAGTTTTGGAAATTTACTCACTTCAAACCAATGTCTGATTTACATTCAGCAGTTTTTAGTTTTTATTACTTTTATCAGATTCAGGTTATTTCATTGACCATTGTGGGTTTTACATTTATTAACAGAGAGGTACCTACAAGTTTTAAATGATTTTTTGTGTCCTGCTTCTACACAGTCATACAGTAAGATCCTTCATATTGTTTATAGCCTCTCTTCAAACAATGGATTTAGTTAAATGAGCAAATGTGAGGAAAATACAAAAAACAGCTAAGCTTTATTTCAAGCTAATGAGGTTCATTATATGGTTGATTAAATTTGACAGTATGTGTGAACTCAAGAGACTGAATGTGAGCACCTTAGAGAAGTGAATCAAAAGGTCTTTAAAGTTTAAAGGTTTGCACATTAGACAACCCAGGTTTTGAATGTTTTTCTTTTCTTTTACCTGTAGCAGATTTATTTGTTTTCCTGTACAGGATACGTGTCACGCTAAGAGTGGAAAAAGTTTGTAAATTATTTTTCATGGTCTAATTTTTATGTCATGAAGACTGAACATTTCAACAGGGGTTGATTCAGTAGATCTAAGAGATTTATTTAGCTGAATATCAGTTGTATTTTGTTTTCCTTCCCTCAGGCACATTCAGTGAGGGAAGCCTCCTCGTTTCCCATTTCCCTTGACATCCCCGGAAGATCATCCGCAGGCTGGGTGCTCATCTTGATGCGCTGGGAAAAGTAGGCAGCGACACAAAAGACTGAAGGTTTAACATTATAAGTGTTTTGATATAATATGAAATATCAACTACTAACCTCCCAGATAGTTCCTTTTCCGCTGGCCAGTTTCCACACCATGTTGAGTGGGATCATAGACAGCGAAGACAAGGACAAAAACCAGCCAATGCAATAAGCCCACCATGGATACACATATGAATTGTTGAACTTCATTGGGGTGTATCTCAGGAGCAAAAATACAAAGGATCCCTTTAAAGGACAATGAAAAAGAAAGAACATTGTGGGATCAAAGTTAAACTTGTCATGTGGAACCAGAGATCCTGTCAAGTTACTTACAAAGCACAAAAGAGGGATGGCATACAGCCAGCAGTACTTGATAAGTGCCAGAGGTTTGTACCCAATCATGTCTTTGATGTTGTCAGAGAACCGTCCAGCTCCTGCAGGAGAGAGAAAGAGAGAGAGAGAGAGAGAGAGAGAGAGAGAAAGACTGCTTTATTGTTGAGAGGAAAATATAATGATGTGTGCAAATAGATCTGTTTTGCACACATCAAAAGAGATCCATTTTTCCCACCTAAAACGAGATGTTTAAAAGGTTGTTAAATAAAATAAACTTGTTTTTAATAAATCTATTTTTAACATTATTAATATCTCTTTTTCACCTCTCACCGTTCCCTTCACCTCACATGGCAGAAAGACCCACCGAGGTGCTAATCCGTTTAGTTGTTTTTAATATTTCAGTTATTTCTCTGCGTCTTTGAGTGAGTTTAGGTGTCAGCACTTCCTATGCTAAAAATGTTTAAAAAACTAATAAAATGAACTATAAACTGAATAAATAATTATAGCGTCATTCATTTTATACACCCTCTATTTTGTGTGAAAATACACATCTGCATGGGCTTTTTAGATATCTTTGGCAAAAATGTCAGTATAAGTCTGATGGTGGATTTCTCAATATCAAATTTAAAATAAAAACATTGAACACTTAACCCTGAAGTAAGCCTGACTGCTAGGCTAAGGGACATTTTTCTGGAATTGAAAAAACATTTTTTTAAGCCCTGTAGGTCTTTCTCACATTTCTCTGGTGTTATTTTGAGTGAATCCTAGTTGGATAAAATAATAACCACAAACATGACAGCTGTTTCTTACCATAAATCCATCCAATAATCACTGACTGGAAGATTGCCATCATAAGAAGTGTGGGTCCGCTGCACACATAGTGATCAAAGATCTGCAGAATGTAAATTCCTGCCTGAAATCAACATGAGGTCAAGTTTTGATGGAACAGTTATTATCTATGAGGATCACGTTTCCTAATATGGCACCTGATTGGTCCAGAAAACAGTCAAAACTGTTTCTTTAGCCTCACCTCTGACACGAAAAAGAGGCCAAACATGAAACTACAGGAACAGATCAGCAACAGCAAAAGCTCTCTGCGGTATCCCTTCCTGATCCTGGAAGGACAGACATCTGATAATGAGGTAATGATGCTTTCCAATCCAATAAACTACAAGGGAGAGATTCACACAGAGAGGATTTACGCTGAGGATGCATTTTATGACACACGTTGTTTTAAAATAAATTTAAGACCTTGCTATTGACCTGACTGTCGACTCCCAAAAAGATAATTATGGAGAAAAAGCAGATGGACCAGAACTGAGGCCAAGGAAGGAGAGTTACAGCTTGTGGGTAGACTATAAAGACGAGTCCAGGACCTGCAAAATAAACCACAAAGGAAATGATTTATTTAGTTTCTAGTATTGTGGGGCTGATATTAAAAGCATGGCGGCAAAAACCAGATTTATATCTGTACCTGATTCAGCAACAGTGGAAATGTCGACACCCTGCTTTTGTGACATGTACCCCAGAATTGAGAAAACAGCAAATCCAGATAAAAAACTGCTTCCACTGTTTACCAAGCAAAGATAGAAGGAATCCCTGCAAAAAGTAAAACACAAGATGTAAACAGACTGGCAACCATATCACAAGTGAAGTTGCTGTAGGAATAAACTATTAGCTTTTCTGACACAAACTAGAGCCATAAAGACTCCTTGAAGGTGCTCACCTGTAACAGTCATTGTTATACTTGTTGTAGCTCCCGAGAGTAGTCAAAAATCCCAAGCAGAGAGCAAATGAATAAAATATTTGTGTTCCAGCATCCATCCAGACCTATAACACAGTCAAAACAAGTCTGTCTAATGACTCTCAAAATAAATTAAAGGGACATGGAAAGCGGGCTGCTTGAGTCAGGGTACCTGTGGATCAGCGAGCCGTGCAGGATTGGGGTACATATAGTACTTTATACCATGTAAGGCTCCGGGAAGAGTCACTCCTCTGACTAACAGCAATACTAACAAGAAGAGGGGGAATGTAGCTGTGAAGTAGGTCGCCTGCATAAAATAATAAAAATAAAAAAAAAAACGTCATCCATCCTGTTAGCAAGATAAACTTAAAAACATTAGCTGGAAAAAGCTGTTGTTTTTTCTGAAGTTGTCGGCTTCCATGTCTGTCTAATTGCTGCCTTTCCAAAAGGTTGTGATGCACCTTCTCCTCCATGACAAGACGTCATTTATCTCCAGTACACAGTTGATGGTTATCATAATATCCTTTGTAAAAAGAAGCTAAAACACACACCCTGCATTGCACAGCTTCTCAGAGAAAGAGAAGCCTCAATTTACATATAAGTGAAACCAAACTCTCATTAATTATTGATCGTTTTAATTTGTATGTTTGTGTGAATAAGTACTGGAGACATTGAAAAATGCAATAAAACAGGCTAAAAGCATTGGTTACTTTATTGAATCTAGATTATTTTTCCTCTGAGTTATCAAACTAACATACACAAAAGATGATTCTTACATCCATCCATCCCTCCAGTGTAATTCTGGTTTTACCTTTCCAGTGGATCTCACTCCCTTCCAAACACAGAAATAGCAGATAATCCAGGACAGGAGAAGGCACAAAGAAAGGTCCCATCGTATGTTTCCCAACGTCTCTATGCCAGTGGAAATATTTAAAACCCGCCGCCTGTAACATTAGATGCACTTTAAGGGCACGTACAGAATTGTTTTTAAAATGTTCACTTTTTTAGTACAATACATTTTTACTCATGAATATGAGCCCTGAGAGCTACCTTAAAAAGCTCAATTACACTTAAAATGCAATTATTTTTCCACTATAGTATATTATAATTGTCATTGTTTTTCTTTAAACAAATATATAAGGGGGCAAATACTGCATAAAATAAAAATAAATATGCATTTTATGGATCTAATCAATTTGACACTCAGAACAACTGATTTGTAATATGATTCTTGGAATTGGAAAATATATCTTTGCAAAATATTTTGTGTTAACAGATAAAGAAGTTGCAATACACAATAACCTGAGGTGTCATGTGGGTTTAATCAGTTGCATGTCCTGACTGACAGATCAAAAAGGTTCACAACAAAATGTCTAATACCAAAATTTCATCTTCATCAGTTTACAAGCCCTGCACCCAAATGTGTCATTTAATGTTCTTAGTATCTTTGGTATAGTGGAGTTTACCCATATTTTCACTGATTAGATAAAATTTCAAACAAGAGGGAGCTAAGAATCCTTTGAGTGATAAAGAAGGTTTGTGTTTGTCAAAAAATGTTCCAGGACTTACTGCCAAAACTCCAGAACAGAGGATGACAAAGATGCATTCATTGAAGAGGTCCAGTTGGCAGAGCCATTATAGTGGTTTAGTACCACACAGTTATCTGAAATATGTCAAAAGGTTTTAGAATATGTATGCACAGTGAAATTATTCTAAAAGGATAAAAATAGCTATGTGGTTTGTCACATAGCAAAAATAAACTTCAATGTATTTTATTGCACTTTATCCAATAGATGAGCACATTTACATTGCTGCGACATGGAAGGAAAATAATACTAATATAAAAACACAAAGTCTAATATGTGTGTATGTATTCAGTCCTCCTGCCTTTTGCCGTGTCCCTGTCAGCTTCAGTAGAGTTTCTGCCTCTCTGAAAATCAGATTTTGAACTTTAACTAGATCTTCCTAACACACAAACCAAACATGCCTTCATCTAAACTGTATTGTGCCTGTTTCTGTGTTTGTGGTCTTGTTCTGCTGGAAAGTTCATCTGTACCATGTTTTTTTCCCCAGGATTGGCATAGATTTTGCTCCCTTCATCTTCACTATGAACTGTGATGCATCTTCCCACCATATTTCACCTTTGCAATGGTGTGCTATTGGGGCAGATATTTATACATAGTATTTTGCATGTAACACAAAATGTTCATATTTAGTCTAATATGATCAGAACACCTCTCATATTCCAACTCTTACATTAGTGACAGCTTTGTGCTGAGCTCGACTAATAAACGTCTAAGGCGCAAATCTCTCACACTGTGGATCTTTTGGCTCTGATGTTGGATTAAATAATTCTCTGCGAGACAAAACTGATGTTTGATAACCTAACTTTGATTTTGCCCTCTGGGAATCAAAAAGATGTTTGTTCTGTTTTTTTATATATATAATTCTATTTATGTTGGACTGTCATATTAAATTCACACAAAATACATAAATATTTCTTGTCTGAGTTAACAAGACAAATTGTGGAAAACTTCAATGAGGGTGAATACTTTTACATGCCTCATAAGTCTAAACCCTTTAAGATTTTTATTTTACCTGTTACAGTCTTAACAGCGTACTGCTATTAAATTCAGTGTTGTGTTTTATTTCAGAGCAATGTGTCATAGTTAATGAATTTACCGGTGTTCCACACGTTGTTGCAGCTTGTCCAGGGCAACTCTGTGGAGAACGAAGCGAAGAAGTAGAGGAAAGCCCAGGCCAGAACTACGATATAGCTGACACTAGCATAAAAAATAATCATCTGGCTGGCATATCCCAATCCTAGAAATAACCAATAACATAATTATCGTTTTTTTTCTTTAAGTTTACTGCATTTCATTTCAATTATTACACTCTTTGTGAACTTGCTTACCTTCAAACAAGGGGCAGACCTTTCTCCAGCACATGATTCCCCCCTGACTGGTGTACTGACCCAGTGATGTTTCCAGTATGAACATGGGAATTCCACAGGTAACAAGAAAAAGTCCATAAGGAATGAAGAATGCCCCTGGAAATGCCAATAGATGTTAATAAGAACTGTGAACATATAGTCAGACCAAAAAGCAGTCTTCAAAGAATGACTTCAGTCATTAAGGCAAAGAAAAAAACTATGAAAACCAACCTGACTATGTGAAAGGTTCCCCATTTGTTAAATAATAAACAGCCACTAGATGGCACTGTTTTAATAGTTTCAAAGAATCTGACATGTCGCAATTAGGCTTAGTGTTTTCATTTTGATGTTTGAAATTTGAGGTAACATGTCAATCTAGGTCATTAGATCCTGCAGGCAGTAATTAAAAAAAATAAATCCTAAATTCTTGACACAAAAGAGACTGAGGTCTTTACAGTCTTATGGTTTCATATCCTCTATAAAGGAAGTCTCTGAGTCTCTAGTCCATTTCTCAAGAAATATTAACTATGAGTTAATATTTAGTGCAAAGAGTAATAATGAGGTTTGATGAACAGCTACAATTGTAGGCTAAATATTATGTTTCTTACTCCCTGTATTAAGTGCTAAAATAAGTTTTGTGAAGCCATTAAAAATCTATAGATACTGTGACATCCACGATAAAACGCCGGTGTGAATTTGGCTTCTGTGTGGCTGACTTAGTTACTTATACAAATAAAAAAGAAGACAAATCTTGATTGAAAGAAAAGCATTTTGAAATAAAAACTAGTATCATTGTACTATTATTATAGTAGTAGTAATACTACAATTAAAATCAAATTTCACTAGTAATAATGCATTTCTTTCAGTGATTTGTCTATTTTCTCATGCTAAGAGCAAATACAACATTAAATAAAATCTTACATAGCATGTTAGTACTGTGTCATAGTCTTGTTCACATTTAACAACATTACATCCAACTTAAATACTAAAAAGCTAGACTAATAAAAATAGGAAATGCAATTCAAAACATAATGATATTGTGTAACATACTACCGTGCTTAAACACGCTCAGGGTGGCGAAGAAGCTGGTGCCTATTTCCAGCGAGAAGCGTGGTACGCAATAGACAACTCAAAAAACCATTGCACATTATGAACAGTAATTAAAAAACAAAAAGAATATTAGCAAAGAGTTGATTTAATTTTGTAGCTCAAAACACTAAGTGAACCACATTATAAAGAATATTCACATGCAGATTAATGTTTTTGAGATTGTTTTTGTTAACTCTGATTTTCTGCATACTTGTAATGCAAAGATTAAAATTACATCAGATTGTTTTAATACAAATTTGTGAATTTAATAGAAAGAATGTTTAATACTGGAAGGTTATTTTCAGATAGTATTTTAATCTCTCAAGCGAGCCTCATTAAATTACATATTCCAATTTGTTGAATATGTATGTATTTTATTTTAAGAATTCTGATAAATGCCTACAATTGAAATTACTATTATTATTGATAAGCTCTTTCCTAATTAATTGGGGAGTTTTTTTCTTAAAAGAGATGTGTTCAGCCTTTTAGTTATTTATTTCTGTTTGAATAAAAAAATGGCACTTGGAATTGGTCAACCCAACATCTCACAAAAAATAAACAGAAATAAAGAATCCAATTTTAATTTTAAAAATTGCTGTTTAATCCATATGTTTCAACATGTTTTAATTTCATATGGATGAAATTAAAACATTGTGAACTTGTCTAAATGACTTCATATGCTAAAAATACAATAACTATAATAATATAATAACAGTTGTAAATAACCAGCTCTTAAACACCTTTTGTGCGTAAATTAAGTGAAAAAAGTCAAAGAGAAAAAGATACCACAGAAAAGAGATTTTTTGGGAACAGTGTCTTTTCTAATGTCTTTTTAATTTAAAAAATTAAAATGGCTTGTGAAAAATATTAACAACCATTTTTTTTAAAATATAAGAGATCAGAATAACTGTTAAATAGAGGAAAAAGTGTTACATATTCATAAAAAGTCAAACTGGGTTAATCTAACCACTATGTATTGCACATGGTGAAGATTAAAATTACATTAAATTAGATGTTTTTGTAAGAACACAGAAAACAATTTCATAACCTTCAATTAACACATTAAAAGTGACAAAACAACACTTACCTCCACCATTCTTGTAGCAAAGGTATGGAAATCTCCACACATTTCCAAGTCCCACAGTGGCACCAGTCACAGACAGAATAAACTCCTTTTTGCTCTCCCACTTGCCGCGCTCCTTCACAGACGGCAAAGCCGCCTTTGTGGGGAAGTGGCACAGCTTCCACAGAGAGCCAGCCATCCTCAGAGGCTGACAATTGTACAGTGACTAATGTAGCTCTTCCACTTGCTCAATTGTCTTTCTGAGAATCAAGGCAGAATCATGGGTTACCTAACAGTTGCCTAATTGACAGGCTAGCCTTTAATGAAACCACAAGAGGGACCTCTGTCTGCTTCCCTGTACTTGATTTCCAGCATTATAAACCACAAAGTGGCACAGGGGGATTTTTATTTAAGGCTTCCAAACATAGTGCTGCTGTATTTGATTGCATGAATGTTGACCTCTATTTACGTTCGAGTGTCTAATAACCGCAGAGCTATGCATATTTTGATATCTTTACTGAATGTGTTAACGGTTCAGTATTTTTCTGTGCAAGCAACAACATTCGTCAAATTCACTTTTGTGTCTTTGTGCAATAACGATTCAGTAAATCTAAGCCTAAGAATAAATGAACAATGAATAGGTTGTTTTTTTCTATGACATTCACGGTATTGTTTTACAAGGCTGATTTTTTTTAATCTACAACAATTAAAGTTTCATAAATGGCGGAAAAAGATCCAAAAACTGCAGTTAACCAGAAAAACTCTTTAATTCTTTTCACATATTTCAATTCCCTGTAAGATGTCTCTAGATATCAGATTTCTAAACTCACTTGAGGGCTTTCAATCATTCTTATTTCTCAGAAAACATTTTTGTGCAGTTTAGTATTTCAAAGTCACAGCAGGGAACACCTTTTTGATCCCCTGGTGAAGACAGAGTAACCCTCCTGTTGCAGCCGGTAGATCGATTAAAATAATCCCTCCTTTCTGCATCAATATTTCAGTAATGTCCATGACACTGTGTATGCAACAAGTTGCTAGTCAGTAATTAATAAACCTTTTATGAAGTCTTACACGTTGATAACCTTTTGGTCTGTATAAAACATCTGTCTGGGCTTCTTTTATTTTTAGGTTTGTCAAAAATGTAATTTCCCTCTTACAGAGAAATGAGCTGAATGAAAGAAATCAAACAAGGACTGAATGAGAAGGATAATATTCATAACATTACTTCCTAATGTCCGAAGACAATCGTATCTGTGCAAATCATATTTCATCTGCCCCAAAGATTTAGATTAAATATTGTTCGCTATATATGGTGCATCAACAAATTAGAATGTCATGTAAAAGTTCATTTATTCCGACAATGCAGATCATAAAGTCTTAGTTTTCTTCTGCTAATTTGGATAATCATATGGTAACTTAAAATACACTTGCTCAGAAGATAGAAATATTAGTTAAAATGAATTACAAAAAGGACTTTTAATGCAGACATCTTGTGCAATGTGTTACACATTTCTTGGAAAAATATAGGCTTGACAGTTGCACGGCACAAAGTCTTGCACCCTCCCTCAAGAGGGTACGCTAAGGAAGGTCAAAACAAAAATGGTGAATGTTCAGAGTGCTGTAACTAAACATATAAATGTAAAGTTGGGTGGGAGGTATGGATAACACAAAGAGAGGGCTGTCACCAATGATCCAAAGCTTCTACAAGAGACATCTAACCTCAGACAGTCTCAAGGAAAAGTAAACTTTCTGCCTTTTTAAATAGAGCTCTTATGCCTAGTACAGAGAACGCAGCAGTCAACATTCCTCTCTGTTATATTGATCAATGTCAAGTATTAGCTGGAGTTAAGCATGAGTGCGACCGTGGAAAAAAGCTTTCTGAAAAATAGATTGCCCTGTTTCTATGTCCTGTTCTGTCAGGACAGAGAACGTGTTTCCAGAACTGGGAAAACAGATGTTTTCTGGTCAAGAAACCATACACTGTTCGCCTCTGAACTACTTCTGCATACTTTGTGCTATTCAAACATTCAACTTTTACCATATTTTGCTCATTCAGGGCATTATTGCTATCGTATTTTCTGGACTATAGAGCACACCTTACTATCAGTCGCACCTACAAAAAAAAAAAAAATGGAATCGCACCTGTATAAGCTGCTGGTATCTCCTTATGTTTAAGGCATATCTGGTTTTTTGTTTTTTTTAGTTGCACCAATAAAAGTGTGACCTTAAGAAGCTGACCACTGAAGGAAAACACACAGTAGCCCCTGTTGCAGAAGACGGGCCGTCACGGTGCATAACCTCACACCGACTGTGATGTAGGGTCATGTGAGACAGTGATGTGTAAGTTCCTGGAGTGGTGGCAAAGGTACTAAAGATTATTTTTGATAGGGCCATGATCAGCTAACAACAGGTGTTGGGTAACTTCAGCATGCTGGCTGAGGGGGGAGGAAGCTTTTTCTAACACCACAGAGCCAGATGCTCTGCTTCAGTCGAGCGCCAATACATACATACATATATATATGTGTGTGTGTGATAGAGAAAGACCCAAGTTGTTCCAATGTGAAAGCTGAAATGATAATGAATAAACTCAACTAAACTATTGCATAATTATGTTTTAGGTTGTGCAGCTGTTAATTTTCACTCTTTTTATTTATCTTTTGTGCTTTTTTGTTAAAAACTGTTGTGATACTGGAAGTTTTCAATGTAAAACATCGAAGACCTAAATTCTTGTCATCAATTCATTGCACTGGAGTCCAGCATATTAATCAATCTGCTAAAATCCATTACAATTAATCTACATATAGAGCACAGGACAAAAAGAATTCAGGTTGTGAAATAGTAAAACACCTCTGTCAGATCTTGAAGCCGCTATTTTACCAGACATTGTGATAACAGGACAACTTGATGGATTAAAACGTTTCCAGGTCATGAGGTGTTCCTTTGAAGACATGGTTAAGGTCAGAATACCAAACATTTGGTTAAAGTTACAAAGTAATCTTTCACATGACAATCATGACAACTCAGAGCCCCTGGTTAACCTAAAGTTGTATGAACACACCAAAAGGTACATTGCCTAAAAAAAATATTCACCCCCTTGGTTGTTTCACCCTTTTCCTTGCTCTTGTATGATCGCATTAGTCCTGTGCTCAGTTCGATGCACTGACTTACAAGTGCTCAGAGATAAGACTTTAGAATAGCTCTGCTTGTTGATAAGTGCCTTTGAGATCTAGTGCCAAAGTACATTTTCTACATATTAGAAACACATGAACCAGCTCAGACTCTGAGAATGTCAGCCAGTGGTCTCCTGCTGGTGCCAGAGTCAGAACCACACACTGTGAGGCCACGTTTCAACGTTCAGCTCCTATCTGGGACAGTCTTCCTGAAGAAGTGAGACTTTTATCATCTTTAAATACAAGCTGAAGACAGTTTGTGGGAGCTTGACTGCCAAACATTTAGCTCCATCCATCTTCCCATCAACTCTAAGCAGTTTGCCCAGTCTGATGACTGGGCAAACAGTCATCAGACTGTTTGCCCAGTCTGATGACTGGGCAAACAGCTCTGGTGAGTTTCACCACTGATTATAATTATAGGGAAGCAGCATTCACAAACAACACAGAATGAGCCCTGGTGACAAGAAGGCCGTCTTCCTAGCCATGTTTTTACTCTTCTACAAAGAGCTTACAATTTCCCTTCAAGCCACCAGCTGCTCATGGTTTCCGATAAAAGGACTTGCGTTGACATTTGTTTAATAAATTTAAAGCGTGTGATTACTGGTCATCAGAGTAACAAAGAAAATTGTTGATGTTATGTGAAACAGCTGGCTGCTGTCTACTTATGCCTGGTGGGCTTGAATGCTCAGGACTTTTCCAAAATGTGCGAGTATGAGCTCACAGAAAGCCCCCTCTGTTTCAAACCTCTGAGGAAAATATTCCTGAATGCATGACACCAAGAGATGTACAGTCAAAGACGGGACGTGAGCCATCAAGAATGGAACACAGGACAATTGAAGGAAAGGCATGCATGGTAGTCTTGTCTATAAAGCACAGCTGCAAACGTTTGCATTGAATATTAAACTATTAACTATTCAGCCACGTTTCTTGTCCCAGTTAGGCACCAATATAAAGATTGTAATTTCTCAGCAGTCGGAAACATTCTGACAAACCAGAGCATTTTATGACTGTAGATCATAAAATCTGCAGTCAACAAAATATTGCTTAAACAGATGGCTTTTCAAAAACATTTTCCCCACATTTACACATCTTTGTTGATGTCTTTCCAGATTTATGCATCAAAGTCTTTTTTGTCTCTGGAATGCAGAACAAAACCAGTTGGTGCATGGTTTTGCAGCTGCAGGCCTGTAATGTGGGTCAGAAGTATTCCTTGGTTGTTTCCCAGGGATCAGACTTCTCACACCTTCTAGCAGAAATCTTCTTAAGATTCTGAAACACTAGAGATCATTGTATTATTTATATCTGTCTTGGCTGTGCTGTTCTTGTGAATTAAACCAAAAATGATCACAATCTTTGATGACTCTACATTAAAAGCAACTTGATTTAGAGGTTACTTCTCTAGAATTTAGTTACTATGTCATCAAATTTATAAAAACATTGGTCCTAACATCAGCCTTTGATATTGAGTATTGCACAGGTCTTATTAACAGACTGAAAGATTTATTTGCCATCTTTGCTTGTCAAAGTTACAATTGATTTTAAAATGTTAGTCTTTAAGAGTACTTAATGGACAGGCCACTGTAAAATGTGCAAAATAAACAAAGTCTACTTACTTTCTTACATTTGGTTAATGCAGCTCAGTGTTGTTGTGATGTATTTTGGTGATTGATAGCTATTCTTGTTTTTTTGCAAACAAATGTGCAAAGTTTGTAGCATGCAAATGGATCCAAAACAACAGACAGCATTTGATTTTTATTTCAAACTGCACAAATGTCAAAATGATATTTGTGTATTATAAACCTGTATGTTGATTAAAAAAACAAAATAAAAAAAAGCTTGAATGCCACTAAGTAATAGATAATGTACATAGATGTAATCCAAAGGTCTCCTTGTCCTACACTTTCCTTTGTTCCTGTCCCACATGATCATGTTCTGCATCTGAAGCCAGTTTGAACACAAATCAAGCATCAAGTAGCTTTACAGTGCAGGAGTCAGGAAGCCAAAGGGACTTTAAACACAAACCTTTCTTTCATGATCCAGAGCTGACATCAGGCAGGATGGCAGGCTGCCTACACATCTGCAAAATATGGCAGAAATAATTGACTCATGCAGAAAAATAGAGACCATAGAAAGCTTACACATATATTCACTCTAAGTAAAACAAAAAACTGGAACATTTAAACTGTATAAACAAGGGATATAAAAAGAATATAATAATAGTAATTAATGATACATAAATTAATTTTACTTACATTTCTTTATTTAAGCAAACTTCAAGGGTTTTTTACATTTATTTTTGAGGATCTTAACAAATGAAGAACTGCTTCAGATATGTAATTGTAAGACTATACATAATTTGTAGCTGGATTACAGAAACTCCTGTGGACAAGGGTTTCTCAAAATGTCCAGGATACATTTCAGCAAAATGTTCAAATCAATGTGTTACCCAACAGAGGGGCTCAAAAACAAAAAATCTGAAAGCAAAATATCTTTTCTGAACTTCTATTCAACAGCACAACTGTGTGTAACACAGCCTCAGTTATTTCTGGACTGCACAAAAAGATCAAGCACACACACAATGTTTATTTTTAATATATAAGATCCTGATAATGTCACTGGTGCATCAAAGATTTGAAATAAGAAAACATTCCTGGACTTGTTTGAATAATACATTTTTCTATCTGAAGCAGCGTTGGTGCCATTTTTAATAATAACGACACCTCTGAGTAGAAGAATGATAGTTTTTCTAAGCGAATTTGAATAACATTGCCACGCGAACCAAAACTCCTCACCAGTTGGTGGCGGTAATGTGAACTGAACAGCTGTTTGCCAATCGCCTTTCTCCAGAAGAAGAAGTCGAGGAAGAAGAAAATAAGCATGTGTTTGTGTGTGACTTTTACCACCAGAGGGCAGTAGACTTCCAGCATCAAGAGGACTCGACAGGAACTGAAAGAAGAAGACTGAAAGCCGCTCCAGGATCGGTTTGAATGAACCACCAGCTTTGATAGTTTGTTCATTTGTTTTGTCGAAGTGGTTTGTTAGGTTTTCTCGGACTTGTGTCCTGCTGTGTGACGTTAAAATGTCCGGGATCCCTCCAGACACGTGGCAGCCGCCCACCGTCGCTTTGGAGACCACGTCAGTATGAAAACACTACATGCTAAACTTGCTAGCTTTACTTTTTGCGTGCACGGAGACGTGCCTCTGAACGCAACTGAACGACGAACGTACCAGTGTTAATATCGTAACTTCATATTTTCACTCCGAGGTGGTGCTGCAGAGCATGATCTCATTTTAACAGATCGACACTAATGGCAGATGATGTTTTTTTTATTGTTGTTTTGTTAAGGATGGGCACGGTTCTGGTGGAGCTTTACTGGAGCCATGCCCCAAAAACCTGCAAGAACTTCGCAGAGCTGGGCAGGAGAGGCTACTACAACAACACCAAGTTTCACCGGATTATCAAAGACTTCATGGTGCAGGCGGGGGATCCTACAGGAACAGGTGGATTTGACACAAAGCAGCCTAAAGAAAGGATGGAAGTTATGCACATCCCTTTATAAATAACTTAAAACGTTCAGAGTCCTTTAACCTCCATTATTCTGATGCTCCTAATTAAAATCAAGTTCTGCCAGGTCCATTAAGAAGTCAGAGTCACTACCAGTCGATAATTTAATTTCAGTACAAATACTGATAATTTTAAAGAGTTTTTCGGGACAAACCATATCATGAAACAGAATCAATGTAGTAGACAAAAAATAAATAAATACCAAGGACCTGTATGTGATTTTTATTTTGGTTGCTTGGCTAAATCTGCAGCTACTGATCTTTGTTTTGACCCCTAGGTCGAGGCGGTGCCTCCATTTATGGTAAACAGTTTGAGGATGAACTTCACCCAGACCTGAAATTTACAGGTAATCCCAGGGAAAAAATATGTCAACACACAGGTGGAATTTATCCACATTCTACATTTAATTTAGAATTTTAAATCAATAAATGTCTTTTTTTTTTTTTTTGCTATACTTTATCTTGTGATTGGCCAAAAGTGCATTGGTTTTTCTGTTAAGATCATTTGCATCTTAAGCATCTGTGAACATCAGAAAACCACCTCTTTTCTTTTTCTTTTATTCCAGGTGCTGGAATTCTGGCCATGGCCAACGCAGGACCAGACACCAACGGAAGTCAGTTCTTCCTCACCCTCGGACCCACGCAGTGGCTCGACGGGAAGCATAGTATTTTTGGAAGAGTGTGCCAAGGCATGGGCGTGCTAAACCGGATTGGGCTGGTGGAAACAAACAGTCAAGATCGTCCGGTCGATGATATTAAAATTGTCAGAGCCATTTTACCTAATTAGACAAAATGCCTCTTTTTAATTTTTTTTTTTTTTATTGCTTTTGAAAATAAATATTAAAACTTCGCACAAGTTTGTATTTTTTTCCTTTCAGTTGATGCTTAGAGACCAAATGAATCACTGAAATTACCAATAGCAGGCAAAATGAAGACATAATATTCCCTCAACGCAACAGAATTATTATCACCACTATGACTTATCTTGAACAAGTAGCTGCCCTCTGGGAAACTCATGCATGTCTTTCTTTTTATGACGGTTGGGAAGCATTCATGTTCATTAGTACTTAAAACATCTGTGAGTTATTTCTTTTTTTATGTAACTGGACATTTCTTAGATGATGAAATGGAATCCCCCATCTGGAAAATTATCATGACTGTGCCACTTAGAAAATTATACATACACTGAAACAAATACAGCTTTCTAAAACGGAAGTACAGAACAAGTCAGCCCCACAGTGGACGATATGTGAACAGCTTTAACTGTTCGACATGGAAGTGGGGGAAAAATGCCAGTTTGAGGTCTTAATGTCCCTTAATTGTTAGTATGTTAGAAAATTTCCAACTTGAGATCATGGTGTCTGTTGTATTTGTAAGCCTTTTTTTTAACATTAAGTAAATATTTTTCATAAACAAGTGGGGTTTTTTTTATCTTTAGTCACTTCGTTTTTGTAAAAACTGAACTGTCACTCTGTAAAGACACACAAAATAACAATGAACAAAGTTATCTTACCCCAGAAAGTATTTTATTGTACAACTTTACAGCCATACTCACAGAGAAAAGGCTTTTTTAAAGTTAAAAAACTACATTGTGCCAAAAAAGATAAAAGGCTCTGTAAAAGTTATTTTATAGCTTTTTAAAAGTCATAAAACATGTTTACTTGGTTCATATAGTGCATAAAATATCTATATCTTGTAAAAAAAAAAGTCAGATAAAAGCAATTATAAGTAGTCATATCAAATCAGCAGTGGTCAAAAATGTCCTAATAGCATACTGTCTTGCCTGCCAATGGATAAAAATCATTTCATAACAGTTTGGTCTGGCCACAATCAGAATAAAATGCTCGATATGGCTCTCCTCAAATGTAGTACACAAATTTAGCACCACAAAGTCATTAAATATGCATTTTCTTCCCAAATCTAAGTTTAGAATTACATTCTTCTGAAAAATCTAATTAGCTTTGACTTTGAATGTTTTCTTTACACATTTCCACATTGTGATGTAAATACTAGTAATACTACAACAACATAAAACAGCATTAATGCCCCTCCTGTCCATTAAGAGATAACGTTACTGTAAAGCTATATGCGTTTGTACTGAGTACAGATGTGTGCTTTAACATCACCATTATTTGGCTTTCCTTTGGGTTGGTAAACATCAGTACGGGGTTTGTGTCATTGCTTGACATCTCCCAAAACATTTAATGCACCCATGAAAATGCTACAATGTCTGATTCTCAGTAAGGCACAAACTTTACAAAGATACACAAACTGACTGGTCAGTCTCCCTCAAGCATTCCACATTCTGAGGGTAGTATATCTCCATGACTGTAGACATGTTGGCATACCTTAACGCAAAATTGCATGTGCAACAGATTGCTGCCCAAAACTAAACTGTATCGTTCTGACGAACAGATGTCATCTGCTCATTACTGTGAGCAGATGACATCTTAGAGAAGCTCAAAATGTAAAAATCAAAAACCTTGTTCTGAGGTCACCTTTATTTATTTTTTTCTACACTTTATGAAAGTTCAAACATCTTGTGCTTAAGTTCATTGCCCTGTGCATTACCTAAATTAATCAGAAATAGGTCTGCTTCGTTTGTCATTGTATAAATACACACTCTAAATAGTTTATATATATATATATAAATATTATATTATTGGATTATTACTGCAAAAGTGGAGTATATGTATGGACTCTCAATGTTCTGACCCTGATGCCTCCAAAATATTCAACAAGTTTAAAAACATACATCATAAAGTACGCAACAAAAACACAAAGTAAATATATAACAGTCTCCTGCCGCAGCTGGTTAAAATAAAACAGACATGAGAGATAAACTGCCAGAAACAATCCCGCACTGATGGTCTGTACAGAGGTTACCAAGCAAAACAGAAACCTGAGTTGAGCAGTAAAGCAATATTGAAGCATTTCCACACAGGTCAGTCCCTAAAGTAAAGAGCTGTGAAGTTTAAACTGAAACTGAGTTTTTGGCTTCTTATGAAAGCAGAAAGATTTAGTGCCAAGCAAACATCGGTTGCTGTTTAGCTCCTGCTGTGAATGTGGAATGCAATGCAAATAGTTGGTATCAGCGCAGTCTCCAGTTGATAGTCTTTGCTTGGGTTGCAGTGTCTCAATTATAATGTGGATTTAACATTCTAAATGTGGAGTTTGCTTAAGCTTTTGAAAAGTGAAACAGTTTTTGGTCCTTTATATTCATACATATTTCCCTCTTTACAGTTCACAGACATCATAGGGTAGTTTATATGTGACCGAGGCAAAATAAGGAACCAAAATGACAAATGCATATTGGAATATGTAGACTTAAATCTATTCTCCAGGCTGTAAAAGGAAACGGAGACTAAATTTAAAAGTAAAACAAAAACAGATGTTATCAATTTTGAGAACTGCAGCCTTAAATAACAAAAAAGAGGCTTAGTTTTACTCAATAAGAAAAAGTATCAATGTTTTATTGATGGGACATTTTGTAAAAGGTAAATAAAACAAGTTTGTAGGTTTTAGAGGAATGCTGTAACTTTTGAGGTTGTCAGTTTAAAAAAAAAATCATAATAAATTATGAATATTATTCAGGTTGGTCACTCTATGATGGAGTTGCTATGAAGCTTAATTGTTCTCTATTTCTATTATAGTTGTTGGTGTTCTCTAATTTATAACTCCTACCGTCTATAAACTCAACATTCAAACTTTACCTCCTGGAAAAGAAGAATTGAATGCAAACAAATGAGACAAAAGCTACTTTTCTATTGTTTTACAATAGTTGCATTCTGTAATACGAATACATTGTGAGCACACCCTCACCGCTCTGCAGAAAGGTGTTTTACTGTCATATTTTGATTCATTTTTGCAGTTCCTTCTCTGCTCCCAATTTGCATGTTAATGTAATTAAGCCTCATTTATCCAAAATGCCTGAGCAAGACAGCAAGCAGATATAGTTAGGTGTATTGTGGTCTCCATGTTTATCGTGTCTTCACTCTTACTCTAGGTCTGGCTTTCTGGGAACGATTATGTTGTTGTTGGGGGATTGCTTCACACCCTCTCATAAAAGAAGAAAATGTCTCAGAAACATGTGAAGAAAATATGACAAGAATAGCAAATCATATACTGAGAATAAAGAAGATGTTTCTATTCTAAGAGCTAATGTGTTGTACTTAAGGAAAATATAAAACAGTTACATTTCATAGCATAAAGTCATTTGGTTCCTTGTTCTGAACATGCATCAATGCGTTGAGGCTTGGCATTTCCTTCGCCATTCCTGGAAGGTCATTTGCAGGCTTGGAGGCTTTCTTAAATCGCTGAAGAACATATAAATGATGTGATCAATTCTCCCCAGAACCTCCAGATATACACTAAATTACAGACGTCAATAATGTTGAAAACTTTGAATGCTTTATTATCTACTTACATGCCAGAGAGAACCTTTTTCTTTAGCCAGTTTGTAGATCATAGTAATTGGGATCATGGACAGCGATGACATGGCCAGAAACCAACCAATCCAGTAAGTCCACCAGGGATACACATACGTGTTGTTGAACTTCATTGGCGTGTATCTCAGGAGCAAAAATACAAGAGTTGCCTTCACAGGAAGAGAAAATGAAAAATAAATTGTTTTAATCAAAGTGAAAGGTTAACCATACAGATTGTAACTATTTGGCCTCTTACACTGCAAATAAGAGGGGTGATGTAGAGCCAGCAGTACTTGAACAGTGGCAGAGGTTTGTAACCAATCATGTCTTCGATGTTGTCATTAAAGCGCCCAGCACCTAGGACAACAAAGATATGTTATTTTATTAAAAGAAAAAAGGTGTACGAAGACTGCACACCATCTGACAGAAGATCATATACAAAAAAGTAGTTGCAGAGTAAACAAAAAATAGCTTGTAGAAACTCATCTATGAATCACCCGCATAAGGTATTCAAGCTACGCAAGTGCATGTCATTGTGTGGTGTGTTGAGGCAGACATGAAGGAACTCAGACTGAATGTTTTTCTTGGCATACGTCTTTGGTCTTTTTTGTTATTCACCGAGTTCCCACCCAAACTCCATTTTGTCTTTTCCCACTTTCATTTTGAAGCCATAAAGCAAATAGTTTGGACCCAAAGAAACACACCAAGAATTTGTCTGCTGACAGAAATTAGACGATTTTCAGCTTAACTGCTGATTTGACAAACAAAAACTGAAAAATCAGATATTTTTTATGTCAGTGAATGCACCAACTTAAATACTATCAAATAGTGGTGATGATAGCACTCAACAATGTGAATGCAGTTACAGAAAGAGAAAAACTCAAATTCATACTAAAGTATTGCATTAGTGTTAGTTAACTATAAATGCATAGTTTATCAGAGACGTTTGTTTTGGTGATCTATTAATCATTCGCAGCTTAATGTGCAATTTTGTTTTTCATTATCTTAATCTTTGTGAACTAGGTAAAATCGTAAATTTAAAAAAATACATCTACCATAACAACAAGCTAATTTTTAATCTCTCTAATGCTTTTGATCTTAGTTCGCTTATTTTTCCTTAACAATTCAAGACACTTTACAAAACACACTGTGGTCTAATTCATTATCCAACCGTAAAAGTGAAATCAACCCTATTTCAATTTGAATCATAACAATTTAATTTCAATGCAGTCAAATCAGTGCTTTGTTAAAGTATGCACACCCATTAAACTTTTTGACATTTTGTCTTGATATAACCACAAACTTTGTTGTATTTTTCAAGTATTCTCTGTGACAGGCTAAAATGTGGAATCGCAAAGTGGTTTCAGTTTTTTGTGCAAATAAAATCCTAAAACACGTGAATTTGCACAAAACCCAACTAAAACACTTTTAAGAAGGATCTTTGATTGGAATTACAGCCACAAATCATTTGGATGCGTCAGCTTTGCACATCTACAAACAGAAATCTTTAAGTATGTCCATACTTGTCTACAAGGGACAATTAAAGCTATTAATGAATAATGTCAGCAACATTTCAAGTCTTGTCACTGTTTCTGAATTGGGTTTTAGGTCTATGCTGTGACTGGCCTAGGCCACTCTCATAAATAGATATTCTCTAAAATAAGTCAGTCCATTGTAGTTCTGGTCATATATTTAATTTTATTGTCTTGCTGCAAGGTGAAATTCTGCAGCTGCTAACAGGTTTTCTCTTTGGACTGTAATTAGCTCCACCCGTTTCTCATAAACTTTGATCAGCATAAGCTTCGGAAAAAAATGTTGGTCACAGGTTATGTAGGGAAAAATGCAGAGAATGAGACAAACTTGAACACCCAGGAGGTGGGAACAGTTTGCAGAGAAGCCACTCCACAGAGATGCAACTCTGCATTAGCACAGAAGCCTGCATCAGTCTAGATGATCAAGACTGGTAGAGAATACACCTCAAATGACTTTCAGCTTTGTTTAAAGCAGAAATAAAAATCAGACACCTTCTTCTTCCACCTAACAAACATAGCATACTTGCTTACATAAAATTTTAGTCAAATGTCTGTGTAAAGGAAAACTAATTTAATAAGATTTACTAGAGATTTAGCTGTAAGCAAAGAGAGCTAAAGCACAACAGACTAAATTGTTGGTTTGCATGCCATCAGCAAGGGCTTAATTAACAAAAATTGTCTCTGAATCAGGCTGAAAACAAGAGTCTCAACAAAAAAGAAGGTAAGAAAATGTTAGAGTAACCAGATCCATGATGTGTCCCTAAGGGTTATGTGACAGGCCCGTTTGCCATGGCTTGCCCTGTATATCAAGATTAAAACAAGTCAAAACACCTTTGTCATTGACAGCCAGACTGGTTTTACGAGGCCACTTAACCAACTGGGACAGAGCTCATAAAGTTAAATTGTTTTTAACAATTGTATGTTGTCTTTTACAAGACATTTTGAGAGTCTAAATGTTACTGTAACTTCACTAAACTAAAACCTGGCTTACCATAAATCCATCCGATGACCACTGACTGGAAGATTGCCATTAGAAGGAGAGTCGGGCCGCTGCAAACATAATGATCAAAGATCTGCAGAATGTATGCACCAGCCTAAAATTAAGACAGACAACAATTACGGTTTAGAGCATTTTTTTTTTTTTACCAGTTTGTGAAACAAGTTTTAACAGTTACAGTTGCAACTAAAATGATTCCAGCAGTTGTTTGCAATAAACAAATTAAAAAAGAGTAACAGGTGTTACAAGTGGTTTCACCAAATTAACAAAAAAATGCTGTTTTTTACTAACAGTTTTAAAACTATTCAACATTTTTATGGAAAGCATTTTTTCCATAGGGAGAGAATCGTTTTAGTCATGACAATTTTTAAGACGTCTGAGCCGAATGTCAGTATTGTTCTGCATCTAATTTGCCTTACTAGAACTTTTTGGTAGAATTGAAGTCAGGCAAAATCATTCTCTATCCAGGATGTATTTTTAAATGAAATGTTGGATCATTGTCCTCTGTGAAGGTCCAATGATGCTCGAGCTTCAACTTTCTCACAGACTGCATGGCATTTTCTTTAATGACATCCTGAAAGTGGATTAAATCCATTGCTTCAGATGGAACAATTATGTGAACTAAGCCTTATGGCCATAATTGTTATGGATTTATTGCTAATCTTTAAAATTATGTCCAAGAACTCACCTCTGTGACCAAAAACAAACCAAACAAAGAGCTAACAATACAGATCAGCAACAGAAGAAGCTCCCTGCGGTATCCCTTTCGGAGGTAGGAAGGGTAAAGATCTGCTAAAGACGTCATGATGCTTTCAAGCCCTGCAAACTGCAATGAAGCAACATAATGGGAGTTTAATACAGAAAATGCAAAAGTAAAACTTGGAACAAAGCTTATTATAAAATAATAATAATGACCTGTCCATCAATTCCCAATAAGATGATCATGAAGAAGAAGCACACAGACCAGACCTGAGACCATGGCAGAAGAGTTACTGCTTGAGGATAGACAATGAAGACGAGTCCAGGACCTACAGAAAATACACAAAGGAAGTCACTCAAGTTGCCAAAACTTGAGTGACTTTCTAAAGTTGCTGCTAATAAACAACACATCTCTCATACAACATGTTATTGGTTGACTGTTGTCCAAAGACATAGCCATATCTGAAATGTGCTAAATGAAATGTAGTAAGAAATAACTTATAAACATCTTTTTTTTAATCAGTCACAGTGTCATTTAAAAGGAAAACAAAGTCAATTTCTGGAGAAAAGAAGAGGCAGTTTACAAGCATTCATGCTGATCTGGAGCATCTATACCTGACTCAGCAACTGCAGAAATGTCAACTCCCTGCTTTGTTGACATGTAGCCCAGAACAGAGAAAATTGCAAATCCAGACACTATGCTGGTTCCACTGTTCAGCAAGCAAAGATAGAAGGAGTCTCTGCAAATCAGATGAAATATTACAATTATTTGCTGTTATTTGTGATTATTGTGTCACAGTACGGACATCTTCACAGAAGTAAACAATTGGGATGACTTATAGTGCAGAGAACACTAAGTAAAACTCTTTTTTTCTCGTTGAATTTATCAAGCTGTTATTTATTTTAGTTAGCTAGAGTAGAAGCTAGCTAAAAACTAACTAATAAGTGTTCAGAGAATACACCCCTATTTGCTGCCCAGTCAGTTATGACTATGACTTTAGTCATTTTACATGCCATTTTGATTAATTACAGCAATAAATACTCAGCTAAATAAATAATCTCTTGATGGTAAACTAGAGATTTACCCTCCATATATTGAACTCAGGTGTTACAATACCATCTATGGTCACCGAAGGCTTCATAAATATTTGTGATATTATGACAAAACCATGATGAAGGTTGTTTATGAGTTGGGCTCAGGTGTTAGTTCCAGTGAAAGAAACACTTAAAACTGCAGAAAACCAAAATATTTTGGTTATTCCAATATCACTGCATATGGAGCACAAAACAAAGTCTACTAGGAGGAGAAATACCAAATTTATTGTGGAGGAACTTGATTTGTCTGTCTAGAGTCTTGACCTCAACATTACAGAACACTGTTGAGATGAAGTAGAGATGAGTCTGGCAACGAGGCCATCATGTCCAGCATTAGTGTCTGACCTCACAAACGTTCTGGAAAAATTCTCATAAAAAGATTTCTATTTATATATGCCCTTCCCAGAAACAATATAGCAGCATAGGAATGTATTACAATAAATCTGGGGTGATAAAATTAAAATGTCTAAAGAAAAAAAAAAAAAGAAAAAAGAAACACAATCTACTTTATGTGATTCAAAATCAAGAAAATCATAAAACATAAAAGCTCTGTCCAATGAAGCACCAAGAATTTGCACAGAAAGGTTTTGAAATACAACAAGCAACTTGGATCTTTTTAGTAGATAATTGAATTAAAATAACTTCAAACTTTTATTTTCAAATAAAAGCTGCTTACTTATGTAAAATAATGTGTCCATCATTTCCTCACCTGTAACAGTTGTTGTTGTATTTGTTGTAGCTTCCAAATGTGGTCATGTACCCCAAGCAAATGGCATAGGAATAAAATATTTGTGTTCCAGCATCCATCCAGACCTAAAGAAGTCAAAATAAATCATTTTTAGTAATGTACTATTTTTACTTGTGCAAAAATATTAGATGCTAGTGAGATGTACAGCCATGTCAAAATTTAGGACATGGCGAAGGCTTTTGTGTTTTTCCTGACATATTTGGAGAAGTAGATGTTTAGTAACATCTTGACTTTCTACAGAAATTCAATTAAAATAGGAAAGTAATAAAATTAAAATAAAGCCCCATGACTGTAAAATTTCGAATTATTTTCTTAACTGTAGATGTATTTGTACCTGTGGATCAGCGAGTCGTGAAGGATTAGGGTATAGGTAGTATTTGATACCATGGAATGCTCCAGGAAGTGTCATTCCTCTGAAGAACAGCACCACCAACAAAACAAAAGGGAATGTGGCAGTGAAGTATGTAGCCTGCATAAAAAAACAAACAAACAAAAAACCCCTAAAAACATCTGTAATAAATGAATGCACTCAGAGGCGACCACCGAATTTTGAAATGCACACGTTTGGCAGCTTGGGAATTCATAAATACAGTTTCTAAACTGATGACATAAGACATTATCCAGCAAATAAGCAGATGTCAAATGTTGAATTAGTTACAAAACTCCCACTGTTTTATTTTCTATTTACACACCCCCTCTTTGAGTATTACAAAACATATCTATTCATGTGGGACAGAAGAATTAGCCTCAGGTTACCTAAGAGGCGTCAATGATCTCTACGAGTTCAAGTGTAATTTGATCCACAGGCACTGAGGAAAAACACTGTTGGATCTGAGTCAAGCCTACAGTGCCTTACAGAGAGCCGAGGTTACATGAATACTGCCTGAGATGTCTGTGCAGACGATCAAGGCTGGACAAAAATAACCATTAGATTTCTAACTTATACATTCCAACAGAAGGTGGCAGACAGTATTACATTTTTAATAAGTTCACATTGTTTTGTTATTCATGCATAAGAAGCTTCGTTTGTTAGTAAAAAATAAGATAAAAACACAGAGGATAAGTGTGAATGAAAGGTGTCCGTTCCGATTAAAGCCTGCATCACGCATAATGCACATTCATTTATTTCAGTCTTACCTTCCCTGTGGATCTCACTCCCTTCCATACACAGAAGTAGCAGATGACCCAGGACAGAAAAAGGCACAATGAAAGGTCCCAGCGAATGTTTCCGATTGTCTCTATGCCCGTGGAAATGTTTAACACACGTCGCCTGCAAAAAGTATGTGAGGTCAATATTGATAAACAAATATTTACAGAAATATGCATGCTCAAACTCAATATAATCTGGAAAAATTCCTTTGCAAAGGAAATGTACAGGATCAAACAATAAAAGCATTTCTTTGATTATAACTACAAAAATGTTTTATATCTTAGCTTGATAGTTTTTAAATATGCTTGTTGATTATGTCAGTTTTTGGTGTTTTAGATGCAGAAATCCTAACTGGTGACACAGAAAATGAATACAGCTGCCTAACCCTACCCAAGAGCAAATGAAGACTTGTTTATTTGTCTAAAGGGTCCTAAGGGGAAATATTAATTGATTCTAAGCCAGACAGCTTTGCTGCTTCTCTCTGCAGGGGGACGGCAGTAATGTAATTAAACATGCATAATAACCCCAAATCAGCAGGTTTGAGACTGTTGTGGATCTATTCACTCGATCTACACAGATGACTAGATCAAGTTAACGTTTGCAAAAATGCTTAAGTCAGATGACTTGATTTCAGAAAAAGATAAAAGTGACTAAAGTGAAAGCTGTCTTTATCTTGCAATATGGTGCGGAACTAAATTGTTTAGTTTTATGATGTTTTCATATGGAGCAAAGGGTTTCATTTTACTTATTTCTAAGTTAACAACTAAGAAGTAAATAATATCTGTTGTTGATTGTTATAACCAGATTATTTGCGTTAGCTATATTTGACTATTATTATTATTGGGAAAGAGTCGGTCCTAAAGGGAATTAATGACATCTTAAAACATCGCAGCATTCAAAAATGGTGAAGTGGATCATAGTTTTGTGTTACTTCTATTTAACTGGACATGTTTATTTATTTAAAATTAGGTTAGTCTTGGTCCATATCTTTTCCAGTAATGGTCCATGTGATAGAAATACTGCTGTTGATCATGACCTGGTAAAATACGCTATAAGGTCTTTCATCGTACTGTTTTGCAAAAAACACACTCAAATCTTTTTCATAGGAATTTTATGAGAAAGACCCACACAAATGAGTACAAAACTGTAAAGTGGAAGAAAAAGTGACACATTGCTTGTGTGAATTTATAAATAAAGTTGGCATACCCCAACAATCAGGTGAAAAATTTCACTCAAGTAATGCTGACTGAAAAGAGAAAAGATGACAATGCACAGGCTAAGAAATGAATCCCATGCATGGAAACACTTCTATCTGTAAACATCTTTCTTGTTTTGATTATATGAGCCTTATTATTGTTTTACTTTAAATAAGTCATTTTTAGTTATTTCATTTGAATCATGTTCATTAAAGCTGGAGCAGCGACACATATACAGAACACCAGCCTTTAGAACTGAAATTGAAGATTCAATAATAACTTTTTCATCAATCTGTGAAAAAGTAATTTTCTCAAGAGGCTTTCCACAAAGGTTTCCTCTATGATTTATTATTTATTGCAAGATTTAGCTGAATAAATCTGACTAAACTGAAATCATCAGTACAGATGTCAAAAGTGTGACTGAAATTATACTAAATTGTATTGAAAGTCTGTGATTAAAACTAAATGAAGTTTTCTGTCAAAATTAAGACTAATCACCACCGTATTTATAATAAATAATCAGTGACTTCTAAGGAGATAAATATCAAATGGAAATGTGCAGCACTGCAAAGTTCATAAATATTTATAAATGTTCCTGTGGACAATATTTGTCCACAGGAACATACATACATACATACATACATACATCCATCCATCCATCCATCCATCCATCCATCCATCCATCCATCCATCCATCCATCCATCCATCCATCCATCCATCCATCCATCCATCCATCCATCCATCCATCCATCCATCCATCCATCCATCCATCCATCCATCCATCCATCCATCCATCCATCCATCCATCCATCCATCCATCCATCCATCCATCCATCCATCCATCATCCATCCATCCATCCATCCATCCATCCATCCATCCATCCATCCATCCATCCATCCATCCATCTTCCAAACCCCCCTCGTCCTGTTCATGATCATAGGGAGCTCACAACAGTCATCCAGTGAAAGATGGAGGTTGTTCTTGTCCATCGCCTTCAAATCACTTGATCTGTGACGAATTTCAACTTAAAATTAGTTCCATATTTATAAACACTTACTGCCAAAACTCTATAACAGATGACGATGATGCAGATGAAGTCCAGTTAGCAGTGGTATTATAGTTGTTTATTTCCACACAACGATCTGAAATATATCAGATCTTTGTTAAACATGTAGGCTTATCATTATCAATTTTGCAACATGAGATGTGGTTTAGTTTAGTTTAAGCTTCCTAAAAGGTCTATATCCTGTGTGCAATGAAATAAAATAGTTTTGTAGATGATTATGAAGTAATAAAGTCACTTACTTTTACGGAGATACGTGGGGGTATTTTTGCTTAGATAAAATCATGTACCTGTATTCCATGTGTTATTGCAGCTGGCCCATGGCAGATTTCCGGAGAAAGAGGAGAAGAAGTAGAAGAATGCCCACGCTAAAATCGCAACATAGCTGATGTTTCCATAGAAAATTATAATCTGGCTGGCATATCCCATACCTGGAAATGATAAATAATCTTTTGTTAGATTTCTAGTCTTAATTTTATATTTGATCTTGCAGGTTACTCACCTTCAAACAAGGGGCAGATCTTTCTCCAGCACATGATTCCTCCCTGACTGGTGTACTGGCCCAGAGATGTTTCCAGGACAAACAGAGGAACGCCGCAGGTGATGAGAAAGAGGAAGTAAGGGATGAAGAATGCGCCTGCAAGTGACATTAGACCATGTAACACTTTTACCAAACAGACCTTTGAATTAAGTATACCATCAATAATACATAAGTTTTGAAAAGAACACAGCGGCTTGTGGTGTGGTACGGAGCCAGGTGCCGGGAGCCTGTTGAAAGGCTGTTAACACCGTTGTAAATTGCGTGATTCTGAGCGTGAGTGGGAATAAAAATACCAATAGGTGTTTTGTTCCATAGAACACTGTAGGAGTGTGACCAGTAAACCTTTTTGTGGATGCAAAGGCAAGAACCTCCCACTTGATGACTTTGTGTTTGTTATGATGTAAAGCACTTTGAAATGCCTTGCTGATCAAGAGCACAACATAAATTTTGCTCTTGTTGAACAGAGATAATGTCAAGTTTTCTGGATGTCAGTCTAACAAATTTTTCAAAACTTATAATAGTCTCAATTGAAACAATGTTTCAATGCACAACTCGTGTCACTTGTTTTGTAATTCATAGCTGTCTATGTGTTATATAAAACTAACTCATTTTCATCAACATGTGCTATATGTAGCTTTTGCTTTTAGAGAAATTTCAAAATTTAGTCACTGATCTTCTACATTGCAGAGTATTTTCGGAGGAGTAGAAAATCAATCTTTTATATCTCAACTCAACATTCTTGAATGTATGGCATTTAAATAATTAGCTAACTTTTATAACACTGTAGGGGGTTATTTGTGGTCTGCATGTTAAGTGCACAGTTGCAGTCCATTAGCAATATATTGTGCAGCCTTAGCCCTGACATTTTTAATGCAGTTTAGCAGTAAAATTGTGTCCCACATGGTTATAATTATTAAACTAACAACAAAATCCTGATGACGCTACTGATTCATTTTTAACACACAACAGCTTACAAGTATGTTGTTTAGAGAAAAGTGCTTATTGGCCTTGCCTCATTTAATCTCATTTACATTGCAATGCTCAGATTAAAAACAGAAACATTTTTCACCTCTTCACTTTTGGTTTGGGTAATTCACCTCTCTGCATGTGGCCAGAGCAGAGATCCACACACGCCTACAATCCTTATCCAACAACACTTGCAAAATTGATGCAAGGGTGTGCTTCTTCTAGCTGGCGCAATAAAATCCACATCACATGTGAAAAAATACTTTACAGCCTCTACAGGCTAAAGCACTGTCGTGTTAGTCCCAAGGTGATTTTTTTGAAAGTTGTATTGTGCTGTAACATGCCTGATTAAAATAAAACAGAAATCTAAAACACTGACCTCTGCATTTTATCTCCAACAAGCGGATGTGTTTTTTTTTAGTAATCTATAGAAATAAAGTAATTTCTTTCAGATAACATCTTCAGATTTAAAAAGTATATATAAATGTACTTTTTATGGAATGTAGAGATAAAGCTGCAATATACTTTGACTTTGTGTGTTTAAATTCTTTACCTCAGGCTGGGCTTCACTGCCTGACCTGCAGATCTAATTTTGAAGTAAGTCAAATGCGGTGGGGGCAAAGGCTGACTCTGTAAACACAAATTCTTTTGGTCTAAACCTCAGGGGTCCATGGGCAAAATCTCACCCTAACAGACCAGGCTTTGCTTTGGCTGCTTACTATGGACTGTGAAACTGGTGGCAGGAGACAGCTGTGTGCAATATTGTCAGGCAAATATTCTTCTTCACAATTCACAAGAAATTTATATTGTGTCCAAAAGTAAAAATAAATTCATAAATTCCTTAAAAAAACAATGTTTGTATGCCAACACTTCTGTATTCAGTACCTTGGTTCCTTACTCCAAGCAGCTAATTTGAACCGATTACTTAGAACTTCACATATTTTTAATTTTAATGAACTAATTTGGTGAGCTCTGGCGGACATTCTTTGAGTTGTAGTGAAAAAATTTGAATAAAAAAATCTTCCGTAGTCTTTTTAGGTACTAAGAGTATTAATCCAATAGGAAATAAATAACAAACATGAAGATATTGAAAATCAAATAAAAAGATATTTAAGATAGTACTGCAGACAGGCAAAAACTAAGGAAATAATGTAAAAAAAAAACATAGAGGCTTCGATATTTAGAGCTCTACCACTGGCTTTGACACTAATGTCTTGTTTTGCGAACTGTAAATACTCTATACAGCCAAGTGACTGGACAAACTCCATAAATAAATAAACGACCATTTGAAACTCTGTCAACTCAACACTGAAACATGGCACTCTGGACTTAACGGTGGGACCAAATCAATAAGTTATAAGATTGTCTCCACAGATCATTTTCTGATAATTATCAAGTAAAAAATCTAAATTGGGGTCCAAATCAATTTGTGCTACATGTCATATAGTCTTGGTTCATCTCAGGTCATTTCATACAACAGATGAAATAATGCACAAATGTGACTTCTTTCTTTTTTAGCTTATCAAGTGGCAAGATGAGACCCAACAGATTTACTTTCACAAGTGGAGAATTATGGATTTTGTTGTGACGCAACAGAGCAGATGCCACACAACCACATCAGACCCCCTGATCCAGAACTAGGACGAGATCAACTCACTTGCCAAGCCAAAGGCAGCCCCCACAACATCCCCACGATTCCTCCACAAACCACACCAACAAACCTTCATCACTGGCTGCAACGTCAGCCCAGAAAAAACTGTCACCAAGCCCGGATCCATCATCACCACCATGGTACTATGCCGTGCTAGTGCCAGAAAATTCCAGAATTCTCTGCTGGAAATCCATTTGGACCTGAGGCCTTGTTATTAGACATTCTTTTCAGACAGTACCACTGCAGTGGGTCTGATAACAAATGATGAGTAGAGCGCTCAAACAACCTGGTGCTCAAAACTAGTAAGACCGACCTGAGGTCTTGGTCTTACTGTAGGAGGGCCAGGAGAACAGTGTACACACCTTTTACTTTTCAAGAGAAAGTGCTGAAGTTCATGGACAACAGCAAACTACTGGGCATCTGCATTACTTTGGTCCCAACCTGGCCTCTTCTCTGACAATGAAGGTCCAAAAAAGACTCTTGTTTCTCAGGAAACTGAAAAGAGCTGAACTCCTTGCTCAGTTGCTCAAGAACATCTATAGGACTGTGATTGAGAGCTTCCTCAGTATGACTCTATGTCGGGTGGAAACTGCCCAGATTGTAGGGATTCGTTGAACTATGTTAAATGAATTATGTATGGCTGTTGTAAACTAATATTTTAGTAATTGAGTAATATATCGATTATTCTTACGATTAATCGGGTTACAAAAAAGGATAACATGAAAGAAACATTGGTAAATCTAACATAACTGCTGTGTTACTATCGCATATCTACACAAGTCCAGTTTTTCAAATTGGAGCTTCCCTAACAATAACTTTTCTGTAGTTTAGAAAATTAACCTGTAAGAATAATAGCTCACTCTCTTAGTTAACCTGAAGAAAAAACATACAGAAATCATACTCAATATAATGATAAATAGGCAAGCTCACAAATACGCTTCTAAAAATGTCTATGCTTACCAGCAACCAGCCGCCATGATGCGCTCCGCCACCCATTTGAGACCGGAAGGATATGATATACGGACGGGTGACGGACGATTCGTCCGTTAAACTACACTTACATTAAACATCTAACGTGCAGCCGCCCGCAATTTTCAGTCTATCCGCTCACCTGTATAAATACACCTTCATCTCTCCTTCTAGCCGTTCGCTTTTAACAACAATAAGTAGCTCCGGGAGGTAACGAGCTGCCGCCATTTTAAAAAACGACAAAGAGCCTCGAAGGCCGAACTTGAAAACTGGACGTTATGCTGGTAACGCTTAGCTTACGTCGACAACGTAGGCGGAAGTGAGAGCGATGGGCAACGCAAGCAATAACCAGACCGGAACACGGTGCATTGAATAATAAAATATAACTTAAAGAAGTGTCGGGGCAGATAAATTCACATAAAGAGAAACTTTTTCCCAATAGCTGTGAAACTTTTTCCCAATAGCTGTGAAATCTATCTGTCCACCTTTAACCATCTTTTGCCACTCTGCAGACACACAACCATTTGCCGCACCCTAACATATATATGCAGTATAGCATTTATTTATTTATTTATTTATTTACTTATCACTGAGAGTACCACTGCAATGTTGTACTGTTCTAATCCAGTGTTATGTATTAGAGCTTCCTGGAGTTCAATTGATGTCAGTGGTGGGTCTAGCGCCACTGCTTGACTTCCTGAAAATTTAGGAAGTGTCACCTCATCCAGAAATTGATCAATTTCATTACACAAATGTGGCTATTTCAAAAGCATGCAGGCACTGTGTTATCATATGGGAATTTTCCATCAATACTGTTTTGTTCCCGATCGGATGAGTGAATTCCAAGAGCACAATCTCAGGATTCATCAGGATTAAACAGTGAATGGTTCTTCAGTGGGCATGAAATATCATTTTCACACATGACTTGGCCAACACAGAAACGCCACCTTAGTCAGAAACACTAAGTATCTTTTATAGTGCACCCAAAAAGACTTATATTAGTGTATGGTTATGTGACACTGCATGAGCATGATCTAAATGATTATCTTCATGCCACTCGATAAGTCATCAAAGGTTGTGATTGCATTTGTATGGACTGGGTGCTTAAGCAGATGAGAAAATATTTTCAAAAATGACATGTTTATACACAGAGCGTCCTGTTTGATTGAGAGTTTGCAGTTAGTGCTGCACACTGCAGGCCAGTTTTAAGCATTTAAATAGTTCAGGAGGGACAGGTAATGAATTCCAAAAACTTTTAAACAAATAAACACTCAAACAGTTGTCCAATTTGCTTTGAGCTTTAAGAAAAACTCCCACATTCCCACACTAATATTGTGTATTTTTTTCACAATTTTGAGTTTCAACTTTTGATATTATTATTGTTAGTAATATTTTGATTAAAGAATTTGACTTACATAAAATGTAGGTAATTTGGGCATTTAAATTAGACTATTACCAGTCCTTTTTTTACTCACATACTTTTAAAGAGGATATAAGCAAATTTAACTTAATAAGATGTTTTAATTTGGTTTTACTCCTGAATATGATGGAATGTGGTTTTAACTGAGGCCATGACCTCTAATCTAGTGTCGGCATGTGTAGTATTTCAATCAGTACATAGGTGAGTTCATTTTGGAAGATGAAAACACTCATCATTTCCTTTTAATTTTGTTTGAATAAATCTAAAGATACAAGAGAAGTGAAATAATTACACTTCTCTTGTAAGTATTACAACTAACATGCTGCATATCTAACCCAACATGTCTAGATAAACCCGACATCTGTCATAAAGTTAACAGTTTATGAGGTAATAAATACATTTTGATATCAGCATAACTGTCTGTTTGTAGAGTAAATCATTTGTAATGTAAATAGTTAATTTGAAAAATGCCTTATTGGACTGAACTGTTTGTTGCTTTTTTTGGTTTTCTGTGTTTGTTTTTTTAATGTCCTGAGAGATATTTGTTGCAATTTGGTGGAATGTAAAGAAGTCGAATTAAATTGTGGTGAGGTTGAAAGTTACTCTTGATGTTTTTGTTCGGCAAACTAGACAAAATAGTATGCCTTCAAAGATTATGAACAAACAGGATTTTATTTTCAACAGGACTCAGCTTCAAGAGAGACAGACTTTACCGTTGGTCTAATGGTCCCACTGTTTGCTGCTCCGAACACCCAAGGATAGCTATTCATATCAATGCGTTGCATACCTCCCCTGGTAATGGGATCTCAGGGTTCTGCAGAGAGCATGCAGAGCAAGAGGGCATTTTCCCTCCAAATAGCTCTGTAATTGTGGACCTGGTTTTATAGCATGGATCAAAGCATCCATAATATCTGTCACTGGATAACCTTTGGCAAACCCACTTTCACTCTGTCTTGCTAGCCTGCACACAATATTTGTGAACCCAATTTTTGTATCCAACCATAAACAAGCTAGCTTAGTGAAAAGTATGTTAAATTCTCGCTTTTCAAAAGAACTAATTTAATCTGATACAAGCTTATCAGAACTCATATTCTAATTTTGAGAAGATGACTTTATAGAATTTTCCTGTTAAATGATTACATACCGAGCATATCTTGTGTTTTAAATGTTTGAATGATCTGAAACCTAATACAAGTTTGCAGTTTTCAGCAAAAGTTAAAAAGTTGAGAGCCCATTGCTTCAACATGGCAAGGAAAACACATCCATTCTTTTTTGACTTAACTGTCAAAGCCTGTAAATTTGTTTGCGAACAACTATTTTGAATTTACTTTTTTTATCCAGCAAAGTCCCACAAACCACAAAGACTAGTAAAAATACTCACCCCCACCATTTTTGTAGCAAAGATATGGAAATCTCCACACATTACCGAGTCCAATAATAGCACCAGCCACACTCAGGATGAACTCTTTTTTGGTTTCCCACTTGCCGCGCTCCTCAGCAGCCTGTAAGGCTTTCTTTCCCAGCAAATGGCCCAGTTTGCAAGGAGTGTCTGCCATCCTGCTCTGAGAGAAATGATCTTTTGGGAGGACTGGTGTGGGTCTTTGGATTGCCTTGCTGTGGGAGCTGGTGTTATGGGCTTACCTGAATGGTTACCAAACTTAAAGGTTGTGTTTTGCATGAGCCACAAGATGGTGCTGCAGCAGTATCCCGAAACAGAAACGTGAGTTTGACATGTGAGAAGTGTGATTATATGACTTTGACAGGAGTGTTTTCATACCTGATGAATGACTAATAATTACAGTAACATGCAGTTTTACCCTAGGCATCGTCTCCATTCACACAGATAAGCTTGTCAGATTTAAGTAATAATGTATAAATAAGCACTGCCTCTGAGGTCAGAGACAGACTTGCTGAAGTGTTCATAACACTCAGCTTTCTCACGTTTTGTAATGATGCAAAAACAAACTTCAAAGGATTCTGATTGATTATATATATATATTTTTTATTATCAATTAGATGAAACTGATGCATTGTAAATTTTTGAAAATGCTCCCTTTACGACTTTAGATATTTTTGGGGTGTGCTACTAGCGACTTTATTTATCCAGAGACAGAAACATTTGGCAAATTTTATTTGCTTAACATCTCAAAGTCAGTCAAATTGTGTTCGAAGCATGTTTGAACATCTTGTTTGAAGTCCTGCCACAGACCCTCAATTATATTTAATTACAGACTTTGACTAGGCCTGTGCAAGAAATTAGCAGACCTTGTCCTGAACCCTTTTAATAGCTCTGGCTGAAAGTTCAGGAATGCTTTCCTGCTGTGGAGTGACCTCCCCCCTCAGCCACCCTCCAACAGGATTGCAGTCTCTATCTCTGTCCATCTATCTGTCACGAAAAGAAAAGCATTTAGTCAGGATTGTTCTACCCAGTTTTTATTTACACACATAGCCTTGCACATGTTAGTTTGCTCATGTTATCTCTTTTTAAAGACTAAATTGCCACCACTGCTCCGAATAGCTTAATAATGCACCACATCTGTGGCAAATAGTTTTTGGGTTTTTATAAACAGGCAATTTTCACTTCTGGGTATTTTTGTGGGATAGAGCTATATCTGATTATTGTTATACACCTGGCACATGAGGAACTTTGCTGATGTTCATCATTTTAATCAGTACAAATCAATGTAATGAACTGTAATTACACTGTATGTCAGGAGACATAAATCACAAGAAATAAAAAAAAAGCTTGTTTTATTCTTGCACCTCTCAGTATAGAGGTGTCGCAGTACGTGATGTCTTAATCAGTTTCAGGGCTTTCAGTCATTCATTCCTCTCCAGGGTTACTTCTGTTCACCTCAGGACTTTCTGGCTTTCTGAAAGTCACAGCAGGGGGGACCTCAATATCATTGCCCCTCCTCCTGAGTGCACAATAATCTACTATGTCTCTGCTCCAGCTTGTTGGCTGGTGATTTGGGCTTTTCAGTTTTCTCACAGGAGCTTTTTACCCCTTCCAGACAAATGTCTGAATATTAACCAGTCATGGACTTAAAATCACTTCATTTATATACTAAATAATGCTCAACAAAACTGGAGTAAAAGCTTGGGAGGCAATTTATATTTTTTTAATTTTTTTATTAAATGAACAAAGCATTTGCAAATTTAGAGATCTTGTGTTACATTATCATAGCCTGTAATTCTCATAATCCTGGAGATTTTGGATTTTTATTTTCCTGTGTGCTGGTATTTTGATCATTTATTGGTGACCTATTTATATTGTGTAAGTTTTGTCATTTTCTTTTCAGTTCTCTGTAATTATTATTGCAGAGAAGCACAGTGTTACAACATAGTCATCATTGTTCATTATGTGTCAGACAATAATAAAGATCCAAAAACATGGTGAAATTAATGCAAATTGTTTAACAAATCAATCAACATTATTTTTTGACAGTTAAGAGAAGACTAAAAGCTTTCAAAGACAAAAAACACAGTTTGTTTTTTCACAGCCAAGAAGTCAATAATTGTCACTTTATTAATTATTTGCTAACTTAGGATTTTTTTCCCCATTGACTTAATGTTAAGTTTAAGGAAGTATTTTTCTAAACCCAAAAATAGAGAGGAGGAGGCTGGGAAGCCAGTTAGACAAAATGTTACAACCACAAATGATGAAGCTGTTTAATGGTTTTTACTCTAAGTTGCTAACAAGAGTTAATCCAGCTGCATGGTAGTTTTTCTAGTCAAGAAAAACAAGAAGAGCAACAGAGTCTTCATTGTTACAATAAAACGCTGCAAGTGTTTCTAATCAATTGTTTACATGTAATGTGAAGCATCGGTCGGCAAAGCAGCATGTGATAAACTGTGAGAACAAAGTACAGCTCTGTACACACTCAAATTTAAAAATGTCAGCAGTCTCATCACAGGGAATTGCTGCTGGCCTTCTGACGGGGGAAATACTTGTTATCCTAATATTAATATTGCAGGAATGTGAAGCTGGAGATCCAGGAGAATATCCACACAGTGGATCTAGAAACTGGACAAAGAAAGTCTTGAACTCCTGTGATTTAAAGCAGAGGATTTATGCCAGGAAGAGATTGTACTTGTTGATCCACCCTGTTTGTTCCTCATGTGCTGGCTTATTGTAAAACTCTCTAACTTTGACATTTATCTCTGCAGATCTTAAATAGATTATTCTAAGAATTGTCTGTTATGTTTATGTTTGTTCTGGCAGAATAACTTCTAATAACTTTGATACCTTAATTCTTCATTCTTCCTTCGCGTTTACTAATATATAATTTCATTTTGTTAATATTTTTTATTTATTTATCCCAACATCCTCGGGGCTGGTGTTTGCCACATTAGGCTACTCAAGGAAATTGAAGATTATGCATAAAAAAGAGAACAGTAACAATAAAAACAACAGAAAAACAATTTTTTTTAGACTATAATTCCTTGTAAAACAAAAACGTATCTTCTTCATCATATTTTGTCAAATAACTGCTGCTTTTGCTGCCTGATAGTTCACTTGCTGGGCCTCAAGCTGAAATTTCTTAAGGACAAACATGTTTTACACCCTGTAGACATGGAAACCAATACAAATTTTTTTCAGCATTTTATTTTATCTATGTAGCATCATGCCTCTTTGACATAATATGTCAGTCACATTTTCTGATATTATACATTATTTAATTTTTTTATTTGGTTCATTTTGAGCAGGCAGCCAAAGGGTTCAGATAACGGTTACTGCTTTGTAAGCCTCTAAACTCACAATAATTAAACTGAGAGCCGTCAAGGAATGCGTTTTAAGGTCATATTTCATACCCAATGTTTCTCTGTGCGACATCAAGGGAAATAAAAAAATCAAGGTGACAGGAAGAAACGTGTAGATGCCCATAAGTTTGGTACATCCTTACATACAGTTTTCTGACATCTGTATGTGCTATTCATTTGTTTAAACAAGTATATGTTTAACCAACTTGTCCAGTCTTGTTACTGGCCAGGGGGAGAAAGGCTCCCTCTTGAAGATAAAAGTGCTTTGCTGTGAAATGTTTCAATCATGGAATAAAAGTCATTGTGAAGAAGCTGACTGAAGCTGGTAGGAGTATCATTGATGGCCTTTTAAATTTGGAGAGACTTGTTACAAAACAAAATAGCTTCTTACGCAGGTTATAAGATAGACGATGATAAATTGCTAACATTTTTTGGCTTCAAAAGTTCTTTCCCCTTCAGCATTGTAGCTGCTTCATCTCTGAGTTGCCTAATAATTAATAGGCCTGGTGACTGATCACAACTGGCAGCCACATATGCCGTGATATTGAACTGCACTCTGCATGTTTGAAAGGTGATGTGGTATGCCTTGAAATATGAGTTATTGCCTTTTTACCTAACTGTGTTTCTCGGTTGACCTGGAACACTTTTGGCTTCAGAATTAAGATTCTCAGAACTTTTCGTTGAACTTTCTCAACATTTTGTCATCTGTGCACATCATAGTAACAATTTCTCACTTCTCCCAACAAGTTGCAGATCCTTCTGGACATGGATCAATTAAAAAGAGCTGTTTCAAAATAAGTGTTTTCGGTGCAAAAATGTTTACTGCACTGTACGCACAATAGAGCGAGTGCATTTCGCTGAACCTGTGAATTTGAAGTGATAGAGAAAATCCCATAGCCACACCTGAAACATAAAATACATAGTGATATCTTAAAGTATTAATAAATTATTTCGAATGACAGTTGCAATTACTGTGATTACCTCCTCCAATTTGCACAAGTGGTTTTGGAGAACTAGCTGTTCTTTCAGACCGCTGCACTTTTAGAGCAGATTTGTTTTCTCTGCTTATCTTTTTTCTGCTGTACTGCTTGGGACTGCTGTACATGAACTCTAACACCACGAGTGATTTGGTTTTATTGTGAGGGCGAGAAACTGGCAAAACTTGCACAAGTTAATGAACATAAATCAAGCAATAATTGAGACCTTTATATTTGAATTGTTTCATGAGCCCTGATGGCAGAGGCAGAATAGTTTTTCTTTTTACTCTTTAATTACTAAATTACTGTAACTCACATGAGCAGATTTATGGAGCTGTAATCATTCATTTGTTGTGTTAATAAAAAAATAAGATTAAAAGCAGTCAATTCACTGGATCAATTGTAAATATAGGTTTTCTTATGAGTTTCAAACAAAAAATTTGTGCACTTTTATTTAAGAAGTAGAAGAGCTGTAACTATTGTTTTATATCTGTGAAAGACTGAAAAAGATCTACAATTAGATCGAACCAACAGTGCTACCATCTGTGCCACTGTGCAGCCCCTTATTTATATATAGTTAAAGCTGTCACTGTCACATTGTGACATAATCTCTGAAAAGATCAGGCTCCTCCGCCTCCACCCAGTGTTATTATTGTCTGAAGAAATGCACCGCTCAACAACAACAAAAAACAAAGCCACCATGTATGTCCTTGTAATGGCGGAGAAACAACTTACAATTCCATGACAATAACGTATCCGCCATCATCTGTGGCCATGCTAACTAGCTTGAGCATTTATGACAGGCTCAGCAGTCGAGAAGACGCTGTAGTGCACCAAAAAGCAACAGCTGCACCGGGAGGTGGGCTGAGCAACATGCACACAAAGGTGATTGACAACACTAACACCCTCTTCCTGACTCTGTTTGGTTGATTTTTGTTAGCATTGGGAGAAGATACAAGAGCCTATTTTTTCATTTTAACATAGTGACAATTTAAAAGAATATGTAACCCCCCTCCCCCACATTTTTCATATGTAACTTTTATGAAAAATTTTTATTTTTCATATAAGTTACATACTGAATCTTTAAAGTTTAGCTTTGTATAATGCAATGCATTTCTTATTATTTGAGGGAGATGTTGGGATAGGGAGAGGTTCTGTTTCATAACTCATTGGCATTTTGTTTAGGTGAGATAGACAACATTTCGGCAGCGCATGAGGTGAAGGAAGTCTGGAGGTTGAAGAAATCCCTCAGGCTTTGGTGGACTTGTAGGAGCTCGAAGTGACTCACAAGTTCCAACAAGCTCAAAAACAAAAAAGTGGTTCAGACAGCAGAGGTTTTGTAAAACTTTCATTCAGGATTTTTGGCAAGCCACGATAAACCTTGGGATGTAGACTGAGTGCTCATAAAACTCAACCCTGGTTCTATAACAGGTTATTGAGGAGTTACCGAAACAACAGTCATGTATTTGGAAAAAGCCTAACTTGTCTCTTATGGAGGTTTTTAAAGATTGTGATGTACCTGCTTACTCAGCACCTGGTACTTGCACTAAACGTACTCTTTGCGGTTTTCCAGTTTATGTTCTCTGTCTGTCTTTTGCTGCGTTTCTATGTACTTAACCATCACCTTCACAGAGGCAGCTGTTAGCTAAGACATTGCTGCCAATTTCTCAATGTTCTTTCTCTTCCGAAGATCTGATCAGCTGAGTCATTCTGATTTTAACTAGCCATTAAAGGAGCTGATGCAGAAACAAACGACATGCAATCTGTATTGTTTTACCTCTACTGGAACAGTCCGTACATATTTTTTTCCCCCTAAAACAAAACCAGAAAGAGAGTCACTGCTGATATTAAGTCTGTGTACATCTTCTTTCTCATAGGAAGCCCTATGACAAACATGAATGTTTCTTCCTGTTGTCATCACATGCTTACCCAAGATGAAGGATTGCTGAAATGACAATCCATTTGACCATTTGATTCAATCAGAGGTGCTATGCAAGGGGAAAACGTAATAACAATTCCAACATGTAGTAATTGAGAAAACAAGATAAAACAGTTAACAAAAAAACAAGCCAAAAATTAAAAATCAAATCAGCAAAATAAATCCAATAACGAGTGACAACAATTCTCTTTATTTTTTAAATAATTTTTAGTTACTTTTAAATGTATTTATTCATTTACATACATTTTTGGGATTGTATTTAAAAAATTGCAAAAGCGAATGCTAATAATTACCAAGTCCTGGGCCATTAGGAACATCAACACATGAAATTAGTGTATTTTTGTTTATCAAAAAATTTTCACATACATTTTAAAAGCACTATGGCATTGTGCTTAAATCGTTTATACACAAAACTTTAAAGTTGCCTCTTCTGCAGGTTTTAGTCCAGATCTGATCTGTAAGTTGTTGTTGCTCGTAATAATTTTCTAAAAACACAAAGCTTTAAAAAAAAATGCCTTAAGAATAACAAAAATAACCATATTTAGATCTTTACCAAAAATTGTTTCACACTTGCATCTCCATCTCAGCTGCACAACTTCCCTTGTATTCACTAACCCCAGGTGTAAGACCGCTGTCCGGGTTCAAAGGGTACCGCTCAGGGAACTTTGTGTCGCTGTTCAGCTTTTCAGAACGGCAAAGCTTCTGGAGTCTCTGAGGGAGCAGAATCAACTGAGTTCATTCATCAAACAAATCCCCACTCCACTGAAGAAACAAGCAATGCTCAATGGATGGTTCCTACTGGTCAGACTTCTTCCTCTGACCTTCCAGTGACCTTTTTGTAGTGTTTAGTGGAAATGATCTCAACAGCAATCAAAAGATTTTGTCCAAATATTGTGCTGCCTTTTTGGGATGGCTTTTAATAACTTTGTGATCTCTTTATTTATCAATGGTAGATGAGGACTTAGAGTTTAAGTTGTGGTCTTTTGTCTAAGCCTTAGACCAAAACAACATAACTCACGATTGATGGCACAACACTGCGTCTGTGCTGTTTTAGATTTAGCTCAGTGTCGGACCCACATCTGGACCTTCAGTATGTCACCTTTTAAGGCTATTTCTGAAAACAAACAACAAAGCTATAATACAATGACTGTTTACTGGCAAAAAATTTAATTTCCAAGTTTTTAAACAACTCACAAAATTTCAATTTAGTGTTTATCTTGGCTAATGTTGGGGGATGAAGAAATCCAAAGAAATCCAAAAGTTTCTCAATGGCTGCTCTACTACTGCAACCTTTTAAAAAATAATAAAATACCACTGACCAAAAGCAGACAACACTTTCTAATTATTGGCCCCTCCAATAAAGATGTGTAAAAAGCCTGAAGTTAAACTGCATTAGCAAACATTCATAATGAGATAATGATTACTAACAAAATCTCAGATGCCACATTTATATAAATAGTACTCTTAATACAGTGTATTTCAGTTTGGTCAATAGGACACAAGTTCATCAAATGCAACATTTCACAAGGTTGGTGTGTACGGAGAGAAATATCTGTCATAATTTGTTCTTGTACAATTCCTTCAGGTCATCTAACGCTCAGCGTTAGAGATGCATTTACTTTCCTCAGCACATCCTTCAGGTTTTAACAAGATTTGGGTCTGGAAGTAAGTGGATTTTGTATCTGGTAAACAATTAAGATTTTACCAAATGTATAAAATCTTACTTTATCTGACGGAACAATTTCCTTCAGTTTTCTTGCAGAATTCACCAGATTTATATTTAAAATGTTCTGGTATTGCAATGGGTTTTTCATGCTATTTACTCTTTCAAGTTTCCAACAGAAACAGGCCCACAGCATCACATATCCTTTACCATACTTAACAGTATCTACGAGGTACTTAAAAAAATATTTTTAAAAAATCAGTGCTCAGTAATGTATAATTGGGAATCTTATCTAATATCTAATTTTTTTATCCATTCGTCACTAGGCCAGATGAAGACACATGTTTTATCTTGCCTTGCACAGTGAGCAGGTTGTAAGCAGGTAAAAAAAAATCTACCTTTGTAGTGAATGTTGGGAAATCAAGTGTGCTTTGCACCCAGTAGAGGCTCTCAATGAGCCAACTGGATGTTTCAGACTCATGAAACTCTCATGCAGCGGTGTTATTATAAACATGGGTGGGTCAAAAACTCAAACACTGCCTTTAGCAAAATTAAAATAACTTAACACCTAAGATTCCTATTATTATTATTCCACTATTCTTGGAATATTCTAACATTTTTCAGTTTTTATGTTAAGTTTTAAAAAACTTTATGTTGGGATTTTCCTCATAAAAAATAGAAGAGATTTGGGTAAGAAAGTTATGAACTTTGCTAAGTTTTTTTCTGAGCTCAATGAAGCTGTTTGGATAGCTATAGTTAAATTCCTTATCTCTGGTATAAAAAAACAAAAAGAAAAAAAAGAAAAATTATTCACTATTACACAAGACAGTGTTAGGAATAAAAAAATGTGTAGAGCTGTCATGATTTCTGCTTGTGTGTTGAAGGTTGTAATTTTTCATATGTGTTAAAACTGTCCTGCATTACTTGTTCTCCTATATCATTGTGACTCAGATTAATCTCAAGAATGGAAATTTATGTATTTGTTTTTCATAAAAACATTAGCAGACTTGCTTGTGGTGTTGTTGACAAGGGGATGCGGTTATGTGTTTATTTGCATGTAAAGCAGAGAAATGTGATCAGATCATTAAGAGTGAATTTCAATACCACAAATGTAGGCAGCCTTTACCCTGCCTACATTTATCTGAATCTGCCAAGATGCAAGTTAGCACCAGGTGTGAACAGGGTCCGACTCTGAGCCTTTTGGGGTCAAACACTCCTGGAGTGTTTGGAAATCAACAATGACTGTGTGGAAAAGAGTATCACAGTCACTGTTATATACAGAACAGGATGTATGATGCTGTGGGTCTGTTTATTCTTTTCAAATAGCTGGAGAACCTTTTAAGAATGCATGTAATCATGAACTTTAAGGTTTTCAAATAAATATTTGGTAGAAAATTAAAGATGGATTGTCTCTGTGACTTTAAGCAGGATCATGACCCCAGATATCAGGAGAAAAAAACACAGTAATACACATTAACACAGGGAAATTCTGCAAAGAGGAACAGTCAAAGATCGCTCCTTTTGATTTAGTGCAATATTTATTGCACTAAAATAATTAATTAATAATTATAATTAATAATTAATTAATAATTAATAATTAATCTTTTCCCAATTGCTAATTGGGAAAAGATTAATTTAATGTGACTTTTGTGACCTTGGATACTGTATCAGCACCCCATGAATCTTAACATTAAAATTATTTGCCTAACAATCTAAGCAGTGGTATTAATGTTGTGATTAAGCACACTAGTTCTGCTGAGCCTGCAGGAAAAACTTTGTCTCTAATTAAAAAAAAAAAAATCGTTATTATAAAGCTCATAAAATTGAATTTGGTTCACTTGATCAGCACAGGAATAATCAACGTGAAGAATGAGATTTAAGTGTTTTATCTAAATAAAATGCTTTAGGTAGAGTTATATCTAAGTCATTACAAAGCTGTGACTATCAGTGGGTTCTGTTTGTTTTCAGAAATGTCCTAATGAGTGACTGTGCCTTTTGGAAAATGTGATTTTATCTGTTCCATTTTGCTAAACTATCCCTTATCATATTTCAGTAATTCATTTTAGTTTGCATTGGCAAACTAAAATATTCTAAATGGACAAAAATAAACACCATGAATTCACTAGTTATTGTGTAATGAATGTACATGACATGTTTCACATTTTAAATTCAGTTATTGAAAAAGTAATTATTAAATAAGACAAAAGTAAATATAACAAGTTAATGCATTTAAATGGACCTTTTCAATCAAACCCTTCTAAAGGCAAAAATATGTGGCAATGTGAGAGTTTGTTTGTCCAGCTGTTGCAGCCATCCAAAGTGCAAACTGGGCCTCAGTCAACAAACACACACATTCTTATTTGTGTTTTGTTTTGTCCAGAGACAAGAGTCGGGGAAATCACCTTCAGTTTTTCCTGGATGACACACATTTCCAGTTTCCTTTGAGATCTGCTTTGACTGATTGCGACCTTGACAGGCTACATTTTTTGTAATCATACAATAAATAAATAAATAAATAAATACTGCAGCTTTCTTAATAGAGAAAATAGTTTTGAAGATTATCTCAATTAATTCATAGCTTTACATAATTTTCCGTGCAGTGGTGCAAAACTTTTCGTATGGAGTTCCTGGATGTTTTAAACGTAATCGTAGAATGTGTTACTATTAATTTTGCTGCACATGTCATAAACATTTACCTAACCTTTATTGAATTAAAAAAATATGCATGACAATACATGCTGATGTTTGATTTATTTACAGTTAGAAAGTGGTTGGAGTTATTAGTTTTGCCTCAATGTCCTGAAAGCTGGAGCCCTGCAATTTTTATATGTGTCACTACTTCAAAATACTTAACTTATTAGGCGCTTTCTGGACAATGATGATACAGATGCATGTCTAAAAGTTGCAGGACACGAAGTCTCATGTACTGGAGTCGATGAAGGAAAAATAGGCCGATTTCAAGCTGCAGTGACTGTTGCATCTCTTCAACATACTTCTCAAATAAAGTGAGTTATTATATGCAAGCTCAAAACTGGATTTACAAATTCATACCTCCAAAAGCGTTCCCTCCATCTGAGTGAGCTTAAACAGGATCCACAGTGGAACCATGAGAACGCAGAAGAGTCCCAGGAACCAACCCAAAGCATAGGCCCAGGTAGGGTAGATGTAGGTTTTATTGAACTTCAGAGGCTTGTATCTCACCACAGAAAAGATGAAGGTACCCTGACAAAAAAAAATGCATAGTTTTTTCTTGCAGTTTGTGTTATTAAAACATAAAATATTTTTCCTCAGAAATATTTCTAACTTTATTCTGTGCTTTCCTTTATAACTGAAAAGCGATGACCCTTTCTATTACCAATTTCTTCTGTATATGCTTTTTATCAGACATAAATCTTTCATGGTATCAAACAAATTTGAACATAATTTATCTTCTTGTTTAAAAAGGGAACTGAATTATTGGTTTATTTGCATCTCTCAATGTATTTCTAACACTATAAAAAAACGACTTAAGTTGTTAAACAAAAAACCTGCAAAAAAGTGTTCAAAAATCATCAGAAAAATCCATAGAATAATCTTCTACTGAAATAATTATTTAAAAAGGCCCTATTTTTTTAATCAGTCTATGTTTGATTTTATAATGTATCACTTTTTGGACTTTCTCTGGTTATCTTTGTCTTCTATTAGAATAAATTCAATAACTTGCAACAGCTAAGTGTGACAAAAAAGGGACAAAATGTACTTTCTTCACCGTTTACTGACTCACCAGACACACAGTGGGTGTTACGTAAAGCCAGCAAATCTTCATCACAGGCCATGGACGGTAACCAACCATGTCTTCAATGTTATCATAGAGACGATCTGCACCTGTTCACGAAAATCAGAAACCAAAGCATTTTGCACAGAGCACTAAATACAAAATTTAAAGCATGTCTAAAGTAAGATGGATTAAATCTTATTCTTCACATTAAACTGCAACAAGAATGCCTTTAATAGTATACTAGCAATGTGTGCACATTTGCATATGAAATCTCAGCTTCAAATGCAAATTTGACAAATGCTGCACAGACAGTGTGTCTCTCTGGAGTCAGGAAATCTGATCATGTTATGTGCATCCTGAGTCAGAAATTGATCCAATAAATACTTATGTTTAAATTTTATATGAAATAGTTTGACTGTTTTTGTCAATTTGATCGTGGTTTAAATTACATTTCCTGTTTAGTTGCTCTCTATTTTTGTATTAGAATTACGTTACAATGAACTAACACTTCACATGTGTCAAGCTATCCCAGGAAAGTCCTTTGTAAGCTGGAACACAATCAGAACACTTTGTCAAAACTGCTGACTGACCGCAGCAATCGCTGCTCTATGGGGAGCAGCAGGTGGAAGACGCTGAAGAACCTGAACAGTCCTCAGCGAATGGCATCGGGTGCAGCACATCCGGGATAAGATCACACATGCATTCCAAGAATTGATGAGATTCTGTAACCTTATCACGCAGCTTTCTGAAACTCTGACGCTGGAGACAGAGCTTCAAACAGAGGTCATTACTATCCAAAACCAACAATGTTATCTGTGGCATTCTAATAAAGCCTTATCTAAAGGAATGTTATTAAATTCTCATATAACTTTGATGTGTCAATAAATTGCATTATCCTGTTTTATGACTAGCTGGTGGCCATGACAAATACCACTGAAACTGCTGGTTCTAGGTACAAGTTAATATTAAGGCGATCAGAAACTTTTTCGGTTAAAGTTACTGAACTCATTATTAGTCAGCAGAGCTGTGCATCTCTGAAGCTCCTCCAGAGTTGCCAGAGGTTTCTCCTTCTCCTTCTCTGGTTAGAACACCTCTTGCCAGTCCTTTACAGAGTACTTACCCAGCCAGCACGCATGAGTGGGCCCCACTTGTGTTTGATGTGGGCTACATGGGTAATGAGTGGGCATGGGTTTTATCTGGGCGAACTGCATGGGACACATATGGTTAACCTAAAATGAGACCCATATGGGCTGGCCCATATGGGCTAAATGCATGGGCCCTATTCAGCAACTAGGTGGGCTATCTGGGAATGGGATAGTACTGGGCAACACTATATGGGGCCCATGTGGTTTCAGTATCATGGGCCCAACATGGGAAGCCCATGTGGGCTGACCACATTGAACCCACATGACATCAGCATGGGCTGACCATATATGGGTTAGACCTGGGTGTGGATATGTGGGCCCCAGTCCTTTTTTAAGTGGGCTATCTGGGAATGGGATAGTACTGGGCAACAGTATGTGGGGCCCATGTGGTTCTAGTATCATGGGCCCAACATGGGAAGCCCATGTGGGCTGACCACATTGAACCCACATGACATCAGCATGGGCTGACCATATATGGGTTAGACCTGGGTGTGGATATGTGGGCCCCAGTCCTTTTTTAAGTGGGCTATCTGGGAATGGGATAGTACTGGGCAACAGTATGTGGGGCCCATGTGGTTCTAGTATCATGGGCCCAACATGGGAAGCCCATGTGGGCTGACCACATTGAACCCACATGACATCAGCATGGGCTGACCATATATGGGTTAGACCTGGGTGTGGATATGTAGGCCCCAGTCCTTTTTTAAGTGGGCTATCTGGGAATGGGATAGTACTGGGCAACAGTATATGGGGCCCATGTGGTTTCAGTATCATGGGCCCAACATGGGAAGCCCATGTGGGCTGACCACATTGAACCCACATGACATCAGCATGGGCTGACCATATATGGGTTAGACCTGGGTGTGGATATGTGGGCCCCAGTCCTTTTTTAAGTGGGCTATCTGGGAATGGGATAGTACTGGGCAACAGTATGTGGGGCCCATGTGGTTCTAGTATCATGGGCCCAACATGGGAAGCCCATGTGGGCTGACCACATTGAACCCACATGACATCAGCATGGGCTGACCATATATGGGTTAGACCTGGGTGTGGATATGTGGGCCCCAGTCCTTTTTTAAGTGGGCTATCTGGGAATGGGATAGTACTGGGCAACAGTATGTGGGGCCCATGTGGTTCTAGTTTCATGGGCCCAACATGGGAAGCCCATGTGGGCTGACCACATTGAACCCACATGACATCAGCATGGGCTGACCATATATGGGTTAGACCTGGGTGTGGATATGTGGGCCCCAGTCCTTTTTTAAGTGGGCTATCTGGGAATGGGATAGTACTGGGCAACAGTATGTGGGGCCCATGTGGTTCTAGTATCATGGGCCCAACATGGGAAGCCCATGTGGGCTGACCACATTGAACCCACATGACATCAGCATGGGCTGACCATATATGGGTTAGACCTGGGTGTGGATATGTGGGCCCCAGTCCTTTTTTTAAGTGGGCTATCTGGGAATGGGATAGTACTGGGCAACAGTATGTGGGGCCCATGTGGTTCTAGTATCATGGGCCCAACATGGGAAGCCCATGTGGGCTGACCACATTGAACCCACATGACAACAGCATGGGCTGACCATATATGGGTTAGACCTGGGTGTGGATATGTAGGCCCCAGTCCTTTTTTAAGTGGGCTATCTGGGAATGGGATAGTACTGGGCAAAAGTATATGGGGCCCATGTGGTTTCAGTATCATGGGCCCAACATGGGAAGCCCATGTGGGCTGACCACATTGAACCCACATGACATCAGCATGGGCTGACCATATATGGGTTAGACCTGGGTGTGGATATGTGGGCCCCAGTCCTTTTTTAAGTGGGCTATCTGGGAATGGGATAGTACTGGGCAACAGTATGTGGGGCCCATGTGGTTCTAGTATCATGGGCCCAACATGGGAAGCCCATGTGGGCTGACCACATTGAACCCACATGACATCAGCATGGGCTGACCATATATGGGTTAGACCTGGGTGTGGATATGTAGGCCCCAGTCCTTTTTTAAGTGGGCTATCTGGGAATGGGATAGTACTGGGCAACAGTATATGGGGCCCATGTGGTTTCAGTATCATGGGCCCAACATGGGAAGCCCATGTGGGCTGACCACATTGAACCCACATGACATCAGCATGGGCTGACCATATATGGGTTAGACCTGGGTGTGGATATGTGGGCCCCAGTCCTTTTTTAAGTGGGCTATCTGGGAATGGGATAGTACTGGGCAACAGTATGTGGGGCCCATGTGGTTCTAGTATCATGGGCCCAACATGGGAAGCCCATGTGGGCTGACCACATTGAACCCACATGACATCAACATGGGCTGACCATATATGGGTTAGACCTGGGTGTGGATATGTGGGCCCCAGTCCTTTTTTAAGTGGGCTATCTGGGAATGGGATAGTACTGGGCAACAGTATATGGGGCCCATGTGGTTTCAGTATCATGGGCCCAACATGGGAAGCCCATGTGGGCAGACCACACTGAACCCACTGTGGGTTCAGTGTGGTCAGTACATATCCACGCCCAGGTTGGACCTGGGTGTGGATATGTAGACCCCAGTCCTTTTTTAAGTGGGCTAAATGAGACAAAATTGTAGAACAATGTACAGGGGTTGGACAATGAAACTGAAACACCTCTTATTTTAGAGTGGGAGGTTTCATGCCTGAATTGGACTAGCCTGGTGGCCAATCTTCATGAATTGCACATTGCAACAGTAAGAGCAGAGTGTGAAGGTCCAATTAGCAGGGTAAGAGCACAGTTTTGCTCAAAATATTGCAATGCACATAACATTATTTGGGACATACTGGAGTTCAAAAGAGGGCAAATTGTTCACCAAGACAGCAAGTCTTTGTGATTATCAAGAGCCACAGTATCCAGGGTAATGTCAGCATACCACCAAGAATGACGAACCACATCTAACAGGATTAACTGTGGATGCAAGATGAAGCTGTCTTAAAGAGATGTTTGGGTGCTAACCTGGATTGTATCCCAAAAACATAAAACCACGGTGCCCAAATCACGGTAGAATTAAATGTGCACCTCAACTCTCCTGTTTCCACCAAAACTGTCCGTCGGGAGCTCCACATGGTCAATATACACAGCCGGGCTGCTATAGCCAAACTTTTGGTCACTCGTATCAATGCCAAACGTCGGTTTCAATGGTGCAAGGAGCGAAAATCTTGTGCTGTGGACAATGTGAAACATGTATTGTTCTCTGATGAGTCTACCTTTACTGTTTTCCCCACATCCGGGAGAGTTACGGTGTGGAGAAGCCCAAAGATGCATTCCAGCCAGAGTGTTGTATGCCAGAGTGAAGCATGGGGGTGGATCATTGATGGTGTGGGCTGCCATATCATGGCATTCCCTTGGCCCCATACTTGTCCAAGACGAATTGATGCTGTATTGGCCTCAAAAGGAGGCCCTACACCACGCTAATAAGTTTTGTGGTCTAAAACCAGGTGTTTCAGTTTCATTGTCCAACCCCTGTAGTTAACCTGTCACTTTCAAAATTTTGACTGTATGTCAAAGCAAAAGCTGCAAGAGCAAGATTCTCAAAACTTGGAAAGAATTACCCGAGATGTCAGCTTTATAGTCTTTGCCAAGGCAATTGTTACTCAGCTGGCCTCTAATGGAGTTGATGTAAGGTAAATTGTAGAATTTAATTTTTTCCTTGTAGGAAACCTCGACGATAGTAAAGGTTGGTGACCTTGACCATTGTCGAGGTCTCCAGGACGAAGGTGACCTCGTCTTGGAGATCACCCAAGGATATATTTTGCTGATAGAACAGAACATCCATGTCTTCCTAATGTTTGAACCTAAAACATGTTCACTGTGTGATATCTATGCCTGGCTCATTTACAAACACTAGGCTTCCAGAGGACCAGGATATTAAAACATTAAAAATAATTCTACAATGCTTTATTTTTTTAAACCAGTTCAGTAGTATTGCTCTAGCCACACTTTGAACCCTTAACATTTTTTCATGTTATTATTTTATGCTAGAACAGTCCAGTCCAGTCTCCAAGCCAGTACGCATGAGTGGGCCCCCCTTGGGTTTGTAGTAGGCCATATGGGTAATGAGTGGTCATGGGTTTTATCTGGGCAAACCTCATGGGACACATATGGTTAACTAAAATGGGACCCCTATGGGCTGGCCCATTTGGGCTAAATGTATGGGCCCTATTCAGCAACAATGTGGGCTAACTGGAAATGGGACAGAAATGGGCAACACTATTTGGGGCCCATGTGGTTTCAGTATCATGGGCCCCACATGAGAAGCCCAATGTGGGCTGTCCACATTAAACTAACATGACATGAGCATGGGCTAACCATACATGGGTTGGACCTGGGCAGGAAATGTAGCCCCTAGTACTTTTTTTCATGGTCTAAATGGGACAAAATTGTAGAACATTTTAATCGACAATGTGGTTACCCTGTCACTTTCAAACTTTTCACTGTATGTCAAAGCAAAAGCCAGTTCAGTATTGCTCTTGCTACACTTTGAACCCCTAACTTTTTTTTCATTTTATTATTGCAGTCTGAATGTCTTAAAACATTTTTTTGAAATAATCTGTTTGAAATATATACGTAAACTCATATTCTGGTGCTTACTCAAAATTAAGCACAGAGTGGTCATGGTTGAGCTTTAGTCCTTGTTTTATTTTTAATAATAATAACTTTTTATTTTATTTTTATTATTATTTTTTATCAATTGGATGTTTAGACATCCATAGAGTTTACTGCAGCCTGTTCGCAGCAAGATTTAAATTTTTATTTGGACAAATAGTTCAGATCAGACCATTGTGAAAAATATCACAAAATGTTTAGAAAATAAACAAAACTCATTAGCAAGTGAGAGACAAGAGTAAAATTTTGAGCATCTGTTTTTTCATATATTTGCAAACATTTTCCAAGTCATCAGTATAAATAAAAATAAAAAATAAAAAAACGTAACATTTCTGTTAATGATTCATTTGGTTCCAATTACCTTTTTGTTCATTGTTTGCTCTGAGGCACCGTTGCCAATAAAGGTTGGTGAATTGAAGTACCGGTAGGCACTTTACACATCCACTGAAGAAAATAGTTCCAAAACATATTTGAATAAGGAGGACAACGAAATGTATTTATTTACATTGAGAACTTTTGCTACATCGGTTTTACATTTGTTAAACCGATGTAGCACTCTCAAAAATTAATCTTGTGTTTCTTGGAAAACGTAAAATGACCCGCGGATGGATATGGGGTTTCAAAATCAAGCCTGTTCTCTTCATCAGTCCGTTGGCGCGGAGTCTGCCTGTTGGCTGATCTACGAAAGAATCTGTAAGTACATTTCTTCTGTTTTACCTAGTACCAAATTTTAGGGAGAGATTTTAAATCGCTTGTTAAAAAAATTGTTGCTCGTAACAAATCGGACGACAGTATCCCAAAAGAGACTTAATTGTTATTGTTATTTTTGCTTTTCTTTAGGGTGATACTTTTTCTGATATTGCTAACACACACAGCTACACACAATAAGCAGATTTTAGTGCAGACCGATTTCAAACGCAGCGTTGTGGGCCAAACCATTTTCAAATACCGCCGCCATTCTATTTGTTGAGCTGCCATTGGTTCATTTGAGCGCCAACGAGGCAGAATGAAATCGGTTCACTGAAGAATCTATGTTGCTAGCAGAGGTTGTTACAAAGTGTCTGGACACAATAAAACCATTTGTATGATTTAAAAAGAGTAACTATTGTGCTTTCATTCTATGTACTTGGGCTTTTAATAATCTTTCTCACAGTCACATCAGCATGCATGGGTGGGTCTCATGTATGGATTCAGGCTGGTTTGGCTGGGACCCATGCAAGATTATTATTGTCGTTTTTTTCAATAAAACTGCATTGAATCGTTTAGCTTTGGCCTATATAGGTAATGATAAGAGGGCATGGGTTTTATCTGGGCCAACTGCGTGAGGCTCAAAAGGTTAACCGAAATGGGACCCATATTGTTGGCTCAATTGGGTTAAATGTATGGGCCCAATTCAGCATTAACGTGGGCTAACTGGGCATGGGACAGAAATGGAACACTATATGGGGCCCATGTGGTTTCAGTATATTGGGCCTAAAAGGTTTTTTGTAAATAGGATGAAGGCATTGTAGTTCATATTTTTAAATTCTTTTTTTAATTGTTGTGTGACACTTTAAAGCGTTTTGTTATGTCAGAGTTTATTTCAATCTGCCGCTATTGTGTTGGTCTAGAGTAGTCATCAGTGTCAGGGTTCCTGTGTGTGTATGTGAGTGCGAGTGTCGCATCTTATTTCAGCGAGGATCTTTGTGAGGAGCCCATGGAGCTTGGCACAGGTGGAGGAGCAGCAGAATCTTCAGTCTACGCTAGATTGACTGAAGATTCTACTGGTGTATGCTAGATGGTTGCATACACCGGTAGTCACTCTGGCCTCTCCTGTTGTGAACAGTTTTCTGAGAACGTTTCTGTGTCTACTAGAAGTCACCTGGTCTCTGTGTTTGTTCGATCCTAGGGGTTTTGTCGCCTCATTCGAGAACTCACCAGTGAATACCTGCCTGCTCGCTCCGCCGATTCCACTGCCTCCACTCCACCCTTCGAGTTTCCAGCTCTCTTCCATTCCCACCTCGCATTTACCTTCGGAACCGCTGCACACCCTCTCTCAGGAACCTGGCATCTCACACCCACGCCTCGAAAGACCCGCACCGAAGTAAGCCTGTTCCTGTTTCCCCTCCGATCACTCATTCTAAGCCCGTCATAACTAAGTTCTCGTTTCAGGCCAACCTGGTCGAGTGGTCCTCACCCTTCCGCTGATGTCCGGGAAATAGATTTTATTTTGTCCTGTTGTAAATAAATCACTCACTCATCCCTATCCAACGTGTGGTTACTGCATGTGGGTCCGTAAATTGAAACCCATCATGTCAATCAGTGGCCAAGCCTGAAACAAATATTGAAAGATGAAGAAATTCTTTTTGATATTTTTGCAATATTTAGCTAGCAGTTATGTGAAATGTACTTATATTTAATTGTAGCTCTAATTTTTTTATATGTACAATGTTTTAGGCTTTATTAGTTACATTTATAGTGATTTTCTAAACTTCTCTTAAGAGTAATACTACTGTCTTAGTCCTGTCACGTTAACAAAGAAATTAGGATAATTGCAAAACTGTTCAGTGTTTACAATATAAGGCTTCAGTAGTTAATCTATACAAAGGCTGTTTTGCCTTAATTTTTTTATTTTTTTGAAAAGTCTAAATGTTATATTGCACTAATAACATATATATTTTTGCAGGCTTCAAGAGGATCAGCGTGTGAAGATCACTTTATAATGATTTGAAAAAGGTAGATTAATATGTTAGTGAAATTAAGCACATAAGAGTGATATAATGACAAACTGATGAACAAAAACAAAATGTTGTCCTGTTATTGTCATTGTACTTAAGGTTGCCATGGCTACAGAAATTGGAGGAGCATCCTTAGATGACACAATACAACCAGCTGTGCGATTCCTCATGTCCCATGAACTGGAAGTCCAGTTCAACCTTTTTGGCCAACATTGGAACAAGCTCTTGGACCTGCGTCTCTTTGATGTTTGTATGGTAAATATCAGTTTTTATTGTCAGAGTAACTTTTTTTTCACTTTTCTTTCTTAAACATATGTTAATTTATTTTGGTTGTTTTATGCTTTTGTTTGTTATTTTTAGTAATGTTTTTAGGTTAAAAATTGAGTCTTCAATTTTTGGTTTTATTTGAACAGTATTCTTTCACTGTTGTTAAGAACTTAAAAATTTGAAGGTAATATTGTTTGCATTTCAAACAATATTAAAATAACCACAAAACCACGATAGAACCTAGTAGTTGATTTATATAGATGGATATATTTTAAATTTACAGTAAGAATATAGTTTCTGTACATAATAATGATGACTCAAGAGTCCTTTTGATTATGGCATATCTCTGCAAGCATTTTTGCCCCATGAAGGGGGAGATGCAAATCTCATGAATGTTACATTGTGCTAAAATGAAACACTAATACAATTTCTACCTTTGCTTGTTATTTCAGGGGACTTAAAAGAAATTATCCATCTACAGAATCACACAAGCATACAGCAAAGACTCTCGAAGTGGTTTACTGGAGCCCGAGTGGAAGTGGAAATAGACTAGAGAGACTGCCAGTTCAAACTCAGGTTGGGGAGGTCTTTCAAGATGGACAGTTTCAGTAAAGTATGAGAGATTTCAAATTTAAGCATGCATATGGCATGTAGGTTATTTTTAAAAATGTTTAACAAAAATGTATTGTGAAAGATCTATATAGGTGTGTATATTCACATTGTGTGTATCAATGTGAATATACGTGTATAAAGTTATATAGATAGTATTTAGATGTATACATTTATAGACCTGTAGGAAAATATGTAGGTGTCTTTATTTGTGTGCATCTATAGATATATATTTATAGATCTGTTTATAAGTTTGTTATAGTAAACTAGCTTCTGTTATTTTCAAAGATGTCGTGAATAATTGCAGATTTCTTTTTGTGGCACCATTCCCCTGAGTATTAATGAAGTTCTAATAATTGCTGTAGTGAGGTAAAAAATAACTCCTGACAATATTTTAAATTACTAAATAAAAGCCTTGAGCAAAATAAATTTTTCATCTCTTTTTTTTAATTTTTTATTTGAACACGTTTTAAGCTGGACTTTGGATTGTTGATCAAGATTGCATATCTATGAATGTAATTCACATCCAGGTTAGATGAGAATTGTTCCTACAGGATTAAGGCATCTGGGTCCGCTGAAAGCCCAGTCAGCACCATTGAAATCAACCTGGGCAAACCCATGTGGGGCCACCATGGAAACCGTGGACAAACCCACTTGTTACCCATATTCTAGCCCAGTTCAGACCCAATTGGGACCCACGTAAATATTCCTGACAGCACCCTAGTGGGCCACAGATGGGCCCACTAGGGTGGGCCCATGTGGGGCCACCATGTGAGTTAACCACATGGGCCCCACTGAAAGCCCAGTCAGCACCCATTGAAATCAACCTGGGCAAACCATGTGGGGCCACCATGGAAACCGTGGACAAACCCACTTGGTACCCATATTCTAGCCCAGTTCAGACCCAATTGGGACCCAGGTAAATATTCTTGACAGCACCCTAGTGGGCCACAGATGAGCCTCATGTAAGTTAACCACATGGGCCCCACTGAAAACCCAGTTAGCACCCATAAAAATTTACTTGGGCAAACCCATGTGGGGCCACCATGGAAACCGTGGACAAACCCACTTGGTACCCATATTCTAGCCCAGTTCAGACCCAATAGGGACCCACGTAAATATTCTTGACAGCACCCTAGTGGGCCACAGATGGGCCTCATGTGAGTTAACCATGTGGGACCCACTGAAAACCCAGTCAGCACCCATTAAAATCAACCTGGGCAAACCCATGTGGGGCCACCATGGAAACCGTGGACAAACCCACTTGGTACCCATATTCTAGCCCAGTTCAGACCCAATAGGGACCCACGTAAATATTCTTGACAGCACCCTAGTGGGCCACAGATGGGCCTCATGTAAGTTAACCATGTGGGACCCACTGAAAACCCAGTTAGCACCCATTGAAATCTACTTGGGCAAACCCATGTGGGGCCACCATGGAAACCGTGGACAAACCCTTTTGGGACCCATATTGCCTGCCCACTTATATCCCATATGGGGCCCACCTAGGTGTGCTGGCTGGGTATGTACTGATATAAAATTCAGTGTGAATAGTCTGAATAGTGCCATGTTCATAGTGGAGAACCGCAAAGCCAACATCAAGTTTCTGAGTGTTGGGATTTTAAACACTGAAAATAGGCAAATGTTTCAAGATAGATTGAGGAACTTACCATATATCCATCCGATTGCTATGGATTGACACACTGAAAGTAGGAGAAGATTATTGCCACTGCAAACATAGTGATCAAAGAGTTGCAGGAAATATAAGCCCCCCTACAGGAAGATGAAAGGCTCACCGTTAGGTCAAATACAAAAGCAGAAGACTCAAATGTCCAAATTATCAGTAACTCACACTTCCAAACAGCAAGTTTAGTTATCGGATTGAGTGTGAACTCAGAGTTCTCACCTCTGTGACGAGGAGGAGGCCAAGAAAGAAGCAAACAGCGCAGAGACAAAGCAACAGCAGTTCTCTGCGATAAGCTCTTCGAAACACAGAGGGGAACATATCTGTCACTGAGGTCATCAGGCACTCCAGGCTCACAAACTTATGAGACAAATACACAAATTAAAAACTAACACACGTCACCAGATCGAACTAATATCAGACTTTTTGACTTTTTAATTCAGACAAAGTTGGGATAACGGTGTGGGGGGCGGGGGGCGGATTTCAGACATCACATGTATTGCTTTTCCATCAGACATCGAGATGAGCTGTGCAACACAGATGGACACATTGAGAAGGTTTCCTGTCCATCTGAAGGACAAATGGTGTGATGAAGTGAGGTATCTGACCTGTGTTTACTATTCTTACCTTAACAGTTTATTTTCTTATGTCATGCACTCAGTTGTACTTTATGTCAGCACACATTAAAAGAAAAAATGAGCAGAGTGCTAAGCATTGGAGCCAGCAAGCAGTGAAACAATCCAGGTTTGCTAAATAAATAAATTCATTGGGATATTGTTAACATTTTACCTGTGTGTCTGCACCCAACAAGATGACCATGACAAAGAAGCAAACAGCCCACAGCTGAGGCAAAGGCATCATGGCTACAGCACGAGGATAAGCAATGAATGCCAAGCCGGGTCCTGTTGGAATTAGTGCAGCATATTAAATGCAGAACAAAAAAATAACTGTCATTTTCACCCTACTTACTGGAAACATAAAGTCAACAATGAGCTGCAAAACTGGCAATAAGTAGCTTACTGAGTATGTGCTTAAGTTTCTCTCTCTAAATGTCTGAATATATTTATTGGGACCTACACTAAAACCATTTAATATGTAATTTCAGAAATATTATTCTAGAAATGTTTGAGTTCAGCATATTTAAAATGTAACTTTCCCAAACATGTTCAAACCATAATGTTCCCTGAAATCAACAAACGCAACAACCATTGTGTCCTACATATTAAATCAAAGTGGCACTGATGACAGGTGTGTTACATGTTCAAACAAAAGCAGACATCTTACCAGAAGCAGCCACCTGGGATATTGGTAGTCCTTGTTCATATGACATAAATCCCAAAACAGAAAAGATGGCGAACCCTGCCACAAAACTAGAGCCGCCGTTCACCAGACACAGCACAAACGTGTCCCTGGGAATGCAGACCAAAATATTTCTCATGTTTGAAAATAAAACTAAATAGAAGAAAAACATTTATAAAATCCACAGAAAATATGTTTTACATCTGATGTTTTAAAGTTTATTGTAACGTTTAAAATGTGTTTTCAGCTCTAACAATTTCATGTTTAAAATTATACAGTTTATTAATGAAAATAAAGAACATTCAAGTTGCTTTCCCAAAACAGCTTTGTTCACTTCCTTTGCAGCCGTTGCTAAAGTTACGGACAGAGTAGTAATCTGGAAATTTTGCAAAAATATTTAGAAAGTTTGAAAAATTAACTGCAGAGTAGCAACCTATAAGTTCTGCCAAATAAAAGCAGCTTTGCAGACAAATAAATTACCTTAATCTCCTCTCTACTACATTCTTATAGCACAGTATTATTATTTTGAATAAAATTGTACATTAAGATTTGTTTAATGTTGTAAATACCAGGAATCCAACTTGATTTAAAAGACACGAGGCATTACAACTTTGCTAATTTGCCAAAGACAGGTTTCTTCCAAATTAGTAAAACAGAACAGAAGAACAATAACTAGGGAATTAAATGACTAAATGCAAAAGTATTGCACTTACTTGTAACAATCGTTGTTATACTGATTGTAGCTTCCCAGAGCTGTCAGACTCCCCTGACAAATGCCAAAAGAGAAAAGGACCTGTGCGCCTGCATCCATCCAAACCTACACAGACATCAGCACAGCATCAGTGAAAAAGCACTTCAGAAACTTCTGTGAAAGAGGAAGTCTGTTGCATCTAAGGTGTTTATTTGGCTCAGACTGCCACTGGAAGCAACCAAGCTGGGAGCTTTTCTTTGTTTTTGAATTTATTACTTACTTGAGGGTCCACCAACCTTGTTGGATCAGGATATAGGTAGAAAGCCAAGCCATCTATCGCTCCTGGCAACGAGAGCCCACGGGCCAACAGAACGACTAACATCACATAGGGAAACGTGGCAGTAAAGTAAACTACCTGTCAACACAAACGTACGCATCAGATTGTGCGTGAAACACTGGAAAACACAGAATTTAACAAATTTTTCAAGAACAATTAAGCATTACAAGTGTTGTTTTTATGTTAACAGAAATTGTGCAAGTATTTTGCACCAAATTTATGAAACTATAAAGCAATAAATATTTATGGAAAATCACCACACCTATCAGCGTGTGTGAAATTCCCTTAAAATTAATGTAACAGCACTGACATTTTTGCATTTTTCTAATATAACTTTTAAAAACATAGACAATAAGTTGATCATTGAACTATTAATTACAGACGTCTGTCTTTTTGATCATTTGAAGAATACATAAAATGTGATTCAACATGTGGAGATCAATTTCTTTTCACCATTTCTCGAAACAGAAAAGACAAGAACATGAAAAGAACATAAGCTGATTTGTATTTGTTGGAAAATATGTACAAGTGCAACTCACCTAACTTGGATATAATATCTACAGTAAGTGTGGAGTTTGCACTAAATTTCAAATATGTAGGAGAAGATGTGGGCAGTAATTGGTGGCCTATGCCCAAGCAGAGCTACACAGCAGTGTCCCTCCGAAACTGTTCCCACATTTTCAACACTTTTCAGAAAGGTTCAGGCACCTTCCATTTTTTGTCACAAAAATGTAAATCTGGCACCTGTTTTGTAAGGTCTATGTGAGATCTTTACTTTTCTCTCCATAAAAATGACCCAGAAGCCTAAATATCTCAGACCTCTGGCCTGTGGTCACTAAACACGGCGTGTTTCGCAGCCAATCAGCTCTTTGCAAGCTTGTTTTAAAAAAAAAAAACGGAACTCCAACATGATTGTGCAGAATGAAAGAACAGGACACGGAACAAAAGATGTGGAGAGAAAAAAAAAAGTAAGAACAAAAATAGAACATTCAGCAAAAGAAAGTACAGAAATAAGATAAACAAGAGGAAGTCTGTCCCCTTTCTGATTTCACAGGGTAAGCATTCGTGGAATGATGGTTTATAGCCAATTACATGGTTTAAATGTGAGTGATTTAAATTCACTATTTGCTGTGCAGTCTTGTATTCTTTTTTTTTTTTTTTATCTGTGCAAACTTTGATCCCCTGCAACTTCAAAGCTTAAAGCTCTGCCTTTTGGCGTTTTAACAGATTTAATGAAGCTGCATTCACAGCTTGTTTATTCACTTTGCTTAGTGAGGAAAAGGTTTTCTTCTTTGCTGGATCAAGATTAGATGTTCTAGATCTGTTTCTCCCAAAGCTTGCTACAATACTTGAGAAAAGAAGCAGATAAAGAAGTAGTTAAACTGAAATTTCACCAAAAATTCTCAAGAGAAGAAAATAACATTTACACATTCACATCATAAATGCTCCAGTGTTTTGGTTCGTCAGACGAATGCTCCAAATTTATTGCTTTCTCTTTTAACTTAGTGCATGTAAAGTCTGACAGATCTCAAATCCTTTAATCCCTCTGACGTGTTTCACTTGCTCTAAAACATGTTTTGACTGCATGTTGAGGTTATGACAACAGTTCCCAACAGTAAATTACCACACCCAAAAGTTGCTCCTTATGAGTCAGCCCAGCTCTTATGACCATATAAAAAAATCTGAAAAAAACTCATATCTGCCGAAGAAACACTGCATATTTTCTGGGATTATTCTGTGAGTTGCTGCCCTTAAATTTAAACCAATAATATTTTTAGAGAGATCCTTACATGTGGTCCAGCTGAATTAGGTGTATTTTGCATCAAAACAATGCTAAAATAATTTAAAATGCCATCAGTAGCCCATTCTAAATGGCAAAGCGTCACAGCGTTTCCTGAAGCGGTAGCCTTACCTTTCCAGTGGATCGCACTCCTTTCCAAACACAAAAGTAGCAAATAATCCAAGCGAGTAACAGGCACAAGACCAGCTCCCATCTTAAGCTACCAATTTCCTCAATCCCCTGAGAAATGCCCAGAACTCTTCTCCTAAAAAGATAAATATATGCATGATGTTGCCAAAAGAGACTTAATATGAAATATCCCCAAAATGTAAGTACAGACATTGCAATATTTCAAAATAATCTAAATGTGGTGCATTCAATAAAACCCAAAAGAATTTGAGAAAAAAAATTGTTAAAAAACAAGCAAATACAGTTTATTTTTCACTTTAAAATAAAACACTAAAAACTGAACTAGAAACACAGTTTATTTTATCAAGTTTTCCAAACTTAAATGCACACACTTCATTAAAAAGAGGGGTAAGTATTAATGTCAACTGGAAACATGTTCATTGGTGGAGTTAAACCTTTCCTTCAAATGTTCGTATGATGACAACACAAATTGTGTGTGCTGTTATTTTTAAAGCAAGTTTAGACTAGTAGAAAAACCTAGAACCTGTTTCCTAGATATCATGGTAATTGATGCTGCTTTGCAAAAGCAACTGATGCAAGCAGCAATTTATTTAAGAGCCTAATTTGGTTTGAAGAACAGGTCTGGAGGGATGTAGCATGAAGAGGCAACAGCTGAAATCCTTTCACTCAGACTATTGGCAACACAAAACACAATTTTAAAAGAATTCACTAGAGAAAAGCTGCCAGTGGTTTATTGAAAAACAAAATCAACAGCACCAGTTTTACTTAGAAAGTTTAAAATAAAGTCTGCATTGAAACTTTATTTAAATAAATAAATACTGGTTTAATGAAGCGGAAGGAACAGGAATTTGACAGACTACGTCAATTAGCACTGCAGCACAGGATGCTGTTAGAGGAACTTAGAAAAGTAGCAGGTTAAAACTTCTTTGAGCCTTTGCTTCCAAAGTACATGTGATGTTTATGATTTGTTAATTAACTTTGATATTTGGCAGCTACTTTGCTAAGTGCTTATTACAGTGAGAATGTTTCACACTAAATGTGTGCTTAAAGTGTCCAAAGATGGAAAGGTAGCAACAAATTACAGAAGAAGAACTCAACTCTAGATATAGATAGTGCACTGTGGGCACAACATTATGACCACCTATCAAATAATGAGGTGCACACCCCAGTTTCACTGCTAACAGGTTGGATCAGCTGAGATACGGATTGTCCTGATGTCAGCATCAGATCCTCTTAAGGTCTGTAAGCTGCCAGTTGTGGCCCTCATTGCTCAGACTTGTCTCCTCTCAACTTCCCAAAATGCTCAATTAAATTGACATCTGTGAAATATGTGAAGTCAAGGCAACACCTCAAACTTGTTGCGCTCCTCAAACAATTCCCAAGCAGCATACAAACATGCAAAAATGCTATTTCCATGAAAAGATGGAAATAAGGTCTGCCAATAGATATAGGCTAGAGATATATGTAAAAGTAGTAACTGTATGGATGGCAAGATCCAAGGTTTTATAGCAGAACATCATGTAAAGCCCCCTAGTGCTTTTCATCTTCTAATAGTGCATCCTGGACTCCTGTGTGGCTTTAGTGAACAACACACACACACCTGGAATCACGTGACATAAAAGAAATTCTGTTTCCTTAGATTAGTCAACTTTTTTCACTGATCCGGGGTCAGCTTGGTCTTCCTGACAGGTCTCCAACTTGTTTCATGTTCATCAATGAATCTTGACCTCTAATGACTCTGGACCTCTTTCCCTAGATACTGACCACTGCAGACTGAAAACATCCTGTAAGAGTTGCAGTTTTGGAGAAGGACCGACCCGGATGTCTGACCATCACTATTGAGACCCAATTTGGTCATTAAAATCCATAAAGGATCCATAAATGTATGCATGTTACAGGCAGATTATGTCATTTTAAAGCAAAATAAAGCAACTATGTGACCTTGAGTTGTTATAAAATTTGTGTCTATATCAAACATCATTTAAAAGTAATTTGACTCTAAATTTACACCTTGAAATTGGGCATCTGTCTCTTCAAGAAGCTTCTACTCTTTCTGACCTTGTGCCTCCATATTGCTTCTCATTATGCTGTCAACAATTGTTCTTAGGAGGGAGAGAGATGCTCTGAGGGGAAACTCAGCTGGAAGAAATGTGTGGAAAAAGGCGTCGCTTTGTTTTAATTTAAGTAGTGGCGTCTCTCAGGTTTAGTTACGTATAGGCAATACAATATATCTAAAACATGGCGGACTGATCAGTAAAGCATGAATTACACTTACTCCCAGAACTCGGTTGCAGGTGTTGTTGCATTTGTAGCTGCTGTCCAGTTGGATGACAAGTTTTTCTTATCAAATTCAACACAAGACTCTGATTAAAGAAAAAAATCAATCAAATAAGCGTGCAATGCACTGTGTATGTGAGAAATATATATTAATTTATTTTAACTTGTCAAATTTAATTCAAATTTGATAATTTAGTGCTTCTGGTCAGCACTAAATTTCAAGTGAGAAACTGAAGTTTTTGTTTGGAAGATATGTTCACGATCAAGAGTGGTATTGTTAACATTATAATTCAGATCAACATTAACAAAACATTTGTATGTTTATGTTCTCTTTTTTTGCTCTACCTGTGTTCCAGGAGTTTCTGCAGCTGGCCCATGGAATCTCAGCGCTGAAGGATGAGAAAAGGTAGAAGAAAGCCCAGGCCTGGATGACAATGTATGACACAGCAGCGTATGCAATCACGATCTGCGTGGCGTACCCGATACCTGAAGGCACAGAATAGGTAACTTTAGGAAAATGACTCTGCAACATTTGCAGCATTTTGCAGAAATAACTCAGCTTGCTTCAGTGTGTTTTGTGAAACAAACATTGCTAAATGTTCAGATGTCCTTCAGTTCCTTAGCAAAGTAAATCAATGAATGCTACTCTCATAGCAAGGGTATAGAGTTACTCATATAACAATCAGATCACTTATTTTAAAAGGAAATCTGATGTATTTATCTACAATAAATCTTGGACCAAACAAATTCATTAACATTTAAAAAAAAATAAAAATAACAAATGCACTTCCAGTCTGATCTCTGATTGCTACTTGCAGCATCTTGTGAAAGCATTTATAGCCTGAACGTAACATAGCAAATGTTACATCCCATCAATTTTACTGGAATTCTATGTGATAAACGTAGAGCATAATTTCAATTTTGTCATTGTTGTTTTAGAACATACCCCTGTTTCAAACTTAACCACATCCTAGTAATTGACCTATCTGTTGTAATTTGTCAAACTCAGTTAATTAAGCTGAGCAGACCAACTCTGAGCCACATACAGTCAGTCACAGCAAAAGCTCAGCCAGGACACGTGTTTACTCTATGGAAGGAGAACAGTAAGTTGTTGTTTACAAATGCTTTCTAAGAAACCTCCAGGCAGACTCTAAAGCAGTTGGATAGATTTCATTTAGGGGTTTCCAAATAAAGGAGGCTGAATACACATTTATTTGTTACGTTAAATATGCATAAATAATTGTCCTCCTCCAAACAAGTACATGCTTTGTGTTGATCCATTCTCTATAATCCTAGTAAAACATTTCTAATATTAAAAACATAAAATATTTAAAACATTGTTATTAAACTCTCTATTTTTTTTATTTTTTTTATTTGTGACTTTTTTTGCCCTTTCTGTAGGGGCCTGGTATTTTCAGCTGTCTCTTCTAAATATAATCAGACCCTGTGGCGTCCTATTTAGACATCACACTTTACCACATAGATTGGATAACTGCTGCATGTAAAACCACGGCACCTGAACAAGATTTAAAAAAAAAAAACTTTTTTGCTAATCCCATCAACCATGCAGTGTGCGTGACAGATTGCATGCTTGAAACACAAAGTTAAGAATTCGACGCCAGTTTCCCTGAGGCCCAGACACCACAACGTGTCAGAACCTTCAGAGTTTATTGCAGCTTTAATGCCTTTTCTCACCTTCAGATCTTGATAAAATAGGTGTGAAAGATGCTATAATTCAGTGTACACATTCTTCTGCGTGTCTAATAATCCCTCACATGGAGCAGCTGAGCAACAACAGACAGTTTGTTGTGTGCAAAGTTTCATCAGGTTTCCCAGAGTTCACACGTGCTAATTATTAATCATAGCTTAACAACGGACAATTGTGCTTTGTGGGAAACTTCTTTTGCTTGTTCGTTTGGGAATGAACAACAGATTCCTCTTTGTTCTCATGTGAGACTCTGTATTTTGGGTTATTTGGACTCAAACTCCTATTTTGATGCCAGCGACAGGAAACTTCCATTGGTCTTTTCAGATTAAGGGCACGCCTAATTTTTAGCTGCTTGTAGATTTAGATGACTGCAGACATTTGTAGATATTATTTAAGTTGATGGCTTTATGTCTAGACACATAAATTCCCTCTTCATTGGCCCTGTTACGATAATCCAGTCTCATGCAAAAAAAAAAAAAATAGATACATTGTATTGCATTTATTTTAATATTATTGTATTGTAATTACAAATTCCTCTCCAAACAGAAAAATTTTATTTTTCCAGTTTTTTGATTACAAAGATTGTTACATGGAATTTTGTCTCTACTGTACAGTACGTAATTCTCCATTTTGGTTTTCTAAACTTTATGTCATGTGTTGTTTCTGGCTGTGTTCTATGTTGGGTTTTCTGTGTCCTGAGTCCTCCTCGTTGTCCTGTCTTCCCCCTTGATTGTCCCCAGGTGTTTCTTGTTTCCTTGATTACTCTCTGTGCATTTAAGCCCTCCTGTGTGCTGTGTTCCTCGTCGGGTCCTTGTCGTCGTTTGTGCGTCAGTCTGTCTTCGTCAGTGTTCATGTGCGTGGTTCTCTACTTTCCAGTGTTTCCAGTTTTGAGTTTTTCTAGTGTTTCTAGTTTTTCTAGTGTTTTTGTTCTTGTTGTGTTCGGTGTTTGCAGGCTTTATTTTATTTTTTCCCCATCATATCCTGGGTCTCTTGCCTCTGCCTCACCGCCTCCTCGTCGCCACTCACTTGACGTTTCTGACACTTTATCTTTGTGGGATTGCCTGTTTCACCATCAGTTTTAAGTATCAACAAATAGATAAAGTATAATAGATAAAAATCACCACATGTCTACTTTACAGATGAAACTTCTTCCAGAAAGTTACCAATACCTTGACGTCTACATAAAACTTCCTAGAAATGCTTTTCTTTTTTTTACTTTACAGAAAAAACCCTGAAAACCATCATCCCCTTTACTCTATAGCCCCTAAATGTAATGTAAAACCAGCCCCTTTCAAAACTCACAACATTGCTTGATGGAGTTCATCTGAGTGAAAGTTATTCTAAGGTTTGTTATACAATAAATTAAGTAAGGAAGTAAATGAGCACTGCAGTCAGCTCTCTTCTTTTGAAAGCTATGGATAGTTTTGAAGCCGGGGTTAGGAGACGATATTTTAAGCTTTGAATATCTGATGGCGTGCAGGATTTGCTCTCAAGTTTGTACTCTTCTTCATGCAGAAGTTCAGCCTTTGGTGACCGTTTGGTAAAAAGCTGTGCATTTGTCACATCGAACGATTCAAAGTGTGTGAAAAAAACAGTGGTCCAGAAAGTAAGGTAAGTGTCAAAATGGCCAAGTCAAAGTCCAGACCTATATCTAATAAAGACGCTACAGCAGGAAACTGACGTTTACACTGACTCTCTCCATTCAGTCTTACTGAACTTGGGCTTTTTTGTGATGAAAAATAGGCACATATTTCAGTCTCTTGATGTGTTAATAAACAGATGCTTACTCATGAACAGCTGTGTTGTCTTATTTTCTCAGAATGGCTAAATTCATTTGCTCAGAACTATTTTCAGACTTAAAAAATGTTGATGCCTTTAATCATTTTCCGTCCACGCCACAATTATAAATTACTTTGTGTTGGTCGGTCACATACAATTCTAATGAAAAACAACGTTTTTAGGTGCAACGTGACCAAATGGAAAAAAAAAAAAGCCTGTGTTGCAAAAACTTTAGCAAAGCACTGTAAATAAATAATCAATCAGTGGGAAGTAACTGTGAGAGTGGCAGTGATCTAAAGGTTTTTGCAGTAGATTTAACAGTTTTAATTAAGTCTTTTCTTTTCATGTGTGAACTGAGGACCCAAAGAAATTGCAAAACAAAAGAGTTTTTAAGTTTGTTGAATTACTGGTTTTTGTTTTATTTACAGTATTAATTTTGCAAGGAAGTGTGGTTGGCATTGACTGCACTGGGTGGAAGTGGCCTTGCATTGAGCTCCTGTGAAACACAAACCTTCAAACAGGGGACAGAAGTGCCTCCAGCAGGTGATGCAACCCTGGGATGTGTATTGCCCCATGGCTGTCTCCAGGAGGAACATCGGGATGCCACAGGCAAGCAGGAACAGGATGTAGGGAATCAGAAATGCACCTGAGAAGAAATTGAGCCAAATAATATATAAAAACATCTTCTAAAGACACTTTACACACATCTGTGACAGGTTCTTCTTTTTTTTTTTTTTACATTGTTAACTTTCCAATGAGTAGGGAATATATCTTTATAAATCTATGCAATATATTTGTCATTATCATTTTATTCATTATTGTGTTTTTTATTGTTCTTCACTTTACATTATGATCAGATGTTGCTGACTGACATCAAAACATAAACCATATTTCAAATATCCACACGTCTCAAAGCTCAGATTTTCAGGATTTTTGTTTATTTTTTTTCCGACAAGCAGCAACATCAGTAAAAGAAAATTACTGTTTCCCTTTTTTACGTTTGAGTTTGTAGTTTTAATCAAAGTTCTTCAAGATATTATTAGAAATGTTTAATTCAGCTCTGCTTTCAAATGCTTGCTTCAAAATGGTTTCAGCTCAGTTTGGCTGAAATCATTTGCGGAGTCACCTAAAACCTTTCTACACATATCAGCCATAACATGACATATGAACCACTTAACACTAAATATACCGTCCTTGAGGCACTTGTCAGTGAACGGCATATCTGGCAGCAGCTAAACATTTTGTCCTCAAAGATGATTTATATATATAAAGAATATTTTTTCTGCCCTATTTTCATCATTTCTGTTTTCATTGTAGAGATTTTCTTTAAATTTTATTGTGGTTTGTATGTATGTATTTGTGTTCCTAAAATATCAGTAACTATCAGGCTATATATATATATATATATATATATATATATATATATATATATATATATATATATATATATATATATATATATATATATATATATATATATATATATATATAGGCTATTTTTTTTATTTTTTATTTTTTATTTTTTTTATTATTATTATTCATGCCAGCTCAAAGTTGCAGCTGATCCCCATCTGGTCACCCCTTGGAAAACATTTTGGAGCCTCTCCTCTTCTCCAGATCTGGAAGAAGATCTTCTTCCCTTAAGGCGCATTTCTACATTTTTTTGTCTTTTTTTTTTTTTTTTTTTTTTTCGGGACCTACCTCCTCCGTTTTTGTAGCATAAGTAGGGGAACCTCCACAGGTTTCCCAGTCCAACCAGCGTTCCCGCTACGGCCAGTAGGAACTCCAGCTTGTTCGCCCACTGGCCGCGGTCCAGCAGCGGCGTCTTCTTTCCGGACACGCTCCCCTGATTGGACCCGTCCATGCTACTCGCTTTCACAAACTCTCTTGACATGTAGAAGAATCGAAAGAGAAGCTGTCATTGAGAATCCCCTGCGGCTCTCTGACTCGTTTATATTGCGCGCATGCAGTTCAGACCCTGGATGAACTGCTTTACTTACTCAGCTGATCATTTTTTGGCCCAGCAGCTTCAACAAGTTTAATTTCTGGACTAAAGCTTGCAGGATTACCAGGAGTTTCACTTGAAAGATTTGTTTTAAAGCGTGACATTTTGGTTGGGAGGGGGGAGTTAAGACAGTGGGGGTAAAATAGACGGTGAACACTTACCCCTCCATCTCTTTGAACCCCCACCCCACACAAAGCCCCTTCCAGGAACACAGGAATCCGATCAGTATTCCCCTCAGCTTGAGCCACTGGGAACAGGAGTTGTGGTTTCCGCGGGATCCTCTGTGGTGAAATTCCACTTGAACTGGTGCGGTGTCACACGCACACCAAACCAGTTGTGTCCCTGAAAGGGTTGGAAATCATGCCACTTCCGCGCTGTACTTTTCCACTGTGGCAGGACCATGAGTGGGCCAGATTAGCGCAGCTGCTGATTTAAACCAGGCAGCGGAGTCGTGTCTGCTCACGCACTCCACGCGGGAGAGATTTCAGTGACCCGTTAATTCTCAGTGTGAAGCGGCGGGTCCGTGACCGGCGCAACCAGATCTGGGCCAGTGACGTGCGGTCCGGGGAAGCAAGTCGGGCAGAGCCACACCTGTCATGATGGAAAAATATGATTTGAAAAAACAAAAATCATTTATATCGCTATTTTCACCCAGTGGTTTGCACTATAAAGTATTTATTTGTTTCTATTTAGCTTAACCAATTTTTATTTATTTTAATTTCAAAATTCGCCTTATCCCATTCAAAAGCTCTGAAGCGCATCGATTGCGCAACCTCTCGCTAACTGCACTGGCTACCATTAAATGACAGCATGCTCCTTCTATCTGTAGGTCACCAACAAAATGGTTAAAAAAAACATTTCTTGCGTGAACTGATTCTACATAACTTAGCTTATGTATATAATGTGCAGTGCTCTTTTTGTCACCAACGGTGTGTTTTACGGAGAAGTGATCATAACATCGCAGAGAACAGATTCGAAGTGAGGCAGTTCTCCTTCCTCAGGGCAGGGGGCGCTCACGATCCCAGACATCGCGACTCCACAACTGTAGAGAAAGAGACAGAAACGGCGAGCTAGCCATGGAGCTAGCAGTACAGGAAAGTCCAGCGCAGCGATATATTTATAGTTTTCTCCTCTCACCACAGCCATCACTTATTAATAATCGCAAAAATAAACATTACGCCTAAAACCAAACCGCTGCAACAGACTGAGTGTTTTGCTCTTTGTGTGGGGAATTATTTCAGTGTTTTTTTTTTTTTTTTAGGGGCTTTGTTGTCAGTTGCTATGGCAAAGAGTCTGCGCGTTGCCTAACATATAGAGAGCGAGAAAGATGTGGCTTTTTTATGGCATTTTATTAATAATACCGACATTTCCAAGTTTTATTGAGTTAAGAGAATTATTCTACCATCAGCGGCAGCTGATGACACGTCAACAGTCTTTTTTTTCCCCTCCAACGTTGTACGCATGCGCGAAATTTCTTCACGTAAACAACAGCACGCAGCTGGTCGACATTGGTGTATCTGATGATGAGTAAGTCTGCCTCACACGCATTGCGCCTCACAGCACGAAACTGATCTGGACACACTGATGTGTTGTAAATATCCTATTTTATGGTGTGCTCTTATTCACTCTTTGTGGCTCTGGTTCTCAGACTTGTTAAATTGCTACTTTACAACATGTCCTTGTAAAGTAGCAGTGGGACGTTGTTTCACTCCAATATTTAAATTCAGAAAGGGAAACTTTCTGTGCAAATGCGTCGGAAAAGCATTTGCTCTCTTATGTTCTGTTTTTGTTTTTAAATCAGCCCAGTTCAGATGAAGCCTCTCAGGACCAAATAATTGTTTGTGTCACATTTTCGACAAATCGTGAGCCTCCTTTAGGTTACGCCACTGCACCTCTGTCAGATTAAGGTCTGGGCTTTGACTAGGCCCCTGGAAAGCTTTTAACTTCTGTTTTGTTTTGTTTTTTGTTCGTTTTTCAGCAACACGACTGGTCTCACGCATGACTGACTGCTCAGCAAAATATTTAAGGAAGCTTGCGAATGACATGGCTGTGGTCAAATGCATTGCAAACAAGAGTCTGACCTCAAGCAGAAGGCGGAACATCTCAAAGATGACAACAACCTCTGCAGCAATGTGAAAAAGACCAGAGCGATGACTGTGGACATCAGAAGGCACAGACAGTGGTGGAAATGGTAACCTGAAACCTCACCTGAAGTTGCCTGGTAAAAACAGCACCTTGAACTACGCTATTTGCTTCGTACAGAACATTGGGGCTCTCAGCTATTGAGAAATGGTTGCTTACTGAAGTGTAGACTGTGTTGAAGTGTAAAATTTTACGCAATAGTTAGCATTTGTCTGTGAAGTATGCAATGCCCCAGTTAACATAAAAAAGGAGCATTTCCAATTAATTTTTCATCATCTTTAGAGTAGCAAGTTTGGAAACTGCTTCTGCAGTTTCCAAACTTGTAGTTGTAGAAACAAAATATAAAGCAGCTCAAAAGCATTGTTCGCACAAGTACCACAAGTAGCATCAGATCAGGTTGGCTTAAATAGTTTTTCAAATATTAATAAATACAATCATCATTTGAAAATCCCTTTTTGAATCTACTCATGTTGTCTTTGTTTGGTACGGTTTGGAAACAAAAGTCAAAAACAGAACAAATATGTTGTTGGAGCAACAATAAAAATAATTTCACAATAGGCTGGTTGAATAAAAATATTTAACCATATTTTGCAAGAAAATATATAAAAAAGATCAATTGCGAAACATTTTTCTTCGCATTTACAAAACTTGCCTCAGTGTTACACGTTATTATGCTGTACTGCAGATGATATTTATTCTTTTTGTAGAGAAAATAAGGTAGCCAATTCTACTTCCTTTTGAAGTCATTCACAGATCCTAGTTATGACTCAAAGGTATGTACCTTTGAGTCATAACTTAAGTCAGCTTAAGAATTTCTTGTTTCATTTCTGACTGGGAGTTTGGAAAAGCATTTGAAGTACCAGTAAATGTATCATGACTTAAGAACATGGCTTTATGCCATCAGATCAGATCAGATCAGATCAGATCTGATCTGTCCCCGAGAGGGATAACTCTAACTCTGTTTTTTTTCCCCTTCATCAATCATTTACTTTACAAACCAAGTGTTTCTAGAAGGGCATCCATGTATTTTTAGGATTTATATGGCATCCACTTCTCCTTTCACACTCCTCCACAGCTTTATTTGTCCTTCTGCTGCCACATTCTGATAATCCACTGAGTCAATAAAGTTAAACATATCTCAGCTTAGTTGTTTGGACTCCAGATAAGGAGGTTTTAATTGCTTTGCAAACTTTACTACAGATCACCTGTGGGCAGAAGGTTGATTCATTGTATTTTCCCACAGCATTTTCAAGAGTAATTCAAATGTCTCTCTTTTTGTAATATAACATGGAAAGAAAAAAATATTCTTATAACTTCCTTTAGCATAATTTAGTGCGACCTGATAAGGAATCCCGATTTTAAAAATGTCTGTTAGAAAATGACCAGCTTGTTTTAGTCCCCAATCTAGTGAGAAATCCTCCTGCAAACTCGGAGAGAACAGCATCTCCATCAGAAAAGAAAACGCTGCATCTAATCTGTAAAGTTGAAGAAGAAATTCTCTTTGCTGAAAGTAGGTTGTCACATTGCACCACACACACACAAAAAAAGCGACGATCAAAACTCGGAGCATGTCTTCATAACACCCCTGCACAGCTGTCACCGAGTGATCTGCTCAAGCAGGTGGCCTGACCAAAAATACAAGTTCACAGACATGCAACTTTAATCAGGCACACTGAACTGAATGACTTTTCTCATTAAATATTTAGTCATTTTGCATTGAGAGCATATTCAGAGGTCTATGATTTTTATTCTCTGTTAAAATTCTTTGTAAAATATTTGCTTCTTAATTCTTATTCATTTTGTCCCTAGATACTGTAATTGCACATCCTATTTTATTCCTGCTTTTGAATTTGATTGCATTTACATAGTTTTAACTCAAAAGTCAAAACTGTATTTGTATTTATGTTTAAAACATTTCTTAAACAATTAAATGCAAAAATTTGTTATTAAATGTTGAATTCATAAAACAAAGATTCATTATTTTATGTTTCCAGTGCTCCACACCAACATTATATTATTTAAGCTGCACCTTTTGCTCGTCACCTTTAGTACTACAAAGAGGGAAATGTTATCATCCAACTGCATCTAGAGTCAGCTGGTAGAAAAAAAATACATTTTTGAGAATGTTTAACAGAGAGAGATGGAGCATACTAAGAAAGTGATTGTTTTAATGTCCTTACAGTTTAGTGAAAAATACATTATTGAACCTTCAGTTCTTCAGTATGAAATATCTGTCTAGCAATGTCTGATCTCTACTAAAGAAGATGAAAATATTTATCAAACAAAAGATACCAACAAAAAGGTGTTTTCTGCAGTAAAAGTAAGGACATTTCTGTGTTTCTTCCTCTGAATGTATAACCTGTTCCAAGTGACCCCACTGCATCTCAATGGGATCAAGTTTTGGTCTTTGACTAGGCCAAAGACGCTCCATTTGTGGATGTACCTTTAATGAAAGCTAAACTTGTGAAGTCTATTGCTAATGTACAGCCATGTACTTCCAAATCAACCAAAGCGAGAGTAGACTGTATGTCTAATGATGACACTTTAGGGCTTTTGGAGACTTCCTTTGGTATTTTGAGCTCTGCTCTCAAGATACATTTGCTTGTCCAGCCAGAGATGGGCCAGTTGAATGTTGAATTTATTCTGACAAATCTCTTTAATATCATAGCAGAGTCATAAGCTTCAACAATCTTCCTTCTGAAAGACTTAAGTGTGAATAAATGAGTTGTCCAAATGTATTCTTCACCATTATTTTGTTACATTTTATAGAAAATATTAGAAGGTATTTTTAGTCTTTAATGTTTGTATTCCTTGTTTGTTTTTTTAAATATTGTGAAACTCTATGTATGTTCAATGATATTAGTCAACATACAACTTGACTAATATCAAGTTGTACAATAAAAATGCAGGCTGTGCTGTTATTTTCAACAAACGTAAAAGATCCCCCGGAATTATCAGTATAAACAACATAATTAAGTTTTTATGGCAGCCATATGCCACAAAATGCAATTAATAACGTGTCTTATCTGGAGTAAATAGACATTTATGGGGGTTTTGAAAGCAACTTATCTTTTTTTTTTTTCCGGGCAGTTCAAGCGTTATCATTGGTCTTGTGACGGAGAAACAATCACTCATAGTAAGCTACAGCGAGACGGTTCTAAAACGAGTTCACAACAATTTCAGAATGAAAACACAACACTGAAGATAGTGTTGGACTCAGAAAGATTTCATATCCATATGTGACCTTACCCTTAAAAAGTAGACATAGTAATACAAGCCATGTCTACTTTTTGGAATGTTCTGCTAATAAAACTAATGTTTCAGTAAGAGTACCTCTACCACTGATGAGACAGCAGAGTTGGCCTGCAGATGGTTAGAGACCAAACAGGAACACCCATCATTTGCAACTGGAACACTTTGAAGAAGAGGATGTTGTCCTTGATTATTAAAAACCAAAGAGAACAGACAGTGGCTGGATGAAGAGCTAAGTGATTTAGAAGACATTACAGAGGCCCCTCTGGCCGACTTATTACCTTCTCTAATAGAAGCTTCAAGGTTGACGTAAACCAGATCGGGTCTGACTGTGACCGTCCTGTCACACAGTTACTCTGGATTCTTATTTTACATACTTCAATTGAGACGGATGAATAAATCTGACATCTCTTTCCATGTCTGTGAGGACATTTATTTTCACTGTTCCTTTAAAGAATCGGAGTTATTTTATAACCGACTGCTTGTCAAACATTAAACAACGGCTGAGGGATATCTATGACTACAAAACTATGGTGAGACAGAATTTCTTGTTATTTTACATCGTATTTGTTCCACTCCATATGTCTCTTTGAAGTACGTTGTTAGTTTTATTTTCTGTTTTGTCAATTACAGTATCAAAGCTCCAGTTCTCGACGATGTTGCAACTTTCAGATACATGACAGAATATCAGAATCATTTGTATGATGTTTGCAAATGTTTGACTAATTTTTACTATTCAGTTTTATTGTATTTCACTGTGAAGCATTTTGTGGCTTTTTATACTCTGTGGCAAGTGCTAAGAAAATAAACATTTTTTCTATGTTTTTGCAGCCAATAACATAGAAAAATGGGGACGTTTTTTTTGTAAAGGAAAAAAAGAAAACTTAAAATAACACCAGAACATTTTGTCTCTCTGTGCCCTCAAAGCCAGAAAAGGTTTGGGAAGTGTTTCAGATTAACAAAAAATGTTCTTTAAGTTGATTATATAAATTTAAATGTATTCATCCAACAATAAAGACCTTTTTTTTAAATGTTTTCCTGATTTGCTTATTTTAAACATTCAAGTTTCTACAAGCTTGTCCTGCACCTCCCTTTACCCTCCAGTCTTCCAGCTTTCTGAAAAACACTTGATGACATTTGCAATTCTCTTCCTCTGTTTCATCAGCAAGCTGCTAAAGTTTCAGGTAAGTCCTGTGTGCAGTAGATTTTCTGAAGAGAATTTCCAGAACAACCATGGGCAAGTTACAATCAGCTGTTTTGCAATGAAGAAGCTATCAATTTAGCACATTTAGGGCTTATGGAATGACAAAATTTAGCTTAAAAGAGAAATAGTAAGCAAATGTATTTCACTCATTGAAATTATGAAAAATGTATGGATCTCGGGTTGGTCATTTAGCCAGTTTATTTTGTGCTTTCGCCCTTTTGTACATCCCAAAAAGCTAGATTCTAACAGCAAATATTATGTAAATATGATTAAGCAATCCACCATTAGGACTCATCATAGATTGTCTCGTTTTTCTGGAGGAAACATGAAAGCAGGATCCTAAACATACAGCCAGAGTTACAAAGGAAGGGTCTGGATCAGGTTGGTCGCTGATCCATCACACCTGAATCAAACAGCTGAATTACTTCTTCAGTATATGCAATCAAGTTCTCCAGAGTTTTGTTATTGATTTGATTATTTGACTCAGGTGTGCTGAAGCATCTAAAAGTTGTGAGACAGAGGATATTGAGGCTTGGATTCCACAATTCCTGGTCTATATCAAAGTAAGTGTAGAAATGGCCAAGTCAAAGTCCAGACCTAAAAAACAAACCAAAAAAAGAACATCTGGAGCAAAACTTGAAAAGTGATCTTTGCAGATGCTTTCCACTTAGTTTGAACTATTTTGTAAAGAAAAGAGTACAGTAAGTTTGTGGTTGCTACATGCATGACCAAAAGTACTTTTCTAACGCAATGTCACAAACTTCCTTGTGGCCTGCACCAACTTGTTGCTTGATCAAGTTGTTTGTTGTGATAACTGAAAACAAAAACTAGTTACACCACTTGTTCAACAGTCAAAGAGATGCTTCCATGCTTAAACAAGCATTATGCATCTACCAGGTGTTCTCTCACAAAGTGCTTTAATTATTAAACTAAAACCATCCAGATTAACATTTTGAAGTGAAAACAAGAAACTGCTTTTGTCTCCTTTGACAAAATAATTGTGCGGCCTTTAAGCCTGACAGACATATGAACACTGTTTAAGTCGGCTCTTCTAATGCCCTAGGCATGATAGGATGCTCTCTGTATGCTCAATTATTAAAATGGTTTATAGGTTCACACCGAGACTGACGTGCACTGTGGAAAAAGGAAAGAAATTAAGAACAAAGCCAAAAAAACCGTCGTCTACATGGATGGTCGATCATTTGTCTTGTTAAACAGGTAGTTGCAGACAGTTGAACATGATCTGGTTCAAGTGAGTTCAAAACACGTTCCCTGAAAACAGAGGTATTTCTGAGGTATGACTGAAATACATCGCTGCAGTGGAACAATTATCTTTTTCATTGCTTTGCACGTAAAGCAATTATGTGCAAGTATTGAACTGCCATTGAAATTTAATGCTCTGTAGTCAAAATAAAGTGCATAAATAAAGAAATAAAATCTCATCTGAAACTAGTAATGAATGTGACGAGGCCTGGCTCCACCAAAGAAATATCCTAGTTTGGACGCAGATTTTAAAAAATGACAGTGGGGGGACAGCAAGATATTTTCATAGTTTTATTTTAATATTAGAATTACATTTACCTTTACATTTTGGACAAATAATTGAATAAATCCAGAATAAAATTCATTGAATGTCAGGCTCACTTTGTTTTCGGGATGATTAGAAACACACAAAAACTGAATAATTCAAGAATGAAAGTAACCCAAATGTGTTCTTTTTTTTTTTTTTTTTTCTTTTTACCAAGTCCAAAATAAATAAAGTAAATCAGCTTTTAATATTCACTGCTCATGGCGCATGAAGACCATCACTGACAGCATTTTTAAGCCATGGATGGACACAGAAACATACCACAAATATTTTTGAAGAAACTTTTTTTTTCCCCATTTAAAAAAAAAAAAAAAAAAGACAAAAATTCTTAAAAGTTTTTCGCACTTTCAGCAAAAATATTGAGCATGATCAACCCTTCAGCGGTGCATTAAATTTTTTATTTTTTATTTTTCCTCGGCCGCGGTGAGCCACTCAAGCCTCACTTAACATGAGTCAGGAGTACCTACAACTCCTCTTGAGTAACACAATTTATCATGCTCAGGCATATTTGGCACTCATTCCATTCAGAAATTCATATAGTAGTCACAAGGTTTTATTCCCACCTGCACATAAATACACAAATCTGTCACAAAAAAAAGGAAAAATGTACAGCTCAGACCCGTACATGTACATCACCCTCTGGTGGCAATTACAGCCAGTACCAGACAAGAAAGAGATTTATAACTAAAATGCACAGTTATAACATGAGATATTAGTCTTCTGATACTTTCAGTATTTGACAGATTTAACTCACAGCTGGGACAGAAAGTTGAGGTTTAGCAACATGTTATTTGGATAATGTCGTATGAAGGAAGATATTTTTAAATATGTTAGATTAAAAAAAAAAGAGGCAAATCACTGAGATGAGGATGGAAACTTAATGAAGATGATGAGTGGCACTGACTGCTGGCTTCGTCTCTCTGGTTTTACTGTATTCTTAGAATCTGATGCCAGATTTCAATTAAATCCTACTTTAAAAACGTACACAGCGATTAATATCCATGTTTGAGAAGTGCACAAAAAATAAAAAATAAATTTAACAAAAAGTATTCCCATGGTCTCTACAAGAACAGTTGTTAGCTGATGAGAAATCAGATTGTCGTGAAATTCAGCACAATCCCCTGATATTTAACTCCTTATATTTGACAATACACAGCTTCGGTCATGATTTATGCCTTCATTAATGTGTTTTCTGAAACAATTTTCTGCTCCTGTTAGTTCCTACAAAAACACGATCATGCGTTCAGATTTGACAGGATTACATCCACATTTTAGATGACTACCCGAGAGTTGGAGAAGCACGATAATGCCGCTCACGAGTCTTTGCTATGAATGCGACACCAAAACTGATTCAAAGTGCAACTTTAATGGGACTATTTTAATCTAATTTTAGGACGCAGAGCTGGGAGGCGAGGAGTTTTTATTTTGTTTCCTGTACATGCGTCAGTTTCTACAGGAGACTCCAGTTTTCTCCCAGAGTTCAGGAACATGCATGTCAGATTATCAAGTATATTATTAAGCACTGTAAAGTGCCCTCGGGTGTGAATGTATATATTTGTAGTTATTTGTCTCATCTTTTTCCAGATGAGACAAATCAGGAGGAGAAAACGGCTACTGAGGCCTCAGATAGTGATGCAAACCGTAACTACGTGCCGCTCCAAACTCTGACAGACTGTGATGGAAACGGTCCTGTTTACTGCCTTGTTAATGGGGACAAATATTTTCCCACGGCTCTGAGTCAATGGGAAGCAAAAGAAAACCACAAGTTTGTGAAAATTATGTACAGTAAAAAGATCCACATGCAGTTATGGTCGTGTAAGTCTCGTTTCAAGTGCTTGATGTTTTTCGTTAAACCTTCACAGTGGTACGATGGCAGGCGATGGCCTTCAACAGATAGCGGAGCTAGTCGAGATGTTGGTAAGCTTTAAACACCACCGGAAAAGTTGTTCCATGGTCTAAAAAAAAAATTTTTAGACCATGGAATAAAGTAAAGACAAGATAGTGGCATCTGTCAAGATGCTTCTCCAAATCTGAGCAGAGACGGTAATTTAACCAACTGATTCAAACATCCTTTCAGTGAAAATCTTGTAAAAGCAGTGATATGCAAATCAGATCTTGGCACATTATTTTCAGAACCTGAAATTGAGAACATTTTCCTTGAAGCCTCGTTTTGTCTCCAAACTTCCAACAGGCACCTTTAAAAACAACAAACAAAAAAACAACACCTTCACTTTCAGCAAAGAAAATGTTAAACCAGTGTGAAAATGCAAGGCACAATGCAAATAAAAATAAACACACAAGGTATATGGACGCAATCACATTTCACACAGTAAAAACAGAGCAAGCCCTTTTTTTTTTTTAAACTTCAACTTTTTCTGTAAATACAGTTTGTCAAGACGATTGATGGGATGGATTTATGATCTTAACTTGTAGCTACTCGCCCCCCAGATTACAAAAAACAAATTTTAACTGGCATTTTTAACACCTGTGTGAAACAGGGCCTCAAGCATCAACACTCAACGCTTATGAAAGCCGGGGAGACAGCATGAACATGAATCCAGTTCCACGGAGTCTCTGAGCTCGGAGCTGCACTTCGCTTGACCTTGAGAGGAATACGATCACATAATGGCTTGGCAACAGAAAGACCTGGAGGATGTTCGTTTCATGTTCCCATTTCTACCGATTGTTGGCCCATGAACACAAGAGAAGCTGGTGCTGATGCTTTAAAAAAAATTGGATGAGGTTATTATTGAAAAACAGAAGTAGTTACCACAATTAGTTCAATGACTTTAAAACCACATGTCAAAAATACACATAGATCACCTGCTGATTTTTGTAAGATTAAACACCGCTGCTTTAAAAGTTGTAACACGAGATAATCTACTACAAGCACTCTCAGTGGTCACCTACTGCATGGTGATGTAAGAGTCAAGTAACCATAAAGAAAACATTTTTTTGGTAGATTTTCTACATCTGCTCCTCGAAGGCGAACACGCACATATAGCTTACAGCTCTACAAGCTACAGATCCCACACTTCACGTGTTGTTCCAATTTAGATCAGTAAAACAATAATAGTCCTATTATTGCAAAAATGTAAACATCCCTCGGTGCATCAATGCTTCAGCTATCAATGTTGGCGTCAAGATGTCTTTCATATCCAGTACAAAAACTAAATAAAATACAAGCTCTCAACTTCTGATGTGGTTATTTGAGACTTTTTAGGACATCCTCAGGACTCTGGATCCTCACACATTAGAGCAAACGGCCTCAGATGTCAGACCATAGACAAAAATCCCATCAGATCTAGGACTGAAAGGCAAGAGAATAAAAAGTCTCAGCAAAAAAGGTCTTGGAAATAAAGTCTGCGTCAGAATAAAATCTGTCAATAAAACGCACACTGTAGAGGTGGGAAAAGTGTTAAAGGAGGGGTATATTGGCCTTTACTGACACACTGTGCCATTTCACACAACTATCAGGTAACCATCTTTATTTCAGCTGATATGAAAATGCTGTATATATCAACATGACTTAAAAGGAATTTGACAAAGCAATTTGACGCCCTGAAGATGGGCCTACGTCTCCTGAGCTCCTGCTCTTTCCGACACGCTGCCTTCAAAACATCATCACAACAATGCTCCTCCATTATGTTGTTTACAACCGTTCTTACAAGTATTGGGACTGAGAGGAAGTTATTATGATGGGCTCAGCAAATCCCCAGTTCCACCAAGTATTATTTTGTTGAGAAAATAACAGAATACTATATAAAGTTTCAAGATGACCTTTCATAACGCCCCTTCTTTAACTGATAGACACACAGATAAAATCAGAATTTTACATACCAAAGACACAATCACTGAAATACAAATATATTTTTTCCATCACTAATTAAATTATTTCAAAGTTTTTTGTAAATAAAACATATGCTTTACTAACATGGTGATCTGCAGTGTTTTCCTTTGTTTAACACCTAAAGCAGTCTATGAAGCCAAAAAAAAAAAAACCCTCCCTGTCAGAAGTTGAGAGTCTGCACCTGTTTCAAATCAACACTGGCTGAAAAGACAAAAAGATCACCTTGAGTTAAACGCCGCAGTGAATCTGCCTTCCAGAGATTCCACACGAGTAGATCTAAAAACATCTCTCTTTCCATCAGCTTTACACGCAAAGCTAATATGAGCAATCAGAATAAAGATGAATGCCTGTGATTAACTTACGTTTTCTTTCAGTCGGTTCAGAATAAATCTGTCTGCATGGAACGAAGTTTTGACCACATTGGCCCCCTCTGAAATGAGCCGTGACATTCCTGCCGCCCACAAATAAAACCAGAAGACGACAACGACACTATTCCTATTGACAACGTGATAAAAAGTCTGACATCACATTATTTTTCTCATTTTGACATGTACCTGTAGCTTATATGGGCTACTGTTAGTATGTACAAGTAGCAGCAAAAAACCACCAGAAGAGTGATTATCAGACTAAAAGATTATCCTTCTCGTGTTTCCCTTTAGCATGGCTATCGATATGGATGAGGTGGAATATGTGTTTTTTATTATTTTAATTTGAAAAACTTTCAAAAAACTGGATTGTTGTATTTATTTCACCCATTTTCACTTTGTGCCTCATCGCTCCCCCAATTCCCCCTAAAAAATTCCCTATGGCACATTTTACTTTCTAATTCTTCCTACTGGTAGCAATTACAATTTGGCACTTAAAATATAAATACAGTCATTCTTCTTTTTCAAAAATATACTTAAGCATATTAATAACAGTAATACACCAGAGTCCAGTGATAATTTGAGGTGAAACTTTGGTCTCCAGATTACCTACTGGACTACAAAACGCTGGTCATCGTATGGAGGAAAAATAAATTACACTTTTTTTCAAATGAATAAATAAATATGTTATAAATAAATAAATAAATATTTGAGACGGTTTATAAATAACTTAAAAAAAAGCAACTTTATGACTTTGCAACATGCTTGAACCCCCTTTAAAACAGCCCTGATAACTGATAAATCATAGATTTAGCTCAGTTCCCATGAGGTTACAGCTTAATGCCACTGTTTGAGGTCATCAACGTCTCTAACCGAGAACACTTTATTGAACTATTGAAGCTGATGTCGAACGGTGTCCCTCTGGCCCCCATTTTTGTGGCAAAAAGGACCCAACCTGTGGCTGCAGTGGTGACAAAGTGGCCTAAAGTGCAACGTGACTGGCATGGACCCACCCTCTCTTGCGTCAGGAATGATATGCAGGAGATGTGACTGAGGATGATATGCTACGGTTTTGATTTCTGCATGCCAACAGCAGAGAGCCAAACTTGATTTAGTCCACGTGTGCTACGTTTACCGTCGTATAGTTAAGCACTACTCTCCAAATCTCCCAATCTCTTCTTTTCATCCCGTTTTTTCCCCTTTCAATCTCTGCTCGATTAAGACAGCTTCTACAATATGATTCGATACAATTCCATAGGATTGTGTGCAAAATGCTTTTTAGGCATACAGTAATAAACATACGAGCCACAACATTAAATTTAAGTGCTTGTGATGAGGTATGAACACCGGTCAGACAAGAAACCTTTGACCTGCCTTCATGCCATCAATGGTTCCTCTCTGATGACGGTTGCATCTCTGATGTTTAGAATCTTACATGTAAAAAAAAAAAAGAAAATTAAAAAAAAAACATGAATGAAATGCAAGTAATATCAAACTTGATAATACATTATGGCAATGACTTCTTCCACCAAAAATGAAGACCTCTGTTGGACAACAGCGAAGCATAAAGTATCATATTTAGAAGAATACAGCGTCTTGCAAAACACCTCGTCATACCTGAACCAAACCTCAATGCATGTCATTGGGACTCATGAGACAGACCAGCACAATAATAACAAAGTTCAATGCAACTAACTGACTTCCAAAGTCATCTAATCAATCAATACTTATCACCAGTGACTAATTTTATCTCTGCATAAACACAACTTTACTCCTGTGGACGTAGAGGCAGCCAAGAGAATTATAGTAACTCTGGAGGAGCTGCAGGGATCTGCTGACATGAGGAGGAGTCATGCCTTCCACACATTTGTGATTTCTGGAAGCTTTGCAAGAAGAAAACCGCAATAAGTTCTAAACACAATGCATGTGAGGGATACAGCAAATATTTGGAATAGGTTGATCTGGACAAATTAGATCAAAACTGAAATTTCTGGTGTATATAAAAATATTATAGCTGTACATCAACCTGAAAACATCATCCTCACTGTGAAACATAGTGGTGGCACCATCATGATGTGGAGACAGTTTTCCTTAGTAGGACCAGGGAAGCTTGTCAGAGTTGATAAGAAGGTGGATGAAGCTAGTTCCAGTTCAAAGCTGGGAGAAAGTCTTTTAGAGGCTGTAAATATTTTAAACCTGTCAAAAAATACCAACTTTTAGTCCATTCACAAGTGGGTATTACTTTGTGTTGGTCTGTCACATTAAATCCCTCCAAAAAGGCATTTTGGTTTGTGCTAATAATATTACAAATTGTGAAAAACTTTAAGGGACACAAGTACTTCTGCAAGGCACTGCCTTCATGTATTTATATGAAACTTGATGCTCTTAAGAAAGTTTTAACCTGATGTTTGACAAATAAAATTAACTTCAAATTCTCCTCAGACTTTTCTCATTTCCATTCACAATTCACTTTCACTGAGTTTCTAATTAGGTACCTGTACCGTTTCAGTCAGCCCAACGCTTGAATGGATGGATGACAGTGAAGGGTCCAGTGTGCTAACATGAGGATGAGGCCTTCATCTGTCTCCAGTCTGAACTTCATTTACAGAGGCAGGTCTGTGCTGTTGTGGCGAGTCTTTCTCGAAGTCCCATCATCCCTGGGCAGCGCTTTCTGCAGGTTGGACATGGCAGCGGTCTTCTTCAGGTCAATCACGGCGTAGCACTCGCTGCGTCTGGGTACCGGCGGGCCACATTGTTTGGGTGGTAGGCGCTGGTGCTGTGGCTGGGCACCCCCGCTGCCGAGGGCTTGGCGGGGAGGTTCCTCCTCCAGGTCCACCTGGATGTAATTCAGCTGCCGCGATGGAGGCATGTGACCGTGCTCGCAACCTCCGACCCCTGAACGTGATCGCCGTCGGAAATCGAAGCTAAATATTCGCCCTGCGCTGTCTGGTCGACACGCCCGAGGATGCGGGGGGCAGGGGTGCCGGAGCCGGGGCGGCTGCACCTGCTCTGTGTTGACATAGTTCTGAAGGGCGTCTCGGTGGATACCCCGGCTGTCCTGGTGGTACCCGTTGGGCGTTCCTGGACCTTCTGAGAACTCGTACTCATCAAAGTCATCATCCTCTTCTTCATATTCATCCTCATCCTGATCTTCATCATCCTCCTCCTGCTCATCGTCCCTCTGCAAGGCGCTGTACTCCCACACAGGTGGCAGTGAGGGCAGGTTTTCATAGTTGAGAAGAGCTGTCCGGCGGTGGCCTCCACCCATGCCCCTCTCGCAGGCGTAGCCCTGAGGTGGCAGAGATGAAGGGCCGTGGCCGTGTGAGTGCAACAGTGAGTGTGAGTGGCTATCCCCAGTGCTGCTGCTGCTGCTCGAGCCCACAGACTGCGACACGCTACTAGGGCTCAGTCGCTGCTTTCGGCTGCTCCGCAGGCCGTTGATGTTCTCGTAGGTGAGCTCGCCACTCTGGGAGCTGTCTGGGTGCTCGTGGCTCGGATGCCGGTGCATGTGGTGATGGAAATGGTGATAGGAGTGAGAGTTGCACAAGTGCATCCCAGGCTCATCCCCCTCCGTCTCTGAACCTGTAGCACCCTCTGCTGGCTGAAGGTTGTGAGGATTGTGCCCGAGCCTCTCCCTCTCCATGAGATGGCGCTGAGCCGGAGTGGGCCCCAACATGAACTTGACCTCCTGCGAGGACGGCTGCAGGAACACCTGGGGGTCTTTGCGCTCCTCAAGCGGACAGCATCTCATGTTGGACTGTGGGTTCCCTTGGCCTCCAACGGGCATGGCTCCACGCGTCGTTTCGGGCAAAGCGCTCGGCCGCACCTCAGGCAGAGAGTGCACACAGTGACGCATGGAAAGATCTCCGTCCATACTCACAGTATTCACATAGGTGTGAGTCTGTTAGGAAATACAGACAGGTTCAACCTTTGGATTCAAAGGAAGTATGTTATGAGGTGCAAACAGGAGTTACCTGGTCTTCCAAAGCCATGAGGCTGTGTCCATGATCATCAAGAGATGGCTGGGAGGAATCCCCACTGATGGGATAACCTGGATATCCATTAGGAAAGGACTGGACAGGAAAAGCTGGAGCTGTAGACAATACAGACCAAGAGAAACCAGGAAGGTGACAGTCAATCAACTAAAAATATTTGGCTGGACTTATTTTCTTTATAGTACTTAAAAAGGGTGGTTATTTCAACAAGCACTTAAAAGGCATTTGATTGCATTTGTAAAAAAAAATTATAATAACTGCTGTGACATTAATGAAAACATTCTAAATGAGGGAAGAATGTTGCAGGGATACAGCCAGCTTGTGAATCTTTAAAAAGTCTTAAACTAATGCATCCAAAAATCATGCGCTAAAATCTCAATGTCAAAGACCAACATAGTTTTTAAACACAAATTTGTTAATCACAGGTCTTAATTTTTGACTTGGCAGGATTATTTAATCACACATATATTCTAAGCATTATTTTTTCTAACTTGCCAAGCATTATGTGATTTGAGGTGGTTGAGGCCGCCAGTATATCTCTACTAGCATACCCTTAGCTTTTCTTCATCCACCATAGACAAGCACAAGTTTATCGCAACTCGGCTGGACAAAGTTTATGCATTTCTGTGGAGTTATAGATAATGGTAATGGTCTTAAAGGTCTTAAAATGTTTAAAATTTAAGATAGTGAAACTTACAGAAAATCTGAACTACTGAAGAAAATTTCACCACAAAGATTAATTCTGAGAAAGTGAAAATAAACTGTGAAAATTACAGTAAATTGACTTTGTGGACTTAAACTTTACTTTCTAATCCTTAAAGAAAACTATAAATTAGTAATGCAGAAGATGCCAGATTTAAAGTGCGTAAAAACGTATGGTTTCTTTCTTTCACCACTTGAGGGCAGTAGAGGAGCAGCGTCTAAATCAGGGGTGTCCAAAGTGAATATTCAAGGACTGGTCTGTCTCCTGCATATCTTAGTTCTTTCCCTGCGCCAACACACTTGAATTAAATGATGGTTCATTAACAGCCATCTGAAGAACTGTGTGGCACATTGAAGAGTTAGTTCGACCATTTCAATTAGCTCTGTTGGAACTGAGACACGTCTAAAAGTGACAGGACACCTGCCCTTGCTGGACACCATGGTTTACATGGATTTTAGTCTCAGTCAGTCAACTGCCAAATCATAGAGAGACTGCTGACTGGACAGATGTTCAGAAGACAGTCACTGACACTCTCCACAAAGAAAGTTAGTCAAGTAGATCATTACTGAAGAAATCAGTCGTTCCCAGCTTGCTGCATCCAAGTATATCCAAAGAAATTAAGTGGAAAGAAAAAAGTTGCACCAGCAACAGGGAAAACTGCAGTCTTGAGAGGATTGTCAAGCGAAATTCATTCAAGAATTTGAGAAAGCTCACAAGGAGTAGACTTCAGGAAGAACGGTGAGGCACAGAATCGGCATTGCTTGAAGTCCAGTCTGTGATGGTTTGGGGTGCCATATCCTCTGCTGGTGTTTGTCCACTGTATTTTCTGAAGTCCACAATCAATGCAGTCATCTACCAGAAACATCTAGAGAACTACATAATAACATTGCTGATTTTGATTTCTGGCAGAACACTGCCACTACTCAATGTTCTTGATTGGCCTGTAAATGCCCCTGACCTTTAACCTCGTAGAAAATCACCAGACCCAACAAGGCAGATGACAAAGCAATCTGGGTTTCCATTGCAGCTCAGCAGGCGTTCATGGCATCTCCAAGAGATGTGCTGCATTGACACAACGATTCAAGAAAGAGGAGGAGAACCGAGTATTGAGTGCATAAAAATGAACACACTTTTGTTTGGAATTAAGATTTGAAAAAAGATTATTGTTGGTTCTCCAGATACTTTGTTGTGGAAAAAGTGTAGCTTTAACAAGCTTTATTTAGCTTAAAAGTAGAGACTTCAGTAGTTGTCTATGATAATCACTACTAAGGTGGCATTAAAGCCTTAAACACAAAACAATGTTTAAATAAATGTATATTTAACCTGTTTCAGTCACTTAAATATGAGATACTTGTTAGGAAGGTTAAGCTGCCCTGGGTTTTTTTTTTTTTTTTTTTTGTAAATTGTACAACTCTTAAAATTGAAATTGCAGAAATCCTCTCAATGCGTTGCTGCATGCAAGTTTGGCAGGCATTGCATGAGCAGGTGTGACTCACTGTTGGGAGTCTGTGGTGTCCGAGACATGTCCATCTCTGGTGTGTGGCCACTTCGACTCATCATCATCGACTCCTCCACCACATTGATGCTGTTGCATTGCATCAGCTCCTGGAGCAGGTTGAAGATCTCTTCAGCCCGGGAACACTTGAATGCAAAGATTCCTGATTTAAACACAAACAAAACATGGCATGTAAGAGGAATTACAGAGATAAGATCTCATGGTAAGTTTATTTACATAGCCCCAGTGGCTCGTGCAAAATAAAAAGGGAGAAAATTACATTAAAAACAACAGTAATGTTTTCATTCCTTATTCAAAGGAAAAAATTATGCACATTTCATAACCCCGTTGAGTCTAGATGACTCGTAACCATTTGTACTGTGCTGTCATTAATAGAGCAGCAGTAAAGCAACAATTTGTCAAGAGAAACGCCAAAAAGTCATTTAGTGCCCTTCAAGACCACTGACTCATGTAAAATACATTAAAATGCATATTCATGGCATATTCACACATTGAAAAAAAATCTTAGAAAGTGAGATAATCATTTTTTTATCTGTTTACAAACAGCAATTACTCTTAACAACTCGTCAAAATGTGAAAGACAATAGGACATGAAATTCAAGTAATGCTAATATGTGTTGATAAATCAGATAGTAAAAAAAAAAAATCCTGGTCATCTGAAAAGACCCATATCTACAACTAGAGAGATAAGAGAAGACTATCTCCAAAGCTCACTGTTACATTACAGAAACAGAGAGTAGCATCTTGTGGTCGACAACTGTCCCTGATTGAAGGTTTCTTTAAGATATTTGAACTGGTGAAAAGCACTAACGGTGTTACAACGAATGTGAAATGCATCCAGTGTTCCTCCACATTAAAACCATACTTTACATAGAAACTGGGAAAGTGCTACCCACCCTGCCCTGTCTGACAGCGGCGGCCGCTCTCGAAGGAAAACAGGTTGGAGTCGTAGCCGTAGCGTCGCAGGCAAAGATACGGCCACCGGATGGCGTCTCTTTTGCGTGTGTGAAGAATGAGCTCAGTCTGGGTGAGCTCCATGATCCCAGAGCCGAGCTCGTTGCCTTCATCATCAACATTGATGACCTGAAAGATGGTGAAACATAAAAACATCATGAGAGGGATGGAAACAACAAAAATAAAGCATGAAAAAAAAACACAACAATGTTCTACATTAACCATGTTGTTTTGGAGTGCATTTATGCAAGCATGTTGCAAGGTGTTTTTCTTATTTGTTCTTTCTTGCGTCTTTTAAGAAAACAATCATTTCATTCTTGTTTGATGCAAAAAATGTTCTTTTATCTTTTATGCATCATAAAGACAGATGCATCAATCCATCAGCCAATACCTGAAATCAAACACTTTTCTCCTTGATTCATCTGATTGTTACTAAACGCAGAATAAAGTGCATGTAATAAGTTGATGTGTTTACTGACCCAGTTTCAGTTCAGATGTATTTAAAAATAAAAATGAAAAAAAAATTTTTGGGCACGTTTTTGGTACAAAAAACAAGATTATAATCAGTGTCTCATTTCATGCTATGTTAAGTATTACATCCATTATTCTGTGGTGTTAAAGCTTTTTTTTAAATACTTGCTTTTATCATTTATTTAAATGCAGAAGAAACAAATAGGCAAGTTGTCAAACACATATGTGAAAAATCAAGAAAGTTGACATAAAAACTTTTTTTTTTTTTAAAAAGGATCCAAAATAATACAATGTAATGGCACATCACCAATTAAATTTCATCAACCAACTCACACTTGGATTTCTTTCTTGGTATTAGTTGGCCTGCATAAATAGAAAATCCACCAGAGGATACTCACTTCGTAGTAATAATTTACTTTTACTCTTGGTGCCTAAAGTGAACCATAAAGAAATATTTTCAGTTTTCTGATCCATCTTTGTGGGACCAAGTACAGAAAAACATGCAATAGCAGGTGTTGTTATCACTAAATGTTTTTAGAACATTTTTACTGATTTGGAGAAGAAATCATTTGTCTATAAATGCTTTAATTTATGAACGTAGTTCATTTATGACGATGTTAGCTTTTTCTATTTAGCTGTGAATGTTCTGTAAACTGTGTGCTGCTATCAGTCGTAGCCAAAATTCTTGTTAAGAACTATTTTTAATCTCAGTGGGATTTTCCCGGTGAAATAAAGGTTAATAAAAAATCTGAATTTCACAGAAATTGAGAAAAACATATATGAGAGTACAGGTTTTAGAGGGTGACTACGTCCAACAAAATGGGCCAGAGCTGCGATGACGGCACAGCGAAGGATTTGTCTGTTAAAAGTTTTAAAACGGAGACCTTAAATTTGGTGAGATGGTTGTCTCGGATGGGGTCTCTGTACAGACAGCTCCAGCAGCTCCCCATAGCTTCAGCAGGCCAGCTGAAACCTGTGGATAATTAAAGTTTACAAATTCATCAGCTGCAAATACATACACAAGGACAACAGAGATAAAATAACGTGCCCCGTCAGACATTTGGTCTCAAGTTTCTTACTCAGTCCAGGCCATCGGTGTAAAGGGATTCACGTCTCAATCCCAGGATCTTCTGCTGGGCAGCTGCTTCACGAGCCAGTAAGCCTCCTGCGTGGACATCTTCGAGAGAGGATGACGGCTCTGTCCCCTGAAATGAAGGGACCGAGACGTTGAGATTCAGGGAATACATTTACAGTTGTGGTTGTAAACTTAAATGCAGTCAGTCAATCAAAATGAATACAAATAATTTCACATTTCTCACAATATATTTCAAATGTTTTGTTTTTCTCTAGACTGCAACATTGAATTTTTTTTAGGATCCTTTTCTGTTGGAACGCTAAATTATGTCTAAGATTCGACCATTAATCTCTTAATTAGAAGTGAATTTGATGAATTTGGATGTAATTTACATTGCTTCCATGCCACAGGGAACAAAATAGCCCCACACCACAACAACGGCGTTCGTAGATTTGAAAACCTCATCTTTGCTGTCATTTTGGACAGAAAGCTCAATATTAGTGTCCTCTAACCAAAAATAATTTCTCGAGAGAAATTTTATTTGTCTACATTGGCAGCTTGTAGCTGTTAGCTTTAAACTCGGCACTTCAGTTTTATTCGCCTCTCAATCTGTGCCGACGTAAAACCATCGCCGTTGACACTAGCGTTCCTCCAGTTGTTTGTGCTTTTTTTCTTGAACATCCTAACCAAATGATCTTCATCTGAGAGTGATAGTTTGCTTCAAAAGATTGAAAGTTGGAGGGAAAAAAAAGAATCCTCCAACTGGACAACAATCCCAAACACAAATCAATTCGGGCCTTAAGAAGGGATTATATGTGATAGAAGCAAAACAGCAACCTAGATTACCTAAAACACTTGATCTGAGTAAAACAATATAAATAATAATAACAGCATAAACAAGGTATTTCAATCAGATCATTTAAATAAATGAGATAAATACGAACAAAAGAAATAACTTTGTGAGGTAATCAAAAAACATTTTCAGTTCAACTACACTATGAGGCAGATCTGTAGAACATACAAAGAATAATCTTTAACCTACTAACTAAAGGTAATCTCACCGCTTTTTTAAACTGCAGAAAACTTTACAATCGCACTGAATCATGGTTCTTACACTGGGTCTAGTTAAAATGCCAAAAAGATTATTATAAAGACCTGATTACTATACAAGCAGTTAAATTGTGTTAAATGTACAAAATTCTCAAAAACAACTCTTTAAAGTTTAATTCTTAAATAAAAAATGTCTGATAGTATCCGAGCTTGACCACATAATAGCAGGAGTCCCAGCATCATTACAAACCGGAGGATTTCAAAGTACCATCAGCTTTTTTAGTTCATTTATTTTCCTTAATATCAGCTTCAACTCCATGCAATGCATCTCCTCATATAAATCATGCACTAAAGAACCAGGTTTTGATTAGTGCAAGTCAAGAATAATCTGATAAGAGCTCGAAAATCCAGAAAGAAGCAAAATACAGAAGGAAAAATCCAGCAATTAGGGTCGAACGGTGAGTTCTGAGAGTTACCAGTCCAGCTGTGCTTCCTCAGGTCAGGCAGGATATAATAAAAAATAATGATAATAAAAAACATCAACCAGCAGCTGAGTTTGGCACTGATCACAAACACTCACATGTATAATCTCTGCTGTCGTTTTATGAATTAGTATTAACATTGTTATCATCGCAGTATCCCACATCAGCAGCACCGCACTATGCTCCTGCTCTAACCTGGGCCTCCACATCTGACTGGAGACACACAGCTGCATTCACTCACTGCGAGCAGGCTAATCAGCTAAAGCTACACGTCCAACACACAGGCACAGCCTGGTGGGAAATTAAAAAAAAATCACAAAAAAAATATAAAAAATACAACAACGATGAAAAAAAAAATCACAATTAACCATCCCGAATCGGAACCCATGTAATGATTGAAAGAACCATCCCCCCTCCCCCTCCCCCTCCTCTGGATGAGACTGAAGCCCAGCAGAATGAACCGCCACACGGATCACTGACCGCCGCTGCTGCCGCTGCCGCCGCCGCTGAGGCTCCAGCAGCAACAACACACAGCAGGCAACGGGAAAGCGGAGAACGACAGCGATGGGTTGCTACTCACATGTCTGCCACGGTTTTGTTTTGTTTTTTTCTTTATTAATATATATCGGGTTTAATGCGAAACGAGCACCGAGACTGCGGTGCGGTGCGTAATCATCTGCTGCTGCTGCGGCTGCTGCTGGTTGGTAGCGGGATGTGGCACTTGCACGGCAGAGTCTCTGCTCAAGATGCGCCGAGAACGGAGAAAATTTTTTTTTTGTTTGTTTGGTTTTTTCCCCCCCTCTCTTCCTATTACGCCCCCCTACTGCAGCGCGGGCCTCCCTGCCTGTGTGACATTTCCCAAGCAGCTGGGGTGAGAGTTCGCAGCCAGACAACGACGCTGAGAGGAGCGGAAAGAAGGTAAGAACCGCCGGAGGACCGCGGAGGAAAAGGTGTGTCTTGGAGGAGGGGCTCACAGTTCACCGAGTGGACTGGGAGCTCTGGAGCATCCCTGACTTTTTTTATTATTATTATATGCATGCACACTAACAAGCTGTTGTTTGTGAATAAGATGTTTGTTTTGTTTTTTTTTTCCTCGAAGAAGAAATCGGGATGTAGAGTAAAAAATAAGAAATAGAAATATTCTTTATAGACCCTCAGTGGGGGAAGTTTCTATGCAACAACAGCAAACTGATTCACACAAAGACAGGACGTCAAAATGCATGAAAACAGAATTAAGTGCAACACAGCGTCCTATAAGGACACCATTTCAACATCCTTACTGCATAGGTATTGGAAAAAACAACATACTTCCGAGTAGGTTCATTTTAAAATGTCCAAAATCTCCATGTGTAATAAAAATACTACTTATTCACAGTAGTGCACAATGCAAATAAAACTTGATGTTCAAAGAGTTATACTGCTAAAGGTGAACTCAGGAATAATAGAAAACAAATCAAAAAGCGAAAGGATAAGCTGTAATCAATACATGAAGTTTGTGTATAGGATTAAAAAAAAAACCCTCCAGTCTTCCCATTCACTGTCACACATTTTCTTACTTTACAAGCAGAAATAACTGCATCACTTCCCAGTGGAAATGTTTTTTTTTGTGTGTGTTATGCTTTTTTTTTTCCTTTGTCTGGACTGGGAGAAGAATGTCCACCCACAGTCGACTTGTGCAGCAAGACGATACAAAGCACACATCAAGTCCATCTCTGAATGATATGAATAAAAAGGTTGTGCTGCAGCCTTGTCAAATTCCTAGAGATGTAAAAGTCTCCTTGCCAGTTATTGGAAACATTTGCCTTTTGCTGTATTAGATAAAATAAGCATTTAAAAACAGTTTTGTGTATCTTATTACAACAGCCACATATATCTAAGTAGAATGCTGTATGCATATCTATTTACTTGCACACTGCTGCACACTTACATAACCATAACAATCCCCAGAACCAGAACCAAACACTGCAAAGCAGCATTCAGTTTTTATGCTCCTCGAATTTAAAACAAACTTTCAGAAAACTGCATAACTGCTGAACTAAATTTAAAAAAATGGCTAACCCTCGTTTTGTTTTGAGCTGCCTTCACTTTATATTGATAAATAGATTTATTCTGACCTGCTTTTGAAGTTTTTATGACTTCTCTTTTCTGTAGTTATGTTTTTTTTTTTTTTTTTTGCTGACTGTATTTTTTATTACTTTGAAGTGCCTGAAGATATGCTACACAAATTACTTGACTACCTAACAAGTTTGCTTAATGCTATAGCATCAGAGCTGTAAACACTGAAAACAGCTAAATTGATGGTGCCAATTAATTTATTCTGGTGCAGATTATTATCGAGACTAGTTTACTAGAGCGATTGTATGGAAAATATGTGCACCTAGTTGTTCTACAGCACCACAATTTATATTTTTACTTGATATTACATTACTAAAAATAATATTAATTATAGTAATATTAGAAAGTTCTACTCTTGCTTGAGTGAAATTTCTGGATACATCACTGAATGAAGACCAAACATGTTTTACAAATGCACCAGATGCAACATACCTAAATATGTTGAAGTGAGACTTCTTGTTTGCACAAAAGCTTTGTTTGCTGTGCCTTAGTCTTTGAAATACCAGAATTTACACATAACTGTATTTTTGTCTGTTTGATTGCATCATTTAGAAATATTCAATCAGACATTCTACTAAAGTACTCTTTTTATTAATTACATTTTTACTCTTACTTTTGTAGTTTTTTTTTTTTTTTGGATGGCAACTTACTTTTATTAATATATAAAATTTAAAAAAATATGTTGAAGTAGCTATTGTATTAATTGACTTCTTTAACATGACTTCATAATGCAATAAAGAATTCAAACAGAGCGTGATGATGTTCCTAGAGTTCGGTTTTCCGAGGTAAATTGAACGCAGCACAAAACGCCTCTGTGGTGCAGAGGTGGGGAGCTGTCGCAAGCGTTTTGCAATCTCAGCAAATGAATAAAATAAAACAATTAAAATAATTCTAAATAAGGATCAAAACACGGAAGGGTGTTTGACCCGTGTACATATTCGGCGTTACAGAATATATTTTTTTATTTTGTTCTGTTTTTCTGTTCTTGCAGCCAATGGCTGATCAGAACGTGGTGACGTCACGCTGTTTGCCCCCTTTTTTGCGTTTGAGGTAGGGAGTGTCAGACAATAACCTTCAGAAACCAGACAGTTTACGTAAACGACGTAAACTGTGAGCTTCTTTTTTACATTTCTAGTTACTTGCTCGTTGATTTGTCAGGCACGCTGACGGTAAGACACAAATTGCTCTGAATTTCGAGGCTACTTTTAAATGGCTTTAATCGTATCTCTCTCGACCACTTTCGGGTTTTGCATTGTCTTAATAGAATGTTTTGTTGTTAGTCACGTGCTTTACTTGTTTCATAATGTTCATATGTTTTACCGAAAAAGAGACGTTTTACACAAGAAAAACGTCACTTTAATGTCATTTTTGTCAGCATAGTGGATCTAAATTTGATTACACTGTAATTTGCATGTTTTGTAAAGGGAAAATAAGAATAAGACAAAAAAAAAAAAAACTAAAAACAAGATTATGTAATTAGGCCGTTTTTCAAGAATAGGATATTCTCTATAGATGGATCGATAGATAGGATCTCCCTTAAATCAGGAAATGGGCACCTTTCTCTGCAGACTCCACACAATCTGGATACAAACTGCATAGATTTTCACCTGCAAAAGCTAGTTGTCACAGAAAAAGTTTAGTCGCTGTCTGATGAACAGTGACTAAATTGATACCATACCCATTTGTGCTAATTCAGTCAGAATTTTTTTTTTTGTTTTTTTTTTTTGTAAAAACACAATATGGACATACTTAGAAAAAAAGCATTTATTTTACTTTCTTAATTATATTTAAAGGGATGCATTATTTCACAATTAAATGTAACAGATAGTAACCCCATAATTAAATGTTTCAGATCATTGATGATCGTAAAATCTGATAAACATAAACAGAGTAAATGCAAAAAGCAGAGTTCATTCAGTTAGATGCTGCATAAAGCACAATCTGGACAGGTCGCTGTTCTGTGCACATACACACTCCTCATAACCATATGTTTTGGAACTGTGAGAGGACAACTACCCAGAGACAACCCACGCATGCACAGAGAGAACAGGCAGACACCGTCCTGAGTGACCAGACCTCCCTTTGACATTGGAGTGGTACTGACCTCTGATGCATTTCAGAGAAAGAACGTCACAATAACAGGCAAACTGGCAAGTTTGCCTGTTTGATGTTTACACATCTCTTGAGATGTGTAAACATCTCGAGATACTTTGTTTTTTTTTTTAGAAACCATGAATTCTGTTCATAGCAAAACCATAAAAAGTTCAGATGGGGAATGTTCAACAATAAGTTTCATCCTTGGATTTGCAGCAGGATAGTGATTCAAAACACATCACAAGTGATTTTAATAAAGTCTAGTTGTAGTACAACCTCTGGCCATTCATGCTCAAACCTGCTGTGTGGCTGAATTGAACTGAATTCTTGTGTAATTACTTTTTTTTCTTTTTACATAGGACAAGATTAGTTTGGACTATTTCTCCTTAAAAAGTGAAATCACCCTTTAATAACTACTTTTTGTATTTAGTCACATGAGTTGAGTGGCAATAAAATGTGCTTGATGATGTGAAAGTTATGACAAAAAAAAAAACTGGAGATATTTGTCTGGGAGCAATAATTCCAGCGACTCATCTACGCTGGAATTCGGAATCGGTCATAAAATCATCTGGTCTCGTTTCAGACCATGTCTCTGCCAATGATTGGGTTCACAGCCCTGCCCCATGTCGGAGGGATTCTTGGTGGCTTCATCAGACGCAGGGAGGTCTACACCTGGTACGCAAGCCTGAAGAAACCCTCATGGTGCCCACCGAACGGAGCGTTCCCTGTGGTGTGGACGAGTCTTTACACAGGGATGGGGTAAATTATACACAACATGGCTAAGTTTAGTCTTCCACAGAACCTGTTCTTTTTATACTTAACTCAGTTAATGTTTTCAAAGTGAACAGTTCAAGACCAGGAGCCGATATATTATCAGTTCTCAGTGAAAGTGTAAAACTTTATTGCTCTGTTATCATTCCTGCAGCACAAGTTATTTTTTTACATGCTAAGGAGGAACAAAAATAAAGAGCCATGCAGAGTGCATGTAGGGGCTCTAAACTCAAAACTGTTTTTCAAGTTTATTCTAAACTTTAATAAAATACAATTCACGTATGTTTGGATTTTCAAACAGTATACTGATGATTCATCTGAATGCATTTCAAAATTGAATTTCTCAGCATAACATCTGAGATTTTACAGTTTTCTTTTCTTTCTGCTTTTGAAACATATTTTGAACCTAAAAATACAGAAGTATTGAAAATAAACACAATATTGCATCAAGCTAATTTTTGTAATAGCTGTTGAAATTGCCATCTCTGGTAATATTTTATCGTTACTGTTTATCAATTAACAGTGATACCAAGTACGATATTTAGGATTCAACAATTATAATGCTATTAATATTATATTTCCATGAAAAATATTTAGACTTTTGAGTCTATTTGCAGACTCAGCTGCTTGCTCTTGATTATTTTCCTTCTTTAGGTATTAAAAAATCTTTTCTTCTGTGCTGTACTCACTTATAAAGGAAGAAAAACCTTCTCTTTTGTAATGTAGGATTAAGTGTTAAGAATTTTTCCATTATTTATTTATTTATTTATGTTTTAATTTTTCCATGCAGGTATGGGTCCTACCTAATTTGGAAAGAGCTTGGGGGTTTTACTGAGGATGCAGTGGTTCCAATGGGACTTTACGGGCTGCAGCTAACTCTGAACTGGGCATCAGTTCCTCTTTTCTTCGGTGCACACAGTCAAAAATGGGTAGGCTTTAAAACATAGATGTCTCTTTTAGTGTTATTTTTAAATTCTATAAGTGAATTTTACTATTGCAAATTGTCTGATAAATGGGTTTTATGTTCACTTTTTAGGGTCTAATTGAGATTGCGCTTCTCGATGGGGCAATTGGAGCCACCATGTTGTCTTGGTATCCCATTAGCCGCACTGCCTCTCTGCTCTTGGCGCCATATCTGGCTTGGATGTGTTACACCACTGCCATTCGTTACTGTATATGGAGAGACAACCCTGATAAAAAAGAGTAGAGTACAGTTTCCAGTATTTTTCTAGGTCATTTCTGTACAATGAATCTGCATGTATAACCTAGCAAAAAGTAGCTTTTTCTACCAGACTACATGATGGTCTGATTCTAAAGGCAATTATTGATGTTTTTTTCTGTGTGATAAGGGCAGCTATGAGGTAGTCAGCTTGTAAAAACAATTATTTTGGTACTATTGAGAAAATTAACAATGTACCTCTAGCTATCAATCAATTTTATTTACTTATTTTGTCCTGTTCTGTCACTGGGCACAGGTAGGGTAGGTCACACTCACCTTCACACACAAAAGGGCAGCTTAGAAACTGTAATTTTTGGGCTCTGGCAGGCTATCTAATTAAATCAGATAGTTTTTATTTTGAGTAATCTGTTGGTAAATTTGAACTTAGACTACGAATGTCTGAAATTATTGAGCAGCAGAAACCTTGTATCCAACAGGCTCGATTATAACTTGCTTGGAATGTTGTTCTCTCTGTGTAATTTACATGTTTGTTTCTGCAAAGTTTCTTCTTGTAATACTCTTGACCAACTTGTGCTTTTTGTTTTTTAGCCCCAGAAAAATTTTATAAACTGAAGTGTCTGGACAAGAGATGTTCGCTGAAGGCTTTTGTCTCGCCATCAACTTATCTCTGTACTCTTGTCAGTCTTGAATTATTGAATAAAACAATATTGCAAGTGGACCAATTTCATTTGTTGAAAAATGTACATCCACTGACGTTTGTGTATAGCATTTTATCTAGGAGAAAACATCTTAAATAGAAAATAAATGCACTTCTCTTGTCTTTTGAAGAGCTTTCATCCCCCCCGCATGATGAACACAAAAATTCAAAAACAAGAAGAGTTCAGTTGCTATTTTTGTTCATACTTTAGGTTACCTAAAATAAGTATTCGTTTGTTCAATTCATCACAGGTGTGATGAATTGTTGATATGCTAGCTGTCCCTGCATATTTATGAAAATGCAGGGATGTTACCAAAATTGATCAAATAGTAATTATGAGCTACAGTCGCAGAAATATTCCTTTCTGATACATGTTGCATAAAGTCATTTAGTCATCACAAGCCATGAATTTCTCAAGTCTATGATTCACATCCTTATTGCGATTGGTTATAAGGATGATTTCTGCCAATCAAGCTTGGCAGAAACCAATCTTGAAACAATCCAAAAGAAAAAAAGGATAAAAGCACTTTGGCTTCAGGCCAAGTGATTTATTTCATAAACTGAAATTAAAGTAGTGCAAAATTGTTAGCTGAAAGGAAAATGATTAAGAGTTTAAGCTGTTTTTTTTTTTATCTGAAGTGATGTATTTCACTAGCCAAAGCCAACCGTGGTTACAGAAAAATCTGTAGTCAGTAAAATCACTTAAATAAAACTGGTCTGACAGTAGATTAAAACTTGTTAGGCAGGTTTCAAGTGGGCCTTTATTTATTTATTTATTTTCAAAGGCCCACTTGAAAAAAAAATTAAAGAAGAGAGAAACAAAGTAAACCATAATCAATCAGGAAAGGTTTACAAACCTTACTTATTTTTAATGATGTCAGTTTTGGTCCTCCTAGCTGAGTTTCAGCCTCCCGAAATAAATAATTCTCTGAATTTCGACTTTCAAGTAGACATTGCCGTTTTCTGACAAACGCTTGTATGTCTATATTTTCAGAGAATATAGACAAATATAGACAAACCGTAAACAAATATGTTGAAATGTTAATGATTGAACACCAGGGACAGGCTGGGTTTGTGTCAGGGCTGCAGCTGGGAGTCATTCGTTTTAAGAATGGAAGGAACTATCTTGAGCCTTTAGCAATCTTTGATGTCGTCACTTTTCCGCCGACGGGAAACTTGTGCTAAGAGGCAGAGCAAAGAAAAGCGTTAGCTTCTGTCGTTGTGGATCAGCGTCGTTACGTTTCCTCCCGGCTGCCGCTAGGTTTGCCTCCTCGCGACCAGCCGTTGGCCTCGGCGTGCGCCGTGACGCTGGTCGTGGGAGGGACCGAGGAGTGACCGCGGCGATAAGGCTGCCCTGCCCTTTAAAAGCAGCGGCTATTTCACTGGACTGTCAGCATGCTAGAGGCTGTGGTCTGTCTTTAGTCTGCCGTCGCTTTTACCGTCGACACCCATCAACTATCCGCACTGAGAGACGGTAAGTGTTTCAAACAAGCTGCCGCACGATGCAGAGGAGTGACGTCAGTTTTCTGGAACTGTGACCGCTCTGTGTTTTTAGTTTATACGTTTTTACAACAAAGTCATTTCGCGAAAGGAAATGCGCGTTAGCTTTTATTTGTTTATTTTGTTTACATGTCGTAGAACCTCCCAAAACACCCATTATTCCTACGGCTCCACCAAATACTCATAATTCTCTGTATATTAGTTAAGAAGGTCATTTTTGAGTGTTTTGTCAGCGTGGACACGCCTTACACTTTGTACACGTTACAAAACAAGACTTACAAGTTTACAGTTCAGATATGATACTGGAGTCAAAAGCTGATCCCGAATTGTTAACTTCTGCACTGAATCTGGTCATATAAATTGGATGTTAGATAAATATTTGAATGGTTACCCATGTGCCTAACATGGAGTTATCAGCAGGACGTGTAACCTTCAAGCAGCAGCTGGAGGTTGAGTAACAAATAAAATGATTTAGAACCAGGGCCGGCCCAAGGCATAAGCACACTGCGCAGCCGCTGAGGGCCCCATGGAGGCCTCGGGACGGCCCTGTGTACAACCAACTTTGTTGGGAGGTTTTTAAATTTGTGGCTACTTTGGACAAATAGCCTGGACTATGTTCTTTTGTAAAAACTTGACCGGCTTTTACACCAATAAAACGGTAAACTAAATGTTAAAAGTTTAAATCTATTCATTTGAAGAAACAAAATCCAAAGTAATACTCGACACAGCTAAGTCAACTCAAAGTGTATTTTTATAGCACATTTAAAAGATCAGTTGAACAAAAAGCTCAGTGCAGCAAAAGTTATGAAACCTTTGTAACTTGGTTAGAAAAATATACATTATACTGCAACAAAAACGTATGGAAAGGAAACCTACAATGAAATATCAAAGTGCTTTAAGACGATGTGTACATGTATAAAATTTTATGTTTGCATGTTATTAGGCTGAAGTTTATGTATGTAAACATATAGTATGTGCACTCTGAATTTTCCACTATTTTCACCTGTTCAGAATGACATGAAGTTGAACGTTGTTGTTGATGTCATATAATGTAAAATTATGTTGTGTTTTGCGCATGTGTTGTGCAAAAGTCCACATGTTCGAGACAGCCTCTTTTCCTATACTATACAAATATTGAACAACAGGGTTCAGTATCTTAGTTTGCTTAAAAATACAGAAGAAAAGTCAATTTTTTTGCTTGAAATAAAGATATTGTAATATTACAGTCACACTTAAAAGCACCATGTTTAGTTGTCAGCTACTTATCCATTTTTTTTTTTCATTCATGACGATTGCTTGTCCATTGGAGATCCGCTTTGTCTTTACCCTGAAAAATGCATTTTTCTTTTGCCTCTTCAGAGTTTATGAAAATTATTATGTAACATGATAGTTAATATCTGCAGTTTTAGCAGAGGGTAAACTGTTGCAACTTGCTCTTATCACAGACCATGTGGCTGCCTATGATTGGGATGACGGCGTTGCCACACGTCGGTGGTTTCTATGGTGGCTTCATTACGCGCAAAGAGGTAAAAAACTGGTACCCAACCCTGAACAAACCCTCATGGCGCCCACCAAACGCAGCATTCCCTGTGGTGTGGACTTGCCTGTACACCGGAATGGGGTAAGTGGGACACTAGATGACTCACTCAGCCACTCTGCTCTACAGTGAGTTTATTTGTTGGATTTTGTTTGTTTTTATGCAGGTATGGCTCCTACCTGATCTGGAAAGAGCTTGGAGGTTTCACTGAAGATGCTGTGGTTCCACTGGGGCTTTATGGGCTGCAGCTCGCGCTGAACTGGGCCTGGACTCCCATTTTCTTTGGTGCACACAAGCTGAAATGGGTACATTATTTTTTTCCACTCACATAGTTGCCTGATACATGTAAAGGCTGATCAATGTTTGAAATCCAGTCCAATCAGTGAGATGCCCTCCTCTTGTGTAATTTAGGCCCTGGTGGAGATCGTGTTCCTCACCGGGACGGTTGGAGCCACCATGGCGTCCTGGTATCCCATCAGCCGCACCGCCTCCCTGCTCCTCGCTCCCTATCTGTCCTGGCTGTGCCTCGCCACAGCCCTCAACTACTGCATATGGAGAGATAACCCAGAGAAAAAGGAAGAGTAGAACGCAAATTGCAGTGTGTTGATTTCCATTGCTAAATCTTAATTCAGCACAATAAAATTCCTTTGCAGAAATGACAGCCAAACTTTTTTTGAGTTTATAATTCAGGTTTTGTCTATCAGTTTGACAAGGACCTATCTACATGTTATCAGTAAATCATGCCCATTTGTTCTGCAGATCACCATGCTCTTCAAGCTAACTCTTAAAAATGGTGACTATTCCAAACTAATGAACAAATGAAGTTATACTACATTCTGATTAAAGCTTTTCAGGCTTTTGAGTATCCAGCTTAACTCAGGATCCACATAGGAACTGAGTTTTGCTATATGTCTGTGCTTCCTTTGCTAAACATTTTTATGAATAATGCTTTTCTGATTAACATTTATGCATGTAAAAGTTTGGTCTTCTAATTGGCATTCTCTTCATGTGTAAATAAAATGAGTTTTTTAAGCAAACCAGGGCCACTTTTCTTAAAGCCTGGAGTAATAAGACTTTGTGTTTCAACAATGCATAAAATCTCTTTCAGTTTAAAATGAGCTGCTATACATCCTGTTTCTAACGTGGCGTCAGCCTGGTGTTAACTGCTGTTAGAATAAGTTGTAGCTTCTGGTACTTGAGCTCTAATTCAGGACTTTATTTCCCTGTGCAGAAACTCCTTCTCGGTTTTGCAGTAAATGTGTTTGACTTGTTTAAAGTTTGTTTCCAATCTGTCACAGGCCTGACTATGCACGCATTGGAGTAAAATACAAATAGCTGATTAGGCTTTGCGTATTTCACAAATACATATTACAACTCATTTGGATGAGTTAAATGGATTTCTTTTTTTTTTTTCATGTTGACATTAATATTACTGTATAAAATGTACTCACTGCCATAAAATGGCATTTTCTCATTTGTAAATAAGATTTTGTAAGCAAACTTATGAAGTTAGAATCCTTACTTGCAAGCAAGAAGATTGTCCCAAATATAATCACAAACATTTCTGCAAAAGGAGCTGAACTTTCTTTGGTTGTAAATATAAACATTAACAGATCTATAAAGCAAAGAGTGCATATACCTTTGACATATTGATAAACGCATTTCAGTCCATCACGTAACGCTAAATCTGGACATGGATTGTGAGATTCTCGCAGCATGATAACCTGGAGTAAAAAAAAAAAAAAATGCCACGGTCTTAAAGTGTTTTACCGAAAAATGATGACATGATGGGATTGCTTTTCTCCAAAAACTCACAACATTAAGGCGATCACTCAAAGTCAGTGTAATCTCTCATAGTCTTTCAAGATTCAGCAGGATTCATTGTGGGCCTGAGTGAATAGAACAATTTTAGCACATCGAGGTCCCATTTCTTCCTTCCTTTTTGGTGTTATTCCTAATTTTTCCCCACATATGCTGTCTTAAATGCATTTCTTCTCTCTCCCTTCTTGTGTCCTCCATTATTTATGTTTAATTTCCTCCATGTCCTTCCAGTTTCTGATTTTTCCATGTGATATATTAAGAGCCAGACTATTGCCTATCAAGTGAAAGTGTATTGCAATTGCAGTTAAAAAAAAATTTTGGAGTTGTTTCAGGTGTTCTGGTTTTGTTTTTGAGAATCAACATTGACGATTTAAAGATTTTCACTAGTCCAAAAAAGACAAATCCACAAAGATAATATTTATTTCTATACAAGCAACATAGAAAAGAAAAATGTTATTTTTCAGGAGCTTTTTCTGGACCGTCTTCTGGTGATTTGGAGGAGAATCTCTCCATTAGCGACTTCCATAAACCCTTCTTTTCCTCATCCATGCTCTGTTGCATACTGCCTGTAAAACAATAATAAAATAAGGTGTAAAAATACATCACCATCTTTTCAGGGTCATTTTAGTGGAACTGGTTAAGAGCAATGATGACTCCGCACATCGTAATAAGAGTTCATACCTGACAAAAGGACTCGACACTCCTCCACTGTAACTCCCGTAAAACTTGTGTCTCTCACACGAGGAAACTAAAACACACACAAACATATTTACAACAAAGTTTCCTGCTACATTTTTCTGTTTTCTGCACAATTTCTACTTGTGATTAGGAGATAAATGTGAAATTTTCAGGCTACACACGCAACATATTTTCACTCTAGTCGGTTTACTTTCTTTGGACAAACACTGGCTCTTATATACTCTGTCACATAAGAGTATATGACACTCTTATAAGTGTGGTATTTGTGTTTATAATAGATTTTAAAAGTGGAGGTTCTTTACATATTAACCTAGTTTGGCCTTCACCTTAAATAAAACTTGTTTTACTATCATCTTCACAGCTGCAGAAGTATTTATTTACTTTTCACATTATGTCACATTCCAACCACTAACTTGATTTTATTTTACTCAGATTTTATGTGATTGAACAACAATAAGTAGTTCAGAATGGTTAAGTGAAAGGAAAATAATAATACGATTTGCATTTAAAACAAAAAATCTGAAAGGTGTGATATGTATTTGCATGCAGACTTCCACGGTCAATACTTTGTACCGGTACTATGACAAAAAAGTCAATAACAGAGATTTCATTTGTGGCTATTATAAATCAAAATGTGAAATGTTCAAGAAGCATAAATCTTTTTGTGAAAAGTTGTAGAGCTACAGAACTGGATTACTGACTAAGCCGGGATAAGTTATCAAAGAATTAAGTTATCATCACTGCAGTATATTTGGATGCATACTTACCCGCTGTCTGTATACATTTCCATTAATGCGAGCCAAACTTTCATACATCTGGTCACATTTCTCTGGATCTGCAAGCTGGAGAAATAACACAAGAAGAAGCAAAATGTGTTATCTATATATCAATGGGCATCCACAATAACATTATGTACCTTTTACTAAGTAATTAATCAAGTTGCTAAAATTTTATGTATTTTGTTTGGAATTTGATTCCCCCTCCCCAAATTTATGAATTACCAGTGATGTTTAAGTTGAGTGTTTCCTATATTTGTATTATGTGGATAATTCTACTACTACTATAACAGCTGCAAAGAACTGGAGTCAGTACTACTTAAATATATAAATGTAAAGTATTCAGAAATCAATCTAGAAGAGATTTATTGGTCAGGTTTTTCCTGGCCAATACCAACATCCGGTTTCCAGGAAGGTCTGACCTGCTGGTTTCAATTAGGAAGAATTTTGAGTTTTACTTCCAGGGAGAAAAATATGTACTGCTGATTTTCTAATATTATTTTTAATCAACAAATTGTCTCAGTTTGAGGCCATGTGTCTAAAGGATGAAACCTAATTTTTCAGTATCTGACTTGATTATAACCAAGAATGGACAATCAAAGAAAAACATCCAGTTAATTGGTTCATCTAGGATAAAACTTGAGCAAAAGGTAGTTTTAAAAATAGTTTTTTTTAATTTGACTATTTCTATGAAGTCGAACTTCTGTTATCTATTTTTGTAGCCGGATTATTAATAGTGCTGTCAGAGTAATAATAAAGAAGCTCCCTCAAGTGTCAACAACTAACGCTAAAAACAAGGCTGTCCTCTGTTCGCGCTGATCTGAGATGGAGCCGTATGCGTGACCTTCTACCTGCGTGTTTTCACCCTCGCGGAACGCAGAAGCCACCGTCTGCCGCAGAAATGTCCCCAGGTCCCGTGCCTTCTTGGTCTCGTCTCGGGGCCATTCCTCACACAGTTTAAGAAACCGACGGTATCTGGTGGCAGACATCTTTGGTCATGTAATATTATTTTTTGACACGAGCGGAGATTAATCCTAACCGGCACCCTTATTTGTGCCACAACTAAACTCGTCCCCTTCCCAGACGCCTACGTTTGGTTCCGTCGTCGCTCCTCGCTGCCTCCTTCTGCTAGCACGATGAGCGATTCAGACGTGAAAGGGAGTTTTCCATCCAAGGTGTCTGTGTGGATCAGCTCGACGTATCGCTTTGCGACAGACAGAAACGACTTTAGGAGGTGAGAAGTGTGTTATTTTGTGGTAATTTAGTGCTGAGTTTAATGGTGCGGCTAGCTTTAGCTCATGCTGCTGGATTTGTCCTTGTGCCGCTCATAGACATGTCTGTGATGCTAATGCTAGTCAGCTAAAGCACGTTATATACGTACGGTTTGTCATTTTTATGCATTCCACGTGATATGTAAATATTTTCTATGTGTAATTTCTACTATAATATCCATTCCTCCTTCGTTAACTCTCGGGAAGTTATGATGCCTGAACTCTTTTCACTTGGGATGCATGAACTTAAACCCCCTGGGTTTCCGATCTTCACGGGGATATAAGGTAACAAGTGTCCATATTATCCCTAAAAATAATATGGATGGAGACAGAGAACTGGGTTTTAGACGTAGCCTCCACGTCCTCGATCCAGTCAAACTAAAGTAGTCCATAATGGCTTAGACCTAACGTGTCTTTAAAAAGCAAACATTTCTGATGCGCTTCGCTCTTTGTTTTCTTCACTTCAGGAATCTTCTGGTTAACCTGGGATTGTTTGCCGCTGGAGTCTGGGTCGCCAGAAATCTCTCAGATTTCGACTTGATGTCTCCTCAGCCGGTGACTTAACCTTTGCTGCTGATCTTGACCAAAGACACGATGATGGTAAGAAACATTTCTGCATTACGTAAAAGTTTACAGTTATTCTGAAACATTGGCAGAAAATGTTTACTTAAAAAAGTTATCTTAGTGACTAAAGTGATGGTTTTGCTCCTTTTAGAAATCTTGGACCAACAAAGAAGTGAGGAACACGATGAAACACCTGGAAAACAAAATGTTTTAGTTTACATTACATCTTTTTTTCCCTCCTATGTACACAAGTGCACAGGTGTCATCTCTATTTTTCTTTGACGTACAGATTGAATTTGCCCCAAACTCTCCCACAAAAGACTTCATTTGAATTATCGCAACCATGCCAGTCGAGGACCTCTTTGTCTCTGCAGCCCGTAACTCTCTGCGTTCTAGTAGGAAGGGTCTCTCCGTGGCTCAAAGTCTGAATCTTGCTGCTCAGGTCTTGACTGTGGATCTGGGGCTGAAGCCTGCTCTCCTGTACGACAGCAACGCTGCCTGTGCCGAACAGCTCCAGCGGTATCTCAGCTGCCTCCGGTCTCTCCAGCTTGTGTCTCAATCCCTCCTCGCGCTGGATTTAAATGGAAACGGTCTCATTATCAACGCAGATGCCCTCAGATCTAATTTAGAGAAGATGCTTCGTGACGGTGGGCCGCCTGTTGTAAATGTCTCCGTGTCTTTGGAGAAGCCCACCCTCTCTAACGCTCAGAGAAGATGGCTGACAGGTGCGGCGGCAGAGTTTCTGCTCCTTCTGGAGGAGTTTAAGCGACACGACGAAGCTGATAAACCTCTTTATGTCGGGGAGAAATCTGAAGACTGGAATCTGTGCACCATATTTGGTCTCTTACTGGGCTACCCAGTCACCTACTGGTTTGATCAGGCCAGGAGCTTTGAAAACTGTCTGTCCATGACGCCGCTGGTGGTGGCTACAGCATCAGCAGCATGGCAGACGGACGACAACGCTCACAGGTTCTGTCTGTATTCGTTCAGTGTTCCCGCCGCTCTGCAGGAGGAGACTCAGACCGAGCTGGAGAACTGGAGGTTCAGGCTGCAGGAGAGATTTGAGCAGCAAAGTATCATGAAGGATCTCAGCATCAGTCAGTCCACAGTCACTCTTCCCGCCATCTGTTTGTGATTCAATAACAGTTAGGTTTCAATAAAATGCTCTTGAATCCGACGTTTTCTTATGTCTTCCTTTTTTTTTAAAACACAATTTAAGAACTTTTTGGATGCCATAAAAATCCATCACTTTGCTTTTAAACAGAAGCCACTTTTAAATGTTTCATTCAAGTTGTCTAGTGGTCTACTATTCTAATGTAACATTTTGGGTTTATATCTTCTATTTCAGTGTTTTTTGTTTTGGCTATTTGTACTAATCTCATAACTATTGGAAAAGCAATGGAAACAAAATAAGTAGTATGTTTTAATCTAAAAGGAATTTAACATTTTAAATGAATTTAAAGTCTTTAATTGCACTGTGACAGCAGTTGCATTTAAATTATTGCATTTCGGAAATAAGTATTCATACTTTGGAAGCTACTTGCTCTTCTCCAAATATAAGTAAGTCGCTGTAGACAAAGAAACGTTGCATTTTAAAGCAGCACCTCTAAAGAACTGTGTACATTCTAAGACGTGACACGGCTCCTCGTCGTGTTCAGCTCCAAGTCAAACAAACAAACCAAACACAGTTCGAGCTTTCCCGTTACTCCCAAGTTGGACTTATGAAACCGTTTTTATTTTTTCTCCAGCGATGTGGAAAGTGCTGACAGGACGGCAGTTCTTGCTCTCTAGTCGGTCCTTTCACGTCTCTTCATTCTGATGATCCTTTACTAATGTCTGAGTTAGTTCAGTCAGCAGAGCAGAGACGACTCTAAACCCGTCCCTGGGGTCAGAGGGGCTGGATGACTGACAGAACTTCACCACAGCGGCCCTTCACTTTCAGCTCTGCCAGGTGATCTGCTCTTGTGGGTCCAATGTTCAGGATGGCGATCGGCATCTTCTTGTCGCTCGCTGCAAGTAGAACTCTGTATCCCGAGTACACCTGCAGAGCCACACAGGATGGAACTTAAAGCTGAATGAAAAACACGGCTGACATCACGAATTGGTTGCTTTTCTATACCTGCAGCGATGAGCCGATCACCAGCACTGCGTCCGCCTCTGCCAGTCTCTCCTGCACAAATTCCACTGTTGCTTTGGCCACCGTGTCTCCGAAAAATGTAACTTCTGGCTTCAGTATCCCCCCACACCGCTCACAGGACGGGACCCTGAAGTTCAGGACCTGCTCGTCCTCTAAGAAGACGTCGCCATCCGGAGCCACGGCTCCGGCCTGAGCGCTCCAATCCGGGTTCAATGAGACAAACCGCCTCTGCAGCTGCTCCCGCGCGGTGATGCTGCCACAGCCAAGACATGTTACCCTGAGAACACATGAAACACAAGCTTTGGAAAGAGCGGGAATTTTTCTGACAAATGAACATAGAGTGGAGGCTTTTCAACATAGTTTACTCGTCAAAGTCTAAAACGTGGAACTTTACTTTGTATTTGGCTCCCTTTCTGTTACTCCTGAATAAAATCCTGTGCGACCAATCTTTTTATGGAAGAGTCAAAGGTAAAAGAAAAGCCAAAAGAAGTTCGGTCTAGTTTGTCACAAATCATCTGGGGTCACAACATGTGGAAGATGATCCTCTGCTCACCTGAGGCCAAAATGACATTTCAGAAAACTAACGACCTGAAAACACCGTTTCAGTTTTGAAGCTCTGGTGTAAAAAGTTAGTTAGGTTAGAATCTCATTTGGTTTTGGGGAAAACATTTATATATATATATATATATCTTTGTGCAGGACATGATCCCTGAGGACTTTCCTTTTCAAGGCAATTAAGAACTAACGTGCATAACTACTTGTATCAATTAACCAGATATTTTGCATCATAGTTGATATGTAGAGTTTCTTATGGGATCCTGCCCACCTCCGGTCGCTCAGCCTTCCTCACCTGTGGGCGCAGCCGTGCAGCTCCGTCATCCGTGTCTGTCCTGCCTTGGAATGGAGGGCGTCCACATTCTGGGTGACGAGCCAGTGCAGCTTCCCCTTCTCCTCCCAGCTCCGCAGAGCCCGGTGGGCACAGTTGGGCTGGTGGGAGGAGAACTGCGGCCACCCGACGAAGTTTCTGGCCCAGTATCTCTGTCGGGCCTTGGCGCTGCGGGTGAACTCCGCGTGCTGCATCGGTCTCCTGTCGGTGCGGGCGTACAACCCGACGCCCTCCGAGCGGTAGTCCGGGATGCCCGACTCCGTGGACAGACCCGCCCCGGTGACCACAAACAGCCGCCTGGACCGGGACACAAAGTCCTGCAGCAGCTCCAGAGAGCGGGCATCGGCGGTGCTGCAAGCGGGGACGAAATGGAGCTTCCCGGCGGGGACAGAGGAGGCTGTCCGGACAGGAGCGGCGAGAGACGGGAAGAGGCGCAGCGGCAGCCGCATCTGAACGACGAGCGACTGTTTAAAGAGTTCAAAACCACAGCAACAAAAAGCAGCGCGCAAATATTTATACAGTTATTAACTTTACCTTTTTAATGAGCAAAGTTACCACAGTAACCGGTAACTTTGTTAGGTAACATGTCAAAGCAGAACCAGCTGATATAACATGGAAACCAGCTGCAAAACACAGGAAGTACCCATTTCAACGTAACACCAAACAGCCGCAGAGGAGTCTGGGAGTCGTAGTCAGGTTAGGGGTTTTAATTTGATGAAAAAGAAATTGATAAAATGATAAAAATCTAATTTTAACATAAAAAGAACGATTGACTATGATTGAGTGAAAATAAAGTTCTTTGTGGGAAAGCACGATATGAAGACTGTTTTTGTTGTCACAAGGTTCAAACTTCTTCATTTCAGGAAGAAGTTTGAACCATTCCTTATGGCAGAAACTCCGAAAGTCTTTTGGGTTTCTCTGCAGATTTTCCAACAACCTGTGCCACTTCATCACTTTAATATCCTTCTTCTTTAATCCTTCTTTGTTGAATTGTCAGTCTTTGTCATCCAGAACCAACACTGGACCCTTTTCAGAAGACATGACCCAAAGCATAAAGCTTTAACCTCCTCGTTTGAGCATCACGTCATATTAGGCATTCTAGCCGTACTTGAGTCGGGGAATTGTCATTTTATTAGACTTTTAAATATGTTCAAAAGCAACATGCGACAGTTCAAGTAGCTATTTCCAGGCTCTCAGCTTGTGACCAACAAAATAACCCTGACTTTAATCTGCCACTGGCTGAACCAGGTATGTCAAACTCATTTTCGTTTTGGGCCAAATCAAGATCATGAAGGCTCTTAAAGGGTCGGTTGTGCCAGAACATGTTGATAAAACCTGTTCACAAACTGTTAATATGTCAATGAATTCTCAAAATTACATAATATTATTGAACATCTTTTCAGTCCCTTCAGGAACTAATGATAAACGAGACTTTTTATTTACTCGCTGTATAAATCATGGACTATAATCATATATCAGCTAAATTCTCAAGAAACTGGAGGGACTGACTGATATAAATTGGCAGTAAACAGATAAAAACTGCATTGATATGATTGATAATATAATATTTAATCACACTGAGTTTGACACATGTGGGCTAAAGTATACAGACACTATAATAATCAAGTTAGGTCAAGACAATGTAACTTGTCGATTTTCTACAATCAGTTTTTTTAGTTTTTTATTTTATTTTAAAATGTATTAAAATCTTTGAGATTATTTTAGGACAGTGAGGCCAGGAGCCCAGCTTTGCTGTAACTCCACCATCAAATTTTAAAAATACATTTTATTGCCCTTTAATTTATAGACTTCCTTTTTGGCTTCTATGTGTGAATTACTTAGGAGTTTTACAAACATTTTGTTATTTATCGATGGAGAAGCTCTCACAATAATTCAATTAAAAAAAAAAGCCACATCTTTTGATTTGCTGTCAACATTTGCTGTGATAGTTTTACATGTTTATTAAACATATGCATATATATTTTCTGCTTTAGAAGAATACATAGATGAATGATTTTATTTAAGTTAGAAAATATCCCAGTATGAAAGCAGAAGTGATGGCGTCTTTCAGTTCAGTCATGTGATGGTTTCTAGTCTTTGTGAACCCATCATTCGTATGGATGAAGAACTAAATATCTCAGAAGCTGAAAAAACCATGGTGCCATTTTATGTTTCCTTCATTAGAATATGCTGCACACATCCTGGTTACAAAACTCCAAGATATCTGTTGCAAGAAAAAACAAACACAAAGTTTGCAGTTATTATAGGGGAAAGAAAAATCCAACTTTCACCACAGCCAGGTAGTGTGAGTGTGTCCATGTCCTACCGGAGTGTGTGCATTTAAAGACGGCCTCTGCGTGAGCGTAAAACTCCTCTCCTAGGACGGAGCGGTAATCCATGTGGCTTGTGTGAACGAAACAGTGCGTTGCATCTTTAAACAGCAGATCACTTTCCCCGTACTGATGAGACTCAAAGAGCTGGAACTCGGTGCTTGAGGTGGCTCCCAAAGTTTCCTGCCATTACAGAAAAGGAACCATCTTAGTCTTAAAAAAAAAAAAAATCAACATAAAGTAGTACACGATTGTAAAGTGATAGGAAAACAATTCATCCATCCCCACATCCATCGTCTAGACTTGCTTATTCCTGCAGGGTCATGAGGTCTCCAGGGGTCATTGGGAGGTATGCGGGGCACACCATGAGGAGGTCGCAGGTCCACACGTTAATTAGAGTTGGATTTTTCTCAAGTCTTGCAAGAAGAACCTGATGAGTTAGTCCTCCCAGCAGAATTCAAATTAGTGAGACTTTATGAAAACAAAATTGCTGACCTGCGATTTCATAAGGAAGTCATACACCCTGGCAGTGAGCACAGGCCGTGTCATGACGCTGTTTGGTGGGACGACTCCCAAATTACAACTTTCCCATTCTGACAAAGCAGCTCGATGTCCGTCGGCACACAGCAGCTCAAAGTCAGACGGTGTCCAGTCCTCCGCCCACCCGCTGGAATTCAAAGCTAGAGTTAAATAAAAAAAATAATAATAATAAAATAGGGACAATGTCAATTAGCTGGCAGCACTGCTTTCATAACACATGTAGCATCTTCAATACCTCACCGAGGATGTTAGTGACAAGGTTGTGGTGCTCGAGGAAGGCCACATCACCGTAGCTTTTCCCGCTTGGATCTCCAACCAAACACCTGCAACACAACAGAAAAATGGACTAAATCAATCTCTGAGGGTAAAAACAGGAACAACATGACAGTGCCCTCCACACTTATAGGCTGCACGAATGGTGATCTGTAAAAAGGGATAAAATATTATTATTTTTGTTACAGTAGCATAATGTTTCAATGAAACAATGAAACATTATCCATCAAGCTTTGTTTAGTATATTTGCAAGTGCGGTTGGGTGAAAGTGGTTCTGATGTAAAAGCACATAAAGTGGCTGATATGATCAGAAAAAATTATGCTTCTACAAAAAGATGAATTTAGTTTAAGAATTCAAACAGATCTTTATTGTGGACATAAAAAAAAAAAAAAAACGACAGAAAAACCTGGAGTCCTGTGTACCTTAAGGCTCCCATGTTTCCATAATAACGCTCATTGTGGTTGCTGGTACAGCGTTTGGTTGCTGCCTCACCTGTCCCTCCGATGCACACTTTGCACAGATTCCCCTGAGCTCCAGGGAGACAGCCTTTCCAAAACACCGTATTGTACACTGTACAAACAGAAAGCGGCAAACTGCAGTCAGCGGGGAGCTTAAAAACAAAAGAAACAAACAAAAAAAAAGCACTGGATTAAAGTGGAAGTGCATTCCCTAGAGTGAGGAGCAAAGGTCTGAAAGTTGAGCGCTTATGAGGAAATTAAAAACTCTGCACCTTGGTTTGGATCACAGGGGGCGCTGCTGTTGTGCTCCAGGCTTAACGTGTGTCTGTATGGCAGCAGCCAGCCTGCGGGGCTGTACATGTGACCGTGACATGAGCGGCGGCCGCCCAGATTCCCAATGAAGACGTTCCTGCTGGAGCTCTTTGCGACAGCTACACCCACAACCGAGGGCAGCACTGAAAGGCGGCATAGAGTGACGGTTTCAATGTGAAGATGGCATTTATTTATATCAGCAGAAAAAACTAAATAAAACACAGAGCTCAATGAGCTACGATTTGTCTTCATCCTACCATCCGTCTCCAAGTGAGCCAAACCTTCAGCAGGAGCACATTCGGTTCCTGAGAAAATACAACAAGGAATCCGTTTATTTCCATTAACAAACACCAAAACTACAATTTGATGATTTAATCGCTGCCCTAGTTGACAACAGCACACATTTCAGAACACAGAACTATTCAAACTGAAACAGAACAAAACAAAAACCATGAAAGATGCATCATTACAGTCTTACCATAATATTCAGTGACCACCGGAACGAGGCCACATTTCCCTGCAATGAATGTGTGTGTTGCATCCAGTGAGACTGCGTCCACTTCGTCCCTCTGAGGTAAAACATGTCTTGTTTTTAACTTTGTAAACCAGAGTGCGATAAACTCTAGACGCTCATGTGACTCGGGATGATTTACCTTGATTTTCTCGATGCAGTCCCGCATCGACACAGCCCTGACGCACACCAGTGGGTCGGACTTTATGCTCAGAGCCCACTGCTCGCATTTCTTCTGTTCAGCATGGCTGATGCAGCACCAGCGCACAACGCTGTCCTGCAGAGAGCTTCCTGCAAACACAAGCAACTAATTCACAGAGAGTTGCTATACGCGCTAAATCCTGTTCACTTTGGAAAAGTTTAGGCTGATCTTATGCACCTTCGTGGCCGAGTCCTTTGAGGAGCGCAACATAATCCAGCCCCATCACCTGGCTAATGTCCATGTTGTCCGGCAGAACAACCAGTTTATCTGTCGCATCTCTTAAGAGAAGGTCCGACTCCACAGAGAGAGACGAACTGAAGAGTTGGAAGCGCTGCCTCTCTTTTCCTAGTCGACCAAACTGCGTCTGAAGAAATCAGTTAAGAAATTACTTCAGTACATAGCTGAAGTTGAGCAAAGGCTGAAGAATAACAGAACAAAAGCGTGAAACTATGCCCACATACTTACCTGCACAGCTGATATAAATTTGCGGACAACCTTGCGAAAATTATGTCTGGTGACCATTCCTCCTCCTGGACCACGGCCCAGATTACATCTCCTGTAGTGGCTCAGAGGAGCCTGTGAGCCATCAGGACACAGCAACCGGAAACTGTCCCATTCACTCGCTGAGAAAACACACAAACTCAAGAGATAAAACCCTTTAGTGCTAAACCCTGCTTATTCAAAGACTGGTTTTGTTTTCAGAAATGAGCTGATAATATTTGCTACATTTGCAATAAAAAAGAAAATATGTTGATTCAACCACAAGTTGGTAGTGCACCTAAGCATGCAGATTGTTTCTACAAGCATCAGTGACAGAAGCTTGCATGGCATCCTCTGATAGGATGCCCTCTATGCATCAAGTCCAGTTGTGAAGCTTCCTTTACTAAATACTTCACAAGGAGTCGGCGGTGTTGCAAACAAGTGGAAGTGACTTGAAACAACAACATGTGAGCCACAAATTGGATGTGAAGGAACTTCACAAAGCAGGATTAACTGATGCTGAGGCACATAATTGCAGCAACTTTTTGCAAAGTCACCATTAAGTCAACCACATATCAGACGGCTCTTCAGAAAAATTTGAGACCATCTGTGAAGGCAATTACTACTGAAGCAGAATTGGGCAGTGCAACATGACTTATGGAAAGCTCTGGGCTGAGTCAAACCCAGATTTAGATTTTATGGAGATGCTGGAGGGTGAAACAGGCAATAAATGCAAGAAACCCTTTGAAAGTGAGCAATGGGGCAATCTTCAAGATTCGTTTTCAAGTCATTTCAGCCACAGGCTGTACCAGTAGCAATTAGGATGCACAGTGTGCCAACTATATCCTAAGCCAGAAAATATTTTTTGTGGATATAATTTGTTTAATTAAAATGTTTTTTTCAAATGTTACTGAAGTGATATTTAGTCACTTTCTTTTCCAAAGATTAACAAGATTAATATGTGAAAATTCTTTGCGAAAGAACTGAATGGCTGGTTCCACTTTTTCCAGGTGAATGTGAAGATATGCAGAAATATTCATGAGTATGCTGCCCTGTTCTCTCCTCACGGAGAATGAAATATATCTTCCAAACAGATTCTAATCTTGTCACTTTAAGACTTTTTTTATTATTAAAAAATGTTTTTATTTTTGCTGCTTGCCACCGTTTTGTTTGTTTAGTGTCACACACCTCAAATGTCAGTAAACCACAGAAAATATATGTATTTTTTAACTTTATTACAGAAGAAGAAATGTGTGAAGTATGATACAGAGCTTACCATTAATACTTTCGAGCGCTAAATGGTCCACAAAGGCAACATCACCTGCACCTCTACGGAGACATCTACACCAAGCCAAAAAAACAAAACCTGTCACTAATACTTCTTCTAATGGTCACTGTTTGCTTTAAAATGTATCACAGCATATTAAAGAGGTTCGCTCTCGTTCAGGCTGACCTGAGGGCTCCCTGGTTGTTGTAGAAAGGCTCATTGTGTGACGACTCACAGAAGTAGTTCTTCTGGCGGATGTAAGACTTCTGGCCTTGGCACAGAGTGCACAGAGGCGGCGCCATGGAGGCAGCACCTGGAACACAGCTCGCTCTGAAAAAGGAACCAACATCTGCAAGAGAGGAGGGAAGGGCACTGAAAATATGGTCAGACATTATAATAGTTTTTTTTATGTTACAATGTCTTTCTTTTATTTAGAAATTCCTAGGGGTTTGTGCTCATTTTTTAAAGTATTGACAAAAAAAAATCATCAAATAAGTGTCTCCAGCAGGTATAGGGAATCCTGTCAGAAGAACCATGTTGTCACCTTGGCTGAGAGGATTCTCTTTGCTCCAGGTTAGGTAGTTCCTGGACAGCAGGAACCCGAGCGGGAGGCTCCACCCGGCAGTCCACCGGGCCCCGCTGTGACAGCTTCTGAGGCCTTGCAGGGACCGGATGTCCAAGCTCCTGTTTGTCACTACGGCCACCGACAGGATGCAAGTTCCTGCAGATGAGCAAATAAACTTTTCAGACCTCAATTAGGGAGGGAAAACACCCTGAATCATATCAGGAGGATGAAACAAACCTCACCGTCAGTGTAAACCTCCTTTGCAACGACAACAAGGTCAAACTGCTTCACAGCAGAGTAAACTTCTCCTGCATCTAGCGCCACTATATCTGCACGGTTAGCCTGAAAACAAGGAACGATGGATTTAACTTAACACAAAATTAAAGTCAATTGCTTTGAATCTGTAACTTAATTTTATTTCAAAGCATTTTGTAAACACCCACTACCTAGTGTATTTCCGAAGCAACACTGGCAGGTGTTTCTCCCATCATCTCCTAGAAGTGAAAACAATGATCTACAGAGCGACTCGCCTTGATTTTGTCGATGCAGTCGGCTGTGCTGGATCCTCGTACGCAGGACAGCCTGGCAAACGCTGCAATAGTAGCGGGCGGCAGGACAGCCACCAGGGCCTTGGCCAACTCTGCACACTTCCTCTGCTCAGGATCAGAGACGGTGCACCAGCGCATCTTCTTGGCTGTCAGAGGAGCAACATTTTCCAAGGAAATCAGGCAAACGTGTTTCTTTTCTGATCACTGGCCAACTTCCAGCATGTCTCGCCTCACGGATGTATCATTTTAAAACAAGATTCCCTTTATAAATAACTAACAAATCATTTATAAGGCAATTTTTATGTATGCTATTTAGTAAAGGATTTCTTTTTGTTTTTGCCACTTAAATGTTTCAGATAAATCAAAATGCTTCTCGTTAACCTCTGTAAGTATAAAAAAACAGTTTTTTAATTATGATTTCATTTAAGACTGGTAAATGTGACTAAACTAATTTCACTCTAAATTCTATCATGAAAAACAACCAGTGTCACCGAGTATTAAGCCATGTAAGGTCAGACAACTGCATCTTATTGGGATTTAAGTCCAGACTTTAACTAGGCCATCAGAAAACCTTTGTCTTTTGAGCCATGAAGGAGTGGGCTTGCTGTATAAACCAAATGCACTTGAGTTTAACATCACAAGCTGTCGGCCAAACACTCTTCTTCAGGATTTTCTCGGAGAATTTGTGGATCCATCAATTACTTCAAGTCTTCAGTGTCCTGAAGTAACAGAGCAGCTGCAGAGTATCACACTATCACCGCCAATACTGTCCATATGTGTAATTTACTCTTTGCAAGATGCTGAGTTGATCTTAGGTCAGATATAGCAGGGCACACACCTTCCAAAAAGTTTCACTTTGGTCTCAGCAGTACACAGAACATCTTTCCAAGAATTTTGTGGATCATCCAGCCACTTCCTGCCAAATTGGAGCTGGTCGTTTAGTTCATCCTGGTCAGCATCTCTTCCATGGACAGATGACCTTCTAGCCTATTTTTCAGCCATTATAAATTAAATGATAGTGCTTTATAGTTGTGAAACAAGGTGAAAGTGACTGCTTCTTGCAAAATTAAGATTCTGCAGTAATGTATTAAAGCATAAATAGCATCTTTAAAACTTACATATCAATTTTTTTATTAACCATTTAACATTTATCAGAAATATTACTGTAAAAGTTGCACCAGACATATGCCCAACATTTAATTAATAATAAACTATTTAATCAGGACATCACACACTCCCAATAGGTTATCAACACCAAATAATAAAATAAAATAAAAAGTAACAAGTACTTACCCCTGATGCAGCAGGCAAAGATGAGAAAGAGTAGAATATGATGGGATCCTCTCATTTTAAGCGGCTGTAGATCCAAAGTTGAGAGAGATGTTCGCAGCGCGGTCAGCGCAGAGCAAAAAGCCTGAATTTTCCCCCACTGATTTTCCAGGGAATCAAGAGCCGCCGGTACGTACAACAGAGGAGAAAATCTGTTGCGTAAGGGCAGCTCGACTGAAAACAGTCACCTTTTACACACATATGGAAAATATTTTAGCACCATCTGTCACAAGGAAATCCAGATCAGACTGTTGGCAAATTAAAGTGAAAAATACAGCTCTACTTTAATCTTTTTTAATAAGTGGGCGAAAAAACATTTTGAATAGCTAACCAGAATCGCCAGAGGAAGAGTGTGTGAAAGAAGAAGACAGCTGTATGCAGTTAGCATTTCAAAGTTTATTTGAAAAAAAAAAAATAAAAATTTGCAAACATGTAACAAAATGTGCATCAGATGAACGTATCTGGATCTGTAGTTCTGTGGAAATTTGAGGCACCCAAGTGTAAACAGTATATAGATGAATGATCTGTTGTTTCTGTCATGTCCATGTCTTCTTGTTTTTAACAGAGAGGATAAACTCCTGCGGTACTGAGGACAGACTGCAAATGTTGGATCCTCTCCACATGAAGCAGGATGGTAGGTTTCTGTTTTTCCAGCTCTGTGGACAGTTCCTGAATGCACCTCTCCAGCTGTAAATACGGAAAATCAATGTCAGCGTTAATAGATGGTCTGTGATAACATCAACTTTTTAACCTACCACATACAAACAATAGCTGATCCATGGGTAAGAAATCCCACAAGCTTAATGCAGAAAGGGACAGATGTTTTTGATTTTGCAAATTTGACAATCAGGACCTGACAAGACTGAATTGATCTAAAAACTAGTGACCATGCAATATGTACATTTTCCCAACTCCACTGTATATCGCTAAATGGGCCAACTGCCATCTCAAAAAATACAAGAAAAACTGATCTACAGCACATTCAAAATGTTGCCTCCACAGTCCTGACCAACAGAAGGAAGATTAATGATAGCTTCATCACTAGACTGGCTCCCTGTTTGCTACAAACTGATTTTAAAATGTTTTATAAAGGCATGCATCTCTGGTCAACGTTAATTTAAGTTATTCCTTAAAGAAAAACCAACTAGAACCCTCAGGTCGTCAGAGGTCTGCTCACTTGGTGAGATGTGCAGAAACTGTTGGATCTTTACCAGAGAGAATCATTATTTGTAACAACTTCACAAAAATACGCATTTCATTCAGATGCCCATTTAAAGACTTCAACTGTTTGAGTTGAGTTTATGTGTTATTGACTTCACTTTAAAATGAAACTACATCATTCCTTCTGCCTCTACCTCCTTCAGCTCCTCACAAACTGCACTTTTCTCCATTTCTTCATCTTCTGCACTTGTCTGCAGCCAACTCTGTAACACATCTCTCAGCTTGCGCCATGCCCTGAGTGACACACACACACAGTCAAACATCAGTCACTGCAAACAACATTTGACAAGATTTGGATTTAGTTTTTCTTTCCCCCACCGAAGTTGCTTCTTGCTCTGCTGGAAGTTCTTCATGTCCGTCTGAATGCTGAGAAGCTCCATCATCAGAACCGATGCTTCTTTTTCAGGAGAATTTTTCACATTGGTATCTGAAATGGCATCACAACAGTTAATTTTAATATTTTATGCCTCACAGTTTTGTTTGTTGCAAAAAAAAAAAAGAGCTCAAACCTGATGTGAGGCATGTAGAGGAAGTCTCAAACTCACAAAGGGAAATAAATGGATTTTCTCTTAGGCCTGAACTGTCAACCTTTGAAAAAGAAAAGGACGAATATGAGAAAGTCAAGTTATTTTAGGATGACATAAATGTCTAAATGTGTTACGGTAAGAGATAAATACAGATTTCTGTGTCTCTGAGGTCATGAAGGCTGAGGGTGGCAGAAGAAGCTCTTGAGTTCTGCTCTCCAGAGGCGACTCGGCTCCAGATGTGAAGCCTCTCTGATTCGTTTTCGGTGCCCCCTCAATGCTGCTCAAGCTACATTTCCATTAAGAGATTTAAAAATAAAGAAAAAACCTGAATCAATAATGACTGCTAAAAGAGATCGGATTTTAAAGCTAGTTTTGTAAGTTGCAAGGGGAAGTACAAAATACAATGTAAAGCACTGATAAGATCATTTGGCTGAAATAAGGTTGATAACCTCATCTCCATCTGCTGCACAGTTTCAGTGAGACAGACGCAGATCTGAACTCACTGGCTGCTAAGTGCTTCAGTTTCCTGCTCCCCAGAGTGAGGCGTGGAAACGCCGCCAGGACCTGGCAAGCAGAAGGTCACACTCTTCTTCTGTTGCTGTGCTCTGTCGTCTTGCTCCTTTTGGGATTTACCCAATGCCCGCCGCTTCCACCGCATGGCGCAGCGCCTCACGACTCTCTGCAGGCGCTGCGATCTCTGCAGGACGCGGGCAGGTGGTTGAAATCACGCTCACATCTGGTGTCCAAACACTCCCACAGACACCCACCTGTTCCTGGCTGAGCTGCGTCAAACTCGCCGTGAGGTTGTTCATGTGCGCGGCGTACGTGAGGATGCACGTCACGCCCTCCCTCAGCAGCTGGTCCCTGTATACCTGTGCGGCTCTGGCTGCGTGCTCCCGCTTGCTGCGCTGCTCTGTCACCCAGAGCCTCCATCCCTGCAACACCTGCAGCAGATTCACAACGCAAATCAATCGACCAATCAAGTTTTTGCAGACATATTCATACTCATATTTTCACACTAGATCACATTGAAATCCCAAATTTTGATACATTTTATTAGATCATTTTGCCGTAGAGCAAACAGAGCGGCATACAATTGTGAAGTTGAAGCAGATGAATACACTCCTCTAGTATTAAAACAGGTTGACCAGTTTAATTTTCCACTGCAAACATTTGGGTTTGATATCAAAAGCATGAGAACAGAAAAACATTTCATCTTTTATTTCCAGGTATTTTACATCTGGATCTGCTTATAAACTAAAAAAGATAGCATTTTATTATTGCGATTATCCTCACTATAGTATAGATCGGTATGCACCAGTATTCAACTTCAGTTTATTCTGGTACCTGTAAATAATAAAAACCCAGCTAATTAGTTGCCTGATCAGTCAACCTGTGTGCAATTTAATCTCTGTATAAATCCATCTGTTCAGTGAAGACCTCAGAGCTTTTTTAAGAGAACATTAATGGACAAACAGCAGCGTAAAGTTTAAAGTGGCGTTGGCTTATAAAATAATATCCCAAGCTCAAAAGGTGTTTGTACTCTTTCAAGGCACAGAAGATTTTGATGCAAGATAAGAATGTGGAGGCAGGTGTTACCTTGGCCTGAAGGGTGAGAGACCAGTGCCAGAGAGCTCGCTCCGTCTGGTTAGCCTCCCTGCGTCTGTGCTGCAGCTGTTCGCGGGAAAAAGAGAAGAACCAAGAAGCCACAGCCTGTGAGAGAGCGTTAAATCACAGAGCGTACTGCACAGCAGAACCGCAGAACATACTAGATGTCAACGAACTAAATGTCTAGCACTTTTACTAACCTGACTTTTCCAGGTTATTCCCAAATTATTTAAGTGAAGCTCTTGTCAAAATTGTAAACAAAAACATCAGCAAACCTTTGTTTTCCATCGCTCAAAGAACTTCTGGTACATCTTTAACCTCAGCAACAGCAGTCCTTGTCTTTTCATGACCTGGAGAGTTACAGCAACTTTGGGGTTTTCATGTAGTAGCAGTGTAGGTTTATGTGACAGAGGTATTTAGTGATAAAACAGCAACCTTATCTCTCTGGTGCTGGCAGTGATAGTTGCTCCATGCATTCAGGGTGGTAGAGAGCAGCTTGGAGTTGTGATGCCTTCTGGCCTTTTCCATGTTTATCCTCAGCCTCCGAGCCTCTATGGTTCGTTCCCTCCACTGACTGAAAATCAGCCGCAGCCGAGCTAAAAAAATAAAAAAAATAATCACCCATAAAAGTTCAGCACAGTTTAGGATTCTTGCCTTATTATATTGTGCAGGTAGAATCTAAGAAGATTTTACAACAATAATTTAAAACTGTAAGAAAGCCAAGAAGGGAAATTTAGAGATAAAAGAATATTTGCTTATGTCCTTATTTAAATTACTTTTTTTTTTTAAACTTAGAGAAACATGTTCGCGTCCAACTTCTCAAATGGACGCCGTTTAGCGTCTTTATCAGCTATTAGGGGAAGCTGAAAAATTGTTAGAGGAACATTTTTATTTGACCAAAAAGTTCAGGTTTTACTAAATTATTTTTAAACAACAAATATGTTCACATGATCAGCCTTAAGTATGTCCAGATAAAACTTGAACTAAGCTGAAACTAAGATGTTCTGTGCATATTCATTACCTTCATTGACTTTTTTCTGAACCTGCCTGAGCATCTCCCTCTGCTGGTGGCGCATAAACTGTCCACGTCTCGTTGCTTCTCTCCAAGCATGAAAAACCTGCACAGATTTAGCGCAAACAGAGCAAAGAGTAAGGAACTAACTATACTGCATTTTAAAATGAAAGGCCAAAGCTCAAACCTTCTGCTGAACGGATTGCTGGAAGTGCTCCTGGGCTTGTTGCTCTGCGAGTCGAACCTCAGCCAGCAGCTCTGCTTTCTCCCTCCACGCTGTTAGAGATTTCCTGAGGACATATGACTCGATGCTGTGAGGCTGAAATATGTTTGTGATTTCAAAGCAGCAAATCGTAAACTCAAAACTTAAATCTTCCAAGACAATCTAATTGCAGGTTCATATTTAGTCATATTCCATGCGGTTCTCCAAAGTCCTGGTTAATAACCTCCAGTCCTAAAGGCCACCAAGGTCTACATTAGAATAGCCTATTCAAAGCAGAGGCCTAAATTTAATAAGGAATCTGTGACTTGAAAGTGTCTTTGATCTCTCCATCTGATCTCAGAGAGATTCAGCGATTTGTTTAGACGAATTGTCAATAAAATCCATAAAAGTGAAATGAAACAATTAAACATTTGGAGTTCAGGTACCTGAGGAAAATCTGTGTTCGCTGCTGTTGAAGCTCCTTTGCACGTTCACACATCAGAGACATCTCAAAGCGATGATTCTGTGAACACACTTGGCTCTAAACATCCACTTTAGTCACCTTCATTTGGTTTAATTTCTACACACTATTGATGAACTACCTCCAAGGCCAAGAAGCTTTGTTTGAGAAGTTTAGTTTCATGGTGGCCTTGAATCTCCTTCAGCTTGCTTTTCTTCACTCGCCGCTTCTGAACAAACTGATGACAAAAACACTCATCAGCGTCACGCTAAAACCTGCAGAGTTGCCGACCAGAAAATAACAGTAGGGCTGCAGGTAACAATTATTTCAGCAATGTTCTATCGATTATTCTGACCATTATTTGAGTAATTGAATGAAAAAAATTTCCACATTCTGCAAATTTTTTATGCAACACTAATCTTATTTTATACAATGTTGGAAATAGCTCAGAAAATGCCAATAATTCAATGTCTTTTAAATAACAAAATAAATGTTTTGCAATACCATTGTATTCCATTAGAGAATGCTTGATCATTTGTAGTAGAAGATTCATATTCAGCTAAAAAAAAGTCAGCATGTGAAAAGCTCAGCACTTTCTGCTTTTGCTCAACATCAATACAGTGTAGGGCTGTTCTCGTGATTTTTTAAAATCAATATTTGGATAGCAAAGGGTTTTATTTACAGAAGTTTAGCCAGATGAAGCTAAAACTGTGTAACTTGAGGAGCAATTATCAAATTGTCATAATTTTGAGTCCGGTTAGATTATTAAATTAATTGGCAATTATTTTAATAATTGATTATTCATCATTAATCCGATTAATTGCTTCAGCCCAAAATAGCCGCTGTGCTATTTTTACATCCACAGACTGTGCCAGTGTTTTGTGTCCAGATGATAACTACCTTTTTCCATTTCTCCACAGCCCATCGCAGATTGCATAAATCCCCCTGAAGACAGGCCTGCAGCTCTCTGAATCTCCTGACACAAATAGATGAGTTCACCGTTAACAATGAAAACACAGCAGCTGAGGCAGATCAGTCACCGCAGATTATCACCACCTGTCTCGTATCTCAGAGCTGTAGCCCCTCCACTGTGCCAGCGTGTTGTGCAGAAGCCTGTGAGTGTGCAGACGGTCTGAAGCTTCCTGTTTCTCTGCCTCTCTGATCTGCTGCTGTGTGCGTCCTCTCCACCGCAGCCAGGCTCCCTGCACACAGCGCTGCTCGTCGTGGAGAACCGCCTGCAAACACACGGCAACGTGTCCCGAACACAACAGTCTGTCTGAATCAACACTGAGCTCGTTTCCATCTGCAGCTGCATACCATCCGCTCAGAGAGCTTCTCCTCCTTGTGCTTCTCTGACCGTCCCCACCAGGTATAAAACACCGAGGCGAACTGACGCTTCCTGAAAATCCAGAAACAAAAACAAGTCACACGGGAGAAGACATAGACAGCATTCAAGAAGGTTAAAAACAGCCAAATCACCGATTAAAGGCTGCGGCTTTGAATCTTCTCTGTTTTCGCAGCTGTCCCTGCACAGTGAACTCCACCCAAGACTGGAAACATCGGAGTAAGGTCCGTTCGGCAAACCAAACGTCTGCGTGACACTCCACTTCCTGTAGAGAAATGAATTAAAAATGACAAGTGAGAAAATAGGTAAAATATTTATTTTTCTTCTTGAATTAATCTGTGATGAATGGTAAATGTTGTTGTTATGGACAGTATATGTGTGCTTTAGTGATATAAAATATTTTAGTTTCTATATTAGATTAAAAAAGTCTTTGAAAATACCTGAATACGAATCTGTTCAGCAAGCGTTTCTCTCCAGTGGTGGAAACAACGTCTCAGCACAGAAACCCTGCGACATGGTAGACAGTTCAAAAAATGTTTTGATTTTTTTTTCCCTTCCTTTTTTCCTGGGAAGGTGGCTATAAAATGTAAAGATGACCTAAAACCTGTAAATGTTCAGCGCCTTTTCGATGAGGGGCTGAAATCTCTGATCTTCAACCTCCTCCAGCTGATCCGTCCACAGCCTCCAGTACTGAGCCAGCATCTACCAAAGAGCAGCTTACGTTTTGATGTTTTCACTGAAAGAAGGCGGAACCGCCTGTAAGGTGATGACCGCGTCCATTACTGTTTGTTGATGGTGCTGGACGGCCATGTTGTTGTTCAGTCGGTGTGCTTTGTTCCAGCCGACGTTCAGAGAGAGCCCCCGCAGTCCGGCGCGCTGCAAACACAAAGTGATCAAGAACCGACTGCTCTCTGCCAGGTTGTGCTCGATCCATTTGTTCATTTCTTACCAGTAAATGATGCTGGAAATGCTGGCGTGCTGTCTGGTTCCGGTCCGCTTCTTCTCTGCACAACTGAACATCTACATCGCAGCTCAAGAGCCAAACAGTTGAGCAGAGGACTATCAAAATGGGATGCATTCTTTCAACAAGTCTGCCATACACCCCTAACCTTCTCCTGACAGATCCACAAACAACCACACAGACACAAATGAGTACAAAACTGGGAATTGTACAGACGATAAGGCATGGTTTTCAACACTATTTACAAATAATCAACTGAAAAGTGTGGTGTGCATTTGTATTCAGCTTCCCTGAGGTAACAACGTGATTTCACTGCAATTACAAGTCGGATGGGTTATGTTTCTTCCAGATATGTACATCTAGAGGCTGAAATGTTAGCTGTTCTATAAAGTATCATCTGTGAACATGAACTTTCCTTCCATAGAGTCTCATTTGGATCAACGTCTGGACTTTCACTAGGCCAATTTAATACATGGATAAGCACTGATCTAAACCAGATCAGAGCTACATACAGCCCTATAGCCCTGGCTGCATGTTTAGGATTGTTGTCCTGCTTAAAGGTCAACTTCCACACCAGCCTCAAGCCTTCTGAAGCCTCTAACAGATTTTCTTCCAGAATGATGCTGTATTTATCGCCAGCAACAGCAGGTTAAGTTTTGAGATGACGGGCCTAAGGGATATTTTATTCCCTTGCACGCTCTGTTCACATTCAAAATTAGTTGGTTTTTTTTTTTAGGCTGACTCTCCTTTAAACTCCTGTACAACCCCCTCGCCGAGCTGCCGGTTGTGTTCCTTGATCTTCCTGATGCCGTTTGTTCACTAATGTTCTGTAATAAACCTCTGATGCTTTCATGGAACAACTGCATTTATACTGAGACTAAATTGTACACACATGTATTGTACCTACTAATTCTGAGACTTCTGGAAGCAATTGGTTTGTGTTTGTTTGTACATACTTATTGACATTTATTGCACTGGATTTTTCTATTTAGGAGTATTAAATCACATATCCTTATTTTTTCACGTCACATTTATGAACTATTCTGTGTTGGTCTGTAGGATGCTAAAATGCAACAAGGTTTAAGGAGTATGAATGTCTGTAATGAGAATGTTTGTGAATCTTTGTTAGTTTTGTGTACAGTTGAGGATACAGGCTTTCCAGTGCGCCAGCGCTCTACGTCGAGTTCTCTGAACAGCCACGCAGTTCGCAACTTGCAATCGCCTCTCTTCATTCTGTTTGTGATTCAGAGCTTTTCTCCATTCCCTCCAATACTTCCTGACCAGGTGGAGACGACAGGCGCGCTGAACCACGGCTACAAGAAAAACACACAGAGTAACACTGCAACCTGAAACCAGGTCCTTTACATTCAGTGGAGCAGATTGACAGTTGAAGGAAGGGAAAATACTAGAACCTTGTGTCTCTTTCTTGGTCTTCTGATGGGAGACGAAACTCATCCACCGACAAAATGCTCTTGTTTTAAGGCGGACGATAAAATAGAGAGCTGCTTTAGATTCTTCTTCTTTCTGGTAAGAAGCAGTTCTACGTGTCTCTTTCCAGAGACTCCAAGCCTTTTCACAAGAAAAAAGACACGGTTGGGATAAATTCACAATCAATCTGAAAAAGTCAAAGACTGTAGCTCAGCGGACTGTGTGTCTACCTTGCTTTGTAAGCTCAGCGCCCTTTGCTTGTGTGTTTGCTCCTCTAACACCTTAAGGTGCTGCTGCTTCTGCAGCCTCGTCTGCCACAAATTCCACACTGAGCTGCAAAACTCTGCGGTGTTAATCTCAAGCACATGGAAAGCATTCCGGTTTGACACGATACCAGTAAATGCTAAAAAAAGAAACTTACTGCAAATCCGAAATCCTCTTCTGCTCAAGGAAGGACTCAAGCATCCTCCAATGTCCTCTCCTGATCTCAATGAAAACCTTCCATCTGTCCAAAGCCAATCGGAAGAGTCGCCTATTAGCTGTTCACAGAAGCAGAGTGCTTAAAACCACATATTTGATCTGTAAATGATTCATGCTTATTAATTATATTAAATCGTACCTAATGATTGTGCATGCTGTAATTTAGCCTTTTTCTGTCTCTGCGAAGACATAAAATTCCTCCACCCATAAAATGCCAGGTTAAACAGAAAATACCTAAAGACACAAAGACCATTAGCAGCACACAATCTAGACTGTATCAAGGATATCAACCATGTTCACACAGACATCTTCAAAATCTCCTTGGGCCATGCAGTTCGTTAATGATAACCAGCCCATTGAATCGACTTCTGTCATTATGAAGTGTAAGCAACATCCAGTCAGAAAACACGTGAGATTTCTCAACTTCTCTTTTTCTCTCTCCATTGAAGAGCTACACCTGGTCTGGCATTCTATTTGTGTGTTTCTGTTCAGCTGAGAGGAGCTGAGGACATCAGCTGAGATAATGCTGCCAAAAACTAAATGTTCTCTTCTGTTGTTAACTTTTTGCTTTTCACTAACAAAGAAATTACTCCTACATCAGTTTTTCCGTTTCGTTTTTGCACATCTACTCGGTCTTCTCAAGCCCCCAATCTGCCAAAACAGATGGACACAAGTCAGGCTCTGCTGAAGGTTTCCTCCTGTTAAAGGGGAGTTTTCTTTCCTCTCCACTGTCGCCACAGGTATGGTGTTTTTTAGGGATTGGTGCAAGGTAAATAGCACATTGCATGGTAGCTAGATACTCTGGTTTTCCTTTTTTGTCACACTTGAAATGTTCAGATTATTTATGCATTAAATCAGAAAAGCTGCATAAAATCTGAAAAGAAGAAACACTTTTCACAACACTGTGTATTTGTCTCATTTCTCCTGGTCTGTCTTTCTTAAAACACAGAGGGCAGAAGAAAACTTTTCAACTTCCCGAATTGCAGAACGTCAATAGAGACAAGCAGCTACTACAAAAAGAACGGACAGCCCATCGCAATGCCTGGAGAATGACCTGTAGTGGCACTCTGCTCTCATTAGAAGACTCCATTCCCTCCTGGATGTCCACCAGTCGTCCCTCCATGTTTCAAAGGCTCGTCTCAGGAGGCCTCTGCTGTAGTGGGACCTGTGCCAACCCACAGTTTGCATAATTTAATACTCCACAGACTCATGCAGGACTTTAAAAGTGGCAAGGAAGCTACGACAAACTGGAAATAATTATAGCAGTGCCATAATTATTTCCAACACATAAAGCTACAATATGTGTTCGATGTTACCTGGCTTGCCGGGGCAGAACTCGACCAAAGGTATTGTAGATCCATATCTTCAGGAATTTTCTCGCCAAGTGCCTAGGAGATGTTTCCCGGGTTAGAGTTCATATATTACATGCTTGTATTATCACTATTCTAAAATATGGTAAATACATTGTCTGGGCACCTTATCCTGAGCTCCTTGAGTCTCCCTCCCTTGTTCCAGTTGTATCCCACCCTGTAAGGAACCCTCCTGGTCTGAACTCTGCGCAGCTGTCTCGGTTCACTCTCAGATCTGGTGGGTCTCTGTCTCACCCGGTCTGCGTTTTGGACGGAATCGCCTTGCATTGTTTCAACTCAGCCTTGTAATGCAGACATCGTTATTTCCTCGAAAAATCATTTTCGATCAACTGCCGCGCATTTGTTTTTCCTGGTCACGTGACCCGTGGGTCTGCTCCTTTCTTATTTACCGCAAGAGAAGATGGCCTTAGTGCGCAGAGTTTCAGACATTTCACAATATTTTTCACATGTACAGCATCATAAAATACATTGTCGATGGAATATTCTCGGATTGAAGCATAAAAAGTGCAAATATTGTAAAGTTTATTCACTATTTGAAGTATCAAGGAAAAATTTAAGGAAACTGATAAAGAATTTATTTTGTATAATTTTTATATCTTTGTGGCAGGATTGGTCCGCCACACTGCCCCGGCGAGGAAATGATGCTGACCCACGGGAAACCAGTTGTCAACGGCAACGCCGATGCTTCGCTTTGGAAGCAGCTGACGTCTTAGAAGAGTTAATCAGTCTGTGAGAATTAGTAATAACAGAAAACTGAGGAAACTTTGACCTCAAATCGTTAAGAAGTGTAGCATCTTTATTTAATTCAGGGGAAAATCAGGAAGAAAATCAGAGGGTCTTCGGAATCAAGGAGAATCTGAATTTTTCGACATAACAGTCCGAAAGGGCGGGGTTTACAATGCTGTCTTTAGTGGTAGTTTGAGGTTGACCCCCACAACATTTTTTTTTATTTAAAATACTATTTAGTGTAGAGTTTTTAATAATATTTAAGCATTTATCTATACATTCTTTCTCTACAACATTACTGGTGTTTATGTTTATGTAATTCTGATTTTTAATTGGAAATTCTTTTTCAAAGTGCTTATGCATTTATCTATAAAATGTGAATTATAAAATGTTAAAATATTACTTTGCAATTTTAAGTGTGCAAGAATTTCATAGCATGTACAGTGTTTCATTGACATGGTAGTGATTTTGAATTGGATTTTTAGGTAAGAAAATTTTTTTTTTTCTATATTTCTCCTTTTTGCGTGATCTGAGCTGAATGAATTAGTTTTCAAAATAAGCAGGACTTAAGGTGACCAAGAAAACATAACAGCTTTCAAATTACGCCTTTATTAAATCTAGCTACAGAAAAAATGATTCCACAAATCACAATATATGTTTTAGTTTATTAGTAATTTGTGTAGGATAATTTATAATCTAATTAAATCTTGATGTTTACGAACTAGATCCCAAAGGCAAAGAAATCAAGCGAACTCTTTAGACGTCTAACATATTGCCTGTAGCGTGGTTCACAATTATTATTAACAACATCATTATTGACTCAATTTGCTTTAAAACATACTTAATGGAAATATTTATTGATATATTTCAGGTAAAAATATGCAAAACAATTTAGTTGAAGCAGGCTAAAACAGTACTATCTAGAATTCTATACAGGCGCGACGGACAACACGTAATCTCTCCCAGGACCTTCTTAAAGCGGTGATTGTAGGAAAATTGCTGCTACGACTTCGAAAACAGAGAAAGAGACAGACAATAATTAGAGACTGCACAGTTTCTGTGTGAATTATTTTCTTATTTGAATCGATGTTATTCCGTTAAATTATCCCCTGCAGAAGTGTGTGTTGACTAAAACCCCCGGAATAGCGCGACCGGCTTGATTTGGTCCTCGCTAGGTGGGTTTTATCCCCTGCTAGTTGGTTAGCCAGCTAACTAACGTGAGCAGCCAGCGATTCACGCATAATTTAAACCCAGTAAGTGTTTTTCTTTGGTTTATCTTTCTTTCTTTTCATCCTTACCTAGACATTTCATAAAAATTTATCTGCTTGTGTATTTTCTTCTATTCCCATCTGCATTAAATAGAAACTATGTGTAGCGCCAGTTAAACTTGGCCAGCCCATTTGGGTGCTAATTCTTGGTTATTGTTATTTAGAGGGTTTTTTTTTAGATGTGGTTTATTTTTGCTTATTTGTTAAAATTTCTTAAACAGTTTATTGTAATGTCCAGACGATACAGGTCGGTAATTATTCCCAGCTTTTTTCCCGTTTCTGATGATTGCGCTGGCACTCGGCGCTGGCTGTTGTCAATTTACTCATTAATTAGCATCATCTACAACAAAAGTGGTCGCCACGGACGTTTCACTGACGGCAGATGAATCTAAAAAATTTAGAATTGTTCAAGTGCTTTTCTTCCAAGTGACTATTTAAATACTTTGTTGGTTCACAATTGACTGCTGACAGAAGCTTGTGAGAAGTAATGGTCAAAGTTGTAGTAAATATTTCAAAATGTTCCAGGATTGTGTCTGTTGACTTAAAAATACATTGCAGGATTTTGAAATAAATACGGGTGTAATTAGTGGATCTCTAACAAAAACAGTTTATTGTATCAAGCGGAGAGAAATGAATAAAGCTAAAGATATAGGGACAAAAAAATTGTCTAGGTTAAATTGAGACAGTGAATCAAACAAAAGCACTATATCCATTATTCCCTACTTTATACAGATGTGGCACCAGCAAGTCTGTACTGCTTGACTTGCTGGTGGCTTTGTAGGCTTTCCTGTTGGGCTTAGAAGACCAAAATGTTGAGTGAACTTGAGGGGTGAATGCATTCTGTGGTTTCTATAATTGTGATGGTTATAATGGACAATAATTTTGAAGAGAACACCTACAAGCTACAGAACACAAACTAATATGAATTCAAATAATTAATATACTGGTTGCAATCCCTTTTTGTCTTGGAAAAAATATTTAATTACTGTCAGTCACAAGTACTGAATAAAGGTTTTGTGGCTTCTGACAAACTTAAATCAGGAAGAGTAAAAAGATGGCTGTGCTTTCTTTCCTCTAGACCACTGATTTGTGGTCAAGAGGAAAGAGAGTGAAATTCCCAGTGAAAGGAAGTGATGGTCAGCACTTAACATGGGGCTCATTTTCAGCTGTGCGAGTTAAGAAAAGATTCACCAGTCAGATTTACTGATGGTTTCATTGTCCATTAGTTTCTTCTTGTTCTTTAAAGAGATCACCATGCCAAGACATCCAGAATAAAAGATTGATTTAACTGCTATAGATTTAACTGCTATGTGTGAAAGATGAACATTTTCTACCTGCACAATAAATACTGATTCTTTTTTGCACACTTCTTCAGACTGTAGCATAACTTGCATTTAATTGGCGATAGTCCCCACAAAAAGTCATTAAATTTCACACATTCTACTGATTGAACTTTCATTCCTGTTGCATGTAGGAGGCTGGAGAATTTGTCTTCAAGATTAAAAGTTCCAATACTTTTAATTAGAATAGAAAATGTGACTATTAAAGTGTGCATTAAAAATATTCTGCTTTTATTAATGTACCACTTGAGTAATCATCCCAAATCCAGCAGTTAAAATTATAATGGCTCTTGTAGACTGAATGGAGGCAGCATACCTGCTAATTGTAGCATGACTTTGTTGATGTTGGTAACTGTCTTCCAGCAGAACATTCTTGGGCTTGGAGCAGTTTGACTCTGTCTGCCTTCCATCATGGAGAAAGATGCCAGTGAGCAGCAGCAGAAGAATGATGACACAGCTGTGGACCAGCCCAAGCTAAAGACAGGAGCCACTACTCCATTCAGATATACCAAGGTGACGCACGGGTCTGCTATCATGCAAAGATCTACTTTCAAACAACTGAACTGTTCTTCTTTTTCAGGAAGAACTTCTGGATATAAAGGAATTGCCAATTTCCAACGAGCGGCCTGAATGTCTCTCTGAAAAATACGACAGGTATGAACATTTAATTGTGCACTTACAGAAATCCAACAAATTTATTTATTTTTTGTTTAGTTTTTGTTGTTTACCTGCAAACCTTAATTTCAGTAATCTCATTGTTAGACTTCAACCCTGATTCTTGACAAGGACTGTGATTACATTCAACACAGCTTTTATCTGGACTACTTAGTTTGTAGACTTGCAGAATACTTTTGATTTTGGTTAATCAGCAATGATCCAAACATTTAGTTTCAAACTGCTTCATCATTCACTGTCTCATGGATGACTGTACTTGACTGAAATGTTTCTCAAGGCCAGGAAACAAAACTGTACAGACATGTACCATGCCTTGGATAGGCTTGTTCTTCAGCCTGCCCTGGAGCAAATTTCTTCAGCCTGCCCTGGAGCAAATTTCTTATTGCTGTCAGAAAGTAATGGGGAAAAAGAATCTCTCCATAAAATAAACAATGAGTAAATGCTTGGTTACATTTAGAAAACTTTTGGTTTGACATTTCAAATCTATTAGCTGGCCACATAACTCTCAGCTCAAAAGTTTTTCTTTTTTTTTTTTTCCCCAACACACAGGTTTTTTCAACAGGTCATTGCCTTCTAACTAGGATACTTTTGTTTTAAATTGTGGCTTCACAAAGAAAAAATAAAATGCTACTTGAATTATAAAACATTAGTTTCACTACAGTGTCTTTACTATTTTTCATGAAGATATTTATTCAATAATATAAATGGAGATGGCTTAAAAATAACATTTGGGTTTGAGAAATGGCTGTAACTGTGCAATATATAACATTTTTTAAAGATTATTTTTAAATGAGTACAGTGAAGTGTTATCAAGTCAAAAGTGTACATGTGATGGCTCTTTTCTAATCAATCCCAGATGCTCTTCTATGAAACTCCTCCATTTCTTTTTTTTTTTTTTTGAAATTTTCTTTGTTTTTCTTCCAGATGCAGACTTCATCCAAAGTATGAAATTAAAAAAAAATACACATTTTTGAGGTCTGCATCTTAATGCAGTTTGATCTTTCTCCTGAATAATTTAGATAGCATTTGAGAACAACTCTCACATGAATTCACAAGTCATGGCCTATCCTATTTTAGTCCAAATTGACCTGCAAACTGAAAGTCACTAATTTCACTCTTCTTTGTTTCACATAGTAACATTTTTATTTATCTAAAATGTTTACTAGTGATTTCAAAGTGATATGTAATCATGTATTTATGGATTGATTTTGATCAAACTTAACATGTCTCATACTTTATTGCTATGTTTTTTTTTTTTTTGTTCTGAATTTGCATTAAACCTAAACTATCTACATTTACATGCAGATGTCATGTAAATGGGTTTTCCAATATTTTTACTAATGTTGGCTCTCAGTCCGTAACTTTTTCATGTGTTAATTGTTTGTTGATCCAGCGATGGTGTCTGGGACCCAGAGAAATGGCATGCCTCCCTGTACCCGACCTCAGAGAGAAACTCGCCAATAGAAGCCTTTAAGAAGGACTACATGGATGACAGAGTTCATTTGAAACGCAGAATCCCAGGTAAATGAATGCCTTCTTTGATTAATTGGCGCATCATTAGTTTCTAAAGTCTTGGGTCATATCATCTTATGTTTTAAACATCCACAGATTTTTTTAAACTAGGTTATTTGATATTTCATATTTTTGTACAAAACAATCACAGTTTAGTCAATCTGGATCATGATAATGAAAATCTGTTTAGTCTTTAAAAAGGTTAAGGTTGTTAACCACTTGTACTTCAATGTGAATATTGTATTTTTATATAAATGTAGATTAACTTGGAGTGTGTGTTTTGGTCTCACCCTTACCCCCCATTAATTTAGATCCCCGTGAGCGGTTAAAGGAGGACGACCTGGACGTTGTACTGAGCCCACAGCGACGAAGCTTTGGCGGTGGTTGTCAAGGCAACTCTATACCCGCATCAAACACCCGGCGCCCAATAAGCCCGCTGGAAAATAAGGAAAACGAGACACTCCGCCTCGGAGGTGCTCGCAGGATCGGCAGTGGGCGCATCATCCCTTCACGAGTCTTTGAGAGAGAAGCTCGTCCAGAGAAGGAGAGGGAGCGGGAGAGAGACTTCAAAGATAAAAGATTCAGGGTTTGTGGTTCTTCCTTCATTTCAATCTATCTGACTTGTATTTTTACCCACAGGTATTAAGGCGCACGGTGCATAATTGTCTATTTTCTCATAAGTATTGTTTATTTATTTTTTGTCTGGTTATTTGCATAACTAACTTGTGAAAACCTTGTGATTCTCCATGCGTTACGTCTTGCAGAGGGAATATGGTGACAAGCGTGTGTTCAGTGAAAGAAGAAGAAACGACTCGTACGCAGAGGAGGAGCCGGAGTGGTTCTCAGCCGGTCCCACCAGCCAGTCAGAGACAATTGAACTAATCGGATTTGACGACAAAATTCTGGAGGAGGACAGACGCAAAACAAAGCGATCAAAGAAACGAACGGACTCCGTGAAGGAAGGCATGTGAAGCCCTGCGTTCTTGAATTTTAACACCATGTGGGGAAGCTACGGCATGGTAATGTGGGTCTGACTGTCTTGTCTAATGTTTTTACGTGCAGCAGTGGAATGCAATGGTGAACTAGCTGAGGAGCAAAATGTGGCTCTGCAGGCTGATCAGGAAGTTCCCCATGCAGATCTTCTTCCAGACCCGTCAGCTGGAGACTTCGACTTCAACGAATTTTTCAACTTGGAAAAAACCATGCCGGCACTGGCCTCTGTAAGTACTGGGGACACCTCTCTTCTCGTCAAGGTAATGATGTCACATGAGGGGTGTTTCTGCAGCCATCTTGCTGGATCTGGTTTCCTATACTGCTATATTTTTAAGTCGAGGTTTTTCAAGCCAGAATCTGTCATTTGACACTTGTAGCAGTTTTTGACACTTGTGACACTTGTTGGCAATTTCAATTGCATAATATGTTGATCTTCCAGTGAAAGAAGATTTTTTTTTTGTTTTAAAGCCTCAAATGTGTCAGTTCAAAATTACATCTGCTGCACTGGCTTGATCTCGTTGACCTTGACCTTCTCTATGGTGACTCACTAAATGGTGATATTTGGGTTGTTGCATGCAGTTAATGAGGCTTTACAGGTGTCACCATTCCAAATTTATGCCCATCGTACTGCTGTTTAGAACATGTTTTAAATTAAAGCTGCTCTGTAGCGATTTAAATCAGAGCTGCATGCTAAGCAGTTCATTCAGTGACAGTGTCTGCCCCGTATTCTGGCACTTTTGGTGCTAGCTTGATGGAAAACACACTAAACGTAAGTTTCATGTTTTGTTTTGCACTCTTTAGTGAGTCGTCTTTTCTCTGCATGAAGGGCTTCCTATTTATGTCTTTAGATGATAGAGGATGTTTTGGGAGAAGGCCCCGTGTCAGCAAGCCGCTTCAGTCAGTGGTTTTCTAACACCCTGAGCCCATCAGGCAGCCGGTCCAGCAGTTTGAGGTCCACCCCTCATGAGGAGTTGGAAAAACTTGCAGGCAAGTGATTCGATCACCCCACTGTAGTTTATTTGAACTGTGTAGTTATGCTCTTTAATTGACAAAGAAACTAAAGGAAGCTAATTTGTTCGGGACTGCTTTTCTTTAAAGGACTTGACCCACGCTGCCCATCTACAAGCCAAGGCTCTGCGTCATACTTCACGCCCATTCAGTCATCAGAGGGCAAGGAAAAAGTAGACATCATGGAGCTGCTGCACAATGCCAAAATAGACCTGAAGCCCCTTCTGTCCACGCTGTCGGTCAACAAAGCACGGCTACGAGAAAGCAGTGAGTAACAGCTCGGCGAGATTTTTTTCAGCCTCGCTGTTTGAAAGAAATACAAATTGCAAAATTGTATGCTTTAAATTGTTAAAAATTTTCCATATGCCAGAATTAATCTGACCTCTCCCACATGACCGTATACTGAAGCAGAAACGGTGGCACTGATTACGCGTAGCTGGTTTTCAGTGAAGCTGCAACGTTTTTGTTGTGATCCAGCCACTCGCAACAATCCAAGCGATCAGCGTCTCTGACATCGTCTGGTGCTTTGAAACAAGGTGTTGGTGAAATTTTTTGTGACCACTCTTTGCAGAGGTGTGAAATTACACATGTTCAAATAGCTGCAGTTTTTTTTTTTTTTTCTCTACACAGGCAGATGGCAGCAAAAACAATGGTAGATAAAGTTGTACCATGCCTGCTGCTAATGCTGTTCAGTTTAACAGAATGTCTGATGAGGAATATTTGTTAGCTGAGTACTTGGTTTATCTGAGTCACCATTTTCTGAGATGGAGGCGAGAAAATGCACATGCACATTTCAATGACATGCTAAAATCACAGCGCCTGGCATGACAACTACAGCCAGTTTAAGGTGTCATGGCGATGTCTAAACACATGGTACTGTTGAAAATTAAAGCCGATTTCCAAACATTGACCACATGTGACTGAATTTTGGTTTCTTTTAAGTGGAGATTTCTCCTGTAAATATAAAAATTAGCATCTTGATTTTATTATTTTTGCAGTACTAGTTTTTTTGTCAATATGGTAGTCTTGGTGACTAAATCCCATTTACAAGGCCTGATTCTGATTAGTTTTTGTGATAGCAAATTCAATAAAGTGTTTTATTTTTACTCTCCATTTTAGTGCAGTACATAAGAAAACAATTTACCAATTGAAAATGGAGAAATTCTAAAATTTAGAGAAAATTTTCAGTTTTTTTTTTTTTTCTTGCCAAAACTTCAAAAGCATAATGTCTGGACTGCTTTTCTTCAAAGGACTTTACCCACGCTGCTCATCTACGTTGGTGAAGTTGGCGAAACTTCTAGTTTTTCTCTCTGGGTGGCTGGGTTTCTTTTCCTTTCTGTGGCTGAACATATTTTAAAGAATTTGTATTTTTGTCAGCATCATAACTTTAACCCTGAGGAGGTGGTTGGTGCAATTATTCTGCTCCAAACAGCCAGAAGAAGCCTCCAGCTTTCACAACTAGCTAAAAGGACTTTATACCAGCCCATGCCCTCTATCGCACAGTGAAATTTGGAAATGTGGACTCGGTCAAGACTACTTTGAATTTCCTCATAAATTTATTTTAATCTTTTTAAAGCAGGTTTGTTTTTGTTTTCCTCCCTGTATGTCCTCAGCTAACTCAGGGGTGGTGCTCTCTCTGGAGGAAGTTGAAGGGGAGATGAAGGGAATGAAGCTCGACCCAGAGCCTCGCGTGCAGAAGGTGTCTCCTCCACAGAAAGGGAACGGCACACCCTTTATGGCCGAGCATCTGGAGGAGGCTTTTACCGGCGTCTCTGTTAGCCAGCCACGATCCCGTGATACGGACATGTCTGCTTTCAATAAACTGGTCAGCAGCATGAAGGCAAGTGGAACTCTGCCAACTCACCCCAAACCCAACACAAACAATGTAAGTACATCGCTTGTGTTTTCTACCAGCTCTGTACTGCATGTCTAACACAGATGTAGCCTGACCCAGTGCTAAAATCAGAGCTAAAATCCTTTGATTTTAGCTCTGAACTTTGTTAAAAGCTTTTAAAGATGGTGGGCATAAATTTGAACCACTCTGGAGGTTACCTGCTGTGTAATTTACATCACTGCAGTTCTTTGTGCAAGTTGCTTTGAACATGAAATTAAGTTTAAAACAAATAAGAATAATAGGCCATGGAAAAAAATGACTCTTTAAATAAATATAATTTAAAAACTTTGGTAGCTTGCATAAGGGACTGTTGACTCGGCTTCACGTGTGTTCACTCAATTCTGTTGGTCTGTTTTTCTGTTTGGGAGGTTTAAGTGAGAATTCATGTCAAGAGTTCCAACAATTACACATTTATCTGATTGTAGCTGCTTAGACCTCTCATTCAAGCAGGCCCACTGTGCTGTGACCTATGGATGTGGTGATTCGTTTTGCATAATGAGGGGAAAATATGGCAACGCAACTTTAAACCCTCTGTATTTTGCAGCAACCTTTGGATCAAAGTGTGGCGCCTCTCTCTGATCGTGTACCTCCTCAGCAACAGAAAAACATTTTTCAGGTGCGTGTGCAGTTCTCCCTGTAAGGTTGATCATGCATGTTTTGGATCAACATAAAGTCTCAAATTCTCCCAAATACAGATTATTGTAGTTTAATATTGGGCAAAACTTTGAGAGAGGGCTTGTTATGGTGTTAAACTGCAAAATATGTCTCGCTAGAGGGATTGTGACATTATTCCTGTCTAAACTCTGCAAGAAAATATTTTACAAGCCGACTTAAGATGCATGCTTACTGCATATGTGCTCAAGAGGAATTAGATTGCTCTTGTAGACTATTTTACATCCTTTATTTGGCTAACGTGGGACGGTCTTGATCTAGGTCAGTGGATTAAGACCCACTGACCAATCTGTCGAACTAAAGTGTAATGTCACTCGGATGTCTTTGTAGGCGCTCCTTGGTGTTCGTAGCAGCTCCCCGACTCCTTTAGGCGGTCTGTTGGGAAACTCTGAGGCCTCTGTGACTTCTGGCCCTCTGCACGGTTTACTACACAAGGGCCCCTCACCCCCTCTGTTTCCACAGCGAGCCCCCTCACCTGACTACTTCAATAACAGAATGCCACCCTCTGCAGGTAAGTCTAAAAAGACAGACAGACATTACTTGTACTTTCTAAGGTTGGTGTTCTAAATAATTATTCAGGCTTGCTTGTTGTGGTTTTATTAAATGTTTTCTTTGACTAAACTGGACACAATTTTATTTTTAATACTTTCTGAAGGATTTCCAGCTGGTCCCCAGTCTCTGCTGCCAGAACAGTTTGACATCCACAGGTCCATCAGTCCTTCTCAGCAGCAGGTTGGTTGTTCTGTTGGCAGGAGTTTGGGATTCATAGACATGAACAAGCTGAGCATTTATGAAACTTCACTTTGTACTAGGAGGCGTGGAACAAGTTTCTCTAAGAACTTTAAAAGGCTTTCATTGATTGCAGTATTTCAATCATCTTGGTTTTTATTTTGGACTTGAATTTGTTTTTTGTCTTTTTCTTTTTAGTGTCTTTTTATTGAATTTTACTCACTTGCATTATTGATCTATTTTATAAAATCAGAATCACTTTGACCTTTGCTCTATAAATTTCCTCACTACAGTCACCTTGTCAACAAAGTCTCCATATTGTGCAATAGCTTTGTTTTGTTTGTTTTTTTATTCTAAAGATTGGGTTATATAACTTGTTTCCCCAGATGAGGGCGCTCTCACTACCTGTAAATCAAGCTGATCTGGAAGTCCTAACTCTCCAGCAGGACCTTGCTCTCCATGGCCACCCTTCATTTCAGTCAGGCTACAACAAACACCTGCAGGACAGATCCTTCAGAAATAGGCAAGTAATTTAATTTAGCTTGAATATGTGATTTTACGGGGGGGTTGTTTAACCTAATGTGATGGTAATCCTCTTAAATATTTTTGCTCTTTTGCAAATGCACTTATTAGGCCACAAAAAAAAGTCTTAAACTGATTCTGAAATGTAGAAAAAGTAAAGGGGTTTTCAGAGAAATGCAGCTCACAAAGACATTATGGTGTGATCCAGAACTATGTTATTTGTTGCAAATGGTGAACAGCATTTCAAATGTGTTGAAGGAAAAAAAAAATCTCCCCACAAAGATTAAGGAAGAATAAACCCATAACTACAATGAGCCCGTTCTCCTCTGGTACCGTGACATTTCAGAACCGTAACCTGTCTTGGGTGTTCAACAATAACATGGAGGTCAGGCGAAGAAAATCTTAAAAGTGGAAGAATAACCTTCGTCGTCTGCCCCCCACCTTATTGTCGACCCTTGTTAAGCTAGAGCTTATTAAAAGGAAAACCAATACACCTCTCTGAATATAAATCTCCCTTTTACTTGGTCAAATTTCAAGTTTCAAATTCTTTAATGATTTGGATTGACTGAGAGTGTTACAGCTCAGAATTAAAAGGAACTTTCCTAATTTATAAATGCATGATCAATAGGCCTCAGCGGGTAAATCGCTCCCCTGGACCTCAACCTGCTGGAAGAAACTCCCCAGGAAATCCAGTCACTAGCATGGTGAGCATAAACCTTTCTGTAAAAAGCTTTTTTCTTTTTATTGCCTCTAAAGCAAAGTATGTGCTTGTAGTCTTACTTTATTCTATGCATTTCAATTGCAGTTATCCCCGTCATTTACACCCACATCTGTGATCCGTAAAATGTACGCAACGAAAGAGAAAAGCAAGGACGAACAGTCGAGTCGTCCAGAGGCTAAAGAAGAAGCGACCACAAACTCACAAGATGGTACAGGGCAGCTGCTTGCCTACGCTTTGTCCTAACGGTGATGTGATGCTGAGAGTTTTTTTCTGTGCTTTCAGGCTCTCCAAACCACCTACTGGGGTCAGTGGACGGAAATGTCTCGCAATCTGTGGGAGCAAAGATAAGTCCTCAAACCATCCAAAGTAAAGACCTGGAGCGTCTGAGACCTGGTTCCACTGGACATCACATGACTCCAATGGCACCTCAAGGTCCGTCCTCATCCTTCCCTCGTCCCATCTACCCGGTACCACTGCTGTCCCATGTCCCCATGGTGCGCCCCCATCCTCAGCTCCACCCAAATGTGGTTCAGAGAATGCTAGCACAGGGGATCCCGCCCCAGCAGCTCGGACCTGCCCTCATGCAAGCAGGTTAGTGGTTTTTTCCAGCCCAACGCTGGTATTATTTCTATTTAATCACTTTTGGACTTGATGTTTATGAACTGCTTTTGCTTGTACTCACAAGGTATGTTTCCACCACATGTTGACCTTGCACAACTTCAAGGCTTACCTCCGGCCCTGCTGGGACAACCACTGTACCCACTGAGTGCAACAGGACTTCTACCTCCCAGAGCAAATACTCCCATGCAGTTAGCGGTCATGCAGCAGCAGCTTCAGGGGCAGAGACAAAGTAAGTTAAGAAGTTGCATGTGCTAAAACATGTCCAAGATCCTCTGGTTCTGGTTTTTGGAGCTACAGTTTTCTGAAAGACTACAAAACATGGAGCTCTAAAGCATTAAGTCCTTTTCTCCTTGTTGCAGTGCATCCCGGTGTACCAGGCGCTCCATCTCAGAGCCAAGGCCTCCACCGGACAAACGGCTCCCAGCGACATGGGGCCAGCCCCCCGCTGGGCCTGGCGAAGTGGTTTGGCTCGGACGTGCTAGAGCAGCCACTGCCCTCCATGCCGGCTAAAGTCATCAGTGTGGATGAATTGGAGTTCCACCCATAATGAAAATGCATTATTAGCTGAAAAGTGAATTTTCCCTCTGCCCATCACCACCACCTGCTTACCATGACAATGTGAACTTTAATTTGAAAGATGGCGCATTGTGGGACATTGCAACAATGTTTTGTTTGAACAGATGAGTGGAGGTTTATGTTGCCAGCTCTTTTTTTTTCTATTAGTAAATAATGTAAAGGCTCAATTGTACAGACCATGAGAGAATCTTATTCTGTGTATATAGCTGTAGTTTTGGTTCTTTTTCCCTCCTGTTCTGGGGAGGTGTGAAATAGTCCTGTTGTTGAACTTGAATTGGGAAACGAATCTGGTAGCATTCCTTTCTAGTGTCCACCTTAACCTCCTCCTCCTGCGATAATGAGAAAGGGCCACTGTTGGGGAGAAGTGAGTTACTTGGTGCACACTCCTCCATATTTTGAGGTGTCGTTAGTGGCTATTTCCCAGAAGAGGTTAAGTATAGCAAGACGCTGATGGAGGATGCAACAAGCTGGTTGTGCCTTTCTTTTTTCTTCTTCTTCTTTATTTGGACTTGCCCCCCTCACTCCCTGTTTCCCTTTAATTTCTTCCACTGTATTCTCCAGTCCAGTGTCACAAGAATTCAACACTGCTCACACTGTCATTTGAGGGTGTTTGGGATTCAGTTTATGTGCTATTAAGTTATAAAAAGCACAAATAGAATTGATAAATAAAAACTTGAGTAAAACAATTTGTAAATGTTTTTTTTAATACTGGTTTGTTCTTAAAGCACCTGTTTGTACATTTTCACATAATCCCTTGAGTCTTGACTTCAAATCAAAGGGCTTGAACTGCACTTGCTCAAATCTTGTTCAAACATGTGTTTGTCTACAGTGAAGTTGACTGGTTTATTCAGCTTGAGCTGAGGATTACATATGGTACTTTGCTGTGACACAACAAACTGCATGATGTAGAGAAGCCCTTCCTTTCAAACCTTTGAAATAATTTTGCTTCTGGAACTGGCTTATTGTGTGCTTGGGCCATTAAATGTTAACCTCTACCAGCTCCTTTCCAGCCAGAAATATTTTAATTAACCCTCTTTTGAAAATGGGGCTTTCAGCAGTCATCTAAAACTTAATTGTCAGCAATCTGATTTAAATATTGTTACAGAAACTTGAGAACTAGAATTACTGGTAATACAGTTGGGGGGGAATAAAAGGAACTTCATGTAGGTCAGCAATGGAAATTTGATTTATACAGAGGTGGCAAGCAGTATCAGGTTCTATTTAACCACATACACTTTAATATTTTCAGATCAAACATCAGATTATTGCAATGAATATGAGATGTTTTCAAATTGTTTTATTTGGTGATTTAAAAAAGCTATTGAAACCAGAGATGGAGAAATAATTCACTTCCCAGTTTAATCCACTTACTCTGTAGGTTCACTCGCCAGGACTATGATTACTGCTGGGCCCATAAAAGGAAATGGTAAAACTTGAACAGAACCTTTTCAGCTATATGAAGTAGGCTGATGTCAAAAATAAACCTTGTGGTCAAATTGAAATCAACTCAAGAATAGACTAGACAGGGCACCAATGATATGAGCCTCAAAGGTCACTTAGCCAGTTTTGAGGTGTGATCTGTTCTTGATGAACTTGAGAAAACATTGGAAATTTTTTTCTTTATTTATTTTGCATAGACTCCATTACAACAGTTCAATCACATTTTATTAATTTTGTTTTTCTTTTAACAATTATGAACATCATTTCAAAGTGTTTTAATCAACAATGCATTTTCATTTATTTGAAAAACGAGTTGTGCTTAATTTCTCTTCGGCATTAAAAGCATTTCTGAATTTTAAGATCATCCCAAGCCCCACACTAATATCTCACACCGACCTTCAGGAGCCACTTGTAAAATATAAACTTAAAATGTAAAACTCTATAACATGCATATGTTGCTATTTTAAGTGCAAATGTGAGCATGTTTATTTCCACCATCTTTCCTACGTGCTTTTAATTGGGTACAGTGTTCATTTTGAAGGCGTCAGTAGAGACAGAAGGAGGGGGGTCAGTTTGGTTGGGGGAGGTGCTTTAAAAAAAACACACAGGAAGAACAGAGACCTGCGTGCTAATGTTCAACCTGAAAAACCTAAAAAAAAAAATCCCCCCGCGGTGCAACGCCTCGAAGCAGCCAACCTTGAAAGCAGGAAACATGAAAATATGTTCAGCTGGTATAAAACTACACGAGCATTTACAAGCCAAACAAGAGCGACCCCCACCCTTTTAAGAAAGCAGGGCCAAAGTTCACAGGAAGCTGGGGGGCTGCCATTTTTCCCCTGCTGCTGCTGCTAACGTTTAACGGTAGATGCTAAAGCGACGGGAGGGGCGGCTGGTTCGGGCTTTTCTAGCTAGCTGGCCTCGGTGGATCGAGACCGTAAAAGCGTAATCTGTCAGTTCTCCGTCGGTCGACGCCAGCGACCGTTGCTGTTTGATGAATTCGGTATGGAGAAGGTAGCGGAGCCGTCTTGGACCTCTTCGTACACCTACCAGGTGAGCAAGCACAGCGCGGAGATGCTACACAACCTCAACGTTCAGAGGAAAGATGGAGGCAGGTTCTGCGACGTGATCCTGCGCGTCGGCGAGGAGAGCTTCCCCGCTCACAAAGCGGTGCTGGCCGCCTGCAGCGAGTACTTCGAGTCGGTGTTCGGCCGTCAGACGGAGGGCGAGGGCGACGCCAAGGAGCTGGAGATGCACACGATCAGCCCGAAAGTTTTCAAAGACATCCTGGACTTCGCGTACACCTCCAGGATCGTGGTTCGGCTGGAGTGTTTCCCGGAGTTGATGACGGCCGCCAAGTTTCTGCTGATGCGGTCCGTCATCGAGATATGTCAGGAGGTGATCAAGCAGTCCAACGTCCAGATCCTCGTCCCGACCACCCGGGGAGGAGAGGCCAGCCTCTTCCAGGCCGCGGGGGCCACGGAGCTGGGTTTCCCCGTGGCTCCGCCGGACCTGGTGAACGGAACGGGTATATTGTTAAACGGCCAGGGCTTTGTGAACAGCACGCAGATGCATTTGGACCAGAGCGGAGACACGCCAGCAGTGCTGCTGGAGGACGGCTGCGAGTCGTCGGTGCCGATGTTGGAGCCTGTCGAAGGACTTTCTATGTCCCCGTCGGCGGAAATCACGGGGAGCATGTTTCATCACGACGCTGGCTCGCCTGGATCCAAGCGAGGAAGAGGGAGACCGAAGAAGGAGGCTGTCCACTTTAATCACATTAACCAGAAGGACAACGGACAGCTGTTCCCCTGCGGGGCCTGCGGGAAAGCTTTCACAGAAGCGTCTCGGTTAAAGAACCACGAAGCGCAGCACGGAGCCTCCACCGGGGGCGTCCACAGCCTCGGAGACGGCCTGTCGGCTCCGGGGGGTCTGTCTTTACTATCGCAGTCCGGCCTGCTGGAAAACGGGGTGCAGCTACCCGGAGGACTGGCGCTGGACAACAACCGCAAGCGGGAGCGGACCAGGCGGCACGTGGGTTGTGACATTTGCGGGAAAGTTTTCCGGGACGTGTATCACCTGAACCGACACAAGCTGTCCCACTCCGGGGAGAAGCCGTACGCGTGTCCCGTGTGCGGGCTGCGGTTCAAGCGCAAGGACCGGATGTCGTACCATGTTCGGTCCCACGACGGCTCGGTTGGCAAACCGTATGTGTGCCAAAGCTGTGGGAAGGGTTTCTCCAGGTGAGTTGGACCCCACGGTGAGAACAGCTGCTGCTGGTTCCGACAGAATTGAATGTTTATATAACCAAGAACCAGGGCCGTGTAAAGTGTTGTAAATGATTTTTTTTTTTTAAATAGCACAACTCCAGTCACTGACAAGCCTCCACATGGGATTAACCACATGACCTTGATATCGTGCATAATAATATAAAGTTTAGTGGAAGGAAAAGGTGCAAAAGCATCAGGCACAAGGCCTCCACGCCATCATCCAGTAGTTAATATTAAGGAACCCTTTGCAAAGTATTGAATTAATTTACAAGAACATGACATACTTTTCAATGTGCTTGATAGTTTAGCATTAAAATACTTTTATTGGTCTTGTTGTAAAAATATTTTTATTACATAATTACTGACTGACTTCAAACTATAACCAACAAAATTAAGAAACAACAATGCTTAATACATACAATAAGACACATTTTGACTTGCATTACAGTCTTGGATGCACTTTAAAAATGTTTACTAAAGTTAAAACAATGTTGTGATATGCAGCGTAAAGTATTCTCACTCCTGTTAGAATACAGCAATACAACCCAAAGTTATTTATTACGCAATACTTATTTTGAATTTGACACACAATTGTAAGTAAAAAAAAAAAAAAAAAAGTAGCATGAAGCCCACATTTTGTGTTGGGTGAAATTTCTGAATGTGTGTTATAAATAAGGGAATCGAATGGCAGTATTCTTTCAGCCAGTTTGCCAGCAGTGCACAGCAACATGTGGGGGAGGAGCAGCGCAGCATTAAAACTCAGGTCACCCCAGTGCCTTTCCCTGAGGTTTAATTAAAATCCTGTTAAACACAAGAAAACATGATCTAAAATCCTGCATCCCTTGTTGCCGACATCAAGCAGAGTCCAGTCCAGCTGCACTAGGGATTTCTTCATTAACAACTGAGGAACGCCTTCACAAGCTCCGTATAAAAAAACTGTTTTAAAATCTTTCAGGTCTGTGTCTCCAAGTCGCCTTATTTCAATTTCTTTTCTTCATCAGTTCTCCTTAGAAATCAGTGCTCTGCATATTTTAGCTGGTTCCCTGCTGCCAAACACCTGATTTAAATGAATTAGTGATTAACAGGCTTGGTGGCTGTGGAGGTAATGCAATCATTTCAATTTGCAGAGAAACATCTGAAATGGGAAGGACAGCAGTCCAGGAGGACAAAGATTTAGAATTGATGCCTTTTTTTTCCCACCCATTTGATCAGCAGTTAATCTTATTCAGAAGTGTAAACTAGTTTCCTATTTTAAAGTTCATTTTTACAAATATTTATGAAGCACATTTAAAAAAAAAAAGAAAGCTTTTACGAGACTCAAAAATAGGAAAGAGGATGCTTGTATTATATTTAATGGCAATCTGCTCCATAATTTTGAAACCATCTGACTGATCCCAGCATAAATGAATTGCGATAATCTAGACGAGTTGTGAGAAGAGCACAGATTTTTATCTCTAAATTATGTCTTTAAGATTACTTTTTACATTGAAAACCTGCTGCAACTAAGGAGACATGTTTGTTGTATTTGAAGTCGATCTGTGGTTCACAATAAATTAAATTGGGTGTAGAAATTCGTCAGCTCCTGTGGAGAAAACACAATCCTGTGCAAATTGTGTTTAACATTCATTGTAGATGTCATTGTGATCTACAACAATTAATGCTGTTTTTGCAGTAAAAATCATACTAGTTTCATATTTTTTGCACTTTGCTTGCAGACCTGACCACCTGAATGGACACATTAAACAAGTGCACACGACAGAGAGACCCCACAAGTGCCAGGTAACCATCAGCACTTATCGCAAAAACCTTCGAGTTTAACGGCGACATACGAGTGTTTATGTCTGCACCTCTGTGTGCTTCAGATTTGTAATGCCTCCTTCGCGACGAGAGATCGCCTCCGGTCGCACCTCGCCTGCCACGAGGACAAAATTCCCTGCAAAGTTTGTGGGAAGTTCCTGCGAGCCGCATACATGACGGACCACCTAAAGAAACACAGCGAGGGAACTCACAACTACTGTGGCATTTGCAATAAAGGTAACTGCTACGAAAACCTTCAACAGTTGCAAATCTTGAGTTGCGCTTTATATATTTTGAGATTTACGTCGACTTGTTGGACTAAATATGGAAAAGGAACCGCTCAAAAGTGTTTTATTCAATTATTCCAGAAATGGACTGTGTTTGGTCTCCTGGTTATCAGAGCTGAAATTAATCAAATGTCTAAAAATACACATTGAAGGCTCTTGTCAAATGACTCCTCACTGTGGTGCAGAGCCAGTTCAACTTGATACATTCTTTCCAGGTCTGGAGCAGACGTTGTATGAGTTCTCCTCGTCTGATTCACGATGGTCGTTTTTGAGTCTGGATTGTAGGTTTTATTATGACTTATTTTGTGTCTTTGTGCATTTTATTTATCCATAGGGGTGAAATTTAAGTTAACAGTGTCATGCGTTGCTTGGAGAATAGTTGGTTACAATGTTATAAACTTTGCAACATTTATTTTCCACTTACAACCACAATTTTTTTTATATTTATGTGACAAACATATAATTGCACACAATTTAGAACACACACTCATATTTTGGGAGACTATGAAAACTGCAGGCAGGGACTCAAACCCGAGACCTTCTTGCTGCGTACAAACAGTTTCACCAACCAGCTCACTTCTTTTTCCTCCACGTCACAATATTGCAGTACTTGGTCTGTTGCATAAAATCTTTAAAGAATGTATTAAATACAAGTCATTATACAAGTTTGTGGTTGTATTGTGATGAAATGTAAATCCTTTTGCTGGGCACTGTGTGCTGCAGTCGGAAGCAGAGCTACGAGGCTTTGTGTTGGTGACTTATTTACATTTGGTGGCTGGAGGTTTGTTGTTTTCAGTTGTTGGTTTGAACCATTATTAAATTTTGAAGTTATTCCTGACCCACAAATCAAGAAGTTAGCTTGCTGTTACTGAAGGAACCTCTCTTACACCCAAGGCTTTGACTGTACCGAGCAACTGCCTTGTTTTTTTTTTTTTATGTGTTTTTGGCCTCAGGTTTCTCCACTGCATCCTACCTTAAGGTTCATATAAAGACACACCATGGCTCATCACTGCCCACTTCTGGCACAATGCACACCTTCCCTGATCCCAGGGGGGAGCTGCAGCTCCAGATGCACAACGGCACCCCTTACCAAACGGGACGCCAGTGCTCACTGGAAGGCAAGCAGTCGCCCGCTCGCCTCCTACTACCTCCACAGCTTGATGTCATGTTTTTAGCTGGCATTACTTACAGAGAAATCAAACTGCAAGCTCGCCATGTATTTTAACTTGGGCACGCCTCAGTTGCTGCTTCCATGCTTTTTATTTTAAACATTCACCATCGCATCTTCACTTGCAAAGAACAGTGAGAACACTTTCTGTACTTTATGTCCAGAACAGTTTTTTTTTTTTTTTTTAAAGGTCCACATAAAAAGCTGACTTTTACACTGCTGATATGTTGCAGTCGACTGTAAATCAGAGCTGGAAAAGTATTGCAAACACCAGCATACTTGTGGTCATTTATCTGGGAGGCAGAAATAATGATACCACTCACTGCATCCACTCATAAGTAACTCCCCCACCCCCAAGACTTTTTATTTCTTGAAAGGACAATTTACTTTTTGCTAAGTCAGAGTTTAGATTATGCAATAAATTGATTGAGAGCATATGAGATTATTCAACATTTTCTCTAGCGCTGGTTTAAATGGCCGAGAACTTTATCACATTCGCCTGTGTGTGTATGTTGCTGTCCAGCATGGCTATGGCTGCCGAGTTAAGTGTGTGTTTCTGCTTGGCTGGTTCGTGAGCAGTTCTTCACCTACGCACATTGATGCATGATCGTCCTGGAGTGTGCTCCATATGCCCATCCTGGATTCACTGGCCACATTTCTGCAGGAGAAAACCCACAGCATAGATGCAGCACACCGAGAACCTACAGTCCCCGAGTGGACAAAAAAATGAAGCATAGGCAGATTTATGTTCATCTATGTGCATTTTCACAAAGCGAGGAATTGTAGTGATCATCTTCCTAAAAGGTGCCAAAATAATTGTCCAGTGCCTTGGAAAATATTCCTACTGTTTTAGAATTTATCACAAAATCAAAGCTCCATTAAAAAAAAATCTATGTGATAGACTGACACAAAATAGTGTGTAATTTAGATGTGAAAGAAAAATGCCAAATGTTTTTAGTTTTTATGGCCCCCTTAATGTGTTTTGTAGACGCTCTTTTCACTGCAGTCATTTACAAGTGGCTCAATCTCAGTCAGCTTGGCTGGAGAGCATTTGTGGACTGCAGAAACTCACCTGGATTTAGGCCACTTCATGAATATGAATATGCTTTGATCTAGATCAGGGGCTTCAGAGTCCAGTCATCAGGGGCCGGTGTCCTGCAAGTCTTGGATATTTCCACTGCAGATTCAGATGATTGTACTACATACTCAGCATATCATTACAGTTTGCAGCAATTTGACAATTATTTGTCCATTGTTTGTTAAACTAGTATAAATTCCAAAATATTGAGAATGCCAGCCTCATAGTTTTCAGGGTGATTGCTAGTTTTCCTTCAAACATCATTTTGCCAAAAGGTTTATTTTGGTCTCATGTAAAACCGTCCCTACGTTTGCTGGGCCTCATGGATTGTTGCCAACTGGAAACAGGACTTCTTTTTACTTACTTTCAGAAATTGTGTTCCTCTTGGTACCCTTCAGTAGAAATAAAATCCTCATAGTGCTGTTAGTTCACTAATGTTCCCTAACAAAATACTGAGGCCTTCAATTTATACTGAGCTGGAATTACTCCCTCATGAACTCTACTAAGTAATGAATTGTATTCTGAGCCAGTTGGTCACCTTGGATTTTATTCAGAAGTGTCACAGTAAAATGAGTTGAGCATTCTCGGCTCAATTGACAAGATTGCTTTTTTTTGTTATTATTATTTTGTAAAAAGAAACTAATTCATGTAGTATTCCTTCCACTTCCCAATAATGTACTACTTTGGGTTGGTCTGTCACATAAAATACCAATAACATACACTGACGTTTTCTGGAGGGTGAATAGTTTATTGGGCATTAATGCTTTTGCAAAGACCTGTTGATAAAATTTGTAGCTCAACGTTTGACTACAAATCCCTTGAATATTGTTGAATCAACTGAAGCAGCAGGTTTCGGGGATTATTCTCGTCTTTCTTTGCAGCACTACCTGAGGAGGGGTTGTTGCTGTTCGGACAATAACTCACCCATGGGACAATAGTTCATATCAGAGGGATTAAGTGCGTGGAAACACTGCCTCATGTGTGCTAATCGGTTTAGTGAATGTGAATATTATCAAGAAAAAATTATGATACAATCCTGCAGGAAAATTTGGGTGTGCATGGAGCAAGCATGGCTTACTGGTTGGATGGAACGGCATAAATCCTGTTGGATTCTGAGGCAACTGGGCTGAGCTGCAATCTCTGTTTGCCCCTCAGATGTAACAGCTGCTGCTTTAAATTGGCTGTTTGAATAGTTCCTTGAAGTTGGATGTGTCACGATCTGTTTTTTGGTTTTCACCCATGTCTCCTAATCCATGTCTCCCTTTGTCTCCTATTTCCGCTGTTTCATCTTCCCTCTGCCATCTGTGTTGTTTTCACCTCAGACGGGCAGGAAAACGCCGGCAAGTGTCCCCACCTGGAGTCGGAGGAGTCGGATACTTCGCTAAGGGAATTGTCCAACGTCGATGAGCTCAAGTCTCCGACCAAACCCGACGGACCGGAGCTTGAGATGCCCTCCCTCGCTTGCAACGGGGCTCCCACCGGGATTCTTGGCTCTCCAGATGCTTCTAAAGCCAACGGAGACCCTGAGAAGAAATTTATCTGTGGGATCTGTGGCCAGGCGTTTCGCACCAAGTCCTACCTCAACAAGCACCAGCACCGAGTTCACAAAGCCCAGCGGGCCCACGGGGTCCCGGGGTCTGGCTTAACCGAGATGGCACCTTCCCTAACGTCCCCTTTCTCCCCCCAACAAAACATGTCCCTCCTCGAGTCATTTGGCTTTCAGATAGTCCAGTCTGCCTTCGCCTCGTCTCTTGTGGACGCTGAGGCAGGTCAGAGTGGAATCGACTTTGGAGGGAAGTAACGGTTTCTCGGAGGCTTTTACAGGCCGCCGTTTGGCCTCTTCATTCTTAGGATAAAGCCGGGTTGCCCACAGAAAACGCCCCGTGTTTGGGAAAAACTTTGCCTCAAGACTACTCTTTTTGTTTGTCTCGTTGCTTAACCTGCATCCAGAGTTTTTGTCAGAAACTGCCATTGAAGTCCTACTTTTCTACTTTTTCAGAGGACAAAAAGGAGTGTGTTCACCATTTAAAGTTTGTGTGTAAAGAAATTAGTTTTTTTTCCCACTGATGTCAGTCTCTGAAGGTTATGTTGCATTTCTTTCTCCGATGGTTTTATTCTGAGTTTTCTCAGCTGCACAGATATTCTACTCATGAGATGACTTATTGACATTGCTGTTAGGTGTAGTTGCTAACTGACTCACTTTAGCTGCTCTCGCGAGCTTTAAAATGGATCCTTGGCCATCCCAGCAATCACAGATGTCTTTACCTCAGAGCAACAGCAGGGCTTATATTTAGATTCATGTAAACGTCATTTTGTTTTCGAGATGGGAATTTAAATTGGCTTCAGTGTTGTTTTTTTATGTTACATTGTTAAGATGAAACATGCCTAACAGGCTGACACTATTTGGGATGCAGCACCCAATCGGCTCATCACCCTGGTAAAGATTCAAAACTAACCTTAAAATAAATTCATCTGTTATTGCAGCAGCACCAAAAAAGATGGGGAAAAAAAGGCTTTCAAGTGGCATACTTCTCCAATTACTTTTTTAAATCAATTTTTCTGGTGCCTAATTGATCTCCTAAATAACAAAAAAAAAAAAAGAAATACTTCTTCTAGCTCAAGTCAAGTTAAAAACTGAACAGTTTTAACAATAAAATGTTAATTGGAAGCTAAAAATACAGTGAAGTACTCCAGAAATATCAGTTGTTTTCTACATTGCCCCACTGAGTTTTCTATGAGATCCATTCAGAATAAATAACACATATTTCCAACGTCATTTGTGAGTAAAAGACACTTGCATTGAAGATTTTCATCTAATGGTCCCATGTGACTCTTATTTCAGAACAACTCAATAGGGTTCACATTTTAAACTCTCTTTAGTTTCTGAGATTAGGCAGTCATTACTAACTCTTGAAAAGTGTGTATATAGGGGAAGTGAAGTCTTAACTTTCAGTAAGAGGATGGATCTTTGGCTATTCCCCTTCACACAATCTCTCCAGGCTGTTCAGAGGTTCTCTCTCATGCTGTCGCCTCTTCAGCTCTTCCCACAATGTTTCTGTAGGATTTAGGTCTGGGTGACTCAGTCTCACCATGGAGACTGAGGATTATGTTTCAAATGCATCATTTCTGTTCTCATTTCATTTGTTAATCATCATGGTATCTCAAAGAGTTCATGATGCCAAAGTTTCTAGGCCTGATGGAAGAGAGACAGACCCACAGTATCACAGATCCTCCACCATACCTTTATTTTACACCTGGAGTGTTTTTTTCTTTTTTTGCTTAATAGCTTAATGTTTGTCATCTGATCTAAGCACATGGTTCAGGTTAAGGTAACCAACAGAGTATGTCAAACGTTGAGTTTTATCAAGATAAAAATCGGTCCTCGTTCACCTTTCTTTGTTCCAGTTGTAGTTAATTCTTTAACGTAACTGACTTTTGGTGTGGAACAAAGTTTAGTAACTATTTTTGTAGACTTCTGAAGATCAACATATGTTGGATGTCTTTCCATATTGCAGAGCTGTTAAGAGAAATGAGTCCGTCACACTGTTTGTATACCTCAGGACAAGAAGTCTGAAGTAAATGTAAATTTATGTTAATATTATATTAGTTTAATGAAATATTTGTAATTTTTACTGCATAAAAATTAGATAAGATATTTTGTTCATTATTTTTAAAACTGAGTTGGAGGAAAGAAAAACAAACTCAAATATTGGATTTACTTAGTATTGAGATTAAGCTGCTGTGATGGAGATGAATTTACATTAAGGGTTTTCACTCGTCTGTACCAGGACTGCTGTATATTGTGTTTTCAGAAATATCAGTTGTTGAACACCCTCATGCAGTCAAGAAGCACTTTTCAAAGGGATTCTCTTTGTTTATGTTTTATGTGCTCATGAAATTGTCTAAAAGGACGAAAAAAAAAAATTCAAGGAAGAAAAGTCATGGATTGATTTAAATTTAGACACGTGGCTAGAGTTTATTAAAGGGACAATGATCTGATTCTTTTTTTTAAAAAATCCTCTCTATTTGATACTGCTAAACCTGAAGTCCTACTTTGATTATGTTTCTTAATTTTACTAAAACTCATCCAAACAGAGGAGGAGACTGAAAGAGGAAATCGGGGATTCGCAGTCCGATTTAAATAGAAGGTCTGGATAATGGCAGAGTCTTTGTGTTAGTTTCTTGAATGAGTTAAATGCATGAAACGGGGACCAAGATCAGGTATATTTTCCTTATATATTTTAAAAGATGTAGATTATATTTTAATAACTTATTCATACCCTGAGTTTTGTGGTTTGTTTTCTTTTTAATTTACTGTCAAATCTTGTTTTATTCTTGTGTTTTCACTTTAATTTATGGTAAACGGAGGCGTGAATATGCGTGTTGTGGAAGAGGTGTCGGGACACTTCGCCGAGGGAACGAGTCGCAGCTGACAGAGCCGCCTGGTCAATGGTTTTACACCTTCATCACCTGGACTTTCCCTCTTCCTCTTCATCTTGCGCTCAGAGCCATTTGTGCTGCATCCTGTTTGCCATGAGTCTCTTTACATTAGCGGCTGCTTTCTTTGGTTTGATGTTACACGATTGAGAGTTACGCGATGCGTTCATGTGGCAGAGTCAAACAAGCAGTTGATTGAAAACCTCTTTTTTATGGGGACATGAGGAATTATGCAACATATTTTAATGGGTAAGCTTGATTCATGTCAAAAGGCATCAAACGTTCTGTAAATCAATGGTTAAGATCACATCCAGTCAGTTTATTTTCAAACCCTCAGTTTGGTTTACTCATCACTCAAAGCTCAGCAGGAATAAAAGCCAGTAAACATTTATGTTTTAAGTTATTTGGCTCTTCCTCAAAAGCACCTGATTCTACTGCATTTCTGGATTTATCTAGTTGCTGCTCCACTGTAGCCCTAATCATGACTCGCCTCCCTAATCACGACTCGCCTCCCTCACGTTTTCCTGTAAATATTTGAAGCTGAAGTACAATGAAACTTTTCGAGCACAGAGTTTCGCTCTGTTATTGTCTGTATGGTTGCGAAGCACCCACTAAACTTCACGCGTCAGATTTATTCTCACATTCGTTTATTTTTTGTTGAAGGCGTGTATTGCGATGCAAATCAGACTCAGTCTAGCAGTGAAGGGCTGACGGTGCGTGTATGTGATGAGTGGATGATGGATCTCAGTGTATGCTGTTAATTATTTGACTATTTTAGTACATTCCTATATTATTTATGGCTATATTGTGATTGTAACAAGTGTATATAACTTCCATACACACACACACACACTCTCACTCTCTCTTTCTCTTTATAAATATATATATAAATAGATAAATATATGAACCAACCTGTTTGATCTGTGTTTGTAAGTGGTGAGTTTTGTACATATTATTGTTTAGTTTCTTGTGTTGTTGGGAGGGACGTTAAGTTATGGCCACCTGAAGTGTGAAGTTCAGGCATGCAAGCTTAACTGGGGACTGAATGTCGATCACTGGTTGGTGGCTGTAGTCGTTTATATTAGTTACACTGAACTATCTATCACATTGCCGTGGTAGCGCTCACACTGCCAGCTGCTCGACTCTTTGACCAAGCTTTTTTCTTTTTCTTTTTTACCCATTCTGCACTGGTATTTCCTGATTTAAAGGTTTCGTTACATTTACTGTTTAAAACACCTGGAATATGCTGTAAAGAAGTAATAAACCTTTGTTTTAGACATTAGGGATATATGATCTGTTTATTCTTTCCCAAAATTGAATTATGATATGAATTAATTGTTTTGCTTTCTGCTTTTTGTCTGTTGCAAAGTGCCTTCCAAATACTGATTGTGCTCAGCAGTGGATTAATGAAAATAAAATGGTCCTTTTTCTTTTGTAAAGGTAAAAGTTGTACAGAGTGACTTGCATTGACACTTTTGTATAAAAAGCGCAAGATGTACAATATGTTACCTTGGTATTTTATCATTGTACTCGACGGGATTGCTCTTAAAAACACTTGAACTCTGTGTTTTGTTATGACGTCTGGACATATTTCATTATGAGCTTACTTTTCTATAGATATTTGTTTTTGTACTCTGTTATTGAGTCTCGTCTCAAATTCTTGGTTCAGAGATGAGAATCAAATAAATTGCAGCTGAAAATCTCCAAACATTTGTCCTGTGATTATTAAGTAGTTATTTTTGCCTGTACTTTGATTATGCCACTTGGAAGCTTTCATTTTGTTTTGTTTTTTTTTAAGACTCAGAGCTGGACTTGCTGTTGCACACAAACATAAAAACATACAATGGAAAAGGAGAAAAAGACAGGCAGGATTAATTTTTGTATCAAAGTGTCACCTGCTGTACGGTTTAGATCCTGAAGAACAGGATGAGTTGCAATAGGTGATGCATTGCTAATCATGTTAGTGCTCACATGCACGGCATGTTCAGCAACTTATGTAGCGAATGGTAAGGAGACGGACTAGCACAAAATTCTGGTGCAACAAGAAGAATGTTTTTCATCATTTTACAAAGAACTGAAGTTTGCATACGTAACCATATCATTAATTTGTAGAAGCACCAATGCTGCAATTACAGCTGCAGCTATTTTGAGTGCTAGTTCCCTTCCAGATTTCACATACAGATGGAGAAGTATCCACCACTTCGCTTTTGGAAACGTGGCAAATTTCTTCATGCAAATTCTCTGCAGAATTTAGACTTTTAATAGCAATTATCTAATTAATGACACGGGTTGTACATAATAGTTAGTGTAGTTATGCATGGCCCTAGCAGACACTTTCAGAAGAAAAGTGACAATTACATAAAACATTTTGTTTGAAGAAAATGCTTTTAGAAGAAAAGTGTTTCATATGTTTAAGTGTAATATGAGTGATTGAGAAAAATATACTTAAAAGTAGAATAACAGTCTTAGTCAATGTTGAGGATTTAACAAGTAAATTTGTACTATTTATTTGTTACAAATAAATTGTCTAATCACAACTTCACACAGACTGGTTTTGATTGACAGTATTTGTTCATAGAATTTTATTATGTTAAACACACAAACATTTGTTTTCATGGAAGAATTCAAGACAAGACAGTTTATGGCTCAGAGCAGCAATAGTTGCATAATGGGTTCATATTTACAAGTGCAAACAACTCCAACATCATGGATCAAATGAACATAATAATTCAGAAACATACCTTCATAACATTCTTAATAAACAGAAAAAATGTTGTTTTTTAAAGCCATGCAGGAAACATAATTAAAACAGGTTTTGTTTCAGTCATAATAAAAAAAAAAAGAATATCAAATGAACATTCACTGGTTTGAAATTTTAAACTGAAATGGTTTTAAATAAAATGTTGTCAGTTTTGTTTGTTGACAAATGGAGACTATATTTCTATATTTAGGTTAACTTTTAGGCAGAAACACCCTGCTGGTGATTCACCAACAGTTTATTAATATATTAATAACATCAAGCACACAGTGGACTGGTTGTTACAGCAGTAAATAGTCTGCCTATAAGGCTGTGGAAAGACACACTTCGCCCAGCTTGTACTGAGTCTGAATTTCCAAACTTCTGTCGTTTTGGCCTTTGAAGTTCATCCTGTGGAATTCGCTTGTGATGACTGACAGAGATTTTCCCTTCGTCTCTGGTAAAAACAGGCCGATGTACAGAGCGGACGACAGGCAGATGGCTCCGAAAGGCACAAAGCAGTATTCACTCAGTCCACTCTGCAATAATAGCAAAAAACAAATCAACCAACCAACCAACCAACCAACCAACCAACCAATCAACCAATCAACCAATCAACCAACCAACCAACCAACCAACCAATCAACCAACCAACCAACCAACCAACCAACCAATCAACCAACCAACCAAAACACTTAAAATTATTGCTGTTCTTAATTCTGCAGAGATTGAGGCCTAGGATTTATAGTGTGTTGTGAAGTGATTACAGGAAATACCTCGAGGTTCAATATTTGGCTTAAATCTGATAAATATACAAAAATAATCTAAAATATAGTAAAATCTAATCTCAAATATCTTTTTTATTAGTAGATTATAAAGTCACACATGTTAACGTCTGTTGTTTGAGTTCAAATATCATTAAAAAGCCCATTAGCTTGAATCAAAGAATTTAAAAAAATATATATATAATTTATCTAGTTTCAAGAGTTTTACTCTTGTTAGCTTTTTTATATTGATTTTTTTTAGCTTTAAAAAGCAAAACAAAAACAGAAGACATAGTAATTTCCAAGTCTAGCTCCTTTGCATAGTGAGCAGTTTCATAAGTTTCCAACGAACTATGTGTGAGATGTGCATTTCAGTTTCCTTCCTCACCTTATGCAACAGTGATGTATTTTCTTTTACAAGTATTTTCCCAGGTGTGAATCACTTCATTTTTAAACTACATGAACTACCTGTGCAGCGGAAGTTTTAAATGAAGGGATAAAGGCTGCAGACTGACCACCAGAAACGGGAAGATCATCCCAACGATGAACAGGTTGAGCCACATCATGGAGCCAGCAATCATGTATGCAGCTGGCCGCGCCGTCTGATTGAAGATCTCAGTGGGAAGAACGCCGGTTACTCCAGCTGAGAGAGAGGGAGAGAGAGAGTAGAAGAAAAAGCACAGTTTAGGAAGTGTATTAAATTTTACTTGAATTTTTAAGGTGTGAGGCACAAACTAAGAGTAGAAAAGAAGTATTTTTAGCATTTATTTTAAAACACATCCCCTGTTACATCTCCAGCTTATTCAGATTTTTTGAAGCAAATAGCTTTGATTCACTTACACTTTGGGTAATGAGATTACAAAGAATACAATATTAATAATCTTTATTTCATCAACTGGTTATACTGCAGGGTAGACACAGCACAGCAGATATAATACAGTGAGATTGCATGAGTGCAGATATATTATGCTAGAAAACTTATTTTGCAGCATTACTGGTCTTTAAGACTTGGAGAAAAAACATACATTTGTGCATATTTAGGGATGAGCTGCAAAAGGTTTAAAAAACACAGATTTTATTTAGGCTTTTAACTTGAGGAAAGCATTTTGTTCAGCTTACCTGGTCCCATCCCAAAGCTGAGAATATAAGTGAAGATGCAGCCCATGCTCAGGTAAGACATCCAAGACACAGACTGCTGTTTGAAAAAAGAAGCATCTTGTTTTCAACAAAAGGATAAAAATAATTACAAGTAAAATCTGCAGAGATTTGTTGGAGCGGATGCCGATTACCTCAAATGACAGAGCGATGGTGAAGACGATGGCCCAGATGGTCATGAGGAGGAATCCTCCCATCAACATGAACCTTCGACCTTTACGCTCAACCAGCAGATTCTGAAAGGGTCAAATACGCATTTTTCAGACTCTGTTTGTATTGTTACAGACATATGAGATTTGATACATGTTATGTACTTGCACTGAACAGATATCCACAATGGATAAAACATTGTTTAAATAGTTTAAGACTTGCTGGTTAAAGCAGACTTAGACTATTTTCTCATTAATCTTTCAACTCAGATTTTATTTCTTTTACTGCTTAAAGAGACATCCTGAAGGAGACTCAGTTCTGATTGGTCAGGTGGATAATTTTTTAATGACACCATAATATCCAGAATGTGTCAAATTACCTACAGAGCTGATCGTATGTGGAGGAAAATGTCAGGGAAATCGAAGAAAATCAAATTAGTTGAGTACTGTACATGGTAAAAAAGAAATAAAAAGTGATATATCTTCCTCTTCAGACAACGTATGGTTTACTCACTCCATATCTGGTGTATGCTCTTCATACTCTGATGCAATATACACACCTACAGCAGGCAGTTTCTTTCTAAACTCAGTTTTACTTTATAAGTTTGAAGTTGAATTTTTATTGCTGCAAAAATTGTTTTCAGACAGATATTGATTCAGGCTTTCCCCCCTTTGTTTAAGCACTGCCAGCTGCAGCTTTTCTCCCCCTTCAGCAGGTTGTATAACAAGAGACTAAATGGCAGAAACTTACACACATAATACACGCTGTGAACTCACAAGTCCCAGTCCCAATGGTGACATACTGAATTTGCTCTTCAGATATGCCGGCCTCCTTAAACACGTAAGATGCATAGAAGTAAATCTGTAAGAAGAACATATAATGTGAATATGTTACGAGGGATCAGTGCTCACCACAATGGGGTTTCAATACTTTTAAGTTGATTGTGCCCACATTTGTACTCTGAGTATTTGTGCTAATATAAAGTCTTTCCCAAAGCTGCCAAAAATGTGGTTAAGAGGTCTTAAACTCAAGATTTAGATAGTGTTTTCCATTGTCATAATGCTTTAAAATGTTGCAAAGATGCACAAATTTAATCATAAACATACAAAAAAAAAACATGTAACACAGCTCAAACATTCATGTAATTTTGAGTTTATACACCAGAATCTAAAGGGAATCTTGAAGGGCAGGACTGTAAGGAGCAGAAATTAACTGGTAATAGTTCACTTTATTACACAGTCCTGTTCCCAAAATGTAACCTGTAAATCCATAAAAGTAAATGGACTCTACTAGAAAGTAGATAATGCAGCCCAGTTTTAAAGTTTAGGAAAAATTCTTGAAAAGTATCGATAGCGTCCAAGACAGTAATCTGAAAAGATTTACTGTGATTTTAAGAGAGGAATTTGTAAATTTCAGAATAGCAACTGTAAGTTTTGGAAATTTATTCATAAGTTTCAAGTAAACTACCAGCAAGATCCAGGAAAAATAAACTATAAATCCCTGAAACAACTTTATGACTTCCTGAGAGTAATGTGCAATTCCAAAGGTGTAACCAGCTCCATTCACTCTTTCATTTACTGGAGCAACTTGTTGTACTCTTTGGAGCAGTTTCATGACTCCATACTTAAATTTTTTTCTTTAGTAAAATTATTATGAACCATTGCTAATTTGTCTCATCTACATTGTTTTTATTTTAAATATCAGAATTCACACAAAACTTTATATTTATGTCGGACTGATGACATAACATGTAAATATAGAATCAGTCATTCACATAGCCTTTTCACAAAACAATTTTTTTGATATTTGAGAAATTTCTTGGATAGTAACTTTAGGGTGCCCTTCGCACGTCTTACCTGGTATATTCTGGAAAAATTACACCTACAGAAATTACACTTACAGAAATTTACCTGCAAAGTTGAGAACACTTGCTGTAGTTTTGGACGAACAATTGTCTGTTCTAAAAAGTTGCAATTAAAAGTTGCTGAAAATGCCTTGAAAATTCAATAAAGTACTTCTCGTTCTGGAAAGGATCTTGATTATTCGACAAACCATGGAATATTTGTAAAAGAAAACTGCCAGTTCTCAAATGTACTAATAATTTCAAAGTTACATATAAGAAGAATCAGTAAGATTTAAGAAAATAAGTTTTTTTTTTCTAGTAAAGTAATTCTCCTGTTAGTTTGGAAAACATTTTTGTAAAATTGTAGCTTGTAAACTGTATGAAAGCAACTGTTTGTGTCTGTACACAAATCCTGTGAATCCAGAAATTTACATAAAGGTTCTGTGAATTAATCTGTAAGTCTTTGAAACTATTCTGCAACTTGCGGACAGTAACCCGTCGTTTTTTGGATACGTACCCCGTAAATTCTGGAAAATAGCTGTTCAACTTCCAAAAAGAAATCTAAAGGCTCCAGGAAAGTATGATGTATGTGATGTATTGCCTCCCTTTTTTCTTTTTAAATGAGAATATGGTTGAAATCATACATAAGAATAATTGGGGCTCTTTTACACATTTACTATGATGCTTCTGCAGCTGCCCACAGTAATAAACCATTTTGAGAACAAACTGTAAAGAACATAAAGTCCAAACAGAAACTTGGCAGCTCAACCGGGCGGTTCGGAGGAATCCTTCTAAATTTCCCACCAACATCCCAAACATTCATCAAAAGAAGCCCTGACCACAAGAACATCGGATAATGTTGCTGTACATTAACTGTAAGTCCCTGAAAAATTGCTGTATTTTTTTTCTTAGCAAAAGTGAGAAAAAAAAAATACTACAGTTGACCAAACCTCCAACAGCTGCATTATAAGTCTCTGATATCATGACAGCAGGCCTCAGTGAAAGACCCAGACCGGGGAGCTTACCGAATCGTTTCCACAGAGCTGCATGGCACTGCTGATGATGATGACAGAGGTGAGCTGCCAGCGCACAGAGCGATCAGTGACAAGCTCCCATGGCCGCCTTGGTCTCATGCCTTTAGTGTCTGCCTGTTCCTGCAGGATCTCATCGAGCTCAGTGCTCTCAACTTCACAGCCTCGAAAACGACGCAGAGCTAACCAAAGAGGGGGGGAAAAACAAAACACAAAACATACTGAAAATACTGAGAGAATGAAAAAGAGAAAAGTATTCCTGTGAATAAAATGTGTTTTTCCTTCAGTCATAATAATTTCGTCTGAGGTATCCCTGGTATCAGCCATGGTATGTGTACCATAGATTGAAAACTGTGGCTTTAAATAAAAGTATATTCATTCATTATGAAACCCAGTGAAAGTACAGACCTAAAAACAACCAAGAATCTTTAGCAACACTTGAAAAAGCCTATAAAGACATAGATTGTCAGGTGTACTTACAGCAAGATGGCTGGTTCTACAAATCTCCTTTTTCCTTATACATATAATATCCTTAACATTTTTCACAAACATCCTTCCACATTTTTCCTTCACAAATGTTCTCTGTTTTTTTTGGGTTGTTATGGGATGATGCGTAAAAAGGTTTCAAGAGGTATAAGTACTTTTGAAAGCCGCTGAATGTAGACTGTACTTCACTTGAACATAATACTGTACCTACCATTAATACAAGCCTCTTTGTCCCCTCTGTCAATAAGCAGGTATCTGGGACTCTCTGGAAACCATGGCAGGGTCAGAAGCTGGATGAAGCCAGGAATAGCATTACTGGCCAGCAGATACTGCCAACATGACTCACACCCCAAAATCTCCCTTTAGAAACAAAGAGCATTTGTTTATTCATTTGAAAAGCAGAGAGACACTTTTAAAATCCTGGACTGGCGTGTTTAGTGATGCCAGGAGCACACCTGAGACCAACGATCTGCCCCAGGACGACACCGAAAGCAGTGAAAACAGCCGACGACAGAGAGACGGCCCCTCTCAAGTGCTTTGGTGCACTTTCTCCAAAATACATGGGTTGAACATTCATGCTGATTCCTGAGAAACAAACATGCTCTCTCTGTAAATGAACTCTCTTTCTGAATGAATGAATGTTACCCTGAGGCATGCATGGGTGATCTGGAAAATGTTTAATTGCCGTACCAGCGTTTATTCCAATCAGGACACGTGAGAGCATGATCATCTCGAACGACCCGGCAGCTCGGCTTGTGAGGGCCAAGAGAGCACCGCTCATGAGAAAAACGTTGTTCAGCAGCAGACATTTTTTCCTTTGCAGATGAGAAAAACAACAACAATCGTATTTGTTTTGCTGAGATTTTAATTTACAATTTACAAAATTGAGAAGTTAAAAGATACATGATTTTCACATTTATTTTGCAAATAAATGTTTAAAATTGTGGTACATATTTGTACACAGCCCAACTGAGTCAATGCCTTCCAGAACAAGCTTTATCAGCTTTGAAAATCTTGAGGTTTATGTTAGTTTGGATGGATTGGATTCAGTTGTAAATATCAATTTTCACATCTCACCACAGGCCATCAGTTGTATTTTGATCTGGACTTTAACTTGGCCTTTCTGCACCTGGCTATGATTTGATCTAAACCGCTCCTTTGTAACTGTTTCAGTGTGTTTTGGGTCATTGAGCTGCAGGTCTGGTCCTCTTGCAACCTCAAACGGTGAAGGAGGATGAATGAATGTATGTGACTCTTTTTGTATTTTCATTTGTAGATCAGTGTGAACTAATGTATGTTTTTCTTTCATGTCACAATTTTGCAGATAAAATCCCAGCAGGTTTGGTGATTTAAGCGTGACAGCATTTTCAAAGGGTGCTTGAATACTTTTGCTAGACAGTGGAAAAAGATGTAGTTGAAACAAAACACCAAGAGTGAACATTGTTATATATTTACCAATACCATTTAAGCTTAAAGGCGAGCACCATCCACACGTGCTGAGATAAAAAATGAAAGTAAATGAACGATCTCTGATGACTGCAGCAGGTCTATCATTCACTTTACCTCCCAAAGCGGATGGTCATTGGTCCAGCTATGAGCGCTCCGGCAAATCCCCCCAATGAGAAGATGGAGACAATGATTGTCCACACCAGAGTCACCTGGTAGTCCTCCAGCTGGATGTCCCAGCGTTGCAAGAAAGTCTCATTGATGAAGGTTTGAATGAACTATAAGAGAGAACATGAAGGTCAATATTTGATGCTAGGTCCATGGTTAACACTGACACTTATTATCTCTGTTAGCTCAATTTCAGGCCGTGGTTTATGCATTTATGCTTTGGAAGGTGAGCCACACAAAACAAATGCTCCCATATGTTTCAAAATCACTCACTTCTCAGAGTATATTTCTAGTTTAAACTTATGGAAGATTTTGCTCTTTTTCATTGCTGATAGTTTGCTCAGCAAATATCATGAGAACCAATCTCACCTCAAGAATTAGAGTTTGCCACTCAAAATATCTGGGCACTTTACAAGAATGACTAATCACTGACAGAACAGACCTAATTCTCACTTGTGCCAAATCACTGTCTGACCCACATATTAAGTCACAGAGGCTGCAGACTTCTTACAAGCAATGAAAACTTTTGCGAGCAATAAAAATCCTCTGCTTAAATCCACCCCGGCTCATGTTAAAGAATGCAATTTGGACTTTTAGAGCAGTTGTTTTTGTATAACATATGTTTGAATGTAACTCGCAGTTATAGTGGAGATCCCTCACACAGACACAAGCAGCTTACAGTTGTTGGAGCGTTCATTATGGCCAGGTTGTACCCGTACTGCAGAGTTCCTCCGATGGCTGCAGAGGCAACCATGAGCACCAGCGTCAGAGGACTACCCTGCAAGAAAAAGAAAATGAACATCTTCCATGATGACATATATAAACACAGAAAAGGTGAAGTCAGAGGCTATCATGAGAGCAAAACTGTCTCTAATCTCAATTTTAAGTTTAATTCTCTCAAAATTTTGGAAAATGCTGTGTGTCGCACTCATGGACATGCTAAAATCCTCGAATAAAAATATGCATAAAACATAAAAAACAGCAACATGAAAATAAGCTCTTTACATGTAATAAATAAAAATAAATTAATTGTTTACCTTTTGCACCCCTGAAGTTGTCATTTTTAAGTTGAGGTAAAGATGGCTCAGCGAGGACCAGCACAAGCGCAGAGATCGGCTGACTGCAAACACTGATCCCCAGAAGCCTGAACCTGATCAGAAGTGGACCAAATGTATTTGCATGCAGCAGCGTTGGGCCTTATTTGGTTGGCTGAAGTTGTTTAAAAGCCGGTTAACACATAAACAGCCAAACAGTGAGATGATGCTTCACCAGCATTCTTTGAACAACACAGAAATGATTTACCTGTGAAAACTGCATATTCTTCCTTCAAGTTTAAAGATTTTAAAATATGCAGCATAGTGGGAGTTAAACCAGGATGCTAAGAACAGATTCAAATAGGTATATTCAGCCACATGGAGTTTTATTCAGTAAGTAAACTGCAGAATGAATGGATAACATCAACCTGCGGAAAATATTCTGGGATCAAAAACTCACAGCAGCACAAATTTTAATCAATGTATATTTTATGTTCATTTTTACAAATATATACTGGATAATGAGTCCTTTGGACACAAGAAAATACCCTTTCTTAATACCAAAGAACTTAACAAAATATATTTTCTAACTTTTTTTTCACTTCTATATTCACACACCAATTATCTATTTTTGACACTAATAATGTGAAATATGATATATGGAAACTGAAAGCTTCCCAGTTTGTAGACAAAGAAGTACCTTGAAGAGATGTAAATAAATAAATACATTTCAGTGCTACTAAAATGTATTTATTTCAGCAGCAGTTGCATTCCTTGTAATCCAAAGTAATGCAAGTCAGTCAGACAAAAAAGGCTGAAGAGATGCAGATTGCTCCATGAAAAGCATAGCAAAGATTAAAATAAGTAAATAAATAATAAATAATACTCACCCTCTAAAAAAAACATCCTGATCAAAGGTTTGGATTTGTTGTCATTTTTCGTTTATGCCAACACAGCCAAATTTAGCGAAAAACTAAAACTAAGACATGTCCAGAGACCATGGATGACTAAAAGTCACCAACAATTGCTATTTTATTCTCTTCAATTGAAATGAATTAAACAACCATACCCAGCAGATGGCGCTGTTTCACACCCCTCCCTCCTGCTGGACTCTATTATTGATGGACAATGTCCTTTACAGTAGAAGAGCTGGAAGAAGCACATTTGCACGAATAACTCAGGGGACAGTAATATGTTTATCATCAGCAGCTTTTTATCAGCAGCTGATACTGTAAAGACATCAGACGTAATTTTACTTTTCAGATCTCTTCTGTCTTACATTAAGTAAAATTAAATTAAATACATTTTTTTATTTTAAAGCACATACAAAAGCAACAAAATTAGACTTGAAGTGCTGAACAACAACAAAAAATAAATAAATGAATAAAATGAAATTAAAAGTAAGTACAAGCAGAAGTGCTGGAGTTTCTAAGAACATCTGCGTCTAGTCCAACAAAAGCAGGCTATACATTCACCTGCATTGCTTTACAGCTTGAAGTGATTCGAGATTCAGATAAACGGGTCCATCTTGAACAAACCTACAAGTACAATGTTTTACTTCTGCGTCAAACAGGGAGAACCGTCTGTCATACTGTAGCTACAGCCAACTTTGTTGGTGCTGTCAGTTTTTGTCTTATTCATTTTACTATAATACATATTGTCAACATTCGTCTTTTGCTGAGTAAATTCAGGTCCTGAGAGCCTAGTCTATATTATTTAATATTTGTTGGAATGTTAAAAAAAAACAAATTTCAGCAGATTCTGGCCAGAAGTTTTAAATTTATTATTATCAGCAAATCTGCTGGACAGATGACTGAACATAAGGAGAGCAGGATTATAGTTCAGCCTAAAGTTGGAGGGAAAACATAAATCGTCTGAATACTGAGAAGTGAAAGGAAAAACAGAGGAAAGGAAGACAAGTTGTACGACTACAGTGGTGCTACGTCAAGATTGGGGTTTCCTGCTTTTGGATGTTAAGCTTACGCAAAAGCTTAACATCCGTCTGTCCGGACATTTTATTTTTCAATAAAATGTCCTTTGAGCACCAGGTCTTAAGCTTTGTTGGCATCTAAGAATAAACTATAACAACGTCTTTATTTGTTTGTGCCTTTCTTAACTTAGGATGGAGTCCGTGGTGTTTCCCTTATCCCTACAGCCACTTTGCTGCTGATTAAATTATTGCTTGCACTCTACATAGTAACTGAGTAACAAATTCATCTCAATCAGAAGTTAAAACAATAGACAGCCTACTTTCTGACTTGGTATATCAGTAAAATTACCCAGACAAAATGAACTACTTTTCTTGAAAATCAAACCCTAATAGCTTATAATGTATGATTATGATACAATCATATTCAGATATTTCAGAATATTATTCTGAAACAGCTGTGGGGATTGGAGATTGTACTTTCAATGGGAGTCAACCGGGCCTTTTTTTGTTCTCAGCTTTGTTGCATAAAAAAAACAACAAAACATTTTTAAGTGTTTTCTTTAGGGTCATGAAGTAAAAGTGACATTTGATAATCATTCAGTGTTTGGAAGTTTGATCGACATCTAACCTAAAAAAGCGGAAAAGTATTCGTCTGCACATTCAGAGCATTTCTAAGTGTACATTTCAGACTTAATGACGAGTCGGTATAATTTATATCTATTACATATTGAACAAGGCGACACAAAGCGAGTGAAGTGATATTGAGGTCAGAGTGAGACCTCTTCTCCCCCTCCCCCACCTGTCTCTAATTGGTCTGCTCTGACAGGATTACGAGAGTTTCCTCAATTGAGCAGCATCGCCAAGTAAAAGGCTGTGGCATCCAGGGGAGAAGAGACGGAAAACTCGGCTGCAGTTGCGTCGAAGCCACTTTTCTCTGTTGCTTTTTCTTTCCGTCCGGTGGATTACATGCTTGCGTTTTGACAGTGGTCGGCGGCTGTAGCTCAAGGATTTAAATAACCATCGCTGCTGCTGCTGCTTCACCTCTGATGTGGTTCTCCAACGCGCCCGGATTCCTCTGAAGCCGCTCTTCAGACCCCTCAGCCGGCACGATGACTCGGATTTTGTGGGATGCTATTTTTCTCATCAGCGGTGAGTGTTTGATCGACGTTTGAGCTGAAATGTTAAGTTTTGTTTTGGATCACCCAGAGAACTGTTTTAAAGAAACAAGCAGGTTTGTCAGTAAAATAAAATTCTGATACCAATTAAGAATTCATGCACTTGTATTTTAATTAAAAGGACGTTTTGCTGCGCGTCCCGCTTGTTTCAGTTTTTCTTGTCGTCACTGGGCCTGCTGTGTATTTATAGTGCCTTGGTCTCATCCTTTTAGTGGATGTTTAACCCTGTAAACCATTGTTTGGTAAAAGCTAAAGGTCGCATTGTCATAGGTAAAAAGCACTGCATTTATAATTTTTCTGCTGACTTTGCATTTGTTTAACAGAGACGTTGCAATAAAATTTTTTTAAAGTGGATTTTTAAAAATATTGAAGGTGTCATTCAAACTCTGTCCTGTCTCACGTTTGTCAAAGACATCTTGATTTTCACCAAGTCTGTGAGGAAAACGTGTGGACCGATGAGACAAAAGTGGAGCCCTTTGGAAGAAGTTTGTCATGTTGCCTCTAGAGAAGAACTTCTTCAAACTTTCACTCTCCATCAAGAACCACAAGAAACAAAAAAAAACTTTCAGCCTGCGTTAAAGTGGAATAGGTTAGCTCTGGCTTTAAAGTTAAAGCTATTTTGAAAAGAAGAAATGGAGAAAAATTGCAGATTGCAGAGGTGGACCTGTAAGTGGGTCTATAAATTGTTGAGTCAGGGAGACTAAATACAAATGCAATTTAGAGATGGTCATTTTTTTTCCCAGAGGAGAGGTGCATGAATTGTGTTTAAAAACACTTGTATTTCCCTGTGCAGGTTCCTTCTTTACATTTGGAGCAGGTCCGAGCGGTTCAGCTGTGATTGAAGCGAACGTTTCCATCGACACAATCACCACCTCTGCTCCAGACGCATCCAGTAACAACTCTTTGACCACCAGTGGCAAAGCAACAAGCACAGCTAACTTTCTTACAAGTAGAAGTAAGTTGAGTAACTGTAAAAATGCATAAAATCAGTCTTTTCTCTATCTCTCTCTCTCTCTTTTTTTTTTTTAGCTTTCTGTAGTTTATTTTCTTTGCATTTTGTTTCCAGGTTCTCTTTTTACAGAGCAAACAAATTCAACAGTCGCAGATGCTGCAGTTGCTCTTAACACCTCTGCTGCTGCTTCTCGCACCCTGACAAGCAGCTCCTCAACAACCATCCGCAGCACAACCTCGACAACCAGAGGACCTGCTGCAACAACCAGCAAACGTCCAGTTAAAAGTATGTTTCATTCCTCCTCTCACAGCCGTGCTGTTTCCCCTGGACAGATCCGCGCTGCTGTTTCCATTATGGGCACAGTGTGACTGATAACTGACCCTCAGGGCAGCAATTATGATACATCGACAACAATGAGCTGTATTTTCAGCTATTTCCCCAAATGCTCTGTACAGTATTGAATTATGATGTGAAAAGCAAATGGCTTTCCCTTAAGAGCTGGTGTTTTGTGTCAGTTTCCCCCCCCAGCCCTCTGGAATCGTCTGCCAAAATCACATGGAAAGAGAGAGGGCTTGGTAGGCAGATGCCTGCAGGACAACAGAGTGCTTTCATGGAGTCTGAAGGATGGAGACAATGACTGCAGGCTGCGATCCAAACTCCCATTTACCGTTGGAATGGAGAGTGTGACGCGGCCTGTAATGCAGCTATCTGTCTGCATGTCCATCCTCCTCGTCACCCTGAAAGCCACACTGTGGCATCTGTTTTGGGTGCTTGAGAAACACTTTTTGTTTGTTTGCGCCAGCGACCGAGGAATTTGTGTGACGGCACAGCTTACGTGTGAGAAGTGCTCTGTTTTATCTGGGCGTTTATTTGTTCGATCTGTTTTTTTTTTTTTTCTCGTCGGGGTGTAAATTGAGATTGCTGTTTTTTATTTTAAAAAAAGAAACGAAACACAGCTGTCGTTGCTGCAGGGATGTTCCCTTTCTACGTTCCCAACGCAGGTTGATGGACAGAGGTTTTTGTCTGTTCTCTCACCAGGAGTTTTCTTTGGCTGTAATTGTGCCTCCGAGATGTAATCCAGCACATCATGGAAGAAAAGGCTTAGCAGCCTTACCGTTGGTGGCGTGGGTGTCGGCTTTAGTACAAGTCTCTGTTTCAGGCCTCTAACAAGCTTTTGTTATTTTTAGATTTATGTCATTTATACTATGTTGTGAGTACTAGCCTATTTTTAAGTAAACCAAATTAGTTTGTTGCACAGCGTTACTTTTCTGGGTTCTTCCCCATTGGAATTGGGGGGTGGGGAGGGGGGCGGGAACGCACAAATATAAAAACAATTGTGCTCAAAGTGTGTTTTGGAATCCTTTAATTGGACACTGGTATCCTCATAGACCCAGTGGATAACCTGGAAGTGTTTTGAGATTATATTCTTTTAATGGCTTTAATTTACCTGTAGATAGAAGCATTGGGAACATTGACAACTTATTATAAATCAAAACAAAAAGATATTAAATATGTATCCAATTTACAGAATGTGAGAGGAGGAAAACGTTGTCTAAAAACAGAATTAAAACAGTTTGAGAACATTTGTCAAAAAATGTTTAAAGCATGAATAAAAAAAAAAACAGAAAAGAGCTGAAGCTTTTTTTCCAACCTAATTTAAAGTTAAAATAAAAGGAGTTCATGCTGGGAAACAACCAGGTTTCTGTTCTGCATGTTTCTTTACAAACCAAAACATTTCACTGTGAAACCTGAAGAGTTAGCTTCCCTGGCAGTCTTTAAGCTAACGGCACTTTAATGTTCTTCACATCTGCGTTGCATGGAGTCGCCTAATTTCTACCTGTGCACAGGTGTTCCAACCCAGGGCAATCAGGCTGCAGTCTGTCTGTGCATTTCCTGGTTCTACCATAAACGGCATGTTTGTTGTCGCCCTACAAGTTTTCTATCAGACTGAGGTCTAGTGTTTGGGGTGGCCACTCTGCAACATTGATTTTGCTTATTTGGAAGATGCAGCTCGCTTAGTTGTGCGTTTGAAGTTGTTGCTTTAGTAAAAGACAATGTGACCTTTTTAGGTATTTTAATGCATTCAACCTAATCCATCATCTGTGTGATTAAGAGACCCAACACCATATTATGATGCTCGTATGAGGAATTGGTCTGCAGTTCCTAGATCCCAAAAGAACAATCTTGATTTCAACATTTCATAAAATGTTGCACAATTTCTCTCTAGGCCTTCTTTGGCAAATCATAACCTCTTCAGCTCGTGTCTTTTGGAGGTTCTGGGTTGGTGTTGTGGCTCACTTTGTCAGATTGCCGTAGCTTAAAAAGTCGGTGGCTGTGAAAAATCTGTAGTTATATAAAGGAGGATAAATTATTTTAACAGTCATTAAGCATTCAGATCTATGACCTATTTGGAGAATACATTTTTTTACCTTTACATTGAGGTAACAGTCTCAGGACTGAAGGCATCTTCATAAACAAATTTTAAACCTACAGTAAGTCCAGTGTGTAAAACAGAGATGCACTGTCAAAGCTTGACTCAATACCGAAAGTTGTGACTAATCATAAGTTATTCTTAAAGATTTCTGGATCTTTAAACTGAAAAAATATCCTACTTTTTTCAGTCCCTTTGCAGGAGCATGCATTATTTGGGCCATAACTCCTTAGTATGGCCCAGACCTGATTTGTTTGGAGGCACCAGACAAATCGGGAGTAACAATTATCTTAAATAATCTGGTTCTGTAACCACATTTTGAAGTGAGCTTAAGAAAAACAATTTCAGTAAACATCTAAAACATAAAGGCTTTGCCTGTAAGTGCTCCTGTTGCTGCTCTGACATCTGGACAGAGGTGAGAGATTCTCAAATGTCCCGTCACTGTCCTCAAATGTCCCGTCACTGTCCTCAAATGTCCCGTCACTGTCCTCAAATGTCCTGTCACTGTCCTCAGATGTCCCGTCACTGTCCTCAGTCGGGTTATTTTGTTTGCCGTGTTGAATCCATAGCAAACAGTCAAGATGAATCGCATCAGTTTTGTGGGGATGCTGGTAATCAGTGATGCTTTAATTTATTAGATGACGTATCGAGATTGTATTGCATTTCTGCTCAAACCTTTTTCACATTTTAAAATAGACACTGTTTTTCCTCACAGAGTTTGTGGCTGCGGCTGTTCGGTCTCATTTTGATGACTGTCCTGACTCCCATCGGCATTTCTGCTTCCATGGCACCTGCCGCTTCCTGATCCTGGAGGAGACACCTGCATGTGTGTAAGTTATCAGATTATTACTGAAAATCCTTCTTGTCAAATTCTGCTGTGACTCCTGACCTGAAGACAACAAAGTTGCTCTTAGAATTGAAGCCTGTAAGGCATACATTTTCAGATCAGATGTATCTGACTTACTCATTTGCTGTGATTGCTTTAGATTGTTTTTTTTGTTTGTTTTTTTTTTGCCTATGGAAGCTCCCTGCAGCTCTGCATGCTGTTGGAGCAAAGTGTTGCCATCTGCCAGCTGAGACATCAGTGCAATCTTAAGATCTAAAGCTGTTTGTGCTGGAAAGCTGGAGTTAGTTTTGTGCCGCATGCTTTTAGTTTGCATTGCTAAGAAATCACAAATAAGCCAAGTGATTTAGTCAAACTTTGCAGTAAGAAAATTCAACATAAACTGCAGCAATCAAACATTCATGTGTAGTTGTTGGCTAAGCACAGGGAGCTTTCATATTCCCTCACCACATTTTCTTCTTTCAGGTTTTTAAATCTAATAAATCACTGATAAAACACATTGTTTAGGCTTTGAATGGTTCAATGAAGATCTGCAGATGCCTCAAAGTGTTAAAAAAAATCTCCAGAAAAATCTTTTTAGCTTTAAATGTTTCTGTTGACTTATTTTACTCTTAATAAGCAAATATTTTCTTGCATAATGGTATTTAATTGTTTCTTGTATTGTTTAGAGATGTTAATATTTTTAGTCAATATTAATGTCTGGGCACTTTCGGTTTGATCAGCTGATTTTGACCGTTCTGATTTCTTTTCCTTCTTTTTAATCCAAAGTGCTATTACACATGAAGAGAAAATAATGCTGTGGGTTCTAACAGGGTTTTGAATGTGACAAAATAAATACATTTCAAGAGTATGCTCATGTTTGCATCACAGCCATTTGACCTTTGAGACCCTTGCTCTTCCCCCGACAAAAATATTCAGCCTTTATCTAAGTTTGACTCAGTAGAAGTGCATCAGAAACCAAACATGGTGAGATTTCTAGCTTTTCTGGGGAAAATTGGCCTAGTCCAATCTCTGGTAGGTTGATCTCAAATGTTGTTCATGCACATTTTTATGATGTCGGATCGCCTTATTTTTGGAGACATTGTTGACATGCGCACAACTTGATTTATGTTTTAGTACCCCACAATTTTTTTTATTAATGTCTTTTTGCTTTAGATATATTTACAATGTACATTTATAAGTTTATTTTAACTTATTTGTTTCATGTGCAGTTAATAGAAATAACAGCTAACTGCATTACATATGACCCCTTCTGTTTCCAGATGTTTTAAACAGTTTTGTCTTGGTTTTATTTAATTATTGGATTAATTTATTGCTTTCTACATCCTGCTTGTTATTGGAGGTTTTGCCTTTCAGCCAGTGAACCTGCTATAGGAGGATTTGTATAAAAACCAGGGCCTCCTGATGTCCGTTTCGACTTTCTGTCCTTGGTGCAGGTGTCATCCAGGCTTTGTGGGGATGAGGTGTGAGCACGCAGACCTGCTAGCCGTAGTAGCAACCAACCACAGGAAGCAGGCTGTGGCCACGGTGCTCGTGCTGTGCGTGATTGGATGCGTCCTCATCATGGTGTTGTGTTCGTTCTTACAGTAAGTCACCCGCATGATGCGTTTAGAAATTTTAGACCGCCTTTGCAATATGCATCTCTGCATGGCCGCTGCTTCAGCCATTCTGCTGTCTCTCATTCAGCTGCTGGTGGAGGGAGGACTGTCGGAGGCGGAGCCGAGCGCATCTCTACGTGGCAGAGAAGCACAGAGCAACATGCTATCCGCCAGAGAGTGGTACTTCCCTTTCTTTCTTTGTTGTGTTGGATAAAAAAAAAAAAAGACGACGTGCTAAAGCTCAGATTTCTTGAGTTTTAGTTGAGTGGGTAATTTTTATTAGTTTACAGCCAGCAGTTCAAGGTGTCTTGTGAAATGAAATGGGGGAGAAAAAAAAATCCAACCTATGGAAACAGGTTTCCTGAAGCAATCAGCACCTGCTGCCTGATTGACTATTTACCTCATCATTCCTTGTCTTTAATTTTAATCACCTTTATTATGAAGACTTCTGAGCGTTATTAGGAATAAGTATGTTTGTATTTTATGGTACATCCAATGTCACACATTTCTTTACACAATCGCATCATCTTTTAAATAAGGTGTACAGAATTATTTGATCATAGAAAAACAATAAGTGTTCACATGACCTCAAAACAGACAAATCCTTAGTGCTTTTCCAATTCTGAATATTTATGTAAAAAAGCCGAGAATGGCTTAAAATATTCATTTGCTGTTGTTTCACAGGATGACTCTGCTGTGTTGGTTTCTAGTTTTGTTTTATTTTCCCCCAATAGAGCAACTTGTCTTGACTTTAAGACTCAAAATATCTCGATTAAATATCCGGACGGTATGCCCAGCTGTGATTGTGTTGCACCGATGCCACGGCTTGACTTTGACTCTTCACTTCAATCTAATCCCAAAACAACAGTTAAAGAAACTAAATCAGAGCGATTACGAAAGCAAACACACAATACCTTTTTCCGGGAAGATAATAGGATACCTTCATGAGCCGGATTATACAGAGTAAGAACTACTGGTTTGAGAGAGACGGATCAACTCCCGGCGGACTTAGCTCCTTAGAGATCGGATATATTGGCAGCCGCTGTGACTGCAGTTACACCACCATGTTTTTGAGGTTGAGAAAACGATCATGGTGTAAGGCAAATGATCCTAGCTGAGGAGAAAGAGTGTGAAAATATTATAATTTAGCGTAGAAATGTTAGTTTGAGATAGACAGAGTTTGCTCTCAGATCCTCTACTGCATGAAGGACAAGTGACTTCTTCCTGATTCTCCAAACCTTTGTTACGCTGTATTCACTCTGTATCAGTTTTTGATAAAGTGGCCACAGAAAGCAAACCATTTATTTTTGCACACATTAGTTTAAGAACAGAGGCACCTTTTCAACCTTGGGATGTAAGATTCATCTTAGTAATTGATGTTCTTGTTGGTTCCAGTTTCTCTCATTCATTTTTGTAATGTCAGTAAAAGTTGGTGATCCAAGTTTTGTTTTATGTGATGACCATAACCAACTTTCCTTCAGCAAAAAGTCCATGTTGTGGAGTTCAGACATTCTGCTTTGCACAAGTCGTCCACTTTTGTCTGCCATATCAAAACCAGAGGCTCGAATCAATTTTATGTTCTTCAAGCTTTTATGTCATAGACCAGCTTAGAGTAGCATCTGACTTTTAAATGGAATGAAAGGGATGCCAGGTTTCCAGTTTTCATACAAATAAAAATCTAAAAGTGTCTTCTACATTTTCAGAAATGACATCTAGTGGAATAAATTACTTTCAGAAACCACCTGTTATTGTTGGGAGATTTCTGTGTGTAATTGAATATGTTTTTTGAAGGCGTAGGAGGTTTGTCAGAAGATGGAGTACAACAGAGGTCAGATTGGAAACAAATGGATGAACGTAAAATAATTTGAAATTGTGTGATCTTTTAATTCCATGTTGGTCTATCACATAAAATCCTTTCAATGTTTTTTCTTAACTTGGCTAACTGGTCACAACACCTATGACTTTTTTTGCTGCAAGAGAAGTAAGTAGACACTAATTAATGCTCCAAATTATTATTATTTGTTCATAGTTATTTGTGTATTTTGTGTATTCGTCAAGAATCATTGCAGTTGAACACAGGCAAGTTTTGATAACACTGATTTTATTTAACTTTCAGTGGTTTGACGAGACGCTATTTGAAACATTGTGTGTCTCTGTGTGGCGCCTCTGACCCTGGAGATTCTTCTAAACCGATCAAGATCATCAGAGGTAAAGTGCTTCCCTCTTCAATATGACTCAGTCGGAGCTTTTCATGTGGGGAAATGAGATGCTCAATTATATTCCTCCCCCAATCTGCACTACACTGACTGACTGGGGCTTTCGGACTGCGGAAAACGATGGATGCGTGCGCCTTGCTCTCACTTTCACTCAGAACTGTGTCAGTCTGTTTGGACTTCATGTCACGCCTGGAAAAGAGCTCAATATTCTTATTACCGTTTCTGGATGATCCAGAGGACATCAACGGAACTGACTCTGCTAAATATTCAACCATTTTTAACTAATGGCTTCAGGATGACCATTAGCTATTCTCATAGTTGAGAAGACCACAGTTCCTATTTTTATCTTTATTATTATATTATTTTTTTATCTCTGCACGTTTTTCCTCAGAAGTCGTTGTGCACAAAGGACATTTTTACTAACTGGTGGTGTGGGGGAAACTGATGCTTTAAACATGTTTTAGTGTCTGTTTTTTTTTTTTTTTTATAAAAGAAGGAACTCACTTCACCTGATAGAAGTAGGAATTGTTTATCTGGTCTGATTGATGTCACATTTCCTGGACTTTAGCTTTTATAAACTGTGATCTGCAACGTAAAGTTGCTCTGATGAACCTTGGAGGAAAACTTTAAATTCCTACATTGAAGCTGTCAGTTATTTTAATTCCTGAGCTGTTTGAGTGCTTTCCTCAGATTTGCAATCTGTAACGGTACCAACGTATGCGCATCCTGGGTGGCCACATCTTTTGTTCTCTATGCTATTTTGTTTTTATAAAGGTGCACTTTTTTTAAAGGTTTCTTGCTCTTTTTGTAAATATAAACTTTACACACTGCACGTTGCTTTATGGTAGCATCCACATGTGGAGATGCCAAAATAAAACCACTAATTCTGCCTGAATGAGCACCGAAGAAGCACAGTTTGTACTCATCATCTGGGGATGCATGCGTGGAGTCATCTAAAAGAAAAGCGGTGCGTTACAGCTTTGGCTCTGCTTTGATATTTGTTTTTTTAAAAAGAGAAAAGCCTCAGAATGCTTTTGAAGGAATTTATAATGCTGGCATGCCCGAGTTTGTGCTTTGTGTGTGGGGGACAAAAACAGATTGTACAACGAATGTTCTGGTATCTGTATGCCAAAAAAAACAAACTCTAAGAGGACGATAAACTTTTTTTGTTTACAAGATATAATGTTTTTTTTTTTTTTCACGTGTCAAAAACAAAGCAAATAAGTCTAATATATTATTAGAAAAATCTTCTAAAATGTGTTGTAACTTTACCTGGTCAAATTTTTGTTGTTACAGCTGGAAAGCCTCACTTATTTGTTTGCTTTCCAATGAAAGATTAAAAATGAAAATGTTTGTCTGTGTATTTTGTATAGGTACAGTTGATCTCTCAAATCCCATTTTCTATAGTATTCAACTTTAAAATCAAATGTGGTAAAAGAAAGTGTTAAAAGTTAAGAAAATGTGCAATCCCTATTGTACTTTGTTGCAGGATGTTTTAATTCAGTTTCAGCACTTGGTGGTCTTTGGTCATAGTCTTATCAGCACATCATATCTTCACTTACAATATTTGATTCATTAAACTCACAAAAATTCTCCATGTCAAATTGTGAGAATCTCTCTTATCCACATTTCTCATTTAATTTTTAATTTTTTTTTACTTTAGTTGGATATCTATATAGTGGAGCTCACTATAATGCTGAAAATGAAAACCTAGCTATCTAGCAGAAACTACATGGTGTTGGATTGCAACTGTTCATGTACACAGCATCATACTCCCACCACCGTGTTTCCCATCGGATGTTTGTTCATTTCCTGTGTTGAAAGTTGGTCAGCAGATGCAGAAAAAAACGTTACTCCTTTATTTGCTTTTAGCGACTCAGCACTTTTGAAAGCAGGTCAAACTGCCAGTTTAATGTAATGCAGCTATATCAGCTGCCCTCAAAGGAGCACCTAGCATAAAGAAGAAAACTCGGGCCACTGATTGGTGGAGTTGGACCTTCTTGTTCACAATAAAATTAAACAATGGAGCAGCAGCCATTCTTTTTTTTTTTCAAACTTCATGTCTTTGCTTTAACTTTCTGAAAGCCTGAAAGTTTTTAACATAAATTGGTGCAGGGAGAGTGAGGCCAGGAGCAATCTGACTCCTGTTGGTTCACCTGCTCTCTTTTGGTTTACTGGACAGCCTGTTTGCCAGCAGACCAAACCACTTATCACTTGCAAGATAATCAGGACGTTTTACATTAGGCTAATGTTTAACTGAGCTCCCACCTCTGGGTAAATGAGGCAGAACATTTGAGGAAAAACACTGTGTTCTCTTTAAAGTGGACAAGGCAGCTACAGTATTAAAAAGCTCCTAAATCTGGGTTCATTGAAGTATGATTCTCCTGCAAGGTTTTGAGAAATTTTATCCACAATATAGATTTTATGTCTTTGAAACAATTTTATTTTCAGCCGCCTCCTTTTTATTAATTTTGGAAGAAGATCCACTTTCTGTTTTGTCACTGTTTTTCCAAGTTTTCTACAGTTACTGATTGCAGTTTTATAGTGTGTTATAGATAAGGCTGTGAAATTGTTTCTTTTTCTTCTCCTGATGATACCTTTGTACAATATTATCCTTTGTTGGGATCTCTGTGGAAACTATGGTTCTAGTTGGGGGCTCTGCCACCTCTAACCCTGGAACTGCAAGTGCTCTTTGACCTCCCACGTTGCCTCTTTAATAATTTGGCTGAAACATTACAGAACCAGCTAATTTTATAAGATATAGATGTAACATGCACCTCTAACAGCTAATTTAGTTTATTTTTGTATGGAATAATTCCTGCATTACACAACACAAATATTTTTTTCTCATAATGATGGAAAGTAAGTGCTTTTTTTGTTTCATTTTTCTTACATTGACATTCCACTGAGAGAAATGTTCGTTCTTTTTTTGCAAATGTTATATGTTGTAACGGTGGTTCCTTAAAAATGACCACAAATGTCCTATTTTAGATATTTTAAAAAAACAAAAAAAACTTCTCTTTTCACAAATGTAACACTTGCAGATTGAGACAAGTTTCATTTAGCTGAACTGAGGGAAAAATGCTGTGATTAAAGGAACACATTCTTGGAAAATCTTAGAAGAATTTTACTTTGAAAGTTTTTAAAAGAACTGACCCTACTGGTAGAAAAAGCTTTTAAAAATAATAAGGTGTTGCTTCTTTGAGTCTGGCTTTTGAACAGGATTGAGCCACTGAGTATCTCTACTCCATCTTTAATCATGTGAGTCTTTTTTAACTTCTGAAGCAAATTGTTTTAAATCTCCCTCCATATACTCAAGTTTTTCAATGCTCCTCTCTTCCTTTCAAGATTTCAAGAGGCGCAAATGTTGAGGCAAAACCCTGGATCCTCATTTCAACAATGAGCCAAAGTTCTGAGTGCTTTTATAGCAGAGAGAATCGTTTCAGCCCCTGGCTGAACACCCACTCCCATTAAAGCATTTGTTGTTGGCTCCGATTGTGCATCAGGTTGGCTTGTTCCCTTTTATTACCATGCTGCATACCCGCCCACTCTTCCCTGTTGGCGTTTGCAGGAGCAGCTTCGTTTTGAAATCCCATTATGTCACCAATTGGATTTCGGCGGAGCTCTTTAGAGCCGTCTGGCTGAGCTTCTAAACCAGCTTTGAATTAAGCAGCTCTTCTGGTTGCAGTCCTAAAGATAAACAAAATGTTTTGACAGAAGCCACTCATTGATATGGAAACAAATTAAGGCAAAGAACTGGGGAGAATCAAATGATTATCAAAAAAACGGAGGCTGCTTGATTGTTATGGCTTTTGTTTAGCTCAAAAAATTCAGTAAACTCTTTAGTTTTTTGGGGTTTTTTTTTTCTTCAAGTGTCAAGCTGTGATTTATATAAAAATACAAAGTTATGCTTTGGATTTCATCTCCCCTGAGGTCTCCTCTCCACACCAACATCTCCAGTTTCGGCTTCTGGACAGATGGTTTGAAATAAGAGTATTTACAAAGGCATTAGGGTTAAGAAACCCTGCCCTCTCCTTGCTGCTTAGCTCTGCAATAAATCACTGGGAACGATCAAAGCTGTGCAGCTTCAGTTAAAGGATCCGTTCACTCTGCTGCCCTGCTGGAGACGTAATTTTGCTGAGGCGGTAACTGATCCTAAGAGACACTGAAGAAGTGACAGAAAAGTAACAAATGCAAGACCAGAAAGCTTCCTGTAAACCAAACGTTTCACTCGTTTCTAACTAAATGTATTTCAGTTCTGCTGTCGCGTGAAAAATTATTTGCCGCCTTAATGATTTTTTAGGGGTTTATTTTTTGTCATGTTTCAAACCACCAGATTTTAATAAAATAATTTACCAATAGTGAAATGTATAAAATTTGACCTGGCACTATGTGTAAGAGTGTGTTTGTTTATGTTCGTTATATCAACTGGATTTAAGTCTGGACTTTAAATTAGCCACTCTAAAACCCTTTCTGTTGCACTTTTTGGGTTGTTTAAAAGCCACAAATTTACAACACATGGATTCCAATTAATCTAACTTATCAATAAGTGCATTAAGCTCAAAGATTCAAATTGGTTTAAAAAGTTTCCCATCTATGAAAACTCAGCAGATTGCATCGAGTCATTGACTTGCAGCATTAACTCCTCCTGGACGAGCATAGAGGGCCAGTCAAAAATCGCTTGCATTGAGTCGTTGACGTTACGCTTACAGTAATCCCTCCTACTGAGCATGCATGGTTGGTTTTAAGGGCAAGTCTGGCAGCGATCAGCTTGGGAAAATAACATTAAACTCTATTTGAAAAATGTACAGATGATGAAAATAATTTATGATTTAACAACCCCAGAAAAATCAGTCTCTGAATGGCTCAAAACAACCTAAAGGACATTTTGGAGTGACCTAGTTAAGGTAAGCTAAGGTTGAAATGCATCTCCTTAAACGAGCCACTCAAGCTGGAAAACCCTCCAGTAAAACTGAATTTTAACAATCCTGTGATAAGAGTCCCAATATCACTCATTCTCAGTTATCAGAAACACCTTATGGATGGTGATGGTGCCAACAATATCACTATCATTAGGTTTAAGACGCAATCAGTTTCTCACATTCCGCTAGGTTGCAAAACATTTTCAAAGAACTATTATTTTGAAATAAGTAAACAAATAATGAGCCATTTGTAAAAAAAAAAATAAAAATGTTTACATTTATTTGTCCTTTTGGTTCATTTTCAATATGAGCCTTGCATTTTAATGGCCAGCGTGTTGTAATCATATAATCAAATATTCCTTTTTGGGACACAGATAACTGACTATAAACATCTGTATTGACAGCGTGACCCATGAACATATTCTGTACGTTTCATTTACATATCACTGCTGCAGGAGAATCTGTCAGATTCACATTGGTGAAGAAGTGCTTGAGTTCACAAAGCCCAACAGGATATGAACTCCTGACTGAGCAAATTTGTTTATAGAGATGTCATAATCTTTTTTATTCATGTTTTCAGCTGAGTGTGTTTTTATTTCTATTAAACTTTATCATTTATTGGCCCTCAAAAAGGCAAATGTGCAGTATCATCTTCATTATCAATATGTTTCTTGAAAATGATCTCAAAACAGCAATGTTATCATTTATTGCAATAATAACTGAGACAAATTAGCAAATTTTGTTTTGTGACAGGATGTACAGATTTTTCCTTGAGTCATTCAATCACAAGTTCCTGAAGGCGTGACGGCAGCTCATCCAATGTCACAACCCGGTGTTCTTGAGGAACATCGCCTTCTTTGTGTGAGTCGTCTCTGTCTAAAAGGAATCCGTGGATTCCCACAGAGCGAGAAGCAAGGTAATCATACACATAGTGGTCCCCAACGTGAGCCACTCTGTCAGCGGATGTGCCACATTTCTGGAGGGCCTGATTAAAGATGACCGGGCTGGGCTTCCCCATGCCGGCCGCCTCTGATGTTACCACAAAGCTGAAGTGCGACAGCAGCCCGCAGTTGCGTAAAATTGTTTCGAGGCGATTGTCAAAATTAGACACAACGCCCAGCTTCAGTCCAAGAGAGGAACATTGTTCAAGGGCCGTCTTGGAGTCTGGAAATACCTGGAAGCAAAAAAGAGGACGTGTTTCTTCATTTTCATGACTTTTCTGCATTGTCTGACTATTCTAATAATTAACTAAATGGATGGATGCATTTTGATTTATTTACTTTGTTTTATGGGCATAAATGTGTCAAATGTTACTTACCTCCCATTTTTCTGCGTTGCAGAAATCTTGGTAAAGATTGGTAGCCATTGTGTTCAGCAGAGCCGGATCGTTGACTTTGCACTCAGCCAGAGTGTCTCGCATGACTCCTATCCACCAAGTCTGTCCGGTCTGGCCTTGAGAGACGCCATAGTTTGGGTATCTGCTGGAATAACGGCGATATGTCTCCCGGAAAGCAGCGTTGATCTCCTCAGGATGCAGGCTAAGGCCCCATCTTCCAGCCTCCTTAGAATAATGGTCTCCCACAGATCCCCGCACCTTCAGCAGGGTGTCTTTAATATCCCACAACACCCAGCGCAGAGGAACTCTTGGCATTACAGCTGGACAAGTATGACAGAAAACACACCAAAACTGAGCAAAATAAAGGAACGTTGAGACCATAAATATTCCAGTGGAAAGTAAATAAGTTAAAAATGATTTCTGTTTGTTAATTCTGCTAAAAGAAACTTCTGTAGTGCATTTTGGATCCTGAGGAAAGTCCAAAAATTATAGTTTATAATTCATGGTTCAGTTTTTTATGTCTGTCTGACAAGAGTAAAATTACGTTAGAGCTATTGGGGAATCTGAATGCAGAATGAAAGTATGTAGCCAGTGCAATATTCTTCAAACAGGTGAGCAGAGGAAATTCTCTTACATAACTTTACAAATCAACACTTTATTGTGTTATTTCAGCTGAAAAGGTTTTGCTTCACATCCCTTTGAAAGCTGCAGTAGTCAGAGCTTCTGCCACGTGTTTTTCTACAACATTGTTTTTTTTCATTAATTTGATTTAATGTCTAGATGCAGTATTACATGAACACTGAGCTACTTTAACAACAACCTTTTTGATGTTTGTAATGGTAGGTTTGTGTAGGTCATAACACTTCTATGTTCTTCTTTAAATTTGTGTTTGGTATAGGCTATAATCATCATACTTTGTGTATGAAATTTAACATGCTGATTAAGATCTTTTGTTCCAAAACACTGTTTGACTTTAAGGCAAATGTTCTGGAACATCCACTTGATAAATGGTCCAATGACCCATCCCTGACAGCCTCTCTCAGATTATTCCTATTGTCTTTCCAACCTGACATTGTGTCAACGTCAACATGATTCATCCACAGCTGAAGTTTCTGCTTCTTTTAATAAGCTGCTCATTTATATTTGGAATCTTTTGGATGTGCATTTAACTGTTTTGAACATGTAGAGACCTGTTCATTAGTAATACCAACGAATAGACAGTCCACCTAAAAAAATAAAATAATAATAACGATTTTAAATTAAAAATTAACCACCCGTGTAGAAAAGCAGCGTGCAAAACACATATAAACTCAACACCACCATATGTGATAATGTAGTTATATATATATATTTTTACAGCAGCTAACGTAAGAAAGCTCATTTTCTCTGCACCTGTGACATTTGAAGTTGTGTTTTAGAGCATTACCGAAATAACGTCTCCCCGGTAAACTGCAGGTTTAGGAGAGATTAGATTGGTTTCCCTTCCTCATCCTCTTCGTCTGCCTCACTCTGTGACGCTCGAGCCTCTGCTGCCATCTGTTGGCAGCAGCAGGGATGACGCGGTACTTAGTTTACATTTTGTGTTTTCTACGGACCAGAGCACCTTATTTCTCCTCTTCCAGGACTGAAAGATTTATTTAAATAACTACAATGCAAACTGAAGTCATTCTCGATTCATATGCAACCTTTTATTTCAGCGCAAAGTTTTTTTTTAACATACATCCACTCCAGTAGGAGGCAGTGTACAGCAAGCGACCAAGACGTTGAACCAGTTCAGTGTACGCATGCGCAAAGGTTCACGTGTGAAGACGGCTTGCCCTGAGGACAACAAACACGCGATTGCTAAAAGTGATGAAATAATGTAATTTATTTTAGGTGAAATTGAGGTGAATCCGCGCTGTCGCCATGCGGAGTCCAGCTGTGCGAATGTTCCACAGGTTAGAGGGTTTGTTCTGCGTCTACAAACCCGCAGGAGTTCACTGGAAGCTGGTGAGGGACACCATCGAGACTAATCTTCTGAAAGGTGAGATTCGTCATGATTCGTCTGCGAAACAATCTCTCACTTCATATTAGAACTTGTAGTAGATTTGGATAACATGAATGTCTTGTCCTCAGGTGTGAATGACACACCTGCTCCGCCTCTTCCTCATGAGGTTCGCTTCTTACCAAACCCAAACAAACAACCTGAAGCACCTGGAGGACTCATGCTGCGGCCAGTCTCTGTCCCCGTCTTGTCCAAGCACCCTCTGGGTATGTCTCGTGTTACATATTTAGAGAAACAGTGAGTTAGGTTACACGTCCAGTTATTGAGAGCTGCTAACTTACAGGGACTTACAAGGATGTGGGACCCTGAACTGGGGACAGTTTTATTCTCTAAACAAACAAACAAACAAAACAAACAAACAAACAAACAAAAAAACAATCAAATTATAACGTCCAGTATGAATTGATGCATGTTAGGCTTAATATGTCCCCTGTCCTCCATCTCCATGTTGAAGTTAACTAGAACTTTGTGATTTTGAATTGCATAAATATTGTTTTTCTTCACAAAAATCCTCAAACTATGAACACAACTCACCAGATATGGTTCTATGAGTATTATATAAAGTAACATTTTTCCAAAACACACATTTATTAATACTAAAAAATCTTTTGGGTCCCCCCCCACAAAAAAAATCAAGGCCCTGGGCTGCTGCCACTGTAAGACCTTTCTAAAGTCTGGGCCAACCTGCAACTCTTGGCTGCGTCTTTTCTCACCGGATTCAAGCGGCTGAGTCTCGTCACCTGGTACTAAGCCATTCATTTGATTCAGACGTGTTTGAGAAGGGAGGCATCTAAGAGTTGCAGGAAAGAAGCTCAACAGCACTCAAGTAGGCAACCCTTGATGTACACCATATGAATCATGATTATGGAGACTTTAAAGCTCACAGAAGATGGGAAGGGGGTGAGAAAGAGTGAGAAAAATATGGGTTAATTGTAATTGAGATCATTGCTGTATTCAGCTCTAGCGTCATGCAGTCCCTGTAAAATTACATTTTCCAATGTTTTAGTGACAGGACCTGAATTCCAGCATCTCAAAGTTGGAGTGGGTCACCGCCTGGATGCTTCATCTTCTGGTGTTCTTGGTAAAACTTCGCTCCAGCACATATAACAAAAGTTTATCCTTTAAGGAAAATCTCAGAGCAGTTACTCAGCTCTGTTCTTTCAGTTCTGGCTGTGGGGAACGGGAACAAGATCCTCAATGATCTCTACCAGATACGAACCACAAGGGTAATTTCTCACCTCTGATTGTTTTACATTATACATGAAATTATGTACTTAATTTAAACTTCTTAGGCAGAGTTCAATGTTTGGTTCTGATTAAGGATTACACACTGGAAGGTGAATTTGGGATGGCAACACATGATTTCACTCACACAGGTCGAATTGTGGAAAGATCCACTTATAGTAAGATCTTTATTTTTTATGCAAATAGTGTCTTAATTTCACATATTTACCCATAAGGCAGATATGTATTTGTGTAAAGAAATCAGATTTTCTTTCTTTATATTAAACACATATTAGCTGTTGTATGTATGCTGTATCAGTAATAGTATTTTCTTGTATTTGTCCTTAAACGAACTTTATCAGATCACATCACTCAAGAGAAGATGGAGACAGTGCTGGCCATGCTGGAGGGAGCCAATCAAAAAGCCCTGAGAATGTAGGCAACCAACCTCATTTTGCACAACACGAATTAATTTATGCCACTGTAAGAAACAAAATTATCATGCAGATAATGACTGTTATTATCCCTCCTAATAGGTATTCAAGTGTAGACATGAACTCACAGGAAGCATATGAGCTGGCTGTAGAAGGCTTATTGGGTCCAGACGGGAAATCGGTTCCTATTTTGACAGGCTTACGATGCATTCGCTTCCAGCCACCACACTTCACCTTAGGTAAACTCAGCTAAGCGTGAGAAATATTGAATCCAAGATTAATTTCTTTACTTCCTTTGTCTTGCATGACACGTCACGTGTTCTGTCTTCCACAGAGGTGCAGTGCCTGAATGAAACTCAGAAATACTTGCGGAAAGTTGTGCACGAGATTGGACTGGAGCTGCGGAGCACGGCGGTGTGTAAAGGAGTGAGGCGGACCAGAGACGGCTTCTTTACCCTGCCGGACGCTCTCACGCGTAACCACTGGTCGGCTGCTGACATCCTACAGGCTGTTCAGAAATACCGCTCAAAAAAGAACAAGAAAAGCTCCAGGACTGCAGCTGATAAAGCAATGTTACAGACATCTGAGGAAACGCTCGCAGTCTCTCAAGAAAACAGAGCTGTTAAGGAAGAAACAACAACTGAGGTGCAATGTAGTTCAACTGATGGGTGATTTAAAAAAAATAAAAGTGGACTGAAATAGTGATATTTCACAGCGCGGTTGATAAAGAAATTTTACTAACAAGGGTTTAAAAGGAGAATGGCCCTCAAATATATTGGGTCAATATACAAATGTGACTCTATTGTTGCTGGCCAAGGTTTATACAGAAGTCCTTGAGATAATTAATATTGTTACTCTTTTCTCTACTCCTTTTGGCTACTAAAACCCTTCAAAGAACTCTTAAGAGTTATTTTTTATTTACACGTATCAGTTCTGGATGCTGATCAATCACGTGAGTATTGAACAAATCCTCTTCATGACAGCTGTGTGGTCAGTCAGCCACCAATAACTTTTCAGGCCTTAATGTGTCATTAAAAAAACAAATAAAATCAAAACCTGTGGGAGTGTTTTATTAAATATTAAGTAAATGTATTTAATAATTTTTTAATCAATTCATCCCTTTTGGATTTGAGGAAATTAACAGAAATTACAAACATGTGAATCTATAACTTGTTTCTACAGTTTGTTGCATAAACGTTGTGATTGTGGTGGAAGTCTTAAGTGCCAAATGATAACATAAGCCATTATTAGAGCCTAATACAGGATGTATTGGTTTATTACCACCATTTATATCGATTTTACACTGTCCAGTGCTTGTAAAATATATGCTGTGCTTTGAGAAAATACACTCTCCTGTGTATTTTGTTTGGGATGTGGTTATATCAGTATCTCAGGGTGTGCAGTAAAGGTTACTTACTAGTTTTCCAATGAGTGTGTTTGTTTTTTAGTGTGTCCTGTCTGGCAATGTGGGACCCATACTTGTCTGAGTACCAAGGTGTGGCCCAATAGATTTTCTTCACATGTGGAGCATTACAGCTTTCACTATTATGCTCCATTTCATTAAAAATTGCTTTGGGTTTATTTCAAATGTAATGGACAGGCAAACGGAAATGAAAGGGAGAGATAAGGATAAAGAGAATAGAAGCCAACATCCCAGAAGTCTGTTTCTACACCGACAGAAAGAGAAAAAATATTGCAACGAGACAAGATATGCGTACATAATAACAAATATAACGTAATTGAAAAGTAAACACAGTACAAGTTAATACAATAGCAACTGCAGCACGTTGAAAACACCTGGATCTAAACAACTGTGTGTGTGTTTAGATTCATTAAACACTCACATTCTTTGTAAGAATGTTCAATAACCTCCACAGACACTTTCCCAGGATCTGAGGCAGATCTGAGGAAGACTGGAGCCTTCAAATGTACTCGTCTGATTCCTTTTTGATTTGGCAGCCAGTTAGCTTTCTCTGTATCTTTTAATAGTTTTTTTTCAGTGTCTTGACATTTCCATGAAATCATTTGGTAACTTGGAACAGATAAGGCTGTTTTTCAAATTGGAAAAAGAATGAAAAATGGTTTTTCTCTGACTAAAAGTATGGAAAAGATTGTGGAAAAAAGTGTATTTTCTGGTTTAACTCTCCCACCATTTACCCATTTGTCTATTTAGCCATCCCCCCATCTGTTTGTGCTTTTTGCAGATTCCATATTTAAAGCTTGACCACTGCAGAAATATATGCCATAAATCATAACATCCAGGAGGACTGGTTACCCTGACAATATGTGCTGAAACCTTGAATGAGCAAAGGAGAAACTGATCAATTCTGCTGAACACCACCTCACTGATAAATTTGTTTCATTTTTGCTCCAAAACTGACAGCAATTTTCTCCCAGTTCAGCATTTCTCAGAAAACTGTTCGCATAACCGAGACAGTATGAACTTTAGCCGGCGAGCAAATGCACCATCTAAAGTTAGTGCCAGTCATTAAAATCAGATCTGCTGCAATTATCCGTGACCTCTGTTTATGCTGGAGGAGTTCGTCTCTGCATTTATGTTCCCAGCTGAAAGTCCTGTGGGAAGTTATGAGGTTATTGCCGTGGCGCCATTGTTGTCATGCTGCTCATGCCGTTGAAGGACTTGTTGTCCCCCTGGGAACACAGCCTTCTTTGTCAGTCTGGAAGAACACAACTCACTTGAGGACACAAATTAGGTCGGCAAAGCAGACAGATTGTTGAAGTGGGAGTTTTTTGAGAATAGAACATGAGATTAGAACAATTTTATTGTGTGATTGATTGCGTCTCTGGGTTTCTCGTCGGCCTGGGTTATATTGGAAATGCACATCAGTGTAATAAAAAAAAAAATAATGCTACATTTGGACTGAAAAATATTTTTACAACCACTGTTTTTAATCGTAGAGGGAATGAAATGAATTGATTATCTGAGCCACCTGGCAGCTGGGACCACTGCAAGGAGGATGTGTGCCAAAAATGTTACTTAAAACACAATTCAGAACAGAGCTTATGAGAACAGATACAAGAAAAAACTGGTTCTTTTCTACATACAACAGAACCCTGATCAGAGCAAACGTCTTACTGAAAAATGCACACGATAAAACATGGAAGTGAGGACATCTAAACTGCTAAAGGAAACTTTTCTCAACAGAAAATCTTGGACTACCTCAACATAAATATGGAAGAAGAGTTCTTAAATTTAAAATCAAACAATGTTATGCTCTACAAAACAAAAGAAAATTAACCCAGAGACCCTTGATGCACATTTACATAACTTTTAAAATTCCCTTTTACTCCATACAACTGAGTTATAAAAATATAGAAACACCACATTCGAAAGCCCATTACTGGCTTTTCTTTGGTTTTGTTTCACAAGAAAATCCCCATTCCACATAATACAAGGAATTATAAGAAAGAAATTAAGTTCTAGCAACTTTATATTCATCTTGTTAGGTACAGTCTACTCAGGAAACTATCTCCAGTATTTGCAGGTCATCACTTCTTGCTTTGTTTGTGAAACCAACACATTTGTTCAGCAACATTTTGAGCTCTTCCTCTGCGTTGGCTCTTTGTGTAAAACGGTGACTTCCTCTCCCAGCAGGTCAGCTCTCTGACTCAGCATCCTGCCAACAACAGGGCAAAAGCACAACCAGTAAATGTCACAGTACTCACTGGTTTTCTGCAGTGTGTTGCATAACTGTTTGCACCCTTTCAAAATGTTCACATTGCAGCCATGTAGTAACGTGGCATTGTGTGCTACTTGACAAATTGGGATTCCCTGTGAAGTGGAGCTATAAAGATATGAAGTTTTACTTTGTTTTTGCAAATACAAATGTTAAAAGTGTGTATTTGTGTTCAACAAGAGAGCACTTGTGAAAATTCAGTTTCATGTTTTACCAGAACTTTTCAACTGAACTTTTACTGGGCCAATACATTTTTAAAAAAATAACAGACTAAGAGACAAAAGTTAAGTAAAGGAAGAACAACATAGAGTTTTTCTCATGAGTTTATTTAGTAGCTTTGCACTGCTGGAAGGTAAACCCTACCACTCATGTTTTCATGCCTTTTACAAGTTTTGTTTAAAAATCTGCATAATTTTTGTCTCACTACAGAGTAATGCTTTACTTTTGTTGATCTATCAAATAACATCGACAAAAAAATATGTTGAAGTTTGTAGTTGGAACCAGTTCAAAAATATGAACACTTTTATAAGAAGCTGCTTAGCCATGTTGGATTTAAAAACACACACACATGTATTACCTGGCCACTGCCTCCAAAGCCTCTATCACATTTTCACCTGTGGCAGCGCTGCACTCCATGAATTCAAAGTTATATTCCTGTTGAGAGAGGAAGAAAAACTCATATTTAAACAAACCCATTAAAGTTACTGGTTGGAATTGAACTTTTCCAGAAAGAAATTTTAGAAATGGCACCTTAGCAAGGATGTCACCCTGCTCCGTTTTAACTTGTCGCTTTGCGTGTTCGCTTTTGTTTCCCAGGAGCAAAACAGTCACGTCTTCGGCAGCAGCTTCCTGAAATGCATGGATTATTTTGATTAGTATTTAAGCTGCAGTTTTTATGTTTTTCTGGATTGAATCATCTCAAGGGAAGGGCCAAATGCCAGACATTTGGCTTTAATAAAGTTTAAATCCTAGATTAACTGTACCCTGGTTTATTTACGTTACTAACAAACAAATATATCCAGAACAAAAACCACTGCTTTCAGCATGAGTATGGATTTGCTTTATGGGACAAACAACTCCGTATTCACCAGGAATAAAAAAAATATCCTAATTAAAGAAAACATTTTGTTTATGGAAGAAGCCTAGTGTCTGCCTAGTGTTGAAAGTGGGTTTTTTTTCTTCTTACCAGCAAAACAAAAATATAAACACAGATGGCACGCTGACCACAGCATGACACACACACCTAGACTTGCAGTTTCAGTAACGGTGAAGCAGGAAATAGCAGAAGTGGAGGCTGGTTACCTGAATGGAGTTAGCCCAATAGCTGACTGCTGAAAAACTTTGAGAGGAAGTGATGTCATACATCAAGAGAAAAGCCTGGGCTTTGTGGAACACTTGTCGGGTGATGCTGTGAAACCTTTGGAGACAAGTGAATTTGACAATGAGACAATGGATGAGAGAAAACATTTCTAATGGGCCTATGGAAAAGAAACTAATGACAGAGTTCAATAACAACCCAAATAATCCACACATACTACAGAATGGTAACACATCAGTGCATAAGTGTGATACAATAAAGATGAATGGCAAAAGGAACAAGTTTTGAAAATTGCAAAAAGACAAAGGAAGTCAAGAAAATTACTGAAATTGATCAATATTTAGAAATCAATGTTTGATTGCTGAAGAAAGCAGAAGATCAAAATGAAGAGAAGAAATCCCCAGAACCTTCAAGATTCAAAAACAATTATTTTGGTCAAAATTAAATCTGAGTCATGCATGCGACTAACGTTTGAAAAGCTCCAGTAACTGGGTTTGATACAAATTCCCTGTCACATTACACTTTATGTCAAATGATTTATAGTCAAATATGGCTTCATTTATTATGTGTGGATTACTTTCATTCTTTCCATCATCTGGTGTGAATTCCATGTTATTAGCCACATCAGAAATATATTTGTGTTTATTTTTTATTGTTCCAGCATTAATTTCACATATACTGGGGAGAAATCTTGTGCTTTGTGTTTGAACCGTTTCAAAGTAAATGTGGATCCAAAACTGCTTCCACTGAAAACACATCAGTCAGAATGTTTTGAAGCCAAGTTATTGAAGTGGCACAAAACGAACTGGGAGTTTAACTCTGTCTCTAAGAAAAATCTGTTGGACCAGTTCTGAAAAAAAAAATTGACCTGAAGGAGAAATCCCAAACACTTCTGAGCACCATGTCTTGTACTAGTTCAGGAAGGCTGTGAGTGTGAGTCTCTGCCCTTACAGACTGTTACATTTGCCTGAATGTTGGGAACACAAAGTGCTGCTTTCAAACGGGGGCAATAAGACAAACTGTACTCAGTCACCAGAGAGCCAAAAGCTATGTTTACCCAGAAATACCACAGCCACTTCCTAAAACATACAAGCGGTCAGCTTGACAATTAGAACAAAATACACCACAAAGTATCTCTTCATAAGTTTTATCGTACCCTACAATGTTTCTGCCTGTATATGACCAGGTCTATTCATTGTAAACATCAAATGTCTGCTACACGGACGATTGATTTGTTTTGTGAAACACTAAAATTCCCTGCGGATGACGGACCCTACCTTCAGTGCTGGGCCCATCCAACACGTTTCTGTTGCTTGTAACCAGGATCTTATGCTTTTGGCCATTTTCCACATTTCATATGAGGTGAGAGTTGAAATCTAGTCTGATACAAATGTTGTGGAAAAATGTTTTCCAAGATACATGTTCAAGTCAACTTGTTCTGGGCAGACAAAGAACTACTCTTTGAACCCTTTCTGTGCTTCACGATTATCATGAAAAAGCAGGATACTTGAACTCCTTTGCTTGAAAAAGAAACTCACCTGACCTGGAAGGGTCAGTCCATGTTTTTCTAGTTCAGAACCACAATTAAGAGGACTGCCTATCATTCTGTCCTTTTGTCACTCAGCTGCTAACATTCTGGGTCAAACCAAAGTTCAGAAGTAGCTAAAGATGCAAACAAAACCACATCATTTGCAAACAAGAAAACGTCCTTTCACTGCAATAAAATGGTAGTTTAAAGCACAATTAACAGGTGTTTTTCCCATAAAAAAGTCAGCCAACTTTTCTTGGCATCATATAATCTTGTTCTCACCAGAACCTCACTTCTAATGTTTTTACTTTCAACAATAATTAATGAGAAACTTACCTTTCCTGACCTGCTGTATCCCATAACTGTAGAACCACAGGTTTTCCATCTACTACCACAGTCCACTTGCAGGAATCAAGGCCTGCAAAATATTTCATGGTGATATAATTTGCTATATTGACACGTAATTGCAATAATCTGAAGTATGAGGATCTTACCAACAGAGGCAGGAATGTCCAAAAAAAACTTCCCGCTCTGAGCTCTTTTCATGAAAGAAGTCTTTCCAACACAGCTCTCTCCAATCATCACCACGTTGTAGCCCTCTGATTTATCTGCGCCACTAGCAGCACCTGATAAAATGAGAAGGAGAGTCCCTTTCGGTCTAAATGCAAACTTCTGCTTCTTGTTCTTCTTTCAGATGAACAATTGTGTGCAAGAATTGTGGGTATGTTTACCAAAAGAAAGCTGACTCCCACTCTCTTGATCCAAGCGGATATTACGGTGGACAGGTTTCTCTGGTGTCTTGTCCCTTAGGAATAAAAACCTTGTCATTAAAGTTTGACATGCACATCCTATGTTAATTTAGTTCAATTGAAAAATGTTTGTTGTCAGTATGAATTTGTAAGATTCTCGACTATTTAGTATTTCTTGTTTTTACACAGACGTAAAGTAACAAACCGGACCTTTCTATTATCAAATGGGAATCCAGAAATAGATTCTTACAATTATGCTTTTCTGAAAAAAGTTGGTTGCTATGCCTTCCAACTCAATTTATTTTATTGGTTTATTTGATGAGCTGCTGCTTTAGAAGAAATAAAAGTTGCATTTTATGGAAAATAATACATTTGAAAATGTAAGGGAATTTGTGAATTGCTTTACAAATATCACAATTGAACAATTGACCATTTTTTTCTCATCTTAAAAAAATACATATTGACATTTAAAACAATCGTGGAAAAATATGGGAAACACATAAATTCACACAAATATATTGCTATATTCAAACATTAACAAAAAGGACAAAAAAAAAAACATTAAACAAATTTAACAGATGCAATGATTAAAATTTTAAAACAACCAGACCTACAGTTTTGCAACAGTGCAGAGTGAAGGACTGGAGCTACATATAAAATGATCTCCACTGTTACAGAACTGCAGCAAATTATGGAGACTTGAGTTTCCATAACAACCATTAGATGCTATTTGCAGTTGAAACCAGATATGCAAAAATGACACAAGCTTTAATGGAGCCTCAAATTATATTAGGCTAAGCTTTCCTTCCTTTAAGGTAACACAAGTTAAGAATAATATAGTTATTTATATCTGCTTCGGTGAAATTCATGAAAAAATGTTATGTATTTTTACTGCTTTGTTTAAAATTTAGATGTGTATCTGCACCGCATATATCTTACATACATTAAGATAACAATTTGTAATGAGGTTAAGTCACAACATATGAGGCTAACAGAGGCACCGATTTCCAAACAATGTATTCTCAAACACACTGCTTAGCTGTGTGCTATCATTGTACAATGGAAAAACAATATTAGCCATGATATCGGGAAGAGAATCGTGAAGATCCATAACTTGGTTCAGAGATGGATGTGCTTTGGTGTGAACTGTTCATAACAACCCCACAACAAAAGCAAATGTCCTGGTGAAGAATCAGCTGAAGCTGATGAGTCTTATCTGTAGTGAAAAGAATCTTGTGACAATGTTGGTTGAAAGGTCACACTGAGTGGAAGAAACTAGTTTGCAAATACATACTGAGGAATGTAAGTTTGAAGGATTTGGCTGTAATGACCATCATCACATTTGGAGGAAAAAGAAAGAAAAAAAAATCTAGTTCAGTCAGAATGAATGAGACAAAATACCAACAAACTGTTATGAGAGGCTTGTGGAAAGTAATGCAAAGACTTTTACAAAAGTCACACAGTTTAAAAGGAAATACAAAATACCACAGAAATGTTTAAGTGATTTAAAAAAGTTCCTATTAAACCTCCCATTTCCCAGATGACCTGGGGTTTCTGAACTAACAGAAAGGTGACAGATGACTGAATTTGAAGAGCAAATCAGACAGAGAGTGGGCGGTGCAGTCTCTGCTCAGAAGGACAAAGTAAAGACCAAAATTGAGAAGTGATACTTTTATCTAGCTTCACACAAGTCAACCTTTCTAGACTCATTCAATGTTGCAAATACAACAAATTAATGCATTTACTTTTTAGAAAATAATCTACATATTGAGTTTTTCTCATGAAACTGGTGACTCTGCAATTGAACGATGATTCTCATTGAGTTATGGTTTGTGTTACAAAGCAGATCCAACAACAGTTCATTGCGGCAGCTAGCAAGTTACGTGTGTCTGCGATAACTGAGTTTATTATCTGAGTTTAATCTGAGTCCAAGAATTACCTCATAGATTTTGATGACCCTGTAGCTTCTAAAATATCGGCGCTGGAAGATGGTTTCTGCCCATTTTCATCAACCTGCAGAAACAAAAAAAAAAAGAAGTGAGATAAACAAAAAATACTTAACTTATTCTATATCCCTGAATCTTTTTGGTTTTATATCTATTTCCTTAACATGCATATCATGTCAGTGTACTTACGGTAACTTAGTGTTCTTCAAAATCAAACTACATGATCTTATTTATAGGCTGCATGTATCAAGTTTCTGATGTAGCCAGATGTACACGCATGTTCTCCTTTTCACAATGTAAAACATAGTGACGACCACATGTTCCTCATTTCAGTAAGTTGCATCATTATTTTCTTAGAACAAAAATGCAATCAAGTACAAGATGTTTTATACAAATAGGAAGTAGCACTTGCTCTTCACTTGATGTTGATCTTCTATGAGGGATAAAACACTGACTTGCACACAAACGCATGTTCTTGTCAGACAGAGATAGTGCGTAACTCGAGGTCTTTACACACATATTTGTGTCATATTTACATTGACATATATGCTTTAAAAATATGTGTCCTTATGATACACCATAAAAAAACAGTAAAAAGTACAAGCTTTGGAACTTACCTCTGATATTTTCCTCAGCCCCGATGATTCTTCTCTTTCAGCTGCTTTGAGAGCACTTCCCTCTATCAGTCCTCCAGCTTCATCTTCATTTTGTGCATTTTGGTCGGGTTTTCGTTGTAACCCTGACTTCCGATTTGATCCAAATTTTTTCCGCCTCCCTGATGTGCCGTCATTGGAAGGGCTGGATGAAAGTCCACTTGTTTCTGCTGTTTGGGTTTGTGAGATTGAAGATTCTTCAGCCTTCTCCTCCTCAGCCAGAGCTCTTAGTAAAGACTCACCAAATTGGCTGATTTCCGCAGCTTCTTTCTGTTTTTCTTGATCAGTGTTGACGTCTGTGTGTTCTGTGTGAAGGTGTAGTTCTGTTTCTTTCTTTTCTGAGACACTTGCCACGGTTACATCTCCAGAAGACAATACAGTATCTGTGGATTCCTTTTCTGGTTCTAGGATTTCCTCTTTGGTCCGTGTTCCTAGATTTTTACGAGTAGAGCCCATTTTTCTTCTCCTGTTGGTTGGAGTCGAATCCAGATTTTCATTCCTCGCTCCAGGATTTTGACAATGAATGCTTTCAGTCACGCTACTTGGCATTTGCTCTTGAACATCTTGGTCTTGGCTTACCTTGATGCTCTCAGGACTGCGCTCATCACCTTGTGTACCCTTCAAGCTCCCTCCTGGGGTGCCAGTGTTTGAAGACACTGGCTGATTTAATGAGCTCCTGTTTCTTTCTGTATCCTCAGAGCATATTTGGGTCTGAATGTTGGTAAAATCATCTGGTTTTGGTGTTTCTAAAATAATATCTATGGTGGCAGATTGTTCAGGAGGGAAAGCCAGGCTCATGTTACTGCTTTGTAGGCTATCGCCAGTTTCAGTTTCTAGAGTTTCTTGTTGCAATGAAGCTTCTTGTTGTGGTTGCACATCTTTACCTTGTAGCACTTCTTTATTTACCAGTACTTTCCCCTCAACCTCCATCTCGCCAGGATTCGTCATCTCAGCTTTTGCGCGATAGTCGCTTTCTTCTGCCTCGTCTCTCTCATGTCTCTCACCATCTCGTTTTCTGTTCAGCGGAGTCCTGCGAGAAGACCCAATCTTTCTCTTCTTCTGTTTTGATGTTTCTTGAGGTTTTTCTCCTTGGCTCTCCATTGGGTTTATTGTTGTAGAAATCCCCCCTTGGTGCGATGCATCCATAGCTGGCTCCTGCGAAGCAGAAACGAACTCATTTGAAGTATTTTCCTGCTTTCTGGCATTCATATATTTCCCTTCCACGTCATCCTTTATAGGATTTTGCAAATCCATTGAGCTTTCCACCTGTGAGCTGCAGACTTCTGTTGTTATAAATCCAGCTGTTTCGATCTCTTTGTTTGTCTCTTTCAAATGGACTTCGGCTCCCAACGGGTCTCTTTCACAAGATAAAGCTTCTATCTTTTGTCTTTGTAAGGCTTCTTCTTGATCGATGACACAAACACTTTTTGACTTTGGGCTGATAAATAAGATACTCTGCATATCTGAGTCACTGCTCAACACAGAGTCTTGGCCTGATTGCATCAAACCCGTTTTGTTTGTGTCATGTCCTGTAAGCTGAGTCCAATCCTCAGCCTCATCAATACATTTTGCATCTTTTTCTTTTGTTTCTACATTGGATTTTATTGAATTTTCTTGGTTTGAGTTTGAAGTAAAATCTGATTTTGCAATTGTACTGTCCTCCAAAACATCATGAGAAGAAACTGTGTTTTCCTCCAGCAGCTTTTCTGTCACAGGTGAGCTAAATGTTGGTAAAATTTTCGGCAGTATGAAGTTTTCTAATTCTTCCTGTCTTCCAGCTAATGTTGTTGTTTCATCATCGCCTGTGTTTTCTAAAGCTTCGTCTTTGTTTTCTTGGTTTTGCTCATTAACCTGGCCATGTTTTCTTCCTTTAGTTCTCCGACTTGACCCTAGTTTTCTTCTGTTTCCTGATGCTTTGAAGCCTGGGTGAGCGTTATCTGTGAGGTCTTGATAATTGTCTTCAGGATGAGAGTCCAAAGTAACATCTTTATCTGACTGCATTGTTTCTCTGAGAGACTTGTCATTTGGAAATGAGATCTGATGCATGTCCTGCATATGCCCTGTTTTAATCTGCTCTTTCTGTTCTTTACTGTGAATATCAAGTAGATCATGAGTTTCTGCAGCCCTAGACAAAATGATGTGTTGATGCTCTTCCCCATCAGTATTAAACATTTCTTGTGGCGATGAAACAGCAACTTGCTCAATGCAATACACAGCTTGAGCATTTTGCACGCTGCTCCCTTTTTCTGTGGTTCTTTCTGGTGATTCACTGAGCTGTTCACTTTGAACATTTTTGACTGGCTGCAATATTTCAGTTTTCTCATTCATTGCATTCTTTTCATTTTCACTGAACACGTTTCTGGAAAGTGCCTCAGGACATTCTGTAATATAATCTCTCTCTTTTTCAGCTGCTTCAAGCATTGTTTGGTTCTGTTCAGGCTCGGTCTCCTGTTCAAAAGCTTTCTTGAAAGTATCCCCATCCCCACTTTCGGGTTCTGTATGTTCACAGCTGCTGTTCAGTTCTGCATGCAATTCGGCTGGGGGAGGACCTGCATGTGGTTCAGGCAATGATGTGCTTTCCTGTAAATTTCCATCCTGCAGCTCTCTGTATTCATCATGATCTCTGCTGTGGTGTTTGAGTAGTTCCCTATCTGTAATCTGCATGCAACATGATGTGTCACTGTCCTCTTGATCAACAATGGGTGATAGCTGCATGCCTGCAGCCATGCAAAAAGAAGTGCTTATATTTGCATCGTTGGTCTGAGAAGAGTCACTTTCTGTTTTATCCAACACAATTCCCATTAAAGCTTCCTGGTCCTGTGCTACTGCCTCTGTTGTTTTTTCACCAAGTTCATTCATACTTGCATTGAAGTCAACCTCTGTTATAGGTTGACCTATATCTTTTGCATTACCCCTGCCTTTATTTCTACGACTGGATCCTAGTTTTCTTCTGCTGTGGAAATCCTTTTTTGTCTGTTCTTCTCCATGCTCAGAGGACTCCAGAAGATGGGAACCTGATGAAACATTTTCTGACTGCAAGTTTGACATAGCAAATTTGTTTTCCTCCATTTGAAGGACGAGTCCCTCATTGTTCTGATTAACTATATGATCAGTGTTGGGTTGTACGTCCTGCTGGATTGTTTCTTCATTTTTCACAACTGGAGCTGCTGAGATGAGTTCTTTTGAAGGGCAGGCTTCCTGTGTTGATGGAATATTATTAATACGGTTCACGTTGATCTCAGATTCTTCATTTTTATCAGTAACAGCTCTGGAAAGAATGTCAACATTCTCTGTAGCATCATCTGCAAACGTTTTATCTGAATCAGTTTGCACACTGTCTTGAATTTGTATTGAATGAACTTCTTCATGCACATTTTCTGAAACAGCATTTCTGGGGTCTCCATGAAAAACATTTTGTTTTGCCTCATCTGAAGCCGAAACATCAGATTTTCTGTCATCTGCATCTTCATGAAGATTTTCATTGTCCAGAGTTAAACTTTGCACATCTTCATCAGGATGATTTGTTGGCACTGAGGTGCTCTGATCATAAGAAATAACTGGGTGAATTAAAGACATGGAGCTGTCATGTGAAACAGACAAGATAATTTCATGCTTAGTTTCTTCTCTCTGTTCTTGCTCTACTGTCGTAGTTTCTAGTGACATTATAGGCATTTCAAAAGTTTTATCACAGCTTGTATTTTCCAAAACTTCCTCTTGAGATTCTTTACCCTGTTGTCTTCCCTTTTTTCTCCGGCTGGACCCCAGCTTTCTTCTGTTCCCATGTAAGCCAGCATCAGTTTGCTCATCTGTGGTCAGAGAATTATCCTGATATTTGGTCTCTTTAGGATTTTGCATAGTACTCTCCACAAGAATCTGGCTCAGAGTACTGTTGACTAGGCTGCTGATCGATGTTTCCTTTGAATCAAAAATGTGCTCATCCTTACTTGTCTGATCTAAAGCCTCCAAATTTCCTTGTGTTGTGAAACACAGGTTTTGTTGCCCTTCAGCAGGTAGAAGTTTCTCTTTGGTATTAGAATAAGCATAATTCTCTGTGGTGAGATCTGACTGGCCATGGTTGATGATTTCAGCTTGGTCAATCGTATTTCCCAATTCACTCTCTGGATATGTGAAAATATCATGTGCAACAGTTTCAGATGTGTAATCCTTTTGCAGACATACTTCTATGTCTGCTGGCAAGTTCTCATGTTCCTCAGCTTGTTTTTCAACATCATCTGAACATCCTGGACCCGCAACTTTACTCTGAAGAGTCTGATCATTGCTTTCTTGTACATCAGATTTATCCAATAAAGTGTCTTCTTCTGATTTATGAGATAACTTAACATTACCTGTTTCTGATTCATCTTGAACTTCTGAGTGGCTTTCTTGAATTAAACTCTTTAAGTCAGTTTCAGAGTAGTTGTTTAACAGTGAGCTTTTAACATCAGATGAATTGCCAGGAGCAACCCCTGAGCTGTCAGGTGACAAAAGGTCTTGCTCTAATTCCTCACATGCCATTTTTGTTTCAGATATGCTCAGGTTTTCATCCCCCCATGTATTTCCTTTATCCTCTTCTCTAGACTCTTTATCTTGGTGTCTTTCTTTAATTTTTCGACTGGAACCCAGTTTTTGTCTGTTGCTAGCGTTATAAATGCCCTTGTTCAATTGTTCATCAACATTCTGAGAAGATTCATGAGACTGGGAGTCAAAAGAAACCATATCTGTTTGAGCAGAGCGGTTCTCTTTCATTTCACAAAGTCCTTCCTTTCCAGGATTAACTACAAAACCAGGATTAGGTTTTGTATCATCAGATACTCTCCCTTCGAACTCACTCATCTCATATGGAACAGAGTTTGTTTTTTCTAAGTCAATGACATGTGGTTTATTGCTATCAAACACTCCAGAATCTTCATTTTTCACATCTAAGTTCTCTGTGTAAGTTTTCTTTGCAGAATTTGCTTCCTCTTTTGTTGCAGAATCGTTAGTTGCTTTCACAGTGAGCTCAGACATTCCAGTTTGATCAGACAGGTTTTCGGGGATAACTTCCTCATTTTCTGAAACATCACCAACAACAGTTTCAGAATATTCAGTGTGAAAACTATCTTGCATCTGTGTTGGGTGAAACTCGATTTTCTCCACTTCCCTAAGAGCATCCTCTGGTTCAGCATCTCTGGTGTCTTCGCTGTGAACTGTGTCACACTGACCCTCCTCTTGATGTGGAACATTCATTGATTTCTCGATCATTTCAACTTCTGTCTCCAACTTTCTTTCACCTTTGTCTACAAAATGTTCATTTTTAAGGATTAAAATCTGCGGGTTTGTATCAGGGTCATTTTTTAACACAGAGATCTGATTCTCAGAAGAAAGAACGTGTGGTGATACCGAAGACAAGTCTTTTGAAAGAGACAGGATAATTTTATGTTCAATATCTTCACTCAGCTCTTCAAGCTCTGATCCCCTTGTTTCTACTGATATTGTTGAGGGCTGGGGAGTTTCATCGCTTCTGTGATTTTCAAAAATTTCCTGCTTGGATTCTTGGAAACCTGGTCTTCCCTTGTTTCTACGACTGGACCCCAGTTTTCTTCTGTGCTCATTGAAGCTGAAGCCATCATTTGTTGTTTCATTTGTGCTGACAGAACTGTCCTGAACATTATAGCTGAGTTCACTACCTTCTTCAAGGGTCCCACCTTCATCCGTGTAACCAAGGGTGGTGTTTACTCCAATTGGGCCACTAATTGATGTTTCATTTGAGTCATACAGGTGGTCATCCTTACTTGTCTGATTTAAAGCCTCTGGATTTCTTTCAGTTGTGGAACACAAGTTTTGTTGGACTTCAGCAGGTACTAGTTCCTGTTCTGTACCAGAATCCGCTGTATGTTTCAATGTGAGCTCTGAATGAATTTTACTGCTGATTTCAGCTTGGTCAGTCACTCCTTTCAAAGCAGTTTCTGGATATTTAGGAACACCATGTGCCACAGGTGTGTAATCCATTTCCAGATTTCCTTCTGTGTTTGTTGGAAGATCCTCATTTTCCTGAGTAAGTTTTGCAGCCTTATCTGAAAGCTCACCACCAATTACTTTATTCTGAAGAGCCCTGTCTTTACACTGCAGAAAGTCAGATTTATCCAATAAAGAAACTTCCTCAGAATTATCAGATAAATCCAATCCATCATGATCACCTGGCTTACTTTTTTGAATTAAGCTTTTCAGATCAGCCTCAGGATGGTTGTTTCCCATAGAGCTTTGAAATTCAGATGAATGCCCAGGAGCAAACATTGAGCTGTGAGTGTGAACATCAGGTGTCACAGTTTCAGATGGTGAATCCATTTGCAGACTTCTTTCTATGTCTGTTGGTGTGTTGCCATGTTCATGAGCTTTTACTACAGCATTATCTGAATGTTCAGGGCTCATGACTTCTTCATTCTGAAGCGTCTTGTCTTTACTCTGCTTTTGATTCTCTGGACAATTTACAATTCCTTGAATTAAACTGTCCAGTTCAACCTCAGGATGGTTCTTTTGTATTGGGTCTTGAACTTCAGATGAATCACAACAAGCAAACATTGAAAATGAGTTGTCATTAGAAACCAATAAGGTTGCATCCTGCTCCATGTCTTGACTTTTTTCTTCATGGCTGATTGCCTCTGTATCTAATGAGATCTGTGTTGTTCTGTGGGTTTCATCTACTTCATCTACAGTGGTCTTTTCATTGACCTCATCTTTAAATTCGTTAACTTGTCTTCTTGCTTTACCTTTACGACTGGATCCCAATTTTCGTCTGCTGGCACTGCTGGAGAAGTCTGTGTTAATTTGCTCTTCTGTGCTCTCAGACGATTCCTGAAGCTTGGGATCCAAAGAAATTGTTTCGATTTGAAAGTTTGACAAAACAGGTTTGTTTTCCTCCATTTCACAGAACATTCCTCCCTTCTCCTGGTGAGATATTTGATCAACATTGGGTTTTGTGTCATCCTGTTCTATTTCTCCACTTTTCAGATCTAGAGTCTCTGAGATCATTTCTTCTATAGGACATTCTTCCAGTTTTTCTGTCATATCATCATTACCTTTTACTGTAAACTGAGACCTTTCATTTTGTTCAGTCAGGTTTTCAGACATAATGCCAAATGATTTATGAATATTAGTTGAAGTTTCAGAATAATATCCCATTTGAAGACTCTCTTGCATTGTTATTGAATGAACTTCTTCTGGGTGTCCCACCATAATGTCCTCTAAACCAGCATCTCTAGTATCTTCAGCTTTATATTGACTCGATGATAAATCCTCTGATTGTTTCCCATCTTGAACCAAAACATTAAAATGTCTTTTATCTACATCCTCTTGATGATTTTCACATTTGATAATGAAACCTTCCAAGTTTTTGCCGGGCCCTTCTGTTACCTCAGAGGTTTGATCCTCAGAAGAAAGAACATGTGACATGGAGGTGCTATGTGACCAAAACATTTCCTCCTCACTGGCTTTACTTAGTTCTTCCTGCTCAGGCATCTTTACTTTCAACAACACTGGTGATGTATCAGTGGCTTTTCCTCCTCCATTATTTTCTGAAACTTCCTGTTTGGATTCTTTAACATCTTGTCTTCCTTTTTTTCTACGACTAGAACCAAGTTTTCTTTTGTTCCCTTTGAAGCTAAAGTCAGCATCAATTTGCTCATTTGTGGTCAGAGAAGTGTCCTGAAGATCAGTGTCAGTAGGGTTGGGTTCACTGCCTCCTGTATTCATCTGACCAAGGTTAGTGGTTATTCCAAGTAGACTGCTGATCAAAGTTTTCTTTGAATCATAGAGGTGGCCATCCTGATTTGTCTGATCTAAAGCCTCCACATTTCCTTCTGCTATGAAACACGTGTTTTGTTGATCTTCAATAAGCATAAGTTCGTGTTTGGTAGCAGAATCCTCTGTACTTTTCACAGTGAGCTCTGAATGAATATTGCTGGTGACTTTAGCTTGGTCAATCAAGCCTCCCAAAACTGTTTCTGGATATTTAGGAATATCATGTGCCACGATCTCAGATTTGTAATCCAATTCCAGATTTCCTTCTAAGTCTTTTAATGGGTCCTCATTTTCCTGATCTTGTTTTACAGTATCATCTGAATGTTCATCATCCATTTCTTTATGTCCTGCAACAGCATCTAAATTGTTCTCAAATTCACCCATGGCTCGCCGAGAGACATCCATTGCATTTTCAGTGTCTAGCTTGCTTTCATTTTGATTTTTCAGAAAATTTTCACTGTTCAAACTTATATCCTCCATATCAGTTGGAGAGTATTTTGTTGGCACACAGCTCAGCTCCTCAAAAGATTGATCAATTGGAGAATTTGGAAACGATGAGTTATTTGAAACTGAAGTGGTAGTCCTGGGTTCACCGTCTGCAGTTATTTCTTCCTGCATTAACATTGTTGGTCTCTCGTGTATTTCATCATCTCTTGTACTTTCTAAAACTTCCTGTCTAGGTATTTCACCCTGTTGTCTTCCTTTTTCTTTCCGGCTTGACCCCAGTTTTCTTCTGCTCCCGCTGAAGCCAGGGTCAGTTCGTTCATTTGTGCTCAGAGAAATGTCCTGAAGTTCAGGGTCAGAAGGATCGTGTTTGGTATTTTCCACAAAGACTCCAGCTTTCTCCACCTGACCAGCAACAGTGTAATCTATTTGCTGAGGTTCTGATTCTTGTAGTGCCACAGGTTCTTGACCTTTTCTCATATCAACATCTGAATCAGGGACTTCCTTAGTCTGAAGACTCCCTGATTTACTCTTATGAGTGTCAGAATGACGCCCCAAAGTCTCTCCCCATGATTTATCAGATAAATCCATATTGATGTCTGTTTCTGAGTTTTCCTGACTTTCTGGAATATTTACACTTCCTGGAATCAAACTCTCTGGATCCTCTAAGGAATGGCCAGAAGCTAAGACTGAAAGAATTGGGCTGTCATATGACACTGGCCAAATGTCTAGCTTCAGTTCTTCTTGGCTACTTATCTCAGTATCTAAAATCTGTGTGGTTTCTTCATCACTGGTCTTTTCTTTAACCTCTTCTTTAGAGTCTTTATCTTGTTTTCCCCCACTTTTATGGCCAGATCTCAGTTTCTCTCTGTTGGATTGCTCATCTACAATCCCAGAGGTTTCTTGAGGCTGTGAGTCAAACAAAACAGGGTTTTCCTCTCCTATTTCATAGAGTCCTTTCTCCTGGTGATACATTTGGTCTGCAGCAAGTTTTATATCATCCTCTACTCCTATTGTAGACTCATAAACCTGAGTAGGAGTAGAGTTTGACTTTTCCAAGTTACTGATTTGTGAAGAATTTGCATCACATAAATCATAACTTTCATTTTTCTGTTCTACTCTGTGCGTATATTCCAAGATGTTTTTCTCTGTTTGATGCTCTTGCTGTTTGGTGGTAACATTATCAGTGCTTTTCCCAGCAGACTCAGACATTTCAGGTCGGTCATTCAGGTTTTCAGAAATGCTTTCAAAATGTTCTGCAACATAACCTAGAATAATTTCAGATGACTGTTGAATTTGCAGGATTTCTTGCAGATTTGTTGGATCATCCTCTGAAAGAGAATCTATGGGCTCCTCACTGTGAAGAATGTCAGAGTGATCCACCTCATGCTGGGATACATGACAGTTTTCAGACATTTCATCCAAATTATTTAAAGAATTTATTTTGTCTTGACCTTTTTCAAGACTTTCACTTGTTAATATCAAACTACATGTGTCTGGCTCAGGATATTCAGAAGAAAGATCATGTGGTGGTAGCAAACAGACTGAGCCTCTATTTGAAAGAGACAAGATTGTGTCAGCAGTAGTGACATCACTCACTACTTCATTCCCTCTCTCCTGTATTTCTGACAATACAGTTGGTGTTTCAAGAGATTCATTGTTCAGAGTATTTTCTAAAATGTCCTCTTCAGAGTCTTTAACGTGTCTTCCTTTATTTTTACGACTAGAACCGAATTTTCTTTTAGTAGCACCAGAGCTGAAGGCCGCCTTGGTATGGTCATCCGTGGTCAGAGAGCTGTTGTGAAGCCGAGTCTCTGTAGCAGCCTTAAAGACTGATGGAAGAGTTTGTGTTTTATCCTCCACAAGACTGCCACTCTGATCCATCTGGTCCAAAGAAGTTTCTTTTGATGCATTCAAAACATCCTGTTTGACTGCAGTGCTTTTCACCAGAAACAAACTTTGGTAACTATCAGATTCAGATTTCTGGTTTTCAAAGTAAGCACTGTAATCTTTGTGGTCATACAGTAGATCTTCAGTGGCGTTACCCTTTTCATGCTCGACTTGCTCTTGTGTCAACTGTTTGTCTTCAACCTCCTGTGAAAGCTTGGCATCTCTGACTTTAGGTGTACAGTGTTTATCATCTTTACTTGCAGGCAACTCCTCTGTTTGAAATAAAAATGTTTCTTGTTTGACACCATCATTAATTTTGACGTTTTCTCTGAAGGCGTTATCTGCAGTAATCTGAGGCGTGATAGATGTATTAACACGTGACTCACATGCTGAAAAGTTGCCCTGTGAACGCCCATCTTGTCTGAACAAGCCTGAGTCATCTAGTTTGCTGCTGTTTAATTCAGCCACAGAACACAGATTAAAATCTTCTGCCTGTTTGCTGATCATCTGTTGATCTGATGCAGAATCACTTACACTGGTTAGCTCAGGGAGACGGTCATGCAGATTTTCATTGACTTCCTCACTTTGAAGAGTGTTGCTACTCTCAATGACTTCCAGCTTGGTCTCATCTTTAAAAAGTTGCATACTGACTTCTTTGGAGTCTGAAATGTGTTGGACTTCTTCTGGGCATGATATGCCAGTTTTATCTTCAGAGTACTCATCTGTAGCGGCAGAGACCAAGAAGGCAGCTTGTGGCGCAGTCATGTCACGCTCACTCTCTTGAGCTACTTCTTCCTGCACTTTAGGCTGCTTTGTTGCAGACGCATGTGTTTCTGGATGTTCATTACCCCTGGCCTCATCCTGAACACTCTCTCTAGATTCAACATCTGGCTGTGTTTTTTCATTTACACGCTGATTCCCTTTACTTCTTCGACTAGTCGCCAACTTTCTTCTGTTCATTCTGATTTCACGTGTTGCTGGATGCTGTGTTTCAGCTTTTAAACTGTCAGTGTTAGAGAACACAGTTATTGATTTGACAATTTTCTAGGACCTGATTTTAAGCTACAAACATTCAGTCTTTGACACTCAATATAAAATATTTTATCTCCCTTGTTGGTCTGAATTTACCTCACTTTAAAAAAAAAAAAAAAAGTGCCTGAAGCAGAAAAGGTTGTGCGACGCATTAAGGAAATCATGCTATACAAGTATACACAAGCAGAGAAAACTTATGAAGCGATTGTTTCTTGAAAATATACCAGGTGAAGTTCAGAAACTTGGCAAATTCAATAAACAAAAAGCTTATACAAAGCACCGAGAGCACACAAACAGCAGCAACAATCAAGTGAACAAGTCTAGCAATTGACATTTAGTTAATTTGTGACCATTTAAAAACAAAATTACTTTTCTTACCTCCAAAATCTAGCACATCTGTCGACTCATATCAAACTAACTCGTAAAGTCGACTCATCTGCTCTGCTCAATAGGAGCAGCACTTCACTCTTCAGGGGAGTGTTTCCTAACTAAAGCTGTTTGACAGCTTCCTGTGTGGGCTATACTTGCCATCTTAATCATTGACAGTTAACTTCCTGCATGAATAAAGTATATTTTTTCCATCTTCATTTTAAACTGATTTATATATATAAAAAATTAACTGACATGCCAACTTGGAAAAAAAACATTTATTGAACAAGTTGTTTAACTGCATTGTCACAAATTGTTGGAGTTGAGAGTCAAGATAATCAGAGTAAATACCGTCTTTTGTGACGAACATACAGTCGGTAAAATACAGAATTACAGGTTGTTTTTAAGGGACATCTTCCTAATAACAGCACCAGTATCTGTTAAGTCCCTGCATCTCACAGTGACTCCATAAAAGTAGAAACAGCCATGAATAAAACAAAAATCACAAAATGTTTTCTGCTAAACTAAAGGCAGTATTTAGTTTCAAAACATGCAGGACGAGACAAATTCTTCCATGTGAATATTTATACCCTCCAAAAAAAGAGAACTAAAAAAGAAAATAAAAAAAAATGTCTTGACAGCTGACAAAATGAGAAACATCCTGTCCTTTGTTGTACTTTTAACGGGTAGAACGAGCCACAAGATGGCAAGCAGCACAGGGTGCTTTAAAGTTTCAAACAAAATCTAAAATAAAAGTGGCACTATAAAAACGTTCCTCTTCACAAGCTTTGTATGAGCTTGAAGAGCAATCCAGGATCTTCACTTCCTTTCGTGAGACCTGGAACGACTGTAACACAAATCAACCGGTAAACAATTTGCATTTATAATAAGAAGCTTAGGTTCAATATAAATTTGATGTTTTGGCATGGGCCCTACCTCCTTGATCGGGAGAAGGATCGTGAACGCTTACGAGTCTTATCTCTGGACAAAGACCGATATCTGCGTCTGTCTCTTGACAGAGACCTGAAAGTAAAGTGAAAAAATAAAAAGAAATTGTCATTCACCACAGATAAGTACTGCAATTTGAAATGCAATGATTCTTAATCTTACCTGCTACGACTGCGGCTCAAGCTCCTCCTCTTCGGTGATCTAAGGTGTGCATTATTGAAAATATTGAAACCAAGTTAGGGAAGAGTAACTATGTTTCATGTCAATAATGAACCCTTTGGTTAATGGCTCCCTGAGAGCCATGGTATATATAGAAATGTGATTACATGTTACTCTTCGCTTGTTAAGAAGATAAGCTGCATTCATGAACTGCAGCAAGACCAGCTCATTCAATCCAATGATGGAGTCAGATTTCAGGGCTCGAAATAAAGGCTTGCTTTTGGTAAACAGGTTTGTCATTAGTGGACTTTCGGATTGAAATATTAATGTGTGTGCAAAGGTTATGAGGCTGAAACGAATAAAATATCAAGTGTAAAAGGCTTCAAAGTTTAGCAAAGCAGATCCAACTCAAGATGCCTTGATGTCGAGCCTTTAACATACACCCAGCAATTTTTGCAAGAGAAAGTTTAAAGACTTTTGGTCCAGCCAGTTGCGCTTTAAGCTTTCCACTGAGTTTCCTCTACAGAATACAACTCATGAAACATAATTGTCAACCAGTTTTAAAAGCTAGATTAAAAAGAATTTATAAAAAAAAAAAAAAAAAAAAAAACTACAAAGAGCAGGATAAAAGCAACTTACTATTTTGGGGGGTTTGGACAAGATAGAAATGAAGCAAGGAAGCCAGACTGATGGTGAGGGAGGTCGAATTGCAGACAGGAATTGCCACATGATGCAAATGTTGCAGATATGAAGTTGCTTGGTGGCTGGTTGGAAGGGGGCGGGGAGTAGTTGTAGATTTTTCCTGCTTTATTTTGGGGGGGGAGTGGGGTTGAAGATTAGAGACTGATGTAACCCAACGGCTGTTCCCGTTGATACAGCAGATGTGTGGAGACTAGAAAGTGTAAAGACGCTGATTGGTTGATAATTTGAAGCAGACCGCTGTTGATTGGATAAAAGTCGGAGGAAGTAGAGAAGGATGCTGGGAACTGCATGCTCAGGAACCAAAAGGTTGGTGGGACCTGATGGCTGGCGGTGGCGCCTGGGTCATGTGACAACACCAGGCTCGCTGGTCAGCCGTCACATGATGCTGAAAGAAGACTAGTTGCCTGACTCAGATGGTGAGAAGCGTGGTGGTGGCTCTGCAATGGGGTTCAGTTTTATTAATAAATGGAAACTGAACTCAGAAAAAAAATAAAAGAAATTACACCTTCAGAAACTTATTTTAAAATTATGGATTAAAAAAAAAAGTTTGATAAAGTAATAAAACACCCCATACAGTAAAAATGGTCAACCAGACACCTCAATAATACTTACTGAACTTCAATGAAAATTGTCCACTCATAAAAACTGCTTTCAAATTTTGATTTTTGAGCAAAAGTGATTCAGAATCTGTGCAATAAATCTGTAAACATGGCCATGATCACAAAACATTTAAAAGTGAAAACCTGAGTGATTAAAGTGTTGAGAAGAAAGCTTTGATGCAACCAGGAGAGGTTGCAACAGAGCAACCTCAGATATTTAACCTGTGAAAAGGTTAAATACCTTTCAACATCTAGTTGCAAAGGTATTCACATACTCTAACTATGCTGGTGAAGATTCTCAGTTATGACATGACCATCCTAAATACTTAAGAAAAAACAAAGGGACTTCTGTTGTTTCCTGGAGACTTTTCCCCTCTAAACCAAAAGGATTCTTCAGTTTTGAATATGACTGGAAGCAAGAGGCATAGAAGTTGTAGTCAGAGCGACAAAAACTTCTAAACCTGTTTAAGAAATCCAGTTTGTAGTTTGAGTCAAATGGTTCTGTTTAACATATCAAACAAACAGGTCCTCTGGTCAGACAATATCAAAACCAAACTTTATGTCCTACAGCGCAGTAAAAGGCCAACACAGCACAACTAAGGTGGTGGCAGAATTTTAGATTTGAGTCAAAGCAAAGACCTAAATTCAATTGGGTCCTAAGACTTGAAATTTTCCTTCTACAAAAAGATCTGCATCCACAATCTGACTGAACTGCAGCCACTTCCACAAAACTATGGAAAGCCACTATCTACCCTAAAAATAAAAACCCACTCTCCCACGCCCCAAAAAAAGAAAACATGGACTGTTGCATGAATGTGAAAAACGTTCAATAGGTTTGAGTTCTTTTGCAAGGCACTAAATACATTAGATAAAGACCTGTTTCCATACAGCCTCTAAGGAAAAAGGCTCAACCTGCATTAGACAGTCAAAATGAACAACACTGAGCAAACCCTCTTCTTCAGAGCCAATATGGATTCAAAGCCTCTTTGTAGGTTTTATTACACTTTTAAATGAATAAAAAAAAAAATACTTGTGAAAATGGCCACAGACTTATGACAAATTACCATAGCCTTTATGCTCATCGAAATGCTAGGCCTTGTTTTGTGTTAATAATGTAATCTTGAGGACTAAGTTTTTTTTTCCTTTTTTAAACAATTAACCTTGAGGTGAGTCACATTTTATGGGATAATTGTTTCCAAAACCAAGATTTAGGAGTTTTAAACTGGTTCTCCCAAAGGAATTGAGGTGAGCCAAGTTTTTATTTAAGATGTGAAAATGAAAAAAAAGAAAGAAAAATAAAAGGTTTAAATTAATATGCATACCTGCGTCTGACTGGAGGACTACGTCTCCTAAAATCATCTCGGGGACGTCTGCTCCACGAAGGAGGAGGACCGCGGCTCCTTGAGCGCTTCTCCCCAGTTGACAGCTCAACACGCACACGGCAGCCACACATGGTTCTGCACAGAATGAGTTAGCACACATTTCTTTATCTATTTAAATCTAGGAGATTCTTGACTAGACATTAAAAAGGATGTTTAGCAATATTTTTCTTGCCATAATGATGGTAGATACATTTTCTGTTTGTATAATTCATGGATTGAAAGGGATTCAATATTCAAAACAGGTTAAAAAATTATTGGTGTTTTACTAACACTTTGGCTTCATGTTTTTCCCACAGGGAGTAGCATTCACAACAATGGACATTACCTGCCATCCAGTTCTCTTACAGCATCAGACGCATCTCTAGGATCTTCAAACTCTACAAAAGCAAAACCTGGAGGATTCCTGGCCACCCAAACACTTCTTAAAGGGCCGTAATATCCAAAAGCTCGTTCTAATTCTGTCTTATTCCCATTGTTTCCTAGATTTCCCACATAAACCTTGCAGTCAAGAGGACAGTCTCGATGAAAAGCAGGATCTGGGAGAAACAGAGAGAAAATATTATTGCACAAAGTTTGTTTCATCTTTAGCATTTAATGTAATGGAAGAATTCAAATACTGAAACAGGGGTGTTTTAGTATTTGATGTCAAAAGGCAGATTTATAATTAGTAACTAGGTTTAGTATGGGTGTGTCACATTCAAGCATGAAACGTGTCAAAAGTAAGACGCAAAAGTAAAATCACACAACGGACATAAAACAAAAACAAAAAATGCCTTTATTCTGAAAACATATTCTTGATATTACAGTAGAACTTTCACAAAGGTTGTTATAATTTCAATGATAATTTATTTTTTCTTCCTTGCAATACAAATAAACTTGCATGAGACAGAAGTTCTGCCAAAACTATTTTTTTTAATTTTCACATGAAAACTATTGAAAAAAAAATCACATTAAAACAGTGATTATATTAAAATGATACCCTGATAACAGCAAGACTGCTTAAATTTAAAGATAACACGCCAAAGACTCTTTCTTTCCAGAAAAATTTTTTTTTTTACATATGACAACTAAAAATGAATAAATATCATACCTCCCATGTTAACAATCAGCTTCTTAGTGCCCTATGACAAGATGATTCTGAAAGGAGAGAAATTGTTAATCTCACATTTGAGGTTTATTCAACTACATTTGCTTCAATCGCAGGAGATAAAATGAAAAGAAAAAACACATTCAAAGGACATGAGAGTGAAGGAGGGGATAGACTTGTTCCTGTAACCTTATCTAAGAATCATAATAAAATAACAAAACAAAAGCAAATAAAAATCTGCTATCCAGGAGCAGACTAAGTGTGGCAATGTTTTTAAATGTCTGGGAGAGAAATCAAACCCCTGGATTTAGACAAAAACAACCACTAGTGTCTCTACTACAGAGCAAAATCAATTTATCCAGCTGGAATATCCAAACCAAAATCTTTGATCGATGATAACGTTAGCTGCACAAGTGCAAGCAGAATGAATGAAGCAACTCGCCTTCATGAGCGTGTGCGTTCATGAACCCTCATAATCAAACCACGAGATTTAAAATACAAAGTCTAAACGCTCTTTTAAAATGACAATGCTTTTTAGATTGAAATAGTCAAAGCACCCATATCGGAATTTCCAAAACCCACTATTTCAACGCTATGCTAAGAGCTAACGTCACATTAGCATTTGTCACAGTGAGACGAATATAATTACCATAACCCATTGAGGAGTCCAAACATTGTTCTATGAAACATTGTGGAGATAAACAAGAGGATGCGGATGTTGGGAAAATAATAAACTTACCTTTTTATTCAACTAAAACGTCAGAAAATATTTACTGCGGATGTATCACCACCCCTTTACAACAAGAGGCTGCTATTAGCCTGTTAGCAGGAGCAGCGCCGCAGAAGAACCAGCTCCCCTTCTTCTCTGCGTGATTGGTGAATGTACAGCAAAAAGTATACTGCCACCTACCGTTCGACTGTGAAAAATCCATACATTCAAACACAGTGCCTTTCAAAACGGCTTCACGTTCCTTGATTTTTTTTCCATATAATAACAGTCAGTATATCTTACTGTGATTTAAATTGGTAGAGCAAGATAATGTATCACATAAAATAGATAATTCTCCTATAATGTTACAAATGAAAATGTGAAAAGTATAGTCTGCATCCATATTCAACCCCCTTTACTATCATAAATAAAATCTAGTGCAACCATCTGCCAGAATAACTTCACTAATTGGTGAATGATGCCCAGATAAAGTGAAAGCCAGGGAAAGAAAAGATGTGCAGAGAAGTCAAGAGAAACATGGCAACTCTGGAGCTGAAGGGATCTACAGCTATGGCATTATTGATTTTTCTTTGTTTCATTTTTCCTTCTCTTTTTTTCTTCTTTTCTTCTACCAAAAAGTTCCCTGTTGGAAAGATAATACTCCACAGCTAAGATTTAATGTATCTTGTAAAGTGCATGACTAAATGAAAGATAGTCATCAACAGCTAAAGGTTGGCTCACTGTAAATGAGGTAAAGAACTTTCTAAATTAGGGCTTTGTAACATTTTCTATGTTTGAAAGCAATGCTTTATGAGAAACTGTCACGAGAAAACCTTGTGAAAATTTTCTTTAACACATTTGGCAGTACATTGTGTCTTGTAAAAATAAGATCGGCTTTTTCCTGCTTAACTCATCTCCTTTTCTTCAGTGTCAAACTGACATTTGCAAGCGCAGTAGAAAAGTCAGACTGTACTGCAGTGTGTTACTTCACAAATTTCTCCCTATGAAGAGCAAAATTGCAAGCCAAAGACACAAAGAAAAAAAAAACAAAATAAAAAGAAAAACAACTACATAAAACCGTATAACTGTCAGAGTTACAACCACAACTGTTGGATAAATGTCTTCATTAAATTTAACATGTTTGAGCACACCAACAATTTTATTTTTTCAGAGTTTTTTGAAAAACCCTAAACTGTCCAATGAATAATCCAGTAAATGTTTAATAAGCTTATTTTGTGCCCTTTTTATGCTTTCCTTAAGTAAGCTGACCCTAAAGCCAAGAAAGTTCATTTTGGTCACAAATAAAAAGCTTTTAAAAATCTCAATTTGTGTGAAGATTTATGCAATTTACATCTGAGTTTTCTTCAGTTGTCTTATGTACTTCTTTGAACAAGAGATAATAAAGCGTTGGCTGTATTCCTGAAAAATAACAACTTGTTCTTTCACTACAGTCCAAATTATGAGTCTCAAACCATCTACTTCCACTTTATTAGCTGGCAGTACTCACTGCATGCCATCATTTTCATAGAGTGCGCACACCACAGGGAGGCGCCCATTCCCATAACCTGGCAAATTATAAAGGAATAGAGAACTTGTTCAGCTCAGGTGGCAGCTATTTGTGCAACCCTGGGCAGAGAGCCATATCACTTTTACTAACCAAAAAAAAGTTAAGCTACCTGAAAAAATGGTCTGGTTTTAACATAATAAGGTAAACCTGTTGAAAAGTGATTGCTGGGTAAGTAACTCAGTTTGCAAGGAGGTGTTATATCCGTAATAAATACTAACAGATCTGAGTAGTGGCATGAGGACTTGTACGTGAGGGAAGTCACATTATGTCATCTGCTACCATGTTGTCAAAAATACATCAAGAGCCAGCAGCAGAAGTATCCAACAGTTCCCCAGACCAGTGAGTGAAGGTGATCCTGCAAAAAAAGATGTCCTGTTGAGATATTCGATAGGATTACCAGTGCTTGACGGAGACTGATGGTGGTGCCGTTTTTGGGATATGGAAAGCTGTATGGTTATATTGTGCAATGGTCTGGCATGTTGAACTTACTCTTTAACATAGTGCAGGACGACATGTATGGATGCCCCCACTTATCCATTGGTTCTGATATCAAGCTACCATCACATGTGTGCCCCACATACCGGATGAATCTACAACATGCCTGAGGCGTGAGCAAATTTTTCAACTCTTGCAAGTGTGTACTAATTGCAGTGGGTTTGCCTGAAAGTGGTTCTTCAAATGAAATTGAACTTAGGGACTCATTCAACCTCAGGTCAGGTGCCTTGCCAGCCACCTGACTTGAAACCCAGTCAGGCTCTGCTTTCTAAAATGTCCTTGGTAAGTATTTGAGTCTTGTGAACTTAGGCCACTGTTTTAATGCACTATGGATTGATTTTAAAGATTCTGGATAACAACTCTCGAAGCTTGGTGATAACCTATGCCTTAGAATATCTAATTTTGGCATGATGCAAACTCCTTGTAAGTCAAATTATATACTCATTGCTGTGTATGGAAATATAATAACTCAGACTCCTCTTCTTGGTACTCAATTTTTCTTTGTCGTGCAGTCTGTTTAAACTGTTGTTATATTAAACCATTCTTTTCAAAGAGGGATTTTTGCATTTACTGCATTATCCTGTGTCTAATAGGCATTATTTGTTTTTCCACCACAAAACTAGTACATTGATAACAGGGGTGTGAAGACTTTTTAAATCAACTATTGGAACTATTTAAAATACATGAATGTTATTTACTCGCAGCTATTAGTTAAAATGTAATTTTTAAAAATGTGTTTCTGCCTGTTGTTTAAGTACATCAAAGAGTTACCAGTAGGAAGGACCAATTTCTAAATACCAGGTATTTAATCTTAATGGTTTGATCTGTTAATATTGTTAGGCTTTTAAACTCACGGGTTAAACTCCTGACAGTCAAGTTGACCCGACAATGATATAACACGGAAAACATCTGCCAGGGTTTTAGTGATTACATAAGAACATCGGTAAGTTAACACACTGCGCTATTGCTCAACAGGACAAAAAAAAAAAACCAACGACCCCTTGGAAGGGTGCAGGTGGGCGGGCAGAAACGGTTTTCACGCTTCCTGTTCAAAGGCACCTTCATGAAAAAGTGTGACACAGTGGAAGGAGAGAGCAACCGACGTTTTTGCTAGATCTATGGTGACACCTCATTCCTCACATGAAAAAGTAAAACACAAGGCAAAGAAAGACGAGTGTCGCGTCATCATGATAGAGGAAACTTGAGTAAAGCTGTTATTTACTCGAAACCAAAAGTCTGATGTGTTCAGTGATTTTTTTCTACTTGATTTATTGGAACAAATTGTCGTTTAAAATGATTTATAAAGCAACTTCCTTCTAACTAAAGTTCTGACACACTGCAAGCTATGTCTTGTATTACCAGTGATAGTGAGAAGATGAGGAAATGACCATAAAGTTCTGTTATTACTCCAAATAAGGAAATGTGTCACGTTATGAACTGAGCATGAGAACATACAGTCAGTTTTCAGTTTACACGTCTACAAAGCTATATATAGCTGTATTTCTTGGAGGTTTCCAGTAAATTGTATTAAGCTGACAGACGCTCCTATCAAATAGTCCATAGTGTGGACATCTCAGCAGGCTAAATACAGATAGAAATCTTGATATACCCTAACTGTACTGCCGTGCAAAGCTTATACTGCAGCTGCACCATGGATGCTTATAACACTTAATCAAAAAGTACAGGCAATTTGTGTGACATCAGGAAATGTGAGGTGCTAAAACGGGATCAGGCTGTCCTGGACTCCAAGTGGAACAGCATGTTTTTTTTTTCTTGCTTTCTGATTTTCTAAATAGAGGTTGAAATAAATCATCTCTCTATAAAATATCTAGGCATATTCAGACAGACCGTATGTTTTTATTCTGAGCTTTATGTGTACACATTCAAATTCAGTTATTTGGCAACAAATGAAAAATTTTCTCTCCAATAGAAAAATGTAAAACACAATTTAATGACGATGACGTATCAGTAAAACATAACTTTTTAATACCTTTTTTTTGTGGTACAACCAGGAGCCTTGGTGCAGTCTTGTGGAGTTTGGTGTCACAGGCCTGTCTAAAATAAGAATCCTAAAAGAGAGGTGTGCATTAATATTCAGCCATCCTGAGTCATCAATTGTGCAATTATAGCTGCAGGTCTTTTGGGTATTTTTCTAACAGCTTTGTAAAACTACCTAATTCATTTGCTTGATTCCTCTCTGAATAGCTTCACTGTTTCTGCTGAAGAAGACTGTCCTCATAGAATGATGGTGCCACTACCATGCTCCAACATGGAAGTGGTGTTTTCAGGTTGATGTGGGGTATGGCAGATAAATAAACTTGTTCTCATTTAACCAGAACACCTTTGTTGTGTTCCCTTGATGGCTTGTGGAAAACAGCAAACTGTACCTCGTCTGACTGCCACTCAACAATTGATTGTTCCTGCTACACAAAGTGTATGACTAATAGTTGTCCTGTAGACGGATTTGTTCATTCATAATTAAGGGCCTCTAAGCTGCTTCTCTGATGAATGCTCCTCTTGCCCAGCCATGTCTTTGTAGGTGTGCAGCTCTGTCACTTTCCACTTTTTGGATGATGGATTAAACAATGCTGGGTGAGATGTTTAAAGCTCCTTTCCTACCTAACCTGGCTTTAACTTCTCCATAACATTACCTGTCTGCTCTGTTCCTTGGTCTTTAAAATGGGGTACAGATTTTGTTGATGTTTTCCAACAAAACTTCTGAGGCCTGCAATTGTTCATTTTGTTTGGGGGTGTCAAGATAAATGGGGCTGAATACAAAAAGCACACTGCATTTTCCCCAAAATTAAAACCATATGCTTTTTTTCCCTTCCATTCCACTGTCACTTGGACATTTTTGGATGTATGTCAAAAAATCCAAATGAAATAAAGTTGGTTTTTATAATGTGACAAAATGTTAAACAGCTATTAACTGTTTTACTAACTTTTAGTGTGAAACACAGTTTTAAACTGAAATGTTGGGTGTCATCTTCAGGTATTAAATTGATTGAAGAGTTTCGTAATTCTCTAAACTAATTATTGTTTTATAAAAAAATGCCAGAGTATTGCTGTCATAAAAAGACAACACGTCATAAATCTTAGAAAATCTTCTGTTGCATAGTCTGAGAAAACAGAATGAAAGCAAACCTATAAATCTCTGCAATATTAGCTTTAAGTTGAGATGAAACATTTCTCCCCTGCCCCCTTTAATTTGTTTTCAACATTTTCTCAGTTATCTATTTTGGATTCTTGGAAGACAGCCATAACAAGCTCTCTTTTCTGGGGGCAAAAGTTCAGGGATAAAAGGAATCGCTTGGGAGATTACTCCCATGTACGTAACATGGACGCCTGGAACACAAACAAAGAGCATTATGCTGCTCAGCTTTATTTCAGTCAGAGCGTGCTGCTCCTCAGACACTCTGTCCACCTTTTTAGCTTTCATATCACCAAAAAAAAATGAGGAGTTAGGACTCAATTTGTTTTCTTAGCACAGATCCTCCCACTGCCATGGGGTCTCCTTGTAGCTGTTTAAATAAAACATCTTTTTTTTTCATACATCCACTCAGGGCAGTGTTTTTCAATCAGATTAGTACAGCACATTCTGTTCTGTTTCACTTCCTGATGACTGTGCACAGCCTCTATCCCTGAATGAACTTACCCTCGTGCTTCTGGTTACAGCAAGGCACTCATTCAAACACATGTATGCTTGCAAACCGCCTGTTAGATTTCAGGACCTTGTACAATGCTTGAGAAATTTGTCAAGCTATTATAATTTTATTAAAGTGACATTGCTTATTTATGACAATTTGCAAACATGTACACAAACATAGTGTAAAAAGCTACAGATGAGGCATACATTTATAGTTATATGTTGTGTGTAAATAAAAAAGACGCTGATTTAATCGGTCATAATTTACTTTGTCTGTGTCCTTCCATGCTTGTGGTCTTCACTATATCGGAAACAAGATCCCCTCAGTGCTCCAGGAAGGAAAAACAACATCTCAAGCCATGTGTTTCTTTTGAAATCTAACCATGCGTGACAGACTGACTCAGGTCACAAAAGTTTATTTGACCTCCTCTTAAATAGTAAGACCGAGGGAGGTGCCAATAAAGCTACTGGGGCAGAGCAGGTCAAGAGTTAGGGCAGAACTCATTTGCCTCAGTTCAGAACAGCATTTCACTGTCTTCAGAATTTTTGCTTCTAATTAAGTGTGCATCTATTTGTAATAGCTGCAAAGAGGTGATGATGTGTGGAGAGGTTGTGGTTGTTTTTCTAGATCACAGGGCCATAGCAGTTCTGTTTCTGTGCTATTTTTTTTCCTTTTTTTTTTTAAACAAAATGTTCTAAAACAAGTGAGTGTGAAAACTGCTTTCTTCTGTTAACCAGATGGTCGGAGGATTACTCAGCTAGTTGACAACATCCCTGTGGGTTTGCAGAATCAGGTTGACATGCGTTATGTCACCTTTGTAATTAACAGGATCATAATGTTCTTCCCAATAGCTCCCTGTTGTCAGCCGGCCGTGTCGTCAACAGTGACACCTGGCTTCAAGACTCAACAACCGGAAACATGCTCTGAACTGTTCAAAGTTCCCATTTCATACTTGTAAGGAGAATTTCTGATTTACTTCTTGATAAGGATATGTTCACAAAAATGAGTCTAACCATTCTGTATTATCTTTTGTAAGGCATTTTATTGTGAATAGATAAATAAATAAAGTTAGTATGGCCACACAAACACCAGAATCATTAAAAACACAAAAGCATCACCAAAAGAAAAATGTTTGATATTTCACACAACTTTATTTAAAATATCTGATTAGTACAAGTTAGCAAAGACATTGTTATGAGCATTAAATAAAACAATATCAAAATAGTTTTTACTCAAACACTCTACGAGGAGAAGTAATAAAGCTACAGAGTCCGAGTGAAAACAATAAAAGCAGAAAATTCTTGGAATTTAAATATATTTCTTCATTATTGTATTACATTTACAAAATTGCATTACATCTGTTGAAAGACATTGGGGCCAAATAATTCCACTGTTATAATAAAAAAAAACCCACAACTATTTAAATTAATGCATATTTGTTTATGTATTAATTTTACAAGATAAACCTAAAAGATGAAGTACTACCATTGACCTACATGAGATCTGCATAATACAATTTAACAACTGCACAACTAATTTCTCACTCCACACATTCTACAAATGTTAAAATTATTCATCAGCACATTTAAGACCACAGTATTAGGACTAGTGCTGAACAACAAGATGAAACAATAAAAAGAGTGTAATAACACATTTATTCAGTAACTTTTGGGGAGAAAAATCTGCACTATTAATTTGTACTTGAGTAATATAAGTAAGTATTATATTAGTAAAATTTCCGAATACTCTACCCACAGTAGGCAACCTCACTGAATGACAAAACAAATCTGATTTAGCCAAAGAATCACCAAACTCAGAAACACACCTACAGAAAATGTTGAAGTGAAACTTCTCATTTTTACACCAGCTTTGTTGTTCAAAAGCCATCTGCTGAACCTGTTGTGCCATTTGAAGGTCAAGAAGACCCAGTAAACACTAGATTTGTCACTAGAAGTACTTTGCTTTACCCTCTCATTACCTACTATACGTGTTAGTTTCATAAGTTTTATATTGACTGGAAATGTTTTGAAAAAGTATTTCTCATACGTTTATGTTTTTTGTAATTAAGTTATGTATTTGTAGTAATGTTTCTTCATTCGGGTATACTATTCACCTCTGAAAACACGTAAAGAACATATATGGTGAAAATAATTATGAGAAGATGAGACTGCTATGCAGTTGAAGCATTTTTACTTATATTTTAGAAGCTGAACATCAGAGATAGTTTTTGCATAAAACACATCAGACTTTTCTTAGAATCTACAGCACATGTTTTCTCTTTCACATGACATAGTCTTTAGGAAAGAGAAATTGGAATAAGAGGTTCAGAAACCCATAATCTATATTTAATCTAGCAAAACACTGACCAGTATAATGATTAGTGTGCTAATAAAACCAAGGAAACCTTGAGACAATCAATGAGGCTTGAAAATGTTTAATATAAAATAACTTGATAAGAACACAATGATTCAGTGTCTTATCACTGAAATAATGGATTTTGATATCGTGACCCTTTCTCTTCCATTTAAACTCAGAAAGAAAATAATCTCCATCCAGGAAAGAAAGCAGGCCCATGATACAAAGGACCTGTATCACATATATTTTAGCTCTTTCTATGGTTCAAGACAGCTAAATCAAAGGATGGTTCAACAGCAGGCCTCTGCAAAACTTTGACATTTGAATCAGTACGATTTTAGTACGAACACATCTATTGCCTCGATATCACTGCGCATGATGCACTGGTCAGATTGGTTTAATATGCTACTTCATAGTTCAATCATGAGAGCTTTTACATCAGCAGTTGGAAATGTTATTTTGTCCATTTCCTTGATAAAACCAGTCGGTACAACCAATCTGTACCGCATCATCCCTGGTTCTCTTTCAGTTGTAGGTTAATAGAATAACGTTATGGTATGTACTGGGGTAGCTCAACACAATTCATTAATTGGGTAGAGATAAAAACATCACTGTTTGACAAGAACAAGTACGTCAAGTTTGTTGTCAAAGAGGTATGACTCAATGCTGGTTGTTTGTATTTGACCACTCCTGCACTGAGAGTCCTACTAGTTGAGTACCTTGTCTCCATGCATGATTGTTTGTCTTGGAACATTTGCAGGTTTTCCAAAGTCCTTACTATTCATTTTGAACATGATAAGATCTATGTTAAGCTTGGTCTTCTTGGGACTTAAGCAAAAAACTAAGCAAATCCAAGTATTTGTCTTCAACAAAAATGGGGCAGGTTGAGCCTCTCGCTTTCATTTTGTGGTTTGCTATTGGATTTGGTGCTCTCTGTGCATGAGTACGTTCCAAAACCAGTTGCATGATGATGTTAATATGTATAATTGAAGGATTAAACATTTTTAAAAATGTATTTTAGGATATTATTGGTTTCATAAGTTTTAAATTGACTGGAAAGACTCGAGATGAACACCCATGGCCTAATTGGTGCATTTCCGGAGAACATGAGTAATTTTATCCATTACGATTATTTACAGTTTAAATACTTCATGTTATTGCTTCATGTTTGTCATTGCTTCAAAAAATATATAGAAAAAGAACCCTTTGACTCACAATGAAAAAAATGTGTCTGAATCAGTAACATGGAAAGTACCTTAACCTACAGTAATGTTGAAGCCTTTCTTACTTTTTCTCATCTAAGTATTAAATAAACCTTTGCATACACCACCAAACTATTTTTTTTTAGTTTTAGGTCATGCTTATAACACCAACTATGGATGCATACTCAAAAACATTTTGATTATGTTTAATAACTAGGAGCGTGCTTTAATTGTCAGTATTTACAGGTGATTCAGTATACTATAAACATCTCAGCTTCCTGGTAGTCTACAAATTAGGCTACCAGGAAACTACAGGAACATTTATGTGTCAGGGGAGATTCCTTAATGTTTGCCTACCATTTTTTACTAAGCAACTGTTACACCTAATGTCACTACTTGATTAAAGACATAATTATATATATATATATATATATATATATATATATATATATATATTATATATATATATATATATATATATATATATATATATATATATATATATATATATATGACATGTAAATGTGATAACTCCATCGTCACCGCTTTTTTGGCAAAGTGTTTTTTGTGCCAAGTTAACATTTCAGATAAGACAAAGTTCTTTGAGTAATTATAAATCAGCTACAAACAGCAATGTTAATTGTCACTTCCACAGTCTAGAAATGGTCTTAATGATCTTTACAACTCCATAAGACACAAATTAATGCAACTGACTGTGAAACTGTCTTGATAAAAATGTTTTGTAAAATGGAAAATTATTCATTATTTTATTATGTCACTTATTGCTTTTAAAACTACAGACTCTGGACATTAAACTTTTCTTTGTCATTATAGCTAACTATCATGAACAGGCGTTACTGATGTCCGATGCATCCTTTTTATTTATTTTTTTTCCATTCATTAAAACTCAAAACGAAAATGAAAAGTTAGACATATCATTTATACCATTTTTGATTGATGTCAGGTTTATAGCATCGTGAAGTACAACACAAACACTTGGATAATGTCTAATAACTTAATTTGACTCTCTGTGTTGTGTTTGATTATAATTAGTATTTATGGGTGAATTATTCACCACTACAGTTATAAAATTTAATTAACATTTACATTTCTTTGATATTCAGTCATGTTGCCAGTCCAAAATCTTGACTTTGGTCTGGTAAGTTACACGTACAATCAAAATTAAATAAATTTTGATTAGGCAAATTTTTCCAGATTACAAGTACTTTTTGAGAATTGAAAACATGTAATCACATACTTGTCATTAAGGCTACATTTCTGAATAAACATTTCTGTATTTTTATTGGTCTGGTGTAATATTCTGATTTTCATTAACCATAATTGGAAAATCATCATAATTAACTGAAATAAAAGCTTTTCTACACATCCATATGTGTGTAATTAGTCTGTACTGTGACTATTTAATAACATTCCAATTTACTGAAGTTTCAAGTACTAGCAAATTGGCTGCTTTAGGATGACTTGACATTTTAAAGTTTTATAATAGGATCACAACAATGACATGGTTTTCTTAATCTTAAGAGATTAAAGGTTGACTTGCAAAACAAGGTAATAAAATATTAAACATTACATTTCTCAACATTACGAAAGGGAAGCAATCTAAACAATGCTTAAATATGCTTATACTGTTGTTTCAACATAAGGGAGATAAGTTAAAAGCATTAGGAAACTGCACATAAAATAAAAGTACATCCAGATTCATAACTGGGTTCACATGCATGATACATTCTTTTACCTCTATAATAATGAAGATACAATAAAGATACAGATTTACTTGACTGCATGAATTGAGTGAAAGCTTTCCTCTCAAGACAAATCAAAGTTTCACATTCTTTCATAGTAACCATACATGGTTTGTCTCCGTACTTTAAGTATCTCTCGCACTGCATAGCCACAAGTGATGTCAGCAGTCATATAAATGTTAGTATGTGCCATAAATTAGAAATGTCAACAATATGGGTCAACAGCACAATCTGATAACAGTAACAAAAAAGAGCATTTGAGAATCTTAAATATAGCATAAGTAAGTAAAGATATTAGATAAAATGAGATACTAACTTTAAGGTAGAGAAAAAGTGTAAAGGTTATCCTTTGATTGTTATAAAATATTCATGCATGTTTCTGACTCTTTGAAGATGGAAAGATAAGGAAACGTCTTTGCATTTGTATCTTCTACAGAAGAATTAAAATTAGTTTTTTATCCATTCTAACACATGGCTTTGTATTTTAATATATCAATCACCTTGCAAAGAAAAAAGTGATGTCAGCTATTAATGACTGTTAGGATGTGCTATACACATATATATCTTCTTCTGTGATGTGTGATTTCAACTCATGAGAAGAACTGAACAAACATATTTTACTTACACTTTATCTGCAACATTTTGTAAAAATGTTGGTCTGAATTTTGCGTTGAGCTCTTGCGCCCCAGTGTTTACGCCCCTGGTAAATGAGGACATTTATTTTGAAGCTCTGGATTCAGCCTATTGCCAGGGAATGTCTGTCACTGTATTTTGGGAACTTAATAGGAACCAAAGTTTTGGCGTCAAGTTGCTGGCTTAATGCGATTGCTTTATTTTCTTTCTTACATAGTAATTTCAATGCATCAATCCCTATAGACCTTAAACAATCAATTAACGCAGTTTTTATTTGCATTTATTGTCTAGCTGATATTCCCAACCCTTAGTTTTTTGGACGCTGCTGCTTGTTTCACCGCTCTGCAGCCTGAAGGCACCAACGCATTGCTGATTTATTTTCTTTAACAACCCCCCCCCCCAAAAAAAAAAAAAAAAAAACTACACATACTAAAACAAACGACGGCAATGTTGACTAAAAATAGCATTTTCTAAAGCGCTTCCTGGCGGAAACAAGGCAGCTAGTACTTTAAAAGCAGGTAGAAAACACGTTGGAAGATAAGACAAAAGGCGGGTATTTTTTTTTTTTTTACCGTCCCTCTCAGACACAGTAATCCGTCAAAGCGAGCGTCTTATCGGGCTCTGAGGTGCGCATTTATTTCGGTTCTTACACATCCCCGTGTGTGAGTGCAGGCAGGCAGGCAGTGTTGTTGATATGTGCTGTCAGCTGAGCAGAGAGAGAGAAAGAGAGAGAGAGAGAGAGAGAGAGAGATAGAGAGAGAGAGAGAGAGAGAGAGAGGACAGTCTGCTGCGGAACAGGCTGTTCCCGGCCTGGCACGGAACGGGTTACAGGTCAGGGTGTCTATTGGAACACAGTGTTCTCATCAGCAGCGGCAGCGGTACAGCTACAGTACAGCCGGAACATTGTGTTACTTTGTGGCTGCTTTCCAAGACCTGCCCGTAATTTTACACTAAACACCCTCCCACAACTCTACACGTTTCTGCTCCCCTCCTCCCCCGCCACACACTTTTTTTCCTACCCCCCCCCCACCCCACCTCTCTCTCACTCTCTCTCTCTCTCTCTCTCTCTCTCTCTCTCTCTCTCTGTCAATTTCTGACTCCGTGCGTCTCTATGTGTCTTTAGTGTCTCCACAGTGTCATTTTGAAGTCAGACAGAGCTGCATGTGGGGGACTACACCGACACAGCCAGTCATCATCAAGTGAGGACAGGAAAAAGAAAGAAAGAAAGCAAGAAAGCAAGAAAGAGGGGAGAGTGGGGTAAAAGAGAGAAAAGAGCCTACCTAAAAACCCACATGGGCAGAACACTTAGTACCCAGCTGGATTTAAGATAAGAAGAAGCGCAGGCTTGAACTGATAGAGGGAGAAGACGCGTTCAACTGCAGCGACCGGGGAACATTTTTATACGTATCATATACAACGACAAGAAAAGGCGGATCACGACGTAATGTAAGTGTATTTTTTTTTCTTCCTTCCTATTTATCAACTCTGTTGCAGGGAAAACTTGGATCAAGAAGTTGATTTCAAGCCGACCGGCTTTTCTGATTCTGGCAGTGAACGGACACTTGTTATGCGCAACGATTTTATTTCAAAACCACGCAAATAAAAACAAAAAAGAAGTGAGGCAAATTTAATGAAATTTAGAGCTATTGCTAGATTGTTCATTTTATTTCTTTATTCTTTTTGCACGCGTCTACGTTTGTGTGGGTCCCAGAGGAGGAGAAGGAGGAGGATGAGAACATCAAGAATCCCGAGAAGGCTTAGATGTCTTTGTCATAAATTACAGGTTTCATGGCTACTTCTTAGAATTATAACATTAACTCCAGTACATTGTGTGCTTCGTTTTTAAAGCCGTGATGCTTATTACAGGGCAGATTGCAAGTTCACCGAGTAACTCTAAATTTATGGCTGTATTAGATTCAAACCAGGTGAAGAGGATAAAAGTAGAGGCACAGTTTTTTCCCCCCACTATTTCTGTCTTTGAAAATAGGTTTATAGTTAATTGAGGTAATACAGATATATAATTATACAGTGTTTATGTCATTTTATTGGCTAAAACTTAAAAAAAAAATAAACTGAGAGGCACACTTAGTCATTAAAAAAAAAAAATCTGTCCACTGTTGCAACATTTCCAAAAAGTGACCTCTGTGAACTTGACTTTCCAAAGCTTTCGTGCTAAATTGTAACAGGTTGGAGCGAGGAAGGGAAACTAGACTCAGACCTTGCTTTGGGATGTTGGTGTACAGGTTTATCGCACACACAGTGTCTCCACTTGTTTAGGTATGAATCAGCAGCTGAGTATGGATGTGAGACAGAATGTACAGATACACTGCGTGCGTCTCTGGATGTGCTCTTTGGCTCATTGTGTTCTCTTCCCGCATTCCTCCGCAGGATATCTTAGTTTTTTGGTACATGAAGTCTATACTTGCCACCTTATCTGTATCGTTAGCCATATTCACACCCTGTTTATTTTTGTGCCTCACACTTGATAATACAGCAGATGGAAACCACAGCAGACGAAAACATCAAAATGGGTGAAATTGGAAACTTTTACTCATGCTGTGGGAAATGTCAGTTATTTAGAGTTGTTGCAGTTGTTTTCTGGTTCAGATTATGCACCGGGATAGCCGAAACGTGAACGTACACCCTCAGTTTGGCAATTTTAAATGGGATGTTTCTGTAGCCCCCCCAAAAAAAGATTTGAAGCTGGATCGTACGTGAGGGGGTCTTCGATTGGCGAACGCTGTCAGGCTTTGCCAGCGGGAACTGTGAATAGAAGGAACATTGTGTTCAGACACAAACACACACACAAAGACCGACACATGCATAAGTTACATCTAAGATGAAATCTATAAAATTTATAAGTCCGTAAAAAGGGCTTTGTGGCTGATGGAGGGAACATTTTGTACTCTTCTTGCAGATAAACACTTTATTTCTAAGAGAGGCACAAAAAGTCAAGGAGCAGAACGATGGGATGCAAGTCATTCAGGTCTTCATGATTTTGACCTGTGGATAGTGGGGAGGGAGGGGGAGAGAAGTTGCACTGGCCAATTTATAAGAATCATTTCAAAATTTGACCAGTGTTTAGAAAGACAATCTCATTGCTGCCTCATCCACCTGTGGTTTAATATTTATATAATAAAATGAATTCAAATTTTTCATTATGAAGGCAATCCCTGCAACAAAAATGTTTTTTTAGAGAGTTGTAAAGCAAATGAGATTCAGAAAATTGTTGCAGCTAATTAAAGCTGCTGTTGAAGTCACCTTGCAGATGTTAGCTGACTGCTGAATTGCAGTCAAGGCGTAGGCCATCCTCCTCCTAATGTTACTACCTGCTGACGTTTTAGCCAGGATTTTTACTTGCTTCGGAAAACTAGATCTGAATTGTAAGTGTTTAATCAGTGGAAACAGAGAAGCAATTTCCCCTAATCTGTCTTAACTTGAACAAAATTGAAAAAGTCATGATTTTTTTCCCCACTGAGAAGATATAATCTGTTATGTTGCAATTTGTCTAATGAGCAGAATATTTTGCATTTCTATAAGAGTCATTTGTACATGTTGAAAACAGAAATGCTTCTGTTCTTTTCAGAATATCTGAAAAAAGGCTTTTCGTCCAGTTTTAGGTCAAATATATGCTTTAAAACATATTCCTCCACAATCTTTATGCTTTTTCATATCAGATAATTGGCCAGAACAAACTTCTGATGTTGCAATTAAAAATCTAAACTAATTATTGTAATGGCAGCCACAAAAGGAAAAGATGTCACTCCCTAATGAGACAAAAATACTGTCAGATGTGGAGTATCACATTGTGAAAAAAACCTTTTTTGTTACTTCCTAAATTTTGTCAAAATCTGCAAGTGTTGATATCTCAGCTGCTGCCTGTGAAAGCACATTGGCAATCACCCTGCTCCACAACATGCTTTAACATGACCGTTCCTTTTCCATTGTACTTTCGCCATACCAGGATAATTCCATCAAAGCGGACTTAGTTGTTGGGATTGATTTGGGAAAGTGGAACATAATTGCTGACGAGATAAAAGAGTCAGCATGCAGCAGCTTTAACAGCAACGTGTCATTAAAGCTTTTATGGGTTTGGCAAACTTCTGTTTTCTCTTCTCCCCTCCGCATGGATGTCTGTGATGTTGGCAACGGACCTGTCTGTTGGGCTACATACTGAACATTTTTTCATACAGACCTGTTTCATCATCGACTGTTATGTCACTGCAAGTGTCAAATACTTCTGTAATTTTTGTTACCTCTCACTTCTGTGAGGCTTTACAGCTGACGATGTTCTCATGATAATGCCAGTATAAAGGTCAAATTTATGCAATAAAATTTTAATTGTTCTTAAGTTTGAAACCTTTTTCCTGGGGTGGCAGCGTGTTGATCAGAACAGAGCAGCTTGTCTGTAAAATGCAAAGCTTTACATTTTCTATTTAATTAAAGATTTTTGTTTGTCTATTCATAACCACAGTTTTTGTCAATAAAAAAGAATATATATATTCGAAGCATTTAATTCAAAATTACATTTTACTACGACTTAGCACGACTGTAGTATATCTTTGAAGCTCTTTTGTCTTTTATTAGTTGATATTAAAACTATTTATAAAAATTATCCAATACTATTGTTATTCATTCTAACACCTTTGGAAGACTCATTATCAAATAATAATAATACTAATAAAAATTCTGCTGTAGCGTTGTTACTAAAGTGTGTCTGAAATTTATTCTGGCATAAAATGTTGGTAGTATTCATATTTATAAACACAAGTAGTGAACTGAGGTAGGTCAAAAAATTCAAACACTCAAAACAAATTTCCTTCCTGTGTATAAATTTAGACCCATCGTTCCACACAATAAATTCTAGCAACTTAAAAACACTTCAGCTGCATTCCCAAAACCGAAGATTTACAGTGATGGCATCCGGTAGACATTTACAGCATATGACTAAATGACTAATAGCCAGAGGGACTTTAATAATTGTGCCTGTTGTTCAACAAGCTACATCCGCAACAAAAATGTTACTTACCACCAGCACAACTGCCTGCCTATTGCAATATGGATGTAACAATAAAGCTATCCAATAGACTCCCACCACCTATAATCCTCAATAGATTGTCAAACCATTAGTTTTCTATCTTCTTGTCTCTGCTCATTGTGCTGCACCACTAACAACATCTGGAACATAAACAGGAACAGCACATCTTATTCCTGGTATAGCAACTAGCTGGAAACAAAAAACCCTGAAAACAGCTGTTGTTATTGTAGATGCACATATTTATGTTAAATAAAATACTTATTAGGTTTTAGTAATTACGTTATATCTATTACGGTTTTAACAAAATGCGTTTGATATTTCTTGTAGTGTTATTTAGTGTATAAATAAAATTAGAAGTGTAAAAGTATGGAAACAGATACACACAGGGACTTAACTCAGTGTCTGTAAGTACATTTAAATTGATGCACTATGCTACAAAACACAATGTTTTACCTCCCAATATCTGTAGAGGACAGATAGTTGAAGTCACTGACACCAATTGAACATTTACAAGGCTTAGTTTTGCCAACTTAGATGCTCTGTTGTTACGTTCGGTAAGTTTTCTACTGCCTCCTTTTCAAAAAAGCGAGTCCCTCCCAGCTTCAGTCGGAGCTGCTACCTTTGGGTCCTGACTGCTAATAAATCATGCATGTGTGAAGTTGCCACTGCCTGAGCCTCCCTACAGCCAGCCAGGATGCACACATAACATCTTGTTTGTCTAGAGAGAAAATTATTACAAAGATAAAAAGATGCATTTCTAATTTTGGTTCATTCAGATTATTGATGCAGATTGTATGCCAAAAAAAGGTAACCATAATGTTGTACTGTGACCTTCAGTATTTCCTAAGGGAACCACAAGGCTAAAAGCAAAAGTAGAATTTACAAACTTAACTAAAGAAAGTAAAACTCAAAAATATGTGTAAGAGCTAAAACAAAAGTTCATAAATATAGTTTTGCTTTACTAATTTATTGTTACTTTTTCAACATTATTGATTTCTCTGCAGTCCCTCTGTCGTGGAGGAAAGTAAGTTTTTGAACACTGTCGTATTATAAAATGCTAATTATATTGTACGAACATGGTAATATAGTGTATAAACTTGATAATTATATTGTGTGAATGTGATCACTTCATCCAGATGGTGGATGATGATAGTTTCCTTTTATGCTGCATTGAAAGCAAAACTCAATATTAGGTAGAAGTTTGAACACCAGGTTAATCTGGGATACATGTGGAGAGGAATGAATGACTAAAAATATGGATAGCCTACATAAACTATCACATCTATGCCTCATAAAATTAGGCAGAGGATTTACATAAAAGTGTCGCATCAGTCGCCTACTTTGCCTTCGTTCCACGCTGGTAGGGGCCATGAATTTTAAGAAATATCTCATTGTACTCAGTCACAACATCAAAATTCAAGGTGTTGAAACTGATGCCTCCCATAACTCTCCACCTGGTCAATAAGGAGGGCTGCCATGTCTAGAGGATGGGTCAGATTGTTTCTTCTGTGCAGGGCCATTCTGTTTAGAATCCTTATTGTGCTAACAATAACTTCAACAACAATGCACAGCAACATCAGTGTCATCAGTAAATAGTAAAACTTGTAGTAAAACTAAAATTTGACTAACTTGGCCTTTGCGCTAGTCTTCATAATGAATGCAGAAAAAGCATGCTGTAGACACCTTCTAGAAAACATTATGTTTATTCAAGATAATTATCATGTCTGTACAACATATTGTCATGTTTTCTCAAGATATTGAAAAGTTTATACAATGTAATTATCATGTTACAATACAGTACTGTTTTAAAAAAATATATTTTCTTTTGTTGAATATGCTTCTTCAGCACTCTGTTATACCTTTATGGAAATGGTCATTTAAGCATCAACTAACATCTTTTAGGACTAAACGTCATATACCAGGGCTGTTAAACTCATTTTCATTTCAGGCCAAATCAAGATCATGAATGTCCTGAAAGGGCCACTTATGGCAGACTGTACTGAGAAAACACCTTTTCGTACTGAAGTAATTTAGCTTAATACAAACAACATCAAATTTGATTTAAATGATAAAAAAAAGACTTCTCAGCATTCAGATGTTTTTTTGAACTTCTATTTCTGTGGCCTTCTCGAGTTGTGAGGCCCTTTATAGCTATGGCCGCATCACTAGATCACATGGACACAAAAAATATAAAAACCCTGAGCAGAGTGACTGAGGATAAATCTGAAAACTAAAAAGTAGCAAGCACATTTCTAGTGTCCGTATAAGACTTCTGATTTTTATTTTTATTATTAGATTAAACAACATTTCAGATTTGTTTTGCAAATTCCTTCCCAGTTGACCTAAAAATTGAGAGATTATTATTAAAGGTACATTTTCTTAACTACAGAACAGTCGTCATTAAGATGTACCAGAATAAAAATGGGGGCTAGTATGAAAATCTTATACTAATACTGCTGGTACGGCAGTAGTTACCAATATTTAATGATATCATATACATTATATTTCCCTACACTTTCAGCACCTTTTAAAACCAACCATGCTGCCCACATTGCTTCTCTGCCTCTTTTAAACACTCAATAATCCTTCAGAAAATATCACTGAACAAATACCACATGGTAAAACCATGTTGGTTTGTGGTATTTATGTTTAAAAACTGCATAAAAATACCAATGTTGATTGTTTCATTGAAGTGTCTCAGAATTGGGACAAGTGTCCTCTTTTTTGGCAATCAAAATATGGTCACCCTCTTGTACATAAACAGTAACAAAGGGAGCTTTGGTTTAATCTGTGTTGTTTTTGTTGCTGTTCTTTTCAACGCCATTACTAGAGCTAGCTGTGCTGTTCTTTGCAAATATAGCATTGTTTGGTTCTGCTTGTTTAAAGCACTGGGTAGAGTCACTATGCTCTATAACCACAATAAGGCAAATGCGTCAGTGGGCCTCCATAATCATGGCGCTCCCTTCGCTCATGCCCATACAGTCTTTGTCAATGTTTTTTTTTCCCTCCATTTTATTTATGGCAAATCATTCAAATGTTCCTTTAAGTTTAAACAAATTCACTTCAGTCTATTCAAAATGCATATAAAATATTGTCCTACTCTTTGTTTTTTCAGCATCACCGTGCGCAAAGAGTGTGAATGCGATGAAGTCCCGAAGGCCTCTTTTCTCCCATGCTAATGTTGTTCGGTGCTAATAGAAACATTGCTTTATGACCCTGTGGCATAATTTATCTGAAGTACTGAATAACTGTTGAGCTTGCTATTTTGTGAATCGTTCAGTTGTGTTGCTGACCAAATGTGTGTTCACATTGGCAAAAACAATGAGGAAAGTAACTGAAAAGATCATATTTGAATTATATGACAGCATTTCATTAAGAAAATCAAAACCTCAAATTTTGAAGAGGCATATTGTGAGCGTATTGATCCATTTCAGGAATATCTGAGCTTTGTTTTTCTTTTTGAGACGGCACAGCTTTATGAGCACAGAGTGTGAGCGTGTGGCTAAGCCCACGCTCTCCCTTCGTGTTTAAGGCTCTCAGAGAGAAGACGTCACTAATAATGAAGAGGTTTTTAGAAAAAAATAGACTGTACAAACATCTGAATGCCACTCTGCTGTGTTGCAAGGTTTGGTGCTTGTGCAATACCCTGACATTATTTAGAGAGAGTCAAAGAGCACAATGCCAAATAACGTAATTTGTGAGGGAACACGGCTGAGTGAAGAAAGCGACATGCACAGAGTTATGGTTATGTAATGACCTAATCTGTGTGGGGATCAGACAAGGTGCATTATAGCGATGCTCCTCATATAGCTGTTAATGAGGCATTTTTCAGCAAAGCTATTAATATGAGCTCAACTCAATGCATAGCTTCAAAACACATGTCTTTAAAAGGTTCAGGTTATATAATGTGAAGATGAAAGTTGTTCATTCCAGCTTGATTCTGTTTAGCATTTTATTCGTGGTTTTATTCATGGTTCAGGTCACACTGTGGCAAAAAAAAAAAAAAAAGAGTTACATAATGTTTGATTTTCCATAAGCAAAGCTAAAAACATAAAAGAATCAGCAGAGATCAGACTGTTAACTTGTTGGCTTGTGTGTTTCTTTGCATCTTTTGCAGTGTTGTTGTGTGATGCCCTTAAAGCAGCAATGACCACAGATCAGTTTTTGCCCATGGACGATAAGTCAGCAACAGCTGTCTTTGCTGCGAATGGTATTGACGTAACACCAAGAAAAGATCAGGGAGTTTTCAAGGTGTGCATTATCTTTGCTTACATTTTCTGCATATTGTTTTCAACTTTGACTTTTTACAGCTGCTGTTCCTTTAGATGTTGTTTAATGGAAAATTCTTTTTCCGTCTTTTTTTTTTCCAGGTTGTGAAGCGTCAGGGACTCGGTGGGGACCGGCCAATGATTGGGGACAAAGTGACCGTACACTACACTGGAAAACTGCTTACTGGGAAGAAATTTGATTGCAGTTGGGAACGGAAGGAGCCTTTTTGCTTTAATGTAGGAAAAGGTAGCTGCCATCAGTCATTTCTGTGAAACTTCCTGAGTCCTTTGTGCCATATTTTAGTTTAAATAGTAAATAGCAGAAATGCAAAGGTACTTAGTGACAGACCTACTTTTTTAATATCTGATGGGAATATGAAATTTTTTACTTGGACAAATACCAGAGAAGCATTTCCTTGTTTCCAGTCTAGCTTTTATGCAAATATAAACTAATACTCTCTGGAAGTAGCGTCATGTTTTACAGCAAATGTATTCATAGTGAACCACATTTCTAATTTCTTTGTACATTTTTTTATGACTTTTCTGAATCTTTCTCCTCTCACAGGACAAGTCCTGAAAGCATGGGACATTGGTGTGCTGTCCATGCAGAGAGGAGAGGTGTGCACCCTGCTCTGTAAACCAGATTATGCCTACGGACCGACTGGAAATCCAGACAAAATTCCTCCCAACTCTTTAGTAATATTTGAGGTAGGTGTGCCCTGTTGCTGCAGCCTTAGATTAATTATAAATCAATCTGAGGAACTCTTCTAAAGTGGAAGCACATCTTTTGTGTCTAAAGCCTGAGTTTGCTGATCATAAAACTTCCAAGCTTTTCTATTTTAATGCCTCATTGGCCAAGCAGCTGCCTTGCCTAAGCTTTACATATTCTTTAAAGAGCTATGTGGCTCTTCAAAGACACACTCTGATGTTTTAATTAACTGAAGGTATTGAACATTTCAAGAGGAATGTAATTTTGCTTAACATTTCCAAACTTCATAGGCATTTTTGTACTATTCTTCTCAATTATATGTTATGTTACATGTCAAACATATGTTATGTTACATTTAAAGGAAAGTAGGGGAAGAACACCATCCCAACTGTTAACTATCTGGGGGCGGCAGCGTCACGTTATGTAGGAGTTTTGCAGCAGGACAGAATTGTGCACTTTCCAAAATAGATGGCATTATGAGGATAGAACATTTTATGGAAATATTGGACAACGACACTAGTGGCTTGGAGATAAATAAATTTAGCTTGGCATGCTATTCACAAAGACATGATGTAAGTGTCCAGATAACCTGTGTGTGTGTGTTTTTGAGCAAGGTTGCCTACAACACTTTCTAAATTAGAGCGGTTCTGTCTGGAAGAAAATTACAAAATTCCATCAAATTAATGTGAGACATTTATGGCAGGACACTTAAAACATTTAACATAAATAATACAGTTTAAAAGGCAGTTACACTAAAACTTAGAAAATATATGCAAACTTTTGATTTTTCAGTAGCTAAAAAGATATTCTCTTATTATTGTGCCAAATTAATGTGTAAACCCAATGAAATGTCATTTTGGAAATTACACTTCATTAAAAAAATGAATAGTAACTTATGGACCAAGAAAAAACAATCAAGTTCACAGCCACAGAGTCACTGGTTACTGTTACCTTCAGTAACCAGTCATTTACGAATCACACAGGCGCCACATGTTTACTTTCACAGATCTAGATAAAACTTCTGTACTTTTTAATACTGTTCAAAGTGTTAAAAATAACATGCCATTGCAAAAAAAGACTTGAGATGAGTTTACCATTAATTCCATGTTGTCTCTGGCAGACATACTTTTCTCCCGTTTTGTTTTAATGTCTGTTACCTGATTTATTTAAGTTCTCTCCGCCTACATTCTCTGAAATGCTGCGTTTTACAGAGATACGATGTCATACTCTGCCTTACATCATCTAATTTGAGAGAAATGGTGAGAAGAATTTCTTTCTTTTTCTTTTTTACAACAGATGGAGCTGCTTAACTTTGAAGGAGAGATACTTACAACGGATGGCGGGATTACGAGGAGAATAAAGGTCAAAGGGGAAGGTTACAGTAATCCTAACGATGGAGCGAGCGTCGATGGTAACCTCAACATTTCTGTTACGGGTCAATACCTTTCTGATTAAATTATATTGTTGGAAGTTGAGTGTGTCATGTTTCACACAGTGCACCTGGAGGGACGCTGTGGGGACCGGTTGTTTGACTGCAGGGATGTTACCTTCATTGTTGGTCAAGGTGAAGACAAAGGCATTCCTCTGGGGGTGGACCGAGCGATGGACAAGATGCAGAGAGGAGAATGCTGTTTACTTTACCTTAAACCAAAGTAAGTTTCTCACAGATCTTTAAATCATGCTAAATGTGTTACTGATCCCTGACTGTTTTGTTCTGCTGATTGTAAGTTTACAATAACTAACCAGAAGGTCGACCAGAATTAAACAGAAATGTGCAATCTATATAAATGTCCATATTCCAAAAAACGATTGAATCAAAACAATTACAGAGGCTTGTTAAATTATTCATACTGCTTACAAATTTTTACTTTTTGACGGGTTACAAACAACAACTTCAAGGTAGCTTTTGAAATTAAAGTAATCTTTTTTTGGAGCACAACTGTATTTTGTGGAATCACAAATCTTTCTTCAATCTGCTTTCTGTACAGAAAACTTTATTTATTATGTAATGAAATGACATTTCCGACCTTCCTCAACACTTTTTTTTGATTCTTTGAGTTGCTTTGAGAATGTTGACAGAGATTATGTAATTTTTTTGTCACAAGGCAGAAATGATAGGCATTAAATATTCCAATAGCAAGATAACAACTGTGTAGGAAAATGTGCTTTGCGACTTTTCAAGGGTTGCTAGATTTGTAAGTTAAATTGCTTAATAAGTCAAAAATCAAGTTTTTCATATTGTACAAATATTGTGCTAAAACAGCTGAAATTCATAATTTTTCTAAGAAAACATGAATAAAAAGTACATCACTGCTCTTTATGTGAAACAGACAATGGCTAACGTCATGTCACATTAGCAATCGTTCATGCAAATTTAAACTCTTTTAGAGAAACTGAAAACAGACAAATAACTTTTTAAAAATATCCATTTACACACAGTGACCAGTAGTGTTACTTTCTGCTAACGCATGAGAAAGGAGGTATTAGCAACATGTAGCAAAAATGTTTTGGACTCACACAGTAGATAACCTTGAGAGTCAAGGCAGAGTCAACTTAAAGAGAAACAAGTGCTTCTCAGGCTCAGAGCATTAAAGACTGGAAAGTATTGTTCATGCATGAAGCAGAGCTGTTCTTTCTGGCTCTTATCCTTTTTTCAGAGGCTCCATCTAAATCTGCAGATTTATTGTGTCGATTTGCAGCGGTCTGTTCTTCATTTAACTCATATACGTATGCATTTTTCCATCCTTGCAGTTAAGCTAAATCATTTGGTTTGTAACAAATGAAAGAGAGGCTCTAGAATGTGCTTCATATTGAAATCCTTTGGTTGCCTCAAAATGCAATGATGTCAACTTTTCTTTCACAAAGTCTTGTTAGGTTGTGGGTCATCATTATTAACGTTCTGGGATTAGTTCTGAAATGTTTGGTCATGCAGGCTTATTATCAAATGTTATTGAAGGTTGGTATGATGTGTATGATTACAGACATTTAAGCATTTTTTTGTGCCTGGCAAAAGCAGATCTTAACATGTAGCAACGTTACAGCCACAAATGTTTTTATTGGGATTTTGGCTACTTTTACGCACATAATTCACACTCCTTTACTCCAAAACACCTAAATAAAATCTAGGGCTGATAAGGAATTAAATGTACTTATATGTGTCTGTTGAGAGAATACCTAGGAGGTCTGAATACATTAAATATCTTTAGAAATTGAGAAGTTGAGGCTTTATATGGCAAAATGTGCAAAAAGCCAAGGAATATCACTAATACATCTTAGTTACTATTTGGGCCATTAATAATTATTGTTCTGTTTAATTATTAAATTTGTGTGGTTTTGATTCATTTGCAGGTATGGGTTTGGCGATGAAGGCAAACCAGAGTACAAAATTGGACCAGATAAAGAAATTGTGTATGAAGTTACTCTAAAAAACTTCAAAAGGGTGAGCGACAGTTTTTACTTTTGGGAATTTTATGAATAAAATGCAGAAATGTTGCTTTACAGACAATTAGATTAGAAAATTTTAGCTTTTTACAATACAAAATTATTTCTCTCTCCAGGCTAAAGAACCCTGGGAAATGGACTTGAATGAAAAGCTGGATCTCATCCCTGGAGTGAAAACTAAAGGGAATCAGTATTTCAAGGTATAGTTTTCAATGCTGGCGTTTCCCATTAAAGTGCTCTAACTATGTATCTGTTTAGAACTGATGCGTATTTTTCACTGGTAGGCGGGGCGGCACCACCAGGCAGTCATACAGTACCAACGGATCATTTCCTGGCTGGAGTTGGAGTGTGGTACTGGGATGGAGCAGCATCGGAAGATACAAGAATACGTTTCAACAGCTCACCTCAATTTAGCACTATGCTTCCTTCGGCTAAAGGAGTTCTCTCAAGCAGTGGACAACTGTAATAAGGTGAGCTGCTGATGGCTATGCACGTCTACACTCCTCCGGCTATGTTTTCCAGCTGTTACGTGTTAATGTTTCTCCATGTGCGTGTGTTTATGTGTGCAAGGTAATTGAGTACGATGAGAGCAACGAGAAGGCTCTGTATCGCCGAGGGGAAGCACGGCTTCTCCGCAACGAGTACAGCCTGGCCATGGCAGACTTTCAGAAGGTCCTGGAAGTCAATCCCTTGAATCGTGCTGCTCGCGCTCAGATTTCCAGCTGCCAAATCAAAATGAAGGAACATCAAGAGCAGGAAAAGAAGATCTATGCCAACATGTTCCAGAAATTTGCGGAGAGGGACTCCAAGGTCTGTAAACTGTCCATTCTTGGCTAAATATAGTTTAGCACATTTTTTCCTTTTTTCCCTCCTGAACTGAAAATTAATAAGTACATGTAGTTAAGTAATGCTGTAATGTAGCCTTTAAATACTTTCATAAACTAAAGCACTGAGAAAAGAACTTACTTGTTGATGTTTGTAAGACTTTTAAATTATAGTTATTATTTAACTGTTCATAAAATGCATCAAAAAACATATTTTCTGATATGTGCTAGTTTTTTAAAATAGTGACCACAACACGATACGTATATTTTCTCAAAAATTACATAAATAATCCTACCTAATTTTGCATATTCCTTAGGATAAAATTTGTTAAGCAGCCAAATAGAAATTATTTCAATACATTTATATACATATTTTTTTAATTTTACAGTGTTTATTTAGTTCCTTGAAGGAATAAACCATATATTGTTCTGACACGTCCTGCCTGTACTTCTTCAGTGTTATGCTGACCTCTAGTGGTGAAACATCTCATGGCGATTCATGGCTCCGTAGAAAAAGACAAATACTTGAAAAGGAAGAGAAAGAAACTGTTAAAAAAAAAATAAACATTTGATAAACATTGGAAACTTTAAAGTGCTTGGTACAGTTTTCTGTTAGATGATCATTTTTATGTGTAATCAGTGTTTCAAGTATCAGTCTTACCTCTGGCAGTGGTTTCTTCTACATGCTCATGTCAAATCCCATTTCCTCCAAACAGGCCGGGAGAATGAAGAGGATAAAGGATGAGAGCATGCGCAGTGGCATGAACGGCGAAGTGGGCATTAAACGGAGGCGACGAAGTCAGGACTGCCCATCATAGCAGGAACATTTGAAAAAGGGAGAGGAGACAGCCTCCTATCTCCAGGGAGCAGAGGCGGTGAAAAAGCTGAATAAAAGCCTCTAATCCGCACCTCTTCAACCCCAAAATCCAGCGGGACCATTCCTGCATATAAAGCAGAGAGTGAGCTGAGCAGCATTTATTTGTCACGTGTACTGTTGGACAGCCTGAACGTTCCTCCCTGTGGGGACAGTACTACAAAAATCACAGAGTGAATATTGACAAACACTTTTTTGTCCAGTGTGTTATTAGAAAAAAGTACTTTCATTTCTTCAAAGAAACCCAACAAGAATTCACCCCTTTTTTAAGAGTCATTTGGCCACTGTGCTGACATGTGCCTCCATAGTGTGTTTCCAACACCAGTCTTGCTGGTTTTCAGGCTTCTGACTTGGTATTAGGCCTTTTTAGGGCAGCTGCATGCGTGTATCACGTTTGGGAATCAGATTTGAAATGTTGCAAAATTTTTAAAATGTGCAATATGAACTTTGGATGAAAAAAAGGCAGAACCTGTTATCTCAGTAGTGTTTTAAAAAAACACACACACAATAAATTATGTTTCACCCAACGACCTTGGTTAAGCTTGGGTTAAACATGAATAAATAATAGGGACAGCTCATTTTTAGACAATAAAGATTTTATAAATTACAGTTCAAAACAAATAAAAAAAAAGCACAAACAGATGCCAAAATGGTCCTAAAGCAAAGATCTGTATTTGTAGGGCATGGTAAATTCCTGATTGACATTTGTCTGTAGATATTTTTTGAAACGTGTCAACAGCTGAAAAGGAGTGAAAATTGAGCACTTTGTTTTTCTAAACTTGTTTTGACAATGATAATGCACTAAAATTTATATATCCATGATAATAACTTTTTATTTTTTTAATTTTATATACTTCAACCTATCAGACAGTATTAAAGAAAAGCCAAGTCTGGTACTGTGATAAGTTCAATTAAATGAGGACAAACATCTGTGCGAGGTTTAGTGAAAGGCACTTATTACATTTTAAGCCACTTGCAGCTGCAAAACTGTTAGTCTGATGAAAAATACAAAATACTGAATACAAGTGTACTCTCTAAAAACTTTAACATCATTCTAAAGTTTATTTCAGTAATTTAGTTAAGACATGAAAAGTCAATGGCATCTTTTAAATGTTTGTTACTGGATTTAAAGATCACAGATTAGGTTGATGAAAACCCATTATCTTCATCAGAATATTAGAATATTACATTAGATCAATGGAAAAATATTTTCTAGGCCTAATTATGGAACTAACAATCAATCAATCAATGACACGATCAAAATTTTAGTCAGACCTCTTTTCGTACAGTGAAATGTAACTCAAAGTCCTAAAAGGTATGTGTATATACTGTACAGTACATAGAAAAAGTCCCTAATCAGGGCTCCTTTAGCATGAAGCTATCATGGCTCAGAGGTGATCAGCTTGTGGCTCTGAGGTACTGAAGAAGACCGGCCATCGGCTTACGCTGGGCGTGTCTCATCTTCTTGACATAACTCCATATTTTCTGTCCAGCCTATTCAAGCACAGCGATGTCAAATAAGTATTGGACATTTGGCATGGTGCACAGGAGCCAAGTTTGGCTGAAAAATGTTTGTCTCCATAAAGCCTTTCACCAGCTTAAACGTGAAATGAACACAAAGTTATTTGACTTCGGACTTGAGAAGTGGACCAAACACCAGCAGAAGACATGACTCCCAAATCCTCTTCACTCAGGACCTTAAGCGACTTGGATTCTGTGCCTCTCTGCTCTTCATCCAGACTCTGGGACCTTGATATCCAAATGATATACTAAATTTACTTTTATTTAAATATATGACTTTGGACCACTGACGACTGGCCAGTTTTTTCTTATTACCCCACATAAGATACTTCTGGCATTTGTGTTTCTGGAGTAGCTTGACACAATGAAGCAGTTACAGCCCATTTCCTGAAGACCTTCTGTGTGTTGGTGGCTCTTAAAGCTTTGACTCCAGCCACTTCATGCTTTGTGAATACCCTCGTCTGGGCTTTCCTTGTGCACCTTTTGGCTGTTGCAGTTTTTCCTTCAGCTCCACTTTCTTGTCTTTTGATGTGCTTGGATACAGCAGTCTGTGAGCAGCCAGCTTCTTTATCTGTGACTTTCTGACAAACCCTCGTACAAAAGGGCTTCAATTATTATCTGATGGATGACGATGGATGTGGAGTTCACGTTTGTTTCATCAGTATTTAGGCCACATAGCATTTCTCCATTAAAAATGATCTTTTTACTGGCTTTATGTAATATTCTAAGTTTCTTATGAAATTTTGATTTGCTTTAAGTCACAATCATCTCAATTAACATAAATAATTGCTTTAAATATAGAACTCTGTGTTTAGTGATTGTAGACAATATATAATTTAAATTCTCTAGTTAAATTATTGAAGCAAATAAACTTTTGGATGATGTCAGAGGTTTTTGAGAAGCACGATGCAGTGGTTTAGCACTTAGATCTCGCACAGCAGGAAGGTTCATCCTGCAGGACGCCCAAAGCCTTTCTGTTTTTTTCTTGTCATCAGTTCACTCCCACAGTCCAAAGATGTGCACCTTTGGTTAATTGGTAAAACACAATTTAGTTCTCTAACTTTGTGTTTCGTGTCAGTTAGAGTAGCTTGCAATCCCATCTCCTTCAAACCTAAATTATTGTTTACACTCTGGAGCTTTAAATACATTTAAAGAGTTAAACTGAACCCGTGTCCTCTGTAAAAATGGCACAATGTGTTCGAAGGCTTATAGTAATGATAGAACCCGAAACATAAGGACATCACCCCTGCCTTTGTGTTTGGCTTCTTTTTCTGTGTGGAAAACTTTGGAATCATCACAAATTTCTTTAATTTATTTTTCTAGCGATATGAATTATTATTTTTTTGCCTCAGCTCTGAAAAATGTTTTTTCTTACTTCATACTCAATCCATTTTTTTTAAAACGAAAAAAAAAAGTGTGTTAATGTTTGTGTAAAGGGCAATATTGCACTTTGGTCTCTGTCCAACCAACACTGTTATTCTTGTATGTCATGTCCAAATGTCTCTGGACAATAATATTGAGATGTTTTAGAAACATTTGGCTGGTTCAGAATGAAAACCTTAGCTGTCTTAAAGATTTTGCATAAAAACAAACAAACAAAAAAAAACAACAAAAAAATACACAGTGAAAACATTGTGTTTGTGTGTCTATATATTATTGTATCTTGGCAAGGTTTCTAAACAGCTTGTTGCTAAATGTTTTCAAGTGCTGCTGCCTCTAAATATTCAAATATTTTGTATAGTGAAAATGAGCATGAAGTACTTTTTCCTAGCCGTTTTAATTTGTAGACTTGGATTTACAGGCCATTTTGCAACTAAAAGTAAAATATTTCAGGCTTCTTTTCTGTCACTTCTTGGTTAATTTTAATCAAAGATTCTAGATGTGAAATAGATAAAAAGAACTGTAGAGAAAAAGCAGCTGGGTAAACTGCAGTGTGTCTGATGTGTGATTGGATTTATCAAAACTGTTGAGGCTTTTCTGTCACAAAATGTGTTTACATGTACTGAAATGATCATTGTCTTGTAAAGAAATGATCCATGTTTTGAATCGGCATTTATGCAAAAGAAATATTTTCTGACTAAATGTGTGTGTGACTCATGTCGTCTTTACACATCCACGATCACAAGCACACACACATCAGTAAAATAAACCAACTGTATCAGAGGATAATCCCCTGGTGGAATCACAGTCGCTCTTAAATATGTATAAGTCTCTGTTCAAACGTCAGGCTTTTGTGACGTGAAATAGGAGACTTTGATCACTAATTTTAAAATGTTTTAATGTGACATTCACTCAAATTCAATGGGAAAACAAGGCCATTTATTTCATCTATTTGAGTACAAAAGCAGCAAATATCCACACCCTTAAATTGCTACTCAGTTTGAAATACCATCATTTATAGTGAATTTGATGAACGTGAAATAATATTTCACTGTCCCAGAAGGATTTCTGTCACAGAGAGGCTACAAGTGACCAAAGTTAACTCATTGTGCAGATTTATCAATGGGGTTGAGAAAAGAAATTTAGAAATAAATATCTTATGACGAGCTCTTCCCACCTGGACAACCTTTAGAAAATGGAGTCTGGTAAATATTGTAAACTATGTGAGGGATACCAAAAAAAGTATGGACACTGAAATTTAATCTAAAGAACTTTAACAAGATATTAAATATGTGTATTGTAGGTTATTGTACCTATTTATGTATACAGATGTGTTTTTCAATTGGATTGTGGATAAATGTCACGTCACACGTAAAATACTTTTGAAATGATTCATCACGGCCTCATTGTTTTGCAACACTAAAGTCTGATATTTTAACAGGACTTTACTCCTCTGAGTGGCACTAAACCTATATACTTTGTGAATCTATTGTGAAGTAAAAGAAAAAAAACCCATAAAAATAAATGTCTGCATGTGTTTAATTTAAAATAACTATATGTAATACAAATAGCAATTTTTTTGTTCAACAAATAGTGCTATTGTTAGCTTATATATAAACAGTAGATTGGAATTTAATTTCTGCCCTCACATGTACAAGAAAAAAATCTGTTTATAAAAATTTATTTTGCAGCGATTTTCTGATATCACAACAAAACAGGGCATTTTATATCATGATCTTTTATCACTGGATTAAAGATTAAAATCTTGACTCACAACATGCAAGTCAGAACACAGTTTTCTCTCAACCTTCATTTTGATGATGAACGAAGTATTTGCTTTATTTATCCACTAGGGGGCAGTAGAACTAGTTTTAGAAAGCAACATATGAAGAGCCACTACTTAACTTAGATTTAGTTTCATTTTTCCTTTTTAATAAATAGCTGATGTTAGCATATCTTTGAGATGATAAAAAATACAGTTTTGCTGTTCCAGCATAAGGTTTGTATTTTATTCTTAGAGGAGTGAATCACTTAAAGTTTGAAATTACTTTTAAACTTGGAAATGAAAAACTGTGATACTGGCGTTTTTTAAAAAAAAGAAATGGGGCCACTTTCTATCAATTAAAGGAATTTTTTGAAGTGTGGTTTTGTTAGTCTGTTTTTGTTTAATTTTCCTTTTGTATTGTTTTATTCTGTTTGTTGAAGAATTTTTGTGCTTTTCATCTGGAAAGGTGCTATGTGAATAAAGTTTTACTTACGTTTTCACCTGCTTTCAGTATCTCATCTGCAGCAGATAACTCACTTACCAAAGAAAATGAATTGATTTAAAAGGAAGAACTCCAAAGACTAATCTACTGCTTGCAATTTACAACTCATAGTATGTCACAGAATACTAATTATAAAATATGAACTGTATCTTTAGCAGTCTCTGATGAACTACAAACAAAAGAGTCTGGAACTAATGTTAAGCAGTCATTTAAGACTTTATTAACATTTTTGAATATCAAACTTTGCTAAGGAAAACTGTTAACAGATTAGCTACAATTTATGTGATAACCTGAGGTTCTGAATTGTTGTTACCGGTTAGTTTGCAGGAACAGAGAGGTCGTAGAAAGACATCCTCAACAGCTCTAATGAAACCAATCACACACGTAATTGCATCGGCACAATTCTTGCTTTTGATGCATTTCCCAGATTCATAAAACCGTTAGTCACCAATATTGACACAATCTTTAGTGATACATGATAAAATCACACAAAAATAATATAAACAATAACATCCAAACAAGGATCTCCAAAAAAATAGAGTTAAAAGTAAGATTAAAAAGGAAAAAAAAGATGTCAAAAAATACATATCTGTCTACTTACAGTGATTTATAGTGTGAGAATCACATTCAACTCAAAACTGACGTTAACAGCTCATCCACTCTCTCACTGGAGTGGCAGAAAAACAAAATCACAGTTGGTCTTTCTTTACATTGTCTTTATAAGCAGCATCAGTAACAAATACAAGGTAGTTCAAGATTAAACTTGCTAAAAAAATGTTATATTTATGTACTTCAATGCCACATTCCTCTTTAAAAATCTGTTACTGACTTTACATCTTGTTGTATTTCTGCAGGACTAAATTTTAGGTCACTTTGCAACATTATATTTATTTAAAAAAATAGACTCTCTCTTTTGTCTGATCATATATCTATGGTTGTCTTAGAAATATTAAAAAAAGAAAAAAAAGACAGTCAGTTATGTTTGTAAACACAGAATTTGATGGAGAGACAATTTACGGTGCATTAACAGTTTAATGCTTTGCTGTCTTTGCTGCAAAAAGACAGAAAATCACAAGTCCATATATGCATTAAAGTCTTTGAGTCAAGTCTCGGCTACAACAGTTAAACATTTGTTGTGTTGTCTTTGTGTGCAGGATGTAAAAAAACAATGAAAAATATCATATTTTTTACAACAGAAACCATTTTTACACTTCAGCAGTTCTCTCGGGGTTTTGAACCAAACATCAGGTCATAGTTAAAGTAAAGCACATCAACTCTGGTATGTTGAATAAGTCTGCAGCACTCCAGAGATCTTTGCCTATTAGCATTCCACATCGCGTTAAATCAACAAGCATGTTAATCCGTGTTGACAAAGCGTGGTTGAAAAAGGTTGACTAGACACACAACTCTTTATATAAACACTGGTAACCAAAGGAGCTTGATAAACGCAGATTTTCTGCATCACTCAGGCCATTTGGCTATGAGAAATTGAAACACTACAAGACAATTTCACATTTATGTTTCTCCCTTTTATACTGACATGAAAAGAAACCAAAGAAATGTCATTTTAAATAATAGTAAAGAACATGTGGTCAAGCAGAAACAGCTTAAACACCCTGATGTGTTGAAGCAGGGAATATATGCCCAACACTTTCTTAATTTTTTTTTCCAAATTGTTTTTGTTATTTTAAATATTATTTTATTACAGTTTGTTTGTAGACTGCCCAACAATTGAGCAGGAAGAGTTTTTACCTTGACCTAAAACTCAGAATGACATTCAAACCCCAAATTATTCACACTCCTGGCAGATTTAAATAGCAAAGACATTGTTTCTGTTAGAAAACAAGACAGTTATCCCTTACAATAATTGCTATGCAGCTTTTTTCTTTTTTTACATGGTTTTATTGCAATTTTGACAATTTATCTCTGGTGATAAACTCTAAGTCTTCTTCCCTGGCATCAACCTCCTCTTTGGCTTCCTCTAGAGTTTCTCAAAAATTTTAAACTTACTTCAAGCCTGGCCTATATTGTGTCTATGTTGACTCTTTTATACTTGTTTGAGAAATCCTTCAATCTGGCAGCCATTTCTGGTGCCTAAACAAAGTTTCTCCTTGGAGCTTCAGTCTTCAAGTCCAGCTTCTTCCTTGCAGAGAACCCTTCCCACAAGACTCCCCCACTCAGATCACCCAGAATTGTCTGGAAATTAGTCTGTTCAACGCAGGTAAAATCATTGTTGACAGGATAATAAAGGAGTGCTGTTCTGATAACGTACTAAAGGCAGCGTGTCGGAAAGACAAGGAGCTTCTTAAAGAGACAGAGACCCAATTTCAAGCTAATAAATTGCTAAATCAAATTTCTTTTAAGTCATGTTTTATGTCTGTACAGTATTTTTAACAAGTGAAGGTAAAAATGCACTTGATTGTGCTATTAAATGGCACTATGTGCCTTGAAAATACATAATTCTGCCCCTTCAAATATATACTTTTGACATAAATTTGCCAGGAATATGAATAAATTGCAACTGTGCATTGTGTTGTTTTCGGGAAAAAATAATCTCCAGGAATATACAGGTACAAGTGCAGTTACATTAAAAACTATTCAAAATTAGCAACCAAAGCACCACCTAGATTTATTGATTATATGCCTGTAGAAAAATGTTTATTACTGTAGGTTTTGATTGCAATAACAAGCTCGTGCACCAGCTTGTTTGTGCTGACAGGATCATAATAAGAGGGTTAATATGGTTTGATTTAATGTAACAGGATTTATAAAATGTCAATTTTCTAGGAATTATTTTCCAACAAAGAAAATAATTTGTGCTTATTTTGTTTTAACAACAAATAGAAAAAACCCCTCAAACATTTTAAACAGCCTTTTAAACTCTGAGATGTTCAACAAAGTGTAAAGTAACACATTTTAAGTGCATTGGTTCTTATATTGATATCTTATGAGAGCCTAACATTAAAAGAAAGATAGAAAAACATTGCTTGAAAATTGACTAAGTTTTTTTGCATTTCAGTTTCTAGAAATAGAATGAAAATGCAAAGCTGTTTAACTCTACGCCTTAACGACGGTACGTAGGAATCAGGTTCATCTCTCCTGATCGGACAGATTCGCCTCGTCAATCCATGTCGCTTTGAGGTGGGGGCAGGCTGAGAAGTTCAATAGCTTTTTTTTCTGATTTGGTCAGAGGAAGGTCTTCGGCTGGAGTGCACAAGATAGAGAATCTCTGCAACAGAATCACATTAGTTTTAATTCAAGTTTGTTTGAAACTGCTTTTTTAATCTTTGGTGGTGTGACGATAACTTACCTCTCGCAGGGTGCCAGGAGTGATGAGCAGATTGTACAGCATCCAGAGGGGAACCATGAGTGTTGAGGAGAGAGTGAACCACCAGCCCAGCGCGTAACCCCACCACGGATACTCTATTGTGTTGTCGAACTTCAGAGGGGTGTACTTCACCAAGGAAAAAACAAAAGTCCCCTGAAAATATTAATGAGAAAAAGATAGTAAATGATAGTTAAAGTGTTGGCAACTTTTCTTTAATAATATTTTAAATAAGCAAATACATTTTATTACAAGTCAATCTCAAAAAAGCAAGTTTAAGCAACAGTTTTCAAACAGTTTATGAAACAACCTCACTCACACAGTCCTCCACAGCAACTTTAATACCAAAGCAAATATTTAATTCCACAAAAATATTTAGCTGTCACCAGTTAAAAGGTGCGAAACAATCAGATTTCCGAGTTAGTTATATTTAGAACGTGTATCTTTACAGATGATGAATCACAAACCTAATTAACATGTAACCTTGCAGCATTCACCTCTACATGGAAAATAGAAACCAAACAGCACATTTCAAGTCAGATATCTGCAGATCAAACATCTGCAGGCATGTTTTTGCCTAAATTTGCTTAGAAATAATTAAAACTGACAGGTCTCTCAGTGCAAATGTAGGAGGCTGTGCTGAGTTTTCTAATCTTAATTGGAACCCACCAGGCAAATCACTGGAGTGACGTATTTCAAACAATACTTAATGAAGGGGAAAGGCCGGTATCCAATCATGTCCTCAATGTTGTCGTAAAAGTGCTCTGCACCTGTGAAAGCATGGGAATAAAGACAATTAAGATCCACCGTGAAGAATCTGCGTAAATTTCCTCCCGGTGATGGACTCACCGTACACCCACCCAACACACACAGACTGCAGAAAGGCAAACAGAAGCAAAGTCATTCCACTGCAGGCGTAGTAGTCAAACACCTGGAAGACGTACAGTCCTCCCTGTGTGCGATATTAGATATTTTACTGTCATGTTGTTGGAAGTGTGAATTTTACCACGTGAGATTTAATCTTACTTCCGTCACCATAACAAGACCGATGAAAAAGCTGAAGACGCAGACGAACAGAAGCAGAAGTTTACGTCGATGGCCGACAAGGAAGAAGGCAGGATACAGGTCAGATATTGATGTTGTGAGAGCTTCCAGACCTACAAACTGAATCACAGACGTCTGAGTCAAAATCTCTGAAAATCTGTGATTTTCATAGTTTTTCTTTTTCATGAAATATTCACAATTTCATCACTGAAAATACAATCTAAAGTTTTCACAGTTTTCAATCATTTATTTCTTTAACAGAAAGTAACAACCTTGTTTAGTTTTATCATTTAAAAAAATAATTTTCTGATTTATTTTGATCACACAAAGCGAAACAGTGCTCCACCTCACTGTCCAGTCCCAGAAGAATGATCATAACAAAAAAGAATATGGACCAAAGTTGAGGAAAAGGCATCATGGCGACTGCCCGAGGGTAGGCAATAAATGCCAAGCCAGGTCCTGCAGAAATACAAAGGTGAACATTTCCTCAACCAACCAGCACCCACGGCAACTTTTACTATGGAACTTCAACTTGTATTTAAAACATAAAATTAAGTTTTAAGTTTTTTTATTTTTCACAAGCTCACCTGATTCTGCCACTTTTGATATGTCAGTGTTCTGCTCATAGGCCATGAATCCAAGCGCAGAGAAGATGGCAAAACCAGCAACAAAACTGGTTCCACTATTCAAAAGGCACAAATAAACACAATCCCTGCAGAAACCAAACAGGTGTTCATTTAAGTTATTTTCTTTTATATTTTATACATTTTTTTCCACATAAAATATTCCTCATAAAGTCTCTGAAAGTTTACCGATGACTTGTATAATCACCTAAAGCACCAAATATTGTGACCTTTGTTTTCTTTTTATTAAACAAATAGGGTATTTTCATTAAAGCTGCTGAACTTACTTGTAGCAGTTATTGTTGTACTTGTTATAGCTGCCCAATGCAACTAGACAGCCAATGCAAATTGCATAGGAATAAAATATTTGTGTCCCGGCATCCATCCATACCTGCCAGACAAACAGATGTCACATTTTAAAAATCTGCCTTACAATATTTGCAATGAGCACTCTGTTGCATATTACTACCTCAGCAAGTACGCAATCCTTATTGAGTGTTTTCTTTAAAAGGCTCTCTACTTGTGTGGCATGCCGAGATAGAAAGTTTTTAAATCAACAGCCAGAAGATTATTCTTGAAGTGGTAAACCAAAACTAAAAGACAAAGGCACGGCAGATTGTTTAAAAACTAAAAAATGCTGTTGTCATCAGGAGCGAAAGCCTTGACAAAGCCACAAAGAGAACGAGAATTTATTTGAAATCTAAATTTTTCTAAAATGACTTTTCAACTCAGGTACTGAATTGGTGAATAAATTATTTTGACCTGTGGGTCGGCGAGGCGGGATGCATCTGGGTAAAGGTAGAATTTGATCCCATCCATGGCTCCTGGCAATGTGAGTCCACGAACGAGCAGCACAGCAAGCATCACATAAGGAAACGTAGCTGTAAAGTAAACGACCTGTGGGGCAAACATGAAGAGATTTCTTCGTGGACGGTAGATGTTTTCATGGGTAAGATGTTTTCATGGGTAAAAATGCTAAATTATTGAAAATTCAATTTAAGAGTTACATTTCTAAAATTCTTTAATACGTTTTTTTTTGTTTTCTTTGTTTTCTATATTATCAAAAGGCAGTATAGTAGGAGCTGTTTCCACAAGAAAGGAGGAACGCATTGAGATGAGAAAGAATCTTAAATTAAGCTTTAAGAGCACATTCCTAATTTAGCTTAGCACAGTCCACATGACTCTGCCTCACCTGATACACAAAGACAAACAAAACATTTCAAAACACTAAATTCTGATCTTATCGCTTCTGAAGAAGAATCAGGGTTAACAAGTGAACATGCTTCAACATATTTTGACAGGGTTGTGGTACCAAAAAAAACCTGTTACGACAGAAAATGCATGTCATTAGATGTAAAGGTTGTCTTCTGTGTATGTGTGACATTCAAATTATTCTACCTTCCCAGTTGACTTCACTCCTTTCCACACACAGAAGTAACAGATGATCCAAGACAACAGCAGACAGAGAGCCAACTCCCATCTGACACTGCCCAACTCATTGATGCTGCCCGTGATATTTAAAACTCGTCTCCTGAAAATCAATCACACCAGTCATTTCTTCAATATCTTCATGAACAAATGTTAAACTGTGTCCCCTTTTCTCATACTCACTCCCAAAACTCTCTCACTGGTGAAGTTGCATTCTCAGGTATCGTCAGGTTGAAATAATCTGGTCTTTGATTAAACTCCACACAATTTTCTGCAAAATACAGAAATTTTGAAAAATATGTTCAAGCAAATGTAGAGACCTTGTTAAAGCTATAGACAGTATTATGCTGTTCTTTGAATAATTATTAACATAACATTGGTCACCTATTTTTGCAGTACATTCTTAGTTTGACATATTCTTACGTCACCAACATGTTTGTGACTGTTCTTATCTTTTCTTTGTTCGAGTGATTTATCTGCTTAGGCTCATAGTCTAACGCAGGGACATTCACAACTTTGCAAAACTGGTTTGCAGCAGGAAAGAGAACAACTTGATGGTGTTTTCTCTGCTTACTTATTTGCAAAAAGCAGTTGGAAGATTAGTCAACAGAAACAGGACCAGTATTTCAAGACAAAAAAAAAATCATCATAATAAAGAGAATGAAGAAAAGTCTAATAAGGTTGTGCAAACGTTTTTCTGAAAACCTTCACGTAACGAAAACATAAATCTGAAAGAGAAAAAATAATGTGCCACTTAAAGGTTTTTTAAATCAAACTGCTTAAAACCCTGTGTTTAATGGGAACTTTTGCACATCAAATGCATTGCAGCACCTGCACCAGGTCACCTTATGAAAAGCACACAGTCGCAGACAGAAGTTTGACATCCAGTTTTCTCTTTGACATTTAGTTTTCTCTTGTAAGTGAGGAAACCTATTAGAGTTCTGACTGTCATTGCAAATGCTCAAAAATAAAGTTTCTTGTTTTGCTGTCTTTTTCATCCTCCTGGTTGGGATGTCGTGGGCCTACCTGTGTTCCAGCTGTTCCTGCAGGTCGCCCAAGGAAGTTCAGAGCTGAAGGAAGAGAACAGATACAGGAATGCCCAGGCTAGTATCACTATATAGTAGATACTGGAGTATAAAACCACCACCTGACTGCCATAACCCATCCCTGAAAGAGAAAGAAAAACAAGGTGGTATAATCAGTCAGATAATTTGTTGTCTAATAAGTTGTTGAAATCTTACAACATGAACAGATGCTAATATTCTAAAACTCAAAGCAGATTATTTTCATATTGCAGTGTTATATTAGAAAATATTTATTGAACAAAATCATCAGGAAGCAACCAGCAGAGCAAACACGTGGACATAACATATTTGTCACATAGTAATCTGTCTATGTTTACATTTTTTGTTATTGCTTTTTTTGTTCTAAAAAAGTAAAAATGGTGTCACAAACACAAAGAATGACAAATGGCCATTCATGCAAACCTCATTTTTAAGATTAGATGTGTCCAGAATTACAATAATGTTCCTATTTAATTGTGCTTCTGTTCATTTCAGTTTACCTTCAAAGAGCGGGCAAATTTTTCTCCAACAGGTGATGCATCCCTGCTTGGTGTACTGGCCAAGGGATGTCTCCAACAGAAACAAGGGAATGCCGCAGGAGAAGAGGAAAAGTACGTACGGGATGAAGAACACACCTGAAAAATATTAAACGTGTCACCTTATGCCTCTGCACTAAAAAAAAATATTTGAGCCAGCTTAGAAGGAAATAATCTAATTTGTTACAAGTAGTTTTATCATTTTTGTTAAAACTATAATTCTGATTTCAGGATTATCCAAATGAGAATTATAGTTTGAGCAAATAAAATTAACTATAATAAATTAGAGTCTTTTTTTTTAAACATTTGTTTCAAAGTAACATTTTACTGGCTATATTTAGCCAGAATTGTTTGTACATTACTCTTTCACATTTTAAATTGCTAAGTAATATTGTAATTATCTAAGGAAAAAAAAAGCTTTTTGTCAATTTTAAACCTACCTCCTCCATTTTTGTAGCACAGATAAGGAAATCTCCACACATTTCCCAGCCCTATAATTTGTCCCGCCACAGCTAGAAGAAACTCAATTTTGCTTGACCATTGTCCTCTCAGGGCTGTGGGATGATCAGGGCCCTCATCCAGTCTGAACTTGACCTCTGGACTGTGGGCATTATCCATTGTGCTATGGTGGGAGAGGAACAAACTTTAAACTGGGAGACTTATGTTTTTTTTTTCCAACCAGAATAATATTTCATGTATTTAAAAAATAATTAAATGCACACAGCACATGTTGGTCTGCAACATAACACAGGACATCATGTGCCAGAGTATGTTACAGATCAACATGTGCTATGTTGTCAACTTCTGGACATCATATCACAAATTGAGAAGTGTGTAAAACATGACAGCTATTCAGCAAAGCATGTTGCTCTCTACTATCTACACAGTGTGAGCAATCTTTCTGCATTAGGTTAACAGAGGGTAATTCTTTTCATCAATGTTGCTTTTGTGTGGCTGCTCTAGTTTCACAGTGGGAGCTGCAAGTAGAGTGGAAAATATGTGCTGTCCAACATCGTTGAAAGCTTAAAATCCTGAGATGCTGAAATCAACATTCTTGAAGTCCTTTATTGATCGTTTAAGGATCTGAAGGAGTGGGAAGATCACTGATGGATTACCGCTGGCAACGCCAGGGCCTGGACAGTCCTGTTTGATAAACTACAATATTATTAATATAAGAAAGTAAATAGTCAAGAAAAATAAATTGACTATTTTTTCTATGTAAATAGAAACAATGATGATTTAAATAAAACAAAACAAAACAAAATAATAACAAATAATTTAATATTATTCTCAGTGTTGTTAAAAAAACATGGTTTCTCCTGCCACGATATGCCTGGCTCACCTACTATTAATGCAAGTTTTAATCATTTTATTGTCATGACCAATTATCCTCACAGTGATGTTTTGTGGTTATGGGAGGAAACATGAGAGTCCATGCATGTGCAAAGAGAATATGCAAAGTTCATGCAAGACTACTGGCCAGGATTTGAATTTAGGACCTTCTTACTCCAACTCTGCCCCTATACAGCCATAATGGTTTACTTTGTGGATTAAAATTGTTTATTGTAATAGCATAATGCAAAACTTCCAAACTCAGTTATCTATAAACTCGGGGGACAGAAAGAACAAAATAATACATACAGTTTTTTATACTGGATATTTTTCAAGTAGAAGAAAGAAATATCAATTAGGTCTTTGGTTTTTGGAACTTCATATATAATGGGAAAATATATTTCTTGATTGAGATCACCCAGAATACTTTCTTTAGTTTATTGTTTAAACAGTTCTAAACTCTCGAGGCATTATTGTCTTGTTTTCTTGGTCTAACATTTGGCCAAATTTGCAAATGTTGTTTTCACTATGAGGAGTTCATTTCCTACAAGTTGTGTGCTGAAATAAAGGTTTGCCTGCCGGTTCTTCAGAACTTTGTGTTTTTGTTTATGAGAGGAATTCCTCTCTCTGGTTCTTTGCTTCAAAAGACTATTATACAGACACACAGCATGTAGCTGCCATGCTTAGCATCTGCTCAGTTCATGCTCTACAAAAGACAACATTGTTGTCCAGGGAAAAAACGCTGTGTGAGAACAGAACCGCTCAACACAGGAAGAGTCTTTTCACAACTGCTGTGGGTCTAGTGTGTTGATATTTATCTGAATTATGTCAGCGAAAGAGTTCATGAAGCTGCCTCACACTTTCTAGGTACTAAATAACACAAGCAACCATGCAGATCAAGACTTTTATATATTTATAAATAACATAACCAGTTCAAATAATTTCCATGCTGTTAAATTTAAATCATTTTTAAATTTTTAGTTTTTTTTTTTTTTTTTTTTTTGCCCACAGCTATATGCTTTACATGAACAACAGGAAATTGAGGTTTTTATTTTTTGCTAAGCATCAACATTCACCTCCTGACTATCTAACATCCTACACAATAAACTAGAGCTCATTTTAAATCCCATTAATAGGAGATAGGAGGACATTTTGCTTAATTTCAGGCAGTCTTACTGCACTGGGCATATAAGCATCTAAGCATAATAAGCAACTTTATGATAATTTATCACTTATACTAACGTCTTAGAAAAACCAACATTAAACTACAACATGACTGAAATGGTTTTTCACATAGTAAAAATCATCCGAATGACCAACTGGTGAATGATAGTTTTCATTTGCTACATTTATATGCACTGTTCACTCAATTATATAATACTAGAAATATCATAGCACACAAAACCATGGCTACCTATCTCAACTAATGAACTGCATATTAACATTATTAAAAGAAGCAATTCATTGTAAGTTTTGAGGAGCTGCAGAGGTCTAAAAGCAAAGCGTTTCACTAAGCTGGCCTTTATTGGAACGTGACAAAAAGTGAGCACTCGTTGAAAAAATTAATTTTCTACTAAAACAAATACAATGGACATGTGGAGGAGTGGTTAAAATTTAACTCCAATTTGAAGCATTTGCAAAGTGATGCAGGTGTTTATCATTGTTTTAGTTCTTGATTGAGTTTCAAATTTTGTTGGAACATTCCCTTTGTTTTGCTTTGAGTATGACGATTGCATTTCAGAAGTTATGCCATCCTTTGATTTGATCCAATCAGTCCATCCTTGAAAACTGACACTGAGACAGTCTAAACATATAATATTCATAGAAAGAGACATATAACTGTGTACAAAGAGTAAACTCAAACCTAAAAGAAACCCGATATCAGTTGAAAGGATAGCTGCCAAACTAACTAATAGCTCTCTATTTTTATCTGTCATATGACTATAAAATTGTGCCTTGGATAGAAAACAACTTTGATTGAGTGGTGCTTTATTTTATATTTTTGCTTATTCAAGTTTCTTTTTTAGTGCAGCAACAGGTTTGATGGGGCAGAAAAATGTTGAGTACATTGCAGGTCCTGGATCAACACTCTCCTGGCAGCAAGTGGATGAATTCCTTTAAAATATTTTCCTCTACCGTTTCAGGGCTTGTGTAAAAAGGGGATCAGATAGAGTAAACAAGTTGGGTTTGTGTGGTGATGGGAGGGCTTTAAAAAGAGAGTACATAAGCTGTAGTGCAGAAAACAGATGTATGGTTAAAACCAGATGTTCACATATGCTGGATGAAAAGAAACACATATTTTTTTCCTCATTGCCTGAAGTGAAATCAGACCAAACTTCTCCTGTTCATTAGAATCATCCAAATTATTAGTTTTTCTTTGCTAAATGCCACAGTATTCAGAGAATCTCTCGTATATTTATTTATTAATATCTTTAAAATCAGACGTTTACAAATAAAATGTCTGACTTGTGCCAGACATTTTGAGTTTCCTTCCACAAGCATCTTAAAATTGTTTTCCTGGAGTTCTGGCCCGACCCTTCTGACAAAACGGCTATGACTCAGTCAGCTTCGTAGGCTGCCTCACCTCCACACACCTGTTTTGATCTGCTTAGAACTGATATCAGGGCTTTGTGATGTGAAAACACTGACTTTGTTGTCTTTAAGGTATTTTATAATCAGACTGTATGTTTATGGATACTGTCCATCCGATAGATCCATTTGAGCCTGAGCTAAACGTCCTGCTGTTCCATGTCCCAATATTTCTCATGATGCCATTTACTTGCACCAATTTGTCCAGCAACAAAAAAATATGCTTGGGATGGTGCTCCAAGTCTTATAATCGTCATCCAAATGTAACAATGGTCATGAGACCAAATAGTTCCACTTTAGTTGCTTTAGACTACAGCACACGTCTCCAAAAAAGAAGGTCTTTGTCCCTGTGTGCATTTGCAAACTGCAATCTGACTTTTTTTTTTTTTTTTGAATAATACCTTCCTCCTCTCTGAGTACTCTTTCATGACAGTACAGGGCAGGTTTCACTGTGGATAATGACACTGTCTTACCAGCTCCAACCAGCATCTTCACAAGGTCTTTGTCTTTTGTTCTGTGGCCGGTTTGCACATTTCAGACCAAAATACTAGGACACAGTCCCTGTCTCCTTTCTCAGGGCAATGACGTTGAACATTCCCTTCATGTTTATTCTTGCTGTGTAAGTGCTTGAATCATGGCTGGAGGGTTTAGGACTGGTTTTATTGTTCTCTGCAAAATCACAACAAGCTGAATCTGAAATAACAGCAAGATGATAAGGGTGCGGCTACATAGCATCAAATAAAAAAAATATTTGTTATTATTGCAAAATTGTGTTGCAAGTCAAGTTTAAAACAGTTTTTGGTCCTTTGATTTAATAGAGTGCTTCTGTAAATTCACATGCAGTGCAGTAGAGCTTTTGCTGAGCAAACATATGCAATTTGACCGCAGAAAAATGATTGCCCTTGCTTTTCAAAAACATAAAGAAAGGAAAAAGGGAAAGAAAATAAAGCTAAGTAACTTGTATGTTTGTTAACTCACATCAACCTTTGGGCAAAAGTGACAACAAATTCTGAAAACAAGCAACCCTAGTGCGACACTACCTTTGGCTACACAAGCAACCTCTTTGAAATAAGGCACAGACTTTCTTTCTAGTGGTATCAGTATCACCACTCTACATGAAAACTTCCTTAACCAGCAGCCAATGATTATGAAAAATTAGGCTCATCAAACTAAAAATGGAAATTCAGTCTTATCTCCAATGTTCTTTGGTCATGATCCTTGTTAGAGAAAATATTTCCAGTTGGCTCCTAGAATTTGTTATTCCTACAATGCAATTTTTGAAAATCCCACAGATTCTATTTTATTATTTTTAAAATATCTTTTTAATATGGCAAACTTTGATTTACCGACTATTAAAAGTATTATTAGTAGGCTAATAATGAGACTGATACAGTATTTGACTTCCCATTATCATACAGTCACATGTTTTTTACTGTGTCATATTACTATTGTGAAAGTTGATTAATTCAGTTTAGAGAATGTATATCAATGTATGTAAGTAGTAGAGCATTAATTGCCCTACTACTTAGGGCATTTAGATTACAATGTTATCATAATAAACTAATAATATGTGTTCGTATATAAATATTATTATAAACTAATCCTATGTCCTGACAGAAGTAGAATATGGTTGCGTAATTTTTCGTGATGAAAAACAAGAAGTTTGGTCTGACTTTACTTCAGTCTCAAACAAAGTGTGTGGGTTTTTATTTGGTCTATGTAAACTTCTGGTATCAACTTTACCAAAGACCAAACAACTTTGTACAAGCTATTCAGCAAACTGCATATCATGTAGAATATGTATGTCAGACTTGTTGTGAGAAAAGGTTAATCACTTGTTCACAGTGTAAACTTCCTGTTTTAACAGAATAACCAGAAATCCATTAGCAGAGAAGGTGAACTGCCTCAGCAATGTGTACAATCTGAGCCTTGACAGGACATACTTGTATCTTTGGAAAGTAAGGCATCATTTACCACTATTGCTTTTTGAAACACAGGGCCATTCCTTTCTTGAAATTATGAGCTCATGATTTCAAGGACATCTGTGGAAACTTTCCACTAAACTTTCAGTTTACTCTTTGTGTGCAAGAGATTCAGATAAGTATAAAATAAGTATAAGTATGTTGACCTGCTGTTAGTTAAGTACATGCGTCAGAGCTGTAATAAAACATATTTACACATTAGAAAACAAAAGAGCACAATTGGTCATGTAAAACCTATTTTCCTAAGACAATTAGAAACTTAGAGGAGATCTTTTTTAGAGCTTTATGTGAAGACTGTTGAAATATTTTCTTAAGAAGAATAAATGATTTTGTTTGGTTTTTACTGCCGGTGTAGGGTGTTGTACTAAACAAGAGAAGTAACCGCCTCACTGCAGCATAACTAGTAACCTTTGGCCTACATATTCCAAGCTCCAAGCCTCACTGTACCGCCGAACTGCCAGGGTATCAGCTATGACTTTTGCTTTGCGGAACTGAAATAGCAGAAGACTCCACTTGGAAAAGTTATAAACTGAACACAATATGAAAACCATGCTGAGGCAAGAAAGAAAAACAAAGAGTACCTTAAAAAGATGCCACTTTAGTTTTGAGTCATGCATCCATTGCAAGAGACTTCATTTGGTGCCTCCAGAGCAAAAGACAAGTGCAGAACCCCCAGCCTCACGAGGATACACTTTATACCCAGAACTGACCATGAGTGAGTCCATGAGGAGGTTTGAGAGAGCTGAGTGGTGTGATAATGAGTTGGAGCCACAGAGTAAGAAGGACAGAGGAAGGAGGGGGTGGGACTGTTTCTGAATGAGCAACTTAAGGCGGGGACTGTGCAGGCAGCAAAAGAAAGAGCTCTTTGGCCACATGGTCTCAGTAAAGAAGGAGGAGATTCACTAGTGAGTGAGTCATTAATTGCTGCTTACTTGCATTCATGTTGGCTCTCTGTATGTTTGAACAGTTTTAACAAAATACTTTTGATTTGCTGTACTAAAATAAGAAGATAATTTTTTTAGAGGTTTTAATAGCTTTTTTAATAGAAATATCTAATATTTCCTTAAGATTTAGTAGTTTTGCTGTATGACTTTGAATAAACGTCTTGTACCTTCATACAAGCTTCTCACAATAATTCCTCCTGAAAGACTGCTGAGAGCATTTTTTGATATCCACTCTGAAACTTTAGTTCCAATTTATGGTTGAAGTGTGGTGTGTGATCTGTCAGTTAAGAAATGAGCCAGCTTTTCTTTTCACTGTTTGTAAATGTAAAAAAAAAAAAAAAAACGTTTTAAAAAAGAAAGGGGGGAGTTGGCGCCACCTGGTGTTTGCTGAGAGTAAGAGAAATATTTTCTGATTTACCTGCTCCAGAATTTAGATTAAAAAATTGATTTACAAACTGGAACCACAAAATGAAAGCATCTGCAGTAAATGACAATTGTGGTTATTTCTAGTTAGGCAGATAAAATAAATGTATATAAATTGCAATAATAATAATAAAAAAATCTTTCTTGAAGTTTTCCTATTATTTAATCAATTAGTTTATGGTAGTGAAAATATTTTTTATTTTCCTTATACAGCATAAAGAATATACCATTTTTACTTAAAAAAGCTTAGCTGTGCCAAAACTGTTAAAAGTTTAAGACTTATATGTAATTTTGTTCATAAAAATGCATAATATATACTAAATAAACTGAAAATGTTGGGAAAAATATACACAAAATTGGCCTGCTTTCAATGCACAAAAAGCTTAAACTTTCATTGGTCGTATTAAATATTAAATAATAAATATTAAATGGGGAGGTGATTTGGCGCCCTCTAATGGTTTTTGGGAACACGGAGAGCATTTTAAGGATTTTTACCAGGTTTTCGTTTAGTGTGCTGTATGCTTGAACCCAAATGTTTATTTTCTTTTTGTGTTTACAAAATAGACATGAAGGACTCAGTAGAAGCATTCAAGTCAACCATAGAAAATGTATTTATTAATTTATAACACCCTTTGTTATAAGCTCTGTTATCAGTAATATGACATTCATTAAGCCATGCTTGAGTTGGCAGATTACATAAAGCAAGATAGCATCATGAGACCTCTTTCTCCCACTTAACTGTACACTACATCCATCTTGTAATGTCACAAAAATAAAATGTGATGTTCATTTGTGTGTAATTTCTAGAGAATACAAGTGTTCCATTTTTACAGTTTTAATGGTTTATTGTTCACTAAATACAGAACACTGAGTATCAGACGTCAGTATCTGTGAACTGGAATGTACCCTGGCAAGATTTTAACCTGAAAAAAGCTCGCCAAGTCTCAATAGTTAAAGACTTTCAAACTGCTGCATTGTTAATCGAAACGTAAATATTACTGAGAAAGAGATCTTTGACCTGTTGCAAGTTGAAGTCCCACAGTTGTAAATAGAAACATAGTCATAAAACACCAATCTTAAAATTTATTTATGCAGATATACGTAAGCTGTTTCGTTTTTTTCTTTTTTTTTATGGTGCCCAGGAATTTAAAGTAATAAAAAGTTGTCACCTTTGTTACAACGTTGTCGTCACTGCAACAAACAATTTGCAAAGAGGAGCATTGTTTCAATAAATTTCATCTTGATCAAAGTCCTACAGAGCAAAGGCAAAGACCTACTCAAACAAAGGGGGTTTAGCATGGCTAAGTAACCTAATATGCATGTTTCTGGGATTTACTAACCATTACTGTGCATTCCAAATTCAAAATCAGCAATTCAAAATGAGTGATTTCTAAATAAAGACCAAAAGTAAACAAACAACAACAACTTTATTATGAAATGAAACATAAACCCATACAGAAAACATATTGGTGGCAGTATAACAAAATATTCTGCTGCCAAAATTATCAAAATTATTTTAAAACAAAAAAGAGAGGTTTTTTGTGTTGGACTTTGCTTGTAGTACAAGTTGTACTTTAAAGCCTTTGCAGAAAGCCTCTAACATGTAATCAAGGTGTAACTTTACCCTCAGCTTTGAGCTCAGCCCGCCCCACAGTATTACTCTGAATACGTAGGAAGGAGTACATATGTCTGATAACATTTACAAGGGTGTAAACGTGATTCACGACCTTTCAACTAAATAGACTGAAGGCAACTGTGCAAAGCTCTGCTTTTAAATGAAACACCTTTCACCTTCAAAATATATGGAAGCAGACAGAAAGTAGGTGAAAAACCAATGAATATGTAGAGCTGTATCTACTAGAGCTTCCTGTTAATGATCTAGTAGCAATGTCAGATTTAATATAATAGAATTTAATAATGCACAACAAAACTTGAATGTGAACAAAGTATTTTGGTTATAAAATGGTGCAGTATTAAGAGAGCGGAGGCCTTATTAGCATCAAAATCATAATTTTTCACCTTACTATTTTTCAATTCTAGTGGAGTCAGGCACTCTGAAATAACTTGTGTTTATTCTGTTTCTAAAATAAATCTAAAATGAGCTAGCCCACTGCCTGGAATAAGGTGGAGGACATTGAAAATAACTACAGCATGCCCAGGTGTGACAAGTTTACCCAGAAAGAGGGACTGCAACTGACCACGTGCCACAGATTTAGTCGAAATGATGTAATAGCCTACGTTTTCTCAGATAGCAAAAATGGCAATAAAAGAAAGAAAAAAACATGGTTATATTTTTCTGTATGTCTATTGTAGCTCTTTGTCTTGTAGAGAGATGGGACTTGTGAATTTCTGCTCCATCAGTAACTTAAAGTTGAATTGAAAGTTTGAATCATGAATCATAATGAGAATAATGAAGATGACTTTTGTTGTCAAGATGTTTACATATAAACAACAATGTGAATATTTACATGTTTTGCTGACATGGAGCTGTTTATACAGGCAAAATGAAAAAGCATGAATGATCTGTTATTTTCATGTGCTTTTTATCTATGACTTCAGATATGAAATTGTTAGATAAAGCTTGACAACACTGAATGACTCATAAAAGTCACAGAGAGATGTTTCTTTAACAGTAAATATGAGCATTAAATGGTCAGTGCACTCACTCATTGCCGCCCTCTGAAGCCTGATGATGTCCAGGAAGTTTCTCTGTCTTTGTTTCAGCATTTTCCATCTCAAAGCAGGTTTTCTTTCTTCAGGGCCACTGCTTGGATGTCTGTTGGTGAATCTCTGACTGAAGGGCTTGCAATGATCACAGGACAACAAGTTGGACAAATCATTACAGGGTTGTAAATGAATTATCTTTGGCAGTGCCTTTCAAAGGTATGCCGCACAAAGTTATATAAGTAATGCAGTTGTGAGCAGATTTAACAGGACAATATATTTTTCTTTAGCTCTTTTTAGTCACACAAGAAATTTTGTGATGGGTTTTATGTCAAAATTCTAAAGTACAATACAACAGGTAAAGTACGCTTGTAAACATACCCTTTGAACTTTATCACATTTTGTCACGTTACAGCAAACTCTAATCTATTTTACTGGTATTTAATGCAATGGACCAACACAAAGTAATGCATAAGTGTTAAATAGAAGGAAAAGGATACAATTTTGTTTTTATTTTTATTTTTAAAAAGCATGTCTGAAAGTGTGGTACAGATACATACTTACATATTTAGTCCCCTTTACTTGCATTCCCCACAATAAAATCTGGTGCAACAATTGTCTGGTGCAAAGACATCGAGTCCACCTGTGTAATTTCACTGATGATTTCTTGGAAAATATTGGCCAAATAAATGCTATGATGAAGATAGAGCAACACAGCAACACAATGGGGAGAGTGTCGTGGTGAAGTAAAGCAGCGATAGATTATGAAATCAATTTTCCAAGCTTCGAACATCTCACAGAGAGAAGCACACCTCAAGAGATGTCGTCCCACCTAAAGTGACAAGCCAGGCAAGGAGAGTGAATTAACCCTGATAGGAAGTGAGGAGTTTTCAGCTGTTAATTGTGCGGCCAACAAATTTGTGCTTCCCCCACTAACAATCCCTTGTAAAAATTACAAGAAAATAAAAATTTTTGTAAGACAGCTATGAAAATTCAAAAATTTTAAGTTAATTGCAATCCTGTAAGTAGATATGTTGGAGGCTACAAGAGTCTTCACCTTTCTTCAGGACAGAGAGTCCAAACATCAATCAACCAACCAACCAATCAATCAATAATAGGGAATGACTACTATAGCGTTCATAAATACAATTCATTTTGGCTGACATGACAGTAAATGATACATTGATAATGTTATAAACCAGTGGAGAATTGTATGGAAGGAACTGGCAAACGTCCAAGAGGATTTGCAGTTTGTTGGAAGGAATGAGAAACTGTAAGTATGAAGAACAGCACTGAGAAGTGTGATTCTGATCAGAGAAATTCAGCAAAGCAGTTGAAAAAAAAAAAATCTGTAATGTCGAAAGTTATGTTAAATACTGACCTCTTGTGATAAATAGAAGAACTAGCCTTTTAAAAGGCCTTATTGAGAAGCTCAGTGACAAAATTTATTACATTTTTATTTACATTTAGACTTGTTACTTGTCATTGTAAATAAATATGTTAAGTACATATTATTTAAATAATTTCTGTGAATATCAGCCACAATGTCACCAATTATTACGTTGTCTGATAATTTTAGCTCATTTTGGGTTTTTGATGTGTCTTAAAAAAACTTTCTGTGGCTTTTTTTGGAGACTTTTTACCAGATTGTTTTGTCTGAGCATGAATTACCAAGAAATGTATCTAGCATTTCTGGGAATACTTGTTCGGGTTATGCATTGCATGCCCTGAAAAAGTATGCACTGCTTGTCTGTTCAGAGTGAATAGACTCCAGGAAGCCTCCAGATTCAACAGTTTGACGTGTGTGAAAATAGCACTGACTTTCCATCATTTTGAGTCAAATGATACAATGATTGACTAATAAGTAAATGCACTATTGTTTGAAAGAGACTAATTTCCTTGAATTAAAAAAAAAATCATTAAAGACAGTAAGAGGGGGAAACAAATGTTCTACATCTAAAGCCTGTAGCCCTTAAGATAAGTTTGAGCCCCTGCATAGGGTCTGAGGCGATTATCTGCGTTATCTGGACAAAACAGTCACTGACAACTGTAAATGTAACTCTGGTCTCTGTTGGTTCTGAGAAAATAGGTTGTGTTAGTCTCAATGGGCACTCCTCCAGAAACCTCCCTCTATGTCTCATAAAGAATCAGGTATTTGATCTTCTGAAGCCGCAGGAAAGAACTTGTTCTGCTCAAGGTAAGACGGAGACTTGATTAAATGCACTAAAAGTTGTTTCAAATTTGACCTTTGTATGGACATGATACATAACAGTTGCAATATGTTAGTTTCTTATTAAGGAAAAAAAAGAGAGCTAATTTTGTTAGTCTGTGTGAAGACTAACCACACCTTATATGTGTGAAGGTGTGTGTTACAAAGATGGATAGATTCGTGAATTTTTACTTAACAATTATGATATGGAAGTTAATGGAGACACAGGAACAACAACAACAACAAAAACAAAACATTTAAAAATATGCACACATACATGATTTGTGTTTAAGCATCAAGCTTGTTGTCGACAAGTTTTTCCACAACAAGGGGGAGCTAGAGAGTCAGAACCCAGGGACGCAGTGACCGGTTTAGGTTTGAATAAATATATTTATTCCCAGCAGGAATATAAAAGGAATAAATCACTTTGTTTTCAAAACTGTAAAGTAAAAATTTCAGGGCTTCCAAGTCCTGCATAAGATTGTTCTCTATTTTCAATTAGAGGAGTCTTAAAAAGCTGGAAACATGTCAGTCAAATCCAGGAGAGGGAACCTCTTCGTTCCACCCCGAAGCCGTCTCGGTATTGGTTTCGTCGTGACGCACACCGGGCTGTCCTCAATTTGCGCCTCGCTGGCCAGCGACCTCCGCCGAACCTCCGCCCTGTAAAAACAAACACGCCGTCTATAAGCGTTGCTCCTGGAAGCAACCAACCTCCTCTTGAGACCCTCCCAAAGAAATAACTCGCAGATGCGGGCAGGGTTCCACCAAACCCCGATGATAGTTTGGTGGAACTGGGGTAACTGTCAGAGCAGTTGCCCCGGAAAAAGCGCGAAGATTTTCAGCTTTTCTCGAACGTGAATAACGTCATTCACCATGGCAACATGGGGGGAAATAAAGAACCCAGAAGTGCCAATCACTCGCCAAATTAAATGATTACTTATCCCGCTTTCTGAAACGGAGCATTGCCGTCTGAGGATTCCACCTTTGACCTTTAGGGAGTTTCTCTGGCAGGTCTGCTGCTTCCAGCACAACCACAATAATAATAATCATAAAGAAATGGTAATATTGGCAATGGAAATTTGACTGATGGAATTTATGATCTCATGCTGTAAATGTTATGCTTTTCATTTAACTAGTAAACACTGCCCACTGCATACCTAATGCTACTTATCTAATCCTGACCAAGGCTAAAATGGACCCAAAACAAATCTCCCATGTGAAAACCAAACCAAACCCTGGGGACGGACCTTTCTGCATTGAGCCAAAAACTCATGTGAGGGACCAATGGGCCACAAAGATGGAGTTCATCCTGGCGGTGGCTGGACATATTGTGGGTCTTGGAAATGTTTGGAGATTTCCCTACCTTTGCTACAAAAATGGAGGAGGTAAATCATTGTTTTTGAGAGCTGGACATTCAGTAGCTATGTCCGAATGAAATGTCAGTTGTCAAAATGCAGTGAGATTTGCATGATTAATGTGAGAGCAATATCAGAAGTTAAGGTTTTCCTAAAGTTACACCTCAATACCACCATAAAAACTGGTCACAGAGAAGAGTTGAGTAGTATTGTTTTGTAGAGTATTTCTTGATAAATAAGAATGACTAAAAATATTCAGCACTGTTGACATTATTAAATGTCAGAAAAAAATGCTAAGGTGTGATAGTCATTAGCAACCTTGTGTTGATATTTCTGAGATACTAATCACTGACCTGTTTGTTTTGAAGGGGTTTTCTTCATTCCTTATATTTTATTTTTATTCACCTGTGGCATTCCACTCTTCTTCCTTGAGACATCTTTGGGCCAATTCACCAGCCAGGGTGGAATAACATGTTGGAGGAATATGTGCCCTCTTTTTGAAGGTATGTGCTAAAGCTGTCACAATACTGATGCTACCTGGGTGGAATCAACTACTATCCAGTTGATGAAATATATACATACATAGCCTTATCAGCTATAAGTATTACACATATCTTGCTAAAGACATACCTGTCTCTCCATAGGCCTGGGTTATGGAAGCCAAGTTGTTGTTTTGTACACTGGAGTGTATTACATTGTCATTCTGGCATGGGCGTTTCTCTACCTGTTTTCATCCTTCAGAACGGAGCTTCCATGGGTGAGCTGCAATAACAGCTGGAACACAGGTAAAAAGCAGGTTCTCAGGATCTTTTACGTCATCGGTCACCTAATTTTTTTTCCCCTCTGCTAATCACGTCTCTGCTTCCTTGTCAGTCGCTTGTTTTGAACATGGTCACAATGACACATCCTTTTTCCACCTGTACGCCAACACGACATCTTCAGTTGTTCAGTTTTGGGAGTAAGTATCAGGAAGTGAAACATTATTTCGGATTGTCTGTTTGTGTGCGTTACTGAATAAAGTCCGTCACAGGAGGAGAATACTGGGGCTGTCCAGTGGAATTGATAACATCGGAAGTGTTCGTTGGGATCTGGCTCTTTGTCTGCTTCTTGCTTGGGTGTTGTGTTATTTCTGCATCCGGAATGGAATTAAATCCACAGGAAAGGTACAGTACAGAACTAACAGATTTTCTTTCTTTTCTGATTTCTTGTACTATCTTGTATCTTGTACTCAGTCACTGTCATCTTTGTGTATTAGGTGGTGTATTTCACGGCTACATTTCCATACGTGATGCTGGCAGTGCTGCTTGTCCGTGGCCTGACATTACCAGGAGCAAAAGACGGGATTCTTTTCTACCTCTCCCCTGACCCATCCCGCCTCGCTGACCCAGAGGTAGCACTTTAAACCTGTAAAGCTGTTTTTTTTTTGTCTTCTAAGACTTAATTCATGAAGTGTTATTTGGTTTTGTACCTATCTTTTGTAGCAAATGTAATTGATTCTCCGCATTGAAAGTCCTTATGATTCAAAATATTTTGCAAAGGGACCATAATCCAGAGAATCCGTGTCATACCATGTTTCTAATATGCAAATGTTGAGATTGTCTTCTGTTTGAATAAGGGAAGGGCACAAGGTGGGTTGCACCAATAAAATAGGCATTGAAGGTTAGTGACACACAGGTAATTATTCTCTGACTGGTCATGTCAAAACTTTGTACATTTTCAGGTATGGATGGATGCAGGCAGCCAAATTTTCTACTCCTATGGAGTTTGCACAGGTGTTCTGACATCTTTGGGAAGTTACAACAAATACAACAACAACTGTTACAGGTCGATGTGATTTTTTTTTTCACTCAGCATGTAATTATTTCATTATGATATAATTAACACTATTTCTTTACACTTCCTCCAAGCAGGGATTGCATTTACCTATGCCTGATGAATAGTTTAACCAGCTTTGTAGCTGGCTTTGCTATTTTTTCTGTGCTCGGTTTTATGGCAAAAGAGCAGAATGTGGAAATTTCCATGGTCGCTGAATCAGGTACTGCAAGTTGATGATTTATGTTTAACAGAAATTACAAGTGATAGTGATAAGACATACCAAATAAACTTTTTGATGTGATCTAACAGGCCCAGGCTTGGCATTCATTGCTTATCCTCGCGCTGTGGCTTTAATGCCTCTGCCTCAGCTTTGGGCAATATTTTTCTTTGTCATGATCATCTTCTTGGGATTAGATAGTCAGGTAGGAAACATAGCAATTTTTTATTTAAAACTGAAAGTCTTATGCGAAAGTACAACAGTAATTTTACTGAACAATATCTCTTTCCTCAACAGTTTGTATATCAGGAGTCCTTGGTTACAACCATCTCCGACTTGTATCCCTCCTTCTTTCAAAAACCCCTTCCACGTAGATTGCTTCTTCTCACAATTTGTGCTGCAGGTTTCCTGGCAGGTCTTGTGATGGTAACGGAGGTGAGTGGTTTGAACAAATGCAAACAAAGGTGAATTTACTTTAATGCTTTACTTTATTTACGACTGAAAGCGGGCCAGAATCTTGACAGATGCTCGAGATTATGACATTGAAAATATTGATATATGTACTGTTCTGTTATGAAAACAAGTCTTCTATTTCCTTTCTTAATCAACAAAGTGATCAGTTCATATGATCTGAATTGTATGAACACCTCACGTAATACACACCTTAATACAAAACTTTGGCATCTTGGGAGTTTTAGTTATTTTTAAAATTGAGCAGTTTAAACAAAAAATGTTCTCAACCATTAAAAACTCAAGTCGCATTCAATGAACTGTAATAAAATGATTGACTTGAAATGATGTGTGTTGACTTGATTAATGACAATAAAACAAACAACAAAAAAAGAAGTCACACAACACTGATATTAAGTGACAACATCTTTGGAAATATCAGTAACATTGTGCATAACATGGCCAATGAATACAGTATTTACAGAGGTTAGGTTAAGTACCTGAACCACTCATGAATAGATGAAATCCACAAATACTTGAGACACTCTTAGGAATGCTTATGTCTGTCCTTTCTAATAGTTCAAGCATCAAATATACCTCAATATGCAATAATATGCATAGTAAAAACCGTCTTTGCAGTACCAAAGAAGCTAATTGCTACAGTTTTCCTTCTTTACGCTATTGGGGTACAGCCAATCAGCTCCAAGGAAAATGAATGGTGTTCTTTGATTAGTTGCTTTTCAAATACCAAGCCAACTATGAACATTGCACCTAAATATTTCAGATATTTTTTAACAAATTTTTGATTTGCTATATAAAACAATCTGTGAATAGACATTTTCCGGGAGTTATTTGGAGTCATGTTACGAAGAGGCATCTGTAAAGCTCAAATGAGAGTTATTATAATAATAATAATAATAATAATAATAATAATAATAATATAATAATAATAATAATATAATGTGTTTCTATAAAGATTTTCTATAGTTTGTATACAGCTAGAATACTTTGAGTGACAGAAACTGTGTTTTTTTCAGGGAGGCCTTTATGTTTTCCAGCTGTTTGACTACTATGCCTGCAGCGGGATGACACTTTTATTTATTGCTATTCTTCAGTCTATCTGTATTGGATGGGTTTATGGTATGCGATCAAACACATTCAATTACCTCAAGTTTTCAATGGGTTCCTCCATTGTGCTGCTGCATGTCAGCAAACTAATAGTACCTACTGTTTCAGGTGCAGATGGTCACTATGATAATGTGGAGGACATGATTGGTTATCGTCCCTGGCCTTTGATGAAATACTGCTGGAGGTACATCACACCAAGTGTCTGCACCGTAAGTGTTTATTTTGTGATATTTTGCATTAATTTATTTCTTGTGCATATCAGCTGTCCAAGTTGAGCACAGCTCTGAACCAAACCAGCCATCCCTTGGACAATGTTTTCTCTCAAAAGAGGAGCACTCTCAGGGTCAGGGGGGAATGTGAGAAACGGGGAAATCAATGTCTTGATTGTTTCCCTCGATCCCATATAAAAACTGTAGTTTTTATATTTTTATATTTCGTATGTATCATATACAGATATGTATGTAAGCAACAGACCACCTCACAATTTCCTCTCGATTAATAAAACACTGACTAACCAAACCTACAGTGGTACAGGGAACTAGATGCTAGAAACATCCTTGTGCATAAGGATGCACTGTAATATGCTGCAGTCCAGCAAATTTCAAAATGTAGAAAATTCTCTGAAGCTTTAAGGTTGCAGTGAACTGATGTGCTTTTTTTGTACCTTTTTCTTCTAGTTCACGTTTCTGTTCTCTGTGATCAAACATAAACCTTTGAAATTCAACAACACGTATGAATATCCATGGTGGGGATACGCCTTGGGACTGTTCTTCACTCTCTCTTCAACATTACTTGTTCCGCTGTGGATGGTGTATGCTGTGAGCATCACTCCAGGGACACTGAAACAGGTAAACATATTGAATTTTGAAATTATTCTATTAATTAGGCATAAAGGTTGAGAGGACACAGGAGTATCGATGTAAAAAAACAACAAAAAAACTTTAATTTACAACAAAAACTGGCAAACAAAATCAACTTTTGCAGGACACCATCTTTGTCTTTAATATATTATTTCTACCATTTCTACTTTTCTAATTAGTACATTGCACCTGTTGCTATTATTTATTATAAATCATCTTAACATACTAAAATAAGAAATGTTTGTTCTTTCCTTCTACACAGAGGCTGAAACGTCTCTGCACTCCAGCAAAGAATGTACCAGCTGGCACAATAAAGAAAGCATCAAACCCTGAAGCATTTCAGTCATTCACAGACTTGTCCACACTGCGTCCAGCCAGTCACCCACAGGAAGCAGAAAACACGCTTCTGAGGTCATCCGTACTTTAATCAGCCATGTCTGTCTGTCTAGTCAAAATTATTCAAATTCTTGGCAGATTTAGATTTAAAATCTTAAGCAAAGAAGAAGAGTATCAGCTTTGAATAATAGCAATTTATAACTCTTTATTTCTGTTTGATTAAAAGATGGCATGTTAAAAAAATAAATACTTTTTTAATAATCAGTTGAAATTTTCTGGCATTACAGTACCTATTCTTACATTGCTCATCAGTTATAAGCATGCTGGTGATGAGCTTCAAGTATCTTACTTAGGAATGCCTCCTTGTGAACATACTAATCCGTGGCTGTCCAACTCTACTTCTTTAGTGCTAAAAAAATTACATTTGAACTGAAAAATTAGGTCATTAGCATGAACCCAGTAGAACTTGATGGGATGGTGAGGAGACAAATTGGACCTGGGACAAATTTAAAAGCTGTAGGACTTTGGCTCTGGAGGAGTGGAGTTTGTGGGATCTTTAGTCATCTCCACAGATTCTCCATCAAATTCTAGCTGGGCTGCTTCAAAACGTCAATATTACTTCCGGTCAGAACAAATGTATTGTTAAAATGCAAATTTAAGTTTAAATCTAAATCTGCCAAATATATGAATTATTTGGGACTAAGTCTGTTTACTAATCCCAAGATGAAATGTGACATTATAGTTTTTGCTGTAATAATAGCTAAGTTTAGGTTCCTTGTAAATAAGTGGATCAAAGGTTTAAACTAATCCTACCTTCTAGAAAGATCGCAAACCCCTGGAGCTACATAGTCTTTTTGAAATACTAATTAGTCAATCACTAGTTTGGTTCTGAAAGTTGAAATTGAGAAAATAATTGAAAGCAAGGGAAAGCAAAATGAAAATATATTTTTATAAGAGTTAATCGCACATATAAAGATTTACTGGAGCGTGCTGAAATAAAAATGTCAAAACTATGTTAATTAACTTTATTAAGTCTAAAGATTTAAAGAATAGCTTTATAAAAGAATAGCTGTGTTCTGTTAGTGTACAGAGGTTTTAGGAAGTGCTTCAAGAGTTACTCTGATTCCCTGTAAGGTTCAGGGAAGAAAAATAAAAAATATATATCAATTGGAAGAAAATCAGCTTAAAGTTTTCTTTTTTAATTTCATTTCAAATATATATTATGAAGCAATGAAAAGTATTTCAGTATATTCAGCCCAGCACTTTAATTGCTGTAGCAAACCAGCTCTTCTCTGACACTTGAAACTGTGAAAAAACTGGCCTGAGGCTAGAACAAAACTGTTTACACTGTCATGACATATTGCACTGGCATGGTGCAACATTCATGTCATGTTGCACCAGGTGCAGCTGGGGCAATATGAAACCTTTTAAGGAGATCCAGACTGAGAACCAGTTACAAAAACAACAAGTTCAGTCCAGACTCTAAATACTTTGAAACACAGAAATCCAGAAATGTCTCTGTTCAAATGAAATAAAGCAAAACTGCCCTATTGAATATTTGATCGTTCTTTAATTACAAACGACTGCTCAGCTCAATCGGGTTGTTTCTTCTATCCATAATTGAGCAACATAACTCATTCCTCATTTCATTGTTTTAAGTTTGTTTTCAGATTGCTTCTCTATCATTTTTGTAACTGCAAACTTTTGGTTTCAAGCACCTGTTTCTGGCATTACAGTACCTATTCTTACATTGGTACTGTGATGTTCATTGCTTGTCTCATTTTCTTATCCTAAACTTCAATATGTCTATGAGGGTATCATGTTTAATTTCATTTCAGAATATATTATGCTGGGATTAAATGGAGCATTAAAAAACTCTTTTGGTTAATGGAAAAAGAACAAAGTTTAGCTTTTGGAGACATTCCTGTGCTAATAAAACTCAAACTGTTCCTGTTTTTGTGCGTATTTGATGGTAAAATAAAAAAAAAAGAGGGAAGCTTACAAAACCCTAGGAGGCCATATCAAATGTAAAGTATGAAGGTGGAGACATTATGCTGACAGCAAATATGTCAGATTTTATAAAGACAGACACACAGAAATAGCTTTTTAATGTGTTTTGTTAGACAAAAGGAGGTGCTAAATTTAAATGTTTTACAAAGAAACAGTCCCCCTCATAAGTCAAAAAGACAATTATGTCTCCCATCTATTGAAATAAAGTTTCATAGAGTTCAGGTGAAGATATCCTGTTAACACAGAACTGTATGCCTCACATCATACACAAGACAATAAAAACATTTAGAGAAATACCCTGAAACATTAGGGATTTTCTTGGGCTATTTCCATCACAAAAAAAAAGATACTCCAAATCTGTGGGCATCGTTAAAGGTTTTGTCTGATTTACCAGAAGACAGAACATAATAAATAACCTTTTATTTTTTTTTGCTATATGTAAATAGAAATGATTCAGAATTAAATGATTACATTTCTTTTACCATTATGACAAATGGGTTGAAAACAATTCCCCATTGTGGGATTGTAGATATTTGTCTACAACCTATTTCTATTTATTATGTTTCTATTCTAGAACTCTTGAGTGAGTTAAAGTTTGCCTCTAGAGGGCACTTCAGCCACAATGGAAAACATTTGACATTTCTTTAACGCTACAGTAAAATAATCCTTGAGTTTTTGCACACAAAGGCATTTTGTGATGGTAAAAATCAATCTCCTTACTTGTCTGGTTTATCTTCAAAATATGCAGTAGGAATCCAGGCATGGTAACAACGCTCAGCATTTTTATTTTTGAGCATGCTCACAGTACATCCATATATGGTCAAATATATACAAGAGGAATAGGAAAGGTGAGGAGGAGAGAGGGTGGCATTAGGGAGTAATCCTTGCTGCACGACTGCGAAAGCCACTGTGAAGGCGGAGATTACACAGGACTGATCACGTCATCAGTCAGTCTATGGCAGCAGGACCTGACAGACTTCTCTCACATCAGTGTTCTTCCCATCAAACAACAAGTGGATTGTTTGATATTGGCTGACTTTAAATTGAATATTTAAAAGTCGCTGCATGTGACTGATCTACATGTATGTCCAAATTAGTCCTAATACAGCTTCTGACTGAAATAGTTTGGTTTCTTATGAGTTGGTTCGGTTTCTCTTGTACTTTATTTAGTACACCATGTTAGACTTTCTGCAGATCCAAAACAACCTGACTTATCGTCTGGATGGCGGATCCGTTTTCTGGGAATCCAAATAAAAAGTTTGAGTTCTCTTTATGTTTTCTGTGGTTTTCTCAAAAAATGCAATTACAAATTAAGATTTATTTCAAGAATCCTGTCATTATAAAGTTACACAAGATAAAGCAATTTATTTGAAAATTAATTGCAGCAACATCCACCAAGATTTATTTACAACATTTTTTTTGTGTGGTTTTAATATATTAAAATCAAAACTGTTGATGTGGTTACATAGACTTTTATCTCATTTGTGCGGATCTGATCACAGAAAACCTGCCATGTTATGCATGTAATGTGTGCTCTTTTTCCTTTAAAGTTATATCTATTACTGGTTTTAACACTTTTCTCATTAACAGATCTTTTTTCAAACTGAAAATGTTTCTCAGGCAGATTTTTTTTGAATGGCTGTTCTTTCTTTTATAACTAACATTCACCCCAGTGAGATTTCTATTTATAAATAAAGTTTAGATGCTTTCACCCATTTTACAATTTTTGTCGTGTATTTCTTATGCACTCGTTTATTATTTAAACATAAAACTATTTGCAGTAGTTCAACTTGATTTCGAGGTATTCTAGATCACTGTTATGTGTCTTCCTGACCGACTAAAAGATTAGATGTAGTTTCTGTTTGCTTCCTGTCACAGTTTCAGCACACTTCGGCCCTACAAGTGTGCTAAGTACTTGTTGCTGCAAAGCAGAGAGTTAATGCCAATTAGCTGTTGTTTATGTGTGACTGTAAGCATGTAGCATGGCACCCCCGTGATCTAAGCTTTTTTTGGACTTCTCACCTTGCTCAGGCTTTTATGTAAATCTCATTTAGCGCTCAGCTCTGATATCCTTATTACAACAGATGTCACATATTTGTATATCTATCTGAAATTATTCACATTTTCGATAGATAGAATACCTTAACACATAGTTATATTATTTACCTTAATATGTATCGTATTCTTATTTACACAAGTCAGATTATGAAAATGACCAAAACATAAAGACTGCAAGCAGAAAAGTTGACATTAACAAGACTTTTCAGTTCTCAAGCCCTCCACTTTATCTACTTGCTTTGATGAGAGGGTGACAGGACTCTCAGGAAAGGCCTGATACCAGGAGAGAAAAAATAATGGGTCAACTGGGGAAGTGCAAATTCAATCTTTCCAGGAATAAGTTCAGTTCACACAGGTTATAAGTAAGTTATACTCATCATCAGTGATGTTTTTTGATATTGACATCGTGCACAATTATTAAGGGCATGTTTAAAAGGGGGCACATCATGTTTAAAACCATTAAAACGTGTCTTTGTGTTAAACACAATATTTCTTTTCTTCACTTTTTTTGCAAATACATTTAGTGAAGATTTGGGCCACCCCTGTGCTGAGAAGGCTCACCCTGTTTGGATCTATTGAATTCTCTGCTGCTGTCTTTACCCATACAAACTCAAAATCTCTGTTCTCATTTACTTATTTTCCTGTATTAGTTATTTGAAGCCAAACTGAATTGATTGTCAAAGAAAATTTGCCTCTGCGGGCTATGCTGTTAAAGCACTATGAGGTCTGTGTTCCTTTTTACTGTAATAAAAACACAAATCCTATACAGATAAACAAAGGCAACGTCAACATTATCTGCAACCTGTGAACAGATGTCATGTTCGTATGAAGAACTCTGCTCAATTCAAGGTCAGATGAGTTCAATATCCTCCAACAAAACTGACACCAATCATGCACTCATCTCTATTTTTTCTCCACCTTGGAGGGCTACATTTTAAAATGAAATATTCTCTGTACAGCAAGTGAACAAAATACATACAATATTTTAAATGTCTGCCATTAGATGGAGTTGATAGTTCAGTGCATCCAAATGACTGACTGGTTTTCCCCAAATATTCAAGCTCTGTGATTTTTAGCCTTTAGCTAAAAAGCAAGAGGCGAAGATAATCTGAAAACACAACATTTTTTTTAAGTAACTAGCTTGAACACAAGTAATAGTTTAAATATATTTCGTATGAAGCATTAAACTTCATACAAATTTTGATGGTAATTTTAGGAAATGCTGTTTGAACATGGCTCCATTCTGCTTGTTCAGTTTTACTGGTAGTGATCCAGAGACTGCTTTTCTCTCCAAATTGAGACTTTTCAAAAAAATACATTTATATCTTCTGTAAGATATAAATATATCTATATCTTAAGATCATTCTTAAATGATCTTACAGAACCCCAGCAGGAAGGGGTGGGGCTGATACTCAGTATTGACAGGCCACCAAAGAATAACACAGATACTACAAAATTTAAGCCTGAAGGTATGTAGGGTATATGTGAAAAAAAGTAGACATGCACTGGGAAAACGTACTAAATTCAGAATGTTCACAGTTAATGATTTATATTACAGTATTTCATTTAGAAATTCTACCAACAATGGCTGCATAATAAATCTTATTGTAAATAAGAAAAACAAAACCACAGAATACCGATTCACTCTTTGATCCCAGTGTTAGGCGAGTTGACCTCTTTTCTGTGAACAATTCAACCTGAATGTAATCACTTCACATGAATTACAGAAGACAGGTGTCACCCCTAACGTGCACCGTGACTCCTAGACAACCTACTTATCACCTCTGACTTGCGTAGAAGGTGTGAATCCAATTTGTTAGGATTGAGGATTAAGAAGGGCCAAACCCCTCCGGTTTAACAGCTTGCTAGTGACAATTTTTGGATGCTAAGCGGATGAGCGCAAGCTCCTTGGTCTAGAAATCCCACTTGTGGGAATTGGCATTCTTGTGGAAACTCTGCGGCAGATGGCTTCCTGTGGATGCATCCAGGGCACTTCCATAAGTTTTTGCATTACAATAACACGTATCACTTTCTTTTTTGGATTAAATCTTTAGTTACAGATTTTCTCTTTATACATTATTGGTTGATCACGTTCATTAAACAAAGAAAAGAATAACCTATTTCCAGGAATCTCAAATATAAAAATAAATTGAAAACATTTGATCAAACTACATGAAGTTTAGCTGTTATAGTAACTGAAGATTTATCACCCATTTAGAATGATGCAAAATTGTAATAGTCATCTCATGGCAAACAAATAATAACAAATATTAAGTTTCTACACAAAGACAGAAAAATATCATCAAACATAATGAAATTAATCAAATAGAATCCAGTTGCTAAACATGTGAATTTGAGGACACCCCAATGCTAGTTATAAAACTAGCATTGCTGTCAAATACAATTTTCCAGGCATTCAATGTCACTATGGTGGTTTTGATATTTCTATTTTCTCTGCAGTAAAATTATTGTGATTAAAATTCACAATAAACCATTATTTTTTATGTAAACAATAATGATAATTTATTGTTTATAAATTATCATTATTTATAAATGGTAAAGCTCCTTTTTACCAGAACACAACTTGTTGATTCAGTGGAAAATGTTGTCAACGTCTCATTAAAATCCAGCTAAATACACAATTTATATAAACAATAATGATAGTTTAGTTTGTGCAGAAATAAAAGACGTCTGGTTACTTGGTGAAAGCAACTTCAGCATATTTAGTTTCATGTACAATGCACAGAAAATTATGTAGTGATAAACTTCCGATTGTGTTTTGTCAAAAGTCAATATTTCTGTACATTTTAACTTTGGAATTTAATCTAAATCCCATTTCATCCTGATGATTTCTTACTTCAGCCACTGATTAGGCAATTATTATTTAACCATGAGCTGGGAATGACCAACAATCCTGAATCATCACATATTGCCAAAGTCCGGATTATGTTTTGTTGAATACATAAAATATATATATATATTACACAAGAAGCATATAAGAACCTACTGAGCTATTCATTAGGTACAAATCATAAATTAGTACTGGAAATTAGTCAACCTGGTCATATCAGCTCCTCTTTACCAGAACACATCTTGTTGATTCAGTGGAAAATGTTGTCAACGTCTCATTAAAATCCAGCTAAATACACATTTTTTCATTTGAATGTTGGTTTCAGCATCATTTTCATTCATAAGAAAACTGAATTTACGGTCTAACACAAAGAAAAGGGGCTTACTATAAACTATATAAAATGTATTCAATAAATGTAACAAATAATAAAAACTAAAATGTATTTGCTCAACATTTTTAATTGATCTGAGGCTTCTGATTCTTTTAAATTGGTAGAAAACTGCTTATTTTTTTTTGGGAGGCTTGTTAAGTAACTGCCCAGAAGTAAAAAAATCTTTTTCATTGGCTAAATCAGCTCTTTAAAAAAAGATTAATTTAGCGAACAGTAGCGCATGAATATGTGATTCCAAATATATGTACTTTTATACAAAATCATTTTTTTCAGTGCATAAAAATTACATGAATACTCCTGCTTCAGTGAATATCCAAAGTGCTGGTTTCTTTGAAAGCAAGGGGCTCATAGAGATGGCTTAAAGTAATTTTACAATTTTGTAGTGTAAAAACAAACAAACAAAAAAAAAGAATGGTGTAGTAAATATAAACTCTAATCTTTGCCTCCAAAAATCAGGACTTGCTTAATGTAATTTGAAATGAAGGGCACTTAAAAAACTACAGCTGTAAAACCTTCTGTTTAGCTGGATAATAAATGAATTATTTAAAATCTTAATCACTTACAGATTTTAGGGCAACCAAAGTGTTTCAGTCAGTATTTATTTTTCTTAAAATGTAACGATTTAATGGGATTTTGAGCATCAAATGGTGTAAGATTACATGTCCACAGACAGGACTTGCATGTAAAGGGATTACCTCAGGTGCTCCCAAACTTTATTCATCGTGAGACGGGTCGGGTAACCCCAGCCAGTAATCTAGTTATTTAAATAGGTATTAGAAACTCAAACAGTTTCTGTTACAAGTTTGTTGGGTGAATGCTCTACATACAATTTTTTAAAAATGTATTTCAAGGAAATATTGAATGGATATATTTATTCTGCATTCTATTAGAAGCTTTAGCTAATGGGTTTCTTGCATGTATCGTGTTGCTCTAATAACTGTATTGAAAATATTGCATTAATTTTCTGGCCAGATAAATTTAAATGATGATCCCTCAGGAAGCAAACAGAAATAGCACAATTTTAGGACACTTGTGAGTTTTTATTAGTATTCATAGGTATATTTCTGTGATGCTCAGCATTAATACACAGACATAAAGATGTGTAGAAATATTTAATAAACTATGAGGCCTTTTCCTTTTTTTAAAGTTCACTTGTGAAGCTCCGTTCACTAAGTACTGAAATCTATGGGTATCAGGCATGTCAATTGGGGTTGTTGAACCCCAATTGACATGGGGCAATTGGAGGCTCCACTTCCGCCCCAAAAAGGAAGTAGAGCAAACCTCCTACAATCAAACAATATTCTAATGGCGGTGGGAGTGAAATGCAATGTGTTACCCCAAAGACTTTTTTGAGTGATTTTTGTCTAATCAGCCAAAGGTCACAGTTTATTCAGCTGGCATGAATATGAGGTTGGCTGCAGGACTTGATCAATTTCTTGTGTTATTCCAGACTCTGTCTGGGTTTTGGAAATGTAATAAATTGTATTCCGCCCTCTACACGCCCTGGATAATGACTGTCTGGATTGCATGTTCCCCACTGACAACACTGGACCATAACTTCTTTTTATTTTCCTCAAATTCTCTATGACCGCAGCTTGTTAGCAGAGCAATGATAAACCCCAGCAATGCTGACGGAAGTTCATTCCTCCAGATTGGGCCGTGTTCTTCGGGACAAATTGCAATCACCGATTGGTCGGTTGCTGACAAACATCCTGGAATGAATGACAGGTGGAGTTATGTCTTCCCTTTATAAATACATGTATACACATTAGTATAATGTCAATTTCATTATTTATTTTAAAATACTAAATATGTTTTTAATTAAAGAGGTGTTTTTGTGAATCACTTTGTGGTTCATTAGAAGACCATTGATATCCACAATGTGAGCCATGTGTGGTTCTTGAGGTGCAACTTAACAGAGCTATTATCTTCAGTTGATATATGTTCTCATATTAGCAAATACTGCTAAATAGTGGCACTCCTGTCCATTAAAGGGTGTAAGCATTTTATTGGACAGGAAGTATTTTCTGCCTGATGTTTGGGTTTGCGAAGGAAGTTTGGACACCATCTTTTTAACTGATACAATAATCCAGCATTGAAGATTGAGATATTGTATTTGGTGTTTTATGGTATAAAAATGATCTTATCTTATTGGGTTTAGGTAAGTTTTGACAGTGTTCGATTCACTGATTGTGGTATAAAGGTTTTTGCAGTGATAATGGAGGCATTGTGTTTTCATGCTTGTTCTCGCTACGTATGTGTGGGTTTTACACCAATTTTCTTCCACAATAAAAACACATGTATGCTAGGTTCAAATAGAGTATTTTATGAAACAGCCAAATAACATAAGTGTTTTTCAACTCTACATACATTTATTTCAATGAAAATTAAAAATTTTCAAAAACTTTTAGCATAAAATAAAGACTCCATAATAAAATTAAACAATTTTAAAGCTTCTTGAACGTCTCTACCAGGGGTGCAGGGAAATATCCATGATTTTAACTGAAGACTAGAAGCAGAAGTCCGTAATTCTACTTTGTTTAAAGCAGCCGGATCTCATTACATCTTTACTGTTGGCTTGTACATTACGTCCGTTAATGGTAAACCAATTGATGCTCGTCAAGAGGATCCGGAGCAGCTCAGCTGTTTGCCTCGGGCCAGAAAACGGGGATCATGTTCTTATTCAATTAGACAAACCAGAAACCGACTTCCTTGTTGAATGATTTGCAAATTGCATCTGCTCAAGGTAAGCATTAGCTGGCCATTGGCTAGAGATGCTCGTTTTAAAGACAGCCAGTTTCAATGTCTGACAGAGTACTGTTTCTTTCAGACATTTCACAGCTTTCTGCAACTCCCATAAATTAGATTTTTCACATCCTGTGATGTAGCTTTAAAGATGTATGAAAAATTAAATTTTGTTTATATCTGGGTCAAAATTTCTACTTAGGATACTTGATTTAATAAATACTTATTAAAACTTATGAGTGGAAAATGAGTTCAGTGAGACATAAATGTGCACCTATCCAGAGTGTTGTAAATTTTAACCAGTTTTAGTCGGGGACATGCAAGGATAATAAGCAGACTTGCAGATTTATTCTATTTCTGCTTTTTTGACACATTTCAAAGTTTTAGATCCTCAAACAACATCACACAATGATAACATGAGTATATATTGTTTCTTTCATGATTTATTCACTAAAGGGAAAAATCTATGCATTCCAGATTAATAATAAATCAAAAAATTTTGCAATTTCAATCTATAGGTCTCATTACTGTCAGATTGAGACAGTAAACAAAATGTTCACACAAAGCACTGATTGTTTCCAGGAATGTCACAGAATTTTCAAATGCCTGTGCTTCTTCCTTATCTTCCAGTTCACCATAATCCTCTAAGCTTAATTAGGAGGCAAATGGACATCTTCTTATGATTAGTGAAGATCTCTCTCCTGTCATTTGAATAACTGGTGTAAATGCATTTTATCATTTCCACTAGAAAAACCTCTGAACTGTTCAAAAGAAGAAAATAGTGTCTGTCATGAACTCATTCGAGTTTGGCAGGAAAACAATCTAACTGTCTCACATTGGCAGGAGTTTTATTTTCAGCTGTTGACAATAATTTAAAGTTAACGGACTGATTTAGGTATTTGACATAATGTGCTTTATGCACTATGCTTTCAGTATCTGCTGAGCAGAGCTCTTTGGAAGCTTTCAATTGTCATTTCTCAATTGATGACTTTCAGTGTGGGGTGCTGAGATCAGACTGGTGATAGGTGCTCGTGATGGAGGCTTTACTCCACAGTAAGTGGTTTATGTCAAGATGTATGACTTGTTCCCCAAGTTGTTAATGGGAAGGCTATGATAGTGATGAACATGTACCGCTTTTGACTTTTTATGTCTCAAGATGTCAGGATGAGGAATAGGAGCCCGCAAGGCATAAAAAAAAACAGAATACTAAATATTGTATCATATCTGTTAGACTTAAGGTTTGTCTTTTCATAGTTTAATACAACAATACCTGGTGGTCGGTGAAAAGGGAAAATCAGGACAAATCTGTAACAGTATTTCTGGTTCTCAACAGTTTGGAAACGTCGTTCCCTGTTGACGCTGCATGTTTCACTGGGATAGAGTGCTAAATGGAGTCTGGATGCCAGTTCATTCAGAGTCCTGGGTCACCCTTTGACTACCCGAAGGACAAAAGTGGAAGTAGGTCGTAGAAAGCCTGGCATGCATATCACTTAATGCCAACAATCCCATGTCTGACACAGCAACGGTTCCAAAATCTGTCTTCAGTGATTGGTTTACACTTTAGCAATTTGTTCAGAGAGCCTGACTGGGATGCTTCCTTCCTGTACCCTAATTCCAGACCTACTGATAAAGCAGACATTAAAGCTTGTTCACTTATTATTTTCATATTCTGTCTTACATTTCAAGTTGATATTTGTCTTCCTTTTACTACAAAAATTGTTATGATTTAATTCCCATTGCTTTTTACTTTACTTACTTTTGGACTTTGCCATTTTGGATGTTAATATAAAACTTGTTTCTTAGCTTTCTAGCTCCTCAAGGAAACAAACTCAGAGATTCAGATTTACAGTGGACACAGACCCGTACTGTGAAATCCTATTTGGGAATTGTTAGCTGTAACCCTTCTAAATGGATAGTGACCCAGGGTTGTCAAACAGGGTCCACCTTTAATTCTGTTTAAGTCATAACCAACAAGTTGTTTTGCTTTGTTCGATTTAAATTGTTTACCAACCTCATGTTCGAGGGTGGGCGAAGCAACTGAAGCCACAATTAGAGTTAACTAAGTTGTTATATACACATATTTCCTGGGAAAATTTGTTTACCACTGTTTTTTGTCACTTCGAATAAGAGAATGCCTGTCGAGTTAGATCAGAAACAGAACATACTCGAAAAACAGAAAAGAAGAAACCTGACAGATCTTTCTATCATCGACCCAATATCAGGAAATCGATTCTGTGACGCCATTTGTTCTAAAACTTGCCCTAAAATCTTGAAAAAAGAGATCACTGATTAACGAGTGATTATACGAAGAGATTATGGGCTGAATTCCCAGATCCTCTTAGCTCATCTTCTTATAACGTGCCTAAGGGGTATATAACCATGGCTCCATGTAAGAAGTAAGAGAGCAGAGACAGCTGCAAAGACAGAGCTTTAGGTTTTACTCTATTCTGCTCATTCAAATCACAGCCTGAGAAGATGGAGAATGGCACAGAAGGCAAGAACTTCTACATCCCCATGAACAACAGGACGGGCCTGGTGAGGAGTCCCTTTGAGTATCCACAGTACTATTTGGCAGATCCATGGCAATTCAAACTATTAGCTGCGTACATGTTCTTCCTGATCGTCACCGGCTTTCCAATCAACGGTCTGACACTGGTGGTCACAGCTCAGAACAAAAAGCTTCGGCAGCCTCTCAACTATATCCTGGTGAACTTGGCGGTAGCGGGATTGATCATGATCATCTTTGGATTCACAGCCACCATTTACTCTTCTTTGATGGGCTATTTTGCTATGGGACCCTTAGGCTGTGATATGGAAGGTTTTTTTGCTACAGTTGGAGGTAAAGTTCAGAAATATGCTAATCGTCCCTAAGTAAATGATTCTTACCTCAATTACCCTTTGACTGGTTTTACATCACAGCTCGTTTTGTTCTTTGTCTACTACAGGTCAAGTATCACTATGGTCTCTTGTGGTCTTAGCTATTGAGAGATACATAGTGGTCTGTAAACCAATGGGTAGTTTTAAATTTACTGCCACCCATTCTGCAATTGGCTGTGGATTTACCTGGATGATGGCTCTCTCCTGTGCGACTCCTCCTTTGGTGGGCTGGTCGAGGTGAGAAATTTACAATAATGGATCCAATAGCATATCCACGTCTATAGGGCAGGATAGCAAAAATGAAACATTCCTTCTTGTGATTCTTTGTAGCTTTATTTCCTTTCAAGTCTGCGTTGTAGATTGTGGATTTTAAAATCTTTGTATAATTTCATGTTTGTTATTTTGCTAGCAAGTAACCTCAAAAGCTGCTGTTCATGCAAAAGAGTTTATTTCCTTTTAGCTGGGTTGTTTCTATAACCTGCAACCAAACCTAGGGAATCATACTCTGTGCATCGCTGACAACCAACTTGGGATTTGTTTTCTTTAAAGTTCCTGATCATAATAGTAGATGAACACAACCAAGGAGAATATTATTTATTTATGGATAAATAATATTTATCCATAAATATTATGTCTCATTCAGCACACTGGCAAGGGAAATGAGAACTTTTGCATTTGGCAAATAAATAAATATATGGAAAAAACATTGATTATTTACCTGAATTTATGTTAAAATATATTTGTCTCAGACGAGGTCTCCAAGACCTTAGCGGGGAAGGAGGTGATGCTGAAATGGAGAAATTTTAGACAAAAAGTAATTGTTTTCAGCATAATGTGATTTAGCTATCTTGTAATGAGACTAAGTGAAGTCAGCAAATTTCTCAAAATATGTCAGATTTTCACAGAAAGGCCTGGTTCCCCTTTCAGAACAAACAAACAAAGAAGGCAAAATATCTTAAATATCAAAGTGAGATGACATTGAAATGCAACTTAAACACCGTTTTAGTTCTTAAACACTTGATTTAAAAATGACTTGCTCACTCACAACTTCACTTTAGCCACAGCACCTTGTAATGTCTTTTTTATTATTATTTTTGTTTTAAGAGCAAGTCTTTTCTTTTCATACATGAACAACAACTTAGAAGAACATAAGCAGAGACAACCAGTTGCTTACATTGTGTCTTTTGTCTCTAGGTATATTCCTGAGGGTCTTCAGGTATCCTGTGGACCTGATTATTACACTTTGGCGCCAGGTTTCAACAATGAATCATACGTGATGTACTTGTTCACCTGCCACTTCTGTTTTCCTGTCTTCACCATCTTCTTCACATATGGGAGTCTTGTGATGACAGTCAAAGCTGTAAGTGTTGAAGTTTAAAATACAGTCATTCATATAAATTTCATGTTTCTACTGTTGTGTTACTACAGAATATTACAAACTGACAGCTAATAGATTAATTTACATTCATCAACACCAACCAGTCCAAATTGCATGAAGCATGTGAATGACAGTATTTTTGAACAAATGTATTTTCTCTCAAACTCTTAAGTGAGTTTCTTTTGAGATTTGTATTGAAAAATAACTGCTTGGTTGAATGTCTCCTGGAATGCTTGGATTCAAGATCCTTCAACAGTATAAGGTGCAAATTGCAAGGCATGTGCCATGAAAACCTCAGATTTAAAGCCATGATAATGGTTAATGAAAAACACTAAACAGTCTGTTATTTATGGAACGCAATTACAGTTTATCTCTTATCATAGTTATTAATGTTTTGAAGTTTTTAAAAAATATATTTCAACAGCTTACTTTCAGGAATTGGTAGCTTGCAAGCTGTCTTGTATGTATAATGGGATTCATTCAATTCAAGTAATTAAAACATCATTCATATTTCACATGAAAATCATTGCTTTCTCTGTCATGTCTGCATCAAACATTGGCATGACTTGTTGTTGAACTCATTTCCAGGCTGCAGCCCAGCAGCAGGACTCCGCTTCCACTCAGAAAGCTGAGAAGGAAGTGACACGTATGTGCGTCCTGATGGTTGTCGGCTTCCTTCTTGCTTGGGTCCCCTATGCTTCCTTCGCTGCGTGGATTTTCTTTAACAGAGGAGCTGCCTTCTCAGCTACAGCCATGGCCATTCCTGCCTTTTTCTCCAAGAGCTCAGCATTATTTAACCCAATTATCTACATTCTGATGAACAAACAGGTCAGTTGTTTTTACAGTGATTATGGGTAGAATATTGCATCTAAAAAAGATCAGAAAAATCTATACATATTTTGTTTTCCTTGAATTTCAGTTTCAGTTTATATTTTTTCTGTGAAAAAATTAAACATTGTAATCATTACTGCAAGTTTGTGATATGTCCTTTCAGACCTACATAAAATGTGTCTTTAGTACAAGTTTTTTTTTTTAACATGAAGTCAAGTTATCATTTCATTTTAAAATGATGAGTTTATTTGTATAGCACTTTTCAGCAAAAAGGCAGTTCGAAGTGAAGAGCATTAGTGTCTTAGAAAAAGATTAAATATTATTGCTGTGGAGAAAAACACACACACACACACACACACACACACACACACACACACACACACACACACACACACACACACACACACACCCACCCACCCACCCACCCACCCACACACACACACACACACACACACACACACAATATTGCCATAATATAGTTAAATATGATTCAAAACTTGAGTGATGTTTCAAATATGTCTTCATGTTTATATTTCAGTTCCGTAACTGCATGCTGGCAACAATTGGAATGGGTGGCATGGTTGAGGATGAGACCTCAGTGTCAACCAGCAAGACAGAAGTCTCCACTGCAGCTTAATGATTACAGCTACACGTCTTCAGACAACCTCCTTCCTTATGTTTTCCTAATTCTGTGTGTTATGGACATGGAAATAAAGAAATGGATTCAAGGCAAACTTTGCTGCAACAAAAGGACTTTAATCTCTAAATACTGGCCTGTGACATTTTGCTGCACACATTTATGAATATTATCTACATTTGGGGAAAAAAATGATAAAAAAAAACAACAAAAACAAATAAATATGCAAAATAAATAAACAAATAAAAAAAGGACTCTCAGATGAGACACAGCCTGATGTGTGTTTCCTTGTTCAACTGTGTTGGTAACATCTGCTTGTGAAATGTTCAGATGGTGAGTGGGTGAGATTCACCTATGTATATTTATGAAATGTGAAATTTTGCATTTGTTTCAGCCTCTGTCGTAATAGCCTGTAAATATTTTCTAAAAAAAAAAAAAAGTATAGAGATACAGATTAAATGCATGCATGAAAAGACGTATTGGTTTGTGCTTCCTTGTTATACATGCAATTGAAAGATGAAAAAAATTATCGGAGCAAGTAAATTGGGAACTGGATCATTCCCACTTGCATCATACCCAGCAGTAAAACTATGTTTTCTTTCAGTAATTTTTTTCTTGTCAGATTTTCTACTGGATGACCCAATGATACCATGAAATCAATGATAACGCATGAAATGTAACTCCCATTTATTTGCAGAAAATTTGCCTATGGGCAGATTATTTCGTAGAGCATTTTTGAAATATTTTAAATAAAATGGAACTTGGGAATTTGAAACACAATTGCTAGTAGATACACTGCTAGTAGGGTAGTCAATGAAGGAGTAAGATTCATTTTCCTTGACACCAACTGGCTGTTCCCCCAAAACTAGAGGGTAGGAAGACCATGGATGTTAAATTCTAAATTTGTATACATTTGCTATTATATATTTTTAAAAGGTGTTTTTTCCTAAACTGTCTTAAAGCTACTACTATACTACTATATAGAAGTTTGCATTTTTTCCCTATGCATTTGCCTCATTCTAAAAAGATGATTAATTGGTCTCTATATTGTTCTTAAAAGTGAGTGTGTGAGTGCATGGTTGATGGGTATTTTAACCTGTACACATGAAGAATCACACAGAGAGTAGTATCACTTCAACCTTTCCAAAGGGGGAGAGTCTCAGTGGTGCCTGAGGACAACTCCAACAATTCATCTACTTGCATCAGCGTGTTTTATTGAATGCGGGGTGGGGTTGGTCATAAAATAGAAATTTATAGATGAGTAGAGAGATCTCTCTGAATTAGCTGAAACAGGTTTCTCCAAGAACAGCATGGTCCACCTCATCTTGTTTCCAGCTTAGAGTATAGAGACAAACTTATTCATGAGATAACTATCGCCAAAACTCTTGGCAATGGTTGTTTGCCCTGAATGGGTTGACAGACAGACAACCCATTCAGGGTGTACCTGCTTCTCACCCAAAACCTGCTGAAAGTAATCACCAGCCCTATTCTCCATTTAGCAGGGATAAGCAGATATATAACATTAATGGTTGTATATCTAGAGCACACAGCAGTTTTTCTCAGCTGAGTTTTTCTCAACATTTGCAAAAGAATAAGTTCATTTCTTAAAACAATTCCTACAAATAGCAAAATATCACAAAGGCCAGTCTCTCTCTCAAAATCTTTAGTTGATCTCTTGAAAGTGGATTCTTGAAAGTGGATCCATACACAGTGACACAATGACTGATTGAATGAACATTTGAGGGGTGTTCTGTTGCAAACTATGGCTACAGTTTTGATGACATGTTCAGTAAATTGTAATTGTGGGCAATCAATGGCAAGAGATTGGACAAGATTCACATTTAGCCTTTTATTTCAATTTGTTAATGGACCATCTCATTGGGAAATCAAAGGAAAATACAGCACTTCAGAGCACAAAAAAAAAACAAAAGCAGAAATGGGAACATAAGACAATCTCCTCAAGGCAACTGTACATGCAGTGCTGTAGAAATTACAGTGCAGTCTTCCTACACCTCCTGGCTTCTGTGCCTGTTGGCCAACAATCATTCACATCACAACAAATTTCTTCTCTGGTGATATGGTGCAAAAATAATCTTTTCAGCCTTTGCAGGCATCTGAATTCATCACCCTCTGCACCATGGCGCATTGTAGGACCATCACTGTATGTGGCTGATATTTTTTAACTCCATGAGGGCATAAAAATTCCTCAATGGGGTCAGAAAAGATTGAATAGTGGGTTGAGCGGAAGTCCACCAGCATCTTGTTGTGCGTCGTAAAGCATTGCCTGATGATGTTGGAGCGATGGAAACTGGTGTCACTCTGCATCTGTTTAGCCTCCTAATTTCTCTGCCACAGCCTCACTCCTCTTCATCATCTTCTTCTCACTGGCTGTTGACCCTTTCCAAATCTTTGTCCTTCCACTGTCAAAAATTTAACATCATGCTGTGCTCTGGTTACATACACTATATGCCTGACAGTTAATAGTTCATGACGTATACCTTTGAGCCATTTAAAAAAATTAGTTGGTTAATATAATGTTTCACACATTTGCCTCCAGTGGAGAAAATCAGGATTCAACTGGACCGATTTACCAATTCAGGACAGATTTAGAAAAAAAAGATGAAAGCAAATTTGTAGAAATATTCTTGACATATTGTAACAACTTATTCAAGCATTTTTGCATGCAAAGACATATACAAAAAATTATGCTTACAATTTTTCTTGATTACTTTGAGTTGTCAACTCAAACTCCACGTTTTCAAAACAGTTAACTGTGTTAACAGTTTAGACACAAATGCCTAAACAGTGGCAGTCATGGTCAAAATTACTCATTTTGTTAGCAAAATGCACTATTTATGCCAAAACATTTAAAATATGAAACAAAAACGAATACAAATCAAAGCACAACTGGCAACCAAGAGTGGGAACTATGGCAATCAATCATTACATAATGGACAACAAGAAAAAAACAATACTTGCTTGACAGTGTACAGTCAAGCAAATCCATTAGATCACTTTCCTGCAAGGATACAATTTAAACCTGGAAAGACTCAGAGAAAAAGCAGCATCACGGCCATCACATTTAAAATATTTCAATATATCCTCAAGTGTCCAAAATACATATCAGAAATTCTACCATTGCAAAGTAAAATCTTAAAAATAGACAATTTAAGACAACCAATTGAGAATATAAAGAGGAAACCTTTCTTTGTACTATGACTAAATCATGTGCTGAAATTGACTTATGTAAAGACATTGTGTCATTTTGAAATGCTTTATGCTTCAAACTTTCTGCTATTCCTTCACACATTTTAGATAATGACACATCTATATTTCTTGGAACGATAAGAGAGCTTTTAACCCAGTGCAGCTGTATTTTTATATACATGCAGATTAGGAACAAGTTTAGATGCATTTTAATAATCTTTTGTGTTCTTTATTTTTAGAGTTCAATTTAAATGTACATGCTGTGAACTTTAATGCTTGTGCTATAGCTTAGTTACATATGTTCCTAAACAGGATCAAAAAGAAAATAGCGTAATTAAATTTACTACCCTAATTTGCCTTACCGGACTGTAACAGGTTGGCCTTTTTCAGTGCAGATAGATGATATGAAGCGGAGTTAGGTGGAACAGCAGGTTTATTCCTCTCAGCATCACAAACACAAGTCACAATCTCAGTCTCACAAAATCTCAGTGTCTGTAGCTCAATCTGCATCACAGGTGAAAATTGCAATCTTAAATAGTCCCAGCTGTGATAGATCAAACCATCTGTAAATTCAGAAGGGAATCCCATTTTACCCTGTTCCACTTAATTAAATAAAATACATTTTATTACAAACACATCATCTTCCTTTTTATAAATATTTTTTATGTTTTATCCTTACCCTTACTAAAGCACCATAAAACAGTACACCATAAAACAATACACCCCTCTCCCATTCTTCTCAATGGTCTCTCTCAGGACCTATATCATTGTCCAGCCCCTTAAGACAATATTTGTCCAAACATCCTAAGGACACAGAAAAGACAGGTGAGTCACTCTATATTAGCACATTCCACACCTAATAAATTATGCACATCATTTACTTAGTTTTATCCACCAATAGCTCATTGCTCTGAGTAACAATTATCCTCTCTTCACAATCAACTACCTCCACTGGCCAATGAGGAGCAGCTGTGCAGAACCCAGAACAAAGGTGACACACTAATCCCTAAAATGCTCAATAAATACAATTAAAACTTCCTGTGTGCAAAATGTTATTCATTTATAGATCTACTTCAAAAGTGCAGTGCTAAATAAAGTGCATTGTGACAAAGTGCAAATTTATTTTTTACAGTGCTATACAATACATTGAATAAATTAACTCCGTAATGAAGGTCTCTTCATTACACGGACAAAGTGTTGTTTTTATTTTGATTCCACAGTTTGTTTCATTCTTTCTGCAAGCCTGTCTTAAGAGCCTCAATGGTCTATCATGTTCTCAGTCTAATAGACTTATTACTCCTGCTAATTGGATTTGTCTTTAAGTCACACTGAACATTTAAAACCTTCGTAGATGCATGCCTCCACCGCTCAATCAAGTTGTCACACACATCTGCTTCCCTTTTCTCATCTGATGTTATTTTTATCTTTTAGAGCACTTTGGAAAAGCTGACGCTGCAAAACTAAAGGATTTTGGCATTAGCCTAAGTGTCTGGCCTGTAGAAGGCTGTTATCTCTGTCACTCATAAGCAGGACATACAATTTAAAAATGCACAACTGATACAGAGGGATAGAGAAAAGGAAAACCCTTTAAAAACAAATAAAAAAAACTATGAACTATGAGGTCTAAAAGTATTTCAGAGCAGAAAGCAAACAACATTCATGTTACTTTGCGTGATATTGTCTGTCAAGCTAGCACTCTGGAAACTTTGCTACTTCAGTCTTGTGCTCTTAATTTGCAGATTGGAGGGACTGTTGCATGACAGCTAGATCTTTTGCAGTGGAAGAGCTGGTTGCAGCACCTGCTGCTGGCTGAGAAGAACAAGAACAATTCTTTCACAAGTCTCCAAAAATAAAATCAGTGCTAAAGAAATAAATCAGGTATGTTTTTTAACCAAAAACGCGTTGAGCATCTTTTTGCCTGTTGAAACAGACATGAATTGAATTATGAATATTCCAAGTGACAGGGATTTAAATTGAAAAACTCTGTGATTCCAGGTGAATATACAATATACGGTTGATAACAACAAACCTAAATTATTACTGGTATGTTGGATGCTTTTCCCATAGGTGTAGTCATAAAAATATTCAACCAAATGAACCCTGGTATTATGGCTTTTGCCCGTTGTAGTAACCAGGAGAGCATTTCACACACTTGTTGTAAAAGACTGGAGTGGTGATTGCAAAGGTCTCTGTGTGAGAGACACCAAATTTATCACAGTCGGGTTACATATGAGATAAAGTAGATCTGGGAAAAATTATCTTCAAAATTTCTATTTTTTTTTTAATGACTACTTGTTTATGACAACCTTGTTCTGTATTTTCAAAAATACAAATCACCTGATGTTGACTAACCCTCAATAAAATACTCAAAAATAACTAAAAAAGTGTCGAAGGAGTGTTTGTCTAATGTGGGATTCCAGTAAGATATGTGCTTTTCTCTGATCTTGCTTTATATTTCTCAGGTTTGTGTTCAGAGTTGTTTGAACAGATGGTCTGATTCTGGAGCATGTTGTGTGGGAAGCGACACCCCCTGCTGGTCAGATACAAAAACTTGTTATTGTAACATCAAAAATATTTACTGGAGTACCTCAAATACTGTGCTGAGAGAGAGATTACAAGTAGAAGCACAGGTACATAAATTAAACTCCTCATGCAAAACAAACATTTTGAGTTGCTTTAAAAATAAATTCTGATCAATCTCTCATCAGACAAAAAGGGAATTAAGTCCCACTGTTACAGCTTTTTTATAGTTTGCTTTTTTACCTTTACATTGTGAGGTTATCAGCTCTTACGGTACCATAAACATTCCCCTATTGACAACATAACATGACTAAAGTGTATTTAAGAAGTGAATAAAGATAAATTGTGACTGCACTGGCTTACAAAAGCGCCAAGCTACAAATTGAAATATTTGAACTGTCACATCAATCCCAGGTCTCACTATTATATATGACATGTAACTTATTGAGTTAATTAACAGCTTACTTTCATTGCATTTACAAAAGAAATTTCATGCCATACAGAAATAGAAAATGCTATATATAAATATAAATGCTATATATATTCCAATGTTATATATTCCTGTATGTGTAGATTATATATATAAGAAATTGTATTTATGAGTCAAAATATTTAACATTTGTGCATCAAGTACAGGACTTAATATAGATTATGGTGCTACTAACAATCGTCAAACAAGTTCAATAGGTACATTTTATTAGATAGATAAGTTCTTGTTAAAAATAATGTAGCATAAATTTTACTAACATGTGTAACTATACATTGATGATGATGAAGACATTTAAAGAGACAGGAACAATTATGGTTGACTTGCTGTTCTAAGAAGATGTAATGCTGAAGACAGAGGTTCACTATTTCAGACTACATGGAATAACTATCATGTAGATATATTGATTGATGAATTAGCGATTAATAACTTCTTTTTCTTTTCAAATAAAACTCATTAGATTGTCATTTTTTAAGGGTAGAAGTTTGTAGAAGAGTGTTTATTTATTCATTTATTTTGTGATAATCTTACGTTTGATCTTCGTCCAACCATTCACACTCTCAGTGTCCATCACTGCTTGAAGAAACTATAACTGCCTCTGACCTGATTGGATTAACCTTAGTATCCCCTTGTCCTGCGAAGACCTTGCCAAGGTTTATCAAAAGCTTACATTAAGAAGTGGGGAGTTTGTTTTTCACATCAACACATCAGTGGTTAAGAACACCTATTACTTGGTCACCCTATGTTTAATGAGAAGAGAGGCAGCTAAAGTGGCAAGTAAAGTGCAGGGTTCATTTGGTAAAAGTGTCTGTGATTTTGTGTTTACCTCTAGATGAAAGCATAATTGTTTTCTTTTTTTTCCCCACAAAAAAATATTTGAGCAAATAATAAAACTGAACAATGGTGCAGTTGGTAGCATAATTGCCTTGCAGTAAGAAGGTCCTGGATTCAAATCTTAGCCTTAGATTTTCTACATTTCTTCATATCTAGGTTCTCTCTGGGTACTGGCTTCCTCTCATGGAGCTAAAACAAGACAGTAGGTTAAATGGTTGTTCTGAATTGTCCTGAGGTGTCAGTGTGTGCGTGTATGGTTATTTGTCCTGTGCGCCTCAGTTTGCATGTTCTACCCATATATGCCTGAGTCCTCTGTGTTTTCTTTACACAGTCACAAAAAAGCAGTGGTAAAATTGTTACTCCTGTTGAGTGCTAGCATTGTTTATCTTGTGTACTTCTTTGTTGTCCAGTAATTGACTGGTGATCAGTCACCTAGTAATACAGGTGAATGTATGTAAAAACAACCTTTTTTTTAGCTTTACATCATGTTAAAATGTTATTTGCTCATAAAAACATGCCTCCAGTGTTGACTTGATTCTTTCATGCATGTTCAAGAAATCCTTTAATGTGCCAGGGCACCCATTCTGCTGAGTGAAAAGCCTTTTTGAACCCAGTGCCACCGTCAAGATGCAGCTCCTTCTCGGAGTTTCCATCTCACAGACAAGCCCTCCCCCATTCGGTTCTTTCAAGCTAGCTAGCAGCAATTAGCAAACACCTGGTGAAACTGTGCATCTGCTGAGCTCATTATACCAGTTACTTCTAAGTCCAAAGCTGATAAAAAACATTAACGGGTTAATAGAGGAGCGATGGCGTCATGACTTTCTGAGACAGAATGACTCTGTTTCTGCCTTCAGAGAGTAAGATGTGAAATAACAATGTCAAATTTTTAAAGTAGGCTGACCTCTAATCTTCCAAAAATTTTAAAGTGATCTTACTTAATAGTCCAAGCTTTATATTGGTTTTTCTGGTTATATCAGTCCTTGTACCTTCCCATAGCAGCAGATGAAGTGTAAGCTTATAAATTAGAGAGAATGGAAAACAAGGAAGGTGTTTTAGGCCTCAAATTATTGATTAAATTCTCTACAGAAAAATTTAGAATATTTTCCTGGATTTAGAAGTTTTAGTAGTTTTAGTATTTTAGTAGTTTTAAAATAATGATACATGTACTATGTGAAAAACAACCTATTCATACCAACCTAGCCCTATGCAATAAACAAATTGCCTACTGATTCTAGTAAATTATTATGCCACCCTTATTAGCAATAATTACCATCCAGCATTTGCAATATGCAAAGCTCAAAGCTACTTATTGTACAAAAGTCACTTTGAGATTTCTTTTGTAATTTTTTCATTAGCATCCAGTTGACTTAACTTAATATTATATGAAGACTTATTGATGGTGGTTAAATATATTTGTACCAATGTTTGTTTGTTTTCTTGTGTGTAGGGGAAACACAAAAAAAAAAAAAACAATATGAAGCCTTGGTATCATTTCTTACTGTCTGTGTGCAGTGCACTTTGCTGTGGTAAAGTAGATAACTTGGATGTGCATATAATCATACCACAGTTGTTTAAATATTGTCTATTAGGGTACAATTTAACCTCTTTTGTTTTAGATTTTATAATAATCCAACCAATGGATGTTTTCCCAAAGGCTGAAAAATAGTTTGTCACAAAAGCCAGGCTGGTTTGAATAGCTTTTCAACCTGATAAAGAAGATCTTGATTGAAATTGAACAGGTTTAGCTGAGTTTGTCTGATATACAACTTGGTTTGAAGATGTAAAACATTTACATATGACAAAAAGTACAACATAAGAAACCTGCACTGGAGCACTTTTAAATGGCATTATAGCTAGGATATGCTTTGGCCTCCTTCTGCCTCCAAGGTAATAAATTAACCAAACAAAATCGTTAAACATGGAGAACTCAGCACTCTTTAAATTAAAGATTTAATTACAGTTCAAATGTAGGTCGATGACCTACATTATATATGATTATATATAAATATTTATAAAATCCTTTATATAAATTTGTGGATGTACCACATTTTCTTAGTTATACGAAGCAGGTCGTGCACTGTTTATAAAACCATTGGACAAAACGTTCTCTTCCTTCCTTACCGGATGAGGAGCGAATGTTTGGGTGAAGCCGGACTTTGTCTGATCCCTCAGTCTTTCCTGCATTTGTGCTCACCGGGGATTAAAAATGCAAAGTCATGGCTACTTAGCTCAGCTGAACAACTCAGACAAACCTTTACTGTCTAAAAATACTGTCTTGTCAAAGAACATGACTCATGCGGCAAGTCAATAAAATTTCCAAGTTTTATAAATTTTTCCACAAAGTATGTCAAAGTATGAAACTTTTATCAGTCATGCGTCATCTTTAAGAATTTTACAACAAACTTCATTGTAGCTCTATAATGATACATGTGCCATATTTTAAATTCATGTGTAAATTAAATCAATAAAGAAAATTTCTATGTGGCATTTTTAATTGACATTTTTAATTGTAATTTCTGGTCTTCGAAATAAGATCTATATTTCAAAACAATTTCCAAGAATGAGTGACACTGAAGAAGAAGGACAGTAATTCATCAGGAAACATAGGCTGTGTGTCAAGCAGAAGAGAGACATTTAACCTTAAGGTCATTACCCTGCGGTGCTTTCTTAAAGTCAATTATCCATCAGATTTGAGCTGGTCACTTCCTCACAATCCTCCTGTAATCTAATTTTGCTAATGTGGAGATAACCCTGAGGAGGTATAAAACATCCACGTCCACATTAACTACCAGTGGAGGGTTGGCATTTACCACTCTGAAGCTTTTGGCACTTCTCTCAGCGAAATCTCCTCCTCACAAGGAAACTAAAGATGGCTTGGGACGGTGGATACGAGCCCAATGGCACAGAGGGAAAAAACTTCTACATCCCAATGTCCAACAAAACTGGCATCGTCAGAAGTCCCTTCGAATACCCGCAATACTACATGGTGGACCCAATGATCTACAAGCTCCTAGCCTTCTACATGTTCTTCCTGATCTGCACTGGAACTCCCATCAATGGCCTGACGCTGTTCGTAACTGCTCAGAACAAAAAGCTGCGCCAGCCTCTCAACTACATCCTGGTGAACTTGGCTGTGGCCGGACTCATCATGTGCGCCTTTGGTTTCACCATCACCATCACATCTGCTCTTAACGGTTACTTCATTCTTGGACCCACCTTCTGTGCCATTGAGGGATTCATGGCAACACTCGGAGGTGAGATGAAAGCAACTAAACTTTTATCAGAAATCATGCTTCAGTGGCTTGTCTACAGTTAGTAATATAATACATTTGTTTTGTCTTTGCAGGTGAAGTTGCTCTCTGGTCTCTGGTTGTTCTGGCTATTGAGAGATATATTGTTGTATGCAAACCTATGGGCAGCTTCAAATTCACTGGAACTCATGCTGCTGCTGGAGTTCTTTCCACATGGATCATGGCTCTTGCTTGTGCAGCACCTCCACTTTTTGGATGGTCAAGGTAAACCTTTGCTTGATTCAAAATGATTTTATCGAGATTTCTGTAGCTCTTCTTTTACTACAAGTGAAATAACAATAGAAGTGAATCACCATAAATAAACATATTAACTACTGTCTTCTTCAAATAATGTTATTGTTTCTTATGTTGTACAGGTACCTTCCAGAAGGCATGCAGTGCTCCTGTGGACCTGACTACTACACCCTGGCTCCAGGATTCAACAATGAATCTTATGTGATCTACATGTTCGTTGTTCATTTCTTCATTCCTGTTTTCCTAATTTTCTTCACCTACGGAAGCCTCGTCATGACAGTCAAAGCTGTAAGTGAAGTTTACATATGTTTTCATCCAACTTCTTCTGAGCTCACTGAAAGAGTTGCACAAGTGTTTTATTACCTTTTACCTTACTGAACTCTGTAGGCCGCAGCTCAGCAGCAGGACTCGGCTTCTACACAGAAAGCTGAGAAAGAAGTAACACGGATGTGTGTCTTGATGGTGTTGGGCTTCTTGGTAGCTTGGACGCCATACGCAACCTTCGCTGGCTGGATCTTTTTGAACAAAGGAGCAGCTTTCACGGCTCTAACTGCAGCCCTGCCTGCTTTCTTTGCAAAGAGCTCAGCCCTTTACAATCCTGTTATCTACGTCCTGATGAACAAACAGGTTGGCATATTCTACAGACACCACAACCTATGTTTTTATGTATTTATATGCAAGCTCTTAAATATTCCCCTTTCTCTGACTTTCAGTTCCGTAACTGCATGCTCACCACTATTGGAATGGGCGGCATGGTGGAGGACGAAACCTCAGTTTCAACGAGCAAGACAGAAGTCTCAACTGCTGCTTAAGGACCATATGTCTTAATCACGTCTTCAAGTCCGTGGACAAGTTCCTGAATGATTGCTTTCTGATTTCAATAGTCCACTCAAAAGAGAGAGACTTTTGCCAAATAAATTGATGGATTTAACAACTGTGGACAAAGGAATTCCATCTCATTTGGTTATCCATGTAAAGCATCAAATGTAAATTTTACCTTAGAATTTATCTTGTACAGCAGCTGTGTGAATGTGTGAATGATATGCGAGCACATATGTTTGAGTATGTGTGGCTGAACTTGGATCTCTCTGTACACCTCAACTACAAAAACACAGGCTGTGAACTGCTGAAAACCTTTCATTGCTGGATGTTCAAAGCAAGTGTGGGGTGTTTTCTTGTAATTATATGAAGCAAAGTGTTTTACTGGAGCACCAGTGGAATTATTTTTATGCATTTTGTGAAAAACAAACAAAAAATATGTAGTGCTGAGTAGATAATAAATACATGCATCAAAATAAACATTGTGGTGTGTTTATTGAAATCTGATTTTGGAGGTTCTTACAATAGAAAACGTTACTTAGCTCAACCATAAACACGTTTCAGAAAATAAAAGTTATTTAATTGTAAGCATTGCAACATAAAATAATTTCTCGATTTGAGTCTAATCATTTCAGTACTAACAGTAATATAAGGGTGATAAGAGTCTCATTAAATGCAAATCCCAGTCTGAGCAAGCAATGGATCAAGTCTTTTTTTAATTTAATTTTTTACCAGAAACAGAGCAGAGATACTTTTCTGCTTTAACAGTCTCCAGTTTGGAAGGATAGAAAAAAACTAGTAAATTCGCCAATGTATACCTGGCAAGAGAATTAGGTAGGTATTCCACTTTGACCTCCATCATAATGTTAATATACACTATGGTATACAAAATAGAAATGTAAAGAGGCGTTGTTTAGAGCAACATACAGTAAGATAATAATGTTAGGGTGAAACACCAAAACTAGCAGCCATAAAAGAAATTCAGGAGTGTTTATTAAGCCCCTGAAAGGCAGAGCGAAGAGTGGTGGGCATGCCAAAGAGAAAGGACAGTCAGAAAAGGTTGCTATTCTTTTAAGGTTGCTAGTCCTCCTGCCTTTTAAAAGTACACCAGAAATTACAACAAAATACAATTAAGATAATGGGAGTCAGTGGAAGAGGTAAGGAAACGTATATAATGGGTCATTGCCCTGCAGATCCACTTTGATGGCACCACTGGTGGCTTTTCAATGACACATTTATTGTAGAAAATTACATTTATCCTCGTTAATAATAAATGGAAGAAATTTTGCCAGCATTTTATCAATCAAAATCTTCCTATAAATGCTGACCAGTTTGTTTTCATGTTTTCACTCTTTTGATAATTTGTCGTTGGTGTAGATCTTCAAGTTTTTGACCTCGATTCACTATCCTAATACTCTATTCAGTTCCCACTGCAGATTCTCTATCATATTCAAGTAGAAAAAAAAAGTCAGTAAGTAGTTAAGCAACGACTTGCTCAAAATAACTTGTATGTAAGACTTTAGACTGCTCATCTTAGAGGTATGTCGTAAGAACCATGCACTTGTTTTCATAAACCTAATTCAATTTAAGTCTCTGCCTATAAATTCTGGATCAATATCTCAATAAGTTTCAGTTAAGATCAAAAGAGGATTTAGAAGAAAGGCTTATGGGAAGCTGTAAAATAAATGTGCTATTTTAATTGTTAATTTGTTGTGAGAGACCTGAAGGAACAAGCTCATGTGTTTTCCATCGGGTGCTGTGTTATAGCACCCCCCTGAGGTTGAGCTGTTGATGTGCAGCTATACGCTGACATAAAACCTTTGCAATATGACATCATAAACAACATAAAATAAATAAAAACGAGGCATGGTTTTACAACTAAATAAAGAAAGAAAATTACACAACTTGAAATTATATTGGTGCTATTCCTTTAATAGCACCAATACAATTGATATATCAGCTGAAACCCTTTTTTTTGGAAGGGTTTCAGCTGATATATCAACCAGATGGTGCCCCCTGGAGGTTCCCACCGAAACTGAAAACATGGCCTCTGGCAGCACTATTAATGGTGAATATGTTTCACATTATGGAACATCTGAAAGTAACAGTAATGGCTGCTTCATGCTCTGCAGCAACTACCAACAAAATCTACACAGCAGTCTACCCTGAGAAACAGATCTAAGGGGTTTAATTATTTTCAAACATGCATTTCTTTCTTACCCAGAGAACCATCTATATCTTGATGTACCCCTTTATTTCCAGCTGATAACCCGATACTAATTATCATGCTGTGGCCACATGCACTGTAATTTTCTTCAAAGAGCCTGCTCTGGACACCTGTGTGTGCTTAGTCTCTCTGTCAGGGGGCTGGCAGAGGCGAGTGTCGCCTTTCTTTGTTCTAATTGCTTGGATCAGACAGAATGGGCTGCATGTAGAGGCCATAATAACAAACTCTGGGATGCATGGAGGAAAATCTCTAGGCAAAATCAGTACTGTGAGGCAGGATAGAAGAAAATTACTGTTCTGATAGCTACAGCATTTTTCTGTGGTTTGCAGTGTTTCACGAGCGACTATGTCACTATATATTCAGAGAGGTTCAAATTTCAAATGAATCATTTGGACAACCCTCCAAAAAAGTCAATCTAAGAAAACAAAGTCCTCAGTGGGTCTAAGTTTCCTTGTTTCAAAAAAGCATTTAAGTTTAGGATAAAGCTTTTATGTGACAATTAATAAAGTTTTTCTTACAGTTTTAAAACAGAAAATCAAGGTGGTACAAAATTGCGTACATTGCATGATCAATAGATATTGGTAGATGTTTTTCCCTTTTGAAATCTTTCCAGAGATTTGCTGCAATACCGCCACAGCAAAACCTCATAACTTTTTATTTGGTCTTTGTTTCTTCCCTAGGTATGTTCAGGAACCTTTGTCTCTTCACACCAACTCCTTTCTGCTGAACAGCTAGGTTGGTTCACTGCAGTTAAAATTATTTTATGGCAGAGTATTAGTTGTTTGCAACAAGGATCAAAACAAACCACTCAGCTTCTGCTAACGTGGTTCTGATCTGAGAAAGTTCAAAACCTTGGATCTCTTGGTTTTTTTCCTTCCCAAACTACTCCGCTTTGCATTACAGTTAGACATTGTAAAGCCACATTGGGTGCAAAGCACTTTCTTCAAAATCCAGAAAGAGCCCAAAAAATTTATAAAAGTAAATTATTTCCTAAACTTTATCAGCTTAGGTAATAATTTTAAAGTTAATTTCTTATTTAGAGAACTCTGCTCTCTAAATAAATCCTAAGTGAATGTTGTGTTTAAATTTTTGTTTTGCTGTGTTTGTACAGTTGATGCACAAACACAGCAAAGGCTTTTTAAAAGGTTTTCTCAGCTCTAGTGTCCTTTGTTTTACAGTTGTCAAACAGGCAAATGAGTAAGGAAAGAGGAGTAAAGCATTCAGCAAAAATGTAAGGAATCTTAATTGAATTAATTTTATTTTTGAGAGGTGTTAAGAATGTCTTTGGGTCTTATATTTGTGGTAGGGATCAGTGAATACAGAGGAAAAAATTCAATGAGCTGTTAATTTCAGGATGCTGGACCTTTTCTATAGAAAACCTGTCACTAGGGGAGCAGTCTGTGACTGTTTGATCAGTTTAGGCGTCATTTTGATAGCTTGAAGTTCAACCAAAACTCATTCAGTGTCAATTTTGTGCTTTGTCACATTTAAAGAGTTAGATCTATGACAGTCAATGAGCTAAGCCATCTCAGGTATTTGGCCCGTATTATTTTAACGTTCTTAACAGGATAAAATAGATTCAAGGAAGGATTATCCCTCTGGCCTTGCAGACAAGATAATCCTAATACACTCTGGATTGCACCCTTTGACAAAAGTTGGAGTTGCGAAGAAAATAAGTCTCCATTATGGCTTTCAAATGTAAACTTCTCACATTTATTATTTATAGAAGATTTTACATCAAATCGCCTCTGTTTTGACCCATTTACCACAGAAATAAAGAGGAACAATGCATTCTCACATAAAAGTAAATAAGAAAAAGCATTAACACCTGCTTCAAAGTACAATTAAAATCTAAATGTTAAGTATTTAATGAGTATGTAAGCAAAAGATAAAATAACAATTATTTTTAATTTTTCAAATAAATGAAAACCTGCAGTATTTTTTTCAAAGACAAAAATCCTGACTTCTTGTTACTGTACAAGGGTTTATCTTTTTACTTCTGACCTTGAATTAACCTTTTTTTTAAAAACTGCAGGATTTGCAATCAAGAGAAATACAACATTTCAGATCTCCAAATGAAGATAGGGAGGAGATATGCAAATTAGAATATCAAGAAATCCACCAATACAAAAAACCATGCAACAAAACGTCAATGCCAAGTCACAGATATCAGTCACACATTAAACACTTTCTTCTACTGCTACTGCAATGTTCATACACATACCATATGACCTGACCCAAAATACAAATGGAACATCCAGGAATATCAACTTTTATAACACAATCCTAAAGCAAAGATCAATAATTTCTTTGTATTTTCAATCTTAGAGACATAGACTTTCTTACAATCTTTAAAACTAGGCTTTATCAATATTTCATTAGACTCTATGATGGTCTGTTCAAAGTCCTTTTTATCTTCATATTCATTTCCTCTGTCAGGGGAATAGTTTGGAGTTTGACATAAACCATTCTGGCATTTAAAGGCTCCAAAATGCAACATTTGAAGAATAAAATGCTTTCACATAAACTGAACTAAGAATCGGTGGTAAAAAAAAAAAGAAAAAAAATCTAAAAGGTTCAAACTACAAATTTGAACTACCTTTTAGAAGTCCTGAAAAATACAAATCAAGATCCCTTCAGAATATTCCCAAAAAAGCAGGGCACATTGAGGGAACTGTGTAGAAATGACACCTAGGGTAGATTTACAGATTTTGGAAAACACTTAAAGAAATCTGAAACAACTAGATTAATAGCAAGATGTAATTTGAATGTTTTTTTTTTTTTTAAACTGTTTTAAAAAGCCTTATTACGAGATCAGTGAAACGTTAACATTAAAAATAATTTTTCATTAGACAGCAAAACTGCTCACTAGAGATTAACTAACAAAATCTTTCACTTGCTGACTGAACCAAACATTGACACTAACTTATTTTTTAGTGAATGTCCCATAAAAAGTCATAATAATAAGAATCAATTATAATTCATTGTGGGAGTATCAGAAAGCTTCTTTGAGCCATTTTAAGTATCACTGAGGTATTTTAAAAAAAAATTCAATTATGATTTATTTCAGATTTTTACCTCAACAATGATCACCAATGGTGCTCCTTGTGAAATACTGTACTGGGATATTGGGAGTTTTATTGGGAAATATTAGAGTTTTCTATTTAGAGAAAATACATGAGACGTATGACTACAATTAGTAGCTATAATCCTACCAATGGTGCTAATCCCTATAATAAGACATTAAAGACTGTAAAGAGACAGGTCTGCTATAGTTTTATTATTTATTTTAAAGTGTTTGAATTCTTTTGGAGAGTTGTGGCAAAATGACTGCTTTCACAGAGATCTTGTACCTAAAATCATTTCATGACATTGTGTATGCAAAAAAAAAAAAAAAAAAGTTCATGAACTATTTTGTTTTAAAGAGTAATTGAGATGAGGTTTAATTCTTTTTAGTTTTGTTTTATCTGTATAGATGGCTATTTTCTATTACCTGGAGGTTTTTACTGTATTGTGTTTATTGTAATGAATTTTCAGTAAAGCAAAGATAAATTGCTCTGTAGCTAAGGACCTCACTAAGGTTACGTCCTGAGTGACCTTACCTTGTCCTTGAAATCTGACAACTGTTAAACTTAATATTTTTCCAATAATATTTTTGTATTACACAAATTTTAACTCATACATCTGGAAAATTAGCTGATTTCTAATTATCTTTGTGAGTAGTAATATAAGAATACAGCACTACTTTAGCTCACATTATGTTAAGGTCACATCTCATTAACAAAAATCACAGGTCCTTGAGAAGCTACTTTATTCTCTCTCTCATAAATCACTGCTTTGCCCAGATATGTCTCTGGTAAGCTGAAGCTTACTTGTGATTGGTTGATGCTAGCTTGTCTCACAAACTGTTTGTCGTAGTCCCCTCTTGACTCGATGAAGCTGTCCTGTCTGAAGGGGCCAAAACTGTCATCTGGCTGGTCAAAGCTGGACTCGCTGTAGAGTCGCTCTCGCATTTCACTGGATCGTTTCCTGGAAGAAGTCCTACTTGGGTATCTCTGGCCGGTCTTGTACCAGCCTGTCTCTTTAAAGACAAACCAAATGTTTCCAGACCAGAGGATTGTATTAAGAAAACCAAAAACCTGAAAAAAAAAGGAACCATCATAAGTGAATTATCACATCCAGACAGTTTCATTTTTGATCAAATACCTACAGTGGAAGTGTTTAGACGAGACCAGAGAGGCTCCTGCGTGGTCGTACATCTATTTTCCTTCTCTCTACAGGAAGCAATGAGAAGGAGTACCTCTGTTGGGTTTGTGGCTGCCTTGATATCAGTGAGGCTTTTAACCCAATAGCAGCTGCTGAGCAGCCACAGCAGAGAAAAGGTAACAGTGACAAGAAAATCCTGTTGCAATGTTCAGGACAGAAACACAGAAGTAGAAGAAAGTCACAAAAAGTCTCTTATTAGTGTCATTTTAACACAATGCTCCTGATTTAACTAATCGTTGAAATCAAATGTCACTGACCACCAGAGGGCCTCTGTTGTTCTTCAGATACTTGTTCTGGTAGAAAACGTAGACAATTGTTGCAAAGAAGGAGTAGAGAAATGCCAAAACACCCACAGTTACAAAAAACTGAGCTGCGGCAGAGAAGTCGCCATTGAGGAAAATGACTTCTTCTCTGCTTGTGTCGCATGAGGGAGCTTTGAAGTGAATCTGCTGCAATCTGCAAGACATAAAGAGACGGCAGAGAGCAACAAGTAAAGGTTGTCATTAACTCTGGAGGAAGGATGTGTCTATCAACATTTCATTGGTCTTTAAAAGCATATTCATTAAGATGAAAACAAGAGCTCTGTTAGGATACTTAAGAGAAATGTAATCATTTCTAATTGAATAATTTTTATTCATATTTTTACTAATATGTTATTAAAAAATATTAATATTTGTAATAATATCCACAAACTAATTGATCTTAAAAATGCACCCATTTGTCAACCACAAATTCTGAAAAAAAAAAATCTGAGAAAAATTATCTGCATTAATATGACTATTCAATGTCCTACCAACAACGAAAATCTAAGACAGATAATGAATACCAGGATATTAATTAGGTACGGGAATAATGAATCAGCATGTTACAGGTATTTAGATTAACCCATTTTGTCTGAATGCAACTCACTCACATTCCAACCTGCCATAAAAGGGTACAGAAAAGGTAAGGAGAATGGAGACTGTGCAAGTGCAACAATGACTGTTTTGAAATGTGACATTTGAGATAAAATATTATTAAAAATGGACCTCATCCCTAAAAAAACAACACCAAAGTCCTTATCGCTTTAGATTTATAAAACCAACTTCTTTAATCTGTACCCTGGTTCCATCAGTTATTTATGTAGTTTGTGTTGTCAAAGTAATACTTCAGTTTCCATCTTCCATTGCCTAAAATTCTTGCATTAAAATGGCAACATGCTTAAAAATATGCATGAGGGACCAGCTGAGGGGACCGTTTTTACTGCAAGCACAGTTATGTAAGAAACACTGAAAACCTAGAGATGTTAAAGTGGGTCGGCATATCCACTCAGCCTGATTTAAAACTGGGTGAGCTTCAACAGAGAGCAGCTATGCTAAACTGGACAGCTAAATGTTAGTCTCTTCACAAAACTTTACAGTAAGACACTGTTGATCCAATATCTAAATATTTGAAGTTTTTGGTTGCTTTTATCTGAGACAATTTGTCATACAATTAATAATTTTGTATCTCCTCGACTTTAAGATCCTCTGTTTTCACGATAAATCTCTTTTTTAAGAGTTACAAAAAAAAAAGTCCTGATTTACCTGAAAGGATAGCCAAAATCAATATTGATGCTGAGGTTGTTCTGTCTCTGGGCAGAGCAGTCCACTTTAACCTGAAGATGGCCATGGTATCCTCCACAGGTGGCAAATGCACAAATGGCAAAAATCTATAAAAAGAAAATGTTTAAAAAAAAAAAAAGTTTTGAAAGTGTAACCATCTGTTGGTGATTTCCTTCAATGAATTCTTCTGAAGCACCAATTGATTGTGTGAGCTTGCTGCATAATGAATGCACATCAATAAATCAAGTGAGAGATTATTACAGTTCAAAATGAGTTTGAAAACAAAGCCTGAATAATTTAAAGGAAGGAAGATAATTAACAGAGCTGCGTACTGTGCCCTAGAGGGAGCCCACAGCGGTAGAGTCAGAATCTGTTTGTTCATGTACCACCAAATCTGGACTCTGTTATTGATTTGTCTTCACATTTTTCAACATCCCTAACATAAAGATGAAGCCAAAGACAGCTTTACTGAGTCAACAACTTTTTCTTTTGATACTTTTAAACAAGAAAAATGCCTTTCATCATCTTTCCAAACTATCAGATACAAAAAAAAAAAAAAGAATATCATCATGTGAAAGTCTTGTTATTAATAAGTATTAATTTGCAACCAAAGGCAAAAAAATAATTAGATTTACAGTCAATAATCAGAACACACTTGAAAAGGAAGAAAGAAAGGGGACTTACCGGCGCAAATATAACCATACACATTTAAAGACCAAAGAGCCTTACTCCATGCAGCGCCGGCAGCTGTAGTCATCAGGCTGAGATGTAACTGATGCAGACAGGAAAACCAAAGCCACTCTTCCAGGAGAGAGGGGTGGGCTGACAGGGGTTGTCTCCCCTGAAGAGGAGCTGCAGATGAGGTCAAACTGCATTCAATCATCAATGCTCTTAACTGCAACCTCAGACAAATATTTGCAAAATATAATGTGTTTTTTAAATTTTTTGATCTGGACTACAAATGAATCAAAAATCTTCTTTTTTGAAGCTCTGTAGCAAAATCTAGAAGAAAAAAAAGTGAGGCTATATTTACAACATGAAACAAATCGAGGATCTGGGACAGATTTTGATCATATAAATAATTTGGGTGGTCACAGAGTCATTGCAGGATGCACAGAGCTGAAGTGTGTAAATAGAGATCAGTGAACATAAGATCCATATTTGAAATTGACAATCAAAACAGTTATGTTTCTGTATCTGGTAAATTTTCTTGCAAAACAAATGGTTTTGTTGTCAGATTAAGCATTAAGTTGACTCAAGTTTTAATTGGGAGCCCTTTATAAGTTGATTAGTGCAATTTTTAGTGCAGTTTATCACTGCCTATCAAATACGAACCTACAATCATTTTTTTTAAATTCCATAAATGTTTTCTCTATGTTTCCTAGAAAATGTCTTGGCGTATTTATATAATGATTAGTTCATGTTCACAGCATTGTCTGTCAAAAAGCATGTTGCTGACCTCTTTTGGTGAAAAATCTGTATTACACATTCATGTTGAAGCTTTTGCCTGCATTTCAACCAAAGCTTAAGCCAGGATGCCTGAACATGGTGTTTGGTTATTCACAAGTCTATTTGCTCCTTTTCCTTTTCTACTCAAGGGTATTCACTTTGCTCCCAGGCAAATTTTTTAATATCATTACCTAAAGTCAGGACAAATTTATGTGAGAAACCATTTCAGACCTCCGTTTTGTATAAATAAACCACAAATTGACCTAAGGGTAATCCGTAGGTCCCAATTAATGTATTTAAGTACGTTTTAAAAGATTTAAAGGCACAGGATTTTTTTTCTTTTTTCAGGTGAATATATTGTTCAACTTAAATTCAGCTTAAGACAAAAAAAATAAATAAATAATAATAATAATAATAATAATAATAATATTTTTTTCCAAAGAAAACTGAAATGTGATTGTGACTCACATGTTCAAAGATGTTTTTTGGGTGGTCATGTTGTTGGCAGTAAATATTTCCTGTAGCAGTTCATCTTGTGATGAATGTCAGTTCTGTTGCTCTATGGAATCTCACAAATATCATGGGATGATAACATCTCAGCTTCCAATCAGCAGAGGCAATATTTCACAGTAATATGTGTACTGCATGACCCCATTAAGTATTGGCAATCCACCTCATCTAATCTTCTTTAAATCTCTGTCTGGCCTGCGATATGGTTGGACAGAGAGACATTGGAGTCTGGGATATGATTCTTCCCCATTAGGATGGATGGAGGAGATGATTTGAACTTCGTCTGCCCCTCTTTGCTCTTTGGTTCTGCTCTGCATCCATGAAGTATCTTTTTAAACTCCGCTGGAATTTGGGGTCATAGTTCATACATTATTTGAGCTTTTTGAGATGCCAATCAGCATCTGTCAGTTGTAAAAACAATCTCCTGTTGCATGGCTGAACAAAAGCAAAAATCTTCCTGGCTGCACAGCGACAAAACCAGAAGGTCCATGAGTCATATAGGCCTATGTGTTTCATTTTTTAATTCTGAAGATTAAACCAACTACAGCTCACTGTTAGAGTTAAATATGTTATCTTTTTTAATAAAATGTTGTGCACTGACGGAAATCCTGGCCAGGTCAACCCCTGCAAATAAGATTGTAAATCAAAGTCGGGTTTTCCTACTAAATTGAAACGAATAAATACATTTCATTTTAATACATTTCCCCTGTATCCACTTGTCCATGCAGGGTCATCACCTCTCTCCAGGGGCAACTGGGTAAGAGGTGAGGTTGACAATCCACCACACGGTAACACAGAGCTACAGAGGATAAATAGCCATGGACATTCACACCTAAGGATAATTTAAAGAGACTAAACAACAGTTATGTTTTTGGACTGGATGAGGAAGCTGGAGAAACCAGAAAGAAACAGGACAACATTCAAACTTCAAGCAGAAAGATCAAACACAACACCTTCTTTATTTTGAAGCTCTATGATAGTCTGCTGAACTTCATTTATTGCTTTACATTTATGGCCAAAATTCATACTGCTGGCAGATTTGGAATTCTTTTAATTTCTTCAACATTTTCTGACTAGTAAAAAGACAGATATCTGAAGTGGAACAACCTTGAGTCTGACAGAGAATCTGTGGAGTTAGCTAAAGATTCGAGGGATGGTAAACAGACCTTCAAAGACTTGCAGTTCATCACTAAAGATGAGCGATGAAAGATGATTATTTATCAAAAAAGAGTCAATGCAGTAACAAGTGTTTCAAAATTCATGTTCTCTTTGCATTGCTTTATTATCTTTTGATAAATGTTGGTCTCACTTTCTAACATTGATTTAAAGAGAATGATTTGTAATCAAAACATATCAAGAGTCTGAATGATTTTAAGACTGAATGTGACTATTTGTAAGACCTAAAATAACTGGCGTTTTATCTCAATGGATTTTCAACATCTACAAAGTGCTTCTGATGTTCATTACTTCAATCTATATTTCTCTGCGATTGATTTATGGTGATGCAGGATGAGGAAGTAAGGACAGAAGCAGTTTAATCACAGGTGCCAGTGTGAAGGTAAAGTAATTACAAGTATTAACAGGATTTGATTAAAAATGGGAAAAAAAGTTTAAAAAAATTAAAGACATTTTCCAGCTCATATCATGATGTGGTAAGAATCGTTTTAATCCTTTTACATGTTATTAAAACAGGAAGGTACTGAGACAAAACACTTGAACAGATGAAGTTGTGTAACCATCAGCATCAGCAGGCTATTTATACATGAAATTTAGGTTTATTGTTTTCAATCACTGTGATGGTAATTACATGTGACTGGATGCCTGCTGTTATTTAAAGCAAATGGATCTGTGGAGGTGTTTGCCGCAGGAACGCTGAAAAACAAGGAATGTTACTGCTAATCAGTCCAGAAAAGGTTACAAAAGAACACATGAGGGCAAAGAGCTCACAACTTTAAGACGCATCACAATAACTGAACCTGATTAAACAGCGCTAAAGATACATGCTGCTCTTCTCAAAAGGTCACCACCAAACCTTATAAATCCCAAACTGTTGCATCAATCTGAGCTCCAACCTGAACTGTTGTAATCCAAGGTTAGTTCTGCTTAACTCTGACAGATCATATAAGTTTAACTTGCATATATTTTCTATTTATTTTCTATTCAGGCTGGCCCAACATCAAATAGAGCTTATTCTGATTAATCTAAGTCTTACTTGTTTTTTTTTAAATTATGATAGCTTGATAATAATATACCTCTAGCTTTTCCTTCTTTCAGTAGTAAAGCCTGTAAAGAACATCAAGGATTACAACAAAGTATGTTTTTATTTTATCTCTTAATCTTTGCTAGTGCACAGTTATCTGAAAATAATTAAAATTTTATATTTTTGATCAATCACTTCCCCACCATGCCAAGTAGAGTAGATTTCTAACATCAATGAATAAAATCAAGTGAATAAAATCACATTTTCTCACCATATTTCCATGCTCACACACCCAACTAGAGCAGAAACAAACAAGATTAACACTTTCTATTCTGTTCTGTTAATTGATTATTTTATTTTTGCATCATACGGTAGATTTTGTTGTATGGTTTTTATGCAAAGTGCAAAACTCTGATTTCCACCCCTTCACCTCAGACCTGTGTTCTGACGATTGTCTCTTCAGAGTATTTTTTTTTTTTACCTAACTAATCGATTGAAGTCAGAAACCACCAAAACATTCAACAACCTGGACCAGACGTGAAAGCTTGCCAGCAGATTACTTATGTTTAAGTGAAAAAAGGATTGCTTAATACAAAATGTAATAAATAATCCTTCAGACTGATACTGAAATTACGAGACTGAGGCAGGAGAAGTGCTTTGCCAAAGGAAACAACGACTGAGACAGAAGGTAGATCTGGGCTTCAAATCAGCAAACCACCATTGTCTTCCTTTTGACACATTTATTCTGAATCAAAAAGTAGATAAAAGGAGTGTAGGTAAATAACACACAAAACAAATATAAACCCATGTCAGCAATAGCCTGCAAAAGTAAAATAGAGTAGAGTTTTTCTGTGGAATGAGAGAATGGCCTTTCGACATGTCATATTGAATGTGTTTAAAATCTTGATCGAATTGACAGACACCCAGCGAGGGAAAATGAAGACACATGACATGAGATCTCTTTTAATACCCGTTTTCTTAATGCTTGGGGCCAACGGGGATATTTAACTGATGTGGCAATCTTGATGAGATGAAAGATGAATCCTGCCAACCCCCAGGTGTGGCCAGAAATATGAATAAGCTCTTCTTCTTTGCAGGACAAGGATCTTCCTAACATGAATTTTTATTTCATTGATCTCTTTTACTTTGGTGTGCAAAAAAGTCCAGACCTACTGTGCTTTACTGTATGTTTTCTTCCCCGCTATATTTTTCTTGTTGTTCTACTGTGAAACTGAGGTCTCTAGAGCAATGAAATTTGTACCAAATGCAAGAAAACCAAGCCAAATTGTAAAAAAAAAGAAAGTATGTACAAAAGTTAAACACAGTAGAATGTATTCTAGCAGCAATAAGTTTACATGTTCATTTTCTGTAAGTCTCTCACAAAATTTCATTTTAGCTCATTCCTTTTTGTTGTAGATTTGCTGTACTTTGTTGTGCTGCTGAGCATCTGCAGCAGTACTTTATTTCCTCACTGTTTACTCAGAGGAGGAGCAATAAAAAGGAACTAAAAGGAAATAATAAAACTATTTCAGATTTATTTCAGATTTTGTATCATTTGGCCCCTGATAATTTAACTATCCACAAGATTTCTCTTCACCTAGACTTTTCAGTTTCACATCCATAATATTAATTAAAAATAATGCAACACTTACAACTTTTGGCTCCTCCACCAACTTGGCGTTACTTCACTGAATAAAGAACCAGAATGTTTTATCAGACAGGCACCAGAAACTCTTTCAGTAAAATTAACAGAGACAATAATTTGCACTAAATATATGATTTTGGCCTTCCTTTTCTTTGTGCACACCCAAAGAATCACGTTAACATAGTACTTTCTTGATTACTCTGTACCAGTAGTTTAGTGCGGGCTTTTCACCAACAGGGGGCAATACTGAGCTGTTCTGAATTAGAAAAAAATTATGAATCTGCAGCTATGTTCTCTTCCTACTTTCTCACTGCACTTGATGTTTCTCCTCGCTGCAGAGTACGGTTGACAAATGAGTGTCCTACATGCGGGGTGAGTTAAATACCCAGCTGTCGAGTGCCATCGATGGATAAATCATATTCTGCAGTTTCTCAGAATACTGTGCTTCTTCTACAGCTGAGGGGATGCTTTTTTTTTTCTTTTTTTTTTGTCATGTGAAAGTGGTGAGGCTCCAGCATCTCGCCGCATTCATTATTAATGAATCTTTTTCTGGCATCATCTTGCCTCTCTACCCTGAAAACTGTTGGTAGGGAAGAGATGAGCATAAATCTGGTGAGAGTCCTTGGTACCACATATCAGTCTTACTGCCTGGTGTAGATTCTGTTTCCTGCTTTATGGGACTTGAACTCATTCCTAATATGTAATCAGGACTAAAGATGAATAGGTTTCGCTATGAATATGTTTAGAATTAGTCGATGTTTGTAGCCTGGAGTCACCCAGGAATGTCCTACATATAGGCTTTGGAAATAGTTGGATTTTTTTTTTTATTTGTTTTTGTTTTTTGTTATGAATAGAGAAAAACCTGCTGAGTGTTTGGGGATTTTACCTCAAATTCAATGTGAGATTAATGTCAAAAAGGAAACATGATGAAATAAAAAATATATATATTTAAAAATGGTTGGGTGTGGGTGTTTAAGACCGTGTTATATAAAAGGATTTGTAGATTGTAAATTCTTCAAAATAGATTTTTCCTGAAGCCATGCACAACGTGAACCTATTTCCATCTATGAACCTTTTTTTTTTATTTCCCTGAGGCTCCATACATTTTGAAGCTTTTACAAACAAACAATAGCTCCATATTACATATCACAAAGTATCAGACCCCTCTGGATCCAAACAAATTCCTGGTGAAAAGTGTTAAACGTCATCCTTTGCCGGGTGGGAAGTCCTTTTCTAAGACAGCGACATAATAGCTGCAATGCTGACACTGACCCTATTCCATCAATCTCACATTAAAAACGCGCCCGGCATTTAAATATTTCAAAGAGCTCCCCAGTAAACTTCTGAGAGGCTCTGACACTCTCCCTCTCTTTCTGTGTTGTTCTTCTGACAAGCACTTTAATGCAGTTAAACCTGCAGCTTACTGCTCATGACTGAAGACCAAGCACTTGTCTATAATGAGGAATATAGATCCAAACGTCCTGAACTCAAGTGCAAAAGATAAATCTGTGACTGGGAAAAAACTTTGCACCCTTTGCGTCACACCCTCCCACTTATGCTACAGCAGTCTGAAAAAAATCCAGCATGGAACCGTAAATAGAAAGAATAGCCAGGAGGCTTCATAAATGAGGGAAAGTGATGGAGGGAAGTCATGAATATCTTATTATGCAGAGTCTGTGATGTTGCAGCTGTTTGGTGCGTTTCTATGGCATGTAAGACAGCTTCATTGTAGCACACATGTTAAATCAATAATTGTGTCTCATTGATCCTATAGGTTGTGCCCGATTTTCTTTTATTTATTTTCTCAGATCTTTTTATCTGCATTTTGCCACTAGCTAAGATGTAATGAAAAGAGCATAATTGGGTCAAAAAGACTTTCAGATCAGCCTAAGATAGGCTATTTCTGACTGAGTATAAGAGTGATTAAAAATGAATTCCTAGCATAGAGGTCAAAAGAAGTTCAAAGCATTTAGCTCATCTCTGAAGTCATTTTTCTTCTCGTGCAGTTTTTTAATTTCTTTCCTCTGAAGTCCATGTGACAGTTATGTCTAAATATGTGCATACATCTAAAGAAGTTATTAAGCTCCTTTCAGCTTTGCATGTGATGTCTAATCACCAGAAAAATCCCTCTGAAGCTGACATACTGGACACTTTTGTTTTCCCTCCAATAAATGTTGCACACATTGACTGGTTACTTTATTAGGTACACAGAGCGTGACCTATATTTCGCATTAATTCTTCATAGCACAGATTCAACATTTTCAAATGCCAAAAACATTCCTTTATTGTCCATATAGATATGACAGCATCACTGCAAATTTGTCCGGTGTACATACATGAAAATAATCTCCTGCTCTGCCGTATCTTGATTATTGTCCTTTGGATTTAGAGCTTGTGGGGTTTTCTGCTGCTGACTTAGAAAACCAGACAACAGTGACGGAGGGGATCTAATAAACGAAAGGCAGAACAGAAAGGAATCACACTGAGACCAGAAAATTAACAACAAAGCATATACAAAACATGACACAGCACGAGAAAGACTCAAAACACAAAACCAACTGGAGACAGGAAATCCAGGAAACAGTAGAAAAAGAAAACAGGAAATAATTGTTTGTTCCATCAACCACAATGAGCAAGGATCGTAGATAGGTCAATGTTATAACACCTCTCTGGCCAGTTTTCTAGCGATATGTCGAGAAAGAAATTTAAATGGTGGAGACAAAAGCAAATGAGGTGGATTAGCAGTGATTGCTAACAACTGAGTGATGTCATCTAGGACATGCTACTGCTTTGCTGTCCAGAAACTGAGCTGTTACCATATTGTGACAGTCATGGGACAATCAGTCAGAGACCTCTTGAGAGTCACTGCATGACTGACGGCTATTGGACATCCATCTTGCCCAGAGAATAACCATCCACAATGACCTGTTAGAGATAAATAGATGATAAGAGTTATGACAACATTTAATTCCCTTTGGAGTAAGTAATTTGTAATAGAATTAAATTGAGTTGAATTGACCTGAATTGTAAAGAGAACATGGAACAAAAAGGATCAATCGCAACATAATGCAAGAATACAGATAAGAAAGCCTTTGAACAGATATACATGAAGATTGTGATCTTAGCTGCTTGCTTAGCTTAGGATAACTTCCACATTAACAAGACAACTGACATGTACTTTCCTTCAACATACCAACCAACAACTCACAATTTTTAAAGGGAAACATTTGATATTTGTACATTTTGAAGAAAAAAAAGGTTTTGTTGCTCTGTAAGTGTTCCATCTATTTGCTCCTTTATCTGTGTGTTTTTCCATTAGGTGAATGAAGCATGGTTCACTATGTGCCAGCGGTCTAACAGCAAATAGAGATCATTCAGTGTCAGTCTCATTCTCTGCAAAGTGAAATGTTTTGAACATTCAACGCCTTCCAACAAGTACTCACTCCTCAGCACCACCACACTACGGACAATTAGCATGAGAATACAGCAAAACAAATGATCTATCAATCCATTTTCTACTGCCACATGATCTTTGTGTCATCACAGGGGAGGTGGTGCTGTTTTCCTTCTGTCAATGGGTTAGATAAGATAAAAGATAACTGAACATACTGGAGAACAATTTAGAGTGACCAGTTCAACTCAGCTATGGGAAGCAGGAGTACCATGAGAGAATCAACCTATACAACGGCCCTACCATGCAGCCATGAATGTACTTAAAACAGAAAACAATGCATCTAATAATTTTGTCCTAACCTCTGGGATTCATATAACTATGAAACTGATTCTTACACATTACAAGTTCTGTATTTTCCCAAGCAAAGCAAACTCATGCAGATTTACATGAGTTCGTAAGTCTGCAAACTTACCATTGCAATGTGTATCAGGGTACACATTGCAGGGTGTTGGTCTGCAATGTTTACCATGAAGAGCACCAACAGATAATGTGTTCACAATCTACTTTGAGCAGAGAAGCAGGAGCAGAGAAGATCAGTCAATTATTAATGTTTAAAAGGTTTAAAGAGCTCTGATGCAGGGATTAGTGCTTGTCCTCTCCAATGGAGCTAAATGGCGTAAAACTGACAACAAACTAAAACATGCCATCAATAAACCACCTCATCAAACAGTGACAGATATTGTTCTATTAAATTGTCCCAAAGAAAACATCTACAGAGATACAAGACAAAGTTCAAAGCTTTTCTTACTATTTTTTTTTACCTTTGTGTACCTTCCTTTATTTTGTTATTTTCAGTTTGTTTGATCTTGGTGCAGGATATGAAACACTTTTGAGGAGCTGAAAAAAATACTTTTATGAAAGAAATTCCCCATATTCCTCCATAAAAATAAAACAAAACAATCCCCCCCCCCAAAAAAATAACAGGCTGTCTGAAAAAGAACATCTGGAGTGACAGCCAAGTCAGAATCAATTTAATCTCAGAGGTAAAACACACAGGCCTCTTCATCCACTCTGCATGATGCTGCCACTGCTATGCATGACATTGGCCTAATGATGAGACGTGCAAAGTTTCCTCCAATTATGATGGCTGGCATTCGAACAAAGGGTTCAAAATTCGTCTCATCATACCAAAGAACTGTGTTTCTCATGGTCTGAGAATCCTTCAGGTGCCTTTTGGCAAACTCCAGATGGGCTGATATGTGCATTTAATTAAGGAGTGGCTTTCATCTGGCCACTCTACCACACAGGACTGATTGGTGGATTGCTGCAGAGGCAGTTGTCCTTCTGGAAATGTCTCCGCTCTCCACAGAGAATGCTGAGGCACTAACATAGTCACCAATAAATGTGATTTTATTGGTTTTCTATTTTTAATAAATTTGCAAAGCACTCAAACAAAACAGAACATAAAATATCCAGCATCAAGATTGTACTTGAAAATGATAAGAGCTTTCTACTTCCAGAAAACCAATGAGACTTCACATTTACTACTGATTCTTAAAAAAAGACATTGGGCAAGACTCTCATAACACACTGTTCTCACTGTTTTTCCTTTTGAAGCAACAGTGTCATACTCTTTAACATTTGTACCTGGGTTTTATTTTTAGAAACTATTTACTCCAACATCCTATCATTTCTGTAGGACTGGTAACATTTCTTAATCATTAAGAAATAAATGCCTGTTGTCACCTTTAAAGTGAGACGGTGATCTTAATCAGTAGTTATTCTGTTTGTGACTTTTTTGAAGTTTTTGAATTTTTTTCTTACGACTTTATCTGCTTTTTGGCTTTTTCTGTGTCCAAATAAACAAAGTTACTTTGGGCTCCCTTTATTTTGAAAGGACACCTGCATCTGAAAATTGATCGCTGTTCTGCTGGTAAAATCCAAGAAAAAATATGCGCAACTTGAATTTTTTTCTTTTCAGAACGATAAATTTAAAAAAATGTGTAGCGTGTTTATATATATTACATTATGCTATGTAATAAAGCAACATCCTGAGTTTTGAACATCTCACAGAGCACTGTTCAATAATTCATCTGAAAATGTAAAGAGAATGGCCAAACAGCAACCTGCAAAGATATAGTAGTCCACCAAAAATAATAGTCGTGCAGAAGGATAATAAATTAAAGAAGCATTTGTGTATTGAAATAGCTCAGTTCAAGTATAGAGGGTGAACATAATGTTCACCTACATTTCCCATTCAGTCTGCTAATGTTCAAAGATATATATCAAGAAAATAAATGACAAAATTTTTAATTTTAAGAGTTACAAAGCTGGCAGAGACACATGCAAAAACTTGGATCCGTAAGTGCAGAAAAATGTAATTCTGAAATGTAGTTCTAGTCCATAAACTCCAAATGTTTCAGTTTTGTGTAAAAATGTCAAAAAGTATTCATTTTTATTCACCTTTTTTATCATTATGTACTGCAATGTGTTCTCTGGTTCTGATTGTATTTGAAAAATATATATATTTTAAAAAAAATCCAGAGGTACAAACAGTATTAGGAATATTATTTTGATTAACAATTAAATATCCTAAAAACAACAGGAAATGTAGATGTCCCTCAAAGGCTGGCTTTCAGATTAAGGATAATCAGTTTTCAGCAAAATGTAGCACCAACAGTTGACATTTTTGTCAACGAGCGCTGACTCACACACACACACACACACGCACACCCCACCCCTCAACAACACACTGCATGAGAGCAACATTTAGGGATCATTTTTGACATGTTACTCTCTTTGCTCCCCCCTGCTGTGTTCTGTCCTTGCTTTCAAGAACGTTTCCCCCATTCAAGCCAGTGAATTCAATCAGTGACAGTGTATGAGAAACCCTGTGGCAGCCATCTTAGGTGTACCACCGCAGAATGACATGATCTCCAGCACATGACCAGCGGTGCATTCTTCATGCAGCCTCTCTGCGCCTCTTCACCGATCAGCACCACGGACAGCTCCTCGGCAACCTCGGTCTCTGGAGGGAGAGGCCATCTCCCGCTTTCACCAGAGAAAAGGCAGCTCCAGTTCCCTCATCTGTAGCTACATTAAACTCCCCTCCTGCCCCTCCCCTCCCCTCTGCTTCCTTGTACACCGCCCCCTCCCCCCTCTATACTCCCCCCACCTCACATCCGCAGCACCGACCGACCAATAAAACAGGGCAAACGCGTAAGCATCGAGTGCTCGGCGCAGGCGGAGAAAGCTGAGAGTGGAGCAGACTGAACCTCCTCCAGCACCACTCGTACTGCTGACATCTCTCAGCTAAGTACGATCAGGGCCTCATCCCTGTCTCCACTTCGGAAACATTTCACCTTAAATCTCGGCAAGGGATCACAAGGAAGCGACACAGCTGCCACCTGGGAGATCAGTCTGCAAGGTTGTAGCAGGGACGCATCCCTTCTAGAGCAAGATGTTAGATCCGTCGTCCAGCGAAGAGGAGTCTGATGGGATAGTGGAAGAAGAAAGCAAAGAGGCGATGGCACCTCAGACCGGGTCCCGCATTTCTCCCAGCAGGACCAGCGAGAGCTCTGGTGGACTGGCACCCAGTAGCAGCCGCAGCAGCGCCCGTCCGACCAGCCCGAGCCCGTCCGCCGTCAGCGAGGAGAAAGAGGACCTGGAGAAGCTGCACAGAGAGGAGGAAGAGCGCAAAAAGAAGCTGCAGCTCTATGTTTTTGTCATGCGATGCATTGCATACCCCTTCAATGCAAAGCAGCCGACTGATATGGCAAGACGACAGCAGAAGGTAAGGCCCCTCCTTCTCTACTGAAGGCGGCATTTGTAACTACTTGATGATGAATTGACTTCTTCCAGGCGGCAGATGTTGTCATTGATGACCTAGATAAGCTGGGCAACAGAGGGGGAGGTACGGCCACAAGGCCCGTCGGATAGTGCGTGAAGGCATCACTGTCCCAGTGAAAGCACACTTTTTTTTCTTTTTTTTTTCTTTTTTTGGCGCAAAAAATTGTTTGCAATTCTCGAAGCATGACAGGAACATGGAAGCAAAAGCTCGGATAGTGAAGGGACTGGTGGTGCTGCAGAGCTGCACACTCACCACACTTCATGTTCCTCCAACCCTGCAAGCTCATTAACAGAAAGGGCGTTCAGGATTCGCTAGATGACGATTTACAGCAGGACGTTGTCATTTGTCCTACTTGGCCTGTATCTTCCCTTACATATGCGTCCATGCAGAAGCCACATGTCAGGTTCACTTCGGAGCCATTTACTTGTCTCTTTAATTTGGCCTCCCAAGGTGACTTTAAGGCACACACCTTCTTAGGATGCCCCCTTTCTAGCTTTCTCCCTTTATGGATTAGCCTTACTTCTAAAAGGTATCCTGTCATGTATTTGCCTCGAAATACTCCACACATTATATTTTAATACTGTTTTCCAAGCAAAACATAGTTGGATAAAAGAGATAAACCCCTCATCCTAGTATACACTCCTGCTGAGTTCCTCCATTGATGCTGGAGCCAGTTTTGGGTCAACGAGCACTGACTCACACACAGACAGTAAGGACAGTGTTGTCCTTACTGTCAAAGTCACAGGCCTTACTGTAGGGGAGGAGCCTTACATATATTGTCACTGTTCTTACTTTTACACCAGAATAGGTGGATGCCTGTTTCTGTGCTGAATGCAAACGCGCACATGATAGTTAATGTCACGTTTTATATAGCAAAAACTAATGTTATTTTCTACATGAATCTGAAAAAGATTAGTTTTGGGTATATTCTCACATGGTTTATTATTATAAATCACTATAAATGCAATTGAAGCTGCTTGTTTTTTGCTCAAACTGCAGATCATACTTCCCTTACTCCAGACACTGTTGAGCCATACGGTCTGGATTTTCTGCTGACTCACACGCAATTGCACGTGGGAAGCAGAAACCACCACGTTTCCATGTCTTTGTTTGTTTGTGGTCCAGTTGAGTATGTAGGTTATTTAGTAATGCACTCTGGTTTCTGTGGCCAGTCCTGTGCTGTGGGTGAGCAAGAATCTGGATAACAATTCGAAACTCCATGTCAGACCAGTAAATCAAAGAGCTTCACATGTCTGCTCCTTGCCTCTAAACAGGTTTGCAAAATCAGCTCTTAGTCTTATACGTGATTAGATCTTGAAAGCCTTTTCAATGAATGTGAAATGAGTTGAGTTATGAGGTTAATCAGGAAGATTGAATTCACAGAAAAAGTTTGTGTTAATTACATCACAGAATCGGTCTGCATTTTTAGTTTAAAGCTAATGTGTAGATATCTCTTATTTTTGTATTCATCTTATGATTACGCAGGGCCTGAATTACTTTGGAATAATTTACAGTAAAATTGCAATACTTTCAAGGAACTAACAGAGAAATGTCTGTATGACTGATTAAGTTTTAGCTTTGATCACATCCTAAAACAGCTTAACACTGATTACTGATACAATAATATTGCCTTGAACAATATGTATGGTTAGTTTGAAATCTAACTAATCATAAAACTTCAACAAAATATTGACATCTGCCTAATTTGATTATCCAAATCATATCCTGAACTATACTGTCAAATCAAATTAGTCCATCACAAACAAATTATACAGGCTGATTCAAATTTAAAACAATATGTATAAATTCAGTCCTGTAAATCAATCCCGTCAAATACAATTTTTAATGTAAATAAGTTGAAAGATATTCATCTAAGTTTCCTAGCTTTTCAACTGTAGTCATAAAGGAGCTTTAAGTTTTTAAAGGTTAAGAGTGGCACTCTTCCATCATGTCACAATTTGTGATTTTTGCGACAAGAATCATTTCCCCACTTGTCTTTTCTTTGAGTGATGGATTATTGTAGTGTTTTTTTTTCAATGAACAGGAGCAGGTGTGTGTGCTTGGGGTGGGGACAGTTGTGGAGTCGGAGAAAACAATAGCTTTCTCTTCCATCTCAATAAAAACAATTTAAATGTTGAAACAACTGAAGAATATGGTGGCCTGCAATTTATAGCTTGCCGACTGTATTTGTAAACCAGTGTTACCTGTATAAGAGTGATAGTTATGATATTTCACACTTCCACACCCTTAGTGTCTGTTTTACTGTGACAATAATAGATCCAGGCAGTCAAATATGTCTTGAAAGTGAAGAGAAAGGGTAGGAGCTTTCTTTTAGCCAGCTGACTGGCAGTTTGCAGCAAGATGCAAAGAGTACCTGAAACATAAAGTGTTTGATTCTGAGTCTTTTTAATTCATTGATGATGTTTGTGTTTAATTTGTTGTGATGAGAACAATAATAATGCAGTTCAGCTTTTTAAAGAACAAACATTCACCCTGTAGAATCATCATTACGGCTCTTCAGACGACTGTATGCAACAAATCATCATATAAAATTCTCCCTGCATTGGATCCCCACTTTAATATGTGGCCTTTTTACCATTTTGGCTATTATAGATTAGTCACAGAAATATGATGAAACAATTTATGTAATGAAAAGACTTAAAGGGCCTCAGTGAAACATGTGGAGCAGCTCCACAATAATCCTTTATTAGAAGCTCTGGCACACAAACTGCACCATCGATGGGCTATCACACAGAAACAGGCCAGGCTGCAAACTATGCTAGCTCTGCTGATGCTGCCCCTTAAAATGTATTGCCATAACCTTGTGGAAGGATAAGCCATGGAGGAGGCGGGGTGGGGTGGCAGGAGCAGTTGCCTCCTTTTTGAAGGGCAAAGGAAAATGTTTTTGTTATTTAACGTGAAGGAAGCAGTTCGCCAAACGACGGATGAGTGCTCATGCATAATTAACTGGTGGCATGCTTATTTGAACACAAGGCTAACCATCTTTGGGCGTACTTACACTAATGCCCTCGTCACAGTGAAAAGGAGTAAATTATTGAGATTCTTTGCACGTGTATAGATTTGTGTTAGTGCAATCATTGTGATTGTGCAGGAGGCGACAGTTTATTCAGTCTCAATAATCTCCCGAAGTAGCTGAAGCAGAGGTAGAAAAAAATATATAAAAACTCACGGGAGATGAAATTTGAAAAATCTGAATTATTTCTGAAGATTTATGCTGAGAATTTTTTTTTAATTATGTCCATTTTTCTAAGGACACAAATTTGTTTTTTGAAATGTTTGCGCAGTCTCGTTTGTCTTGAACATGTCTTGTTTATTTTGTTTTTTGCTTTTCTATTGTAAAAAGCTATTTTATAAGCTTGAGTGATTTAGTTAAGACACACAACACAGGGATTTTCTCTTGAGTAATGTATTTATAAATTAAATGTAGAGCTATCATAGCCTTATTTAACTTTTGCAAGTGAGAATTATAAAAGAGAAACTTCTATTAATTAATTAAATCTGATCCATAACACCAATTTGTTTTACAAACTACAATGTAGCAAATTTTCAGAATGTAATTTGACCTACTTATCTGCCAGCAGGTTGAATCAATGCCTTAATGTAATTAGTACTGTTGGCAGATAAATTAGTGAGTTCCATCTTTAAGGTGGCCTTTGTTTATTAATATGTTAAAGCCCAATAACAGCTTTGCAATGCACTCCGCTGTGACTCTGCTGCCTTTGGAACAGACCTGTCCATATGGAAATTTTTCTCACCTCCAAATTGCCATTTGGTCTGTAAAAGTGGAAATCTGGAGTAAGAACAAAAAGTGCTATGAGTTGCTGCTTACAGATTACAAATTGTAAATTACAATGTGGACAAAAGCAGAGGAAGCTGTTCTTGTTGCTTTAGCTGTTTAGAGAGAGATAGAGAAGGAAGGATGCTCTCATGGATAACTCAGTTACATTATCTGTGGTACCTTGTGAAGCAATGTACATTAGCTCACTTTCTGATATTTGTCATTTTGCAAGCACAAAATTTTGATTTTGAAAATTGATGTTGACAGATATTCTCCATTTAATTTGATTGAGCTTGAGTTTTTCTTTTTTGTGCAAACCAATGTAAACCTAATGCTAAATTCAACCCCATATGTTCACATTTTACAGCCTGGATGCTTATTACCCCTCTATTTTCCACGTATGGATTTATACATTTCTTTTGAAAGAAATCGAAAGTAAATGGCTCAAATTACATATAAGAGACAGAAACAGGCCATTCTGCATTTGTTGCAGCGAAGGGACAATGTGACACTGAAATTATTTACATTATTATATGTCTTAATGGTGTTGTACCTCAAAAGATAAATCAACCAAGCATACTGTGGTAGCAATTGTTAAAGTCAGGTTTCCAGTTAACGTTCCTTCCTGTTTCACAGGCGATTCTGTTGAAATTTTTTGTTGCGGTTGTTTTTATGGCATGGCATAAATACTAAAAAGTGAAGGTGTTCCACAATGCTACAGATATGAAAGTGGATTCAAAAAGGGTGACAGCTGAAAAACAGCAGGTGAAGTACCCCCTCACCAGCAATCTGTGCAGTCTCCTGAAAAATATCACAGCTTCACAAATTACACATCCTTCACTCTCTCAGAAGCAGCCAAAAAGGGAAAACGGCAAGATTTAATTTTTAATGTTTTTCCTTTAAAGATAAATGGATGTGGAGTCCATTTGATTCATGTTAGACTAATTAAAGTATTCTGTTGTTGCTTGATTCTCTCTGGTCAATGTAGTGGTCACAGAAATAGCTACTTACAAGCAAAAATTACAGCGAGTCTTTGTGTTAATGTGCAGGAATATATTGGTTGCACTGTGTAAGGATTTTCTCTACTGATGAAAGCAACAATAATGAGTTATTTGTTTTGTATGTGTTAATTAGAATGTGTTAATATAGTCTAAAGCATGTGTCCTTGCAGAACATTTTTATAATTAACTTCACTTCACATTGGTAGTCTAATTTTAGTAGCAAGTGCAAAAACACCTTCATGTTTTGTTGCATCTAGATTTTGAAAAACCCAAATTCAGTTCCCTGCAAAAAAAATAAAAAATAAAAAAAAAATACTATTTTCAGTCCAACTCTGCTGGTGAGATGTTTAGAAATTCCTTAAAATCCTGCACAGATATTCAGAAAAAACTAATTTACTCAAGTATGAGAAATAAAATGAAAAACCAAAATACAATTGCACACCAGTGTGTTTCTGCAGATCACCACTCCTTGAAAGGGAAGCAGATTTATCTTCTAGAGAACAGTTGTTGTTTTCTTCACACTCCCTTCAGTGGCTGAGACAGATAGATCTACTGTTTCTTATGATTTTATGTTATAGGCTACTAACTCATAAGAAACAGTATGATATCTGGTGCCCATGCCACACATTACAGCAGTACTAAAGAGAAGCAAAATGAGGGCTGGTTCCTTGAAAGTAGATGTTAAATTTTTAAAACAGCACGAACCCTTCTAAAATTGCATCCATCGATTTTACACTGACTACTCTGCACACACATCCTCTTCACTTACAGTTATAACCATGTACTATGAACAATTTCTATCCCAAACCATAAAAACTTGAACACATACCACGATATACATACTTCCTCTATGAAAGACATTCAATTTTAGGAATGAATAACAAATATTAGAAAGCTTCGTTATCTCAGAGACATCAGCCTACATGTGAGATTTTGGATTTATTCAACATGCTTAGGCTGCACTGTTGAATAAATTCTGCACTGTTACCTTGGAGCAAGAAGGTCCTGGGTTCAAATTCTGGCGGGTACCTGTGTTGATCATACTTTTTACAACATTATTTTTGACGATTCAATTTTGCATAACCTCTCTAGACTAGACCATCTAGTCCTGGATTTCCTTTTATGCTTCCTTCTTCTCACCTCAGTCTACATTTTTTCAAAAGAATTTGGGTCTAGAAATTTTGTTGAAAACACATAGTTTTGCTTTAGGTGAACCAATTTTGCATTATCCAAAATTATTCTATGACAACCTATTTTTTGTTTTCTGGCACAAAAGATTAATGATGCCATTGACTCTAACAAGTTTGCAGGAGTCTTTGGAGGAGGAATTGTACCACAGTATTGCAGACCCTCCACCTTATTTGGTTGTTGGCATAATTTATCATGTCAAAACTGCATTGTTGGTTTCTGAGAAGCTTAATCTTGTTCTCATTTGGCAGAAGCACACATATCCAGCTAAATTAAGTGTTTCTGAATAGCTGGAATACAGACATTTGAATTTAATTCAAGTCTACCTGTAGAGGTTGTAACCTTCCTCTCGCCCGTTGACCACTGGAGAAAGCCACCAGCCCCCCTGACAAGCCTTCAAATAAGAGTGTTAGATAACGGATAGCTAATTAAAGTCCTAAAAGAGATTTTGAGGCATCTGAAGGTTGTTATGTAGACATGGTAACCACAAGATGTCTCTCTTTGCTTTGGTTCACTGACAGTGAGCTGTGGAGATTTTATTTCCTCTTTAAGTGTCCTGCTCGCCTTGTGTGTTGGAAAGATAAAGGAGCAGCTCAAATAATTGGGCCTCTTTTTTGTGTTTTTTATCTCATGTCATAGCCTAGGGCAGTGGTCCCCAACCCTGGTGCTCAGGGTCAATAGTCCTGCGACCACTACAGCACAATTATTCAAACTATTGCATGGCTTCTGTAATAGTCATGTAATAATGAACTTTATTTTTAATGTCCTTTTTATGTCAAATTGAAATCTCAAATGCATACATTCTTAGCATGTCTTCAGAAGCTTATTTACCCATTCATTTAATTCTCCTGTGCAGCAGGTGAACTCCTAAAACATGCAGAGCAGTGGGCAATGAGGATCAGGGGTGGAGACCAACAAGTGTACAAGCAGTGTGTCATACCTATTTCTGTTTTCTGTAGTGCAAAGCATTTGATGAGGCCAAGAGAAAGTATCCATCTATGTAACGTACAGCTTCGCTTAGCAAGCAAAGGCCTCAAAGACCGAGGAGTTTCCTGATCGTCTTTAATTACATTGAGTACTTGAGGGCTCCTATCCAAAGTGAGATTTACAGTGAGAAAGGAAAATACTCCTCTTTAAACAACACAGAGGAGACTTGATTGCTGATTCAACAGATGCTGATAGAGAGCAGATGAAAATAAGACAGCTCTGCTGGCGAATACAGCTAATGGCACCTATTGAAAAGATGGGGCCTTATATTAGTCATGTAAAAAAAAAAACTTGAATTAGTATAAAATTAGTGTTATGTTAAATTTTTTATTATTTGATAGAGAAAAATGTGATCTTTTTTTTTGGGCAGTGTGGTATTTTGGTTTACATAACGTAATACACTGGTTTCTCGTTTTCATAATTCCTGATTAATACCGCACTTACAGAGGCACTTTGTGTGTATTGTTCCACAATATCCCTCTTTGCAAGAACTAACTCACAAAATGTGATACAAGTTAACACTGAATTAATTAGTGTTCACAGTTCACTTTATTTATATCTCCAAAAGGATCCAGTTTATACTCATTTAATTTGCATTTAAATTATGCTTTCTGTCAAATTTGTAATAGTTGTTTGACTTCATATACGTTTCTCATATATATTCCTGGGCACATGTACTCTATTTTCTCAAGAATTCATTATTAAACAATCACTTTTTTACTTTTTTAGAAAGGGCAAACCATCTGATATTGTGTGAATGTGTTTGTATGTGTGGGTAAAAGTGACTTATTAAGACTACAATTTAAGTATAGTGGGAGTGATGCCCTTTCCTGAAAAAAAAAAAAAAAATCCAGCTTCAATCAGCACATCAGCTGACTACATTTGCACAAATTTAAACTAATACATAAAGTGTCCCAATACTTTTGCTGTACTTAAATGTACAATGGTCCAAGACATAAATTTGAAATGAAGCACTCAAGATTTTCTTCATACTTCCCCCTCCTTTTCTCGGTATGCTGAGATCTGGTTGGACCACAGTCAAGAAGGTTGCTTGCCATGCAGGCACAACTTGGTACAAACCACTGAAATTGATTGTTCAATGTCCATCATCAAACTTAATGTTACACAGAAAATTATGCAATTCCACAAAGTTAGTGGTCCACAGAGATGCTTGTGAGCAAGACTAAACCCTTGGCATGCATTCAGAGAACAACCAGAACCTTTTTTTAAGAGGACATTTTTAACAATTTTCTACTCTGGGAAGAGTTTCATTTTATGCAAAAGTGACTCATTTTACAACACGTGTTGGGTATCCAAAGGAAGGTCATTTAATTTCAAAACAGTGAGCTAACGCTTGCCAGATAAAAGAAAAGGAAAAAAAAGAGGAAAGCACGTTCAACAAAAGGTTTCTTAATGGATACATTTGGGTACAACTCGCAAATCTGTTGGGAATTTATGTCTCTTTCAAGTTGAATTTCACCTCGCTGCCTTTTAGGGAAAATTAAAGGCTCGAGAATTATTTTTGCGATCATGGGCAATGTTATGGAACACTGATTCAAAAGAAAAGCTGCTAACGCCTGGAAAGTACAGGACAAAGAGGAAAGAGATTGCGAGGGAGATTTGTTGTGGTGATTTTCCACATTAAAGACAGAGGAGTCGGGACATGGCCATTACTGCAATCCTCTCTGCCTCTCACTCTGATGGCTCTCACTGAGGCATGAAGAACACAAAGAGCGGCTGCCGAGCTGGCACGAGGCTGAATGTCAGGTAGACGCTCAGCAAGAGTCATCCGTCCTGAGCTTCACATGTTCGTGTCACAACTCCTTTGAACAGAGTCACCAAGCAGCACTCTGTGTCTGACAGACTTTTAACATAACAGTGCTCCAGTTCAGAGGCTCTTTGATTTTACTCAGACTCACGGCTTTGATCTCCAGCATTGAGTGAGGAAATACTATTGACCAAACATGTGTCCAAGAACACACAGGAATAACGATGGAGAGAAAAGGACGAGCGAAAGATCAGATCGTGAAGATTACTCTTACAAAATAAAGATGTAAATCTATTGCTTGAATTATTAATCAGATCTTGTTGTCCTTTTACCTTAACATAGCTGGAAATTATAATTTTGGTAAGATTTAATGTTTTTTTTTGTGAAACATTACTTTTGAAATATCAGCATTACCTTTAATAGAGAGTTACATAAATCCCAAAAAAGGTTTGGGATTTAAAAAAAAGGTTTGTTGTCTTTTTTTTTCTTTATGGATTTTCACAATCCGTAAAGAGTAGGAATGTCCTGCTAACTGATAGAGAAACTTCTGAACATAAAGTGAGGAACTTGATATTTCCAATATGTGGTCAGTGGGAAAAGGTTCAAGCACTGATTATGATTTCACGAACATTTTAGAGGCGACACTTTTACAGTCCATCTTTATGGACAGCTGAACAGGATTAAATGTCATGGTTTTGAAAACTACAGCCTTATTTTTAATCACAAGATAAAACTGTCTTAATGTTTTATTTCCAGTATGTAGTTCTTATTATCAATAAAAAAAATCTGTTTCCCCAACAAATCTAAGGCTGTCAGAGAGGTTTTTTTGTTCCAACAGATCTCTTACTTCTTAATACTCAGTCATGAACCTTTTTCACACAATCCAGCAACGACTAGAGAAAACAGAGCACAAGAGGGGAAAGATGGAAAATCAACTGTATTTTAAAGAAAAGTAAAAAATGGGAGGATGGAGTAATGTGGTAGCGATGGAAACAAGAACTTTATGCCTTACTGAAAAATATAGTCATATAATTTTTTATGTTTCATGCAAAATTAAGCAAACTCTTCAAGGGGCTGTCAGGAGAAGTAATGTTATTAAATCAAAACGTTGGCATAGCTCAGCAATTATATATATATATATACCTAAGGATTTAGGTTTATATATATATATATATATATATATATATATATATATATATATATATATATATATATATATATATATATATATATCACCTCCTAAGTATCTGAACAAAGAAATGTTTAATTTATTTTTCCCATTAAGAAAATGTTCATTCACCTGTGATTTTTTTTCATCAAGTGTATATAAAAGCAATTTTTCTATGTTATGCATTCAGAAAAATGATAAAATTCTTCCTTCCGGCAGAACTGACTCAGTTGTAATGAAGGAGCCACTGGCAAAAAAAGAATAGTGTGCTTATTTCTTTGTTTTTGTTTTTATTCCTGATATTTGCACCAGCGGCAGCTTTCTGCAGTTGCTCTGCTGATGTTTCATCGTCGGTATGCTCCTGAAATGTTCCGCCCTCCTTTTCTTTTTTATCAAAGGAGAAAAATGTTGAGACATTTTCTGATGTTTGCTCAGAGGCTTCGCTGCTTATGGGAATTTAACTGGTAATGCTTGCACTTTCAAAAAGTTGCTTGCATACATCGGGAGTTGAACTTTTCAAATCTGCAGGCATTTCTGCGAAACCTCAAATCCACATGAAATAAAGAGCAAAAAAAAAAAAAAAGAAAAACAGGTGAAGGACTGGAGCAAAGGGTGGGTGCTGCATAGCTCAGTGGTGGATCAGACACATGATATACAGCGGCTACAGTCCACAATGCAGTTGTCGCTGGTTTGATTCCCAGTCATTACTGAACGCTTTTCCGTTCTCTCTTCCTGTATTCTTGTCCATCTACTGTTGGACAAGAATACAAAGGCCAACTGTTGCCACAAAAGCCTTTTAAATACTGTAGTAACCTTTTTCCAATATACTTTTTCCTTCAACTTAATCTTTATTAAACTGCTTCAATATAGCATTCTCTGCACAGCCAGCTAGCAGTGACTGCTTATTGCTTCAGTCACTTTCCATGGGATAACAGTTTTCTAAATCTTCTCTTTCTTTGTGTTATTTATAAAATGTTCATAACATAAAGTTTCTGTATTACAAATATATATTTTTAATTGGTCCAATGTCATACTCTAAAAAAGAATACATTTTGGGTTTTTATCAGCTGTAAGCAACATTCATCAAAAGTAACATAGATGAATATGTAGTATGTATGAACATGTTTTACTTTGGTGAGCAAATTTATTTTGTACAGGCAGCCACTCAGTGCATGACTGTGTGCTAGAAAATTCTCTGGCTACAATATCTCATTTGCATATGCCAAGTTTGCTACAGAAAGGACAGATTTTACTGTTTTAAACCAAATTTGTGCAAAATTTCCTGCAGATTTTCATTTTACAACTCCGTAAACTTCTTTCTGCTTTGCACGCTGTCACTGAGTGCTGATAGAGAGGAAGCCGCTGAGCTCCTGGCAGCAAGTCGGTGGTGTGATTATGGATGACTGTTATAAGACGGCACTTTGCTTGATATGAACACAGTGTTCTCCAGGATATAACAGCGGTGCCACAGTGACAACGATGACAGTAGTGTGAAGGCTGGTTGTAAAGCGCCAGCGTTTCTCTGTTTTATCCATGCTTGCAGTGTATCAAGCTTTGCTCAAAACATGCACTCGGCTGTTTATTAACCAAACGGACAGGTATTTGCTCTCATTGCATTTGTGTGCTTTGTGAATGCTAGTTTGACTCGGGATAATAGCTTGTGCATCTGTATTTATACAATACTAGATTGCAAAAGCAATCACTCCACAATCCTGGTGGTTTTTTTTGTGTGTGTTTGTTTGAACAGACTAGCTGCTGGTGGACTTTTTGCAGCTGCCATGCAGCACTTGTTCTGATACTCAGTGTGTAATCAGATGTGGGCCTCTGTTATTGTCTACAATAAAATGCTATTTGTTTGTGTGGTCGATCCAATGACAACCATGTTTGCTGAACACTGCCAGTACAGACTGATTTACACACAACGGGAGCAGTTGGTTTGTAAGTTACCTTTTGGATGATGTTAATACAGATAGTATTGTTAGTGTTTTCCCAAATAAATTGTGGAGGTTAACCTCCAATTCTACCTTGAATATTTTTAAATATATATTTTTTACTTTTAGTCAGTAAATGCTGTATTTGCCAGTGCAAACCCAAGCATCTAGACCATTAATTTTGGAAAACAGCCTAATTTAACGTACCCTCTTAGTGTTATATAATTCCAGAAGAACCTCAAGTGTGAGTCAGCACAGCAGAGGCTTTACTGCACCAGCATGCAGTTGCTACAGCTCCCTGTTCGCTGCATTCAATTAGCTAATGACTCTACTCTTCACAGCACTTTAAGGGCAGCTGAAAACGCTTTCTCACAGGTTCATTACATGTGGAATCAAAACCCAGAAAAAAAGGGCAAAATATTAAAGCAATTTTTATCCTTTTAATTTACAAATCAATACAGAAATGTATAGTTGTGCACCAAGCTTTACATCTGTATCATAAGGATTTAGGTTTAAATTTCTCTAAACTAAAATTGTGTGAGCTTAAAACCAGATCTATATTGATATTACTGCAGTGCACTGTGAAGCAATGTTCAGTTTTTCATAGATTTTGCTTCTCACAAAAAAAAAGAGCCATCTGATATTCTTCAAGTGCATGCCGCTTGAAGAATATATTAAACTCAGCGTGAACGAATCCACGGTTCGGCGTTGGAGCTGCGTCCTTAATAATTCCAGCAGATTTATTAGGATTTGCTGCGTCCTTATGGAAAACCGAGAGTGGCGGATATACCAACGGCTTATAAATGTACATTTAATTTTTTTTTTAACTGTAAGTGCGGCTAAAAGTACGGTGCGATCTGTAGTCCGGAAAATACGGTACTTTTAGCCTCAAAAATGTGTCGTTTCACTGTGGTTTGAAGCTTGCATTTTAAGCATAAATGGATAACAATCAAACAGAAAGTGGGAGAAATAATTGCGTCTAAATATTTCCCAATTTAATGTGGTATTATAATAAAGTAAAAAAAAAAAAAAAGTCAGGAACAATATAAAATCAGAAGTTAAAGGAGTTGGTTTCCCTTGGGAAGCATCTGTTCATTTCCAGCTTGGAGCGGCGTTTCGCACACTGGCGATGGACTCCAGAGAATAGCGTAGACATTTTCTGTGGAGTGATGAATCATGCCAGTGTTATGAAGGACTTATCAGGCACAAACAGTGAAAGCAAGCTACCCCTCACCTCAGTCTGAGGCATGTATTCCTGTGAGTCATGCAGCTGTTTATTTATATGAAAAAAAAAAATCTGCCAATAGTCAGCATGTAATTATGAAGTGGCACTCAAATATTAGAAATGTAAAAACACCTCACTGCCCTGCTGAGTGCTGTGGATGTGGAACATGATAGAATGGAGAACAGTTTAAACACAATCCAGGATTTAGAAAAAGGTAAGGGGTGTTGAGCATACTATGCACCTTTTTTGTTTATCACACTGTACCGTGCAGGGCTTTGAGACAGTATCCACACCTCTTGCACATTTGCACATTATCTGAGGTTACAACAGACTTCTGTTTGTTTTATTGGGTTGGCACTTCAATAGACCAGTTGGAAACCATGCATCTTTTTCCTTGCAATTGACAACATGTGTGGATGTTTCACATTAAATCCCAATAAAATGCACTAAGATTTGCAGTTGCACGAGAACAGCTTTGAACATCATGTAAGATATGACAATAATGCTGTATATGCCAACAGAAAATAAGTTTTCTTTTTTTCTGTTTTTTTTAATGCAACTAAATTTCAGGATAAAACTTGTTTGTAATAAAAGGTCAATAAAGGGGCATCACAAAAATTTCAATCAAATTGACATTTGAAAGCCAATAAAGCTAAAAGTTGGAATTATAGAAATGAGAAAACCTATATTTCCAAGTTAAATAATAAAAACTATTAACAAAAAAATATGTGAAACAAATGCAGCATCTTAAAGTGTGGTTCACATATAATTGATACATCTGCAGTACATCTGGACAAATGGAAAATATACATATGTTACTAGACAAAGAAAATACAAATAGTAAATAATTCATTACCACATTTTATTGCGCAGCATTTTGGCTATCTCTGAAGTTCTTTATAAATAAAATGATATGGTAGAATGGTATGGTATAGTGGAATTTCTCCACATATACAATTATTGGAATTAGATACATTTTTTAACCTGTATGGTGATAAACTGGTCAGAGGGGATTGTTTTTATAGTGTTTTTACATTGCCTGCACGCTGCATGGCTCAGGGCTGATCTCCATTTTAATCCAAAGCCACAGAGGTGTCCTCATGAAAGTGCAACAATAGGTCTCAGTCTGTCATAAAAGGCTGGTGTTCTGCAACTTTTAGATGTTTAACGCACCTGAATCACAGAAATTACATCCTTAACATCCAGTGAGGATGTTAATTATTTAATTCAGGCTTGTTGAAGCAGAAACCTTTATGTGGCTGCAGGACCAGACCCATAAAACCTGGAACTTAAGGCGTCTGACTTAGCTAGAATGACATTTCTAACAAGTTAAGTCCTAATTGCAGAATATTTTATGTGAAAACTACTACCTGATACAAATAGAATATTTTATGTGAAAACTATTACCTGTAAGGTGCAGCCTGAAATCCACTGATAGTGTAAAGTGAAAAGAAATTACACTACATATGCATTGCTTCTCCATTGATACGAGAAGGGTGATTAATGTCTACTTCATTGCAGGCAAATGAATCACTTCGTAACACTGCAATCTTGATAAGAGCTACAGAGAGTCGATCAATATGAGCAAAGTCCTCTGAGTCTGGCTTCCCAGATGAAAATGAAAGCATTTTTCCTCATCTATCAGCTTGGTTACTAATCACCACAGTTCTCTAATTAGCAGTGAAATGAAAAGCACTGAAGCTGAAAGTCATAAATACTTAATGCATTTGAAGTGTGCTTTGTTGAGGAAGTGCACAGTATCCACCTGGCTCATTGCAGTGTGCTGCTTGAACTCTCATTCACACAATCACACGTTTAACAGCTTGCTGTGTTGTCACATAAAGTCAGTTTGGTCAAGCGAAACTGTCAGCAGAAGTCAAATTGTTAATAGTTTTGACCTTTCATCGTAAAACTCGCTGGTAAAACACAAATATATTCTGTCAGTGATGGAACTCAAAGTGCCATCTATTTCATGATTTGACTTACACAGTTTTATAGTTATTTGTCACCTACATGTGAACAAAGTTAATATAAGTAGAGGTTATACCAGTCCACTAGCTGTAGAGCTAAAGTTGGAGCTGGATAGTTTTTCTATTAAAATTATGTGAGATTTTTCAAATTCTTCTGCATAACTAATCATCTGTCTTACTCAGAAAAGGGAATCATTTTGGTCACATTGCTCTCACAGCCAGCAAGGAGGCTGATACTTGATTTGTCCCACCCTGATTCTTTCCTCATATAGTCTTTCACACCTGATGGTTACTCTGGGTTTCATAATTTCATTTCCAACCATATGCTTTATGTAGCCCTCCCTATTTGTTAGTTCTGTGTCCAGTCTCCTTTGCCAAATCTACATATAGTAATAATCTACAAAATCCTCAAGTGAGCTTTTAGGGCCACTTCAAAACATAATAGTAATTTGTCACACTGCTCCTGTGAACTACTTTGCTGAAAGGGGTGCAAATGTTTGGAAAATTAGATGAAAAGCTACTACATCAAGGAAAACACCCCTCAGAAATATGCTTTTCTAGTCATTAATTATTTATGAGCATAGCTTTACCTTTATGTGTACATTTGCATAGAACCCACTGACTACATCCAAAACAACTTGGTCCTTTTTGTAATTGCAACTGTTATTGAATTATGAATATAGCAGGCTGGCTGCAAATATTGAAGGCCTAATCAAATTTATAAATTAACTCTGTTTGAGATGTTATGCTGTGACTGTAAGTCTGTTCTTTCTGGAAACTCTCCAAACCTCTAATGTGGCTGAACTAAAACAATTTTTTCAAAAAAGAGTGACCAATGGTCCTCTTACCAGTTTTGATTTTTCACTTTTCACACAGGGCCAGGTTGGGCCAGAAACTCATTTATATTCAATTATGATTTAAAAACTGAAAATTCGAACATTAAATAATAAGGCTTTTTTAAATCTTTAAAAAAAGTCTTATCATTTAAGTTTGACTAACTAGCAGATTGAATAAACCACCATCCAACATGGATTAAAGTAAAAAATGGCTCAGCGGTAATAGAATAAGTCAAAGTATTTGATGTGTTTGCTCTTCTCTCTGTCTTGTTGAGACTGCTGAGCAAGACGACTTCCCATGATTACAGTTCTCATGAGAAGAAAGTCAAAGTACAACTGAGGCCTGGAGGTTTTCAGGAGGGTGACGTTAGGGTGGCATGTCTTCTATTTCTGCCTTTTTTTCAGCTTCATTGGACCATGACATAAAATGCCCAAAATAGTTGTTTTCAACTGAGCATCACATGTGTAGACTGTTGAGTTGCTTAGTTCAGGCGAGAGTTAAAGAGGTCACCCATATGGATGATGTCAGGCAACTTGATTGTGTGACTGTCTGCTTTAAAAGACAATATGAAGATTCAGGCTTATAAATGATAAAGGATGAAAAATCATTTCTTTTATTACTTAAAAAAAGAGTCTTGGGGTTGGAATCTGCTGAAATTAGCTTCATAAACTTTGCACAGTTTTATAGCTGAAGGCAATCCATTATTCAAATGGTGGATTATTATCATCTAAAATTAAATATAACAGGTTAATATAGAAACCCATTTATGGGCCAAAAAGCAAAACCACTTGCTGTTTCTTAAACACTTTTAAATATGATGTTGGATTTTTATTTTAAAGAAAATAATTCTGACATATGTTTTGTTCTGTTTTCTCCTTGCTTCCAAAGATCTCCAAGCAGCAGCTCCAGCAGACCAAGGACCGCTTCCAGGCCTTCCTTAATGGAGAGACGCAAATAGTAGCTGATGAAGCATTCATCAACGCCGTTCAGAGCTACTCTGAGGTAGAAAGACACATTGTACTCCACTTAAAACCACTTATTGAAGCACAGCAACTTAATGCTTTAAAATTAGTTGTTGTGTTTTTACATTGTTGTTACACATCTCTCTTGATGTAGCATTCTATACTTTTGCAATAAGACAAATCTAATTTTCTAATATTTTAAGCCATTGTTAATGTATTTCATTATTGATTTATTTTCTTAGTAAATGTTAAAGCATTGTTGAATGAAAAATGTCAAACAGAACTCTACATCCTTCAGCTGTTCCTTGTCAAAATGCCTGAATTGAGAGGGGCCGTGTGGTAAAATGGTGGCAGAAGCTTTTCACTGCACAGATTATGAGTCAGAGCGTGTGGTTGACACAGCCATTTTTTTCCAGCCTCACAAGTTGATCTGCAAAAGTCATTACTGCCATGCATGCGACACTGAAAAGCACGGCATTAAAAACCTTAACAGCTAACTACAAGATAGAAAAACAAGCCACTGAATTAAACTAAATGATGAGAGCTGGTCACTGTTATTGTTTCTTTTTTGGAAGACAACTAAAGAGGAGCCTACCTGTAATATTTAAAGTTTTGGTGTGACGAGATGCAGCAGGGAGCAAGAAAGGAGACATACAAAATGACTGCAGTTTAATATGATTTATGGCAAACTGTGTAAATCACTATCAACCTGAAATTAAACTTAAAGAGAAATATACTTCTTTACATGGTTGAACATGGTTTCTGCTTGAGAGCACTTTCTTGGAGAATATGATAAAAACAAAATTAAAATGAAGCAATCAGCATGAAATTCTGAAATTTATTGAATCCTGTCAGTTGCATATATAACCCAGTGTTTGGGAAAACAAAATCCACGCAACTGCTTGACTTCAGATCATAACACGATTTCATCAAAGGTTGAAATTTAGAAAAGATCTAAAAGCCAGAACATTGTGTAATGTCACATAATGTATTTTTTTATAACAGTGTAGTGGTTTCTTGGTTAATGTAACACAATACAAGTACCACATTACATCTAGAAATCATCACAAATCTACAGGTGTGGGCGTGGGCAAGTGGGTGCTGAAAAAGACTATAAGCAGTGCTAAATTGCGTTTATATTCATAAGTAGGACTCTTCATGTGCAATGTTCTTGCCCGCAATTCATGGAAAATCAGATTTCTAAATACACTATATAAAAAATTCAAAGTAATGACATTATGGCATTAGTTAGGTGTAAATGTATCCTGTTTTTTGGGGGGGGTTTTTTAAGGTTTTTGTTTGATAAATACCAGAATAATGGGGGAGATTAATTTTTAGAGATTATTTTTTTTCTGCTTTCTTTAAATGCAAAAGTTTGCATGCAATAAAAATAATTAAATTTCTCAACAAATTATGATGGCATCATGGTGTCACAAGCACTATGATGCCAATAACATAACAATAACAATAAACTGTTATTGTTAAAAAACTAATGTTTCTACTTTTGTGTGTTTTATTTTATTATTATTATTATTTTTTTTAAATGTACCTTAATAACAAAGAAAATCAAAACGGCTGACTTAACATCTATTTCACACAGCAAACCTTTGTTGTTTAGTGAAAAGATGCTTAAAAACAACGATAATGTCCTCCTGCGATGTGATGTTTCAGAAGCTGCTGCTTTGTAGCCACAATGGAAGTGAAGAACAAAATGTGACTGTCACAGTGACAAATGCTGTCAGCTTGGATGGCTGCTTCCCTTGATGCAGTGACAGTATTGTCTTGCCTGACTCTGTCTGTGTTAGCTTGTTGTTACCACAGGCTTTCCGCCTCTTACTAAATCACAACATGCACACACTTGCCTACATGGTCCGTTTTGTCGTTACCTCTGCACTGAATGTTTAATTTGGGATGTGTTGTCTCCAAGTTTATTGAAACATTAACTTTATATATGCAAATCAGAGATCGTCTTCAGAGACAATCCAGCATTTATTTACATATATCAGCAAGACAAATATTAAAAGTCTAACTGTGTCTTTCACATGCCAGGTGTTCCTGAAGAGTGACCGCGTGGCTAAGATGGTGCAGAGTGGCGGCTTCTCAGCTAACGATTTCAGGGAAGTCTTCAAGAGGCACATCGAGAAACGAGTGCGAAGCCTCCCGGAGATTGACGGTCTCAGCAAGGAGACAGTTCTGAGCTCCTGGATGGCCAAATTTGACACCATCTACCGTGGTGATGAAGATCCACGAAAGGCTCAGCAACGCATGACCGCCAGCGCCGCCTCGGAGCTAATCCTGAGCAAGGACCAGTTATATGAGATGTTCCAAAATATCCTTGGCATCAAGAAGTTTGAGCATCAGCTGCTTTACCAAGCCTGTCAGGTAGGCTATATCTATTCTATGTGGCACATCCTACAGGGCTGCAGTGCAATGCAAAACAGTTATTTGCATTTTGACACATTACAACCACAAACATCAATGTATTTTGTAGGGATTTTATGTTAAAAGAATGTGAAAAGTGTTGCAAATATTTTAGTAATAAGACATTCCAGACTTGTAGATGTAATTGTATCAAAATGTGGTTCTACAAAGTATTGACTCTGTGGGGCTAAATACAAAAGTACACTACACATACTTTTTCTTAGATGCTCCTTTCTCCAGTAATTTCAGTACCGCTTTGGGTTTATTAATCACCCAAACGATCAGCAAGATTCATTGAAGTTTTCACATGACAAAATGTGAAAAAGGTAGGAGAAATAAATACTTTTACAAGACACAATGAGCGCCTTTTCGAGTAATAAATGATCCAGTCAAATGATCCCAAATCTGGCCAGTGTTTGCATCATTATGTCCTGTTTCTAATTTATTACATATTACGTTCCTTACTTTTTCTCCATCTTGGCTGTGATGTTAAACAGAGATACTATAAAATCAAACTAGTATCTTGAGATGCATCCCTTTACTACCAGGCCAGTAATACTTTATCATGGGGGACATATGTTGAGATTACTGGAAGATAATAGTGGACTCTGGGGTGCTTGTGTCAGACATAACTCTCCTTCGCTTGCTGTCTTTACTGCTCTCTGTGGGTGTGCTGAAAGCAGCCCAACTGTTATCTTACTACTACGAATTGATTAAAACTCTTATACAAGCAGGATGCGGAGAAAACCTCTGACACCTTAACATTTGACACACATTGCAAGGCCTAGTTTGTTGTTTTTTAAATTGCAGATTTTTCTTGTTTCCTGTCAGCAGCTGATTATATTGAAGTGGATGCCACAAGCTGCTGTTAAACAAATTAGATGGTTGAGTATTGTTTTAATGTCTCAGTTGGCAAAAATCAATATAGGTTCTGTTCTGCATGAGTGTTCATTAGTGTGAACCTCCTAATGCAGAGGTGCAATACATCACCACAGCCCTCATATCCATTGTGCATTTTTTCTCACAGTCCTTTGAGGTTGCCTAACCTAGTTTTCTTTGCTTCCTTTTGTACGCTGGCTGCAGAGTTGTTACCACAGGTTAGGAATCTGGATGCAGAACACAATACCATTTCTCTGAACATGTCTTCCTCTGAGCAATGAATAATGCATTATATATGGTGCAAAATGTATGTGGAGTGTTGCCATATGATTTTCCCAATGGCGTAAGAAATGGAATATGGATCATAACTGTGAGAAGAAACACATTTATATCAAAGAGAAAGAAGAGACCTCCTTTTTTTTTACATGTAGTACTTCTCCAAATGCTCTAAGTATCATCTCAATTTAAATTGCTGCAGAAATGAATATATCAGTCTTTACTGGTGATGATATCTTTAAATAATATATTCAGTCATATATGGGTGTCTCAACTCAGTGGAAAAATGCTCTTTATATAGGACATGTGACATCCCCCTCATGCTTGCGAGCTGTTCCTGGATTGGCTTTCACTCACAGGCCAACTTTCTTAGATGTTGTCTCTGGGGAATTACTATTTTTTGCAGTTACATCCTAAATTGTCAGAAGGAAGCACTGTTCTATTTCTGTCTCATGCTGAAGTAAAATCACCCCTGGAAATGACTAACAGTCTGATTAGACTGGTACAGACAGCTGCTGTGCCAACCAGCCGCTACTCCCTGATGGCTCCATGCTTGCTTTTTGGTGCAGAAAACTGTAAAAATATGTTGATACACTGAAAAAAATTGTCAGAAATATGTACTTTTGAAGCAGTTCTTTTTAAATTACATTTCAAAGCAAAATGCATCTTTGAAAATCTACTAAATCCTCAAAATGGTGTCCCACAGTTTTCCTATGTTGGCATGACTGCTGACAAATTGAAAAATATGTTATTTGTGAGAAAATTAGGGGAATTTTGTTGAACGTAAAGTCTTACCATGTCTTTTAAAATTTGTGTGTGCTTTCATTCTGAATAGTACACGTCTGTTCCTTAAAACATGTGTACCATACAATCAAACTCCAAAGTGAAGATGTAGCCTGTTGTATCAAGACCAGGACAAAAACTACTAAGCTTTTCCTTAATCTGAGGTTCAGCAATAGGTTTAATGATGATCTTTTAGTGACTGAAAGACTCTTGCTGTCTATAAAAACAAGGAGGACTGCCAAACTTGGTTGAGCAATCAAGTTTGTTACTCCACAGGTATTGTCCTTGAGTTTACTCCAGGACTGTAGAGACATGACCACCATAAACTCCAACAACATCCAGAGCTTTTGGCAAAGTCTAACATCAGCATTGTGTATATATTTTTATATGTATATAGATATAATTTTATCTCTTCTTTCTGTAATATATCTCAATTTACTTCTACTTACTGCAAAGAGAAATATTTAATTGTTATTGATCACCATTTTTAAAACCATATTCCTCTGGAACATTTATCTGATTTTTCATTATCAGCCAGATTTAAAGTGAAGTCACTCCTCTGCTCACTAAATGACTTCTCAATGGAATGCTCTCTTTTAAGATTAGTGGTTCAGGTATTCTTTTTTCCGACCCACTTAATTTCATTCAGAGTTGTGGGCTGTCTCTGCCGATCAATGGCCAAGAGGCACACAGACAGTAGTCCATCACAGAGCCAACACAGAGACAAACAGTTCAGACAATCATTCCTGCCCTCACACCTGAGGGCAACTTAGCATCCTCGCTTCACATAAAGTGCATTTATTTGGATTTTATGAGAAAGCCAGAGTACTTTTAGAAAATCTGTTCAAGAAAACTGAGAGCAAAAATTGCCACAGATTTAAACCCAGGATCCGGGGCTGAAGTGGGGTAAATTTACAACTCAAGAGTTTGGTGGGTCATTATTAAAATTTTCCCCATGTGTGTATCAGAGTATGTTTTTAAAGTTTATTTGCAATTGAGTGGCTCTATGTCAAGACATTTTGATGTCCTTTCCTGTTATAGCAAATGCATAATGGTGTATAGCTGGGGGATGTTCTCAGCCAATGCTAAAAGGGTCATGGGAGCTTAGTTGCTAAGACCACATGTTAAGTTAAGGGGCGAGATAAGTCTGTGAGGGCAGGATCATTCTGTTCTTAGGTCATACTGTAACAAAACACTGGTGGCATTTGCTGACTGTGTTTAACAACTTTGCTATTATTTTTTTATGTATTGCATCTTTAAGAAATGAGAAATAATGAAGCCCTCATTGCAGAACTGATAATTATTATAATATTTTTTCTCTGATGACAATCAGAAAGCAAGTCATGTCAGATCCAGTAAAGCAAAATCACAAAACCATCTAATGAGATTTGAGGAACAACAATGGCAGAGGCATTTTATTTTAAACAACTTTGAAATCATTTTCTATGAGCACAGTAAACAATTCTCACAGATTTTTATTGTCAGATTTTTTTTTTTTTTCAACCTGCGATATTTAGTCACACCATTTGACTCCTCCTCAGACAATCTCTCCTTCGCTCATATAAAATTATTCCCGGAGTCTCAAATGGGTGATTGAATTACCCAAGCCTGAGTGTCAAAGTAAAGCACATGCACATCGGGATCACGCTTTCCACCTTTCACTACACGATTTATGCGACAGCCACAAATCATGGTCTGTCGCACATCCCAAACTGGCAAACCATCCTCCCATCAGCACTGAAAGAAGGCTCCTCCTCTTCCTCTATAATTTGTCTTGTCAGCAACTGTTAGTTGGGAAATGAGGCCTGAGTTCTCCTTGGCTTAGCCTGTAGCTGATATAATTGCGTAATGGAGCCTCTTCACTGCACAGAGGATTGGGAGAGGATGAGAGCATTGCTATGCCTGCCGACCTTTCTTCACTGAAAGAGCAGTGGTGCTACACTGTATGGAGAAACTGCCTCTGACTCTGGACAATGTTTGCAGTCATAAACATTTAACTGAAATGTATCCTTGATCACTGTACCGTAAATGAAGTCCTCTACAAATATGATTAAAAATCACTGTTAACACAGTTTAGGCAGTTTTCCATTATAATTGAGTAACAGCTGTAGTGGGCTGGTCGTCTTATAGTGGGTCGTCCCAGAGTCCAAAAAGTAGTACCAGGTATGAACATCTGTTTGAACAAAAATACAATACAACAATCAGGACAGGGAAGCCATGTTGAACAGTCTGCTCAGTTTGTTGCTTTTTGTTTGACTCAAAAAAGAAGAGAGCCAGAAAAGGCTGTAGGTGGAGAAGTACAGGAGAGTGTGAGAGTCACTTTGGTGTCACATCTAATGACTCCAACCCCTTTCTTTTCCTTTAGACTAGCCAGCAGCAATTAGTCTGCTGATCTTATTATCGGAAACTGCTCCTAAGAACAGGACCTTTAGAGGCCAATTTCAAAGTGACAAATTTCTTTATGTTTGATATATATCCTGTATTTGAGTACATAATGCTGCCCCTTTAAGAGAAAATTAAGATTTTGTGTGTTCGGCTGTCTGGTTTAAGGGCAGCCTCAAAACACTGATGTAAAAGCTCAGTCCTTTGCTACTTCACATTAAGTAGCATTTTAATCTGCAGTGCAAATAGAGTAGTGAAGGTGATCAAATATTTGTGCTCCACAGAGATGAAGGGAAATGCGTGAGTGATTTTTTTCTTAGATTTTTTTGTAATTGCATAAGTTGTCATTTTATATCAAGAAATATTTTAGGCAGCATTAAACTGTTATAAGATGTAGAGAAATTAAAACGTATACTGAGAAAATCATGCAGAGATGCTACATTCACACATGCATCCTCTATCCCACACTGCATATTTTAGCATACACACATGCACTCTCAACACATCTAAATATAGCTCTTTGCCTCAGCTCCTCCATGTTAAATCATACCCTGCTGTCCGGTCTGTGTTCTTCAGAAAAATTCACCCGAGTCATGTTTTCTGTCTGCTGCTAATGTCCCAGCAGCCACCTGGGAATGTGTCATCAGCTGGGCTGTTAAATACCCACCTGCTTCTAACCTGCTGTCATCTCGGCTAACACTAAAGTAATCTAACCTGCGTTACATTTCTGCAGCTCTAATCAGTAATAAATGCACATTTTTAGATACATTTTTGAGTTTGTAAGGCACCGATGTGTTCCTTACACCGTGTTCCAAATTATTATGCAAGTGATATTTTCTCAGATTTTCCGAAATGGTCAATGGAAATGATGGTCAATATAACTTTCAAGTCATGAACTATTAGAGTATAAATAAAATTCTACTGAACAAAGCTCCCCATGAGAACAGTGTTTTTTTTTTCAAAAATAAAAAACTCAAAATGCACTGTTCCAAATTATTATGCACAGCAGATTTTCTAAACATTTTATGGATTATAAAGAACTGGAAACGGTCATTCTTTGAATGTGCAGCATTAAGTGATCACATGTACCAAGATCAAAAGCTATTTAAATCAAAAACATCTTAACGTAGGACGCCTTCTTGGACATCACCTGCACAATTGTTGCATCCATTGAACTTGTGAGTTTGTGGAAAGTTTCTGCTTGAATTTCTTTGCGGGATGTCAGAAAACCTTCTCAGAGCTGCTGGTTTGATATGAACTGCATTCCACCTTCAGATCTTCTGCTTGAGGAAACTCCAAAGGTTCTCAATGGGGTTGAGGTCAGAGGAGGATGGTGACCACACTGAGTTTGCTGCTTTGCAAGGGCATTTTAACAGCTGCTCTGTTAATCCCATGAATTTGTCTAACAGAAACCTTCCTCATTATGCCTTTATCTGTACAAACCCATCTTTGTTCTGAATCAGCCACAAATCTCTTCACAGTACAATTGCGCTTCAGTTTTTGTTAAATATAAAATTTTTTCATACCCTGTCATACGGCACTGCACTATTCGATGATTTTCGTCAGCAGAAAGATCCTTTCTCTTTCCCATGTTGCTTAAAACCTGCTTAATAATATGCAACATTCTTGTTAAGTAGATTTCCTTTAATTGAGCTCACCAGACAAATTAAACAACCATCTCTCTGAAATTAATTATAGTGATTCAAAGAGTCCTGACACGCAATACCATCAATAAATTTAATAGCGCAACAGAAAATTTTATCTTTATGACACTTAAATCCAATTTGCATAATAATCTGGAGTACAGTGTATAGAGAGCATTTACCTTTCAGTTTTAGAGGGTCCTGTGAGGTTCCGTACACTGAACCAGGTTTTTCTCCTCCCACCCACTTCCGTCTTAAGTTTTCTTGGACATATGGTCTTGGGTTTGTCATGTTTGCTAGAGAGGGAGGAGCACAGATGGGACAGTAAAAATGCACTGTCAGATGCTGACAGGCCAAGCTGCTGATCTCCAAACTTGGTACTGACAGTTCTTATGGGAGTGCACATGTCAGATGTCAGTTGCACCACAGTCCAGTGGAGTTCTTTTATCTTATTTTTTTTTTACACAAGTTTGCTAACAACAGTGGGATTTAGGCAGCTGAGGCAGAACTGAGGCAGGAATTCAATTCGCCCCAATATTTCAGTATAAATTTGTCTTTGCGTTCTTCCTTTTCTGCCACAATCTGGTCTTTATTTAAGCATCACTCTGTGATCTGTGCTGAATACCACTGTGCTTCCTATGCAGACATTCTGCTGCTGCTGGTGGCAAAGTCTGATTATGTGCTCTACTAAACAGGAACTCTGGGTTATAGAGCAGGGTGGCTGTTTAGTGGGCAGTGCTGATAGTGCATCAGACTTAACTGTCTATCCTTGCTGTCCTTTATTTAAGAGGCATCTGGCTAACATAAGTTCATATTCTGCAGACCAGTGAACAAAATCAAGCCCGAGGTGGTAGATAAGATGATAATAAGAACATAATTTTCTGCTTTTTACGTAAAAAAATGTTGCACGTGATCTGGTTTTGTTCAGTTTCAATAAGATCCAACACTGTCTCTATTTGTCTTTTTTCCCCTGTGTTTGTAACATACTGTACTCCTCCCCTGACTGTATGTGCACTTTGGCTCATTCTCTCTTAAGAGGGATTGCTGGAATGGGCAGAAAATCAATATGGTAAAGGTTGAGAGACAAGGCCCGTTAATGTAATAGGAATGGGTGAAGTACCCAGAGGCTGAGGGAGGTCAGTTCTGGCATGTGTCCCACCAGCAGGAGACCAGAGGAGTTTAGAAAATAAGAAGTCAGTAGGGAACATGTAATCCCAACAGCTGAAATCCAGAGTGTGTCAAGGGCAGAATATAATTTATTACATTTCCAAAACCCAAATGGAGTCTGGAATAATGCAAGAAATGGATCAAGGCCTGCAGCCAACCTCAGGTCCAGTTGAATGAAACCTTAACAGCAACTACCACATCTTCATTTGCCCGAAGGTAACTGGTTGTAAACATCTCATTTTCTTTCATAACGACAGGTATTGATAGACAAATCAAAGCTCATGGAGTGGGCATAGTAATTTTTTATTTTATGGGTGTACATTTCAATGGCATTTCTATGGCAGCATGATAACATAGGCTGCAGTAAGTGTAGTATTTTCATTTAAGCAACTTTTTTTGCAAATATTTTTAAGCACTTTCCGGAATGTGGATTTTCACAAGCATGTATTATTTAACTCACGTGGTTTGTCCGTCCAAAATGCATCTGACACAGCTTTTAGATTAGCATCCAATGACACTATGTGCTCCTTGTTTTTTTCTTTGGTTTTTAATTGATGTTTAACATTTGACTTCTTTGTTGTTTTTTGCAAACAACTTTACAGACCTGAAGTAGGACTTGTAGGAGAATTTTCTTGTCTGTGTCTTTGCCTCAGTGTTGGCTTATAAGACAAAATGTCTTGGGTAAGGCATTGAGTTCCACAATCTTTGCTATTATAACACTGTTTCTTTATCTGAGATTTGCTCTACTTCCGCATGGGGGCAAACTTTTATTTGGGCTTTTGTGGCAATGAAATATTTCAAATTAGCAATTCATTACATATTTACAAAAAAACTACATAAAATGTGTTATATGTAGAGGTCAGTACTCTCTGCAGTCAAGTCATGTTTTTCCCATGCCAAATGCAATCATCCACGTCTTTATTGAACTTTGCATTTGGAATAGAATGGTCATAAAATGGCATTTGTCAAACTTCACTGACATTCATAGAAATTCAAAAGCACAGAAAAAGTTTAAACTTATTCTATATTATTTATGTTCTTTCATTTGAGAAAGAATTTAATCAATATATACACCATTACACTTAAAAAAGTAATCACTGTCACTATCGAGGTAAAATTTCTGTTTTGCATGTACACTGTGAAAAATAATTTTTTGACTGCTTTACAGGTAATATAACAGAACAAAAAACATAAATGATTTCACAATTTTAACACAAGCCACAATTCATTTTTTTAGCGTGAACTCAGACCATCCTGCTCTCTGAAATGGTTCATGTCTCCTTAGGTGCAACTCTGGTGGAGATTTGTCCTAATCATCTCACACAGAAGTGTTGACTGGTGACTCACAGCATCAAATGTGATAGGAATGAGATGTTTTGGCTGAGAGAACAACAGAAGAAATACAAAACATAGAGAAGTGGAGAGCAAAATACAGACATCAGGCATCCACTAGTTCATTGTCAGCTAATCTGAAACACTTTTTCAGATTGAAATATATTTCAATTTCAAAGGGAAGATTTTAAGCTAAAAATCAGTAAACATTGTGCCACAGAAAATAATTTGAAGTAGCGCACAGTAATAAACACTGACTTCAACTCAAATCCAATTGAAGTCAAAGCTTTTCTTGTTTCTATTTGTTTTATTTTTAGTGGTTGCTTCAGCTTGGCCATTTTTGAGAAATTATTTTAATTCTGCTGATTGAAACCAATAAGAAAAGGGAAAGCTCAAAATACTTGACACTTCCACAAAAAAAAAAAACCCAGTAAAATGATGTGGTTCATTCAGGTTGCCTGCAGTGATGGCAACATATTTTCTATGCACCAAGGCAGACATTGCTTTTGATTTCGATCTTTTCATGTGCGATGCCACATCGTGCTTCTGTGATTACAGTCGGTTGGAAAGAAACTGGAGTGCTGATTGGCCTTTTTATAGTCATGCTCCACTATTTTTTATAACCGCTAATCTGTGCGAGACTCTTTAAGACTGCACATCATATTTACCTTGACCGCCTCTTTTCAGTGATTTTGATGACAGTAATTCTAGTCACTATGCTTTTATAATGGACCCTTTTAAGCCATTAAATCATTAGTTGCAAAAAGCCAGGTTGCCACTGTTAAAATGCCAGCTGGAAAAAAAACCCTGCAACTAGTATTTTTTTCTTCTGATAACAAGACTAGTCTGATTGAAGCATTTAAATCTGAAAGTTTAAATAGAATTTAAAGTTAGAAAGTGTATGAATCCAACCATTCATGGATTTTGAATCTGTGAATGCTTGGTAGTTGTATTTTCTTCTCAGAAGCCAGCTATGAAAACCAAAAGTGAAACAATTATTGATTTTCATTTAAAATACAAACTATCTTTCTTCTCTGTGTTGCAAAAAACGGATATGAGATTACATTTTGATTGGATTTCCTTTTCATATTTAAAATATCAAAATCAAATCCTGTGGGAAAATAATATTTTTGCCATCCTATTAGATGCGTTTCTGCACTGCAGTCCATACACTGTATGGACTGAGGTGTACAAGTCATAGTTATTCAATTACATTTAGTAACTTTTTGAAAGAAATGTACTTTTAGGAGCAATTTTGCTTCAGTGTATGTTTTACTTTTACTTGAGTAGCATTATGAGTCGAATTATGAGATATAATTCTTCTCACTTAAGTAAAATGTCTGGATTCACTGCTCTCTATAAGTAGGCTCAGGTGCCTCAGGTGGTAGGAGCTCGTCTGGCTGTTGTCTCTGTCTGTGTCTGCTGTGGCAAGACACTTAATCTGCTTTCCCTCCTGGTGTTGGTCATAGGACCTGGTGGTGCCAGTGTGTGGCAGTTTAGCTTTCTAGTTTTCTGGACTAGATACCGACCATTTACTTCACTGAATGAGGACAAAACAAATAGTCAAACATGCACGAGACATAAACACACACTTTATGTTGAGGTGAGACTTGTTTGTACAGGAGGGTTGTGCATTTTAAACTGTTTTTAAACACTTTCTGTATGCCTAATGAAACCCATAGAACAGCATGAAAGGGAAAGGTACACTTCAGCAGGCAGCAGCATGAATAGAACAATGTTGTAATTTTTATTTTTATGCTCAGCTTAACCGTAAGGTTTCCATATTTTCTTAAACAGATTAAATTATTGTATGGTGTGCAAAATTTTATTTAGTAAATTACCCAGAGTCCATCCTGCCTATCCATACTGCATATTACTAGGTTTAGGTCACTGTGATGTTACAGGCTACAGTTCTAGGTTTACTTAAGTTTTCCTACCATTGCTCTCTCATTTTACTTCACCACCCTCTCATTTGTGTTACCATTGTCAGTTGATTTTATGACTGTGAACTGGTAAGATCTTGCTGCAGCAAAGTATCCTCTTCGGTGCTTCGTAGTTGATAGAAAATTCTTTTGCTGGAATACTGTATTTGGTTTATGCCAAACATGTCTTATGTTCTGATGGCCAGATTATTCAGTACAGACTATTCTGTATATGAACATCAGTCCAGAAATCTCTTTTGCTGTCTACTTTCTCTACTTTCGCTACTCCCCTGAATACTATCTGTGTGTTGTATTTTATTTGTTTAAGAACAGAGCTTGCAAACAACCTTGGTTGTTTGCAAGCTCTGTTCTTGCTTTTGGTTCTTGTTAGCGAAAAAGCCTTTAGTTAAATCATTGACCTGTGTGCCTGTTTGGTGTGTTGGAAAAAGAAAGAAGAATATAAAATAATAAAACACTATTCTGAAATTAAAAATTAATTGTGAGGAAAATTAGATTGTTTTATGAAGACTGTTGTCATTACCTTTCTTGCATTAAAAAAATTGGTTATTATAAATATAATAAACAAAGAAAGATTATTTTTACAGATGTAGTAACAGAAAGATTTCTTTGAATAATTAACTAGCACATGAATAAGTGATTCAGAATCATTTGCACAGCTGCTGGAAGGAAAAAGGCGATACACTGAATATGAAGAGGGGAAAACTATTGAGTTACTCATGTATGAACTAATTGCTTTTTTGATGAAGGGCTTATTTCTCTTGTACGAGTTCAGAAGTTTCTTCAATTTATTTCAGCACCGACAGCTGCAGATGAAAACATGAGTGAGGTTATGGAGACATTGCCCACATTAAGGTTACGTCATTAAACATTCAAAAGCTCCCAAAGATTATTGTATATTCTCTGAGATTCAATGGTCCTCATTTTTTTTTATTTTTAGGTCTAAAAAATCCAATTTTTTGTAATTCAGTTCTATAAAGCCATTATGACTCTATTCTGCTCAGCATACAATTTTGCTTCAAAGAAAAAACTAATGATTAATAGTAAGTGCTCAACAACTTAAAAAGAAAAATGGGTTTCAAGGCTGCAGATGTATTATTGTATAAGGTGAAACTTTGATCCTTCTTCATGAAATGTGAGTAGCGTAGAGATATTTATGTAGGATCGTGTTCTTGCTGATTGGGGTTACATCAATGTGGATTTGAGTATGGGATACACCCAAGTCCCACACCAGCTCAAATTGTGTATACAAGATTAGGTTTTTGTGGAGTTATGATTCCATATAAAAAAGCTGTCTCAAATAATTCTGACACACCCTCCTTCAGTTTCATGTCCAAAGTGTATAGCCCACTGTGGATTGTAACTTCAGACAGTGAAGAGAAAACAATCTGCCTTAAATCTGCTGTACTGACCAGACCTTTTAGGTTTGTCCATTTGTGCACAACATTTTACCGGGCAATTTGAATTAATTTGGTACAAAAGCATTTCTACCCTGTGACTGTGAAAATAATCAATTTAGGCAGTATCCTATTGAAATTTTGTTACTACATAACTTTGTACAATCCCTGTGTAAAAAGCTAAACGTTTATGAGCATATTTTAGTACATAAGCTTTTGTTTTCAGTCAAAATTGATGAAATCTTTATATCAACAATATGTGTAGATAAAGATTTTATTTTATATTTGATGCAGACATTATTTCTGTGGGAATAAAGCTTGGGTTTAGAAAGTATTGCATCCTTCTTGAAATGACCCAAATAACCTCTTCCTCTTTGTTTATCAATAGCTGGACAATCTGGATGAGCAGGCTGCACAGATCAGAAGAGAGCTTGATGGTCGTCTTCAGATGGCAGACCAGATTGCCAGGGTGAGTCAGACTCTGCAGGGAGCACTCAGATTGGTTTTAATATGCTTTGTTATATAGTTAATATTTCAGAAATATGGTGTCACTAGTATGGACACCATGGTGTGAGCTTCAGGCCACACATAAGGAAAAATTAATGAAAGAATATTCTATACTTCAGTAGATGTGGATGACTGTGATGGGGAATTTGTGTTATGTCATTTTGAAGTGAAATTATACGACCTGGTCTTAAGAAGCTTTAAATTGTCAAGTTTTTGATTTCAAGCTGTATTAGAAATATCTGATTCTTTCCTGTTCTCCCCAACAGGGCGGCAAGTTCCCTAAATTTGTGTCTAAAGAGATGGAGGCCATGTACATCGAGGAGCTCAAGTCCTCCGTCAATCAGCTTATGGCCAACCTGGAAAGCATGCCTGTGTCCAAAGGTGGAGAGTTTAAACTCCAGAAGCTGAAGCGAGGCCACAACACCTCCATCATCGATATGGGCCAAGAGGACGAGAACACTCTCTCCAAGTCCGATGTGGTTCTCTCTTTTACTTTGGAGGTACTATATTTTTTGGTTTACCAGCTTTAGCCAAGTGCTACAAATATTACTCCTTTACGATGTCCAAGTCTTGTGCAAATCTACGTCTGCCTCTGTGGAACTGGAAATCAAAACTGATGAGAAACACTTCCCTGCTCTATACTAAGAATAGAAACAGACAGCACACCTGTTCAGACGGTCCACCAGACGCTGTGTTAGGAACAGACTGATGCACACACACGTGCATAAAAGCCTATTTACCTGCTCCTTAATGGGAAATGTGACTCATCTTGTTATCAGCTTGTCTCAGATGAGTTATCACCACAGAACAGAGAGCAATCACACCTCTCTTCCTTATGATGCAGTGCTATTTCAGAGTCAGTGAGTTCATAATGGCCTCTGACTTACTTCAATACAATGTTAAAACAAATATTAATAACATTAAAAAAAAACATTATATAATTTGGTGGACAGTTTTGTGCTGACATCTATTTGATTCATAAATGACATAAGCAGATATTCAATAATTTTGGCTCAAAAACCATAATGTCAGGCTTAAGACCTAGCTGGTGTATTAGATGCACAAAAAATATATAATATTATTTTATAAATAGTTTTCTTGGTGTGTCATGACCAAAATTAGGCCAATGTATGTTAAAGCTGTTAATTGATGCACAAAAAAATGACAAAATGTGCCCGAGAGCATTCCTCTGTTGTAAAATCAACATGAAATTGTTACAGAAATTTGGCAAAATTTAACATTTTGAGAAGCAAATCTAAATTAAAACACTTATCATTCCTGATAAGTGAGTCAGAATAATTGTTTTCTGAAAAACAGTCTTTTTAATATTTATGGAATATTTCTGTGCTAGAACTTCAGAGATGTATTCAGTAATTTGTTGAATCTGAAATACAAAAGCATCCAAGTTTCAGCAATGTGAACGTTTTCAAGAACTTTTGTATCGCAGAGTACTTTCCTGATGCATCCAAAAAAACTTCAGAGACAAGAAACCGTGTGACTGAAATCTACTGAAGTTTTGTTCCAAGTTGGAGAGCTATGTAAAACAGCTGAAAACCTTCAGGCTGACCTGGGGCAATGTTGGTTACAGTCCACATCTTGCACTACTCAGACATCTAAGCAAAGCTCCATGAGTAACAACTAAGGGTCTCACCTGTGATGAAACGCATATAGCAGCAGACCTGCTCTGTATGTGTTATAGAGTACATATTGTGTAGCTCTCAACCCACCTTTTAATGCCAACATGGTGGAAATTCACAAAGCAATCTGATATTTTCTTTTTGCTGCTGCCTTGCACGAGCTATTTGCTTGGATTCTGCAGTAGATTCACAAAGTGCGTTACACTAAATACATGCCAGATCAAATATTCACCTGATGGGAGCAATTTGCATCAGGTCCCAGTTAGCCTTTCTTGAGCTACAAAGACAATAGATTAAGTGAAGGAATACATAAAATGTTGTTTTGCTTTTAATTTTTAGTTCTATTTATTTTTCCAAAAATAAATAGAACTAAAAATTCTATTTTACATTAACCGATGAGACATTTCTCAGAACTTTGACTCCAGGGTCAACTCAAAGAACCACGTCTAACTGGAGTGACTTTCTCAGATTGTGTTTTCTAAGTGAGTTAGGATTTCTGATTTTAAAAGACATTAAATATTACCATTAAAAGACATTAAATTAAATTTTATTGAACTGACGAAAAGAAAAATATTACAATATTTGTACATGCACTTTATACTGTGATAATTTGTAAGCAGTGATATAATAATGATAATAAAAATTAAGATTATGCACACGGTTGGATTATCTCCCACACCCGTCAAATCCTCAGCCCTCAACCCTCCGCCTGAAGCCACGACCACATTTGACTATTCTAATCAGCTCTAAAATATATATTCTAGAGTACCAAGTAACTTTCTGACTTGGTATTTTACCTAAATATTGATTAAATGGACCAACCTTCCCCAGAATGCATGAATAATACCTAATTTAAATGTAGGCTGACTGCATCATAGCAGAGATACACAGACGGCTCAATAAGATTAGTTTAGAGCTGCCTTTGCTTCTCGGTTCACATTTAGCCAACATTTACCCCCGTAAATACTCTGTCTGTAATTACAGTTGTGTAACTTAGAATATGACATTTAAATTTCTGATTGCATTTATTTAAACAAAAGAAACTGAATATTCTACTCTAACCTTTTGAAAAATTACATGTTTGTGTCAGAATCAATGTGGAATTTTCTTGAAGTAATATATTCAAACTTTTATGGTTCTCAAAGACACTTGTACTTGATCTATTGTCACACACAGTTGTGTCTGTAGAATGGTTGAACGGGATAATATTCAGTAGCAGGTAACAAACATTGCAGGCATCACATCGACAGTATTGAGCTAAATATTTTATTGAAAGTTGACTCCAATCCTGACAGCACATTTTTTCGCTTCAGGCTGTCCCACTGAATTTCATGGTTGCAGTATTGCAGTTACCCTGGGCCATGGCAGAGCTGCAATGTAGGCACTGAGCTTATAAAGAGGAGGTATAAGACTTTATGTGGCAGATTATGTCTGCAAGCAGTTTTGAGGATTGGGAGTTGCAGGCTCCAACGTGGATAGTAGCAGTTTTCACAGTCTATTTCAGTGGAAAATCATCCAGAATCTATTGTGCACCAAAGACAGAAGCTGTGAGTATAAACACTCATTGTTGCTCTTGTAGTATTTCTGGATGGATTTTCTGCCTGCTCCTCTGCTTCTGACTCTCTTGCTCTCTGACCTCTCTAAAGAGATTAGTCACTTCTCAACAATCTTCTCTAAGGCTATTCTTCTTCCCAGGTGGTGATCATGGAAGTGGTGGGGCTGAAGTCTCTGGCTCCAAACAGGATTGTTTACTGCACCATGGAGGTGGAAGGAGGCGAGAAGCTCCAGACCGACCAAGCAGAGGCATCCAAGCCGACGTGAGTGTGCACACATGGATGTTTGTTTACCACGGGCATTCAACAAACAATGATGTTTGCAAAACACACAGTCTGGTATTGTCAAGAAAATCTGACATCATCCCACTTCCCCATGCTGGAGATTTTTGTTTTACAGTCACAATAAATAAAGTAAACTTTAAAATTAATCACACAAATGACATCCAGACCCAACAGAAGACTTAAACTTCAATAACATAAATCTGGTTGTGTGTGTTATATTTGTATCCTGCAAACTTTGCTTTAATTCCACTTCTTTTTTCTATCTAATCATAAAAAATTTTAGTCAGGCAGAGAGAGTGTCATGAAACAGGAAGAGCAGGTTTCCTTGAAAAAAAAGGAAGTAAGTTTCCACCCTGCTGATGTATAAACATAGTTGAGACTATTTCTCATTTCAAAGCATGAAAGTTTTAAAGAATGAAATCTAAACATTTTGAGTAATTAGATAAGATCCTAAAATACTTACATTAATATTGGTTTACTTATAATAATACTTATAATAATACTTACAAGTAACTGTAACTTTGGTATCAAACAATTACAATAATGAATTATTCTTGGTTTCTTTTCATAAAACATCTGTAATAACTCACATTAATATTATAATAAGAGTAACTAATAAGTCATGGTTATCTTAATATTATAAATGCATGCTAAATCAAAGAAACTAAAAATTGAACTTGAAATGGTGTAAAAGGTGTAACTGCATTTAAAGATCACTGATATGATATGCGAAAGGATAGGAGGGTGGGGCATTTGAATGGAGGTTGTCAGAAACCAGGCCAGTCTTTCTTGACACCAGCTTAAACAGAGTTTACTTCAGTTCTGCACAGGGTAAAGAGAGAGCTGGTAGCACATCTCCCCTCTCAGAAGAGGAAGTAGAGAGTAGAGAGAGAAGGGTGTGTGTGTGCGTGTGTGTGTGTGTGTGTGGGTGTGTGCGTGTGTGTGTGTGTGTGTGAATTTTGGGGGGTTGCGCAACAACACTATTTATATTTCATTTCGAGACTCACAACCGTTTGTTAGTGCAAAAAACAAACTCTATTTTCATGGAAGATAAAACAAATTAAATTGCTGACTATTGCTGTTTTCTTTCAATAAGCCATTACAGTTTTGTGAATAAGATCCTAGAAGAATCTTATCTAAAGAAATTGGCTTTTAAGATGCACTTAAAACTTAAACTAAGCCTCTGTTGCCAAACTCTCCCACATCTCAGTGGTTTCTCAGCTTGCAGCGATACATTCCCAGTGCTCTTCAGGGGCTCTCAGATGCCTCATTTCCTCTCAAAAGCACTTTGCATGTAAATTACGACATTTAAAAGAAATTAGACTGTGTACTTGCACAAAACTTTTTTTTAAAATTAATTTCCTTTAAATATTTTAATTATTTGGCCCAAAGCAGAATAATCTGTTGTAACTGACACACATACTCTAATTTTACCCTAATTATTCTGGTACTAAACATGTTGTTTTAGGTGGGAATTTCTAAATATTTAAAGACAACTCTTTAATAATCTTGATTTGCTTAAGCAGTTATAAGTTCTGAAATTCTCTATCTGAACAAAACTATTTCAGCTGGGTCATTTTTAATCAGAAAGTGGAAATTGATTGATTAACTCTGTCCAACATTGGAAAAGTATTCCAGTTTCTTTACATTTTCCTCTTTTGTCACAATATAATCACAAATGTTTATCTATTTAACTGGAATTTTGTGTGACAAAAATAAAATAAAAAGAAACATAAAGTTGTGTATAATTGTAAAGTTTATTTAAGGAGGAGCATGATTTCGCATCAAAATTATGCATTTTATTGTGTTGGTCTTTAAAATTCTCCCGAAATCCATCTGTATTTCTGGATGTGATGTGATAAAATGTGGAAAGGTTTTGCAAGACACTGTACTGGTTAATAATATAGCTCATCGGACTTTGTGGAGGCCAAGTAAATGTAAAGTAATATTCAGTTACTGTTAAAACATTATTTGTTTAGTATGTAATTTAATAAGTGCATTTGTTGAGGATTAGGTAAAATTATTAGTACTGCATGCAGCATGTTGTAATGTTTGTTGTCAATGAGTGTTTTATTTTAAGTTGTATGTTTAAAGCTTAAGTGTCTATTTTGCGATTTATGCAAATGAAGTGTGCATGCTGGAGCGTTAACGAGGGAGAAAGGAAAGGCGTTGCAAGTTATATCTGCAGAGCCACACGGTTTTTTAACCGAAGTTGTTTGTGGAGGTTAGCTAAGATACAACTGCTCTTGTAAAGGATAACACGTAAAACTGTGGAATAAATTTTTGCTTGGATCCTTATTTCGGAGCGCTGTGGAAGTTTTTATTTTTCCTCTTCAAACACGCGAGTGAATACAACGAATGAACCTTGTGGCAACACAGACTTCATTCATCACATCTGCAATGTCCAAATTTAGATAAATCTATTCTTTCCTTAAAATAGCTTCTCCATTAATCTCAGATTCCAGAATCATACAACTCAAGCTATAAAAGGACCACCCATGAAATATTCATATACAGTAATATTAGTTATTTTTATCCCCAAACGTCTTCTATTGAGACACATTTTTTGGAAGGGTTAAGACAGCGATGAGGACAGGAACTAGAAGTCAAAAGACAAAAGTGAACACGCTGTGATGACAACCGCTTTACGCAAACTTAAATTACTGAATTGAAAGATGTAGCAAAATTGTTTGGATCTACGCTGCATGTACGGTTCAGCCTCTGGAAAGCAAATGTTACAAACTTCGAATGACAGTTTCTTGACAGGTTGTATGATGGGTTGAGTGTTTCTATGTACATGCACCTACACACACACAAATGAAGTCACACAGGATGGATGTTACCCTTCAGACTGCTGCTGGTTATTCACAAACATTAATTAAGCGTGCTCATCCGCCGTGCACTCAGGCTGACATTCAAATTACTGTTATGAATTAACATTGAACTTTGATGACTTGATGGAAGGACTGATTGATTTTATTTTTTATTTTTGTATACTCAGTACAACTGCAAGCAGATTTAGCATGCAGAGTATCTGACCCATTTAGCAGGAGGAGCTTCAAGAACTGCTGTCATGTCCTTTATTAGACCTTCCATTCAGCGACAAGGTCACCTTCATGCCAGAAAGATATTTCCACGTGAAACCAGCACAACTCACCACTGACTATCCGCTGTCTGTCAGCGGTCTCTCTGCTCCCTCTAATTTTCAAGAGCAGCAGCAGTTGATTGTGAAAGATTTTGAGGGAGGAAAATCTTTTCTTTGGATAGAAATTATCATGTTAGAATCTCCATTTGTTGTGACACGACAAGATTTTAAGCATTTAACCAAACTGTGAAGGCTGCAAAAGTTTAGAATTACAATGCTGAAAGCTTAATATTGAATATTTTTTAAAAAAATCTAGTGACTTAAGCCCTCGTGGCTATACAATATTGCACATTTCAACTTGTTCTCTGTGGATTTCTGTGTTTTAAGTGGATCTGAGGAGCTAGACTATTCGAAAATGTCTTTGTTACTACTTCATAATCCCTCAGGTACTGTGTTATTTTTTTGTTTGTTTGTTCATTTTTAAGATGTTGTTTACTCCAACAGACACTAATAAAATAGACTGTCAGATTTTATTTAGGGCCCCCTGGAGCCAAAATATGTTGTCAATTTTTCTTTCTATGCAGACTTTGTTATTAAAATCTGCATAGTTTCCTTCCTTCATGTCCAAAAGTAGAGTTGATTGTTCTGTCTGGTCCACTGCTCAAAAATAGGGGAAAAGTTTGATTAAAGCAAACATTTTCAAGAAAACATGAACATTGTTGGGTCATTTTGGTTAAAGAATGATCAGTCTTTCTTAACCAAAAGAAAAACTAATCTTCCTTTTGGTTAATAGACCTTTTTCACGCTTCCGGGTTTGAAAGCGGATGTGGGGTTGGACAACTTCCGGTAGCTATAGCGTTAGCATTAAAAGGCTAGGAAAATGGCTCAGTCTCGGCGTAGTTGTTTTTGTTCAGTCCGTGATTGTTCATGTGGGGGCAAGAAAACAGCCTTATCTGTCATATCATGCGTTCCCGACGGACCCGGACCAACGTAGGCAGTGGATCCAGGCGATCCGAAGAGATGAAGGTCCGGACTTTTGCATAAAGACGGGGAGCACTTTCGTATGTAGCCGCCACTTCACACCGGAGGATTTTGTTAGGGGGTCCACCACCAGCCACTGCAATCACTAAGAACTGCCTCAATGGATTATTTATACAAATAAATAATCCAAACACTTCACTCACCTTGTCTGCTGGCGGTAGTGTGTGAATGACAACCTTGCTTCTGTCAGTGTACCTGAGGGCAGCTGTGGCTATATTGTAGCTCACCTCAACAATGTGTGTGGGAATGATTGAAAGTGGTGTGAATGTCTTTAGAATCCTCAGACTTCATAAGATGCTATACAAGCACAAGAACTAGAACTACTAGTCTCAGGCAACCATATTGTTAATTTTCTGTGATCTATAAGTGTGCCTTATCTGTCATTATTGTTGTGAGACGTTCTGTTTATAAAAAATACAGTGTTGTTTCCCTGCTTCTTCTGAAAGCCATTTGTTTACAGTCATTTTCCTTCAGCCAACCTTTTAGCCCTGCAAGCCTCACTTTCCACACAAATGTTTTGTTATCATTTGTGTGGAATTTGAAATCATTTGAAATACAGCAATAGTGCATTTCAAGAACAATCATTTGTGTGTTTTAAGCTATTTAAACTTTTAACCATCTTTTTTCTTTGATAACAGAAATATGTTTCAAATAAAAATTTAAAATTTGGAATGATATGCCCAAGCTTGTTGTAACTGTTGTAAATATTCAGGGGCAAACAATGGAATGAAGACTTGCTTTTTTTATCAACTGTTCAACAGGTGAGATCACTGTGTTATACTGTAATGGAAAATAACCTCTTGAGTGTTTTCTGTTTTGTCTTTCAGCTGGGGAACCCAGGGGGACTTCACCACTACACACCCTTTGCCTGCTGTCAAGGTGAAACTGTTTACAGAGAGTACAGGCGTCCTGGCGCTGGAAGACAAAGAGCTGGGCAGGGTAATACCTCTGTTTACTCACAATTTTAGCAATGACAGAAGATCAAGGATCATGGTGGTGATAACCAAAAATGAAAACATACAGATAACAGTACGCTTAAAGTCTCGGAGTACAATCACCTTGAATAAAAACACCATGGTTTCACAATAACAGACTATTTATGCAATAATTAACATCAAAGGTTTTCAGTACATTTATCAACCAGGAAGATGAGAGTTATTCATACAACTTCCAAAATATTGGTTAAGAACAGTTTTTTTTATATATTATACATAAATATATTGATAAATAGTATCTTAGTTGGATAATTAGATGTTAGTAGGTTCAGCTCTCAGCTCAAGTAGAGCCTACAGTCGAATTTGTCAATTATTTGCTATGTCTATATTATCAGTTGTAATTTTAAAACAATGTTAACTTAACCCGAGTGATAAATGGTGCTGATGCCTTTTTCTGATGTCCATGTTTTGTGCTGCCAGAAATATTTTCAAACAGTCAAATTTATATCTCATTAAGCTTTCTTAAAGCAAGCTGGAGTGACATGAGGGGAAGGGGAAGCTCTGTATTACTCCGTGCTTCATTTTGCAGTGGAAAAACTCCTGTCCAAGCAGTTTCATTTGGTATCATTTAACTAAGAGAAATATTCTCTCAGCCAACTGATCAGCAATGCACAGCAGCAGCAAGTGGTGGAGGGGAAGTATTGCATTGCCCCATGATCCATTTATTTGTATATGATGTGATGTCTTTTTTTTCTGCGAAGTGACAGATTGGTCAGCAGCAGGTAGAGGAGGGACAGCATTACTTTATGCTCCATGGAGACGAAGGAAGTTGTGGTCCATTATAGCTTTAGAACAGTATGATAAAAAAACTTTAATTATGCCTTTTTAAAACCTTGGTGCATCTTTACATTGTTTCCTTTTGAATAAGAAACATCTTTTGTAATGAAGTAAAATCCACTTATTACAAAAGAAAAATTCTGGATTCAGTTATTTACTTTATTTAAATTTCATTTGACTCAATTTGATATAAACATCATGAAGGAATGTGTAAAACTACCTTGTATTTTTATGCCTAAAACTGACAGATACCCAAGGGAGGTAGTTTTTCTGTTATGTGTTGGGCCAATGGCGCCTCGGATGTCCCTGTAGTGAGAGTGACCTTGTCTGAGACAAAGTTCTTTGATCTCCCACTGCAAGAGAGTTGGCAGGAAAGCAGGCTTCCTCAAAGCTCTTTAAGTCAGCAAAGAGAGATTAGGTCTCCTCTTTTTCTTCTTCTTCTACTTTGAGGCAGAGAGAAACAGTGTTCTTCTGTTGCTTCACCGCATCGCAATTTAATTTTCACTAGAGGCAAACACACATAATCACCAGCCTCTGCAAAGACTAACGATTGCTGCACAGAAAGATGAAATAAAGACTCCAGCAGAAATTCAGAAGAGATCAGTAATTAACTTTTTTTTTTTGCCATTTGTGGTGTCTTCATATGCAGGTTGTCCTCCACCCAACACCTAACAGTCCCAAACAGTCAGAGCTCCATAAGATGACTGTGACAAAGGCTTGCCCTGACCAAGATCTTAAAATAAAGCTGGCTATACGCATGGACAAACCACAGAACATGAAACACTGCGGGTAAGAGAAAGTCAGCAACTAAATAAGACACAAAGGGATGTTCTTATGAGGATTTAATTTTCTGTGCCTTTCCTGTAAAACTCCAACCCTTCTCAGCTCCTTGGCCTCATTTCTTTCCACATGCTGTGGAAAAATACTGTGAAGTGCACAACTCCCCCTGGTGGATGACAGTGTGTAGATTATATATGCATATCTATCTATGTGTATGTTTGTTTTACTTATTTTTTTGAAAGCAAAGCCAAATTCACACAATTTTTATCACTATCATTTTTGTTATTCAGACTTGTCGTATAAAAGATCTTATGTTAAAAGGCTCGTTCAAAGTTTCTTCATATTAACTGTTAAGTGTTTTCTGATCTGTCATCAACTACGTTTACTGCTGCCACAGGTATCTGTGGGCGTTTGGGAAGAACGTGTGGAAACGCTGGAAGAAACGTTTCTTTGTGCTTGTGCAGGTGGGCTGTTTCTGAAAAATTATGTTATTAATTATGTTATTATATATAAATGCTTTACAAGTTGGATTTTCAAGATTTTTGCAATATAAGATTATGAAACTGCAAAAAACAAATTTAAGTTTTGGACTTATAAATTGGTTATAATCAAAGTCAAACTCATTCTTGATGCTGTTACCCAGCGTGTAAACAGCAATGAAAAATTACCAGGTTTTTTGTCTACTCACTCTGAGCTCTTTAACTTTGTCTCTAGGTGAGTCAGTATACCTTTGCCATGTGCAGCTACAGAGAGAAAAAATCTGAACCACAGGAGCTTCTGCAGCTGGATGGGTATACTGTGGACTACAGTGACCCCCAACCTGGTACGAACGCACAAGGGAAAAAGAATAAATATGCAAGCAAACGTAAGGTATTTTACAAATTTCTAATGTTCTTTGACACCTCGAAGGTCTGGATGGAGGCAGGGCTTTCTTCAATGCCGTGAAGGAGGGCGACACTGTGATCTTTGCCAGTGACGACGAGCAGGACCGCATCCTGTGGGTCCAGGCCATGTATCGTGCTACTGGCCAGTCCCATAAGCCCGTCCCACCCACTCAGGTCCAGAAACTAAACTCCAAGGGGGGGGCTTCAGCCCAAATGGATGCTCCCATTTCTCAGTTCTGTAAGTAACCCATTGCGCAAAAAATATTTGGTTAGGCAGAAAGCAGTTTCCGAAGCTCTAACCCATAACTGTGTCACACCATGTGCTCCCCACCCCTCCTGCAGCTACAAAACATTCCTGTAGAGCTAACACACAAGCACGCGCACAAATGCATTGATCTCTCACGGGTTTTCCTCCAGCATCTGATGGACTTCCACTCATTGTCACCACTCCCTCCGTGTTTAACGGCGCACCTCCATGCTACTCCATCAGTCGGTTCATTAGGAACAACCAACCTGAAAGAGAAGTCAGCATCCAGATGCTCTACACCTGTAGAGTCATCACACATAGGATTCAAATATTCAGACCAGCCGCCTGGTTAAATCAAGTTTTATCCAGACATGAAATAGATTCTAATAAATCTGTGACTGTACTTGCATTCCTAAGCGGTCTCCAGGTCAGGTAGCAAAGGGAAGGTAAGGCTGTCTAAACAGTGTGCCGTCTGTACCAACTTTTGTTTTAAATGTCTCTTGTGTCCTCCCAACCCCCACCCCAATTTGAGAAGGTAATTGATTCTAACAGCAGCAATTTCCTTCCCTAAGTCAGAGCTTACTCAGGTTGGTTTTGACCCTTGCACTCATTGTTTTCTTATCATTCTAATCCACAATAACAGCACTAAACAGACCTCCTACCTATAAGAATTAATGATACATATTAACAATCCCCCAATAATAGATCCTGCTATTCAGAAAAAAAACAAAACTTTTTTGTGTGCATCATTCTTTTTCAAATGTATTAAATATAATTTTTATCAAGAGGAAATGCAGAAAAATAATTGGCTAAGTTTTGCACCAATATTAGTAGTAACAATAAAAAAACATGCTTATTCCAATGTTTTTGACTGTATAAGACGCAAAATATTTAAGTTACACGAAATCCTGTCACGTAAGATTCTCTGTTGTTTCTCCATTGTTTATTTTTCGTCCAGTACGTGATCCTTGTTGTGGTTAGTTGATTCCTCTGCTGCCAGCTGTCTGCCATTCAAAAAGCCTCCTCACAGCGGCACAGACTCCCCTTCTTCCCGAAACATTGTGGCAACACCACCACGCGTACATGTTTCACCCCCTGGTGGTCTTGAATGGCACTGGGACCATTTTACATGCACAACCCTCCTTACCCTGCTGCAGTGGACACCTCAATAAAGAAGTGAGAGTCATATGAAGACTCCACAATTTGTATTTATCAATCTTCTGGTGCACTTTGCACATCAAAATTTATCTGTAGAAAAGGGAAATGTTTGTTTTCTTCATCTAATTTCGGCAAAATATTTACATCTTTTTACCACAATGGCATAACACAGTGTTATTTATAAAGTTAATAGAATAAATACAATTTTCTTTTTTAACGTTCAGAAAATATATTGAAAAGAGACACAAAACAAATGGAACAAAGATGCAAAGTTTATGTTTGATGGAAATAGTCAGAGCAACACACCGCATTTAGTTTCTGTTTTAGTGCCTCTAAACGGTGTGCACGTATTAAAACATATCTTCCAACATTTTTGTGTGTTTGATGTGACACATTTTCTATGCTATTCAACTGAAATAAACACATTTTATCTCCAAATCTTTTTGATTAGGCAGACGTCTCTTTTCGAACTCAGTTTTCAGAAGAGCTGACAGATGTTCTGACAGTTTTAGTATTGCAGTCTGTTGCAAAACATTACTGTTTTTCTGGTGAAGTTATTATTTTGTTAATTGAGATGCATACTTGGACTAGCAAGTGCTTAAAATATGAACATCAAAGCAAATAACTCTCAACCAAGATTTCACACATATGTTACATTTTCTTGGAGACCTGGAAATTTTAGGTCAGAACTGACTGGCTGCTTACTATTTCATCCACCTTGATAACTGTGGGCTATTTTTTTAATGCTCTGCATTACTCATGGTCAAAGAACACATTTTTTTGTAACTGTGGGCTGACAAGTTCCAATTTGGTTTCTTCAAGCCATAAAACATTCTCCCATAAGGTTTAATTAGATTTTTCTGTTGAGGAAAAGGCTTGTGTCTTTTAGCCTTACTCCTTAATCCAGACATAAGGAGAACTTATCAAATTGTTGTCACATCTACAACACAACCAAAATTGGTTGAAAATTCATGCAGCTCCTTCAGTGCTCCAATTGGCTTCTTGATGCTTTAGCAGCTACTCCTGATACCTTTGCACAAGAAGATTATTTTGATCCCTTCCATGATCTTCTCAGACCTCTGCAGCCTTAGTTACAGCGCATGCATGAGAGAGTGTCAGAAAAATCCTACTGAGAAATCAAAACCTTTCTTTAGTTTTACCAGATTCACCATTATTGATACTTACTACACCCTTTTTAATTGTTATATGTGCTCTCCTAACACTTTTGTTTGTTTTCAGTTGAATTGCATGAGATATATGTCACACGACGGGAGTGGGATGCTTTAAATCCTACCTATACACATTTAAACCACCATAATGTATCAGTTATTGGCTCAGACTGTTCAAGAAGCCACAGCCCTTTCAGTGGGTTTACAAAAAGATTCTAGTTTGCTTTGAGAGTTTGGCGCAAAGTTGTTCTAGTTGGACGGCATCATGACTGACTTTCAAACACAGAATAAGCAAATAGTTCAGGAGTCTATTGCTCTTCATAATGTTTCGTTCAGATTGTAACATCTGACTTTTCTTTTCATTAGAAAGGGTGAGTTTAATGGTAGTATATCTAATGGATGTGCTGCATTAAGAGCAGCAATAGCGAGGGCAGTCCTGTTACACGCTTCAAAAACACAGATTTATCAGTTAATTATTTCACATGAAAGCTCTGAAACTGGCTGCAGTAGCAGAGGCTATATCGATCCATTTTTCCAATCTGCAGGATGGCAGTCCAACTACATACTACTTATGAAATATTATGATCCACCAGAGCGTGCCAGGATAGACAAATGCCAGGTGCTTTTGTTAAAATAGAACAGTAAGTAGTAAGGATTTCTTGATTTAGATCTTATGTCTGAGTCATTGGAGATGCTGTATCTGCCTTAAAGGTCAGCGTAACAAGCAGTTTTTTAACACTAAACAAATAAATAAATAAATGCCTCCAGTGGTCTTACGAAGTTTGGTTTATTAAAATCACCAAAATTTAACGCATCATCTAAAAAACACATATTTAAAATTTTTCTATGTGGTGCAGGACATTTTAATAAAGAAAAATGTAAAATAAATAAAAAAAATAAAAATAAAACTCCAGAAGAGGAATTTAAAAGGTATGTGCTACATTGCAGTAGATTGGAATGTTCATTTTCATTAAGACACAGGAGACTAAATAAGATATAACACTATTTGAAAGTTTCAATCAAGTTTAATAAAACTGATTGCCTCAAAGATTGCCCAATGATGACATACATCTAAATACATCTTTTTTAATTACTACTTTCTGGATGCTTTTCGTAAGTATCAAAAACATTATCTGTGGAATAAATAATGACTCTGGTTCAGTCAGTGTCCTACAGAGCTGGATATGGTCAGATTTATGGGATTCCATATACCTACAATACTTTAAAGAAGTAATTCTAGCCTTACATGTGCATTTGGGGTGTACTTCCTACAGCTGGAAAGGAGAAAGTTACCTGGTCCAAAGGATAATCCACATGTGTTCAAAAGGTGCCGAAATATGATAAAAATTCTTAGATATATACTGGATCAGCATATTAAATATCTCCCATATTTTGCTATTTTCTAAGATAAATGTTTGACATAAAACAAACTACCTTTTGTTGATACTTTATGTTCTTGTGTTCTTGCCAGTTTCCCTTTTTACAGTAACATTTGTGTTTGATCAAACTGACAGTACTTAACATACAGCTCTCAGCACTTTTAAGTACTCGTCTTTTTTCCCAGAAGAAACTAACTGCAGTGGAGTGATGAGGATCGTAAACTGTCTTCTCTCTGTCTCTCTTCTTCTTCTCTCTCTGCCTGTCTTCCTCTTTGTCTCTTTTAATATACCTGGACATCTGTTGTTCACACATCCTCACATGTGCTCACACACCACCGCCCAACACACTCTCGTGTTAGTTTAGGCTGTTGTTTTTTCAGTTGTGTTTTTATCTTCTTCATGCTTTGCCTGGACCCTTCTTTAGTAAATTGCAGCTGCTAGGTCAGGGTCTCTCGTGATTTGCTCTCCTCCAGCCTTGTTGCTAGTCTTTATGTTATTCTGGTTTGTCCCTTCTTACCCTGCTGTCTTCTAGCTGGACTCAAGGGTAAGTGCTTCCCTTTAGCCGGCATTGCTCAGATAATCCCCGGCGATTATCTGACAAATGCAACGTTCTTTCTCTCTTCTCTCCCTCTTCTTCTTCCTCTTCTTCTCCTCTTTCACGTCTCGCTTCATGTCTTAGACATTAGCTGATTAATTTTTTTTGTTTTTAATAACCTCAGCTTGAGGATCAAAGTAGAAGCATCCATTCGTGCCCGTATAGGATGCATGTATTTTATATCTAAGAACTTATTATTTGACTCAGTAATGATTGACGTTTATATTAAAGCTGTTTCTGCATAATTGCCTTCTCTCTTTTTTCTTATTGGTGGCTGGATCCCTCAGAGTAAAGCTACCCTGTAATAAAACTTGATTAAAAGATTAGATGGCAAGCTATTTTGTGGTTATGAGGAAGGGAAAGCTGGTGTATTTATTTGCCGAGCAAAAACATATAAATATATCCGATTGTACCTTTAAAACGATTCAAAGTTTATATGTAAACTCAGCAAAAACGAGTCTGGAAATATTCTTTAAGTCAATAATTGTAAAATTTGATTAGTCACCTTTACAACAAGATACAGCTTGAAATGAAATGAGCTCCACAGGTAAATGTTGGGACAGCGTACCCCAAACATATGGCAAATTCCAATGCAATATTCTATCACTGGTATTAACTTGTTCAACTTCATTGCTAACATGCTAACGTATTGACTGATCCGTTCATGGGACCAGAAGGTATAAACATGCTATGTTTATACCTTTAGAATAATACGGCAACTGTGAGTTGCTACCAATGACCAACTTTTATGAAACTGATCAGGTCAAAGTCAAACGTCCTAGAGTTGGGAATCCAAAAAAAAGCCCAAACAGACTAGTGCATTTACTTCTGTCAGAAAAAAAATACAATAAAAAACTGTAAGCTTTGTTTTTACAACAGCATCACTGATCAGGAAAACAAGAACGCCCTTCATCATGTCACTTTTTGCAGGGATGACAACTGCACCACCAGTGGAACGAGAGAAAGAATGTGAGGCAATGTCATGTTAAGTGATGAACTACTCAAAGTATTGAGATGGCATGGAGAATTGCTACACTGATTGTGTGACATCTTTCAATGAGGAAGTGTCATGGTGTGAGGAAATGTCTTTCCTACAGTCAAATGCAAACCTGCCCATCAGTGACTAATGTCTCCACGCACTGAGAAATTGCAATAAAATGCTGCAGCCAATGAAGATCTTATACCAGGACGTGGGACAAATCAGTTGTTCTAGCGTTAACTTCCTTATATTCTAACCCTACACATGAAATAATCTCGTTCTACATGTATGTACTCTGAATAATTTTGAAAAACGTATTCAGAGAACTTGAGACACAGTAGTTTTTTAAGGGTAGCATTACTTTCTAAATAGAGTCTACAGTTCTGCCCTGATGCGGAAAGAGAAAAGAAATGGCAGTAAAAAATTTACATAAAATATAAAAGATATATTTTATATCTTTTATTTTATATCAGAAAGTGTCTAAAAGAGAAGAAGACAGGAAATGCCAAAGCCACAAAGTCAGGATCATAACAGAGTATGTTCACAAGTGGAGGACATGGTAGGAACGGTTCAGGTCCGCTTTATGTGTGAATGAGCTAAACCACAGGTACATTCAGCAATGTTAAGATTACACAATATAAGGAAAATCTGAAATTGCAATATTATAGCTGAATGATGTGATGTCTATCATGGTTAACCAGCAAAAGATTTTATTTTTTTTCACCGTAATTAACTTGCTAACTTAGACCAATATCAGATGTATGTCTTTGGTCAGGAGGTTTTAATACATTGTTCTTGAAGTACAATAACATTCAAAATATTTCATCAAATGAGTCTTTTGTGATATTGCTCACATCAAAATATTAATGACCTTTGTACTCTACTTTGTATGGATCTTGTTTGGGCTGTTGGAGTTACTGACAGAGTAAAATAAATTAAATATTACAATTGACCAATATTTATGCAGAATTTTCCTTTTTCCTAGAAAAACAATCATCCTACTAAAAGCAGGAGAATATTGCAAGAGACTTTTGCACATTTACCCTTCCTGCTTTTGGTATTGTGCAATTTCTTTACAAAATGCAAAAGAGGTAGAAGTAAAGGTGACTAAATCTGATTTAAACATAACCCATTTGTTTAGAAATGATTGTCTTAAATAATATTTCCAGACTATTTGGGGAAATTTATTTATGTGAGGAGAAGCAATACTGATGCAGTTTTGTTTGAAAAATGTATCCGGTGCATAGTAAGTGTTCATTTTTATGCTTTATTTCTGAGGGCTCAATTACTTTTAATTATCTTTTCTTTGAGCTTTTCTTGATGAGAGTTGGCAAATATGTATGCGGAGTATTCTGAATGCCAAAGACAAGGAGTAGCCACTGCCGCCCCTTCTTCCAGTGAAAATACTCCGGACCCCCTCCTCCTTTCTCCCTCTTACTGTAGATGGGCCTGTAGACATAGAGGTTAGACCGGTGTTACGCCTCCCAAAAAAGGAGAGGTGTCACTATGATTTCTTTTGACTGCCCTTGTTTTGCTTGATATAGGACAACACCCGTGTCATGTGTCCATACTTCTGTCCAAAACGAAGAATTTTTCATCCATTCCTCCCCCCATCTCCCAGAGAATGATAACAGTTCTGCCTCTGTCGGCTTCATGCTATATTTACCCATGTACTTGCACCAAATTGTAATGCTTTTACCCTTTTAGAGTTCTCCGGTAGTGGTATGCCTGTTAGTGTGCTCCTTAGAGATCATGAATACACTGCAACATACTCAAGTATTGTCAACTTGCAGATGCGTAGAGAACAGGAAAAAAAGGGAATGCAAATTAAAAAAGAAAAGAAGATAAAATGCAAATTTCAAAAGGGGTCTGCAGATGTGCATGACGATTACAAGCGTATTGAAAACTCCGATCTCCAGCATGTTGAAACATATAAATGTATGCAAAAGTAATATCATATTCACTTTGGTGATTTTTTTGTTTAATTTATTTGTGGTTGAAGTTATTATGAACACATTTATGTGAGTTATGTTCAATGTTTTTGATTTACATGTCATTTAACTAAACTAAAAGAGAATGAATCCTATTTGATGTCTCTCATATTTCAACCTTGCATAGACTTTCATAACCCTCTTTGATGTTTTCTCACCATTTCATTCTTCCACTACAAGATCAATTCTCTTGTCTTAATGTGATTGTTGCTTTCACACTTTAACAACTTGTTTCTGTCTCAATATTCCCCTCAAAAAACCTTGTCCAACCAACCAGATTCTCTTTCTCACCTCCATTGCATCTCCTTCAGTGTTTACAAGCATTAAGTGTTTCTGTCCAGATATTTTCTTTTTACATTATGACTCACTATGTATTTTTCTTTTTTTCCCCCCTCTGTCTCCTACTACCATTTCCAGTTTCTACTTGTCTCATGTTTTCCTTCTCAGACTGAAGTGAAAATGACTTAAAGATGAGTGTAACTCTGTAGGGTTCCTTCATATGTCAAGCCAGGATGACACCCTCTCTCTTACCGATAGGGTGACAGTTGTGCCCTGTTGTGTATCTCAGACCTGACCTGACAAGATCAGGTCTCCACTTCCCACATCCCTCCACCGAATTGCCTTCACTCATTGTCAGTGTCTCCTGAATGTGAAACCTGTCACTCCCACAGAGGACATGACTGTACCTCTGGTCTCCATCACTGTGTCATTGTCTCTCAGCCTGTTACAGTATTTACAAGATAAAAAATATATATTATTTATCAATGCAGTATGTAAACAATCCCAGCAGCGGTTAATTCCCCCAAATTTACTCAGCTGCAATGCCTTGCAAAAGTATTCACACTCCTTGAACTTTTCACATTTTGCCACAAACTTCAATATAATTTCTTTTGATTTTGTATAATGGACTGACATGAGGTAGTGCATGATTGTGAAGTGGAAAGTAAGTAAAATTTGTTTTATATGTATTCAGGTTTATGGAGTCAGTACTATGCTGGACTATTCTCTACTGTACTTGTATCTGGTTAGCTTGTTGTCTCTTGGAGTTTCTCTCAGTTTTGCACATCTTGAACAGATTTTTGCCCATTTTGTCTGCAAAGTACATCAAATTCAATCAGACTGAATTGAGAACATCATTGTACAACCTTTTCCGTGGATTTTGAATAACATTTTGACTTGGACTTTGACTAGGCCATTCTGACAAGGTTAGATGATTTTATCTAAACCCATTTGCTGTGGCTCTGGTTGCATGTTTAGAGTGATTGTTCTGTTCGAACTTGAACCTTTGGTCCAATCTCAACTCTTCTGTAACATCTGAAGAGCTTTCATCCAGGATTGTACTGTATTTAGCTCCAGTCATCTCATCAAGTCTGAACAACTTCCCTGTCCTTGCAGAATAAAGACATTCTAAAGGCATGATGCAGCTACCTCCATGTTTCACTGTAGAGTGGATATGCGAGGCGTCAGTTTTCCCCCTCACCTTGCTTTTGTCAGCCAGAAAAAAATAAGTCTTGACCAGAGCCAATTATCTCACTTCTTTTGATTGTTTGAGCTTGTGCTCAAACAACGGCTTTCTTGTCTTTCATGAATGCTAGATTTGAGACAGGAAGTTATCATATCATATCGACACATTTTTTACTGTTTCTCTGATTAGCGCTCACCTTCCTTAGTCTGTTAGTTCAGGTGGACAGCCATGTCTTGGTATATTTGTAGCTGTGCAATAATGTTTCTTTTTATGATGACGGACTGAGTCGATGAGCTGTTCCAGGGGTTCATCTTGCTTTAAACGTCTGCAGATCTGATAATCCGATCTGTCCGCTGTTTTTCTTGGTCTTCATGACGCCGTTTCTTCAATAATGTTCTTTAACTTATCTCAGAGACCTTCACAGAACAGTTGTATTTATGCTGGGATTAAGCTGCATCCAATTTACTCAACCCAACTTTCAGATATTTGTAAAAACTTTGAAACCCATTTCTTTTCCAGTTCACTATTGTGTGCTTTCCTGTGTTGACGTTTTGCATAAATTTCAGAACATTAAAGATTGTAAGCTGCCAAAATGTGGAAATTTTCAGGGAGCATTTAAAACTTGGAAAAATAATCTTATTATTTTTTTTAGCACATGTCAATCTCAAAATGTTTTTGTATTTAGCAGGTTTCACAAACCAAGCTTAATATTTTAGTGGTCTTTTTTCCTTTTCTAACAATTTTTAAAAATGTGTATGTTTCTCTTGAAAACAGCAAGACAAGTTCATGAATCCATTTTGCAGAATGAACAACAAATTCTAGATTTGTATAAATTTAAACAATATTGCTCTTGTAATGTTTCCCTGTTTGTACCACAACTTAAAATAATGAGTCTTTCTGGCTTTTTGTTGAGGTCTTTTTCACTAGCACACATTTTTCAGGACCTGGGTGGCAATCTTTGAGAATGGCAGAATCTATTGAATGCATATAGACAAATTGTTTATTAAATTTCATCTAGTATTCCTTCAAACATCTTTTAAATCTTAAATGATGTCTTTCTTCTATAAAACAAGAGGCAATGTAACAAAGCCGCATGCATGCACAAGTAGTCAAAGCACCATCCCTTTGAGCTTAACTTTAGATTGATAGATATATCCACTAATAGAAAAATTGTAGACATTAATGCACTCTTTACGCTGTCCAACACAATGCAAGTTGACAATGTTAGCTGTAATTGTTATAATTTGCCCTTAGAAGTAGCTGAACAGTGTTGTAGAGCTGTCCTGAAATGTCGCTGTTTTCCTTCACCTCACTGACATCATCTCCTCTGAACCGTGTGTTTTTCCTTGTGCCGTTTGGCTGGATAGACGCTGACAGAGCTCAGAAACATGGCATGGATGAGTTTATCTCCGCTAACCCCTGTAGCTATGACCACGCCTCGCTTTTTGAGATGTTGCAGCGGCTCACACTAGACCACAGGCTCAATGACACCTTCTGCTGCTTGGTGAGTGACTCTCTGTCAGGTATCATGACAGTGGGGGGAGAAGTTTGCTGTTGTGTAGTCTTTCAGTCTCCACATGCTTGTGTTTTACAGGGATGGTTCAGCCCAGGGCAAGTGTTTGTCCTGGATGAATACTGTGCAAGAAACGGAGTTCGAGGTTGTCACCGACATCTGTGTTACCTACGTGATCTTCTGGAACGGGCAGAAAACGGAGCTATTATAGACCCCACTCTTCTGCACTACAGCTTTGCTTTTTGTGCATCCCATGTCCATGGGAACAGGTGTGCACTCTTCTTTTGACCTGCAAGCCACAAGTTTGGCAGTTTAAAAAAAATGATTTTTTTTTTATTTCTAAATGAAAACTTGGAATTATATTATTACTTATTTGATCAAGTCTGGTTTTGGATTCCTGGATCATGAACCAAATATGTACTTCCTATAATGGCAACACATTTGTTTCAAATAGAACTATTCATGATGTAAAGGTGTTTTATAGGAGAAGGTAGAGTTTGATGAATGGGCTTCTCTATCTCCAGTCAACAACAACATTCAGAAATATTAGTTTGGATAAACAGACTAAAATGTTTTGACCTCCACATGCATGTGCCAATGCAGGATAAGTGGCTGACCCAAAACCGTGTCCTGTTTTTGGGTCAGCTGAATCATTCCGCCTCTTAAATCTTTTGCTGTAACCTTGTAGGTTTTAGAAAAGAAGAAAACAGCAGAAATAAAACCTGGAACTTATTTCCTTCTCTTGTGATCTGACAAAAAATAAATAAATACATTTTCCAAGTATTATATTGAAATTTCAAATTGACAGCACATTAAAAAAATATATCGGATCATTATTTGCTTTAACTCAAAAGAAAATGCTAACTAGTTATTTTTTCCTTGATATTTAGCCGAGTGAGTTCTTTGCTTCACAGACTGACATGCTAACTCTTCTAGCATGTTGCTAACTTCTCTGTTAAAAATGTCTTTGCCCTTAAAAATACTCTGATATAAGCCCCTCTGATATCAAAACTTTTTTTTTCTTGAAACAACATATTTTAAGGAGAATAGTTGATTTCTTACAAAACACAGCAGACAACTCACAGCAACGGCTGGGGAGAGGGGTGCTACTCTCCATGAGCGGACAGAAACCTCCACCTTTTTTTTCCTCTGGTATATTTTTTGTCATCTTTAAGTTCGCTTATATTTAAGTTATTTTGTTTATTTCATGTATTTTATGTTATCAATTTTGTGTCTACATATATTCTTGTTTTCTACCATTTTCTTTGTGTTTCCTTTCTTCTCTGTCCTTTGTTGCATAGTCTCTCACTGTCCATATTATTCATCCTCCCATGCGTCCGTAAAAGTCAGAGAGGGCAGCAGTTACTGGGGGCCGCTGGGCTACGAGGCTCTGGTTTCGCCACAGAGCGCCCAAAGCCCAGATCCTCAGGGTGCTGCTAGGCGAGCATGCATATTCAAGTTTAAGCAAAGAAAGAAGTCCTTTCAGAACGAAAAAAGGTGAGATTGGAAAGAAAAGTCATCTCAAAAAGCTTTGCTGTCGGCTTTTAGAGAACTGGTGGTGGTCCACCAACGTTTTATATCACTAAAGTCAGATGAGAGTATGCTTAATCAGTGGAACATCTAAAGGACTTCAGCTGGGTAAAAGTGGATGGGTGTGATCCTCACAGGCCGGACGGACTGAGCACAGTGAAAGTGGATGAGAAGGAGCGCTTTGAGGACATTAAGGAAAAGTTGCGCGTCATTTTGGAGAACCACATTGTACATTTCAGGTGAGTAATAGTTCAACAATTGAACAATACCTACACATGTTTTTTGTTCTCTCATTAAACATTTGGTCTTTCTTTGCAGATATTTTTTCCCCTTCGGTCGTCCAGAGGGTGCACTGAAAGCCACTTTGTCTTTGCTGGAGAGGGTTTGTAGATGCACAAAAATCACCATGTAACAGAGAAATAACAATTATTATGTAATTGATGTGTCTGGGTTGAATATTTGCTTTCTCATTTAGGTTCTGATGAAAGATATAGTGACTCCAGTTCCACCTGAAGAAGTTAAAGGAGTGATTCGCAAAAATTTGGAGCAGGCTGCTCAGCTCAACTACCAGCGGATCAAAGACTATGCTAAAATTGAAGGTATACAGAAAAAAAAAAATATTTGAACAAAGCGTAGTGGCCTTTGGAGAAAGTAGAAAAACACATTGAACACACATGGTTTAATTCCCTTCATCTTCCATATATCAAGTGAATTCAACAAGTGTAAATAATAGTCCATATCCCAATTGATTCATGGCACACAGATGATTTTTATTTAACAGTGTGCCATCACTCTCTGTCTCTCCGTTCAATAACTCTCTCCTTTGTTTCAGGCCTTCTTTAGCTCTGTGCTGTTCTGTAGGTCAAGTTGGCTTTTGTGTAGAGGTGTGTGAGTAAAAATGCATTCAAATCCAAAGCCCTGAAATCTGTTGATGTGCTGATTTCTCATTGTGCCTTGAGTATTCTAACCTGACATTAGATGGCTGGACCAGTATCTCAGCTTGACTTAGTGGCCACTCTGATTCCCAGTTCTCAGCCGATGCATCTTCCCCATCCCTCCCTCCCACTCCCTCACTTTCTCTCCTAATATCTGATTCCTCAAGCTGATTTTGCGTCCCTCCCCCCACCCTTCATCTTTGTCCAATGATCCTGCTTAAGATCACAATCTTCTGCTCTCTGTCTTTTGCTGTCTGCTATGCTTTTCTCTCTTCTTCCACAGATATAACTTTAAATAGCTTCAATAACATGTTTCATTTATCTTATTTAAAAGAAATGCTGGGATTGCAGAGAAAGTGGTGGTTTCAGAGTTTGTCAGCCCTGCAGGAGTTTTCCAAAAATATATAAGTTATCTGGATTTTCTGTTTGCCATTGTTTGCAATATAAAACTGGACAATATCTCTTAATTAGAATATTTTGTTTAATAAACTGAATGTTTTAAGTCAAATGTAAGCAGAAATGTAAAAACTTATGAGGGGTTTACAAACATTTGAACAACATTATCCAAGCCAGCATCACCCACCTGCATGTGCTTTGAGACATAACAATGTGACCTTTCTTTATTGGCATGAGCTATTATGAAGAAAGACAACATTAAGGCTTAAATTTATCAGTGCTGTGCAAAAATTATGTCAACCCTCATTTCTTTATATACTCCTACCAAAGAACCTGGCTTTCTTGTTATATATTGAAGTCTTGTTCAACTGCAGTTCTTCAGGTTTTCCAGAGGTTTATCCAAGTTTCTCTATGAATATTATGTGATGAGTAACTTCCACGAATATTGGTGGTGAACTTTTTTTGTTTACTAAAATTACCTTTTTTTCTGATATGCAAATTTGCTTATTCACCTATGTGAAATTTGTTTAATTAATATGATATACAAAAATGTAAAAATGGAGAAAGTAAGTAAAGTGAGAAATACCTTTTCACACATGAAAGCAAACTGCAGCGTCTTGAAAATTAAATGTACAAGCAGAAAGAACAAATTAAGACTTTTGCACAGTGGTGACTTGCAGTCTCTTCCCATGTCAAACATTTGACTTACACATAAAAAGTCAAACTTTAACATTGTTTGTGCCTTGAAAGAAATCCCCCAGGGTGCTAAAGATAGTAAGGCTTCAATCCTTACTATCTTTTCATGCTGTGTGTATTTATTTCCTCTCCTTTCCTCGTCAGATGTCTGGCTCAAAATAAACCAGATGTTTCATTTAACTGCCGGGCTTGCTGCCCAGCACAATGCCAGTTTCACCTGGACAGCCCTCCTCCCATTGGCTTCTGAACTCCAGCCCTCCCACTTCTGACCCTAGCCTCTTGCATGCTACAATCCTGTTTTTTATAGGGAAAAAGAGGGAAATGTATGAGCACCCTGTCTTCTGCTTGGCCTCTCAAGTGATGGATTTAACCATCCGTGAGTACCCTGATCATCCTCTCCCCGCTCTTTCATCCCTCTACGGCCTCCTCTTCTCCTTCAAAGATGCTGCTCCTACCGCCATGCTTGCTTTTATCTGTGCCTTTATGTGTCAGAGTGAGTGGGGAGCACACCAGTCCAGAAATCTGTGAAGTGTTGCACTGAATCAGTCGGGGGTCCTCTTTTAGGCACCGTCTGTTTGTGATGGAAATGAATGAGCAGTCTGGTCTGTACAGCTTCTTTCTTTTGGTTGGACGCCCATTCCTTTGACTTGAATGCATTTTTAGACTGCTTACATTGTTATCTCCTGCAGTCATTTGGTCTGATCATGTCAGTGCTTTGCCAAACAGGTAGGCTTCCTTTTTTCTTTCCTCTCGGTGGCACCAGCTATAGTGAAGGAGCGTCTGTCGACTGAGCTTTCGAATGGGGAATACAGTCCAATGTGTGGATTCAAGAGCTTCACTTTTATCTCAACTTAACTCCAATCATATCAAGTTGTCTTTAGTGTCCTGTCTGTGATCACAGTACTTTTACATGTGTCCTGTCTGTTTACAATAGTTCACTCTTTGTCTGGTTAACAAACATATTGCCACTTTTTTAATTTCCTGTTTTCCACAGGCTTTCTTTGTTTCTATTTTTTATATTTATTTTTAACTGTGTGATGTCTGTCCGTCTCAGAAATCTCACTTCCTGCAGCTGAAACACCTGAGTCCCAAAGTACCGTGAAACTAATCACAGAGATGTACTGACTCTAAACATCTGCTTTTTATCTTTTCTCTCCCCTTTTTTTCTTGCCGAAGTTGAGAAAGGTCAAAAGGATCAGAAGGATCCAGGTGATGCTACGTTTAGCTTATGGTTTAGCTACAATGCACACAAATACAGACACACAATCTCTTCTCTTAGACATATATTTTCATTTCACGTGAACTATTTACTATTTTATCACATGAAAAACAAAGAATTCTCAATGTATTTTATGTGATAAACCAAAGTACAGTAGTTTATAATTGCGGTAGGTAATGGTACATGTTTTTCAACATTATTAATATCTGAAAAGCGTCACACTTTTTTGTTTTCAGCCCTCTTTCTCTCTGATCCCACCAAATTAAAATCAATGTGACCAGTAGCCAAAGATGTCAGCTAGTTAGTAAATGTAGTCCAGTGGGTTGCGAATTAGGTTATAAAGAAGTTTAAAGCAACTTTTTAGTCTATCATAAAGATATTGAAAGTCTTTCAAAACTGCAAATCTTGGCTGTTCATCTACCAACAGGCTTTTTTCAAAGACAGGTATTATTTTTGGAGCAGCTTTTGAATTTCACAACTACTTTAGAGACTATTTTGACACAATAGCGATTTGTCAAAGTAGGAGTAAAGCTATTATTCAAGGAGGTCATGAGAACTGGGTTTGATAGGAAGATAGTAGTTGACGAGGGAAGCTAATTACATGGGAGACCTTGAACACGAAGAAGTCACAAGCTGCTAAAGACTTGACCTGTAGGTTATCAGTCTAGCTGAATTATAAAAATACGGCCAGTTTGAAAACAGGACAGCTTAATTCAGAATAGATTCAACTGTTAGAAAGGTCCAGTCCAGGGCTGCCTAAAGTCAGTCCTCAAAGGCCAGCATCCTGCATGATTTAGTTCTCTCCCTGGTGCGTTAATCCAGGGAGAGAACTAAAACATGCAGGATGCCGGCCCTTGGGGTCCCACTTTGGGCACCATAGGTCTAGTCAAAGTCTAGATCTAAGTCCAGTTTGGGACTTAGATAGGTGAACATGTTAGTATTTTGAGTTGGTTCATCACATACCTACCTATAAGATCAAAACATTTCTGAATGTAATGCAAATCATGTAAAATATTAAATGAAATAGTGAAGTACTTTGTCAAAAAATCATTCATTTGTAGCACATCAGTCCTGTAGTACTTCACAATATCCGAATATTAGTATGCTTACATCAGTTTGGTTTTTTTATTGAGCAAATATGGTGATTGCAATACTTTATATTTCAAGTCTGAACCTTTCCAAGACACATACAATGTTCTCATAACCTGCATCTTGGTTTCAGATGCATTGATTATAGCAAAAGTAATACATGAATATTATGGTTTAATTCTTAGAAACCATGAAAATCATAACAAAAAAAAACTTTCAATAAAGGTCTTACTATAAATACAATCTCCAATACATTTTCTCAACGCAAATCTGAAAAAAAAAATACAAACAGTTTTCATATGATATAATACTCTGGTCATATTTTAAATTCAAATGTGCTGGTGACTTAGAAGCAGTGGAAGATTAGTTGTTATTCTCAATATAAACAAACAAAACCTTGCTCCAGGCCTTGAGATGGTTTCATTGCATTTTCAGCCTAACCACAGTGAGGTTTATCTTGCAGACTGCAGCCATTTGTCTCATTCTCAAGTGAGATCTACATTTAAAAATAAGACACATAAAACATCCAACCATTTGCAGATAATTATCACTTTTGTCAGTCATCACAAAATGTCTGTGGCTCAGTAGATAGATTGGTTGCTGTTTGATCTTCAGCTTTTCCAGTCTAAAAGCTGAAATGCCCTGGGGAAGGATACTCAGCAGTTGGCAGAAAAATACGCTGCCATTTCTGGAATTTGGAAATACGCACAACCCTACATTATATGTGTAGGTGTATGCATATCGAAGAGGGAGGGATAGAGAGAGGAAAGCATTCCTTCTATAAAATAAGATAGGGAACGTTATATGAACGGTTAGGGAAATATCTAAATCTGACTTTTAAAATGGCATGATAAAAATGATTTATACCTTTCTCTAAATTATTGATTAAAATATTTACTGACAATGAAGCAGAAAATAATATCTTAAATTTACCATCTTTATGTTTCTTCTGGTGTTTTGACTATTACATTTGATGATGAGCTCCAAGTCTTCGAGACTGCAACACCATCACTCTACTCTTTAGCTCCTTCCACTCTGGCTAGGCTAATCTATAAAATTAATATTACTTTGAGTCAGGAGAAACATGTTGGATAAATTAAAAAGTTGCTTTAAACCTGGAGCCGCCACAGAAATAATTAGCGTTGGGTTTAAATGCATCTCAGAACAAGCAACAGCTCTGTAAAACACTGACCCAAGCCAATAAACTTTTACAGCAAAACGCTTCCTGTTTTATGTAGTTACACATTTATGTGCTTTTGATTTAAGATTTTTGTTACCATTCAGTCCCATGTTGAAACTGTATCCATTTGAGCAAACGTTGTTATGCTGTTTTAAAACTCCATTTCACGACTTGTACCCGTCTTTTTAGACTACGTTGCCAATAAAGGTACATCAATTTCGTTAAGTCTTCAAGTGTTCTGAAGATCACTGGTTGATGAGCTAAGGGATACATAAAAAAAAACACAAAGAAACATCAATTTGTTGTCAAATCCAGCACCAGCACACTGTAAAAATATTGGTTAAACAGCTCTGAAGTAACCTCATCAAGCAACTAGGAGCCGCAATTTAAATCAGGATTTTAAATATTCATTGAAACTAAGGTAAAGAAAAATCTGAAAATCGGACAACATTCAGCAACAATTAGAAAAGGATGATGATGCAAAAATAATAAAAAGCTATGAAAGTTATTTAAAAGCTTTCATGTTTATACAAATATATAGGTTATTATTTGCATGTCATTTCAGTCACAGCGACTCCAATAATTATTTGTAGTAAGCATTACGTTCCTTACAATTCACAGATTTAGCGTAGAACATGTTGGCCTAAAAACCCTGTTTTACTTGATGGATAACTTCTAGGAGAACTGAAACATTTTTACAGTGTGTTTATGGAGCATTTTTAAGTAAGCCGTGCGACAGCTCCTTATACAAATGGCTTATTCAAAACCTGTTCACAAAATGCATGTTTTTGATGCCACATTGCACCGCCATCTCAGTGCCACTATTCTTTTGTCTGATACTCCTGCAACATAACTCTGACTATCCTGCAAACACATCAGCTTTGTTGCTCCATGTCATGCATCCCACACTTGCTGGTACCCTTGGTAAAGATGTTTTAAAAGCTCTTATTGCAGTTGCATAATCACACATTAAAATGGGAAGACATTCACTCTGAGTTGAAAAAAAATCAGTCTTACTTTTACCAAATACTGGTGCCGCACCAATTCACAGTTTTTATTACTTACTTTGCCAGCCCCTCCTGCTACTAAGACAGTGTTAAGACTTCTCCCCTAAGATTTCACAAGTTTAGAGGATACAAAGTCCATTCCTCTTAGCACAAAATCTTCAGGTCACCCTATTATTCTCTTTCTCCTCAGCCCATGGCTAAGGATCACTCTACAGTTTTGGTAATTCAGTCTGTGCCATTATGCTACGAAAGACCCAATAAAATACAGCAAAATACTCTTGGGTGAAATCTACCATTTCAAGTAGCACTCCAAGAAGGTTCTCGAAACTTGTGGAACTGAAACAGCCCGTAGCAACACAGATCATCCACGGTACTTAACGGGAGACGTGATGATCTTTTCCAGATATTCATGATTTGTTCTCTGAGTCCCACCAGGCCCACCTTGAGTGTTTGATGCCAAAAGCTCAGTCAAGGTTTAATCTGACTCCAGCACACAATTTCAGTTAAAGTCCCAGTAGAGTTTAGTAGACACCATATATTGTAGATCACATATAATGGCTTTGCGACCCTGGAGTGGCACTTTTTACTGTAGCCGTGCAGTACAAGTCTCTCTTGCAGGGAGGTTTGTCATCTTGTAGTTTCTTTTAAACGCTACCAAGTACAGAAAATCTACTTTTTTAAATGACATATTGTCTTGTCCTTGTTTTGATGAGGAGCTAGGACAAATGGGATTTGTGCCATATTTGTAAAACAGAAAATATGAAGTTTCATAGTTATCAGAGAAAAAAAATATAAAAAATACTTTTAGATATTAATCTTAGAAGAACTGTTTGGATGTTGCACTGGTTAACTTAATAAAAAAAAAATTCCCCTCGAACAAATAGACTTACAACATATCAAAGTAATATTTTCTTCCAAATTTAGTGTGAGATTATGCTGCTTTATCACAATATAGTTTAAGGCTTTTCACACATCTTCACTCGGGGAGACAATAGGGGTTTAGGGTGCTGTAAAATGGAAAAATCTATATATTACTTTAAGGGATATAAGTGGGTAAACATCACAGTGTAAACGCTGTGTTTATGCTTTTTGCTAAATTGAATAAAATAAAGGGAAAAAAATAGCCCATATAGTTATAAAACCCCCCTTGGAATGCTTCTCTTTGCTTGACTAACCGCTCATCCTTCACCCTCATCCTTTTGTCTCAGAAAACGCAGGCCGCTTAGTCACGCCTGCCAAAAAGCTGGAGGAAACAATTCGCCTGGCGGAGTTAGTCATAGAGGTCCTCCAGCAGAACCAGGAACACCATGCGGAGGTGAGTGAGAACCCTCTCCTCCTCCTCTCCTCAAAGCACTTCCCCCTCTTTACTCCTCACTCTTATCCCACTCGTCCCACTTCAGAGAGTTAGTGTCATAATAGTCAGCCATAAAATAAAAGCTTTTTGTGAGTGTAGCAAAAAAAAAAATCCTGCATGAATTTAATAGAGCGAAGCTTTAATTAGCATTGAACAGAATAAGACTAAAATAATCATAGCTTCAGTTTAGATGTATTGTAGATTAGTCATATTATAGTAGGTGATGAAAAAAAAGTTACAAAAATATATATACAGTATATATTTGCTTTTGAATATGCCAATTATAATGCTCTAGCTTTTTACGGTATCTTTTTTAAAAATATATAATTATTAATACCAAGTATCTTTTTATCCAAAGAAGTATTAAGTAAGAATAAATGATAGAGATTTTGCTTTGTTTAGACTGATTTAAAATTATTTAAATTAATGGTTCTCTAATTGTGATGCAGCCTAATTTGTGGATAAAAAATGTTTACAGACCTTTTATCAAGCTTTTTGTTTATCAAATTTTCTGCAAAAATGCATTTTTAGATTTGATCTCTTTATATTGCAGGTTTTCAGAAATGTTTGTTTTGTATTATTGCTGTTGTGGATTTAGGCTACTAATATCCTGTCAGGATTTTATTAAAAATAAATATATTTAATAAATGAGTACTTCCGAGAACAAACTTAAATTTGTGGGGTCATCTCGTCAGCTGATGGCTGCAGAAGGACAAATTGTTGCATTTGAGTTGCACATGCTTTGTCAAAGTTCATCATAAACACTGATTATTATGCCACAAAAAGTATACAATAAAGATGAGAATAATAGTGTGTCTTTACTAGAGGTAGTTTTAATCTGACTAGCAAAAATATTCGAAATTAAAAATTACAGTATTTCTCAATGCAATTTCTAAGTATGCGACAAATATTACTGCTTTAAAACATCGAATAAGCTTTATTATTGTTCAACTTTTTCTTCTAAAATATTCTGCTAGAGAACAACATGACTATGTGTAGCTGTGTAGATCTGCAGGTGATCCAGTATGGTCTTAGAATATGCAGATAAAGCAGATTTATTGTATCTCTCTGAATATGCTTGACAGGCGGCAGTCACAAGTTCTGGAGATCAATCGGTACAGTATTTATATTTCTTTCTCCTCTTCAGTCCCCATCACAACCCCCTTTGTATGGCATGAGCCACTATGGCAAGAGGCACGTTTCAGGCAGAGATTGAACTCATAGCTGCTGTAGCTCTGGGTGGGTTTTAAGGCAAAGATATGAGAGCAAGCTTGTATAAAAATCTAAAAACTAGAAGCACATTAGCTTTTACAACATGATTGTGATCATTAAGCATGCTCATCAGGCCATAAAGAGGTTTCCTTTTTCTCCAAGCATGCCAAACCAGAAAATTTCCCAAAGTATGCTCCATATGAACCTTTGAAGTTTGATCCACCGTGAACATTTGTTCCCTCTCCATCTGACAATTGATTTCACAGTCCGCACTTGTTCAAGCATTTCTTTTCCAGCTTCTCCTCCTCCATCCCTTTCTGCTATCTGTTCTTAACATATAAAACCTTTTCAAACAAATGACTCAAAGCACATTATTGTTCTGAACATCTTCCTGTGTCTTTACTGTATAATGATTGGTGACTGTCCGAGCAGGGAAAAGAGGTATGTAGCCAAGCTCCCCCATAATGCTCTGTGCATGTCAAAGCAGATGATTCCACGTATCGTACCCCCTCAGCATCTGTACACCCCCCTCTGGACTGGTCCTTTAACACTGTTTGACTGATACAGGATTGCAATTTTTGTGCCTGAACTCTCAGTATGACACAGACTTCTCAGAGTCCTGTTTGCGTCTCTCAACCACTATCAAAGGCTGGAAGCTAAACTTACCTTTCAGCTTTTTCCTCTCCCTAACCTGACAAAAATTTGACCATCCTCTGATTCAACTTTCACAAGAGTATTTTTCCTTGACTGTGGTGGAGAAAGGCTTGTTTGCTGCCTTTTTTATTTCTAACAATAGAGCTTTCATGCTTTTTTATTCTAGGAATGGGCAGGTAAGTTGGTGGGTAAGTGGGTCTGTCTGCCATTGTTATTCCAGGTGGTAATTTTACATTTACAGTGAGACGTTAAAAGTAAAGCATGCAGAACAATTTGAAAGGATTAAGCTTCTGAATTTGGCAACATGTTATCCTGAATGATAAGCAAATAAACCAAGACTGCCAGCTAAGCAACTACTGTCAAAGGGTGAGGAGATTCTGACCATGCCAGAAAATTGCCATCTGAATCTCAAAGACTTTACTTAACTAATTGGAAAAGCAATTCTTCAAGTGGGGACATGCTGTGGGCTGCAGTCTTTGGTGTGCCTATATATAAAGATGTGCATGAGTCACATTCACATCTAGTGGGTTGTGAGATTGTTGCTGATGTGAATGGTGGACCCCCTCATTTTCTTAGCTTCGGAGAAAAGCATGCAGGGAGATCCACGTTTGCATGAGAAAAGCATTTTTGCCTTTGATACATAGAAGCCATCCTGAAGATAAGGTACATACAGTCCTTTGCACAGGTAGTCATACCTGTTGAACATCGTGACATTTTGTCACATTAAAACCACAAACTTCAACTTATTTTACTGTCACTCTGAAAAAGTTGGACATGATTGTGAAGTGGAGGGGAAAGGATACCTGGTTCTCTAATGTTTTTACTATTAATCTTAAAGAGCATCCATTTGCATTCAGTGCCATTTTACTATGATACAACAACAAAAAATCCAGAGTAACAAATTGTATTCAGAAGTTACCTCAATACTGAGTAAATACTGGCTCGATGCGATTCTCAGGGATAAACTTGTATACACCAGGATCAGATTATAAAACTGTATCTCAAACTTTTAACATTAAGCCATGGTCATCTGCAGATGTTTACAGGCTGGACAAGAGTAGCAAGAGTGGTAATGCTGGTAAGACTAAAATCATCTGTTCATGTGCAACATTCTATCAACAGTTAAGCTAATTTGTATAGCACTTAAGCAACAAGGCCATTGAAAGTACTTTATATTATAAAAACACCAAAATACAAAGTTATAAAAAAACATAAGGTTGTGTTTTTGCTTGAGGTTGCAGAATAACATACAACCTCCAGCTGTTTACAAATCTTGTTTTGATTAAGTGGCAAGAAGAAAGTCACTCTTGACAGAAAGGCGTATGAGGTCCCCTTACAAATTTAGCTTCAAGTTAAGTGTTACAATGCCCCAGATAAAGTCCAGACCTAACTCCGGGTAAAGAATATGTAATAAATAAGCTTGAAAATATGTTTTTCAAGCACGTTTATCCAGGCTTGAACAATAACTCTTTGTTGAGCTGCATGAAATTGAGCTATTTTGCAAAGGAGAATTAGGAAAAATGTGACTGTCAAGACCCTAAAAGATTTACAGGCTTTATCCTGCGCCACCCAAACCTCTTCAAAGCTTTATATAAAGAAAATGTTACACAACATGTGTCTCTTTCCTTCCACTAACCGGTTTTGTATAACTCTGTGAATGGTGATTTTGAAAAATCTTGGTAAGTGTGAAATATAATATGACAAAATGTGTTCAACTGGTGTTTATATTTTTGCAAAGCACTGTTCATGCAACACAACTTTGCAAATCTGTCAAATATTTTTGCATCAATAAATTCCTACCAGATACATTGGAATTACTCATGCAACATGTAATGACAAGCATTCTCAATTTACCACACATAAACCAACATGAGGGTTCAATGAGCAAGGTCAAGTTTTTTAAGTTCATCTTCAAAAATCAAACAATATTTGAGGAAGTTTAAACAGCTTAGCAAGACATGCAGTTAGATGTAAAACAAATTACACCAACTTGGCTGCATACTGTTATTAGCACCTTTTAAACCACTTATGTTGAAAGATTGCTTTTCTTCTCAACATTGTTTGCTGTATTTAACTTTATATTGTTAACCTTTCAGTTAGTATTAGTATTTTAGTCAATACTGACCATACCTGCTGGTAACATTGTGAATAACACATAAACTACTTTTTGCTGAAATGATTCTAGTTGCTTATTTGCTAATACCAGAACATTGGAGTGAAAATAAGACGATCATAACTGAAAATGTTTGCTGTTGATAGAAACACAGCTAAGTGAGGGTCTTTGCTGATATTGAGATAAAAGTTGTGCTATATTTCTATGTTTGATTAAGTACAAAAATATCTACACATTTCCAAGCCTCAAACCAAAGCATTTTGGGTCTAATTCAGAAATAAAACAATAGTGCTGGTCAGTGTACACCAAGTGGCACCTGTTTAGTTATTTGTGAGAGAACAAGTGGCCACTTATAATTGCCTGTTTAGTTAAAATTTTTCTCTAACTTTTACTAGATGACTCAACAGAAACATGATTTGAAGGGCTTCCAGATTTCAGCATGTTCCTTTAAGCTTAACAAAAGTTCAATAAAAGCTGGAGAAGTTAGCTGAACTGACAGTGAACAACCATGTTATGCTGAGCAAACCAGCTGCTGGATTTAATTTTATATTTGAAGAAGAGAGATGAAAGAAGTGCCAGGTCTAAGCAAGAAAGCTCAAGGAAGTCCCAAAAATGTCAAGTTTAATCAGAAGATACACATGTATTTTAACACACCTCTGGTGTTTTCACTTGAGAACCTTTGTTCCTCCTCCTTTAGCTCGTTCAGAGGCTGTACTCACCATGTTTCTCATCCTTCTGCTGTGTCTCTAGGCATTTGCATGGTGGACAGACCTTATGGTGGAGCACGCTGAAAACTTCCTGGCCCTCTATGGCGTCGACATGGATGCTGCCTTGGAGATCCAGTCACCTGAGAGCTGGGACAGCTTTCCTCTTTTCCAACTCCTCAATGATTTCCTGCGGACAGACTGTGAGCTCCAGACCTTTGCTCATTTATCTTTAGACACTTCTATCTAAATTTAAGCTCCTAATACTCTTATGTTGCATCTTATTTCCCCCGTCTTAGATTATCTGTGTAATGGAAAGTTCCACAAACACCTCCAGGATCTGTATGCTCCTCTGGTGGTTAGATATGTGGATCTGATGGAGTCCTCCATTGCACAGTCTATCCACAAGGGCTTTGAGAGGGAGTCCTGGGAGCCTGTTAAGTAAGGAGCCTCTGTCTTTATTGCAAGGCTGTAGGATGCTTGCACATGCAACGCTTTTATATTGAGACAACAGAATGACCGTGTGGAGGCTGAAAAATCTCAAAGAGCAGCTATAACGTTCCCTCTGACTTCCTTTAGGTTCACTGTTAAAGAATGAGCCAAGAGTGGGCTGAAAAACCTATTTTTTTCTTTGAAAGAAATAGGTTATTTATTTTTGGAAGTAGTCTTTGATTAATGCATGTGCCATTAGTCGTTTTTCTTTCAAGCACATTGGGATCAGAACAACATGTAATATTTCTGTTTTGTCTTTAAACTAATCTTCATAATATGTGCTTTTTCAGTCTGTTTTGTTTCTGTTATAATTTCTTTGCTGTGGCTTAAACATATTAAATGTTGCATTTTATCGCTTTAAGCAAAAATATTATTAAATAAGATATTTTCACTTTTCTTTTTGTTTCCTTACTTTTACTTGCTTTTACGACATCACATGTTTGTGTCCAGCTCTCTTGACTCATGGGTATTTCCGTATATTGTCTCTTTGATATTAGTTTATGCGTTCTACTGTATGTTTCTTCCTTCTCCTATTTTCAGATTTTACTTTTATGATGAGTGTTACATGGCTTTTTTAAAGCTCCCACACCACTGTTATGGATTATTTTTTTTGTTTCTTTTTGTCTGTCTTTTCTGCAGGAGTTTAACAAGTAATCTGCCCAATGTGAATCTACCAAATGTGAACCTCCAAATTCCCAAAGTACCAAATCTGCCAGTGCCAGTAGCAGGACTATCAGTTAACCTTCCACAAATGCCTAGCTTTTCAACCCCGTCATGGATGGCTGCTATATATGACTCCGAGTGTGTATTCAACTAGTTCACTCTAGTTTTGTAGAGCAAGCAGAGAGCAACTTGGTATGAAGATGACTTTTTTTCCCCCCTCTCGATTATATTTCAATATGCATCAAACACAAAATTAAAAATTAAATCTGTTTTTCTGGATGTCAGTTCTTTTTGATAAAATTCATGTTCATGCCAAGGTACCTCTGAGTTAGAGTAGATGGGATTCTGCTTCCTGAAATGAGAGGTCGTAAGGCTCTCATTTGTCTCAACATGCATGCTGCTGAGCTGAGGTGTGGAGATGAAGACGAAAACAAAAAGAAACATGGACGTGCAGCACTGTCCACAATTACCACACTTAGTTAAGATTAATTAGGCCTTAAAAGAAATTGGTCTTTTATTGCAGTTGCATATGCTGAATTTGAGCTCATTTACTTGGTGGGGGCAAAGTGTTTCTATGAGTTGCATTTTTTTACATTAAGTGTTATATACCATAGTTATTAATAATGACACTGCACAACTGCTTTGTGCCAAAAAGAAGGTGCTTACTCTTCACTGATGATATTTTATGAAGCCGGAGAATGCTGAAATGCATTTGACCATTCCTCAATAGATGAAAAGATTCCCTCCCTTAGTGTCTTCACTCAGCTCATTCCAAAGTTTTTTTTTTGCATATATCTGGTGAAGCTATTCTGCGTTGATTTGCACGTGTTACAAATAATTATCTTGTTGAAAGCCCCAGGGATGAGTCATTTTCACTACACTGGCAGAGGAAACAATATATTTTTTAAATGTCCTGGTGCTTTCCAGCATCCCTTATTTTCCACTGTTGCCAGAAAGTTCACACTCACTTAATGTAAGCACATACTTCATGTGTAACCCTAGCATAAAATTTTATTTTTTACGTTTGTGGTGAAAGAACAAAAACTCATTTTTTCCTTCCTGACATTTTACTGCCATCAAGCCACACGTCTTTCTTACAGTTTTCTTTGCGTAGTGGACAGATGAACAGTTAGGATTGTTTGTTACTTTTATAAGTACTTTTAAAATATCTATTTTGTTAAGCAAAACAAAATAACTGTTCCTTTGTGGGGGATTTTTTTTTTTTACCTCACTGAGTAAATAGACCCAAATCAAAGGTTGGATTTTTCTACATTTATCAGCTGCAACAAAGGATTATTTTTTTAAGGTTTTGTTTCTTTATAGATCTTTAGCAATATGTCTATATCTGGAGGATGCTGTAAATTCAGGATTTACAATGCGTGCAGAAACAAAGATACCAAAGACAATAAGTCTAAATCTCTGCTCTATAAATAACATTTCTCCTCTAACGTGACATCCCCCCCAAAGACTGCTACAACATGGCTCATGGGCTGCTATGTAAAAATTAAACAAGTCCACAATTTATGAAACTAAAAGGTGTATTTAATTAAAAAAAAAGTACTATCCACAGCAGCCAGTTAAGACAGGTTGTAGCAAAAACTGGGGCTCATCTGGGATGCAGAGGAGCATAACAGCAATGCTCAGCAACATGGCCATAGGTCCATCTCTGACCTTTACCATCTGCTAGTGGTCTGATTGGGATGAAGCGACAGAGTTATCGATTGGAGATGATATAGCAGAGAGGCTCTGAGCCAAGAGTTCAAACCTCTTCTTTTTATCACATCTCCCTCTCGCCTCAAAACGTTTCCTGATTCCCAATCAGTTCTGCTCCAGAACAGGAAGGTCTGCATGGTTTGTTTCAGGGGCATCAATAGTCCAGGGTAATGGATGTTGAGAGAGGGCCTCTGATAACTACAACTTCAGTTTTTCTTTTTTTCTGAACATTTTCTTGCCCTCTCTCACATCTACATTTCCCTTCCTCTATGTCTTACAGTGTTAACAGCGGCTGTATCTGCAGTGATTTTACCTGCATGTTACCTCTTCATATATCAATCAATAATCATGCACTACAGTGTGGTCATTGATTTGTTGCCGTGAACCCTACCCACACCTTTTCACCCATACACTGACTGTCCAAACACATCTGAGCCAGCAGAAGGTGACGTAGACATCTGGATGGAGCAGTCGGTGTATGGTGAGAGTAAAATCTTTGGATGTACAGGAACAACATCCTCCTCTGCACCTGCCACAACAAATCCCCTTCCGCTTGTCAGTTTTAGAGCCGCTTGCTGCAGCAGCACGTCCTTTACCTTCTGACCGATGTGTGTTTGGCTTGATGGCAGTAACGGCTCCGGGACGTCAGAGGATCTCTTTTGGAAGCTGGATGCCCTTCAGACTTTCATCAGAGACCTGCACTGGCCGGAGGATGAGTTTGCCAAACACCTCGAGAACCGCATCAGGCTCATGTCGAGCAACATGATAGAGAACTGCGTCAAGAGGTAAGAAGACTTGCAATGCTTTATAAAAATATGCTATTTCATTTAACAGCAAAAGTGTGAGTTTTATTGGGATTTAATGGGATGGGACAATAAAAAGACGTTAACAACTATGAAGTGAAACCAAAAGTTATGCATGATTTCTGGACAATTTTTAGCATTTCTGTTTGATCTCCCTTTGCAAAGATTGTGTAACATCAACTTTTGCTGTTCGTCTGATACTATCTTTGCACTTTCTTTGCAAACTAATGATGATTTTTCCTCATCTTAGATAATCCATGAGACATCCTGCTTTGATTGAGGAACAATTTGATTGAACTTTGGTTAAAAAAACAGCCAAAGTCAAACAAGTTGCATAAAATCTAAATACAATACTTAAAATAGAAGTTTGTGGTTGTAATGTAACAGAATGGAAAAGGGCAAAAGGGATTTAAACATGTTTGCAAGGCACTGAGTTATACACATCAGCATATTAATTAATTACATTGTTTTTGCTTGCATTTCAGGACCAGGATGGCATTTGAGTCCAAGCTGACAAAGAGTAGTAAGTCCACAGACTTCCGTATTTCTCCATCTTTATGCACCATGTTCAATGTGATGGTGGATGCCAAGGACCAATCAGCCAAACTATGTGCCATGGAGATGGGCCAAGAGGTAAAACCTTCTACTGATATATTCATGAGATGTTGAAGAGTCCACTTTTATTAACTTTTTAAAAATTATTTGTATTTTATTTTATGTAGAAGCAATTACACACCCAGATAGATGAATTGATTGAGGAGAGTGTGAAGGACATGATCCAACTTCTGGTTGCAAAGGTGCAGAATTCATTTATTACTTTTTCTATATAGAAAAAGTAAGAAAGTTGAAAAAAAATTATTTGAAATCTTCTCTTTTTGTTTGTCAGTTTGTTGCTATTCTAGAGGGAGTGTTGGCCAAAATTTCCAGATATGACGAAGGAACTCTTTTTTCTTCTTTCCTCTCTTTCACGGTGAGATGAGGCTCTATCTGCAACACTTCAAACTGTTTTACTCCTCACAAAGAATAACATTGAAAACATAGATGCCTGATTTTATTTTGCAAGATAAAAACACGACATATTACATGCAAGAAGTTATGTCCAACATCTAGTCAATAAACTATTTCATGCTCTGAAGTGTAAAGCACAACCAAAATTATTAGTTTTTTTTAAGTGTTGTTTTTAAACTGGATACATCAAACATAATGTGGAAAATCAAGTAGCAAACCACATCAGGAAATTATTTCACAAGTAATGAACCCACTATAGAAGTAAATTAAAAGCTGTTCAGTGTTCAGCTGAATTTAGATGGGTTTATTTGGGGTGTTTTTTTCTGTGGTTTTGGGAACTGATGGTCTGATGGCAAGAGAGAAAGCAGAGAAACCATAACACAAAGCTAAGAAAAACTAAAAGTCTAAGAAAGACTTGGGGAAGCAAAACTACTTGGGACAAATTTGTGTGAGAAAATGCACAAAGTGACAAACTCTGTGTAGGAAGGTGACATATCTAACCAGAAACAGAGTGTCTAAAGAATTTTTGATAGGGGAAAATTTTTTACAAACAAATTATACACAAACCTAATTTTAGCAGTAGCCCTGGCAGGAATTTCAATCAAGAATAAAGACAAACACTGCACCAATAGTAATTTCTTCAGGAAATATTAAAAAAGTCACACAGCTCTTCCTTCCAGTTTTGTCAATTGACTGTCATCAATTGTTAATTGTAAATGAGACCAAGTGCTTAAAATAAGATTTGTTGCCCTTTGTAGATATTTGTAGAATCTCTGTTATTTGTTGTTAGAGAACAGAAAGTTTGTTAAAACTATGTTCGTAGTTCTCAAACTAGTGCAACACAAATGATAATGTAGGCATTCTCAAGTAGTATCTGACATATTTTGTTCTTATTTCAGGTGAAAGCTGCCTCAAAATATGTGGATGTACCTGTAAGTTCAGCAGCATCACCGTTTTATGTTTATAAGCTGTTATGTTGTTGTGTTGTTGCTGCCTCTCTGAAAACCGTCCAGTGGCACCCGTTGTGTTCCAGTGTGGAGTCGTCTGCTGAGTCATGACAGTGTTGTGCCTCTGTTTTCACAGAAACCTGGGATGGACGTGGCAGATGGCTACGTGACCTTTATGCGCCACTCTCAGGACATGCTCCGTGAAAAGGTCAATGAGGAGGTGTATATAGAAAGGTTATTTGATGTAAGTAAGATGCCGTCTCCTCCTCTCAGTAAAGGGAGGGACCTACCAAAATGTGGCAAAACAACAGGGCAGAGAGGGATAAGTCCCATTTTGAGACCAGGAAGTGTCCTTCAGCCTGGTGGAAGAGGCTTTTCTGATCCTCTCTGTCGCTCTTCTCTACTTCTCTCTCTTTTTCTGTCTCTTTTCTCTGTAAATCACAGCTGCCCTCTGCATTCTGATGTGCATTGCCACAGTGCTTTTGGGCCTTTGTGTATTTAAAAAAAAAACTTTACTTACAAAGAGTCCATAAAAGCATCGTCTAAAAAAGGATTATCTGAAGCAGTGCTCTCTGTGGAAAAAAAACATTAAAAAAACAGAAGTCTCTTTCGTGCTCTAATGCCAGAACACCAACTAATAGATACGATTTTCTTTCACTCCAACACTCCCAGGTTTCAAACATTATGGCACGAATTATTTTAGGTGACACTGCAGGGTGTCTCACATAATGGTGGCCAATTCAGAGGCTAACATATCTGACAGCCTTTATCTGTCAGAGCAATGGTTCCCAACCCGAGGCTCCAAATACATTATAGAAATGGTCATTAAAGCAGGAAATACAAGAGAAAGGAATGCAGGGTACTAGTGAGTCCCAGTCTGATGCTTTATAGAAATCAGTGCCATGTCTAAAAACGTAGTAGCTTTAAAGTGCAGTAAAATTTCTAAATGTTGTCAGTTTTATATTTATTATATTTATGCTGTAATTCTAGAGCACCTGGCTTACTCTACCATAACATTTCTAATCCTGTCATCTCCATTTATATAACAGTGACAACATTTTTACTTAATAGAAGTTTCTTTCTTAATCTTCTGCTGTTCAGACAATGCACCACTTAAAACAATAGCTCATAGGTTCTTGATTTGTTTCCAAACATAAAAATGAAAGCTAACGTGCAGTGGCTCAGTTCTAAATTCATTTCACTCGGGTTGAAATAAAAAGATATTTACTTGGTCTTTGCCTGCTTTTTTTTAAAATCTGTTTATTGGTTTATATTTTCTTAGTTCACATAAGTTCTTGTAATTCCAGAAGTTGCTCTTAATCAGATAATTTAATGTGTCTGTCATCAAAAAACAAAATAAACATAAGGAATTCATAGCGTAAGGTCATCCATTGAGACTACATTTGTAGTTCTTATCAAACTTAAAGAGTTCTTTCATAAAATCTTAAAAAGACATTCCAATAAAATCTTGTTTTTTGAAAACACGTCAGCAAACAAAATTGCCATCAATTAAAGACGACATAGGTGGTGTTATACTGATGTGCTTGATCCGTTTTTTAAGACAACTCATGAATAATTTGGCTTGAAACATATTTCAGTGCAGTCCCTGTTAATGGTTTGTGAAAAAAACATAAGGAAAATGTTCAGCTTGATGAATTTAGCATTTTTCCCCGAATGTTGTGTTATGAAACATTGGTAGCTATCGCATGACCCTGGGAGGCGAGAAGATGCATCAGTTTACACAGTCTCTATTTCACTCCAATTAAATGAACACTAGTAGTTTGTTTTTTTTAAGGAAAACACAGATTCATTAAAATGTACATCTTCTACAGCACAGGTATATAAACTGTGTACACATAAATACGGGTTTTAAAATTTTAGCTACACAAAATGTAGCTGTTAGTTGTGCATAATAACACTGCTTGTGTTAATGATATAAAATGAAAGATTATACACCAACATCAGGTTTTGAGGTTAATCCAGGGGGAAACATAGATAGATTTAAAAATGTCTTTATTGGCATCCTGATCCACTTTATTATGTGGACAGAGACAGTGTGAAATATTACGTACCCTTCACGCTTACTCCAACTGTAACTGAAAACCAAAACAAACAATGAAGACAATGAACCAATGAATAAAAGCATCTTATGCAACACAGAAAGTAAGATACACACTCTTGATGAACTCCTGTTTGTCTCAAAATATTTGATTTGACATTTGATACAGCCTTCCCCTGAATAAACACAATTTAAAGTGCAATAAAATAGTTTCCAGAGTTCCCTGTTTCACATTAGTCAGCTCACTCTGAGCTGAAAGCCCTCCTCTATGTTTAGCAGCTGGCCTCTCACCTACTCACTGCCTGCAGGTTCCAAATGAATAAATTATGTGTCCACAGAAAAACACACCTGTTGCTCCAAAGAGAAAATATTTCTATATGCAAGACCATATAGCACGATTATGTAAATGTTTATTTAAGAGCCAGTTGAACTTGATCTGCTGAAAGAATGTTCCAGATTTTAAATTCTGAAATATATGTCCATCCATGCCCATAGATATGTTTATTAATAGGTACAATTAAGTTTCAGAAAATGTGTTTAAATATTTACGTGTGTGGTTAATCCAGTCAGCCCTCCAGGAGCTGCTGTCTTGTGTTTTGGCCATTCATCAGGATACCAGGGCCAGTAAGGAGATGTCAGTCGGTTCTACATTTTTAACTCTTTTTCTCTAAAACTGTAAAAATATTTTTTAGCATTTCCAGTTTAGTGTGAATTTTATTGTAACATTATTTGGTATTTTTAAGATTTCATAGTGCAGAATATCAAAAGAAAGGCTGAGTACAGGTCAAGGCAGTTTTCATAAACAGTTTAGACCGCTATTTATTTATGTTTGTTTTTCATAAACTTTTTGCTATGATTTCTTTAAAGTTTTTTGTGGCTGCCCTTTCCCTGATTTACAATCCAAGCACCTGAATGTGGCAGCATGTCATGCTTAAAAGAATAAGACAATCTGACAAATGGAGAACAAAAAGAAAATATGTCAGGCATAAATGCTAAAGCAGATGAAAAGTATCTGAAGGGCATGACTTAAAAAAAAAAAAAAAGATATAAATCTCCAGCGAAGATATTCTTCATTCCACAGACATTTGTCAAGATTTCAGCAAATATGGCATTTAAGAACGACCTTGTTGGTGTTAAAATACTCCATTATGTCTGTCAGACTTGTTTACTTCATATATTCAACTAAAGAAATAGGAATAAAGTGTGCTTTTGTGACAGGCTGCTGCTAGTCTAAAGATCCAATTTAAACTTGACTGTTTGTGAGGTTTTCTGTGGACAAAATGTTGGTTCTTCTTTCAATGCCTGAATGATTCACAGGTCAGAGTTGAGTGCCTTAATAACATAAATAAATAAAAGGGTCAGGTGCTGAGCTAAACACGAAAAAACAGAGAGCTATTCAAGACAAACTGGAAGATTTTCGGAAAGCCAGAAGAAGTATTGATCTGAAACACTTTATAAGATTACATGAAAGTCTGGCTCCCTGGGAAAATATAAAGAGATTACTTTTTTCTTTTGTTTTGAACAAATTGCCCCACTGGACCCAGCTGTGCTTTAAAATTAAACTAAGGCCATTTGAAATGGAGCCCACACTCAGATTAAAGATTATAAAACAGAACAGACTTGTACTAGATACAGTGACTTGTAAAAGTTTTTATGCCTCTTAAATTATTTCACAATTTGTCACACTATGGCCTCAAAGCTTCATGTTTTTATAATGGTGATTTATTACGCACAGCTACGTAAAGCTGTACGTAGCTGGGAGAATCTGTTGGCAGGCCAAATGCTGGTCATCCACTCCACAACTTTGGCCTTTATGGATAAGCAGCAAGAAGAACGACAAAGAACATTGCAAGAGCTTTCTTCTGCATAGCAGCCAAGAAGTTCTTTTACTTTCATCTAACTGGATAAAAAACATACCCATCGCATGATAATGTCACTGGCATGCAATACATTGTGATGGTACGTCACAATAAACCCTAATAAAATAAATCAAACTTTGCTGTTGTTATGTTACAAAATGTGGAGAAGGTTCAATGGAAACTCGCCAAATGCCGAATGAGTTGGGAACCAGTGTCTAGCAGAGAGAGCACTGTCTTAACAAACATAATCCTGACAGGATACATTGGCAGAAATGTGTCCTCCATGTGTGATTTTGGTTGACACATACTGCTGTGACGTGTGTGCTTCATGTCATTCAGTGACTGTTTGTACAGAGCGGCGTCTGCTCAGGTGTGTGACAGCTCTGTGGGTAGACACTTTTCTCTGTGAGGAAGTGGAGTGGACGTTTAATGTCTGACAGACGCTCAGAAGGCCCCCTTTGGTTTTCTATTTCTGTGTTGGCTAAAGAAGAAGGAGTCCTGTGCCAGACAAACTTGATTGTTTTTTTTGTCTGTTTTTTTTTGTTGTCCTGGCACAAGGCATAAAGCTGTTGTGAAGTGGGTCTGCTTTTCGTCTTTGAGGTCCCCACGGGGTTACCATGTCTCTCTGTGTTTCATCACTGTTTTCTTTAAATGTGGCATTTTACCCTTTGTGTCCTCTGTGTGGCCCCAGAGTGCTCTGAATTCCCACCGAGCACCGTCATGTTGAGTCAAAAGATTTCTCTAAGCTGTGAACATGTCAGTTATGGCAAATTTAAACTGCATGTTAACTAAGCTTTTGTGTTTTTTGCTCCTCTTTTGAATTAGATGCATGCCTCTCGATTCATCTGCATGCACAGGAAAGTCATTCCTTGTTGCTGCAAAGGCTCTACTTTATCTGTCTTTCTTTCACTAATTTATTTCAATCCTTTTTAATCTCCTCTTTTCTGATTAACACCATCCTGCTGCCTCCTTCTGTAAAGGAAAAAAAAAGTGGCACTTATCTCTAGTGTTGCGTTGCGTTGTTTTATCACATTATGTTGGTTGGCATGATTTTTAGAGTCAAATAATCTTCCTGTGTACATCTTCTAGCATGACCCTCCTCCTCAGAGCTCTGCCTCATTTGCACATAGAGCAGCCTTCCTTAGCACGTATTCTGCGAGGTCTGCATGCACTGCACGCTCAACTCGACTGTGAAGTGGACAGGCATCTGCACCTGATCTAAACAAAACCCTCAGCTGAACAAAAACATGCAACCTGACAATTTGTTAACTCCACACACTTCTAATTTGGGCCTTTCCGCTCCTGCCATTCCTGCCTACTCACAGGTTTAAAGTTGATTTTTTCTAAAAGGTATGATTTACTGTTTCTATCAGAGATGTGTGCTGTTCTCTGGGAAGCAATGAGCTGAAGCAAACCGCAGAAAAAAAAAAAAAGCTCCAAGAAAACAGCACCCTGCTCCCCTCTGCCTGCTAACCATTTACTCACTCTCATCCTATTTTCTTTCGCTAATGAACTCCTATCGCGAGTATAATTTCATTTTCCCCCGCAGTTGTTTCGTAGCTGCTGTGTCGAGCGTTTCCGACGCAGCTCAGCATTTCCACTTGAATAAATTATAAATAAAGGCTAAGTAATTGCCTTCAGTAATAGATGGGCCATGCAGATTTTTTTTTTTTTTTTTTTTGCAAAATATTGATTTCATCATTTTCTAGGAGTTCAAAAGGTAATTGCCTGTTAAAACACATAATTCTTTCAGCACTTTATGTCTTCCTTTTGTTTTGCTAGCTCCCTCCTGCAGGTGCAGAATCAGTGAGCACCTTTAAGAAGCTCTTTCTGAGTCAATTGTGAGGATTTCTTTGGGAAATAATAACTAGAACAACCAGTTTTATGTGCAGTATTGGCTGATAGACATGTTTTTTTGTAAGTTGTCTCCAGTTAACCTAGAACATTCTTTACAGTTGTTGACGACCCTGGAAAAGATGTGAAAATCAGTTTTTAAACTTATATTGCAGTATTTTTATCTTCTTTTACTGTATCTGAGTAATCTTATATTAAGAAACATAATTCTTTCAAAATATCAGATTATGTATACACTATGAACATGTTTCACGGACGTTTTTTTTCATCAGTGACATTTCACAAGGTGGTACCATAAAGCAGAGATTTATTTTTCGCAAATTGACTAGATTGACCAGCAGCCTGCACCTGCTGTTAAGCTTCCTGTTTCTCTGCAAGATTAAAGAAAAATAAATGCTAAGGAAAAAGGTTGATTTTATGTCTGGGGAAGCATTTTCATCATGATTTGGATCACTGCATTGTTAATTACTCGATAATTACCTGCTTTCAGCTTTTCTTTTGGAGTCCACCAGAACTGTTTTTAAATTCTCCTGGTATTTCAAAAAGCTCATGACGCCCTGGTAAACAGGCCCACAGCATCACAGATCCGCATCCATGCTTAACAATGAGCATTGGAATCACGTAAACATTTTCATCTTTTGGATCCAATCTGACCCACCAGGGCTAATTGTCCTGGTGAGCTCAATACCTTTTATCTAACTCCAAATGGTTTTGTTTGTAATGGTCAGACAAAGAGAGTTGTTTCTTGGCATGCTTACCAATCCAGTAGATAGTATGGAAATAGTGTTTGGATACTTGGATAGTATGGAGGTTGTGTAAATTTCAAGATGCCACTTTTTGCTGCAGTTTCAACATACCAGAACATGAACCGGTACTGTTTTAGTGATTGTCTGTTCCACTGGAAAAGAGGCTTTTTATTTATTTATTTATTTTAAAACCTTAAGGTATCCATAATACAAACGAAGGGACCCCACGGACAGGAAGCAAGAAGGCTTATTGTGGAGGTGTCCTCTAAAAATCTAAACTAACTTTCTGCTTTTCCGTCCAAAAGATTTTAGTGCTTTAACAGTGAGATTTGAAGATGTCTTTAACCTCCTTTACGTTCCTGCTTACTGTGTGCTATGGAAAGATACATGTGGTTTTTTGTCCAGCCTTGTTTGCCACATTCCCTGTTTATAGATGTTTTAATTATTGGTCTAACGGTAGAAAAGGGCACATTTGGATGACATTTTTGTCATTATTTCCTGACCCATGGTGAGCAACACACACCTGTCTTACTTAAATAAAATGTTCTCCTGTCTTTCCCAATTTGAAACTTAGCTTGATTGCATAATAATCTGCAACATGTCAATGTAATTGAATAGTGTGTAAAAATTATTAATGAATCAGTTCAAACTCTAAGTGAAGACCAAATTACTGACAATTATTCAGTTGCATTTACTATACAGGAATTATTAGGGAGGCTAATAAGTGCTACCAATTTTATAAAAATTACAGTGGATTTTCTAAGGGAATTACTGCACTCAAATTAAATGTTTAAAGTGTTATCATTATGAAATCATCATACTGCAATTAAAGATGAATTCATTTTAAGGTTCTCTATTCATATCCTTACCAGGGACGTCAATAAGTGTAGGTGGTATTGTGACTGGATAATTTTCCAATGTTTTAATTTTGTACATTTCATTGGTATTAGCTAAAATCTTCAGTTAAATAATTTCCAGTAGCTGCTCAATCGGACTTTTAAGATTTAATGAAAGAATCACTTTGACATTTTAAAAATGCACATATTTCTGAGCCGGATTATATGTACTCTCCTCGACTTCTGTCTTATATACAAGGCTGGATCCAGGACACACTGGCTTAGTTTAGCATACATACATAAACAAGAAAATGGCCAATCTGTCTCCACCCAGCAGTAACCAAATCCTCCAACTGGGCCGTAAGCTCTTATTGTGTAATCACTGCTGCGCTGAACTATTTCGGAGTAACAATCTGGAGCTTCTTCCTTGGAGACTGTATGGAGTGGATCAAAGAAACTGCAAGCTTCTGGAAGGATTTTGTTACTTTTTGGGCAGAGTTGGGCTCAAGCTAAGCCACCTAAAAGCACCAGGGATCAGAGCTTCAGCATCTTCTAATTCATCAAAATGAACCAAACATGCTGTTTCTTGAAATACAGCTAATCCTGCGCTGCAAGTTTACAACAAAGATGGAGTAGGTTCAGCAGTTTCCTTGAGAAATTTCTGTCATGTCGCTACAAAGTGAGCAGTTTTCGCATCTACCACTCAGTGTGCTGATGCACTGAATTTTAACCCTATTCATCTAATAATAATTTCTTTGCTACTCAAACATTGCAGCAGTGATAGTGAATAAGTACAAGTCATACATATAAACAGATTTTATGATTTGTCCATTTTGAAAGCAAATGGAGACAGATGTTGATCTGAGACTTAGAATCAGCAGGCGATATCTCAACTGCACTATTCTTTGGCACTATGCCTGAAAATGTGGTTACCTACACTAAAATTAATATTTAATGCAATATGTTACTTTTCTTGGATAGAAATCTTTTCAGGCATTTTGAAATATAATTTCATTGGAATCAATCTGGATTATTTGATCAGAACAGAAACATAACATGGAAATGAGTTGTAGTTGTCATAAGGTACCTAAACTCTGTTCTGGAACTAGCTGAACTCTGATTAGCCGTTAGCTCAATTCTCCAGGCAGAACCTTGTGATGTTTCTCCAAACTCAGATGGGAGTTGCTGCTGCAGACTCTGATGTTATTGAATAACATCAATAACATCTATCTTGTTTAGCAATTAGGTAAAAATTTGATGATCCACAGAAATTGCTGATCTTCTGTGAGAAATAACACTTACCCACTACTACAAAGTTGGTTCAACATAACTCTCAATTTTTTGAAGAGATATGACAAAACTAACGCGAACAATGCAATCAAATGAAAATTCTCTGTCACTGCTTCACCAGGCACTTGTCACCGCAGAAGCTGAACTGCAGCAGATATTTTGGGATATTTTGAAAAGATTCTGTCACATAAACTTCGCAGCTCTCGCATGTCATTTGCATCGCACATGTGGGATCTTTGCCACATCATTTACAAGACTGCCCCTGACTAAAAATAAGACGAGAGAAATGCACAGTCTCTGCTGGTGAATATTAATTTACCTCATCATGCTGGATGCTTGAAAGTGGAATTAAAACTGATAACTTTATTTGTTGTGGGTATTCATTCTAAGACAGCCAGTTAATCTTTTAAGTAAGAAAAGAAAAGAATGACTCAGTGATGTCACAGCAAGAGGAACATTTTGACAGAGGAATATGATGAATGGTGCTTACCCAAATACACCACTCATAACGGGAACACGTGAAAAGTGACTCTTGTATTAATTCCGGCTGCTTTAAATCTTCTTTGCTCACAGGCAATAGATGAAAAATGGCTTTTTGGGTAATTATGTCCTATTTAGAAAAGATGTTAATTAATGTGCATAATCTCTACAAAATAAATTAACTTCAATTCCAACAAAGGTAAAACCAAAACAGTCCAAAAAGCAAATGCATTGTTTCTTAGTTATTTTTATTGCCATCCCTACTTATATTACATTTAAATTGCCTTGATACAGAGTAGCTTACTTACCATAGAAACAAAGCCATCTAAGAGGTGAACCAATGGTGGATACTGAAGATTCTGACTTTATCTGGATAAACTACTAATTCTGCTTTGAAGCCAAGCTCGCTGATATCATCTCAGAACAAAGCAACAGATTATGAAACCTTTTTTCTCAACCTACTGAAGATGACAACAAAAGAGACACAGCAGCTAACTTGAACCTCTTGAGTTTCTTTACATTTTTTCTAAGATACCATTTGTCCCATTTTTGTTATTTACTTTAGTTTTGGAATGTGTTGTTTTTTTTTTTTAGTTTTCTGTGGTTTCTTCTTGTAATGATAATGTTGCATCTAATTGTGGCTAATTTGTAATCAGTTTCCTTCATTCATATTGCACCAATTCACAACAATTTTTTTTCTAAAGTTGGGCTGGAGGACATTAGAAATCTTGCAATGCAAATTATATTAGTAAATTCGCCCATGTCAATGTCAGGTGTGGAAATAAGCCTATTTTCTTCTTTCCTCTCTTTCTAATCTGTGCTTCCATCACTCTTCAGCATTTTATTCAATGTCCATGTGTCCAGTTTAGTTGGCTAAGTTGTCCTTATGACCTTTATGTAACATAAAATTATTTAACAGTTGGAATATCCTACACACAACAATTATTACACTTCAAACAATCTTTTGTGGCATGAATATTGCACTGATGATATTTGCAATATGTCGTCCAACCTTGATATTAAGGAACTTTAAACATATATAAAACTATGTAGTGAAACTGAGCTCATTGTTAAATGTGCAGAACGTTGGCTAAGTAAGCCTGGTTACAGTCAGGGAGGACTGAAGAAAGAAAGAAAAACACAAACAGCGTGAGAAAGGAGTATTGTCTCTGATGAAGAGTAATTATGGCTTATTGTAGTAACAGCTTTATTCAGTGGCTTCCTTCAGGAAAGTCACAGCTGAGCACAGAAACACTACAGTAGGTGAGCCTTCTGTGCAAAGAAGCACAAAGCCATGATATCCATGTGAAATCAGCAATAATATCAAATAATGTGCATAAAGAGGAGAACATAGTAAAATGTGGAATGTGCACAGTATGTCTACCTGTCCTCAGAGACAACTCAGAATAAACTCTAACAATAATCTTTATCAAAAGTGAACATGAGAGTCACTTGTTAAATATATTGTGCAAATTCACCTCAAACTGCATCCAGTCCTCTTGCAGCCAAGGTGGTCTTAAAGCCTGTTGATTCATATTCTACATGTATCAAGAATCAGACTGGAAACTCTGTAAGTACGTGAATCAGAAAAACCACAGTTATCACCAATCAGGCATAATAAATATGCAAATTTACATACATTGTAAATTTGCTAAAATTACAATGTATGTAGAAATTTGTTATATTTTCAAATTAACAATCTTTACTCAAGTCAGCTTTAGCTTAAAAGCAAAAATATAGCTTTTCAAGTAATTGTAAATCAATTCAAATAGTAAAGGTTTAAGTCTTATATTTTTGGTAATAGATTAAGAGTGAGTATATATTTCTTGTAAGAGTCCTTTCTTTTGCCTTTTTCACTATTGACAGTCTAAAGTTTTATTAAAGCACATAAAACAAATTGGTGGCCTGCAGAAGTATTCATACCCCTTGATTGTTTCAGACTCTGTCACATTACAACAATATACTTCAATGTATTTTATTAGGATTTTAAGTATCTTGGAATAATTTTATTCTTTGAAGAAAAGCATCCCTACATCATGATTTTGCCTCCATCAGGAACCTCATGGTTCTGCCAGAGCCATAAGGGAAGCCCAGTAAAAATCTGGTAATTCTGGTCAGAGGAAACCAATCTTAAACATTTATGACTACATGTGCACAACCTTATGAATGCACTATCCCCATGGTGTAACATAGTGGAGGCAGCATCATGCTCTAGGGATGCTCCTCTTCAACAGGGATAGGGAAGCTGTTCAAAGTTGATAAAAGATGGATTGTGCTAAAGGTGTTCGCAGATGCTAAACACTTGGCACAATTGCAAAGAAAAATCACCAATAATTGTCTAGTGCAAATTTGTTAGAAACACACCCCAACGCCTTGGGCTGTAATTGCAACTGATGTTGGTTCTACAAAGTATTGACTTGTGGGAGGTGAATGCAAATGCAAACAACACTTTCTATATATTAACTTAGCTAAACAATTTTGAAATTATACTTTATTTTCTACTTCACAATTGTCTGCTTGTTATTGGCATATTTATCAAGTCGAGACAAAATACATTGAAGTTTGTGCTTATAATATGGCACACTGTAGAAAAATGTGAACTAATAAAAATGTGTGCACTTGAACATTAACCTTGTAATAATGTGCACTGTATGTGTATAGTTGTAGATGTTTCCATGTGTCTTAAAGGTTAGTTCTACGTCATCCTGGTGTCTTGAGCATGTGTGTGGGTGTGTGTTTTGCTGGAGAGTGTTGTGTTTATGTGTTTCAGCAATGGTACACTGCCACTATGAACCTGTTGGGGACCTGGCTCACCGAACGCATGGATCAGCAGCTCCACGTCTACCAGCTCAAGATCCTCATCAGGATCACAAAGGTGAGACCAAAAACACCTAGTGGGGGTTGGTGAAATGCCTGGAAATCAGCGGCGCTCCGAGCTGACGAATCTCTTTTCGCCCCGCAGAAAAAGTACAGAGACTTCCGTCTACAGGGCGTCTTGGACTCCACCCTGAACAGCAAGATGTACGAAACGGTGCGCAACAGGCTGACCGTGGAGGAAGCCACTGCTTCAGTGAGGGAAGGAGGCATGCAGGGCATCTCGATGAAGGACAGCGACGAGGAGGATGAAGAGGACTAGAGGCTGCGCACCGACCCCCCCGCCCCCAGCCCGTCTGTCTGTCCAAAATCACCCGTCTCTCCCGTCCACCTCCCTCCCTTTCACACTTTTGACTTTAGCCTGGTTACTGATGCATGTACCAACTCAGATAGCCACTCTAGGACCTCAGCTCGACTTGCCTCTGAAGGAAATATTAAATATAAAGATAGAAATTATACAGAAAAAATGTCTAAAGAAAAATGTTAAAAATAAACATGATTGGCAGTTTAGCTGTGTCATAATAAAGATAGCACCTATCTTTGGTCTTCATTCATTTCTAAATTCATTTCTATGTGTTAACTAAGCAATATGGAGAATCATTTGTTTGACGATGTTGAGTGAGATTAATCGGTGTGTCCCTGTCCAATGCAAACCTATATGGCGCTTCTTTGTCGTATTCTACATTCATTAATGGTACGTTGTCGTGATGATGAGTGTGTGGACCCTTTTCTTTGTCTTGTCCGTTTTTAAGTGAATGCCAACTGCTTTGAACTGAAAATACGAATAAAAAAATAAAACTGTATTTGTTGACGGCTGATCCAGATGAGGTGTCGTCCGCTCACTGTTGCTACCACCGACAGTAAGTCCAGACCTGCATTTCCTATCATGTGTCGACGCTACGTGGTCCCGCCTCGATTACTAAATTAGACGTGGAATCTTGAATTTCGAGTGGGTGTTCAGGAGATGCAATATGCCCATAGATCCATTTTGATAACTTGGAAGATTCTATTTTTATTTCAACACTAAAAAAAGGCCTAGAAACAAGTTCTATTTTAATTGAGTTGCACTTTTACAGACAAAAAAAAGAGCAAAAAGAATTTTTTTTATTGAAAAAAAAAAAAGTTGGTCTGTCTTTGTTCTGTAATTGTGTAGAATGAGATGTCTGGCATTTGTTTGGGTCTCACTGTTGTTTTGTATATATTATATAAATATATATAAATATAAAAATGCTGTACATTGCATTCTGAGCCATCGCTGCATGCCTGTGGGTTCCTACCCTCCCCCTAAATGCTTTCTGTTTTCTGTGTGAACTAGCTGGTGGATTCATTCTTGCTTTTTTGCCTTATGAAAGCCAACAGTTGTAATATGCAAGAGCTGTGGCCTCTAAATAAAAATTACTGTACATGTGCATCTTCTGTCCTGTTTAACAGCTTTTCCAAACAACTTCAGACTGAACCAGTTATACAGTTGTACGTCACTACATTAGAATAGCTTGACAGAAAATTGAATCTTCTAAAGTAATTTATTTGAAAAAGTGAAACTCATTTGTGGGGAGTCCAGACTGCAGCCAGGGAACATTTGTGGCCTCAGGAATGATTCTGTCACCACACATTTATCAACAGTTGGACAAGTTTTGCCAGCCATTAAGAGAGATGGACACATTTTTTTAGATTAAGATTGCTACTGATAAAATTATTATGCTTAATTTAATAATAATAAATTAAAAAAAATATTTTAATTACATAACAGGCTTGGTTGCATAAGTCTGCCAAAATTACAGCTAGCATTTTTACTGTGATCCATCCCCCACTTCTATTGGTGAACATGGACTAAAGTTTGCTCCATCACATTACATATTTGGTGAAGTAAAAAAAAATCACAAAATAAATGTTTTTGTTAAAAAAAAGAAAAGATAAAGAAAGAAATGTTTTGTCTTGCCAGTGTTTTCACTTTGGTGATGCTGGCCAACATGCCTCGTGCTCCACTCTAAATCCAAACTCCCGAATGTGTTTGCTTCACATTCATATCAGGACTGTTATTCATTTACCTGTTACTTGGGCACCTTTTTCTTCTTTACAGTGTTTTTTAAATAGACATATCAGCTTACATAAATTCTGCAAATCATGCTAAAGGTTGGGGCTGCTTTTCATGAGTAAAAGTGCAACAAGGCATGGAAGTGATTAGCATTTATGTCTGCTGAGGTACTGAGAATGTACATGTTGCTTTAATAGCAGCTGTCAAGTTTGTGCCTGTAAGCTTCTTTTGAAAGAATTGGTCAGTTTAGGTTAGGGAGACCAAAGTAATTAACAAGGTGTGTGTGTGTATATATATATATATATATATATATATATATATATATATATATATATATATATATATATATATATATATAATGTTATGGAATGTATGCAGGTCTCTACTGTAGCCTTGAAGCACAGGGAAGCATGAAATAATTTTGCTAGAAACCTCATTTTCTGAAACACTGCTTCCTTCCACTAAACTTTTTATTGATACGTTTGGATACTGCACTTTAAGTAGCTACCTTTTTCATCAATTATCTTTTTCTGGTAATTGATTGTCTGCTGAAAAACTGCCACAATGATGCAGACCAGGTATGAGCAACCTAGACAACCGTAAGAGGCATTCTTCCCTCTGGTCCAGGTAAATACAATTTGTATGGAGCCACAAAAAAAGCATCACTTAAAAAAAAAAAAACACTTTAGATGGCTAAAGATGGATTTTTTTTTTTCAATTATCTGTTGATTTTAAAACATTGCTCAGTCATTTAGCATTTTCTGCCAACGTTATTCTGAGCTACAGTGGAGGGTCAAAGAGCCAGTCCAATCCAAACGGAGCTTCACATCGTGAACTCCTGGTGTTGATCACAGCAGGTCCAGAAGCCAAATTTCTGTAATTGTACATAGATAATTAATTCCTATGAGTTTCACTTTTTGAACTGGATTATTTAAAAAAAAAGACTTATTAGTGGTTTTCTGATTTACATAATGCAGCGTTAGATTGATTGTGACTTTTTCTTTTTGAAAATATATTCAGCACAAATCAGCATAGAGATCTAGATTTCTGATAGACATTGTGAAGTCCAGAACCTTCATCACACACAAACTCAGCGTATCTGTTTAAACTGTTATGTATCTAAGTTTTGGTCTATTTTTTTTGGCACTTTTCAGCTTCACTTTGCAAGATGATACGCATGATAAGTTAGAAGAACTGTGCTTGTAAAACAACACATGAAACACTTGAACTGTGCTGCACTGTGAAAAAAAAAATGCATTGACCCGTTATTACACCACTGTTACATGGCATTTTCTATAATTTATTTTTACACATAAGCGATCCCAGTTCTCTGTCAGCAGGGGGCGATAAGAGATACAGGATTTGTCTTTGACTTTAAGTCAAAGCATCAATCTTTGATGCAGCACAACCGACACCACACTTTAATCATTTCTTGATACCAGAGTAATAAAGTAGGATCCTGAAATACAAACATGACATGATGGAAGAGAACATTTATAATTTCTAAATAGATTAAACCACTGACCAAGCCAAAACGAGCCAATTCCGTCTCCCTGGACCACAAAGTAAATGTCAGGAAGATCCTGTCAAAATCCTGTAGGGATTTCTTTGCAGACATTAAGAGAATACATTTCTGGAAGAAATGAAAGGTAATGAAATTTGTTCCAAAAGTAGGTTGGAACATGAGGGTTTCACTGGCATTTTGAAAGTGAAGTATTGTTATTATTTTTCTTTAGATATTTCATAAATAAATAATAACAATAATAAAAAAAAACCCACACAAATAAACCAGAGACTCAAGTTCAGGGTTGAAAAGGGATTATAATTATAGCCACAAAATAACGCAGAGACGGAATTTCGGCCTGGATAAAATACAATTTTACAGTTTGAATTTGTAACCTTGTTTACTAGAGTGAGGAAAGCATCACAAAAGTAAAATTTCTCCGGAAGGCAAGTTCCTGAGGCTCGAACAGAAACATGCTTAAACTCTGGTTAAAATTCACACCTCTGACACTGGAAAATCTGTACGGAACAATTTGATTTCAAACGCTCGTCGATTAAATAGATTTTAGGACAAAACCACTTAACATGTCGCAAACTGGAACCACATCTTTGGTTACAAATAAAGCATCAACCCACCAAGAAGGAAAGTACAGTGTCTATAGAAAAGTTTTCACTTCTCTTGGATTATTACTTTTTTTTTTCGTGTTTTATTTATTCACAGAGTTCTTTTTTTTTTGTTAGTTTTTCTTTTATGAGACACTGATCAGCAGACGCTTATGTCAAGGTGAAAATAAATTCTACAAATTATGGATAAGTTCAACAATGTCAAATAATTTCTTTATGTGATTAAATTTGGATGCATAACCAAAAATTTATATCTGATGACCGCAAAAAAAAAGAAAAAAAAAACTATCTAAATGTGCCACTACATAAGCAAGGTGGACCCAAAGTTCAATGGGGCCACAGGCAAAAATTAATTTAGTAATTCTTAATTTAACCTACCATCTTGCATGGTTTTGTAGTAGAGTGCTGTAAAAAGCATTCTCTCCTTACAAATTTCTTCTATTTGAACATTTCAGATCGTCAAATACATTTTAATACTGGAGAAGAGGTTCCAGACTAAAGTGAAAAAACAGCTTTCAAGTAACAATTTATTTTAAGGGAAAAAGATATCCTTAAAAATCACTTAAATAGAACCTATTTAGTGACAAGTAGGTTCAATGATTTTACAAAGCAATGCATCATGCACCAATGTAACGATACTCAGAAACAGAAGAGAAACAAAGTCATAAATCTCTGTCTTTCTGGAAAGAGTTACAAACTACCTTTCTAACCATGTAGAACTCCAGTGAACTCCAGAGAGTGTTTCTACCAAAATTAATCCTCAACATCAACATCTCAACCAGAAAATTACAGAAGAAACTTTAACATCTAACGCATGGCAGATGGTTAAAATCCGTGTTCATGGTTCAACAATAAATAGCAGTCTGAACAAAAATAACATTTTGGAGAAGTCCAATTCAGTGGACCTAAATTAACTTGAGATGCTGTGCCATGACAGTAAGCAGGTAGGTAGTTTGTTCATGCTTCTTAAAATTCTAAAACACATATGAAATAAATGGAGTATGAAAAAAAAAAATCTCAAAGGATAAAAAAAGGAGTGATTTCCAGTTAACACAACCATTTGATGGTAGTTTTTGCCACCAAGAATGTCTCAACCACTTATGCCAATTTTTTCTTCATGATGATTTGGATGCAAGGCATGATAATAATTAATTGAAAACTACATTTTGTATTTACTAAGTCTACCATTGTCTGTTGATCTAAAACATTTGAAAGTGTGAGAGAAAAAACAATATTTTTTCTGTCCTATTTATAAACGTACCAGTATTGTTCCTTTAAAATCTAAATCATTTGAAGGTTCCATTTATTCAGTTTAAGCAATCTACTATTTTAAAAAAGAACATACCAGATTTAAAACTTATCTCATTCTTGTCAACACCAAACAACAAGAAAATAATGTTTGAGATTTATTAATTGTGAGAAATAAAATGTTCTTGGGGGTTGGAGAACGTATGCAGCAGGTTATTTTGCTTATGCCTCAGATTGGCTCTGAATTTAAACCTAATTAACATATTAAAATATATGTAAAAAATACAGAATTTCATGGCAACATTTTTGCTAAAATAAATGGACCAGTTAGAGACTGGGATGACTTCCAAGGCACTGAATTAAATCTTCACAGGAGGATCAAGTGAAGATGCTCATCTTCAGTAAACTGAAATAAAACCATCAAGTATTGCTGCAGTTGAATTTCTGCAGGAATGTCCTAAAAATAACACAATATGGAAAAGTCTGTGACTCATAGCAGCTTGGCAGGAAAAACAATCAGAGGTATCAACAAGCCCAAAAATGCTTTGATCAATTGAAACTGATATGGAAAGTTTTTGCTAAAACCCAACAAAATAAATTTGTTTTCACCTTGATTTTAAAATGACTCCGCTTGTTGATCAGTGCCGGGAACAGATTCGAATTACATTGCGACAAAACGCTTCAAAATAAAACATGAAAAACTTTGTGCAGAGTGAATCTTTTTTGTTTTTTTTTGTTTTTGTGTTTTCTCGTAGGCATTGCATTGTGTCGGTACAGATACGCGTGTTAACCGCTGAGCTGTGACTTGCTGAGGTTAGAGAAGCAACAACAAAAGTTTTGAAAAATGATATCAGGCTGGAGATTTGCAGGCCATACATGACAAGCTACAGAACCTCCTTCAGGAATATGGATCTAGTAGTACAGAAATAAACATAACAGGGCTATTAAAGATAATATATATATGTATATATATATTACAAAACAATACAACAATATAAATCCCTGTAAAAAGCAATAAATGTTCACATTAGATGTTGCCACATGTTTTAACAAAAAAAAAAAAAAAAAAAAAAAAAGCCATAAGTACATTTTACAGGACAGCAGTGTGATTTTGGGACATTAATGTAGAAGCAGCTGAAAGTCTGTTCACATGATAAAAAGAGGGGTGGAGCCAGAAAACTGTAACCAAAAAAATACATGCTGGGCTATGAAACAGTGTGATGAAGTGGTTTAAGACTTTACTTTAGGTGGATCGCCTCAACTCATCCTGGTCTTCATGCTTCAGGTTTTGTCTCGATGCGGTCCGAAATCCCCCCCACCCCCCACCCCGAGGTTTGTTCCACTCGCTGGGTGTAGGCAGTAACACTGATAGTTTAGTGCAAAGTGGACAGAGCTGCTTTTTCCTCATGTCAACTTAAACAGGTGCAAACGCTCAGCAGGAGAACATTAAAGACAAGAAATAAAGGACCGAAAAAAAAAAAGAAAAAACATAAATATCAAAAAACCTTTTTTATCAATATAAAAAGTAATAAGGTTATTCGTTTAATCAATAGTCTGGCAAAAAGGCCTCAGAAAAGTTCTTGGATTGGTGTTTTTATTTATTTTTTTTTGTTTTGTTTTTTTTTTTACAAATTAAGTGCCTGCAGGAATGTCCTCAGACGAGCGACTCCATGCTCTCCGCAGGGTCCGACTCGTCTGCAATCACCACAACTCCATTAGTGTCCGTGTGAGTGGGACTCAAGCTGCACTCTCTGTTGCTGACCAGGCTCAGCATGGCTTTGTAAAGGTACTGGTACTGCTCCTGTGCAAACAAACAGAAATATTAAAAAGTTAACAAGGCACAGTCCCTGTTCAGAACATTCAACGTGTCCAGGTTTGATTTAAACTGGACTTTTACTCTGAAAAGCATCTTTCTTCTAAGTAACACTCTGACCGTGAAGACCCAGAGGTCAGGCCCCCAATCAGTCGCCACAGTCTACAGTAACCTCAATTTTTGCTCTCTTAGTCCTGTGATCTCCAGGGTGAGAAGCCTCACTTCTTGATTGATTCTCATGTTGAGGATCAGCAGAGGGTCTTTCTGAGACCTTTGGACTGGTCTCCTGCTCCGATCACCAGGTGGTCTGCACAAACAAGACTAATCGAACTTCTTTTGCTCTGCTGGCAAACAACGTCTGTTTTAGAATAACCCACAGTAGTTGCAGCCGCACACGTAAGACATTAGCAGAAATCATAAGCAGCACAAACAAAGCACAAAGTAGTGCATGATTGTCAAGTAAATGCAAAATAAATTTCATTTAAAAAAAATAAATGAAAAAAAAAAAAAAACTGTGTGGCTCTATATCGTGTTCTTCATTTTGTAGATGGAGCTTTAGCTGTAATTACTGTGGCAGGTGTTTTGGGTATCTTCTGCATCCAGAAACAGACAATTTCCACATTCTTTTTCTGCAGAACAGTTCAAACAGAGTGGATGAAGAGCGTCTATAAATACCAGTTTTCAAGTAATGCCAGAGATTCCTAATTGAATTTAGGTTGGGACAGTGACTGGGCCATTCTAACACATGAATATGCTTTGATCTAAACCATCCCCGCTGTGGCTCTGACTCGATGTTTGGAGTCGGTGTCCTCTTTTGTAGACCAAGAGATGTTCTTTATGAATTTCTTGCCCTGCATTTGTCATCTTTTTTCATGTTCACTAAAGAGAAACATCCCACCGTATGATGCTGCCACGGTAGTGTTTCAAAGTGATGGGTCGCATGGTTCCACATGTGTGCAGAGTCCGCCTCCTGACCAGTGGGAACTTCAAGCTGAACTTCACCCTGATCGCGACTGCTTTTGTCTTGAAACTCTTTTTTCATTTTTTATAAAGGTTATGTTGAGTTGAGAATGAGTTTCTCACACCTGAACTGTGAACCTCTGCAGAAGGTTTCCATCTGAACAATCCTCATTTCGTTTTCAAAACATGGATTTAACAGTGACCTGTGAGATGCTGAGAATCTTGGGATATTGTTTTAAAAACATAATTTGGTTTAAACCTCTCCTCATCTTTTTCAGCTACCTTCCTCAGTTTTCTTGATGCTGTTTGTTCACCAACAAACCTCTGAGTCCTTCACAGAACAGCTGTTTATGTGAGATTAGATCACATCCAGGTGGACAATTTAATCAGCAAACATCCGGCCACTGTTGGAATAACTTGATGCTATCTCCATTTATTACAGTAATAAGGGCTGAATACATATGTCACACTTTTATTTTTGAAAAATACAAAATCAACACATCATTTTCCTCCCACTTGCCTTTCTAACTGGTCTATCACTGATAATTTCAGCACAGAACAAAGTAAGAAAAGACGGTCGTTTTTAACCCCCACAAGATGTTGAAGCTAAAAGAAATTAGCTTTAATATTCATGTGTGTAGAAACCAGTGGCCAATTTACAAATGCTTTACTATGGGGTTACTGTGACCCAGAAAAATAAAATACATATGTTAAACATAGCTTGGCAATAGTTATGTTATAGCTTGTAAAATGCAGCACCTGCTAATATTGGTCACAGTGAGCCTTTAAGCGTTTATCAGACCATATGAAATGGTGATTTGGCCACTTGAGGGCAGCAGAACAGGCATGAACAAGTCCAACAGCTTCAAGAACAAATGTGTCCAGAAACGATCTCTCCACACGGTGAGTAAGAAATGAAACAGAAAGTTTCTGTTTGTCAAACTTACTATATCAGTGAAGACCCCCGGCCTCATGAGATTGATCATCTTGGCCACCTGATAGATGTCAACGACGCCCTCGCTTTCCAGCTGCTGGGACAGCGTGGTGAGGGCGCAGAGCATGCCCGCTGACACGGCTCCACACCTAGAAGGAGACGTTCACTGTGAGATCGCAACAGCTGTCAAGTGTTCTTCAACAAGGTTACGCCAGGTGTTCCTCGCTTTAAACAGGATGTTGGATTGTAAATTTTATTTCAAGGCTCTGCCCCTTTTTCAATCCCGCACAAATGAGCGAAGGATGCTGTGTTATTTACTGTCACGACTTCTGAAAATAATTTAATGAGCTGCAGACAGACCGAGAGATACGTCCCATTAATGGCAGATGAGATGCTGCAGACACTGGTGCATGTAGGAGGGACATCAGCTGGGAATCTACAAGAGTTTTTGGCTTTTTTTTTTCTTCATTATGGGGCATTAAAATGATAAGTGCTGATGTACACTTAAGGACTTTTAAACCCAGAGGAACGAAAAGCACTCAAAATTTACTGCATTGCCTTTAATCTTAATCCTACTTGTGCTAAACCCCCAGAAATTAAAAGAAGATAATTTGCTTCCCTCTAGTCCAAGATACCAACAGGTAAGATCAATATCTTTCTTAAAATTAAGCAGATTCTTCATTTCCCTGGACAAAACATTTCCCCTACAAAACTTCTCTTGTTTCTAAACTTTGGGAGGGAAGGTAACATACTCATCATGCACAATGGTGGGGCCATCTCGAGTCCTGGCTTCCTCCTTGATGACATTGATGAGTTCGAAGGTGCTGCTGAGAGGGGCATCTGGGTTTGGCCATTTTGGGCACTGAAAGTGTCTCACCTCCAGAACATAATCATCCTGATGAGAACAGCACATGACGTTTCTCACATTTCCTTCATGTCCAACAGAAATATTTTATCAGACACATTATTTATTTATTTTTTTAAATAAATGCAACGCTGTACTACAAATGTACGGCAGCTATTTCTTCTTCAGTCAGATTTTAACATGGAACCTGCAAAAGGACAATGGATGTTTACATATAACATTTATATATTCAAAAGGGTCAGAATACTTTTTTTATGAATGGAAAATTGGATGAATAAAATTCCACTTTTCCAGAGATTTCCAGACTACTAACCTTGACTTTATGATTTTAATTAAAGCTTCCACTCACAGCGACTGAACAACTCCTCATTAACAATTATCAGGTACCTGCGTGGCCTCCAAGATGAAGTCGTGGATGATGATTTGCTCCTCATTGGAGAGGCACAGTCTGTCCTTACTGATGAGAGTTACGGTGAAAGCGATGCAGTTCATGGCCTCTTCTCGGCTCGGCCAGTAAACAAATTCATCCTCGGCCTGAGGGGAGAGCGGTGACGCGCGCATTATTTAAATCCTCCGCTAATTATTCATCAGCATTCCTTCTCCGCACAAACACTTAAATGATTCTATTTTTCATGGCCGCTCACTCACCAGCCCCTGGTTGTCAGGCAGCATGACGATAATCTGAGCATTGTGGTCCCAAATCATCCTCCAGAAGTCTGTGGTGGTGTGGGGCAAAGGATGCTGGGTAATAATGAACTCATTACTTCTGTAGTAGCCCTGAGTAGACAGAGGTGGAACAGTTAGCCTTTTGCTCAACCCATCATTTTCTCAGCAGAAGCTTAATGGCTCAGGATACAGAAAAGCAACTCATTAATTGTCAACACTGTACCATTATGTAGGATGCATTAATGTAATCTGTTCCTTTCATGCCAGGAAGGGTGGTGAGTCCAACCCTTGCTCTTTCCGCTGTTGAGGCACAGAGAGGAAAAAAAAAAAAAAACAAAACAAAAAAAAACAAGCTTTAAATCCCAACCCAAGCGTCTTTTATATCACGCCCGCTGATAATGCACACACTCATTATCAGTCCTTGCTGTTGCCATAGCAACAAGTACCTCCTTTTTCTCCTGACAGGGTGCTGAGAATGCACAGAAAGATTAACTTATAGGATTATGCAAATGGATTCTAAATTTGGAGCAGGAATTGTCTTAATAATTCACAGGCTGATAAAGGAAATAAATGTGCATTACGGAGTGACGTGATTGGTTATTTGCTCAACCTACGGGTCCAGAGCGAGGAGGCTGCGGTAAATACTCACAGGGAACAACTGAGGAGTTGCGGTTCTTCTCCTTGTTGCAGTCTTTGTGAGCGCTGAAGCACTCGACGAACCGTGTGTTGCACTGACTCAGCAGCTGGGAGAAAAAAAAAAAAGTTATTCAATATCAGATTTTGGCTCTGGAAGTCAAAGGAAGTCCAGCGTAAGCGCGAGGAATGACACACAACTCGAAATTAACAGCGCCACTTTTATTTTAATTACAAGTGTGGAAACTGAGATATAAGTGACTTTATGTGAGCAATTATTTTCTTGCGTCTCTTGATGTTGAAAGAGCCGCAGCTTGATGAAACATTCATCAAACTTTGCGTAACGCAACAGAGGTGACAGACATGATTTTATGAAGCTAACATCAAAGTCACTTTCAGTCTAGTAGCAGAAAAGCTGTCGAGCGTGTTGCTATTAAGTTTGTGATCAGCGGACCACCTCAGATCCGGCTGATGGTGAGACAGCTCAGGCTGCTTCCACTCACCCTGAATTGCTTCTCCAGCCGTGTGCGGCCAGTCGAGTTAGGCGTCAGGATGCCGTTGACGTAGCCGTGCAGCTTCCAGGCCGGCACCTCCGTCTCCCTGCTGAGGATGGCCTCCATCAGCGCATCGTGGATGAAAACATACTGCTCCTGAAAGGAAAGTAAGTTATTTAATAGAAGGTTGTTTTTCTATTAATTTTAGGTTTCTAAATTTTAGTTTCTACAGTACAGGTCAAAAGTAATACATACCTTGTTTGTTAGGTAACTTAATGTATCGTTATATATCTTATAACGCTATTTGGTTTTAACTTGCAATAACCACTCGTGGACAAACCAAAGATATGACAAATTACCACATGATTACTTCAGTGAACATTAAGGTAGCTGGTTGTTTTATGAGAACAGATGTGGGTTTCAGGTATTAAAATATAACAAGGTTTTAGAAACGTACAATTTCAGAACTGTGTAATTTGAAGTCGAATCTAGGGATGCCAGATAAACTGATTTTTTTCCCCCTTCTGTACTGACCGAAAAGTAATTTACTAAATTCTACAGAAATCCTCATGAAATCAGGGTTAATGTTAAGATGCAATTAAACTGAAGAACATCTTTTCTGGAGCCAGGGTAGTATTCTAGGATAACATTGTTTTCCTCTGTGGCAAATGTAGGTTGAAATCTATCCAGAAACAGGAATGCTAAGAAGTTAGAGCTTTTTTGATGAACTGTGAACTAAAGGTCGATTTTTGTCGTGCGTGAAGGAGGCTGAAGATGTATCGTCAGTTCAATATTTCCAGCCTTTTGCTTCATCCAGTTTATCCTCCTCTGCAAGTTATATTTTCGGTTTACTTTAAATTGCATGACCAGAGTTCAGTTTTTTTTTTGTTTTGCCAACAAGACATCTAAAACCAGCCACCCATGCTGGTTTTAGATAAATATTAGTGTTTTACAATCGAAAAAATCCACCAGCGAAAGCGTGAACTTTTGCTTTCAAGGGTCTCTGTAGATACAGAAACATTCTTACCAAAGCATTTTCAGGAGATTCTAACTAGTAAAGTTTGAACATATACTTTCTGTGTATGGCCTAAGATACCAACTAAAGAAACCACAATACCTCAGGATTGTTAACCATCAATTTTAGTTTGAATGGCTGCTGCGTAGTTACAACAAGAGAGATCTTGGAGGGTGTAACAATTCAATAGCTTTGGATTATTACAAACTGCCTCAACATCAGAAATGGTTTTAATGCAGTTTCAGAGTTTAGCAGCTATGAAAATCCAATAAATGATCTCATAAGATGGCAAATTGTAATCTAAATTTGGATCGGCAGAGTTCATTTTAAATCAACTCAACCTGCACATTTTCACTGAGTTTGGAGAGGTTTTTAACTGCTTTGAAAACAATGCGATGGTATTATTTCTGTATTAGTTTTATTTTACTGACTTTTTTCGCATTCTAAACTCCAGAGACGTGCATCCCCAGACCGCACAGCTAGTAGGATTGCATTCTGGGGACGCAATCTTTACCAAAGTTTTTGAATAAAACCTTAATGGCTGGACGAGCACAAAATATTGCCTTTTTAGAACCAATACAAATACTGAGGTCCAGGAAGCTATGTACACATCGACTAACTCCTAAACCCCCCCCGAAAACTTCAATAGAAATTAGATTGAAGCAGATGTAAATTGGTGAGTACACTGGCCTCAAAGTTTAGTTTTTCTCTGTCAGTTATTGGGCCTTTTTGCTCACAGCATCAAAAGCAAACACTGTACAAAACACTAAGAGCAAAAAGAAAGAAAAGTCATCGTTCAGCTACGGGATGTTATACAAAACACTTATTAAAGACTTAGTAAAGAATGTTATTAGTGGAAGTTAATGTTAAAGTTACTGGTTACTTGAACCTGTCATCCTCTCAGTGATATGCTGCAGCAACAGCAAAGAGATAATACACTTTTACAGCTTCATTAATAGCTGTTTAGATGGCCGCTTCATTGTCATTTATAAGGGGTAATTGTAAAGTTGGGATGATAAAATATTTAAAAGGCTTTATATGAACCACGAGTCAGTTGAGAAGGCTTTCTAGAAATGTTTGGAGAGGAAAATGAAACAATACGTGTTTTTCAGACTTTAATTTAAGATTTCCATCTCTACACATAGGAAAAAGTAGCAAAAGAACATTTCAGACCAATCAGACAATATGTAAATCCATATTGTGGATTTACAGTGTGCTGTTTTTTCTCTGCAGCCTGTTTTCCATTTGGCTCATGCTGTAAGAGTCCATGATTTGAGGAGTGCAGTGTTCAGCCTGAGAAGAGCCAGAGTGGGCCACCTCCGGTGTAATACAGTCATCGTTATTATGAAGAGTGTGTAAACGCTTGAACTCTGCAGTACACTGAAAATTGCAGTGAGCGTGACCTTTACCTGAGCTCTGAGTATCAAACTGAATAAACTTCATAACTGCTCTCCCATCTTAAATCACAGTTGACCTTTAAAGGGAGAAATCCGGTTTTCCAGACTTCCCAGACAAGTTCGGCCACCTTACCTCTGTCTGGACAAGGTAGTTGCGTTGTGTGCGTATATGTTTGAGAAAATCCAGGACACTGGCTGTGCTTTTGTCCTTGATTTGCTGCAGCATGCTGTCGATGACGATGTACGTTCCCGTGCGCCCAACCCCTGCACTGAAGAGCAGAGCGCAAAGTGGTGTGAGTGGATTTTCAGAGGGGAAGATTAAAAGCAAGTCATCATTAATGAGTCTGACTGCCCATCTGGATCACTCATTCAGCCCTGGAGCTCAGTGCTGAGGATATACCTGCAGTGAACCAGGACGGGACCCATGTCTGCAGTACGAGCCGCTGAGGAGCGGTTGATGAAAGTGAGGACAGGGAGGGTATACTCCGGTACTCCCATGTCAGGCCACTGAGTGTAGTGATACTGGATCACGATGCGTTCATTAAGCTTCCCTTTCTGGTTCCCCTTCTGACCCTGAAGTATGAAAACAAGCAAGTTAAGTAAGGGGAAAATGCAGTTCTGAAGCTTTACTCTGTAGCCATGGAGCAACAGAATCCATGGACTAGAGTATTCAGCCTGAATGGAGCCAGACTATTTGAATAATAATAATGTTTATTTTCATTATTAACATATTTAGCTAAATAGAAATAGTTTAATCTGCTTATTATGATAGTGCATTGTGATAGTAAAGTTCACGCAATCTGTCTCTACTAATAATGCCCTTAGAGTTGTACTTAATAATGAATGGATGCATGGATGAATAGACAAAAGTTTGAATGGATGGACAAACAGATGAATGCATCGGAGGACAATAGATGAACAAATTAATAGAACGATACATGGATGATTAGATGGAGGAATTTATTATCTCTGCAAAACTAAATGGTCAAAAAAAGGAACATAAATTAACTAAATTTGAACTTAAAGCAAAAGTTCAGGTTAAAAAAAAAAGAATCACTCTTGATGTATTGTGTCCAACCACTAGTCAAATTTTTATTCACAGTGTTTCCTCATCTTTTAAACGACTTGGAGGACAAAAACAGAACAAAGCACCTCCTTGGCAGAAGTAAGACAGGCAGAAATGTATAAATAGCACATCAACCAATAAGCCCACAAAAGCTTCAGAAATAATTAGATAAATCCTTCCCTTTGTATTTATCTCTGCACTCTGAGGCTGAGGGATAGATGAGCAGCGATAAATCATACATAAATGTAAAAGAGAGACGCAAAGCAGTCATCAGCTGAAAGAAAGCAGGAGAGGGCAGCTGGAGGGGTGCACAGAGAAATAAAAAGAATTTAAAAAGTTGCCTTTGAATATAAATTTTAATACATTTATAAGATAATAAAAAAAAAGGAATAAGTAAAAAAAGTAAATAAAAATGTAACAAAAAATTTAAAAATACAGGAATGAATAAAAAAGGCAGATAAGTGATTTAATAAATTCAATAGAATAGTAAAGATACTAAAAGTTAATTACAGCAATGATAGAGGAAATACTGCCATTTCTTGAGTTGAATAACCGATAATTTTGTATTGAGACATTTACGCATCTCTATCAGTCTTTTAAGGGAAAAAAAAAATGAACACTTAAATCTTTAGATACAGAAAGGTTACACGTTTTGTTCTGCACTGAGTTACCTTTTTAACTTTCGTATTCCTTATGAGAAACCGGCGCAGAGTATAGCAGGCATGCACTTTGGTGCTTTTCAGCGTCACCACGATGTTTCCGTACTGCTCGCTGCTCTCCGTTGGCCAGTACTGGTCGCATTTCCTCTGCAACACACGAGAGCCAAGCAGCAGTGTGAGCAGCGCATGTATGAGAACCAGGACGTCTCTGGCGTGGGAGTAAATGGGGTGACCTTACCCTCCCTTTTTCCACAAGGTTGGTTATCATGACAATGATTCCTGTGTTCTGCTCCCACACCATCCTCCAGAAGTCCTCGAACGTAGACTTGAGAGGACCCTGAGCAGCGATATAAGCCCTGGGACGGTTGTAGCCCTGAAATGGGATTATTTGCTGATAAGATGCAATCCTTATAATACATTATTCCCACGAACTAGAAGAAATATGTGGCCGATTTGATATCAGAAATACATGGCGGATACAATTTTGCAGCTTTGACACCTTGGTTGATATCCTAAATAAAACTGCCACATGGTGTTCAGCAGGGGGAATGATTCTTTCACAGCTCATGCTCTGATAACCAAGCTGAAACCAGCATTAATAAAAATGTTTTTAAAAAACATCTAAAGTAGCCATGAGTGAAATGAAAAAAAATAAATAAATCTAACTCACATCCACATAGTTGGCGTTGATGTAATCCGAATGTTTGGCATCTTTTCCTGCCAAAGCTCGCAATTTCACCCTGCTGTGGTCATCTGAAGAAAGTAAGAAGGAGGCATGGACATTTTTATTTCTTATTATGAAAAGGATGAAAACCTGGAATAAAAACATTATTGAATCCCACAGCGGCAGACGTTCTAATCAGATTTCACAGCCGACTCACAGGCTACAATGTTGATGTATCTGTTTTTGTGCTTGTTGTCAGGATGATTGGAATGTTCTGCAGTGATTTTTAAGTCGACTGTGGAGCGCTGGACCTCCTGGGGAGAAAAAAAAATAGACAGAAATGGATTTTATTAAGCAAGAAGAGAGGAGCTAATAGTATTAGCTTGCTAGGCTTCCAATAAACTGTAAAGACTGCCTGGTAAGAACAGGAATTGTTGGGATACTGTTCTTGTTCTTTTGAAAGAGGACATTATACCCTCAAACGCTTTGCATATATAAATGAGATTCCCGGAGTTCAGTGCCTTCATGGTCAAAGAAGCTTCAGCAGAGCAAGAGTTCCTTATTTTCCCCCCCACTACACCGTGGTGTGATCACCCACCCACAAAATACAGTCACTTCCAAACAGGGCTCCATCCTGGTGCATTTAGAAGCCATGCACACCAGCCTCACACCGCCTGACCCCAATTAGAGGGAATACTCTGGGGGCGAAGCTTTTGCCTTCTTTCTTAACCTAGTTACACAGAAAAAAATGTGTTCCCATCCAGAGAACCAGCAGAAAGAGCCTTCTCTAATTAACCTCCATCCCTCTGATCGCTCTCTCCCGCTCTCTCCATCTTTCTCCAGACCATCTGGTCAAATTTTGTGACTCCACATACAAACACAGGAATACAGTGATCTCTAGCTGTTGTTCACGTGCAACCTGGCTTGCAGAGCTTGAAAAATTCACAAACACAATCTGGACTCAGCAGTTTGTCAGACAAAATCCAATTGTCAGCTAACAAGAAAACCGAGTCCATTTGTGTGTACTTTAGTCTCACTTTCAAAGCAGCTGGGAAATGGAAGGATGGGTTAGAGAAGAAGGTGGCCATGGTAACTCTGGAGGAGCTGCTGAGGTGGGAAAAGGACAACTTATTTGTCTTGCTCTCTATAAATATTGCTTTCATGGCAGAGAGGCAAGAAGAAAGCCATTGTGAAAAAGTTACAGTGCAAATTACAGTGCAATCGTGGAAGAAAACCTTGACAATAAAATATCTGAGATGAGGGCAGAGGCTCAGTTTCCAGCTAGATGGTAGCCCTAAAACACAGCCAGACCAACAATAAAAGGGTTTAGATAAAAACATATTTATACGGCTCACAAAACGTTAGGTATAGTAGGCTTTCAGGTGAAATTTCAGGATGAACCTAAAATGCAGCACAACTTTTACAGGTGAATCTAATTTGACAGTCTCTAAACTTACGAATGTACATGTTCAACTATTCAATGTTTCACTACTTTTTGATGCTTAATGACAGAATTCACAACAAGTATCTGATCAATGAATCAACCACTACATTTCCTGGTTCAATAAGACCTCCTTCATCATGCTGCTCATGTTTTGATATCAAAACAAGATGAACCTAACAACTAATTAACAGTTGTTAGGTTAATTAGTTGTTAGGTTAAGGATTCAAGATGCAAGGATGCAAGATGAATCCTTGCATCTACCAATGCAAGGATTCAAACAGGACATTCTCAAGTTGCAATAGAAATATAGCAAGACTGGGAGAGTCACAGAATGGCACAGATGACCGTTTCACCGTCAGCGGAAGATTAATCCCACTCAACTCTTGACATATTTAATTGAAGTGAGAGACACCAAAATGTTGCAACAGCCCATTCCAAATCATTTACATCACTGAGGTCGCCGTGCTAGATGACCTGCAAGGGTACCCAATCACACCATTTGGCACAGGCATCTTCGCCTTGCATGGGCCACGGAGGAGCTATGCTGTTCTCTGAAAAAAATCTGAGCAGAGATGATGGCTGCCGATGATGTTTGAGACGTTAAGGAAACATTATGTAGCAGCCAGATAAAGATGAGGCTTTGGCGGTGGTTTTACAGTGTAAGTGTGAACTGGTGTGTTTTTTGTCAATACAGAATTTGTGATTGGTACAGTGACAATCCCAGACTACCTGACCAACAAATTATGTTCCCATGATCAACACAGAACTAATTTCATATTCATAGAGGCTGATACTGCAACCTGTCTTTATAGCCTTGACCATTTTCATTGTGGCATACCCACCAGTGTTGCTGTTTCAGCACATCGTTTGAGATGAGGAAATCGCCTTTGCATGCTTCCACTTAAATGCCCTACATTCATAGTATCATATTATTGTAGTGTGAACTTATCACTGTAGAATGACCTAATTGGAGTCAAGTCATAAATCTAACTATCAAGTTGTTGGAAACACTTCAAATATTATTGACAAAATATACATTCCATTCAATCTGTGAAGTCTTGCAAACAAAAGTGAGCAGGAATTTCAGACTTTATATATAAAAGGCCAGCAGAAACAAAACCCAAATCGCTTCTCCAGCTGTACTTGCAATGAAAATCTCAATAAGATACATTGATTTTTTTTAGGTTGTAATGTGACAAATTGTGAAAAATCTAGGAAGCCCAGTTTGGTATCTGTAAAGGCTCTATTTGCATCATCTGTAAATTCACTACTGTATGACATAAAGGTTAAAGTAAATAGCAACGGCAACATTGATGAACTGTGAAACTTTACCTCAAACTCCTCTGCAAAGCCTTGCATGTTGCTTTTGTAAAGCTCCATGACGTGTTTCACAAACTGCTTGACAGGAATGGCGTCCATATCATCTGCAGGAGAGATGTACAACAGATTTAGCCCATTACATGTCTACTACAATCAGGAACAGATTTTTAGAAAATAGGCATCAATCTTTTAATCTACTCACATATTGAAATTGATCAGCTATGTTAAACTACTCAGTAAGGGTTATTTTTTTAATGAGGAACTATCATTTCATTTGGCAGAATAACCCCACAAACACCTATGTCCGGTTTTAGGAGCATCTGTTTCATCTGAGCCAAATCAGCTCCAAATCACACATGAGGGATCTGTGATGAGTCCAGTCGGCGTTGCACTGAACGTCGCGGGGGGACTCAGCTGTCATGGCTGCTGAGTCGAGCCAACGTCTTAACTAACACACCCTCCCAGCTGAGGCCTGTGGGGCCCTCACGTGCTTCAGTGGTCACAGCATAAAAGGTGAGTTCTGAGTTATTATTCTGGTCATTCATCAAAATGGCTCTGGTGCAGAAAAACAGTAAGACTTAAAGGCTGATCTCAGTATTTAAAACTTATCTCATGGGTCGTCACATTTATGGTTAAATGACATGTAATGTTTCAAATCTGAGGATAAAATAAATGTACACAAACAGAGCAAATAAATTCAAAGTTAACCAAAGAATAATCAGTGAACAAACGATGCAGAGCAAATGCTGGCATAAGCTGTGCTCTAGCTCTGCTATCACTGCCCTGGAATGTCCCTGAGCTTTAAGAGACTGGGAAAGTAAAGTCTGATATCGACAAGCTGCCACCGCACGGCTGCACGGGATATTAAGTGCAAAGAAAAGCCAGTCACTCAACTTCTATTAAGCTGCATAAAGAGTCACTTCACATGTAAATGAACAGAAACTCTGCAAACGAAGGTGTCAAGGTAATACATGAAGCCCTATATAAACCGTTAATGAGACAGTGTAGAGGTCTGCCTTTATCAGCTTGATGGGGATTTTTAAAATGCGAGTCAAAACTCTCATGGGATATCTCAAGTCCACGACACTCTCTATGGGTTAAAAGAGGAAAAGAAACATTAGATTTCATACAGCTGATTTGAACACAGCTATCCCCCTTACTTATTTTTATCATGTATAGTTCCTTTTTACCAGCTTACAAAAAAATTATTGTTAGTCATTTCACCAACAATTATTTTAATATTTTACACACTCTCAAAAATGGAGGTATTACAGATAGTGCATTACTCTCATTCCTATTACAAAATTGGGAATTTGTAGATTCAAGGTTTCAAATAACTCATAACATTGTCAGGCACATATAAATGGCTAATGTGATATGTATCATTTTATTTGTTTAGCATCAATGTTTTTTAGGCATTGAAAGCTCCCCATACAGAAACAGCATGCTTTAATCCCAGTCAAACCTTGAATAAGTGCAAGTTTTCAGTAAGTGGGTCAAAATCCTGATTTATTTCTTATGACTTACATAGACACAATTTGCCCACTCTAATAACTAGAAATAACCTCAGTTTTGAGCTCATTATGATTACTTTAGTATTATATCATTATCTCAAAATAATATAAAAATTATCTCAAGTGTGATATTAAGTGATTCTATTTTTCCATCATCTCAAAATAATGATATCTCAGTGTGAAAGATCAATTACATTACTACCTTGAGAGACTGTGCGCCAGAATGTAGCACTAATAGTTGCTGTTTTGCAATATGGCAATAATGTCATTATTATTTGTGTGTGTGTGTGTGTGTGTGTGTGTGTGTGTGTGTGTGTGTGTGTGTGTGTGTGTGTGTGTGTGTGTGTGTGTGTGTGTGTGTGGGTATAGATATATTATTTTCCATATGTCTTCAGTGTTAGAAAACGCCAAAAGCAAATTTCATGCTTTTCCATCCATTTTTTCAAAAAGCTTTATGCACCTTAGTTTAATCCATTATTTTTATATTAGCATTACTCTAGTATACTTGCTTTGGAAATATCTAAAAAAAAAAAAAAAAAAAAAAAACTTGAATTACTATTTTATATTTTCAAGGAAAAAAAAACATGTCTTACCTGGTATAGGGATGATTGGGATATTCTCATTGGCCACCACCCGTGGAGAGCTGCTCTCCTCCACATAGAAATGAGCCGTCTGGAAAAATCTCCTGCAGGGCCACAGAGAGATAAGACTCGTAACCACAGCAAAGTAAATCCACACCATCATCACAAATGATGCTTTAAAGTGTATTAGGAAGCTATCCTCAGATGTGCTCTGCCAACATTAGCATAGAAATGTTGAAGAAAGTGACAGGTGCTAATGAAAACCCAGGAGTAGCTGTGTCATGGCTGATCGCACATAGCGCAGATGGGTTAAACTACGTACATTCAAGCCTCAAATATACATTTCACTCTTGACAATAATTAAATCAACGTTGAGGTGCATTATTTTGGAATCCAATCTTATTTGTCAAGACAAACAGAGCCTTCAAAACTTTTTTTTTTTCCCCCCACAGTTTTAAAAGAAACATTTTAAACAATCCAAGATTGAAAGTTTGCAAAATGAAAAAACTGCCACAAGTCATGATCTTTTAAGAAAGCCTACATTATTTAAGCAGCTGATGTTTCAGCTCTCTGAAAGGGCAATTTTTAGGGTTAATATATTCAATATTCAAGACAGCCTTCTCCACCATAGGAGACCAGAGGGAAAAAAATCTACAATTCTAACAGTGAAAGGGGAATAATTGAGCACACCGTGCAGACCCACAGTTTCATATAACACATAATGTATATCAATAAATTCACAAAAGTCTTAAGATTTTCTGCTAGTATTTCCATAAGTTAATCCTACCTGGACTTGGAGTAGAGGAGGGAGCAGATGCTTGTCATTGTTAAGGAAAGATGAAACAGAAAACAAACAAAAAAAAAAGGCGCCCTGGTATTCAGATGATGGAGGGGAAGAAAAAAGGAGGGGAAAGAGGAGAAACAATTGGGGGAGGAGAGTTTACGCAGATTTGCGTCACTGCCTCCCCGTTTAATGGCTCCCTTGGAGTGCAGATGTGGTCCAGCTACCTAAGCAGCATTGTCAACATCTCCTGACTGACTGGCTCCCAGAGCTGCTGAGGAGTTGACTTAGAGGGAGCAGGAACTGGGATTAAACAGAGGCCCTCTGCGCAGGAAAGGCATCAGCCGCGGCGAGGTGCTAACAAGGGCTGGGATTTGTTCTCGTTTCGACATATGTCAGAATCTTCTACAGGCACCTCGAGCACCAGAAGCTTCCAGATGTGCATCCTAACCTCAGCAATTAATTCCACTGTGGATAGGTCTATAACCTAAGACTGACTGAAGAAAGCTAAATTAAAAATAAGACAATGCTGTTACAAGTCCCTAGCGTCTGTGCTGTGAAAAAGTGCTTCCCCTCACAGATTGCTTTTGTTTTTGCTTTGACGCATTCATCATCAAACAAATTTTTATATGAGGAAAAGAAGACCTGAGGAAATACATAATTTTGAAGGTATGGTTTCATTTATAATGGAGCAGAATCTTTTCCAGTAATATTTGCTCTAAAATTCAGGTAAGGTAAAAAAATCTTACAGCTGGATTGCTGCTTCAGGACCCGGATGATTGGCCATAATTGATGGAGCAAGGAATTCTGCTCTACGGCAGAAAATCTTGAAATCCTGAGGGAGGATGTCCAACTAAAATGAGGATTTTCGCAAAGGGATTAATAAAGTATTTCTAAATCTGAGGCATCAGTTTGTGACTTTAAGCTCAAGTGCACTAGAGTTACAGCAGCAGAACAAATATCCAAAAGCACACCAGCATGTGCACCTCAAAATCGCTTAAAAATTCCAAGAGAAAGGCAAATTGAAATAGGATTGGCCTAGTCCAAGTTCAGACATAAATTTGATTGAGATGCTGGGCCCTTAAACAACTCGCTTGGGTTTAAAAATGCTTAAAAGTGGTTGTGTTGGAGCTCTTCTGGAAAATTTCCTTCACAGGAATGTAAACAAGTAATGACCAGTTATTGTGAATACTTAATAGCAGCTATTGTCACTAAGTATGGCACAACCAGTTATTAGGTTCAGGGGCTAATTACTAGATTTGATTAGGTCTTCTGTGCTTATTCAATTAAACCATTTAAAAACTGCAATTTATATTTACTCAGCTTATTATTGTCCAATATTAAAAAGTATTTGAAGATCTCAAACAAGGAAGTTTTTGCTTTTCAGGACAAACCTGCAGGGAGTGAAGACTTATTCACAGAAGTGCTTATTTTTCAGTTTTCAAATAATTATTTTTGCATTTGTGCAAAAAAACCATCAGAAGTCTCTGTGATCCAAGTAACTTTAGCTTTAATCTGCGCTTCATCACCAAGAGGCTACACTGAAGATGAAGAGTTAAGAGAGTGTGAATTTTATCCTCCATCATGGCCTTTTCCCCAGGGGAAGCAGTCATTGTCTGTGAACTGTCGGAGTTGTCACAACAACAGCTGCTGTAATCTCAAAGCTGCCCCTGCGTTTCTACTCAAATACCACAACTCACACTAATTCATCCACCGACCGAATCCGCCACAGTCGCCTCCTTTCCAGCTGTCGCTTTTTTTTTTTTTTTCTTTTTTTGCACCTCCCTGGAGCTGATAGCCGGGCTTTTATTTATATCACAACTTTATTATCTGCCACAGTAAGGTGCTATAAACATTTAGTGTAGTAATCTAACAGAGCAGTTCTATCACCCAAAAAAGAGAGAGTAGAAACAAATATAATCCTCCACAAAGTAGCAGTAGTAAATATGTCTGGCACCGACTGAGGAAGTGGTCCGCAGCGCTATTTGTTTCTCATTAACCACCATCCGACATGTGCTAGTGGCCTGGCCTGTGTAATTACTGGAGCTCCAATGGCATGGCTGGAAATTAGCCCAGCAGATGAAGACACAGCTGGGACCTGGGCTGGAGCTGTAGGGCCTTCAGGTCTCTTTCCCTTTCACCCAGTTGGGTGATGGTGCTGTGTGTGGAAGGTGAAGGCAGCAGTGGGGTGTTTTCAGCCACAAGATTGATGCATGTGCCTTTAAAGAACACGCCCAGACTGCGCTGTGCTGATTGGAAAAACTCAGGAATGCATGAGGGGCTGTCACTCTGCATAATGTGTGAAAGGATAGTGGAGGCAGTGTGGGTGAGGGGCCGATCGGTCTTTCATACCTCTGAAGAAGGCATGCTTCAGTCAGCCTTCCATCAAATCGAGACAAGTGTTGTAAAAGCACTTGATCACTGAGACGTACGTCTTTGAACAAATACTTTTCTCAGAATCACAGAGCCTTTGTAATGTAGTTACGTAATGCTTATTGAACTGTGCCTTACCTCCAGTAGACCATCACGATCAGCAGCATGACGAGGCACAGCAAAGTGAGAGCAGATACCACCACCAGGGGAACGATCCACACCATCCGGCCCATTCCTGGGTGAGGAGTCCGCGTCATGTTGGACAAGATGGTTTGATCTAGGAAACAATAAGAATGATGAAGCCACAAGCTACTATCTCGCTGCATGGTGTTTAGTTTAACTTCAAATGTACACATAAATAAGGAATAGATGTTTGACCAAGTTAGAAAATACACAACATCTTATTGAGAAACTGTATTTAGAAGAACTTTAGTAAGGAGTGGGATAAATTATCTACATCTATTATAATATAAGCCCAAAAACAACAATCCATAGAAATGTTACTTGTTTTACGTAGATAAAAAAAAGAAACCTTTATTATTAAAATATATAAGTACCAGTATGATTTAATAGTACTATTAAAATAGTTTAATGATCGGACATTGCTTGACTGTCCAATAATTACCGGTATTAGGGCAAACTAAGCTTTTAAAATTTTAAAGTACTTATAAAATTTTGACATTAGCTTTTAATTTTCTCTGGCCACTTAGAACATAAAAAATGATAAACTGCCTCTCCAAGACTACAAAAACAAAGCCACAATGAATAAAAAAAATCTGTGCTTTTATTATTATGATCCAAATCTGTGTGAGGGTAAATTTACAATGTTTGATAAACATTGTGAATAAAATTATTATTGTTATTGGTTTCTAGAAAAAGCATGTCCAAATCCCACATATACACAAACTCTGTGACAGGAGGCTTGTGATATCATGGGGAGGTTAAACACACATCTTCAGAAATGAATAAACAATGGGGTTAATTAATAATTAATAAAATATTTGAACCCTAACCTTCTGCTTTCCCTCTTTAGATTCAAAGTCACGCAGCGAATTGTTTCGTACCCTCATGCAAATCGCATTATTGAGAAAACCTCGTATGCAATCGACTTTCTGACATTCTGGGATTCAAGGAACTTATCATTTCCAACACTGTGATAGAAAAAAAGATAAAATTTTATAAAAGCTCTGCCTTGAAGCGCACTCTTTTGAAATATGCTTAAAGGAATTCCTTGAGGCAGAACCCTCTGGCAGACAGCCGTCTTCTTCCTTCAGGCCTCTCTGTTGTAGTGACACAAAAGCCTGGAGCTTTGTTTTTAACTGAGATGGTAACTAGTGTATTTACTGTCTTGTGTCAAGTTATTTGTTCTACTAAATTGGCCTTCGTAGATGTTAGCAGTGTTTGCAAAAGTCTGCTTCGGAAAAGTCTCTCCTTGTAACGAAGCTGGCTACAAGAGAAACAGACTTGATCAAAGAGCTTTTTGCTTTCAGCCCTCTCTGTTTAAAGGGGTTTCAAAAGTGTTTGGAAGAAAGAGATGTGCTCACCAGTGTGGACGGAAAATGGCCATTGACCCTTTCCATCACTTCTATTCTTTGGAGATACAGTGGAGCTCTGAGGAATTTGCATCTCAGCGCTGTCATTATGTGGCTCCTTAGTGGAGAGCGTGTTTACTTCAGTGGGTCTCCTCTCCTCGTTTACCAAGCGGTCATCACCAGAGCTCGAAGGCTCCGCGTCGGCTTTGGCTGTCGAATTGCCCTTTCCTTTCTCTTTGGCTGTGGATGCGGGGGTAGGGATTAAAGGCTCTTTGGACACTGTGCTGTTGGCCTGCTTCTCCTCATTATCAGATGAATTCTTGTCCTTTTTCCTTTTTTCAAGCTCTTCTTCCTCTTCTTCTTCTTCCTCTTTCTCACCGTTCTCTTCCTCCTTCTCCTCCCCCTCACCTGTGGCCGGTTTGTCCTCGGCCTGCTTCTCGCTCTCGGCACCCTGACTGGCCGCCTGCTCAGTGCTGGGCTTCGAAGGTGGGGTGGATGGATGTGTCGGGTTCTGACTGGCGGGAGGAGTCTGCGTGGGCCAAACAGAGCTGGGCAAGGAGGAGATCACCCCACCACCGACGCCCAAGCCTGCCAGCAAGGTGCTGGTCACCACTGATGCCACTGTGGCCTGGCTGCCGCTGGAGGAGGGGCCCATCCCTGTGGCCATTGAGACGAGGGAGAAATGTATGCCAGAGGACGTCCAGGTGGACGAGCCGGAGCTGATGGGAGCCATGTCTGCAGATGACGCTGGGGATATTGTGGGCTGAGTAGGAAAAGCAGAAAGACAGATGTGGTTAAACATCAACAGATATTTTACAAGGTTCCTTCACATTTTTATGACTAAATTTCAGAGTTTTCCAGCTTTTATTTGGCTTATTCTAAAATTATAAATACAACTGTTCAATCTGTATTAATGGCAAATATTGCTTTATATAGTTTGGACTCTCGTTAAGGTAAGTACATAAAGGATCAGCATATAAACAGCATGAACACAAAAGTCTGGAATTGTAAAAGTCTTGAATTATAAAATTACCTTTTATTGATGATGACATCTAAGATAATGCTATAAACTAGATAAATTAATTAGTTGGGGTGTTAATAACTAAATATATAATTTACAAATGGTTACTTTTTTAAGTTAAAAATGTTGAAGAAAAAGATAGGCCAAAAAAAAAAAACATTTTTCATTTGATTAGAACAGATGAAGAAGGGATGGAGGCATAGATGGATGGATGGAAGAATGAATGGGTGGACGGCTAAGATGGACAAATGTTTGGATGGATGGAGGTGCACGGATGGATGAAAGTTCAGTGGGTGGGGGGATGGATGGATGGATGGATGGATGGATGGATGGATGGATGGATGGATGGATGGATGGATAAAAGAATTAGACAGATGAATAGAAGAATAAATGGATGGATGGATGAATGAGACAGTAGAACATAAAACAAAGTCTGGAAGTACAAATATCTCTTGCCAACGTTTGACATAAACATCAATTTGCACAGGCGTCTATGGGCCAACTAACCATCCCAGTCTTCACAATGCGAGATCCTTCAAAGATCCTTGTTGTATTTGCTAGAAAAGAAAGAATGAAAGTTGAGACGCTTTTAAAAAATAATCACATGTGTTTGACATCAGGAAAGTTCAAATCTAGCCAGCAGAGCGAGCGAAGCTTTTTAGAGATGAAACTGCGAACCTCTGAACAGCAGCGTCTGGCTGAAGTCACTGCGTAGGTCACGCTGACACACTGCCTGCACCCTGAACAGGTAGAGCAGGTCTGGCGACACGTTAGAAATGACTGCTTTCTGCAAAGGGACAAAACAAGAACACATTTGCAACAAGAAAAAATTATTTTGAAGAAATAGCTATATTACATTTGAAAGAATGGAATCTGATCCCTAAAGTGAAAATATATTATGCTAAGCTTCAATCATTTTTCTATCTAATTTGATATTGTTCACAGATGGCTATAGTTACAATAAAATTGTCCACAAAATTGGATGGGTGATTGCTTATGCTGTAGCAGAGCCAGTTCTTTTTTTTTTCTTTTTGTGGAATAATTCAGATTAAGTTTCCAGAGACAGAAAACAGAAAATTGAAATGGAAATGAAAGTGGGCACAATAAGAGACTGCCAGCTGAGAGAGAAGTGAACTAATATAATACTGCCACACAGCACCGCATGCGAACAGTAATGATTCTTTTAATCATCTATTTGAAGCAAAGTTATAATATAAATATATAGTCAATCAAAGATATTTGGGAAAAAATTGATTTATTAAATAAAAGTCTGCTTACAAGAATAGCTCAAGTCAGAAACCAGCCTGAAAATCCTCCAGTCGTACCACTGTGTTGTTTAACTCGCAAAACAACCTTCAAATGTAAGCTTTAAGAACTGACTCTCCTTCATATCTTACGCCTACACAAGCTTCTCCATGGTATAGCAGCTCTAATAGAGAAGACTCTGCCTCCTCGTGTTCTCTGACGAGGCCCCGAAAAACAGAGGATGAAGACCAAGACTGCGGAGATATGACGATTGTGCCAGACAACCTCCGGGCGCAGCGGGCTTGATGGAGAACTAAAAGGTCACTAAATGTTGCCTCAAATTGCCGCTGGTAGCGAGTAACCAGCAGAGGGAGATTTAAACTGAAATGTTATCTATGTTTAAAATCAGCCGGAGCCATTCTTGTGGCAGGTTTCAGGATGTGTTGGCGAGCGAGACAGACTTCTGAGGGTGCACAAATCTAAGGGAAAGGAAATAAATACGAATCCATCTTTAGCTGAGCAAAGCATTAAGTTAATTTATAAGGCCATCCTTGACAGCAAGAAGCCTTTTTGTATATTCATTTTAACTTAGTTGTCCATCATTTCTAAGCTTTAGTGACTAGATTCGACGTTAAAGATCCCCGCTAGGCATTTTTTAAGACATGCTGCATAAATATGAGCAGCATAGAAAAAAGCTGTGAGTAAAATCCTCCCTAAATAGTTCAATTAACTGATTTAAACATTTTTCTAAATTACATCTCCCTCACTTCTCACCAAGAATCTATAAATATTCAAAACTTTTTCCCTTTTAGAATAGAAAACATGGACATGGTATAAGAAAAATCTCCAATGCGTCCATCAAACCTGGAATCTGGATACTAATCAACAGATTTCCTATAAACTTGTTTCAAAACATCTTCTTCCTTTAACAGAAAAAAAACAAGATTATTAGTTTACTGAAATTTTGCCCCATTCCTCCAGACATAGCTCTTGTAACTGAGTCAGCTGTGAAGGCTGTCTTGTTCAAACACACCTTTATATCTGTGCCTGCCAATTTTCTATGGGACTGACATCATGGCTTAAAGACGGCCAATCCAAAATATTGACTTTGATGTCATTAAGCCACTGGATAACTACATCTCTGTAATTTGGCAAATGTCACTGCTCAACTTAACGACAAGATTTACGTGCCCAAGATTTAAACTTTCTGGCTGATAGAAGTGTCTGCTAAAGAAGATTATGGCTCACAAAATGATCTATCAAAACATATCAATGGAAAGTTGAGTGGGAGAAAGGTGCAGGGTGAAAAACCTACTAAAAACACAGAGATAAGACATGTTGAGCCACTCCTGAACCAGAGAGAACATCATAAGTATCTGTTTTAGAGTACAGAGGAAAAGTTCTCTTTTAAGATGAAAGTGAAGAAGAAAAAAGAATGAATTTTGTGTTTCATTTGGAAATGAAGGTCCTGCATGGCTTCAACTATAAGGGATTATTGAGCGCATTCCTTCAGATCATAACCTCTCTGTGCAGCGTTCCGAACCAAAAAGGAGTCACAGAAGCAGCAAGTGTGCAAGATGCCTCAGCAGTATCCAACCTGTGGCAATGGCAACCATGTATTTTGAAATGCATGACCAGTTTGGAGGTACCCGTGTCACCAAGGAGCTGATCCCACCATTCTGAACTAGTGGGTGCTTGTTTTGACCTGGCTCTGTTTATATCTAAAGAGGCAGTCATGCAAACTACGGAGACAGCTGGGGGTCAGAAGGCCTTGAAGAAAGGCACAGCTGGGCTTTTGATATTCAGAAATGGAAAGATGTATGACTGGAGAGAAGGCTATATTGTGTGAAAAAGAACATCCCAGTAGGTGCAGCTTCCAGCAGACAGAAGATTTATTTCTGTAGACATAGCAAATGTCTTAGAGGAATGATACAGTAAGAACTAAAGAAGTATTCCAATGTTTAAGGCAGCAGAGATGAGTTAAGTGATCAGTGGATCACAGATCTTAAAGACTACATTTGCTCTGCATTTGTTATTAAACAAAGTCTGTGGTGAGGTGCCTCTGAGGCCAGAAACCACTGCAGATTTATTTATTTTTCTTCTCATCGGCTGTCCGCATTGGTAAAACAAAAGTGTAAAGACTGCTTTTGTTTGCACGGCTTTGGTCTGGATTAACTTTCTGACCCTCCTACACAGCGCCCGACTTCACAGTCTGCTTCAAAGATTTGAATTAATGCAAAAACAAAAACACAAACAAACCAAAACAACAACAGGGGACGGGACAAGCGTTGCATCTGGGTAAAGGCCACAAGGGCTTTTGTCAGCTCATTATACGTATATCATTTGTGACGTGTCAACGTCTGCGACAGGCCCGTGTTTCTATTGTTAGACAGGTGAGTGACAGGGGAAGCGTCTGGGTCCTCATATCAAGCAACAGCCACATGCAGAGTTCATCACAACCTGTCTCCCCCTTTACACACTGTCACTGATCCGGCCAGCGTCTCATCCTGACAGATGCATCTGAGCCTCTGCACACAAATCAGAGCTGTTCGAGCAACAGCTACTGAAAAATAAGATAAAACAAGGCAGAATAAAACTAAAAAGTATAAAAAAAATACCCTGAAATTGTGCCAATAATAAAAAAAAAAAAAATATTAATAATAATAAATATTATTGAAATAAATCCAATTAAATAATTGCAGAATAAAAAATACAACACAAGCAATCATGATAATTTAAAAATAAAAAATAAAAATAAAAATCTACTAAGGTAGAAAACAATTTGGTGATAACTCTTACCATGCTTTGGTCTCCTGTCTTTACAAAAGTCTTTTCATCTGCTACGTCCCGTTTCACCCAGCTGTAGGAGACCATGTAGCTGGTGATGGGGGGGTGGTAGATGGTCAGCGGCCGTTCCCAGCTCACCATCAAGGCTGTCTCATTCAGCGGTTGGATCTTCATGCTCACTGGGGCGCTGCTGCACACTGGTCCACAATAAAAAGAAAAATATGAAAAGAAGGCAGCATTAAAGGAGCCCAAAAAAGAAGAACAGGAAAGAAAGCACAAAGAGATAAACAAAAAAATAAACATTGCAAAATGAGTTTTGTGAAGGGACTGAGTAGCTTGACTATTTTAAAAGAGAAACCTCTAAATAAAAAATAAACAAAACACATATTTCAAATCTAATAAAAAAAAAAACACTTCTATTGGCTAGACTCTGGTCAAAACAAGTCTCCAAAATGTATATTATAAGTCCTAACTTTGTTATGTATTTTATACATTTCAGATGCAAATACTCCAACAGTTTTAATGCTACAAACATACAGAGTAAACCTACTTTTGATTATTTCCTCATTTGGATGTTGCTCTGAATAGGTCAAAGCATTTCATTTTGCGTGAGAAGAATGAAGAAAAAAAAAAAAGCAAGCATTGTTCCTCCTCAAGGTGGCAGTGTAGGCTGCAGCATGGACATTGACAAGCCCCCATCAGTATGAGCAAGGGACAATCTGGACAAGCCTCTCTGCACATCAGGGCAGTAGCAATCAGAAACTGGTGTCAAATGACTATGTGCTCTTAGAGTTTCTGCCAAATTGAAATTGTCACCACAATTTTCCCCATTTGCACAGTGAGACTGAGACGCAAATTATGCACCATGACATGTGAGAGATGAGAAGAAAGAAAGACAGGGAGGGAAGGGAATCAGTCAAAGGCACACAGGGGAGAAGAAAAAAAAACAAGAGGAAGAAAATCTCAGGGTGTTGATTAGGTGTGACAGGTGCGAAATGCATCATAACCTGTCGGATGTTCGTTGTCAGGTTCAGTAGCTCAAGAACAATAATTTAATAGCAGCTGAAGATGTCACTATGGTTTTGGAGGCTGGATCATTACTGTCCTGAAAATCACCTCTCTTTTTACAATTAACACCAGAGTATTAATAACTCTCTGGAAAGCTTTTCATTAGCTCCTGTTTTGCATTTTAAAATATATTGTTGTGTTGCCTGCATCTGGGAAACAAACAAAAAAAACAAAAACACAACTTGTGTTGAATTTATCAGTGAACACGACAGCAACGGATTAATTTTAAACCTCACTGATCCACTGACATCACTCATTTTCTGATTCCAGGAACTGTTGCAGAAGATCTATTGAGGCTAAATATGATTAGCATAAAGTAGTCAGTATGAGGAACCAAAAATGTAAATCTTTTATCAGAGTCAGTATTACAAAAATGCAAATTACATCATACCATTCATGTGTGAATTTATGCAATGCATACTCTAACCTTACAAAAATAATCTCTAAAGCTTCAATCTCCTCCTGCAACACCACTCAGAGCAGAGAAGAGGAAAGCGTGAATCTTTCTCCTGGCAGCATTTACAATGAGGAGGATGAAATGACTGTTGTCAACAATGCTGCTCCACGGCGTATCGCTTCTGAAAACTGTACGATATGTTTCAAAGCAGACCGTGAGCAGACGCGGGAATGATGCAGGGAACATGAACTTATCTGAAAACGCGAAGAAAGCGACACATCTGATTTAAACATATACTAGCATTTTTCTAAACTTTGCAGCGAAATCATCTAAGGGATAAACACCAACACAATAACTGCAGCACCTGTTTTATGGTAATATGAAGCTCTTGCTGGAGATGCAACTTTAGTCTAAACTGCCTGTTTGAGTCATTTTTTAAAAAAATACAAAACAAAATACCAAACATGCTTTGGTTTTAAAAGCTCTGAAGTCAGAATTTGCTGCTTCTCTTCACCTACATCTTTTTTGGAGCCAACAAAGGCAACCCATCTAATAGCAAGACGCTCAGCCTTGGAGTCTTTTAAATTGTGCTTGGCATTTCCACTATATCAGACATTTTTTAATCAGTCCGCAGATGGAAAGAACAACAAACAAAGTGACTCATACTAAAAACATAAGCATCTACTTTGACAAAAAACATAAAAAAAATAAAAATCTGACATGGTTGCAAAAAACAACAAGGCTTTAGACTTAAAAATTGTAGCTACGACCACATCTAAATTCTGACCTTTCATGAAAATCTTTACTCTTCTGCCGAAACCTCTCTAAGACGCCTCCGACAAAATTCGAAGGAAACGTTTTCTCCATCAAAGACGCCAGAGCCAAAGCTAGTCACAAGGTTTGATCAGCCTTAATGGACTGTGGTTGTGATAATGCTTGTTTTGATTCTGCAAGACAGCGTTGTTCTTCACGACTTTGACAACCTTCTATAATTTCTGTCCAAGTGTGCTAATCAGTTTCAAATCCAAAGGATATCTCTGGAATATTGTAAAAGCTGTAGAGGAAAATAAATCCATACCACTGATCTATACTAAACTAAAACCCATAGCTGGAAGCAGCCACTATCCTATTGGCTGCCATCTCTTGACAAAAACAGATTGTCCTTGTGGCTTCGAAGGTTTGGGTTCGTCATGTTTCCCCCCTTTTAACCTATTGTCCTAGATTTAAATAAGTATGAATTACACCATTAAAATAACCCCCCTCTATTTTAGAAACTACTTATCTTTTGATTAATGTTAATACACAAAGTGTATCTTAGATTTGAAAATGCCTGCTTATCCTGTAGATTAGTGGTCCTTGACCTTGTTATTTTCTTTAGTTTTTAATTAATTCACAATAGACTTGAGTCTTTGTAACATTAGATGTAGATGTGTTTCCCTGAACTCCTTAAGATATGGTTGCCTGTTGGTTCTTTCAATATATGCTTATCCTAAAAATATAACTTCCTAACTGTCTTTGTTTCATTCTCACTGCAAAATGAGCAATTAAACTTCTTAAGTTTTGGGTTTCTGTTGCACTTGAATGATGCAGCTTACGAGATTTAATAATCTAAATGAACATAAAAAGCATCTTAACAAAGTCTTGTGAGAATTGTGCCTTTGACTATAAAATCCAATAGGAGATATCTGGCAATACATTTGCTACTTTAAGCACAAATTCACTTTTTGCAATGCAGCAAATCAATAATCCACAGTATACCAACAAGTCCTAAAAATTGCTTGCAAAATGAAGGCTTAGAAGTGTCCTAATCCAAGTCCCTACCAAAGTCTGAGATGACATTAAAAAAAACCCATCCCCTTCAATGTGAGTAAAATAAAAGAAATATTCTGCAAAGAAATTGGGACAAAAACCTTTAACATGAATTTAAAAGAAAATAACAGAATGTTTGAATGGAATAGCTGCCTCCAATGGTGGCATAATGCTAATTTGATTGAATATCCATTCAATCCCTTATTCCGTTGAAACTACAAGCCACAGTTTATTACATAAATAACATAAAATATTCCACACATCACGACCTCAAGAGATATCACTCCTAAAGAAAGAGAAGACTCTTTTACACCTCAGAATGCCAAGAGAGTTTTACATCTGAGACCAAAGAAACACGACTGGTCGACATAAAAACCAGAAAATAACCAAAGAGAAAAGAGAAGAAGAGAAAATGCGAGATATGCTGGCCCACATTCATCCTGCCCAGTGACATAACACCACAAAAGCAATTTCACAACTTAATTTGTATGGGTCTATTTTAGCAATGCCACATATTAATGATGATTACTGATCGGCCCTTTTAGAGAGCTCCAACTTCATCACAAGCATTCCCAATCAATTCTCCCCACCAGACACCAACAACACCAATTTAGGGAGCAGCAGCCTTTCTCATTAGTCTCTTCAGTTCCTGCACTCTCTGTTAAAGAAAGCGCAGTAAGACGATCACATAAAAGAACAAAAGACAAACAAAAATGCTCTGATCAGGGCTCGGGTGCGGTCGGTTCTTTGTATGTTCTTTCTTTATGTGTCATGTCAGGTGTCGTGATTAAATGCAACTTTGATTCATGATGAAATGTGTTCAACTAGCAACTTCTACAGTATGTGAGTGAAACAAAATTCATTCCCAAAAATTTAAAGATGCTAATGTTAGCATTATAAGCTAAGAAGTACTCGCAGAAATTTACTACTTTCATTCAGTATCTGATTTCGAGTAGCGACACAATGTTCTTAAAATGACAAAGGAGATTTCTTGTGCTTTCCATTACTTTGTCCCATCCACCTGGTGTTTTTGCTCCAGGTGGAGCAAAAGCACCACCTGGAGAAAACTTTTAAGTTTAGTTTAGGCATTTTTTAAATCAAATGCTTTGAATAGAAAAACTAAACACTGTAAAGTAGCCTACCTCTGATACTGAATTTGAGCTCCTTTCCATTTGGTTTTCATTTTTGTATGAAATACAAATAAACTAGCTGTGGTGTTAGTGCTTTTTTTTAGCTAGACGATGTTTGGGGGCCAGGCCCGGATTAACACAGGTACTAGAAAATTTGGCGAATCATTTTGTGGAATACATATCCCAAATGAATCTTATTTAATCAGAAATAGCTTGCTAAATAAAGAACCAAAAAATGATTAGACCAAAACTGTGAGCCGCTGACTTACATGTGCTTCTTAACTTATTTGAAAAAGGAAATTTTACTTGTTTATATGGAATAACTTTTTTTTTTAGTTTAAAAAACTACTGCCTTTTTCTTTCTATTTCCTTATTCCAATCTTTTCTAGTGCAATGCATCAAAGTGCTCATTAAACAAAACAGAGGGGCCCATTATTAATGTTACCATGAGCTCTCATAAATTTGCATGAATTTTTAATGAAATTTAATTGGAACTTTTAAACTGCTGCTGAAACAACAAATTAAGGAGGACACAAATAACAGAAAGTTTACTGGATAAGAGTCTTTTCCGTCTTACAAAGAAAACATTTCCAATTTTGGAATCTGCAGACAATGGCAGACACTGGCAAAGACAAGTCAGTGTGAAACACATGACAGACAATTTGTAGCGTTCTAAAAAAATGATAAATAAATAAATATAAGAAAATTAAATGAAACATATCTTACATAAAACAAATCTTACCTCTAGAAGCCTCTGTGCTGTGTGGGCTTCCTAATATCTCAGTCAAATCTTTCTGCCATGCATCTTTCACAGCCGACTTAAAAATCTTCCTATTATTCAGGTCCTGCAGGGGCCTGAAGTTGTTTGTCAGGTACTCGACAGACTTGACGTGGTCCTGTTGTTCCGTAGTGAAGATGGAGTAAAAAGCATCCAGCTGAATGGAGAAAAATGTAGAATAGCTATCAAGAAAAATTTAAGAGCTACCGTTCCTGTGTGTGCGTGCATGTACAGTATGCGGGTGTGCTTGCTGTGCGTGAGTGAGTCAATGTTCACATGAATGTGTTAAATATAATATATCATGCAGCACTGCAATTGTAGTCACTTGCCAGTAGCTGAATGTTCACAAGTGGAGAGCAGTATTTGCAAGAAACATTTACACCACAGGCAGCAGCAGGCACAGACTTCAATCATCACCCTGGCTACCTGCTGGGCTGTAACTTCTCAATGGGGCAAATTTGTGGCCATTGATTGCCAAGAATGATCTCCTGCCGTGTGCTGTAATGACTACACATTACAGATACTGTGGAATCAATGTGTCCTATGGGTGCTTGGAGAAATGAATTACAGGTTCATAAAGGACTATCTGTGAGCGTCACAAACATTGTAGAGGTGGTCAATAATCTTGCAGCAGAAGTCATTTTTGAACAAAAGATTTGTCCTCATGCAAGTTCATAGAAATTCCACTGAGCCCTGCAAATTTCTGTGGAACAGAATGCACTAGAGAATATGCAGCTGGGTAACCCAAGAATTGTATGTATAAAAGATTCTGCAAAGCACCGTAGAAGGGAGGAGATCAGCAAAAAAAGAAAAAAAAAAAGCACAGGGCGTGATTTGGCATATATTATCTCTCAAAATCACAAACAGCAATAACAGCTGGAGGTAAAATGTTTTAAAGCACACAGGCAAGTGCTGCAAAATGCAGCATTTTTCACAATCACACACTGGGTGGATACTGTAGAAATACAAATTATTTAAATTGATTAACTTAAACAACCAAGATTACATGATGACTTGCTTCAGTGTAACACAATATTATATACAACAGACAATTTCAGTAAAACAGGTATTTAATACATTACCTCAGTAAATATATTTTTGTTAGGGCTATAGAAATGAAATTAACAACAGATGTTGGTAACAAACACAGTAATCTGCATGTACAAATAAATAAACGAAACAGTCTGTTTATTGAGTGAACTGTAACAAAGTTAATTGAAACAGCAATATACACTGAACATTGAGTGAAGGAAATCGAAAAAAGGCATATTGAGTCAAGAAAATGTCTGAAATCTGTCAGAATTTAGAAAGCAACCCTGCTATATAGAGAGAATTTAATTTTATCTGCTTTAGTCCTAATTAATGACCTATAAAAAGATTTCTCATTACCAAGATACAGGAAGCCTTCTGTGATGGACAAAAGCAAAGACCTTGGGTACAGGCATATTTCTAAACCTATAAATATTCCAGTGAGTGAAATCCACAAGCAGAGAGAAAACAATTTCCCCATAACCTGGACACTACCAGGTGCTCCTCACTGGATTTCTCGTTGAGAAGTAGAAAAAAATCAGTAGAATCGTCCAAGGGCCAAACACAACCCACCAGTTGCTTAAAATACTTAAACAGCATTGCTAAAATTTGCTGCAGAACACCTGGACAGGTCACAGAAAGAGCAAAATTTAACTCCCTAACTATAAATGCACAGTTCATGGTTGGAGGAGTGTTACAGTCATGGCTACCTTAGCCAAGACAATTTTTAAAATCATAGTAAAACCAAGATTTTAAGGGAAGGGAGGCAAGACCAATTCTAAGCCCATTTTAAGTCTCTACTGTCACCACATTAATGTTGCTGTCACTGCAAACATTTTAAGGACATTCTTCTTGTGGTACCTCATTAGCAAGCAAATGTTTGCTTGCCAACCCTTCGTCAGTCGTGCACCTTATTTTTAGTCTGGAGCATTTTAGGTGGATCCAAATTTTCATGTAAGCATGTAGGGGTCACCAATGTCAGTGTTGAAAGTTTTAATTAAAAAAAACATTTATCAGATGCAGTTGAATGCAGCAAAATTGCATTAAAACAGTCAAGGTCCTTTGGTAATGCATATCTAAAACTTTAGAGAAGCGTATGTGGTCTTTCCACTGGTTTCTCCACGTATCCAGACATGATCCAAAAAAGCATAGCCTTCGAAACTCTCAATTGATTTCAGAGAAAGAAAGAAGTGAAGTGAAGCTGCAGGAATGGGCCAGTCAAGCACTCGACTTGAATCCAAAGTTAAAAGAGCTGAAGATCGTATAAAAGTCGCCCATAAAACATTTATTATTTGTGAAAAAGAATGGGTAAAATGTCATACCTGAATAAAACATACAACTTTCTCCGTACAAGACATAATCTGAACCTGGTATTACTAAACGAGGATTTTCTGCTGAGTATTAAATGTATCGCAGCAGGCATTTGAATATTTATATTCATAAGAACTTTATAAACTATTTTATTTGGATTTTGTTTGTACTGTGTGAATTACATCAGTTGTTACCAAAATCTGGTTTAAATTTCATGTGCATAGGCCAGCAGAGATGCATTAACAGTAAAAAACTAACAATGTGTGCTCAATACTTATTTTCTTTGCGATATAAGAGTAGGTGCTGTCAAATGCCAGTAATTGGCTCAACCGTCCTGTTTAATCATGCGCTGCATAGGCAGTCATGGTTTTATATGCAAAGGAGCTGGAGAGAAATGTGCAAAAGGGACTAAGGAGGTGAGGCACATGAGGGAAAATTGCTTGTGCGTTCACAGTGGTGGACTGCGACTGATCCACAAATGGGATCTTAGTGTGTGAGGCGAATACAGCAGTCAAGGTCTGTGAGGGTGTGTGTGTGTGTGTGTGTCAGTGGACTTAACGTACCTGTGAGTGGGACAGATACACGGGCCTGGAGAAGATGATCCACTCCACTACTTTGCTGCAGGGCGGAGTGGTCAAAGAGCCGGTGTATCGGTAATAACTGTCCACCGACGAAGGCAGCAGATCCCTCAAGATGAATGACCTGAGGTTGGTCTCCTTTTCTGGATGAGGCATAGGATTAAAATTTGTTAGTACACAGATCTTTAAAGCTTGGTGTTCTGCACATGGCCCCATTTCACCCTTCTTGTGGCGTTTTTACAGCTTTCCTGAAACCTCCTCTCATGCAAGGGCAGTAGTTAAAAGCCTCAGTACTTGTTATCACCCAGGCCAGATCTTTGTAGTGAGATGGGCTGAGAGAGGCGCAAAAGCAGGGAAGTCTGATAAGATGGCCAACCCTGACAGCTGATCTGTGGCTGGGTGGCAGTGTACTCTGCTCCATGTAACAACTGTGACTAGGCCACAGGGATTAAGGCAGATCATTATGATTAGCAGATTTGTTCTGTTGCGTGATTAAAACCTGGCAAAGCTGGGCAGAAAAAATACAAACAAACAAAAAAAATAAAAAAACATATAGAAGAAGATGTCTTCATCTATTGTAAAAATGCAGTGTGGGTTATGGAAGTTGGTTTATTTTTTCCAAGAATTATGATGACAGGAACCTAAACAAAGCTGAATTTACATCAAACCCAATCTCTCACTGCCTATGGCCTTATCTCTAATGAAACAGAGGTTCAGGGTGTGGTTTGCATTCAAACAACCGTCGCATGGGAAGCTTCGCCCCTTTGCCTCATCTGTACTCTGAGTCAAACTCAGTATGCACAGCCTTTCTTCTCCCTGTCTTCAGACAGTGTACGTGCCCTATCGCTCCTGGGCCGCCGAGATGCTGATGGATGGATGACTGTGGGATAACGAGCTAGTGGAAAAGCAACCATCCTAACAGGGGAGAAGGCAAAGAGCATTTAGCAGCTAGCAGGAAGGGAGTCCAAAAAGCTGCAACGTTCATGCCAAATTCTTTGTCAGCTGGGAAAATGGGATTCTGTGGTGCTAGAACAAACATCTGTGTATGTGCACAGCCGAGACTCGTGCCAGGCAGGCTTTGGCTCAGGAGGTAGAGCAGGTTGTCTACCAATATTCAGGGCTCACTGTTCAGTCTCTGACCCCTCCAAATAGCATTATGTCCCTGAGCAAGAAAATGAACCCAAAGATGCTCCTACAGGCACAAACCCTTTACAGACATGCAGTTATTATATGTCTGTAAATGGATAAATGAACATGTAAAATCCTTTCAATGATAGAAAGAGTGGGAAAATGTAATAAAAGTAGGGGCTATGCATGCTTTTTATGTATGTTAAAAGTAACTGATATATAGTATCTTGTTTTTCTTAAAGCTACAGAAAAAGCATGGGTCACTAGTTGGTGTTAAGGTATAAAGTCCCATAGTTAACAGACACAAAGAGGCAAACATTGAGGATTAACACTCCATGAAAACTGGGATTTTTGACACAGTGTTAGGGGTTTGTGGAATATACATCATGAGGCATAGATTTTTTTCTTCTGTTGTTTGCAAACGATATTTAGACATGAAATGTTTCTCCACTTATTAAGGAAGCTGCCTGAGAGAGACATTTGTGTCAAGAAGTTGTCCTATCCAAGCAGGTAGTTCATCTACTGCAACCAACTAATATCACTGTGCTTTTCTTGTGATATTTTACACAGAGCAGAATTAAAAAAGGCAATAAGCCCTTAAAGATATTTGTATGATGTATAATTTCAGCAGCTGTAGGGATGATGCCTTTGTTTTCTTTGGTAAAATAAAAGCAGTTCGATAGTGTTATAGATTTTTGTGTTAATGGTATTTTCACTTATAGTTACCACAGTCATGTTCCATCCCATACTTACTACAATACAAAAGAGGCCCTCCAGTTTTCTTTATTGCATTTACTTCAATTTAAAGTGACCCATTTTATTTTCCTGAGGCTAAAAAGCATGTGGTGATAGTCTCTAGAGATGAGAGGCATTTAACCAAGAATATTTTTTCTATATCAAGAAGCACACATGTTCATGCAAGTCCAACACCAAATGTCCATCTCCTTTAAAATTTTAATCAGATTCAACTGCGTGAAGCCGCCATGAGACTAAAAAAATAAAAAAATAAAAAATGCAATATGCTTCCAAACATCATCTTGTGAGTGTACAGTAATGCCTGCAAAATCACTGCCACCATCAGGTTTTAAAGGAGTCAAACGTTGAGCCTCAATCTGCAGTAAATATGCATAGTGATTTCAGCCCAGTAGTAGTAAGTTTATGGAACGAGCAATGCCATTAAGACTCGTGCCACAGCACATAACAAAGAACATTAATAGTTAAAAGCGAGTATGAGGCTTTGCAACTGCCACAGTCCATGAGAGGATATAAAAGACAGAAACTGGAGGTGGGGAGGGGGGGGGTCTAAATGAGGTTCAGATGTAATTAATAGTTCTGTGTTTATGAGTGAAACTCTGTGGATGTCTCCTCCTGCAGAGTTTTCCCACCAAGGGATAAGCAGTATCTTGCAAATTTATTCTGCTTTTGAAGTTAAACTAGTTTTTTTTTTCTTTGCCAGTAAGACTAATTTAGAATATATATATATATATATATATATATATATATATATATATATATATATATATATATATATATATATATATATATATATATATATATAAGTATGTGTATGTGTGACATCATATTTAAGCAGCTGAATCTGAGCATATCAATATTTGTTTGCCGGGAGCATGTCGGAATCTGTACTGCCAGAGAAATGTACCTCTTGGATCACCCACTGTCAAGTACGAAGCAATGTCAAAGGGATTTTATAAGGGTCAATTGCTTTTTGAAAATCCCACACAAATTTAATTCGTACTGTAATGCTTTGTGATAAGGAGATTTGGGTATGAGGCATGACAACATATAAAAAAATAAATACAAATATTTCAGAGAAGCAAAGAACAATCCTTTCTCCAAATATTAATCTACCTTCACGGATATACTGGTGTTTTTACATGAAGCAAACTTTGCATGAGGGTACTTTTTCATTACTTACCATGGTGCACCACTCCTTTCAATCCCTGGATGATTGGGTCCACAGCTGGGTTGTCTTTTTGCCCAAGCTGCAGCAAATGTCCAAAGACAAAAGGGGATTATGGAAAAGGATTAGGAGAATTGTACAGCAATTTAAACAAAGAACTAAAATGACAATCAACATGAACAAAACACAGGGAGAAGGCATAAGAGCAACATATAAAACGTATTGTAACCAAGCTGCTCCTAATACCATCTAGTAACATTATTGTGTTTATATTGTTCCTGTCGTACATTTTCGGTTCGAATTGTTCTACTGCAAAATAAAAATGGTCTTTAAGTACTGTTTTATTCATTATAGTCACAACTGTACCGAATATAAGTGTCCTTTTACTTGTAAGTATAAACATTCAGGTCCTAAACTGATGTGCAACCAGCTTCTGTGTGTAAGACGATGTAATCCAACCACCAAACCCGACATCTTATGAAACACTACAGCTTGGAGGCAGTGCCTGGAGTCTCACTTCAAGACTGCTTGTGAATCCTTTTATGAGAATCCCTACAGTTTAAAAGTAACAGGAAAAAAAAATACAAATTTTTAGTCAACACCTACTTTTTGGCCAGCACTCCCAAAAGTTAATTATTTGTGATTTTAAGGCCAGAATCCATAGATTATAGTCATTTATTAAATTATAGACAGATAAGGTGAGAAAGATTTTGATTAAGGAGATTGTCATAAATTAAATACAACGCATCAACGTTGCTCCTCATTATTTTTCTATAATCAACAAAAATCAAGTGTAATATTATGACCTCCTGCTTTATAATGTGTTGCTTTTTTTTGTCAATAAGACTCTACTAGGATCTGTAGGCAGGATGTTAGCAGCTTCAAGTCCTGCAAGTTGTGAAGTAAGATCTCCATGCAACACATGTCGAGCATATTTAACAGACTTTCAGCAGGTGTCGTTATCTATTCCCGTCTTCATTTTGTATATTTTTGCACATTATTTATATTAGTTAGTCTTACTGGAATAGAAGAAATACTGTGCTTCTTACACTATTCCTGAGTCTTTTTTTTATTTTCTTTGCTGCAGGGCACACAAAAAGGCCACAACCATCAGGGAATACTGCATCCATTGAAACGTTCTACAAGACCTGCAACAATACTTGGATAGATTATATGTTTCCAAACAGAATATTACCCAAAGCTTCAAACTGCTTCTGCTGGCTTGGCTTTTTCATATGCTGGTGTCATGTGTTCCCCAGCATCCAGGAACCAGACCAGCCCACCTGGTTCCATTCCACCATGGTCCAGATCAGAAGTCCAAGTGTCTGTTTTCTATGGATGCTTACCACTGCAGCCTGGGAACGCCTCATAAGAGATGCAGTTCTTAAAAGTCTCTGACCCGTTGTCTAGCCATCCCAATTTTACACTTGCTCAAACTTTGAACCTTCCCAATTTCTTGTGCTCCTAACCCACCATATTTTGTGAACAAAACATTTGCTTGCTACTTAATGTACTATAAACATTAAGATTTACAATTATGATGGAATCATCTTGTGCTAGTTGAGTTCACAATGTGATCTATCCAACTGATCATTGGTTGCTTCTTTTGGTGGGGAGATAATCAGTTGAACTACCACAAAGCTTTGCTACAAATTATGCATTCGTGTCTTGTTTCTTTAAAATGACTGAGAATCTGTGCTGTCATCTGCTGTTAGTGTGTGGTTTCTGGCAACAGCATCTAAAACTGGAGTTTGCAATGGTAACAGACTGTAGTGGGTCTCCTCGCAGTGAGAAGTGTAAGTTTTGCAAACAGCAGCAGCCGTGCAGGCAGGCAGTCTGTCCAGACCATAAGTGTTTGGATAGTTACACACTTTTTGTACTTCGAATGATACGCTTCAGTAGATTCAGCCCAAAATACATAATGGATAAGAAATGATCGCGCAAAGTCTTGAATTAGTTTTACTAATATATCAAAAGAACTTTGCGAAAGACCTAGCTCTTAGCACACTACTTAAAATGCAAGTGTAATAATTTATATCAATGTAATATTTAAAGTGAGAACATCCATGTTTCGTACGTCTGCTATCTAAGTTTCTCCAAGTTCCACTTTTTTCCAACGAAAGCGCTTCACATTCTCAGATGGTCTCTGTCAGCATGATTTATTGGGGTGGTATTTTGTGAGGAACCATTGCAGTGATGTAAAAATTACAGGTTAAGCAAGTGGAAAACCTGCTTGCACAGGTGTGAGACAGCAATAGAGCTACAGAAGATTTCATGATGTAACAAAACACAAAACGAAGAAATAATGAAAAAAGCAGCACAATATGTGTTTGCTGAAGTACAAGTTGTTCCAGATATAACACAATATGTTGAAACAGTTGAGCGTAAATGATAAAAATGAAAGTATATATTTTCTGTTTTTTTCAAATTGCCAAATACTTCTTGTGCATTTGGGCTACAACTGCATAGTATTACAAAAAAGTACACAATAGTGCAACTTTGCAGGACATTATGGCAAATATCCAGATTCCCTTGGTTGTGCAGTTATAAAATTGTATGTCTTTCATTGGGATTTGATATGACAAATCAAGATAACAGTGAATATACAGTATAAGATAATGTGAGATAAAATCCAGTCTGTCAGTAAAGTGAAGAAGAGCAATATAAAGTCTGCAAGAGGCCCCTCATAACTCTGGCTGTAACTCTGGAGGAGCTCCAGAGTTACAGCTAAATCTGTTGACAGTACAATCTTGAGTTGTATACTAACACAAATATGACCATCATCAAACAATAGCTTGAGGAAGGCCCATGATGAAAGAATGTCATAAAAAAAAATCCAGTGTATGTTTGCCACAAGCCATAGAGAAACACCAAAATTACCAAAGGATGTCATATGGTCAAAGTTCAAGTTTTGGGCCCATTTTGTAAAACACTGTTGTATAACTAACACAACACATCACCTTGAAAACTCCCCACTGAGACACAGTTGCATGGTGGCAGCATCATGTTATAGAGATGCTTTTCTTCAGGAGGAACAGAAATCTGGTTAGAAAAGATAGCAAGACTCCTGGAAGAAACATGTAAGAGACTGTCAGACTTTATATCTGAGTCAAAGGTTCCCCTTCCAGCAAGACAACTCTATAAGTCCATAAAGTCCAGAAAGCCAGAGCTACTGCGGACAGGTTCGCATATTGAAATGTTACAACAGCGTAGTCCATGTAAAAACCTGACAAGGCTTGACATTTTCACCCAATCGCTAACATTTGATTGTTACGATTGGAATGCACTAGTTCAATGCTACGAATCTCACCAGAAATCGCCTAGACTGTAAACGGTCATGTAAAGAGAGAAATGCCAAGCTAAATGAAATGGTCACTAAAGTTAAAACATCACAGAAAATCAACATAATCGTTCAGAAATCCACTTACTGTTTGCTTATTGACCTGATGAAATTCAACCTGAGAAATTGAACTCAATGGGAGAAAATACAGATGAAGCATCGAAGGGAGATGGGAATGGAGCGAAATATTGTTGGAAGGCATTGGCTAAGTTAACAAAATGTAGTCTCTGCGGGATGAGTACAAGGTTTCTATTTGCAAAAACAAACAAAAAAAAGAAAAGGAAATGAAAACACTATGTAATTTATCCACTTGAGATGCTTCAGTTTGTGCTGCTCAATCACATGAAACCCTACACAAACACTGAGGTTGGTGGTCGCAACAGGACAAAATGTATCACAAGAGTAATAAGTACTTCTGCAATACTCATCGAACCACATTAACTTCTATCTCAGTGTTCTCTCCGCGCTGTGGTTCGCTGTATATAACTACTCTCACACATGCACCGCACATCCCTTAAATGTAACAGCAACTGAACGTGTCAGTGTCACGCATGAATTCCCACACTTCTTCTGAACATTTTGTGAAATTGTGTGGTAGAAAAACGTGACTAGTTCAGAGCTAGTAACACTTATCGCTTTCAACATAACAGGAGTCTGAGCTGCAGCCCCAACATTAACAGGCTTCCATACAGAGCAGCGACTGTTTGATCTGATTTCTGATCGGCAGTTGAGAAGAATCCGACAGATGACTTATTAAATAATAAAATAGCATTGCTATCCAAACTGTCCTCTCCAATTGGATAACCAAGGATAATTAACAGCAGCCAAAACGTGTAGAAAATATATTTTTTAGCTTTTAATCCACAACAGGATACATAAAAAAAACCCCAGAAAATACAATGTCTTTGTAATTCTGCAATATGTAGTAATGGTGAATAATGATGTAAAGATTTTTTTCAACATGGTACATATTCTGGGATAAATAAACCTTTACTAGATGTAAGGGTTTTTCACCTTCAACAAGAAATGTGTCAGGAAAATTAACAGCAAAGACACCAATGTGTGAACAACTTTAGATTTGACAAACTGATGTACCGATTAAAGATTCATGATTCTTCCCAAAGATTTCCAAGAATCTCTTTAAATTTTATGAAGTAAAAACTTTTAATCTCACAGCATGTTCAGGTCTCTAATGATCATGCAATCCCTTAGAAAGATTCCTTTCTAATCTGTTCAACTTATCCTTAATTGTTGGTAGTGACAAGGATATTTTTTTACCCAATAAATATCTCCAATGTCCTACTTAAAAGACGAGACTGGACAAAACAGTGTTGGGACATGGGGACCATTTCCCCCACCGTTACGCAACATTAATTCAGGTCAGTCTGAGGAGAATAATTGTGTGGGACTGAATGCTGAATGTGGATAATATGCACACCTTAGAGGCCTTTAATAGGCCTTTTGGGAGCCCAGCAAGAACTCCCGTCATTGATTAGAAATGGTAAATCTGAGCCAATGTGTGTGTGCCTGCTTAAAAAAAACAAAAAAACTCACGCACTGTAAACTGCTATTCAGCGGATTGTGTATGGTGGTGCTAATTGCAGTAAGCAATAGGGCTGTCAGGACCCAGTGGAGGCATTTAGGTCCTCGCACACACGCGGTTCATCACTGTCTGAGAACAGACCTACATTACGAAACACCTGTGTCCCCATTCCAGCCTCCATCCAGCAGATTTCTGACCCTCACCGGTATACTATTAGGCTGAATGGTGGGATGCATTGATCACCTGCCGATACTTGTAAAGGAAACGCTAATAGAAATTAGTGTAACACAGAAGAAGTCTCACAAGTTGTGAGTGCAGCTTCTAAGAGTTCAAACAATCCCTGCGGTGCTTTTACACTAACCAATAATGCGGACCGATCTTACTAATCAAGACTGAATGTGTCTAGAGTGCCAGGGGACAATTTGTGCTATCTACTAAGCTATTTTTCAAATACCAAGTATGAACTCAGGGTTGAATAGATTTCTGCAACTAGGTAGTGAAAGATAATTTAGATCACAAATCTAGAATTTAATGATCTCAAAGATGTCGTTTATTTCCCCATTATTGAAATAACATGAATATAGCTTCACATTTAAATGTTAAAGTGGTAGCTAGATATTATATAAGAAAAGTTTTGTTAAAAAGCTATATTAAGATGAATTTCTAGTCTTTAATTAGTTAGTCCAGATTAGTTGGAGTCAGAAGCAGACTAAAACCTAGACTGGTAGAAATCAATAACAAAGCAGACTTGTACAGTCTTTAAAACCATTCTAATCTCAAGAAGTGTTTTAAGGGAAATGTTTTATTTAAGAAGCTTTAAATTGTTGTATGTTGAAAATGTGTTTTACACTAGAAGATCATTGTTATCCTACCTTTATTTCCAGTGAAAATATTATTTGGCTTCTTTCAAGATGGGGATTTGAGCCCACGACTCAGACTCAAGTAAAATTTATTTATGGTTTATAACTAGTTGTGTCATAATGCTCATAGTAATGAACACAATGATGTTTCTCAAACTGAACTCTGCATTACATATTTTTGGGCTGTTTAAAAATATTTATTTTCTCACTTTCAAGCTAGTAGGATTGCAAAGTTAACTTTTATTTTCTGAAAAAAAAAATTATGAAATGGTTTTCCTGTTAACAAATACTATTTTTTGACAGGGAAATAATTTTAATGTATAACCTACAGAAATCCAAATATGCAGATCTATAATTAGATTTGCATAGGCAGATTAGATGGCATGGAGCTAATGCATAAATGTTAATATCAATTATTAGAGACTTAAGACTTGACTTGAGGCAAAAGGCTTGCAACTTTGCTTGAAAAAATAGAAACAAATGCATCTGGTATTTGTGTAAACAACCAACTAATGCAATCCCCCTGAAGGTCTAAAGGCACAAAAGTTGATTTAGGATGACAGCTGTCTGCTTTGGTCTGGACATTTTTCAGGAAAATAACTGTGCATAACCTTTTAAAACTGCAGTTAATTTTTTTTTATTAAATATTCATTTAAATGTTATTGATTTCACTCCCTTAACTCAATACATCAGATTTTATTCTTAAGTTTCAAGTTCTAAACTCCCGTTATGCAGATACAGGTGTTTTATAAGCTTTTGGATTAGGATATTTTCCATAAGTGCTCCAAGCAACTAGAGGCAGAGCTGTTACAAAGGAGTTATCCTCAAGAGTGGAGCAATTCCACTGAGAAAACTGAACTGTGGGTAGGAAAATGAACCCTTTATGCATGAGGATGTTTTAACATATTGCACAGTGCCACTGCATAGACCACACTTGCACTAGCTGAATGCTAATGTCTCTGTGCAATATTTGGTGAGTTCTTCAAGATGTATATGCGTCCCCGATGTGACTACTTAGCTTGCCTGCATGCTGAAATGTACTAATTAGTATGAAGCACAATTAACCAAAATGTGAGCAATTTACCCTCAAGGAGAAACAAAATTTGACCCAAGCAAGAAAACTGTGGAACTTGTGAAAGTTGTTTTAGAATTTGTACTGGCAAAAGTATCTTTACCTTTTTACATGTTGAACTTTAATATAATTTGTTGCCATTACATGTGATAGACCAACACAATTACTGTTTTGATCTTCTTTTCTAAACAAATCAAGGAAATCAAATTTGTTTTATGTGTATTTGTACTGAGTCTCTTTTCTCTGAATCCAGTAAATCAAATACAGCACAACAAACTGCCTGCAGGAGTCACTTAGTTAGAAAATAAAGCCCACCTGTGTGTAGTTTGATCTCAATATAGATAAATACAGCTGCTCCTTTCAAGGCCTCTGAAGTTTGTTAGATTATAAATGAACATATAGCATCATATAGAACAAGGAACAAAGCAGGGAGGTCAGAAATAAAGCTGTGGTGATGTTTAAATCAGGGTTAGGTTATAAAAAAACATCCTAAGGAGAGCAATAATCACAGAGACAGCTATGAGACCCGAGGTACCTCTGAAGGAGCTGCAGGGATCCACAACTCAGCTAGAATAATCTTTCAACAAAACAACCAACCACACAGATTTTTTGAGGATGAACTCAAAAAATCTGAATTTTAAAGAAACTACCAAGATCAAAGCTAAACCTAAATAAAGTAATAAAAAGCACAACTTAACACTCTTTGGGACACATAGCAAAAATATAGCGAGAAAGACCAAAATTGAACACTCTGGCCAACATTAAAAGACAAACTTTAAATGTGTGATGGAAATATAACACTTCAGTGTTATATTCTCAACAATAAGATAAGATGTTAGTGATATTTTGTATAACTGCTCCACTTTGTGTTGATCTAACATGTAAAATCACAATAAAATATTTTTGATTTTCTTGTTGTGACATGAAGACGTAAAAAAAAAAAAATTAATTAAGTCAAATTCCTTTGCGGAGCAACGTGGTGATGCAGCTTATACCAACAGAGGTACGCCTCTCTATTTTCTCAGTTTGTAAGCAAACTATAGATCTTTCGCTTAGATACTTTACCTCAAAGAAGACAGCCATGGCGGCGATGATGCGTCTTTCCTTCATGGCCGCGTTGAGGCTGTCAAAGTCGTCTGAATTGTAAAGGTAGATCTGCATCTGGGATGGGGAAACAGAGCAAAGACAGCTTTAGGAGTGGACAAGGAGAAGGAGGAGTACTCTCATCAATCACCTTGGACGCACTGCTGAGAAGCTGATGAAAAGCTGTTTTGAGGGGCAGAAAAGAGGGAGTATTTATCACTCCTATAAATCTCTCATAATCTGTGTCAGTCTTTTCTTGTGTGCGCGCTGCCACTCCGGGAGGCTGCCAAAGAAATACAGCATCCCATTTCTTAGGGCGACCGTCCTCACAGACACAGTAACGAGGCAAGAGGAAAAAGTGAAGGGGGATGCCCACAGCCCCTTCTCGTGCAAAGATCTAACAGAATGATACGCCTCTAATCATGACTCCCAATTACCTTAAATCACCCACAACATTGCTTCTGATTTCACAACAAAGCTTGAGGATCATTTAAAAGACATCATACACAGAATATATCACATACCTGTCATGGTACTAGCTTTAGTCCCAGCAAAAAAAAAAAAAAAAGGAATAAAAAATAAATAATCCCATTTCTTTCATTTCAAGGCAGTCATGTTATGGTGGCACTGATCAAAATCAGCAAATTATTCTAAAAGTAGCAATTGGAGCTGTCAGTCATCTCTCTGTCAGGCCTCTATAAATTGAAAAAAAGCCTTTCATGTCACTGAATCAAGTTAATTGGCAATAAGAAAAAAAGGACCTAGATGTTGATTTAATTAAAGGCTGGGGTGTCCCTTTCTCCCTTTTCAAAGGAAAATCACAGGGCACCGCCAGCCACAATTGACTGCGCTGACAACAAATTTAAAATAAATAAGTAAATAAGCATATAATCAAGGATAAGTCCCATTTACACAAACTCTTCAGGCCCGAACCAGGTTCAAAATGACTCAATCCAAATAATTTCCGTTAATCAGCTTCCTTCAGAGTTCCTTTAACTGCGGCCTTTAATGGGACTAATTTGTTGTCTGAGAACTCAGCAAGAAAGAGGACTGGCCATTCATCACCCTTCAGATGTTATTAACTACATTACCACATTACAGCTGCCCCCCTTAGGCTTCATTTACTCATTGATAATGACTCATGTGACCCGTTCTTGTTAACAACACTTTATAAAACTTGCATTTCAATTATACACTTCCATAGGAGTCAATAAAGGAATCCTGTATCACTTGATTACTCATTTTCTTAATGTATGTTTGGAGAGAGCTGGAAAACTCTCAGCGCTGGAGCCGAAGATAAAAATGTTGATTTAAATAAGAACAGACAGGTGGTCTGACAAATCTTTGAGCTCCCTGAAAAGCGCAGGAACGTGCTGTTCACATCTCCAGAATCGCTCTTTAATCTCAAGTCGGTTCATACCATCCTTTTTTTTTTCCTCGCTCTTCATTTCCAGCACAAAGTGAGCGCAAAAACAAAACAAAAAAAACCTTAAAGTCACTGTGCATTTCCATGTCCCATTTAAACAGCAAAGGTGAAAAACAAAGTCAGGTTTGGCATGATTTCCCAAGACAACAAAATGTAGAGCAAAGACTGAAAAAAACTACTAAAATATAAGTTTCAGCACACAGAAATGTTAAATCAGGGAAAGGCAAATGTGTTTCTCCTTCACCGCTGTGTCACCAAAGAAATTCATTGTTAACAGATACATGTTCACGCTTTTCTATCAAACACAATTATTTGTCTTCATTGTTTTTCCAAGCTCCTCAAAGAGTATGAGCAAGAAGAGGTGAAATTACGAGTCACTTTAGTATAACTGAACAAACATATAAACATGAATTTTTGTTGGAGAAAAAAAATATGAAAAGTTAACTGAACAGAAATAACTTGAAGACATTGTACTCAGTCTTATAACTACATTTTTCTATTGTAATAGTTGACAATAGCCAATAGTTGAAAATCTTATGTTGGAATCTTGACTTGGAAAAGTCCCCAAATAGTCCCAAGGTTAACATTAGAGCTGCACAAATGTACTGTTTTTGGAAAATCACTGTAAGCAATATTCATTTTGGAAGACCATAATTAGTTCTAGCTTTATATTTAAGTATTACACATTCAGGTTCTCTAGTCCTGTAATAAACTTTATGAAACTCTCTGTCACACCAAAATGTTCTAGAAGCACTTTCAATAAAAATTTTGTATGTTTTCAGTAGCTGGATATACTTTTTACCTTCAAGGAACAATGTTCTGCTGAAACACAAAGAAGAAAGACACTTTGTACTTATTTATCTATTGCAAGTTATTGTGTTTTTTCCCCAATACTGAACTTAATCATAACATAGTGACACACATCATCCTGTACAACCAACTATTTGAGACTATAGTCACTGTTTTGAGCAAAATGCTATGCTATTGACTTGTGTTGCTGATCCTAATAGTTATCATCATAAGAATGACCAAGCCTAGCTGGTTACAGTATTTGTACTAGAACACGCTCACCTTGGGGAAGTTCCAGTTTATCCCTTCCTCACCTCCATAAGAGGACAAATTGAAGGTTTGTAAATAATCTGGTTGTAGAATCTTGCCACCCATCATTCTTATTAGGAAAAAAAAAAAAAAAAAGATGTAGGCATAGAATGGTTGCTGCTTTTGAAATTCTCAACATTTTCTCTAGCGAGATGCTAGAGAGTGCAAGAGTGATTACTTGTCTCTGGTTGTAAGGAGCAGAGGGCAGATTACTGAAAGAAGACTTTTACACTTTTCCCTCACTTAAAGCTAAATTTTGTATGTTAATATATATATATATATATATATATATATATATATATATATATATATATATATTATATATATATATATATATATATATAATAACAACAAAAGGCAGTGGATTTCATGTTCTTTTTGTTTTAAATAAGCAAAATTGGATCAAGTTATACATTTTTACTTGGCAGTACTGCAATGCTGTGAAACTGTGGTAGTTTTAATCAAGTTTTAATCAAAAACTGAGAATCTCACACAGGCCCATGCCTACTGATGAGAACATCAGAAGGATGTTTGTCGGGTGCAGAGGCTTGCTCCATGAGACTCTAGCACAGCAGAGGAGGGCATCAAACCCTAATTTCTCTAAACACATGTTAGGTTTTAATTCAGTGTATTGTATCTACATTTTCATATTTTCTTTCCACATGCACATATGTAGAAGCTGGTGATTTTCTTTCTAAAAGCAAAGGATTTGGAGCGTGCAGCTAGTTTTCATTTTCTGCATGGGTTTCTTATAGTGCACTGCATTTAGCTCCTGGGCTCTGCCTGGGTCAGTCTTGACTCATCCAACACTCTTCTATTTCCTACTTTTTCCTTGCTTTCACTGGAGCTTTTATCTTCCTTACTGTATGCCCACAGTAATACTTATTCATATGCTCTTAGTGCTGGTTGTGCAAACGTATACCCTTCCAAGGTGTGATTTGTAATCCATGTATAATTAATCTAACCTCAGCGACAACCTAATACATTATAGGAAAAGATCTCCCTGAGGATCCCCGAGGGGAGAAAAAAAAAACTCCACACTTTCATTTGTCATAGCGCTGTTTGAGTGAACAGGTGGTCCATCTATCGATTTCCCCACTTCACTCCCAAGAAAAAGAACATAGTTAGATTAATGTCGAGCTCAGGGGCCACAAGCCAAGCACTCCATTGGGCACTTTCTTTTTTTGGGAGGAGTTAAAGATATCTAAGCTGAAAAGCCAGATCTGCTCCATAACACGGCTCATTGAAACTAAATTTGTCTTTAGTTTCACCTCTTGTATACATGCAACCAATCTGAGTATTTTGAAGCTTCAGATAAAAGCCCTTTCCTCTGCTGTGAACAAAATGCTTGACATCTGACTCGAGGCTGAATGTGACTCATTTGTAGTGAGAGATAATTAAAAAGAAAGCTTGGAGAGCAGTTTTAGTTCACAGATAAAAAAAAAAGTCTGGGAGATCAGGCTTCTTGGTCAAGCTGCACATATCTCGAGCAAAATACACGTTACACAAAACAAAAAATCGACCTCTGCTATGAAAGGATACTGAGCACAAACACTGAGCACAAACATTTATACAAGCTGTATAATGTACACAATTCAGCTGCACACATCCTGTCAGATTTAATGTAATCTGAAATATATCAAATTGTTCAGCGTCGTAAATATGAAAAATGAAAAAAGCAACTCTTACAAGATGAAGCAGTCAAATGGTTAAGGGCTAGCTCCTACACAACCACATTCCCCTTCAACCATTCATCATTTCATTTTACTTATACCTTCTGCTTCACACTGTGGAATAATACATCATGCTTGATTTATGTATTCTGACTTATCAATAAGAGACATTTTTTAAAAAGCAGCCTTCCAATTCTGTTGCTCCTGTGGTGTGTCATTAGTATCTACATGTGTAGTTAACAGCTACAATGTCAGAAGTTGCTTTCTTGTTCCTCTTGTATGAAAAGTCGTGGTAATGATTTTTTTTTTACACTCTGGTGTGATGGAAGTTGCCATGAGAGGTGTTTGCTGACCCACTTTTTTCCTCCTCAGGCATCATCATACTCTGTGCAATAGAAATCCCATCTAGGATTGCTGTTCTTTGTGTGTTGCTTGTAAAAAGAGTTATGACACAAGAAGATGGGGACCAATCAAGCTGGAATAATGTAAGCAGATCTTAAACAATGATCTGAAACAATAACGACACTAATACAAATAACAACAACAACAATAATAATAATAATGATAATAATAATATAGAAAAATCTGGTAAATAATTAAGTCATTGGCCTCATGTGTGCTTTTTTACTATCAGGTAAAATAATTCTCCCATTAGTCACAGAATACTTTGAGACAACATAAAAATGTGTCTAAGCATTTTTCTTAAAGGGATAGTTTGGATATATTGAAGTTGGGTTTTGTTGACATTAATGGGCAAGTATGGGATGACTACTATTGTAAAAATAGATATATTTTTTTTAAAACTACAGATTCAAAACTACTAAATATTTTTGTCATAAAAGTGTACGTTAATTTTAATGAGACATAATACAAGTTCTTGGAGTTACCCAAGTCTTCTGCTATATGCTGTATGAAGCATAGAGCAACAAAGCACTGCTCCACTCCTCGGTTGACTGCTGAGCTACTAGCACAAAGGGACACAATATTCTTCCTTGCTTGCAAAAAGGACAAAACAGAATTATTAAGCTAACACAAAAACAAAAGCAGAACTAAAGCTGGAAAGTTATCCATTGCAGGTCTCTTAGGCAGCTGACCACTGTAGCAGACAGCCTGACTACGGTAATTAACCAGCTGATATCATCTTGATATACTAGCATTAAAAAAAACCCCAACATATAGCACAACACTCATTAAAAACTGCTGCTAAATTGAAAGAGATTTTTGTTTTTGCTTTTTCCAAAATCAGTGCAGAGCATTATTGCTATGTGTAATAGTCAGAATGTAATTATATAAATAATTGTTAAAGTTTTGTTTTAAATAAACATTCTTTGGTAATGTTTTACATTTTTATTTTTTTTTTGCAAGAGATTATTATAACAAGAGAATTAGATACTGCATGTTAAGACTATTGTAGTACGAAATTATGTGTCTTTTGCATTCCTTGTTCATACCAACCTATGTTTCATTATGAGCACAGAACAACTGATCTGCATCAAAAAACTCTCTTAGCACCTTAACTTTGATAATGCAAACTAGTCCCTCAGCTAATATCTAGTCAAAGTGAGACAAAAGGAGAGCTCCTTTTGTCTCACCTCCACTCTCATAAATGTCAAAGTGGTTCATGCAAACACTGTATTATATACCTTTAAACCACAAACACATTTGCTCCTGATGCTTACTCCTGCAGTGGTTTATGGGTATTTGCAGAGGGACCATGGTGGGTCGCAGTTTGTTGGATTGACCTCCACATGCACAAGCAAATATTTCAAAATGGAATGCGTTAAGCATTAGACCAGAGTAACTAATAAAGAAGTGCCAGGGGATACAAAAACTATGTAACATTTGCATTAATATTAACAATTTAAACACCAATTTCACTTTATCATTTCACCCCTCTGACATTTACACCTTTTGGTTGTGGTGTTATTGCTGCAATGACTGTGTACATTCATACCAGAGGGACTTTTCCCGCCTGCTTTGACAACCAGCAAGAACGTGTCCTGTATTCTACTCAAAGCAAATGCATCTTTAGCCTATTTTGGGTTGATCAGTGTGTCATAATCTTCCAAATCTTGTACTCATATTTTCTTTAAATTAACTGTTTCAAACGGAGATCACAAGCAAACCAAATGGGAAAACTACTTATAGATAATTACTAGTTCTAACCTCTTAACAGAATTCTATAAAATTTTAATTTATCCCAATTATATTTGCAGGTGTAACAGTGAAGTGAGATATCTGGTCCTTTATCATGGCCCTTTTTTACTCGGTGCATGTAAATATCTGGCTTCAGCTGTATTTAAGTTCTGCCAAAGTAAGTGGAGCCTGATTTTTCTGAGTTTCCTAGTGAGTTCAGGCTGTGGGCTTCAACATTGTGCTTCAAAGGTTGCTGAATACCAGAGAGGCAGGCCCTGTGAAAAAGCTTCTTGGCCTAATGTTAGAGGCTCTGTATGCAGGTGTAAATTAAAGTCTCAAAAGGGATGGTGTTGCATGCTCTCTTTCAGTGCTACTTTGACTGAAGCATGACACCGACATTTTCTTACAACCTCAATAAATTGTATCAACTTGTAAAAAAAATCAAAATTAAAAGGAAAAGAGCATATGTGTCCTTTAAGGATGTTTGGTCAAGGCTTGCCGTCTTGAAAACTGGCAAAAGCTGACTATTTGAGTCATTCACCCTCCTCCCAGCGCTTATGCTTGCTTACTTTCTTCTGCTTGCTGACTAGTTTCTATGCAGTCATTTGCAGCATATGGTGTCCAGGTGTTAAAGCTTACTCAGGCTGTTTAGACACATTTTCTATACGGCTATAAAAAGACACATCACAGAGATCACCATCAAGCGAAATTTAGTTTGTTTCTCTCATACATAAAAATTGTGTAGCTTTTTTTATTCTCCCCCTTCTCCCCTCTTGAAACAAGCTGAGCTATTTAAGCCTTGACATCTACCCATTTGCAGGTATGCATTATGCTGCTAATTTATACTGAGAGAGCAGATTAGCTTTGGAATCCGTACTTCTTCACAGAGAAGTCACTGCAGAAACCTTGGTCTACACACAAAGACATGCCTCGCAACAGAAATCTACATTTCAGATCTATGAATTATGTACCTGGAGGGCATAATTTTCGTCTTCTCTGCTTTTTCCTCCCCTCCTTTCTTAACAGCAGCCAAATTGGCCATTAAAGTAAATTCCATCATATTATTTAGAACCACACCATCAAAGGCGCCATATGCACAACAGCTTTATAATGGCTGTATATAATCCGATGCCCTTTAACACTACGCTGAACACAAAATGATGTGGCAAAAATAAATCTAATTACCCAGCCATTCAGCATCAAAAAGCTGTGGCGGAAGAGAAGGCTCCAAAGAAGAGGGCCAAGAACAAACAGAAAGACGCTGCTTGCCTCATCTTTGGATTTACCATGGATCGGAAGAAAACCAACAATTTCCTGTTTTCATACGCTATTAAATGTACACTAATTAATCTGATTTTACATAAAATTGTTGAAAAAAAAACCTGACAGACTTTAATCCTACTGAATTTAAAATGTATGAGACATATTCAAATTCAATTTAGATAAGAAATACTATTGTAAATTCTATAAAAAAAAGAATAAAAGGCAGTTAGAAGTTATTTCCTGCAAGACATAAAAAAGAGTGAGATTTGTACTTTAATCCATTATTCAGAATAAATCATAACTGAGGATTCCAGGACTTTATACCCTTTAAATCTCTTTTATAAGAGTTTTTGATGATTTTTGTTGCTTTGCCTTTATTACTGGCAATCTGTTCCCCTGTTTCTCAGTCAGTTGTATACTGCAGCTTGAGTGATTCCTGTAAAAGCCTTCCCGTCTGATAACTTCTCACATCTTTTAAAATTCCACAAACCCAATTTGCAATAAAACCCTCGTGCAATCCAAAAAAGAAGAAAGTGTTGTCAAAAAGAAACGGTCAAGGCTAAGCATTTTTTCACTCATTTCTGTAAGAGGTCGTCTTCCAGTAAATCAACTGTAATCTCTGTAAAAATGATTAAATTAGAAATTAAAAATATGGTGTAGTTTATTAACAATTCTCAGAATCCACTAACCAACACAACTCTAAGGAGGCTGAGTATATTGCACTTTTGTTAATATGGATTATCTTTCAGTCTTTGAGCTTTTTACTGTATATTAAATCTTATTTAAATATGTCAGGTCTTAGTATTGACATACATCGATGATTATTCACAAACTAAATGTTCATCATGCAAAAATGACTGGCCAATGCACTCCAAGAATTATGAGTTTATACTTTGCATGCTAATAGAAGAGTCACCCTGTTGGATATGGTTTCACCATGGTGGATGCCTACAGCTGGCACACAGATTACAGTACCAAACATGTTAAAAGTCACTGAGAGTGCTGGGAACATACATAAGAAAGAACCAGAGAGGAAAATGTGAATTTATTGGGTTCATTTAAAATCCTGGAGCACTTCTGTCAATGATATCTGTTGGACAGCATCGCCTGGAATCAGCCTTCCACATGAATGTGAAGGCTGTAAGATTTCTATATTTAAATAGCTGTTTTATTGGGTAACATTCAAATGATCTCAAATGATATTTTATCAGATGAACACCTGAAAAATGTGCCACTCTGTGTTTTTCTTTTTGAGCTGAAATGCTGAACTAAGTGTAAATAGTGACATTCTAATTCAATGATACGTACATAGATAAAATGCATATATTTTGCTTATTCGTTTAAATAAAAGTGAATTGAAAAAGTGACCACAAATAGATTTTTTCTACTTCCTGTTTGATACAGTCACTTCTCAATCATTTCTATAAAAATAACCACATTTCTTGGCTTGGCTACTCTGTGAAATGGATTTACTTTAAAGTCCTCTCATGGACTTTGTATAAAGTTCAAACATTTGAGTATCTTGGAAAAGAAGTAAAACTGTGAAAGGCATCCAGATATATTCTCTCAGTTCTGACACCCCTGAGCTTTTGAGGGTTTAAATACCAACATTTTTAAAGCACCACTGAGTTCACGACTAAAAGGTTTCAGTGAAATCTACACGCCAAAAACGTGCCTTAACCTTTACTTTAGGGTTCATTAATTAAATAGTTTAGGAGGGGTATTAAGTTATAATCTATTTGAACACCGCACTAACGATTCAGTGCTGACCTTCAGTACTGAACCATGGACATTTGTCAAACTGTGTGTAGCAACATGACGTTTTACCTCTACGGGGAACCTTCTGCCATTTATGCTGTGCTCTGAGCCTGCTGATCCATTACTCTGGCCCCAGTGAAACTCCATCTTCTCAGCCTTAAAGCGCCCTGGCAGTCCAGCGCCTCTTACAAAGTAGTCATCCTTCAGCAGCACAGCGACTAGAGACAAAGAGGGATGGAGAAATTGAATCAAAGACGGATATTCAAGCACACTTCAAGAAAGGCACACACAAGAAAATTGTATTGTGACGTTGTGTTTAATTAGCAAAGAAGCTCATCCCAGGATAATGGCAGCTTTTGTTTAAACATTTATTTTTCTGAAATTATTTTTACATGGATCTTTTAAGAGAAAAAAAAGCCACAATTTGGTATCGTGTTAGCTTAAATGTCTATATGCTTACGCAACTCGGTTTTTCAGCTTTCTGTATTACTCATTGTTTTCAGTTGAACTACAGGAAATAGTTCAATAGTTGTCTTGCGGGTCAAAAGTGACCCATTACCATGTTTAGCTGTAGAAAAAAATACCCTAAACATTCTTTTTTCGACTTGAAATTTTATGACTTTTCCTGAAAGTCAAAACATTTTTAGGAATATATATATATATATATATATATATATATATATATATATATATATATATATATATATATATATGTATATATATATATATATATGTATATATATATATATATGTATATATATATATATATATATATATATATATATATATATATATATATATATATATATATATATATATATATATATATATATATAAACTACTACAACATTCCGATCAATCTGCTTTTCTTCCTTGTACCCTTCATGGTATAAATGACCTAACAAGCTATTGAATCTCAAATATTCTTGACTTTGTGTGAAGTGAGGACCCATGGCGGCAGAATCGCTTGCAGAAATCCAGAAACCCGACATGGTATGTGTCTTTAAGCCCGTGTGAAAAAAATCGTTAAATGCAACATTAGTGGCGTGCACCTCCACAAAGATGCTTGTGATGTGCTATTCAGAGAGATGTTTCCCCCCAGTGTCCTTGAAATCCCTGGTTGACTGCGAGAAGTGCAGTGCACAGGTTCAGTCAAAGGCACCATCTCTCTAATTGTTGCATGACTTGTAAGGAAGACTCGATGGCATCCAGATGCCTTGTGATCTTTATCCACATGGCAGCTTTTTACGAGGCTGTAATGCCACTGGCTCTGCCTCTGCAGAATAGCAGGCATTTTTACATTTTCTCTCATCTAATATAATACCCACTGCTTGGTATAAGAACTTTTTCAGAGGATTCTTTTTTCTGTTTTATATTTAATTACTTTTTTTCCCCCCTTGATTTGGTCGAATGTTATGTTGCTTCTGAGTGTATTGACATTTTATTTATACAATTGCTATATGCGGATAAATAAGGCTTCAAAAATAGTGTCCAACAAAGATTATAAGCAAACATACAGTTGACATCTATTAAATTATTCATTGTCATGCAAACGACTGCTAATTATATCTGTGACTCCCAATGCGTGAAAACTTCCCAGGCTTGTAAAAGAAAAAAAGAAACACTAATATAACAGGCCTGGTTTATTAGATAAACATGGGTCCTGGCTAACAAGATATGATGCTAAAAAAAAAGTCATGATCCCTTTGTTTTCATAAAATTAGATTTAAAAAAATCCACTCATGGCATGCCATCGCTGTTTACATCACAATTCAATATGAGAAGAGACATCAGCGGACGGGAATAGCCTGATCTCTGGACCCAACAGTAAGATAAATATGATTTTGGTCTGAACTTGACTCGGAGCCCGGTGCAAGTGCTCCAGACAACACAGAGGACATACTGGAAATGTAGACAAGATGATGAAGATCAGAGATCAGGGAGGGGTGGAATGGAATGGGAAAGTCTATAATGCCTGAGCAAGACCTGCTTTTCAGTCCAAACAGATGATAGCGTTTAATATCCTGTATAAAACCCAGCTATAAACAGAAAACACATCGTGGCAAGCCCGGGGCTGGCTCTTTGAATGTTGACAGTTTCACGCTGGTTAGTGCAAAGACGCATGGAACTATTAAGTTCAAGTTCAAATTGTCCATTTGTGATGCAATTGTAGCTCAATTTTGCTGTCTTTGAACTTGAATGTTACGCTTTCCACGGCTTAGATGACTGAGAACAGGGTTAAGTTAAAAAACAATGGGGGACCGTGACTGAGGGTTGCGTGGAAATCAGTGAGAGTTGGTCACCGTTTGCTGATGGGGGGTGGTACCTTATGTAGCTCCCAAGCACACCACAAAGGGAACCATAGCGGTGATAATCCTGCTGAATTACACTGCTGAGAGTATTTCCAAATGGGGTCCGACATAATAATAGACACGACATTCTGTTACAGTTTCCCATTACCTCAAACAGCACCTGGCAGCACTTTTACATTAGCACAATTTGACAAAGGTATCAAAAGAATGTGGAAGGACATGGCGAGAAAACAGACGTGAGTCCTTGGGAAGCCATATTTACTCCCTGTATTATGTAGAAAAGCTGTCTAAATGTTTGTTTCCTCACTTTCTTTTGAGGAGAAGCTGTAAAGGGAGAAAAAAAAACAAGCATCATGTGGCACTAAAAAAGACAATGTTACTGCAGCCTGGTAAAAGATTTTACTTACTAAAGCTAAAAAGGTGGACAAAGTTCTGAAAGAATTGGACAAATATAAGAGTATAGTTCAAAATGGATCAATCAATCAATTGGGCAGGGATCTGAACAAGTCAATTTTCTCTAAATCTGTGTTGCTTTATGAAGGAGAAGTGAAAAGGTGGGAAAAATTTGACATTTCTCCCATCAATTAATTAAATGCAATAAGGCCTTTATAACCATTTTTGGTATACAAATGTATTAACCACAGTATTGAGGTACACTTTTTTGAGTTTAAGAGTCATTGCAGTCAAACCAATCAAGAAACCTTCAGCTCAGTTGTTTCTATTTTATGTGAGAGTCCTTGGCTACAATCTGAATCGATAAATCAGAGACAGATTAGAATCAGGCAGGTGATTGGCCCAATCAGATTTTAATTTAAAAAGTGAAATAAGTGAGGATATTTTTACCACTCCATAATAGTAAATCGAGATCAGTAATTAAAATAAAAACTCCTTTTCATCAACACAGTGTCTTTGCCACTCTCCTTAGCTTTCAAATCTCAGTCGCCTTGTAACAAATATGTAAAAAAATAAAACGAGACTATGAAAATCAAGCCAACTACCCAAATAATTTATATTTGTAGTAGCCAGAGGTTGAATGCATGGTCTCTAAAATGTCACCAAATAGCACATTTGAAAATGTGATATTTTAAAATGTCATATTGAAGTAACACTAATATTGTGATGACTACTGTTATTTGATCTATTGTACAGCTGTACAAGAGGTGCCTAAAAACTGATGAGTCGAAGCTCAAGAGTCTCTATTTTTTTTTCCCCCCTGAATCTCAAATATTATATTTTTTTGGCATCAATAAAGTCACAATAGCTTGGTCGCTTGACAAATGTTACTGAGGGAAGAAAACAGAAAACTCTATTTGCATAATTTCTGAAAATTATGAAAATGAAACAATAAAAGACACCCTTAGAAATGAAGATGTATTTCCACTGCTAATACTAATAAATCCATGAATTGTTCCCTTGGCTTATATACAATGTGAAAGATAGTTTAAAATGTCACTTCTGAAATTACAGCAGGATCTTTTGACTTCAAAGTGGAACTATTTATGACAGAAGGCTACCTGTAAGGCTTCTGTATAATAGCAATAAATTAATTAATTGAGTCATTTGATGCATTTAACAATAAGTGAGAGCCAACATTTACTTAGAGTGGGGGTGGGGGGGAACTACACCTTGTAATTTTGTGTATTTGAAAAAAATAAACCTTAAAGAGCAATAACCTGTCTTTGTCAAAGAGATGGAATCACTGTAGTTTGTTCAGATACTTACCCCTAACCCTAACCACATGATATATCTTGAGCGATGATAACTGTGGAGTGAAATCAAAATTCTATAAAATCAGAAATCAATAAGTGTTCACAGTCTAAACTGCGCGACTATAAAATTATTAGTTGAGGAATTTATTCAAGACCTCAAAGCAAGTCAGAGAATCATGTGACCTAATTACAATTACAATACTGCAGTGGGACTCTAGTTAGCACAGCCACTGAAAATTGATCACTCTCACATTTAAAAGGTAGATTAAATAAAGCTTTATTTCCGTGGTAATTTATCTGTCAGCTTGCTGTTTCTATTCAGTTTGTTATGCACCTTATGTTTCAGCTCCCAGGGGATTGCAATGAGAATTTATTCCCACACTGTTTTCTAAATAAGAAATAAAAAAAACCTGTCCACCATTCAGATGCTGACTCACAATTGAATACACAAGAGTGTATTCAATTGCAGCACAGCTTTGTATACTGCTGCAATGTGAAAATGAAGGTGGAGTACGAGGAAAAATACAAGTTCAATCTCAGTGAGAACTGAGAGAAATGAGCATTTATAATGTGACATATATTAGACCAAAAAAGCAGTGCGTAGTTGTGAGTGAAAGGGATCCAATTATTTCTGTCCTCCTTTTATCTCCTTTTCCTTTAATCAGAAAGTATGGCATTCATGTGTATTTGCCTCCTCCCCCGGCTTACTCAGATGCCCCAAAATATATACTTTTGCTAAGAAACGTCGAACAGTCAGGGAATCAGCAAACAGAAATTTCCTTTCTGAGATTAAATTAGAGACAGAAAATAATTCAATCTAAGTGACAGACCTGTTTAAGATATGCTCTCATTGTGAAAAGCTCACCAAAAAGGATTTAGGCATAAGGATCCCAAGATCCCTAGGAAGCCAACCAAGCAGATTTATCCCAAAAAAGAGATTCTTCAAGTCTTTAGAACTTGAAGAATCTGTGTGGAATTTAATCTCAGAAAGATTCAGCTTTTCTGTGTAAGCCTTAGAGGTTAAAGATCATAAACTTTGAAAATCTCAGGCATACTCAAAACAATCAAATAAAAATGGAAAGAATATGGTCCACTGCAAACATACCAAGACATGGCTACACTGAAGAGATGGAGGACAAAAACCTTTTAACCAACACACAAAATGCTATAGTTACGAAAAGTAACAGTGCAAATCCACATGACAATACATTCCTCACAACAAAGCAAGGTGTTGGCCAACAACTTCTCCACAATGAAGCATGGTGGTGGCAGCATGAAGGGAAACAGGCGCTTTTCTTCAGCAAAACCAGCAAAGCTGGCAAGAGTTGATTGGAAAATGAAGGGAGCTAAACATAGAAATCCTAAAAGAAAGCAAGAGCTAAACTGGAGTGGTTGAAATTAAATTAATGTTATAGCTCACAGAAACCTTTTTACCTCATGTAACTTTCAAAGCCTTTTCCCATTTGTTCATAAAGCCCAAGTTAATTACTTGATTCTTACTTGAACCAAGTAAGAGTGAACGTAAGACTTGAAAAGTGCTATTCACAAATGCTCTTCATTCAGAAATACTGAGCTTAACTATTTTGCAAAAAGGGCTTTAAACTCTAGTATTTGTGAAGAGACGTAACATTGAAAGGTGGTTCAACAAAGTGCTGAATCAAGACATGAATACAAATCCACATAGATTTTTACTTATAAACAGTTTTGAAAAACATGCATCACTTTCACTTAATCAAACATTTATGCAACACTTTGTGTTGGACTTTAACATGAAATCCCAACCAAGTTTTTTTGGCAATAATGCAAAAAAAAAAAAATGTTTTAAAAAAAAAGCTCAAGGGTTTGTGATACTTTTGCAAGGCACTGGAGATACATGACACAGATATATATTATGAAAGGAATGTTAATGTATTTTTTTTTCAAATCATTGTGGTGAACAAAGTCCCCCGACTGCAAATGAGCTTCTTCAAGATGCTCACCTAACAGGAGCTAGCTGGGATTCAGTGTTTTGCCCTTGGGCACTCCTACATGTGTTCAGTTGGAAATGTGGCCTGATATTATCTCTTTTTAATGTTCACACCAGTATTGTGCCTGTTTTAATGTTCTGTGTCTCTCGAAACAACATGACCAGGGCGTTTCATAATCCCTCTGCTGTCCTAACTGAGATCAGATGAATCAAGAAGCCTTTTTACCACGTCTACATTTGACATCATTAGCCAGATTATAATTGGTGCTCTGTCGGCTGATCCCTCGCTTTACATGAGGATTTAGTCAGCCTGTGAATGAGGACGGCCCACTTTTAATCATCACACAAAGCAAACCAGGGGGGATTGAGTGTGTGAACAAGAAAACACAGATTGTCAGTAAACACATAAGATAATGAATAAGTTGTGACGGGAAAAAAATGAAAAGAATTTAAAGTAACTCAAACAGATTTACGGATTGGGAGAAGAAAATAGGTGTGATATTTTGATAAACAAAGAGAAGAGAAAAGAAGATTTGAAGAGAAAGGAACCTTGTGTGATGAGGGATGAGCTGAGCTCCTGTCGCGAGGCGAGAAAGAATCTGCCAGAAGTATTAACGTGCCAGCGCTACTTAAGCTAAAGGCCCACAGCATGAAGACGACAAAATGATGCAGGAGATTTTTCAGACTGAAAGCATTAGGTCAGGAAATAACTATCCATCACATTATCATAATTGTGCAACTCCTTTGCAATAGAGCAAAAATCCCTGATTCTGCTGTTGTTGAAGCGGGGTAATCCTGTGTGCAACACAAGAAAAGCTGGGGAATGGAGATGCTGGCTGGCCTTGGGAGTTTCATTAGAAATGCGGCCCTGGGTGTGTGTGAACCCTCAAACAGCAGAGGAGGAATTAGAAGCTAAGCCAAAAAGACCTTGAATCACAGCCTGTGAAAGAAGGGGAGTGTGTGTGAAAGTAAATCCTTGATCAATGCAAATGTCTCTGGAGGCTTTTGATTCCTGCTGAATTTGGTTTGAAGTTGTCTGAAATTTTACTGAGACGTGTTTTTGTTGAGGAACGCGGTCCGAATGGCAGCTAATCTGCTCGATCTCAAAGCAGGCCGAGGCACAAGGGAACGTCATGTAATCAATAGCAATGAACTTTTTAAGATCTGTTCACACAGCTCTTAATTACAAAGCTGACTTTTAAATAGTGTGAGTGATGTTAATGCCCCTTTTGTGACAGATTTGAACAACTCAATTCTGGCACATCCCCAAGAGGCATTGGTGATCTGAGGTTAGGAAAACATAAGACTTTAAAACCACAGAAACCTTTTTAGCTCATGTAACTCTTAAAGCCTTTTCCTGTTTGTTTATAAGGTTCTAGAGGGACTTTTTCCATTATTGACTCTTACTTCAGAATGGAAGGTATCATAACGCAGCTGTACGGAGACTAGTCGAAACACCAGTGTCCTCATGTAAGAGTTTTGAGGGTGACAGTTAAAGGGCTAATTAGCTGATCTGGGTGTGGCATCAGTAGTTCCTATTTATTCTAATTTTCCGAGACACTGAATGTTGGATTTTTATCCAACATTCAAGCCATGTAAGTCATGACAACCAGAATTACAAGAAATAATGTCTTGGAAAAGCTCCCTATGTATGATATATTTCACTTTCTGATATGACTTACAAAACATATAGCTTCTTTTCAGCAATGTTCTAATTTTTTATGTACTAGAAAAAATTATTATAGGGTTCAGAGTATAGTCAAGAGTACACAAGGTTTTATATTATGGCTTCTGTCAAGAACTGAATTGGATTTCTTCCAATTCAGTTCTTGACAGAAGCACACAAGTATATGTGCACACAAGCATATGTGCACAATGCTTTTCCTGAGCGTATGAGTTACCAATAATACAGAAAACTTTGAAAATGCTAATGAAATGTCAGCAATGCAAGAAAATGAAATAAAAAAAAGACCTTGACAAGAGAGCTGAGTTTAAGTGTTTAAACTTAATGCTGAAGTTTTGTGATTTTTATCCAACTGACATCCACCTGAAGGCCGTTACTTCATCTCAACATTCATACTTGTGGTATGAATGCAAGAAGAATAAAAAATCTCTCAAAAATGCACCTTAAACCCTTGGAGGGCTCTTAGGATTGCTTGGTTTGAAAAAGTTATAACACAAAAGATTTCTAATAAAGAAATATATGAGACTTTGAAAATTAATGACACACGTAATTTAAACGTGATCGACCTTCATCTACATCTTTTTAACTGGGATTGTGCACAGTATTGTCTTTTCGCTGATTTCCTAACTCAAAACTTTACTGTTTTTTATCAGTCTTTCATCGTTCGGTTCTTAGCCTCAGCAGGCAACAGTTTTCTGAGAAAAAGCTGTAACATGCAACAGCACTCTGCAGGATTGTCCCCAAATGGGAAAGAGACACAGTTGGTGGCGGGCTGGTGAACATGACGGCTCCTGAGAGCAAGACATTTCCTTTAGGACATCAAAAACAAGTCAGGTCAAGTTATACATCAGCTTCAACCTCAGGCACGGCTACTGAGGAGGAGGAATCAATTTCCCAGGATGTACAGGGATGCGGAAGATGTGTAAGTATAGATAGAAAGCTAAGATTTTAAAATACAACCAGGAATACAGAACAGACAGAAACGCATAAATTACGTCATCCTACTTTTTTTTATGTATATCCTTTTAAAATAGAGAGTCAAGAAATCCAGGAACATGAACTCACAATGCCATGACATCATATTGATGATATTGATAGAAAAAAAACAAAAAACAGCATGAGGCAGGAAAATGCAGCAGGCTAAGTACAGCTGCATAAGACATCAGTGGTGTAAGATAAATGGGAGCCCATTAGTGCTGAGCTTACAGCACTACCTCAACCACAAACTGATGGCCAGAGTGCTTAGACACACTAATGTTTCACATCATCCTTAAAAACAAGAGATGCTCTGAGAACTCAGCTGATGATCAGAATCAGACAATTTTACACATGACCAGCTCTGGCAAGGGGTCAGCTAGTTAGAAACTAACAACCAGATTTCTTTGTTTCTTTTTTTTGTTGAGCCCCGAGGATATTATAGCATTAACTGGCTACACTAATAACATTATATGGTCTAAAAGCTGTTACTGAGAGAATTATTATCCATTTTTAATATCAGCGAAATAAAAAAAAATAGAAAAAGAAAAAAAAACTATTTTCTACTATCAGTTATGTAGAAAAAATGGTTTCTACATACTGCAACTACATAATAGTGTTGTTAAACAGAGAGTGAGATTTCAAGCCAATTTATAATGGAACAGAATTGATTTCTAAATGTTGCAGAGAATTGGGACTGTGCAACAGTCTGAATAGTGACATAACATCAGTTACAATTAATTCACACATTCTCAATTCTTTTTCTTTCTTTTGCATTATTGCAATTTCACCAACTCTTATTCTTAACTCATAAGTCTTAAAGTGTGCATAAAATGCAGTTAGACATATAAGTGGAAAAATACTTTAGGCAACTTGAAATATATGCAGCTAAACATTGCATAAGTACATACTAAATAATTGTTCATGATGGAAAATGATTCCATTTTCCATTTACTGCAGCTCCTTTATAGCTGCAATAAATGTATGAATCATTCTTGCCAACTTCTCAATAAGAAAAGCGGCCATTTCAAGTCTCAAATGTTGCTAGAAGTTGCTTGATAGAGTCACTGACTAATTTTCATTTTTGGTCATGTCTGATTCGGGAAGCAAAAGAAAGAAACATACTAACTACAAATAAATTTTTTGGAAATCATTTAATAATGTCAATTTGGTAATATGAATATTTTGCCTGAACCCACAAATATATAATTTAAGCAAAAGACATTTCATACACAGTGAAAGAGGTGAGAAACTGACTGAGGCAGGAATTTATTTGAGTGTGTCATCTTGTTTATTATTTTTTTATTTTTTCAGGGGTGGGAGCTTGGGACATTAGGCAACATAATATATATTTTTTCCAAAATATTTACATTCTGTATAAATCATAGCAGGATTACTGGTAGCTTTGCACGTGCGAATTAATTGCTGTGTAGAAACGAAATGGAGTGGGCCTTCTTTCTGTCCTGACAGCAGGCTGGGTTTGCTACATAACGCTGCCGTCAGATTGACCACCTGCAAGTTCTTCAGAAGTGGGAGGGGCTCAAGGCAGCACTAAATGCTTGCTGTAACTGCAGTATGATTGGATGTGGTCGCCAGTCTCCATTAACTTTTGCATTATTGCAAAAAAAGTTACTAAATACGTCGTTTGCTTAAATAGATCTAAAAAGTTACAAAAATAAAAAAAAGTTGCTAAGTTGTCAACACTAACCCACTGTTAGGTGGAAAACAAAGAGCAACACTAAAAGTTGCCAATAACTGCAGAAGTATGGTGCAGTTGCTGCATGTTACTATGGAAATGTACGAACTCATATTCATGGAGATAATTTTTCCACCAAAGAAAAAAATTCTTAGTTGTGAAAATCGTTTGTGCAGGAGGCAGAGTGGAATTTAAAATCCAACACTTGGCATATTTTTGGGGATTTTACAAAAAAGAAAAAAAAAAGATAGTATTGAATTGAAATGCATAAAATATTGAAAGTATTTGAACTTTTTTTCATATCTTTATAATTCATCACCCTCATTCTGGATAACAGATATTTTACTGAACAACACAAACAATTTGCACAGAATCGTAATCACTACCTGTAAAAAAAAAAAAAAAAGTGACCAGACTGTGTGGAATGTGATGTTTAAATTCATCAGATGAAAATATCAATATTCAATCTGCTTGCAGGCAAACAAGTTTACAATTTATGGTCAAAATTGGTAGCCACAAAATATCCCACTGAATATTAATGGAATATGGTCGTCAAGTGTTTATTCATTTTGTAGGCAGTGTTTAATTACTATTTTAATTGATTTTAATTAATGTAAATATAATTAATGTTGATTCAGAGTAATGCTGTCTTTTATTTGCCATTTTTCCTGTTCTTTTTCTCTGTGTGTTGTTAAAAATTAAAAAATTGAGATTTTATGAATTTTGAAATTGATGACAGCCTGGAACCGTAACTTTGAGATTACGTACATAAATCTCACATTAGGTTTGTTCGTTCAGGGTGGGGGGGACAAAAAAGTAACTATTAGGGAGGCTCAAAAATGAAAAATTGGACTGATATTGATGTCCGACAGTAACCCAGAATCCTACATGTGACAAAATGTAGCGCATGATCATCTTCATTTTAGGTGACAACAACTTTAAAAAATAGCCACTGTGCTGTACAAGATACACCCCAGAAGCAGGCCACCTATATAACAAATTATTTCAGGGGAGTCGAGACCACAGATACGATCTGCTATAGATGTTTGGCGATACCAGAGAGTGGAGCAGTAATGTGACAGGAAATTAACCTGCAGAGACCGCACAGCATTCAGCTGTTTCAGTTAGGCTATACATAATTTCAGGTCGTGTAGTCTGGCTTCGCAAGTAAAATGGAATAAGAGAATTAGAAATGTCACAGTTATGGTTAAGGTCTCCTGCAACTGGAGCAATGGGATGGGTTGGCAGGTTGATTAACTCTTATTTTTGTAGACTGACCTTCATACAGTAATGGGTCACGTGTGTGTAGAAGTGCACAGCAGTATAATGAGTCGCCTACATCCCGATCCACAATTCTCATGCAGATACAGTTGTAGCATGAAAACTGCTGTGAAAAACTATTTGTCTTCCTTACAGCAAAATGACAGATAAAAGATAAAAAATACACCTCTCTCTTCAGTCGAACTAAAAGTGAATCAATTTCAAAATACGTTGATGTGAATTTGTTGCATATTAAGTTGACCTTTTCAAAAAGCTATTGCTCTGCATCATTTTGTGGTAATGCGACACCACTTTCCTGACTTTCACGGTACTTAGAGCCATTTAAATCTCCCTCTTGTAGTGCATGTTCCCAAGTCATGTTACTTTCGACTTTGTAAATAATCAGCCTGCTGCATTGCCGGACTGTGTCAGTGGCCTTGGTTGTCATGGAGGCTAACAACTCTCATTATGATCAAACGCAAAAGATGACACTGCTCTGAGAGAAACGGTGCCAAAAAGCAGACAGATCAATTAGGGTCAGAGTTTTCAAACCAGTGGTCCATGGATTTGTTGAATTAAAGAAAAGAAAATGGGGCAGTGATTTGAAATAGCAGCTAATTGAGTGCGATTCCAAATGTGTCCGTAAACAAGGTTTGCAAGCTGCATACAAAGAGAGGAAACAAGCAAAGGGCGAGAACAATGAATACAATAATAATGGAATAAAAACAACTCATAAGCCTCTTTCAGTCACACAAATCATATAGCAATTGAATGTGTCTGTGTCTCACTAAATGAGCATAATTGTGCTTTTCTGTAACATGCTGTGACAGGAATTTGACTAGGTCTGAAGTAATAACATCTATTTTCAAAATATTCAAATATGCTGCAGTCAAGTACTACATCATGTGAGTCTGAAGAAATTTCTCTGCTGTGCCTGCTGCTTGCATGTGCTTGTTCGTAATCTTTTTTGATTTCCAATTTTGACTTCCAATGATTCACTTCCTGCTGAAGAGCCCCCTGGTGGCTAAGGAAAAATGCACAGTAAAGCCGCACCGGGCTATAAACCGCATGGTTCAAAGAGTCGGAAAATAGCAGCAGTTGTAGCCAGAAAAATACGGTAGATATGGAAGAAAATAAGATGAGGTCTAATTCGCAAATGTATTAGTAGGATAAGCTTGAAGGTCATAGCAGTACCGATTCATACATGGCTATCCAAATAAACCAACAGTATCATTTTCAAAACTGTCAAAACTTACATGAGTCGTGTTCCTTGTGATTGCGTATTATGACTATACTTCCTGTTTATTCTTCAGCTAAAAAATGTGAGTAGCGGATTTGTATATAGGTAGGACTTATGGGACATCATAAAGTCAATCAGCTAAAGGGAGTCTAAAGTTAGCAAGTTAAAAAGATCTTTCTTTGCAGTGATGAAGAGGTTCACAGGTCTGACATTTTAACCCACATTTCACCTCAACATAAACTGTCTACTGAGTGTTATTTTGCACTTTCAAGGTATGTTAACACATCATTAATTCATACCATCAAATTCACATTTTTATGTAGTTAATGTTCATCATTAAACCCTATGACTACTTCTGAATATTTGAATAAACAGGAATAAAAATACATTAATCGTTATAATCCTTCATTTTTATAGTTTTTGAGGAGTTATTTTGTGAATTTTTTTTTATTTTAAATAAATAATAGAATCTATTTGGCAATTAATGGCAGCCTTTGAAGGTGAATGGGCAAAATTAAAGGTTAGTCTGTGCAAAGGCAGTGGTGAAGTAATAAATGTCAAAGACACATAGTTGTCAAATTCTTTTTAGCAGCCAATAATTTAACAAGGGTCCTAAAAATTAAATACATTGTTCAATATCTTTGCAGAGATAATATCTTCATTTCATATTATAGAAAAAAAAAACTTACCGGTTACTGGTTAAATAATTTAAAACTTAAAATTGCCAGGTATAACTTGAACATTTTTAACTTCATGAATTTTCTATTGGATGTAAATGTAGAAGTTAAGAGCATGTTAAGTGCAGTCGGTGGCTGAATGATTTCGCTGTTGGCATTATGAAGGAAAGGCCAACAACAATGTGTTGGTCTGTAAGTTTTCTTGGATCTGGACCTCCAAATGAACAAGGCTTTCCAGAATAATTTATTTTCAACAGTTTCTTGATAAAATACATTCAATTTAAAATAATTTATATTATCAACATGTTTATTTGCTCATAATCATTATCGATCATTCGAGATTCCCACCTGTCTTTCCAGTGTTTTTCATGGTGGTCTGGTTGGATGACTCTATGTTGAACTTGTCGAGCTCCAGCATCTGGTACTCGTCCAGCACCAGAGCTTGTTCATCTGCAATATCCACAGGAGACTGGTCCTTTGCGGCACACTCTGGGTAAGAAGCTGCCCAGCCTCGAGGCCCATGGCTTCCTGCAGAATGAAAAGGAGACACAAAATGATATAGACCATCCAGAAGTTAGGCTAATGGAGAATCCACTCTAAAGATACGATTGCTGCTGCAGCGATGAAGGCCACATGGTGAAGAAACAGTTAAATGGTACTTTTTGTTAATTATGCTGAGATTACAAAGAAAACACATCAACTGAGTGTGTTTAATCCCAGTCTAGGCTACCCATATAAAGGAACATCTTTGTGACAGTCCCTAAAACAAAGGTAGGAAATTAAAACCGCGTTAATGCACTTTCCTTTCAGTTGTTTTAAAATAAACATTAATCAATAACATTTTTAACTTCATATTAAATGTTTGTGGATGCTATATGGAGCTGAATAACTTTCAGTGCAATCCCTATTCACTCTCTGCTCTTTTAATCCTCTATCCCCAACAGTGGCACTTCAACAAAGGAATAATCCACAACCGACAGGGGTCCCCTTGATCTCTTCCAGGCTACAATTGGCCAACGCAACAACAAAAGCCAAGGGATCAGGGGAACAAGAAGGCATGCGTGGATTTCAACTTTTCTGGGTTAACACAATATTCATGATCTCATTCCCTACAGATATAGGACAACTTTGCCATGAGCTCATAAAAGAGATATGAGAACTCCCAGTCACTAAAAAAAGGGGGAATCAAGGATGGGTTTATGTCTTGCTATGTATAAACACCTTGCAGCTAAACAGACTGTGCACAACTCCTTCAAAGAGACAATGTGATCCAGGATTATTTTGAAACATGCAGATTTTCACCACCTCAACCAGAGAACAGCACACATGGATGGGGAGTGAATGTATACACACATACCTCGAAAGGTTCTTTATGATTCAGTGAAATACTTACTATAGAAATTAAGAAAATTAATCAAACACTGCAACCAGAAAATATTCACACCTGTTGATTTTTTCACCTTTTGCCACATTTTAGAGTTCTCCTAAAATAGAGTATGTTTTTTTTGTAGGTTGTTTTTCTCAAAGATATGCTCTGCTGGACTCTGAAGGACTTCTTGATTTAACAATTCACTGCGTTAACCTACTTCAACAAGAAGAGGATGAGTTTCAGGAAGGAAATCATGTGATATCATGGGAAGTTAAAAACCCTACAAGTAGGGAAAAGATATTCTCTCAACGCTGCATCAGGAGAGGATCTCCTCTTGGACCCGTCATTCATGTGGATGAGGTCAACGACAAAGGGTGCCGCCTGCCTTTCTTCTTTCTTTTTTTTTTTTTTTTTTTTTTTTTGTATTTTTTTGTTTCAAAGGTGTTTTCCAGCCCTGGTGGCCTTTATTTGACAATTATCAGACAGGAAAGCAGGGGAGGGGGGGGGCATGCAGCAAAGGTCAATGGGCTGGGACTCGGTCCTGTTGCAGACTTGAGACCTCCGAACATGGGTCACATACTTTACTCCTGCACAATGGTTGCAGGAGTAAAGTAACTTCTGATCCAGGATCTCTGGATCCAACGCTCTTCAAATGCAATCCTTGGTCTTTAAATATGTACAGCTCTGGCAAAAAAATAAGAGACCATTTTATATGATCAGTTTCTCTGATTTTACTTAATATTTTTGAGTAAAATGAGAATTGTTCTTTTATTCTATGAACTACTGTCAACATGTCTCCAAAACTCCAAGCAAATTGTTTTAATTTATTTGCAGAAAACGAGAAATGGTCAAAATAACAAAAAAGATGCAGCACTTCTATAACTCAAATAATGCCAAGAAAATGCCAAGGAGATTTGTAGCAACAGTTACATTTTGAGCACTGGAGAAAAGGGTGTGAATTATTGTGTGTGTATTTATTTAAACATTCAGTTTATCTTATAATCTAAGGTGCACCCCTCATAGCCCCAGAAGGGATAAGCATGTTAGATAATGGATGGATGGATTACCTTATAGATGTAAAAAAAAGAAAAGTCTGAAAACAAAACTCTCTGTAGACTTTTTAAACAAAAATTATGTTCAAATGAATTTGAGTACAAGTCCATATTGTAACAAAATGTGTAAAAATTCAAGGGAAGGGAACACTTTCTGGTGGCACAATGTCTGCCCTTCGGTGTGCAGACAAAATGTCAAAATCGTGTGACACATAATTTGCAACAGTGAACTATAAAGCTCTGAATTGGGATGAGTTTTACAATGTGTTTGAGCTGCGTGTAAAACTAATGACTGCATTAGAAAGCAGGATTAACTTTGTCAGCGAGGACTACAGATTTAATAATTCTGCACTAGCAATGTCACAGTATCTCATATACTGGGATACAACACATTATAAATTAAACATTAATACTACGAGGCAATTTGAAAGCCGCTTGCCAATCATGACAACGCAGAGGATTTACATAACATAGAGCAAATGTTTACAATTTTCAGATAAAAGCCTTATGCCTCCAAAAGTTTCTATGAAGGCTTTGTTTACAAAAATACATCTTAAGTATATTCCATTCGATTTGATTTGAGCTCACGTTAGCGACAGCGCAGCTTATACAAAATAGAAACTGTGAAGCCCAGTTAACTGCCTGCGGCACTGTTGCACGATATTTTGATTCAAAGATGAAAGCTCTTTGGAGCAAAATATATATTTTTTATATCAACAATGAAAGAAATGACTCACTCTTATGTAATAGCCTAGCTTCTATGAGGTTAATCTCACTTTGAATCAACAGCCTCATCAAAATGTAACAGCTGAAAAAAAAAAAAAAGTCAATCATCTGGCAGCAGAGGCAACTATAAAAGCCCAAAGTGTGAGGTTTGAGAAACCAGGACTAGAAGGGATGGGATCGTAGAGAAGGTGATTCTACTGCTCCATGGGCACCATCCAATAAGATCAAAATCACTTTTTATGTTTATATCTTAAAACTTCCTGTTCTTTAACCATGTTAGGTATGCATTGATGGCCAAGCGTCTTCATGGTGGAATAAACATACATCTTGACAAATTCTTCAATTGGTTCATATCAAACATGTGATGCTGTTGCTCCAAAAATGCTCTTCTTTGATCAAATATTAAGTATCTAAACTAAGAGTGAACATTTCTCCTGACTGAACTGAAGCTCAAACTAAAAAACTGGGACATGCTTATTCTGAAAAATACTACAAATAAACTAGTCTAAATCAATTACTAAGACTATTATCAGTCCCAATTATTTGTTAAAGAAAATGCATTGTGTCTCCAGCAGGGTAGTTTGGATTGTATTTCCAACAGCTTTGAAATTGTTTCGCTGACAATTTATTTCAATTTGATCAAAGATTAAGGACTTTAAAACTTGTCACCTTTTTATTCAGTCATACATTTTCATCTCTGCTTTCCGTTTCCGTAATGTTTCCACCAAACTTTTGAATTTGCTTTGTTTGGTGTGCAATAAATAAGTATTCAATTGATGTAAAAAAAATTTAATACTAAATAAATAAATAATAATAAAATTTACTATTGGTTAGCATCTAGAAATTGAGTTATAAGACTTTTAAATTGGCCCTTTTTAAATTGCTATAAAAACAAAAAAACAAAACAGAAAACCCCAGCTGTTTTAATTTCCACATATTGTTTTCCAAAATCAAAGAATCAGATTAAATTTGATGCAGATCTGAAGCTTTTTGTTTTTCAAACTCCACAACACTGAACAAGAAAAAATTCTAAATGAGCACCATTAAAATTCAGAGAAGTGAGTAAAACTAAAATAGAGATTTGGAAAAAAAATTATCTTTTGGAAACTTTCCATTCAAACACAAATTACATTCCATTTAATGCTAGAGGGATCTTTCTGCCTTTTAGGAACAGAGAAGGAGGTGCAGTCCTAAAAATCAGATAAGTAAGGGTTTGCACAGCAGTCGATTAATCTGCCTCATTGCCATTCATCAGAATCAGAGTATAATTTCAGGGTTTTAGCCTTTCCCACTGCAGCCAGAGCTCTTTAAAAGGCCGAGGTGAAGAAATTTAAAATAATTACATGTTCCAAAATGTTGTGTGAAACATTACCTAGTACATCAGTCTCCAGCTGCTTCTGGCTTTGGTGAAACACCATCATGTTACCTATTTAATGTGCTTAAAACCTCTTATAGATGCAGTGAAACTACTACATTTAGTAACTCAGAAACATTTAGAAAGTGTTGCACAAAGAGATGTCTGATTGCAGTGTTTTGTTAGTAGCCAGAACACAATTGAGCTCAAGAAAATGACACAGGTAAAATGTCTGAGAGAATAAAAGAGACAAAAGATCACAGCCAACCGTCCAACGTTCAGTCTGAGGAGATGCTCAGTCCAAATGATGCATACAGGAATAAATCACTTGTTTTTTAACAAGCATTACAATTCCTCCCCTTTTTTACTTTACCTGCTCTCTGCACTTTCTGTCAACCCCAAAATCCAGGGTGGGAGGCATTAGGAATTAGACAGGCTGCAATATTTTGGTGAAGAAATGGTCCAGGAGCCCTATATTTACTATATTTACTGCCTCTTGTTTAGGATGAGCAGAAGCCAGCAGTTGTTTTGTTTCTTGGTTTTTATTTGGGCAAACTTATCGATGCTACAAATAGCAATTAACAAAACTTACAAAATACAGCATATGCAACTGCAACATATTAAAATATGTGTTTTAATCATTAAGTTCTGTGGGTTTTTCTTTTTAAATAAACTATAACTGCCTCAATGTGGCCAAGGCAGATTTGAGTACCTGGCCCGTTGACCTCCATTTCACAACCCGCTTTCCTGTATAGCAGATTGTACCTCTATATACATTTTTTGTATATGTATAAATCATCCATATATTGTAACATGAGAAATTGTTCTTCTCCTCTAGATTAGTTTGTTTTCACAATAGTTTCAGATTTTAAAAAAAAGTAAGATAGCCGTTATGTATTACGTGGAAATGATCATCCAATTCAACCCGGCTCCACCTGCACAGTATTTACTCCCAAAACCTAATAACCTAATAACTCCATTGGTTCTGCCACCAATGGAGGGAACAGCCCACTTTATTTTAATTAGTTTAAGCACATTGTGAGGGTTTTGAGGTCAACACTCCAGCACTTTATTTGGAGCAAAGCCTCGACAAGCATCTTCAAAATGTATTAGTGTTATTTTCAGCCAGTCAGAGGTGGATATGCTGCATTGTTTTGTATTATTAACCTGTCATCAACTGAGAAAAAGCATCTAGGTCCAGAAAGAGACCAGCTCATCACAACAACATAATGTTTGACTATAAGTTTAATGTTGTTTTTTCTGAAATAATATGCATTATACCATTTGTGGAAGAACACAAAAGTTCTATTTTTGTATTCCACAGAATAATTTCCTACAAGTCTTAGAGATCATCAAGATGTTGTTTTCACAAATGTGAGACAGATCTTTGCATTATATTTACTGTGAAGTAGTTTTGAGCTGGAATCTTTCCCCTGAATGCCAACTTTTACCCAGTCTTTTTTTTTATTCTTCTTAAATGATGAATGCTGCCCTTAACTGGGGGAAGTGAGGAGATGTTGTTTTGTATTTTTTCTGACCTCCTGGATAAGTTTTTGATGTTTCATTGATTTGTGGATAATATTTCTCACTGTTCTACACTGGATTCCGAAAGCATTAAAAATGACAAACCCTTTCCAGACTGACAGATTCTGGCTTTTTATCCATTTTATTTTCTTTTGATGAGTATTTTTTAAGATCTTTCTTGTCTTCTAATTGTCCTTGTGCTAATTTCATCCCTAGAGTGTTGCTCTTCTAAAGTCAGGAAACTGATGAAAGAATGTGTCCCCTGGCCTAAACCTGCCTGTATCTAGAGTTAGAGTAATATTTTCAAAGTTTATACCAGCAACACTGCATGATGGTCATATGTATTTTTCCATTCTGCAATGCTAGAAGGGATAGTAAAGGAGCTCTCTTATAAACAACTGCAGCATTTTTTTTTCAGACTGAGATCTTGCTATTGCAATGAATGATGCATTTATTTTGAGCCTTTTTTTCCACATGTTTAGCAGGGATGCCAATAAATGTGGAGGGAACAGTATATTCCCTAAGGCCTCTTTCTCCCTTTATAGTTTGCCCTACATCTGCAAGATTCTCTGTTTAACTTCTCTGGGCTTTGGGGTCTTTTTTAGAGCTTAGTTGTGCTTTAAAAGTTCAATCAGCTGCTGTTACATAAAAAAAATAAATAAATAAAAATAAAAAAACTCCAGTTGGCTGGATACTCATTCAAACAGATTCTAAAAAGTACTAGAAGTACCAGCAGATAGCAATTAAGCTGTGCAGCATCAAAAACAGCATAGTAAGAACAGCATGTTTTAGTAGAAAATTCTCAGAAAAGATATGAGAAATATTTAGAGGAAACAGAATGACCAGAGCGACTTCAACAGGGTGTCACTGAAGCAGCACCATTCAAGAATGGCTATTTCACTTTGATATTCTGTCATCGGATAAAATGAGTTTTCTATTGTACAGTGATGTTCTCCTTCCACATTCAGCAATACAACTCTCATTTAAGAAAAGTTATTCATAGATTATAGTGTTCTTGCTCAAAATATGGGAACTCTATTCTGTTTCTTCAGGGAACCAAAAGGGTAAATCTCCCTTTGTTGAGCAGTAGTTGGGTAGTAGTCAACTGTATTAATATATAATGTGTTGCAAATCTATTCATGCTCAGTGAAATGCTTTTACATGTTACAACTACAAACCGAAATGTATATTTTATCCCATCATTGTGAAATAGAAGGAAAATGCTAATCTACTTCCAATGTTTTTTTTTTTTTTAACAAATCAAAATACTAAATGTGTTTTGTGTGTTTCCACTCAGCCCCAATGAGTGAATGTTTGCAGCACCGCTTTACACTAAAACTTTGCCCCAGTCTCAACTCTTCATCAGCTTCTAAGAAATGTTTTTCTTCAGGACAGTCCTATATTTAGCTTCACCCATGTTCCCATAGACTCTGACCAGCTTTCCCACCTGTGTTGAAGACAGCATGGTGCTGACGCCACCATGTTTTATTGTGGGAGTGTTATGTTCAGGATGATATGTAGGGTTATTTTCTCTTCACATGTAATGTTGTGTATGTAAGCCAAAAAAAAAAAAAGCTTAATTTTGGCCAAACCACCTTATTCCCCAGATTTCCTTTGGCAGAGTTTAAATGGGCTTTTTTTACCTTTTTATTTTTTTTCCCCCACTCAACTATTGTTTTGCTAAAGTCACTCTTCAATAAATGTCAAATTTTTGTAGAGGACAGCTTAAAGTTGGGTCAACAGATTCTGCCACCTGAATCTTCTGTCATCTAAAGTTGCCATGGCCATTTACACTACTTCTCTTATTTACAGACCATTTTCTGTAAGCTTACAGGTACTAAACTCTACCCATCTAGTTAAATTCTCCACAACTTAATTGCTGACATAGCTGACATGGTGTGTTGAGTTTCTTAAAACTGGTTTATAATCTGTTTCCTAATCAGGAATTATTTCTAGAGATCATTGATTGCAGTGGATTTTAATAAAATGCTTAAAAGTAAAAGTTAGCTTAATATAAAAGTGTATAATATAGTAAAAATAAAACCTGTTTTTTACATCACAATTATGCAATTTTGAAGTATTTCATCATAGAGCATCTCAATAAAATACAAATAAGTTGTTGGTTGGAGTCAGACAAAATAGAGAAAAGTTTAAGGGGTGTGAATACCTGTAGAAGCCACTGTAGACATGACATTAAATATATTGCTCAAATTCTTACATGAGCATTAGCTACGAGACGTGAAAGGAGTAATTTCCACACAGTAGCTCATAAATTTAATTATATTATAACCTGTACATAGAGTTTGAGTCAAAGAATAAATGAGTACAGTTGTAATCAATAAATACCAAGACAGATTGATTATTCGGCTTGTTGAGTTCCACCAGCTGTAACATGTATGTATTTAATTAAAAGTTTTGCTAAAAGTTGGATCTTATGGCTTTGAAACAAATAAAACTTCCAGTATAAGGAAAAACATGAAACTGAATTGTGGGAGGAAAGTTTCTAAATAAATCATTTAGTGCGATTCATCAACTCAGCTGTTTACAAAAGGAGCCAGCAGCCTCTAACAGCAGAAGATGAGTGACAAGTGGCTTATTTATGCGGTCATGTGTCCTTGACGGATCCACACAACACTGCATTTGTAAATGCATATTGCATACAAAAATAGCTCCTATATGAATTTTAATACAACAGGCGTCAAGTAGGCAGGAAGCAATTCAGTACACTCATCTCAAAACAAGCAGCCATCGGCTACAAGAAACGGTACAAGGTAAACTCATTTGGATTCTTGCAGGCTTACGGTAGTTTTAAAACCTTCACTTTCATTTCAATTTAATTCATAGATTAAAGCTCTTATCTGCTGCTATATCAGTCGCAGCTCATGAACTTGCAAGCGTCATCTACTAATCAGATATTTAAAAGAAAATTAAATCAACCCCTCATCAAATTTTAATACATACTAGAGGTAAAATGGGTGATGTTAGTAAAGTTATATGTTAATTTTGTTATTCCGACCTGCTCGAGGCTTTCCTCTGAGTGATGTGACACCACTGCCTGCAATCTAGTAGTTTTAAATAAAACAGGCACATGTTTCTCTCAATCTGGCACTTTCAGTTCCAGACGTCATCCCATTAACCTTGGGATAAACAGCCATGCCTGTGCTTCCATGGCAATGCTGACAGAATGGCAATTGCCTTGTCATTTCCGTTTTGTCCCTCGCGGTGAAGGCATGCATGCTGTATGCCGGCTGGCAGACCTCCCAGAACTGGCACAGTCGCACTTGCAAAAAGAAAAAAAAAATATATCCACGCTGATCAGTCCATATGTATGAGTAGCACTGACAGGAAAACATGGCCGGCACAAGACCACGAAGAAGGGTCACAGCGTTTGCATGGACAGAGTAATGGTAAGAAGATTAAAGGCGTGTGATGCTGTAAAATAACATCACCAAATGCAGGAGCACTGGATAACATTTTGAACAACATCCCCGCTGTCAGCTTCAATATGCTGTCAGCACTACAGATGGTGGAAGCAGCCGCATGGCAGCACTGGCTAATATCAATCGTCCAGGTTAGATAACTGATGTTTTCAAAGAGATTTACAAAGTTTAGACAGGCGTTGGCAGAAGGGCTTTTTGATGATCATTCAACTCCTTGCAAACAAAGACGGGGAGAAAAAATATGAAGGATTGCTTTTTTTGTATCATCAAATCACATTAAAGACTGTTCCACCTACAGTGGATTAAAAAGAGAAATGTGTTTTAGATTACATGGAACTCATCAACTGTATAAAGCTACAAAAGAATGCAGGATGCAGCAACATGCACTAAAAATAGGCTGGCTTACTATTCATTTTAAAAAAACAGCTTAGCTGCGGAAATGAAATAAGGAAGAAAACCAAATTACAAGGATGGTTTGAGATAAATCTCACAAGATGATTTCTAGACTGAGCCCTGAACTTTAACCTACCAAATGGTACAAGACTGTCAAGAGTTTTCTGCATAAATTGAATACAACATTACAAATCCTTATTAATGCAAATCTAGAACACCAGTAACAAAAAAAATGAGTTTCTCTTTTTTAAGATGATCATTTACAGAATATCTGAATTCGTTTGGTTTCAAGTTTGTCAGCAACAAGGACATCTAAGTGCTCAACATGTACCATAGTAATTAGGTGGATTTTTTCATAATCCACACTGTCAGCAGTCAGAAATCCTCCAACACAAAGAAGTGAAGAATAGTCAATGCATACACTTATGGGATAGAATGACTGCACTCAGTTGCCACAAACTTCCTGAATCAATTTTATTCTGTAACACAAGATCCTCAATTTGATGGGTTTTACACATCCATCGAGGACAAATCAATGTTGATTTAGTTAGTATAGTTTCAGTTACAATACCAATATTGCAAAAAAATAAAAAATAAAATAATAATAGCAATAGCTTCAATCTCATCTCAATACATATCAGTTAAAGCAGGAATCTTGGGCCCCAAGACAGCAGGCTGGGTTGTTGCTGACTGACTCATCTGTTGTTAAGTAGTAAAAGGTACAAGGAGAGTTGAATATATGAATATGTTGGTAATTTCTTTCCTTAATTCATTAAATGTTAGTAAAATGGAGGCAAACAGTAGTCTGTAGCTAACTATGCTGAATGGTTGATTATCTGTCAATTTATAACCCAATTTAAAACTGGGTTATAAATTGACACTTTTACCTTTTTCTCTCTCTGTCTCTCTATTTCTTGAAAACCTTACTTTATAATTTTCCTTAGCAGCATAGTAACTGCTGCAGTCATTCTTGCAAATGTGTGTTTTTTGGTCTGGGAGGGATAAAATTTAATTTTTACTGCTAAAACAATTTTAGAATACACAATATAATTAATTTTGTAAAAAAAATAATAATAATATGGAGGGCCCCTTGTTGGTCAGGGGCCCTGGGGATTGTCATAACTTTCTCCCCTATATGGTGCCCCTGAAATAATGCCATTCTGAGTCATTTGGCCACCTCTGATGAAGATGTCTTATATTAAAATAATTGGTTTTGGGACAACCCAGAGATGCCACTCTTTGTTCTTTTGCTTTCCAGATTTTTTCCCCCATAGTGTGTGGTGCTGAGATAACATTAAGGCTTTGTCCAGCCATGTTTGTCAGAGTTCCATATGTGTTAAACTCAATAATGGCTCTGATCACAGATAAAGGCACATTTAGGAAAACAACTATTTTCCTGCAGTCATTTCCTGAAATATGACTGTCGACACACACCTCCCTTGTTTGCTCAATTCAAATCCTGTCTTTGGGTTTTTCTGCATGGAGTTTGTATGTTTTCCCAGATATCCCAGCTTCTCTCCACAACCTCAAAACATGACTTTACTGGTTTCTCTAAATTGGTATTAAGTCTGTGTGCGTGTGTGCGTGTGTGCATGGTTGTTTGTCATATGTGTTTCTGTGTTGTCCGGTTGCCTGTATCCCTTCAAATGCAAGCAGGTTTAGATAGTATGGAAGCATTAAACTATAAACTACTCATTAAAAGCTCCTGAACTCTCTGATCCACTTGGAAAAAATAAGTGCCAATAAAAAAATGCTTCAGCGCACTTTGATATCTGAATGTGAAATATCTTCATCAATGACTAAATGAACTCAAATGAATGGTTTATTTTTTTTTATATTTAGATTGTACTGCTGCAATGAACCATTATGCTTTCTAGATTTTTTTATACTTCAGTAGATATAAGAGTAACTTTATTTACATCTAAACTTAATGCTGTAGAACAAAATCAAGAACTAAGGCAAACAAATACAGAATAGTCATGTGAAAGCCCCTAATATCATGTTCAAACAAAATGGAATTAACCAGTAATTGAAAGTAGAGAATAAAAAACAAACATCTTTTTTCTCCCCCTTTTCATTCCCTGCATTACATTAAAAAAGCCATTTTCTTTTAGTTTGTCAACGCATCAACAAACAGAATTCATTTTGATGCACTTTGTTATAGCTAAAACCATAAAAAGATAAGGGACATATGTTTTAAAGAATAAATGGGGGCAATGCTGCCATCCAGACTTATTTAATTCTATTTATTTTTCTATTGTAAATTCAAAACAAATGTCATATAGAGGCTCTTTGTTTTCAATTCTACAGAAATTCTAATTTATCTGAAAACAGAAAAATCAAGTAGTCAGATATGATTGAATAGCTCATAGACAAATGTAATCCCAAAAGTAATATGACTACAGTAGCTCATATTGAGAAAGCATGTGGCAACAGTGGAAAGAAAATAAAACTTGCTTTTAGCAGGAAGAAACCTGCAGCTCAACCAAGAGTGAGTATCCCTTCATTTTGTACTTCAACAAATGAAGCCCCCCTATCTACTCCTATCTAGAAACATGCAGGACATGTGGTCCATGATGAATGGTAAAAATTATTTTTGAACAAAAATATTCTTTTGTACATGAAATCTACAAAAGAACTGTAGATTTCATGTGTAGAAACCTGATAAATGCATCTGTAGCTTTGATCTTGTGTGTTTTTGAGATTGTAAAAATACAAGTAAGTAATAAATTAATAATAAATAAAAAATAAATAATAAATTAAAGATAAGCAGCGCTGCTTATTATAATTCATCTTGTATAGCATACTATCCACCTGCTGGTATGTTTTTTATTCTACTGTTCACTTTATGGGACGTTAATATTTGATATAATTTGTATCTAAAATATTTTTATAAGCATGCAGAGAATGTGCCATCTTTTCACAAAGTCAACCGTGTCCATTTACAAATAACTCCAGAAGCAAATTGCGATCCTGTCTTAGTAAAATGCAAAACTAGATGATGGAGCTCCTTTGCACCAAACACGCCAAAAGACTTCATCCCTTCTTTCCAGTGTCTCTGTGTCATGCAGATCTTTTTACATGCTTCCTGGCAGCTCTGTGACCTAATGGCTGAGATGTGACAGAGAAAAAGGAAGAGAGCACAGAGCAAGTCGAATCAACTGGGGAGAGAAGAGAGCAGATCCAGTTTACTGAAGGATGCTGACTGAGCTTTTAGCAGCAGAGACGGAGATTCTTTCCACGTTGGGCAAAAGCAACCAGTCATAGTCTACAATTTCATTATCACTTCATGGATTTGCTTATACTTACACAGGCGCCCATGTCCTTCATTTGTATTGCCAGAGCCAACTGGAGGTCAAGCAGGGATTTTAGCCACTCACACAGAGGCCTCTTGACAACAAAAGGAGCAGTGAGAAACATACATCTAAGTTAATAAAATCTGATTTGGTGTATCTGAAAATGTATCAGACTGCATGCATCTACAACCAAAGTCAACAAACTCATCATGGCAAAACTAGGGCAGCTTGGTGACTGACTGCTCCAGAGTCTAAATGGGGTCACGCTGCTAAGTTTTAGCAAAATGTTGAACATTTTGCTAAAACTACAAAATGTTCAACAAGGATGAAATAAGTGACTTAACAACAATGCAACTAAGAACATTCCCCGCCTTTGGGGAGATTACCGCTGTTCTCAGAAAGTTACTATCAAAGCAAAAATAACTAATTAACTACTGAAGAAATCCATTTCAACGGATTTCTTCAAAATAACTGAAAGAGTGTTTGGAAAGAGAATCAAACACTCATCAGCCACAACAATTACAATCCTACCTCAAGTGAGTGAGTTTTGTATTCATAAGGGACTCTACTTTCAAAGGAATTTCTCGTCAGATTTCTTTGCTGGCCAAACCGCATAAGACGACTCAATTATCAGTGAACCATGAAGGTAGAACCATAACGCCCTCAGTGGGCGTCAGCAGGCTTCAGAAGAGAAGTGGAGGAATATGCAATGAAGATCACTGAATAAATTTCAACAACAGAATCATAAAAGGACAAAATAATAGCAGGACTTGCTTCCTTGCTGTTTCAAAATCCGTTTTCTCCATGTTGTCCTGCATTCTTAGATCTGAATGAGATCTGAGGGGAGAAACAGTACTTGACATATCAACGCCGTTTGAAAGAATGAAAAAAAAGGCAATCGAGGGTCACTGTGGGATACACTCTCACGGATGCATGAGTGAGTCCTACACTTCACCAAATTAAATGGGTCTTTATGTGGCCTTGTCAGTTCAGAGAAAAACGAGTACACAAAAAGTAATGTCTTCATTCATGGCCTTTCAGTGGTAGTAGCACAACACTGAGAAAACCACAAAAAGAAAAAGCTGAGAAAATGTTTGACATGTTAAGAAAAGAGGAAAGCTCACCACAGCCACATTTCCATGAAGCCAATTTCTGACTGCACAGTATTTCCTGTAGCTGTATTGTTTAATCAACATACTGTGTACATAATACAGGGGAAAAATATTTAAAAAATCCAAAATATAGTCCAATTTTAACAGTCAAATTTCTAAGATTGAAACTGTTTATTCAAAGTGAAAGAACAAATCAAAACGAACTTTTTTTTCCAGAAATTTGCTACATGACTCCCCTAAACACTGCGATAAATTATTTTCTACATGTAAACGAGTAAGGAACAGTTAAAATTAACAGTTAACCCTAAATGATCTAGCGTATCTAGATGTAATACAGTGTGCATGAGGAAAAATTAGACAAGCGTCTCTCATATGATAAAACTATTTTATGGAGTGTCAAATTATTTAAAACCTTTTTAACAGTCCATAATATATTACCTTCATATATTAAAATAAACAAACCAGCAATCATACTGAAATTTAGTAGAGTTGCACCAATAACTTTACTAAAATTATAAAGTTGTAAAATTATAAAGTTTACAACCAAAACTTTATCATTTTTGGTTGTAAAATTTGTACCTGAAGGTAACAATTTCACCTTAATATCAAAGCAAAGTATGAAACAGGGAAGTCTCGCAGCCTGAATGAACCACAGACAAGTCTTGGCATGTCGCTGAAAATACAGTTTTCTTTTAAATAGCATCTTACATCTCTGAGCTTCTTTTCACTTCATTTACACCCTTAGTGTTATAGAAAAGTATTCTTTCCTAAACAACATTCATTATGAAAAGTGTTGGCATAGATGTAGTCATCATTGCAGTATTGTACTTATTTTCCTCATACCATATTACCAAGTATAGATGGATAAATCAATGGAAGACAATCCAATTCTAACGTTTCCAACTGTTCACTCAATAGTCCAAGCTGATCATACTGGAAACTAGCCAATAATAACATCTCCAAAATATCTAGCTTCCAATATATTGTATCTCATCAGTGACTGGACCATTTTGCCAAGGCTCATAAGTTATATGAGTGTCAGATGTTCCACCTGCCTTATAATGCTATGCTTCAGTCTGTACGTGCAAACATCTGACTTGGGTGCATGGCTTAATATGAAAGCACCAAAATCACATAATAACATAAACAAACATTAAGGCAGATGCAGACTAGCTACTTCAGCATTCAGGAAGGTATAATTACTGTTTTTCCTACGAGGAACTTGGTCTGTGACAGCAAGGGCATCAGTTGCTTGTTTGAAGCAGCTGCTCCAAAGCAAATGTAGCAGAGGAAGTAGTCTAAATGCAGAAGACATTTGATTTTTTTTTTTTACCCTGTCTTTTTAAGTTACATTTAGTTGTCAAAACATACCACGGCTGCTATATTTCCATGAGCTTTTCTAAACAGGAAAAAGATGTAAAACTTTTCCTCCACAGGCTGTACAGACAGTAAGGGTGAACACCTTTTATAACTACTTGAAATAAAAAATAAAAAAAAAGATCTTTGATGGCTCTTGTGTTTGCCCCCACTGCCAACAGTAGAACATTATGTGTTTTCTAAACAGCTAAGACCTTTCAGAGGTGCACTGGCAGCTCCACTTCTACCCACTTTGCATTCGTCTCGGTGGTTTGCTCGGAAATAGGTGGCCAGCAATGGTGCAAATTCTCATCTTGATAACTACTGGTATAACAGCTTTAACACAGACACTACACAGAATCCAAACTCTGCTACAAAATTTTGAGGGGGCAGTCCTGTTACACTGAGAGCTGGAAGATTGGCAGTAGTAGACCGGTTCTAATTTTCATAGCTGGTGTTTTACACCTCAGAGGTCGCAGAACTAGCAAAATTAATTTCACAACACAAGACCTTTAGAAACCTCGCGTCTGTCTTACTCGCTGAGTGCCATCTGCACATTCACCTAAACACAGAAAGTAACAAAGTCTGAGAAATTATTTGAAAACTAAATCTACCTGGAATCATAGCACATACAGATCAAATGTGATGTGAACACTCTGGCCACTTTAATAGGTACATCTGATCAATTGCTGGTTAACACAATGAGTCAATGAGATGACAGCACTCACTCCTAATAGGCATTAAGATGGGATGATTTCCAGAAGCTCAAAGATGGCATCAAATTGGGAGAAATGAAGTTTAAATGACTCTGAACATGGCATAGTTGGTCAGAGTACTTCAAAAATTCCTGATCGGCTGTGACTGTCGCATACAACCATCTCTGAGGTTTAGTGTGAAGGAAATTTATTTGCTGTATGGGCAGATTAATTCAAAACGAGAGAAAGGCAACCGCAGCTCAAATAACTACCTATTATAACCAAAGTATGCAGGATACCATCTCTGAACATGTTGAACCTTGAAGCAGAGGGTCTCCATGACCAGAAGGCCACATCTGCTGCCCTTGTCTTAGGTAACAAAAATGGAATAATAATGGAATAATAAAAGTCTAGAAAAGAAAATTGTCAAGTCCAATGAGATTTTTAGCTGCAGGATTCAGATGGTGGGGTCAGAATGTGGTCTGAAAAACGTGAAAGCAAGAATTAATCCTGCCTTATAACAATGCCTCAGGCTGCTCTTGGTGGTCTAAATTTGTGAAAAATATTTTCTTCTTATGACTAAATGAGCATCATTTAAACACCACAGTCTAATGAAGTGTTATTGCTAATCTTATTCATCTCTTGATGACCACAGGATACCCATTGTCAAATGGCTACTTCTGATATTACTTGAACCTCACGAGGTTCAAGTAATATCAAACTTGTTTCCTAAATATGACAATGATTTCTCTGTGCTCCAATTACCTCTTAAACTAAACATCTTTGGAATGTCATGAGAAATCTGCGGAAATTGCGTAGTGCTATAATGTCAGTATTGACCACAATTAGTTAAGTATGTGTTTTTCATCAACTTGTGGAATTATTTCAGTTCTAAAAGCAAAATGGCTCAGACTTCACACAGCTGAGGTGTTCTGAAAAAATGGTGCTTGCTTATTATAATCATGCCATCATGTGTTCAGATGTGACAGTCTTGACAATCATTGTGTTGTCCAAAGGTAGAAACCGAAAAGAAGTTGTATTTCTAAATTAGCCTCTGTTGTAAGCTTTAAATTGTAATAATTGTGATTAAATTGTCAAAACCAAACTGGTAGGTCAGAGTGAATATCCGGATCTACATGTCCTTGATGATTCTCTCAGTGCATGTGAGCTCTACTACATGACAAATATGCTCCTTTTACCTGTCAAGCACTCCTTCCACTTTTTTTTCCTGATCTATTTTTACTAAAGCTTTGCACACTTACCACACAGTCGAAATTTCTATCATTTTGTGTGAAACTAGTAAAGTATTAACTTCCTTGGAGTTACTGCAGAGACATCAGCTGTGGCAGATGATTAAAGGTCTAGTTGGGATAGCTGGCAGGGGGTACAGATAAGATAAGTACTTTCATCTAAAGTGTAATGTCAAAGCCAGAGTAACATAAAAATCAGACAAGATCCAATAAATCATCAGATCCAATGGATCATCACTAATCCTCTGCTATCTCAACTATCAAAGTAAAAGTGCTCCAGCGACATTTGGGAAGTTGAACTTGCCTTTTGCCAATGCGGCACATAAGTTATTGACCCATGTTACACAGGTTTAAATGTTCTTTTTATTCGCAACAAATTACTTCAGGATGCAAGGATGACTAATTGGATGCAAATCTTGGTAATTAGTCTGTTCGTTTCACTTTTAAATTATGACCTCCATTTTAGAGCATCTGTGCTTCCAGGGGTGGTCTAATGTGGTGCTCCACATAGATATTAACAATCTGCAACTATTATTGGGAAAAGATCTGCATGCATCCATCAAAAGTAGAACTACAGCCAGAGTCAACACTGTGCCTCAAGCCACCAAAGCCGTTTTTCTCCTTTTTGACTATCTGCCACAGACTTTGTAGGCCAAATTAATATCTTGTACAGTAACAGTGAATCTTCCAATACCAACAATCTTCCTGCCACTACATCAGACACAGAGTGTTTAGGATTTAACATGACTTTGTGTGAAAGCTGAGCTCTCCTAAAAACGGTCTGTTTTTTAGGCACTACACATAGCCATGTGATTCAGCTGAAGAGCACCATCCAAAAGTGGGCTTTCCTCCTCATCTTCAAAAAAAAAACAGCAACTTTCTTCTAAGTTTCTAGAGAGAATCTTATGGCATTATAATGACTAATTACAGTATGAAAACAAAACCAACCGAGACAGATGTGTCGGTGAGATGTCTCCTCTCCTGAGAAGAAAATACGTGAAGCCAATGAGGCTTTAACAAAGAATTATGGTATGCTAAGACTGTAAGTAGTGTAACCGAGACACTTTAATAGGTTAAGGCCATTATTGCCATCTATCCTCTGTAGCTAAAAACAGGGTTAAGACAGTGATTACTAAGGATTTGATTATTTTTTTTAGCAAATATTGTTATTGTCATTGCTACAAACAGCACAAAATACAGGCACCTACAATTGGTCAAATGCATGTAAATTCATGAAGTGATTTAGACAATTTTGAACCGCCCACAAACCACAGTGACACATTTGCTGATTGAACAAGAAAACACCATTCAATTTCTGCAAATGACCTGTTGGGAGCAGCAGTGGGCCTGAGTTGCTACTATCAGCAAAAGAAGCACTGAACACTATTGTGACACTGCAATCCTGATGTAAAGAGAGTGGCAGAAACCACCCACTTCATAAGGATGAACCTAAATTTAAAGGAACAGTGGATGGTAATCAGCCCAAGGCTATAATGTGACACATTTACACATAGACGCTCATTAATTTGTGCCATTCTTATTATCCATCGGTCTGTCCGTTGCTTGTAACTTCATCCTTGCAAGGGTTGTGTTGGGGGGTGGAGGATGGTACCTCAGTGTACCCCAGTGTACTCCAACATTGGGCAGAAGCCGGGCGAAACCCCAAACATGTCGTTAATCTATCCCAGAGCAACACAGAAAAAGACAGGACAAACAGTTTTGCAGATAGACACTCATTCCTGAGGGAAATTAAGCCAGACCAATTAACCTGGATGCTTTCAGAGTGTGGGAAGAAGCAGGGGTACCTAGAGAGAACCACTCATTCACCTTCCTGCTGGATAGCAACAGTGTTACACCTGCGACCCCTTACTTATCACAAAAAATACTCCTTCCCTTACCCCACCTCTTCACCCCTTCCTTTAAATGAATACATTTGGTGGTTTCAATAAGAATGATCAAGAATGCCAGTGAGGTTATTGCTTAGGTTTTGATGAGAGCAGTCAGTCAAGAACTTATTTAAAAATCTGAAATAGTTATATACTTTTGTCAAACATCAGCATTTAAAAGTACATCTTTATGTTATTGTTATATTTATTACAAGTACAATTCTTGTTGCAAGAAAAAAAATAATAATATTGTGTTTGTCTTTTTTCATTTATTTTGTATTATTATTCAAAAATGCAGCCAGAAATCAGATCTTATTGTAATTAGCAGGTCAAATACAAACATCTCTCATTTGTTTGCCATTCTCATCAAACACATCACAACTAAAATCTCCCACCACTTTTGGTCAGTCAACATTTTACCCAGCAGCAAGTGCTGCTGGATAAAAGGTTTTAGTTTAATAAAAAGCCTCAAGCATAATAAAATTGGCTCTGGTCTTACTTCTGTCTTTTTTGGGAAGGATTTCCTAAACAGAGACAGAATACGGTTTCTTCAATGCTAGAAAATATAGATGTCGCCGCCGGCTCAACACTCAGACCAGATAAAAGGTATACACAATATATACACAACATGTCCACCTAACATGCAACAGAGATGCTCTGAGATCACAAAACACCCAATGAGGAAGTATCACTTTGTTCTCTGCAGGAGAGACTATCTGCATGGCAAATAGTTTTTGGCTGCTACAGCAGTGTTAAAATTGTCATATTGGAAAATGCCACAGATGTAGGCGGCACAAAGGTGTGGTGGTTGGTACTCTCGGCACACAGCGAGAAGACCTCCGCCTGAAGTCTCATCTTTGTAGGCCTTTGTGTGAGGAGCAGCATGTTGTTTCTCTATCTTTTTTCAGGTTCTCTGGCTTTCTCCCACAGTTTAAAAAGCCGTATGTTGTGTCAAGGGGGGTCCAAAATTGATCAATCCAGTGAGTTGTCTTGTGTATCCCTGTGTTGTGCTGTGATGGACTGCCAACCTGTCTACTGTCCACCCTGCCTCTCACCAAGTGACAACTAGATGAGGCTGCCTTCACCCCCACAACCTTTAAAAGGAAAAAGCAGATCTGAAAAATGAATTAATTAAATTCTCTAAACTGCTAAAAATAATAATAAAAAAAGAAAAACAGTAAAGGAAGTGATCTCAAAATATAGCTTGTAAGCATTTTGTGTGTGTGTGTGTATGTGTGCGTGTGCACGAACCATCTTCCTGTGATACTTTAAAGGACCTGACACTGACTGACAGGTAGCAGTGAGTGTGCTATCACTGCCAAACACAGCAATCTCATTTACCTTGAAATGAGCAGTTCCTGCTCTGCCACTTTGCAGTGGAAAGAGTGTGTGGTGCGATCAAAGTTAAGACTCTTTAGACTTTACCTGTCTGTCAGAGGTTAATGTTGATTTTATTTGATTCTGTTAGGGTGTAAGGAAACTGCAAGAGCTTTGCAGATTAAGAACAGTAAAAGATTCCAGTAAACATCCTTCACCTACTGTGCAAACATGGAAAAAAAAAAAGAAACGTGTTGAAAAACAATTCACCAAAGTATTTCAAATTAAAATTGCTTATTTAAAAATATTATCATAGAGAGAGAAGGGAGCAGTCCATAAGCAATCAGTTGCAGGGTTGTATGATGGTAGGAAATGGATGCAATGGTGGAATTATTGCTAAATATTGCTGTAAATATATTGGTTCCAGCAAATCCACAATGTCCTTCTCAGATGTGCTTCCAACACTCAGTGACCTTGAGTATTTTGGACACTAATCTGTGTGAGGTAAGGACATCTATGGCTGTGAAACAGGCCTCAAGTTATTTGGACTAAACCATTAATTCAATTTTAAAAGTGAAACTCAAATTTTTATCATCAATACATACAAAAAACATATTTGAAGCATTTAATTCTTTCAGTTTTGATTAGTATGACTTACAACAACTAAAATATAGAATAAATTACACAACATTATGTCAGGGCGTTGTCATGGTTCATACAATCATTGAAAATATGGCTTACCTGACAGTTATCTGGTCATTCACACAGTCCTCAAGGAGGATAACTCCTGAAATATTACTATAAAAGCTGACTCTTGCCAAAGTGCTGCAAGCTCCAAGCATATTTATGGAAAGTTGAGTGGAAGGAAAAGATGTACAAGCAACTGAGATAAAATAAGGGTTACATATTTAGGCTGCACTTGTCTATAAGCCACATGTGTCCACAATGTACCATAGTATAGTTATACAGAGATATTGTTTAATTAAATGACAGCAGCAAACAAATATGTTGTGTAAATACTTTTTTTCCAAACAGTGCCTGAAATGTGGCTGTTTAAAAAAAGGAAAGTTTTTTTGTTGTTATTTTCATCTTTGTCCTACTCACTAAAACCGCTCAAGTTATCCTCCTCGGTATCGGAATTGAACAGCCTCACACACTCTTCCTCAGTCTTTCTTTTGTTGTCGCACTGAATGTCACTTTCGTCTCGCAATTTGCTTTTGAGCTTGTGCAGGCCTCTTCATTGAGCAGGAGTCTAACCTTTAGACTGCTGCATAAAGCAGTTTATTAACAGCATCGCAGTGCTTAAATTGTGTGAAAAAATTAACAGCCTAGAGTCTGGAAATTATGACAATTTTTTAAAAATACATATGTAATCATCTACATTTCTGCGACGCAATATTGACAACGATCTGGCTTTTCACTAATTGTATGCCATAATTGTCAAAATGAAAAAAATGAACAAAGACTTGAAATACAAAATATGTGATTCTGTGTTCTGCCGTCAGCACCAATTATTGAAATAAATGAGCTTTTCAGTTATATTCAGATTTCTTGAAATACACATAGATTTTTTTGTAACAGAAAGTGATTTTACTAAGTTTTCTTGTAAATAAAATGTGGAAGTTTTCTCACATTTGAACATTCTCAAGTTTACATATCCTGAGCAGACACATCCTGCTGGTGCTTGGTGGAACAAGCCAGCTCCATATTACTTGCTTCAGTAGCTTTTGCCTTCAGTCTGGTCATCAGCATGTGGAATGTATTCTCTATTGGATTTAGGTCAAAGGACCTGGTCAGTCAAAAGCTCTCTTACTACTTGCCCATAAAAAATGTTCCTTGTCAGCCTGTTAATTTCAGGCCATTGTTCCGATTCTGCAGCCCTGAAAGTCGTGGATGATTAACACAAAGAGCTTCCAAGTCCAGTATAGTCCACAGAAAACAGAGACCGTCAAACATGCTCTTGCCTAAGGAAGCAGCACTTAAGCCGGAGAGCAACTGTTACATTTTATTCCAACGTGCTTGAGCAACAAATGTTGAGACTATTTTCTAATACAGTCTCAAAGCGCTGTACATTTTTGATCTAATTGAATTTTTAATCTGCTTTGGTTTTAGGTTACATAATACTTTCTTTTAAGGCATTTTCTAAATGCTGACGCGTTTTGTTACGCAATTAGCAGCGCAAGCACAACATCATATAACACGCTCCACCCAGCCATTCAAGATCCAAGCTTCCGCTTCCAGTCTAAGTCTGCAGGAGAGGGTGGAGGCAAAGACAAACAATCCATTTCTCTCCATGTAGACAAGTGTTTATGTAAATGTTTTAAAAGACAAAGGACTATTAATATGCAGCCAGCGACTTCAAAATACTGACTATGCTGTCTAAATTGACTTTTTTATGTCTTTTAAATGACATTTATGTATTTTTGCCTTTAGAGCAAACAAACTCTTACAAGTCAAACTCTCGACTTTGAAATTCACTTATATATCTCGTATTGCTAAAAATATTAATTATACTCTGGTGACAGCCTTTGGCTTAAGGAACAGTAAAGTCTGAAGTAAAAGCAGCCCCAGAATCATCCGTTTCATAATGAATTGCTTTCTGCAAAACTGATGATATTTCAGTCCGACTTCAAATGCGTTTACTGGGAATGGGTGAGAATTTAAAACCATTGATTTCAGGCGGTCTTGCTGAGTTCTGAGAAGAAGGCATCTGATAAGAATGGCGCCACGGCCGTCTCAGAGCCTGAGCTCAATCTTTAATCAAGGGTCATTGTGTTCCACACAGCAGCCCCAAACACATAAAAGCAGGTAGAGGAAGTGGTAAATCATACAGGCATCGGGGTCTAATTGGCCACCAGAATGAGCCCCAGCCAAAATATTGTTTTCCCTTGGCGCTATCTGCTTCCATCTCGTGGACTTTCATAGAAACTGTGGCTTCCTGTTCAAGGGTGTTGGCCGCTGCATAAGTACAACATCCCCTAGTCTGTAAAAATAATCTCCAGGACCTTGTATAGAAAAAGAAAGAGGGACAGAAATACATTCTGTCCCCGGAGGAGGAGCTTCCCCTCCAATTCAAAAGGTCTAACAGCTTCCTCTTTAAATTGGCAGACAGCCAGAATGCAAACAATTGTTTCTGAAAGAATCTATGGATAATCGACAGATCGACATACTTAACTGAGTCTTACTATTAAAATTGTATTAAAAAAAAAAAAAGAAAAAGAAAAAAAGGAATTCAACACATGAAAAAAAGGCATTCTTCATTTTAAAGCTAAAATTTATCTTATGCTCTAAATATTCAACAGGAGGAAGTAGCCTCAGGGTAGTAAGAGGTCAATTTTATTAATATCAAAAAGTTCATTTATTTCAGCAATTAAATAAAAAAAAGCATGGTACATAGACTCGGTAAAAAGGGATTTCTTCAAGCTTATTTCAGACAGTCCTAATCACAATGGCTTAAAGCCAGCTATCATCTTCATTGTACTTATTAATTTGCCTGTACCTGTAAGCTATAAATGAAACCGTAAGATACTTAAATACAAAAAGTGTTGCACAACAAATGCCACCCAACGAATACTGGAGAAAGACAAGATTGCTTTTGGGTCACCACTTTCTTTGTGTTTGTTTTGTCTCCCAGTGCAGCTGCTGCTCAGCAACAGGCAACACAGGTGACTGGAGACGCAGCAGCAGGTGGACAGCTCCCAACATCATCCTATCAACCAGCTGTAGACTGGAGTGTGTCAGTAATTGTTTACGCACTTAAGATAATTTGCTTAGCTGATAAACTTCTTGATGCACCGCCGTAAACAGGAGTTCGCAAAATGCCAGGCATGTTCATTGTTTTCAAAATGATGCCTTACGATGTGTTTGAACAACGGGATTATTGCGCTAATTATTGTATTGTTTTCGTCAGGTTGTTGAAGAATGAGATGCGATCCTGATTTGCATAAAGCAAGCAATATGACACTTATCAAAGATTACATAAATAGTTATGTTGTTAATAACCTTTTGTTACATTGTGAAATGAGGTGGTGTTTTTCTGTATGAAAGTAATCATGAAAAAAATCTGAAAAAATCGTGTAGACCTTTTGTCAAACATTTTAAACACAAGGCGACAGGTGATAGATCGGTCAGTCAGTTTATGCTGACACTAGCTCTGAGAGTCCCCAATGCACCCTTCTATTTTTATAGCACAGCGCAGACTTTGGATTAAATCTGACCCATGTTTGAATCGAGAACACTTGATAATTGTAACATTTGTTATATGTTCGTTTTAATGGTCCAAGAAGATTAATTTGTTCATTATTTTTGTGCGTTCACCGTATCAATAGATGAGCCTAACAGAGGCAGTCCTAACATCACCAAACTAATACAAAGCCTGAAACAAAGCTTGATTTGGTTGATGGAATATCGGAACAAATAACTGACCAGTAATCGACTTAAAACCACACATAAGATGCAAACATGTTGATTTGTAGATACTGAGAGGCATAACAGCTTTTGTAGCCCCAGGATATTAAAACATCTAAGCAATTTAAGTGTGCATGATTCCATTTCCATTACATTGCAATCGAATTGAACAATACCACACAATTCCTTTATGATCGCCTAAGAAATTGCCATGGCAAAAGAGGACACTGTAAAAGAATAATCTGAACAGTAGTCAATTTCACTTCCAGGCTTTACCTCATTATAAATCAACATGCATCCGCTGCTGTTAGACAGTAAACCACACACAATCTCTACCAGGAAAAAAATGTCACCAGTTAGGAAAAGAAAGACTCATTCCTGAGGGCATTTAATACAGTTAGAAAAGGGCAGCCAGACGTTTGTTCCAATCTACAAATACGTGCACAACATCACCTATGCGTTAAGTAAAAGCCAGCGCTGTGTTAATCATTTGGACTTCCCCTTCTCTCTGCAAACACAGTGAATCAAACAATTACACTTTTCCCTGCAGAGACAGATATTCCTGTTTATTGCCTTTCAAACTCCACCTTTATTATAGCTTTTGAGAATATATCTATATTAAGCGCCCTGAAAAAAAAGCATATTGCGATACTATAGCAAGAAATTATGCTGATGCATTTACTTTAAATGTCAGAGCATCACCACCTTTGTGTACTTTTGGTGAATCTAAGACTGTAATAAATGCAAATTGTTTTTGCTGACATTTTAGAGTCATATTAGGTGCACTTAACTTTAATGGTTTATTTTTAGTTCAAAAACACTATTATAGCTGAAATAAGTTTGAAAGAGTAAGAATAAAATATTATTTCAACAAATATTTTCTGTCCCTGACACTGGTTCAAATAATTTAGGGATGGATTTTCAGACAGATACGTCTCAAACTAAGCCGCTCTGCCAGGGTTTATTTCAGCTAAATTTTGAAAGTCCAAAATGTTTAAGGAGGGGAGTTGAAGTAGTGATACTAAAAACAAAATCTAAAGATAAAGTTTGTTGCTCTTAGCTCTCCAACAATGAATCCTCTGCCCTCCAGTGATTGTTACAATTAAATATTAAATGTATATGAATAATTATGCAAAATGAATGACAATGTCATTGCGAGTAAATATATGTTTTCTTTGCTATTTCTATTAAGGTGAATGGAGATGTTGACCAAAGGAAATAACAGCATTCATACCACTCTGTCTTAATTGTGACATGCCTGAAGGAAAATCTTTACCCTCCTACATAAAATACTAAACTCCATAGATCACACTGCACAGCTGTAATGTGTACTTTACTCTCTGTGCTGCTGACAGGGCTAAGAAGGTTGTTTGTGTTGAAGATGGATCCATTTTCTGAATAAATATTGATGTGATGGTTTGTTTCTTAGGCAGCCAAAACATTTTTTTTCCTGGTTAATGTATGTTAAAAGGGTGCTATTATGTAAAATGAACCTTTTTTAGCTTTATATCACGTTATCATGTTATTCTCTCAAAAATACTTAAGAGTGTTGTTTTGCTTCTTTCTTGGTGTTAGAAATTTTTTTACATTTTCTGTAGAGCCAATTAGGGCGCCTACATTGTTGCTCTCACAAAGCTCTCTGTTGCTTCTCCAACTATGCTTCCACCTCACAGAGTACCACACCCTATGCCTTCACCACTCAGCTCCACCAGACTAGTGGCAGCAGGAGTTAGAAAACACCTGAACTGTGAATCTGCTGAACTCATTACAAGAACTATTTCCCAGACCAACGCTCCAATGTACAGTTCTAAATGGCATAATGCAAAGGCATTGTTGTGATGACATGCTGAAGGTAGAGTAGGAGCTTCTTCAAGTGACAAGTCCAATTTCAAGGCGTCAAATTGCAAAGTCATTTTCCTTTTAACTTATGTTCGATATAGACAGCCTTTTTATGACTCAATGTAACATAATTATTTGATTGTGCGATGAAATAGCACTATGTGCTTGGAAAATACCGCACCTTAAAGCTAAAGTTTTGTGCCAATACACAAACAGACCAATGTCAATACAAGTTTACTGTGCAAATAACACTACAGAACCAATTGGGCTTACAACAGCTGTAAAGGAAATCTAGACTTGTTTACCTAATAATTTTAATTGACATTTACTGAAAGAGTCTGGTCCCTGAGACTCACAGGAACTATACTGCATTCCTAAGATGTCTTTCAAAATATTTTCAGCTAATTTACTCAATTTAGCAAAGGATTAGACACCTTATGTTTATCTGGATAAGGACCAACTTTGAAAGAGGAGAGTTACGCACAACCAACCAAATAAATAGAAGTTATTTATTTATTTTCTTTGCTTTCAGCTTTGGAGCTGGCAGTTTTCCCTGCACATTTAAAAGTTGTTTTTCATACACCGTCTAAAGGAGTAAATGTTTCCTCTCTGGGTTTTGCCCTCTGAGTATCGGTGCAGACCGACATCAATCCGACGCTGCATCAGTGGAAGGAAGCCTCTTGCTAATTGTAAACAGGAGAGGGAGGTGAGCAGCCTGTCGAGCAGAACACAGATCTCCTCTGCAGAGTTGCAAAGTGAAACACTGATTAGTGACGCTACATTACTCTGCTTTGTCCAAGGGCAAATGTTTCATATCAGCGAGCTGTCGGAAAGTGGTGCACACCGACATCAGCACTCATAAATGTCCTGCAGCTTAGTGTGATGGACGCTTTAATATCACAAATTTTGATTCCACTGACATCACAGTCAAATTATAAGCGAGGAAAAATGAGTAAATTGGCAATTTTTTACATCCCTGAAAGATGCAGATGAAGATGAAAAACTGAGACTTAAGTAAATGAATGCAATAATGAGCGAAGCCATCTGTACTCTATGCATTTACGTGTATTATTGGTCCTCTGAGCAAACACTAAATAATAAATTTCTGTTGAGTTTAGCTGTGCACCGTCACATAAAAGCACCTTCACTAATTTTTCCCATCATCCTTTAAACCTGTTCCAATTGTTATGCTCTTATTAGAGAGCACCCCTTCTCAGTCTGGAGCCATCACCTCTTCTATACCCCTCATATTCCATTCATGCAGCTTCATCCATTAGTTTAATTAACTCTTTGGCTCTGGGAACTTGCACTAAGCTACGGCTTCAGCACCTGGCTATTAGAGGAGGCATACTGTGACCACTTTCTCGACTCACTAGCGAGAGCAGAACTTTAATGATGATAATGCCCCGCTGGTCAGTCTAAATCACTTCAGTCCAATTAGAGGAACCAGGATCTATACATGCTGTTCTCTTTGTCTTGTGTCAGTTTTAAGTACACATTTGGTTATGTCAGAGTAAAACTCCCCAATTATGCCCAGGAGATTAGGGTGTCTATATAGATATTTGTCAAATCTGTGCTTTTTGAATCCTATCCTTCCGTCTTCCTTTGTACTGAAATAACTCTTAATAACACAAAGTGTTTTTTATGGCATCTAAGCTCTTTAATTCACTGATGCGCCAATCAATCAGCCAGTGGTCACAGTGGGAGAAACTTCCCTTGACCATCTTTGACCTGTGATCCACATATTCTATACTGATTAATCAGATTTCTTCTTTCTTGTTTATGAATATATCACAAGTCTTGACACCGACACCGAGTTGGATTTAGTTCTGGACTTGTCTGGGTCACAGTCACAGTGTAGTTATGTGCCTATGCAAAAGCATTATTCAAGCCACTAACATGTTTTCTTTTTTGGATCTGGTACAATAATCTTAATCTTGCAAATTTAAATTAGTTCCATTATTCTTAACAATGGTGTTCTTTAGTTTCTTCTTTCGTAAAAGTCAGATTTTCAGAGTGTTCAACCAATAATGTCAACCAGACCTCTCTCACCGGGATAGTGAAGCTCATCTGGAGTTATCATGAGCCTATTGACTCCTTCTCAGATAGATTTTAAAGTAAAAGTAACTGACACTAAATAAAATACAAATGTGCTTCCCCGTCAGGGAAACTGCAACGGTAGTCATGAAATGTACTAGCAATTTAGGAAATCAATGAAAAGATATCATGATGACAAGGAGAAAGGCAGTGTGCATCTTCGCAGTGGCTGCTCTCAGATCTTTGCAACAAGAAAAGGCATTTAGAATTAAAAAGGCGGTTCCAATAGATGATGAAGAGAACGATGAACAGCTGCAGATCAACCTGACTAAGTGTGGATGGTCAGATTGAGCCATGCTTTGAGGCAGCGCCAGAGCACCATAGCAAGGTACAGCTTGAAGCTGACCTGCATAAAATAACTACACCACTGCTTTTTTCTGTTCATTCTGGATAACAGGGTGGAGTATGTATTGCTGCAGGTAGACACACAGCATGGGCACCCACAAGTTGGAGACTGCTGTGATTTGGGTTCTGATCCATTCCATAGCAAGTTCTCTGAATACATCTGGAGGAATTGCTGCGGACTGGGAGGCACAGCATGGCCACAGATGGGAAAAGGGATGGTACAATAAAATAAAGACAGACTGCCACTCAAAGCATTAAACGCATTATGTGCAGAATGCAAACGCTTGCAGCAAAGATAAAATCCATCAACATTTTTTGCATCCCAGTCTTTTTGAATCTACAATATTTAAAGAAATAAATTTATACAGTGTAATATGCCTCTTAAGATTCATGTAGCTATGTAACATTTAGGCATTTTTATGATCTTTTAATTTTTGTAGCCTCTTTTTTCTATTCCCCAACACAGCTGGTTGGCCCTGGGAAGATAAGCAATTTTTTTTCAAGTTACTAAAAGAACATTTTGCTTTATAGAGCTTTATTTCAGTAAGTTAGCATAGTGATTACATATCATTTCAGCAGTGGTGAAGCATGTCTTCTAACATTTGCATGATTATCAATATTATCTGTACAAGTGTATTATTTACTTACAGTTCAGTATTCGCAGGTTCACCTATTTATGGAAATAGTATTTATGGAAAACACACATATTTGTGGATCTTGATGTAATGCATATCTAAAATATTTGGAGAAAAAAAAAACGGCAAATTGGGAAGTGTAATGCTACCTTACAGACTATTGGCTGGGGTTTGCAAACCAGCCAGTCCAGGTGTGCCCTTCAATTTCCTGGGAGATGATTGGTTGTAACCCCAAAAATGGAAATAGAGAAGACTGTAGATACCAGTAACTGTGGTAGTGCTAAGCCTGTTTCCACTGTATGCATTTATGCTAATTACAGTGTTTATAACTATTAAAATGGCAAGTTATGCATTTTTAGAGAGGATCTCAAGTAATCTAGATTTTTGGCTATTCACAGGCAACTCGGGTCTCTGAACCTCACATGTATTGGGGGTCCACTGTATATATTTTTTTCAATACACTATATGTACTTATATGACATCTCATTCTTAACCCTGCGGTATTTAATGTCAGCTCAGAGTTGCAGGGATGACAGCTTCAACTCAACTTGGAAGGCTTGCCACGAGGTTTAGGATGTGGATTTTTGTCATGTCTATAAGAACCTTGCTTGGTACACTAGAGCACAGTTATGCTGGAACAGAAATTCCCCCTCCTCAAACTGTTCCCACACAGTTGGGAGCATGAAATTGCCCAAAATGTCTTGGTATAGTAAACTAACAGTTCCTTCGAGTGGAACTAAGGGGTTGAGACCAACTCCTGAAAAACATCCTTACACCATAATCCCCTCTCCATCAAACTTTTCGCTTGGCAGAATACAGTTAGGCAACTTCTTTTCTTCTACCATCAACAATAAAAAAACATCAATTTCAACAATAACCTCAAAATATTTGAAAGTATGGTTGATGCAGTGTTTTGTGCTGATTACACCATTGAATACAATTGATTTAGTAAATAGTTCAGATTAATTAAATTTATTAAAGGGTACTTTTATTTTTAGATAAGTATTGTGTTAGAGCAAAGTCAAAGCAATCTCTATAAAACATATGCAAATTTTATGAATCCAAGTCTAACACTGAATTGCTGTTGGAACTTTGGCCAAAAAACAACAGAGCAATTGACTTTGCCATCCCCAAATTAGAGCAACTACAAACTGCTAAAACTGTGAAAACACATCCTGGAGACTCCGACTCCAAACGTGTCATCATTCACCCAGCAAGCAGCTGGTCATTAGCTATGAAGGGCAGAGGGGGCAACGGTAGATACCTGCCAGAGGGGCCACATCCTAGGGACTGAGGGACGTGCTGCTAGGAGATCAAGTTGACTGTGGGTCACTGTATAGCGATAAACCAGGACAAGCATAAGGAGGCTGCTGTCTCCCAAGGTGACAGAGGTTATGAGGCAAACAGAAACCTCTCACATACCTGTCTGTCAAAGCGCCAGCATAAATCCATGATATGAGGCTGTGACTAAGGACACCATTAGCTACATTCAGCTGCTAAAGGTGAAATATTTCCTCTCGCACAATGACCCTCCTCAGATGATACAATGCATTGAATTTTATTCCAGTGGGCTGAATATATTATTTTGTCAGAGTCGCTCATTGAATTGTTAGGGCCTTCGATGTAATTTTATGCTGTAACCAGCAAATGTGGGGATAATCAAATCTCCCTGGCCCTGAAAATAGAAGCACATCTGCTGTCTCACAGGGAACTTACTGACAGTATAATCCATGTTTGTTTTATTTGATAAGTGTGAAGGCGGATCTGTGGATTGTTTGTTCTAGAATGGATAAAGTTGTGAATGTACCTTAAGAAACGCATGGCATGCTCAATCAGAAACTCATTTTTCATTAAAAAGTGGGGATCAATTAAATAAACAATGTGCACAAGCAGCGTGAGGTTGATAACCACCCATGCACCTCCCTGACATTGTAATTACCTCCTAGAGGATTATGAGCTATTGTATTTCTCCAGTGCTCCAACAATAAACAGCAAATATGAATAAAGAAATACTAAGACAAAGACATTTATAATGAAAAGAGAGCACAACAAATAATAAAATGACAGCAAGTCCAAAAACCACTGAACACTAAACTGTATCCAAAATAATTCTCAAGGTATCAGTTATTGCTTCAGCGTCTGGGGAAATAAATACTGCAGAACGGCTGTGGAAAGCCTATGTTTGAATGATAATGATTGCATAGAACAGGTCATGGGGTCTACACATTTAATAGCTACCTTCCTTTTCTGTGCATGAAGTCCAAGCTAATCCAGTTATTAATGTGAGGTATTTAGGACAGAGACCAAAACATATCTTAATATAACCTCCAAAGCAGAGGAAAACACCAGCTCGAGCCAAATGAGCTTTCAGATTTGCATCCGTACACTTTGACCTGAAGTTAGCAGACACATATCCATTTACTCCAGCAGTGACAAACTGGTGGTACAAAATAAAAATGTATTTCCACATCTTAAAGCAATAATTCTCTCAGAGGTCCTGTCAAAAGGTTATACATGGTTAAAACCTTACTGTGTATTAACATTTAGCCGCAGTAAATAATGTTAGATGCCTGGGCTTAAACCATCTGGTTTAGGTGAAACTGGTCCAACAGAAAAGTTCCAAGACCAAAGAAGACTTCTTCAATCTCACAACTCACACTTGAGAAATATTACACATGACTAGGTGAACGTGGTTACAGAAATCTTTAAAGATGAAGGTCTTCAAAGGTTTCCTGGAACTACAGATTCCAAGCTTCCACCTCACAGAGCTGCCCTTCCCCACAACTCCCCCTCTCAGCTCCTTCAGACTAGCCAGTATAAATTACACAAGTTACTTCTTAGTGCAACACTGGTAAAAACGTTAAAGGGTTAATAAGAAAACTCTTACAGATGACTTCCTAAAAGCAAAGTTTCAGACAGAGCAGGATTTTTTCAAAGTGAAAGAGGGCCAATTTTAAGGAATCAAATTACAAAATCAATAATTATTTTAAGTCATATTTGACTTATGTAGCATTTTATCACAATTGGAAGTAACATTTACTTCATTGTGCTACAAGATGGCTCTATGTACCTGGAAAATACATAATACTGTCCTTTCAAACATTTTTAACACTCCTAGAACACTAAGACAGGTGGAAGTGATTATTTTAACAAGGAGGAGGCAGTGTGCCACAAATGTTCTTTCTTTGGGAAGCATATACTAAGAACAGAAGATGTTAAGCATTTTGGCCAGAGTAACTATTGGGCAAGGTAGTAAAATGCAATGACAAGCAAATGTTTTGTAGCAGTTTAAAGTAAAAACATTTTATTGTATTTTGTTTTTTACTGATTATTAAAACAAACAAAAAAAAACAGATTATCATAAAGATTTATAAAAAAAGATTTATAAGTTTATAACTCCTCCAGTCTATAAAAATATAAACTGGAGGAAGAAACTAACAAAAGACAAAACAGAAAAAAGACTAACCTTACTTGTTTTTCTAATTTAAATCTCAGGGCTCAAGTCAGCTTCAGTAGTTTTTCTTTTGTAAATCTACTTTTGAAGTTGAAATGAAGAATCACAAAAACTGGCTCTAAAGTTTCAACATCTACATGATGTGTGGCTTAAATGTTCTGAACTTTTCTATTGTTTTTTTAATATAGCTGTTTACACAATGCCTCATCTGTACATAAGACTTTGCAAAAAAACTTTACTTACTCTTTTTTATAATTTCTCATCTGGCAACTACTTATTTTTTAGCCACTTTCCTATCAAGTCTAGTTCTCGAGAGCTACCATCCTGCAACTTTTAGACGCATTCCTTCTCTAGCATACCTGAATCAAATGATTCAGGTATGCTCATTTGACATTTGCTAGTTAGGGAAGTCAACCTTACGACCGCGATAGGCTCTACTACTGTAGTAAGAGGGCTACAGTGGATTTTCAGGCACTTTGTAGTTTAACTTTGTGATATCCTTTGGTTGAAATTCAGGTGCTCCATGGCTGTTGCTGTTGGCTCACCATATGAGATGCAGCCACCTGGAATTTGCCTGAAGGGCTAAACTATTTGCTATGTGTTTCTCTTATTGTCTTTCTGCTGACCTTTCTATGTATCTACAGTAGATAAATGCCAATGTCACAACAAAATACACACCTTTCCACCCCCCAAAATAGAAAAATAATCTGGTAGTTCCCAGCAAAAAATATATTAATGCTTCATTTCTGGGTATATGTTTCACATAGAAAAGTCTTTGGTGCTGCACTGCATCCAACCATGAACTCCTATGTAAATAAACAACTTCTGTGCAAATACCAACCAAATGCAAATATGTCAATTGTTTAAAGGTTAAAAAAATGTGTCCACATAAACCGTTATGCAATTTTTGTAAATGGAAATTGTTTTAAAACCATTGAAGTCCAATTAGTTCTTGATTCTTGTTAGCTTCAGCCGTCATGGCTAACTCATCTGGATTTATGTCAAATAAAGACACCATGAAAGCCATAACCGTGGGTCACAAAACTACTGCTTCAATCATTTTTACAGAACCTCTCAGAGCTATCCCTTTACCTGTTCTACTTCTATCATATACAAATGGTTTAACAGTCGACGAGCGTTTGGATTTTTCAAAGCTTGTGAGTGGTAGTGTGTTCTTATGGGACTTTTAGCCTTAGGTAACCCAAAACTGCTAATTAGGCCACAAATCACAAGACTGCACATGACCACATCCCCAGATGAGAGTGGAGCTAAGCACAGGGAGAAGACATTTTACATCAAACCTTAATCCAGACTGTGTCTCACTCATACTCTTCGCTGCCCAGTAGCATCCACAAAGAAGAAAAGCCCCCTCAGAGCTGGTATGTGGCCAGCATTAAGAACAAGAGATGAGGGGGAAAATTAAAGAATAGAAGGGAGGGGGGAGCTCACAAAAAGCAGAAGAAAATTGATTCCTGGGGAGAGGTGAATGCTGGTGAAGATTGGCCAAATTCATTTCAAAATTAAAGATGCTGGAGGCTGGTCTCCATCTATGAGGACTAATAAAAACACACACACACATACTCACAAATACAATTCCTAAGAAACACAATAATTTTAAATTGTCAGTTGCCCCTCAAAGATCTTGTTTGTCATACCTTCCTGCAGACTAAAGCTCTAAGAAATAGAAGCTAACTTTATTTTATGTTTCAACATACAGAATTGGAAATATGAGCTTACAAAAGGAGCTTACGGTTGAAAAGGCAAAGACAGTGTTGTACACATGGATGACTGACAAAGTAGCCCTTTGCCTTCTGGCTTTCAAGTTTCTCTCTTCAACTGAATGTTAAAAATATACTCCAAAAAAACAAAACAATAAAAAAAATTGCTCAATTTATTTTCAGCTTACTTTCAAAAAGCTGGACACAACTAAATCAAAGCTTCTTTTGTAAATCCTACTTAATGCATGTGTAACATTTCGATCTCTGAGCCTTGAAAAGAGAAAAATAACAAGAGATTGGAGAGTAAATTTAATACAGCATGAAGGGTTTAGACTGGCGCAGATTTTAGAATGCAAAGAACAGCTTCTACCCCAATAATTTTGTGATACATCTACATTATTTACTATCCCTCGCAGGTATTTGAGCTCGCACTTAAATGAGTCATGAGACTCTAGAAGACAAAGGACAACCAGGCTGAGTGATCTTTCCTTTACCTGTTTGAGAGAGTATGAGGTTGAATTAATCTGAATTAATGACAGCATTTTTATTGTTTGGGGAAAGATTTCAGTCGTCGTTCTTCTGGATTTGAAAGTCTTAATCGCAAATAATACAGTGTTAGAAGTTACTTAGGAATAATTATGAAGGTTTTGTTAAAAATAAAAAAAATTAAATTCTCTATTAACAAAAATGTATGGGTTTGTTTAAAAAAAAAAAAAAAGAAACATATCACTCACTCCGCAGGCACCATTAACCTGGAAGCTAATTCAATACAAGACAAAAAAAAAAGAAGGCCCAAATCACTCTCCTCTATTGCAGTCTCTGTTCTTGGCTTTCCCACTCAGCAGCTATTATTCTTCCAGTTCTGTAAATGAAGCAGGGACAACAGCTACCTGTTTGCAAAACAAGCATCCTTAAAATTTAGAATCCAGACAGAAATCAATAGCAGCAGTGTAACTGACTAATCCACGGATAGTAGTATCGGATAAATGATGTAACAAGACCAGGAAAGTATAGGTGATGCAGCACAAACTACTTCCATGCAGTTAGCGGATGGAAGTACATCTTTACACACATACAATGCCTGTGTTGTTTTTCATACAGTGCATTTTATTTTATTTTCAGTTTTTTTTTCTCATTTTCTGCCTCCAGCCATTTTATTTTCCATTCACCGTGGCTGTAATCCTGTTGAACCTAGCAGCTGGTCTTTACTTTTGAATTATCCTGGATTACTTAACGTGAGTCAGGGTTACACGAGAAACTTCAATCCATTTCTAACTGAACAAGCAATTCTAAAAAAAAACCTTGCCTCATGACATAAGGATAAGCTTGCACACCTTTCCAAACAGTGCCATCATGCCACCATTACGACCTTACCCCCAACTGTTAACTCCTCACCTCTCGGGGGATGTGTACTCATTATAAAGTCAGTCATCATGATTATGAGTTTAAAAAATTTTGCTGAGCCGCTCTCGAGCTCATTTCAGCTCATCAGCATAACCACATTAGAGCGGGAACCTGTGGGCTGGCAATCTCGCATTTCCTCAATATTGCAGTCCCAGCAGGCTGAGCATGTCCACATCCATTAAGTTGGACCTAAGCCACCAACGAAGCCTAATATAGTGCCACGAGGCACACTAACACCACGCGACACCTGAAATTTAATTAATTAGCTTTACACAACAAACTGTCAGTTCAACACATCAATCTGCCCTAAACAGGGAAACTGGAAAATTTGGTTACACTTATCATAGCAATTGTGCTTTGGGGGTCTTGTTTTTACACATATCAGAAATGAGGACCCAGGATACCCATCCTCTGGACATGCCACTGTAACAATACAAACAATCAAGTCAACAAAAACTCAGTTTACCCAGGGTGCAGGAATCTCTAATTTATTTCCTTCTATAATATATTTACCTAATCTAGGAAAGGAAACAGATTGTCAGAGGCAGTGGGAAGTAAGATGATTTGGAGCTCAATTCTGCTAAATTGGTTGCTGCCAGCGTGATACATCATGGAGAATTAAGATGCCTCTCCCCAAGCACAGAACTTCAGCAGCCATATTGGCACATCTGTCAAGGGCCCACCCCTGACAGAGACAAATTGACCAATTCTGGCACACAAAGGCTGATCCAAAGTGCTAGCAATAACCAAGATGAATAATGAGCCAGGTCTGGCTCCAGCAAAATTCATTTTTAATAATTAGTGTTCCTGCACCTCTCATTTTCTCAGAAAATGAGTGGAGGTACATCTACAGGTTTATACAACACATCAGCAAGACTGGAGGGATACAGATGATGTTGTGTGTTAAGCTTCCATCATCACATAGAATGACTGCAACTTGAAACGCGGGGTGGAAGATGGATGAATCTCTCTCTGTTCTCCCAGGAGCCGGAAATTAATCAAGTCCAGAGAGCTCTGTGGTGTGGGGCGGCTGTAAAGAAATGTTTCAGGATGAGCAGGATAAAGTTCAGAGGGTCAAAATAAAGGAGGGCAGAAAGGAAGGAATGTTTGGTGGCACCGAAAAATGCATTTACTGACAGCAACAGTCCACGCCACAATTTTCTGCTTGCAACGAAGAGGAGCTCGAATGCCAGTGAAAGGGTGAATATTACAAAATGTGTGCTTTTCTCTGTACTTGACATCTGGCAGTGAAGCTTGTTAAAATACTACCAAAATGAAAGTGGGGAAATAAATAAATAAATGCAGGTGTTCTATGATTGTAATGGATTGTGCGTTGCATTCGAGAGCTGCTCCAACTAATTGATTAAGAATATAATTAGTACTCAGTAAAACAGTCAGTCACAATGCTTTTTGAGTTGCTATTGTAGAAACGTCTACCAACTTGTGTTGGAGTACACAGAGGCCCTTACTGTAGTATGCAACAAGAATTCCTAATTGTCTGTTGAGTTGAACAGATTGTAATTATATGCAAATGAATTGTGGTTGGAGGATAAGAGCAGACTCTCTGCCTTGGCTTATGGAGCACCAAGCACCTCAGATTTTACCTCTCACCTACCAGCACCACTTTCCTCCAGGTCCCTTCAAAATACCCTTGACAGACTTGATCCCGCAGGTGGCACCATAAAATCTCTAAAATACGAGAAGTGTAAGACCTCATTAGTTGCATTGCTAATAAGAAGTCTAGTGAACATATGCTGATGTTCTCCTTTCGAATGATCCTATCTCCGTTATTTTAAAGTCCAGTCAGGGTCAAGTCAACCATTTACCAATTTGTACACACTTTTCATATTTGCGCAATACTATTTCATCACTTTCTATGATATGTTCATATCAGTAAACAAACCGTTACTTAAGTATTTTAATGGATTGTTGTGATAAATTCCCACAAAATTAACAAATGTCTTATCAATTTTTAACAACATTTTTCCAATTGTATATCTACATGATTGACCATATTGTTCCCACTTGTGCATGTTGATTCTTGTGACCAATAAGGATTTAAAACAGAATCATTCAATTGTATTAATAACTATAATTGCTTTTCGAGTCAAAGAACACATTTTCTAGATCAAAATAAAGTACCTTAAATCATCAGTACAAGATATTCTGCAGGAGACAGTATCATTTGGTACTAGCTGAAATCACGTTATCAGGTTTGTTGGGAGGGAGAATGCGCTATTATGTGCTTTCCAGCACATGCAACCTTTGGTTATTATGGAAATGTTTCATTATTAAAAATCATTTTAAGAACTTTGACTTTGCATTATATATACTTTGCTGCCTTAAAATTGGTCTCTGTCTCTTTAAGAAGCTCCTAGCCTTTCCGACACCTCCACTTCAGCCAATTGCTGCTGCTGCTGCTAGCCTGGTGGAGTCTGTGTCAGGAAAGGCGTTAAGTAGGAGGAGCTGCAGTATGCAACTCCCTATGTTGTGACAGCATGGTATGAGACAGATGATCTATAAAAAAAATTTGCTGCTTTGTTTTCTCTAAGTACTCCCAGTAGTAACTAGGAACAACTAATCATAGCCCAGAGTGGAGTTTTAGTGTTTGTCAATCACAATCTTGTGTGGCGCCACTCATTGCCCTCCCCTTTTAACGTGATGGAAAAAAAAAAAAATGCTGAATAGAATACTGAAAGCAATTCAACCTTGAGATTGACTCAACAAGATAATGAGACTGACTGATTGTTTAATATCTTAATCACAGTACAGCATCAAATGAGCTAAATCAGTATAGAAATCCTATATTCTTTCACTGGACGGCGTGATAAATTAAAATTAAACTAACTGTAGCTGGCAAGTATTTTATGACGGGGTTTAGCATAAATTGCTCTCCAGGTTTAGATCCAATAAGACGTTATTGTCGTAGAACAATGAGGGCAAAACTTTCAAATAAAAAAATGAAACAAATCTTATGAATCAAATCAGAGCAAGCGCTATCTGAGGTACTTGCAAAGGCAACTGGTTTTAGCATATAAACTAGTCTTTCTTATCTAGGAAGAAAAAACAGTTTTTATCTTTATCCCAGAAGACTTCTTCCCTGCATCCCTGGATAGAAAGCCCCATGCTTTACCCTCCAAGCTTGTCCCCGGTGCTGCTGTATAGTCAGGGAGTTTTGCTTTAAACTCAAGTGCTTCTCGTACAAGGAGGTCTACTGGGAGCAATCCTCCTCTCGATTCATTACCTCCAGGAGTCAGGGCTCCTTCTGCTGGGCACCATGACAACATGGCATTGCTCTTTTCCCTCCAGCCTTTGGAGCTGGGGGGGGGGGTATTTTGGGGGTTTACAACATCAGAGACAAAGTGCACTCCTTTCACATGCACCAAACTAATTTAACATGAATCCCTAGGTCTAGCACATCCCACCCAGCTGGACAACCTACAAAAGAATAGAGACATTTTGAAGTTAGTCTGAAAAAAAAACTTTTCTCCAAAGTCATTCAAGTGTTTTATTAGAATTTTTCACAGTAGCAACATATGGGAAACCTTTAAAGATGCCTCCTATAAGAATAAAACTTCTTTTCATGAGAAGCCCGGCAGTGCTCAAGGAGTTTTTTTCTCCCGGTCATATGAAGACAAGTCGACAAAGAGTCCTCCTGTCTTACTTGCTGTCATTCAGCTGCATACAATGAAAGAAATACATAACTTGCAAAATTTATGTGATGGCTCAATTACACTGTAACAAATACAATAAACTGCTAACTGAATCAAGGCGTCAATTAAATAAATCCATGAATAATAAAATTGAGAAACAATTAAAAGACATGTTTCATAATATGATAAAAATCAAACAAATTTCTAATACTTATTGGGGCACAGTGCATCAAAAACAAATTTCAAACAATTGATTCAAGAGGTGCTGCAGCATAGAAGCAGGCAATAATAAAATGAATCAATCAACTTGCAATGTCAAATTTTAAATCATGACTTGCACAAAAATTGTGTGTATTTTAGAAAGAATTTGAAAAAATAAATGACTATTAAAACATTAAAATTATTGTGTGCAATTCTAAAGATATTTCATCATCATCGTAGTTATATTTTGTAAATGTTCTTTTCACAATTTATGTTTTACATTTTGATACTATCACCCCAGGTTTAGCAATTAGCATGTCTGCTGGTAAAATATAGAAATCGCTAGCTCGCTCTTTTGCTAGACTAGGGCTAAGAAATAGGGTGTTGGGTGCAGACCTCTCCATATTGCCCAAGCTCAGCAACTCCGTTTACTGAGGACCTGAAGGAAGCAGGGAGCTTTTCAGGCAGCAGCTTGATTGGAATTCCCAGGCTTTCAAAACAAAAGCCTGGGAATTACATTTAACAAACAGAGGAAAGAGCAAGCATCAACTAGAAAGATAGGGATTTATAATATTATCCAAGTTGGTAAAGCGAAAGCACACTCAGCCGGAATGTCAATAATGACTGCTTTCACGTTTGAACCTACTTCAGACTGATTTAAGAGTATGTCAAGAGTGTTTGAGTCAATTGTGCAAGAACTATACAAATAAATTCAACTTACATCTCACATAAGGATTACTCACAGTGAGTAATCCTCAAATACATAGTGGCTGTGAATTTTCTTGTGTGGGATTTCTTCTCATTTGATTTTACCTGCTCTCAAGTTAAATAATTTTTTTTAAGCAGAAGGTTTATGAAAGCATGCTCTATCCCACTTTAAAATGGCCTTCAAAGCTACCAGTACATTTATCACTTGGTATAAATACAATTAGAATAAATAATAAAATTAAATTTTTACAATACCAAAGTACCAAGTTATGAAAAATCGACATTTATCTAAGAACATTTATTCAGTGTCCGAAAGGAGGAAATACTTCTATTCAAAATCACAGGCATCATTATCATATCCTATAAAATAAACTTTACTGAAGCACATTTAATGAACAACTTGCCTTGCAAGATGACGACGGTTTCAATAAACGTCAAATTCCAAACTTCCTATTTCTCTTTCTTTGCTACTATTTGAAATAGGACATGCAAGAAAACATGTTATTCAATAAAGCAGATTTGTGTTGATATTTATATGTGAGGAAACGTGTGTAGGTTTGTTTTGTTTTTCATGCGGTAGCAGATTACCTCTTGTCCTGGTCTTCCTCAAAAATAAAATCCGTGCTTCTAAGGACTTGATGATAAAATAAAGGCTTTATCAGGTTTTAGTAGCATTTCTATGAGTGTGATTATCCAACTCCAATAAAAAAGGATTTAAGACTTTGTATGCATATTTATTAGAGGTGCACCAGGACAACACAGCATACACATAAAAAGGATTAAAAGGAGTAAGAGCTGCATGCCTCTTCAGATGTGCAAGCTAATTAAGTAGCTTACATTTCAAGTTAGGTGCTATTTTACACAAAGAAGAAATTATGTAAAAAACTGTGTAGTCTGCAAAGTGTTTACTTTCTCTGTACCTTTACCGTTATGGGTATAACTACTTTCTTGCTATTTTTATTTTTGCTTAGTACTTCCTCCACTTTGAACATCTGCAAAATATTCACTTTAATATGTATTTTTTTTCAGCCAACATGTTTTAAATGTTTTCCAAACCTAATTTTTTTTTTAAGTGCATGAACACACTTACCGGTGCTTCACAAGAATTCTTATCTCTGTGCAAAAACCACACTAAACATGACAAATAATGTTCTAGCTATCACAATAAATATTAATATGCATTTTTTTTATACCAGCAAGTGCTTAAAATGCCAATATTTATAATTAACTTTTGTTCTTCTGTGAAGAAAAAGTTTGAGCAGGAGCAGAACTGAGGGTTAATTCAAAGCCAAAACAAACAGCTCTGGCAATCGAGTACCATGAGTTACCTAATCTTGTTTTGTATCCTCTAAAGTACTAATTAAGTTGGATCAACATAGCAGTTGATTGAAAATGACACTTCATTCACTTCATTATGTGAGACATGAGTGGAAAGATTGCTAATGATCACGGGCAACCTCAGTGAAGTGGAATAAAACAGTCGGGCTGAGGGGAAATATAATCCACACGTATCAGACAATTGCAGGCTCTTTTGGTGGCTGCAGCAGCTTGTCAAGGTGGCTTCCATCCAAACGAACACAACTGCTGCATGAAAAACAGACAGCAGGAGCACTATCTCTGTGAGGCACTGCACTATTAGTGAGTTGTTAATATGAAAAATCACCCAGATGCAGCGCCTTAAGCTGTATAATCAATTTGTGGAGGTATACATCATTAATTCCTACATTCAACCTTTAGTTTAAGCAGTGGAAAAACACTGAGTCTTAATTTCAATACAGCCGAGCAAAACTGCAAGAAATAATCCAGAGAAATGAAAGTGCCCGCTTTTTACAGCATTTTTAAATTTCAATCCATTTTTTTCTGATCAATACTATATACTTGCTGAGATTAAAGTAATAAAATTAATCTTTTATTATGGATTGACTGCTTCACTTCAGTCTAAATGACGCAAGTTAATTCAGGTGCAATCTCATAATGCAAAGAAAATGAAAATCAACTCATCTGTGGGATGTTAATCTGCACTTCTTTACATCGAGAGCTGGCATGTTTTCGTATTGTTTTTTTCTTCTTCTTCCATTCTAAAGTGCCGTTAGAAAGGGATCAAACTTAATGCTTCTGCAAAGGCACATTAAGGTACTCCTGACTGCTGTGCTGTAATTAAACCAGAACAATAAATCAACAAGAAAGCGATCAGCGGCAAAACCAGCCCGGGTATCGGCAAAAAATATAAAAGCAGCGATAAAAGGAACGAGTGAAATGAACAGAGATGATGCGAAAACCTGCAGAGATATATAAAAAAAAATAGGGGGGAAATGATGCATAGCCCTGTTCCTGTGGGAGTCTTATGGTGAGTATGATATCATCCCTCTTATGAAAAATGCCTCCACATGTGCACTTGCAGACACAGACACACACAAGCTCAGGGCCTGCCTTAACCCTCCTGTTGTCCTCGGCTCATGTCGACCGAGGACAAGCCCTTAAAAAATATGTTTTTCAATTGCAGCTGCATACAGAAACTTTAATCTAACAGTCCTGCATCAGAACTACGGTGTGCACAACTCAGGGGGAAGTTTAGGCTCAAGCAATTCAAATGTGAACTTTACAAAAGAAATAAAAATAACTAAACCCAGGCCTCAGGTCAGACTGACCGGAAGACTAAGGAAATCACAGCTGGACAGGCAAACAGTATGGAATGGCATCACTGATCTCCGTAAAACTGATATCTTTTCAAATTTCCCCCCCCTCCTGTTGCCCTCGGGTTGACATGACCCGAGGACAAGCCCTTATAAAACATTTTTTAATTGCAACTGCATACAGCAACTTGAAATCTAACAGTCCTGAATCAGACCTACAGTGTTCACAACTCAGATGGAATTTTCTGCTGGAGCAATTCAAATGTGAACTTGACGAAAAAAATAAGACTAACCTCCTGTTGTCTTCGGGTCAAAATGACCCGAAGACAACAGGAGGGTTAAATAACTTTTAATCAAGTTTCAAGGTGTGGGTTTCAGGCCTCCTTGCATGGAGGTTCATAATCAAAGCACACAGGAAGGAGACATGTCATGGACCGATAAGAGTTCTCACCGCACTGCGTGCATTACACCTTTATGCTGAGGACTGTGTGACAAAAAGGCTCTGAAACCCTAAATAAAGTGTTGCTGCTAAACATGCAACACCTCTAACAATATGTGTAATAGATGGACAAATATAAATTTGCAAACTTTGCAGTAAAAAAAAAAAAATGAAGAATTTCAATCCAAAATAGACCTGAACTAAATGAAGGACTCAAAACTTACTCTCTCGAGCTCATGTTGCTCCACATTCTTCAAACATCTCTCCCCTGCAGCAATTTATGCTGGTGGGCTACACAATGAGTAGAAAAGAGAGGCTTGCTCTTCTATATGTTATGTGTGTCTAGCTCTTAAGGGTTGAAGCCTGTCTTGCACAAGTACGTTCTAGCTTGAGGCACACGCCCGCTGCGTGCATTTCTGTTACACTCACTTGCACAGAGCAAATGCCCTTAATAACCATTTAGCTGCTAAGGCACGCTGGTCTGTCTCCCAGTCACAGCCTTAGCCGCTAATTACATTCCCAAAGTAATGGACAGTTCTGTGTTCCCTCAATGCTTCCCTTTTTTCCAGAGCACAATCAGCCAGCTGCCTTCGCGAGTGGGACTTGGTGGTCAGTGCAGACATGAAATGAATGTCCAAAATTCAACTCAAGACAGGCAGGTTTTTTTTTCTTAAGTTAAAGTTCAACATTGAGTTTTTTTTTTTTTTTTTGTTGTTGCTGTTTTTTTAATAAGATGTTGTTTTCCTAAGACTTTCAGCTCATTTATTGCTAAGCATGCATTCTTCTCTGCACACAGCAAGCACAAGTGTCGAATATTAAAAAAATAAAATAAAACTATTAAGCCAGTCTGCAGCCTGGTCTTCACACATACGTCTTCAAATTATTGAATAAGAAATATATCATTTACATATTAAACATTTTATTTATTTCTGTAATCAAATTCAAAACCTAAAATTTATTTTAAAGATGTTCAACAAATTGATGTATTTGAGAGTTAAGATTTATTCAAGAAATATAAAGTTTATTTTCTCAGAAAATAATTTAAAGCCAATAAAAAAGATACATTTTTACATAGAAAAAATTAAGTGATGGCCAAATTATGCATTATGCAATCACGAAGACTGTTGTCTTGATAGTTGTCCAGCAGACATTCACTGATAATTTCCACAAAATAGGTTAGCCATAGAAGGTCATTGCTTAAGAAGTTGGCTGTTTACGACTGTATCCAATATAGTTGGAAAGTTGACCAGAAGGGACAAGCGTGGTTGTGCAACTAAATATTACAATCCATCAAAATAAAAAAATATAACTCAACTATTAGATTCAGCACACACACAGTGATATATTGCAAGTGTAATTATGACAGCTAGTGAAAACTCCAATTTCAATTACTCACAACACTTAAATACTGTTTGTGCACCTAATATTTTTCCAGGCTAATTTTGCAACATTTACAGTATCATTGCAGCATGGAGGCAATCAGGTCTGGCTCAGCTTGGTGTTAAGGAATCCCAGGTTGCTTTGATAATGGCCTTAAATTCAAATCTATTGTTGGGTCTGGTGTGCATTTTTGACAATACCCCACAGAGTTTCTATGGGGTTTAGGTGAGAAGAATTGGTCAATCAAATACAGGATTACCATAGTAACTAAAGTTCAGTCTTTTGACATTGAGGGCTGGTGTAAAGTCTTTCTGAATATCAAAATCAACATCTTCATAAAGCTTGTTAGTGAAGGGATGAGTGAAGTGCTCTAAAATGATCCCTGTTTCTTAGGAACCTTTTGCTATCACACTTTATCCTTTCACTTGACTTTCCATTAATATATCCTGCTTCCATAGATGCAGCTCTGTGAAAAGGCATCTTCTTAAAAATAACCATGTGAAGGGTGTCGAGGCTGCATTGTAAACATCCCAGAAGTTAGCAATCATCCCTCTGATTGTGTAAGCTATAACATAGTTATGTCCGTTAAATCAATTTTAAATATGTCTTATGCTAGTTTCTTTTATTTATTCAGAATGGCACTGGGGCTTATGTTCTCTTCTAGAAAATAAATTTATCAAATAAAAAATACTGTCAAGTTTTTGGTGGCTCACTACCTCAGGTAATTAACTCGATCTGCGCCAGCTGCCATTTTTATTTTAACCACAGCCACTCGCCCAAGCCAAAACAAGTTTACTACCATCATGTTGAATCATTAAAAATATCCCTTTGATCAATTCAATCCTCTCTGGGATAAGAGACATGGCAGAATATAAGGAGGTCTGGTCTGATCATCTCCACATACGTTTTGTGCATAAAGGACTTGAGGAAAAATAAAAGCGTGTTTGAAGTGATTAAGATTCTTATTATCGAGTCCACATACCTTGTACATAGTGAGAGAGCTGTCATGGTTGGATAGCCAAAGCAGACAGTCTTTCACTGCCTCTACCAGACAACTGAGGCAGCCGAAGGCCACTGTTAGGAGTGACGTGAATACCAAACAAACATGAGTTCAAACTGAGCATACCTCATTTCTCTACTGTGAAGTGCACAATTTTCTTCTCTGAAACCACAATTTTCTCTTTTTTTCCTATGTTACTCACAACTGCAGCACCCTAAACAAAATATTCCATCAGTGTAATAATTTTCAGAGCTCCGAAACACTCCAGTGGCAGTGGGACTGAGCGCATTATTTGCAATGTGGTGTTTTTGGACCTGTAAATACAAGTGCTCCTTCCCTGAGCTGTTTCAGAGAGGTGCCCTCAACCAGAGCACACAACCCAGATTTCCCATCGGCACTGCCTGATAGTCGACCCTGGACGTGTTTGCATGGCTGTGGATGTTTGTGATTGAGAGAGCAGAGGTGTTACCACATGAGCTACCTAGAAATTTAAATGTTATTTAAACTTAATTTAATTTTAAATTTACATGAACAAACAGTGATGAATCCACATAATTACATGCATTGCATAAAAAGGCACAACAATTTGCTAAATGTCAAAACAATGCTAGAGAAATAATGCTGTTTTTTCATTGCAGATGTAGAAACAATACAGGGACAACACATTAACCTGTTTAGTTTTTCTAAATTTTAATAAAACATTGTCACAATTTTTTATGATGAAATGACAATGGGAGATGAAAATGAGGAAAAGTGGGTCGCAAAGGGTGTTGTTGCTAATCTCCAGTGGTCAATGGGCGAGAGGCAGGGTACACCCTGGATAGGTCGCCAGTCCACTGCACTTTTAATAATATACTAATACTAATATTATCACTGTTTTGTAAATTGTGTGTGTGGTTTTTTTTTTTTTTGTTTTTTTTTATTATTATTATTATTACTGGCTGTAGGTAATAAACCAAAGGTGGAACCAGGAACAAAAATGTACTTATCAACATAGGTATTATTTTCAGAAGTGGTGGTATGTTACATGTTAGCAAATTAGACAACTGCTCATTATTAAATGACATCCCAGAGAAATATGTGGCTATAAAATTGATATAAGCTGTTTAATCAACTTAAACAGCTTAATAAGAATTGAAGTTCAGAGCAACAGTATGGAGTTTTTAACATCACAGTTATCACACACAGTACTAAAACAGTAACTTTATTTCAAAACAGTTTTACCAACTGGCTATAAAGTACAGGAATGACAGCGCCGTGTCGCTGTAAGTGTGTTTGTGTTGAAGGGACTGGTGCATTTCACACAAACAGATGGCAGCAAAACAGGAAGCAATACTAGCAATGTTTTCTTGCTAACATTTGGAGCAATAAAAGTCAACATGCATCAAAATTAGCAACAAACTGGTTGTAGGACAACAAGGACTCCTTTTCTCATTCCTACAGAAAATAAGTGGCCAGAGCTGAAAAGGTGTGTGCAACCAGGGCGGCTTCAAATCCTGATATGGTTACAGCAGTTTTGTCAAGAGGAATGGGTGACAATTAAACCAAATCATAACGAGGCACTGTGGAAGGCAATGTTACCCGTTATTGAAGAAATCTATATAAATAAATATGACAATAAATCACCTTTTTAGCTTGAACTATTATGACTATTCTATTCCAATCCTCTTATAGTTTTCTCAATACAATAAGAAAATGAATGAATATTTAAAAAAGTATCAAATTCTCACACAAATTCTGTTCACAAACAGAAAACCTTTTTAATTGTAATTTCCATGAGGTCTGAAGTCTAGCTTAATCTAATACCAGACAGTGAAAAATAAATGTTTTATGTGTTTCATCCAGTGTAAGAAAATACCTTGTTTCAACTGCACATGCATACATTTTTTACAATTTACATACCTAATTAAACGTGCAACAAATCCTTTTTAACAGAAGTTGATTTGTTATTCATAGTTAAACAGGCTACAACATAATAACACAGCATTAACATTTGGAACATTAAATCACTTTGCCATATGTCTCAGTTTCTCTCCCCAATGCATTAGTTTAATTACGGTTATTAGGAGTGATGAAAATATACACCTAAGGTATGCATTATGTGAATACTAAAACACCGAGATCAGCCTCTCTAGATATAGCAATAAGAATGGAGCAAAGGTCTCTGCCAAAACAGAGGACAAAAACAGGGATGTGAGAGAAAAGCCAGAGAGGTTGGTGAGTTATTTTCTCTCTGTTTCAGGCTCTCTGGCCAGACCAGGAATAAGAGCTCACCTGAATAGGACCAGTAGGGGTCACCAGCTGTCCTCCTCTCCCTCATTACGCCGGTGCTCCCAGGACGGCTGCCTCCAGTGAAGCGAGGTTGGTCACCCGATGCAACTGTGGGGGACAGAGATGGAGGTCAGGAAATCCACTGGGACAAAGGGAAGTTTACGAACAGTGGTGAAACAGAATCATTAATCCACTAAAAATGTCTGAATAAAGCATCTGGTGTCAATGGAATCAGCATATGTATCTGGATTTAGAAGGAATAAACAACCCATCACCAGCATCATCAATGACCTTGCTCACACCTGAAGCAAACAGACCCCAGCTCAGAGATAAACCATACAGTTATTGTTGGAGTAGAATGACTAATGTAGACATACAAATAAGCAAAGAGTCACAATCACAACGACAGAGGACATGATTCTAGTTCCTGAGGTTACAAACTCCCCTCCGCCTGTCCCTATGTTCCTAATCAGTTTGGGGATTAAAATATTCCACTGAGGGATGGGTCAAAGGGTCAATTCCCACTCATTTCATTTTTACCTAGACATGCGCGACTTAACATGCTCATGTGTGCAATGTAAAATATTACTGAGCCGAGAGAACACTTCAGGACGTTCTCTGAAGTCTGATTGTGAAGAAAGCACAAAAATATGGTTTCACTGATCATGAAACTAAACGTCATGTAGATTGATCACGATGTCAAGATGATGGGGGAAAAAAAAAATAAAAATCTCTGTTTCAAATTCATCTAATATTGTGTGCCGTAGAATATTTTTTATAAACTTTAAAAATGATGCAGTTTTCAGTCCATCAACAGTAGTTGAGGCTGAATCCCATTCCCCTCCTCGACTTTTTGGAATGCGGTAGTAGTTGGCCGATACCTCCTCACTGTTATAAGTTCACACCTTGCATGCCAGCACAATAGTCAGACTGCTGGATAGCAGTGCCCAAAATGCTAAAGGTCATAGAGAGTGTTGAATGTACACATGAAAAAGACAGCTCAGACGGAGGAAAATATGGATTCATCATAACTGATAACATCAGTGAATTATTTACTAATGACATTGCACTACATTATTTTCTCACTTTTGTAAATAAGATAACATACCTGCAAAATTAACTAAAAAAACTGATTGGAAATTGTGAAACCTTTGGCAAAGGACCACACTGATGCTACAGTTTGAGATAACAGTTTATAAACCTATATTTTAAATATACTTCCAACACGTTTATGTGCATTGCAATCTTTCTGCAGAAAATTTTGCATCTGCCTTTAATTTTTTTTCCTCTAGCGTCTTGAAATAACAGGTAAGATGCTTAACTATAATCTGTGATAATGCTCAACTAAAATCAGTGCTTATAGTTAAGCATTTAATTTTATATATAGTTTAAAAATTAATCTAATTGCTGAGTTAATCAGAAAAAAGAAGCAATGCAATGCATAGCATCACAAATGAAGCAGAGAGAGAAGCAGCTCTGAAAGAAAAAAAAATCTCAGTTTTCAACCCAGGTGCCATTTTGGCACAAAGCATTAATGGGTGATAATTACCACCATCAGGGCTTTAGAGCTCTGCAGAAAACAAGTGGAGCCTCTTGAACAGCATGAATGATTGTTTCCTGCGTTTTTATAGTCAGAATCCAACACAACCTTTATAGAAGCACTTCAGCCGAGAGAAGAAAAATAATGAAACTGGCTGGATGGTCAATATATATGAATAATTGTATGAACGTTTCAACAGTCTCCATACAAAAACTTCAATACAATAACTAATTAGTAAAATGCAGGCCGCCTGTGCAGCCAGGGGTGTAAGCAATCATCCTCAAGTCTTTTAGGCACAAATGTCTCTTTTACTTCGATGAAAAAAAAGCCCCCTGAAATCAAACATTGTCAACAGAATTACAGTGAGTGCTAGAGGCACAAATTGTCCTTTAGCATCCACACTCCCGAGAGCGTAGCCCGAGACTTGCAACAGTCAAACTCACCGGGGAAAATTCACTCTGCAAAGGCTGAAGACAGTGCCAGTGGAGAAGAGGCTGTCTAGCTGTTGTCATTGTCAATCAGGTGCACAAGCAAAACAAGAGTGTTCTCTGTCGCTCTAAGCAGTCAGAACTTGCAGTTGCATTTAAAATCTGGACATCGGCTAATATTTCCCCCTGCTCTTATACGAGGGCGAGCAAATGTGAAAACAGTTTTTTTGTGAAGAGAAAGAGCAAAAAAGGCAAAAAACAAAACCAAGTAATCATCTATGTTTAAATGGTTGTAATTTTTTTTCCATTGCTTTTTTTTCTTTTCTTTTTCTAAGCTTGACTGGCTACAGATTTTACTACAAAACTGTGGTTGGTCTGTGAATCTTCACAGTTACCTTCATAAACTTGCAGCCTGGCACAAAATATCTGATTCTATTCAAACCACAGAAAAGCCATTTTAACAAGCTATCTATTTGTGTCTTAGTTCATTGTCACACAACTCTAGCTCAGTAGGATTTTTGTAAAAATTTGCTCCAGGTTTAAATGCTTCAAAATTGCGCACCCCCAACTTTGTAACCATGACGACTGTTTTCTATCACGCTTGGCACGAGTCTCATGAGGGTTAATGGAACTTCAGAGCGGTAGAAAACCCCCCTGGACGCCTCTGCTACCTTTATAATGCAGGTTATATTTGAAGTTATCGGCTTGTCAACACATTCAGAGTACTTGCAAGTAGATTTTCTTTCATACATTGGTAATCATTTTCAAATGTTAAAACAATTGTTGCACTATACAAATTCAGTCCTTTTATTCATCAGCTAAAAAGCTGCATAAATTACCAGAAGGTGGCAGAAATGCACAAAATGTAGTATTAACCATTTGGCAGATGTTATTTCTTATAAAGCTAAGAATAGTTTTTGCCTCCTGGCCCTAGATGGTTATTTCTTAGATCTTGGTTTCTCATCTAGCTATATCTGTATAAAAATGTGTTTTAGAACAATATCAGAGGAGTAGTCAAGGATGAAGATCACAGGCTTCAAGCAAAAGGAGGATCAGATAGATGGAAGTGTGGACGGAGTAAATGAGCTGAACACATTCTTCAATAGGTTCAGTTCAGGAACAAGCTCATCGTCCTCCGCTCCTGCCCTCAGAAAAGCAGACATCCTAAACTCCTCTGACCCACAGCTTTCCTGTCAAGCTAAAGATGTTTTATTCTCCATCTCAGTCATGGACTTTTCTGCTTCTACAAGTTGGCCATCAACGAATGATGAAGGGCTTCAAGAAATACGAACATAAAACGGCTAAACAACTTGATAAAGAAGGCCGTTTCTGTTCTGGGGATTGTTGAGTAACCACTGGACATAGTGGCGCAAAGAAAGATTTTACATTAAATGAAGAAAATTATGGATAACAAAGAGCATCCTCGTCATTAGATCATGATGATCATGATTCAGGCGGAGGCTTCTTCAGATTTGCAGCAATATAGACTGCAACAGCATGAGTTACCTCAACATTTGACTTCCCTTGGGATCAAAAAAGTATTTTTGAATTTACTTCTCCTAACCTTTAAGTAGAAAATTATCACATCTAAGTGAAGTAGACTTGAAAACATCCCTCTGTGTGTAATTAGTTCCTGAAATAAATAATCTTTTAATTAATAATCTCATTTATTAAATATGAATTTGCCAACATTGCAATCAAAAGTCTCAAGCAGGAACGTCCATGGTGGAAAGGATTTTTTTTTTCCAAGTTGAAAACAAAAATGGAACAGAGCGTAGCGGCTGATTAGTCATATTCTTTTGTTTCAGCTCAGCAGAACTAAAAAAGAAATTGATGAGCTGAAATATTTGCTTTACACTTTAAAGCAACTTTCTTTCACACAAATTTTATGTTTTATATTCCTTGCACCCATGCCGATGGTTTGTTGTGATGCTGGATTTTGATATATTTTAGTAGCCGAATAAAAATGTGGGTTTTCTATTTAGCATTTTATTTTCTAGGAATCACTATATTTATGATTTTTAAATATACATTTTTATAGAGTGATCTACAGTTCAATAAACTATATATATATATATATATATATATATATATATATATATATATATATATATATATATATATAATATATATATTATTTTGTAGCTTTATTTTTACAGGTAAATCACATTAAGACACAGGGACCGCTTCACTTTCACAATATGCTAAAACAGAGGACAGTCAGTATAATGTTTAAAATAACACACCTAAAAATATAGTAAAAGAAGTTAAATAGTCTCTGGTTTTCTGGCCCTTAAAATATATTTAAATGCCTTCAGTTCAATTAGGTATCACCGCTTCAAGTTAAGCTGAGGTTTTGCTGGAAGTGCACTTCTTCACACTAATGAAAGCATATGATCATAGGTTATAGTAAGGAAAGAAGATACCAAGAAAGTTCACTGTTTTTTGGCTGCAGTAGATGTTATACCTACCCGGAAAAAAAAATCAATAAAACCATTGGAAATAATCTTGATTTCACCATTGACCAAAATGCTCAGGGTTATAGTTGTTGGTTGTTGTTTTTTTCATAATCAGGCAGCACTAATGTTACCTTTACTTCCTGGTTGGTGACAGCTGGGCTTGACCAGCTTATTGAGTTTATCAGGTCAAAACTCAACAGTCTACCTGCATCTCAAGGACACACTTTGAATGATGCTGATGAAAAATGTACAAACAGGGGAAAAGTGTTTTGGAACGCGACTAAAGAAAGCCATCGATAGACCTTTTGACTCCGTGGTTAAACACTACAGTATCGACTTGCTTTATGACTACCCACTGATCCCCTTTGCTAATTCACCCAGATCAAACTGAGTTGGGTCAGCTCTGCACTCAGAAAAAGAAGTCAGAAGCACAAAATCAGCAGAGTTAACAGACGGGTTTCTTGTAGCATACTGTTGCATGTGCCACCTCCCACTTTGCACATAAGCAAAGCTGCCTCCCCAACTACTTCTTTTACAGGCTCAGAGGCATGTGGGCGGTGGATCAACTTTAACCTCCAATCCGCCTCTGTGAATACTATGTTGATGCGCAACAAAGGTGTAACGGGACTGGGTCGAAAGCGTTGCACGAAAAAGGAAACCTGCATTTAATGGAAAAGACTTAGAATAAAAGAGGAGCGAACTTAAGGTGTCATACACACTACCCAGCCTTGACTCTGCCTCTTTTTATTTTCTGGAGGTTGAAGAAAATTCTCAACATTTGAGTAGAAAATATGAACTGCTTGATTAGTAACTGGGTTTTATTGGTAGATTCCACAAATCCCGAAACAAAGTAATGCGACGGAGGGCCATTTCACTGCTTCTCTGGTATCTGAACAAAATTATATCTGCTTCTTTTCAAAATACCTCCTTCTTGGACTTCAAAATACTTCCAAATGAGGACTAGAGTAGCATTATTCCCTTTTTAGTTTTTGTGAAAGAAAAACTCCTTTGGTTTTGATTGGCATTCTAACCAGTCTCAGTTAAAGAACCACTGGTCCAGTTGTCTAGACTTCAGAAACGTGATGAAAATACCCATTTTAGATTTCTGAATATGCATGCATTGTTAGGACAAAAACTAAAGCACTGATTAATAAAATGTCAAAATTCTATGAAGTAAATCAAGGATAAAATGAAATTTAAATACAAATAAAGACCTCTACAATATAATTTTTGTACTTAGGAAAGGAGAACAAGGGAAAAGGTCTGTAAAGTCCAACATTTTGCCACTCTGTTGGATTTTTTTTCCACACAATCCAGGTTTGGAAAATAATCAAAATAGATTCCATACTTTTCAAGACAGGCTAGGAATGCTAGGAATGAGCAAACTATTCCAAACTCACTTCTGCTCTAACAGTTAGGATAAGCATGACCCGCAAAAATGAGAATCTACACTGACATCAAATATAAACTCAATCCTCTCTCTCTCTCTCTCACACACACACACACACACACACACACACCCCTTCACGCAAACACTTCCAGCCCATTTAAGATGAGCTGAGCTCTTACTAATAGTTGCATCATTACCAAGGATTAATTAAAGTAAGCACAACATCCAGCCAAATCTTTTCTTGCACTTTAAGTCAGCACATAACTGTCTCCAAAAAAATGCCCTCTACCGAGCCACGAGACACTTGCACCCTGTTTCCCCAAATCAAATTCACTGCTTGGAGGGAGGTCACCAAGCCTCTTCCAGCACAGTCATAAATGGCTGCTTTATTATCAGATGTAGCGATTTATTACGGCGATACATGGGTTAACCTGAAGTGTGAAACGGAGAGGGAGGGAGGCTTGGAGACTGAGACTTGGAGCATATTTGAAGGCAGGTTGTGAAACAGGAGGGCTGCACAGTCTTTGATCAGAGAGCATAGGAGACAGCACCATGTCAACAGTTTACACACATCCATGTCAGCCGTCCCCTGTGGGCAAAGGATTAAAGCCACAGCATTTCTGATGGAGCAGAGCAGACAACGAAGTCGGTGCTGGGCCTGAAGGAGACAGAGGAGCTCTGCTGCACTCAAACAAACACGCATAAATCTGAAAACACTGCTGAATTATGTAGCTTAACAAGTAGTTTAAATGAGACAATACATACAGCTGCTTTGGCCTGGGTTCTTACTTTGATATAGTTTTTTTTTTGGGGAACCAGCAGACAAAACAAAAGGGGAAAAAAGATTTCAAAAGAGCTACAGAAAAACACTTTGTACACTGTATATTCCTGCAAAATCATTTTCCTTTTCCATCGCCCCGAGGGCTGTTAAATCATCTACACCACCATTAAGCCCCACTATTTGTTCCATAATATCACACGCAACAACAAGCCAAGAACCCCTGAGAGCCCTTGAAAAACAGCAGCCTAACTACAACCACAGGAGCATTTAACTTGCATTAGTCATTGGGGGACAGCGTTGAAATATCAATCACTGGTTTTAGGATCAGATATGTGGCACATTTATGTCACAAGCAGGACTTTTTTTTTTCATACTCTCAAAAGCAGCTGATTCCTTACATTTTCACTCAAATTACAGGTCAGCGTTCAAAAATGTGAAAATTATAAAAAAGTGTATTTATTTCATCAATTCAATTCAAAAGTGAAAGTGATTTCAAGATTATAATAAATACAGTCACAAATTTCAGCTATTTATGTTGGTTGAATCCTTGAAATATTTCCTCATAAACATACTTTTGAATAGAATTACAAAAATTAACTTTTTCATGACATTCTAATTTGTAGATATGCATTCAATAAGAGATGCACAAAATTCAAGAACCCACTTACTGTGGTCAATTAATGCAAGTGTAGGATGGAACAGCCCACCATGCTGACCCGGTTATTGTTAGAGAAAACACTGTAGGATCTGATAGGCATAAACGATTCACAATATAAAAAAATGGAGGACCTTCATATGCAACATTGAAAAGCCTTCACACAAGGAATAATCAGCTTATCTATTATGCCAACATGTCCATAGTCAACATATTTGGCTTAAAAGGATAAAGCTTTCAATATTCTAAATGTTTGCATATATTTGCAGGAACCCCTGATAACATTGAACCCTCCTGTCTTGTACAGCAGGTCGCACTTTTATTCAATTTGGATTTGTTTATTTAATTTTTTTTTTCAGAAAAGTGGGAAAAATACAGTTTTATTACAAGTATCACTATTTTGAATTAGAAATTAGACACTGCTGTTCTAAAGCAAACCCGACACATTAAAAGGGGTAAAAAGTGGACGTGTAAAGAATCATATTTCAAATAACCACCACTGATCACATTTATTCTTTGCAGCAGAGTGACGTATGCTGGGACTTACTTTAAATAAACTGGAAAGCCGATGTCCATGTGAATGAAACAGCATGTGATAGTGTAATGATGTAATATTAATAGAATTTCATTAAACTTGAGATTTCCAGCCCAGTGCTCTATGAAGCTCATATCAACACGTGTGTATGATATACTGCTCCCTCCACATTTATTCATGGTCCTTATACAAATGGGTAAGAAGCTTTCAAAATAAATTAGTATTTTATTAAAATAACATGTAAAACTGAACATTTTTATACTTCTTTTTAAAGTGAGCATTGCACCTCCATTACTATTCTTCTCACAGTGCATAGTAGTAAATTAAACTTCTCCACTTCTATGGAGTTTTTTGTCATATTCCAGGTGTTCAATCTTTAATCATCATTATAATTAGAGATATTAGCAAGCCTGGATGATCTACCATTGTCTAGGAACTTTTTTTTGAAGATTAGAACATATTTAGGTCAAATTAAATGTAATGATCTCTTGTTTTGTCTATGTTGGAGAGGAGCTCAGATAAATGTCACAGGCAAACAGGAAGTGGAGCTCACGAACGCACTTAAAAGAAAAGTGCATGTTGGTATTGGGTAAGGTGCAATAATTAAATAGGATTTGGATTTAACATGCTAATGAGTAGAGAATAGATGACTTTACCAATGGAATAAATGTACTCAAAGGAAATGCAGACTTATTCAAAATATGTATGTTAAGTGATGGTGTACTAAAAAAGGCAAGTTTGTCTGCAGTTTGTGACTCAGAAAGATCAACACACGCATCTTATTAAATGACATGCCATCTTGTCTCATTACACTCGTTGTTTTGTGTACCTACAATTACGTATTGTAGGTACACAACCACAATAAAGAATAAGTAAAAAATTCTACATTTTGACTTGTGTTGTGATTTATTGCCCATTGGGGCGAGTAATTTTGTCTTAAATAACATTTTGGTAACTTTTCATTTACTAAACTTATAAGAAGTCAAGTTAATAGTTGAATTTTTTGGGGAACAATTTTTTTTAGTATAATTTCCTACTCAAAAATAATTTTAAGGATCTCCCATGAAAGGTTTTGCTTTTTAATCATGTGTGATTAAAAAGAACGGACTCATCCTTTAGGAGAGTCTGTAGCTGCTATTGTTTTTCCCTTTTAGCTTTCAATTTGAAAAGATGCAAATAATTCCCTTGTTGTGTGCCAGCTCTGGTGTTACATTATGTTCCCCAAAATCCATTATCATTTAAAAGAAGATCAGTGCATTACGGGAAATTACATACGCTCACTTCCATTATATACTGAGGCACTCTCACTAGTTCTGAAAAATAAAACAATAGTTTATAAAAAAAAAAAAAAAAAAAACTGACATCTCAAAGAGCATTCATTTTATTTAATAATATGTTTTCCCATTATCTCCACATCTCTAATAAAGTCAGCATGATTAATTGTGTGTTTATGCGAAGCAGATACTTCCAGGCCCATCAGTGTTGTCACAGTTTTGACGTTCCGCCTCAGCATTGTCCTGCTTTACATTCAGGCTACATACGGCCATTTTGACAGCAGTTGCTGCTGGAGAGGGCAGCACAGCCCACATCCGTCACCCATCTCTGTTTTCGCAACTCGTCCCTATAATTAAGTGCGGGAGAGAATGCATTTCATTAAACTTACTAATTAGACAAACTACGGTCTAAACCGCGCTCACATTGCTCCTTCTGAAATCATGTAAAGCAGAAGTTTTGCAGACATCACGAGTGCATGAAGGGAGGAGTTATGATCTAAAATTGCTATGTATGAGGAGGGAGGAAGAGAAAAAAAAGTGCATACAGCCAGAGACAGCTGCTGTCTAGGACAAACTCATCTCCGATGCAGAGTGTCAACTGTGAAATATAAGGACATCTGCTCCGTTTGCTTTAAAGTCATATCTTTACGACAAGTACACCTAAATTTCAAATGTGCTCTTTTTAATGCCAAATACTTCAGTCTATCTGCAGTGCATCAAGATTGCAAGCCAAAGTGGTAAAAATGGAAGGAATAAAAATCGATGCCCCTTTTAGGCAGAAAAGCTCTGGAAGGAAAAATAAATAAATAAATAAATAAAAATAAGTGCAGCTTGATCTTGTAAGCACACGCGTTTCTCGTTCCTCAGCAAGTGGAAAATGTTGCAAGATATCCCCCGGAAGTGTTCGAGTCACACCAAGGACCTCGGGAACACGAGAAATGCCAAGATCAGCTAGAGATATGGCACAGAGGGAGCCGGGCCTCGGGGCAAAAACATCAAACTATGAAATAATAACACAACAACTCAAATCCCAATGCAGATATTTAGAGCGGCACAGCTAAACGCAAATGAGCAGTTTCAGCAAAGAGGCATCCATCGGCATCCCTGGGCCAGAGAAATGGAGCCGTGTTACAGTAGAATTAAGCCAATTAACTTGGTGTTAAAAATCATTTTCCTCGACTGATAAAATTTAAAAAATAAAAACTCCTTCACATCTTCTCGTTGTCATTTTTTTTTTTTTTTTTTGTTAGCAAGAGCATATCTGTGTGCATGTTCTCACACCTGTCAAGGCTTTTTGTTCATCGTGGTAATTGACAGGAAGTGCTACTGCATGTTTGTCAGGGCATCAGAGGGTGCCAACAGCCTCAAATACTAATTCATATTGAGATGTAGAGACAAGGAGACACAGTGAAGAGGCAGAAAGTCAAAGCTAACTTTTCAATATGTCCGGAAACAAAGCCAAATATACACGATTGTGAGCACTGTGTGCACTGCTGCCTTGAATTTTCTCCCAAACAAAAAAAAAAAAAGCAAAACAAAACAGTTTTGTTTGTGTTTCATTATCGAACTTGAACAACAAAGCAGTAGAATAAGAGGAAGGGCAAAGGAGGCACAGTTGACATTCTCATTATGCCACACTTGCTCTGCAGTCTTTTGTCTAAACTTATCTGGTGAAAAACTCGATAAGGCCATCTCATTATAATCAAATCCGAACGTGTCAGCAGCCCTCAACGTGCCCAGAGGTCAGCTGTCTGCGTTCATAAGGAGTTTTTTTTCCGCTTTCAGAAGAAGGTACAGTGCAATGGTAAAGAATTTACTTCCTTACAGATTTTTTTTTAATTTTTTTACTCCACCTAAACGTCTCAGATGAGTCAAATAAAATGACATATAGACAATGTTAACCTGAGGAAATACAAAAAGCAGTCTCAAATTCATGGCCCTATTTATTAAGGGGACTAAAAGTTTTTTTTTAAACCAACTTCCACTATGCAAAAAACAAATAACCCTTGTAACTAAATCATGACTAAACTGGTAAAAACTGTGGTTCATAATTACAAACCAGCCAAGTCTGATTATTGCAAGACCTATAGAATAAAAACATATCATACAGACACCAAAGATGGTGTGATTTGTTTTGCTGCTTCAGTATACAGACGACGAGATACAATTCAATCAATCAATTTTTGTTTTGTATAGCACATTTCAGCACCAAGACATTTAAAAGTGCTTTCCATCATAACAAACACAAAAAACACAAAGTCGTGCAACACAGAATCAACAATCAAAACATGACATTCAGTCATGAGCCGTCATTAAATGTGTAATTGATTCCGTTTCGAATACAATTCTAAACAGGTGGTGTTTTAGTCGAGATATAAAGGCAATCAGTGTTTCCAGTGTTTCTGGAAGTTTGTTCCAAATTTGTGGTGATAGACACTGAATGCTGCTTGTCCTCATTTGGTTCTGGTTCTGGGTATGGATCACAATTGATGAATCAATGAATAAAAATTAGCTTAATTGTCTGAAACAATTAAGAGTGACAAAAAACAAAATACTAATGTAGGCTACCCATGCTAAAGCAACACACAAGCTGTGGAGTTGGAAGGCCTTGAGTGGAGCGACATGTCGTGTATTGCACTCTTCCTAAACCTTTTACCACAAGGGATAAGTGAGACACACAGTACATCATGTGTCAGACTTTGATGGAGAATGTGGGCGAAAAGGTCTAGATGAAAGTCTCAAGTGTATTCCGTCTTCCTTAAATACAAAGAAGAAAGAAAAGGGAAAAGAAATACGCACATCCTGCCATTTATTCCCCGTTTATAAAGGATCCTGGTAAAGAACAATCACTCCATTGTCTGACCAACTTCTGAATTAAAACTGCATGACTTCCTGCTGAGAAGTAAATGTTTAACATAGCCAATTACAGACAAGCTGAATCTACAGCCGATAGCTAAGCTACTCTTGAGAAAAGATGAAATTATACAGTAAATCTCAACCATGTCAATCAGCTGGTAAGTGTACTTGCAGGCTGTTGCTTGTACAGTGAATTAAATACATTAAAAAGCTGGACCGGTTACTGATTGAGTGCATCAGGAGCCCTGATGAAAACCATTAACAAAATTAAACAAAAATCAGGCTTGTGATCTCCACTCGACCAGCTAAGGCTTGTACTTCTCACAGTCTACAATAAACAACTCTCAAATCTGCGTCAAGACGTGAGACTGGCAGGACTGTACAGCAGCCCGGAGAGAGTCAAGAAATTTTACTGACTAAAGTGAGTTTTCAATTTTCAATATGTGGCTATTGGATCACTTAAGTGCCAAGAGCTTATGAGGTCATTCTTCAAAAGCATAGTGTGCAGTCCTGCATGAATTGTCTAGTTATTGATTCTGAAATATATTCAGCAGCCTCTGGTGGATACATTACACTCCTAACACATTAGTAGGGGCTCATGAGTGGAGATGGTTGATTACTGGCAATGTAAATGGGTCCATCTAGAAGCAAGACACTGATACTAGCAGGTCAGCTGAGCGCTCGCAGCACAGCGTGGCCACCCAGCCTGAAAATTTATGACAGCGGAGCTACTGTAACATGATTTAGAAATAAGCATCAGCAAAACAGTAAAGCATAATTGTCAGACTGTGAAATACGACTATAGTGCGGCTGAAAATTCACTGAAACGTTTCGGTTCAAATTAAATACCAGTAGAAATATGCCTCAGTGAAAAACGTGTGTCTGGTACTGATGAAAAATACCTAACCTTTAGGTCAGTGTTAGCAATAAATAAAAAAACACTGCAACGAGGCCTTTGCATGCATCACTTCCAAACAGACTCGTCATGCCAGCCCAGGGCCATACGTGCAGTAAAAACCTCCTCCCTTCCTCTTTAAATGCTCTTTGATGTCAGACTCTAATCAATACTTGAAGGCTGGATTTAGAAACGACAGATAAAACCATGATGAGTACTGCACCTGATACTTTTCCTGCATCCTCTTTTGTAATCTCACTAGTGTTTAACATCAACTATAACCAGGACGGAACAAGGTTTGAGACAGGACTGAGAAGGGGAAATTTCTTATATTTTAAGCCGGAAAATGTAAGAATTTTTCAAATTATGAAACATATATAAGTCAGAATCAGCTTCTCCATCAATTTGGAAAAAGGCATTATTCTGGTCAAAGAACAAACCTTATACCACGATGACATATTGCTTTGATGCCTGTCATTTTCTGTGGTTGTAGACAGAAAATAGATACTTTTTCCTGACAATAAACACCTTACAGGAAAATATCAAATGAATGGTCTCTTACTGTCAACACAAAAACGGATGGAGTGAGCACTTTTGCTTCAAAGATAATCAATGCAGGATACGTGAGTGAGATCCAAAGAGGTATACAAATGAAGAAGCATTTGTTCTCACCAACCAAAACCTAGTCTCTCTGTTGGAGATACTTTCTGCCCCAGGATTAAACCACAAAGATGACTACAACTGTTGTTTGTGAGCATAAAGTTTATTGTGTAAGAAATACTTCATGGCATTTCAACTATTGTGTGCTCTGTTAATACAAAACATCTGAAGATACCTGAAGAACTCATTAAATTGAAAACAGCTCTCTCAGAAGGTTGTTCTACATGTTTATCCATAGGAAGTTGTAGCAGAATTGCTATTACCTTAGCCAAATGAAAAACATTCAACGGCCTTAGTTACAAATTGTTTGCAAACAATATATTTGGTTGTTGGGGCAACTCTTTACTTTGATACACTATATTATCATGTAACCCTACCTAAAACTACTTAACAGTCCTTTCAAGAAACATTGTACGAATCTGTCATAATAACACATTGTTTTCTGCTACATTTAAACTTGAAGGAGAGAGAATAAAATCTGTGCTCAGAAAGTTGACACTGTCATAGGTGACTGTCCCAGCATGAACTGAGCATCAGCACCCTATAGAGTCTGTACAGCTTATGCCATGTCTACTTTCACCTTGAAAAATAGAATAATTTTATCTCCCTCTGCAGCAGAGTAAACCTGATATGAACAAGGTATTTTCAAATACAAAAGCATCAATAAAAGTAGTTTAGATGATAAACGGTTGTGAAGTTCAAATGTATAATTTTTATAATATAAATTATGAAAAATCCTGTCTTTTACTAAAAAGGTCTTATTTTCCTGTAGCTAATTAGTGTCCACTGTTTTATTTCTAACTGACTAAATCTAGTAACTACTGGCAATTGGATCACTTGTCACATTTTTGTCAAGTAAAAGAAAAGGTGACCGGTCAATACATGCATAAATCTACGCTTATATCACTGAGGAATATAAAATTTCAAACGTATACAAAATTGTTGTAATTAATTTGGGACAAATAATGATGGGGAAAAAAAATATGTGGCAAGCTCTAATGAGGTGCCCACTAATTAACCAAAAGGGATTACAAAATTATTACAGTAAAAATAATCTCCTGCACCGCATCACTCACAACAAACAAGAACACCTGCTCAGATCACAACTCCTTGACATTCGCTCCCCAGCCCTGTACTTCGACTCACACAGAGCAGCTAGGTTGTTTTCTGATAAACCATCAAGAGACACTCATACGTGTTTCACATCAAACACACAGAGGCCACTCTGGCACTGATCTCGTCATCTCCATGTAGTTAAATTTGCAGAAAAACAAATTCTAGCCTCCTAAATATACGAACCGGTGCACACAGGAGCAAACAAAGACTGAAAAGCAACATTCAATTGAGGGCCACTTGGCTCCAACTCAAGGCAGTGATTCAAATCAAATACCACACCACAGCTGTGTGGTGAAGCCATCGTCCAACCTGGGCCTATAGCTGCCAATCTGTCAGACTTAACAAAGATGGCCATGGAAAAATCATGTGTTTCAGGTTCAAAGTTAAAAAAAATAAAAATGTTTAATGTGCCAGCTGTTGTGACATTTCTAAACAAACTAAAGTAACACACTTTGTCCAGAGCAAAAAAATGCTAAATAAATTTTAGTTTAAACTGAAAAGTAATCTTGTCAAACAAGAAATACTAAACAAACCATTTATGTGTACAGATACTCAAGTCTTGTTACTACGTAAAATCTGCTTTTATTGACTCTTACCTTGATGCATTTCAAAAGATGCTTTATGAGGGTCTAAATACAAAGAAATAATTGACACTTTAGAGTTATTCTTACAAATAGGATAACCCTGTTTGTAAATGCAATAGGGTCATCCTGTTGTATTTACAAACTATGAGTGCCATGTTGATTCACCATCATTTTGAATAGAGAATGTACATTGGGATAGAAATTGTAAGTATAGATTCCTTATAATGTGTACAGATACTCAAGAAAGTCTTTTTACTACGTGAACTCTGCTTTTATTGACTCTTACCTTGATGCATTTCAAAAGATGCTTTATGAGGGTCTAAATACAAATTATTCTTACAAACAGGATAACCCTGTTTGTAAATGCAATAGGGTCATCCTGTTGTATTTACAAACTATGAATGCCATGTTGATTCACCATCATTTTGAATAGAGAATGTATATTGGGATAGAAATTGTAAGTATAGATTCCTTTTTCTATACTTTCTGTACCATACTTTCTATGCTTTCTAAGTAATGCTCGGAATACCATCACATGGTTAAATATCTATGAGGTTAAAACCATATTTTGTGAATATATCTTCAATGCAATATCAGTGTGTGCAATATTCATTTCGCAAAGGACTGTTTGAGTGCAATAATTGTCTGCTAATGTATTCTGACTCTTAATGAACTTACATTCTACGTTTAGCCAGGATAGAGTCTCACGGCAGCAGATGTTTACATTGGATACAATGCAGAAGGTCACAGAGTATCGGAAGCACAGAATCATGGGAAAGAGAGAAAAGAAGAAAACAGACACATACTGCAATTTTTCAAACACACTTAAATAAATATTTAGAATAAATACTGCCTGAAATTAGTAGCAGTTTTCAAGTAAACTTTCCTATTACAGAGACCATTATACATTTTTACAATATTGTTCCTCATTTAATGAAACAAGCGGCTATTATGCAGTTAGCTTTTTCCTTAACATGCTTCTTGTAACTTGCCAATTGTCATCTTAAAATTTTATATGAGTGTTGAAAGTAACAACTGTAGTTTTTACATGTCTGTGTTTTCTTTATATTTGTGTATGTAGTGGCTTCCTTTAAGCCAGAAGACCAGCAGTCCACAGACTCTGGTCTGCGAACTGTACAATTCTTTTTAACTCGCTTCCAATTAAAAACACCTTAAACCATAAGAATGTTTGATTTTAAAATAGTAACAGTTGAAAATGTTGGTTTATTTATCTCTAGTGAAGGGCATGCAAAGATGTTAGGACCCTAACAGATCTGTTTTTTCATATTTGGTTTTGCATACCTACTCAACTTTTACCTTTGCAGTGACAGACAAAAAAAAGTGAGATGAAGGTCATTCAAACCCTTTAACTTTTAGCATGCAAGCTACACAGATAATTGTTTTTAGACCCAGGAAATTGGTGCAGAAGAGTGGCTGCCGTCTCCTTCTTCTTGACCCTTACTGATGGGCATGTGGAGCAATGATCGTTGGGATCCCTGAGTGATTAGTGGCTACCTTGGGATAGATCTGTTCTGCTGGGGAAAACACGTCCTGTAGGTGTAGGCCGGCTTTGACAATAACATATGGCAGCTGCCTCCTTACTTATAGTTAACACCAGCATTTGACAGATAAGCACACAAGGAGGAATTTGTATGACAGCATGGCAGGAATTATGCAGGGATCAAGTGGAAGGTGTTTTGTTTGGAAGTGTTCAATAAATTTAGCTGTTGACTCGTTCATCGTAAAACTTCACTGACTGATAAATACGAGGGTCCTCTTTGTTGGGAAGCATAAAACAATATGTTTCTGAAATATGGAAATGTCAAATGGAAAGGCCATGGTATTCAAATATCAAGTTAATTAGGGTTCCACTATGAGGAAGGTTTGGATGTTTGTGTTGAAGAACAGAAACATTTGCATTCCCTAAAGGGGAGCATGTCAACAGGATCGATAGGATAGAGTGTGAACTCCTGTTCTTGCTCCCAAAACAAAAAAAAAGCATTGAACTCAGCAGATCCTCTTCACTGGAATCTTCAGAAATTAGCCACCACCAAAATCTAATCACCTGCTTCCTCTGTTATTTTCACAAAAAGAGCAAAAAATTGTTCAAGATGAAATGATAGTATGTGATCATTTCAAAATTTACCTAACTACTTGATAGATGCCTAGAATTAGCTGAGATACGATACAGCTTTTACGCAACGTAGCTAAACACCAATTACCCTTTTCCTTTCATTGATGTTTTTAGTGCTTTCTCTCTGTGAGGTAGCCGAAGTGTGAGAGAAACAAACAGAACATCAATCTCACTCGAAACCCAAAGCCTCAGGACTGATCTCAAAGAGTGTTAAGGAGGAGGAATAAAAACATTTGACAAGGATTTCATGCAATCAGGACAATAGAGAGGACACAAGTATGTAAGTCCTTAACGACAACTACATTTCAGTGCTGAGGATGTTTGTCTTTACAGTTATTTACAAATACCCTAAAACTAAGGTATTTAATGGTGAACAAGGTGTTACATTGTATGTAAGCACAGAATGGGTCATAAACAGTGTTTTATATACCATAGGTTGGTGCTTTGCAACAAGACCATCAGACATACTGGAATAAATAATAATAATAATAATAATTATATATATAAAATTCTTTAGACATTTTCAGTTAAACATAACTTAGGCAATAATGCTTTTAGGCTAATAATATATTATTATTATAGGAAAATCTTTTATCCTCTGTCATTGGAGGCCATGCAAACTGGCCTTAGCATTTCAAGACGATCTCTGCTAATGGGGGGAAGCTGCATCATAGAAGAGCAAGGTGTCGGGAGGAGTGAGTGGCGCGTGCATGGGCATAATTGACAATGGTCCTACCTCTGATTGGTTGTTTCCAGTTAGTACTAGAAGCACTGGCAGAAGGCAGAGGTTCTCAATTTTTGTTACACAAATTACCTGTGTCATACTATAAATAATTAAAGTTTCAACAAACATGTAAAAATATATATTTCTCATAAATGTCACATAAACCAGCTTCAAGCAGGGTATAAAAAAAATTATGGTTTCAATAATAATAATAAGTCAACACAATATTATACCTGTGATAATCAGCACATTTAATTGTTTTTTTTTTGTTTTTGTTATTTTGTGGCACTACAAAAAACTTGTTACTTAAATAAAAACAATTATAATTTTCCTTTTTGTGGAAAATATTGCAATACTGTGGTGATTTCACTTCAGGATATCATACATTAAGGATCTCAGTTCGTTCCAACTCTGGACCATTAGAATCGTCAGCAGAGTCAATAATAATTAAAAAAAGACTGCAATTTGAACTCCTAATAACCAATTAATACCAAAAGGTATACCATTGATTTACAGAAGAAAAGGCAAAATTATGTTTCCATACTTGTTAAATTTGTGCAAACATTAAACCTTAAATAAAAAAATAAAAAAAACACTTTATTTTTCATTCAGGCAGCTCATTTTGCATTCAGCACAGCCCGAGCAACTTGATAAAACATGTGTCGCCTAATCACAAATATTTAAATAATTTCAGCCATAGTTCATGACGGGCAAAATGAGCTTTGTCGAGGAGATTGAATTCGTCTTTCCTCACATCAGAAAAAGGCAATCTTAAATGACGTCAACAACAAAGACTTGAGCACAAAGAAAACACACATGGTGCATTGACCCACAATAACACAATAAAGGAAAAAGAAGCCTGAAGCTTCCATTGTCTTCGCTCTCTACAGGGCAGCAGTGACTGACAGTTCAGCTGTAAGTAAAGCTGACACAGTATCACATCGTGGCAAGATTGTTAAGGGGAGAGCGGACATAGCAACTGAAGGACAAAGGACATTTATTGATATGGCCAAGTCCTCCAGTGTAGGAGATGTCCTTTAGTGAAAGTGTCTTGTTGCCTGGATATTAATCACCATTGTCACGTAGCACAGGAAATAAGTACACTAGCTTCCCCAATGGCAATTTTCTTCCCTTGTTTCAAACCCACCTGGTCAAATCCAGTTAGTCCGTGTGTGTGTTTTGGGCTTAATGTCTCAGAGACAGATGAAATCTGTCTTGATCTGGAGTGAAGTGGCTGTGAGTCATCCTGAATGATTAAAATGCTACTGTGACCAGCTTCTGAGTGTCTTGGCTGAAAGACTAAGTGAACTCAACCGTACACATCACGTAATGAAGTGATGACTGATCGCCTCCATTAACATAAGTTAGGCAAATAAACAGCTTAATCACTGTTAATGTCAACTTACTGAGATTATTTTACAAAATAAACTGAGTTTCAACAATTTTAATCTCACATCAACTGAAATATTCCACTTTAAAAAAACCAATTTCCGTATTTCCAGGCAGTGCGATCACACTGCCTGTGTCAGTAAGGGAGCTAATATTCAGCAGGCACATGACGTTCTACTTCACTCCAGGCTCTACTCGCCATCTTGCAGTGTATTTATACTACGAGATCTGCCTTTGCCAGACTGCTTTCTCTGAAGCATAAATTTTAACAGTGAATATGTAAATACACATCGACAAAATGAAATGAATGTTTAATGACATTTTTCATTTGTTATTAATTTTTTCCACACAAATATGAAAAGGATGAGAGCAAATGCCGCAGTTGTTCCCTCAGATATTGGCAGCTGTAGTAATTAAAGCAAGTAAAACACAGTCCCCAAGTACTCCTGGCTAGATTGATTAGATATGAGCTGGGAATCTGTATCTCCTATAAGCCTGTAAAAACAAAAAGAAAACCCTAAAGCAACTGCCAACATCTTTGGAAACATGGCTGCTACAGTACAGACTGCTTGAGGGTGCTCCATTTCTGAAAGTTATGAAAATCCCAAAAGAGATATGACAAAGCCGTGCCACAACTGGAAATCGATGTAGCCGGTGGACACATAAGCCGGAGAACTGTTCTCACATATTTGTTCCTTGGGCTTTCATGAAGAAAAGAAACACGCGCAAAAGTAAAAAAAGAAAACTAAGCAAGTGCTCGTAGATTGAGGATCTGAAAAATGCTAGTGTAATTGCAACAAAAAAAGGAGGTTACAATAAATTTGTATCCAATAGTTTTTGCTGCATATACTAGTATACCAGTACACCCACTAATCAATTGATCCCAGTCAAAGAAGCAATATATGGAATTTAGTGACATCTACCTCTGCACTCATAAACTGCAACTGAGACCTGGTGTCATTGAATGCAGTTAGTACTTTACTCATATGTTTAGAATGATTGGTCACATTACAGTGCTAATGTAATGATAAATGTGAGTGAAAAAAAAAAAACCATGAGTAACTTGGTTGCTTCTTAAGTGCATTGGATGCTAAAAAATCACAGAATATTAAATAGGTTTCATCATTCTAAAAACAAAAGCCAACAGTGGTGTGTGTCCCCACGCAATGATAAACTTGCTATTATAATATAGGGCAAAAGTCAATAATTTGTAAATAAATTCTAACCCAGGGGTACTCTAGAGTGGGGCTGCTGTGATATTATTGCTTCCAACATGCTCTGCAAGCTTTAGCATAATCTCTGAGATGTGGTCATCTTGGCAGTGAGACTATGTCCAACAAGCTAAATATCTTATTGGCATGCAAAGTGTGTACTCATGACAACTTGAAATACCAACCAACAAACACTGCGTTCCAAACTGTCCTTTGCAATATTGTTAATGCGCACACGGATATTGCAATGATGATTTATAGTGAAGCTTTTACTTAGGAATCCAAAAAGTGTCTGTTTCTCGCATAATCCTCCATTGTTGCACACACACAAAGATACACCAATAGGGGCTACAGTCTTTAACAAATCTGTGCTGGGTTTGATACCCGACCCCAAGCCATTTACTATACGTCATCCCCTTTCTCTCTTTCCACTTCTTCATGCCAGGATACTAATAAACAAAGGCTACTAGTGTAACAAAATCTTCTTAAAAATGAGAAGAAGAAAAAAACAGCAACAAAACAAACAGTGTTGGCATTCTGTAGACGACTAACCGTCAGCTTGGAAAATCTAATGTCCCTAATGTGGCCCCTAGGTCAGAAAAATGCCCGTTTATGGTTTTTCCAGTCCTACACAGCTGCAAACGCCAGTTCTTTGTCTGGCTAGGCAAAATAATTTGTTTGTTAAACCACCTAAGATTTAAAATGGTATTAATAAATTAAGCTGGTAGTTTTAGGGCAAATGTTTGCACTGACGCTTATATAAATATCATGATTTATGAAGTTATACTGATTTCAATTGGATTTGATCTGCTGCTGAAATTCAGACACGACATTTACGTAGATTCACATTTTTGGTGATGCAGTGAGCTGTTATTTCTGCATGTGAAACTGGATTGTTTCTTGACTGGTCCGTAACTACATTTAGCGTTCATCATATGAAAAAATATTTAGCAACAGCTCAATTTAGAACCACAGATCATTACCCATTACAAAAAATGCATGTCTATGTAAAATTATGTGGTAATAATATGTTTTCTAAAGATATGTTGCTAAAAACACCATCATGTGAAACAAAAGGTTGTTGCATACACATTGATTGATTCATATAGTACTTAATCTCAATCCACTAAGGAGACTGAAGAACCTTAAGGTAAAAATTCCATTACCAGAAAACTATAAGTAGAAATTGGATAGAAAACTAATAGAAAAAGAATGATAGGCACAATGCCACCATGCAACATGGTTTTATTAGTTTGCCTGAAAAAGTAAGTTTTAAGCTTAGACTTAAAGTTGCCCTAGTCAGAGAAATACAATGCTGTGAAAATATTTCTTTTGTCTACAAACAAAATTTTTGGCTTTGCCATTCATAATGACATGATAGAAGGAAATAAACATATAAAACTTTCTGGGTAAAAAGCATCAAATTTGGCAGTTTTTTTTTTTTTTTTTAATCAGAAGAAAAGAAACTTCTGCTGAAAAAGGAAGTTCGACACCTGTTCGACAAAGTGTAATATTAATAAGTCTCATGTACAGAAAACACTCGAAATAGCCAAATGTATTTATTAGAAAACAGGTTTTCAGAATTAATATTTTTTCCAGTGACAGTGTGGGATAAATTGGCAGCTGAACTGATTATGTTAACTGAATTAGCAGTGCAATTCCACAGATGCCAAACAATTACTATACCACAATATATATTAGCAAACATTTTCTCTACCTATTGTCCAGCAAAAAGAACACTGTGAAATTATGTAATATCCCCAAATACACTCTTGAATAAATAGAAAGTTAGCAACATGTTGAATTAACAACAAATTCTGCAAACTAAAATATACACTTGCATAGATTCTTACTTTCCTTACAGCAGAGAGATGATAAAGGCTTTTCACTGCTTTATATTCCATCTGCAGGGACACTAAAAGATTTATTCTCAAACCCCCAAAAAGGAGAAAAGAAAATCATTCTCTGATTGGGGCAATAATCTGAAACCCTAAATCAAATCTTTATTGTCTTCATGAAAATGTGTTTTAATTTCAAGGCTGTTCACATTTCTCTTATCCCATTAGGAACTGAAGATCCTTTGCCAAGGATGTACAGGTGCTAAGTGAGCTAAATTTGCTTCACAATAAACTTATTTGTGCTGTCGCATAAATAAACTTAACTTTTAATTTGTTAGCAACTACAAGCTCTGAGGGAAGGTGTGGAATAATAATGGGCATATCTCGTTTTACAAGCTGTTTCAGCCAAATGAAGCACATTTTTCACAGCTGATCAGTTCGAGGTAAACATGCTGGGGTGTTTTTTTCCCAAACCACAATGGTGATCACTGCTTAACCACCATAATAAGGTACGAGTTGCGTGTTGAGTCTCAGATCTCTGAAACCAGGCAGCTGTTATAAAAAATACAAAAAATTAAATATAAAAAAAAACAACAACAACAAAGTTATCACACTTACAGTTTCCAACCTATCACAGTTAAAAAAATGTTACTGGAAACAGTAATGCATTGTAGTGTGAAAAGTTTCACCAGTTTAATTAGAAAGATAAATAAGCTAGTCATTAAATGTGAAAGCAGAGAAGGAAGGATGAGCATCACCAGTAAAAAGGATCCACAGCAAATTATATACACACCAGTGAAAAGTGATTACAGTTGCAATGTTTCCCCATCGGACTATTTAGTGGGTGGCACAAGCAGCTGGTGGAAAGACAACACGATAACGGCAAGCTGAGCCCATATATGATTGAGACTAAGCAGAACTTAGTGAGGCTATTTTAAAACCACAACTGTTCCCTTTCGAAGAGCTTTTGCCAGCGTGTTGCACATTGTGCTAATTACCAGGAGAAGATATGAAGGACCTGGATGATAATGATGGCGCTGCCTACATCAGTGAGATCCAGACAGCTGGCATCCTGCTGGCACAGCAGGGTGTCCGGACGTCACTTAGTAAATTAATAAAATGTTTGCCCACTTTGTATCCAGGCCTGTCATGGTTAACAATCAATCACATTATCACAATTATTGGAGATAATCATGATTCCATTATGGTCATAATGCCTTTCATTGACAGAAACACATTTTTTCTGGCATTTAATGATAACTGGCAAAGGATCAACAGTCTTCTAAAACTCAATTCACACCTGCCCAGGTCTGTTGACATGGCATGTCTACTATTTAGATTTTTTTGTTACCAGTTCAAAAAATATATAAATTTTTAAATAAAAATCAATTTGACATGTTCTTTGAAAAGCAATTTTCCCTATTAACAGTACCATAGAAATAGCCATTACGTTTATTGAATAACTGACTCGTTTTTTCTGTTTTGTTTGCCGAGGACCTTGCATGCTTAAAATGAATTGCCAGTAATATAAAAGCCCATTCAGTGTAATCCTTTTCTGCATTGCTGTATTTTCCTTGAATGCTCCAAACAGGAAGATGATCATTGGCTTTAATGAGCACAACAGCGCTGTAATTGCAACACTGTCAATTAAAAAAAAAGGAAAGACGTTTGTGATTGTCTAAAATACTGTTATCAAAAGCTGAGAGGGGGCGTCTACAATTTACCTACGGTGAAGTCACATTTCAAACTCTCCCTTGCGCTTGCTTCCACGTAAGAGGCGTTCAGAAGCAGATTTTTTTAGGGATTCTATTGAAACAAAAAGGCATGAGCTAAAAATCACATTTACTAACTTCTGCATGTTCAGTAGTAATAAAATATAACATTGCAAAATTCTTGTTCAATACTAATGTAAGGGTTTCAGTTGCAAATAAACCACTTTTTCTTCACCTCTCTATATATCATGTCCATATCATATTTATATTGTGTCACTTGTTATTAAAACATATTGTGTAGCAATTTTATTTCCTCTGTTAAGAATACTTTTCATGGCGTGTAAACCTACTGTCTGCTTTGATGTTAGAATGCATCAATAGATGTTTTTAATTGAGTTTGTCCATAAGCATAAAAAAATAGTGTGATATTTCTTATTTAAGATATTGTCACAACTTTTTATACATAGACTTTGCACAAAATGTCAGTGTATTTGTGGTTAGCCATTTTGTTATTCACTGTAACAATGCTTCTCAGCAAGAAACTAAACTTTTATTATTGGAAATAAGTCACCAAGGATTATTCTTTATGCCAAAATTAGATTAGTGTGCATCTACCTTTCTATTTCAGTGGCAGAAAAAATCCAAATGTCATTTTAAAAAATGCTGCTTTGCATTTGACACTGTTGGGGTTCAGGCTGCCATGATTTTTTTTGGACAGGTCAAAAAGAAATCTTCAACATAATTGCTCATATGTCACTTATACCACACACGTAAACCACAGTTACAGAATTTAACCCATTGCTATTCAAATATCATAGCGGTTAATTTCCCACTAAGCTCTCTTCCCCAATGACACCTTACTCACCTCAACTTTCTGGATGCTTGAAACTGAATGTAAAACGGCAGCATGACCTACTTTTAGAATCCCTACTGAAAGCTACAGTGTGTAACTTTTAACAAAAACGTATCTGCCATCATCAATGGTCATGCTTGGCATTCATGACAGGCTCAACTATCGGGAAAACACTGTAGTGTAGCAGACAGTAATGGGAATAGAGTGAGCGGCACATAAGTATGATTGACAGCACTAAGGCCCTTCTCTTGTCTGGTTGTTTTTGATCAACCAGTGTATTTCTGCAGCTAGCACTGGATGAAGGCAGAGGTAATTGATTTGTTCACAAATTATGTGACTAATACAACAGTGTCAACAAATATGGAGAAAAAAAATGTTTCTTATAAAAGTTGCACACTCTAGCTTGTTAGGTATTTAAATGCAACACAACACATAATATACTGACATAGTAGTCCTGACGTGGCAGAACATTGAATTCAACAGCTTTTATTCCTATGCACAAAATGGCACAAAAATATCAGAGAAACAACAGGACTTTATAAAATCCCCTTCATTTTCTCCCCATCACACCCAAATGACAAATATTTTGTATGAAACACCTAGGTTAAGACTTGGATAAGTGTCACCTTTATTTATAACTGATTCTATGATTCTGTTTGGTAAATTTCAGTCATCCATCTTGAGGTATCCTGTCAGCTTTATGCGCATGAAAACTCTGGCCATGATGATATAACCAAGCATATAGCAATATAAGCTACCCCATATTGCAGGGTGGCAGCAGCTTAACAAGAATAAAAAAAATAAATACAAAAAACATTAAATGCCCAGTTTTGTTGCACTCCCTAAATGCAGCAGGGACAAAATTCTAGAATTGTGTCTCTTAATGTGCTTCTTCCCACTTTGTCATGGAATATTTACCCTTTATTCTATTTGATTCTCAATTTAGTACCAAAACATAACACTTGAAACAAAAATGGTTTTAAACCTTAAGATAAACCTACTAGGTTGCTTAAATGAAGTATGTATAATTTAAGATGAGCCATTTCGTCTTTGAATTTACAACATTTCTATTTCAGCTTTACATCCAGTACTCCATGATGGAATTTGAAAGATTCATGTCAGTCTGCCAGAAACGACACTATCTATCAGATGGCAGTGTTCAACTAAATTTGTCCTCTACCACCTTCAAGCTGGTCAGCTGGCCAGTCTGTATTGCTTTCCCCCCCACCCATTCCTCCTCTCTGTGCAAGACGTTTGGTGAGACAAGCCATATGAGAAAACCCAGCTTTTAGGGGCTTGTAAAGCCTCCAGTCAATAAAGCTGCAATGTGAAGACATGAGGACGTGGAAGTTTAGAAGTAAGGGATTTTAAAGTGGTGGTGAAAGGGGGGTTGTCTAGGAGAGGAGGCATTCCACCATTCCGGCTTACAGCTCACACACACACACACACACACACACACACACACACACACACACACACACCCACACACACATATAATATATATATATGTACATATATATACATATACAAACCACTGATAAATAGATGATCAAATGGAAATATGTATTTGAGATTAAGTGAACATGCAGCACTATGAAAACACCATGAAAACTGTTCATAAAAAGAACAGAAACTTTAAGGGGGAAAAAAATCCTTGGCAGGTGATTGGATTAACCATGTTTGAACTTACACCAGTAAAGCCAGCTGGTAACTTAAACACTTGCCAGTGGGGAGAGGAGCCAACATGTCTTTTCAGTCAATAAACGCCTTCAGTGCAGCCCTCTTAATGACAAAGTACTCTCAAAATTACTGACTGGGTTTAGAGGAGCTGCCACTGTTGACTGTAATCACACCTAAATCCAACTGAGACTGTAAATATTAATCAAGTCAAACATTTTTAAATCATATATCATGGCTATCCAAATTAAAAAGATACCAAATTTTGAAACTAAAAAGTTTCACTTGAGTATTTTTTTAATGCATGTTTGCTTTGCATTTGAAAAAAGAAGTAGCAGCAACAGAGTCACAAGAGGAGATGTGTAATGCAAAGAGGGTAAAATAGAAAACCACAAAACAAATTGCATCTATTCCTAAGAGGTCAATAACATGAATTGGTATCAAGAGATCAACTCAGAGAGATTGGCTGAATAATAAAAAATCCCTGTATTCAAGTGACGAGATCTAAATACAAAACTGAAAGGTGGTGATCTGTGGGTTTTCAGGCGACACTACATGTAAAACAACAACCCTGGAGTGGACTCAGGAACTCTCCTAATAGCTATTGCTGTTGAGAATATACAATTGTAACATAAACACACAAGCAAGGTCAACTTCTGCATGCACAATAGAAACCGTCTTGTCAATTTGCTAGATTAAAATTTTGAATAGATGAACTGACCATTTCAAATATATTTGTTCAAGCCATCAATCTGGAATAAGTCAGGAACAGCAATGTTAGTCACAGTTAAAAAAAAATAAATAAATAGAAGGTCTTTAAAATGGATGGACACTCAGAGGCTCCAGCTGTGGAATCTTGTTTCTTAAATGTTTCTCATCTACCCCAAATTTTTCATCTTGCTCTTTATTTTGATATTATTTTCTCTCTCTCTAATTCATGGATTTTTTTTCTGTTTATTAGTGTTTAGCGTCTTGCTTTTACAGCAACACCTGGACTTCCAAAGAAGAATGAGCATTGGTGGGTCAATTGCACAATTTTTCAATTCCTTTGGCACCAAGGTTACTACTCACCGGGTTTCACTCAATATGCAAAGCTACTTTAAACAGCATACTGCAGTATGTTTCTAATGCATATGCATGATTTATTTAGATTGTCTCAAAAATAAAAAAATATGGCTAAAAGAACCTGAATTTGTTCGGATATTCAAACACTCAAAAATCTACTTTGTGCCATGTTCAGTAACTAATTTCATATTTTAGAACCTGGTTAATACATTCCAATTAAAAATCCACCTTTCAGGCTTTTGAGTAAACTTAGTTCTCAAATTCATCAATTAAATGTAACAAGCACTGACCATAAAGAGACAGGAAAAAAAATTGCAGGTTCTTTGATAAGGGTAATAGTTTTGAATTCCTTCACAAAAATGAAGGGATTACGAGATTATCCTCATTTATGCATCAAAGCGTACGACCATTTATTTTATTTTTATTTTTTTTTACAAAACTCAGAACAAAGTGCATCAAAGAACATTGTGCTAGTTGATGCACTTACTGACTGAAAAGACGAAGACCTATTCTAATCATTTAATTAACAGAAGGGCGGGAAAAAAGTAACAATTTTCTGGGAGTCACAGGTAAAGATTGGTCACAGGAAAATTTGCTAACTTTGATCTTTAACTCCTTGTCTCATTGGTACATTATTAACCTAAATCTATAATTATTCATTTGAACTTTAATAAAAAAAACTAATAAATCATTAAGCATAAACCCAAACTGAGCAAAAATATATCTACTACTTTACCTTACTCATTATCTTTTATTCATTATGTTTATTAAACAAATGTTTAACAAATTTTTAACAAAGTTAAAAATTTCAAATAAATACATAAACATTTTTTAATGTTTGAATAGCAATTTTTTTTTTTTCCAAATTCATAGGCAGTGTGTAACATATGAAACTATATTTTACACAGTTTGCAAAATAAACTTTTGCTCACATTGTTTTTGATGTGAGCCTACATAGGCATTTCTGTTTGGACACAATTTACTTGTGGTTTCCAATTACATTTAGTCCAGTTGATTTTGTTTATTTTGTTTTGTTTATTGGTATGCTTTCTATGATTATTCAACCACCAAATATAATAAATTTTGTCCTATTAAAATTATAATTTACTTACATTACTTTCTAAATGTAATTATTCTGTTGACAACACCTGTAAAGTAATTTTAAGCAAATTTGACAATACAACAATCACTAGTATGAAAAGTAAATGAAACTGGGACGTGTATGGGACCTTGTCGGCCCCTCGTGATCTTCCAACATATCTGATTTTGCATTATTTAGCTACACACAAAGTCACGCACACACATTATCTTTCATCAACATAATTCTTAAGTCGCGTGCATCCGACTCCTGAAAACCAGATTTTCTCTATTTTTTCCAATAACGTTGCAGTAAAATGTTTTAAGTGCTGCTTTTGATGTGGAAAACATTTTTAATCTACCAACACTCCTCTTATATAACCCTTATTTGTTGCAGTTCCATCAACTAGATTAGTGTCTTTATTGTTGATATTCCAAACCAATACTCGCATTTAAAAATTTATGTTTTTCTACGAGAGTCTCATGATGCAACCTTGAGTGAAAAGACAACAGTAATTAATTACATGAGCTAACTGCTTTTGCTTAAAACCTCACTGATAGTGCGCAACACGTGTCAGAAGGTCAACATCACGCTCTATACAGAACCAATTTCCAAAGAAAAATGCTCTATGAGCCACTATAAAACTCTCTGAAAGTGATAATATTCCAAACACAAACCTAATTCTGGCGCCACTGCAGGTTTCAGGTGCTCTCTTCACGCCTCCTTCTATATTCAAGTGGATGCTTAACATCAAAAAAGAGAGGTTGGCATTGTTAAAATATTGGGTCTCTGTTTTATAGTGATGAAGACATTTCTAGAAATGATGCTAAGCCTTTTAGAAAGTGTCCTGAGGCTAAATTCTTGATCTTATTCTTTATAGCTATAAGAAACATTTTATTGCCAGTTTTGTATCGTGGTGCAGGTTTCCAGGTGTATGTTGATGACACTGTATGTACCGAGTAAGATATTCCATCTGTTTCAGCACAACTGTCTTGGTATTTGGAGTCTATTGCAGGAGGTTTATAATTCATGTTAAGCGTTAAAGGTCAAGAAATCTGTGTGTGTTTTCTTCTTTCTCCGGACTGGACTTTTATCATCAGTAATTTATTTGATGGATATTTTGTCTTTATTTTTACAATACTGTTGGACTGAATAGTTATTTTGAAATTAGTATAAAATTGCCTGTTTTGCTGTAGTCCTTACATGTACTGGAATCGTTTTTTTGAAAAACTATTTAAATCTTGTAATTTGCATGCATCAATGAAATGACCAAACAAATATTATTTGGATGAAAATACATAGAATCAATGTCTAAATCATTTATAAACATAAAAGGTAACTTTTACAGATTAGTGGTTTAAGACCGTTACAAATCTAAAAGTGAACCTGCATTGGAATAGCTCCGCAACAAAGGCAACACACACTGATCTCCAACACAGCACCACTAACTAGCTGTTTAGAAATATGTCACCGTATCTTGTTATGTACAAGTCACTCCAGGACTGTTCCCTTGTATTGGTCAGACTTTCATTATGGTTGTAAATGTTTTTTCAGATGTTCGGTGTTGTACAGATAATAGCTCTGGTTGGAACACTGACTTTTTTTCTTCCCTGGACACAATATGTGATGTTTTAGAGGAAACATCTTGCTGTCAGTACATAACCTAAAAAGGTTGAATGCTTAACATTGCAACATTGGAAACATTGCAAATTGTTTCCATCCCTTAATACAGCATAAATAACAAAAAAAGTCATACTACTATAATTCTCTCTTTTTTTGCTACCTAATAAGAAGAGAGTATTCTTTCCATAAATAGTAGATGCAATGTTACAATAGAGAAAAGCATGAAATTAGTTTATAAATTGTAAATCAGATAAGGCTGTTTTTGTGTTTTGGCATCTGCTTTCTGGCAATTTTGCATTATTTATAGAGGTTATAGAGCAGTTTACATATGTTCAATTCTACATCTAAACCGAGACCACTTTTGGACTCATCTTACTGGGTCTGAGCCAAGATGACATACAAAGTTCTAAATTAGGGCGACGCATGGACGCAACAGTCACTTAGGTGCAGCTTCAACATTGAAAAAGGTGTGTTGCTCAGTGGGAATTTGCATATTTAAAAAGAAACTTGTGCGAGTGCGGCACCAAACTAACTCGTGGGTCTGTGTCTTCCTAACCCTGCTTATTGCAGTATATAAAGACAACTAATAAATTCAGTTTACCAGGCCATCGACGTATGCAGAGGGGCATTAATCGCCCCTCATACACAGAACAATCTATATTCTACCCAACAGCGCTGACTGTCGCCCCGCCCCCCCTCCCCTCTCCTCTCTCTACCTCAACACATGACCGCAAAATTACAGGTCGACTTGAACTGGCCACAACTACAGTAAGCCGGGAATAAAACTTGGGCCACCTCATATGGCGGCGTCCAAACTACCAAAACCCCGCGGCTTGTCAAACCTGATTAATTCCACGGGGACGTGAATAATGGGAGTGATGCCTTAAAGAATAACCTCTTTAACAGATCCCTTGATTGTGTTTAAGAAATTACGCTTCGACTGAATAAACCGACGCTGGATCGCCGAGACGAAAAATTGAAGAAGAAGAAGAAGAAAAAAAGAAAAGGTCAAAGAGCCGGCGGACACAGATTCAGCTGTATCACGTTGACGCAGGGATAGTTTGCGCCACACTCCAGCTGCATAATCAATAACATGCACATAAATCACGGCGGCTGAACGCGTCCAAAACGTCGGACGGTGTTTCAATGTCGGCTCGGCCCAGAGACCGAACAATTCAACAAAGCGTTACCCATACGGGGGGCGGGAGGGGGCAATCCGATTTCGTCCAGCAAAACTGGCGTCAACAATAGACAGCGACTCTATAGGCTAAATGCATAACAGCTGAAGAAAAACCCTTGTTGCAAGTACTTACCGGGTTGACAGTCTTTGTGTTCGGGCAAGGTTAAAAACAGCAGGGTTAAAATCCACCAGTGACTCGGTTCCCGTATTTTCCGCATGTTAGTCTACTCATCGAGAGCAACAAGAAAAGGCAACGGGTGATTAAGTTAGTCCTTTTTTTTTTACCCCCTCTCTCCTCTCTCCTCTGCCGCTGCTCGTCCTTTAGAAAGAATCACACGCACACACTGAAGCCGAAGTTGGCACGGCCGCCACGAAGGCAGAGAGCATCAAAGTATGGAAACGGTTTGACGGTCACAGGATACAGTCACTGATTGGAAAAAGCCAGCTTCACTCGCCTCCGGACCGAGCACGGGCTGCTCTCCGTCGCTTCGAGGAACAGAGCGGCGAGCACGCAGAGGCTGCGCGAAAACAATTCAAAATCTCTTGTTGTTGGAGTCCTCCGTGTCTGCAGCGGGCTTCCACATAGCGACATTCCCGAAGTGCAGGGGGGGAAAGCAGGAGGAGAGGGAGAAAGAGAGAGAGGGGGGGGGGAGTCAATCGGCAATCAATCGCTGTCTTTAACTACAGGAAAAAGTGGTCGAATATTATTGATCATACGCGGTCATTATTAAGTGATTATCCGCGGCGTCAGCGAGACCGAGGTTGAAGGAGAAAAGTGTTGCTGGAAATGTCCCATTCTTTTGGTCCAGGAAGTAGCCTTAGCGGTCAGGCGTGCACGGATATGTGGCTACCGCTCTGCTCTGGTCCCATCCTATCCGGACGGACTGTGTGTGTGTGTGTGTGTGTGCGAAAGAGAGAGAGAGAGGGTGTTGGGGGGGCATAGGAGAGGGAGTCTGGACGGGGCGGGCGCAACGGAGGCGGTTCCTGGATCTGCTGAATGCAAAATGACAGGGAACGGGCCCAGAGAGGTTATAGTTTCGAAGATGTTATGATAGGAAACACTTCAAATAAATACATAAACACATTACTTGTCTAGGACTAAGCACAATTTGCACTGGATCCAAGTGGCTGTCTTATAAATTGCAGTTAAAAAAAATAAAATAACGCAGCAACATCCAGATTACCACTGATTTAATTGCAACGATTTCAAAGTGTGAAGTTCTGCGTTTACCTCAGATTACTTTAGTCCCCAGTGCTAGTTAGGATTATTGGTAAAACTATACAAGCAGGCACTTTTCTTCACTAAACAAATGAAAAATAAAACAGCTTAAATATATCAAGAAACTAAGGCTAACTTAATTATTCTCAGAAGAAAACAGTTTGAGTTACTACATTTAAATTACCTTTGAGATTTATTGTGTTATTAAAGGTGGATTCTCCAAACTCAACACAAAATGCCAGTTTTGATGAACTGTTGCAGTCTAGACACATTTCAACTCCTTCATGCACCAGCTAGCTTTCCATGCTAGCTTTCCATGCTAGCTGGTGCATGGGGAATCTTAGCCCACTTTTCAATGACAAAGGGTCCTTTGGTCTCCATGCTGCAACTATCAACATTAGTTTGAAAGTACTATAATCATATGGCACTGTCACACTTTTTCCTATCTGACATTTAGAAAAAAGACACATGTTGTAAGTATGTGTGCATTTTTTTTATTCACTTCCAAAAACCTTGATAATGGTGGAGGTCAGTGAGGTGGAGGTCAGTGTCATGACCAGGTGTATTACTTTTTCATGATGCGATCCTTTTGTTTTCTTTTTCATAATTAGGGATATTCTTGGAATTGAATTTCAGAGAACTGTAATTACACCCAAGTGGTTCAGTAATTATTAGGTAAATATTTCAGATGGTAAATAATGCCTTAGGTTTCGGATTCAACTGAACCACCTCCCAAGGTAAATAAAAACATACATATTCTTGTGTGGGATTAAACAATGGATTTAATGGGTTGTAGCTGCAACTTTTGAGTTCATTATGTAGCACTAATGAATATGAAAATGAATTTCATTCAGACATAATGTATGTGAGCTGGAGTGCTCATGTTGAAGTACTTTTTTCAACATGTAAAAAAAATCTGTTCCAGACAGGCCCTTTTCTTATAATCAAATTGTTTGTACCACAGTTAGTGTTGCAGTAAAGACCAGACGAAGCTAAGGATAAGATCTTTACTTTGCAGGAGGGTACACCAAGATAAACCTAACAAGAGACCATTTTCAAGACCATTCCTCTGATGATCACAAAATAGATCTTCATGCAAACACTAGGAGATAATCGGCCTGCTGAAGCTCACCATTACCTGTTACTGGACTCCAGAGCAAAGTGGTGCCTAACTAAGTTAAATTATGTTTTATTGGCACAACATTTAGGAGAATGCACACTTGTATGTAAGCAAACCCAACTACATACCACTTGACCAATAAAACTGACAAGGTGTTGACTCGTCAAACAGATCAAATACTTTGAAATGTGCAAACAGACAGTTAAACATTAACTTCCTTGGCTGCAGTAGGTCACTATCTACAAAGGAGCAGTAATCATTCAAGTATTCATGTAACATGTGAATATAACTTATGAATTTCATAAACTTTAAAAAAAATAAAATGTAATCTTTAAGGAGTTCCTGTTTTGCTAGAAACACAAATACATCAAAAATAAGATATGTAGAATGTTTGCTTATTTCTAATAAAACCCAGTTTATTAAAGGGTTTCAAAATAGCAAATCACAGCATAGTTAGTATGATATTCTTTAATACCTCATGTTAATCTAAAAAGGTAAGGTGTAAACTGTAGAGCCTACAGCGCTGAAAGCATGTTGGTTATATATCAGCACCAATATTTTCCACAGTGCATAAAATCTAAATATTTTATTGTTTTGGACTGGATGTAAAGTCTACTGTTTCATACTGAAAAGGAGAGAAAAGTTTATCTTCTGTTTCAGTTTTCATCTTGTTTCTGCCCAGAGCAGAATGTTTTTCTTTTCCAACAATGCAACTTTACATTCATTTCTTGATGATACCTTGACTTCAGACATAAGTCTTTTATTTGTCACAGTACTTGCAGTTAACTGTGGACCTCCTCTTACTGTGGCATGCCTGTAGACACTGGCTGAACCTCTGCCATTCAGGCTCTGCTTTGATCCATTTGAATAGTGGTTTCTTTCTTGTTTCACAACTTTCTGATTTTGGTTTCCATATTTCAGCACGTGAGATCATTTTAGCTGTGCAGTCTTTTTTTTTTTTTTTGCGCTTCTTTTTGTATTTTTTCCTCTTCAGCAAACTTTCTGACCAAAGAATACAATTTTTCTGAGCAATTTCTGCAATTACATATTTTACTTTACAGTGAAGAGGCTCTATAATATTTGCTGACTCCATCCTTACATAACATCTGCATATTTTACTGCTGTTTGGCACTCAGTGAATGACCTCTCTGATTAAATATCAGACTGCTGATGTTTTAAACACATCCACATTTCAATTAATGAAATCAGTAGTGTGTATATCCTGCTAACTTCTTATAAAAACAGTGACTGATGTGGTTAGGGATGTGGGACCGCTATTATCTCGAGCATAACTACACTGATTTAAACATGATGCAATATTTGTGTGTGAAAACCCTGTCTGGGACTCTGAAAAAAGCCTCCTGCAAATTGTTGCTTCCCCCCAGCTCCCATTATTAAAATGACCCTTCTGTGGCCACACATGATGCCCCTTTGCTTCCTGCTGGGTGAATTGTGAATGGAATACTTTTGCAGTAATCATCACCTGGAATAGGCTATCATCGCGTGGCAAGTGTGTGCGCGCGTGTGTGTATGTGCCGATTGGAGAATTACGCATCCATACTGGTGATACTCCCTTAGGTAAATGTGTAGTCAGTGGTGTTCTTGCAGAACTATCCAGCTGGACATTTAATTTGAGGAATCTGATTAAATTTCTCATTTAATTACCTAGTTCTCTACAGGGCCATTGAGGACAGTCACAAGGGCCCTTTGCTTTTAATGTGGGCCATCTGCTTCCTCTCCAAAATGCCTACCTTTTCAAAGACCACACAGCCTCGTGGGCATCCTCGACCATGATTCTCCAGGCTGCGCCACCTCCACACACACAGTGAAGCATCACCGTGCTTAACAATGGCTTCGTACCTGAGTGTTTCCTCACCGATCATGTGCAATTAACCTGAGCAGAAGTTTAGCAATACTCCTCCTCAGATTCATTTTCCATCTTGTTCTGTCAGATGCCAAAGAGCAAGGGCAACTCTCTGATTTATCAGACAGACTCCAAAAGTGTTTTGTGCAGTGGACCCAAAACAGTGACCCCTCATGTAGCTGTAAATCTCTTCAGACCAATGTATCATCAGAAAACATCGTAAACAGCTCACTTTTCAGTGAGCCAAACCAAAATGTCACATGGTATTTTTATACTCTGCTAATCAGTTAGCATTTTTTTGTTGTTGTTGTTGTTGATTTTGGGTTATCTTTTTTCTCACTTTTGCCTTAAATGGCACAAAACAGTTGGTTTTAGACAGTTGGATTGGCACTTTAACTATCTTCTCCTTTTAAAAAAATGAAATTAGATGAAAGGAATGCAAAAGTTTAGAGAAAAAGAGATAAATCACTGTAATGAGCTGGTTAATAAATTTCAATATTAAATTCAGGGACACAGAATTGGCTTCAGCTCAATTTGTTAGAATCCATTTTCCCTTCAACAAGAAAATTCATTTTCATACAGTCAATGTATGAACTCTGAAAAATATTCTACTGTTGAAATGTGATTATAATAAAGGAAAATAAAGGACCAACCAGTCAAAAGGATTCTTTGTGGAAAAAGTTGAGATGTTCAGCAGTCACCAGTGCATTCCTGGAAACTGATTGTACAATGCTTTACAAAAGACTTCACTTTTTTCAGAACAGCTTCATAAGTGATTTCCACTGAAATCAATGTTTTTTATTGGGAATTTATGTGATAGACCAACAGGATGTAAAAATAGAAGAAAAATGCTTTTTTTTTTATAGAAAGCTCAAAGGTATGGGGTTATGGTACTATTTAACCCCTGTGATCAGTAACCACCTTTCATTGTCAGTTCAGTCTTCTGAACTATCTTCCCCAGACATAAATGTAGATCCTTAATCATCTTTACAAAATACCTCCAACTTAGTCACATGGAGCTTTGGTGGCCATGCATTTTTGAGCCTTGCCACAAATTCTCAGTAGGATTTAGGTTTTGACTTGCACCAATGTCTCATGAATATGCTTGACTGCATCTTAGTTAGCTCTGGCTGCATGTTTAGGGTGATTGCCCCAGGGTCACTGCCCCTGTCTTAATGCCTGAGGCAGTTCTCTGGTATTCTGCCCTGTGCTTAACTCTATTCTTCCCATTTACCTGCTTCTTTGTCCTTAATGAAGAAAAGAATCTGCACAGCATGAAGCAGCCACCACTATGTGGGAATGTTGAGTCGTGTGGCACACAACATTCTGCATGCAGGTCAAAAACCTTAATTGTTTTTCTTTTAATTTTTCATTTGACTAATCATCCTCCTCTGGTTTGCAGTGTTTTGTGGCAATTATTTTTTGTTTCAACAGCCTTGTCTTGAAAGATTTTCAGCTGTCCCAGGAGCTTTATATTTTGCACTATGTATTGAGATATAACTATGAAATCTAACTAGTTTTCATATGGGAAATGGCTTGTTCTTGTATGTTGCTTTTTCAAATCCAGAGGACCCCAAAGTGTTTCACACCACATTCAGTCATTCAATCATTCACACACAGCTGGTGGCAAGCTACTGGATAGTAACCACAGCTGCCTTTCCAACACTACCAGGCCTTCTGGCCACCACCAGCAGGCAGGGTGGATGAAGTGTTTTGACTAAGGACATGATAGAGGCAGACAGAGCGGGAATCAAACAGGAAACTCACCAATTGAGGGACAAACTTAAAACCGTGGCCACCATGATCCAGTTTGCTATGAATCATCAAAAACAAACTTTAACTGGAGTCTGTTTACTTTTGAATGCCCAGAGTAAATTGAGCTGATTAAAACTGTTGGCATACTTAAAATTTCAGCCAATATTTTGAAATATTGGCTGTAAAGTAAAACATTTTACTTCTCTTTAACTACCATGCACTACTTATTGTTGATCTATCACACAAAATACCAATTCAACAGAGGAGTTTGTGGTTGTATTGTGACAAATTGGAAAAAACACAGTTGAACTTGAGCATTTCAGGGTTTTTGTGAAACATTAAATACTTCTTGATGTTTTCTCTAGTGGCAAATAGAAGCAATTCTCACAGAAAGGCTCAGCTCTTCATATGTTTTATGATAACAGAATTAATCAATAATCAGAAAGACTCAATGAAAAACTTGTTAGGACTATTCCATGTTTACAAGATTAGGAGCTTTATTTACCCACTCACAGCTGCTGAGCACTCTAAACATTGAAATATTTACTGCACTAAAAGCAGAAAAAACAAGGAGATGACAAACCATTTCCAGTTAACTGTTCATTCAGATTAAAATGAGGATATGTCACCTTTAGAGTGGAGATGCGGTTCTTTGAAACAAAGAAAACAGTCTAAAGGGAACCGGTCCTTGGTTTGCGTAAAATAACTAATGAATCATTCAAACCCCAGGAGAATGGAGAAGAAAAATGAATTCAAGTAAATATCAACATGATGTTGCAAAGTTGAAGTGATACTGGTTTCTAAAACAGGTCAATGATCCTAAAAATAAAACCCAGAAAAGTCACCTTTAGGTACACCAAATTTTCCTTTTGCTGTCTGAACAAATTGCAGAGATTAACACTGATGCTTCACAACAAGGTCCTAGGTTCAAATCTCACATGGGGGTGCACATGGAGTTTGCTTTTTTTTCTGAGTACGCTTTTCCTCCCCTATTTATAGTCTATATTAAACATGCATATCAGGCGAATTTGTGATTCCACAATGTCCTTAAGTGCGATTGCGTGGAGGAATGGATGTCTGTCTTTGTGTTACCCTGTGATGTACTGAAGCCCTGTTCTGAACATATCCCAGCCCTCGCCCATTGCCAAAGGCACCAGGATCCCCCTGGGAACCTGAGCAAGATTAAGCAGCTTTAGAAACAGGATATATGGCTGCAACTCAAACAATCCTGGAAATCGCACAGAGCTGTTAGACTTTTGTAGGACTAATGAGCAGAAATCTTTTGAAAGGTATTTGAAAAACTTATAGAGGGCAATAAAAAGTGTTTACACTCAGGGGTAATTGGCAGATGGTGTGTTTTCACCATTTACTATATAATTAAAAAAAAAACTTTAGGCCCTTTCTCATCATTGCAACAATAACCTTTGGATATTTTTATCTTAAAAATCTAAACAAACATTATACTTTGTATAGGTCTGACCACAAAAAGTCAGACCTATAAGCTTTTCATTTAGAGAAACAGATCTTCTGACCAAACCTTTGCTTACTATTCATTGCTGTTCTCCACTCACAACACTGCCTTGCAGCTGTTTTGAAATCAACTGCAATATAATCGCAGCTTATAGATTCAATAAAAGTGGTGTTAGTGTTCCAGCTTGTGTGTGTGTGCGGTTTTAATCTTAAGTAAATAGTTTTCAAACAACAGTAAAACAAAACAAATGGGTGGCAGGCTTCTTGCGGTAACTCCTAATATGAGAATATTAAAAACAATATGAGTTTTTCCATTGGATGAGTGTTTGTTGTCATAATTTTGCATCTCAGTCCCCGTTGAAACTTAATTTTCCTCTATATAGGAACATTTGCACCCCCACATTGCATGTTGTGCACTGTTGTTATTTGAAAAAAAAAAAAGTAAAAAGAGGTGATCAGGCAATAAGTTGCCATCTATGTCATACTTTTTCAGTTATTGCATAACCTGGATGTCTGACTAGAATGTTGATAGCTTCGAACACACAAAAGCAATCATGGGCAATATAGGAGCGACAGAGTCACAACCATTACATCTTCTTTTTCCTATCGGTATCATGCCGAGTTTCATGGCGCAACCTAGAAATATCAAAGGAGCGACAAACTAGCCTCTGCTTTGCACAGTGTGCCTTGGCAGTTCCCAGTAGTTGTATGAGGCATTTGTAATGTGCACTGCGACATTTGACATTCTAATCTTTTTTTCACCCATAAGGAGCTGAGACCCCAAAGGCATCCTAACACTCTCTCTGACACTTCAGTTGCGCCTTGGATTAAAGAAGCAAAGGAAAGCCGAGAAACAGTCGGCAAATGATTCATGTGAGTCCAGCCATGACACCGGCATTGTCCCACAGCTATTTCCTTCTTCGGTGCCATTAAGTGCTTTGAGAATCACACGTGTATTATTTTTTCAAACATATTTCACATGTTGACAGTCGCTGCATAATGTACGACCGCGTGCATCAATTATGTAATGCAATTCAGGCTATGACTATATATAATTTATTTGATTCTCAGTCTTTTACATAATTTAATCAAAAGCTATTTTTATAATTATTACTCTTCCCAAATATCTATTGTTGCTCTGTCCTCTAGTTTCTCTCATCAGTGTGCCGTGTCCCTGCACCGAATCTTTGCCACATTAATGCTTCAGGAGGGTGTGATGAGTGTCTGTCAGCTGAGGCAGGACACTTCAAAAAGGATTGCACTCAAAAAGTGCAAAGAGGGATTCAAATTGTAGCCTCAAGCAAGCCAATAACAGTTTTAAAGAGGACATTTATTTATATAAGTATATATTTCCAAATGTGGCATTTTTGTACTGGAGAGCTCAAATTTGTGTCTGAAGTCACAGCTAGCTAAAAGAAATTCACAGAAAAACATAACTCTTTTTCTCTTTTGTTTGGGGCACCCTGGGATTGAAAGTAAGTCATTCAGTGAGCTGTTAGGATTTGCAGGGGGCTGGAACATCACACGCCAAGCTCAGGAAAGAATTACAGAGACTCCTCCTTTTTTTTTTTTCATCTCCGCCAAAACTCAACTTCAAACAATGCCACTTCACCCAGACGGCAAAGGTAGGAAGTTGAAACTCTGCTATTACCTGCAAATTCTAACCTGCACGTGGAGCCATGACAAAATGAAAGAGTGTCTTTGCCAAGTGTAGCGTTTCGTGTACAGTCATGTCAAAATGTTTGGACAACCTCTGATGACTTTGTTCTTGCAACATATTGTGATGTGAGGATAATTAGTATAAAAATAAAAACAGGAAGAAAAAACAAAATTTTCCATAAATCTGATAAACAATACACTGTCTGTTTGAGAGCTCAATTAGAAATAAATTTCCAATTTCAAATGGATACAATTGCACAGAGATGTATCACATCATGTTTACACAATGAGAATAAACAAGTTTGGTGTGCTCCTACATGTTAAAGTGTGAGAGAACTCAATGGTGAGATTGAAAGAGTTTCCTTCAACCTTCAGAAAGAACATTGTGGCAGCTTGTGAGTATTTCCAAAGATCTCAGAGCAATTTAAAATCAGAAATTCATGTGAAAGGAAAAGTTTCTCAACATGGAGGACATTCAAATTATCTGCCATCTTACCTACGTCTGGTCATCCAAGCAAGTTTACAGACCACAAAATGCTAGAAAGAGCATCAGAGTAGACAGACTCTTGCTGCTATTTACATGAAAGTGCAAGTTAGAACAATCAGATAGAGATTGCTCAAGTCTAAAGGTCATGAGTGGTGTGAAAGGAGTGCACGTAGTCCGGAAAAAACAAAAGTAAAGACAATGACTTCAGGATTAATGCTGTTGAACAGACAAGTCTGAAAATGTATTATCCTACTCACCAGAACAGACGCCACGGTTGGCATGAACCAAATGTAGGTTTCAAATAATTTGTAGAACCTGCATGTGCAAGTTTTATGGTCTTGATATTTGTCTGCAGCAGAACTTGGCCAATTCATAGAACCTTTTATAAATTATCCTGTGTATCCAAGGATGTTTGAGCATGTGAAACCGTCTGCAGGAACAATTTTAGCAGAAGCAGAACTGGACCATCGCAATGACCTAACCACAGAAAGAGCGGCTCAAAAGTGAAAAGTCCTGGAAATAGTCCAATCCCAGATCTTGATCTCATAGGGATTCCTGTAAGGTGACATTACAAAGGCAGTATATGCAATAAACCACTCAAACATCTCACAGCTGACAGTAAGGAGTAGAGGTGACTTTCCTCAGTCTGACTTCTAGATACGGTAGCTTCAGAAAGTGTCTCACTGAAGGTCATTCAGCCAGACAGTAGGAACCAGCAAGTTCTCAACATTTTATTCCGTTAAAAACATTTTTGTTTATGTGCTTTGTTGCAAACAAAATAAAACAACATCGATTATTGTTATTTAAACTCTGCTGACGGGAAGAAACTGTAGCGTAGCAGAGAGCAAGTGGGAGGCTGTGAAAAGCAAATACACAAGGGTGACTGACAGCGCTAAGACCCTCCTCTGGCTGGGATGTTTCTGAGTGAGCTGTGTATTTCTGTATTTCACTGGGAGAAGCCAGAGCAGCTTAATTTGACTGTGGTGGGAGCTCGTAGGATTAATACAAAAAGGAATAACTATAAAAGGAAGGGTGATTGCAGTGGCTCTCTAAACTACAACTGGCCGATGATAAACAATATTAAGAGAGAGCAGTGGAACTGTGCTTTTGTGGTATTTTGACAAAATAATATTAGACACTTCAAAAAAAAAAAAAAAAAAAAAGAAAAAAAAAATGGAAAAGATGGAAATTTGCCTTTTCTAAACCCAGCATGTCAGATATCGGATGCAATCCAGGACTGAAGTGTGTTTCTTGCTCCATCTTATTCAAATTTATTTTGACCATATTCCAAATTGCTTTCATAAAAAAGGCTGAGCTTTATTTGGTTTTGAACTCATTATTAAAAATAATCCTCATCGTTCCATGAGTTTCTCCAAGACAAAATTTCTGACCCAATAATACTGACTCGGAATGAATAAAAAACTCAAATATCATGCCTGTGATTAAACCATTTAAAATATTAAAGGGCCATACCTATGTTTGTGCTCATTGTCTGGAGCCACATTATTTTCACATTACTGCCAAGAATTTTTGATGTGTTTTGCTGCTTTCTTGGCAGTCACTGGTTTCATTTAAAGTCTGCATGGAATGACAGACAACTTAATCCATTACAAAGAACATCATGTCTGATTTTATTTTCGTCAAAGTCATATTATGTTGTGCTGAAATCCGTGGGGAGATTTGAAAAAGTCTGCCTGCGTGATGCATCCGCGTGCCTCGAAAAGCCGGTTGCCAAACAGGGCCGCATTCATGATTTATGCTGACAGAAAGCTGCAAACACAATCAATGAGCAAACACATCCAGATTGCAAAAAGAAAGTATGATTTAGTTACTTTATCAGCCACCAGCTAAGCCCTGGATGATGAGTACACTCGTAAGACATTAAAGCCACAGGTTTTGCTTTTACAGTTATGCATGAAAAACAAGTTGTGCCATGGAACCGATAGATGCTAAAAAAATAATCCAATAAGCAGTATTCCCTGGGAGCAGAAGGATCCCTCTGAAGTGTGAAAACAGGAAGGTAGTGCTCCTTTGTGGCATTTTGTCACTCCATAGTCCTTGCACCGATTATTGATTAGATCCTGCTCGTCATCTGTTTTCCCAGAGTGTGAGGATGTCTCTGCCAGGCGGTCTTAAAATAAATAAAATCAAATCTGACACTCCATGTACTCTAAGTGTTAGCTAAGCCACCTCAGTTCACTTTTTCACAGTTTGTTTTAAATCATTAGAAGATCATACATTTGATTCATGCGCGCAAATTGCTTCATTCATCAAAGTAATGCTGCACTCTCAAATGCAGAGAGGCTTTGTCATGATGTAATGCATTGGTGCGGCTGACCCAATTTTGTAGGCCAGAGAATGATTTTCTTGTAATGCAGAGATAACGAGGAAAACGAGGAATGTTTTAGATATGGGTGGTCACTTTCACATCAAGTATATATAAAAGAAAAGAATGAAAGTAAGTGTTAAGAATGAGGACGGGGGCAAAACTAAAAAAAAAAAAAAAAAGAGTTGACGTGAATTATTTGAGGGTGTAGTAGTTGCTATTTGAAGCCAGTAGAGGGTGTGTGCAAAATTCATGTTGCCATTAATCAATGCAGTTCTTCAAACCACCTAGGACCATCAGTGAAGCTCCTGAAGAATATAATAGACTCATTTTTCACTGAAAGGCAACAAAGCCCAGCATCGCACTTGTGGATGATTCAATAGCCTCCCAAAAAATAAAAATGAATGGAGTATCAGTGTGCTTAATATGGTGTATTGATGCCATAATAATTTACTTGATGGTGTATCTGTAAAGCCCTGCATACTTTGTGTAGTTATTTCCACCCTGGGCTGTCTAATGGCTTTTTGTTTGTGTGTATATGTAATCTCAACACATACTAACACCATTTTTTTTCAACACAGAAAGAAAATAGACAGCATTTTTCATCAGCCAGTAAAAAAAAAGACCCAAATTGTTAAACAAAACTTCTTTTTTTCCCCCTTCTTCTGGTGATAATTATTTTACAGCTAACTGTACTGAGGATCAATTCCTATTTCACTAAGCGCCATGTGCACACATTTTCAAATCACAGAGGGTTCTCGAGCATTATCGCCATCACCTAACATAACAGCTCCTAAATTCTTCAACAAAAGTTCACACATGTAAAAATTGGCCTTATTCAACTAAAGTTAATGAAAAACTCTGTTGAGCAGTGAGTACAATGCTTGTTGAGACAGATGCCTTTGAATCGAAGCGCCAGTTTTGTCACACATGAAGTCATAATTCCCTCACCTTGACTGTTAAAACAAGGCTTAGTGTCAGAAATACAGCACCCTCCACAATTATAGGCACCTCTGGCAAAGATGTGCAAAAAGCCTTAAAATAAATTCAGCTTTTATTGCAGTGGTAAAATTCCAGACTGAAAATCAAGCTGCAGTGAGCTTTATATGAGACCTTTTTTTTTAAACATGCCTTACCATCTCTGTCATTGTGTATGTGGTGGGCAAACTTTTGTCCTCATTAGGCCTTATTTGTTTTTTTTTTTATCATTGCCTTGACTATAGAAATAGGTCGATTTAGATAAGTAGGCATGTACTTGATGCCATTTCCCTGTAGAAATCAACACACATCTCCCTTACCTGAATCGTTGCTCTGTGTTCTCTTGTCTTTCCCATGTTTAAAAGTGGGAATAGGGTTGCAAGTTAAAAATCCCCAGACATTGGGGTCCTTTTAAAAATAAGCTCTAGATTCAAAAGATACTTTTTAATCCAGTTAATCTGATGGAAGTATTCTTTAGTGAACTGGGTTTGGTTTCTTCCCACTGTAGCAACAAGTTTAACTTTTTCCAAATTGGCATTTTAATGTAAGTTGACTGAAATTGAAATACAAATTATGGTCATGTGTAGCTGATTTGATTATGCACAACATTTACACTTTAACATCAATCGTGAATTAACCAATCTTCTAAGATCATTTCAATGCATTTAGGCATCTATATAATAAAGATGACTTGCCGAAGGAAAATGGGAAAACTGGTTTAAGGTAATAGAAAAGTCAACAGCAGCTCAAACATCCACTTTCTACAAACAAGGTATGGAGAATGGCATCCATAAATGTTCACTTTATCAAGCCTTGAACTGGATGGGATGCAGCAGTCGCAGCACTGAGTGCCACTCCTGTCAGATGAGAACAGAAAACTCCGACTACAGTACACACAGAGTCATCAAAACCAAGAGAATATACATTTTTGCTGGGAAATTGAGATTATATGGTAATAGTAAAAATAGCATGTGTCCATCCTCCTTGTACCACTGGATCAGATGAGTTCTTGTGGCAGTGTTATGGTCAGGGATATTTTTTTTTGGACACTTAGTATCATTGAATTTTGCTTAGATGCCACGCCCTACCTGTGTACTGATGCTACCATGTTAGTGTGGATGAAAATATCAGATTAATCCATGCAGTGTTTTAAGATCACAACTATAAGGAATCAGGACCCAATAAAGTGTGAATGTATATTTCAATCTGACTGGACGTAATTTGCTTGTCTTGTAAAATGCCTTGAGATGACATTTCTTTTGAATTAGCTCTGTGAAATTAAGCTAAATTAAACTGGATTAATATGGATGCCAGTAACTGAGGGGATGGTGATTTTGGAAACATTTATTCCTTAACACGGGTTCCCTGCCCCTCCCCCATTAAATAAATGTATTTAAGAATAAAAGAGATTTTTCTAAATATTTCAGAGTGGAATTCCTCCAACAATGGAGGAATTTATTTTAATGGTTTTTGTTTATCTTTGCCAGGCTTACTTGTAAATCAGGAGACTGCTTTATGCTTGGTGGACTGTGGTTGCCAAATGTCAGATCCGATTATATCTGCTTCAAAATCCTCAAAATCTGACAAAAAATAAAAAAATAAAAAATAAAAAAAATTCTAAAACAAACTCAAAAACGCCCAAAACAAGGTAGCTTTTCATAAAAAACTAGATTATGCTTTTACCTCCGTGCTCTAATTGAAAAGAGCAATAACAATCCCTAAATTCCCCTCATGTCCAAGCTCATTAAAATTAAAGTTGCTCTGACTTTTGTCAATTATTCAGAAGTGGCAGCATTTATCTCCCTCCTGTCTCCAACTGACGTCTTTTTAGGCACAAAGCGACTGCCAGAGCTGGCAGATGTTTGTACACATGGCCACACAGCACAGAACAGAATAAGCTGTCACAGTAGCACGCCCTTGTGCAGGAAATCAGCTTGTCAGCATTATGGCAGAGAACTGCATCATCTGTGTTGTACGCTACATCCATAACGTGATTTCAGCATGATGTCCCACTTCAAGTGTTTCTGCTCGTGGGCACGTTTAAACCTTTTGTGTTAGTTAGCAACTATGCACATGAGGCGGGCAGATCGTCATAGAATTACAAGTTCAAAATTTTATACTATAAATTCACACCAACAGTGGTGTCCTCATACCAAAAATTACAATTTATAATGAGACTCACTTGCCTGATAAACATTTTATTACATCAGTAAAATGGCTAATGTTTGCACTGTGCTACACTTAACAATAAACAGGGACTCCCTTTTAAGAACAAGAATTGCAGATTTTCTGTTTTTCTAAATAGATTTTTTTCAATTGTATCAACTTAGCTTGTTCTTCAGTCTGCTTGAGGGAGGAAAGTAAGTTTGTTCCTCAGTTCGTCTTCACAAGAAGGTTTCTAATTGCTCCTGTTGGCTCCATCTATTATTTAAAATGCTCAATGTTGATGTAGTCTGAATTCATAACAGCATAAACAACGGGACAGCCAAAATAATCTTACAGTCAGCACTGAGAGTACGAAGGTCTGTGGCTGGAATTTCAACTCCTGTGAATCTCCCATATTTTTCCAGCCTCAACTTTCTTTGTTTTTTTAGTTTATGACTTTGCAGTCATATCATTAAGAACATTAAATTGTGTGGATTTTGTTTTCAGTTGCACCGTGAAAGTCATAAACCTGCGTTCCCATTCATTATTACAGCAAGAAGTTAGTTTAGTGTTCACAGAAATGTAAAAGCCCATCAGTTAAAGTGGCTGAAATGCAACACATGTGAAATTCAGACCAGTAAAGACATTTAACAGAATGCTTATAAGAAAAAAAATTGATGCCTCACCTTTTTATTGGTTTTTGAATAAATCTTGATGAAAAATATTGGCCTTTTGACAAAATTGTACCAAAAAAGACCTTTTAATATCAAGGTGAAAGTGAAGGCAATCCTGGAAAAAGATTTGAATTGATGTGAAGTGTTGTCTTTCTGCTAGATGACTCTAAATATGCAGGCAGAGATGAATTGGAATTATTCAGATCAAAGCATATTCATGTGTTATCATGTCCTAGTCAAAGTCCAGTCATAAATGAATTAAGGAATCAGTGATAAAGGATGTGAAAGTGTCACATAATCCTGCTTTGCCAATTCCCATTCCCAAAACATTTTTGATTTTAAGTCTTTTCGTAAGCCTTAAATAATTTGAATCCAAAATACAATTGAGATGAGAATGAAACAGCTAACAGCTGATCTTAGAAATAACTTTTCAGAAAAATGAAACTTGCAGTAAGTAAAAAAGATAGGTGAGGGAAGAAAATCTGGCAGCATCTGTTCCTACCGTCAAGACCTCTCCCAATGCAGCAGCAGTGCCAAAATAAAGCTTGAGTGTATTTCTGAGAAGCACTTCAGTTTTTGACAAAGTGACGAGGGAATAAGGATGTGGTGAAATCGAATACTTTTTTTTAATTTGTTTTGGTTGAACTGAATGGAATGACATGGAAGTATCTAAGTAGCAGCCATGGGAAGACTTGCATGAATTCACCTGAATCATAAGAAATGGCACTTCAGTGCTTTATTCATTATTTCTTTCAGTACAGAGGATCCTTCAGGACAGAGAGATTACAGCCCCATATTAGTTTTCTGAACTAGTGTTATGTAAATTAATGAGCATTCATTTAGATAGAAATGTTTGCAAGAGGGTGATGGCCGGTGTTTAGCACTTTTTTTCATTCCCTTCCAAACAATTATAAACATCCCACCTGTGCATGGATCGTATTAAGAAATCAACATTTTAAGGATGCAAAAACGTTTAAACATTTAAGTGTTTAACTTCAGAAACATTTTAATTCTCCCAGCAGAATTGATTGCGAACTAAACAAGTTTTTTTAATGAGGCTAAAAAAGTCTGCAAAAAGTCTCTGTAAGTAATTCTTTTTACCATTTGGCTGTTCTCCGGATTGGTTTGCCGGACCTTTGGACACTGCATTTCTGCCAAAGGCGTAGAAGAAGTGGACATATGTGACCCACTGATTTGTGGACTTTAATTTACAAGCTGCAGCTTGACAGATGGGATATCATGTTAAAACTGCATATTAAGTGAATAGAAATTGGAAAGCATTGACAAAATAAATATTTACTTAGTGGGAAAAAAAAAACTGAAGACAGAATCCCTCGGGGGTTTGTTTGTCCAATTATAACCAAGGAACAAGCCATGATTATGGTGAACCAAAATTTGATTAAAACAAGCAAACTAATAGAAAAACTGTCAATTCAAAATAAAATGTTTACTCCACCAGCAAATTATAACAAAATAACTCACTGGAATCAAAAAATAAACAAAAAACGTGTGTGCTCAAATTCACAAGCAAATTAACCTTCATGTTTGCCTTTTCTCAAAAAATGCAAACACATAAACCTCTCTGAGAAACTAGCAGACATGACAATCACACCGGTCAGATTCTTGATCATAACTCTTCCCAAGAATTAATGTCCATGTTGTTTTTTTAACCTAAAAACACAAGGGACTTATCAGACAAACTAAACAACCCAATAAAATATTAATTAACATAAAGAGAAACAAAAACACTTTAATTTCTATGTAGAGACGGTGACATTATGGTAATGGGCTCTTGGAGGAACCAAAGGGTTCTGGGGTTTTATGTTGCATGGCTGTATAGACCTGAGGCATACTACATAAACCTAACTATAGAATAATATATTTTTCCTCTGGCTTCTAATGTTATTCAGCTGTTATTTCCAGGAATCGGTGAAATCTTTTCTACCTTAAATCTGGTAGCTGATAGAAAAAGCACTGTCTAGATGCACGGAGCGACTAAAATATTTAAGATAAATTTGGGCTTTCTTGCTGTACTATCGTAGCACAACAAGAAGGTCCTGCCTTCGAAATCTGGCCTTGGCTTTGCTATGTGGAGCAGGGGGAGATTTTAAGACAGGCAATATAGCTCACTGCTAATGGGGTGCAGGAAAGACAGCATGAGCCCTATTTAAAAAAAAAAAAAACCTTCTCAATCAGTCTGATCTTGAATAAATTTCTATTTGTCATTTTCTTCTTTCCTCCAATCACACAGGAAAAGTAACAGATCCAGGAAACTTTACGCAGACATTCCTCCTCCCAGGGAAAATCTCCAGCTCATTCTGAAGGAACCCAAGGCGTTTAATGGCCACAAGGGATGTACAGCCATGTTCAGAGATTAGAACACCCTGTAACAGCCTGTGTGTTCTGCTAACTGTGATGGAAGCTGAGCAAGGAGGAAACCTTTGCTCTCTAAAAATATCATGAAGTCCAGACTAAAGTTTGATGGAGAGAACTTAGACAGAACTCCAGGAATATTATTCTGTAGAGAAATTAGTCTAAAATAGAAAAATCTTCACATCATCTTTTTCACTCATTACCTGCTAAATAAAGGTACAAAGAATATGTCCTTCCTCAGCACCTGTAAGGACTGAGCAGGTATAGAAATTTGATGGATGGATGTTTCTTTTCCAAATCATCTCCCAGTTACTCCTAAAAAAATGCATTTTTAAGCAGGAACTATTTTCCTTTCAATCCAAGGAGAATTTATGGTCCATGTGTTTGACATACTAAACAAAAGGTAAACATTTGGCAAAGCGAAATATGCATTGAGAGGCTCACTTTCCCTTTAAGCTATTTATACATCGGCTTCACTTTTCATACCCCATGGCTACATCCATCTTATCCTCAAGGTTACATTGGCTTCTACCAGCCAGCATCTCAAATTGAAATGTCTGCGACTGAATCGCTTTGTAGGTGACGTAAGCTCCAGGTTGTGACAAGGGAGAATAATGCTTGAAACAAAAAATGACATTATCTCTCGTCCTGATGATTTTTCCAAATGTGAAAAAAATAAGTGCAAGGTTAAATCAGCTCCATGGCCTCTCGAGAATGCTAATAATGCTGTGCGCCATGCTTGAATGATGGAAATCTACTCTAATTACTGAACAGAAACTGAAAATCCTCTCTGGTTAAAGTCGTGCGGTGAACATCAGAGGGAAAGAGGCGTACATGATACAAAAAGAAGAAGATGGTGTAAAGAAAAAAAGAAAAAAAAAAAAAGAAAAAATGTAAAAAGAATGCAGAACAAAAATATAGATGGAACATAGTTCAGGGTTTAAATTAATCACACAATCCCAGATGAAAGTGCTGTTAATAATGTCTGTAAAAGTATGCAGAATGTAATTTATGCAAAACCAAGGGATGAATATTTTACCAAGTCTTCTTAAAAAAAAAATCTCTCATGCAAGTATGAAAAATCACTAGCCAGAATCTGAAAGCAGCATAAGGGAAAACGCAGCCAAATAGTGCTGCTGGGCAGGTGCCTGCAGTTCCATTTGAGCAAAGCAATTATGAAAATTGAAGTTATGCAGATGAACAAAAGGATTACTAATGGGAAGCGTGTCACTGTCCTCGGTTCATGTTGCACAAGGTTAAAAGAATAGAACATAAAACCAAAAGCTCAACTTTTGTTTTGTTGGCTTGAGTGAACGGGGTGGTTTAACTGGAAGTGACTAATGTCCACACAGTGCTGTGAAAAAGTATTTCCTCCCTTAAAGATTTCTTCTTTTTCTTTTCCTTTCAATGATTTTTCAAATGATCAAGCACAATTCAATATAAACAAGATAAAGAATATTGCTTCCAAACAATTGCTTTATTTATGAAGGGAATAATATCTTGTTGTGTTGCCCTTTTTCTGCCAACTCATATTTGCCTATACAGGCAAAGATGTTTGTAACAATATGGAGGAAAATGCACGACTCTTCTCTGCATTAATGTTTAAATGCAGCAGCAACGAAGGACTTTTCAACATTTGCAGACTGCTTAATGTCAAACCCCGATGACTCAGTTAAATTAAAATCTGTCTTTTTACTAGACCACTCAGATTCAATTGTGTTTTTGATTATTGTCCTGCTTCATCTCTAAATAGTGGCCAGATATTCTCCCTCAGAAATTTCTGCTGGAAAGTAGAATTTGCAGTTTCCATCAATTTCCATCAATCTGGAGCCCTTGCTACATCAGTTAGAAGAACACGCAGGCTGTTACAGGGTGATCATTTCACTTTCAGTGCCATGTTTGACTGCAGATATAATGTTTATTCAGCTTTACTTCAGATGTACCAAAAAGTTCCACTATTACCTGGAAAATCCACTGAATATCTTCCCAAAGGACTTGGGAACAATCAAGATTTTTATTTATTTATTTTTTACCAACTACGAGATAGGTCTATGTGTTCTATTTGGTCAGCGGTAAATCTGACTTTTGATGACACAGGTGAGGCCTTTCATGCTGAAGATGTTCTCGGTTCTTTTGTTGCTTATGAATTGTTTATGTGGAACAGTTTGGTGGGCTGGCTAGTCCTGGGAAGGTTCACCACGGCTTCATGTTTCTCCATTTGATGATAGTGACTCACTGAGATTCTCTTGAATCCCAAAGCCTTAGAAATTGCTCCAGAGGAATCTGTTCTTGAATTGCTTTAGATCACAGCATGATGCTTCCATTTGCCTGTCACTTTGCTGCTGGTGCACCTGAATTTCTTTCTATTCTATGTTATGCTTTTTGAAGTGTTTTGGCCTACTTAATGTTGTCAGGGAGCTTCTATTTAAGTTTAATTTATTTATTGATTCTTCAGAAATGGCAGAAAGTATCCCCGAGTGTGGCTTGTGAAACTCAGCTTTCCAAAAGATTGTGTCATACATAATTGTTTGTGATTTAACAAGGAATAACATGTTGGTTTATAAAGGAATGCATAATTTTTTTTGACCAACTTTATGTACTTTAGTTATCATTTTTATGTATAAAAGTTTATCTAGTCAAGTATGGTTTATTTGTATGGCACGTTTCAGAAACAAGACAAATGAAAGTGCTTTAAATCATAAAATTATAAAAATAAGAAAACATTTCACAATTATCGTGTCATCTGAAAGATTTAAATGTGAGAAAATTGCAAAGTCAGAAAGAATTCACAAGGGACAAATAGTTTTTTATGTTATTGCACCTAAAAAGGGTTTTTCCTAAAAAATGTACTTAAAAAAAGGAAATAGAAAAGTAAATCAGGTTATTTGACAACACACAGCAAGGTCACAACACATTCAGAAACTATACCTTTCTGCACAGTGGACACAAAAGTTTCTTCAAACTGAGTTTATCTATTTCAGTCTAAACATTTCATGAATGCAATAGTAAACAACAAATTCTCCTTTAAATGGCACAAACTTCCAGCCTACGTCCTGGGCGATAACTATAACAGAGTCCTAACTTTTGCGCCCACAAGGTGTAGGAGCTGCTCTTCCAGTTTGTTAAACAAACCGTACTGTTCCTGTTATCGATCACTTTTGACTTCACCTTCCACATCTGTTTCCGTTGTTTCTCCATCTCCCTGTACTTCTCGATCTCCTCATGCATCTTCTTCCTCAGCTTACTGTCTGCTGGGATTGTCACATCTGTCACAACCTTGCACGTCAACCACCACCGTGTCTGCTTGGTTGGCCAGCAGCTGCTTGTCAGTCTGGAAACTTGAAGTCCCCCCGGATCTTCGCTTTGTTGTTCTCAAACACTGTCAGTGGTTGTGTCCCAGCGGGACTCAGGGACTTCTAACCCACACTCAGCACAGATGTTCACGTACAGAATCCCAACCACATGGGTACAGCTCATTTTGGTTAATGACTCCCTTTATTTCATTATTATTTCTGAGAGCTGTTGCAAATAAATTCAAATTTTATTGTTGGAAACCTTGGAGCTGTTTAATTCCCAATCAAAGGAGATTTGATTTGAACATCAGCTCACTGAATACCAAATTTTCCAAGTACCTCCATCATGGTAGATATTTTGAAGAGGGAGCACAACTGGACTCTGATTTTAATTTTTTTATTTTTTTAATGTTTTTTCTTTACTATGAGTGGATTTCAAACTTCAACTTCAAAAGTCTAGATTTAATTTGTAGATAAGATTAAAAGGTAGAGGAAAATAGTGATTAGCCACTCACATTTATTACATTTTCTTCTCTTAAGCAAAACAAAATAATATTTTATGCCTATAATTGTTTGTTTATGACCCCAAGCCACTCTAACCTTTCACAAAATAAAAAATGAGCAGTTCAATTTCATAAGAGTTTTCAACTTCAACTTGATCAATTGTTTTACATTAAAGTAAACGTTTGGTGCAACAAGATATTTACTGTCAGAATGCATACCAATATTGTGTTTATTGTGTAAAATTATAAACCATATTTGCTAACATTAAAATATTTCACCTCAAATCTGTAATGTACAAAGATTCAAGTGAAAACAAACTTCTCACAAAACTCCTCTGAGTTATGAGACGAGTTAATTTTATTATTTCTTAATGAAGGACTAAAAGTCTGCACACACATTTTCTTAAATGAGCATATTTTGTCAACAGTTGCAAGAAGTGTTTTGATGTTTAAAATTATGTACAATATTGCTAATATTATATAGTCTGATTTCTGAGCATTTTTGAAAATCTAATTTTTCTCATTGATGATTTCTTCATATTTTGGAAAGCTCACTGCAAAATGATATTTGCCTGATGTGACAAAGGGAACTATTTTCTGATTAATTAAGATGATAAACTATAACTCCTTTTTAGTGTCGCCAATAATACCAAAATGTATTTGAGCACTTGCACCGCAGTTTGAAATATTGAGACCATTCTCACAAATGCCATGACGTATATGTGTCAAATTCATTTATGGTTACACATCATGTTAAAGAACACATCACTTATTGTTGACTGGTGCTGTGTGAAAGAGGTATTCCAACAAACTTTAAATGTAAAAACAAAGTTACAATAACACCTATTCCTGCCAAGTTAAAATCACACTGAGATACTTTAAGTTAGTATACACGTTTAGTTTGCAGCCTACATTCCGACTTCATAGTGTCTTGATACTAATAGTATTTATCATTTCTTTTACTCTCTTCTGTGTCTAATTTTCTCTTTCATGTCTTCACCTCCAGAGTAAATGTATCCATGTGGGATTTATCTTTGGGATTCCTGACACGCTGAAGACATCTTATTCCTCACAGCCAACGTGTGACACTGGTAAGCCATGTTACCAAGCAGTAAAGTGTGAAATTAGTATATACACTCCTATTCAAAAGGACAGAAGATGTGCTATTATGTGAACATGGAAGAAGAGAAACCCATTTCACCGTCATTGCTGCTGTTTAAGCCTAAAATGGTCTCGTATTGAATTATAACTCTGATAATCTCAGTGAATTAATTAAAAAAAACACATGAATTTGTTACATATGCAAGACTGGCAGCTTTGATCCGATTGCATTTCATACAATATTTTTTTCCGTGTGTTACAAACATTAAGCACAATATAGTTAAGTATCTCTTACCGTGATCCTCATTCCAACCAAATGCAGACGCCTGGAGCGACCATCCAGACACCCTAATTTGTTTGTTTTTTTGCATCGAGAGCGCTGCAATCGAGCTCCACTCAGAGTCTCCCCACCTGAATCATTCCCGGATTGATGCATGCTGAAGATCATTTTCTAAGCTACTCATCTGTGTGGTGGCGCACATCCAAAACACGCTTTGTTTTAGGTCCCACAGAAAAAGATTGATCTGAATCCAAGAGTAGACAAATAGAAGCGTTCCCTACCTCGGCGCCAAGATTAAACTACATATTGAATGCACAGAGTGGACTGAAAATAAATCAGGCTTTGTTGTGTGGAAGAGACGCATACATGTCCCACGGGAAAAACCGAAAGCTCAAGACATGCAGAAGAATTTTAAATTTAGGCAAACACACTGAGGTGCAGCAGTTTTTGGTACAGAATGAGGATTTTTTTTGTTCTCTTAACTATGTTGTCCAGATGTCTTACAACTGTAGACTTAGCAGTCAGGAGACGTCCCAAGTGGAAATATGTTACGTAAGATAAGGAAGACAGACACACATTTATCTAGTTTGAGTTCCTTTCATTGCAGAAATCACTGAATTTCTTTTGCACGCTGCTGCAACAACAATAGTGCCTTACTCTGCAGATATATGATACAGGCCTGCATACAGATTATAGATTCAATACAAACTCATGATGGCAGGCCTGACAGTTGAGAAAACAATACACTCCTGCTGCCTTTGTTTTATCGACCACCCTCCCTCCGCAGTCATTGTGAAGTCCATAATAAAAATGCATCAGATGCATCTCCCTGTCCTCAGCAAAACGTCACTCAGGGGACGGCATCTAGACCTTTATGAGAGCTAATGACCCACGGCTTTTAGAGTCCCACTACCATCAGCATGATTAGGTTCAATGTCTGCACTCAACCTTTCGTTTATGCGCCCTTGAAGGAAAAAAAAATGGCAAGTGATATTGACAAATGAACAAAGAATCTGACTCGGATAGCAGGGATTTTATATTCAAGGTGATGTTGCCAACAACACTACCTCCACCTTGTCAAGAGGATTTTCACAGAAATTAGATTTTGGCCAACGCTTCACTCTTGACACCTCCTGTTAGACATTTTCCTGCAGTATACACACAGGATGTGATTGTGAGCTTCTATAACAACCATATAAAATGTTGGGGGAACCATTTATGAACACTAACAACACCAACTTTTTATGCATTCTTAAATATCCTTGTAATGAGCATTTTTAAATTAGCTAATTAATCTGAGGTCCTAATATTTTTGTTTTTAATTAGATACTTTGGATGTTTGGAGAAGGTTTTGGATAGCAGCCAGGGTCCAGCCTGTACACCCATCTTGACAAAATAAAGTAGCAAACTTTCAGGGAAGAAAAGTGGACCTCCACAGTTGGACATCCATGAAGGAATTTACATTTTTTTTAAATTTTACATTTAATATCTACTATCTTTTGCAAAAAAACAAATCTTTAAAGAAAGATAATTTTTGGGGTCCCATTTCAGCATGGCCTGGTAAGAGATTGTTTTTAATAAATTACTTTATTAATCCTGTTAGAGAAGAGATTGACATAAATGCTACAAAGGACAGTGTAACAAGGTCAAAAGTCACTCCACACAATTGCCAGTTTGATCTAAATAGGAACTACAAAGTGAAAATAAAGCAAAAGGACAGGTACACATCTATGTACCTTATTTATCTAAAAAAAATGTCATTGCAAGAACAAAGGACATTGCCAATAACATTGAGTCATCACAAATGTTTGTTGAATAGCTAAATGCCACAGTTCAACAACAAAATTAAATAAATTGATGTAATGTCTTGTATTTATGATAAAATAATGTGCATTGCATGAGGCTTACATGTCAGGTTAAAAGTGCCTTTTGGAATTACATGCTTTCATGAGGTATTGGATATACTTTTCTAAAATCCCACTTTTCTCAATTGAAATGTTTTTGTTACTGGTCTGATGTAATAGTTTAATCCTAAATGTTGGATTTTTATTAGCTGTAGGCAGAAAATCATCACAATTAACAGAAGAAAGGATTGAAAACATCATTCTGTGTGTCACTAATCTGTATAACATGCTTTACTTAGTAAATGGAGTTGCTAAAATAGTACTGCTTATTGTTTTTGACTACATATGTAGTAATGCTTTAGAATAAATGTGTTTTATTTATTGTTTTTTTTTTTACTAGACTTAATTAAATACGCTAAATTAAGCCACTAGTTATGGTTTAGTTGTTTACTCTGCAGATTTTTTTTTTCTGTTCTTCTCTTTATAGAGTAACACAAGCATAACAGACTGAGATTAGCTGATAATCTCTGAATGCTAAGTGCTCAAACCTGGACTTGGATTTTAAACAGATGTTGCTCGCAGCTTGCCGACTGTAAGTTTTAAAGAATGTTACGTTTTTGTGGCCCAGAAAGAAGCTATCAGAAAAAGCAGACAAAACCAAATATATTCTTAAGAATAACATTACCCAGTATGGAGAGAATCGACAAGGAGGATGTGATCAACAAGTAAAAAAATAAATAAAAATATGATCAATCAAACTCACCCTCTTGGTCACTGCTTCAAACTACTTCCATGGTTCTCTGTGCCTCTTTTTACTAAAATAGATCAAAGGTCTCATTTGTACCAAAGAATGTTAAGCTACTAAATAAATTATATTTATGCACTGTAATAGAGGAAATGCCTAGATGGTCTGTATGTAGTTGAGATTTATTCTTATATTTTGTATCGAAACCTAAGTGACTCAGGCAGCTATCAGTCAAATCGTTTCGGTGCGGTACTCGGCTCGGTCCGGCTCGTACTATGTATCTAAGAACAGCCACGCAGAGCTGCATTGGATTCGCTCATGGAAAATGAATTTGGCCTGGGCGGACCGAGACCATATGGGTTAGAGGTGGTCTAGTGGAAAAGCGCATTTGGATGCACCTGTGCTAATACCACAAATTAATTTTCCCATGGGGACAAATAAAGTATTTAATTATGTAAGAAAAAGTTATAGTACTGCTGTTTTGATAACCTATAAGTGAGAGAAGAGATTGTTTCAGCCAAATGACTGGCAGTGTGCAGCAACAGATAAGGAAAGAGCAACACATTGACGTTAAATACTGCATTCAGCTGATTAGTTAAGCGATTTTAAAGCTTTGGTATCACTCAGTACTAGCAATCGGCCCAGGCATTGAATCTTTGGGAAGCTCTTCGTAACTATTCTGCTATTTTTATATATGCTCAAAATAAAACAGGGTTGTAAAAATATGCTTCTACCTCTATACAAAGAGACTTGCTATGTATGTTTCTCTCTTTTGACCTTGGAAGATTCTTGGGTGCCTCAGTGCTTCAGATCAGAGAACAGTCCAGTAACAGGTTCATTAAAACACTTTTTGTTTCATCCTAACCTGGGTCAAGGATGTTGCTCTGCAAGTCTCTGTCCTCATTTTGCTTTTCCTGTCTTTGTATTAAAACAGTAAAACTCAACCATACTGGGCTTTCTGGTTTCATCATTAGCCTAAATAAAATAGAGCATTTGGATGGTACTGTCACTATTTCCAAATAATTTCCTTTTAAATTATTATTATTTGTAGCCTGGAAAGTTTTCACCCTTACATTGTTTTTACTATGCAACAGGTATGACAGAGAAATTTCTTGAAATTACACAGTCAAATATTAAACCCATGCTAAAAAATCAGAGCGAGATTCTCCAGAGCTCAGATCCAGCTCAGTCTAATATGATTGCCTGGATCAATATTTTTTGTCCCTGATATCAATCCAAGTAATTTAAGATGAGGCATTTAGAGAAGCAGAAAATGCAGCACACATATTTTGTCCCAACTATTGTTTCAGCAGGATAGCAATAAAGGGATCTATTATGAAAAATAATACGGTGGTACAGAGGTACACCTGACATGACGCCACTCCAGCCCCATGCGGATGTAGAACAAACCTCTGACAAACAACCGCGGTTATAAGATGAAGGAAGTGAAGCTCACAGCATCACCTGGTGAGACGTTTTTGCCTTATCAGACATTAGCCAAAGAAGATAGGCAAATTATTTTGAACAAGTCATCTGGCCCATAAGGTCATTTGAGGGAAACCCTGGAGAATTTAACGTTAAAGCTCAATGGTGTGAGGAGCAGTAAATTGCTTCTGCAAAAAATTGAATGTTTCATTTAAGTGGGGGGAATTCTTTTTATTTGTTTTATCTTCAATATCCTGTGATGGATTTTTGATCTCTGACTGTTGAAATTCATTTTTGTTTGTTAAATAACACGGCAAAAGAAAAGTTTAATCATAGTGTTTTTATATTGCATAAAAATTGTCAGCAGTCTGGCGGTATCTTTTGCCCGCATAGCTTTCAGGCTTTAGACCGAGAGCATCCAGACATAACGGTGTTGGTTATTCCACATTGTGATGTTATGCTGCAATTATTAGGCTGTTTTTCGTCTTAAAATTGGCAACGCTGAAGGATATTTGTCATCTATCTTATTATAATATCTGTTCAGTCTTCAAAATATTTGACCAGCCATGTTTTCTGTCATTATCTCGGTGCCTCTTTCTTGACATAGTTGTGTCGAGCGCGACTGTGTGAGCAGTTATTTAATAGTACAGAACTATGTTTTGATCATGCATGTCAGGCTATGTATGAATATTTGTACCACATGCCTGAAAAATTACTGCCTTTCTGTGGTTATCCATTTGTAACCACAGCTCACAGTTTTGGACCCAACTTGACACATTATTTCTTTGATTGAACCTCTAAGCACACAATACAATGATGACAAAAACCTTCATACGAACATGTATTTATACCGTCAATTACTGTGTTCAACCACTCACGAGGTTGTCCACAGGCATTTTTTCATTTTTCATTTTCACAGGCTCAGATTGAATTGTAGCTGTAGCTGGCCTCTAAATGCTCTGGGTAAAGCTTACCTTAAGTGCACATTCCCCACTGACAACATTTAACAATTAAACCAGATTTCTTTCCTCCAAATCTCTATGATTTCAGCACATTTGTAATAATAAACCCCGGCACTTCAGTTCAGTTCAGTTCAGTTCAGTTCAGTTCAGTTCAGTTCAGTTCCTCCAGGTGGGGCGTTTTATTTGGGACAAATTGTGGCCACTAATTAGCTAATTGCTGACAAACCCACTGGATTGATTGACACAATGAACATGACAGGTGGCGTCATGTTCATTGTGCATCTATATATGCAAATAGATGCATATATGAAATTCAAGTGCAAATGTTGAGTTGTGGGGCATGACCAGCATCAGTGTGACAAGAGGCCCTGAAACAGCTCATTCTGAAATGAACTCAAAATAGTTCATTTAAGGCACCTATTATGAAATCTGAGAATGATTTCAAGCAAAAATGCAATGAACATATAGCCCTTAGTAACTTGTTCAAGAAAGCATAGATCGCCTCTAATATAATCCTAATTAGGTTAAGACATTGAGGATAATGTTATAATTCTATTTCACCATTTGCACAGCTTTATCACTTGCTTCTAAATTATTGTTGCATAATCCAAGCCAACAAATGTAGGACAAATACCATGTTTGCTTGGGAGAATTTAAAATATGTATGATGTAAGCTAAGATTTTAATGTCATAGAGATGAAAAAATATGTTTGTTTTAAGCACAACATTCATTTACCAGTGTGTTACATTTCCCAAAATCCAACTGCTAAAGTTTCAAAGTTTCAGTCCTTCCAGTCATCAGTGAGTCTGACCCAGTTACCACAGAATAACCAGCTATTATGCTAATACAGTTATTGAGTTCTTGGCTTTCACTCCTTTTCAGTAACAAGCTGAAGTTTTTAAGAGGTTATGTCATATGATTAATGGAAAGCTCGTTATTAAATTAAGAAAAAAATCATTACATTTATATCAAGGACACATACTGTTCATTTAGTATTTCTATTTGTCCTTGGGAAAAAAAATAAAAACGTTGTGGCTTTTAAGCACTTGCATTTTAGGCAGTTCAGTAAATTATGAGGTATGAAAGGACCATCCACTAAACCCAACCAGTGTTTTCTGTTTCCTTTACGTCTTCACATTTAACTTTCTGACCTAAATTGAACTGATGAACTTTACTGAAGCTATGAGCAAACAAATATTTCACAAAACAAGCGAACGCAAATAAAAACACTGTCAAGGTGCAATAATAAAAAGTATTGACTCAAGGCCTTGTCCTTTGTTACAATCCAGTCATTCCACACATACAGCGCTTCAGTTCTATGGAAAACTCTTGTATGTTGTATGTTAAACTATTAAGTCTCATTTTAAACAACTAGATCACCTGGTCTGAACGAGAGATGGAAAATACCCACAGAAACCCACGTTGTTTATGAATAAGCCGTTTCTTTAAATTCTACCTGGTTTTGCGGAACCAGAGGCTGTGAAGACAAAGATAGGTTAATATGAGCTGCTTCCCTTGGGTGACGCTTTGACTGACAGCAAGAGAAATATAGAGAGGGAGAAAGAATTTGAGAGAAAGAGAGAATTGTTAAAGAAAATTTTAAAAATTCTCTTTAAATTCAAAATTCTCTTAAACTGCTGCGTCAAACATTTGGATACCCTTTCAACCTCCAAGCTTCTCATGAGAACTTGGTTGAATTTTGGCGATTTCCTTCTCACCAGTATTGTAGGCTATTTTGCTCACTCACACTTTTTTTTCTTCTTTTTTTTATCTCTATCCACAAATTCCTCATAAGGCTCATATCCAGGATTTGTGGTTGCAGTTCCAAAACATTGACAACCTCTGTTGACTTCCAGCAGCTCGATCATCATCACTATTGGTTTTATACTTGCTATCATTTCCAGCCCTGGTAATTCTCCAGAGCATATGGTTTGCTGAATTGCTAAGCTAACGTTGGCATGTTTACTCTTTGTTGTGATATGACCTGTTGATTTTTAATTCAAGTTAGAACATATATATTATGTGTCTGGAAATAATTCACAGAAAAATGAAAGCCTTTTGCTTTCTAAGACTACATGTCTAATGCTTGAGCTGTGCTCCGAGTTCTACAGCAGACAATGCGGTTATTTTGAATGATTTATATTTTGTTAGATCAACAAAACAATATATGAGGCAACTCAAAAATAGGCTATTTTTAAGCAGTTATACAAACCACACAACTGTATGAGTACTTACATAAAACCACAGAGTGCACTAAACAATGAGCTGTCAAACTGAATATATAATAATGCCATTAATGACAAAAATCCTCCAATGAAATGCATGTAATAAATGTATCACACAGTAATTTTGTTGAACTGTATTTTTTGAGTTGTTCCTGTATTGGCAATAGATAGTTGGAAGGTATGACTAAAAATATTAGTTAAAAACATTTCTTAAATATATGACCATATTCAATAATGTTTAAATCGGCAATAAAAAACAATAAAAACTATACCTTTCAGAAAAGGCCTGCAATTGTCTCCTTTTTCTTTTTTCTGTAATGTGAGAAGTCATTTGAATCTCACAAAATTCATCCTGCTAAGTGTTTATAACACTCAGTCAAATTTTCTTGGGTTTTTACCATAAAACTAAAGTTGTTATAAAAAAAAATAAAAAGATAGGAAAAGATATAATTGAGGTGTTACAGAACAAGCTCATTAACAAGTTGGTAACAAAACAAAGCACTTAAAAAACAGTGTAGTTCAACAGACTTAGAGTGTGTATACTTAGGTCTGCAGGGAAAACAGGCTCATTATAATGAGCATTTGTTGGCATAAGTGGAAATGGTGATCTTTTAATCAATGAAAAAACATCCTTTACGCTTTCATCTGATTTGTTGATATTCCAGTTGCACAATGTCCATGCATATTAATGCTGCAGTTGTTTGTTAAATGCATCTTAGTGATACAAATTTATGGTAACAGAATGAATTATGGATGTGATCCCTCATGACTGGTAATACCTCCCCCTGACAAGAAGCCCATGTAACAATTAGCACCTCATACTGATTTGGGAGTAACAAAGTGCTTTGAAATGCAGCAAAATATAATGATTATTGCCTCATTTGCTACCTTATTTCCCCTTTTCATTAGACATTATGCTCAGTTATTGTAATAATAAAGTGAAAAGCTTTTAGCCTTGTGATAATGCTTTTTGTTTTTTTCCCAGGTTCAATTTAACTTATTTTATTGATTTTAGTCAAGGGCCCGTTATTCCTAATGTCTCGCTACTAGGGAAATATCAGCTTTTCTTCCACAGCTTGAGATATCGACCACTATTTAAAGTGTATTATTAACAATTAGACCGTCAGTTCAGATTCAGATATATTTTATTTGCCAGATGAGGGAAATCTCAGCTGCAACAGTTTCCCAGCCAGAGGGGATTAGGAAGAAAAAACAAAAAACAAAAAAAGAGTTCTTCCAGCAGCTCGATCATTCTGAACCTTGGAGTGCAAAAACGTCAACCAGATGGGAGTAATTGGACTGAAGGAAAGGGTGGTCACTCTCTCCTACCTCTTTCATTGCTGTATGATCCAGACAGTTCAGCTGAGACTCAGAGGTAACTGGCAGATCACCAGGGCACGCACACATACAGCTCCCTCCACATTTATTGGCACGCCTTGTAAAGATGAGTAAAATGCATTAGAATAAATTCCTCTTTTACTGCAGTGATATAAACTCAGTGGAACAGTTGCTGCAGTTCTCAGTGATCTTAAGAGGTTTTTTTAGTACTTCTCTTGTCATCCTCCTCACTGTGTGAGGTGGCAAGATAAACGTGTGCCTCTGTCTAGCCTGGTTTGTCACAGGTTCTACCTGTCTGTAAATATTTGCTCTGACTATAGATATTTCCCACTTAAGGTGAGTAGCCTTTTTCCTGTGGCTCACTGACATAACTTGCACATTTGCTATCGTCTGTCTCTAAAAGCAGCAGGCCTCAGAATCACCGCATATCTAAAGATACATAAAATCAATTAGAATATTGCAAAAACTGTTTTCTTTTTTCCACTCTCAGAAAGTGAAACTAATATATTGTGTAGCTTCTTTACACACCGACTGAAATATTTCAAGCCCTCGTTTATTGTAAAGTATTGAACGGGCAAATTTTATGAGCAAATTCGCTCCAACTCAAAATACCTGCTTCTGAAGTTTCTAAAAGGTTTCTGAAGTTTCTAAAATGTTTCTGAAGTTTCTAAAAGGTCTCTCAGTCTGGGTCAGCGGGTGACGTCATGGAGAAAATTGCTGACTTAACACTTTTCTAAAAGAACCAGAAAAAAAAAAAATGTCTAAAGGTCACAGAATGTTGAAAATCAATTTCCAAATATAGTTAACTTCACAAGGAGTTAATGCACATATAAATCCTATTTGAACCAGATACTGTGTCAGAGGCGGCTCACCTGGGCTCAGGAGAAATAGATTTGGACTGTTGCTCAGCGGTCCTAAGTTCTTGCTATAGATGAAAGCAAACTCTGCATTTCGTTTGGAAATCAAGAACGTAGAGGCTGGAGGAAAAGTAGAAAGGCACAGAGTCCATGTTGGTTGAAGTCCAGTGTGAAGTTTCCACAGTCACTGATGATTTGGCAGCATTTAGCTTGTAGCCTCCTCAGCTCTGGAACAAATTCTCTAAAAACCTGAGACGTGCTCAAACTGTTGGTTCCTTTAAACCAAAACTAAAAAAAAAAAACATAGACTGTTTACTGCAGCATTTGATGAGAGTCTTAATAATAAACTATTCTCCTGATCACTGATTGAAACATTAGGCCTAAGGTTATATTTGCATTTTAACATTTTTTTTTATACCTGCCAAAGAGTGAAAGTTTTTGTTATTTGGATGCTTTTCTTTTGATGTTAAAGTACTTTAGACTGCCTGGTTTATAAGTGGTTGTCGATAAAGACATTTTAGTACCTGGTTTCAACTGCACATAAACAAAATAAATATGGAAATGTTTAGACATCATGTGAGAAAACTGTCCCTGTTTATTTTACTCTTGTAACTGAAAATGCATTAAAGCAGTCATACTGAGGAGTTTGAAGGATATGACAAGAAAACCTAACAAAATCTGTTCCTATTTAAAAAGCAGACTTTTTTTGTAGCAAACATGCTGAGTAACAGCTGCTTCAACAAAAACTTACATGTGAAAATAATTTCAAAGGGAAAATCATATTGGCATTCCAATAATATCAAATAACACCCCCTCCCCAAAAATAGCATATTAACAAAAAAGTAAATAACTATCCCTTTCTTCTTCTCATTCACCTAATCATAGTCATAAAATTGCCGCACACATATTATTGCCAAGAAAAGAAATCATCATGCCCTTCATCTGAATAGAAATCTGAGATTGCCTGTAGTAATTTTCTGTCTATTTTCAAACATCTTCTCATTAGTTTTGAATTGTGGAGATACGTGTTGTCACCACACTCGAGCTTTACACCCCACACTGTCAAATTAAGTCAGTGAGTTTGTGGGTGCTGATACAATTTCAACACTTTTCACTGAGTTCAAAGCTGGACTCTTGACAGTGAGCTATGGTACTGTAATGGAGCCAAATCTGATACGAAACTCACCGTCCAAAGTAATGAGAATAATGGCGTAATAAGCAAAACGGCAAATATGACAAATAAGTTCCCAGTTAGCCTTTAAATTACAAAGAAACCCCCCCAGAAAAAACACATTTTACTGTTATTTAGCTGCTTCTACAAAGGATGTGAAATGAACGGTGCTGACTATTCATCTGTTCATTTACAGAATCGCTCAGACTGTAATGTACAGATAACCAGATTTTATCAGAGGTGGCCAAACTTAGAAGTGATTAAATTTAGATGCTGATCAGAGTTTGGATCTCGGTCCAAGTATTTCTTATTCAGCCTTGGAGGAAGTCTGCATTCTAAGCTCTTTGCTTGTTCTCCATTTTCAGATCTGCTGAGAATCATAATGGCAGTCACACTTCCATTCAGGCATAATGATATGCACTGTAAAATAACACTAACGCTGCTTTTAGTGATTAACTAAATTAGCTTACAATAAGGCCCCGTGAACAGGAGCAGAGAGCAGTCTATTTCTGCTATCAACATTTAAACAGTCACATTGCAGCTGTTGTTTCAGCTTCGACGTTTAACTTGTTTAAAATGTATAGATTTAAAACTGTGGTGTTTTGAGAATATACATTAAGAAAAAAAAAATTGTTCCAGATGAACAGAGCTTATATTCTCACATAGGTTGTGACACAAAATCATTGCAGTTCTATTTTTTTTATTTTTTCCAGGATTTGCATGATGACATTTGAAGATGCTCCTTCAATGCAATCACTTTTTGCTTGTCACAGGGTTTCTTGTATGTAAATGAAGTGTAGTTTAGTTGAACTGATCTAATTTCACAGTGTTATGATCACTTGGCTTCCAGACTATCTGTCTCTTTACTGCTGCTTCACCAACCCTGGCATCCCAGGTTCTGGCAGGAGAGCCAGAACCTGGTATGAGGCCGAACAAGCCAGACTCCTGACCCCAGACTCATAAACTTTCTTTGGATATTGGCTTATTTTTTTTGGTTTCTTGCTTTCCTTCTGAGGCACCCTCTGTCAACCCTGGATGGGTTGGGTTTTTACAAATGTTTTCTGGACATTGTTTTAAGGCATTGTTTTAAGCCGTCCTTGGGGTTGGTTCTGCTATGATCCCATGTTGGTTGGACAGTTGGCTTGAGTTATGATCTTCCCATTTTAGTTTTTTTTTTTCTCGAGACTCTTGTGTTTTGGATTTGTTTCAGTAAATTAGTATTCATTTGTTTCCTGTTTGGGTTTTCTTTTTCTCTTCCATTTTCTTTGCTTTGTTCTTACATTCAGTCTTCCATTTGCTCGACTTCTCAGCTGTTATTTATCTCATTTGCCCTACCTGCTCCCTTCCCCACCTGCATTCATTTACCTGCAATTAGTTCTTCTGTCATTCCCACTCCCACCGCCATATAAAGCTCCCTGATCTCATTACTCGCCACTCGTTCCTTTCGCAGCACTCCAGCTAGTTCCCATGCCAGCTCTTGGTCCTGTGGTTAATCCTTGTAAATTATTGTTCTTTTTTTCATTAAAGGAAGTGGTTCCATCTAGCTCTCTGCACTTGAATCCTCTGTAAACTAAACACTGTGATGCACTCCTGCTGCAGCTGGGTTTTAAAGCACGTTATAACAAAGTAAAACATTTCCGGCACACGTTGTACATTTTGTATCTACTGTGTGTTTCTACGTCAAACAATGACTTAGAGTAAATGACTTTCCAACACATTCTGCTCTTGATATTGTAGCTTACATTAGGTGATCTGTCAATAAACAGTGTCTGAATGTGGTGAAAATATTGCAAGAAGCACACCGCCGAGCATGCTGCCCTGATGTCGTCGGGACAACTCTGAGACAAACCAGTAATATCTACACGAACAAGGAGGAAGGAGAAGCACACAGTTAGTATCTGAATCTTTAGACACAAGATTAAAGACATATTTGAAAGACATATCTAAGAATTTGTGAATAAAAGATGAGTTTAAAAGAAATATGTGAATTTTACATCACAGTTTAGTCTGACATCAGTGCCTGCAATGTGAAGGTGATTAATGATACTTTTATCAACACCTGATGTCCTCATTAACATATTTGCGTCCCTTGTGTGCCCTGCTCAGTACTTTTCCGTCCTGCTTTCAACACTGTAAATGTTGCCTTTTGTAAATGCTTTCCAGATAAACACCACTTTGACAGAAATGCATTTATAGAGAGATTTTGTAAGTTGAGATATTGCAATATTTTGTCTTCTCAAGACTCAGTAGTACGAAATCTCGCCACACCCCTGCGTCCCATGCAGGGACCATATTTCAACTGCACCTGGATATAAACTATTTAAATGGGATGAATAAATCAGTGAAGACAGTAAAAAATGTGGATTAAAAGTCATATTTCTAAATTTGCTCCACCATTTCACAACATAGTGCCTGTATTAAAGAAACAAAACAAAAAAACAAACAAAAAAACTTTTCAAGTACCTACATTTCCTCCTATAGACCGAGTGTAAAAATTGCATAAATGTTTTGCCTTGCTTTCACACTGCCAGAGCTATACTCCAAAAAAAGTTTGTTCTTTTGTGTCACTTATCCTCACCACATTTTCAACGACATGGTGACACCTTTGTCAGAGACTCAGGCCTATTGAGTTCCTTCATTGTTGTGTTTTCAGAATTTACAGCTAGAAGGAGCATCAGGAGGCTAAGAGATCTGAAAAAGATGTTTTCTTCTTGTTGTCAAAGAGACCAAAAGAAGAACAAACTGAAGCATGCATAAATATATCTAATTTTCATTTTCAGTAACAGACATATAGCATGTTACACTGGGAAATCTACATTAGTATGAGAACTATATATATGGCTCAAAGGGTTTATTTTTAGTTGTTTTTTTGTATGCAATGCATATTAATTTAAGAGTGGGTGATTAGTAAGAAAAAGAAACAAATCTCGACTTTCCTATATATCATTTGTCAAGATTTCATACTTATTCACACCGAATCTTGTTGTGAATGTATTCCTAAGGATTTAAATCGAGAATCTGAAATAACAATAAGGAGATGGATTAATGGAACGGTTAAAAAAAATAGGATGTGGAATACAGTCTAAAATACAAAACCTTTTAAATACTCGGTTTTATTTAAAAAAAACATATGGAACACAAATTTAAATTTCATACTTTTTAAGGCATGCTATTGTTTCATTCTCAGTTTTAATTCAATTTTGCAAAACAATTGCTAGAACAAAGTGCCTGTTTTTCGAACGCCGCCTGGGTTAATGCATTTTCACACCACGGTTGCTTAAATCAAGTTTTTTTTTTTTTTTTTCCTGTGGCACAAAAGCTCACAAAGCCTACATCTAGCTTCTTTTTAAGAGTGTGAGCAAGTGGTCTTTCTATATGAACAAGTTGATCCGTTTTTGGCTTGAGCATGGAAAAAAGTTTGCATCTAAACAATCACATCCCCTCACAGATTCATGCCTCTCTATTGTGCTGAGATAATACCAACTGTGGAGGAAGAGCTAAAAAAACCACCCTAAAACAGTTATATAACCATGAGTGACCATGGTTCAACAATGGAAATTGGATTAGAGGGGATTTTTTTCAATGTTGTTATAGAACCTAAAGCACACAGGACTTTTCTACCATATTTTGAATCAGCATTGCCAGTACTTACCATGCAGGGAGAAATAATCAGTTTACAGACCTTCTGCTCTACAATTAAGCACTGCTGAGTAATTATCCTTGTTGTGCTTTGCCTTTTTCTACTTCATCTGATTAGGAGATTGATCCAGGCAGTATTTTAAAAGTCAGAAGAAATATTTCTGCATTCAGTCCAAACAGGTTAAACCTCAACTATTCATATTCACAGTTCACCACCTGACATACAAGACTGAATTTTCTCTCACGGCATGAAAAAAATTAACAATTTATATGAAGACATGTTACTGGTCAGTTAACACATCGTGTCATCACAGAAGTGATTGTTGTTCAATGTTCTCTTTATTAACAAAAACTAATTAAAATTTGCTGAATTCCTACTTAAAGAGCCCTCTTTAGCATATGCACATGTTTTAGTTCTCAGAAAGCAAAATGGGTCAAAAAGTCTGAGTGAAAATTTTATTATTCACATTTTAAACAGAATGAGATTGGAATTGATATTTAAGAAACTATGAACATAATTGTTTGCCAGACATCGGAGCTGTAATTTTTAATTATACTTACATATGATGATTTGATAGGAAGCTCAGAAATGACAAAATGCATTGAGATGCAACTTTATGACTCGGGTTGTCTCTGCTTAATGTGGAAAACCACAGCTAATCCCAATCCCTGGCTGTAGCAGGCTCAGCATAGAAACACCTGAAAGAAGATGCAGAAACAAGTGTTCATGGTTAAGGTATGAATCTGTACATGGTAAAGTTTAAAGGAGGATTAGAGAAATCATTAATTGTGTGCCCTGTCATGATTTGCGGTTGAGAGGTGGCGAGGAATTCGCTGAGGACCCAGGTTGGAATGAAGAAGTGATGATTTAATGATCAAAAAACACAATAATGCAGGCAGCACAGATGAGCTGAAGGCTAACGCTCACAAATGGTAGCAACTGGAAACACATTCAACTGAAGATTGACAAGACGACTTGACACCACCAGATGGCTTGATCTGAAAGATTAGACAAGACAAGACGGGGTCCCGACAAGGAACACAGGAGGATTTAAACACACAGGGAGACAATCAGGAGAAACAAGGGACAGCTGGGGACAATCAAGAGGTGGGCAGGACAACACGGAGACTCAATTAACTGAGAAAGACACAAAAACCTAAATCAACACAGAGAAAAACCCAAATCCTTACTTGCCCATAATGATTGATATATGTGTATAATAACCTGACTTTCACTGGAAACTGGAATCACTCACCAGCCTCAACTTTTGAGGAGAAATACTGCTTCCTTTTTCTGCATGAAGAAACTAAAACCTACCTGAGATTATGTCAAGTCTTTTGTTCACTCCTGAAATAAATGCCTGTTAATCCAAAGTTTATAACGGAAGATAAAATAAGACATTACTTGAAGGCATGCACTCATTTGAATGCGTTCATGCACCACACTAGATAAAGGTAGATGTGTTTATGTTAGTTGTTCTGCAGTTTATATTTACTCTATAAACTGGTGGGGCTGGGAAAACATGCAAACTTGTGGAGATTACAAAATTTATGTCAGACCTTCGAGTGGCCCCCCAAAAATCCCATGAATTCCCTTTAACTCATCCAGTTGAGGATATTCCACCCATCCATCCTGAGCAGTTCTTTGCTTCTGCGCTTGGGATTGTCATCCTGCTGAATGATGGAACGCCATGCTGTGAGTTTTGATGGATTGTGCCGAATCTGAGCTCACAGAGTCACTCCCATATACTGTGGCGTTCATCCCGTTGATTCTCTCAGCAGTGGAATCACCTGTAAATGTCATCAATAAATCACCAGGTGTGAACAGTGAGGTGATGTGCTATGGATCATGCTCTTTGGGTTTTTTTTTTTAACTTCACCACTTCCTGCATCTGTTTTTTAAGGTGCATTGATTCATCAGTCCTTAGAACTTTGTTCTAAGAACAAAGTTACTGCTGCTGAATAAAATAATATTTTAACATCTTAGAATTTTGTTCAGTGACTTGTCTTCTGAGAATTTGATAAGAAAATGTTTACTCCCTGTTCAGTCATGAAAATGATTCTGTAATAACATGCAAATTACTTATCTGGTCATCCATCCATTTGTACTTATACTTTTTTAAAAGCATCCTCAAATGATTTCGCTACTGCTCTGGGTTGTTGGAGGCCTGTTTGAAGTTCAAGTTGGCATCCAGCTGAGGCGCAAAGGAGTTGATCAAATGCTGCAATACTTAAAGTATGTAAGGCTGAGTGGATAAGTAAATTGATAAGCCCCATTCCCAGCCAGCCAAAGAGAAAGGAGAAAAGTGAAGATGCAATCTCAGTAATATGATCTCACTGCTTAATGCTACACCTCTCAAGTAATACTATGTTACAAGTGCTTTACTTTGGAAAAGTGGTCTTTGTAGGTAGAAGCACACATCTACAGCCACGGTGCTCCCAGTGTAACAGCTGTTTCTGCCCTGGTGGAGTTTTTCTCTCATGGTTCGACACCCCTTCCCAGATAAGTCATTCCTTGGGTGTCTTTCTGCAGCCAAGAGCAAGAATGATGCAAAGGTTATTGGACTTTCATCGCTCCAGACGTGATGTGAATGCAGCAAGCCGCGTACTGAAGTGGTAAGAAGGTCAAATGATACCTTCATATATTACATGGCCATCCGTCAAAAATCTGCAAGCAACTGTAATCCTGTTCTCTTGCATCTCCCACCACTTGGACAGAGTTGGAGATAGAGGCTTGCAGAAGTGACAACTGCCTCTGCCAATGTCTCAGTAATCACATTCCCTCCCCCAAAATTTGTCATCCGACCCTCCACTTTCTCTCCCAACACAAACGAGCGCTCACACGGGATGTGCCGTGATATATTCATGGTTTCCAAACTATATTTCTGTGCTGCTAAAAAAAAAAAAAAAAAAAGGCCCACTCATGCTTCGATGTATGTTACATAAATGCATGGGATAAGATTCTTTTTCCTCATGATGCATGGCTATATCAAGGTTAAGATATAAAATAATTACTGTGTAGTACACAAATGTGATAAAAATAGGTTATAATCTGCCATTCATCATGTGCTGGCATGTGTTGATCACAGTGAGGCTCAACTCGCTTTAATGAGCAGAGTTAATGCTTGCCAAAGTCATTGTGCCTGCCATCGCTAAGTGAGGCTATTACCGTGTCTAATGAAGCTGATTTGGTTTTTAATGGAGTTCACATTATTCTATTCTAAGCTGTTATTCTTTCTATATAAAATTAAAAATGGCTTTCATTGTGCAGATTCACAGGGAGCAATGCTTGTTAGATGGGATCTAGGGTAGCTGCAGTCCCCCTCTGCTTATGCTCAAGCATCTGAAAGCTATTCCACTGTTGACTATCCCCCTGTGAGAGCCCGTGCAATGCTGAAATGCAGGGAATTTGCAATAGAATACCATTAGATTGATGGTCCCTCCTTTTTTTGGTGCATGTTTCATTTCCCTGTTGTTTGCCACTCACGGCAAGGCTATATCTCAGTGCAATTTGCCTGTGTATGGGTGAAGTTTTGCAAGTCTAATTTCTGCCCTTGAAGTGAATTACAAAAAGCGGTTACAGCCCTACAGTGTATTTGCATTTGAATCATTTAATATTTCACCGTCAAGGGTCGTTAATCATGTTCCTGTTTCATATACAAATTGTGCATCAGAAACGTGAACTGACAGGGACATGGAGATGTAGGTCACATGGGTGATCCTCTCAATTAGTTGTGCAACCAGTTTCTAAAACTCAACAGAAACTTAAAAAATAGTCACACATTTTGTCTGTCTGCAGGATCCAGCAAAATGATTCATTATCCATGAACTTTTTTTGAATTTTTTGACAATTCATCCACAAACTTCAATTTTGTGTGATAGGCCAACACAAACTAGCACATTAAATTAGTTTTCTTTATATATTTAAATAAAAAGCTGAACATGTTAAATGCAAACCTGAGTCTAAAAAATCACCTTGCACTTTCTGCAAATCATTTGGGGATTTTTCGCCTGTACTAACTTTTCACATCTAGAAACAAATGTTTACCCTTTCTTCTTTGCAAAGTAGCTAAATCTTAATCAGACTGGATGGAGTAAGTCGTGAGCAATTATTATGATGTTTTGCAAAAGTTTCTCAATTGGATTTTGATTTAAACTTTGACGTGGCCATTTTAACACATAAATATGCTCTAAGTCTAAAGTTTTATTTCAAAAGATATTTTCTTTCCACTCTCTTTTTTAACTCTAAGTCTCTATATCTCCTACTGAGCCCAAATATGACTCTTTTCTGTTTCTCTGGCTAACTCTCTCCTGTTAGCACGTGTGTTGGCATGTTGGTGTTTCATACAGTTTTCAAGTTAATCGATTAAAAGGTGGTCCTTCTGATGTTCAAAGTGTGGATTACTGCTTTATGAGGCAATCCTGCTATAATATTCTTTCTCCCTGACCTGTCTGCTGTAGACCTTGGTCTAAATGATGCTATTTACTAATTTTCTCCAACTAACCTTTGACAGCCAAGTGGTAAATGTACTGAAGCTAAAGCACAGGCAGGTGAACTACTAAAACGTTAATTAGTTGTTAACAAATAGGAAGCAACGTGGGAGGAAAAGTTGCACAGGCAACATGAGAATTGCCAAATAAAAGCCACTCAAGAATTTAGGAGAATTTCACAAGGACTGAAATCTCAGCGAATCAAGAGATACCATGCACAGATGAAACCTACAATCAGGCCATAAAGTTCTCGAGCTAAACTTTTTCAGATAAAAACAAATTTTGCATTTCATTTGGAGATCAATGGCCCAGAGTCTGAAGGAAACTGTGTTTTCTGAAATCCCCTGTCAATGTAGCTGTCTACAAAGAAATTTTAGAGCAGTTTATGATTGCTTCTGCAGACAAGCTTTATGGAGATGCTGATTTTGTTTTCCAGCTGGACTTGGCAACTACACACACTGCCATAGATACCAAAAGCTGGTTCACTGACCACGTTGTTCCTGGTGCTGATTGGCCAGCAAATTGGGCTGACATGAACCCCAGATCATCTATGAGGTAGTGACAAGATGATCTGATTGATCTTATGCAACATTCTAATTTTCTCAGACACTGATTTTTGGGTTTTCATTTTCTGTAAATTAGAATCATCATAATTACCAGTAATAATAAATCTATGAGTTTCATTTTCTGAAATGAGGGACAAAACCATTTAATTACTTGCAATATTAAATTTGTTTTAGATGCTCTTATTTAAGATACACAGTGCGGTAAAACACTGTGGTTCGAACAACAGACACAAATGCTCTCATTTGTAAGTCTCTGGCTTTAGATAATCACACAGTGTGCAAAGATGACAGTAACATAACAGCAGCCTGACACTGGGAACCTGGAGCCAGCTCATTTAGCACCACGCAACACCCACAGCTTAATTAGCTCTGTCAGTATCATCTGCAATTCAGAATGTTTTCACAGCATCTTTTTGATGCTTGGCTGAAAGACACATTTTGTCTGTAATTTAGCTGGCTACTAATCTAATCATTACTATATCTTGGGAGTGTTTTCTCACTTTAGCGGGCAGTTAGCTGTGATCTGACGACCAACATTAAAGCCTGTGACTGCACTATGCTAACTGTGTGACACATTTGAGAAACTAATTGTGGGCGATGATTAATGCTCAGAGTTGCATCATACATTTAATTCAGCTTGATCCTGTGAATAAAAAAAAAATAGGAAGTTTTGTTTTGAAAGGTTTTTTTCTTGTTATTTTTACCAAGCTGTTTTGTTAGCCATTAAAAATTAGAAATTTTTATTTATGTTCACTCATATCCTTTTTCATCATTCTTTGCAACAAATTAACTCAGTGTTGGGGTTATTTTAAACTGGTATTGTGGGTGTTGGAACATTTAAATTGAAATTGAAATGGGCCACACCGATAGTTATAACTAGATTTCTACATGCATTGTGTGTCTGTTATTGAATCAGACTAAATTTTGTCTTAGGTCTGTCAGAATCATCAAAATCCTTTTCAGTTCTAATGAGAGAACAATTTTGTTTTTGAATTGCATTTTTAGGTTGTTCAATATTAGGATTTATGCAAACTGAAATTATTCAGGCTAAAATAATTTACAAACATGAGATGTTGATGTCATGGCTTTGTGAGCTGAATTTAATGGAGACACATGGATGTGTTTAAAATAGAGCGCCTAAAACACTCAGGTTCCTTGCTTGATGTTATGGAAAAAACGAAAGAAATAAAGCAAGATTTGGACTAATAAGAGGAAAAGACATCACTCTGAAAGCCAAACAACAAGCTTCATTTCAACTTGGAAATCACTCAGTGAACAAAAACTGAATTTTTGAAGACATGTCCTGTGGTCTGATGAAGCTAAAAACAACCATTGTTACATTGACACAAGGGTTGAAACTAGCAAATATGAAAACACATGGCAGCAACTTGTTGTTTGAACATTTTGATTCAGGAGGTACACTTTGATGGCGTCATGTGGTAATAATGAAGGTTGTTAAAGCGTGGGGCTAAATCGATTTTCTAACTGGACTGTGACTCATAAGTATACAGCCAATTTTGTGACTGACTGACATTCACTGAAAGACAAACCAGTGATGGAGAACCCTTGACTTGTTAAAGAGGATTAATCAAAATCCCAGCAAACTATTGAGACAATCTGGTGGAATGATACCCAAATCATTTAACCTTAGTTACACACTTTGAAAGGATTGTGATCAGAATATTTATGAGAACTGACCTTCAATATGACCTCATATGTGTCAGACAGCGGAAAAAAAGTTCTTTTCAATATTGTGTAAATATCAGCTTCTAGTGGTGCTTAGAAAGGAGAATAGCCAACATTTCTCAGCAACACTAACAAACATCAACACGTGATTGATAATGCTGATACAATATTCTGCTTGGAAACCTTTGGTCCTTTCATTAATGATATCAGACATTCCCATATGCTAGCAGCTCTGCCAGATACCATCATCCTTTAGCAGCAGGACAGCATGGCCATTGCATTACCCAAAACTGCTCAGAAACAGTTCCAGAAGCAGAATATTGACCATTGACCCAGCTTCCTAACTCCCTAAATCCCATTCCAATTGAGCATAGGTGTAATGTACAGGAACAGACTTAATCCATAGAGGCCCCACCTGGCAGCCTATAGCACCCACAGGACCCACTGCCAACATTAGATGCCACAGGACACTCTTAGAGGTCCAAAACTCAAGGGAGGCCGATGTGTTATTAAACAGGAATGTGGTTTCAGTGTTGTACTTAATTAGCGTCTTTTCACATCAAACGGGAGCATGGAGATTAAAGATGTTACACTTGCTTTTCAACAAGGACTGCAATAAGAAGGTAAACCTTTGCTTTAGCAAAATTAAGTGCTCTTGGTCTGGATCAAAGTGAAGTTCTGTCCTTTTCTAGAGTAAAACTCTTTTTGGGGGAAGGGAGGGTTAACACTTTCAGACCAATTACAGGAAGTTTCTGCAGGCAATCATTTGGACCAGCAAAAGAAAAAAAAGAAGCACACGGGGAGTGGAGGAGAACTTTTTAACTGAAATATGTCTGACAGTCTGACAAAAGCACACACACACACACACCCACACACACACACCACACACACATACATACAACACATACACATCGGAAGAGAAACTCAAAAATACAGGTACTTTTCTGGTATTTCTGTGGGGGGAAAAAAAGGGAATAGATGTGGAAGGAGAGGAGCGCTCTGCCAAACAAGGATGAGGAAATTGTTTCAGTAATCCATAAAACGAACACATCTGTGTAAATATATCTGGTTAATCTCTTTAGTCTTTCAATGTAATTTATGATTGAGTGACAGCAAACAGCTAGAGGAGGAGTCTCTGACCTACTCGCTGTTCTTGAGTTGCTGTGGTTACAAATCTTTGCAACATGACAGCCTCTATTGCAAGAGTCGGGGGTTTGACAGCTGAGCTCAGGCACGGCGGAGAGCGAGGGGACGGATCCAGCATGTAGTCATTTTTAACCAAAGTCAAATTTCTTTCAAGGTTGTAAATAGATTCTGTTTCATTCGCAGAGAACATCAATTTGTTGCATAGAAAATGTAATGCTAAAAAAAAAAAACTATTTTTTTTTCTCACACACACACACACACACACACACAGAAAGGGGCATTTATTTAACCACCTTACCGCTGACACCCCTAAATAAAATGTAGTGTCAGTTTTGCCAGTATAAAAACAGCAGTTCTCTTAAGGATTCAAGAGGCTTATAACAGAAAATACTGAAGGAACAACAGGGCAGGGCAAGTAAGGCTAGGTTATAGAACAGCGAGCATCATGCAATGGAGATGCTTTTCTTCAGCAGAGGCAGGGAAGCTGGTCAGAGTTGATACTAAGATGGATGGAGCCAAATACACAGCAGTATGGGAAGACAATCCCATTTGGCTGCTAAAGACCTGGACCTGGGCAGAGATTCATCTTCCAGCAAGACAGCTCTGTACCTCACATCTCCAAAAGAATGAATTAAATCAAGATTGTTACATTAGCAAGGCCTGATCAAAGACGAGCCCAATTAACGACGAATAGCAAGACTTTAAAAATGGCATTCACACCTGCTCTTCAATCTAGAATAGCAGAGTGTAATGGGTAAAAATGCCTACATGTGCAAAGATTTGCAGCTGTCATGTGGTTCTCCAAATTACTGACAAAGGTGGAGTCAGTAGAAATCCACAGTACATTTTTTCTATTTGAAAATTGCATATATTTTTTTTCTTCCATTTCACAGCCTTGCACTTCTATGAATTGATATAAAATCCAAATAAAATTCATTGAAGTTTGTTGTCATAAACCGTGTACAAATTCAGGGGTTCAGTTCCCATCAATCTTTCCATTCATCAATTCTTTCATCTGTCCGCCTGTCAAACCTCTTTCTTACAGTCTGGGTTTTTTTGGCGGTTCGATGCTGAAAGCCTGTCCACGGCAGTAATACTTACCCTAAAATCAGAGTCAAGTTTAAAATTTATACTTTATAACTGACTTAAAGAAAGGACTGAGAAGGCTTGAAGTCTCAGTCTGGAAGAAACTGGAATATTGACATGAAAATGTAAACAAATTATGCTGGTAATTCTTACATTACACCACTTTTCACACACCACCAAAAGTCACGCAATCCAACGACGACTACCAAAAGATCCTGTACAATTTTTGCCGAATCTTTTTCTCCCTAATTTGCAAACCAATAAAAAGTGGTGGCTGCTGATTCACTCTGCTTTGTCTGAGTCAAGTGCATGTTTGCGGTGTTTTTGCCTCACAAGAAACAGAGCTTCACACTGCTAAATTATGGTTATTTACCGTTAATGATCAACTGACAGCAATAAATGTTCATTTGCTAATGAATATTTAACAGTTTCTTCATAATCATTACTGAACACAGGAAGATACTGCTGTAAAGCCGCAGTAAATTCACAGCAGTTTATTCCTGCTCCGTTCCTTTTTTTTTTTTTTTTAATGATCCGGGTCAGCAGATGTATTCAGATAGCAAAATGACAAGCAAATACCAAGAATGACAGTTCTCTGACAGACAATCGAAGACAGACACACAATGGTCATCAAGCAAACATGTCCATCAAATTCAAAGAGAGATGAAGCCAAACTTGTTCCCAGGAGATCCTATTAGCAGGAAGGTCCTGTTTTATGTGCAAAGCTTCATGTGGGTGTTTAAGTTTAAATGAAAGTTTTATTGAGACGCTTACAGGAAATTAAAAAGAAAATGCTAATTTTTCACCTTCAACTGGTTGATAAGAATATTATGATGCTACAGCACTTTACACTTACTCTGAATAAATGCATAAAGAATAAATGTACATGGAAAATTTTCATTGTTTTGGTATATAAAAACAAAAGTAAACAATCTTTTGCATTTTGTCTTTTGTTGTTGTTGCTAGAATTTGGGGTGTGAATTTGAACGTTCGATGAAAAAATAGAAGTACAATTTTCTGTTGCAATGTAAAACACAAACCCCAATGTTAAAAAACTGATGGATTTCCAATTATATCCAAATAATCTAAACCAAAGTTTAGCTCTTCATTGTCTTAAAATCACCTGTGATATAATGACTCTTACAGTCTTCCTCTGAAGTCAATCCATACATACAGCTAAAACTAGACATCTAAATACAATGAAATAAGAGAAATACACACCATTTCTTCTTTCTGTTTGGAGTTAAATCAGACAAAACTTTTTTTATTTTGGCTCAGATGAAATTGCCAAAAATAATTTGTATTTGGCAAATGCCAGAAAACATAGCAAGGATATGTTTTAGAGATTTTTGTTACTTTCTTGGAATTCAGAAGTTTATTGCACATTTGGTCAGTATCAGGAGAAATTATCTCTGACCAGGAGATGGTTCAGCTCTATCAAACCTTTTGGGTTCCCTCCCACACGTTTCTCACAATAATTTATTGGAGTTCTGATTTTCCTCCTGAAAGAACTGTCCCAGGTTTATAGGCCACCTCGGTTGCACATGCCATTTCAACTAACTTCAACTTCTCCGTCAGATTATGTTTTGATTGTAGATAGATAGAGGACCCAAATGCAAAGCAGAAGAATGAGTGAATGATGCGAAAGTTTTAATGAAAACAACAGAGATGTACAAAAATCCAAAAGGAGTCAAGGAAGAGCACAAACAAAATCCAAGGACTCAGAAGGAACAAAACGAAAAATCCATTTTTAGTTATTCAGTGGTGCCGCTTTTAATTTTCCACTGCATTGATGGCCTAATCATTTCCACTAGCTTAGCACTTTTTCCCCTTGTGAAGCTTTTAATACTGTATAATCTACTGGGAGCAAATAATGGGTTAAAGTTGCTGCCACAGGTGCATGTTTCTTTTCCACTGAGTTGATTCCTAGTACAGGGATGTTTTGTATCAGTTTTACTGCTGAGGGAAGATATTTTAATGGCCACCATTACAAACATTGTTGAGGCTCTCTGAACTCCCAGTTATGCTCCAAGTGATGTGAAACAAGACAGAGTTCATATGCAGTACTGGTTTTCATCCAATGCTTCGTCTCCCACTTGTTTGTTGTATTCATTGGTTTTCATAATGCTGCTTGTTCACTCATGTTTTCTAACAGGCCTTTGAGGCATTCGCAGAACAGCTGGATATGAGCTGAGATTAACCTGCACACAGATGTGGACTCAAGTTATTATGAGACTAGGAGCTGAGTCAGCTTATTTGGATTTTGGAGACAGTTGTAAAATCATTTTGAAAAATACTAATCTTTCAAGAAAGAAGGATACTGATTTTGTGTCAGTATGCTGCCAGATATGTGGGCAGTAACTGTGCAGGCTTAATTCACTTTGTGCAAACCTCATTTTATTCTCACCTGTTTGCTAATGAGCAAATTTGATTATGTTCGAATGATGCAGAAATGTAAAACTTTCTGACTCTTGCAATGCATAAAATTAAAAAAATTGAAAATAATAGGATGGTATCTTGATATGACGGTGAATGAGATGGAAATACTCTGCCAATGTTACTCAGCTCTGCTCTCTTACAACTGTTGCCCACGTTTTAGGTCCAGATAGTTTACATATTCAATTAATACACACATAAAGAAATGTAGCTCCACACCATGGTTCTACCTGTACCATGTTTCACCTTGAGGAGGATTCTGGGAGATCCTAGTCAGGCCCATATGTTGTCTTTGACAAGAACAAGGCTTCACTCTTGCAAACCATCTCCTATCCAAGACATATGGAGGATACATGATGTGCTTGTCACTTGTAGAATATATGCAGTTCTCGCCAGAATTTCCTGCTGCTCCTTCAATTTTGCTGTCAGCCCCTTGGCAGCCTCCCTGACCATTTTCTGTCTTGGCCTTTCATCCAATCTTGACAGACAGTATTTTTTGTAAAGTAACTGTTGTGTATACAGACTATGAATATAGGTGTGGAACTTCTTTTGCCCGCTCCTCCTGGTGGATCTTGTCTTGGTAACCTCTCTGCAAATTCTATGCAAATGGACTACTGGAGGATATCTGAACTGTAGTTTTAGTCAATCAAATTTACTGTGATTGATGTCATGTCTGAATGATATAACTGGATGAAAACACACATTACTAAAGTAATAGTTTTAATAGTTTTTTTATGTAGTAAGGTTCTTGCAACTTGTTTTTTTTTTGTACTTGTGCTACATTTGAGATGTTTCAAAATATTTTGTACACGTTTGAAATCCATTGTACATGGAAGAAACTCGCTAAGACACTCACCCTTTCAACTTTATTGTGAGAAGCAACCCGTCAATTTTTTTTTCAAAGAAGCTATAGTCCTGGCATCACAACAAATTATTAAAAATTTATCTTGTCTAAAACTTTAATCCTTATAGAGAAAGTGAGTTCAAAATAAAGAACTTCACTGGGTTTACTGGGTTTTATCCAGTACCAGCTACAAAATAACAACACAACAAAACAACACAAAAGTTCAACCATCACACAAACTAGAGGATGAAACTGAACTATTTCATCACATATTGTTCCTAAGCTGTTTAAGTGAACAGTTTTGATGTTCACAAGTCAATCAATCAATCTCATTATGCCTTAAAGACCCATTCAAAACCAAATACTTTCTTTCCAATTCTTTTCCTATTTTCAGTGTGAGTCGTTGCCCTTTCTGAAAACCTCACAGGTCTCTATGGACCATAGCTCTGCACGTCTTTACCAACAGCTGTTCAATTCAAGCAGGCTTTCTTTCACAAATGATTTTGCTGGGACAGGATATGAAAACATAGATATAATATACCTTCCTTAAGATAGGTGTCTCCACTGTGGAACTGGAGAAAAACAAAACCCATTGTTGAAGGAACTATACCAAACATTAAACATACAGTTCTGTCAATATTTTTTGTCTTTAAGACCCCAACCCTTCCCAACCCGCACAAAATCAGCACATCACAAAACAACAGCTACATAGTCAAAACAATATGGGATTAATATACCACACATTTACCCACATTTTTCACCAAGCAGCACTCCAGATGCTTTCTATCAAAGTTTTTCCAATTTTATTCAAAATTGAAGTAAGTGATCACTGAAATCTTGGCTAAAAAATCTTGAAACCTATTTGTGGTGTACATGTGTGGAATGAACATCCAGAGATTATTTAAATCAATGACACAGAGGCCTGTGCTCTACATGCCCACTTTAGTTTCTCAAATGAGTGTGAAGCTTTATCTTATGGATTATTCCTCATTTGTTTCTCTTTGCCATACATCTGTTCCCACTGAAATTCAAATGTAAGATGAAAAAGTTAATGACCTGGGGGAAATGATGTCAAATAAATCTTCACCTATTAATGATTTACTAGGTGACGCATTTCTAGGAATGCTTCACAGAAAAGCTATAACTGCATGTTAAATTAAATATTCTTTTTTGAAGTAACAGTTATATGAAAATGAGCGACCAATCACATGTAAACTTGGGAGCACAACAGTCTCTCTCTTAGTTTTAACCATTTTCTGCCTATACTAAGTAAATTTCCTTGAGACATAAAAAAAACTCTCAAAACTCAGCAAATTATAACAAGCAACACAATTAATAATTTTATTTAGATTAATCTCTATATGTATCTACAATAATAAATATATTCACTTCAGTGACATGCAGTGAGGTTCACAGCTGGTGAAGCACTGACTTAATCATAATCAGATTTACAAATATAGATAAATATAGACCTCCTGCATGTTATTGTTTACATAAGGAAATTTTGCGCATGTGGACAACGCTGGAGGGTAAAATATTCTTTTGTCGTGTACAGCCGCGCTGCCGTCGTAGAATAATTACGTTAACTCAATCAAACTTGTACATGTAGATATTATTAATTTCGTGTTGTGCGCCACAGCAAAGGGGAAAAAGTACAACTCAAAACCACTTCTTTCTCGCTCTCTGCATCAGCGCAGTCATAGCAACTGACAACAAACTCACTCCTTGTTCTTTGAACGCTCTCCATAAGCATTGCTCCCCCTTACAACATTGGACAGGATTAGGGAGGTATATGAAATAGATGGATGAACACTGTAGAGCCAGGTTGTCACTTAGCTTCGGTGATGTTTGAGACTAAATTCTTGTCAGTTCTCTTTTGACTTTATGAGAAAAGGTGGTTGGTAACTGCATGACGCAGCTCAAAACATTTTGAAGGATTTTTCTGCAGGGCAGATTTGTTCATCTTACAGGTAAGACTGACGAATGCTTAGAAGGAAGACTTCTAATTACATGACGTTCATAAAGGCAAAAGTTATTTGTGGATGGAAATAACTTTTTGTGAACAATAACCACTTCGAAGTGTCCTCATTCGGTTCCATCACTTCTCACAGGTAGGTGTGGCGCAGCCCCTCCTTTCAGTTTGTGTCCATGGGAACACAACAGGAGGCAAACTGGAGGAAGTTTGTTGCTAAGAAAATCTAAATGACGAGTTATTATTCTCTGTAAAGGTCACAATTACTTAGAATCACAGTGGCATGAAGGAGTGGAGCGATTTTACTTGGTAAACTTGATATAGCCCATTACATTTGGTGGAGGCAGCAGGCAGCAATTTATAATATTGTGCGAGCTGCCAAGAGAAGCCTAAGTCTGTCTAACAGTAACAGGTGTGTGAGTTAGATGTGTTGAGCTGAAAACAGCTTGTGTTCATTTCCTACCACAGCAGATGGAGAGCAGCTTACTCGAAGTGAGCGGGGTCATATGTGAGCATGATTATTCAGATGACAGTGAGGAAGAGAGGAGATGGAAAGGACTCGTTTCAAACCCACTTTGTATAAACGTCCGCATTTATTGGCCAGTTTGAACATTTAAAATCTTGTCACGAACACAATGAGTCATCAAGGAGAGCTGTAAGTGCAGTTGCCCAGATTTAGATCATTACTTTTAGTTATGGCATGATGCTGCAGTGGTAATTGCAGCATAATGGACCATTAATGTAAAAAAATGTGTGTGTTGGTAATTATAGCGGTCTGGTGGAAAACACACAACAGGACAGTAAGCATATTTTATTTCGGTGGTGTTAAAATGATTTAGTTTTGTGTGTTTTTTGTTTGTGGGTTGACATTGTGTAACTTTGCATTTTCTATAAAATCAATTACTTTTTCCCCCAGTGCTCTAAATGTGCCAACGAGATGAAAGGGCGAAGTGTGATAAATTTGATAGGTGGTGAAAATGACGGTGAGTGCTTTGCTGTTGACATTTATGTATGATTGTGTTTTGGGGATTTATTAGGACAGGTCAGTGTTTTTAGCCCAGAATAATCAGCAAAAACCTAGCAGGCAGCGTTCGCGTCTCAATTAGGCTGCAAAACACTGCGTTTATAGGAAAAATCAAAACAACCAGTATGATAAATAATTTAACACAGCATGCAGTGCTCTGCACGGTCCCCACATCACTATCTCATTGGAATGCATAAAATAAGATATGGGCCTGCCTGTATCCTCTTCTTCACCTTAGCATTAATTGTTAGACCAGATAATGACTTTGACCTTCACTGGTGGGTTGTTGGGGTGTATTGTGTGCACCTCCCTCATGCCTGTGTTGCTTTAGTAGACTCAGAGGGTTTTTGGAACACCTCAGATAAAAAAAATAAAAATGCATGTATATATATATATTTTTTCCTCCACTCTACCTGCCACTGTTTTAAATCTTTTAAACTAAGTTGCTCGGAAAGCAAGAGTCTTCAAATAAATCACTCCTCAGGTGGGGATAATGGAATGTGTTAGCACTGTGAATACATGGTTACTCTCTCTCTGTGTATTTGAATGAGGATTTAGTTGGTGTTAGTCTTTAACCACATGCATAGAGAATGTTTGTCTTTCATGGATGTTCAAAAAAATCCTTTGACAGCCATTTAGGGATGCCTAAACGCTTGTTCTCACAAAGTGCCACCTATTTCCACAAACCACAAATAAACCCAGCTGAACATCCCTCCTCTGCATCTTCCCCACCCACCTCCTCCAGACTAGCGGCAGCAGTATTTAGCTCGACAGGTAGATACGGTCAACAACTACACTCACATAAGTTGTAGCATTCAAATTGGTTTTAAGAGAGCTCTACAAAATATCTGCGAGACAATTTCACCACCAGCATCCAGAACCCTTAGGACACAAGGTAAGATGGATCCCTGTGATGATGTTTTTGTAAAAGAGGGTTTTATAATATGTAGTAGATCAGATTTAATCAAATTTCCTTACCGATTGAACAAAATATTATTTTAAATCAGTGTTTGTCAAAGCCTCTGTAAAACACTGTCTTGTTTAATTAAAATGAGGTGTTTGTAGGTCAATTTATACTGAAAGAGGAAAAAAAAACAACCAAAATTGAAAAGTGTTAAAATAAGCTCATCCAATTACACTAACTTCTATAATAACTTTCCATAATTATTGATACTCAGTATCAGACATAGATGAAAATCATAGAACTTAATCAGCTAAATATGACCAGTTAATACAAAATTTACAGTAAAATCCAGTTTGTGGCTAAATTTTTCTTTCAGTGTATTTTAATTTCCGTTGGTTATAAAGTGTGTAACACATTTAATGTGAACTTCAATACTTTTGAAATATCCTTATTTTGAAAGTCACTGGCCTCGCAACAGAAGAAACAGGAGGCTTGTCGCTGACTGGTGTCATTTATTTTTTTCCTTTGACATGTGGCAACTAGCTACAGATAGTGTTGGCCACCTCTTTTTTTTTTTTTGTCCAACACACCGACTTTTACTTGCACACAAACTACAATATGCTGCCCTGTTCAGGTATCCGGACAGAGAAAAGCCTGAAGAAACAGAAACATGAACAGAATACCTAAGAAACTTGGAATCAAGACCATTTCAAAGACCGAGAAATCCTGATTCATCAATGGCAGCAAAAAGAGGAACTACCTGCAGTTTTAAATGTTTCACTGTTCTACAGATCTATGTAGAAACTGTCGTGAAAGAACTCCATCTGTCATTTCTGACATCCTGTCAACAAAAAACACAGATTTCCACATTATTTTTGCATCATGCTATGCAAAAAGAATGTGGAAGAAGAAACCTTCCTTTCAAGGAAGAGGTTTCTTCTCACTCAGTCTTCTGCAATGAAGGGCATGCATTTACAGCAGCTCCACCAAAATATTTTTAAAGGACATACTTACTGTAGAAAATCTATAGTGTTCATGTGTGAAAAAGGCTTTCACTTCAACACCAGGAAGAAGTAGATGAAGGTGACATCCAAATGCTACAGGGGACATTGTTTGGTTGAACCAAATCCAGTCTTGCATGTCACAGTTTATAACACAGAATGTTTATCCTTCATTGGACAAGCAGCTTCTCCAGGCAACATTTCACCAGTGGCTGTAACCCAGTTTTTGGCTGCATACTGAAATTAAAGATGATGGCTATCTCCCTTCAGTCATCAGTTGCAAAGTTGCACCCTCATACTCTACTCCAAAATAAATAGCTTGTCATAAATATTGCATTGTATGGCTATTTATTTTCTCTTTATGAATTATTTGTAAAAAAATTACAAATAATTCTGTAAGAAGACATACTTTATATAAAATGTTAATTGCTGCTTGACCTGAAATCAGCTGAACCTCTATTTCTTCTTGAATGTGTTTTTGGAAGTTCCATTAAAGTAATATTGTGTTTCCTCCTGATATTCAGTATTTCTCCTTAAACAATAATGCTCATGTTTTATTTCTAAACTGATTTTATATATTCCTCAGAGTGTACATGTTTTTGTCCTGTTTGTCTCTCTGCTACAATAGGCTGGTTACATGTCCAGAGGATATCCTTTGTTTTGTTTATTGACTGCTGAGATAGGCTTCACCACCCACAATGACCCAAACTAGACGAAGCATGAATGATCTAATATCTCCTTGTAAGATAATTAGTGGAACATGTTATGTTGCCATTAATGGACTTGTCTCCTTAACTGTTAAACTGAGAAGAAAAGGTTCAATCCTTTTTAAACACATTTCCAGGTTACAAATTAAGATGTCAATTCTCCTAAAAACACTTTTTTATTTATTTTTTTTTTACATTTTATATTCCCTGCATATAAACTGCACAATCTGGTCAGTTAAGGAAAAGATACATTGAAATTGTTAGCACATAGAGCAATGATGAGCAAACAGATTTCTCAAACTCACTGTATATGCGTTGCTACTTGGACATTGGAGCAATGACCCAAATGATAACATTGTTCAATCTCATGTAACCTCGACATGCTGGATGGTTGAAACTGAAAGTAAGACTGATCAATTTGGATAATGCTACATGTGGATGCACTACACCCATCCATTATTCAGTATGCATATCCCTAATAGGGTTATGAGTGGTGCTGGTGCCTAACTGCAGTGGTCAATGGGTGAGAGGCGGATACACCCTGGACAAGTTGCCAGTCTATCACAACCTGTCTGGAGACAGACAGGACAAACAATCATGCACACACATCCACACCTATCAAGAATTTAGAGAGACTGAGCATCCTGACAGTCATGTTTTTGGACTGTGGGAGGAAGGTGGAGCATCCAGACAGATTCCACACTGCTGCTTCTAATATGCAGGACATATACTACTAAGTTATGTCAAAAGTGATGCACATTCAGTTTGTCAAAGATGTGACAGGACTTGGATGTTCCACAAAACCTCCCTTATTTCCTTACATTCAAATGCATGTGACAGTAGTGTTAGTCAATATTCCAGAACATGAACAAGAAGAAATGTCATGCTAAAATGGTTCACATTGTAATGGTCAAAATGAAGTTTGGCATGTATATTTCTTGCAGAAGCAGATGGTCAGAGGGGTGGACCAAAGAGTGATCTGGAAACATGGGGAACAGTACTAGAGAAGCTCAGAAGTAGAAAACAAAAGGGTAAGAAATGCAAACTGTTCCTACTTTGGTTGTGATGGAAAGTGAGCCTGGGATGGGCTTGCTGGTCTCTGATGACTAAGGGCGGACAGGTGGATGAGTTATGGAGGAATGAGCTGAGATAAGGGACCAGCAGAAGACTCCTGGAGGGAAGGCTTAATAATTTCTTGCTGTTGTCATAATAATACATTCATAAATTACATTGAGAGATTATTTGTTTTTACAGGACTGCCAGCAAAAAGGGGGATAGCTCTCCTGTTTTGCAGCAAAAAGGTTCAGACCTCAGCTGGCTGGTGTTCTGTATCTAGTTTGCCTGCTCTACTTTTTTGTTTTTTGCATAGTCTGTTTTTTCCCTACATTTGGTCACTGTAAGTTGCTGTTTTTGCATGCTTAGATGTATATCCAATTAGTCCCTGTGTTGCTGTTTGATGCATTGATGACCTGCCCTTGTTATCCTTTCAGCACCAAGAGATGCTGAAAGGATAACAAGGACATACAAAATGGATAGTTGTCATTTGGACATCATAATACTGGGAAGACATTTCTGAAAGTAATAGTGACAACATATAAGGGTCTTGTATTACTCAAGATAAGGTTTAATTTAACAAGCTTTACTCCAATGGAAGTTTCAGGAGGAGTTTCCAGGACAAAAGGAGACACACAACAAGAAGGCTTAACAACCACAACCAATGTTGGACAAACAGGCACTGAGGAATTGTCTGGCTGGTGCATGAAAGCTATGGGACAAAAGACAACCACCACAGCAAAAACTATGAGGTTCCATTTGTAAATATTGTAAACAAGACATTAATCTTTTCAATCCTCCCAACCACACTGTCAACCAGGTTTGATGAAAGATCACTATTGGTTTTATTTTGGAATTGCTTTCAAAAGTCTAATCAGACAGAAAGACTTGGAATTACCTGCTGACACCATAAGGACCTGCTGGAACAAAAAGATTGAATACGTCCTTAAAGATGCTGACGCTTGACTGGCAGTCTATTGCAGTCAGAGGTGCTTTGGAGCCAGAGCTTGGAGGCCATTAGGGGTTTTAAAACCGTAACACTATTCCATGTTTGGCTTTTACTCATGACTCCATCTGTCTTTTATATGCCGTCTATGGGAAAAAAACAATTCCCAGAGAATTTATGAAATGGATGATCCTCAGCACAACAAACTGCAACACAATCTGGATTTAAATCAGCTTTAAATTCATCCAGCTCTGCTCTAGTGTTTCAGAGGTGTTTGCTGTTTTTTTTTCTTTTTCCCTGATTTATATTCTGATTGTATCAAATAGATAGCATTAATATATAAAGGTCACTTATATACTCACTTGTGAGCTGCAACTCTCGTCCACTGACGCGCAGTTGCACCAGTAAGTAGCCTGATGGTTGTTTCTAAAGACAAGGATTGCGTCAGCTGTACTGCTGATTAGATATTGACCCCCTTTGCTTTGTAATGACACAGACTGAAGCAATGTGCTGTTGTGTCCTTGAGCAGAACTTTTAATCCAAAGACTGTACACTTGGTTAAAATTAAAACAGTTTCACTCCACTGTGTACGCTGTACAGTATACTGTAAAAAAAACAAAAAAAAACAACAACAAAAAAACAGCTCTAATTTACAGTAAAATACTGGCAGCTGTTGGTTGCCAGAACTTTATATGGTAAAGTTCTGGCAACCAAAACTGGCAGTATGGAGTGGCTTGGCCTTCCAGAAATCCATTTTAAATGGAGTTTAACAGTTCATTTTGTACTGGACTTTACAGCTCTGGTATGTGTTCAGTTAATATGCATATTTTATAACATATTTTAAAATCTTGCATTAGCGATACAGTGGAACAGCTGTTCTCCTAAAGCCTGAAGGGTTTAGAGTCGACGTTGTTGTAGTGGACTTTAAATTGCACAGATACAGGCCTGTTTACTGCAGTCTGGAATATAAACTGAATGTTCCAATCATGTTAAAATACTGGCAGCTGTGGTTTCCAGAACTCTACCGTCTTGATATTAGTGTATTTCCCAATATACGGTAAAATAACATATTTCCTAAAATATGGTAAAATAATGAAAATGTGGTTTTGCCATAGTAAATACGGTTGTACTGCCTGAGCCATAATATCTTGGCAACCGTGACTTTAGCAGTTCAGAACTGTAAACTTTTTTGTGCAACTAACCATAAAGACATATGCAGTAAAGATTAGTCTACGTAAGTGAAAAACATGACAGGACTTTATGATATATTGATATTTTATTGTAAAAAAACAAAACAAAAAGCAAAATAGAAACTTTATGGAAAATTACAGGTAGCTGTTACAGTACAACACACAAGTGTAATTTGACCACATTTCAATACGGAAAGTTAAAGAAAACAAATTAAACAAAAATACAGATTACGAGTAATCCACTAAAAGAAATAGAATAGAATAGAATAGAATAGAATAGAATAGAATAGCATTTATTGTCATTGAACAGGATTCAACGAAATTTCTATTGCAACTATTTCAATCTAAAAATTCTGTTTAAAAAAAAGAACCGATTCTGTTTCCTGTCCAGTGTCATCACAGTATAACTGAGATCTGGAAAAAACAAAACAAAATAAACAGCATGTGTTCATATAAAGGGTGACCTATTATAGAAGAAAAAATTGTGTTAAAAGGATTCTTGCTCTAGGTTGACAGTAACAAGTCACTGAGTTCAGACTTTGCTCAGGATGGAGTACATCATGGATATGGTCTTCTCAGTCACAGGCTGAGCTTGAGACTCATACCTTCTCAATAAGGTGTTTCCTCTCTGCTGGAAAAAACAGAAGCAAAGCAAAAGTTAGAATGATGCACTACATGAACATCTTATAAACTCAGCATTTACTTGGATGTTTGTTTCACCCTTGTTGACTTGCACATGGAGACTCGTACTCCAGCCAGGTGGTGTGATCATTTTTGACAGAAAATTCATAAGTTCATAAACCTTTATTTGTTGTCGACAGGTGTGGTCCACTCTGCAACCAGACAAAAAAACAAAACAAAAAAACATCAGACCTGTTGTTTCAGGGAATTTTCTATCTTCATCCTTCCTTTTGGGAGAAACATGTTTCTATTTACAATTTTTTTCCTTTTTGACCAATAATTCAAGATAGATGACAAGATAAATTCAATGCAGAAAGTCGAATAGAAAGAAATCACCAAAAATTCAAAAACAAATTTAAAAAGTGAACAGTCCTTGTTTGGTGTGTATAACACCATCAACTGATGGTTCATAAGCTGCACCTTGAATGTGTTTCAGAAAACTGGTTGATTGTTGGTTGAGCTAATGGTTCATACATTGACTTGTTAGAGAAACTCATGACTCACTTGAGAGGAATTTACCAATTCATGACAAATTTAGAAAAAACCCCCGAATCAAATACAAATAAATTAAAATACGATTGACATTATGGCAACTTTAAGACTTATCCATGTTAAGACTTACACCATGAACTTAAGCTGTTTTGGTATTTGAGACAATTCAACAGAGACACATTTAACATGTTTTGATCAACAAGATTAAAGCAAATGAACGTTTTACACATTTTGATCAACATGATTAAAGGAAATTAAAATGGAAGAAGAAGCAGAGAAGTGCACATAATCAGTATCATGATCTACAAAAGCATTTGCAACTTGCTCAAAGGAATAAAAATCTCCTTTTTTGATGTGCAGAAGTGACACAATGACTTGAAGACCGAAAAAGTAGTTTTATTTTATTTAAGAATAAACATTTATCAGTTGGTTAAAATAAGCTAACTTCAGTTAAAACTGTGAAAGGAACTCACCTTTGATGCAGAAATGTGTTGCCCTTCTACTTCTTCTCCTGAACGGGCAAAAAAAGCAGAAACTTGATTTCAAAGACAGTAGCCGCATCCTGATAAGGACCAGGCCTACAGGGCTCTCAGCACCATGAGCCAGCAGCACCTTGAGCTAGTGCACTGTTAATACTGTGGTGAGTTCAGGACCAGAGCCATCGCTCACCTGCCGGATCAGTTTAAAAAAGAAACCAAAGTATCACACCACCATTATATTCTTTGTAAAAAATTACTTTTATGGTCTGGTTTACGGTTTTACATTGTAGATTTAAATATCGGCAAAATTTGTCATTTTAGGCAATTGGAAATTTTAGGGTTCTTAACTGCTGGCAATATTACAATATTTTCTCTAAGAATTGTACAATTACTTATATTTATACAATATATTTCTGTGTTTTCTACATTTCATAACTGTCAAAATTACTTGGAGTATATGTTTATGGAGTTATTGTAATTCCATGTATTTTCTACAGTGATACAATGTTTTGGATATTACAGTCAGTAACTGTAACATTTTCTACCATACATTTGCAGAGTGTTTCTGCAGTGCATTTTTACCAGGTAATGTCAGCCAAATGGCAATTCATTATGAAAACACACAAGATAAGCATCTATTATATTATCATTTGTTTTGAAATGCTAATTAGTAGACATTTACTCAATATGCATGGGCATGTCTGTGAAAGAGAACTGGAGATGGCGTGCATAACATCAGGAAGTTATTTTGTTTGTCAAGGAGGTGTCTGGAGTGAATAAAAATGTAATGCTCATTTGCAAACATAATTCAATATAAGATGCAGGAAGGTTTTTTTTTTATTGAGGTTATATAACTCCTGAGTGAATAAGCCAACCTTGGATCAACTGGATTTTGTATGATAAATCTTGATTCACCAAATTATCACACAAACAGCTTTACCTGATAGTCTGTGTGACCATTTCGGTGAGAAACTATCAACTTCCCATCAATGATGTTTTCATTTCTGCTTTTCTATTACCCTCGGCTGCATTATCAATCCTCCGAGCAGTGTGTGAGATTGACTTTTTTGTCACGGCGCTTTCACAGATGCAGCAAGCAGCACCGTCGCCTGTCCGCCATCGCGGCTCATTCAGGATCCGTGCCCGTGTCATATGCCGCCTTCTCGAGATGTCGGCGATTAGCACGGGCTGGCCTCATTGCTAATGACATTTCAGAGCCTATACTCTAATGGCAATACTCGATACCGCTTTCATTAACATTCCTCCCACAGCAGGACTGGGTCAGGTGGGGGATGGAGGGGGCTGGCAGGCAAGCGAGCAACATGTCTGAAAAAAAAAAAATGCCAAAAGCAGTACAGCTGTCCACTTTTCCGACGACTTTGAATGCCCCTTCAGTCATCTCAGAGTCTCACCCTCACCGCCACGGACCTACTGGCTCCATACGGCGTCCACAGACGGGTTGCGGTGAATTTGCAGAAAGATGGGAAGGGGGAGGCGAACTGCAAGCAGGCAGGTCCCTTCTTCTATCTCAGTTATTTTTCCTCCGGAGATACAGATACAGAATATGTGACGTGAGTAAAGAAGTTATATACAGAGAGAGAGAGAGGGTGGGCAGCTGGAGAGAAGTGCTATTATGATACTCTTAAAAGAGCTCTTTTCCTGCAGCAACAGCTCCCTGAGAAACAAAAAAATGGAACATTTCTTTTGATGTGAGAACACAATGGGAGTGAAGACAGAAAAACAGTCGAGGACTGACACATTTAAAGGAAGCTCATCAGCCTGTTTCTCTTAATCTCCCTGTCATATCATGTCACAAAAGTTTCTTTAGAATACTGTCTCTCCTCCGTTTCCCGGACACAACGCCATAATAATAATTGCTAGACAGTCACAGTAACAGATGCTGACAGGTAAAGTCGACAGATGGCTTTTTAAAGTCCACCAAGCTCGGTCAAAGAAAAAAAAAGAAGAAGAGATAAATAAATAACGCTGTATCATGTCAGTGATTAGGTGCGGCTGTTTGCGGCAGCATCACAGTGAGCAAAACCATTAGCATTTATTTTCACCACTACGATGGAAATTCACGCTGGCAATGTGCCCATCAGAGTGGCATTTAACTCGAAACAGGTGCATGAAATGCTGCTTCTGATGTTGAGCCATGGAGACACTTTAAGACTTTAAAAATGAAAACAGCAAACCTGTCCTTTAAAACTGACCTTCACTGCGTGTGTATGTTGCTGTGTGTGTGTGTGTGTGCGTGTGGGTGGGTGGATGTTAGGGGGTGGGGTGATACTCAAAATGGTAATCACATATCTCATTGCATGTATAATGAATCACTGTGAGTGAAATGGGCAATCAAAACAGCGGGCGCCTTTTTTTTTTTTTTTTTTTTCCAGCTTGTGTGGATAAAACCGATTGTCTGTTTACATTTGTACGCATTGGGATTAAGGTTTGGCTTTTTTCATTAAACCGAGTCTAGCAGGAATAACTTAACTATCATCTGTTCAAATATGTAAAATAAATAAATACATAAATAAAAAGACCCATGCTTTTGATCCGATCAGCATGTTCTTTGTTGATCACAAACAACTGAAATCAAAGGAGAGTACAAAGAGAAAATTAACTGATTTAATATATTTTAAATGTTGATTGACATGGGCGCTATTTATTAATCCATTCAAATATATTAAATGTTAATGCACGGAAGCCTTTTTTTGTCTGTCAAACACTCCAAATGCACCAAAGATATTAAGCAATGCTATTTTGCTTTACAAAGAAAAAAAACCTCTCCACTGACAACCAAATGGGCTTCATCTCCTGTAACCCAGGCAACGTTGGATGATGGAAAATGGAGCATTGTAAAATGTGATGAATGTTCTGCAGGGGCCTATGTGAACCCAAGCCATTATGTGTTTCTTTTTTTTCTAAATCCATCCAAACAGCGATGAAAACAAAGGTAAACATTGTCTAAAATAATATAACTGCGAGATAGCACAGTGATGTGATAATAGAAACTGATGTTAAAAACATGGTAACTATGTCAAACCTTTTTACTGAGCTAAACGTCCTGCAACTGAGGCTGTTCCCCGTTTCCTCCCTATACTCTTTAAAGCTTAATATAAAGCAGCAAATGCTCCGATTTAAAGAGGATTCAATTCTTGTTACACGCTGTGCAACCTGTATAAAACATAAAGTCACTGTGAGGTTTTTAAAGTTTGCTTTGACATTAAGTTTTAATTCATAATTTACCTGAATGAAATCCAGTCCTATAACAAAACAACTTCTTGAACCTGTTCACATAAAACGGAGTCGACAGGCTTGAGCCGCCTCAAGAGAGTAGTTCAGTACTACTAGTGTGCCCAACGCAATTTAGATTTAATTTACTTTTGTTTTTTTTCTGTGTTTTGTCTTTTGGATTACTGCAGAAGAACATCATGTAACATGCTATCCAGTGTTCATTTTGGTTCAGTAAATGATCAAATGAAAAACCTTGTGTGCTTGTTCTGTTTATTTTTTTTTATTTTAAATGAAAAAAACAACCTGCCTGAATGTACACACAAAAGAAATATACCATGAACTTCCCTGGTAGGGAAGAAATGAACAGAATGGACTCTGAACTAAATGTGGGGTTTTGTAGTGGGAGGATGTTGAACATGTATGTCTGGTTGATTATTCCAAGCATATTGTTTGTTTCAGTTACCTCCTAGTTTAATTATATCTGTTATACACGACCTGTATTTTGTAACGTTTTTTTTTTTTTGTTGTTGTTGTTGTTTTTTGGAAACATGTCCATGCTAAATATCAGTGTTTTTACAGAATATGACCAGGACAATGATAAAATAGTCTAACCCTAATGGAAATATTTAATTTAATACAGATTGTATTGTTGATTAATGTATTAAATATCTTCACAAAGTCTTCACAAATATGAATTTAAAGATGTTTAAGAGATTTCCAATGGTGAAGTTTGAATATTGGTCAAGGTTAAAATTTTAAGATACAAGAAAAGAAAGCACAATCTTGACTAATTACCAAATGGGGGTAGAAACATCCCCAGCATTTGTGTGTATGTTGGTACTCTTTCTATATGACACATTTAACAGGCTTCAATTAATAAAGATCAATTGATTATAAAAAAAACTAGTGTTCATATGTTTTAAAGGTTAACTATTGTAACGTTGTCATAAATTATGCATTTGCATTTGGACAGCAGGTTGGAATCCCAGTCAAAACTCAGCTTTATTTCTTTCCCCTTGTCATGAATTAGAAACTGCATTTATTTTAATATTTATTCAAATTTCTTTTGGTCTGGTTTTATTGTTTTTAATCACACTCTGATGCAAAACTTGCAGTTGGAACGACTTCCCTGTCAGATCTGGAGTTTGCCTCCAGTAAAAGGTCCATCTGGCTGCATGCAGAAGCTTCAGAAGCCACGTTGTAATCTGTCTGAAGTTGTTTATCATGCATAAACAACTTCAGACAGCTTTAACTTCGCTAAAGCTAACAGATCATCCTGAACCTCCGATCTGAGTGATTTGTTCTCACCATCATCTTTACGGCCAATTATTTATTTCTGGTTATTTTCGAGAGCACTTTTCAACATTCATATTTGATATTTATTGCTTTGTTTTTTACTGATTGTGTTCATAAATAATTGCAAAGTTGCTGACAAAGAAACAGATCTTTGTCAATTTCCTTAAACTGATTCCACTTCGGAAAAGGACATTCCTTTAAGAAGCGGATATATCTTGAGATGGTTTCATATCCATGTTGTTGTGTACAGATCATCATAGTGATCAGTATTGCCACTATTTTGTAAAAAACTGTTGAATGTATGCAAGGATTGATATTACAGTATTAATTTATTACACAGTCCCTAGACGAGTTTATCCAGTTTTGACTGCTCTGTACCAACTTGAGGATAAATGCCTTAAAGTTTTTAAAAAATATATATTTTTCTTACAATCTTCTGTAAAGTGGTTTCACAACTGTAGTTTAGTCTAAAATCAGAAGCTCACCTAGTTATTTTGATTAGAGCAGAGATCATAATGTCACATTTTAATCACATTTTACTAAGTCCTTAAATAGGACTTAGTAAAATTAAATTATAAATGAAATTATATATGAAAGTTAATTGTTTCAATTGCTACTTATTTCCATGTTTCTTAATAATTAAATAATTAACTAATGAACTCTGACCATTGCTTAATTGCCATATGCTCAGTTTACAGATATTGATTGGAATAGGAAGAGACAAAACGTGTAAAAATTGGTCACAACAATAACTGTGTGTGACTTATACACAATGATGAGTAATATAAGTACATCTACAGTATATATTTCAACATTAAAAGACAGAGGGTATGTATATCCTGTTTATTTTAGAAGTATATGAAGGATCTTATGCTCTTGCTGAGCGAGTAGAGAATGTTAGCAACATTCTCATTAGCACAAAGACTTGAAGCATCTAACGTAGTCGTGTTCATATTTAGAAACCTACCAGACGCCGCTGTAACCTTTCTGATTTTGTATCAGTTTACAATAATACATGAAAAAGTGTTAATTAGCAATCTTCAGTTTCCCTCAGATTGCATTTTATTTTGCAGCCTTTTTCATCTGCAATTCATGGTAGGATGAGAGCCGATAAAGAAAGATCCAACATACCTAGTTCTCACTTTGAGATTCTTTTTTCACAGAAATTCACAATACTTTTCAAAACTGCATCTTAGGGTGATGTTTATCTGTGAGTCTTGAAACCTTGAACTCAACGCCAAAGTGTTGGTGTTGTGGCTGTGAGACAAACTTATTGGTAAGACTTCTGAAAATGCAGCTGGACCTTGATTGAAGATCGACAGGCTGACCCACTGACCCATTACCAGAACAACTTTACTTCATAAACAGTCTCCACAGAGGGAATATTTCACCACAGTTATCCACAGAGGAAAACTCTGCTGCACCAAGCTCCACTGACAGCAAGCAGGATAATTGGCTACTGTATGCCCCAGCGGCCCTTCAGTGGTGTTGTCTTGCTCCACCAGAAATTAAGCAACAAAAGCCCTGAAAAAGAGGAAGACTCTCAGTTTTAACAAAGTCCAACCAAAGAATAAAAGGGTTGGAACTGAAATAGTGCACAACAGTCTTACTTACTATTTTTCAAACAGATGCATTTGATTTGTTTTAAAATGCATTAATTGTTGTATCATTAGCCACAGCTAATTTCCTTTAGATGTTTAAATAGCCATATTTGCATCTACTTGATGAGATTTTGACCCTCCCATATAAGCTTGAGCTCAGATGTTCATAAAATAGTGCTGTCAAAGTCTTTGATACCTAACAAACTTTTCTTTATTTATTTTTTGTACTTTTTTTTCCACACTTGTCTCAAATTTCAAATAAATTTAAGAACAGATAAAGAAAACCTAAATAAATACAAAATGAAGAGATGATTTTATTATTAATAGAAAACAGGTAAAATAGACCCTTTGTGAAAAACAGCTTCTCCCTTAATTTAAAGACAAATTTTGACCAAGATGTCCTTGCTGAACAGTTTATTAGTCACAATGCAGGATTTTTGAAGATGACACAGCATTGCAATTAGAAACAAGTCCAAACTTTGTCTAGGCCATACTAAAATCTTTCTTTTGCTAGGGATTTTCCTTTTAGTAAAATATCCCTATTTTACTAAAAGGCTGCATTGGTTTTACACCACGTGTGGCAGGAGAAAAACCTTTCAAAAGGCACAACTTCTGTCTCACCAGCAAACAGAATTTTTTCCAAAGGTTTTCTGGGTCTTTTGAATGTCAATATTGAATCGTCGACACTGACCATAGCATTTGTTCTGCTGTGCCTGTTCATGTTCTGAGTTCTTACATGGTGTCTTGGATGAGTTGTCTTTGAGGTATCCTGGCAGGCTTCATGACTGTTTGCTTTCCTCCATTTCTTTGTGGTTTGCTGGAGTCCAAGACTGGTTTTGTGTCATTTTTCAGACCAATGGATGTAAATGACCTTGTTTATTTGCTCAATTTTCTTTAGATCGGAATACAAGAGTGGCGCTTTTTGAAATCTTATAGTCTATTTTATGTTGTTTGAAGGTGCTTCAAGTAATTTATTGATTATACAAGTTTGGCAAAAAAAACATTAATGATAAGTGGTCTGTACTTGTATAGTACTTTGTCTAGTCCAGGGACCCGATTAATTAAAAAGATTAAGACAGGATTATTTCTTTGAAATGGTGCAAGGTTGGTTTATATAATTGTCTCTCAATTAAATAAACCATTTAAAAATGCATTTTGCATTCACTCAAACTCTCAGATTTTCAGAGAGTTTCAAAAATGAAACAGAAGCAATATAAAAGTAAAACATTTAGTTTCAATACACTTTGTTTATATGTAGTATTGGGTCCTCCTTGTGTAAAATAGTGGTTCTAAATTGCCTCCTTGGAGAAGTCGATTTCTGCGTGTTATCTTGACAGCTTTTTAAAAAGCTAACTAAGATTTCTTCTCAAACTTGCTTTTCCTGTCCAGTGACCACAGTGCATGTTGTCATTTCTAACATCTACAGTATGTATTTCTTTAAAAAGATGTTCAAGTTCCTTCCCATAAGCATGCTATTAACTTTGTCCCATTGTGAACAGATACTTCAGGGTAATTATTTTTGCCTTGACATGTATAGAAATGAGAAGAATCTCATAGGACGAAGCCCTGCAGCAATGAGAATGCTGCATGTAGCAAAATGCTCACAATATTATTTCAACCCTACATAGAATACTGATTAAATATGAGTAATCATTTGCGGTATTCAAATAGTAGTTGGCTTTTCTTACAGTTGTGTTTGATCTTTAGCTGTCAAACACCTTTAAACAATTAACTGATTTCATTATCTACTCATTTGATATGCGGAGCTCTTTGTTTTGTAAATGCTCATTAAAACCTCGCCTCGGGTTATGTGCGCAGGTAGCGGGTTTGCTGCTGTTGCTCAGAGCAGAATCTGTATGAGAAAACCTGAAAAAAAAAAAAATTCATTACCGAACCCCAAGCGACCCCTTTGATGCAGGAATCTACAGCTTGGGTAATGTCTGGGGGATAAAGTCAATGTGCTAAGTGAGGTCCACTGAAAAAGAAATATTACACTTCAGAAACAGTAGCATGATGACAAGTCAAGAGGGAAAAAAAATGCATCTCTATTTTTTAAAGGAGCGCTGTTTTTGTCTTTGTGTTGGTCACTTTAAAATTCTTAAGCAAGGAGAAAAAATAACTTTTTAATCCCAACTCTGCAATTGCTAAGAGAAATGGGTGAAGAGCTTTCATATGATTAAACAAGTGTTTGGCATAACCCAAATGCAACACACTCAGGAAAAAATGTTTTTAAAGATTTATAATGTCATAGGTTGAAGACGGATGATGTCAGGAGGGCTGAAGGGTACTGGAGGCTGAGAGAGGTGAGTGAACTGCTGGCTGACCAGCCGGAAAGCACGGAGGTTGTTTTGGTTAGAAAAAGGGAAGCAGTTGATAGGAATGAGCAGGCAGACCGGAGGCTTGGAACATGCCGGCGTGGGTATTATAGTGGGATTCTGAGGCATGAGAAAAACAGGTAGCGCAGGGTGCTGAAATAGAAATACCAGGCCATGAACAAATAGGGAGGACAGTGAGAGGACAGTCTTAGTCAGGGGTGGAAACCCAAGGATAAATAAACTGCTGGGGTTGAGAAGGCGATGAAAAGAATCAGAAACTCAGGGAGAAAACATGGTCTTTATGGCAGAGACCATGACAAAAAGCGAATTGATATAAATCATTTCCATGCGACCAAACTGCTTTACTTTTTCACACAATACAGAGCAGCAGACGCCAAAGAAATCAAGTTATATTCAAAATTTCCGTCTTATCTCCCCTTCTTATCTGAAGGACACAATTATAATTCAATTCGTTGGGAGATGGTGGTCTTTTGTTCAAATCCCTGCTTTAATCAGTCTCTCATGCGTTTAGCCAGAAAATGTTCTCCGAAAAATAAGGGTCATGGCAAACCTGCCTTAATGAAGCATTCATCTTTCAACTGCAGATTCACAAGAAACAAATCGCAAAGAAACCAAAATCCAACAGGAATATTTGTAAGAAAAAAATCTCACTTTTAAATCTAACCAATCTAACAAAGAGTAATGCGAGTACATCTGATTCAAAATGAGTTGTAAAGTACTGGTTAATTTTGTTTCATAGATGCAAGCGTAATCAACAAATCAGGATTTGGATGGTGACAATAGCTGCTTATTAAATTCTACATCTACCGCTTTGTGCAGCCGTGTCCCCAACAAATACAGATTAATTGTTTTCCAAATTACATTTGAGTGCAATGTTATCTCCGCTTGGATTGTGTACAGAGGGAAATTTTCTTTTGAATGAATGAAGCTCCGCATTTATGACCTTGTCCGACTCAAAGCGGCAGTTGATGGAGCCGCATTGTGTTTGTTCCAGCAGCCTGCAACTCTCCCAGCGGAAACTTGGGTCTCCATCCAAACTCCCATCTGTGAATAAATTCAAGTGATAAAAAACACACAGGTTGAGGTTAATAAAAGATGTGTGTGTTGATCAAATGTGAATAAACATATGTGTGGAATCACAGAGGATTCTTTTTATATCACAGCAGAATGAAATATGTGTTGAATTTCTACATATCTCTATAAAACAAGATGCAACATTTCTGTGTAATGTGTCTTTTTTTTAAAAAAATGCCAACTAAACTGAAAGCCTTTAATACCGTGTTTATATTAAATTATATAGATTAGATTGGCTCTGATAACTGGGTGTATAGATGCATATTTTCTTCCTGTGACGCAACAATACTTGAGCAGCAGTGTTGTCATGGCAGTGTGTCCAAATGAGCAGAGCTGGCCAATGGCTGACCCCAGCTGAACACCTCAGACCACATAGGTTACAGATGATCTAATGAGCACCCTTTATGAGCTGCCTGTGCACCAGCTGCTGTGTGTCCCTTCACCAGGTCCAAAGCCATGGCATGCAAAAATTAAATTAAAAATTCTTTTACGACAGTGAAATTAGATATAGACCAACACATATATATCCCACCAGATTAGCTTGGATTACTATTAGTGAGCCATATCCATGTTTTACTCATGGTGGTCTGTCTATGCTACTGTAATGTAGCTGTCAAGATGTTATTTAGATGCTGCCATCTGCCACACCACTCAGATTCTGTTTGTAGTTGGCTTACACACTTCATCATGTCGTTTGGCCCTAAAATGTCATTTAGAGTCATTGCTACAAATGGTGGATGAAGGGGAACTTAAAATACTGACATACAGCTGCAGCTAAGCATCTTCTCATTCATCTGCCTCAGAGACTGAGAAAAACAGAAAACAACAACCCTGCCATTATTGTGGCTAAACGTGTTACAAGATCATTAGGTTGAAAGAGTTCTTTATTCGATGTGAGTTTTGAGCTAACAGAGTCGCTGTTGTCACCATGAGTGTTTTTAAAGCAGAATCAGATAACTGATCATGAAGAATATTAAAAAGATTTTGGATAAACTTATAAAATCACAGGGAACACAGGGAACAAGAGCTAAAGAAGAAGAAAAAAAATGGAATCCAGGCTGAAAAGACAGCCAGGCTCCACAGGAAGAAAATGAAGAAATAAATAGGATTTAAAAGGAGGAATCAGCAAAGGGAGAGAGCAGCAGAAGTGTTGGGGAAGTGAATGAGGAACAATGGACCTGGACTGATTGTCTAACTGACTGCAGGTGTGAGGGGGGAGAGAGAGAGAGAGACAGTGGCACAAAGGGCAAGAGAGAGTACATGGAGGACAACGAAATAAATTGAACGCTAAAGAATAACTAGACCTAAGAAACATAAGAAGGAATAACTAGAGACACGAAATAAACTAGAAACACAAAGAAGGACTTTAAAATAAAAACAGAAACAAGATTTATCAAGTCAAAGACAAAGACTGAGGAACACAGAATAATAGACAAACCTCAAAACAATCCAGGATCCTAACAGTTGCGTGATAAATAATTTTCTTAACAACTAAACTTTGCTTACAGCAGCAAGTGGTGCAGTCTGTCAGTTTGCTTTTATGGCGTTTGCTTATTCCAACAGACCAGTTTGACACACTCTGTTAGAAATTCTGGAAGGTTTGCATCCTATAATTTGTTGTATTACTCTTCAATATGCATATACTTTATTCCAGTTTCCATTTTTAAGAAGATGCAGGTAAAAATATACTCAGACTTTAAATCAGGCGTGTCACACTCGAGCCCTCTTGGCGTGACGTCCTGCATCTTTTGGATGCGTCCGAACTGTAGCACACCTGAATCAAATGACTGAATTACCTCCTCATGCCCTCAAGTTCTACAGAATCCTGCAAATGATCTAATTATCTGATTCAGGTGCGTTGATGCAGAGACGTATGTTAAAGTCAGATGACTCTGGCCCTTGAGGATTCAAATTTAGCACTTATACTTTAAGCTTCTTTTATGATTAGAATTTTGATTGCTTTCAGCCTATCCTCAAAGAAATATTTAGATTTATTTTCATAAGATTAAATGAAGGATTCACAGAGTTTCGGCAAATGATTCAAAAGCATTTTGCTGCAGCACTCTTGAGGACAGAGAGAGATGGCTACAGTCGTGTATTTAGGCGAAATGTTGATATTTTGTAGACAGCTACTCCACTGTTTCCTTGTAAATAAAGAAAACTGCACATGAGACTGTCACCTTTGTTGCAGTGCCCCCATCCCTCCTCTCTCTCTCTCTCAATATATGTGTGTGTGTGCGTGTGTGTGTGTCAAAGATTTAGCGGATTCATCTGTATTTAAGTGTTATTCTGTTTACACTAAGATACAGTATCTACAAAGAAAATCATATAAGATTTCTTATTTTCTACCTCCATAGAAAAATTAAACAATAGTGAAGATGTGTGAAATAAATCAAAATATTTTTTTTTCTTCTAGTACACAGTTTTCTACAGGACTGTTTTCTTCTTGCTGAGCATGAGTCAATTTGCCCTTGGGAAAAGTTTGCACCAGTTTGACTTCTGACAATTGTATGAACTTTTTATTATCAAGCCAATGCACTGTAAAGAAATGTGGTTATGTAACTATAATAAATACGTTCTGAAAGCAAAAGATTGATTTTAAAAAAGAATCATAAGTCCTAATCTCTTTTTATGTCTTATTTTTTATCTGACATGTTAACTAATCCAAGTGTGGGTTGGAACTACAGTCTATGGAAATGCAGTGTTGTATGAAAAATGAAGAAAACTATATATAATGTATTTTTGGCGAAATCCGAGTGTGACAGCTATTCCTCCTGTCACACATTGGACAAGTTATATGAACACAACTTGTCCGATGTGTTCATATATTGAATCTGTGTTTTATTTACGGTGTATTTTTCTATTTTCCAGTTTTTTAAAATTGGTTTACTTAATGTTCACCACTGGACATTCCTATACTATAAACTATAAACCATTATCTTTATTTATGAGCCTCATTTTTTTAGTTGACCGCTTGAAGCGCACACATTTTGTTAAATTTGTCAGTTTTCTATAATTTATTTAAGCAACAGATTAATGTGCCTTTCAGTTTTTGAGTTGTGAGTAACCTACATTGAGTGCCACAAAAAATGCATCCCAGTTGGATCGATTCATCTTCAATAGCATCAACCACTAAGCAGGTCATGCAACTCTTCATGTAGGGGGGCAGGACATTTTCTGTTCATTAGTTGTTCAGTTTTTCTTCTGCTTTGAGGAGACTGCTCTGACTCTTTAGTATGTGTGTTTTATTGGTTGCTAATTAGTTCTATTCTGTCCTAGTTTTGTCAGTTTGTTACCCTTTTCTGTCAGATGTGTTGTGATTATCCTCTATTAAGTTTCTCTCATTTTTCCAAGGTAAGTTTGTAATTGAGCTCCTTGTGTTACTTCCTGAGCTAAAATCCATGATGTTGACCTCTGTTTTGGGTCCAACATAAAAATTTTTAAAGTATCTTTTTTCTCACATATTGTACACATATTTAAATTATTTTTGAAAACTCGTAGAATCAGTGTGCATAGTCCCTGACACTGAGCACATCTTATCTACATTTCTTATTTACATAATTCATCAAAAATATTTAACCCCCAAAAGAAATACACTGATGCGCAATAAGCCTACGGCTATGAAACAGTTTGATGACTGATCCAAAATTAAATTTGGGTGGGATGAAATGGGAAATCATGAGTAAAAAGCCATGAAGCATTTATTTTTAGTGGAGTTTTGTGAACTTTTACCAGCAGAGGCAGGAGAAAAATCTCGGCTCGATGAAATAAAAAGAAGTTCTGGTCACAATGTCAAGCTAACTACTCATCAAAGTGGAACCAGTTGACAAAAATGTTTCTGAGATCGTAATGTTTATTTATTTGCCAACATTCTGATGCGGAACAATGTTTGTTCAATATAAAAAAGTTAAATGTGCTCATTTGAAAGGTGGATACTTATTCTGCTATAGAATTTTACTTGATAAAAGTAAAAGGTAATGTTATTTTTATTTGTATAATGTAACAGAAATCCATTAAGCATCCATTAAGTATGTATTAAAGAGAGTTTGTATGTGGGCTTTGAGCTCTTTTTCTGGTTTTTAAATGCTTTTGTTATTCGCGGGTCAAAAATGACCCATAAGACAATCCTTGTACCCTCGTGGTGTACGGCCAACATGAAAATATAAACAAAAACAAAGTATCACTTCTTCTGATGACGGGGTCAATTTGGGAGAAGTCATAAAATTTCAAGTCGAAAAAAATAGTTTCGGTTATTTTTTTCTACAGGTCAACATGGTAATGGGTCATTTTTGACCCACAAGGCAACACAAGGGTTGGTACAATCTTATTTGAATAACCCCTATTTGTAAACTACATTGGCATGTTGTTTTCTGCTTCTTTTTGACAATTTATAATGAATAACACATAAAGAGATTCATGAAGAGAACCATAGCAGGCTGAAATGACTGGATTAACGTTTTTGTAATGTGTAGTGAGATGACATGTGGATTGAACTGGGATTCTACAATTGAATACATTTTTTCCAAGAACCAATTAAATATCAGATAGGAGCCTGCCAGACAAGCTCATTATAAGGTGTGACTGCAAAGAATAATCATGAAGGAGACATGCAGATGATAGATTGATTCTTTTTTCTCAAGTGAAAAGGTCTAAATAAAAATATTTAATCAATATTGGAATCTGGAAAGTTGCTTATTGATTACAGTGTTTATTAAAGCCATCAACTTTACTTGAATCTATTTACGACACAGAAAGATTTGTTTTGCACATTTTTAGAAAAACCTAGCATTTGGAGAGATCTTGGAATGGAAATGTATGGTTTTTAATCTTAGTTCAATTAAAAAATTAATATAAGAAAATGAGAGGAAGAGGAAGTTCTTAAAGAGGAAGTACACCTTTCCAAGAAGAGGTGTGCTTCCTCTTCACCTTGAAGAGGTGCCAAAGCACAAAAGTGCATTTACAATCAATTGTCTTTTGCTTAATCAGTAAAAATAAAATCAATGTCAGAATTAATTTACATATAAATAAGAATTTGTAGCATAAAAATAATATGCTACAAATAATAATAATATGCATAATTAAAATATGCATAAAAATGTTAGTTTGACTGGACTATCAGTCAAACTTTTTCGCAGTTTAGCTGGTCAGGAGTGAATTATATATGATTTTTTTTTTTTTTTACTCATCATAAGTCATTTTTGACTTATGAGTTAAATATTAACTCATATTGACTGACATGAACCAAAGAGAGAACATTACCATCTGCAGCCACGAAGAAAGCTAATAGTGGCCTGAAAACAAGATGGCCAAAGCTGGAGGAACATGTCCACAATTAGGTGCTTGAAGAACATGCTGCTGGGAGAGGCTTATTAACGGAGCAGTTACGTCTCCACATCCTGGTAGTTGCCAAGGAGATGAAAATAAAGGACTTTGCAGACGTGCCTTTTTCATTTGCAGCTTCATGAGACGCAACTGTCTCTTTTTCAAAGAACAGAGATCAGTGCGTGAGGAACTGGGAAGGTTTGATAGTTCCCATGAGTTTATTGAAAAGCAGGTAACTGAGCACAAGGTGGTTGTGTAATTAACATGGAAGAAGTCACCCTAAAAGTTTGACAAATTTCTAAATGAGTGCCACTAATATTGCTGTGTGGCTCACACATGATTGTTTTTCTCATTATGACGCATGTTTTGAATCGTATGACCTACAGTCCAGAAAATATGAGTGTTTTAGTCGAGCAAAATTCAGACCTAAAGATGATTACATTACAATCAATAGACAAAGAAATCTTCCTTCAGTTTCTATTCTTTGTCTGGAAAGTGACCCAAGGCCTAGATGTTTGTGCTCAATTCCAAAACAGAACTTTTATAATAAAAAGAATGAAACTGGACACTATTTTTTCATAAATAAAAACTATTCACAACATCAAGGATAAAATTTGGTTTATTAAGTTTATCAAGCCTGGTGTTTGTTATAACGGATTCAGATTAAAGACAAGTACTTCAAAAAGACTGTAATGTTTTATTCAAGAGCATGAATCTAAATATCTTCAGAGGGAGTGTGTTTACTTATTCCACTGTCATTGTGCTCAAAGTGGTCACACACATTTTCTGATCAAGCATGGTTCCTCTGCTGCAAGCCTTGTTTCATCACGGGAAAATCACAATTCAATATAAGACCTTTTCGATTGGTTTGACTGAGTCAATGTGTCCCTCTGGTAATAAAATCTTCCCACCCTCCTTAGTTAATTAGCACTAAAAAGTACAGAGGCTCTAAGCTGTTTAGGTTTTATCGCAATAAAGCAAATTATAGAACCACTAAAGATACAAAGCCATGAATTTTCTTCTGTTCAAATTCAGCTTTATCTGCATAGCACCAAATCATAACACAAGTCATTTCAGGGCACATTACATTGTAAGGTTAAGGCCTGGCAATATTACAGAGAGAAAAAAAAAAGTCATCAGTTTTTCTTTGAGCAAAGCACCAAGGGGGAGGGAAAAAGGCTCCCTTTCATTTGAAATAAAAGTCAGACAGAACGAGACTCAGGGTGAACACTGGGCGGCCATCTGCCTCAACCAGTTGGGGTGAAAGGAGAAGGGAGGGATCAAAGTCGTAAGATCCATTGTGTGGGGCTTACAAAAGACTGCAAAATGTTTCATCAAAAGACCATTTTCATCAAGTCAGAACTGAGCGAATCCAAGAACAGCAAAACAAGCTTGTTAGAGCAAGCAGGTATTACTTTTAGGTTCTGACTTTGCTAGGGTCAAAAATTGATCAGAGTTTTATTGTACAAAAAGTTAATAAACAGACAGGAATTTCTGTAATGCTCACTGAGCTGAAAGTGGGGGAATCTAAAGCCAGGAAACAAATTGCACCTTTATAAAGGTTATATAATATATTATTGTTGTTAAGGTGTTAAGAAGTGGATTTGGAGGTTTTATTTAGAAGATATTGTAAAGGGTAATTTTACTTTGTGTTATCAAAGCTTGAAGCTATCCTCAAGTCTATTTAACTATTTTAATCACAGGAGTCCTATTATTTTGGCTTAAAAAAATACTTTTTGCCCTAAAGGTGCATTATGAAGGTGTTTGACCGCGTGTATATACAAAGCTTGAAACTCTTTTTTTTAGGTTAGTCAGGGGAAATTAGTCATTGTTTTGTTTTTCTTTTCTTTGCTCACTGTAGCAACATAATCTGCAATAAAATTCACCCTCATTTACTTTGATACCCTTATATAAAGTTTAGAGTGACATCAAACCTGTCAGAAGCTTCAGTGGACTGGAAACTAGAATGAAGGTTCATCTTCCAGGAGGAAAGTGACTTCGCAAACATCCAGAACTACAAAAGAATTGTTGGCTTAGTTAAAAGCACTTTTATATTTAAGGATGGGTAAAAACAAGAAGATGCATAAATATAACTGAACATTTGTGCCAATTAATGCAAACAAACATGTCTAGCTTGACTAACTATGAGGTTTAAGTATATCTACAACAGCAATTAACCTATCCTACAAGATTGATGCCAGGTCTTATAACAAGCCAGTGTTCAAGCGTAGAATGCAAAGAAAAGAAGAAAGTAATCAAGACAGAAATTTAAAGAAAAGAAGAGAGATGTGTGAAGGTGTACAAGATTGTCTTTTAAACCAAGGATACCAAGGACTTTCCTTGTCTGTTTGAGTTGCTTTGCAAGGAAGAATTGGCAAAATGCCAATTTTGCAAAGCTTGAAGAGATAACCACCAAAAGAATTGCAGCTGTATGTTTCAGTGAAGGATGGTGGGCTGCCTAATTCCTTCCACACTTTTCAGAAAAATTTATTTGCAAACTGAATTTAAAGCCATATATGCTTTTCCCCCCATTTCACAATGATGCACTGGATTGTGTTTTTCACACAAGATCACCATAAAATTCAAAGAGGTTTGTTGTAACATGAAAGTGTGGAATTATTTAAGGGGAAAAAACACTTACAAGGCTTTGTACCGTATATAAGCTTAACTGGAGTACTGTAGATAACTCTTCTGTCTTTAAATCTTACCTCATTTGTGGAAAGACTCCTCTTGATCATTTAATCGTATGGATTGTGCAATTTTGTTTTTCTTTTCCTCTCTTACAGTGGAAGTCTGCTGGCCTGTATGTCAGCACACCGTGACCATGGCTCATTTGCTCAATGCTAATGTGATGGAAAAAAGATGAGGTCAGCAAGGCATCAAAGTCACCAAAGAGAGATTGATTCCAGTTCAGAACTCACTTACATGAGAAACATGGATGTAAACGTATCGATTGTGAATGCTGAGAAATCTTCAGAGCCGCTGGTGAGATTAAAGCTCCCAGAGTTGGAATCAACCTCGTCCTCCTCCTCTGGCCTCGTCCGTCTCTGACAAGGTTGAGATTATCGGGGATCTGATCCTGACAACTCTTCCCACTGTTGGCTTCGCAACATTAACCACCGGTCAGCATTACTTCACTGGATATCACACTTGGTGAAGGTGTTTAATTAATTCCTACAAATTCTATTTGCAGGAGAATTCCCCCCCGTATGACGCCTACAGGGCAGAACATATAAAACAGTTTAGCTTAATTTTTATTTTTATTTTACTTGACTGTGACTTAAAGTCATTTAGATGTGCAGCGGAGAAATACAACAATTGCCAGACTTCATCTTGATGGTCTCTCTTTTTGTTGGCATTTCATTTTTTTCAATCTAATTTAACCAGAAATTTAAAGCCACTGGAATGAAACAGCTTCTGTACAAATATCTAATCATTCACAAGGTGACACTTGCAGACCCCAGAGGCGGCCCTCCTTCACAAGTCTCAATGATAATCTGCACTTACTTACATCATTGATTATGTCTCTGGAAGAGAAGGTCCAGTGGGCATTCAATCCTGCTATTGCACAGAGACAGAGAAACACGAAACAAACAAGATTAATAATAGCCTATGGTGCTCATCCCTGGGGCCATGCAGCTAACAACTCTTGACAAAACAGGGTTTAGAACAGCAGATGGATTGTCTGTAGAAATGAAGGAAATGTGCATTGGGAGTGTAATGAAGAGCGCTGGGTGCAAGCTTTTTCTTTTTCTTTTTTTTTTTCCAGAGTCACTGAGAACAAGTCTATGGAAATTAAATCAGCGCGTGACAGTTCCCATCGACTGGCTCCACCTGGGGACAGTGACCACAGATATGAATATACACTAATAAGCCTTTGTTTTATCAGGAGAAAAGAGTGCATTTAATGATCACAAAGAACACTCATGTGGTTCAATAAAAAGACAACCAGTCCTTGGGAGAAATAGCACTGGGGTGACCAAAAGAGATTGAACATGGGTATCAACATCTTTCACAGGCTGCAAGACTATCCGTGACATGCATCTATTTATCACAAGGTTATGCAGCTCCAGAAGGTTTGGTTTTGCATTTGGCAGCAGTTATGTCTGATAATGCAGGCGCTGTTCTCACCAAATTCGTGCTGCTGAGGTCCTTTCGCAGATCAACGAGATAGGAAAGTGGAAGTAAGAACATAATACAGGTAAAAATAATAAATTATTTACGTTTTCTGTGAAAACAAAGATGCACCGCAAATTTGTTATGCAAACTTGTTTGTCACGCATGCTTTGCTGTGGGTGCATGCATAAACAGGAAAGACTTATTTTTATTTGAGATGTCCTCGCTTCATTTTTATTAGACAAAATTATATTTTGCATAATACATGTCTGGATTAGGCTTACAGGAGATCGTTTAAAGCTAAGTCCAGATCCCGGGAGCCTGTTATACTGTTCATTGGACCACCTGCTGTCCACTTTCACTGCTTCTTCTCAGGCAGTTCTCTTGAACTTTCACTCCTTGTGTCAAGTGCTAACTTTAAAAAAGGAACAGTTCTCACGCTCTGCATGGCAGCTGCAACATGGTTAAAGAGGCTTTTTTTTTACAAGGCTTAAAAGAACAGGCTTGCGCGTTTATTGCTCACAAAACATTTTATTTTATGTTTCGCTTTGCTGCAGCAATTTATCACCTTCTGCAAGGGTCAAACTCCTGCTTAAAAAGGGTTGGAAGAATGAAAAACCGGGTAGAAAGTTGTATTCACAATGAGGTTTCATTCAAGTGAATTTAATTCGTGACAAATTTCTATCATCTGGGTGATTTGCACATTGTTACCCAATTATTCAACAAATACACCAACCAAAAAGTATGGAAAAGTGGAACCAAACACACAACAGAAGCGGCAAAAATCAAGTGAGAGTCACACAAAGTTTTATTTGCCGAAAACAAAAAGTGCTGCACTGGCAAGAATATTAAATTCTTCAACAAAATTTAAACCAACACAAGAAACAAGATTTGACCTGCAGGAGTCAACAGAACAAAAAGCAAAGGGACAGTACAACAGTGACGGGAATATGGAGAGTAAGTAGAAGTGGGACAGAGCTGCTGTTCGTTTTGCCCCTTTGCCCTTTTGCAGTTGTGGTTTTTTATACCCAACTTTTTTCAGGTACACAAAATATTTCCAACTGGTCTTTAAAAAAAATAAATAAATCAGATTATGTGAAAACTATATACATAATTAAAATAAACAGGTCACAATTTTAATTTAGGAGTTGCTAATTTTGCTAATTTTCCCCGTTGCTTTTCTTTGTTGTATTTTTGTAGTTTCATTCTTTTTTTAAAAGATTGCCATCCGCTGAGGGATGTTTTGTATTGACCATGCATCAGTTCATGATTGCCTTGGGGACATTTTGTGCCTGCTTTAACAACAAATGATTTAAAGTAATTTTGCAACCTATTCGTTGTCTGCAGAAGGAATTTATTTATTTGTGATTCAAATAAATAATATCTACCGGCAGGTTGTATTATTTGGATAAGCTGATAATAGTCAGCTCATGCAAATAGTGATCAGAGCCACACCACAATCATTGAATCATTGAAAGAAGTAAGCAATATTAAATATTCAGTTGACTACATGTAAATAAGTTAAACTGTTCACTAGCATCTTGATGGTTGTTTCTTTTCAGAAGTTATCACAATGCTTAATTAGTGAGTCATAACTCAATTGTATTGATTAGGGTGAACCTGAAATAAAGTGCTGCTGTCCAAGTTACATTTTTCGAACTTTTCCACATTTGCCTCTTTTATCTCATACCACAGTTTACAGAGAGGTTTCATACTGATTTCATTGTAAGAATCTATTGGAAAAAAAGAACTGAATAAAGTTCCGCAGTATTTTTCTTATACTCGACAAATTTGATTTGTTTGTCTTGTAAAGTGCCTTTGGAGGACAATGGTGTGAATTGCCACTAAATTGAATTGAACTTTTCCATGGCACAGTGAAAGATATTCAGCAAGGTTGCCAAGAGGCTTAAATGCTGGTAGTGTGCTACATGTGACAACAGCCTCCTGTATTCACTATATGTCCAAGGCTGAGCATTAGGGCTGGGAGGAAGAAGCTTTGTGTTTCCACAGGTCTGACTGAAATCTCCACAAACCTTGAGGAATAATGCATTATTGGAACCGCTTTACTGACTTTCCTAATCAAATACGGTGATTTAATTTCAGTCTTTTCGTAATAGGATACTGGAGTGCTCTTGACCACAAACACAAGGGGAAAAAGAACTTTATTTAAATTGTGAATAGCAAGAAACAAACAAGGAAGACAAACAATTTGTCATATAAACAAATGAAAAAAAAAACAACCTTAAATCATTGTTGTTGTTTTTTTACCACTATTTTTTCATTTCTAGAACAGCTAAATCAAATCTCTTCAGATGTTTCAATCCATGACAGGTATCCTGAGGAGATATGAGAATCCACAGTTCCTACCAACTCAGCAGGCATTGTGAAGTCTTCATAAATAGGCTCTTGTGTCAAAAGTAACTCATCACAAATTGCACAGCAGTCTGAAATTATGCATTTATTAAACAAACATTTAGTTGCGCAACACTTTCAAATTTATAATAAACGGTTATTTTTCCCCCCTTTAGTTATAGTCCAATTTTATTGTACTAAATAGAAAAGAATAAAAAATAATCAGCCACAAGCATGAGGAAACAGGAAATGTGTTTCCATATTGCTGTGGACAGAACACATACCTTTGCAGAGGAGTGGACATGCACTACCTAGTCAAGATGAAAGAAGCAGATAAACTCCAACCACAAAAAGCTGGATGTTAAAATTGAATTTAAAGGTGGTTCAAGAAAGTATTAAAGGAGGCATTAAGTAAAGTCAACTTTTGTGAGCTTAACATCATGTTTTAATGTTCTTCTCTCATCAAAAACATGCCTGGAGTGTTGCTTTGAATCTTTCATGTATGTTTGAGAAATCCTTTAATCTCCTGTTGTAACCATTCAGTGTTGAATTCCTAAGAAATTGCTAACACAAACATTGCATTTTTCCATATAGCCCCTCCGTGAAGTTGCAGTCTGCAACTGAGTTTCCACCTCACCGAGCATCCATGCACTGCAAATCCTCCACTCAGCTCCTTCAGACTAGCAGCAGCAACAGTTAGCAAACATCTGGCAGAGCTGCACATCCACATACAAACTACTTCTCAGATCAATGATCACAAAAGTGACTGTGAAAGTCTCAGTGACAAAACACTATTGTGATAACCTGCTGGAAGAGGAATTTTGGAAAGAGCAGTAGGTTCTTAAAGAGATAGAGGCCAAATTGAAGAAGTCAAACTACAATGTCAATCTTTTGAGTTATGTTAGAGCATTTTTTATCAAGTGAATATGCCAAAGTTACTTGATTGTAACCTGGGATACTGCTATGGGTTTTGAAAAGACATAATACCAGCCCTTTCACCGTCAATAATCAAAACCACGTGTCTTTAATTTAGGGTTGTACATTTTTTCTAATAAATTTTTTGTCTTTAGATCAGTAAACTTTCCTTTATGCTTACTTTCCTTTTTAGTTACATCTCACAAACCTGAGTTCCCTTTAAAATCCACTGTGCTGCTATTCAAGTGTTTTATTTGAATATAAATTTTTATAATTTATATTCAGTCATCTTTGCAAACCCTTGATGCTCCACAAATGTATGGAATGAGAAAAAAAGACAATTTACTGCAAAAACATCAGGAAAAGGACAAATACCAGTTTGTCATGTGATACAATTAAAATTATGCCAAACTGAGACAATCTTCATGTCGAGGACTCTCGAAGAGGTCATGAAGGCACAACACTGTAAAGTGGCCAGCCTGTAATTAATTATGAAGGAGGCTACAAATGCACAGATCGCTATCATCTTGCAGTTTTATCTGGGCTGAGACAACCTCACATGTCTGTTTCTCTGCCTGCGGCTGATTTTGGCAAATGGCTCTGAAGAATCATGATGCACACCAGCACCAATCAACACATAGATAAAACTAGTAGATGATCAAAAACTCAACATGAGTTTCCCTTAATGCCAAACAGATCAGGTCTATGAAACTGAGTTAGGTTATATAATCACAAGGTATAACTGTTAATTTTGTGCTCATGTCTTTTAAAAAAAAGAAGGAACGAAACAGAGATCAGAGATCAAATCCAGAAGCTGTCAGGAAACTACACCCACTGGAAGGCCCCAGGCAGCTGGCAACACGGCGCTGATGTGAAGACCAACTGCTCCCGACACATTTAATCAAGTGAGAGGGTCTACATTTAGACAGGCACGGCCCACAGGGAACGTGCAGAAGGTTCTCACGGCAAAATGAAGAGAAAGGGAGAAAAAGACCAACCCTGTCTGTGCTGGATTGATTCTCTCTGTGGCCTCGATTGAGATTCACCTGCCGCTGTTTAAACACGTCAATAGAGAAAAGGGATTTAGCTTTAGAGCTTCAGATGAAACAGTGCCTCAAAGTGTGATTTAGACATTAATGAGGAAGTGACAACAGAAATGTATAGATTGAATTGGTAAATTAATGAGGACACAATCAAATTTGGCTTGGATTCACATATTAATAACTAATTATATTAGATTTTAAATAAGGTACTCTGCTCTCAGACATTGCAAGAGTGATTAAGACATATTGAATGATAATGAGGTGGCATGCATTGTTACACTTTGCGCGCGTTCTGGGTTATGTATGAAATAAATACTTTAACTTCTTCATCTTATGTTCATCTTTGGAGAGTAATAAAAGTGCAGATCAGTCGACTGAAAAGTGTTAATTATGTCTGATGTCTGAAGGTTTCTGAGTGTTTTTGAAGACTAACAAAAATACAGATACCTTAATTGTGGCCTTAATTAATTTGAATTAATTATCTGCAGAGTATTTCAAGCTCTTGCATCACTGCCGTCTTAAAATAGAAAGATCTATTTTTGCTTAATTTTGATTTGAATATCAATGAGTTTAATTTGGACATGACTTTAGGCTTTAGAATCAAACTGTGAATGCAGCATCAATGAGGAGGAATTCTCCCAAGAGACATGGAGCATGTACGCTTTGAAACCCTGGGAACTGCGTCTCCGATCTGGGAACAAGAGCATGTTGGGTTGGGACATAATGTTTTGGAGTTTCATCAGAACAGTGGGTTTGATTATTTTTAAGCCAATTAAATAAATATAGGCTATAGAAATGTAGGCTGCTATTGAGAAAAGCATTTTTGCTTGTTTTGCACTGAAATATAAAATTGCTCGGACCGTAGATGAGGTCTATATAAATTCAGATATTCACTGTCCTCTACTGTCTTGCCTTTAAACTGTCTTAATTAGATATGTCTTCTTTGCAAATATAACTCAACTTGAAGATTGGATGGGACATTAAAAATCTAAGTTTTTAATGATTCTCGATTTTGTTTAGAGCTGGACTAAATAAAATTTAAATTATGGTGGCAGTGTACTACAGCAGCTCTGGCCTGTTTTGTTGAAGGATGAACTCCGACCTCAGTTGATAGACACAGACATTCAAACTTTATGTGGCCTCAGATTTGTTAAAAACAGTGGGTGAACTTTATGAAATGAGCTTTCATGATTGAGCAGCTGGATCCAAGCTTTGGATTAACCCTTACCTGATTGCAAAGTTTAAAGTTTGGTGCAGAGGGGATTATGTTATTGGGGAAATGATACGTATTTAGGACATGTCCCCATCTTTATGGGAATAATTTGGGAAAGGCCCCTCTATTCTCCTGAATGAATGCATCTGGCTTCAAAATGGAAGAGCCATAAAGAAATGGTGCTTGATGGAGAACAACTTGGCCACGACAACCACCTATAGAGTAGTGCAATAACAACAAACACAGGACAAGGTTAGGGATTGGATGGTGACCAGAAGCGTCAGCAGATAAAATTCTGACTTTCTTAGTCCCCTCAGGGTGCTGAAGGAGAAAGCAAAACAGATCCATGAAAGTGGTCAAAAGTCACCAACGTGATTTTCAGATGAATGTTTTGGTTGTGTGGCACATTGTGGTGACAGATTTTTCCTCCTGCTCATGGCACATTAGAGAGTGAGCAGCCTCGCTGAACGAGTCCCCAGCATGTTGCTTAGCTGGAGTTATGTGGCAGGAGGGTGTTGTTTCAGGCTTCATGACTGACTGGAGAGTGATTAGTGACTCAGATGAGTATAATGCACAGCTTTAGGTTGGCAAGTTAACAGCGAAATAAACAGTGTTTACATTCCTCTCCACCCAGGCACTGAGAGACAACTCTAGTATATGGAAATCAGTTGTTTCATCTATTTAGTATAAGCGCACACACACATTCATGTCACAATTATTCATTGTTGTTGCATAATGAGAATGTTTTTCACTACATTCATATGAGAAATATTGTTTTCTCTTACCCTCAGGTGAAGCTTCATAAATTAAAGTGCGAAAAGCACATTTCTCAACCCTATCAGGTCATGTTCATTATTCAAACAAACAGACGTTGGCACAGTTTTCTTAGCCTACAGGTTCTATAGTTTCCCTGAAATCAGTTTAAGAAGTTGCATCAAGACAAAAAATAAAAGAAAAAATAGAACAGTCTGACATGACACTGTTCAAAAGTGAACTCTGTTAGTAAGTTAGCAAACAGCACCGTTGCATAACGTGCATATTTGCATCTTTGTTGGAAGTTTCCAAAGATGTAAAATGACTGATTTGCTTTTATTTTTAACTTATGTGAGAACATTTTCTCAGTTATGTTAGTTGATGAACTTGGATATAATATCGTGTAGCAGCTTTTTTCATATTATGCGTCGACCTCTATCACAGGATCATCTATGGTGAGAGCTCTACCCATTTTTTCCATTTAATGAGGCTTTGGCAACATTCACCAGTGATGGGGTCTTTCATCACTCAAGTGACTGCACAATGCTTGTACTCGTGTAGCTGAACATATGGAGAGTGCTATCAAAGTCTCTTCAGTGGTTTCAGCTGAGACACATCTCATCTACCACCCTAACACAAATGGCATCAGCAGCGGAAAAAAAGAATCAAGCCAGGGGAATCTGTATTAAATGCACTTTCCCATAAACACGGCTGGCAGATGAATCACTGCCAGCAGCGCCTGTGAAATGCACTGTGAATTTTTAGCTTCAAATGGGAGAAAATAATTTCGGAAATATAGCGACGGATAGGTACTTGTTAAAAGACCTTTGTCCATTCCTGCCCCACTGCATTATTCTGTTGAGATGAGCATCCTGTTCTTTTTTTTTTCCTGTTATCAGCTGTTATTTTTCATCAGTAACAACCATCAGACCAGGTCCATAATGCACATTTCACCTTGGCACATCATTGATTTTCATTTTGTCTTCATTTGTTTTCCTTTTTTATTTGCTTGGCTGTCCACAATGTCATAATGAATACACCTTTGAGACTTTAATAATGACTGCAAACTTTAGTGTGACCTCAGCTGAGGAGGTTTTTATTTATGTAGCATATTTTCTATTATCTTTTATTAGAAAAACACATTTTAGCAGAATTTGGTACAAATGCAAAATTGGTTTTGTATTTAATTTCCTTATTATTCAAAAATGTGTTTTCCTCTGAATAAAATAAGTGACATCTGCACAGTATTTGTCTTGAGTCAACTCTATTGAGACAGCCCCGTTCTTCGTACAAGGCCCTGAAGGCAACCAGAGCTTTGATGCAGTTTTATTTTATTACTTGACCTTAACTGGCACTTTGGACATTGTAAATAATGGCATCTAACTATCCATCTGGCCTAAAATGTACATTTTAGTCATGGAGGATTTTTTTAAAAACAAATCTCAGTGGGTATTCATTCAAGTTCTTACTAAAAAGAAGAACATTCATATTCTGTCACCTTTGCACTTTTGTGCCTTAAGGCTTAGTGCTTGGAGCCTTTTCTCTTTTGTAATATACATCCAGTCCTTAGGCCAAGTCATTATTTCGCATGACTCTTCATATCACTGCTGCACAGATGATATCCTACAGTACTCAAAAGTTTTACCCAATAACCCTAAGGTCCCAAATCTCAAATTTTCTCTCAGACACATCTAATATATCTTGGTTATTTTTGCTGTGTGCTTTATAGCTTCAGAAAAAAATTAGCCTACCTGAACCAATAAGTCTGGTTTTAGTGAAGGTCATGGTTTCTCTTTCTTTCTTACTATAATGCTTCTCTTGCAAGTTCTTCTATTATTTAAAGGGAAAATGGCAGTGTTACAACAGCCCCAAAAGGATAAACAAACAACTGCCACATTCACTTGTTTACATTTTGAGAAGTGACCACTTATTTACTACACATGTAAACAGAGTGAGGTACTCTCAGCAGCACAAAACTTAATTGACAATATCTTCATTGGCCTGCATATTAGTACAGGATGTTACATAAATTGCAGCAAATAACACATTTTATTTGCAGCAGTAAATAGAAAAATAATAGATGTATAATAGAAAGCTGAAGTAAAAAAAAAAAAAAACTGTTTGAACCAAAGCTGTTCTTCCAAATTTTTATTCTTGTTTACTGCATAGATGACTAGTGAAGAGGACTTTTGCTGTACTTTACTTTGATAAAGCAGCATTTCAGCATTAAATGCTACTTTTGTCTGGCAATACATTTTTCTTATCCACTAAGTTTGTTCATAATGTTGACGTTAAAATCAATCCCTTGAATTTCCATTATGTTATGTAACCAGTAGACAGTCGCATCTGGTGCTTGTTTTCCTCCAAAGTGTCTTGAGAGAACATCACTTTTATATACTATTTAGAACCATCTCTGATCGTTGGGGCTGCCAATTTGTAGAAATTGTAAAATGGCGCCTGTTTCTGCCATCACAAGAACAATGCAGCAAAAACATTGAGAAGACACACACTGAGATGTGTAAGTACAGCAATTGAGTCAGATTTGTACTCTGAGAAGAAAAGAATTGCTAGATGTTTTTAAAAGAAATGTTAAATACATTTTAAGATATAGATAATTTGAAAGTTGTGTTGTATTTGATTTCAAAATGTATAAAATACTGCAGATTGTCAGCAATTTTAAATCTTAAAAATAAAAGAACATCCCAAAACTAGAAAAAAAAATCTCAACAGGTAGTGAAGATTTTTTGAGTTGCATTTAAATTGAAACAATCAAATAATTACAGAGAATTATTTTTGACCGAAGGGATACCTTGGATAATGCATTTTCTCCCTGGAAAAGCAGATACTAAGTCATTGATTAAACTCCTTTTACCCTTTACTTTGATGGTGATCAACCAATTCACTCCCTTTAACCTTGCAATTAACCTCTTTGGTTTGATATATGAGCATAAAGTTGAACATTTCATTTCTGCAGGTACTTTTTTTATTGGGTGCACCCAGGCTAAATCACCTCAAGAGAAGTTGAACAAAGGAAAAGGTGAATGTGGTCAGTGTAAAAGAACAAAATGAATTCAGGAGCAAGTTACACCCCCCACTACCTTCACTGAGTGCTTCCCTATTTGGTGAAATTCTGCAGTGTATCTGATATTCAGCAATCTGCTTCAGACTTTGAGCCAAAACCTGACTGCTTGTTGTTTCTATGCAATGTGAAAACACTAGAATTGCCCGTGGGATCACTTAAAATGGTGCACGAGTACAAGGTGTTTTGTGTGTCGACGGTGAGCAAAGCAACAATTTTCCCCTCCCTGGAAGAAAACATTCTTGAAGTAAAACAACTGTGATGCTCTGGGTCTCAGCAGAAATCTCCATCCCCAGAAGAGACGTCAGAGCAGGCAGACTTGTTTTGGGAAGAGAAGCGTCACAAGGCCTGCAGGCTGATGAGTCACTTTGAGGCAGATCTGAGAATGCCATTATGGTTGCAGGGGCTGGAGAATTGTCAACCACACGGTCTTAAACCTGAAACACGTCTCCCCCTCACTTCCTCGCTAATATTAAGCAACAGTGAATAAATCATGTTAAAGGTAGTTCATGTCTATTTAGGATATGGTTTATGGTTTATTGAATTATTGTAGTCAGGCTGTAACACCTGCCAAGATGCAGAGGTAAAATTTCACGGCAATGGTAGTGATATGCTTCATCTGCAAAACGAATGAGACAACAACACTGAAACAATCATGAATGCATATGCGGGGAGTAGAAGTCTCCAAAGTTGGAAGACTTACACAGACAAGTGTAAAAGATTGTGTTTTAAGTTCAAAATGCCATGAAGGAGAAAATGGAAGCTTTTTCTAGCCTTATCTTTGTATGTACTAGAAATTACTTTTTTATCTTCAGTAGACTGTAAAAAGTGATGAACTAAATGCAGTTCATAAGGTCTCCTCTAAGCAGTGCAAAAGATTACCTTAATCTATTATACCGTAATTTAAAAAAGAGGTAAAGGTTAATGATGAAAAAGGGGCTGCAGTCTGTGGGCTAAAACTACAACAGTGGCTTATAGAGGATTATGCTTAAATATTTCACTGAAATGACTTGGGAAAATGTTTCACTGATTAGTTAATTAGATGCATTAGATTTCTTTATTTCTCATATCATTTTGCTTTATGAGACAAAGTACTTTCTTGAACCCTGATATTGTGTGAGGTGAGTTGTTACATCCAATGTGTGTATGTCAGTAAAGATTTTGACAATTTATACCTCGAGGAAGAGAAGTTCTGTTTGATATAACATTTGAAAAGGGACAAGAAGAGAAACCCTCAGCAAATTTACAGTAAATCAGATTGAGTTTAAAGTATTAAATATTAAGATGATATTTATTATTAATAGGATAAGCCTTGTTTGTATACTTACATGAATAATAGATCACATTTGATAAACACAGATGAACAATTGGTAGACAGATAATATATGCCACAGACTACAGTTTGCATGTTCCTCTAGATCTCAAACTAGTCACAATGGCAGATCTGCCCCAAACGTAGTAATTAATAGCAAATGGCAACTTTGTGCAGTGGAACAGTTTCCCTACATTTAATTGAAGCATTAAGCATGCGTTTTGGGGATAGTTAATCTGAGTACTTGCTTTGGATTTTTATATGGATCAAAGCTTTTCTATTGAAGATTTCAAGAAAAGAAATACCACTTGCTGAAAGTTGGTGACTTTTTTTAATGGAAGAGAATAAAAATTGACGCAATAAGCCACTGTGTCACCTACTTTAGAAAAACAGAGCAGGACTGTCACAGCAGACAAAATCTCCATTATTTAGGTGTGATTAATTAATGTTTAATCAATTTTTACTGCAATGAGGTGAACTGCTCCATCACCTCCCAATTTAACTGTTCCAGTTAGGGCAAAAAAGATTCTTAAAAGTAGGCCACTAGAAAACACCTTATTGATTAAAAAATGCCAAACCAATACATGATGCAGCCAGATATTATAATTAAAGGGGATGTATTATGCAAAATTCACAATTTGCACATTTTTGTATGCTGTATTTGTGTTTGCAAAATTGCCTCAAACTGTTGGACTAGACCAACATGTTTGCATTTGCATACATTAAATGCAGTCTTATGCAAAAAGAGAAGTGATAGCTTAAGCAAAACAGTCACATATAAATTCCCCCTACGTTTCATTTTTCTATTTTTTATTTTTTAATTTTCAGAAGAGACAATGCCATAACTACACTACTCAGGCAGTAATGTGAAGAGCACTTGGTTCAGTTATGTCCTCAATAGTGCAAATATAACCACAAGCCAGCAGAAATAGTAAGAACTTACAGCACACAAACAAAATAGACTCGGATGAATAATTTATGTGGTCAAGACAAAGAACAGCTAAAATTGCCTCATTGTCTTCATTATGCCAACAGTAGATGAACACTTGTTTAAAGCATCACTGTGGGTTCTTTCCCAGCAGGGAGCAGGAAAGTCGATGATGTCCAATTTTTTTTTTCTTGTCTGTTGGCAGAACCAAATTTCAAAGAGTTTTTGGTTGCAGGTTAGTAAATTTAGATTGAGGAGGAGAGATCCACTTTAAACACATACACAGGGGTGTCTGGAAATCCCTTGGAATGAAATATTCAGAGTTGGAAGTTTTATTTTTTTATATCAGTTCTTGAAAAAGTCAAAGTGGGGATGTGCACTTGATTGATTTCACCTCATTTGTGCCATATTGCTTCAGCCACGACCACCTCAGTATGCGCTTGCAACTTGCATCCAACTGTTGCACCAGGTAAATGTTGCTTTTAGGAAAGATTGTTGAATCCTGTTGGCTTAACAGCACTGATAGTTGAACTTTACTTTTGGTTGGGAGACTGTTTTTTTTTCTTCTTCATTATTTCAGGTATAATAAACAGGGGACATTAGATGACAAAAATGAATGTATGGAAACAAACTATCCAAATAAGAAAAATAAAGTTGCATTAAGCATTGCTTTAAAAGCTTCTAAATTTGAGTAACAATCAAAGTTGCACATTTCTGCTGGAAAATTTCTGATCATTATGTTATTTGTCCTTATAATTTCTTGACATATTCCTTTAATATTTTGGATGTCTTATCTAACACTTCAGGCCAAGCAGTTAACCAGTCTAATGTTTTGGAGCAAGTAATTAATCCCAGCACCCATCTAAATCCTCAGCCCATTTTACCTTAGGTATCAACAGCAATCAGTCTAAGCATTTTTAGTCCATGTAGAGTAATAGCTTAATATGTCTACAATTAACTGCAGTCTGTTAATGCAACATAAATACACACCACAAAAAAAAGTATTTGTGCTCTTAGCTGAAACTATGCTTCTCGACAATATGTCGTCTTATATTATTTATTTTCCTTTGAATGTGCCTTATTCACAAGGAAAATGCATTTGTGAGTTGAGCAGTAGAGCTGGTTAAGCATACCACATAGCTTATGGTATTGCTGACTGCTTTTTAGTGTTGCTTATTAGATTATTGAGGTTTAAAGAAGCAAGATGCATTGGCAATTAAAATTGTAATAACAAACAGGGACCTCACCGGTGCATGGAAGAACTGTGCACCTTTTGGTCACTAGCTGAATCAAACACTGCTGTGGTATAGCATTCCCTTTTTCAACCAGAATTTGTTACAAGTCAGCAAGGTTCTGTTGGTCATTCTGGCTAAAACGGCTCCACAAGTGTTAAATAAGGACGTTTTCAAGGGTATAAGATATATTGCAAAGAAACGTCACAAAACAGGATTAATTGACCAAGCACAAATTTCATTTTTTGTCTATTTTGTCCCTGATTTCAATTTATTGTCTCCAAAGTAAAGCTAAAAAAATGCTTTTGTTTTCAGTCATTTGAACAAAAGCACTGAAGCTATTATGCACAATTAACCTTTTGCATGTTTTTGTGCTTCTGTTTGGGTCTCTACTGTTTCTAGAAACAACTCAAGTATTTAATAAAACATCCCGCTGTTTTTTTTTGACAATAAATTCATGTTTTTTGCTGTTTAGAAAATAAGCTGGGGAACTGGGTGACTCAGTTGGAAGAGTGTGTGCACCAAGTGGTGTAGTCCTCTATGCCAGAGGTGCCCAAAGTCGGTCCTGCATGCTGCATGTTTTAGTTCTCTCCTTGGTGGTAGTAACAACCTTCTCAGCATATCAATGTTCTTCTTAGGCCTCCTTATGAGCCATCATTAGATCCAGGTGTGTTAAACCTGGGAGAGAATTATAACATGCAGGATGCTGTCCCTCAAAGACAGACTATGTACACCACTGCTCTACATAGTTGCCTTGGTTTCAACTTCTGGTCTCAGGCCATTTGCCTTATGTCTAGTATCTCTCTTTATTCTGTGTCCTGCTAGTGTATCATAAAAGCCAATAGTACCAAAGACATGAAACAAAAACAAAAAAAAAACAAAAAACGAGTTGGTTCATAAACCTCCCATTTTGAAAACCCATCTGTAAATGCATTTGGGGTTGGCTAGCCTCAAACTTTCACAGAGCGGAGTTCTGCTCACAACCTTGTTTGGTTACGTTTGAATGTGTACAATGGCTGCTGAAAAAGAAAAAACGTTTTGTTGCTACTTTAACCTTGATGTTTGTGCTGGAGACTTTTGTTCTGATTCAGGGTCAGAGATGTCGTTGCACAATTTTGCATCTGTTTGCAATCACTTTCATGGATATACAGTGTGTAAATTTTGTGTTGGGTGACACGGCCAGCAGCAGCTTTTTTACATATTTGACAGAGCCTGAAAACAGTTTATTCTGAAAGGAGCTCAAAATAGGAAGAAATTAGCAAAGTGAAATCTCATTATCTACAAATGATTTTGAGTAAAAAAAAATTGAAAATGTTTTGTATAGACCATAGACTGATCTTGTCTTGTTTAAAAGGAAGCATAACATAATAGGTCCCCTTTAATCATAACATCAGTTAATAAACAGACACAACTCTACATATTTAGTTTTCTGTCAACATCTCCCCTGTCTTATAATCTTATCTTCATATTTGCTTTATGAATGACTGATTTTTTTTCATGTACAATAGATCAGTGTTTGGCAATCTTTTGTCTTCATAAACTCCTTCTTGCATAAAAAAGGCTGCATTTAAGCTCAGGTTAATACATGTGCATATCTTGGCATGCAAATTGTGATGTAATAAATTGCTAATTTATTACCTCCCTATTTTTTGGTGAGATATACAGGGTAATTTTTTCTTCCATAAAAACATACCTTGACCCTTCCTTCCTTTGTCCAGGAATCAGATGTCAGTCCTGCTTGTTACAGAGTTCTGCTTTTATTGTCACTTAAAGGCTGAATGCCTTTTCATGCATGTAATGAACTGTGGAATGACTTTAATCTTTGTGTTTAGTCAGTCTGAGCACATTATCTTGTCCTTTGAGAATCTAGAACTTTTCTGTCTTTGTCCTACACCAATTACTTTTTTCTGAATCAGCTTGAAAACTATCATGTTCACCTTAGCTGATAGTTTGTGTCCTAAAATGAGAAAGTACAACACTTTCTAAATACATCGTGAACTGTACATTTATTAAGTACACATGTTCAATTGCTTACTAAAGCAAATCACAAAGCAGCAATTTAGTTAATTTGCATTTAACATGTTCAAGTTTGAAACAAAGCCACATATAGGTTACATCAGCAGATGACCCTGGGCTGCCTGTCCTTTCAGGTCAGAACAGGTGAATTATTTACAAAGGCTAAAATAATAGGAAAAAAATGCCTTGTCTGATGAGTTTCATTTTCATCTGCAGTTCAGTTGAATTCAGGGATATAGGCTCTTGGTGCACTTTGAACTTCTTAGTTTAACTGAGCATTGTTTACACACCACAGTTTATCCGAGCGTTGGAACTCACCCCTTTGTGAATACTGTGTACCAAACTTCTCACGAATGCTTCCAGAAGTCAATGCACCATTGCAAAACATCAAATTATTGAAAAGAGTTATTTTGTACACTGAACAAGTGTATGACTCTAGTTATCTCCACCAGATTTCAACCCATGTACATGTGCCTTTCAAATCTGCAGTTGTGGCATGATGATGTCTAGTCAATATGGAACAAAAATTTATGACATTTTATTCAACCTGTGTTAGGAGTAACTGAGGCAGTTTTGAAAGTGAAGGGGGTCCATACAGTACAATGTGGCTCTAACAGAATAAACCATCAAGTAACGTCTCACAAATAAACAGCAAATGAGTGCACAGGGATTTCTGTACAGAGTCACCTGATTTTCCTTTTGATTGAAATGTTAGTCCCAGCCAATTATTTACTTACCCTGTACTTTTGTTTCTTCATTCACTTGATTATCTACATCTATTTTCTTTTGAAGTCGTTAATTTCACCTTGTTGTGTTTTCAAAAATGGGAAAATATTATGATCAGGCATCAAGGAAGCAGGGTTTCTCCCATCAGACAACAAGCTCACAGCAAGTTTTTCAGCTGCAACAAAGTACTAGTTAGTTAATTTTTTACACGATTTGTTTTTAAGGTTAAACTGCATGTGGAGGGTGCTGTATATATTCTACTTTGTCTTTTTACTATAGTTTTTCATACATACAGACCCTTTTTGTTCCTCCATTATTTTGGAATCTCTTCAGTCCACTGCCATCTGTCACTCTTCTTTTCTGATGCACTTCATCATTAGGATGCCACCGAAGACTCTTGTCCTTTCCTATTTTTCCTCCTGCCCTGGCGGCCGCCCTCCCATCGGTGAACTCTCTGCCATACAAGATCCCTATTTTCTCGAGGATTGCCAGTGCGTCGTGGAGTCAGAGAGCAGATCATTTTTGTTACTATTTTGGATACATCCACACTGAAATAAACTCAACAACACAGTCATCATTACCAACAAGCCAGCAGTTTTGCACAGCATCCTCCCGTGCTTCCTGTGTGTGCTCGGCAGAGGTTTGAATGCCTCTTGCACTAGCAATCTTATATTGTCGGTGTATGTTTGAACAACCTGACTCCGATGTCAATATACAGAGCTAATGTATGAAAACAGCTAAGATTAAAAAAAATGCTGGCACTAACAGGGAATCTGCTGTCTTCTGCATTTGAAGTCTGTTTTTCTATTTGTCTAACTATTTCATTGATGTAGTTATCTTCATTATAATTTCACCGGTCGTTCATTTATTGTGCCTACCATAATTATTCTGCTGTCAGTCTTTGTTTAGAGCATGCTGGATATTTGTGTGCATGATCACTAAATCAGAATTGTTTAACGAACATTTATAGTTACCTTTTTTGCGAGTTAATCAAATATGCCTTTTTTGTCTGTGCACAGTTATAATCCAACTACTGGTGTGGCAGAATAGTTTAACATAAAAATTCTCTTTAGTTTCTGCCTCTAAAATCCTTTTACAAAAAAATAATAAATTTGTTATTTTTTTTATTTTATTTTTTTTTTTTTGTCATAGTTAAAGCTCAAAGCCAAGCCCCTTAGCTGGGTTTAATTATAAGTCCAGGTAAGTTGAAAACAATTTTTTCAACTTCAATTTTCAGGAAAAGAATCCTTTTTCACAGTCTCATCGCAATGACTCCAACACAAATACAATGAAGTCTACATTGAAATACAAATGAGTTGACCTCAAGATATCACACATTTTAAAGGAGCCATGGTAACGCTGTATCTGGCTGTAAATATAGAAGAGAACTGTCTTGAAACTTTTGAAAATTATAACAAACTATCGCAACCTTGAAATGTTTAATCCAAGATTCAATTCAATGAAAACTTTTCTTTGTGCTATGCACTGCAGAGGATTAATACACCTAAGAACTAAGACCTGCTGAATGTTAGAAACAACTCAATACAGCTACAGAGTGAATGGGGGGAGAAAAATGGATTTCATTCTATGTGCTTCAGGCAGGGAGCAGCCTGTGTTAATTTAGCGATGGCCAAAAAAAAGCTCTTTATTGCACCATATTTGCCCAAACAGCAATTGTTGGGCTGAGTTAAGAGCCAACAATAGTCAATGTCCTCCACCCAGAATACTTCAGTTCTCCTTTTTTTTTTCTTGTGGGCAAACTTGGATAGATAGGTAGGAAGACGACAGCATTTCAGAACTGATTCACCATACAATAAATATTTACACTTTGAATGCACTTGTCCAACACTAGTGCTTTGCAGCATGTGTCATTGCAGGTAGAACTTCCTTCACACTGGCAATAAATGTCCCATTTTAAAGAAACGTCCTCTGCAGAAGTAACATTGAGAACTACAATAATTAAGTGTTTAAATGACTTCTGTTCACAAAAACAAATCATCAGCTCACTAGTCCCACAACTCATAATACAATAACTGCCATTTCAGTTCTTATTTTCTAACTTCCTACTGTAATCAGTTGTGATGTTCTTATGTGTAAATTAGAACATGTTTGTTAGTAAACTGTACATGAGCAGGATTAAGAAATTAACGTTCTATTTCAGTTTTCTTTCTTTTTTTTTTTTTTTTGTTATGTCTGCAACCTTTTGATTAGCAAGATCTTACTTAAAAAATATTTTTGCAAGTAACCGTGGATTTACGAATGGGTATGAGCATGACAGTATATTTATATAAATATTTAAGCCCCTTACGGAAAACTCTTCTTTAAAAACCTTGACTACTGTCATATTTTATTTTATTTTTTTTTTTTGCTGAAACGTTTGATGACTAATTTTAAAGTTTACATCATTCTAATTCTCAGTAGATACTGCAACGTCCTTATTTTCCAACTTATTGCGTTTTGGAGAAAAATGCAAATTGTCATTTCACAAAATTATTACCTACACAAAACGGGTTATAATAAGGCAGCCACTACAGAGACACATCAATGAGCAGGTTAAGCGTCAGGCTGAAATCAGTTGTATTTATGAAAGTTTATATAATAACTGTGCATGAGGTATTATTGAAGGCGCTTTACTTGTCAACATTGTCTGTTAAACTAAATTACTGTTTTTAGCTCTCTGCTTTTGCCCTAATTTTTCTCTCTCTACTCTTATGTAAATATTTTAGCAGTTCTACCCAGTGCAAGCAGACTACAGCACCAATATGTGAAAAGAAAAATAACAAACCAGAGAATTATGAAGACTGCATACCACAGGCTTGAAGTAAACTTTAGGCAAAATGTATGGAAAGCAGCTATAGTGGGAGTTGAGTGGGGAAGACTACTTCTGTTGTTTCTTTCTGCATGTTGCAGGACACAAACATCTTCAAAAAGCTTTCCTTCCACCATTATAAAGTCCAAAATACAGCTGCTTTTCCCTCTTGGTGGGAGTTGAAATATTCCAGCTTCACTTTCACTGCCTTCTGCTTGTGTTTGTGGTGAAGCCTCAGAAAAGTTATGTTTAATGGACAGTAAATAAAACTTTATCAGGCTGGTAACCAAGTATAGTTTTATTCCAAAAGGACATTGTTAGAATTGTTATTATAGCAATCATGAATATGGTAATTGTTTTCATATTTTAAGTTTTACTGTTGCTGCTTTGTTCATAAATGATTTCTTGTCTGGCTGTCGTTTCTTGTTTACATTACATCTTGATGATATTGGATGTGATGGAAAGGTTAAGATGCATGTCAGACCACACACAGCATGTTCCTCTGCAATTATACAGTTATTTCTCTAAAAAGGAAGCTGATACGGATGTTATGCAAATATGTTTTCATATATGGTGCATCTCTGTAAGTCTTCTAAATGCAGAAAAGTGACTGTATTTCAGAAATAATTACATTTTTCTGTTTTCTGTTCCTTCTGTTTGCTTATTATTGCTGTAATGAAAAATTCAGGGCATTTTTCGAGACTTCAGCTTTCTTTTCTTACTCGCTTGTCATTTGCAGATTGTCTTTTGTGCTCTGTATCACTGTGCTGCTTCATAACCCAGCCACATTTTAGCTTTAGGTTGTGTCCTGACATTCATCTTTATTTTCTTGCGGAGACCAGAATTCATGGTTCTGTCAGTTATGGGAAGTCTTCCAGGTTCTTAAACAGTGAATTAGCTCCTAACCATTACACCAGGACTGCCATGTTTGACTGTTGCATTCATAGCATTCAGAATGTTCTTTTTCTGAATGTTATGTTAGTTTTATCCAGATCTAACAGGACTGATAAGTTCCCAAAGCTTCCAATTTTGTTTGATCACTACACACAATATTTTCCCAAAGGTTTTTAGAGTTTTAGAATCATGTAGCGTCCCAAACTGAGATCAGCTCAAGTTCAGAAAATGAGCTTAATCACAACTTGATCTGTTATGTTAATTTATGTATGTCAATATGGAAAATGTAATTAAAGAACAAAACAAAACAACAACACCAAAAAAAATGTGAGGAAATAAAAGATGGTGACAGCCAAAAAAAGAAATGAGCTTAACCACATAGAAATTATTCACAGAAATCCAGAAGACTTGAATATTTTATTTTCTTCAAAAAGAAGTTAACAATTTGGAAACTGCTTTTTGTAAACATTGAATATATTGTGTGTACATATATACACACATACTGAACATCCGTATGCTCTATGTAGGCAGTTGGAAGCATTAGCAGTTGACAAAAGTAACGTTAAAGTAAGTCCACAAAAGATAATGTTGCACCTTTTCTTAAATAGTTTCCTGACAACTGTTTCTTCCCTCTAGCTGCTTATTTACCTCTATAAATAAATTAGAACGTGAGCTGTTTAACACCTTCAGCATTCATAAAGTTAACTAACATAGAGAGAAAATAAGGTGCAATGAGTCCATATTTCATGCGTCATGGAAAATTCTGTACCAGTAAGGTAGAAATCTGTTACGTTCGATAGCTGTAGTTTGTGGCAAAGCAAGCAAATTAGCTGAATAATTTCACCCAGTGGAGAGGAAATTATTATGTGCAGGCATGTGCTCAACATTTTGCTTACCTCAGCAAAAGCCTCAAAGTCAGCAGTAAATTAACTTAAAAATGACTGGTAGGGATTACAGAATGACTTGAGCCTTGGGCGTGATAAAATATAAATCAACCCCAAGCTACGATACTTCAGTGAAACAACACCAACAAAAACAAAATTCTAATTGAACTTCAGTCGAATGACTTTTTTTTTTCGCTAAAATAAAAGTGCTACCCATAAATCATGACTGAGGGCTTGCATATATCCGATCTAATGAAGACTAAGCTACAGTGCTGTAGTTGCAGGCCACACAACCTTGTTCCACACAAGCACATACTTTGCATATTTTCTTTGTCGACAAGCAGATGCAGAACAAATTCTTCAACAAAATAAATCCACAAAGTCCTTGGCAAATTTTCTGATCCTTCACATTTTTTATGGAACACTAGATAAATGTTGTTTCTAAAGGGAGTGGAAAAAAAGCATACACTCTGTTGCAACAAAATATTTTGAAGTTTGGTCTCTTTTCCTCTGATTCTTACTTTATTTTCACTTACCATACATTCACAAAAACCATCCATAGTGCAGTAATAATTTAAATTCAATCCAGCTGTGCCATGCAAAGTGTATATGGATATTTGTTTGCTCTTAGTGCCAAAAGTTTTATCTGCCTTCACACCCTCCTGCACTCTTACACACCCAAGTTTGGACAAAACTCACGGAGAAAAACAAACCATCATGCTGTTCTTCAGTGCCACATCCAGATTCACCTGGACTCCCCTGAGTGCCACCATCCACTGGTGAAATGGTGAAGTAATAATAATGATCGATCCTCACTGTTGTCATACTTGCCTTTCACCAAACCATTGTGTCTCCTCTCACCTCCTCATCAGACACTGTCTGCTGACATAGACAGCAGTAACTGAACTGTAACATCTATCTATCTATCTATCTATCTATCTATCTATCTATCTATCTATCTATCTATCTATCTATCTATCTATCTATCTATCTATCTATCTATCTATCTATCTATCTATCTATCTATCTATCTATCTATCTATCTATCTATCTATCTATCTATCTATCTATCTATCTATCTATCTATCTATCTATCTATCTATCTATCTATCTATCTATCTATCTATCTATCTATCTATCTATCTATCTATCTATCTATCTATCTATCTATCTATCTATCTATCTATCTATCTATCTATCTATCTATCTATCTATCTATCTATCTATCTATCTATCTATCTATCTATCTATCTATCTATCTATCTATCTATCTATCTATCTATCTATCTATCTATCTATCTATCTATCTATCTATCTATCTATCTATCTATCTATCTATCTATCTATCTATCTATCTATCTATCTATCTATCTATCTATCTATCTATCTATCTATCTATCTATCTATCTATCTATCTATCTATCTATCTATCTATCAGGGCCAAATTGTGATTTGTCCCTTTCTAATTAAAAAATGCCAAATTATTATTATTTTTTTTTATGATTTAAAGAAGAGCAAAAGTAAATACTCTCCTATGTGAATGTGTTTCGTGATGTTACTCAACGGATGCAGAGCTAGAGATTACTGGGGCTGCGTTGTTTTGTGTTACTGCTTCATTTCACACAAAGGGTTGCACCGCTCTAGGGGCAGAGTCCAGCAAAATAGCTACCACATATATCCCCCACCCCCTGTGCACACACAGTAAGTGATTCTACATTACTGACCCTCAAGGCTACATGTGCACATTGTTGGAAGGAGATGCTTTACACAAGGGCTGTATTTTTTCTAAACGTGGCACCATGTCACAAACAACAGGGGTTATTTCACAACAACAAAGCAGCCCATTGGCTAAATTACTTGCAATGCAGATCTCTGTATTTTTCTCTTCCTTCTGTGTATGTGAACTATCTCAACATGTAGGAAGTAACTAACAACCACACTAGCGAGCTCATCTCACAAGCACTCAAACTCAAGATGAGTTCCACGGAGAGACATGTCGAAATAAATATGACATTTGAAACACCATAATCACTGCTAAACGGTGGAGCACTGTTTACTGGCAGGTATGCTGGGTAGCCAGTAATGTGCATCTGTCGGCGCCGCTGAGCCATATCGGGACTCAACAAAACCACCGCTGTGCTCTCGGCCCAGCTATGCCAACTACAACGGGAAATAGCCAGCTCTCTCTGTCAGGCTGTCTGGATGTCTGTCATTCTCCCTTTGTCTCCTGTTCTAACACACATGCCTCTAAAAATCCATCGTTTTTGCAAAAAAAAAAAATATGGAGGAGGGTCGGATGAACCAGTCCTTAATCTATTCACAGCTGTCCAACAACATGAAAGGAGTTGAACCAGTTGGAAAAATTGCTCTTTCCTTTACCGCTTCTTGGTCGTCTTCGCTCTGCAGCGGCGGGCCTACCTCTCATTAAATGAGCACAAAGACGCCTTACAATTACAGTTTGATAGACTGCTGTTTCAATTAATAAATTTATCTTTAACATCAGTGGGACGAACGATTTCTCATTTTCTTTTTTTTCAAACAGGTTCTAGACCACAGCGCTGCGGAGCACATTGTAGCATTTTTATGCTACAATGTGATTTTTAATCAACTCTTGGTCATGTGAAATCAAACTTGCTATGTATTTGGGTTTCGCAGGTAGATACTGAAGCACAGTGCTGGAAATTAATTTTAAGTGCTAGAAAATTATACACACAGAAGGTGAAAGACTATCTTCAACCAACTGTATATGCGATGAAAAAAATGTATGCATGTGGTATATAAAAATTACAGTTAGCTTTGAAGTAAAATTTTGCATATTCTCATGCATAATTATTTCCATCTATTTATACCACTAAAAATACATTCCAGTAGCTCTGAAACTGTTTTCAATATTAAAGAGATTGTTAAACCAAGTGCAAGTCTTCCAGTTACACATTGTCACCACAGACATTTGCAACACATAACTGCAACGGACCTGTCTGCAACTCATAAATATACTTGACCCATTTTTATTTAATCATTGGATTATCCAAACCTGACAGTAACGCAAGCAGCAATATGCTGAGAAATTATTGCAAATGGCTTCATTAATCTAATAACAAGCATTATTTAACTACAATCATGTAACTAACACATCTAATTTCCATCGAGAAAAAACAAAATGATCAAATTCAGCAGCTCCGATGAAAATATTCAAAGATGGCAATTAGAATGGAAGTAAATGAGGCCTGCTAATCTTTTATTTTTTCTCTCTTGCTTGCCACTTGTCTGCCTTGCCAAAACATTAACATAACCTGCTGACAGATATTACCAACATACAGGCCTTGGTACTGTCAGCTGTTGTCAGTGGGTGTGGGTTTTTGCTTTTACAGTTCCTATTTAAGTCACTAAATTCTGCAGGTGAGTTAGCTTTTTTGTCTTCTAATATGAACAGCTTGAGGCCAAATCAATCAATTTGATTGAAAAATAACAAATTATTTTTTTTTTCTGTGTGTGATTTTCATTCTGAGAAATAGCTTGAAAGCAGTACAAGAACTTCCAATTTAACTGCACATATTCACTGATCCAACTTAAATTTAGAAAGCATAAAGAAATTTATGAATTTTCTTGCTTTAAAACAAAAATATAACCAACCACAGCTTCCTAATGCATATGTTTTACGTTTTGGTTTATCTAATCATAAACAGTTTAGGTCAGAGGTGAACAAAAACTCATCATGGAGGTGGATGTTATATTAACTCTGGGCTTTTAGAGAAACTACTGTTATGTGAAATGACTGAGTTGCTTCTTACAGAGGCTCCTGTTTGAGGTGTTGATCTGTGAATCCTATGCATCATAAAAAGCGCAGATGATTTCAGTCATATATCCTGGCAGCAAATGCCATATGTTCATTTTCTTGTTGCAAAGATCAAACAAAATATAACTTTTATTTAAAAAAAAAGAAAGTAGAATTAAAGTGAATTTCTGAAGGGCCAAAATTATATGCTCAGATACATTGATACACTTTCTCTAATATTTAGTTAAACATTTACTAGCAGGTCATAGAAAACCATAGTGGCGAGCAATGTTTCCAAACTAGGCTAGGCTGATTCTTTATGATAAAATACAAGTACAAACTTCAATGCTTTTATTGTGATTTTATGTGCTAGAGCAACAGAAAGTAATATCTAATTTTTAAATAAAACAGTTAAACTTTGAAGATGTTAAGCAAGTCAGAATTTCAAATCAGACACCTTCAAACACATCTGGAAGCTGCAGCTTCCCTCATGGACAAATGGGAAAGCTTTCTGTAGAAGATATTTATGTTCAGAAAGACAAAGTTTGAACTGACTGTTCACAATAACAAGAAAATGTTTGGAGGAGCCAAGATGTTGCAGTAAACAGAAGATCATTGTAATAGCTGCTAAGCGTGGTAACAGAATCATGCTTGGTTTCAGTTTCACTACCTATAAGGTTGTGGAACTGAACAAAGTTAATAAAACAATAAAAAAGAAGGGATGTCTGGAAATTTTTCACCTTCACCTCAAATCACCTTCTATTAGCTGGTGTTTGGGTATACTGCTTTACAAATACAATGGAGTACTATGAGTAGAGCAGACTAACATTATAATTCTGGAATGGTTTTGACCTCAACCCCATTGAAAATTTATGGAATATACTTAAAAGTGGAGTTTGTGCCAAGAAACTGACAAAGTCAAATGAGCTCTTCTATTTCTGACAAGGAGAGCAAAATGAATGAGATTCATGCTAATGATAAATGTATGTAAACTTCAGCCTAGAAGTGTGTTGTGTAAAATCACAGGTTGTTTTAATGCCACAACTGTCATCAGTAGTCTCTGTGATTCATCATGTGTCAAACACAAGTGAAGCGTTTCCTTTAATAAGTCAATGTGTTCAAAGCATTTCAAGTGTCAACATCAAGAGGAGTCACTCTATTACATCTCAATGTGTAATTCAGAGTTTTGCTTTTGAAAGAGGATACTATTTGGGTGTATATTAAAGATTGAAACAAGTGCTTTGGAGAAGATTGTAGGGCGAGAACATAATCAGAATTGGGGAGGCCTTGTGGATCCATGGTAACTGCATGATTTATGCTGTATGTTTTCATCTTCCTGGGCGGAAAATAACATTAGACCAAGGGGTTTGAGGGGGGGCTGAGCATATGGCGTAGTACATTTTTCATCATTTCCTTTTAGGAGAGTTTCTACTGTAACCTGCAGAGCTCTCCAGTTACTTTCACAAACATCAGAAAGGTAATGCATTTTCATCATGTGTCTTCGTGGTCCCGGCCAATTCAAAGCCCACCAGCCTCGTGTCTGCATTCAACAGACACATTCATCACTCTTTGCCGCTCCAAAAAATTGTCTCGGGGCGGGGTCGCGTTGAAGACAAAAACACACAGAGAACGACGGTGTTCCAGAGGCGCAGACGTGTGTTCCGGCCATTTTATCTGCCTCATTTCCAGCAGAGCTACACAGCTCATGACGAACGTGACTGTTATCCAGATTCAGAGGCTCAAAACCTTAAATACAGAAAACAGCATGTCTGTCTCCAACCATGCGTGTGAATTATCACCTGTCATTAGAAGGACCCACGATTTCTGAGCAACGCTGAAATGCAATTTGGAAACAGCATACTATGACAGCTTAATCAACCCCCCTTTTATGACTTCACTGACTTTGGTTTATGTGCCTAGGGCTAATTTTACTGAATGACAGTCCTCTTCCCATTTTCTGTTTCCGGCTCACTTTCTTGTACGTTTTCCTCTGGGTCATACTTGATTGGATCACACTAAGTTATAATCAAGAATGGCTAAGAAAAATGGTAGAAGATAAAATACATTTATGACATGATAATTACCTTCTTGAATTATATCCACTAATTTCATCGTAAGACATCACAGCAGTGTCCGTGATTCATCAAAAAGTCATTGGTCCATGTGAAAAAACATATAAGTTCAATCTTTAATGGCATAATGGCGCTAAAACTCATTTTGAAACAAATTTTCCCTGACAAAACTAAATTATCACCTGTCAACTCCATCAATTGACCACCATTAGGCTTTTCTCTCAATAAATGTTTTAACGTTGACTTGACAAGAAAATTGCTGGTGTTACTAATAATAACATAACAGGACAATTTTAGTATTTTTTTTTAAATAAAGAGCTTTTATTGCAATATATCATGGTTGAATGAAAGGTTTCAAAAAGATTGGTAGTAAAAGTTACATTTCCAGGAGTCATACAACAGGGCTTTGTAATGGCTATGGGTTCATTTAGCCAGTGGTAATCTTGACATAGTAGCTGAATACATGCCCATAAAGACTAAAACAAAGAACAGCGTGACCTAAATATGTCTTCAGATATAACAGAAGAGTTGGCCTTCAAGGTGATAGCGTTTATTAGACCATAGGCCGAGTCTTTGCTCAAGCTCCCAGTGAGCCAGTGGAGGACTCGCTGTGAAACCTGCCATTGTTTGTAAGCAAAGTTTGACTGAATCTGGGGAATAAGGAAGAAAAAAAAAAACATTTACAGAGAAAGAGATTAGAAGAAGGTGGAATTTGAGAAAAAGACTGTGGCTTATGATGTGTTGTGTTTGGAATACGATGTAAAATAAAAACTTTTTCACAACATAAATAAACAGAATTACGAATATCTGTGATTTCTTCATATCTGTGGACTCAGGAATAATAACTTTTTTGGAATATAAAAGGTCATGAATCATTCAAATAATTTCCCGTCAGCAGGAGCAAAACAATGTGAAGAATTGTTATCACTGCAGAGTGACAAGCAGCAGAAATGGTATTCTTCTGCAGCATGTCTGGGCTCTATGCCTTTGAGATAACGTCGAGTGGAGCCGCTGCTCTTACACATCGAAAGGAGTCTGATGAGGTGAGTCTAATATATGATCTGTTACCTCCTGGTGCTTTGCTTTGTTGGTGGTTCAGAAATGGTCCATAATGAAAAGACCTTGGAGCAGAACCACAATTCCCTGAGGGACAACATTTCCTGGTTTTAGAAGACCTCAGGATATCTCAGACGGACATAAAGAGTGGTAGTAGGAAGACAATGTAGGTATGGGTGGATGGTTGGATGGATGGATGGATGGATGGATGGATGGATGGATGGATGGATGGATGGATGGATGGATGGATGGATGGATGGATGGATGGATGGATGGATGGATGGATGGATGGATGGACTATTTTTCACTAATGTTCTCTTGACAGCTGTTAAATATTCAAAGCTGAGCATTTTAGTTTGATTCAGTTTAGACAAGACACAAAAATGTTGTTTCATCACATTCAGACACAAACGGGCTCAATTGAATTTTAAGAAAGAGACAGCTAAAAAGTAAAACATTCAGTCAAATGTACTTTCTTTGAAAAAAATACAAATAAATAAAGAGACTAAACAAACATAATGGCACCAGTGTCTCAGTCAGAATCTCTATTCAAGAACAATAAATGGTTAAACAATGAAGTGCCCACTACCTTGAAGTATATCAAGGTAGTGGGCAGAATATCTCCAATATTGGCTTATTTGAGGAAAGACACAGTTAAACAATGAAGCCTTGTTTATATATTAAAGTAAAAGCAATAGCTCAGATAATTCCTTCATCAAGGAGAGAGACTTGTCTATTGACTGAAGCATAATGTAAGAAAGAGAAGCAACTTCTTCAATAATAATGAACACAATAGCTTATAAAATGTCTGAACACTGAAGTCCATTCTGCTGGAAAGAAAGAAAAAACTACATAACAACTATTCACATTTGAGTCCTAAACCATGAGTACTTTATATATGAAAAAGAAATAGATTATAAATTATACAACTAATGGCAGTAGTAACTCTGTCAATGACATAGTCGAGATAGAAGATACGGCTAAGCACAGAAGAACTAATCCAGGAGTACTCATCAGTGAAGTAAAGGAAGGTAAAGAACACAAAGTCAATGGCATCACTAACACCATGAATGGCTCTTTCCAGGAACGAGACAATATTAAATAAGTAAGACATTTTCTATGGAAAAACAAAAAAAGCGGTATATAAATATATTTATATAATAAATAGACGTGGTCTTTTATGTCAAGAACAGTGACACTCAAAAACAGAGGCATTAAATAAATAGCACTTCTCGATGTGAAAGAAATACTAAGAAAAAGTACTAAGTAAATGGGCACATAAGCAAGTTCAATCCTCCATTAAGGAAAACAACACAGATAAACACATGTAGTCATAACCTAGGGGAATTTCTGGGGAAAAAAAACAAAGGAAATTTTATATATGAAATAAATGACAACAGCAGCCTTGTAATGGCTTCATCAAGGAGACAATTACTGCTACACATACAGAGTTGACTTTAAATTGATTCCATGTTTTTCTTATATCCTAAAGTCATTCACAGCCATTCCCAAAATGTCTTGAAAGTATGCATTTTATCAAATGATGTGCTTCTTTTTTAACAAAGAAGTTCAGAAAGACATCTCATTGAAATGAGGAAAAACAAAACCAAAAAAAATAACAGAAAAATAAAGGCCATCTTATAAGTTGTAAAATAATAATTAAAAAACAAACTATAATAAGATGAGATCAATCAGTTTTTATTTAATTAGTAACAATTCACACTGCTGAACATGAACACTCGGGTTTACATGACTATGCCAGATTGTACCATCTCAGCTCATGTCAAATTGCAATGTGATCAGGAGGCTATTAAATACACACAAAAAAACAACATATATAAAATATAATATACCACACAGGCCAAAAGAATTCAACACATCAAAGTAAATACACAAAGACCAAAGCAAATTTAGTCACTTAAAATTTTACACCTTTACCACATTCGCTTCCAGCTTTCAATCAATACAAAAGTAATGAGAAAAACCAACAAACACATGAATCTTCTTGCAAACTATGAAAGTTCTCACAAGAGGATTGGGTAATCTATTTTTTATCTTTGCTATGAAAAATGTATGCTCTTTGGTTGGAGGTTACAAAAGTTATTTACTAATGCATGTGCTAACATTGGATGCTTTTCAATGGTAGTCTTTATTAATTCCCACAATAGTTTAGACTGGGTGAAATTGGTAATCCACTCAAACAAGGAGGTGATTTTACCTTTGGCAGAGTGGCTTTTTAGCTCATTGGCCTACTGGATTACACTTTCTGCAGGGTCTTGTGGTGAATGGTTACATTTTTTATGATGTAAGAAGCTTACGCTTCAGCGTTGATGAGCGTTTGGAAGAAAAACCCAGACTGGATCGATACAAATGGCTTTAAGGTAGAAGACTGCTCCTGTACATGCACTGAGATGCATTAGTTTCTCAACCTGCCTGTAAGGGTCACTGCCTGCATTTAAATGCCATCTGCATTCAAATGCTATGTAAATACAGCACTTGGTCACAATGATTCACCTGTGAAGCAAAATTATATGCATCCATTAGTGCTTGGAGGACATAAATATGACCATTTTAGCTGTAAAGCAAAACACCTAATGTGACTGTCCCTCCATAGTATGTCATAACAAACATTGCCAACTCTAATTGAAGTGTTTTGATTGGTCTAAATTAATATATTCTTTTGAAAATAATGAGCAGATAATTAGTTATAATCAAGTATGCTAACAAGAGCTGATTTATTAACTGATTTCTCCATACCGGCTTCGTCAGTGTTCACTGCATGCCAGGCTTTATTTTAATAACGCTGTCTGTCCCAATCATCATCAAACCACTTTTTTTTATTGCAGAGAGAGAAGTCAGTTATGAAGCTTTCAAAGTGCCAGGCTCTGCTGACGCTTTTTTTCATCTGACACACAATGCCTCGTTTTAGTGTATAAATGCAGCAGGTATTTAGAGAGAAGGGAATTCAGAGTGATTACAAGTCAGTTGGAGATGTGTAGGTAATAGTTTTAGTAGCACACTTATTCTGTAGTTCAATGAAGAATATATGTATCTTTAGATGGCTGCAGCTTCATATTATTAGCATACCAACCATCTATTCTGCCACTTGTCCTTGCGGGGTCAAAGTGGTGGATGCCAATCTCAAGCAATCAATGTCCGAGAGGTGGGGTACACCCTGGGTAGGACTCCACCCCAATGCAAGTTATTGCTGTGAAGTGCACAATTCAGAGATTGAGATCTAGACTAAAGTCAGGGAGCATAAACAATCTTTAATACGTCTGCAGATGGAAAGCAAAAGTACACTGCATAAGGAGAAAATCTAAATCTGCTCTAATGAACTCAGTTACATAGTTGCCTTATTCACCTCTCTCTCAGCTAACAGAGGCAGAAATTTAATCTTCAAGGACCAAACAAAGGAAAATAGACAGACGGAACAGTTCAACTTTGTATGCCCATTCACTATCATGTGTACGGGATGCGAAAACTAAACACTCTATCTTCGTGTAGGGAAGGCCACGGGAAAAACAGCAAGTTCCCAGACGACCCGTCTGGGAAACTTCAGCAGACACATCTTGTTCAATTAGTTTGTACACCCTCTGCAGCTGCACAGAAAAACATCTTGACTATGATACAATTACATTTATGTGATACATAAAGGAACACTGTATGATCCAAATAAAACATTTTCTCTTTAAAGAAAAATCTACTTCACATTGTTTTATAGTGTCTTACAAACTAAATGAGTTTTCACATTTTCTCACAAAAACCACCTGCTTCAATATATTTTATCACATTTTTTAAGCTAGATCAAAACAATATGTATACATGTGAAGTGGAAAGACAAAGATCTATAACTTTCTTTTTTTTATTTTAAAACATATGTAAAGTTTCTCATGTATATGTAATCAGCTCCTTTTACTCTTTCAACTAAAAAAAACATCAAGATGTAGGCAACTGCCTTTAAATTTCATCTAATTAGTAAATGTAATACAATATCAGAAAGAATCCAGCTTTTCTACAAAGCCATCAGAGATTTCTGAGAAAACATTTATGAACAAAGAAGATCATGAAGACAATATCATGGTGCTCAGATATATCACATATATTCCCTGTAATATAGATGTATCCAGGCACAAGTTTCTGGCTCCCAGTGCTGCACTTGTGAAAAGTAACAGTCAAAATTCAGCACAAATAGGTATCAACTTAAAAGGAAAAAATGGCAAAGAAACGTCAACCAAGAAAGTTGTAGAAACAAAGAGCCCAATATCTGTAGCAATTAATTTCAAGTTCAAGACCGAGCTTTTTTGTCATGCCAACTAATTTGAGTTGAATACTACTGGCCTACATAGAGCAGGAGGATTTAATATAATTGTTGTGATCCCACATGTGAACATGACAGGCATGCCAACTTGAGAATATAATAGACCCTGGAGGCATAACTTGCTAAGGCAAGGAGTTACATGAAATCAGGTCATTATGTCCTCCACTTGTACTGATATGAGTTCTAAACTGGAAAACATCCCAAAACTTTAAAACAAGATTCTATGATCCATTGTGCATGACCTCATACCAATCGTATTTTACTTACAATCAAAACGAGTCATAGGGAATCTGAGATCTGCTTCTTAAACCCTTTCTGAACAATGTCCTATATGACTGTTTACCCCAGCTAAAACATCTCATCTTTTATCTGAAAACTGAATCAACTCACAGTGAAACATTGACAGTAACAGACTCTGCAGCAGCGTTTGTTCTGGAACAGTAAAAACTTGCTATAGTCGTAGGTGCGACTGAAAATATTTCTCTTTGTGTGGCCTCTTTTGTTCTAAATCCGTAAATAACTGAGACCACCTATGCTTTTGAAGTGAGATGTGCAGAAATGTTAATAAGCAGTAAGACATACAGTCGTACTTCCGGATTTATTCTCCCTCAGTAGCTAATTAAAAGACATCTTTTTGATCTTGTAATAGCAGTGCTTCTTGGGTAAACAAAGCAAGTGACAATGACACAGTAATGGATTTTAGCATTTCAAGAGCAGATGAAACTTTTTATCCATGTCTATTTTTAACATTTTTGTCTTGAAAAATAGGTATAAAAATGTATTTCAGTGCTTCTCCGTAAGAGTGAAAAAATAATTTAGATTCTGCCACTTTATAAGAACACTTTTATATAAGTGCACTTCTTTGTTTTTCACCACAAAAAGCTCCAATTTGACCCAACTGAGGCCTTGTAAGCTGAAATAGAAAATGAAATGGCAATGGGAAATAAATACAAATTTTGAGAAGGCTGACAAAACAGATGCTGAAACTATAACCACATCTTTTCTTAAGTGCCTTGAGAAGACATTGGCTATGAATTGTTGCTATATAAATAAAGAGAGTTGAATTTATATGAATTTCTGAAGGCTAATGGAATATTTTAAAAAGAATGCAAAATGGACTTAGTTGGCATTGTGTTTTTCTGCTTTATCTGTTAATGTGCTAAAGTCAATAAATATTTTCATTGTAGGTCATTTCCTGTGTAAAGCAAACTTGTTGGTTCAATATGAGTCTTCAATGGATAATGATTTTGAGCTTGACTTAATTTGTTGCTGTGCTGTGTCATATAGATAGAATATGAAAAATGTTCATATTCCAGTTACAGCCTGCATGCACTGGTTGTTGCCCTTTTTGCAAAGATTACTGCAGCTACATTGCAAGAGTTGTGTGGAGGAAATTAGTTTGTGACTAAAAAAAAACCTGGGTTGCTTAAATAGCCCGTCTGTGTTGTCATAATTCTGCATAGCTTATAAAGGATTTATATCAGATGAGGTTGGTGACCAATCATGCACAGTGTTGTAAGTCATTATACCAAGTAACACAAAGAATGCATAATTTTTCAATGAGGTTTCCTTTACAATCCCTTTAAGGCTGCAACAGTTAATTTTGTTCTTCACGTTTAAACCAAATACACTTTCCCTTCCTTTAAATTTCAAAAAACTGTAGTCTGCAAACACGTAGTTTCTTAAACAATTGCATGTTGCCATCCCACCCTTATGCCAATGATAATTGTTAGATTTCCGGTTTTCTTCTTGATTATGGGCAGCAGGGCAGGTCGTTTCTGTTATTAAATTATTTCGTTTTTTCTTTTTTGGTTATGTATAATATTCTTCTTTCCTCAGAAAAATGCATTTGGTTTTGCAATAGCTGTAAGCGGTATAAAAATATATATTATTACTCTTTAAAAATATATATATTATTTAATAAAATTCCGAATTTGAGTGTCTTCTAATCACATCAAATACCGCTTGAGGGAAAAAAACAAAAGACCTACAGATTAAGATCCACTGAACTAGCCTATGAAGGGTTTAGATTTTCGTCACCTTTCAAATTTCTGGCGGTCTGGTTACGTCACTGTTTCTAAGCAGGTGGTTGAAGCACATCTCGCGAGCGCTGGAATGTAACGGCTTGGAGTCAGGTAACCATGGAGACGTTTCCCGAGTTAGCTAAACAGCTCTTTGTCTCCTGTGCTCCACTCTGACTCGTCAGCTATCGTACTTTGAGATATTAAACACTTACGTACCCTTATTTGTTTTTGCTTGATACGATTCGACCTTCAGAAACAGACGAACCATAAACGAAGAACTTATTTTGAGCAAAGTCTTTGGGTGCATTTGGCTGATGTGACGTGTCATTGAAATGTTCAAGAACAATTATCAGGTATTTGTTAGGCTTACATAGGTCACAGGTTGTTTGGTATTTAAATGTTTGCAGGTTGTTTTATTATTATCATTATTATTATTATTATAGAGTAGTAGTAGTGGCAGTAGAAGAAAAGGAGAGGGAGGAGGAAATAATGAATTCCTTCTATTTGTTGCAGGGGGGAGCTGTGTTTGATCTCTTCAGTGGACAAGGAAGGGACCCCGTAGCCAAATGGAAGCTTTGTGGGGGACCTTCGGCTATACATAAAGTGAGGTTTACAAGCAAGCTTCTATTTCTGCTTTTTTATTTACACCACAATCAATTTTAACAGGCCTATGTGTCCTCTAAGTCACGTAATTGTCACATCCACACTACAGGGTTGCAGAAGCCATTCATGCAATATATATGGTACAGTCTAATGTAGCATAGTGGAACAAAATACATCAGTGAGCACTATGCTGAGAAAAAAAACACAAAAATTTATACAACGGCTCAATAACATAGTGTTCACTGCATAAGTGCCATATGGTGTCGTCCTGATAAATCATATCAGATGTTTGCTACACAGTTTTTGTGGAGGTCAGTTGCTTTTTTCATACAGAGCTGACAAATATTCTTACCTTCATTACAATAGACGCCAAGCAATACTGCCAACTAAACACTTTTACAGCTGGAATTGATCTTGACACATAGACTTTATAGCTGAAGCCTCTTATATATGCTCCCATAAAAACCATTTGTTATCCCCTAGGGACATTTACACAACAGGTATACAGTCATACACGGAAAGCCCTCAGACTTAGTAAGACCTCTTCTGAATTATGTTCTCTCTTAGGAGTACAATAAAGAAGTTAAAGGATTTGTTTACTGTCTCGAGGGAAGCAGCCACATTGTCAAAATGCAAATGCCGAAGAATGCTAAGATGTCTCGTAAGTCAATATCCTTTTCATACATCCGTTCATAACATTACTTTCGTTTGATTTTTAAATTTACATGGTAATTAAAACTTTGTTGCTTTGTCGCAGTTGGGCTTATTCAACGATTTTTGATCATTCAAGTAAATATTTCAGAGCGGCATGACTTTTCTACTGAGCTTGTGTAAGTATATGTGTTTGAAATTATGTTTGTATATAATACATCAAAAATTGTTTTAGAAGAAGAATGTTTCAGGAAAAGGATAACTTAATTTAAATAAAATAAAATAACAAAATTCATTTCAGCTCTTCAGTTAGGCTCACACATTATAGTTTTATTATTCACAGAATTATACCTTTGAAGCGTCTACATGTTACATCTACAGCATCTTATTTTGATGATTATAGTTGACAGCTAAAATGCTATTTCTTAGAAAATTACAATATATCATGCAATTAAAAACTTTTAATGCAGAAATGTTGGCTGTCCGAAATGTGTGGTCAAGTATTGGACATTATAAGCACAAAATACTCAGGCTCTTCTTGCATTGCAGTGTGGCATGAAGAGGACTGACTTTGGATCTGATAAACCACAGTCGACCATTACCAGCAGATCAGATAGCTCCCCAAATATTCAATATCTGTAGAAATATCCCACTGTATTTGATGAAAGTTGGATTCTGTTCTCTCCATACCTCCTACAGACTCTTAGACTTTAATTTCGAAATGAAATGAAAAGATCTACTTCAAAAAATTAATCTGGAATAGTGCAGTCATTCCTTAGCCTAGGTAAAACTCTTTTGATGTCTATGGTTTAGGAGTAGCATTGAAACTAGGACTAGAAGAGTTATAGCCTATGTCCTGGATCTGTCTGTGTGTTGTGACTTTTAAAGTGCCAAGTCTGGCTACAGTCCATGCCTTGTAAATTTCCACAAAAATTGTTGCTTCACAATCATCTCAAATGTTGGTTGTCCCAGTTCTATGTGCCCCTTTTTTGAATGAACTGTTTTCTTCCACACATGTCTTGATAGTGATGACCTTTTTGGCTTACTTTTCTTATTTGATGTGTCAGCGGCTGTCTGCTGGACCACCAGAGACAATGTGTCCACAATCTTCCTATGTCTGGAAGATTGTGGACATTATGGCCCATACATAATATTTCTAAGTTCAGATTTTTTATTATTATTGCTTGGTATTTTTGGAAAAACAAAATTTTGGTTTGTCTGACCTTAAGACATTATCATCAAAGTGAACAATACAATGCTCACTCTATGTGTACTTAGTAAATATAACATAAATACAGTAAATAAACCCTCTAATGAAATTCCTCTTGACTGAGATGTACCTGTAGCCCTAGAGAGGACCAAGACAGCTGCTCTATTAAAGTGAAGACATCTTTAAGAAGTCACATACCATTACCAATAAAGCTTAACATTTGTATAATCTGTATCTCCTAGTGACACAGTTGCAGCGGGTGATAATTTATGTGCTGTTGTGTTATCTACTTTAAACAGAATAACGGATTTACATCATCTTAAAAGAAGACTTTGCTTTTCAACAGTGCATAAAGAGATGTCTGCCACACTTTTGCACGCAAAGATACCTTTCACAGAGCTGAAGCGCAATACTGTGAGTATGTAATTCATGCTTTATGCATTCATTATGAATTTTTAAAAGCACTTTTGGCTATGTACTTTTTATCTTTTTTTATGTTTAAATGTAAGCTGAATTGTATCACTAAAAGCCTAAAATTATGTTGTATCTGTTGTCTCAGTGGTCTACTTTATGCATCGACCTTGAATCTTTCGCTAGAGGACTTTTCAAGGGATTTTCGAGTCTGGATGGCATCACTTTGTTTGCTACCTGTAAAGTTCGGAGGATCTTTACTATGAAAACAGACCCTAAAGTCATATCAGGTGATACTGATGTGTTTGGTTAGTGGTTAGAAATCATCTGGCTTCATCAGCTAGCCCTAATGCCATCTGCATATCTGGTTATTTGACTAACCGCTGTTCACTGAAGGAGTCCAGTGTTCCCACCTTAAAGCATGGTTTTCAGTGAGTGTGTGAATGCATGCACATCTTGTGTATTTATGGTGAAGTATAAGAATAGATTTGGAAACAGTTTGCTGTTTTTGTTTTGATGGTTTGCTGAAAGCTTATTGGTGGCTTTAGTGAAAATGCACAATAGTAGCAGGTGCAAAGATGTGGCTGGCCAGTACTTTTTTACACCATGCCACTAATTTGTTTTTTTGTGACATAATAATATGTCACAATGATATATTTTGGCCTGTTTTGCCAAAAATATCCCCACATTTTGTTAGATTTTTTCCGACATTGCATATTTTTTTCTATTGCAGACACATTTCTTAATGGGGCTTGTCTCATGGAGATGATCCCTAGCAGTTTCTGGTACCCTTCAGATGTGAACCAAATTACTCATCTGCTGAACTATGAGAATTTGCAGAAGGCCGAAGTGAAGACTGATCCTCTTAGCTCAGCCTCTGGTAAGAAAGACAAAACCCCAGAATTGAAATGAGTCAGTGCAAAAGCAAAAGCTCTAAAACAATCCATTTCAATTAAAAATGACATTAGGTTATTTAACAGGACAAAAAAACACAATAGAACAGATTATGCTCATCGCCATAGTTTTATGTGCTTTTGTGGTGGACTTTGCCTGCTCAGTCAGTGGTATTAGGCAGTTGGCTCTGCAGCTGCAGTTTGAGAAGGCCCTTTTATTGTTTCAGCTTGATTTTACCCCATGCACAAAGCAGGTGTAAGTTTTATGTGGAGCTTATTTTTCTTCCTGAAATCTTAACCTAAACCTTGTTTTGCTATGAACTGGCGGTGGATGGAGAGATTGGCCCTTATCTTGAGCATCAGTACCTGAACACATCCACTGCTCTAGTGAAAGAAATCCCTGCTGCCTGAAGAGATTTCTTAGAAGGAAAAGGGATGTTATTTCAGAAAAATAGCAATAGTGACGTGCTCAACATCTATAACTAATATGATGAAGGTATTTCCATGATACATCTAACCATCTTACGTAACCGAAATCCTTGGAGCACCATGTGGGCAGGTGAGGGGTGCTGCCTTTTGTGGTTATTGGTAGAGAGTTAGTACAAATTGGACAAGTCAACAGTAAATCATAGAGCAAGACACCCAGGATAGTATGTGCACAGTCATATTTTTATAAAAAGGTATGACTGCAAATTCATAAGACAAGACATAGCAAAGCTTGTCAAATTTATTTATTGTGCAACATTCAAGATAGTGCAGTTCTTTTCAGAAAAAATAAACACTAGAAATCACATAAGGCAAGAAATGTAAGAATTATAGCAAAAATAAATACATCACATGAAATAAATGCTATACATTATGCCAATATAAACATAAATAGTTCAGGTGATAAAAGTGAATTAAGGAAATAATAATCTTAGACATAAATGGGGAAGCTGTGACTCCTTTGCACACCATGTCAACAGTTTTGCACATCTTAGATTGTAAGGCATGTGTTGTACTTGTTTTCGCTCCTCCAAAATTGATCAAAAAATATAGGACGATGGCCTAATAGAAAACCATTATTTGATTCAAGTTTGGGGAGTCAGGAAAAAATCTAAAAATCATAACCTGGTTTTGTAATTGACTTCATTGGGATGTTAAAACATATGGCAACACCTTGAGCCTCATTAAGTTAAGAGCTACAGTGAAGTCCAAAATTATTAAAACCCTTCCCTGATTTACATGTAATGTAATGTAATCTTTTAATTTTGTTAACATTCTTCTTTCGACAGAAAGTAATATTTGAATTCCTTAAAATATTACTTTACTATTTGAAGTAATATTACTCTAACCTAAACTGTTCAGCTCTTTACCAAAGATGAACCATCAAAATATAAGTTGAAACATGAAAAACTATGTGTGATAATTATAGCAAGGGTTTTCTGTGGTGCCATACATTTTTTGTATTGATTTTTTTCTATATTATAAGACAATGTAATGTCAAACTGCTGAAATGTTTTTTTATTGTTATTGTTATATTCCTTCAGTCTCTTTTGAGAAATATATTTGTTCTATGACTAAGAATGTACCGATTGAATGAAAATAGATAACAAAACTTGATATGTGTATAAAGAATTTTGGTTTAATCTCTGCCCTTGTCTTTTGGTTAAAAAACAATGACTTTTTTCTTGTTTGCCTTAACCTGGAAGAAAATCTGACCCATCGAGTTAAAGATGTGATGCTTCTAGACTGTAAAAGACTATTTTCATTTGGTGACAAAAAATATTTGAGTAATTAAAAGAAATATAAGTCAGCAGTTCACATATAGATGTTGAATAACCCTATTATGAAGATGTAATTTTCTTTTGTTTCAGATTTCTAATTGGAATTTAGGAAGCAGTCCAAGTATAAAATAAAGTTGTCAAACTTTACGACCTTTACATTTTCTGAACCACGTGACTGGCACATAAATCTACGGGAGATAGACGTTGCTTTTAAAAAAAAAACATTCTGATGATGTCAGTTTATGTCATTAGAGTAAAGCAGATAGACAGTTAATACATTTATATACAGGATTGCATGTTTATAACACTCATCATAACCGTTTGCGCTTTCTTGTGTGAAATTTCTTTATTTCTCATTTTTATGTTTATTTGGATCTTACCTGCTCTCGAGACGTTGCAATTATCTCCTCATACCGAAAGACATGCACCAGTAATCCAGTTCTGTTGCCTTCGTGGCCTTTTTTATCAGCGTGTATTTATTTGTTCTGACAGCTGTCCAAGTCATGTTGAATCAAGCAGTATTGCCCTTACATGAGAGCAGAAACCACACACGGGAAAAATCTTTTCATAATTACCATCTATGTCATTAACACAACACACCTAATCATAATTAAAATGATTGCTATTAAAGTAGGTGTCCAATTTAACTAGGACAGTGTTGTTTGTTGAATGCATTTCCTTCAGTACCCAAACTGTCAAAAACTGTGACTAGGAAGGGTGTTTTTTTTTGTCATGTGACAACAAACAATGCCTGTTTATCTCAGTCCTACACCAAAGACTCTTTGTTGCGCTGAAGGTCAATGAATTTTCACAGATCCAAATCACTGTTGAAACTACTTCGCCAGAGCCAGCTATCATACCTATATCTCATTGTAATCCTTTCTGTTATCCCATTCTTTATGGGCTTTTGCAGATTTGAAGCACACTGAAATTTATTCACACAACAGGTACAGCTCAGTGTGTTCCATCTGCTGTATCAGAGAAGTGTGATTTCCTCTTTCCTTCTTAGATCGTCCAGCTAAGCTCGGTCGGTATCATGTTGTCGATCATGTTTGTCTTGCGGACTGAAAGTGTTTGCTCTGCGCTTTGATGAGGATCAGATAGAACGTGTGTTTTGCTGTTAGCTTCAGCAGAGGTGGTCCTGATTAGCCCTGGCACAGATACAGCAAGGTCAGGTTGATGCCATATCAGAACAACTCCCACTTCAGCCCATTATTTTCACATGATGAAATGGCACTGATAGCCAGAAACACATCTTTCAACTCTATTAGATAAATTCCAGTTTAACTGAAATCCAGTTATTAGGTGTTTATGTATCTTTATAAATAAGTGCTATTTAATAGAGCTATTAGTTGATGAAGACAGGCTCATCTGTATTATGAAATGCTTAAAGTTTAGTAGTTTATAATATCTTGCATCCTAAACATACTCCTGTGTATAAGCTAAACATGTCTGTTTAAAAGTTTTTTTTTCTTCAGCTACAGTGAAAAAGAAACTTTTAATAGGCCTTGTTACCAAACAAAACACTGCTTCTCTTTGACCTTAAATAGACCGTTCTGTGCACCAATGAGATGTGGAAATTTCTTTTTTTTTTTTTTTGCAGTACCTGATCAGTCCTCCACTGCCATATCAACTAGTTATCTGAGAACCAAGCCCCAGGGTGTTTTACAGACAGCCGCGGGCTCCAGAGCTTCTTCAGCATCTCCAAATACTGGAAGAACAAGCATTGCAAACTTGGACAGAATGGAGAGAAGTGTATGGTTTATTTACATTACTGTAATCTATCTTATGCCAGAGGAAAAAGACTTTGCTAAAATAACTAAGGTTCTCTTTGTGCTCTCAAAACAGCTGTGGCCCTAGAGGCATGTACTTCAGAAACCCTGTTAGGATGCTCAATTGTAAAAACACCCAGAATGTAGTTCCTTAAAAATCTGTTCTGTATAATCTGAGGGCTGGATTAGTGTCACTTTTTCACCACTTAACCCACCCCTTAAAAAGCTCTGTTGGAATAAAATGTGGAATTGTTGAATACTTTAAAATGTTCAAACTACTTCAGAAACATTTTTCAGATAAAAGAGAGAACACTGTAGAGAAAATTGTTGTCATGTTATTTCAATTTGGAACAATGTTAAGCCAAGTAGTAATATCAAACATCAACTTGCCTGCTTGCAACCAATGTTTTCCATCTTAACATTACTTAGAATTCAAGATTAATATTTTTCAGTCATCTTTACACATAGTATCCCTGTTTAAATCTAAACCACAGTTGTATGCTGTCTATTTCTACACCCGGAGTTTAAGGGAGATCGATCACATCCAACTTCTGTTACTTCAAGATCGGGTTTAGAGATTTATGTTGTTATTCTGGTAGTTAACAGACACGGTGTACTTTGTGGTCAGCTTGTGAAAGTTAAGTCAGACATTGTTTGTCTGAATAATTTGGAAACCAAGACTCCCATATAGGCCAATTTTAAAATTATTTATATTTGAACTATAATATTTGCAATCCTAATAGTTTTATTATCTTAACATGCATTTTTTAATGCATAGAAATATATACAACCTAAAGAAAAATAACACTCTAGTGTTGCCTGTTGATATATTGGATACCCCAGCATATACAATGTGAGCTGCATCTAATTCAAGCTAACATGGATATTTTAAACATGCAGAAAACTCTTGAGGCGTTGTACATATCAAAAACCATATTTTCCATTACGACAACATTTAAGTGCTGCTGAAATGTTATCAAGTCTCATTGTATGCCATGTATGCCAGGGAAGCTTTCCAGGAATAAAGAATAACTCAGTCTGGCCTGTCGGATAGTTGGAGTAGCTAATATCAGCAGACTTCACTCTGTCCATTTGGTAATTCATCTGATAAGTGTTTCCCTTCTTGTGGGCACACATTGATTCTGTGTAGTGAGCAAAAAATACTGTCCAACATGCATTGGACAGTATTCCATGTTGGACATATCTAAAATGCTTTTAGATATGTCACCATATGTGGCAAATTAAGAAATAAGGTAGCAGAATCTTAAGTTTCAATCCAAACAATGTGTTCTTCAATATGCACAAAGACTCCTTTCTTCTTTATCTAATATTCTGTATTTCAAGAATGACTTGCTGCCACCAGAAAGTCCTTCCATTTTTAAAAATGGGTCATGTGACCATGTCTATTAGAGTTATAAGTAGTGTTCCGAGCACTTTGTAGATTAGTAATTCTAACTACTCAGACAAACCTTCACTGTAAAACATGTCACAGAGCCTCAAACCACCCTGACCCTTTGAGAAGGGAATAACCATCTCTGGGCAGCTTTTAGTAGGCATTAAACATGTAATATGGTTAATCGCCTGCATTTTTGCATAAGGCTTTGCACAATGTAGATGTAGATCTTTGTGAATTATCTGTGTCATTAGAGTACAAAAGTGTAGAAAAATTGTGTTCTTTACCATATGTACCTTTTGATATTGTACCGTAGGTGTCTCCATCATGTAGACTGAATCAAAAGGAGTCCACTGAGAGCCAACACATTACCATGTTTGGTGAGCATTTCTCCCAGGGTCAACAGTCCCTTACTATGGTAAAAGGTAAATCTGAGTATATATAAAATTGTTTTTTTATTGTGTGAACATTTTTAAACAATTTTGAGTGCCCTTGTTCTGCTATTTCATTTATCAAAATCTCTGTTTCTTTTCTTTTTTTCTTTGTGAGCGTTGTTGTGTACTAACCACTCAGGATACAATAAAGTTTGCAACACAAAAATGGGGAGAATGTAGATCTGTCAGGGCACAGTAGGTTGTCAGTAAAATGAAAAAAATAAGAAACAATCATGAAAGGTTTCACATGGTCCTTGAAAAATATGCATACTCAAAGAGAAAAGGAAATAGTTACTGATATCACTGATGTTGGATTTGCTGATGCTTTAATTTATTTATCCTTAGTAATTTATCCAGAGTCTCAAATTAATGTCTTCTTACCTTTCCCCACAATACAACAAAAGCAAAACAACTTTCTCTGAGAAAATGTGAAACTGGCTAAAGTTTGATAGCAAGACTTAACAAAAGCAAGCCTTTGTATTTGATTATAGGTTAACTTTGGTGTTTAGTTAACTTTTTCAAATATTTAAACAGGTAGTAAAATACAGTATCTTTATTATTTTGTGGCAGCATTTTTTGCTGTAGTCACTGTCTTAAGTGTTCTCTGTACTTCACAACATAAGACTTGATTTGACTTGCCAAAGAGCTCCAGTTTTTATTGGAGCTCCAGTCATTTTCATTTAAAGAGTACATATACCCCAGAAACTTTGGGCCTTCTCAACATGCATAATAGCAGATGGCATGTATGTTCTTGTAAGTGGTAAAGCCATTGTAGATCTTCTTCAGTGCTACTCATTATGGATCAGAACGCATGAGATGATTTCATAGCTTGACTTTGCCATTTAGCTGGGCTCTTTTCTACCATTTGGACTATCGACCCAACATTACATTTAGTCTTGCTTTTAGTAACAGGATCATGTTTTATGCTATAGCTGTCTAAGATCTTTTTGTAGCCCTTAATAGATCTTTTGAGCTCTCTCTGGTTCATGTCCAGGATGGTGCAAACAACAGAAAATATCTAGCAGCACATTTGTTTCTTTTAAAATGGCTCCGTAGCTAATAAAATGCTTAATGGCAAATGTGATAGTACTCAAGGTTAAATACTGAGTTTAAAACCTGACTGTGATAGAATTATTCATCGTTTCTTTTGGGGAGCTTTTGCATCTCTAGCCAGAAACTATACTGAGACTGATGGTTCCTAACTTTTTTGGCAACTTTCTTTAGAAGCACACTATAAGAAGTAAAAAAAAAAAAAAGAGAACCCAATAAGGATTGCAGAACTACTGTACACATTTCTCTTTTTATACAAACTGATCTTAAATTTTATTGCACTGGGAATGCAAAAAGAGAAAACATTGATAAAAATGATATAAATGTCCATATGTTGGATTTTATTTTGTGATTTTCTTAATATATGAAAAAAAATCCAGTCATAAACTGCATTGGGATAATAATGCATTTCTGACTTATCAGCATCACTTTTAACATTTATTAAACATAAACAACTGCAGCTTGCAATACAAACAAAATGGCTAGGCTAAGCTAGTTGCCAAAGGTATACATAATGGGCTCAGACACAGAGAGGCAAGGCTAGCCCAGTTAATGGCTTTAGTACATTTTTATACAATGCAAACACACTTTCACATGGACAAAACACCATATTTTTTTATTCCATAAGAACATGCTGTATGCATCCTCTTTATTAAAAAATTCTTTCCATACAGCTTAATCACCTCTCAAGTGTACTGGGAATGTACATTTTCTTTACCATTTTTAAATATCTATATGCCAGCTTTTGTTCCTCTAAGCATTATATAAAATATTTGACTTCAATACAAAAGCCCATAGTATAATTGCTAAACTTAAGATAAATAAAAAACTGCATAGAAGGTATTGACAGTTTCAATTAGTACTAATGATACCAACAAGTGTCTCTATATTTAAATATATAGTAAAACTGTGGACTGGTCCTTGAAAAAGAAAATATGAGCATAAACTCATTCCCTGTCATTGTTGGAGCGCGCATGTACACCCTTGACATATCTACAGTAATAGGATGAATGTAAAAATATTAGAAGAAAGTGTCACTGACTTTGCCACTGCGAGGAATCTAGATAACTTTGGCTCATTACATGGCATCTCCTGTGGCAGAGAATGTTTCTAAGAAAATGATTCAGCTTCTTCCAAGCTCTGTGCCCTTTCAGAAGTATTACTTATAGGGCAACAAAAAATAAGCCCTGTTTCTGCAGACTATGAAGTCTCTCGAGCATCCAATAACAGCCTTTATGATTGGTAATACACTATCCTTTCAGCACGACTGAATGCAAAATCTGGCTGATTAAAATTCCTTAATTCAGCCGAACATAATGCAGCTGGATATATTCTTTTTGCAATGAATGAATGTAAGAAGCTCAGTTGCCGAAATGCCTTCATTATTAGGAATTTTCACGGTGCATAATCAGTTCACAGAAATGCTTCTGGCAAGCTTTAATAACATTGTTGTTTGAATCTATTGTTATAAACCATTTTCTGATGTTCAAATTATTATTTGTAGGAGAATCTTGCAAATTACAACCCCACCCGCCCAAACAAAGGGTGTTTGGTAAGCAGGGATCTAAGAAGTTACGGATCCTGAGTGCTGGAAGAGAGAGGGTATCATCAGGTAAATTATATAGACATATCAACCCATTGTATTGTGTTTTTATTTGGTTAAGAATTAACTTTTTGCTTATATCACCCAGATGCTGAATTTGGTGGTAAAAGTAGGGATAATAGCCCTTTTACATCCAGCCAGCAGCTTCAAACTCAAGAACAAAAGTCACCCGACGTAATGATGGGTAAGGTAAAATTAATAATGATGTGAATTTTAAGACAAAGCAAAAGTCACAGTATCATAATAAGACAGTGAGGGATGAGAACATAAAACAAAAAAAAAATATATATATATGCAAGTTGGATTGTTTTGCATCTTCTGATTTTCCTACACAGCTACTTTATACTTGAGAAAAATAGTCAGTCCCACTCTTTAGATAATTCATAAATTAGATCACTTCAAAATATTGCATGAATTTTAATGCTTCTATGCTGCATATGTGCTTTTGTTCCCCCTTTTAAATTTTACATAACCCACATCAGGGCCACTTGCATGACCCTCCTCTCTCCAACCTGTGCTCTCTTCCCCACCGCCATCCCCCCACGTAACCCTCATGCGCACACACCCACACTCCCATTGTCCTTGCAAAATGAGTGCATGTGTTCTGAGAGCTCATTTATGGAGGTTTCTCCACAAGCAGTAAGCTCCTTTGGTGCAGCCCTGCCCACAGATGGAAAGTAGTTAGTTCATTAATGGTAATGTGGCACATTAAATAAAAGTCAGAGGGACATCTCCTGGGCCCAGGGTTTGCCACACAGTGGGCAATTAGAGGAAGTGATTATACTGTCGAGAGGTTCAAATGTGCTCACTCATTCAGATTTAGGTGCCTCTGTCTTTTAACTGAGGTTTATCTTGGAGAATAAAGATTCATCGTGTCTTATTTGCACTTACACATTGAAGAAACTTTCATTTAAGCTTGTAAAAGCTTTTTTCACCTTGATTATGCGTATAGTGCCTTCCAAAGGTATTCATATTCCTTGATCTTGTTTACTCTACATCCACAAGCTTCTGGGTAATTTTTTATGATTTTATGTGATAGGCGAATGCAGAGTAGTGTATTTTTTATAAATCCTAATTAAATACTTCTATTTACAGAGGGTCTTTAGCCCTCTGTACTTGGACACCCAGCAGTCAAACTCAAGACAACCAACTGTGAAGAGCCACTTAGTGAGGCCTAATACATACTCAGCACACACCATAGCTGTAGTCTGATTTATATTTACATAGTTACCTCATTCAGAGATTTCTACAACAAATACATGGAAGGAATTTAACATATCATGGCCACAAATGCCAGGAATGGAGGTAGACTTTTCCAGGCAGAGAAATTAATTACAACTATGAATACTAGTATCCAAGATTGCTAAGTGACTACTATCAATAAGAATAGCATCACACCATCTTGAAGGGGATGTGCTGTTCATAGAGAAATTACTCATCAAAAACAGCTAAGGAGTAAATTTACTTGAATGCAGGATAAATGTGTGCTTATAATTCTAGATGAGCGGAGCTGCAGCCCTGCCAGTGCAAGTATGGAAACCACCCCCACACCAGCGGAGTTTCAACTTCGATCAGGTTTGTCTTTTGACCCGGAGGTCTGGAACAGCCAGGAGAGTAATGAGGGGTCCGAGCCCCAGCTCACTTTGCAGAAGGAGGTGTTCACTTTCTCATCCCAGCCCCACTCACCCAAGCGAGGGCAAAGCCAGGGTGACCAGGAGAAGATGGATCTGGGAGACGGTCAGGTCCAGAGGACTGGTGGGGGGCGGCGGCAAGCGCAGCCTGAAGATGACTTTATTGGCAGTGAAAGTGATGAGGTACGTTCGTTTCTTGTGAGCCACAGAATCACAAAGGTTTGATGTGCTTTCTATAATACCAGATAACTAATTACAAGCAGAAGAACATCTGCTTTATGTCACAGAAAATACTATTTTTGACAGCAGTGCAGTAGATTTTAAAGCTGCTCTTGCCATTTTTTGCCATGCAACATAGTTTAATTTTTTCTTGCACAAGTGACCCGCATTAAGTCCAACAATATGTTTAAAGTTAAATTTAGTTTACTTTGATTAAATTTAAGACATTGACATCATCAATTGTAAGAATCGGAATTAAATGTGTGTTTATCTTTTGAAGTGAAGAGTTTACTGTTGCACATTTCAGTTCAAAAGTCAAAGTTGTTCATCATATTATATATTAATCACTCTGCTATTTGTATTAAAGAGCAGGATTTTTTATGCTAAGCAGGGAAATTAAAACTGTAGAAATAAAATTATGAAGATCTATCTTCAAAGAAATGCTAATTGCTTTTACTTATTTAAAACTTGGTAATAAGTCTAATAATTCACAGTTAAGAACCTTTTTGTTGTGCAGCTGGTCTTTGTCATGACAATACAGTAGCTGGTTTACCCACACAGAAAGGTTCTAGAGCACATGCATACACCAGAAATCAGGCACTCACAGTCTTTGCTAAACCTTTAGTAAGACATTTTAATACTTCAAAATAACTGAATCTTTTATACTGACCATTTTGAACTGCAGGTATAACATTTTTTCCATAAAATGTTTTACTGAACTGACATTTACTTTTAGAATTTCCTTTCTAGTCAGATTTGAGAAGGTTTTTACACTGCCTTGCAAAAGTATTTATTCCCTTTTATTTTTTTCCAGTTTGTCACATTAAAACCACAAGTTTTAATGTATGTATGGGGATTTTACATAATAGTTCAATACAAATTAATGTATACAGTAATTTTGAGATGGGAAGAAAACTATACATGTTCTCAAAATGTACAAATAAACATTTGAAATATTTATATTAAGCTCCCCTGAGTAAATCATTTATGGATTGATTTTTTACTAGCTGCAAGCCTTTTGAGATTTTTCTTTTCCAAACGTGCTTATTTTTTTCCTATTTCTCTTTGCAAAATAGCTCAAGTTGAGTCAGAATAAATAGAGTATACAGTTGGAAGTCTTGCCACAGACTCTAAATTTGATTTAGGACTGGAAGTTTCTGGGTTCATTCTAACACGTGCATGTGATTTGATCTAAGATGGTTGTTTTGTGAGATGGTGTTACGAAGATTAAAATATGCACCAAATGAACTCTGCTAACTTATTAGTTGATTTCAGAAGGCAATTAACACAGTTGGATTAGATTTCATTTAGGGGTATTTGAGTTAAGAGAAGCATTACTTTCTGTTGATTTATTACAAATAATCTAATATTGTGTCTTGCCTTACCTTTAATTATTTCTGAAAAATATTAATGGGAAATTAATGCTTTGGCAAGGCACTGTACTGTATATCTAATACCCCTGCATCTAGGTGGAAGTGGCCAGTCCTCCTCAGAGTTACATGTATATATAAATATATATATATAATGGAAAGCAAGCTAAAGGTATAAATGCAAAGAAAGAGATCAGTATAAGTGTTTTCTTTGTATGCGGGGAAGAATCACGTGGTATACTCATGCGCAAACTCATTTTGCACACCCACATACCCTCTCACAAACACACTTACGCACCCACATGGAGACAGGTTGTTAGAGGAAAGCATCTTTCTCTCTATGCAATCAAATGATCATGTAGCCTCTTCGTTGAATCTGTCTGAACACTTCAAAAGAAAAAGAGCACTTCAAAAGAAACAAACACCGCTGTATGAGTGGACACCCTGAGGTTTTCAAAATACAGTATCGTGTTTTGTATGTAATTGTTTTTATCTGCTGCTGTTTTTGTATTGTTGATGCATTTATTATTGCAGAAAACATGCCATAAACATCTAGAAAAACACGGACAATGCCTCCGAAATCCTAACCGATTTAGAAAGTCACTGCTACTTCATCAATCATTGTAAAACTTTGTGTCAGGTATTGTAATTTTCCACAAGATCATTTAAACACATTTGTGCTCTGTGATGATCATTAGCACAATAAAAAAATGTATTAATACTTCCCAATAAAATTAGACAAACTAAGTGTTTGACATTGTTTTAAGTCTGTGTTTAAATTTCAAATTTTTGTAGCTGGCAAAATATAAAACTTTACACAATTTTAATAAAATTAATGAAACCTTTCTGGATTTGGCATATTGTAACTGATAGCCTGTTTTAAGGGCTTTTGTTTGCTTCGTCAGTTAGCTTTGTTACAGACATGTAAATGAAACAGTCTTGCTTTTAATGTAACAAAGTAAAAACCCAACATTTCTCTCATGCACTCAGAAACCTTGCTATATTGGTCTAAGTACCTTTCAGTCCTACTCATCTAGTAATTCACATGCAACCTTCCTGAGCTTCACTGATGGCTACATAAGCACCTGCGAGTGAGACATAAGAGGATCTTGATAAAGTCACATAAAGGAGATTTTTTAAGACCAGTATAAGAACAACACTTACAATTCTGTGGAGCTGGTTAAAGAAAACGTTGAAGTATTTTGACAATTGTGTTTTTATTTGGTTAATAAAAAACAAATAAAAACACAATTATAAAGTTATAAATTATACAGAAGAGAATTAAATAACTATTTGGGGCTATTTTTTGCTTATAGTGATCATGATTTAGTGAAACTTGTAATAATATACACTGTAAGTAATTCAAGACAGCTCTTAAAAAACTTTAAAAAATTGCTTAGGCTGTTCTTTTAGAAAGGTGATAATACACAATATGAACATTATGTTGTTTTTGACCAATAGCCTTACATTTAGTGACTAATGTCTTAAATTTTCAGGCTAAAGATGTTCAAAGTTACTAATTTATTGATGCCAAAGCTTTTCACAAAATAAAGATTTACATTTGTAGTTAGTACTTCACACATTTCAATATAATGTGGGTATAGATGTTAACAGGACATAATATTTCACTCTGATTTTTTTCAGTTTTCACCTTGTGCATCTGATATTTTTTTGAGTTGAACATTTTTACACTAGTGTTTTTGTATGTTGCCGTTTTTAGATATTTTATTTCCTGAAGTTTGTTTTTCCTGTTTATTTTTATTTCATCTTCTACAATGCTTTAGTTTTTCTAGTCCTATTGTTTGTTTGCTATAACTTCCATTGGTATACTTTTCATTTTGTCTCTATCAGTCAGTGTTATGGTGCAGTTCTAATAAAATGTATTTACTCTTGTTATCCTGCTTTCTGGGTTCCTGAACTTTCTGTTGTTACATGCATTAGGTTTTCTGGTACTTCGGTCCTGTTAGTTTGGAGGAGATATAAGGCAGCTGATAATGCTTATTTTGACTTCCAGCAGTGATCTCAGCTTGTTAGTCCTGGGTTTTGGTCATCAACTTTTCACATTTTCTTTGAAAAGAAAAATTGTTTGTTTCATAACAAGAACAGGCATAAAAGTTTAACACAATCATAAATGCTCACATTTCAAAACCATAAGAGGTGAGTACTTGAAACTGCATAAATAGAAAAATAAGACACCTTTTACTATATCTTCCAATAAACACCGCTTCTGGAAAAGATTGTTCTCTAACTAAACTTGATTTCTAATCATCAAAAAGCCAACTAAAGCCTACGCTTGACTAACACGTTTTACCCGCAGCTATGTATTTTCATAGGAATCCACACACTGTCAACAACATTAACTGAGACAAATATTCTTTCCTGTAATACTGCAAGTAACTGTGTTGCTACCCTGTCAACATTATTAAGCTGTACGTTTATCCATCCAACAAAGGTCAGCCTGATTTTGATTTTTATTCATTTATCGGTTGCTTTTTTCTGAACTTGGAGCATTATTATCTTTCAAAGTGTTGCATCAGATTCATGCAACTCTCTTGAGTAGACATTGGTTTTTAAACAGAGAGAAATATTAAAAGCAGAACAAAGCAACAAACTTTCAGCATATGAAACACTTTGAAATATATCAGAAACAATGGGCCAAGGTAAAGTTTGTTATAATTTCAGCGGAAAGCAGTTGTTTTGATGTAAAAATACCTCAAACAATGGACAGCGGAGCAGCTCAGTAAAGCTCATTCATGTTTGCAGACACGCCCATATCTGGCCTTTCAATAATACATGTATTTCATTGTTTATTCACCTGAACTTATGAAAATGATAAAGCAAAGAAAGAGAGTAGAGAAAATAATATGTGGAACCACTGAGCGTCAAACCTCCAGGGGCTTATGATAACATTTCACCCTAAACAATCCTAAGAGATGAAGGACAATCGAAGGAAGCGGTACAGTGCTGAAGTTACACTAGGAAGACTTAATTTGAGAAAAATAATGCCTATACAATGAGAGTAATAAATGTGCATATGCTAGCAATCTGTCTAAATGCATGCAATAGCTGTGACTCCCTGTTTTCTGAAGAACTTACAGAGGCTGGAGAGAAAAATAAGAGGACACATAATTAGAGAAACATTGGTTTTAGGCTGGGAATTTTCAGTATCCCTGAAAACATGGTTTATTAAAATATAAATAGAATTTGATGCATCTATTCATCAAGTTAGGATATTAAATCAATGTCAGTTTGTAACCAATAGTGCAGAATAACACTAAATTAATGCTCCACAGAAAATCTATGCTTTCGATATGAAACATTCATGCAGTGTAAGCTTGAACAGTGTGCCTCATGTGTGTAGCTTGCTCCTTCGAGAACGACGGAAGCTGTTGTCAGCTTTGTCTCACAACCCTGGCAATAGATTTTTTTTGTGGCGACCCAGTTGTACATTGAGAAAAAACTGTCAATAGAAGGGAGAGAAATTTTTCATAACCCTTTCTGCATAATTACTGAGGGTTTGTCCAAATAAAGCATCTGTATTTAACATTTTTTGGCCTAGAATGAGTTAAAGAGTATCTTGTCATGGGTTTGCTAACCTGTGTTGCTACATATGTGAATAAACAATACATGCTGGACTTCAGTGTACGGTTGTACAGTGGTCAATGGATGCAGATAAAAGTTTTTGAGAAAATTTATGTCAGAGTTTTAATATCCTTTTCTTATGCTGTGAAAGTGGGTCACATTTTGAGTTCTGTGCTGTTAATTCATCTACCATCCCCCAGTATAGGAGCAAATCTCAAACTTTTTAGCATCATGCATCTTTGAAGCTTGCTGGGATAACTTTTGGTATTCAAAATTGTGGTTTTTATGAGTTTTTGTTCAGTGCAGAAAAGAACCATGCATTGCCTTTATAACATCCAGTGTCCTATATTACACAAGTTGCACAGATCTATTGCTAGAGTCTTGAGAGCTAACTCTAAATCTCATAGTTTCGCAGATTAGCACATTTTAGTCTTTTGAAATATGACATCAGCTGAAAACAATTTTTAAAATGAGATTGTAATTGTATTTTTTTTTTTTGCCTATTAATGAGCGCAGATTTTATTGAAAAGTTTGAAACACTGAATGAGCTTTGTGAAATTAATTGTCATTTATTGAATATGAATCCTCTAATTAGTGTAAAACCCATGTACATCTTGTGCTTATTGTTGACAGAGAGAGAGCTACCGTTAACAAGAGTGGTTATTGGAGTTATGCAGTTGTGAGGGCTTCTCAGCTGATTGCTTATTAACTGAAAAGGGTCATAACTTTTGGATTGTAGGCAGTTAAAGCTAGTCTCTCTGGTTTAGAGATTTTCCGGACCCGTTAGATGGAGAGCTGGTCAGTAGTCAGTCCATTGGGAGTTGTGAGGTTTAGGGCAGAGCTGGCTATTGCACAATAACAGTTACCACATGTACAAAACCTTATTGGTGTCAGTTGTATGTATCCAAATTAGTGGATGACTGATTCAGTCTCATAACTATCAACACATTTATATGAAAGCAATTAAACTTTTTTCTAGCATGCTGGTGTAGAAATGGAGTAGGAGTTATGCTGTACAAGGAAGAACAAAGGTGATGAGGAAGGGATGTACATGTTTGGTATGCAGCGTTTCATAAAACCCTGAATACCAAAAACCTCAGAAAATCCTATTCTCTTGCTCAATACACATATATTTCTGGTTCTTCAAAAATAAAAATTTTGTGAATTCAGATATGTAGCATTAACTGATATCATCCTATTTATGTTATTTTTCCCTGAATACAAATATTTAGATTTCCTTTATATCATAATTTTATAAATGCATTATATATTATGGATAATTATTTTTAATTCATGACTTGACTGCAATTTAGGGAACAAAAAAAAACCGAACAAACAAAAAAACTACTTCATTCTGACATACCAAAGCCATAAATGTAATATTTGCCTGACCAAAACCTTTTTTTTTTCTTTCAGGATGTGAGCTACATCAAGTTCCAAAATCAAAGTGTGTCTTATCCTTCTACACTAAGATCTACTGATACAAGCCAGCATGTGCAGCTAGAGAATCCTCTAGCTTCTGAATCTCTGCATACAAACCCAGCATCACCAAGACAAGATTTAACTAACACCTGCATGCAGTATCTATGCAGCGGGAGAGCTGAACCAGCAAGGATGGTCCCTGCACGTTGCCACTCACCCAGCAGAAGCAGGCACAAGTCTGCAAAAGCAGATCAGGTTTTGGGTGAAAATATCAGCGTTTCACTTTGTAAGAGCCTTCTCCAAGAGGTTCGCTTCAATGACTCCAAACAGCATAAGGTAGGACTCAAAGACCATCACTCACTTTACACTGTATCTCTCAAAGTAGTCTTATGGATAATATTTTCCTTTCCCTTGTTATAATTCACTGAATGGATGTAAATGAGATTCTGCACTTAGTTACCCCCATTGCGTGCTCCCATCTTTGATGCTACAATGTATAGCTGCAAAACAGTGCTTTCCAGATAATATTGTCAGCATTCACAAGGCATGCATCCTCAGTAAGATGACAATTGAATCAGGTTTGACTGTAGTAGTTCTTCAGTTAAAAACCAAACAAGTATTTTTTTTAAGTTCATTGGTCTTTTTTTATAATTTTATTTAGCTGTTCAAGCCTGAAATTTTAATAGAATAACTGAAAACAATCAAGTGAGATGGGCATTGAAGAAGCAGAAGTTACAACCTTCTTTGAGGACATTTTTCTGTCAATATATTTAACAGTCAAAACTTGAGTCTGAGCCACTGTCAGCAGAGCCTGCAGGCATCCGATCCTCTGTAAAGATGCACCGTAAACTGTTTGTCCTGCATCAAACATCATACAGAGGTGACAAAAGAACAGCTGAACGCAGAGCTGGCTCAATCAAACATCCAAATGCTGGAGGAGAGTTGTGGATGCCACAGTGGGATAAGACAGACAGCTGTTGTTTAATTTCCACAAAAGTTGATTAATGAACCAAAATAAACATAATTGCCTTTATGCGGGCTGCCTGTGTGTTGGAGAACTTCCAGTAAATTTATTATTTATGCTTAGCTGTGCTGTTAAAACTGAGTTTTGAAACCTCATAAGAAACAGTCATCATATTAAATTATTTTATGATCGTTTTACTACAGTGCTTTTCAAAAGTTTTTAGGCATCTAAAATATCTTTCCACATTTTGTCATGTTACAACCATAAACCTTTGAGTATTTCATTTGGATTGTATGTAGACCTATGTCTATTGTCCTAGTATGTTACATCCATCCATCCATCCATCCATCCATCCATCCATCCATCCATCCATCCATCCATCCATCCATCCATCCATCCATCCATCCATCCATCCATCCATCCATCCATCCATCCATCCATCCATCCATCCATTTTCTTACACCCTTGTCCTTAGTGGGGTTGGGAGGTGCTAATGCTTATCTCCAGCTAATGTTCCAGGCAGGGTACACGCTGGACAGGACGCCAGTCTATCGTAGGGCGAGTTTCTATCCTGCCAATTTAATACTTTTTAAAAGTACCTTTAGCTGCAGTTGCATTCTTCTGGGTTATGCCTCCACCAGTTCTTTACATGTAGAGACTGAAATTATTATCCTTTGTACAGTAGCTCAAGCTCAATTAGATTAGATGGTGGTGAGCTTAATGGGGCCAAGTATAAATGAGCCCTGCACTTTTCAGACTTTTATCTGTGAAAAAAGATTAACATGGTTAATTTTCCTTCCACGTCATAGCTATGCTGGCCTGGGCAATGCCTTCCTACTCAATTTTGCTCTATTCTCATTTCCCTTCATTTCTCCGTCTGTGTTTGCCCCATTGAGCTCTATTTCTCAGAATGCATTTCACCCTGACCAATCAGCAAACAGAAGGAGGAGTTATGAGCAATGACGATGAGCTTCTGTACTGTCACTGAATTGTAGTTTGCCTGTCTGCATGTTGGCCACGCTTTCAGATATTGAACTTTTAAACTTGGCGGTACGGTTGTTTACAGTGCACACAACTCAAAGCGTAGCTTCCTTCACAATTGAGCTGGCGCGTTATAAATGTAACGGCCAAATGTTAGTGACTGGGCACAATCAGATCCAATTGTTTAAATTTCAACATAGTTTACGTCCCCAGCAAGCAATCGCTTCTAAGTAGATGAAGTTTCAGACCTTCTGTACGAAGAAAAGCAGAGAACAAGGGGCTTTTACCAAGTTGCAGTTATGTACTGTGTTGTGCAGATCTGTCACATAAATTCTAGTAAAACACACTTTTGTTTCTAGTTTTAACAAAATGTGTAAAAGTATGAAGTGTATAAATACTCCTGTAAAGCTGTCTACCTGATTCTACTTCAGGACTATGATCACTCTTATTTCAGACAACTAAAGGGGTTACCAAAAATGTTTTTCAGGATTAAACTATAACAACAATTGAGGGAGTCCCTTGCTTATATCGAACACATCCAGGATCTGAAAGGAGTCAGCTGAAGTGATCTCAAGGCCTGAAGCAAGTTCTGAATCAAAGTTGTTGCTTTTTGCATGTGCACAACTCTCTGTTGAGTGATATCGCAGCATCCTTCATCAGTGCAACTGCTCACCGCTGATTTGTGGCAACTCCAGCAGGCAGCACACAGTGATGACTTTGAGTGAAGTATTGTCAGAAAAATATGACAAGGGGTGTGTGTTTCCTCTCCTGCAGCTCAAGTGTATTGACTACCATTGATTCGCTACCAAAGTCCCTTACACTTTGTCTGACAAATCAAGTTACCATAGGACTCTCCTAAATCAATAGATGCACTGTTGAAAGAGGGTTAAAGCAACAGAGCAAGTCCAGCACAACCTTAATGTCTGCCTGGCATCCCAGCTGCAGTTAAGTTTTTTACTCCTACGTTGACTGCAAAGAATACAGTACTTACAGATTCATACACTTTGAACCTTTTTGTAATTTGCCACATTACGATCACAAATGTCAATGTTTTATTGTAATACTCATAATAGACCAGCACAAAGTGGCCAATAATTGTTAAGTGGAAGGAAAATTAATGCCAAGAACCTAAAATGTCTCTGCCCTTATACGCCTAAAAAAATGCAGGTCAGGTCACTTAATTAGTAAATGAAATGCAATTGTGTCTGCTTAGGCCTCATGGGTTCGTTAGAGAGCATTAGTCAGCAAACAGCTGAGGTGCGTGGATCTGTTGACAGGATATCTATGAGTCCTCCAAAAATAAAGGATTTGTTAAAAAAAAAAAGGGAGTGTAAGGTTGTTGTAAATTAAGTATCGAAGTTTATGAAAGGGGCACAAACATCCAAGAACATGCTTGAATCAGTTAAAATCAAGTTATTTTTTTTGTTCTACATTAAAATTGCAGTGGCAGAAAACTAAAAACCCAAAAACACCATCCTCACTGTATGACATGGTAACGGCAGCATCATGCTTTGGGGATGCTGTTTTTCAAGAGGGTCAGAGAATTTAGTCAGCAGTGAAGGAAAGACTCGAGGATTTAAATGCAGAGCCATAAGAAAAGAGTTGAGAAAGTTAAGATTCATGAGGATGAGTAGTTTATGTCCCAGCCCAGTTAAGAGCCTGTAGTGGAAAGTGTTTTTCACAGACATCCTACATCAAAACCCGCGTTGTGTGTGAATTCTGTTTGGTTTTATTGGTAAGCTATACTTTGAATTTTGTTGTTGTTGTGTTACAATATGTGGAAAAGTACAAGGGGTATGTAATAAACAGGGACTGATTGTCAACTCTTTGAATTTAGTGTGTAGTTTGTAAAAAAAATAAAATGGATAGCCTCCAAATAAGTGATCTCTATCTTTTATGGGTAATGGATTTAAAGGAAGAAGAAAATGAGATGCTGAGAACTGTTGAATCGAGTAATTATGTCTCACAACTCCACGCCAGCACAAGGATGTGTGAAGATGATGATGAGGAACTCCAAATGCTGGCAAGCCTGAAAAGACAGCAGGACGAAGATGAATGTAGGGCTCCTGTTCTCAGCGCATCTCAAGTCCACCAGTGTGATGTCAGCATCAGCCTGAGCAGTGACGATGCCTCAACCTGGACCCACATCTCACAAGTATGCGCCATCACGCTCTGATACTTTCCATCAGTCCTCGTTAACTCTTTCCTAACAATCCCTGCTCGGCAGAGTGATGTAGTCATTACTAGGTTGTCCTTCTGTCTGAAATATTTCCTTTGACCCTGGTTAACCCTCACTCTTGCTAATTTCCATTTCAAGCCCCTACATATGCCATCCTGAAGTGCTAATGCATCTTCTTCTCTACAGTGCTTTCTGCATTACAGAGGATTGAGAAGATAGCACTTTTATTGGGCTTTTCTTGCTTTTAAGAGTACACTGGCATCATATCCACAGCACCCTCGGTGACTGAAAATTATTTAGGTCAGTTGAAATTATCCCCAGAAGTCTTTACAGAATTCAAAGATGGTGCAGTTTGCTCTTGGCTACTGAAGGTCATTATATTATGATCCATTAGCATATGCACAACTCTTTTATGAAGATAGAACACTGCTGGCTTCACTGTAGAATCCCCAGTGAATAAAAATCATCACAAAAGCTCAGGTTCTGGGGCTGTTAGCAACTCTATACATGCAGGTTTTCTTTAAAGTACTGGGATTCTAGCTACACATAAACAGAAGTGGTACCAAAGGGATTTTCATCTTCTGGTTTAGTTTGAGGACACACAAATATGGTCACCAATAATATATATATTTATATATATTAACAAGTTCCTGAAGCCTTTAATAGATTCAGTTTTCACTGAAAGACTGAGAGAGATTTACAGAAGTGATCTCTAGTCAGATGCATTGTTTAATAGTCTTAATATGCACAGCATGACAACAGCACCACCAACAGTATATAGGGAAAATGCTTTTAAATAAAGATAAGATGGAAACACAGCACAACACATTGTGAGAGCAGACATAGATTTGGAGGCACTGTAACGTATAAAGCCTCCAACAAAAATGAAGTGATGCATTTAGAACCAGAAGATAATCATGGAACCTTAATAGAAAAGGCAGGCACTCACAGGAAATGACAAGCCATTTCTTGTCCCTGGATGCTGTGATTTCAGTGATTCCCACTGCTGTCATTCGTGCCATTGTTGCTGGTTTCACTGCTTCAGCAGCCACTGTAAGAGCCCAGACAGAAGTTCTCCCCCGGGCGATGCTGTGTGAGGCTTGCATTACTAGCAGTCTACTTGTAGATTAAGTAGTTGTGTGAAATTAGGTGTCACATTTACATGTGGTCTCAGACTTTATAGGTAAGGGATTTTATTTTGGCAAAAAGAAGTCTTACATTGCCTTTCAAATGTATTCCATATTTTTCCTATCTTATCAGGACTCTGCTCTGTAGTTAGACTGTGAAAAAACATATTTTTCAGAAAAAGAGTAGCTCTTTTTTTTATTATTTTGAACCCACCCCCCTGTTGTCTCAATGAAACAGAGAACTAAAGAACATAAAATGCGATATGATTATGCCTAATTTTCTGTGGCATTTTTTCACAGTGCCTAGCAAAAGTTTTTGTGCTTCTTGAATATTTTTCTCATTTTCTCTGAAGCAGATTGATAGAAGTCAGCTCTGTTGTGTAATAAGATCTCAGATTCAATATTTTGAAACCACCAGGCTGCCTCAATTAGAGTGAGAGAAGTTGAAGTTAGAAATAACGATGCATAACCTTCAGTGGATTTATTTACAGCAACTTGCTAGAGTGATAAGTAGTAGTGAACAATTGTAAGATGGAAGAAAACTGTTTCTTAAAATGTCATTTGCATTTGTGTTCAGTGCACACTGATTCAATACTTTTACCACAACTACATCTAGAAGGTGTTGAGGTCTTTGCTATCTTTGTACTTTCAGTATGAGACTAAAAGTATATCTTTTAATTTCAGACATAACTGAGACTAAAATATAATGATGTTTTTTAGTCTCAGTATGCTTGTATGTGTAGTGTTGTTGACCTGCTGGAAAGAAAAATTGAATCCCAATCTTAAGTCTTTTGAAACTTGTATTCTTCCAAGATTGCCCTGTGCTTACCTCCATCCGTCTTCCCATAATTTCTAAATAATTGTCCCTTTCCTTGCCAAAGAAATAATCTAAGAGTGTCCCAGTCATGTGGGGCTCTTGTGTTCAGGGTGATGTGCAATGTTAATTTTTTGCCACATATTGCATTTTTAATTTATGTCAATAAGATTTAAGTTTGGTCTCATCTGACCAATAAATTCCTCTTGTAAGATGTTTTCTACCTTCCAAACATTGCTTGTAGCAAAATGCAAATGGGACTACTTATGAGCTTCTTTCTATTCTGGTTTTGTTGTTACACTGGTCCAAAATGACCAGACTCTTGTGTCCACAGCTAACAGTTGACAGATTCTCCCACTTGAGTGGCAGATCTCTACAGCTGCTCCAGAGTTATGGGCCTTGTGGTTGCTGATTTCTCTGTTTAATGATTTCCTTCCCAGTGCTGTTAAGTTTAGGTGGATGTCTGGATAACTTTGCAATTCTGCCACAGCCTGCCCATTTCTAAATTATAGACAACATAGTGCTCTGTGACATGAAACATGCGTGGCTTATTTCAAACCCTGCTTTAAGCTGTTCTATAATTTTCTCCCTGGATTGTCTGTTGTGCTCATTGGTTTTAATGATGTTTTCTTTTAGTAACGTTCTCTAACCTACCTCAAAGGCCTTCACAAAAAGCTGGATTTATACTGTCACAAACAGAACCCCAAAAATGTCCAAATGCCAAAGAAATGTTTTTTTTTTTTTTTGGTTTGTTTATTTTTTTTTTTTCAAAAATGTATCTGTTTTTTCTTTCCTGCACCAAAAACATTTGCCAAGTTGACTATGACAGTTGCTGTGAAGAATTTAAATGGTTAAGACACACGACTAGACTCCGGTATTTTAAATGCCACAAAAGCGTTTGTAGAGAGCTTCATCCAGTCGCCTCATCAAAAGAGCTTTCTTACATGTCAGTGTTGACTAAACAGCTCATGACAAGCCTGCAACTTGCACGATGATAAAAGCTCAACAATCACCAACAACACAGAGTGCCCTGACAATCTTCCCCAACAAATGGGGCATTCCTTTGTTTGTTGTAAAAACGCCTTTCTGACCGATCCTAGCACGACTCAAGACGGACTTACTTCGGCTCCATTTTGCAGTTGCTAGGGTGAGGTCATTTTTTTATGTTTATGGCGAGCTACCTGTGACATAGCAACAGTGATGACATCAGCGTCTTTTAAAAAAGTTCAGTTTTTTTTTTTTTACCTAAAATACTTGGATCAGCTTGACAGAATAAAAGAAGAGGAAGCTCTGAAACAGCTTGGCACAGCACTTTTCCTATAGCAGGTCACATGCTCCCACAAACATTTTCTCATCATTGGGAGGAATAGATAAGAGATTCCAGTGTTCAGATACAACACTATGTGGATAAAAGCACTTAAAATAGAGGCTATGCAGCCTAACCCTAATGTAACCTTTGTGTTGAAAAAGTCCAATTTACTGCTAACTTGTTAACACAATGGTCTCATTACTTATACTTCACGTTGGTTAAAAGGTTTATGAAAACTTACATTTCTTATATAAACATTAATGTAAAAATTAAACCTATACATCCATTAGTGGTATGTGATTTATCTTTTAAGAGAGAGGCTGGATCTTTTCCCAGCTTTTTTTGAGATGGAGGTGGAGTCTACCCTTGGCAGGTTGGAACTCCATATCAGGGCCAAAACGGTGACCTGACACCCACTTGTTCGCACACCCAGTTCAGAAGCAGTAATTAACCTAACATGTTTGGTTTTAGATTTGTGTTGTCTGTAGCTGCAGGCCAGTGAGAAAAACCCACACACATGGGTAGAAAGACACACCAGTCAGATCCAATCTGCATTTGTCCTCCTGAAGGGAGAATGTATTGACTACAACATGTAAAAAAAAAAAAAAAAATCTAACTTTAAACTGTTTTTAATGAAAATAAAAAATAATTTAAAAAGTAATGAAAACACATGAGAGCCTATCAAGAGTTGTTGTCAATTATTGACCACAGATCTTTTTAAGGCATTTACCTGCTAACGTGGCTTCTAGCTGATTCTGGGTTCTCTTCAGCTGCCAGCTGATTTTGGTTTTGCTATTATTTATGACAGCAAAAGCTTTTAGAACTTTCGTTTTCTACATTACTGAGACTTTATAAAGAAAGGACAGAGAGTCATACATTTCCCAGGCACATAGTGTCATATTATAGTATAATCAAGTAACTATGCTACCTCCACTTGTTATGAAAATACTGCATATATCAAAAACAACTTGAAAGAAATTTGACATTGCATTATAGTTGTATCTGACACTTTGAAATTGCCTGTCTCTTTAAGAACCTCCTTTCCTCTCTGACACTCTGACACTCCAACTTCAGCACCTGCCACGTCAACTTTTCAGTACGGAAAATGATATGAAACAGTTTTTCTTTTCTGTTTTTTTTTTTTTTTTTTTTATCTTTGTAGTGTTAACACGGTTTTTCTAATCTTACAGTTTGACTTTTCTGTATTTCTTTAGTAAACCCCTGTATACTGAGGCAAAAGATGTTTCATGAATAATGGTTAACTGATAAGCGAGTTAGAAAATAGCCTTTCATATTAATTAATACATCAGTATTACATTTTCCTTTACATCAAATAAAGTTTTATTCACACTGAATTTGTAATATACTTACATTTGAAAGCCATGGCTGAGCAAGATTTCAATTAGAGCTACACAATACGCATTTGTTTCACTTAGGAGCAAATATTCATTATTACTGCCTCGCCTGTAAATTTGTTTGGGCAGTAAGCAGTGGAAGTAAACACTTGGAGCTGCATATATAGAAAATGAAAGAGAACAGCCAGGAGACAGAAGTTGGACCACCTTTCAACTCCTGAAAACAGCCTTGATTAAAAGAAATGCTCTTGAGGTAGACAGTAATTTTCTGCTGCGGTTTGTTTAAACATGTTTGCCTATGGGGCTGCAATGCATGCTTTTATTAAAAGCTTCTTCCTGAATGTTTTAATTTTTTTTTTTGTCCTTCCAAAAAGTCCTAATTTTACCAGAGACAAACACAGCTCTAAAGGTTTTCTCTGTTTTTGCAGGGTCGCATTACTCTCATGCAAGATCCTAATGTACAAAAGTGGAGTGAGGTGGAGCGATAATAAACTACAGCTCCATGATCACTGATGATAACACAGTGAGACAATGCAAGCAATTGAGATGTCAGCTGTAAAAGCCAGTCGTCTTGTATGTTTTTTTTTCTGAGAAACTCAGCAGCAACTTGTGTGTCAGGCTTGCCATCAGTGCATCAGCCACAGCTGCTGAATTGAACTTTCAAGCCACATTTTGCTGTCAGGCAAATGGAAAATAGTGTTTGTTCAAGATAAATGATGTACGTCGGAGAACAGCAGATGCACTTTTGTGTTCTGTTCAATGCAAGTCCTTTGTTTGAATTTCCGGCTTATTTAAGTTTACATGACGAGATGTAGGGATGTTTTTTTTTTTTATGTTACAGTGGAGTACTGAAATAGTTCCTAACCTTCAGTTTCTGGATGATTTTCTTTCCTAGACCTCTCCAGGCAACATGTCATCATCAGTCCATTTTACCTGTGGAATTCCACAGGGTGCAATTTTAGTTTCTGCTCCAAGATTACATAAAGGAAGTCAGTGGGGCAACTCAGATAGACCAAATTAAATCAAGCAATGCAAAGACTAAAGCTCCAGTGTGCCTGCTTCTTCATCAAAGTCTTCTAATAAAATAGCCCTTATTCTCAAAAGCACCCCTGAGACATTAATATGGTATTTAGCCTCAGCAAGATCTGTCTGTCTGTTTGTCTGTCTGCCTTTCTTGCTGTTGTTTTAGTTTTGAATTATACATCAGATTATTATTTTTTTTTTTTATGGATGCCTTGATCTCGTTGTGTTGACCTTTCACAGCCCACCTGTTTATTCTGATTCTTAGATCTATTGTGTGTTTCTGTTTTTTTTCTCTTTTCTTTGGTTTCAATAAAAATCCCAGCTTTTTTGACTCACTAGCCTGTTACAGAAGAAGTTGAAAAAGAAGTTGAAAACAGAAAACTAGACAATATTCTCAAAAGTGAAAGAAAAAAAACTCAGTGTATCTAATAGTTTTTATCTACACTCAAGATTTATTAACTTAAGACAAGCTCAGATGTCTTACTGAAAAGTTACTTGTACATGAGTTTATTCTTAATTCAAATGTACTAAGATATTTGCACTAAAAACTAAGACAATAACAACTGATAAGATTGTGTGTTTTGGCAGTGCATCTTTGTGTCGAACCATTAAATATACTGGAACAACACAAAAATAACTTTTTGCCCCAATCTGACCAGGCAGCATGATGCATACATAAATTACATAGAAATGTGGGACTAAAGAACTGTAGGCTTTTGTAAGAATTCCCTCTAGGTCTTCTTCATTTTCTTGTGTGCCTTTGTGATGAGTAGTTCCAGTGGTACAGTTTGTGTTAGAGACGTGAGTTGATATTCTGAACCGCGTCTCCACAAGACACTTCTCACACTGAATATAATGCCTACCTGTGGGACATGGTCCAGAAATACAGATATTACTCCATTGATAATAGGAGCCACACTGGCATGTTTTAATTCTCAGACAAAAGTGCAATGAATTGGTTATGGTTCTCCACAAATGTGAAAGGAAATACGGATCATATGGCTCTATATGCATTTCTCAAGGATGCCAGATAGACTGTAAAGCAGAGAATAAATCAAAGTATATCTCAGCAGATGAATTCAAAGCTGTCTTCCTCTGGTTTGCCCTCGCTGCAGGGCTGCACGTGCACCTGCCACAAGGCAGCCTTTTGAAGACCCCATGTAAAACATGGGTGGGGCCCTGTCAGAAGAAATGCGATTTCCAGAGTGCATGCTCATCATGCAGAAAGGTCAGGGACCAGATGGACTGGTTTATGACTTTAAAGCAAGTGTGCACTGCCTTCTAGATTTTATACTTTTAGGGAAACACAAAAGAAATGTATTGTAGACGTTTTAACTCTGACACATTTGACTATTTTTTTTCACCTTTTTTTTTACCCAAACATGCTGAAGCTGCCTAATTTCAAAGCTGTGATTCTTAACAATAATTTTATAATAGGTCATAGTGAAGTATATACTCAAGGGCCACTTTATTAGGTACACATGCTCGATTGCTTCTCAACACGAACAGTGTATATGCAAATCCAATGACAGAAACTCAATTTAGTTAGATATCAATTCAGTTAGACTTCTTGCTGAAGTTCAACCCAAGCATCAGAACGGTAAGGAAAGGAGCTTTAAGTTTAGCTGAATGGCTGGCATGGCCGATGCTGCCGATGCACTGGGATTTTCACACACGACCTTTTCTCAGATTTACAGAGAATGGTCCAAATGAGAGGAAACAACCAGAGAGCAGCAGTGTCAGTGCATCAAAACTTGAAGCAGATGGCCTACAGCAGCAGAAGGCCACACAGGTACCACTCCTGTCAGCTACGAACACAAAACCGAGGCTTTAACTCACACAGCTAGCTGAGTACTGCTGGTTGACCATCTTTTTTTTTTCACCAGAGAAAATCCATTCACTGCACGGAAATGTCACAAAGCTCAAGTAATCTCAAACTGGTTTCTTGACTGTGACAATACGTTCACTGTACTCCAGTGGCCTCCACAGTTGCTTGATCTCATCTAGCAGAGAACCTTAGGGATCTGGTGGAGTGAAAGATTTGCATCATGGATGTGCAGCCGACCAATCTGCAGCAACAGTGAGATGCTCATGCTGTCATGTTAATAAGGACCAAAATCTCTTAGGAATGTTTCTAACACTTAATTGAATCTGTAAAGAAAAGGAGTATTAAAACAGTTCTGAAGGGAAACATGGGGTCCAACTGAGTTGTAGCAAGGTGTACCTAATAAAATGGCTGCTGACTATAGCTCTGTAATAGAAAGAGTCCTTGATATACCTAAATTTTATTTGTTATTTTATTGAACAGGAGAAGGGCCCATTGATTAACTGTTTAATTTAACATATATAATATAAAAGCATTTTTAAAGTCTTAACATTATATCCTATTTACTTTTATGGTTTATCAAAAGAAACATTTTAACAGCTTTCTTTCATAACAGTTACCATTATAAACACAACACAGTATAATTAGAAAAAAGAAAACGTGTTTAAAAAAAAAATACATTCAAAAAAACAGTTATTTTCAACTGTGATAGTTTTTATAGATCGCACACAACATTTGTTTGTTATTTGTTCATCACTTAGGGAAGAACAGCTATGAAATTGATGAATTTGCATTTGGAAGCTGTTGCTGCAGACACACAATATGTAGTCAAACAAGCTCTCAGTGCGAGTTTAACCAGCCATCCTTAGGTTGCAGAAACAAATCAAAATCTATCAGAGAGACAGCAGGAACACTGAGAATGAAAAAAACAACAACAAAACAACAGTATAGCCTGGTACATTCTGTAATAGAAAAAAGTGCACTTTGAGTTTAACAACATTAAAGGACCTAGAGGTCAATAGGAGACAGCTGTGGTGGCAAAGCTTTCAATATCAAAGACAAAGCTCCTCAGAAAATCTAGTTAAGAGAAGAATGCTCTTGAGTAGAATGGCGGATCGTTATCCACATCTGTCATGAAACTTCATTAGTGCAAATATTGAGAGTTTACCCTGAGGTGCAAATCATTCATTCTCAAGAACAACATTCTTTAAAGGGCAAAAGATCGACATCAACCAATATGCTGAATACAAAATAGGAAAAGGAAATGTTAAAATGGGTTATGATCTGAACCATATATCATCTTCGAAACATGTGGAGAAAGTAAGATAGCAAGGACACACATGGCTTCTGTTGTCACCGGGTCACAAGTGTCTGCTGATGATGCGATGGGCCAAATCATTCAAAGGTGTTATGTTGGAAAAGAAGATGTACTCTCTGCTCTGATAGACCCAAATGCAGCAAATCGGATGACATTGTTTCATTGAACAGATAGGCAGTGACCCAAAGCATTCACAGCAGCATCCAGCAATTTTTTGGGAGTAAAATGGAGCGAAGTTATTGTGTTGTGAAGTGAATCTCATTCACACTGATGAAGATCAGCTGAAAAGTGTAACACAACAGCAGTAAAGTTTAGCAAAATCCTTCACACCTCAGTATTTTACTGGAATACTATGCACTTCCTACCCAATTCCTAAGTTCAATCCTGCCTAATATACAACTGCTACAAACATCTGATTTTGTGAAATTCTCTCTGTGCAGAAGAGAGGCTAAATGCCCTGCGACAATTATCTGTGTAAAACTGCCACTTTCTGTTTATAAGCATCAATTTTTTTTACAAACAGTGACCTTCATTTCTCCTTTGGGACAAAAAAAAGAAAGATATTTCTCTCTTGATGCAGATATTTTTCTTTTTGGCTCTAAATCACATAGAAATTTCTGGAAATATGCTGAACTTGAGCATCCGTGACATTTTAAAACAGCTTCTGACATTTTTTTTTTTCATCTAGGCAGTGAATCAAGGACATCATTATCAGAAGGAAATGAACCCCTTGCTTCAATCAAACCCAAGGTAAAAGCATATGTCTCACTACAGACGTGTATTTTTTTTATTTAAAATATAATATAAATGGGGTGTGGTCTGATGGTGCAGGGGCTAAGCACAACCCACATATGGCGGGCATAGTCCTCGACGCAGTTGTCGCAGGTTTGATTCCCGGCCTAGCGACCCTCGTCGCATATATTCCCTTTCTCTCATTTTCTGTCAATTAACTATTGAAAGACCACTAGAGCCAAAGAAAATCTTTTTTAAAAAAAATCTAATATAAACTACAAACTTTTCGGGATAGACAGATTTTTCATTTTTAATTTTTGCACGCTCAAATGCGTTGCACTCCAATGTCTCACTGTGAAAAGACTAGCTCCCATTAAACAGAACTGACATGCTGTCTAACCTCTTTGCACATTGGATTATTAATAGCCTTGGTGAAGAGAAGACAATAGTTTATAAAATTGTAAGCACCACTGATGCACATCATGCATTGCCTTAGAAACAAACAGCCTTGGAGCCCAGAGTTAAGCATTAAAAAAAAAAAAGAAAGTTAGAAAATCATAATCAGATGGTTACCAGTGACTGCAATATTTACTCTAAATGTCAACTGTCAGATGGATGTGTAGGCTGGGGCTTATCTTGCTCTCAGAAGACTCCAAATAAACTTGGAGTATGTCAGGTACTGTGCTTTCTTTCTCCCAGAACTGCTGTTGTCATTTTCACAATGGCATTTTTTGCTCTTTCTTTTACAGATTATTATGCTTGACAGGCTTGATATCTGGGAAATATTTGATAAGAAGTTTAATTTTGTTGGGAATTTGAGGCTTTTGAAAATTAAAAGAGCCAGTCTTTTGCTTTTCTGTGTTGCAGAAGATTCAGTTGTCTTCGCTGTGGAACAACAGTTGGATATGACCCACATTGTTTTACTTGCCTGCAGATTAAAGTGAAATTCAAAAAGAATGAAAATTTAAGTAGTAGCCTCTTATTACTGGAGGAGAAGGAATTTAATTCCAGTCTTCATTTAAGTTTAAAGCTGAACTACATTCTGGTGCAGATAACAAAAATCTTGTTACTGGTGGGAAACATGGTCTGAAATGTTTTGCACCTACCATTTATATGTGCCATTTTGTTATTTTTCACAAAATGGTGAGAAAAATTTGATTGCATAACCCTAATGCAGAGTGGATTAAAAAACTGAGAACAATGTGAAACATTTAGAGTTGCTTTCAAAATTGTTGTCCCCTAAAGCAACACAACATAATTGTTTGTGGAAGACACATTTTTGGTGCAAAAATAATACGGAGCATCATAAAAATAACTAATTCTCAAAGTAATGCATGGTGGGAGGAGCATCTGCTTTTTGTTTCTTCACCTCAAACTAGGACTATAAATCAATGTGGAGGGAATTATAAGCAGTTTCAATTGGTTTTGTTGCTGCAAAACCAACAGGCTTTTGTTAGAAAACTAAAGATGCAAAATAATTGTGTCTTTCAACCTTCTGCAAAATAATTTCCAAAACTAGATTCCAAAACTGTTCAACTCAGCTATAGAATTTGTGGTTTCAACAGAAGAAAAATGCATCACCATCTTTAAGGTATCTAAAAACAATCTTTTACTTTCTCTGTTTTTTTTTTTTTTTTTTTTTTTTTTTTTTTTTTGTTAAGTTGAGCGGAATAGGTTCTAAGTCACAATAAAGGCATAGAAAGTTTAGAAATTATTTATCTTGGCCTGAAGTCTTTTCCATCACAGAAAATATGCATTCGAACAGGGCTGTGCTATCTCTTTATGCTCACTGTCTGTCAAATTTGTTTTGGTCCTCGGAGAGAGAAGCAAGCTTAGCGAATTGAGTTATTTTAAAATAGGTTCAAAACCTCCTCTAATACATCTGTTGCTTTCATTAAAAAAACAATAAAAAACAAAGAATGATAAATAATCTAGCACTGAAAACATGTCACAGTGTACCGCTCAGTCTCAGTGAGACTGAATCCCAGCCTTTATCTGGGCTGTATTGTGTACTATTTATCCATCTGAGCGCCCTGCTGTGGCAGTGTATGAATGGATCCAGTTGTCCTGGGAGGCTTCTGCAGACATTATATCGCGCCAGCACTCGCTAAAGCACAGCCGCGTCTCTGTGCTTGTCCATCTCTTTATGGGTGTACACAACCATGTGATGTGTTACAAAGGAAGACAAAGGGGTTGCATCACAGATCCGCTACTGAAAATATGCAACTCCTTCCAGCCACCCACCCAAACGCTTCTGATTTATTGATGAAAAGCAAGGTACCCTGGCGAGAACGCGTGTTGTCTCCCATGTGTTTAAATAGTCTTTGTGGTATTTGTAAGAACAGATGTAAAATATCTCCTCGGCTGCAGGAACAAACACGATAGATGTTTTCCTTTTTGTTGTATTTCACCAACAAACTGTATGACTGCTCAGTGAAGGGATGTTATTTGATAGGATGTCCACTGAAATGGATATTAGTATTGACTGGGAGCTCAAACACGCAGCTCTACAGCATCTACAGCTGCAATGCTGAAATTAGACTTAGAGGCAAGTCATGATTTACATATTAAATAGCAGCTGTGCAGGATTTCTGCTTGTTTTCTTTGTTTTCTTCAAGGCTTTGCATGCTCATGCACCCTTACAGTGAATACTATTATAATGTTTTTAGAGCATCCTGGCACCATTGCAATTCTTTCTCTCTGCTAAGAACTACAGCTTCCTTGACAACAAATATGCTCCAGTCTCTGAGCTTTATGTTGCCATGGCTTCTTTTTTTTTTTTTTTTTTTTAACATGCGATGTATTTTCTTTGGCAGCTTATTTTAAAATCTAATATGATGACATGTGTTTTGTTATTGTCTCTCATGTTGGCAGGCGCACAAATGAGAAAATGCAAATAAGGATATTAGAGGAAGACTTAAATGTAAATTAGAATTGTGAGATATTTAAACAAATACAAGTTTGAACTTTTAGTGGAGTTGCGAAGGTGTAAAGCAAACAGTCCTTTTTTTTTTCTGGGAGCTATTTGGATTTTCAATACATGGAATAACTTTGCAGAGGCAGCGTACCTGCACACGTTAAATGAAGAGGAATTATTCTCTTTATCCTACGCCTGTATTTGGAGTGTAATAAATTAAAATTCCAAGAATTTAATCACTCTTGCCAAGTCCCACTTAACATTTTGAAGTCCAATTTACACTTCGGTTGCAGGGGCCCTTGTCCTTGAAAATTGCTTCCATTAACTTTTATACAATGCTCCTGCCCATCAAACAGTCAAAGTGGGTTTGGAAAGAGGTAAATGCTTCTGTTATACAGGAAAAAATCAACTCCTTAGAACAGTTCACTTACATTATTGCTTAAAAGGTATTAGAACAAAAATTTAAAAAAATTAAATAATTCATTTTCATATACATGGAGAACAGGGCTGTGCTATCTCTTTATGCTCACTGTCTATAAAGGCGTAAAACTATATAAATTCAACAGAATATTTACTTTGGTGTTGGTGATTCACTTTTTTTGTCCCTTTGCAGGTTTTCAACTTTGAAAATAGAAAAAAGAAGGGACAAAATGCTAATGTCCATAGAAGACTTGTAAAACAATTCAACTGAATCTGAGATATTTGATTCTTCCAGCAGCTGTTAGTCTAAATTGGTGGATGTTTGCTTTAGTTGTTTCTTGTATTATACTAGCATCATTATGGTGCCATTAATCAGGCAAAATTCTGTAGTAATAAATCTGCTTTGTTCATTTTTTTGTAGATTTAAAAAAAAATCTGCTTTGGATTTATGCAAACATTTTTATTTTTTTTTATTGACAGCAGTCTTAAATATGTCATGTTGCTGGCAATGTGCTGTAAAATATAGCAGTAAACAAACCATGAAAAATTTGCCTCCTAAGTGGATGAACTGTTTTCAGGAAGAGCGACAGCAGCAAACATTGCACTTCTGGATGAGAAGGCAGACCAACCAGAGGCAAACGCTTGAATCTCCTGCTGCCAGGCGAATATTGTGCAGAAGATTATACTGTAATTCCACATTAAATATGCTCTGGTTTGCTCTTATCCAGAGGCGCAAGATGTTAATGGTTGATTGCACAACTGATGTATTGCCCAAAAATGATTATGGATGCTGTTTAACAAATGAATCTTGCATCTCTTCCGAGTAATAACTCATCTTGCGATATTTCCTCCCTGGCTGCAATCATTCACGCCGTGCTAAAGGAGCAGTGTTTTCATTTACTGGTAAGTGAAAGATCTATAGTTGTACCCTGCGTACATCACAGATGGGGAGATGCACTCATTTGGAGAGAAATGAAGTCATGCTCCCACAGAAACAGGCGAGGTTAGGACCCTGACTCGTAGTCACAATGTGATGATACTTGGAAGTCGCAGCTGGAGTCAGAATTTAATAAGTGATCCTTCAGGTAAATCTGCAAGGCTGCGGGAGAAGTGGCTCAAGGACAATGGAATCTAAGATGGGCTTCTGAGAGTGCATGATGATGGGACTCCATTGTTAAAATGTCATAGGGTAAGATGGTGAGTGTAATGGTATGTGTTGTCATGACTGTCTGGCTTTATGGTCTTTTCCCCAGAGAGTGGATGGACGTGCTCAGCCCTCCTATTATGCCTCCCAGCCAGCAGAGAAGGTCAGGCAACACAGAGAACAATTGGGAAAGTCTACTCAGAGGTATGGTAACCTTCATTTTAGTCCTTTTACCCCCGTTCTGCTTTTTATGTCCTTGGGAGACGGGAAGATGGCAAACAGTCTGTTGCTTTAAGACTGGTTACACGAAAGCATTCAGCTAATGGAAACAGTTGTTGCTGAAAGAGCTTTTTCAGAGATGTTAAATTTCCTCCAAGGATGCGAGCAGGAAGATGGGACAGCAACTGAAAGTGTATCTAATTAGGCCTAAGAAAAAAAAAAAACAGTCATGAGTGGCGCTCTCTGTCCTTCACATAACACCATAGGTCAGAAGAGACAGGCTCATTACAGGCCTGTACCTCCCCAGACACATCCGCAAGGTTAACTGATGAAACCTTTCCAGTTTACTACATCACTTTTAAAACTCTCACAACGTGTCACATAATTAGTTTTCATTATTGTTGCCCACGTTGAAATAAGATAAAATGCTCATCTCAATGCGTTCCATAACCTTTTTAGCATTTAACTGCCTGTCAGTTTAACAGCTCAGTTTCTGCACTTTAAGGTAGTGGGGGATTACTGGGAATCTCTTTACGGCTTCATAATTTGGTTCTGCGTCTGGGTGTCTTAGGGCTTGATTGATTAGGGAAAAAATGGCAGCGGCAGAAAACTTTTAAATCCACCTGGGTCTGAAGGTCACCATACAAGCTGTATTCTATTAAAAGTTGACAGAGTAGGCCTTTATTCGCATCTGGCACTGCAGTGCTACTGAAAATACAAAAAAAAAAACACCAAAAAAAGCTAAAAAATCTGTGCAATCGTGACTGGAATCAATGCTTTCTTGTTTCATTTTGCATGTTCTAAATATGAGGTTTTCACTGTGATTTTCTTGGCTTTAATACAGGAGAGGGTAGCATGGTGAAAGAAGAGGAGAATGGAGATGAATATTTGAAACTCCTCTATGATCCTTGCCTCAACTGCTATTTTGATCCTGAGTCAGGAAAGTACTATGAACTAGCTTAACTCAAAGCCCATTACCATCAGAATGAATAAATCACATTAGATGGAGATGAATTGCTTTGAGATTTTACTTTTTTTTTTTTTTTTGGGCGTTGAGCTTTATTGATCGGAAGTGAATTCCCTTTTCACCAAAACCCCTTCCTGTGTTAGCTCCTTTGTTCCTGGAAACTAACTTCAGCTTTGTTTTGCCATGTGTGGTTAGTCATGCTAGATTGTAAGGTATTGGGGAACTCTCTAAATCAAACACATGGCCTTTTGCAAGTGAGGGCTCATTCACTTCTGATGACAAAGAAAGGCTTTTCATAAGTCTTGGCTTAACAGTTAATATGGAAACCTTCTAAAAGAATTTGCCGGCACTTCTTTTTAACGTTACAGTGTCTTAACATTTAAATAGTGAAAAGATTCATGTTTTTTTGTTGTTTTTTTTTTTTAATTGAATGTATGCAAAAAAAAAAAATCCATTAAAATATGTTGATGTTTTCATAGTGTCTGAAATAAATTTGATCTGAAAAATGTGGTTCCAGTCTCTTGTGTTTGTTTTCTTTCTAATTAGTCAGAGCTGTCCAAGAATACAAGAATGGAATGAAAGATGATTGATTTTAATACGTTCAACTGGATTTAAGATACTCCAGGCTCTTTTCATGGTGTTTAACTGTAAGTAGGAGAGGCAGCTGGTGGGCTGCTGATTAGACTGGCAGGTCTCACCAATTCCCTCCACCCCACAGCACTTGTCACACCTGAAGCCACGGGGTATTGATTCGGCATTTTTTGTGGCTGATAAAATTACTGCACAAAATGAATCAAAAACTGGAAAAAACACATAAAAAATCTCTGGTTTTCTATTCAATTCTAATTACACTGCAGTTCATTCAATAAGCCTGAGCAGAAAGTGATAGCATGTGCGCAATTGTTATTTTAATATAAAGTTCTAGTAAGAAGCTAACATGCAGTCATCCTCGGCATGATGACAAGTTGCGATTTCTTTGAGATTTTCTCTTATTAAAACAAGTTTACAATTATACATCCTGGCTGAAATATCTACATACACTTAGTCCACATATTGATATAAATGTACTTTAGCAGGGTTGAGAAAATGCAAACACATTTTGTAGCTGTCAACAAGGACTTGTTATGATTATTTCTGGATATTTGACCTTTTTTTTTATCAATCAGTGCACAGCAGGAATAAAAACAGTCAGCCTAACATAGTGACATGAGACATAAAAACATATTGGGTCGTATTAGATCATTAAGCAACTTTGTGACTAATAACAAGTGAGTTTTTAATCTGTTTGCTCCATACCTATGTAACCGGGTGGGAATTTACAACTTTAAATAAACAGCTAATACACCACCCGGTTACACCTAGGAAGAAGATACCAGCATCCAGATGAAAGCAGCTGGAAGTCATTATTGAGAGGGTGATCGTGTTGCAATAATATCAATAATATTTTTCTCTTATAGCTGGCCTGGTCTTGTACATGTGAGTAAGGTCCTTCAGGTTTATTCCAGCATTTTTAGCTACATAATTTAATAATATTCTAGTCTAAACCCTGTAATCAGAAACGGAAGCACTCAATTAATCTGTCTGTTTCCTGGCACGGACCAGGCATTTTTACTAAGTTTATTAATTTACATTAGGATTGAGGTGGGTGTAGTTCCACTATCTTAATCATCAACCTTCTTTTGTTAAAACCAGCTTTGTTGTTTGTTTTTGGATCTTTATTGTTCTCCAGTTTTAACCTTTTTGGTTGTTGATTTAAAGTGAAATTGAAAAATTTGATGACAATTCTTTGGGATTCCATCCACTTGGTGAAAAGCACCAGCTAAGTTTACAGTGAGTACTGTACGTCATTCTGGGTTTGAAAAACTTACGTTGTCTCCTCACACAGTTCCTGTCATTTTGCTCAATTGGGCCAAGCTTTGTCTCTGTCTGATCATTAAACTTTCCTCCAGATTGCGTTTGACTTGTCCGTGGGGCAGCTGCATTTTTCAATTCCTCTTTAATTTTGAGGAGGCCTTTTGCTATCGGCACCCCTATCACCATGTATTAATGTTAAAAACATTTCGCTGTGGAATTAATAGTAGGCTTTGAACTTGGCATTTCTTGAATTGTTGTTAAATAACATGCACAGTTTGCCTGTATCTGAGGGAAATTGAGTTAAAACTGGGAGACGACTTGGTGTACAAATAATTCAATGATCTTCAGAATGTAAAATAAAACATTTTTTGTAGGAAAAAAAAAACATGTTAAGGTGCTCTGGGAATAGCTCTAACCTTAACCTGATTGAAAAAGCAGAGATTATATTGAAAAATAACAGGCCTTGAAACCACACCGTTTAAATTATTTCCACTATCTCTGATAAAAAGTGTGGTCAAACATCTTCTCCAAAACCTTAATGATTACAAGCAGTTTGTTTTCTCTGCAACTTACTGATGGACATCTATCTAAATATTAATGCAGCATCATGTATATATCTGAGCCGCCATTTTTTGTTTGTTTGTTTTCTTTTGTTTTTATCATGTGTGGATTAATGAAAACCCACAATAAATTCAAACTAATTCCTGTTTTTAAAAATTGTTGATGTTATATACTAATTTCATCGTAATATTATTGGTAAAATCCATTATTAAAAGACCCAGTTTAATGACTTTGATGCCCATAATGACTGCATGTGAGCTTCCAACTGGAAATATATTCAGCGCAACATCCAGGATACAATATTCAGTTTAATAATTCATTGTTTAAAGTTAATAGTCCTGACCTCTAACAAAACCTTGGAAACAGAGTTCAGCTATTTTGATTTCTAATGCTCTCATAACTTACAAAATACAGGTAGTGGAAATTGTGCTGCGGCATGGATGTAAAAAAGACATTGAAAGCTTTATAGGGAGCTGTCATAAATTAACTACAAGTCATACATTTTAAACATAATCTCAATGTTTTATGTCATAATTCATGACTGAGTGGGATATGTCCAGGGATTACCTGCGAGTTTGGCTTCCTTCATTTCAAGCATAAGTTTGGGGGTCATGATAATGATATCCCATAGTTCTCAAACTGTGGTACAGCTGCCACTGGAGGTAGCTGAGTGCCTATAGTGGTACTCACAAAAAGACCGATACATATTATTTGGAAATATATTATAATGCATGTAATGTCGAACTACCATGCACCAATGACCAAACACTTGACTAATTATCATTCTTGAATCTTAAAATTGGTAAGTGGCAACATTTTCATTTACACGTAAACTCACTTGCATAATTCTGTGAGCTTGTATGACTGTGATAAATGGGTGTTCAGACTGAGCTGCGGGTTTCTTTCTGTTCCAGATGACAACCACATGATCGTTCATTCACGGCTTGATGGAATCTGCTGGGTTTCTGTGATAATAAACTCTTTTACTATTTGGCAAAATAAACTTGACTCTGTTGTGTGATAACTAGGACTTAATTGTGCATGTAGCTAATTGAATTTGAATCCGTCTAAAGGACTGAACTGTTTTGATTTTATATTTCAGAAAATGAATTGCATGTGTTTGGTTTGCACATTTCTTTTTAGATATTTGGTATTTGGTACTTCTTGTACTGTTGTTTGAAAAAAATACATAGATGATGGTATAAAACTCAACTGAAGTGGTGCAGAAGTTATATTTTACTTCTATTGCAAAGGCCACATCTCAGAGTAGTTTTACTGCACAGTGCTTAATTACTTCTACTTCCTGAATACTATTGCAGTCACTCTTATTGTAAAATATTTTTCGTCTAGTGTAATAACTTCTGCTCACTTAACTGGATAGTGAACAATCATGTTTTAACCAACAATGCACAGATACACCCACACAGCATCTGGCGATGCAAGAATCCTGGCGTGGACAGAATGTTCCTGGATCTGAGGTTATTTTCTGTCAGCCAAGTCTGCTGTGGCATTTAGAGAGCAAGCAAGTATCGGAATATCTTGTCAATGGGATAAGTCTACACCTGAGAGACTATAGGAAACTTAGATTTCCAGCTACATTATGTACTTCACTGAAAATGTTTCAACCAAATATTCATCAAACATCTGACACACATCCATTAAAAAATACACTCTGTTCTAATAGGAACTACTTATGTTTTGGTTTGAAACGCCTTTTATTGTGAGTGAAATTAAATTAGAAAAAGGGTTTCTTTGAAGTTTTTTGTTTGGATGTTATTTATTTTTACTCATTCTGTTTTTTTTCTCCTACAAAATATCTGAATTTGAGCTTATTTATAGTAGCCAATTTGTCTGTCCCAATAAAATCCTTCTTATCAAATTAAATCATATGTTGTGATCAAGCAACATGTAAAGTTGTTCTATCAAATACTTTTAATTACTACTTAAGCCACTTTTTTGGACCCTTACATTTTTACTTCTTTTACGTGAAAACTCCATTCCAAGGTACGTCATTAAGGGGCGTGGCACCAGGTGAGCGCCTCGACCAGGAACCAGGAAGTAAACAACGATGGCTGGCTTCGAAAACGTTACGTGCGGACTTTAAAAGAAAACATTTTCACTTGCTAGTTTCATACTTTAAAAAAAAAAAAACAACAACTGTTGGGACGGCGTTCTCTTTCTCTGTTGAGAAAGTCAGACTGCATCGCGATGACACAGTTTTAACGCCCAACTTTGAAGTCCTCCAGGATGTCATCGCAACAGGTACAGCTTTTAAAGTCTTGACCTCCCGCTGCAAGCAAATGACCTGAATATTTTGTCGTCGAGTTCATAAGTCTGGTACTGAATTCTGTATAGGTCGTTTGTTAGAAAGGAAAGCCACACTCTATTCTGGATCACACGCCAAATAGTCATTGTCCTCTCAATGTCTGACTGACTGAGCTGTTATTAAAAGTATTTTTGTTTTTAGGCGCAGAAACAGAAAGTGTTGGGATCCTTTCAGCAACTTTAGCTGACTCAGATGGAGCAATTACACGTTGCAGCCTCAAATGAGGAAGTGCAGCTGCTTGGTTGCTTCTTGTTAAAGCTCTAATTCTTCGCATGTTCGGTAAATGAGTTGCTGAATTAAGCAACAATTCATACAAATTAAGGAATTCGTGATAAATACTCTGTTAAGCTTTACTATGGAAAGTAAATTTGAAATTAATGAGAAGATAATGAATTAATCAATCATTAAGTAAAGATTACTACTTGAATATGTGAAACTTCCATTATGTAAGCCTCCTCATTAACTCTACTGTTGAGCAACATTTAAGTATTAATGATACTCATTAATAATTACCCTTACATCAGTAGTGTTTTCTCCTTCTCTTGATAATACTGTTACCAAGTAATTCATTACTCCAGAGAATACTCCTCCTTATTTTTGACCCCTTCAAGCATACATGTTTCTGTGCGCTCTTATGTGTTTTGGCGAAAAACAGCTGCTTTGTTGCAGCTAAAAATGCATAAAATCCCAACAATCCATTTTTTTCACTTGTCATGGCCTCGCTGACTAGGCTTAAGCAGCATAGTTTCATCATGATTCAATCAGTCGCTTTTATGACAACAAAATTAGCAAAGACCTAGAAGGGAAAACTAAATCATGCATTGGAATATTTTACTTGTTGAGTATAAATTATAAATCCAAGTTGCAGTCTAACAAGTAGATCAGTCATGATGATGTAAGGTTCGACATACAGCAGCTTCTCATTCTAACGCAGCACTTTGCTTTAAAGACCAAGTTGTCAGTGATGTAATGAAGGACTGCTTAGTATGCATCAGGACTTTGCAGAGTTATATATTATTACTTAGAGTGCAGGGAGATAGTACTTAGTTTGTCCAGATCCATTTGAAAGCATTATGCAAGCTCCTTGGTTTAAGCAATTATCAAGCCTAATTCCTAATTTGTGTCCTTCTTCATTTTTAATTAGCTCACCATTAGCCTATCGTTAGCACAATTGAATTAGGGGGTACACACCAAGTAATGTTTAACCAGCACTAAGTTCCTCATTTGTTTCTAATTTGTTTTCTGGTAAATACTCACAGTTTACTGTCCCCCATTATTTGTCTGCAAATACAGATGAATTATTGGTAAATGGTAAAGCTTTATGGACATATGTTTAGACAAGAATATAATCTCTGAAGTGCCTACAACTTTCGATCTGAATGAAAACATAATGCCCGCAGAGATAAAATTGTACCCTAGAGTTAATCTTACACAAGTGTTTTACAAATATATATATATATTTAACCTTTCAACCACAAATGTCAGTATGTTTTACTAACATTTTATATAATGGATCATTGTTGTGAAGTGTAACATAAATTTAATATTAGTTAACTATTATTTTGCCATTATTGCTTGTTGCGAATTATTAGTCACAAGTCAGGTCTGACAGCGCAGACATATTGAAAGAAGTTCTCTTCTAAGGTGAAAACTAGATCTGCACAATATACTGAATTATACTTGACAACATGTACAATATCAATTAATTAAAAATCACACTACCACCTTACAACATTGGCTGTACCATTTCAAAATCTATTCATGAAAACTGCTTTCCAATGATATATTTATCTAAGCTACTGCAATGTTCTTCTCTTCACAACTCACAGATTGGTGAGGATATCATGATGCTGGAAAAGAAAGAAAAAATAAAATAAACTTTGGGTTGATCATAACTGATATCCATTTGCCTTCATTCAAAACGCTTTTGTGGAAGAATACTAACATAATGTATCAGCTTGAACACACCATTTCCACAGTGACACACGGTAGTGGCGGCATTATTACGTGAAAATGTTTTGGTTCAGTTTACCAAATTGCATTTTCCATCTATAAACATAGATTACACTTTGATGAATATCCTACAGTTTACTTATTTAAAATACTTTATATTGTATTCTTGCATCTCGTCATCCTAATGGAAACACCAACAAAACCCACGTACAAAAATTCCCCACACTTTCTTATTCCATGGCCTCTCGGAACCTTTAAATGGTTTCCAGACCTCCGGGGAAACATTTGTCTTAACACCCTGGAGAGGAACAGAAAAGACAGGGGAGTAATCACATCCTAGCATTTTTAAGCAACTTCTTTGCACTTCCCCTTTTACCTTTAGACTTTACACAAACATTTGTCTGGGTTTTGCTAAACACTAGACCTTATTTGCTGCAAGTAACAATTCTTTTCTCCTCACAGACATCCATTCTTCCTAATGAGGAGCAGCTGTGCATGTAGCCTGGAACAAAAGGCTACATGCTAATTATTGAAATATTCAATAAATGGTTAAAACCTTTAGTGTGCATATTGTTATTGTGTGCCAAACCATTACTAAGTGCAGTGCTAAACAAGGTATTAGTTAAAATGTTTTTTTGAAAAGTTCAAAGGTTCTTTCAAAGATTTGTACAAGTTACCACTCTGGATTTGGTTCCACTAATTAACTTCTTCATTACAGGTGTGAATATTTTTCCAAGACCAATTGGAAAAACAATGCTCAGTGATGCGTTACAAGTGTCATACCACCATCCAGCCTCATCTTTGTTCCACTGTTTCTCGTGTCTGACGGCGCCACACGTGATAAATTGTTCCTGCCGGGTCTGTTGTGGTTCGGTCACGCTCGCTGTGCTTTCTAATTATTGCTGCAAACCCTAATACTCACAAAGTCCACACTACAAAACGATCCCATGCACAGCCCCCTGCTTTAAACACACCAAGGAATAATAGATGATTTGTATGATTAGTGATGGTCCAAGAAAGTGTCACTTTTTTTTGTGCTTACTCAGAGATTCACAACCCTGCTGCGGAGCTTTCGCTATGATTTATAACCCATGGCTGTTCAGCTGTCATATCTCCTGCGTGTATTTCCTTTTTATCTGTGCTACACATCATGAACCGAGCTGTTAGGTTTATGGGCTCTTTAACTACCCCACTGTTACATCTTATTGGATTCATTTGTCTTTTTAGGCCGGGTTAAGGCTTCACCCTGGCATTATTGCATCGGTGATCCTGGTCTGCGCGGCGGCAGTCGCTGCTGCCGTATTGATCATCCGAAAATACTGCTTCCCAGTCAAGTAAGCAGGCTTGATTAATGAGCCGTGGCATGATTATTTTAAACCATTAACGCAGGAGAAACTCATCAGCCTGTACTGTCACCTAACTTCATTCCAGTGAGGCGACATACAGATACTCTTTGCTGAGGCGCATGGAGGATCAGGAGTCGGCGGTGACAGAGGAAGATGGCAACAGGGGGCCCTCCACTGTGGGAGAGGAGTCAGACGAGGTCAGTGCATTGTGGCATCTCTGACTGTAGCTTTCACTCTTCTCTGTCCCCCAGCACAAGTCAACACAGCCATAACCTACCTCATCTCATGCAACCTCCCTTTTTTTTTTTATCTTGTGACAGGAGCTACTAGAATAAATCTCCAACTGGGATGCAGCCGCACTGACTGGAAAGGAGTTCATTATCGACGGATTGTGCGGTACAAAGGCCTGCAGCTGACTGTTATTTACAGACGACCATTTTAACTTCCTGCTGTTCATCTTAAAATGTGAGATTCAATACAGAACAAGACAAGACTATGTTACAAACTTCCGTATTTGAGAAGCTGGAATCATCTAGTACTTATTTATTTTTTCTTTGAGATTTAACTTGGGTCAGTTAATTTTTACCAACACCTTCTGATTGATCTACAGAGGATCAGATAATAGACTTGTTTCACCTGCCCTGTGGAGTCATCATTTATTTAAATTCCACCCAGACTTTTATCTTTTGTTTGATGTGAGGTATTGATCCCCGGTTGCATCGTAGACTCCCATGAGTTTAGTCAGTTTGTATCAGAGAACAGATACAGCTCAAGTTGACGCCTTTGAAGTGACACAGAGCTGTCGATAAGCATTAATCCTTGACCTTGTTTTTACCTCCGGCTACTGTAGGACCTTCTGATAGGTGAAGGTTGTTCCTGCAGGCATAACCTAGGGCTTAAAGAAACTAAAGGCACCATCTGTGTCTTTCATTGTCAGTATTCTTCTAAAATGGGCAACAATAGAACATAAATTTAATATTTATTATCAGCGGTGGCAAGGAAGAAGGGCAAAATATCAGACTGCCTGTATCTTTAGTGAGTTTATTTCTGCAGTTGATTTAGAAGAAACATATTTTAATCTTGTACTGCTCATCAACTCAAATTCTTTTAACTTTTGCGCATTTTTTGTTGTAGGCATCCACTTACAACAAGGCTGGGTTTTTTTCCTGCTTTTGTGAAAAATAGATAAGTAACACTCCACTGTGCAGATTCTTTATTTATTTTTTTAATTAAAACATTTGTCTGTTGACCAGGGAACTCATTTTTTGTGTATCTTTAGTGTTATTGGAATTATTTATCTTTGGTGAGACTTCAGCATCTTGCCTACTGAACTGTCACACCGAAGCTGTTCATTGAAGATGAATGTAGCCACTGTGACAACATCCCTGCTTTGCAAATTGTCGTATTAAAACTGAGAGCATACAGAGAGAGACACCGCAAGCTCTAAAATTAATTTAATTGGGAAATTGAAAAGTAAATGGCCTTAGCACACTGGTGAAATTAGCTAAGGATATTAGGTACGAGTAATGCATTTTTAAAAAAATATATTAATTGTTAATACACCAAGTTGTTTTGAAACTACTTTTCAAGGCCAGAGTACCTTTTTGCCATTCTTGCTAACTATTCCTGTACTGATGTCTGCCATCATAGTTTCATTAGAAAAAAATTACATAATGGACTTTGGGGCCACAGACGAGCTATGTTTTGATTTTCAGGACACATAACCTCTCAACCTCATTGATTTATTGCCTTGGTAAACAGATATTTACCAGCAATCAACGTTAAATCAGTGTTGGCAGCACCAGGATTTGTGGTAGACAATGTTCACTATGTGTCTTCCTCCCAAATGTATGACAGGTTCTGTTTTATGCCAAAAATATATAGTTTCGGATTATGAACTTAAAACATGTTTTTAATGAATGCCCCCCACCCCCACCTATTACTAAAAACTAAGAAAATTGAGATAATGGTTTGAATGGTCTTTTCTATCTACTGGTACTTCTTAAGGTAAAGGGTTTTTAATAAATAACTGTATACTTTCCTGCAATTTTCAAACAGTATATATTATTGAATCCCTTAAACATTCCTTCAATAGATTTAGAAGAAAATGTTTTGTTAGTTAATAGAGAGAAGCTGTCGTTTCTTGAGTATTGTATCACTGAGGCAGTTATATTGTAGAAGCAGCTTCCATCAGTGGTATAACACTTCAAATCCCTGTTGTTGCCGCTTCACGTATGTCTATCTCTTATATAAATTCTGAGAGTAGTCCGCCGTTTGCACACCTCAAGTCTAAGAAAAGCGGACAGGATTACCTGCATGGCCACAAAGCAATTTTCTGCTGTGAATTGGGGTCAAACCCAAAACGTGCTTTATTCACTTAAATCACTACAACCGTGTACTACACATAAGTGTTTCGAACTTGAACATGCAAAATAACATCATTTTTACATTTCACTGTCAGAAGAAGTAAGGGAATTAAACTAAATCACATGATGGGTTAAAAATGGCTCATTATAATCTGTTTCAAGAGTATGCAACATTTAGACTATTTTCACAGTTTCACAGGAAGGCGGCTGTTATATTGCTCTCTTCAAACCCACCAGACTCCTTTGGAAAGAGTGATAATTTTACCTCACAGATCACATGGGTTGCATCTCACACAGAGGGAATCAATCTTCAGATCTAAGCCATTGTGTTGGAAATCTTAGTTGTTCTTGACACAAATGATCTGTAAATTATAGTGGCATTCCTTCCCCCATGCGCACATCAGGGTACAATTGTTTTCTTATCAAAGGAACATTTTAACCTTGATGATTTATGATATAATGATATGATGGGGGGGGAAAAAAATAAATCCTGAACAAGTTGACATTTTTCTTCGTAAATGTTTTTCTTATTGGGATCTTGACATGAAATTCTCACCAAGCATCTGATTTTCACACACAGAAACACAAAAATAACAAATTACTTCATTTCCTAAGTTATTGGACAAGTTTATGGATTTGTGATAAATTGTTAGAAATGCAGTTGTTGGTAATGGCGACTTCAGGAGTTTTCAGTGTTGAGAAACGAATGCCTTGTATTCCACAGATGTCATAAACTCTCCAAATCTTTCAGATTAAGTTTTCATTTTTTATCTCTGATTTTAAAGTTATTTTCACCCTTTTACAATTGGATTGACTCGGTCCTTTTAGCCACTTTATTTTCTTTCTCTGCAATCAATTGAGAGTTTCCTTGGCTGTGTGCTCTGGATCATTGTGTTTCTCACCAAATTTCTAAAATGGGACTTTTTAAAGTCTGTCAGTGTGTTGATCCCAGCCCCACACTTCTCTGTTCAAATGGTGTCTTTGTCACTTTTCCTTCAAAATGTGAATGCTGACATCCTTTTTCTTCAACAGTAGAGTTTTGTTTAGTGATAGAGGCAATTGCTGTTGTGTATTGCATGTTGCATTCATGGCAAAAAAAAAAAAATATCCATATGATCCAACTATTTCTGAAACTCACTGTAAGTGGTCTTTGAATCTTGAGAAAGTCTTCTGATTATCATTTTATCCCCTTTGTTGCAAATCTTGTGAAGAACCACGCGGTGTGGACAAGTTATGTTCTCTCCACTTCAACATTATGGCCTCAGTGCTGCTCACTGAAACATTAAGAAGATTAGAAATATGTCAGCAGCCAGAGCCAGCAGTATGTTTTGCAATAATATTGCTGCAACGATCTTGATTGCTCTCTTTTCTCTCTCCCATGATAAGATGGTTTTGTGATACCTTAATAATTAGGAACATATTTACAGACCATCACTTAGGACTAACCCAGCTGATGATGCTTTGAACTGATGTGGAGCAGGATTGCTTTATAAATACTGTCAGCTGTTTTCTTGGCTCTCTGTGGCTTTTTGCTTTTCCCTTTGCTTAATGTGTTCAATCATTTTTCGATCACGTTCCACTTTATTGCACGTTATGTAATTAGTTTTGATATCTTTGGGAATTATTTGGGTTATTTCCAATACTTGATGTGAATTTAATGTCAGTAGCCCCCAGTTAGAAATATATTTACGGTGAAAAATATTTGTCTTCAGTGCTTTGATTGAAAAGAATTGAAAACAATGCTTATGTACAGTACAATGTGTCCTCAGCAGTGTTTCTGTGAAAGTATTTATAAGCTAAGCTAAAACTGAATATTTTAAATTCAAACAATGTTACAGATAACAAATATATAACTTGTGGAAGAAATAAAATTACAATCTCTCCCAAAGTATCGCATCTAAATTAGATGTTTTAGTTTTTTTTTTACTTAAAGAAGGTAAATGATCTTCAGATAGAAATAGCTGCATTTAGAGGTGATCACCCACCAACTAGCCAGTTCTCCTTCGAACCTATTCTTGTTTCATTAACCCACTACAGGTCAGTTTTCTGCAGAGCTGTAAGCCCGACGACTTTTAAATGGACGTTGGGATTTTGCATAACATTTTCTGACACCTTATCCAACAGAGAAGAAGGGAGAAAAAAAAGAAATTGCACCTGTCGGGGAGTTTGGAGCAAACAATGTGATGTGGTGAGTGTCACAGGATGCCGGTGGCAGTTCATAATGAATAATTAATCAGAAATTGCTTCACTGTGTTTTTGTTTCACACTCTGTATTCGCTCATTGTCCATGTGATCAGCAAATGAGAAAATAAAACCAAACAGGTCTTCTGTCTCTTCTTTATTGGGTTTGTCATGTTGTTTTTCTGTTTAACCATGAATGTGAATTGTTGTAATAATGTGAATACTAAACATGTATACATTGGTGAATTATTTGAAATATTGCATTGCTTATTAAACATATTTATCTTTTTAACTGTGCTCAATGGCGTTTGGCTTGCACTTCAAATTTTTCTGTTAATTATATTCCTTATGAGAGACTATTCCAAATGTTTTTTTAATGATCATGAATTGTTTGTCTCACTTTTCAGTTGTTGTTATTTCATCTTCAAATTTTAATTAGAAATTGACATTTCTTTCCACAGTTTTGTCTTTGACTCTTCGAATTCCCCTAAACCAGTCTGGCAGTACACAAGGGCCCCCTTCTGATTCTCTGTGGTATTACACCTTAATTTTGTCTCATTTTAATTTTATGATATAAAACTAAATATTAAATTAAAATGTAGTCATTGCGGAAAGGTACTTGATTACATGAGGGAACACACAATCTAAAAGATAAATTAAATAAGGGATGCATCCTTAGTGCCTCTCTAGAAGACCAGCTTTTCTCTGTTGAGGACTGAGAGTAGGCAATTTCACAGATTAATGTGTTTGCAAATATAAATGCTGTTAAAGAAAAAAATTGCACAATCTTGAGGACTTATTTCCTGGAATAGTGTTATGTCCAATTCTGGTATTCCAATATTATATTAAAATAAATTCTCTTAGTTTCTGTTCAGATCAAAGATGAACACGGCTTCTAACTGCCAAATGTGGTTATGTGTTCTGTAAATGTGTGACAATATTTTTTGACATATTTGGCCTCTTTATAGAGTAACTAAACATGTCCACAATAGCGAATGCTTTTTCTGTTTTTTAATATGTTGTTTTACAATCTTTTGCAGCAGCTGTATTGGCACCACTGGTAAAGATGTGCAAAAGTCAACATTTACCACAGTTTCAAACGGCACAGTCCAACGCATAAAATGAGTTCATGTTTATATATATATATATATATATTATAAATATATATATCTATATAGATATATATATATATAGATATATATATGTATTTTTTTAATACATGACACCTTATTCCTGATTATAATAATAACAGAACTCCAAAAGTAACATGTTGCACTTAATCTGGTCACTGTTTAAATTCCAAATGAAGAAAATAGAAACAGTAAGAAAGTCTCACCAAAGTTTTATTATGAGCAGATTGGAAACTGGGTTCTCATCACTTTGCATTTCTTGGTAGTGTGTTTCAACTCTTCATCAAGATGTTGACTGTCAATTGTTTCTGTAAAAACAGAAACACTCCTCGTCTGAACACACTGTCGTTTTCTCGCTGTCTGCATTTAGTTTTTGTTCCAGTGTTTTGCCATCTGTACATAACTTTCTTTGCACTGCCATCTGGAGTTGCAGATTTCCATTTTACATTGTGTGCCGTCATTCGTATGCTTCTTTGCACGTTTAAAATTGTCTTTCTGTCATCGGTTCTTCGAACTCACATTTTTGCGTTTCATCTAGTTTTATTTATCTAGAAGATTGTCACTAAATGCTCATGCTAAATACAGTTACTAGGTGCACAGGAATAGGAAAAGTCCAGTCCCTCTACTCTGGGGGAAAGTCATTTCTTTGCAAGCCACAAGAAAGTCTGGAGGCCAGTTCCAAGTCCTTAACTTTGAATTTTAAGTTTTAAGCAACTGATTTGATCAATAATGCAATAAATTTGTATTTCATTCAAAATACAAATTTATTTGACTGAACAGGCAGAAATTGAAACAGCATTTAGCTTAAGAATATCCTCACATTTCACATAGCAATACAACAAATTAATCATTAATTGTGTAAATTCAAATTTTGAAGAAAGTTGAACATCATTGCCTGTACATCTACACATTTGGCATATTTTGTTTTTGTTTAACTACCTCATAATTTCTGTAAACAAATGCAGTGACCTTTTATTATTTTTTTTCCTCTAAAGCCATAGAGCAAAATATTGTGTCTAAGCATGCTTCTCTTCTGCAACTTCACTGCTTGGATAGCTGGATATCCAAGCAGTGAATAGTTTTTGTTGACAGTTTATTCAGTTTAATTTCGATTCAAAAGATGTTTAAGGTATATTGGTGAACATTTTCAACATGAAGTGAAGTCACAGGTGTTAAAGTCTGAATCATGTTCCAAGTCTTTAGGGATATCATCAAGTCGAATATGGAGTCATTAAATGTGTTACTCAGATTTGAGTTGATTCCAGCTCAGACGATTCAAGTCCACACGTCCAGGGAACTGCAGCAATCAATAATGTAATAACCTGCCACTCCTGTAATAAGGTATCAGGGCCAACAGGGTGATAACATTTCTCCAGTAATGTGATAAGTTATTACATTTTTTGGCCAGTATTCTAAAGATAATTTAAAAACGTAGGTCACATGATCTCTTCCTGCGTTGTCGCACATTTTACACTGAGATTTAAATACCAAATGAACTTTGCATCCATTAATTAACTTTCCCTCTGTACATGTAGAAATGCATGTGTATGCGTGTGTTTCAAGCCAGTTGTACAACACAAGATTCTCCAACAGTGATTACAATTGTTAATTAAAAAGACTGAAGGTTGAATAGTATGTAACCTTGACGAATAAATATGAAGTTTATGTCAAAAAAGCTTTCCAAGATATTCTGTCTTGTTAGTGTAAGATGCTTTCTGACTGCAGCTGCTGTATTTTCAAATGTTTTTTTTTTTTTTTTGACTTATCACACTACTATCAATAGGTTATTTCATTAATGGTTTAAAAATCTTATTACACTATTGGCTTTAACACATTTAAAATGGACAGAGGAATGTTATTGGCAGGATTTATGTTATTACAACAAGGATTTCAACATTAGTTATGTTGGTTCTAATCAAAACCATGAACCTAAATACTAACATGATGTCATAATCCATTGTCATATTTACTTCACCTTCATAGCAGCCTGCATAGACCTCACATTTATGTTTTGAGTTTTATTGTTTTGCTGTAATTAATTTCACATATGATTCCATGTTGTGTTTAGTTTCTTATCACGAAATGTGTTTTCTACGCCTCGGTTTTAATCCTTTGATTGTTTTTTTCCTTCTGTGGTCTCCAGAGGTTTTATGCAGTTAGGTGTGTGTGAGCTGTTTTATGCAGATATTGGTTTTACAAAAATTTACATACAAATAGAAAACTCTGACAACTGCTACAATGATTCTTTAAACCCTTTTTTTTTCATTCACCCATGCAATTTGAAATATGAGGCTTTTGCCCCCTTTTTCCACCTCCATTTTAATGTTCTGCATTTTCTTTCTTCAGCTGTCAGATGCCTATTTGCACGATAGATTCAGTGCACCCGGTAGTTTGATACTTGAGTAAACCTTCTTTAGGTTGAGAAGGGAAACTGGACCATCTTGTTCACACTGGGTGTGACACGTGTGTGTGTGTGTGTGTGTGTGTGTGGGGGGGGGTGTGTGTGTGTGTGTGTGTGTGCCACGTCCTGGTCTTTCTGTAATTCTAAGAGCTTTGACACGTTTTTCTTTTCCCTTTTGTTTGCACAAATGCGAGAGTTGGTCGCTAGGAATTTTTCAGGGACACCAACGCTGTACTGTACCAGTTTTATTTGCGTAATGAGCGCATGAAGAACACCTGAAAGGATTCATTTCGACAGATCCATCCTTTAGTTTGTTGCTAAAATGAAAGATCAAAGTAAGGCTTTATTTTAAAGCTGATAGGTTTGCTTCTGAGACTCGTGATCTTTACTTGTCTTTCTTTTTTCTTGGCAGCGCTCCTGACCCTCACCGCTGTGGTTGTGCTCCTTCTAATATTTTTTCTGACTTCATTTGATGCACAGGAGAAGGCACAAAATGTTCTTGGTGAGATGATTTATTTCTATCCTTAAATCTTTAAAGCCCAGTAGTCATCTCTTGTCAATGCTATGCATTCTATTTTATTTATTTTATTTTATTCTATTTCAGGGTTCAATAAAATTCACAAAAAATTCGCAACAGGTAAGTCAGAAATTCACATTTTGCTGCTGGATTATTAATCAAGTCAGTTTTATACTCAATTTGTGTTAAAGTGGTAACCTTGTTCTTTCTTGTGTCTAATTTACATTTTAAGGTACAGCTAAAGTAACACCAAAGTGCAGCCTCTCTGCAGTCTGTCCCTCGGACCACTTTGCTTTTAAAATCTGGAGTGGAGCTGCTAATGTAGTTGGTCCAAAAATCTGCTTTGATGGTAAAAAGTATGTAAGAATGTGGTCGGAGATTCACTTACTGAACCGGCAAAAGCTGCGACCCTGCTGTGAAAATCAATTTCCATCTGTGTCTCAACAGCATTATGAGCAACATTATGAACAATGTGGGACCAGGACTAAACATTGTGGTGGTAAATGGTAAACACTGATCATAAATATAGAAGTCAGCACACTGATAAGCTGTCTGTGTACAGTCATGATGTCTAAATGTTTAATGTTGATTGTTTTTAAAAGGATTAACCTGAATGGTTTCAGGCTTGTAGGTTTATTCTTGCAGAAATATAGTGCTTTGCAAAAGTATTAACACCCACTGATTTGTCACAACTACAAGATTTTACTTGACAGATCAACACGACGTAATTTATGGTTGTGAAGAGAAATAAATTCCAAATATTTTTACAAGTAATCAATGTTTTATAGAATCACATTTTGCTTCAGATCTAGAGACCCAAGGTTGAGTGAAAGGTGTGCGTAAGCGTGAATTTTCAAGTTTTCCTGTAGTGAGATTTAAGTAGAATCTTTGATTAGGACAATCTAATTCATGAATATTTTTGCTCTCAAGTCTAATAGGTTCTCCTTCAGAATTTCCCTCTATTTATCTCCGTCTTGCATCTCATCAACTCTGCTTTTGAAACATGCATCTCCACAGAATGATACTTCCACCACAATTCCTCACAGTAAGGGATTATGTTCAGGGAGTGTTGAACGCTTGAGAGCTCAATGACAAGCTCCTAATCATGCTGTTATAAGCTTTTTCGAAGACTTTCTTCTAACAACAGCCGTCCACTCAGAGATCTATGGTTTTCACTCCAGCCTGTGAGAGGACAATAATATGTTAACTAATATGCGTTTTCTGCTAAGAGGAAGAGAAGAAGAAAGGAAAGGATCAAGTGACGAGAATATTAACCCGGCCTTGTCCACATGACAACAGATTTCTCTTCACTGTATTTCTATAAAGTAAACATCATTGTTGTTGTTTTTCTTCTGGTTTTATGTCTTATATCCGCTGTGGATTTGGTGTCACTGTCTGACTGAAGTAATTATGATCCCTGCTGGCCCACATTGCCAGACTGTTGTGGACAGGTTCAGCTGAATTAGATGAGTTAGATTCATTTACATGCCAGATGGCGGAGCGAACAGGGCTGAATTAGGCTTTGGTTTTTATCCACACATCAGTTGTCGCCTGCAGGTCAAGCGGTTTAGTGTAGGTTTCATCTGAGCAGACTACCGCCACATATTTTATGCGTAGTAAACTTTAAACCAGACTTACAAAGACTTTCTTTCAACAATGGCTATGTAAAAAACATTATTGTACAAAAATAAAATAAAAAGTCTGAATACAAAAATACAACAAAGTTTGTTGCACTTGAAAGGTTATTGCATGTAAAATGTTTGGTTGTATTGTTGTAAAATTGCCTGTTGACCCATGGAAGTCATAGTGGTGAGAGGGAAATGGAAGTTGGTGCATTTAGGATGATAATGGCTTGTGGGAAGAAACTGTCCCTGAGTCTGTTTGTCCTGGTTCTAATGCCTGGCGGAGGGCAGCAGGTCAAAGAGGTGGTAGGCGGCATAAGTGCTGTTTTTGATGACGCGCTTTGCTCTCCTGAAGCAGCAAGAAGTATAAATGTCTTTCAAAGAAGGCAGAGGGCAGCCGACGATCTTCTACACTGTCTTGATCTCTCTCTGGAGCTTCTTCTAATCTGCCTCAGTTCAGTAGCTGAACCACGTCGAGGAATAGTGGGTTATGATGCTCTCTGTGGAGGATGGGTGGAAGGTTAGCTACAGCTTCTGGTAGATGCTGTTCCCTCTAAGCTTTTGCAGGAAATGCAAATGTACCTTCTTGATGACAGAGCAGGACAGAGGAAAGATTTTGGTACCCTGACTCACAGACGAGTGTGTAACATAAATGAGCTTCTGCGTCTGTGCTCCAAGTCATTAAGTAATGTGTTGGTATGTTGGTAATTGTGTTATTCTCTTTTCGTTTTTGTATGATGAAATAGAAAAAAACTCCATGTTCAAAACTTGAAATGTAATTTTTTTTTAATCTAACTTTGCTTTAAACTTCTCCACAACTTTATCCCTGGGCTGTCTGACGTGTTCTTTGATCTTCATGATGATGCTTGATCACTAACATTATCTACAAAACCTATGAGGCCTTCACAGAAAAGCTGGAGTTATGCTGAGATTAAATTGCACACAAGAGGCCTCTATTTGCTATCTAGGTTCATTCTCAGGGCAGTTTAAGTTTAGGGGGTAGTATCAATATCCACACTGCAATATTTAAAATTTTTATGAGAAAAAAGTTCAAATTGTGAATCATTTTCCTTCCACTTCAGTATTATGTGCCACTTTGTCTCAGTCCAGCACAAAAAAAAATCCCAATGGAATTTGTGATTGTAATATAAAAAGGGTGAAAAGGGGTATAAATACTTTTCTAAAACACTATATATATCTTCAAGGCCTTCCAATAATAGTCAAGCAGTCAATGTGTTTCCGACTTAATTATAAAATGGAGTCAAACAGGAAATGGCTACTTTAGCTGCCAAGCTGTTTAATCATCTCATGGTTGTATTCAGACTATTTTTCCCACTACTGTAAATAAAATACTAAATAATTTATTATGTAATATGTTTTTTTTTCTATCACAAATAGGTGAGACTGGAGTTGTAGAAAAATTTGGCTATCTTAACATGATTAGTGGAAGTAAGTAATGACAATTTGTATCACACAGTTCAAATGTTGAGCTTTACTGAAGCTCCAAAGTTTGTTTTCTTTGCAAATTTTAATTTCAAATCAGACTCGGCAGACATCTTGGCATACCTGAAGGGGATAAAACCAGGAATGATTGTGTTGGTGGCCTCTTTTGATGATGCAGCAACAAAGTAAGCCTGAATCAAAACTTTCCAACATTTAAAAAAGATCCAGTCACAGAACAGTGACCTTTTCTGCTCATTTGTTGCAGGATGACAGATGAAATAAGGCAGATGTTTGTTGAGATGGGAAGCACTTTGATCAGCTCTGTTAAGCAAAGAGACAACTGGGTGTTTGCTGGAAGAACGGGGACAAAAATCAAAGGCTTCTTTGAGCAGGTCAGTGGACTCTGTCTGTGTCACTTTATTTGTTGTATTTGTGCCAGAAAAGACTTTGATAATATGCAGAAAAGCAAAGCGGAAAACATAAAACAAGTGTTTTTCTCTTCCTGCCGCTGTAAGCGAGCTGAAAATGATAAGAAAACAAATGTTTTCGATGGATGGCCAGAGATGGTGGAGGTGGGCGGCTGTTTCCCAAGAACCACAAGTGTCTTGAAGACTTGAAGCTATGGAAAGTATTTTATTCTTCAGAATTAAACAAAACACTCTAAATGCATGCTTACCCTTTCTTACATAGTGGTCGCTGCAGTGGGCAGCTATTCAGAAATAGTCTGCTTGCGTTATTGAACTCCTGCATGTCACTTCCTAGACCAACCACTAAACATTATTAAAAAACATAAAATCATGAACTAGGTGGAAAGTAATGCTGGGCACTTGGTGAATGTTTTGGCTTTCCCTCTGTTGTACAAAATCCTTGCGGGCAAAAAAAAATATATATATATATATATAAATAACAATCTGAATTAATTGTCAAAATGTTTATCTTCTCATTTTATACTTGGAGGATTGGAATACATTACCTGTCTAATGAAGTGGACATTATGCATCAATGGTTATGTTTTAGCAGTACTGGTAATGTGCTGTTCCTGGAAATACTTGAATAGCAGCACCTGTTCCTGCATCAAAAAACAAAACCAAACAAACATATTTTGGTTATTAGCCTGTACTTTTGATGTTAGTTCAATTGTGCATGAAGCAGTTGGTGTATTTTACTTATTTTCAATTTTTTCCACTATGCAAGTCTACAGGTGGCACAGAGGAGCTTGGTCAAGTGAGCAGAAAGTTAGTACCCTAAAGATTTTTCTCAAGACATAAATGAAGGATTAGGAAATAATAGACATAGTCATAAAGGAAGTACATAAAACTGTTGAGGATTTGACATTCACAAAACTTAAGGACATTATAAAGCATTGGATTTCAGGATGCTCAAAAAAAATCTGTTGTTTCAGTGTGGTTGCCTTGTGGATATGTTCCTTAGTCGTACCAATAGGTTGCTGGTTCGGGTCATTTAGTGCTCAGAGGTTATTTGTTAAATTCTGGGGTTAGGTAAAGCAGTAGAGCTCCCAGAGGTATTAGTTTGAAGGGTGAAAGGAGCATCTAGAAAGACTCTGTATAACACTGAGACCTCTTTCACTGTATTCAATAATACTAGAAAATGGGAAAATGTGTATGATAATGTTTTTTGCAATATTTTAGTTTTTTCCTATTAAATATTATTAGTGTTTTGTAACATTCAGCTAAATCCAAATGTTTCACACCTTTGGCTGATTTAGGTTTTATAGCAGCATTACCTTTTGAAAACATTTCCCTACTGACTGTAAATATAATAAATGTTTCTGATTGGAAAAATGAGAGTCTTGGCTTGAATCTGTGGTTTGATTTAAAGATTAAGGTGATGGCTGGAAGTCCTTCCAACCTCAAAGACTTGCTCTCCAGGAAATGACATCACAAAGTTAAGATTTCTGCAATAACAATAAAAGTTACTTTCAAGTGAGTGAGGACAGAAATCATTTTTGAAATTTCAGCTTTTATTAAAATATAAATAAAAAACAATTACTTTGTGTAATTATCTTTTCTTAAATCATGTTGGGCTCACGTGTGCCTATTTTAAAAATAAAACCCTTTTCTCACATGAGAAAAAAAGTGAGAAATGAGTGAAATGTGGGGACGTCCAAAAAGGCAAATGCTTAAAAATTACATGGAAAGAAAATATTTAATGTATGTTTGTGTCACAAAGACAAGTATTGGCGAGTTTTTAACATGTTGAAACTTCATCTTAAATAGTTTTCACTTTCACAACAATGATGAGAAAATATAAGACTGCAAGGGACATTGAATCCCTTATGGACTAGTTGGCATTATTATCCAGAAAAGATGAAACTTGTGTTTAGTGCAGATTGTGATGAATCATCTCAGAAGGCTTTCGAACAGCTTCAGGCTGACCTGAGGCTGTCTCCTCTGTCTGTCTGAGTCTTGTGATGGATGAGCTGTGTACAGTGTGGAGTGGAAAACAGGAGAAGTTTTATGAGCAAAAGCCAAAGGAGACACCCTGTACAGTAACAGCAGCCCAGAAATGTGAAATTAATGTTTGTTTTAATGAGCCAGTCTTTCTGAAATGCCACAAAAATAGATCTCTTTGGGAATAAAGAGCATCGGTTTGTTTACAGTCAACAAAATGAAGTCCATGTGGGAAAGCGTTGTCTGTCTTTTGTTGCCCTGTGTGTTTTCTCCCCTAACTGGTTTTTGGATAGTCTCTGAGTCATACTTTGATCTTTTTGAATCGTTGTGACTTTGAACACTTATCTAGATGATCATTTTTGGACTTCTTTGAAGACAAATATCTTTGAGTGAATTTTTTACACTATGTAACTGGGTTAGGGGTCTCAGCGAGACTTTTTGAAGGATCGTTTTGATGTTTTAGCAATGCCACGCAGTTTTTGTGCTTATAAGATGTCAAAACATCTTCAAAACCTAACTCTGAAAGATATTGCATGGCCTAACTTTGCCTCTTTTATAGATTCAAAAGATCAAAGTCCATTTTCTTCTGAATTTATTCAGATTCTGACATCATCCAATATTTCTGTATGTAACCTGTTTGTTTTGAGTGCTGCTTTCCTGGGAGGATAATTATTTCTTGAAAAAGTTTCTATTTATCTCTTTTGCTTGGCAAGTGGAGCAAAGAAAGAATCGCCTCAAGTAAACTGCAGAAACTTACTTGCTGATACAAGTGTTTGAAAAAGGTTCAGAACACAATAAAATATATTTTTTATTTATTTCATTTCTCCCTTAGTTGAAAAATGCAACTTTCTAAGAATTGATCCATTCAGAAGGTTGGACCAGAGACACTTTTCAGGCAGTTCTTTTCTTCTGCTGGATTTGTGGACATCCTGCAGGACGGAGATCCCGGGTCGGATCCAGAACATTTTGAATGGATTATTTTTCCCTTTTGGCCCTTGAACAGCGGTGGAGAAGAATGCCTTGGGTTCCCCACCTGGACCCGTGGCTCCTATGACTCAGATAAGCAGACAAAGATGAATGGCTGAATGGACTCTGTCCACCCTGAGACCCAGCAGGTCTCTGACCAGTCACTGAATTCCTGATTCATGCTGAGAACGTGGCAGTGACCCATAGTGAGGTGAGTTTTCTCCTGACTTCCTCGTGAAACACATCATGTGAGTCATGCTTCAGGAACATTAGGATAACCAAGCGAAGCCTGTGGGACAAAACATCTTTCTCAAAGTTATAAAACAAACGCTTTAGGTTCAACTCACATTTTTCGGTTTTCTGTGTCTCACTTCTACTTATTTCCCCAGAGGAAGTGAATAATCGGACCAAAAACGGGTCTTTATCAACTGAAAAGTTCCCCTGAACAGTGGGCCTCAGAGACTGTTTATGCTGTCATGTCCTATTAATTCCTCTCAGCACAATATCCTCTGTGTGAGACTGGCCAAACAGCAGGACTCCCCCTTCATCAACCAAACAGCTGCTGGCACTGATGCCACCATTAAAGACCTTTCTGCGCTTTTATAGATTCTTTTTCTATTTAGATCATTTGCTGCTGTCTCGTGAAATCCAACTAATGATGTAAAGTAGACACTGCGGAGCGTTTGTGATGGTAGCACATTATAGAGAAAGAGGACTATTTTCTGCGTCGTGTAACTCATTTTGCAAGGAAGTTGCTGTTTATGTACAGGCGTTTATAACCGCGTTTCATCATGCCTTTCTTTAATAGCTCTTTGGAGCCTTTTGGGAAGTCGGGAAGACAAACTTTTGCAGTTCTGAAACTAAATGTTTTCCTTCAATTAGTTGATGATGGATCTCAGCTGCCCAGCAGTTCAGAACCTTCTCTCGCGCTTTGTTCTGTTTGTTTTCAGCGCACAATTAGTTCTGCAGTCATGTCTGTGTATCACCTAAACTACCTTTCTATGCAGCTGTGTTGTTTTTTAAAAGAGTCTTTGGCGCTTTGAAGCACAAATCTTGTCATATGTGTGTAGGTTTTGATTTATTAAACAGTTAGTGCACTGGTTTTCTTAAAATAAACCAAGCGAATCGATGAAACTGATAGAAAGAGAGCTTAACATGATCTGTAGACTGATGACAGCCAGCTGAAGGTTATAACTCGTGCTAGTAAGTGAGTACGCACATGCATTATATTTATCAGATAGTTTTAAGAGAAAAAAGCACAAAGTGCCTCACGCAAAGCCAGAGGAAAATTAATAAAACATGATGAAAAAGACAAACTTTTCCGCAGAACCGATTTACATGTTTTTCAGTTGAACTGTGTGTTATACCCATACAACAGATCAAAGCTGAAAAAAATGCTGATATCATTTATAATGATCTCATTAAATCCGACTGAAAATGTAGCATTTCATCAGGGAGCGTGGACACTTTTTATATCCACGACATAAGACTTTAAGATTTGGTCAGGAATGAGGGGGCTTTAGATCCTCTGGGATTTCCTGCTGCTGACCGCAACCGCTGGGAAACCTCAAATGAAGCCGATGGTGATGGATGCAGCTTTCTGAGCTGGCAGCAGCATTCAGAAGCACGGAAAGAGGAAGGTGAGAAATGAATCAGAAGTTGTGGAAAGTTAATGTCTCTGTGGTGGAACGGGCATTAGGTCTCTTGGGCCCGTGACCCCTCAAACTGAGCGCAGAAGAGGTGCAGAGGTAAAATTCTCGGATGTGAACTTCAAGACCAGGTTTGAGACGGAAACCTGGTCTTGAAAAAATCTTCACATTTATAAAGCTAATGATGCATCTATTAACGTGTTTCTTCAAATCTCCTGATTCTCTGACAATTAAATGACAGATATTTTACAATTTTCTTTCAGGAACATTGTCTTAAAAAATGTCTTTACAGTCTTTAATTCGTAGCTGTAACTTAACTTCTCTCACTTAATATTCATAAAATATCCCACTTTTCAAGCCTAACACAGATTTTTTTTCCCCCCTGTCAAACTTAAAATGAATACAATCAAAATGTTCAATTTTCAGAAATCATTAACTTGCTTTTCCAGTTACATTTTCCACAGTGCCCTGTCTCTTGCTTTTCCATTGTTACATTCAATGAATTTATTATCAGACAACAAAGGCAGAAGGAAACAGTTTATTCAGCTGGCCTGTCTGAGTCCCACAGGGGGAGTGATTCTTCTCTCGTCAATTAATTCTGCTCAAACTCCATCAAATGAGGATCTCAGTAGGAATCGGACTAGTTCTTGTTTGATCCCCTCATTAATGAGGTAGCTGTTCACCTTGAGGGCGCACGCTTCACTGGACATGTAGCACACCAATGGCTTCATTTGTATGTCATCATTATAACACCGACATGTGTTGCTGTTGCGTGAAATTATTTATTTGTTTCATCGGTTAGTTTATTTAAAACATTTTTGCACACTAGAATTTTGAAATATCCAAAGATATGAGTGCCTGAGGTATTTGGCACTCAGGTTAAAAAAAGAAAGATATTTAATGTGTTTGTGTTTTTAAGTGATTTAATATATATATATTTTTATTAATGTTAATGTAATAATGAATACTATCATTAGCATCAATACTAATGTTATTTTATTTATATATATATAAATTTGTAATAATTAAATTAGTTCATCATTAATTACTTAAATACTAAAATGGATGTTTCTGTTTTGACGTGGTGTCAGCTGGAAGTTTGGTCTGAAGAATCCAACAGAACCACATCGACTGCAAGAGCCAAAGCTGAGATTCCTGAACCAGACTCCCTCCTGTCCCTGATTCTACCTTGAGATCCTGTCCATAAACACCACAAACAGGATCGCTCACAATTAGACATTTTTCACATTTTCCAAAAAGGACACAACATAAAAACTAAGTCATTGATTACTAGATATGTGTGTCTAGACACTAATCTAAAATAAAAACATTTAGATGTAACAAAAACTGCAACATATGATTTTCCCCTCCACACTGAATAAATGTACTTGATTTAAATGTTTTTTTGTAAAACTTTCAGTGTGAGTTTGTGGCATTACAAACCGAACCATTTATTCGTTGAAGGATAACTCACCCACACAATTTTACAACTGCCTATTTTTAAAGACAAAAAAAAAAAGGAAACCCAAAACAACTGTGAACTCGTCATTTTTGGCATCTTCTGCATTTGCTTTTTTAAATTGAATCTGAAGAAGCAAGATAAGAAACATGTCATCACTGCTTCATCACAAAACTAAATCCAGCTCTGTCAACCAGCTTCATCTCCATTTTAGCATTTTAAGAAATACATACAGTGATAGTGGGTGTTAATAAAGTCAATAAACATTTTAAATATTGTATTTGTCATACGGATAAACTAGTTAACTTTAAAGTATCACTGAAACTCCACTCAGTTTTAAATTTTTTCACTTTTCAAGATTATTCTCCCTTTCAAAACAGCTTCAAGAGATATGTAAAAAAAAATCTGTTTCAACAGCAAGCCCAATATGATATTACATTAAAAAAAAACAATAATAGTGAACATATTGCATTATGGTGCAGATTCACCTATGTTAACATGTGACTGAATACCAAGAGTTTTTGTCTCTTCTTTCTCAGCTCCACTGCCGGGTAGAAAGCAGTGATCTTATCAGACCCCACAAAACCTCCCTGTCATTTAACAACCTGCAGACACTCCACCAATAACCGTGGATGACCCACAAGAGGTTGGACAGATACACACTGAAAGTCATAAATACTCGCAGCCAAGTTTTATTATTTGTATAAATCCTGGAATTTGCTGTCTTTTCGGAGAGGAGAATAGGCCAGGAAGGACACTCTGGTCACTTGAAAGCTTTGGAGAGGCGAGAGCAAGAGGGAAGGGAAAGTGGGGGTCGTCTTCCTCCGTGGAGGCCAGTGGGAAAAGAAGAGATGGCTAAAAAATAGCAAGACTTTTTATGGAGCTCAACATCTGAAATTTGTGGATGTATGTCCAATGATCTCAGTTATTTGAAATCAGTGCTTACATTTAAAGGGCTAATTGTGTATTTGTGATGATTAAGACCTACAAACGTTTGTAACACTCATTTATGACCCTTTTGAGACATTTTTTTCTCCAGGTATACTTTAGATCCACAAAACTTATCCACAAAATTATTGTTTTCTAGTTTTTGCACTGCTTCAGGTAGTATACCCATTAAACTATGTTTGTCTTTCCTAAATTGTACCATGAAGGAAGAAAAATGCATATGTGGGCTGAACGAAGAAGAACTGGTCCCCGTCCCACCGCAGTGCGACAGGCAGGTGACCTCCATCAGGAGGAGGTTGGCGTGGTGTACATGTATGGTTCTCTCATGCACTTCTGATGCCCCTGCTTGTTCAATGAATGAAACTGTATTTAGGAGGGACTAAAGAAATTGGGACTAAAGAAATTGTGATGAAAGATTGTCCTGATTGATTGTTGCGTTTTGATAGAGCTCTGACCTTCCTGGGATTCACGACCTACACTATTTTGGAACCTGCAAATATCAAATGGGTTTTGGAAAACAAATGAATTGATACATTGATTGTGCAGCATGCTTTGTAGTTCCGTATTCAGTCAGTGGAGGGCATCCCAACCAAGTCTTTGTCAATGTACTGAATTTAATCGTGCATGACATACCATATCTGATTTCTTTCTTTCAGTTTCCATGGAAATTAACAGAGATGCGTGATGAATAAGTATCTGTACTATAACTGTACATGATTTTACTGCCTGCTTTATTTTTATGAATTTTGCTTTTTCATCAAGCAGTCTTTTTTTATCTATATATTTATGTGTTTCGTGGATAACCTTCCTTTTGAAGGGGGTTCATCTCAAGATCTCAGGATCCCAAGATCTTCATGTAATTACATAAGTTTTGCTTCTACTAAAAAAAAAAACAAGAAATGTAAGAAAAACCCTCAATTAAAATTCCAAATTAAAGTGTTGTTTAGAACCTTTGTTCTCAATAATACAACAAACTGCTGTGAATCCTGAGATAGGTGACATTGTGTCTATCTCTTTTAGATATTTTGCTCGCTTGGCTTATAAACCCAGGATCATTGAGTTTGGCTAAATAATAAACAGGTATTACAGAAAAATACACAGTTGAAAGATTGTCAAGCTATAAAAAATAGGTATGTGTCTTAGAATCAGTGTCAAAAACTTTGGTTTAGATTAAAAGCCCCAAACAATATGAGTTCAGTCAATCTAAAAGCTTATTATAACAAGTTTTATGAAAAGGAAGCAGAGTGAACAAAACATTCTTTCCCAATTCAGTCTGAGCAAAAGGGACAGAAAGAAGCAGAAAATTGTGTGAGCGAAAAGTACAACAGTCCACAATTCTCAGTACAAATATACCCTGGCAGGAGTCCAAGTACAGCTTTGTAAATAAAACTCAACCAACATGATTTCCCTCAGGTAGCCGTCACAGTCTTGAGTATAAATCACAGTGATACAAATATATACTTATGTCCTTTGCACACCACCAAATTAGTTATGAGGTTGCTTAAGGGCGAAAGGTCAATGTGTTGGAGTGACCATCGCAAAGAAAATCTGTAGTCTGAACAGAAGAGGTGTTTGTGAGAGAGACGGCCTATAAACTTGACTCCGTTTATAGGCGGCCCATTCTTTCCTGTCAGGAGAAATGGGCCAAAATTACAACGATCCATTGTGAGAAGCCTGTAAAGAGATTCACAAAAGATTTCATCAGTGTAATAAAGTTTAAAAAGCAACCCCACCCCATTCAGAGGACGTATTTAAACCTCTGAATTTAAAGAGAAGGAAATCAAATTTATCATTCTTAACTGAAAATAGGAAAGGTTTATGTAATTTAATGTCAGCCAATGGAAAAAAAACATACACAGTGTAAGAAACATCTGTGTTTTTATGTTTCTAGTTAAATGTCTGATGTGACAGCAATGTTCCCTATTAGTGGTATAGTTTTATGTATTTTGCTCTGTGTAACATAATACTATACCTTTGTTTATTTTCACTTCATTCTCACCCAGCAATAAAAGAAAGAAAAACAAGTAGGTAAGATAGGAAGGCAGACAAATTTGTTTATTGAGATGTGCAAAAGTCTTAAAATTATTATTATTGTTTATTTATTTTATTATTATAGAATCAGAATCTCATGGAAAAAAAAATAAAAATCTTTGTTTGAGAACAATTCATCTGAAGCTGAAAAAATCCCTAATTAAAAAAAGTTTATTTTTTTTTACTAAATCCACTAATTCTCCGTTGTCATAATTATTCATCCCTCAAACAGCACTTTTGAATACATGCAGCTCTGAATGCATACTTCTTAAAATGTAAACATTATCATTCTGTAAACATACAGCAATCTAAGATTTTCTGTTTCCAAGCATAACATTTCTCAAATCCACTGGCCACCAGGCTGGGTCTGGACTCATGTCTGTCTTGCCAACACAAATAGGAGGATTCTCAGAGATGCAGCTGAAAGAGGCATCTAAGTCTCTATCACAGCTGTTAGTCTGTGTCGACATGACAAACAGTTAGTTGGGAGGCTGTCCTGATATGTTGAGTTTATCCAAAGTTATTTCAACCAGACCACTTAATTTTTCTGCAAAAACATCGTTCCACACTGGATTTGTACTGATGAAAAATTTGAAAAGCTGCCTTAATTAGGTAAAGAGATCTGTGATGCTATGGGCTTGTTTCTCTTCCAAAGGCACTGTGATCTTTGTTGAAGTACAAAGTTCTTTGAAATACTAGGAACCATAAAAACGACAATCTGATAGGCTTGATCAGCAAATTTCTCAGCTATTTCCACAGCATTAAGATCCACAACATGTATCTAAATTACAAAGAATGATTCATCAAATACAAAGTCAACTTCCCCTGCAGGGCCAAGAAATGTCTGCACAGCTACAACATTAAACCAAAGCACACAGTAAAGAATGCAAGTAGTTATCTGTGACCTGAATCTGTTCACAACTGAATCTGTTTTCTCATTTTACTTTCCACTTTAAACACTGTCTCGTCCCATGACAATACAAACAATGCATAGACAAGGAAGTTTTATTTCATTTCCTGCAGTCATTTCTTTGTGGGTACAAATCGTATTTTCATACAACTTTTTTCAATAACCCATGATGCATTGCATCCATACATTTGTAGCTCAAAACAGCTTTTACAAAAAAGGATATACAATATATACTTATATTTATATTTTATATATATATATATAATATACATGTGTTTCTTTATGCATTTTAGTGTGTTTGTAACGGGTAACAGAAGCTTTGAAAAAAAGAAAACATAGCCAGGTCGAGATAAATCCCAACAGAAAGTCTTTACCAAACATATAATGGCCAGGTTATCAAAGTCATCAACATTGGCTATATATTTTGCTCAACATGAAGCCCTTCAAACACAGTTTGCATATATTCCACAATTACAGTCATGTAAATCCAGAGTGATTTGCCTTGTTTTTTTGTTGTTTTTTTAGTACTATGGACCCACATTAACAGCTACATATAAAACAAAACTCTTTAACGAAGGAGGATCAGTTAATGGGTTTGTTCACTGACTTTCTAAAGCTTTCTTTTTTTTCTTAAAACAGAATCCAACATGTCATGGGATACATTCTTTTATACCGATAACGATGTGAAGAATATCAGGATTATAGGCCTTTTTAATTCAGTGGTTAAGTCGCAGCAATGATATTATGTGTTTTCAATCACTTGTAGAATTGGAGTGGCTGTTGAGTTGTACATTAATTAAGTAAACAAACAAAATAAATCATGTATCACAATCTATGTATGGCTTCATGTCTTTTCCTTAAGAGGACAAATGTAAATAGTGCACTCCAGCAGCCAGTTGTTGCTACTTGTACATTTGTTTTTAAGACCCTGCTGAAAATAGATTTAAAAAAAAGTACTAACTTAGCACAATAGCTGATATGTGTGTGTGTGTTTTTTTTGTTTTTTTGTTTTTTTTTTTACTTGGGTCAAAGATGAGGGGGAAAAACAAGCAGAAAAACACAGCCATAAATAAAGTACAGGAAAAATATCACTCAGAAAGAGACTTGACTGTTTGAGTCAATGCAAATGATAAGTCTGTGCTGTGTTGTACTTTGTCAAGATTACTTCAGGTGTTAATCACTTCACATTATATAGCTCAAAAATTACATCAGTTTTCAATACAACATAGTAATATTAAATTGTGTATTTATACTAATTGATCATCATTCATGTAAACATATTAAACCAGGTCATGCAAACAGTAGACCAAAACTTTTTTCCACTAGAGGTGCACAGCACAGAGCGGGCAGAGCGCCCAGACTGAGATCCTCCCGACTCAACATGAGCCGGGTCTGGGCCAGAACAGGAGACTGACAGCCTGTGGATTTCTTTATTTTTATCCCTTTATTTTATTTATTATTATTTATATATATTTTATTTTATTTTTTATTTTTCTGCTGAAAACAAAATGGTGTTTCTGTCTTCCTCATGGCATAAGAGCTCATGATATAAAGACATAGTGGGGATCTCAGTTTGAACCTCTGATAACAAAACAGCCGTAAAACAAACAAACAAAAATGTCTCCTTTTGGATATTCATACATTTCAATGGTTTTTCCCGACAGGAAGCATGCAGACACTTCAGGTCAAAACCACCCATTACTAACCCAGTCTGAGCCAGAATATTGAGTCCGAAAACCCCATGTTTTAATTGCTACTTTCAGGTATCTCCAGGTTGTTTGTACAAAGTGGTAATCAGTCAAGGGAAAAAAGAAAAAAAAAAAAAAAAACAATAGTTGATCAAATAAAAAAAACTTAATTTAGCAGTAATAGACAGTCAACATTAAGACAATTGATCTCAGTTACTGTTAAATATTATTATCCACCTGATCTGAACTTTTGTTTTACTTCTCATCCACATGAAAACAGCATTTGTTGGGGAAAATGACATTTTACGCTTTGCATTTTGTATTTATTTATGAATAGAATATCCAGCCATTAATGCCCACTATATACTTTATGGATGTAAACTCTATCCAATAAAGAATTAGATTAAATTGCGCTACAATGGACTGAAATGCATTTCAGTCAGTTAGAAAATGAGTAAATGAGATCTATAAATGTGACAGAATTTGAATCTGGTGGGTTATATTGGGACTTATATATATGTTGTATTCTGTTAAAATTATTTAGTAAATTTTAGTCAGTTGGATGATAACTAGGATAAACTAGACTAGTTTTATAAGTAATATTTTTGGTTTGAACTGTGTTACAGTGGACTGAATTGGATTATATTTGGGGGTGAAAAAGCTCAAATAAATTAGAGTTTTAAAACATTACTTGAGCTGAGCTATACTCAGCTGGAATGAACTGGAGTTAATCTGTCTCTTTCTAACTGAAGTGTATTATATTTAGTTGGAAGAAACTGGAAGCTATTTATTTATTTAGAATAATAAATTAGACTGAAGTATTCAGTTTGTAAGAGTGAGACTAAATCTGATTCAATTGGACTAAAACCAGATGTAAGTGGAAAAAAACTAAAGTCAATTATGAGTAAACTTGGTTGGACAGATTTCTAAACTGGAACTGAATAGGAAACCGAAAAGAGTCGATTAGGTTACAGGCTACTGTATCTACTTGTTAAAACAATTTGATCAAATCACATTACAGCAGAACTGAATTCAATTTAAGTGAAATGGTTTATTTGATCTAAAATGTTCCCTCAGTGGACTTTTGTTTTGCAGAGGTTCCACACAAACTGAGTTGTTCACTAGGCATTAAAACATAACTTGAGGGGGAAACAATGTTCAGCTACTTGACTAGAGTCACCTCTTGGACAGTGGCTGACATTTCATTAACAAAGAGTAGAAAGACCTGCAGGACTCTCTTTAAGTACTGGTTCCCTTTAAATGGTATTTTCTCTGTAACCTGCCTGGCCAGATTTTTCAGGGAAAGCTGCCAGTATTGTGTGGGCCAGAGGGATGCAGACACGGAAATTATGATTGGAGGTAGATGTTTCACATAATGAGACAACAATTATGATAAATAACACAGCTTTAAGAACGCTTCTTTGATTGAAAGCCCCTGTGAAGGTAACATGTTGAACTGTTAGTAAAAAAAAAAACATGCTCTGTTATGGCTGCACAAAAAAGATAATTTCATTATAAATCTGAGTTGCTGACTTAGACCTTTTTAAACTTTCAGCCTTGAGAAAGCTGCATTCTCAAAGCAGCCTTACAGATGTTTTTCAGCTTTTGGTTTGTTGTCATGACTAAATGTTTCAGGCATGTGAGGCGCGCAGTGCTCTACACAGCAGAAGAGATTTTCTAGATGACAATGTTGGTTGGTTTTTTTTCTATTTGAGGATAATGACACTTATTGTGGTACAATGTAGGACCTACATTACAAACTTAAACTTAGTCATTTTATTTCTCATCTGCTGTTTAATTCTTTTGAGATCTTTTAACCTATTTCACGTTCCTTCTTGATTTTGATGGTCTGGCAGTAACTAGTTCTCTATGTGGCTGTAAAATTGAACAACAATAAGGTCAAATAGAGGCAAAAGCTGTGATTAACCTTTCTCTTTAGTTAACCTTGCTTTGGTTAGTTTGCCTTGATAATTGAAATCATCACTTATGAACTACTTCTTGTATTTCCCCTTGTATCTTTTGACAGTATAATTTGCTTAACGATGCAGCAAAATATTGAAGTGTGACAAAATAAAAATAAAAATCTGGAATCGGTCAAATACTTTTCATTAAAATAATGATGTATTTAAAAACAATTAAAAAAAGAAACAACAACATATATTTGGTTCTTAAAAAAAAAAAAAAGAGAGGAGAACTGGGTATGTGCTCTGGTGGACATTGACTAATATCTACTCTGCCTTACTGGCCAGACTGGGTGGGCGGGTTCTGGGTGCTCCAAAGACACTTAATCATCATGACACCAGGAGGCCTTGCTCAGATGCGACTGGTTGGCCTGCAGCAGTAGGTGCAGCTTCTCAGGCTGTCCCGATCTGTGCTACCCTCGTTACTTCCACGGCGGCCATCATCGTAGTGCGACACTGGGTGATGAAGAGCAGAGCAGCAGAGGAATTAAGAAAAACCCGAGGGTTAGTCATTACGTGTACAACATCAAAGTTAACATTATTTTTTTTCAGTATATTTAAAATGAGAGTTATCTGTTTGACTGTGACAGTGCTGCATAATTTGATATGTTGGCAAACCTATCCAACTAATAAATAAGATTTATGAGTAGGAGGGAAGATATAAGATATGCAATAGAGCAGAATTAATGCAATATCCATTCAAGTCTAACAACAGCACACAGGGAACACGTCTTTTGCTTTCTGTAGCAGCAGGACCTTCATCTCACTCATTACCTTTAACATTTTGATGCTTTACATCATACACAATCAGACATTTTGAAAGTTGTAGACAGGAGCTCATGGCAGGCTTAGATTTATAGTTTCCCTATCCATTTGTAACAAAACTCTTATAATATGACAATGTTAACACAAAGTACCACCTGTAACCATTTCTACATGTGCATGTTGCACACGACACACATGATGCTTTGCAACTGCAGGTCTTGCAGAGATCTAAATTATTACTTTAGGAGTAACAAATGACAAGGGTTAGAAAATGTAACACAGTAGCTTCTCTTATGATAGAATACATTCATTTACAACATAGTTTAAGGGAAACTTAGACTAAGCAAATAGAAATAATAAAAGCAAAATAGAAATACATTACTTCTAAAGAGTTACTGAGTGTTGTGAAAGAAAACACACAATCCCATCTGCACAAAAAATTTATATAACTGCTTTGAGTGCTTTTTGTCATCATTTGTCAACAGGCTGGAATGAGTCACAACCAGATCGTCTCTAAGAAATATGGCAGACGGGGCATCCTGGCAGCTAAAGGATTTGTAACTGAAAAAAAATAAATCTTACATTGCTCATCATTATTCTGTCCTGTAAACTACACAGTTGGTTAAAGAACTTTGTAAAGTAAGCCTGAGATTTCTCTAAAGTTAATGCAGTATCTATCTTTTTATGTAATCTTAAATATTTTTAAATTGTAATATCATACAATGACTCACTACTTCTACACACACCTGTCAAAATTCCAGATTTTTTGACTACAATGAATAACTTTTGTTTTTTTTTTACTTTCAGTGTCATCACATGTTTCCTCCACAATTCAGACAGTAAATAAACCATATCAGAAGAAAATGTAAGGAATAAAAAGTTTGCAATAACCTAATTGCACATCCTTAAACTAAAACTTTATTGAAATACCTTTTGATTTCAGTCTTCTTGAGCTCTAAAGGAACGGTGTGGTTTTTATCTTAACACATAAATTTGGGTGAATATTTCTGTGTGAACATGTGGTGCGTCTAAGGACTCCAACTACAAGAAATCGATGTGATCAAATTAAATCGTGAGATATTTCAGCAAAGTATTATTTAAAGACACATTTGTTGTTTATTTTTCTCTTTCCCACTTGACATGTTTATTCATTGTTTTAGTTAATTTACACAATATATCTGTAACTTTGAAAGTGGTAAAAAGAAAATATGGACATTATTTATCATACACTTATTTGAAATGTCAAAAAATTATTTCTAACTGAGGTGTGTACTCCACTGTGCACAAGCGAAATTAAAGACTTCATGTCTTAAAAAGTTTTTGGAGGTACCTTCACAAAGCACCTTTTTGCAAGATTCATCTATTAACCACATACAGAAATGGACGGTTTGAAGTTGTATTTGCTCGTTGACTGTGAGCTGCTGACTTACAGCTCTCCTCCTCCTCATTTCCCAGTTCATCCTCCTCTTCCTCCACCTCCTCCTCTGGGAGCAGATGTCCATGGCAAGGACTGGTGGGAGTAATCTGACTCGGTCCCTCGAGACTGGTGCCCAGCTGCAGCCTCCGCATGTGTCGCACCACCGCCGTGGCATTGAATGCTTGCTGCAGAAGCCAAAAATACAAGAGAAAACATTAATATATATATATATATATATATATATATATATATATATATATATATATATATATATATATATATATATTATATATATATATATAATATATATATATATGTGTGTGTGTGTGTGTGTGTGTGTGTGTGTGTGTGTGTGTGCTTCCTGTATGTCAAAAATGTCCTCTATTTTTTGTTCCTTGTATGTTTTCTTCTTTCTGACAGTGATTTGAAATCTGACTTGTAGAAATAAATATTTCTAATTTAAAATGTTTTGTTTTAACAGGCTGACTGAAACATCATGCCAAATATAGTCCAGTAAGAAAAATGTAAGAAAATTATAATTTTAAATTTGTTAAAATGAAGTTGGACAACCAATTAGAAATAAGTGTCTTTGGAGAATTACATAAAGAACTGAATAATAAATGCATACAATAGTACATTCACAATACATTCCTAGATTCATTTTTGACAGATGCTATCATGCATATTTTGTAAATCAATTCAAATAACTAAATATCCTTACATCAACATTGTTCTTGTGGTGGCCCTGTTTTACCAGTGATTATGTTTTTGTGTAAATGAAAAAATATTTTGCACATGAAAACTTTACCAATAAATAAGAAAAGACTCTTTAAACTGAACAGTGAAGTGAAAATTGCAAAAATCACAGATGGTGTAGCCCACTAGAGGTTACATTAAATTATTTATGATAAACTCCCACACAGTCATACTGGTGTGTAACAGAAAGTTGCCTCCCAACAAAAGATATGTCAGTAAACTTCTGAGTGTTTTATAGCTGGGATGTTTAATCCTTTGTCACTTGGAGAAAAATGAACTTAAAAATCATTTTTATTTGATTATATTAATATCATTATTTTTGCTGCTCAACAGGTAACTAAACACAAAAATGATTTTGGGAAACCAGCAAAAATATTCTGATTTTGGTAGAAAAGTGATCTGTAGATCACTGAAGATCCTAAACATGAAGTCAGAGGCTGAGCCCAAACACAGCAGAAAGAGGAACATCATGGGTCAGTTCGTGAGCAGATGAAGACAAATTATGGCCATGTTTGTTTTTAAGAAACGTTAGGACCTCTGCTCTTTCCCAGCTTATTCAATTCAGTTCTTTTCTTCATTTGTTTCTCTGCAGAGACACCGTATAAACCAGGGCATCAACATCTCCCCCAAGAGGCTTTAGTAAAAACTATATTTCTGGGGAGAAGATGGTTATACAGTTAACCTAAAAATAATAGGACCAAGGCTCACATACAAGAACACAGAGAAATATGTTCACTTGAAAATACTTTCAGGGTGCAAAGACATACAATTTTTATAGTGACAAGCCTTCATCATAAGTTTACAGAAAATGCACTAACTGACAAAAATTAAGCAGCCAGACTTGGTTGCTTTACATTTGTCATCAGTGAGTCCCTGCTTTTATGTTGAGGTGATATTCTGAAACCAAAATAATTAAACTTAACTGTTCTGTAATGGCCCCAAAGTTCCTTCTCTACCTTGGCAGTGCCAGAACAATTGTCTGCATGAGTTTAATTGTTTTCATTAACGGCACCAGGGGAGGTGTAGATTTTATGCATGCCTGCTTTGGGTTCAAGAGAAAGAGAGACAGACAAAGAGAGATGAAGAGAGAGAAAGAGATGTTATTGCTGCTGCTTCTCATGCTTGTTTGTGCTGGGATCTCTTAAGACTTTATATCACTGGGAGGCTGTTAAAAATCTGAGGGGACATTGAGGGACATTTTAGGTCTGTCTCGATGTGAAAATTTGCCAGGTGGTGACTAATTTCTATAAATCCAAAGGAATGTGTGCAGTCTTTTACTTCAGTCCAAAACACTAAATGTACAACGCCACATCGGCGCAATGATTGCCAGTTTTTAAATCTGTCTAAGTGAGACAAAAAGGCAAAGAAGAAAGCATGCAATCCAAGTCCTGCTGGAGCTAAATCTGCTCCTTTCACAGTTTGTCGACTGACCTTCCATTTACTTTTGGCAAAGTTCTTCTTGATTTGAGCGCTGACAGATTCATGGATATTCTTGTCCAGAGCTGTGTCACCACATATCCTGAAAAAAAAAAAAATGATAATGAAACAGGACACATTAAAGGGACTTTTGCAACATGGTTGTTTGGAGTTTGCTCATCACAAGGGAATTTAACACAACAGACGATTGACATGTGTTTTAATAATCATTTAATTTTGGAGTTAAAAGGCTTCGTAAACTTTTCTTCAGCTAATCTGAAAGTCATATGAAGTTTGCAGGTCTGCAGAAAATCTGAAATGTCCGTCACAAACTTAACAATCATCTGACCCCATTGTGTGATTTTTTTTTCTCACTTTGTAGCTGAGTTATTGTTTTCACTAACTCCACTGACTTTCCGAAAATGTTTGCAAAAGCAGTCAGAATACCCCAGAGACAGAGTTTATATACCTGTGGCCACTGAAGGGATCACCTGAATTCAACAATTTTCATAAGTGTTGTTGATCAGCATATACTGTATCTCTGAAAAAAATTACTTTTGTGGAAGACCAATCTAATTCTGAGAGGGAGAGAAGAATAGAGGTGAAACCATCATTTATGACTGTTCTTACTCTTTTTATTGTCTCTCACCATTGATCTCTTTGTAAGTGTTGATTTGTAATCTGCATACTGAACATGGATCTTTCAGTGCTTTATAAAGGTAACTTTGAAATCAGTTCAGGATTTTCAGCATCACAGAGAGGGTTCATTTCTTACCTGGCTCTATCACCACAGTAGCATATGCGACAAACTTAATCTGCTCTTTAACAGATTAGGTTTGCAGATTAGAGCTCAAGAGCATAAAATCACTTTTTCTCAACTAAAGAATGCCAGGAAAAGAATAAATAAATAAAACCTGGTAGTCTGTGAACAGTGCCTTCTTTTCTCTCCTTCATCTTCTGTCTTTTAACATAATTTGATGAGTTGCTTCTCATCAGAATGAATCCATATCTACTTAAAACAGAGATTGTTCATTCTAAAGTTTGCTCCAATTAGAGGTTGATGGATTAAAACTAATATTAGTTGTGTTTCTTAACTAAAATGCCTTAACCTTAAACAATGTTCATGTCGAAACAAGTTCAATCTAATTGCCATGAAGAGTAGAGTTTGGATGACAGAAATGACCTCAGATGTTTTCAATACATCTGTTATTGCTGGAAAAATATAACTTAAAGCATATGCCATTGGCCTTCTTGCACAGAAAAGTTGCAGCATTATTTATAACAGATACCACAAATTGTTTGAGTTTCCTACCAAGGATGTTGGAGAGCCTGCTCACAAGTGTACCTCTTCATGGGGTCCTTTTCCATCATATGACAGATGAAGTCTTTGGCTGCCAACAAAATTTAGGTTCATGTTATTGAAAAGCACTTGTAATTGTTGTGTCCACTGTCAGTATTCTGGAAGTACCTGAATCTGAGATGTCATCCCAGTATGGAGAGTCGAATTCATACTCTGCTTTCAGAATCTGCTCAAATAACTTGGCATCATTTTCGTCGTAAAACGGAGGATATCCACAGAGTCTGGGGGGACAAAGTTACAATCTGATCATTTCCTTGTAAAAGGTTAATTTGAAAAGTAAACAAAAAAGATCAACTCACAAAATGTAAGAAATAACTCCTATGGACCAGCAATCTACAGCTTTACTGTACGGTTTCTGAGCGAGGACTTCGGGGGCTGTGAAGCAAACACAATACGCAGAGAGTATAAAGATGTAAGTAATTTTGACCTTTCAGCAAAACTGAATGATCTAACAGGTCACTCTAAGCAGGACCGGAGCTCTTCTGAAACACTTAGAACTGGCTCAGAAGTGGATAAAGAGCCTCTTATAGTCCTTTGAGTAATGAGATGTCATCTGTAACAGCTCTCATGGAAATGAGAGGATGAGGTGAAGAGAATCTGAATGACCAGAGAAAGAGCCCCTCACCCACATAACCAGGAGTGCCACACGCCGTGGACATGACACTGCCCGCTCCCTCGATCTTCGACAGACCAAAGTCACTGATCATGATTTTGGAGTCTTCATCCATACTGTAATACAGTAAATTCTCTGGCTGCAAACAAAACAACATAGGATCAGTGTTATTGTTTGAAAACGAGAAGTGGCGGTATTGCGTCTGCCTTTTATGGAAGCAGGTACCTTCAAATCTCTGTGGACGATTCCCATATCATGGAGATATTTTACAGCGTCCAAGATCTGGTGGATGAGCTGGCTGGCATCCCTCTCTGTGTAGAACCCTTTCTCCACAATCCGGTCGAAAAGTTCCCCACCCGAAACTCTGTCAAAAAGAAAAATATGTAAAAAAAAAATTATAAAAAGCTTACTTTTCTAAAATAAACTTTTCAACTTTTCTTGGGTGAGAAAATGTATGATGTTGATTTGTTTTATTTATTTTTTTGCTTTTTTTGAGTAAAAGAAAGTTATTTTAAAAGTTAAGTGAAAATGCATTCATTTTGTTTCTAGTGAAAATGCTCCCTCAGCCCATCCAAAACAATGAACTGTACACCAGCATATGAAAATATCTTGATGAATTGAATATTAATGGTATGTCCTAATTTTTTCACATCAATTGAGCACTACATAAAGTTCATGAGTGACATAAGTACAATATTTAAATTTAACATAGTTCTAAATATCAGCTGTAAAATAAAAATTAAAAAGTTATCTTTTTGAAAAGTTTTGTGAAATCTTTTTTTTAATAGCTCGTTAGCATCTTGTTGAAATCTGCACACAATCCTGTCTTCATTGAGACCCCTGGTCAAATTCATGCCTTTCCAATCATATTAAGTTTTCAAAATGAAGAGGCTTCATCTATTAACCATTAAACATGAATGTTCATTGTATGTGAAGTTTTGCCATTACAGACTGTTTAGCATTTACAAATAAATCAGATCTCAGCTTGCAGAGAGAAAAAAGGAGTTTTTTGATACTGTGATTTTTCTCCTCTGGCCATCATACTAGTGACTACAGCCAAATTAACAAGGCAGATGTCTTCAGATTATGTAAGTAGAGGATTACTGAGCTGATGTTTTGCCTAAATGAAATCAGGGTTTTAAATCAGCTTGAAGGGCTTTGAGACCGACTGCAATCTAAAATGTGGTCTTAATGAGGCTCTATTTAATTTGAATCCCAGACTTTATTTACAGTCTGACAACAGAGGTGGAAAAATGTATGGATGTAAACTAGTTTATTGTTAACATGGTTGAATGCATTATTTGTGAACACAGATTATAACAAAGACCAGAGTAGTTGTAGAAAAGCTGACACAGACAGTTTTTGGAAAATAAGTTGACATGATTAATTTGCAAAGTGACATATGTATACTTTTTTCAGGACTCTGAAAAAGTATTTATCCCTTTATAGATTGCTTTTGAATTTGCCTTTTTTTGGTCTCACTTACATCATTCAGATCATTAAACAAAATTATATATCATACAGATATCGAGTCAAATCAAAAGTGCTTCTCAAAAGTGGATGTTATTCATTAAAAAAGCTTCTGAAGAGTCCTGATCTTAGAAAGTAAATACTCTTCTGGTTAAATCTCAAACTTTGTTTTGTTTTGTTTTTTTTAAAGATCCTTTCAGAAAAACATCTTGTAACCTCTTGTCTGCTTTGAATTTATAAATAGCTACCTTTTCTTTTTTGGACTGCTAGCATTTGGTGTATTGTATAACCCTGGGCATGTTATCTTTCACAACCTTTCTTTAGCTGCAGAGTTGTGTTGTTCTTGAGCTAGCCGTAGTCTGAGTTGCACTTAATGACTATTTCTCAATGATTATTTGGTATTGTCCAAAACTTAGCTAGAATCCTTCACATCCCCTAACTTCACCTATAAAAACTGATCCTATTTAAAGGAATAGGCTGGTAAATCCAAAATGTAGCATGTGACTACATTTTTGTACACCTACCAAAAACTTTTGCACTGATACATTTCTATTGTTTTGGCTGCGTTTTGTTGCTATTTTTCACATGTGTGGGTGTCTATGATGGCTAAATGCCTGGATTTTGCTCTGTATGTTTCCCAAGCAGGACAAGTTAACTTTAAGACACAGCCTCTTAAATAATTCCAGTTCTCACAAGGAAAAAAGAGAAAAAAATACAAATATATATACATATCTTTTTAATGGGTATTTCTCAATCAAGTAGTAGGACAAAGTCTTATTTCAATTGCTTCTACAGTCAGTTATCTGCAGAAAAATGATGGATAATCTTTGATTTAGATAGAAGGACAAGAAAGAAAGGCTACTCACAGTTGCATTACAAGATATAGATGAGACATACTCTCAAAGATGTCCTCCAGTGAAACAATGTTTGGGTGCTTGATTCTAGAGGAGATATATGACAGAAATCTTGCTGAAATAAGGCTGATCTCATCATAGTTTGGTCAATAGATGTATCTGTGATGAACAGATCACATGAAGAAAAGTCTGCTCTCTCATTTTTATAGAAAGCAAAACTGGAAAAGCAATTACGCTACACGGAAAATACATAAAAGTTCTAAATAAACCCGTTCACTGAAAAATGACAAACGTTAAGGAGGGTTGACATTCAGAACAACAGCTTGAAACACTAACAAAGAAATGATGCTGAACTTAACAAAAAAATAAACTGCAATAAATGCTAATCTCATCTCATTCAGAGATTGATCTGGACAAAGTGGCTATCAGCGCTGAGTTGAGAGCGTATGAGCTCACACCACTTCAACAAAAAGAGGCTCAAAATGTCTAACTATAAATAGATGGTTTCACATCTTTCACTGGACTCCCTGTTACTTTATTGCTTTAAGTATTTCCAAAACTCCACACTCCCGGCACTTCTCTTCTTCTTCTTCTTCTTTCAAAGCCTCCCGCACACAACTCCTCACCACTCCCCGCACTCCCACCCTCTCCGTGTCTCTTTCTCTTTCTTCAGTACACTGCTGCGGGGAACTCCACACCATCTCCGCCTCTGTGTGCTGTTGCCCTAGAAACAGGGACACTAAAAATAGGCCTATCTTCTTTACTCCTGACATTTCCGGTGCACAATCCTACTGTTTCCACTGACACTATACATTCAGTCATCTTTTCTGTTGACCCCAATGGTGGATCCACACGTGCATGTGGTGAGACGCTGCACTGACTAATTCCTGAGCCCACGGCGGATGCGTGGCAGGAACCTCACCTGTGCAGAACAGCGATCTCGTTTTCAATGTTGTTCTCTTTTCCTTCAAGGGCTTTCTTAGGGATGCACTTGATGGCCACTAGCCTCTGAGTCCTCTTCTCCTCTGCGAGAACCACCTCGGAGAAAGCCCCCCTGCAACATATCATCACATCTAAATATTATAAATTTGATAGAGTGTGGAAAAAATTGTCTTTTTTCATTTTTTCTGCTTGTAAAATCTGGTTTTCCCAACAATTTCACATCTTCCATTCTTTTTTGTAGCCATTGGTCTGCGTGTACGCTAGAGTGTACGTACAGATGAAAAATTCAAAGTGGTAACACTACTAAGTGATTTGGAAGGGGCTGGAGCAAAATCTCCAGAGTTGAAGCATATTTGTTGGAAGAAGAGAAACGCAGCTGCCGTTAAGAAATGAAACTATTTTTAATCCATTCAATAATGGATAGCATAAATGTAGTGGAGTTGCAACTAAGGGAGACCAGGCTGCATTATGGATTATGGTCTGGTAATGATGAGGGGGAGAATTCTGTGTATTTACACTGTGTGTCAACACACTGAAGCGTGGGTGGAGGCAAAGGAGGAGGCCTAAATGCCTGAACATTGGAAGTCACCACGGGGATCCGATCCATGTACAAAAAAGCGCTGAAGAGACAATCATAATAGATCACCACTCAAAAACCTGTTCCCCTGGGTTTTAAGGGGATCTCTATCGAAATAGAGATGTTATTTTTATATATTTTGTCAAATCAATCTGCAGCCTTCTCAATGTCAGAAACCAACAAATTCCAATATTCATGTTCAGCTTCTCGTTTGATTCCAGGCATGTCTCTCTGATGTGGCTTCATAGAATGAATCCCCGCTTTGCTCCGTTGCATCCTGCAATCATGAAAACAGCACGGGAAAAGTCTAAAGCTGTCAAGAGAGGGGCCACTTTTCACACTCGTCTCCAGTTTCATTTTTAAACCGTCCTAAAATAATCCCCTCAACAAAATCACATAAGGTTCCTGTTCTCATCGACCCATAAAAGCGTCTTAATGCGTTTATGTCTGCACCATCTTTAGCCATGGATTCATCAGAGAGACCAGAATTCTAAACCTCAATTATCTGCTGGTTAAGTTTTTGTTTAGGAAGTTGAATTGGAAACCACAAGAAAAAATAGAAGAGGCTGAAACTTGATATTTCTATTCCCTATAAGAAAAGACACATAACCTTTTTTTTCCTACTGTCTGATCTTAAATCATTCTTTCTTTTGTAGGTTGGATAGAGTTACCAAAATTGTGTCTGTTGCTAAATGCCACAACAATGATACAGAACATTTTTCAGTCACATTTTGCAAATTCTGAGGTTCACAGACATTTATGCACATTTTCTTATATTGCCTTTTAAACTCTATGTTTTTGGTAAAACATTTTGGCTCTCCTACCGCTCAAAATAATTTGCAGGAATTTTGTCCCATTCCTCTAGAAAGAACTGGTGTATGACGCTTTGCTATATTAATCGTTTTAGCTCTGATCACAAATTTTTTGTTTTGTTTTATGCATGACCAAGCAATCTTAATCAGCGAAAAAGCTTTAACTTAGTTTGTGGTGAAACTTTGAAATTGTACCAATTATTTTAGAATCTTATATTTTTACAATCCTGAAATATAAAAATTTGGAAGTTGATGCATATAACATATATTCATATTGCACCTTGTTATATTAATATACAGACTTCAAATATAGATTACATTTGCTTGTTTTTGTTCTATCCATCCGTCCATCCATCCGTCCAACCATCCATTTTTTCTCCCTTGTCTATCTAATGAAGGGTAGATTTCTGAGGAAATACTGCAATCTTTAAACCCACCCTCATTTTGATCATGTTAAACCAAAGTTTGAACAACTTAAGACTTAACAGAAAAACAAAAACAAAATCTGCATGGTGTAAAACCCAAGGTAACACCAGGTTCTATGACAAAGCTGTTCTATGACATTTATATTCATGGTCACAGAAACTGCCAAGCTGACAGATGTATTAGCTCTGAGTCTCTGAGACCAGTGAGTCATGCAAAACTTTCATTTATACATTTTTTTGAACATGGAGTTAAAGTAAGGGCAAGAATTTGTTACTGGCACTAAATTAGTTTTTGCTGTACGATGGTTTAACTGCATTATTTAAATATTTAAATCCATGAGGCCTGACTGTAGCACAAACTACCCATTTATCTATTTTTATGACTCTCAGGCGTGACTGTACAAAGTGCACATTAACTCTTCACAAAATCTCATTAGTAGAGAGCAGTAGCAACAGTAGCTTCCTCTCCTCCTTTGCATTTCTCTCACAGATCCACTGAGAGCCCACACCTACTATGTCTCCAAGGAGAAACGAGCAAGTGGATGGTTAATTACAGTGTCTAATGGCAACAGAAGATAGGTGTGTATGTGTGTATACTTTCTGATTTAGTGTCAGGCTTTTTGACTCTCACAAGGATTTCAGAGAGTGATACTGCAAATAAAACTAGTTTGGTTTACTTAGAAGAACAAACACAGTTACTCTAAATATTATACATCATATATTCATGGTTGATTTGGTTTATGACCACATTTGTGCTACATTATGCAATCTACCTGGAAACAGTAGCAATTTTGTGCTAAGAGCAACATTTTAGTTTATGTAGTCATTTCAAAAATATAACACAGCAATAAATACTCAGATTAGTTTATTTAAAAAATTTCACATTTAATTTTCTTTACATATATCTCTGGAAATTAAATTAAACACAATAATTACAAATAAATACCAAAAAGTAATACTTTTTCTAAATAATCAAAAGTTGATTAACAAAATAGTGTGATTGTTCTGAGGAAAAAGGACACGCACACTCTGACAAGAAAAGAAAAAACAAACTTCAGGAAATTGCATCTTATCATGTTTACAGTGAGATAAAGTACACACACCCAATTTCTTCTGTCCTCTTCTAATTGTACAGGAATTAAAATTCCTGTACAATCAACAACAACCGACTGTATGACATGTGATGACATTTTCAAGTTTTGGAAATCTTTTTAAGCATCTCGTGGAAAGTCCTCAGGCAATATTGACAGTATTAACTAACTATGACTAATAGAAATAATTATAGATAGACAATAAGATATAGACAATTACAGATAGATAATAAAATATAAGTAATTATAGACAAACAGATACCACCAGTCCCAAAGCCATCGGCACATCATGAACACATTCAGCACAGCGTGGGTCCCTGTCTGACACACTCACACACATGCAGGCACACGGAAACAAGTTGGTAAAGACACTGTAATCCCAGCTGCCTATATAGGCAAATATTGACTCACACATTCTCAAATTGCTATGAGAGTCTCAGTGTTCAAGGTATGAGCTGTCTTCAAGACTTCCCAAAGGGGTGGTTAAATAAACACAAACACAAATGATGTTGATAACTGTATCAATTATTATGCTTTTAATTTTGACTCCATCACCCATCTTAAGAAATCAAAATGATCAGCAGGGACAAAGTTATTTGTTTTCAATCCAATAGCAGCCAAATCACTCCAAAGGAGTCCAAACACAATTTGTCTACATCAAAAGCACTGACTGTGAGTAAAAGATGAATGCAACCACTAATTTCACCTTTTGGTTTGTGAAATTCAGCTTAGAGCACACATATTGAAAACTTCAACCAATATATTCTCAAGGGCCTTTGTTTTTCTTCTGGGTTGGTGCAAAATTGTTCCTCAAAGGGACACAAAATCTGTTTTCTTCCTGAATTGTTATGGAAAGACATTGTAGGCTGGTAATATTTGCGTATCTGCTGGATAAGATAAACATGGCACCTTCAGGTCTCTGGGAAACTAGTTTGGCTTATTTGTCAGCACAATCACAGCTACTCTAAGTATTATTAAATGTATATCATATTTTCAAGATTTGTTGAGTTCATCACCACATTTCTATTGTGTTATGCAATCCACGTAGAAACAGTAGCAATATAGTGGTAAAGAGCAACACTTCAGTTTGTGTAGTCATTTAAAACAATGACGCAATAGGATCTAGGTTCAACTCTAATTTAGTCTCTACAAGTCACACGTTTGCTTATGATGTAGCTGTAATTTTTAAATTAACTATAACAAAGGTTACTTTTCCATTTCACCATTTTACTTCACCATAAGTAACATTTGAATCTGTGCAGTTTGATAAATGGAGCTTAGAATTAATTGTAAAACATGCTATAAACCAGCTCATTGCCAGATTAAAGCCAAGAATTAACAGATGTTGTGCTTTCCTTCTAGCAATACTGAAACAAACAAGCAAAAGCAGAAATAAAAAGCGCAGGAAACTTTTAATTGACATCAACATCTGTACAACATAAGCTCTGTAATCTATGCTTGATGGTGAATGTCTGCTATAGGTTTTGAGTCAAACCAAAGTTGGACCAATATAGTCTAAAAAAGTGCATACATAACTTGGCAAGGCTCTAATACGTTGCACAGTTAGGAACTGATGAGCATAATTGATCTTGCACTGGTAAATACTGACACCTACTAAATCATCCATTCATTGTCTGAACTGGACAGGTTGCCAGTCCGTCAAAGCGCCTACAAAATTGTACGCAATTCAAATATCTCCACTTTTATAAAGGATGTCTTCACAAAAATTTCCTTGTCATGTAGCAGTTGTGCAACTTGTCCTCTGGTTCCTCTTAAATCATGAGTTTGCGAAGCCTCTTACCTCCACAGACAATCTGATAAGCATGTGTGCTTTGTAGCAGCGTTAAGAGGTAAATAAGCACATAGTTTAAGCTCTTACTGGATATCCACCAGAAGAGTTCAGGTAGCTCTTAAAACCGACCCATTCAGTAATTTACAACCCTGTACATTTTTTTTTAAAGACTATGAAATGAAACCGTTTTTGAAAACATGGTCCCTGCATTTACACCATATAAAAACTCCCAAAATCTTTTCATCCATCAATAAACATCTGAAATTACACCGTAAAAGAACAGTAGAATATAATCTTTACCCCTTGTTGCTCTAATCTACACATCTGCCTGTATGATATGCCTGTATAATAATCTAACCAGGGTCAGAGTAAGAGCAAAGTAAGTATGTTTTTGTAAAGTGCATGGTGTTTTTTTAATGAAAATATGCTGTGACAGCAACATTTTACAAACGATAAGCAAACCCTTTGTGAATATTTGTGCAAGACTGAGCATCTCTGCCTCAAATTTAGATTAAATGAATTAGGGATTCATTCATTTAAGTTTGAATACATTTTAATGTTCAAAGAAAAATTGTTCATTAGAAGAATAAACACAATTGGAAAAATCAATGTTTCTACTCTGAGACTAACATAACTGATGACAATGGGAAATTTTTCTCTCATCTGCAAAACCCTCCTATGAGGACAGTTTGTCCTGAAGTGGATTCCAAACAGAGGTAGAACTGTGGGGATTAGCTGGATCTGAAAATAATATTTCAACATAAATCAATTAACTTCACACAGTAAATTCCTGGATAAAGCTCCTCAGTAATCTTTTCTCTGAACGTAAGGAGCTTTTCTTCTATGTGTTTAATTCTGCTCTGAGTCAGGTCCATGTACAGCGACAGGAGGGAGAAATATTACTGCAGCTTGTTTTTTCTCTTTTTTTCCCCCCCTGTTAAAATAAGGAAACAAGGTATCCCAGCCAATCACATATTAAACCTTATTATGTAACTTTTTAGGTCCTCATTTAAATTAGACATTTAAATGAGTTTTTGTCAAATATTTGTTGTAGAAATCAATATAAACTCTCAACTTTAGAGTTTGTTAATCCTCTGATGTGTTTTTAGAACAATTTGTAGAACCTTTGTGACAATTTTTAAAACAAAATGACAACAGCAATTTTACAACAAAAATGTCAATAATGGACAATGTCAACATCCATTATGTGTATGTAAGTGTGTGTGTGTGTGTGTGTGTGTGTGTGTGTGTGTGTGTGGGGAGTGGGTAATGAAGAAGTGGGAGGGGGGGGGATGTGAAAGAGCACATTTTTTTTAAAACTAGCTAGCTAACCAAGCTAAAGTCACTGTATGTATTCTATTATGTTATGTGTATCAAGAGTATGAATGTGTTTGCATTTATCCATCCATCCATCCTCCTCCTCCTTCTCCTCTGCTTGTCTGGGGTTAGGTCGTAGGAGTAGCAGCCTAAGTAAGGAAGTCCAGACTTCGCTCTCCACAGCCGCTTGTTCCAGTTCCTCCTGGGGAATCTCAAGGCGTTTCCAAGCCACCTTGGAAAACATAGCCCTTCCAGCCTGTCCTGGGTCTTCCCCTCTGCCCAGAACACCTCACCAGGGAGGTGTCCAAGAAGCATCCTAACCAGATGCTTGAGTCACCTCAACTGGCTCCTCTTGACGTGAAGGAGCAGCGGCTCTACTCTGAGTCCCTCCTGCATGACCAAACTTCTGACCCTATCTCAAAGGGAGAGCCCTACAGGGAAAACTAATTTCGGCCGCTTGCATCTGTGATCTCATTCTTTCGGACATGACCCAAAGCTCATGACCATAGATGAAGGTAGAAACATGGATCGACAGGTAAATCAAGAGCTTTGCTTTTTGTCTCTTCACCACGACAGACTGGTACAGCGGCCGTTTCACTGCCCCATTTCTCTCATTCGTTAACAAGATTCTGAGATACTTGAACTCCTCCACTTGGGGCAGGACATCCTCTCCAACCCAGAAAAGACACGCTATTGTTTTGCAGCTCATTTATTTATGAATTTATTTATATAGCTATGAATTTTTTTTATTTATTTATTGAGATGATAAAAGAAAGAACCTTGAACACAATGATCAACAGGTTTTGCATGTCATTCAACACATTTTCTCTCTCTTACTTTTCTCATCCAGAGTGCCAGACGCACACAAAAATAGTCCATGCAGAAATGTTAGCTAGCTTGGTTAGATAACTAATGTTGGTTAACTTTGAAGAAGGCTAATTAATATGTTCTTTCGTGATAATAACTCTATGAAGGTACTCATGATTGACACACACACACATTTGTGAGGTAAAAAATAAATAAATACTTACATGTAAGAGTTCTTGCTGTGTAACATATTAATACTCAGGAGTGACACTTAGGACTCAGTGTGCATGGTTCACAAAAAAATGTGTTCCAGAGAGTCAGAGTTGGTAACAAACAAAGATTCCCATTAAATTCCATAGGAAATGAATACGGGCCATTTTTGACCCACTCACAGAAGAAAGGGGTAGTAAAATAAAACATGCTATTTCTTAAAATATGTAAAAGGTAAACCAAAAGTTTGAATTGCATGATATCAGTAACATATTTTTTGAGGAATACCTTGAAAGTGATGAAAACTTTCCATTACAAAGACATTGCAAAAAGATGACCTCATCAGGTCAGAAAGGACCCACTTACGCATCAGAAGGTTAAAGTTAAAATGTGAATATCCACATCAGACACGTGGATGCCTTAAGCATTATCTGCTGTGCTCTTTCAGCATGGGGAATAACAGTTTAATCTGAATCACTGCTGTTTCACTTTCTTGGAGCTGAACCAGTGTTTTGTGGGAATTAATGTTCAATGCTGTCCAGCCTCTCCGGGGGAAGCAGGTGTGATTCCAAAATGAGAGAAAATGGTCTCACCACATATGGCGGCATCATGTCATGACAGGTGGGCATGCGCTGGGGTCACCTGTATCCAGACTGAGAGTGGGGAGTTGTTCCCTGACCATCTGGGCTCAGGCCTGTCCCTTTTGGACAGTGAAAATCAGAGCCCAGCTCTTAACTTTACTTATTATATGCCACTGATTTGTGATTAATATAGCAATTCTTAAAAAAAATAAATAAGACAATAAATCAAGGCATAATTTGAATTTTAAAATTCAAACTCAGTAGCAATAGAATGATCTAATCTAGTCAGAGTAAGAGCAGTGGAAAGTAAAGTTCAGCAGTAGATTATGTATCTGAAATATTTGTCAGGGTCAATGGCTGTAGTTTCATTAATGTCATCCATTGGTCTTGATTACCCTAAAGAGTTTTTGCATTGATCCATCATATTCAGGCAGCTCTTTAGAGTAAGATGGAACACAGAAGCATCCAATTCTCCCTGACTTTTGAAAAAAGCAAAGAAGGCAAACAGATTGACAAACTCCATTCTGCTGTGTGTTGTAAAATATAAAGCCTAAATTGTTTCAGACTTCATAAACTGATATGCCACTGAAAACAAAGCCCATCCATCCATCCATCCATCCATCCATCCATCCATCCATCCATCCATCCATCCATCCATCCATCCATCCATCCATCCATCCATCCATCCATCCATCCATCCATCCATCCATCCATCCATCCATCCATCCATCCATCCATCACCCATCCATCCATTTTCTGTTCACCCTCATCCCTAGTGGGGTCGGGAGGTGCTGGTGCCTATCTCCAGTTACGTTCCGGGTGAGAGGCGGGGTCACCCTGGACAAGTCACCAGCCTGTCGCAAGGGCACAAATCAGACTGCAATAAAAGTAAAACTTGACTTCTTTGCCCAGGAAACTCAAAATGTCTGTTGTAAAGTACAATTCTTGAACTCCATAGCTGAAAGGTTTACAGCTGTTTAAAAAAAATAAAATGCTGTTTTTGCAACTGCATGGCTAGAACACCAACATCCGGCAAAAGCGTGGAAGAAGGTGCTTGGATCAGATGAAATCAAATATGAACCAAAAAATAAATCCATGTGTGGCAGAAAACTAGTCCTGCACATCATTCTGGACTTGACAGGAACACAAAGTCGCTCATATGTAGTGGCAGCACTATGCTGTGCGAATGCCTTTCTTCAGGAGGTACAGGGAAGCTGATCAGAGTTGAAGAAGCTAAATACAGGAGAATACTGGAAGAAAGAATGTCTGCTAAAAAAAAAATTCAGACAACATCAGAAATTTACCTTCCAACAGGGAAATAATCATAAACACACAACCAGAGCAACATGAACTGATTTTGAGCATGGTAGAATATCCCAGTCTGGAAAGTCTGGGAGCTTAAAATTTGTGGCAAGACATACAAATAGATTTTCACTGAGACTCTCGATCCAAATTGGCTGAGTGTAAGCGATTTGGCGAAGAAAAACGGACCAAAAAAATCAGCTTCTAAATGTGCAAAATTAGTAGAAATATACACAAAAGAACATTGTGGCAAAAAATTATTCTTGCCAAACTCTTCAGTCTTATTTGTAAAAAATTATTAAAAAATAAATAAAAAAAATTCCCCTCTGAGAACCAAATGTTCTTTTCCCTTCACTTCACTTGAGATTTATGTGCAACAACTCACTGAAGTCAGGCGCCTTTAAATGCCTGTAAACCTGAGAACTAAATTTCCCAAAGCATAAACTCTGGCCGATTCACAGCTGCAATGAAGCCTAAAACCAAAACTTTCACCGCACAACATTCTGAGCTTATGGCACTTTTTTTTTTTACACTAACCCAGGGGTTTTCAAAGTATGAAAGGGTGAGCCCCCCTCCAAGGAGCACAATCCTGCACATAAACAAATGCCACTACAAAACACCTTCTAATTGTTTTTATTTTAGAACCATCTCATCTTTTAAAATGACACTTTATCTGAATGAAATTTAACACATGAATATTTTAAAACATTTCCTCTCATTTTAATTATTTTATCAGGGCCTTTGTATGGCAAATACACCCTTTAGTCATTTTTCTAATGATAAGAAACTCATTTTTCAACCGTTTTCTCAAACAAACGTCACATCTGAGATTCTGAATTTAATGTTTGAGATACCAACAGTGTTTTCACGTCTGAACAAAAACATTTTGATCAGATCTTTGGAACACATCTGTAAATGTTGCACATTTCCTTAAAATTAAAAAAATAAATCAAAAACCTAAACAGTTGCAAAATTGTGGAGCTCTTTTTGTGGCTCATCTAAATAATTTATCTCAAGCTAAAAGAGCGTGCTGTATGAAAGAGCGGAGGCATACAAAGGAAAAAACATTTATGCACGCTGTGCACACCCTTTCTTTTTTTATCACGGTCCTGAATCATGTGTAACTCATTTTATTTATGATTTTAACTAAATTGGCAACATGGCAACACATTGGTAACACTACTGTTCAGCTCACCTTAGTTTTAGTGGGAATAATGTGCTTGTGCTTTTGATGCGCAAGTCCGGTTAATGCGGGGTTGCACTGTGGAGAGGTATAACCGCAGATCATCTTCAACCAGCAGCCTTGACCGAGATTTGCTTTTTATCATTGCGAGTGCGGAAAACCCACATTCACAGAGATAGGTTAAAGTGAAGGGGATGAGCACTGCTTCTAAATGTGCAAAATTAGTTTACTAAAAATTTGTCCATTTTTTTTTTCTCTCACATCAGATCATCAGATAGCTTCTTCTCCGGTTTATTTTTTCCCTCGCACCGCGCCTCCCCTAAAGTGCTCTAGCGCCCCCTAGGAGAGGCACGCCTCACACTTTGAAAACCGCCGCACTAACCAAACTATAAAAGTTAACTGTACTTCAGGGAGGGAAAATACTTGGTGGGAGTGGAAGGAGTGATGTGTGGGTTTATATGGGAAACAGCAAAGTCGGCTTTAAGCCGTGGCCAAGAACAAGAGATGTTTGACCCAAAATCTCCAGTGTGCCGGCTCCACTCCTACAGCCCAAACAGCAAGGATTGATGGGATGAAAACATTCTCTTTGTTCCTTCATCTGCGAGCCTGTGTGTGTGTTGAATATGCACTTATTTTGGTCTCCAGTCATGAAGATTGTTTAGGATTAGTTTTGGAAATGCTTTGAGCAAATCTTCTATAGAGGCCTCTGTAGAAAGAGTGCAAGGAGATAAATAACTCCAGTGTCATCATATTTTCAGAGCATTATTTTCTCTCTGGACAGCGGACACACTGGTCCAAAGTCTGTTCATCTGTAAATTTGCACCTGTTTCAACTGATGAACAAATACATGGACACTCAGCTCACTATATATATATTATTACACCTTTAAACTACTGAGATGAAAAGATGCTCATTTGGCAGGTTGTGTTAAAAAAAGAAAACTGCTACATTACTTACGTTCCCAGCACTTCTTTGAAGTCATAATGTTCTTTGATGTCTGATGTCTTCTTCTTCCATCCGTTTCCATCCTCTCCAAGAGGCATCCTACAACGCTGACTGGATTCGCCACACTAAAGCTTAAGGTCAAAAAGAACAGATTGCATACAGTCAAGTTTTAAGCAGCCACACATAGGAGCAGATCACGATTACAAGTAAGAGGCACATGCTAAACGTAACCAATAAAGCAGCAGAAATTGAATGAGGATTTGTCAAACTGTTTTTAAATGCTTAAAGGTAAAAATTGTATTTTCTGTTTTTGAAAATGTTCCTCTGGAGCTTGTTTGCATCACTTGGATAGAAAAATTTCATTTTTGGCTTCCTTTATTGGGAGTATTTTTACCCCTCAAAAGTAGAAAACCTCACTAATTTTCCTCTTTGCAACTACAACACACACAAATCAATTGAGATATCATTTTTTAATCTGAACTCCACAGAAGACAACATGTATTCTGTTCTATTTCAATGGGAGCTCATAGAAGGATGCTTAATTCGGTATTTTTGTCAAGTGACGGTGGAGCAGAAATGAGGACAGATTTTATTTGAGAGGCAGCAGCTTCAAGACGTCATGGTGACTAATAAGGCGGATGACCAAAGCAGGAGATAGACAGTGAAGTAAAACACAGAAGAAAATGCAAAACATGTTGTTGTGTTGGTTTCTGCCTACTTTAATAACTGTAATTTTCTCATGTAGTATTGGTAATATTGTGCGCAGGCTCCTTCAAATGGCTGCATTTGGGAGTGTTAAAACTTTTGTGAACTTTTAAGTTTAAAGAGGTTATTTTCTCAATAAGTGAAGGGCTATGACAAAGATTTGTAGGTTAATCTCTTTCTATTTGATGGAAGAACAAGAATCGTTGGATACTTGATAGCAGTTAGACTATAAATATGATAAAAACTAAATGGAAAAAGGGGACGCCATATGAACATTACCATGTCACCCGTTTAGGAAAACAACTTTCAAATCTTCCAAGTCTGTGACCTGACACTTGTCTATGTTTCAAGTTGGATATCTACATCTATATCTACTCCACAGATCTCTTCATATTTTTAAATCCACAATATGCACTACCTTTGATTTCTGAATAAATGTCACCAGGTTGAGCCCCTCCTTGCACACCCTATTTACAAAATATGTTAATCTTAGTGTAAGTCTGGATTGATGGCAAAAAAAGCATTGCATTGCCACTAGCACTTTTTTTTTCTTTTTACACAAGTCTTTTTCAATTTGATATATAAAACAACTCATCTAATATCTCATGCAGATTACACAAGCGAACTGTGGTTCAATGAACAGTGAATCATTGTGTGGTTTAGTGAGACAGCAAACAAACTATCTAACAAACCAAAAACAGAAGAGAAAGATGTCCTATTCTGCCCATAATGGGCAGCTTCTTGTGTTCGTGCCCCAAAGAAGAGCTCTGTAACAGCACGGTGTAGTACAGTTGGTTTAGTCTGATTTTAAAAAGTGCAGTGTGAAATTGTACCAAACCAAATAAAGGTGTAACATGTTTTGGCATATGACAACTAGTTGCAATTAGTTCCCTGGACTATTCTAGTGTGAAAATGTCCAAAAAGATTTAGAATTATTATTTTTTTGGGTGGGGTGGGGGTTCTAGCAGCCTTTATTTGATAGAGTTGACAGGAAAGTGGTTTGTGAGAGCAAGAGAAGACTTGCAGCAAAGGTCAAACGGCCAAGACTTGTACTTGTGATGACCACGTAGAGGACTGAAGCATCAATACATGGGTCATATGCTTTACCCCTCTACCACCGCCATGGCCAAAATGTTCCAAGAGTTTTATAAACTTCAACCTGCATACTAACGACTCTGGTCAGAGAACAAAAGCGTCTGACCGATGGTATCGATTTTGAACTCCGGGTAACAAATACAGTCCAATTTTCTTGCAAAAAAGAATAGAAGTTACAAATCTATGGGGTAAGGATTAGGGGGTAGAGTTAGGGTTAACACAGATCCCAACTTGTGTTGTTAGTGTAGTTCTTCAGGAGTGTCTTACAGATATGTTTTCTTGTGGTGCCTACACTGTGCACCACACAGAAAGATTATTTCTTTAAGGAGAGGACATAGCAATAAAGCAACAGGAAATATGATACAAATGACATACATTTTGAAAGACGTGCTGCTTTTTGACAGAATGCTGCACAAGGTGGTGAGCCATGTGGGAAACAGGTATAGGTTCACTTAAACATCAGATTTCCATTGTCGACTATAGCAATAAGCTGTTTGGCTGCTGTTCCATGGGATAAATTTTTACTCCTTATATTGTAATGTCATTCAGTTTTAGGAAGACATTAAAAGTCTTTTTTAATACTTTTTCTGAAAGAGAAACATATGAATATGTGTCCTTAATTTTTTTTTTCTCTTTGCAGTTGATATGAGAAACATATGAATATGTGTCTTTATATCAACTGCAAAGAGAAAAAAATTAAAAGAATTAAGTAAATGTATCCCTAAAATGATATATTCTTAGGAATCTTAAACTTGCAAAACTGAATCCTTTTTATACCAAACAAATCAAGCAGCTAGAAAGAGTCTTTAGGATACCCAAATTATTTATCGTTTAGATTTATTATCATTAATAAATGCTTTCTTTGCAGAATTTTGGATGAAACGCCACATATTAGGCCTGTGATCCTTTCTTTGTTTATTGTTGGGTATTCATTATTTTCCTAAATTAGAGGAAAAAGCTGAAGGTTAACATTTTGGGATAATAACGACACACCAGTAAAAAAAATGCGCTCAGTTCTCAATTAGTAACGCCTCAAAGTGGCACAACTGCAGATCTTTTTGCTGACATTCCGCTTTCATCAATAAATAGCAACTAATAATAGCGTTTTCAGCATGGCCAATAGTGGAGCAGGCTGCACGAAAGGGACCGTATACCGTCGCAAAAACAAACGCATGGTCAGTAGAGGCGGACACAAGCTGGAGGAACTGTGCTATATTTAACATCTAAAGCTTCAATCAGCCTGAGGGGGGGAAAAGAATCAAAATATGAGGAAAAATTATACAAAGGTATGCATTCTAGGAGCTCTTGTCAGATGGAAACTGAATTCCTCTGAGTAACATTTACCAACCTGTTCTGCATTGAGCCTGCAGGGCGTGAATGACATGTAAGTGAGGGAGTTTGTATGCAATGAAACCGTTCGCAGGTGCCATACCCAAGTCTATCTAATTTTTAGGATGATAATTATGAAACAAACCCCTTTTAAATAGAAAGAATAGGCGGTGTGGGTGTGCATGCTGCATACTGCAGCGTTCAAGGGTATGGCAGTCAAATGTAAGCAGCATCTTTAGGTTAAATCAGGAGGCTGCGGACATGGAAGCGCACCAAATGCGCTTTGTTTTACGCAAAAAGGAAAGCACATTAAAAACCGGATAGTGCATTTGGATAAATCTGCAGCTGGAGAAGGACGTACCTAAATGGCGATATGTAGCTGTGCGGTGTCCTGCTTTCCTCTGGGAGAGATGTGGTTGCTGAGCTTGTGCGCAGCGCTGGATGCGCTCAGACTTCTTTTGACGTCAAGAAATCCAGACGTCTACGGACGTAGTGTACCATAAAATCACTAACTGTTCTCTCAACAACGCGGATCTGCAAAATTTAGTTTCTGGTCGTCGAGCCACCTTCTCTTAATATGGGAGGTGCTTTCTTTTCTTCTTCTTTTTTTTTTTTTCTCTTAGACATCTGCTTGTGCAGAGTGTGTAGGTTCTGCACAGTTTTTAGGGGGGATTTCAAAACAGGCACAGCGTGTCACTGTGAATAATGCATCAAACAGCACCAGCAAAAGCACCAGCAGCCACTGAGCAGAGAAAATCTTTTTGTTTTGTTTTTTTAAGGAAGAACATATTCCAGAATAAATGTATTTCTCTTGATTAAAGAGAATGTAAACCCCAATATTAAGGTAACGCCTTTTTTTTTTTTACACTGATTCAGACACTCCCACTCGTTTCTCTAAGTTAGAAGAGCCTGGGCACACTGTCAAAGACAACTTTGTATAAAGGGTGTGGACAGGCAAAACATCTGTTGGAAGATGTCAGTAAATGAATGAGGAAAGTGATACATTATTGTTTAAGAAAGAAGTTGGTTGACAGCATGGTTAAGTGGAATATGTGGAGAACTATAATAAATCAGAAATAAACAAAATTAATAATAATAAAAAAACTTTATTAATTGACAAACCTCTGCTATATCTGCACCGTTTACCGTTATGTTGCTCGAAAAGAATTTAAATATTTTTGTTGTTTTTGGTCTTTTGGAAAGTAAATGTCCTGGACTAACAAACAAACACAGGAATGTTAATGGCAAAATATTGTCAAAAAATTACAAACATATTTAGTAGTTTATACCAGTTCAATTAATGGCTTCTGTGGTAAAGATGTCTAAAAACACGTATTGCAGCAAAAAAAATGTTAATGTGAGGGGATATTTATTTAAGAACCATTAGCAGTTTGGAAGCACCGTTGCCTTAGGAGATCTGACTGAATCTTTGGCTGAGGCTTCTCTGTGTTTCTACATTGAGTTTATCTTTACTCACTATGCATGCGGAAGGATGAGTTTTCTTGACAGCTGGTTGGTTGGTCTACCTGTAGATTTTAATGGTGTTATTTGGTTAGTGAACTACTTTTCGTTTTGCAGTAAAACATTCAGTCTTCCGCATTTGCTCTCGTATTCTTTTAGATGCAGTACCCCCTCTACACTCAAGGGGTCAGCACCTCCCACTGACAAACAAAACACATTTTCAACTTCCGGACAGGAGTTTTCAAAGAACGCTAGCTAGCAACATAGCTAGTTTTGACTGTTTTTATTTTTTGCTCAGGGAATTAAAGTGAAATTTTCCGAACATCGGTAAGATATGTATCAAAAACGTAATATTTATTTAATGTTGGAGCTCTTAATCTTTCGTACTTTCGTTTAAGTAACGTTCCTTTTCATAAAAGCAGCAAAAATAACTAGAATCGGATGCTAGTAGCCGCTCGTAGGTTTGCTTTGTTTCATTCTAGCCGTAACAACCCGTTGAGCGGTAGTTCCTGCTTTAACTTTGATCTTGGTGGGGGCGTTAACAACCGATGGTCTCTTGAATTAATCTGGTAACAGATTCTTTCTATTTTTATATGTTTGTTTTTCTGGATCTTGTTTTCAGCTAGCGGACTAGTCCGTTGTTAAAGCAGTCTGCGATGTCAGCGAACTCCAAGAGGAGAAGAGCCACCTCTCCCTGCAGCAGTGTCAGCGGAGGAGGAGATCCTGAAGATGCATCTTCGACCGCTGGAAGCGGCAGGAAGAAAAGGAAGATATCCAATGTTCCCCCTGTTGACACGGTGAGTGCGCCTTTTTAATGCACGGTTACACTTAAGGTTTATCGTAAACCCCGATCTCAACGGCTGAGTGTGTTTTCCTCTTGCCCCTTTTGTCCTCCAGATCGCTGTGTGCCATGAGTTGTTTAATGCTGTTAAAGACTACAAGGATGATCAAGGGAGGCAACTTTGTGAAGTTTTTCTTAGGGCACCAAAGAGGAGGTAATATTTAGAAGACCAGCGCCTACTACTATAAACCTACACTCAAAATTTATTGGTTCAAAATGAGCAGTTTATTAAAATTTGCCTTGGTGACTTATGTAGCAGCCTGTAAAATATAGCTAATGTTTCACTTTAACTGCGTTCTACTTCACAAAATAAAAGATAAAAGATTAGTTGGTATGTTCATATTTTTTTTAAGGTAAGACGATTCAAAGTGCTTTACTTGATGAAAACAAAACAACAACAAAAACCAAGGAACATTGCAAAGGCTACATAAATGAATGTTGGAATATGGACTGAAATTAATAAAGTTCCGGTTATTAATCAAAAGCAGCTCTAAACAAATTTATTTTTAGCCTTGATTTTAAGAAACTCTGTCTTTTTGGAATTTCTGGAAATTTCTCACTTAATAGCACAATTTAAAATAATATTATAAATAAAAAGGCACATGATTAATGACATGGAAATAGCTTGAGAATTGGGAATATTTTTAACTTTATTTAAACCATAGTGATCATAGTGTCATAAACTAGGTTTTCCCAGTTTTGATTTTACTCTGGGACTGCATCAATTTGGAATTGACTCAGGTCCTTTTATCCCATTATAATGCATCAAAAGGCTTGAAATATGAGATCATCTAACATTGTGTTTCCAATATACTTATGACTAAACATGTGACAACACATAATGAGAAACTATGAGGAACATTTTAAAGTACCATTCACTCAGTTATGGTAATAGTGTGTGTTGCAAGGTTAATACACAAATAGACAATGTAATGTACAAATGGTTAGACTTCATTTTCTTTTTCTTCTTTTTCAGGAATCAACCTGATTACTATGAAGTTGTCTCCCAGCCAATTGATATGACAAAAATCCAATACAAACTGAAGTCAGAAGAATACAATGATGTGGAGCAGCTTACTGCGGATTTTCAGCTCATGTTTAATAATGCTAGAAATTTCTACAAGGTATATTTAATTTGTGATTCTCATCAACAGTACATTTGAACCACTAACCTTCGCTGATAATAGGCAATAAGCAGCATTTGCTGCTAATATGAGCATTAATTTAGTTTTATCTTATTTTGTTTAACCTTTAAAAATAGTAAAATTTAGCCTGTAAACTTCTTTTCTTGGTAAAAGCCCAGCTATACTGCTACATCGGAACAGAGATTGGCAATTTCAAATTCGATTACAATATATTCTTAATCCTAAAGAAGCCATTTTAGAATAGAATGGCATTTGGGGGAGGGATTGACTATGGGTATTAATGTAATCAAGGCTTTATGTGGGGATAGATACAGGGACATTGGAGATTTATAATTACCTCTGCTCTGTACCAAATAGTCAATATGATTTAAATATCTGGTGTGGCACAGAAAAGAATAAAATAGAATACAAAATGCTGTTTAGAAAGAAACCAGCAGATAGATAATCATTTATAGTAATTTTAGATAAATAAATAGTCAATGTAGATAGAAAACATGACATACGGTAAAGCATCAGTCTATTTTGTTATGGATTTAGTAGAGCTTCACTGCCTTCTAAAGGGATGGAGTTTAAACAGATACCATCTAGGATGGAAGGGGTCAGAGGACATTTTCATTGCCAGGCTAAGGAAAGTGGCAACATAGTGCAAGAATGGCAGCAGACTGTTGTCTGAATAATACTGAATACTGGGCATTTTTATTCGCTCTCTGTGATGTCTTCCTGTCAGTAGCTGAGCAGCTTCCCTCACTACATTACCATGTGTGGGATAATGCCAGCAAACACAGCCTGTGCAAAAGAATTTTGACAGTTTTGATCTCTAATTTTTAAGTGTGACTAGTGTGGCTGCACATCTGATGTCCCACCTTATGCTTGTGTCTAATCAGAGTGACAGTGAGGAGTATCAAACAGCGAGCAAGCTGTGGGAAGTGTATTTGCAAACAAGGAATGAATTTGTGCAGCCTGGAGATGGAGATGAAGATGATGAAGAAGGTGATGACATGATGGCTAATCCAGGAATGTCAAATGAATATGAGGTAGGTGTTTGTATTCAGATTTGTTGAATTACTAATGTTTATTTGATTGTAACACAGTGACTACTACAATCATTTGATAGACATACAGTATTACTTATATTTTTGAACCTCTAACTCGCTTATTTATATTTTAGACATCAGGTAGCAGTCTGAAAGAAGTCCTAGAGCAACTCTTGGAGGCCATAGTATCACACACCGACCCCTCAGGCCACCTCGTCAGTGAACTATTCCAAAAACTGCCTTCCAAAGTGGTTAGTATTCAGGCTTGTAATAATACCAGTTAATTTCTCATACTTACTTTTAGGGTAATAGAAGCACAATAAACATGAGTTGACACATTAAGCGTTTTGTATTTTTCTAATCTCTTTGTCTAGACTTGACTCCAAATTAAAGCCCCAAAGTATTACTTCATTTATTTCTTTGAATACTAACAATTTTACACCTTGTCTGTCCTTCATAGCAATACCCAGACTACTATGCTATTATAAAAGAGCCAATCGATCTCAGAACGATTGCTCAGAGAATACAGGTAACCTACTTACTCCTTTTCCGTTATGCTTTGCAAATAAACTTGTTTCAAAATTTGACATCTTCGTAATGGTACTTGACTGTTTTACTCTATGTTAACAGATTGGATACTATAAAAGTGTTCATGCTATGGCCAAGGACATTGATTTGATGACCAAAAATGCCAAAACATACAATGAACCAGGATCTCAGGTTTTCAAGGTGAAATCTTTTCTTTTTTTTGTTTTTGATATTTTTGTTGTTCCTAAAATAATCCAGTCATGTTTTTCTATTTTACAGGACGCAAACACCATAAAAAAAGTCTTCATCCAACGCAAGACTGAACTCGAACATGCTGAGCCTACTAAATCTAGCATTCGTATCAGGTACTCAGATGGTTGCACTTCTTAAAACCACCGAATTATTCAGACAAATATGTTTTTAAATTTATGGCTCTCCTGCAGAAACCGCAAATCAGGACAAGCGGATCGCTTTTCTGGTGTCAGCGTTGCTCTTCATTATGGTTCAGAGAGTGAGGATGACCCTGTACTTTCTGGTAAAATTCAGCAATTAAATTTGGATTTGGAAAAAAATAATAGCTACGTTCAAAAACAACTGTCCAAACTTTAAATTCTTACAGGCTCTGTTTGCTATGATGAGGGCGAGTCAGAGGCGGAGAGCCAGAGTTCAAGCATGGAGATGAGCAATCCAATCTTTCAGCTGTACGAAGCCGTGCGGGGGGCCCGGAACAGCCAGGGCCAGGTCTTCTCTGAACCTTTCCAGCAACTCCCGTCCCGCAGGGAGTATCCTGATTACTATCAGCAGATAAAACAGCCCATCTCACTGCAGCAAATAAGGTTTATTATGTTTCAGTTGACTTCATGTACTTTACTTCAAATGATTGTTCTACTGGAAGTATGCATGGGCAAAAGGATTTTTAAAAAAAATACAACATTTACATTTTTAGGGCAAAGATGAAGAATGGCGAGTACGACAGCGTGGAACAGATAGATGCTGACCTCAATTTGATGTTTGAGAACGCAAAGCGCTACAACATGCCCAACTCCAGCATATACAAACGAGCCTTCAGGCTGCAGCAAATTATGCAGGTAATAATTGTGATAATAGTCCAAAACAATGAAAAATATTGAATAGATAACTTATTGTTATTGTTTCTTTCTGTTTGTTTAGGCAAAGAAAAGGGATCTTCTGAGGAAAGATGAGGAAGATGGAGATAGCATTTTGTCATCTGATGCAGGAAGCGTCAAGAGGAAAAGGTTAAAGGATCTTAATGTTCAGCATTCTTTAATAATTTTAAGTTGTTTATATCCTTACAGTTTGTTGTTTTTCTACATGTGTGCAGCCACAAGAAAAATATAAAAAAGAACCGAATGAAAGCGTTGTACGCAGCAGTGAGTGAAGCCAGGGAGGCATCTACCAGCAGACGTCTGTGTGATCTTTTCATGGTCAAACCATCCAAGAAAGATTACCCTGACTACTATAACGTCATCCTCGAACCGATGGACCTGAAAACCATCGAGCACAAGATTAAAATTGAACGCTACGGGAACGAGGAGGAGCTCATAGAGGACATGAAGCTTATGTTTCGTAACGCTCGGCATTATAACGAGGAGGGATCTCAGGTCTGCAGCAAGACTTCTATTATAAAATATCAAACATTTATTTAGGGAGTTGCATTGCATTTAAGAATGCATTTTGAAAAGCAATACACTTTTCTGACTCTAGTGTTTGGGTTTATGTAGGTGTATAATGATGCAGACGTTTTGGAGAAGATACTTAAAGATAAGCGGAAGGAGTTGGGTCCACCACCAGAGGAGGAGGATGTGGGATCACCTAAATTGAAATTACGTAAGTGTTGTCAGTGTTTGACTGGATGTGCTGCAATCAAATATACTTGATTCATACATACCCCTTGATATATTTTGCTCGTTGCAAATTTACAATTTTGTTTTCATTGCAAATATTTTTTTCTTCAGTTTCTGTATTAGCTTAGCCCATTTACTGCACTCCAGCAGTAGAAAACCTGGTAAAGCACGAAGGAAGACATAATTATGTGGTATAACACCTTCCTATTGCTAAGTATGATGGAGCAACTACGATGCTTTGGGCCAGTTTCTCTTCTAAAAACCTCATTTTGCTAAATGAAATCATTAAAGTAGAGGGACACAGAAAAACAATCGAGTCTTTACCAGGAACTTAAAGTGGGTCATCTTTGGATCTTTTACAACCCCCACCAATGTAGTGACCAAATGTACTATCTAATCTTAACATGCTGTGATATTGCTCTTTAAACAAAAGAGGTTATTTTCTTTATAAGAAAATAAAAGGTCACAAACTTCTGCAAAAGTTTGTGACCTGCTTTGTGATTTCATGATGTTTTACCCAGTTTGTCTTTGTTTTACAACTCTCATTTGCAGTTTTAACACAAAGTAAAATTTTCTATCCCCAGGAAAAAGTGCTGTTTCTCCAAAGAAGTCCAAATACCTCACCCCTCTCCAGCAGAAACTAAATGAGCTTTATGATGCCGTCCGAAACTTCACAGACCGCCGAGGTCGCCGTTTAAGCACAATCTTTCTCCGGCTGCCGTCTCGCTCCGAGCTGCCTGACTACTACGCCACAATTAAAAGACCCATCGATATGGAGCGCATCCGAAGCCACATGTTAACAGGCCGCTACCAGGATGTTGAGGCTCTGTTTGAGGATTTTGCTCTCATGTTCAACAACGCCTGCATCTACAATGAGCCAGAGTCACTGATCTACAGGGACGCTCTGGTGTTGCACAGAGTGCTCCTGGAGACACGGAAGCAGCAGGAGCGAGGGGAGGACTCCGGCCCCCCTCCTGTGGGACCTCTGGTGCGAGAGCTGATCAGGAATCTGTTTGTGTCGGTAATGGGCCACCAGGATGAAGAGGGCCGATGTTACAGTGACTCTCTGGCTGAGATTCCTGCTGTGGATCCAAGCGCCCCTGAGAGGCCGATGCTTAACTTTGACATCATCAGAAATAATGTGGAGCGGGGTCTTTACCGGAGACTGGACGTTTTCCAGGAGCATGTGTTTGAGGTTCTGGAGAAGGCAAGAAGGCTGAACAGGTATGGAAACTTAAATAAAAAAAACATAAGATGTAGGTCCCTCTGAAAATATCTTTTAATTTCAGTAAGTAAAAAACATTTGTTTGAGAAAAAATGAGTTTATGTTGAAAGGACTTCATGGTAAAATTTATGTCTTCCAGTTATTTGATCAAGGACAGATTTTTATTTGTTTACATATTTTGTATGCTAGTTTTACAATAACACTTAAGTCAACTATTTTATTATACAGTGTAACCCCAAGCTCTTGTATTCTTAAAAGCAGAGTTTTAAGTAAAACAGATGTTTTTTTGCAGAGATGATTGTAATTGATCAACTTTAGTTCATAAATAAAACATTTGTTTATAGTTGTGATGATCTTGTTTGTAAATATCTGAATGAAATTTAACTAATCCATTATAATGTTTTTACTTACTTGATTAGAAATAGTTTTTAGTTGAAAATAGTGATTCTTGTTTACATTTAAATGGCTACATTGCCTTGATCATAACACAAATACAGAAATGCAGCTTAAATGTTTTCTGATATTTAATGTTGTCAATAGTTGTATATCTTATTCATTTAATTTAGCTGGCTGTTTTAACTCATTTTTTCCTCTGCTTCACTTTTGTAAACTGTATCTTGTGGTTGAAGATGCTTTTTTTTCACTTTACAGGACTGACTCTGAGGTGTTTGAGGATGCTGTTGAGCTTCATCAGTTTTTTATAAAGATCAGGGATGAGCTATGCAAGAATGGAGAGATCTTACTCTCTATTGCCCTCAATTACACATCAAAGCACCTGCACAACGACGTGGAGCAGGACAAGAGAGAGAAAATCCCTAAAGAGATTGAGGAAGATAAGCAAAAAACAGAGGAAGAGGATGAAAACAAAGGTTTGTTTCTCTCAGTATGTTGGTGAAGCACCAATATTCAATTTCCTGGTTGTAAGCAGTTTCTAGCTTGATAGAGAGAATGACTGCAAGAAAAAAAAATTGTATTTGACTCGGTGATCACAAATCACAACCGATTAGGAGAAAAAATGGCAAATTCTGATCCTTGCTAGTTGATTGCTGCATAGCTTAATCACAATGATGTCAATGAAACTAAACATTTTTTCAGCCCTTTTGAATCATTCTTTGGGTTCTTATTTACAGAGGCAAAGAAAGCAGAAGACTTGCAGAAAGAGGCATGGCAGTCTGAATCAGAATCAAAGATTGTTTACAGGGAGGAATGCAGCTTCGAGAACAGAACTTACCATGTGGGCGAGTTTGTTTATGTGGAACCATCAGAACCAAACCTGAAGCCTCATGTTGTCTGCATCGAACGTTTGTGGGAAGATGAATCGGGTAAAAATTCTACTTTTCACCACTTAATCTGCTCTTAGGAAGTAAACCATTTATATCCTTGTTTCAGTCTACTGAACAAGGATTTTGAAAAACGTAATCTTTCTTTGCCTTTGTGTTGAAAGGTGGGAAATGGCTCTACGGCTGTTGGTTTTATAGACCCAGTGAAACTTTTCATTTGGCCACGCGCAAGTTTCTGGAAAAAGAGGTCTTCAAGAGTGACTACTACAACAAGGTTTCCCTTAGTAAAGTTCTTGACAAATGTATGGTCATTTTTGTGAAGGTGAGACCACTCTAAAATATAAACATTAATGGAAACCAGAATTTTCATTCAATCATCAAATGTATTTATTAGCAACCTTCTGCTTTGTGTAGGATTATTTCAAGATGCAGCCCGAGGGATTTAAACCAGAGGATGTGTATGTGTGTGAATCACGTTATGCTGCCAGAACCAAGTCTTTCAAGAAGATCAAAGTTTGGGCCATGCCGGAGAGTTCTGTGAAACTCGTACCCCGAGAAGTTCCTCTTCCTGTTGTGCGTGTAGCGTCAATGTTTGCCAAACCCGACCTGGAAAAAATGGCAATGTCATACACTGGCCATGGCAATTTTATTGAAAAGGTCAGACGATGTCATGTTTTCCTGAATTAAATACTTGACATTAGGGTTTAAAGATTTTGTATGCATTTGTTTAGCAAAATTAGATTAGTTTTTTTTGTCAACTTAAAAGAACAACAGTTATTTAGTATACTTGTTCTGCAGGGAATATCACTTTAAAGTATAGTCGTGTAGTTGACGTCCTGAGAAAAAGGAAAATTGATTTCCCTCAGGTATTGTTACCCAGCAAAAACATTTATTATTTTCCATGTCCTACTGAGGATTAATTAACTCCTAAGGTGGCTACCCACTTCCTGACATGGGACAGGGTGACTAAGGACTTGTCATTTATGTGTACAAAACATTATGAAAGTATAAACATCTCTTCTGTGTACATTCATGAATTAACTTAGGAGAGAGAAGACGTCCCTATGGAGATGAGTGCAACTGAACCAGGCTGCCAGTACTATGAGCAGTTACGCTTCAATAACGTGTGGTTTAAAGTGGGAGACTTTGTTTACATCCAATCGCATGGTCTGTCAAAACCTCGGGTTGCCAGGTTGGTGAAAGTTCATCATTCAAGCAATTGTGAAGGAAATAATGTTTTCAATAATGTTGATCCTGTTTAAAGATGTAGTTATTGATTGATTATAACTACATCTGGTTGCCCTGCAGGTTAGAAAAGCTGTGGGTACAGAATGGAACTACCTTTCTCTTTGGACCCATTTTTATTCATCCAGAGGAAACGGAGCATGAGCCTACAAAAATGTTCTACAAGAGAGAAGTGTTTCTGAGTCACCGCGAGGAGACCCTCCCCATGTCTTGTGTCTTGGGTACTTTTTTGAAAAGCTCTTTCTGAAACCTTTATTAAGTCATTTATGTACCATCATTCAGACTATTAGTTTTCTGATTCCCCAGCCTGTTGCTTAGATTAAGAAGCCAGTTAACTGATTGCATACCTAGAATTGACATTCTAGGTATGCAACATCTTACAGGCAGTTCCCCTCTGCCTCCGCAGCATATTTTTTTCACATTGTAATGTATGTGAAGTATGCGATCCCCAAAATAGTGGGGTTAAACTTACATTTAAGTGTTAGTATAATTCAGTAAGAATATTTCTTTCTCTCTGTCAGGTAAATGCATGGTGTCCTCTTTTAAGGACTACCTGTCCAACAGACCCACTGAGGTTGCAGAGGAAGATATCCTACTGTGTGAGAGCCGTTACATTGAGACAGAGAAGACAATGAAGAAATTCAAGGGTTTGAAACGGTTCTCGTACACCTCCAAAGTGGTGGAGGATGAGGTTTATTATTTCAGGTTTGGGAACTAAATTATATTGTTTTATTTCTTAATGGAGCCAATTTATTTCCATCTGTTTTATCTTTCGTTTGTTTTGATATATTTTATAGGAAACTGATAGTGCCGCAAAAGGAAGCGTCACCCTTCTTGGACAAAAAAATAGATGAGCTTGAGGTGAAGCTGGCTGACATGGAGGATGGAGATGATGACATGGATGACATGGATGAAGATGAAGACGCTCCAACAACGCCCTCTATGCCTCAGATGCAATCCTCTCTTACAAGTGACATGGACATTTTGTCCTACACACCTCAGGTATTCATACACTTGTAAAATAAAACTGCATTTTATTTTACAATCAGAAGCTTCAATTTCTTGCTGCTGATGTTACAATGGCTTATTTTTAAAATATTTATTATTAAGGCAACTCCTAAGGTAAAAGGGTTGGCAAAGAAGGAAGGAGCCAAAAGAAAGATCAACATGAGTGGCTACATCCTGTTCAGCAGTGAAGTGCGAGCAATCATCAAAGCTCGACACCCCGATTATTCTTTCGGGGAGCTGAGTCGTCTTGTTGGCACGGAGTGGAGAAACCTTGAAGCTTCTAAGAAAGCTGAATATGAAGGTGAATCATTAGGACCTGCACGCCGGATCAGGGCCTCTGTGTTAGCAGATGTCAACCAAGAAACTGTTTTTATATTTCAGAGCGTGCTGCCAGGATAGTGGAGCAACAAGAACGTGACAGGCCCTTCAAGCAAGGTTCCCCTAGAGCAGGTACCCCTGTAGGGGCACTGATGGGGGTGGTGCCTTCGCCTAGCACTATGGGAATGATAAACCAGTCCATGACACCTGTGTCAGGTAACCCCTCTCAGAGACAGCACGAGTGTTTGACAACAAGGCAGCAGGAAAATGAGGCTGGACTGTTTGAAAACCTTGACCTTCTTTTAACATTTTAGGCCTGTTTTGACATAAAACCACATCCTGGAAGCATTTCATTTCTTCTTTTGCTTCTGTTACATATTTGATATTGTCATCATCTCCAGTTTCATGTGTGATTTTGCATGACAGTGACTGCATGATTGACTTTTTAACCAGGAATGTTTTGTTATCAAATTTTTCATTTTAATATACAGTTTTTTTTTGTTTGTTTGTTTTTTTTTTTACATTTATTCATTTTCAAACATGTGCATTGTCAGCCCCTTTCACACACTGCATCTTCAGCATTACCAGTTTTTGCTAATTAGGTGCAATTTTATTTTCTAATAACTCACACAAAGCTTTTCTGTATTCCTCACTCATGCATGTATGCATGTTGATTTTTTGAAGATGTAGAGCCAATGAGAGACAGATAATTTTTCAGTCTACTTGAAATGATCAGTTTGGATTAAATGAAGGAACTTTATGCTCACAAACAATTCCTAAGGTTATATCGATGTTTCGGCTTTTTACTCCCTGCTTAAGTTACACTGCCGGTCCAGGAAAGGTTACACACACCGATATTTTGTTTGACCACCTTTAGCTCTGGTTACATTGTAGATTCACTATGGCAACAAAGTGATAACGTCGCTAAATCTAGATCAGACCAACTGCAACGACAGCAGATCATAGTATTGCTACATATGCTTTTGTTCTGTTTACGCTAAGCATTATCCTCCGTGGTAAATTAAAGCCTTTTGTTGTGATCAGCCTCACTAATCAGTTTTTCTTTAGACTACACAACTGTCCAGAGTTCCTTTTCACATTATGCAAGTGGAGACAGGCTTAATGTCACTGTTGAAAACTTGGCAAAACCTTCTTTGTCTTTTTACCTACATAGAACTCGTCCAAGTTGCTTGCATATAAACTGAAGTGCTCAGCACACACACACACACACACACACACACACACACATATATTTATTTATTTTTTGGTGGGCGGGGTGTAAACTGCTACACTTCCATTCAGTAAGTCTTAAATAGGGAGGAAACTTGACTGAAACATAAACGTATGTTCTGAAGGTGCATGTGTGAAAAGGGCAAATGTGTGTAGTAGCAGTAGTGCATGTTGTTTTAGAGTCAGCTGCATGTAACTTATGCATGAATGTGTTGTGCTCTCCTCGCCTTCTTCCCAAAGGCATGATGGGAGCTTACGGCCCACCTTACATGCCCATGCAGGGCCCCCACGAGGGTTTGCTGAGTGTGGCCCCAATGCCACCTCACCCTGCAGGGGGTCCTAACCTGCTTCCTCACCATCTCCACCAAGGCATGCCAGGGTATCCGAACATGCCACATCAGGGTAAGGGCCCGACTGTCCTAGCCACACCTGCTCAGTCACATGCGGTGGTGTCTCTCCTGGTGGAGGGGTTTACCTGGTCCACAGGCTGCAAAGCCTGAGCTTCACACGCAGCTGAGAAAGCTCCCCGTTCTCAAACAGCCAATATTCTCTCACTTAACGCACCTAATGTACAACATCCATATTCATACACATATTGCATGATAGAGCTGATACCAGATCACTAACATTTAACTGATATTGATAGACTAACAATTTTAGAGGTTGTTATAAGTCCTAATGTAAAGAAAATCCAGCAATAAGAACCGACTCATGGGCTTTTTTAACCTAAGGCCAGTTATGTCTTATATTAGGTATGATGGGAGCTGGTATCAATGGCATGGCAGGAAGTCCTGGGCAAAGCAACTTCATTCAGCAGGTGAGTAATTTATTTATTTATTTCTTCTTATTTTTTAGTAAATAATCATATTTAGTGTGTTTGTAGTCATATTGATTCCTCTTTAGCTGCACTTAAATAGAGAAGCAGTTATTGTAGTGATGCAACAATGTTGTAATTAACATTTAACTTTGATTATTTTCTATTTCTTTCAAGCCTGGCATGTTCAGTCCGGGACAGCATGCTCCTCCACCATATCCAGGACAGGGCCAGCCGTCTCACTTGCAGCCGACGACTCCAATGTTTGTGGCACCACCACCAAAAACACAGAGGGTGCTCCACTCAGAGGCCTACCTGAAGTATATAGAGGGATTAAATTCTGAGTCAAACACTGTCAGCAAGTGGGACCAAATGCTGAAAGGTGCTTCTTTCTGCTCCCTTTAGGCTTATTAGTGTGAATGCTGTATAGGCATTCATTACTAGTGTGGATGCTGTAGGCATGTTTTTATCAGAAGGAATGGGGAATGTTTATGTCCTTTTCAAATTTTAGGGGTGACATGAGGCTTTTTTTTTTTTTTTTTTTTACATTTCATGAAATATATTACAGTAACCCAGCATGCTACTGGTAGCCAATTTGCTATCATTAGTATTTTAGCTAATTTTAGTTTTTTAGCTAATTTTGGCTTTTATGTGGGGTTTTCACACTGCATGGACTATTTCTTACCTTTCTGCAATTCTTCAGCAGTTGGCGTCAAACGCTTTTGCCATTTTTACCAAAAGCATTGAGCATAGAGCATTCAATCTTGCTTTTTCATGGGAAATGCACACTTTCTAGTATCTGTTTGTCTTTGTAAATTTTATGAATTACGTTGCAAGATCTACATTTATAGTATTTTTTTCTGGAACAATAAAACTTAGAATATGTCTTATTCATGTTTTTACACACTTCAAAAAACGTGTTCGTGGTTCTGCTTGCTTAGTTTTCAGAAGTTTCATGCCCTTTGATTTTTCCACTTTTTATCGAGAAGCAAATCACAAATAAAAAAAAAAAAAAAGTTGTGTGTAATCCTGAAATGAAAGGACATGCAAGGTTTTAGGTTTTTTTTCCTCATAAAAATCTGAAAATTGAGGTGTACACTTGTATTCAGATCCCCTATGTTAGCATTGTGGTACTTATCTCAAGTACCAGCTGCAAATCTTTTGGAGTCTGTGTCTATAAGTCCTGCTCATAGAGAGAATAAAACGGTTGTATGTTAAGTCATTGTCTTCTTAGCTTGTGAATCTCTCCCACAGTCTCAAATATTTGCTGGCTTCAAAAAGGTTTTCTTCTAGATATGCCTTGTACAGATCTGCCTCCAATTTTCCATCAACTATGAAAAACGTTCCCCTCTCTTTTAGACTAGGAATAATGTATTCAACTTATATTCAAACGTTTTTCCACAAAACGTAGCACCTGCATGTAAGCTAGAAAGTAAAGTTTTTAGTCTCATCTGACCAGAACATGTTTTCCTACAGATTTGTGATTGCACCATTCTCTTTGTATTTACAAATGATTCATGTACAGCGTTCCATGAGATGTTCAAAGCTTGGAATACATACTTCTTTGTGTTGGTCTACGACATAAATTTTAAGTGAAACAATTTGAAGGCTGTTGCGGTAACACAAAATGTGGAGACGTTCAAGTTTGAATATATTTGCAAAGCATTTTAAATCAGTAAATTATTCTTTTTCACAGCTCAAAGACGTGATGCCCATCTGACCAAAGAGCAGGAGAGTCGGCTTCCAGCACACTGGCTGAAGAGCAAAGGAGCTCACACAACCATGGTGGACGCATTGTGGCGTTTGCGTGACCTAATGTTGAGAGATTCTCTGAATATCTGTCAGGCGTACAACCTGTAACCTCCCACATAGTACCACTCACCTCAGTAATGACTCTTTATCCTCATGTTCTTAAACTGCTAGACCATAGAAGCAATATTTTATAGTGAGTAATGACCACTTTTATATTTATCAGCTTAATAATAAACTCCATAGTGTGTGTTTTTTAAAAAAAAAACTATTTGAAATAATAGTGACGCTAAGCCTGTAATTTTATTTTAAGCTTTTCTTTTTTGATGTGCAACCAAAATAAAATTATGATCTCCTTTTACCTGTTGTAGGTTAATTATTTAATGCGTTTCTAAATTATTTTGGAATTTATTTGAAGTACTTCCTGTCTGATGTTGTCATATCCTGGAGAGAATTAAGTCTGTGCCATTCTCTTTAGTGTTTGCCCTGTCCTCCCAATGTTCTCCTCTTAGCCGCCCGCGTTTTGACAATAAACTAACACACCGACGCTAGAAACTGGAACCAAGAAAAACAAACCACTTCAAGCCATCAGTTCGTATGGATTGATTTAAAATCTGAAGACAAGGAGCGACTAGGTGAGGTTGGTTTTCTGCTCAGAGTTGTCGGCATTAGCCTGATAGCTAGCGGCTTTGATTCACTGCTGTACGAATCGCCGGCAAATTAAATATCAGACTTGATTAGTAGAGGCAATGTCAAGCTTCTGTTCTGGTCTATTATGGGTTTTTCGTCATATCTACACCATTTTTGAAAATCCTAGCTTTTGATTCTGCGAAAATTAAACCTCTTGTGGCTTTCCAGCGAGAAAGCTGCTTTGCTAACATTGTTTTAGTAGCAAACCGGCGGCCTGATTTATTTTGGGAACTTAAACATGTTCTTAGCTGACAGTGGTATTTTCTAAGGACAGGTTGCATAATCACTCAAAATAATGTAGTTGACCTTTATTGTGTTTCTGCATGTGCCTTTGCGTGCTCGTATGCGTCAGCTAACGGGCTAGCGTACAGGTTAATCTCATAGGAACGGAAACATTTAAGGTGACATTTCATCTGCAAGTCGGGTGATGTCAGGTAAGGCAGACTGACACTTGTGAATTGACGCACCAAATGTGACTAAAATTGGGGGTTTTAACGCCCAAATATACATATTTTGACTGCACCAGAGCGCACATTATTCGTGACAAAAGAAAATTAATGTATGGAGGATAGACTGATGAAATCCAGTTAAGCAGTAAAAAGCCTGCAAGTGTCTTTGCTCAGATTTTACATCATCATGGCAGGAGGAGAGCTTTCACCTCTACAAAAGGTTCATGTTATCTACTGTAGCATTTATTCATTGGGTGATTTAGATTAATGCAGCATTTAAACAATTTTACAAACTATAGGACTGCAACCCATCAACCCCCTCATTGAAATAGCATCCAGAAGTAGTGGGTCAGCTACACAGGTAACTGAATTCAGGTGTTTCAATCACTATCACGGGTGTATAGAGTCATTCACCCACTAGGGATGTCGAACTCTGTTCCCTGTAACTTGGAAATGTGTCCTTAGTTGAACACATCTGAATCAAATGCCTGAAATTACCTAGTCAAGATGCAGTCAAGTTCTCCAGTGTCCTGCTAATGGATCTAATTATTTCAATATGAATATATTGAAATAATAACTCATCTAAAGGTTGCAGGACACTGACCCTTGAGGACTGGAGTTTGACACCTATGAGTCCTGGGCTTGTATTCCTAGTACTTAGAATTTCTGGAATTGTAAGATTTCTCTTAGAATTGTACCCCAGTAAGATTAAAGTTATTCACAAAACACCTTAGGCCTTATCATAGCTGTTAACGTGACAAATGTTAGCAGTAGAAAGAGCCTAAGAGTGTCTTCAGCAGGAAAAATACATAAAATACATGTCTATATAAAATACATAGAGCTGATACTGTGTGGCAATGAATTTAAAATGTATGTAATTTTATCATAATTTCATTATGTGCTTGGTTAATGTCTATTAGCTGATTATTAGGAGTGTATTTACTTTCTTTTTTAAGAAAAAAAGCGATAGCAGTCAAAACTTGACCTTATTGATTTCAGAAAAAAATCAAGAAGTAGATTGATTGCAATGCAAAGCATCAGAGGCAGGGATGCACACATCCACTGGTCTGTAGAGGATCATGTCTCCTTGTCTGGTAATCCAATTAGTCTGGATTGCTAGGAGAACCGACTATTGCATCCTGCATTTTGCAAAGTATGATGCTTTCACAGACAGATGATTATTTGTTTTAGGAGTTTATTTTCTTTCCTTTTTTATTTATTTATTTTTTTTATAGAAATTAAGGTACCGGAGTTTGTAAATGAACTTGATTGGCCTGTAAAAGTCCCTATCTCAGCCTGTTGAAACACCTCTGGCATGATTTGAAGTGCTCTGAATGCAGTGCTACGTTTTTTCTGGAACATGTTGTATATTTCCTACTCTGCAGATTTCTCATCTTGACTTCAGCATCAGAGCAAAAGAATGTCTCAACTCCAGTTTCAGTGTCCGCCTAGCGCCATTCCTGCTTCCTCTGTTCCGCTGCAGCTGGGACAGCCGCAGCCTGGCTACAGCATCCCGTGTGCTGCAGGCGCCCTTCCATCAGAGAGCGCCAGTCAGCCAATCAGAAGCTCTGCTCTGCCCGCGGGCTCCGCCACTCCCTATAACACCACCACTGGTCTGTTTGCCTTCAAATATATTTAGTCTCCTAAATATGCTGATGCATCTTGAAACACATTGTTTTACCATTTCAGTTGAAAAAATTAAACTTCTATTGATCTTGTACACAGTAATATATTTCACTATTTATTTATTTATTTTTGTGAATGAAAACACAAAATTCTGTTTCTCAGATAATTAGGTCATTATATGTGCCAATAACACGAATTTAAGACTTGTGGAAAAAAAATAAGTCCATACAGTGCATGGTAAATGCTCAGTTCTTGATTGGGGCTCCTTTTGATGTTGCAGCTTTTTAAGAATAAGAACCCCCAAGTTAGTCTGTAGAAACTCCTTTACCTCATCATTTCTGCACTTAATTTTTTTTCTTTTATGCAACATTCAAAATTCGTACAGAACAAATTTTTTGTTTGCTTTAAGCCATGATGATCAAAGTTAACATTAAACTCTTGACTCAAATATCTCTTTATGTACTCGGATTTTCTGAATTGAATTATTTCAATACAGGAACCCAAGATTTTAGGACCATGTTTGGTGGTTGGTTGTGAGTGACTTATTTTGTTTTTTTATAGTTTATAACATGGCAAACCCTAAAGAGAAGACCCCCATGTGTTTGGTGAATGAGTTAGCCCGTTTCAATAAGATCCAACCTGAGTATAAGCTTCTTTCTGAGCAAGGACCAGCTCACTCCAAGGTACACGTCTCATACCAGGATTCAGTTCTCTGACTTGTTTTGTGCCTTTTATTCAGATGAAGTGATTTTCCCTTCAGATTTTCTCGGTGAGGCTCACACTGGGAGATCAGTACTGGGAGGCCGAAGGAACCAGTATCAAGAAAGCCCAGCATTCTGCTGCTGCATCTGCCCTTGCCGAGACGACGCTTCCCAAACCCACACTGAGGACACCCCGCAACACCGGCAGGAACCCAGGTGGGTCGCTCAAACTTGCTCTGGTCCAGTCTGAGTAATCATTTTCAGAGAGGAAAATGAACACATGAATTTTGTCTGAGAGGAGTTTCTTGCTCTTTGCTTTACAGTAGATGGCAGCACACACACAATGGAGTTGAATGCACTTTGTTTGAAGCTTGGTAAAAAACCTAACTTTAAACCCATCGACCCATACCTGGGTATGCGACCACCAAGCTACAACTACAGTGTCCGTGCTCCAGGACCTTACCAGCGTTCTATGCAACAGTGAGTTTGCATCACAGGGGCAAAAAAAAGTCAATATAATGTTTTCATAATTGCCATTTGCAGTTGGTGTAAACTGTCTCATTGTGTCCAGGTACTACTATCCATTTCCTCCAGTGGGACCAATAATTTACCACATGGAGCTTTCCGTCGGGAGCCAGCAGTTCATTGGGAAGGGACGGACGCGGCAGCAGGCCAAACACGACGCCGCTGCCAAAGCCTTGAAAGTGCTGCAGAAGGAGCCAATGCTGCAGCAGTTGCCAGTGGTGAGAAAGAAGAGCAGCTCAGCATGAAAAGGCTTTTATGCAGTGGTAGATAGAGACTCACAACTTTTCTATTTTTAATGTTGTTTTTAACAGATGAACGGAGAGCTTGAGGAGGAGAACTTGAACAAATCAGAAATAAGTCAAGTGTTTGAAATTGCTCTAAAAAGGAACCTTCCTGTCAACTTTGAGGTTCGAATGGATTTGCTGTTCTCATAGATCCAGCTACATAGGAATAACAAGGGATTGCATGTCAAATATATATTGTTACATGGAAGATCACTGTTTTTCCCACACAGATTTTAAAGGAAGAAGGGCCTCCACACATGAAGAGTTTTGTAGTGCGTGTTATAGTTGGGGAGTTCGTGGGAGAGGGTGAGGGCAAAAGCAAAAAGATTGCAAAGAAGCTGGCAGCTGCCGCAGTGCTGGTGGAGTTAAAGAGGCTCCCCCACATACCCAGTGTGGAGAAGAAGCTGCCACGCATCAAAAAGAAAACAAAATCTATAATCAAGGTGATGCAACTTTTAACGCTGGTTGGGATTAGTCAGGAGAGGCCTAAAGGCTGTTCATAAGGTAATGATTTATCCATCTTGTCAACAGCTGCAGACCAGCCCTGAGTATGGCCAGGGGATGAATCCCATCAGCCGCTTGGCTCAGATCCAGCAGGCCAAGAAGGAGAAGGAGCCAGAGTATAGCATGGTGACAGAGAGAGGTCTGCCGCGGCGCAGAGAGTTCGTCATGCAGGTGAATCATCTGCAGTTTGAGGCATGCTGGCAGTCATGCTTCTGTTTGCGCTTCTTTGCTTGTTTATTCTCTGTGGGATTTTTGGTGATTTCCATCTTCTGTTGCAGGTGACTGTGTGCGGCCAGACTGCAGAGGGGCTGGGGCCGAGTAAGAAGGTGGCCAAGAGGAATGCAGCCGAGAAAATGCTGGAACTGTTGGGATATAAAGTGCCTCAGCCTCAGCCTCCCAAACCAGCACTCAAATCTGATGAAAAGGTACTGCTCAGTTTAAAAAAAAAGTTTTGTGAATGTATTAATTTCAAAGGAAATGCAGCACAACTTTTACAACATCTCCTTTACAGTTTTTGAATTAGTTTTATTAATGTCCCAAATAAAAAATAAACAGAGAGAAATCAAGACCAACTCGGCTCAGAACTTGGCCAAAGTGATGACATCACCTACAAAAACCTTGGCTTGTTCACTGACCTCCTAAAAGAACAGTGATGGTAAAGGCCTAAATGTTAATGTGACTTACTGCCTGAGTTCAAAATGTGAAAATTTATCCTTTGAAGAGAAGGAGCAACAAGCTGGCAATCCTCACTGTGAACAAAAAAATATGTATCCAGAGAAAAAAAATATTCTGTTGACATTAAGATGAGAGTAATTTGTACTTTAATTACAAACAGGATTGTTTTTGAAGTGCACACAAGATTCAGCACTGATTTTGCTGAGCTTTGCTGTGATTATGAAACATATTGGCAATAAATGGAAGGGGCAGAATGTCTCACTTTTCTCCACTTAATCACTTTGAGTTTTACTCACATTAGAGCTAAATTGCCCTAATGCAGCTGTCAAAACATTTTTAGGCCGTCATCTGGACCCTCAGAACTGTTTAAATCTGCCTACAGCTGGTTTTCTCTCAATGGCTTTTCATTTTGCCCTGAAAAGACATTTCAAGCTAAAGCTGCACATTTTTGATATTTTATGTCAAAACAATGGGTAGTTTTGTTCTGTTGCTTTAGGCAACTTCTCCTTTTACAGGGGCATGACTCCAAAAGGCTCTTTTTTTGTTAGAAAAGTGTAAAATAAACCACGTTATTTGAACCCAGGTAGATTTTTTTTTAATTATTTTTTTATGCTTTTAACATTTTTACCTCTCCTGGCTCTAAAATGATATTTGCAATTTAATGTTATAAATTCCAGTAAAACATATTTATGTGACTTGATATTTTTTTCATTCAGACGCCGGTGAAAAAGTCATGTGATGGGCGCAAAGTGACCTTCTTTGAACCAGGTTCTACAGAGGAGGTGTCAACGGGTAAGTCTATTAGAGTCGCCTTGAATGGGTTAAAAAAAAAAAACATCACAAGCATCTTCTCACATGGGTGTTCATGTCAGGCTCCAAGGAGGAGGACTTCCGCTTGCCTTACCTCAGCCACCAGCAGCTGCCTGCAGGTATCCTGCCCATGGTGCCCGAGGTGGCGCAAGCAGTCGGGGTCTGCCAAGGATCCCAGGTCAAGGACTACAGCCGAGTTGTGCCCAACCCAGGCAAGACCACCATCACTGCCACCATTGCCAACGAGCTGCTATACGCCGGCACGTCCCTGACCGCTGTGACGATCCTAAAGAATACAAACAACATGATCCAGGTTCCCCACGGACCGCTCACCAGACCCTCGGAACAGCTTGGCTATCTTGCGTCTGTACAGGGTCTGCAGGTGAACAGCACTTCACCTTCATTAAAGCATGAATTTTATAATTGGCTGTATTTTTTTTTCTATAAGTATGTGATTTGCTTGCAGGTTGAATACAAGGATTTTCCCAAAAACAATAAGAATGAATTTGTATCGCTGATTAACTGCTCCTCCCAGCCTCCGCTCATCAGTCATGGCATTGGAAAAGACATAGAGTCCTGTCATGATATGGTAAGAAACTGAAATATAACTACTATAAAATTATTTATGATGTCAGAAAATATCCAGAATCAATTTATAGCCACTAAAATAACCCAAATTAGCCGGAAAGATGTTTATTATATTTAGATATGTTTATTTTAAAATATGATGCAAAAAATAATGATCACAAGAAAACAAAGCTTAGTTTTGCATAGTACTAGTTTAGCATTGATCATAGTTAACAAGAACAAAATTAAACATGAGTTCTGGTGGGTAGAAGGACACCGTGTCCAGTTATCCCTAATTATCCACATATGCAATGTATACATATGTAGTCTTAGAAAAGTACATTTTATTTGCATAGCAACTTTATTAATAAAATTCTCAGTCTTTCACAATAAGAATGCATAGAACTCAAAACGGGATTCAAAAGGCAAAACAAATTAAGATACAGATTATTCACAAATAAGCATTGAAAATGGTTTAAGAAAAAAGTTTGGATAAAAATGCCAGCTTTTTAAATGAGAAACCCTCTTTCTTCAAACTGATGGGAGCAGTTTGGAGCTGAAATGAACTGAAATATCTTAAGACATTTAAATCCATTGGAGGAATGCAGTTTTTTGTTTGCAAAATACCTTGAAAACCATGCACTTGTTTTTAGGCCCGAGCAGCTAAGCGCTGCGAAGGCCTATTGTTTCTGTACTGTTTCTTATTATTATTATTCTCCCTCCAAATGAATTGGCTTTTTGGGGGCTTTATCATATTCAAAAACTCACCAAACTTGGCAGAGGCCTTAAGCCTGTTTCAAATTTACATATTTTAAAGTCGTCGCAAAAATCCCACAAGAAATGGCTCAATAGCGCCACCTAGAAATTTTCAAAGGACCCTTTGCTATTCACTTACTTCATCGTAGAGACATGAAATTTGGTACACTTGTAGAGCTCCCCAAGATGCTCAAAATTTACAATTAATGTCATAGTGCAAGTATCACAGGAAGTCAGCCATTTTGGATTGAAGGTCAAATTTTCACCCCATTTTTGCCATTTACAGCCTTCGTATTTGATCGAACTCCTCCTAGGGATTTCCATTGATCGGCTTCAAACTCGGTCAGTCTGTTCATAAGGCATGTCCCATCTAAAGTTATCAAAACTGTGAGTTTTTGAGTATGCTGAAGGGGGGTAAGCAGGGGTCAAAGTTCACCTACTCGCCATAAAAAAATAAACTGCTATATCTCCTACACAGAAACTCACAGAGGCACCAAAGTTACTGTGATTGATCATCATCGGGTCTCCTACAATATCCTATGGTCAAGTGATGACATCACTTAGGCCACGCCCCCTGAGAACAGGAAGTGTAATGTTTTACTGTGGACGGTCGCTATCTGACCCCTTTGACCTCATCAACATGAAACTGTGCCCAGACACAGAAAACATGTTGGTGTATTGAGGATTCCAACCCCGACCACATTCGATGGAGCAGGTGGGCGTGGCGGCGTGGCGAAGTGACCTCTAACGCCATCGCCATACGTTTGGCTCTCAATTCCACATTTTCGGGCCAGCTGCTGCAAACTCACAAGGATGGATCGACATCACCTCCCCGACAGGAATCCATCACAATATTTGTGGGGCGTGGCCTAATTTCTCTATAGCGCCCCTAGAAAAATTTAAATGATCAGCCCCAAGCCATGCTTTAACCTACAATTACGAAACGTTGTACACGTGTGTACCTTGTCAGGACTTACAAAAAAGTCTCTTGGAGCCATGGTCGAAACCCCACAGGAAGACGGCCATTTTAGATTGAAGTTCAGATTTTGACCCCATTTTTGCCGTTTACAGCCTTCCTATTTGATCGAACTCCTCCTAGGGATTTCGATTGATCGGCTTCAAACTCGGTCAGTTTGCTCATAAGGCATGTCCCATCTAAAGTTATCAAAACGGTGAGTTTTTGAGAATGCTGAAGGGGGGTTAGCAGGGGTCAAAGTTCACCTACTCCCCATAAAAAATCAACTGCTATATCTCCTACACAGAAACTCACAGAGGCACCAAAGTTTCTGTGATTGATCATCATCGGGTGTCCTACAATACCCTATGGTCGAATGATGACATCACTTAGGCCACGCCCCCTGAGAAAAGGAAGTGTCATGTTTTACTCTGAACGGTCGCTATCTGACCCCATTGACCTCATCAACATGAAACTGTGCCCAGACACAGAAGACATGTTGGTGTGTTGAGGATTCCAACCCCGACCAGCTTCGATGGAGCAGCTGGGCGTGGCGGCGTGGCGAAGTGACCTGTAACGCCATCGCCATACGTTTGGCTCTCAATTCCACATTTTTGGGCACAGCTGCTCCAAACTCACAAGGATGGATCTTCATCCACTCCCCGACAGGAATCCATCACAATATTTGTAGGGTGTGGCCTAATTTATCTATAGCGCCCCCTAGAAAATTTTAAATGATCAGCCCCAAGCCATGCTTTAACCTACAATTACGAAACTTTGTACACGTGTGTACCTTGTCAGGACTTACAAAAAAGTCTCTTGGAGCCATGGTCTAAACCCCAGAGGAAGTGAGCCATTTAGATTGAAGTTCAGATTTTGATCCCATTTTTGGCGTTTATAAACCATTTCAGTAATTCGCCACTTGGGGTCAGTATTGCTCCACAAATGAAACAGCAGATAAACAGAATGAAGAACAATATCAGTATTTCGCCAGTAGGTCAGTGTTCCTCCACCAATGACAAACAGATCCACGGGCGGATGGGCGTGAAAACTTTGTGAGAGCGTTGCCATGAAATTTCTAAAAGGATAGAAATGTCTCAGATAATTTTTGTTGAATTAAATCATGCAGTAAATGTAGCGTTTTCTTACTTCTTACAAACCATTTCAGTAATTCGCCACTCTGAGTAAGTATTACTCCAACAATGAAATAGAGTTCTTTAGAAACACAGCTGAAAATGATGAAAAATGACGAACTGTAATACTTCGTCATGTGCATATGATCGGCTGTAAATGACACGTGGATCATCCGACTGACGCCAAATTGGATACGTATGACCTTTGTTGACCTCTAAAGAGAACAACAGCATTGAAATATATTTTGACTCCACTGCGCGTCCTACATTAATCCGCCAGCTATATTTCCTCGCTAAACCAATGAATCTGCACCACATTTTATGCATCGTCAAGGAGCGCATCCGAACGCATCAGTGCGTACCACCTGGTGGACGGGCGCGGAAACTGCGCAACAACTTCTGTGTTAGCACGTGGCCAGCGTTGATGGAATCTGAGCAACAGCTTCCGCGGTGCGGGCGGAGGAGCTGAAAACTGCGTGAGAGCTTCTGTGGTGGCTGGCGTGAGGCGGCGGTTGCTCGTACCCCGGTGGCAATAGGCCGGAGCGGCGCTTGCCTGCGAGGGCCGTACGAGTCTGCTTGCAGCTTTAATTTTTTTTTGTTTTTGTTTTTTTTTCCTATTTCACAAGTATGTCCTGCTTTAAATACTAATAAAATACAGTTTGGTTTGTGTTTGTTACATCAAAAAATGTGTTGAAATACCAATATTTTGCTTGTAGTTTTGCAGATTCATGAACACAGCCCATGTTTTCAGCCTCTTTTTTTGAGAAGACAAAGTTGCAGATGAATACTTAGCAATAAAAAAATGTGACAAATGTCCATTAGTGGGTCAAACGTTTACTTTGCTGAGTATTGAAACTCTTCAATGGTTTGGACCTTTGAGTTACTGTAATGCAAGAGAAAAGGCATTGTTAAACCTGGTGCTGAGCGGAATGGGCTTCAGTGTAATAAATGTTATTCCTTTATCTCTGCAGGCTGCTCTGAATATATTGAAGCTGCTGTCAGAGTTAGACCAGCAGCCAAACGAAAGGACAGGACCAGCCTCAGGGTAAGATGTCAAGAAATGCCAAGTTCACATTTAGTTAAGCATTTATTCACCCATGAAATCATCAACATGCTTACAATTAAACTTAGTATTTTTATTGGAGGTGAAAATATATGTTTTATTTCTTTAGTTTTTTATTTGTGGTGTTGGTTATTGAATTACTTTATATTCAAATGAAAATTTAAAAAAATGGACAACTTATTTAAAGTAGGTAGATGCAATGTCTAATAAAATTTTATTTGAAGAAATTCAAGCCGAACTTTAGGCTCTCATGTTGAAATATCTCCTCTCTTATTTTGAGAGGGAACAATCCTTTTTAGAATATTTTACTCTGCATTTCTCATTCTACTCTGTATTTCCCCCTGTCTGATCAGCCTTACAGCAAAACTGAATCTGTCCTTTTTGCTGCAGGTGTGGCAAGCAGGAAATGGAGGGCGACCTGCACCTCAAACAGGCTAACTCAAGCACATTGGCACAGACGCTGGACAGCACGGCTTAGATCAGGTTTGGTTGTCTGTGAAAGCACTAGAGAAAACTCACCACACTGTGTTCTTAGTCTTGTTTTGGCTCGCTACAGAGGGCACTGTGGGCCCTGAAGTGTTAAGCTTACTGTTACAAAATGTTCACAGTTAAACAAGATTGATAGGAAAATAGCTTCTCCTCCTTGATGTTGTTTAATTGTACGCATTATTTATTTTTTCTTTTCAATATAGAAACAATAGCTGCATCCTAGTCAATGATTTTTGAGTGTAGGTGATTAAAAATAAACCATAAGTGATGAACTGTGAACATTGTTTTTTTTTTTTTTTTTGGATAGAAATCCTTTCTTATATTTTTACGTGTTTTTATGTTTTATTCCCGCCAAGCTAGTTGATAAAGGAAATATGTTAAGTTTGGGCCTCTTCTTTGTCTAGGGTGCAGCTGATGAACATTTTTTGATTTTCCTAGAGTGCTTTCTATAAACAACCAAAAATTATTTACTAAATGTAGCGTGTGATGTAATGTGATTGTCACTGCTGTGTGTGGCAGTGACGTCCCCCATGTCCCCTTTTTTCTCCCTCATGTCATCTTCCCTTTATCCATAATCCATAATGATAATTAAACTTCTGTGTCTACTGGCACAAAACAAATACTTCTACTGCCTTGCACTTTTTTTTTCATCTACTGATGCCTGATAGACTTTCAGCAACCCTGAAGCCTGATGCGAGCCTTTTTATTTATTTATTTTTTGTGGCTGAGATGCTAAAACTCAGTGGTGGAAAAATTGTGAAACTAAAAGAAAGAAGGGAAATGTTAAAAAGCTTCCAGTTCTTTTTAACCATTAGTTACAAATTTTAATTAGAAAAATATTATAGATTTTTTATTTGTAAAGATTTGAATAATTTGAGCTGTTATGTAATATAGATTGGAAAATATTTAAGTCAAATGAAAACAAAGAAATTTTGGGCACAAATGTTTTTTTTGTGGCACATGACTGTAGATATTTATTATGCAGCTCTACACTTTGGGAAATTCATTAGTCACGCTTGCTCCATTCCATGAAAATACATTTGGGCATTGATTTTGATTCACTGCAACATTGCTGTACTCGGAGAATGTCAAGTCTTGTTCCTCCAATGTTGGAGCCCAGTGACTCCCTGGTGCAGTAAAGCGAAGATTTCTCAGTTTTTTAAAAACTCCTGGATATTGCACATTTTCCTCCATAAAACGATTCACCTTACATTTAGGGTTGGATTATATCAAATCCTTAAAGTTTTGCATCTTTTCGCTTTTTTAACATTACAGTTTCTAAGGGAATAGCTCAAACAAATGTTTCATTTTTTCTCTCATCTATATTGTATTCTACAATGTCCAGATACATAAAGCTACAAATGAAAAAATATTTTCAACATTTTTGATCTGCTGACATTTTTTTCAAATATGGTGAGAACAGTTTGAGGGTATTTAAACTTCATCTTACCATTTTAGAAATCTATGTTTTGTATCACTCCTCGACTGAGTTGTCACCAAGCACAAATTTCTGAATGAACATTTAAACATTTTCCTGCTGAATTAATAATAGCTTTAACTTTTGTCAAGCTATTTATCCTTTTTACTGCATGTAATTTAACTTCAAATGTGAGACTCTAACTCTCCATGGTTTTGTCTTTGCACCTTGTTGTTGGTGAAAGGGAACGTCCACCAGTCTTAACCTATGAAATGATGCTGGAATTGCATAATTTCAAACTGCAATTCCAACATCAATTTCCTCAGCAGCTCTTTGTTCAGAGGATCAATGTGTGAAACTGCAGTGTGAGCCAGATATAATGCTACTGATACAATGCATTTGTGTGTGTATGAATACATTGTGCACTTACCACACAGCATATACACAATAACATGCTTAGTGGAATTCAACCGATTTAGTTTGATATTGTTTTTTTTTTGTTTGCTAAATTGTTTTTCTACCAAACGCTTGAGTAGCTTGAACATGCAAATCACATTTGCAGGATTGCTTCATGCATATCTAATGAGCAAAACAGAAGCTATCACATTAGCAAAGACTCAAACTTGCACCCAAAAAAAAAAAAAGAAAACAATCTTCCAGCTTATTTGTTTCATTGTAAGCACTTTAAATGACAGAAACAAGATGTCTTATTCTGATAAGCTTAAATGTGATTAATAATCTGGATCTGCAGGTTCATGGACATAAAATATCCAAATCCACACACAGGCTGTGTTGCACAAATCTTTTCATGTGGTGTTAATTAAATTGACTGGTTATGCTTTTCATCTGAAGTACTTTAACTAAAGAAGAGTCCAACTAGAAGTGCAGACAGCCAGGCTGCTGTTTACCTCCCTCTGACTGTCGACTTCCACCAGTTTATTTGAACTCCTTCCTCTTGGATGCTTATAAAAGCACTTCTGTTGTAAGCTGTTAAAGTAAAACTGTTATCATGGTTGCTGAGCAAAATAATGTGCCAGAAATAATTAACGCTTGTGTGAAGAATGCTAAAGGGTAAAGTTTAAAGTTGAAAGCTTCCATGGGACCAGAAACAACCAAACATGATGGCTCGTGATTTTTATTTTTTTGTTTGTGTTTGATGTTTAAAATCCAAACCTTATTTGGATATATATATATATATATATATATATATATATATATATATATATATATATATATATATATATATATATAATTGTGTAGCGGAAGACAAATTATGCATTCAGAGGAGGTAAAAGAAAATTCTGAAAAGCTGCATTGCAGTTGAAAGATAATTATTTTCCATCTCTGTCCATGTTGAGGGAAATCTGAAGAAAGCATTCTCTCTTATTTGATTAGAGCACCTGTTCTCACGTTTGCTGATTTTCCCCATCATGGCCCGTAAAAACAAATAAAACTGGTCACTCTTCCATAAAGGCCAAATTTGTGAAGTACATCACGAGGACCGATTAGAAATACTTTGCAAGACTCTGTAAGCACAGACGGATTCTCAGCACACCAAAATCAGAGGTTACTGAGATATAACCTCTGAAATGGAAGATGGAGGGTGAAAGTCACAAGTGATAAGGATGATGAGAAAGCTTAAGACCATTATGTTTTTTATGTTTTCTGGGAACATGGCTTGTAACCAAAATAAATAGTGAAAGGTTGGCTGTAATATTGATTGGATGTGGTGGGAAACATAGAAGCATTATACTGAACCTCAGCCTGTTTCAGTTTTAACTCAGCCAGAAAAAATGAGCTTGGCTGTGTAGTTAGCATATCTGGAAGTATCACTGAATCATTAGGATGAATGGACACAATTCAAAGATTTAATCTGGCTTCACTTCAACAGCTGCTCAACTGAGCAGTGAGAATCATATTAAACAAGTAAGGATGTTGCCACAATACACACATACTTGCTGTCTACTTCATAAATGCAGGCTTCTGTGAGCCTGGTTGTGTTTTCTAGGTGATCATGAATAGCCTGGTTCTTGTGAATTTATAAATGCTTTGCAAGAGCAATTAAAGCTCTTTTCATAGCTTTCCTACCATCATTTTTTATTTAGACTCACAATTACGTGCTGTGCAGGGACTTAAAAAATGTCCCATCTCAATAAAGCTTCAAGACTAAATTAATTTAAGACCATTTAATTACAATATAACATTTATTTTGAAACAATAACATTGGCTAGAGCGTTGCACAGTCCTCAGCGGATTTCATTTGTTGTCAGATAATTGAAAAAAAGTCAATGTGAAGCAAACAAAAACAGTTTTTTTTAACATATAATAAATATGTTTCTACTTTTCTAACTGTATCAAGGACATTTCCAACAGTTAAGGCTGTCTGTTAAACTTTATAATTTCCCATTTATTAATCAAAGGGAGATTTTAACAAGTGGAATATTTTTGTGAAAAATCAAGACTTATTTTTAATTTCAAAGTGCTACAATGTGACACTGTGATTTCTATGTTGTGATAACCAACCTATATTTAACTTCACCAATGGCTATTTCTGTTCCAATTTTTGTTTCAGTGCACTGTTCCTTTAAAATATGCAGCGATGACTGATGAATAATTTTCAGCTCACCACCCTGCCTTCTGCCTCTGGTGGTCACTCAACTGGTATAAAACTAACTAAAAGGAAATTACTTTGCCTTTTAAAAGAGTAATTCTGGGAGAGAAAAACAATCACAAGTTCAATATGTGTTGTTTGTAGCAGTCTGCACAAATTCACAGATTTTTAAATTCTTTTTTTCTTTTCTGTTCACAAAATTCAGTTTTCAAGTTATCTCAGAATTTGGGGAAAAGATACAGGGGACAGGTGACACAAATAGCCTTTTCTTTTTTCAAAGGGCTGTATTTTATTCTATCTGGTGTAGAACTTGCATATTATACTAAAAGTAAGAGATAGTGTTAGTAATGTAATGGTCTTGAACTGTTTGCAGCCTCTGTGCTCCACAATCTTTACAAGAAAGTTGTGAGACAGGAAGTCTGGCTCTCAGTTTGAAAACCCAAGACCAATTGGGCCACGCCACGTTTGTCCTTAAAAGTTTTGAAAGATGAAATTTTACATTTAAAGAAAAGCAGTCCAAATCTGAGGTGATGATGTCTTTCACAGTCATTATGTTTTCAATGACGACTGGTTCATCTCATTGCTTCGTCAGTGACTAAACAGAAAACCCAAATCGTTATTTCACACACATTAACAATGACACGCAAATACTAGCTAATTGCATTCTATAAAATGTAATTTTCTTTTCATATTTTCTAGGTTGGCACTTTCATAAAAGATACATCAGCAAAGTAAACATGATAAATCTGTATGTTTGCTACATAGACGTGTCAATGAATCAAGAGATTAAATGGCAATATTGTAAAGACAGATGCTTTGTTCTTCTTTGTTGGTTAGCAACTGTTGCAATAATGGATCAAATACAGAAGCCTTAACTAAATCCTTGTTGCCATGGTTACTCGCCGAGCCGAAGGCCTGACCTTGGGGTCGTCAGCTGTTGAAACAGCACAGTAATTTAAGGCACATGTCCTATAATTTCACTGGAATCACTCGGTGACCTCTGCAAGGAGTTTCATCGAACCGTAGCGCTCGATCAAGACGACAGCAAATAATTCAGCAACAGTGTTGCTTGCCAATCACAGCGTCAAGAAGTGGCTCTAAATTAGTTCTGTGGTATCCCAGTTGTCTGAGGGGAGTGGTGGAATGACAGGGTGAAAAATGAATGAATAAACTTAGAAAGTGCAACCAGTTTGTTTTCAGTATAAAATAAACCACGCTATTAAATGATTAGTAACGCTTTGTTATATATATCATAACTTAAGTTATGATTTATATAACAAAGAAAGCAATGGTAGAATGTTTTTTTTTTATTAGACTGCTTAAATTTACTGTGAATACTAAATCATGTAGGTGAAGGTCTTAGCAAAATGTGCGAGACAGAGAGTTACTGCATACATTTCACAGCAGGAGAACTATTATTACAAAGAAAGTCACCTTATAAATCTATACATTGTCATTTATTTTATGAATGGAACTGACCCTGACAATAACTAATTCTAATTCTGTTTTATTAGTTAAACATGTTTAGAATAAGAGGATATTTAATGTACAAAACATTTGTTTCATAAGAAGCAGCCTGGACTAAGTTTAGCTAATTCCCTGTTGAGTATCATCCAGGAAACCTGATTTTACTTCATATTTTTGTTTGCTATTACACAAACAAATACATTATTCTAAACTTCTTGCTGATGTTCAATATTAATAACCATTTCACTGAAAAATAAAAAGAATTTTCTAGTCTTGAGTTTTTCAGTGTTTATAACGCTTTTGCCTTTTAGCTGTTAACTGCTAGAAAGAATTATTCATATAATTTTTACAAGCACATCAAATAATAGCTGGTTTGCCTCATGCTATTTTTTGACACGTCATCCTTTAATAGACAGCATACAAGACCTAGAACAGACTTGGTGTGTGCAACTCTACCTCCATTAGTATTTTGAGAAGCCCAGTGGTGAGTGCAAATATGTGGGTCAGTTGTATTGGAAAGGCTTTGGTCGCAGTTCCAGTTTTTCTCTCTTTTTCTTTTCCCAGAAATCTGATCTGAACCTACTTTGTTGCACAGACACACCACCACTAGATGGCAACCTTGTTTCTCGTGTGATTTGAAAAAACGTTCTTGTTACTTTTGCCTCCCATTCCTCCCCCTTCTGCAGAAGACCATCTCTCCAGTGGGAGGCTGGGGGGAATCCTCGATTTAGGGCTCTGTGGTGAAATCTCGGAAAGCTGGAAGCTCGTTTCTGCCCAAAATCCTTCAGCTTTCTCCTCATTCTGTTTTTTTTTTTTTACTATACATCCTCTGTCTTACATATAATTAACTGTAAAATGAAAGTCAAGAAATCAGTTCAAACTGTAAAGTGATTTGATTTATTTCATTTTGAGTCATTCAAGGGAAATGTTACTTTTTCATAAGAAATAGAAATATCTTAAGACATTCAGACACATTTTTTTTTTGTACATGACAGGTACTGGCTATGTGTGAATCACAACCAGTCACAACGCCAAAGTTACAACATGCACTGAACAGTAGAACACTTATACAGAAACAACAGCATAGAAAGTCAATGGGTAAAAATGTTCTGTGTTTTTTTTCTTTTACAAAACAGACAGCCTCGAGACCTACAAACAACATCGTATAAGAGCTGGCTAAGGTCGTTCAAATATCTTGTTTTTTTTTTATTATTTCTATTTTTTATTTAATTCCCTGGAAAGAGTGTGTACTTTACAAAGATCAATGGCTTAGGCAAGGTTGGGGTCAATTCCACTTGGAGTGTAAACCTTAAAAAAATATATCTGACATTTTGTGTACTCCTGTTGGTTTTATTGTACTTCCATTCTCTAATATGTGGTGTCGCATGTGATGAGTGTACTCCATCAAGGCATCTCGAATCAACCCCAACCCTGTGATACAGTGTTAGATTCAGTGTGTGCAGCTTATAAAAAAGATCCTTACTGGGGTTTTAAAACTACCACATGCTCTTTAAAGGACCTGTGGGGTTCTATCAAATAAATGCAAAAGTCTTTATTTTAAACTTTGAAATATATCAGCTAACAACCTAATTACACTTTAGCTTTTAACTTAATGAATTTATCTGTACACTTGGAAGTCTTAAAAGACAATTGAGAGTATGGTTATAATGAAAGAATCTGTGCTCTTCTTGATTTTTTTTTTAAACTAAAGTCAAACAATCATAATTTAGTCTTTTAATTTGAGTAAATATCTCTACTTAGAGGTGAAAAAATTAAAAGGTGCTTCACATGGTTTGTTTCATATTGGTTTCCATTAAAAATGGAGCACCCTGGCATGCCTTAAAGAGATGACTTTTTTTTAAAGAGGGTTCTGTGGACAATAAGTAGAGGTCAGTATCTTCCCTGATTCATTTATTTTAAAAAAAAAACTCCAACCTCGAAAATTACATTATGATAATGAATAATTGGACCTTTTTGTATTAGTACGATTCTGATTAATTTGATTATTGATTTTGATGTACCTAGATTTGAACTGAATATTCTATATCTTGTAAAATGTTTGAAAATTATCATTTCTTTTAACTTTATAAATAAACTGAACTGAATTGTTCAATCTTCAAACTATATAAATATAGTTTATATATATAAATATAGTTTGAAGATTGAAGATTGGTAAAGCAATAAAATAATTAAATTGAAGTTTTAAGATGACAGACATTTTGAAACTGAAGCAATCATTAGCTTGATTTTCAATGCCAGAAATAATCTTTCTCCAGTCAGATATTTTGAAAACTTTTTTTTACACAAGATACTAACTGCCTACAACTATTCCACATAACCCCACTTTAACAACCCCAAATGATTTTGCCAGCAAATAAAAACAAATTTAATTGTAAGAACATACATTGAGTAATAATATGTTTGCTCTGTGTCACAGTATTACAGTCAAATTAAACTTGTTACCTAGTGTTTTCTTGGTCAAAAAGATTAAAAGTATCAACACTTGTTGGGATTCTGGTGCTTATTTCAGCAAGAGTGTGTTTGTGCATGGCTGTAAATTTGTATCTCCACAATAAATCTCAATTCTCTGAAGTAGAGCTTGCTGCCTTCTGATGAAATATTGATTGTCATCATTGTTCAGAGATATTTCAGCAATAATGGTCCCTGACTATACTGTAGTATAGAAAACACACATAAAAGGGTCACATGATGCTTCAGGAGCAGTGTTTGTTTTATATATATAATTATAATTTTTTTTTTAGGTTACATTGTTAACTTTAAAGGACATCTGTGACTGTCATATAATGAAACATAATTTCTTTTTAGGGGTCACCGTATAGTGAAAGATGACATATATTTGACTGCTGGTTATGAATGATTAGCAGCTGTTTTTACAGAAATTAACCATTTAAAATCATCAAATTCGATGTACGCACACATCAAGAACAGAAAGCACGTATCCATGAATGTAAACAAAGCCATTTTCATTGTCCATCTGAGGAAATGTGCATGGCCTTCCAGCAGTTCTTGTGCAGCAGTATTCAAGTGTTAGACCTATGGCAATGTTTTATTAGATAGTAGCAGTATGCATACTATAACTGAGCACTTGTTAAAATAACAGTTTGATTTTTCTCCCTAAATATAAGATACTGAAATACAGATTGGATCGTGTAGCATTTTCCCTACATACATGCCATTTTCAATAGAAAATTTTACTTTTGTGTCATGGCGAAAAAACAATATAATTTTTTTCTCTTTATAATTTGGATTTCAGAATTATATTTTGTTTCAGCTAAAATAGCAGATGTACTTGGGAAGAAAACAAAATCAGGAATCCCACAACACAAACACACATTCCCATCAAATACAGTTCATTCTTTTCCATTAAGCAGCGCCCTTGCTGCTTTAATGCTTCCCAGTGGTAACGCACACACAAACAGGCTCGGCTCCCCTCGGCTCCTCACAGTCATTGCTATTCCTTTCACACCTCAGCTACTCTCAGTAAGGGAGAGCAATATGAAATGGTCCAACTCTGTGATTAAAACTGAAAACAGAATCTGGATTTGTGATTGGACTTTTCACCACAAGACAAAAACATCTAAATCAGTCCGAATCTGTTATTACTTTTAAAAACTACATTCATTCTAGTCCAATGGCTTTTTTACTTACCGTTTCACCAGTTGGTCTGCGTCTGGAAATGACTTAGATGCTTTTTTTACAAACATGTTTGTTCCCATAAACCTTGATGTGATGAAAGGAGACATATAAAAATGACAGAGTTTAAGGGAAGAAAATCTACCAAATGTAGCCCAGAAATGTTGGAGGGAGGATCGACTTTACAAGTCCCTGAAACTCTGCGGAAATTTTAGGTTTCCTCATTATGTGTTTTAATGATGGAACTGGGAAACACAATACTGATAGATGACAGGCAAATTGTTATTCAGTTTTTCTTTGTTGAATTATTTCTTTCTTTGCTGTAAATGAAAAAAAAAAATCTTGTTTTACATGTTTTTATTTTGGGCTTTTTATCTAACGTCTGTTACTGACATTTTTTTCCCACCTAACAGTCAGACAGTATTTTGATTTTGTTATACTTTGTGAAATTGAACTATATCTATTGATTGTGTACTACCAAACTTTCATTTGCTTTTAGGGATTTTTTTGTGTGTATTTTATGAGCTTTAAGTGTACTTTCTGCCAAATGTTCAAACTTTTGATTTACAGTATGACTATGTCCTCTGACTATGTGTTGAAACTTTTTTTTTTAATGAATGAGTGACTTATGCAGGGGATGTAGCAATTTGTTCAACATGACTCTGGACCTGATTTACTAAATGACAGTGTGATCAAAACAAAACCAAACAAATTTAATTGATAAAAACCAGAGTTTTATCATCTAAACAATTTACAAAGTCTAACAAAATCAAATGTTGCCATTCAAACTGGTCTGCCAAGCAAGTAATATCACACAGTGCTGAGTAGCTTGGCCATATTATCTGAGGGTTTTTTGTACTCATGTAGAGGAAAAGTTGATTAGACAGTAAAAAACAGCAGATTCTCAAAGACCATTGCAATCTGCCACATAATCTGCATTAATTTGGATGTCTCATAAAATCTGGTGGTATTTGTTCTGCAAAAGAAGATTCAAAGTAGTAGGAGTTGCTGCTGAATTCAGATAAAGAATGCAGCAATGCCACATAAGGTATTTCAACCTGCTTTCCACTGATGTGTTTGTGGAGTAGCTGCAATCTATAAATAATGTTAAAGCAGCACATATTATGATGATAGAATATTTGAAAAGATATAAAACAGGTTGTCCACTTTGTTAGGGGAGCACTGACCTGAGCTGGCATGCAGGATGGGAGTGAATGGCAACCAGAAGTGTATTGTGGATATGAAATATGGAGAATCTTTTTAAACGAAGGATTATGCTCATTATAATTTTAGGCCAAAGTTGTAATTTTTGATGCTTTTGTCTTTTGTTAAAAAGATTAATTATGGCTGTCGCTGTACTTTATTACTCAAGAATAATAATCAGCAAGTTCTGAATTCCTTGCTAAATGTTCTTCTATCCATCATTTAAAAAACACATAAATCAATGAAAGAAAATATGCTTGCTCTTCTCCTTTAATTTAGGCCTAGCTTAGTGCTGTCAGAGTGGTATAGACTGAGCAAGAATGGTGCATCTGCAGACCCTCATGGCCTTACTTGTGCTTGTTATGCACTGTAAAAAGGATTTGGTCCCTTGCACATTTTGTTTGTTTATGTGTGTTTTTTCTTCTCTCACTTAAATGTCACCAAAGGATTTTCCAAGCTAACAAAATAACCCGAGGAAATACAAAATGTATTATTCAAATGATGTTTTCCCTTATTAGACGGGGGGGAGTGACAAAAACAATGTGGCGCTATGTATAAAAGTAATCGCCACATAAACCTAAAAGCTGGAAGAAAACTCTGCTCTCAGGTGTTTAAGTGAACTGACAAAGAGACTTGTATTTCCCAAAGGAGAAATTTTGGGCCACTGTTCTTTGCAGAATTGCTTTAATTCAAACACAATGGATGGTTTTTTTTGCATTATGCCTTGTTTAAAGAAAAAAATAGTTTGAAATTGTTTTTACTATGGTTCATGTTGTTTAAATTCCCCTTATATAGTCAACCCTAAGGGTGGCTGGTCAAATTTCCACCCTTGAACAAAATTAATGTGGTTAATCACACATTAAATAAAAAAAAAATAAAAAAACGTCTGACAAATAAAATCACGACTTGAACACATATTTTTGTATTCCTACTGGTTAGTCGTACTACATGTTAAAAAAATTTGGGTCATGTCTTTGTTGATCACCTTATTTGCCTCTATGAAGGTTTATTCTGTTGGGCTTACTGTGTACTGCTTAATGTGTAAATTATGTAATCTGAACATGCTTAAGCATGTCAAAAAAGCAACAGAAACCCCTGAAGAAATGTGTGAGGGACTGTCACCTTTTTACAGCACTGTACAGGGCAGTGCAAACAAGCCGGTGAATTTAGTTATATGAGGTATGATATAAAAATACAAAATGTTGGATATGGAGCGTTTGCTGAACTTCACAGATTCTTACATCATAAGTTTGCAATGACACATTGTTCATAAATAACACAGTGAGGAGTGAATTTGGCATGCAACTATCATAGACTCCTGCCACATTATGGACATGTCTTTAATCAGTGAGGGCTTTTATATATGCCTACAAGCATCTGTGACATGCAGACCTCCAACACTAATTAAGAAACCTTTCCTTTCCTCTTGAAAGCAATGTTGATTGAATCACATCTCTATGGAAAATATCAGTATCTATGTAGCATGTGGCTATCTTCAGCAGGCTTGCATGTGAGGGTATGTGCATTTGTGAGTGAGGATCAAATCTGGTAACTATATATAAAATCATATTTGAACATAGTGAGTGCTTATAGAGTTAATTACGTTTAGAAACAAGAAGGAAAACCTTTTTTTTGTTCTTGTGTCCTATTCAACTATTTAAAACTTAAAGTCAGTCAAATCAAAGCTGACACACGCTGAGAATCTGTCATTCAAATGTAAACTTCATGTGAGTACATTGTAAAACATTACAAGATAAGTCTACTTTAAACATTTCTTTAACTGTTTTCACTGCCAATTCATGTTTTTATGTTGCTGTTGTGGGAGCGTGCATGTGCTTTCTCTTTATGCAGCAATTGAGATGTTTCTCATTTTTCTTTAACCAATATTTCAGCTAAGGTCCATCTTTACCCTCATAAAACTTCATACAATGCTAAAATAAAAACATCCAGTGACAGATGTTCTGTAGTCATCCATTCCATACACAACATGTAAACCTAAAAGATAGCAGGACAGATGCTAAAAATAGGCCATGAGGCCCAGGCAATAAAAAAATGAGTGGGATCCTGTGATAACTACAGACCTTAAGCAAAGACATTAAATCTCATACATAAAAATCTGACATTGTAGACAACCAAATCACTTCTGTATAAGGGACTTTCTCTTATCTATAAAAAAATAAATCAGGTTAGATTGTTTTAAGATTTTGTTTACATCAGGTTCTCATAATTCACTCATTCATATTCAAATTACCTCACACACGTATGCACATACTTGCAAATGTAAAGGATTAAGGCCAGGTTTGGGAATGGAGGGCACAATATGTTGCTTATAGGCTTCTAGGTCCTCTGGTATGTCTCCAATAATAATAATAATAAAAAAATGGGAGTCACTACAAGAATGTGGACTTTGTTTTTTTTATGGAACCCTTTGGCTGAAATCATTATTTTGTTGTGTTACTTCCAGTTATTTCCGTAGCTCAATCTCTCTGCTGACTCTGCATTTTTAAACAAACCCACTGGCTATTTGGGGATGTTCTTTAGTTTTGTTGATGTGAAATACAGCACACAGGAATGAACTCAAAGGAGGGGCAGTGACATTCTCCAACTTAAGGTATTTTTCTTCCAAAATATTCCCAACATGTATTGACATAGCTTGTTGCCCTAGAGGCATGCTCAGGTTATTTGTGAAATATGAGAGCCTTTTTCTCTATACCTTTCGTTGTCTCTAGCTTATTGAGTAACTCTGTTTGCCAGGTGTATTTGTCAATGACTATATGTCCACCTGCGTTCCATGTGTCTCTGATAACCTATACTTCAAAGGCCTTTGTCCAAAGTATTTTGTCGTCCCCTCTCAGCCTTTGGTTTACGTGCTGGGTCAGGTCCTATATGATTTTCATGAGCTTTCCCACGAATACCTTCAAGAGGAAAGTAACAGTTCTGACCCAGCATCTTTTGCGCTGTTTCTAAATGGTTAGTCCCTCTCTGGTAATGTATGTTAATACTGCGTTTTGGGCTGCCACCAGCCAGTAGATGGTCTGAGGGACTGGCCTCAGTAATGTCCCGGAGGTGCTCATCGTCATCCGTATCAGCATCGATGTATTTGCTGATTGAGGAGTCATGGAAAGTGAAAACTGTAGGGGCCATGGCAGTGCTGTCTGGTGACTTTGGAGGGGTCCTGCTGCTGGCAGTGGTGTACACAGATGCTTCAGGACTCAAAAGAGACTGGTCTGAGACAACTGAGCTGTCTGAAAGTGGGGATGGCCCCGAATCCCCGTCGCTACGGCAGCCTCCTTTAAGGCTTTTTGAGGAGTTTCCTGAAAACAAGAATCTTCTTGTGTTCTCTGGGCCTGAGGATTTTGATCCTGGACTCAGCACAGACTCATGCTGCCCTATGATTTGATGACCCATTTTTTTACTAATGTGTTGAGACAAAACTGTAACTGGACCAAAAGTAAACCGGCTGCTTTCTTTAAGACCAATGTCTGCTGCTGGACTGTGGGAATAGCGTGGATTCTCTTGGAAGTCTGTAGCACAACTGATGTAGCTATCTATACTAGACAAGCTTTTCATGTCCCCCACTCCATCTCCGAGCACTGATGGCCCATGGTCATGAATGGCTCCAAGCTCTATCTCATCTCTCTGTTTGCTAACTCTGCACCCTCTGTCTTTTGCATTGAGGTTAGGTTGTGACTGTGTCTTTGCCATCTGGCTATACATCTCTTCTAATTTCTCAACATTCAATCTTTGGGGACTGGTGTCTCGAGCTTTGCAGGGAGAGCCTATTTCTTGGGCATTGAAGGAACGGTTTGAACTTGTCTCTGATGCAGCTCTTTTGGACGCCCATTTCCAGTGACTTGGGGACAGGTGGTTGTCATGAGGTCTCTCACTCTTTTCTACTACTACATCCATGAGCTCTGCACTACGAGCAAAAGCTTCCTTTAAGTTCATAGAAACAATGCTACCATTTCGTTTTGCCCTCTCAAGAGCCTCCCTTCTTTTAAGGGCTTTTTCTTGCCTTTTCTGCTCCTTATAGAACTCGGAGAAGTTATTCACAATAATGGGAATAGGTAGCGCAATTACAAGCACTCCAGCAATACAGCACAATCCCCCCACAATCTTTCCCAACAAAGTTTTGGGATAGATGTCTCCATACCCTACTGTGGTCATGGTGATGGTGGCCCACCAGAAAGAAGCCGGAATGCTTTTGAACTTTGTATCCTCTTCATCTTTCTCGGCAAAAAATACAAGACTAGAGAAGATCATGATACCCATGGCGAGGAACAGAATAAGCAGGCCCAGCTCATTGTAACTTCTCCTGAGTGTGAAGCCCAGAGACTGAAGTCCTGTAGAGTGGCGAGCCAACTTTAGGATACGAAGGATACGCATAATCCTGAAGATCTGAACCACACGGCGGACATTCTGAAACTGCAGCACACTCTTGTTGGACTCTGTCAGGAAGATGGTGACATAGTAGGGTAGAATTGCCAGCAGGTCAATGACATTGAGAGGACCCTTGAAGAACTTCCATTTATTGGGAGACGAGAGAAAGCGAAGTAGGTATTCCATGGTAAACCAAGCAATACAAACAGCTTCCACATGTGCTAGCTGTGGGTTGTCTGTGGACTGGCCGAACTCATCTGTGCCCTGAAGCTCTGGAAGGGTGTTCAGAGACAGAGCAATGGTGGATAGCACAATGAAGAGAATGGAGATGATGGCCAAGATCTGAAAGACAGAACAAGAGAAGTAACATGAGAAAAGATTGCACCATTAGGGAATTAGATAAAATACATAAGACTTGAGATGAAAGAGGAGAAGACACTTACACTGGCAAACTCTATATGAGAATGCCAGTAATTGCTAAGAAAACAAGAAATCCATTGCAAAGTCGTGTGCAATTACATCGAGTAGAAGTAATGGGGTATTTTTTTAAATTTTTGCTGTGATATAATAACATTTTGAAACTTTTGAAATAGAACCCACTTTAAACCTATTTGTTACTTTACTTATTCTCAGATTTAAATACACCTTCAATGTATTTATTAAAGGTCAGGAAGACAGTATGAAAGGCAGTGAGAGAATGCTGATATTATCACAGTATAAATAAATCTCCAGTAAATACCCAGCAGAGTGTGGGACTGGCTGACAGCAAATGGACTGAACTCGGTTGGACTACTTATTTATTTATGACCGACTTATCTAGTGTACTTACATCAGTAAGTGTGCTTGAGTGAACAATAATGGTTAGCAATCTATAAAATCCCCATTGCATCTGCGTGTCTGGTTGAGGTGACATATTTAGTAGCCAACACTTTCATAAATATAACTAAAAGAATGGGATTCCAAATTTGTTAAATAAGCAAACACAAGCATGCATGTGTGTCTTCATGCTTGGTTGTTTCTCCTGTGTGTCCCTGCACTGGCCACACTTCTCTCCCACTGACTGCAATAGACAGATGTAGTAGAAAGTTAACTTTCATGTGAGGTGTGCACGAAGTTAACCCCTCCTGTTAAAGAAAGAATAAAGGCCAAAATAAAGATGGCAGTTTTTAAATCATTAATGTTGTTAGATGTATCATAATGTCAACCTTCAAATTAAAACATTTCAAATAAACCATTTAAAAAAAACAAAATAAATATGCCATTCATGACTGTGACAAGCATATGTAATCTTCTGCCAGAAATTGTTCCTTCATAGTTCAGTATATTATAGTCCTCCTGTTTCTGAACAGGCACTTATCAAAAGTTCCTCAGTTTTTATTTTTCCCAATTGAAATATGTTTATTTGTTTGTAAATGTTTTTATAATCTTAATGCAGCACTTAGATAACAAAATGCAGGGTGATGAGCATCCCTTGCCTTTAAAGAGTACAAGGAACAGCATTACTTCATGAACTGCTGTCTGCAGTGGATATATTAACCCTAAATCTCCAAACAGAACAACTTAGAGAGATGAGTAGGAGGTTGTTGCTAGAACATTGAGCCTGTTTTGGCAGTAGCCCACACACTAAAGGTTAGGATGTTATATGATGATGTAAATCAAAGGATTGTTAAAACGTTTTCCGTGCAGGGCAGCGTAGCATGGAGAGATATTCAAAACAGTGATTAAACATTCCGATCTTACTGCAGTTTAATTTGCTATACACAGAGTGCAGCTATTTTTTTTTTTTTAGGAAACTTTATTAAAACATTAATCAAGTCCATCTGTTTAATACTTATCAGAAATTCTGTTTGTCTAAATAAAGGAACACTCTCCCCAGTTAACATGCAATGGAAAATTAATCTAGTATTCAGATTCCCCAGAGTGTAAGAGCGGCTAAAAAAGCATCCTTATCTATGACCAATCAGAACAGAAGGATCCTGTTGCCATAGCTTCACGGCAGGCATGAATAATAGCCCTATCTGTTTATTTTCTTCCTTCTGTGTGTGTCTCCCCCCCTTCTCTTGTCCAGGAGCAAATCTATTTGAATCAAACACTTGAAGAGCAAAGAGGGTCTGGGACTGAAAGGTGAGGGTGAAGCTGACAGGGGCAGCATACAAGGGAAGGAGGTAGGGAGGCCACAGTGGAAACAATGATGTTGTTTAACACAAAATTATTCCCCATAAAGTAAATAACAGGATGTGCTGCTTGTGTTATCTGCTGCACCTTTGTAAACACCAGGTATTAAAGGTCATCCTCTGGGTAGGAAACACATCAGACTTGTAATAAGTCTCAAGGGAGACACAGAGGGGCACCGCTGACAGATTCCAAACTTAGAGCCGGGAGAGATAGCAGCTGAGGAAAGGCAAGACCAAAAAGGGGCCAGGGGTAATAGGATTGAGAGGCTATAAAAAGATTGCTAATGATGATGCACTGATGCTGCTGTGTAATGTTTTGGTGATGAGGTTAAGTTCCACCAAGAAACCCTGCACATTTCCCCCAGGATGCGGTGCCGTGGCCTCTGTCCTCTCTGAGCATTCATCCACCCTACACATCTTTACATTTGTCTTCCCTGGGTTGTTTTAATGTCAAAGGGCTCTAATTTCATAAATCCACTGAACTCCACAGCTGAGACAAACCTTTAAGCATACAAATGAGACCACAAACACACATCTAGAGTTAGAATAGAACTCTAGATGTGTGTTTGGGACGGGACTCAGGAAAGGATTAATGGCATCAATACAATTACAGGCTATTTATGAACAATATCTTGGCTCAGAAATCAGTTTGATCTGACCTGAATGGTGACAAGCCAATTAGAAACTCAAACTATAAGTCATTTTCTAATCGGTGAATGTGTCAGGTAGCTGTTACCAGCAACACTCTTCAATGTGGATGTTGTTATAAAGAGAAGAACACTTAGCAAAATACTTTCATTATCAGTGAGTTGTTTAAAAATTATATAAGAAATACAGCGATTTGAAAATCTATTTAAAAGAAAACTATTTTTAAAAATATGGTGAATTTGACTAAAGTGTAGTGATATTTCATAAAGATATCATTCAAATAAAAATAAAAGGTTCAGTGTTAGTAAGGCATATTTTTTCCTAAAGGTTACTTATGTCACTAGTTGCTACTAGTGAATCAATTCTAAATTGTTCTTTCTCTTGTAAATACAAGAAAAAACCTTAAGTAATGTAGCCACATTTACTGTGTTAATTGCTAGTATAAGATGCTAAGTTTAAAAGGTTATATGTTAACCAATTTTACGTTATTAAAGTAAAATATTATTAAAGTTTTATAGTCCCTGCTCTCTCACACAGTGTGTCATCATCTCTGAATGCTGGCTGCAATAAATTGTAATCAGCTAAAATGGGAGTCAATTAAGCTCAAAGCTTTACAAGAAAGATAGATCGGAAAATGGACATAAAACATTAAGCAAGCCATCAGTTTTGAAACCTTTTACAACAGACTAATGACTGACACGGCTGACTATGTCCTCTGTAAATAAATAAAAAATTAGTGCATGAACCCTGGTGGCCAACTAAAGGAAAGCTGTATAAAATTATGGAGGTATTTTTATTTGAGGGACAGCAGAAGACAACGTGTGCATGATAGATGGATAAAGAGAGGAGACACAGTGACAGGAAATCCCCCTGTGATGCTAAACAAAGCCGGATCTCACTGGTTTGTGTCTCTCCTGGCATATGGTACAGTGGTTCAGCAGACACAGTATTTCACAGAGAGTACCCACATCATCTTTGGGTCAAGGTGACACCAGAACCTCATTAGGCTGTTAGAGAACATGTGCTGGACCAAACCAAATATGCATATTTTATTAGAAAGGGTTGCATAAACTACACTGACTGCCTAGTCTAAATTCCATAAACACATACATTTAAAACTTACGCAACTGTATATTAATGCAGTTATTTCTGGACAATCTGCTGTGCCTCAATGACAACTCTGTAAAACATGCAGTGACCTACTTTTAGACTGGCTATGTCCCAGCAGCTGTGACTTTTTCCTTCTCTTGTAATATCGCTTGTTGTCAGGGATTTCACCATTTATATGTCTGTTCACCACTCACCTGGCAAGAAATCAACTTAACACTCCTTCTGTCTGTTTGGAAATATAAATACTTTCAATTGGGAGTTTTCACACACAAACACCTCTGAGTTTTAAAGAGAAAGAGAAAATATCAAGTGTGCTGCTATTGTGTCACAGAAAATACCTTGTTAGTGTCAGAAGTCTGTAGGAAATAGTCAGACTGATTTGAGATATTAAAACAACAGAAGCTCAAGTAATCATTCACTATTTGAGTAATGAATGCAACTCTGAATATGCAACACATCAAACTTGGAAGCAGATGAAGCAGAAGACATTGCCAGGTGTCACACCTGTCAGACAAGAACTGGAAACCAAGGATGAAAATTTACACAGACTCACAAAATTGAACAATAACAGAAAAAAAGGTGTTGCCTGTACTGATAAGTCCCTATTTCAACTGTAACACTGAAATGATTGGAACTTTTCATTAAAGATGGACAGAATACATTAAAATAAAACAATATTATCATTTATTCCTTATGATTTATAACATTACAAGGCCACTATTTGCTTTATTTCGACTCTGGATTCATAAAGCAGCTACACAAAATATTTGGGTGATGATAATGTCAATAGAAAATAATAGAAAACTCCAGGCCTAAGACTTGATTAGGTTTTCCTCAAAACTGTATAAATAACATGGAACAAAAGTTACAATTGTGGGTTAAAATTTACAAGTGATCCTACATATTGTAAGACACAACATTTATATTACAAATACAACAAGTACATTATTTAAGATTAAAAAATATATATATATAAAAAGCATGTACACGATTCCATTATTTGAATTTTTACTTAGAAGAATTTATGATTTCCATTGCAATGGGCTGTGACGTTGTTGGTGTGGCTTTTCTGATTTTATTCTTTTGCAGCAAAGTTACCACTACATTTTGTCAGCCCAACAGAAACAGTTTGGTTTTGAGGAAAAGAGTTATGTTCCCTGGATAGGATTTACATAAATATGGTTGAGCTTTCACTTAAATGGATGCAAAATAGCTCATTTAAATTTAAACTGTGACAGTGCCCAGAGAAACAAGTCGGCAAGTGGATTTACTTTCTAGTTTCTCGTTTCAGAAATAGATGTAAGTTTCCAGTTAGGTTTGCAAACATTTAGCGCCCACTGATAGGTTTCTCCATCAATCCCTCTGTTTACAGTTCTGTACAGTTTTTTAATGTCTCACTTGATTCTGATTTTAACCAATTCCAATTATTTATGCAAGTCTTATCTGCTGCAAGTGTTTAGATAGTGGATGAGTTCATAAATGTAAATGAAGATGAAGAAAATACAAGATTACCCTTGTTTATGTAAAGGATGCAAATCCAACTATAATATTTTTAAAGCATTTTCAATGAAGTAAAGTCAGAAAAACACATTTCGCAGAATATACAAAGTGTTGGTGCATTTACTGTTTACTTGAAAGCATCGGTCTGTGTCCAATTAACCAATATAATTTGTTTCACTATGAGAACTGAGTGATTGACATAAAATGTATGGTTATATGACGTCACATACTATTTGCATGTCAGCTACTATTACCATGAAGAGTATTACAACACTGAGGTGCAAAAGCAAGAAATATCCATGAAAAAGTAAAATTTAGTCAGTAGTTGACATATGCTCATTTGAATGCGCTAATACCAGCCTCTACTAATAGAGTAAGGTTCATTACATTATATCATGCTAAAAAGAGTATAAATGCGGTGTAAGAAGCTGAATTGTACAACTTTTATTCAAAATGTAACAAAAACATGCATTTCTTTGACAGAGAAGCCTGGACTGAAATTATGAACTGAGAGAAATATTTTGTTGAACCAACTTAAAAAAAAATACTCTAATTTGCCAGTGAGCAAAACTGATAATTTTATCAGTTTTTTTTTAAGTAATTCTGAAATCACACATATACCTTGAGCAAAACTAACAAAACCAGCTTTGACAAATTAGAGTATTTTTAAAGTTGGTTCAAAGATTAAAAAAAAAAAATCAGTGTTGTTATATTATTTGTAGCTCATTTTATATTCTCCCAGTAAAGTATCAGTGGTGAGATCCAACTCCTAGCCTCTGAGTGCTCTAGCATCTTTCCACCTTTTTCTATGGTAAAAATGTTGCATGAAGTCCCGTTCTACTGGGACAAACCCCCACTGCACTGGGACAAACCCCCACTGCACTGGGACAAACCCCCACTGCACTGGGACTAACCACCACTGCACTGGGACAAACCCCCACTGCACTGGGACTAACCACCACTGCACTGGGACAAACCCCCACTGCACTGGGACTAACCACCACTGCACTGGGACTAACCACCACTGCACTGGGACTAACCACTACTGCACTGGGACAAACCCCCACTGCACTGGGACTAACCCCCACTGCACTGGGACTAACCCCCACTGCACTGGGACTAACCACTACTGCACTGGGACAAACCCCCACTGCACTGGGACTAACCATAGTGCTTTAGTGGCAGAACTTTCTGTCCCTCTGAGCCACAGAGTCATTGTTGGCGCTCTGCCAGGGCTCACCCGTAGAAACACATTAAACCTTCATAATGATGACAGGTAGTACTTTTTAACTTCCTCCTAAGCCTTTCAACAGGCTGGGGCTGAAGAGGTGTCGGTTTCTGTTTTCGGCTGAGTGAATCCAGGTCTTGCTTGAGCTCCAAGATCCCCCGACAGCTGACTTGCTTTCTCATCATCCTTGCAGCTACATCGTGGGCCACGGGGATGAGATGCAACACACTCTGTCCAGCCTTACCACTCGCCACTGTCACCATGACAACCCCCTCAAAGCTTGACAGGAGGTGGCGACGTGGACCTGCTCGTGAAAAGCAAGTCTGACAGAATCTCCTTCTTTGTCTCTCCCTCCCTCCTGTCCCAGTGTATATACCTTTCTGAAAGCTTACTAAGCCTTGAATCATCTGTACTGCTTTAGTCCTTTTTATGTATTTCTTCTGCTTGTGCGTTTTGTATCACAGCACAGGATTCAGTTCAAGTTGTTAATAAAGGAGTATTATTAATAGAAAGGGGATGAAAAGGTTTCCTAAATAAGTCTGCCAGGCACCATTTTCATTTGCGGATGTTTGCTCCACCCGATTAATCTTTGATATTTTCAAGAGATTAACAGGCATCATCATTACTACGCCACTGATATTCATTTTATACAACATGCTATTGCCAGTGATCAATACTATGCGAGTAATAATGCGGAATAATTCACACCCCTGATTCCGAATGTAGAACGGCTTCGCCTCTCCGCCTGTGAAAAGAGACGGGGTTTCCATAGAGACGGGAGGAGACTGTGTCTTCCACAATTCCCCCAGCATGATGGCTTGAAATACACAGACACGTTTGCAGTGGCTCAGCTGTAGGCTCCCCAGCCTGCATCACCTCTTAACTTTGAACAGCAGAGCCCTGTTTGTCATAACCTCCAAACGTCTTGCCAGGGCAAATCACTTGCATGTCGCGGTTCTTTCTGGATTCTGCCAAAAGCTATAATGTCATGACCTTGACTCTTTGACATTAAATAAAGGCTCTTTAGTCGTCTTATATGGATTTCAGAAACTGGGTCGATACATTTTCTTATGTTTAAGACCATTTTAGTTTTGAGATGACTATTGTGTTTCACATAACTGTATTGCACAAAACTTTAGTTATTTGATTCTTTTCCACGTAGTGTTGCGATAAAATCCAGCATAGATATTTAAAAATATTGCACAAGAAAACCAGAGTACAAAAAGCTGTTTTCAAATTAATCTTTCTCTCCTTAAGGATAACTAACAAAACCAACCTTCCTCATTTTGTCCTTCTCATTTTGGTAAATTATGAATGTTGATTTGGTTTTGTTGTGCTATGTGTGTGTGTGTGTGCGTGTGTGTGTGGGTGTGGGTGGGGGTGCGTGTGTGTGTGTGTGTGTGTGCGTGTGTGTGTGTGTGTGTGTGTAAAAAACAGACCTGAGTGCACAAGGGTTTTCGGTTTACATAAACACGAACATAATTCACATTGAGTTTCTAAAAGGTTTCAGCCTGGAGCATGTTGTCAAACCTTTGTGTTTTTGTCCATTTAAAATTTTGTTACCAACAAAATGAGAGGTCAAAATGGAGGAAAGGTAAATATTCCGTTTCCTGCTGTTGGATAAACAGGCCCTTTGGATTTAAAACTGCAAACCAACATGAGACAACTGGAAAAAATATATATATTATCCTTCTATCATAATGACTCCTAAAGTGCATCAACTCACCCAGAAGGTCACAAAAGAAGCCCAGAACACAATTTAAAACCCTATGTCGTGTTCAGCTAAAAGTCACCAAAATGAGAGAAACTGTGGAAAAATTTGCATCCGTTTGCAAGTTCAGAGGTCAAAACCACTGCTAACAAAAGAGAACATTTTGCCATGACACAACCTGACCCCCAAACTTTTGGAAAAATATTATCTGGGCCAATAAGTACAAAGATTAATTTTTGGAATATGTGTACATTAGGAGAGAAATAGTTAGTTAGTTAGTTAGTTAGTTAGTTAGTTAGTTAGTTAGTTAGTTAGTTAGTTAGTTAGTTAGTTAGTTAGTTAGTTAGTTAGATGGATGGAAATTTCAGCTCTGTGAGAAAATGCTGAACCTTGGTGTATTCCTGAGTTAAAAGACAAGCACTTTTGTGTTTTCCAGGAAGACAAGAACTCAAGCTAGCAGTAGCAAGACCATCTATAAATGAATTAAAACAAATGTACACAATGAAAGTTTGTCCGTTGCCTGGTCAAACTGCTGGCTTAAATTTGATTAAAATGCTGTGGCATGGCTCTGAACAAGCTGTCCATGCTTGACAGCTCTCTAGTGTGGCTAAATTAAAACAGTTCTGCAAAAAACGTGGGCTAAAATTTCTCCACAGTTATGTAAAATGCTCCCTGCGAACAATCAATACTAAATAGGAATAAACAATTTGCCAATTTAATTTTACTTTGTTACAAGTTATGTAAATTCAAAGCTAACACAGAATAGCAATATACAGTTTACACTTTCCTGAGCAGTTTCTGTTTCTAATCACAACTGTCTCCATGCTTCGTGCACACTCAGTTGTCACTGAGACTCTTCCGAGGTTAATTTTGTCACACACATTTTCACCATTCTTTCATTAATATGTAATGTAAGCAAGGTTTACTTTTAATAATTAGCACATGAAAGTCTCTATAATTAACTGAGTCAATTTCTGCCTTTTGGAATCTGGAACACTCGATAAGGAGTACATGGGATCATTGAAAAAGGGTGAAATAAGCCATTTTTGGAATATTTATCAAACTTCCCTCTAATTTGTGAGGCCAAAGTGAACCATAGCTCTCCCTTACCAAATCAAAGACCTAGGTACAAAATCCATGCTTGCATCATCCATCTTCTGAATGAATCCCACCTCATCTCCTCTGCTCTTCAATTATTCATGCATTTCAGATGAAGAAGAGAATCAGACTTAGCATCTATATTTAAACTCCGACTGGTCCTTGGTGGTTATATAATTAGAAACAGTATAGGCGCTGTGCTGCTACGCCAAAGGAGGCTATTTTCTGAGGGATTCTAACTTTGGGACAATGCAACTGTAATTACAAGAAGACTAAATAAGACCTATCAGTATGTAGACAATTTTGTAATACTATAGTAAATGTGAAAGAAGAGCTGTTCCTGTCATCTATTGCATTTGAAATTGTTTTTTTAACATGCTGCCAAAAAGTACAGAGACAAGACTTTTATATTGTATGGGGATTCTGCGTCTACATTAATGAATGTATGATGCAGTTCACGTAGCCTCACAGCTTATGATCATTTATTTATTACAGAAACCAGAGAACATCCTGGTATGCTCTGCAAACATCAGCGCAAAGGCAAAAAAAGAAGGTAAACAGAAGAAAAGCATCGATTTGAAATCCAGAAACAGGATCAGACAGAGAAAGACAAAAAACTCCCCTGCACATACAGTCAATCAGCACCAAGGCCTGAATAGGAGGCAGCTGCAAGTCTAACAGTGATGACAGCTACCATGGTGATGGTGACAGTGAAGTTTTAAACATTTCAGAACTGACTCTGAAAGAAAAGGAGAATCGAGGAGCGAGAGAGAGAGAGAGAGAGACAGAGAGAGACAGAGAGACTGTGTGTGGAAAAATGTCAAAAACAGAGAAACGAAGACAAAGAGTCAAGTGAAGTCGAATGATAGATATGAACATTTCTATTTGCAGAGCAGCCGTCATGCAAAGAAAAATTCCTCTTAACGCATCAACAACTAAAACACATGGTCATGTTCAACACAGTAAAAATGCAACATGCTTTGCTTCACATCTTACAGAAGCTCAGGTTGGAGGACGTTTCATGTCAGGGTTGTTAATCCCTTTGAAATTTACTCACAAATTAGCATGCAAATCCTTATAGCCTTGGTGAACGGACAACACGAAGCAAAGTGGATGCAATTTAAAGGTACACTGACTAATTCAATTAAAATAGAAACAAGTTGCTTGAAAAGCAGTTAATGTAAATTAATCTGCGTGAAAATGACCACCTGTTGAGCTCTGCCCTCCCTTAGTTACTGTTTAAAGCTTATACTTAGATTAAAAAATGCTTGAAAGTCACAGAGATAAGCCTCCATCTTGTTTGGCCACATTTCCTCCCTTTACTTTGATGTATTTTTAATCAGCTGAAAAGATAATTCACCAGAAGATTAACCTAATATCTATGGACCTATACTCTGACTTTGTCAATTACCACATCCACAACAGAAAATGTCCTTTATTGCTGAATTGAAAGTTATTTTTGATATTTTCACAGAGTACTTTAACACTTAAAATGAATCTTTGTTTTGAGTTCTGCCAATTGACTATATTTTTAAAACATCTGCATCAGAAAACATATAGTTATTGATTTGAAAGAGGTATATATACATAATGTTCAGGCTCGATATGCCATAAATCCCACACAACTAACTCAGCTGGCAGTTCCAAGGTGCCCTTTCTTTCCTCTTGAGCACCGACACCCCCAAAACATCTGTGCACACCACTGCACACTCACTCCCGGATCAACATAAAACACCCCTGCTCCACTAAAAATATGTTACTTGCGCTATCACATAGAAAGTAATAAACCTCGCAGTTTGGGAGAAAAGAAATTGGGTCATTCTTGTTTAGGCATGCGGGCTTTTCTTGACACTTTGCTTTTAATTTCGATAAAAGCGGATTATGAAAAAAGCTCTTAGACCTAAGGTATTCAAAGGCTACCTGGACGACAAGCCAACATGAACAAACATCCAATACTTTGATAAATCTTGACAAGTCTTCTTTGCCTCCTCAAAGCTGCAAAGACAGAATTGAATCTGTTTGAGGTAAGGTCTTAGTCATTGCTAATTCAGGAAAGGCATTTCTAATCCCAGATGACAGCATTTGAGAAATTCACCTTCTAATGTGATATTATGTTTGTTCTTCAATGAAAAAAATACATGCAGCCTTTTAGCAGTTTATGTATAGAAAACTTAAAGGACTGGGTGGGTGAGGATTGTTTCACACTGATAGTTTGGGGCTCTCTCTTTTCTTGCTCTCACAGTCAGTGGGGGGTTTGTTTCTCCTTCAACTAGGTGAATCCACTCTTTGCCCAAAGCCTCCACACTTTCATCAAGGTCATCCACAACCTTCACAGTGAAAAAAAAAAAATCTTGCAGTTGTTGCAATGCAAGGCACAGATTCCTGTGTTTTCTGACTGTTGGTTTGCAGAAATATTAAAATCTCAAGGATTACGTGTTTTTAGGGCTGCATGTGAAAGTCTATGAGCTTTCCGACGAGGCAACAAGAAGCTGATGCCTCAGGGCTGCGATGCTGAGTTTTCAGCTCAGAGTTCACCATTTATTCCAGATTTGTCCCATAGAACGATATTCCACAGACACTACTGCTTGAAGGTAATACTCTGTGACAGTAAAACCAGCTCAGCTTAAAGCCAAAATATTTATTTTTAATGCTGTAAACTCATCAGCTTGAGTTGTGTCAATGAAAAACACCTCACTGTATTTTCGAGGCATCCTTTCTGAACCTTCTCTCAGAGAGCTATGGGAACTATGCTGTTGTTGCGCTGCTCATCTGCAACAAGCACCGTTCCACTGATGCAAGCCCTCAATGCCGATGCTGCTCGACCCGTCTCCATCTGCAGGGTGAATCTAAATAACTCTAGAGTATAGTCTATTATCGACTCTCTTCAACCATCACTTAGGCAAGCTGTGCTTAGATGGTAAAGAAAATACTATAAAATCACATGAAATAAATCAATCAAAAAGGGTTTACTCACTAAGCTTATCATTACCCTTTTAAACAGTGGGGACTGATTAAAGTGGAGCTTGCTTGAGATTGCTTTCAGACTGCTGTAAATCCTCAAAGAAGAAATAATCAGTCAATGTCACAATGGCAGCGAGAAGAAACTTTCACACATTTGACCCAGAAAAAGCAAAAGGTTATAAAATACACAAATGAATAAATAAACATGTACAGTTTTGCTATTCTGCCACCTTCTCAGAGCCTTCTTGGTCTCTAAAAATATAGTTAAAGGACTACTAAAAATAATCACAGGAACTCGTGATATTTTTGAACGTGAACTGGTTTCAATATGACAGAGATCTATTTTGTGTGGTAGCTTCACATATTTAGCTTCAAACCTAATCTCCATTTCATTAAAATGCCAAGAAAGTTATGTTCTGCAGCAGGTGCCTGCTCTAGTATTGCTGTTATGCAACTTTTGGATGCATCTCTGCTGCAGCACACCTGAATCAAATTAATGATTAATGGTCAGGCCTTTGCCTGACTATGCAGAAATGCCAAGGAGGTAATTCAGCCTCCTTGGCATCTCTTGATTTGATTTGTTTTGTATAATATTAACAAAGCATTGTTTAAACACAAATTTGGATTTGTTACTGGTATGTTTTTTCCAGAACATTTTGGTTTAAGCAGTGTAAACTATGTGTTAGTTTGTCTCTCACATACACTTGTGCAGCTCACAATAGTAGCTCTTCCTCAATACTTTAAGAATCAAAACTGATTTTGCTCTAATATTTGCTCTACCTCTGATTTCTAAGATCATGTAATTTTTTTTTCTGTATGCAATACATTATCAGCTACACTCTTTATGTTCTCACACAAAATTATGTAGGGACTTCTCATTGCAATCTCTTCTATTTTAATGCAGCTATTTTACTCCCATTGTTTCCTTTATCAGGAGTCACATCAGTATGATGTTTTTGAATCCTTAAAAGCTCCAATGGGGTAAACTACATGTAGCCCATACTATATTAACTTGTAATCATGTAGCACATAACCAAAAAAGACTTACTAAGTGGCAAGAGGACTGTTGGTTGCCATTGCTGGGAGCTGAGAGATGATGACTGTGTGGGCAAGTGGACAGCCAGCAATCATGAGGTTTGGATTTTGTAATTAGAAAAGCAACAGGATTTTAAGCACATTTTAGACAAATGGTCTGAACAGCATTTGCAAGAATGTTATGCTGTTTTTATTGGAAAACAGGATCAATTCTACCTTCTGTGCCATTCATGACCTCTTTTCTAAGCCAGCACTAAAGTAGATGGCATTTTTATTTATGCTGCACTAAAATCACCAGAAGATTGTCATTTTTTTCTACTCAGATAGTCAGATTACCTGCAGTTTAGTCCAAAGATGAGTGATCTGGCTGGATTTTATACAAACATGATTGGGCTTTCTTCTAATTGAAAACATACTTAACTCAAATGCTCGCAAGCTGTGTAAGTGGGGAGTGTTGCCATTTGCTCAGTAAAGTTATTTGAGTAGATCTGCCTTTGCATGTTGATTCAGAATTAGGACATCAAAATTTGAAATTGTATTTGTGAATTTGCCTCTCCTAACCAAATAGTTGTAACAAGTTAACCATGTTTTTCAGCTTTATCAAAACACTTTTGGTAACACTTTATTTAATGAGTTGTGAATAAGACTGTCATGACACCGTCATAAACATGACATGGCGCCTGTTATGAACATGACTAAGTCTTCATGAATATTTATGATTGTTGTCATAAAGTGTCGTTCGGTAAATCATGACACTTTTAATACAAAGTAGACATTATTGTCTAAAATTTTAATGATTTACCAAATGACACATTATGACAACAGTCATAAATATTCATGAAGTCTTACTCATGCTTATGACAGGTGTTATGACCTGGTTATAACAGTGTCATGACAGTCTTATTCACAACCCGTCAAATAAAGTGTTACCAAACTTTTATTTTTTTTAAGTCACACGAGTCATGTGATCAAAAGCTGGATGATACTACTGGTGAAAAGAACAAATGGATGGCAGGAAGTTGTAGGAGGAAAATGTTTTTTTTTTTTGTTGTTTGCATGCTTTCCCAGCATGCTTTGTTTTGTTTTTCAGACAATGTGCAGCTGGTCTGCAGTACTGATGTGCAGACCCAGGAAATATTATTCCACCAGAACTCTCATTGCTTCACACATTTCACTAAATGTTGTATGTCATTCAAACATGTGGAATCCACAAATCTTCTGGAAAATTATTAACTACTATTTCCCCAAAATGCTGCAAGCCCCAAGTCGGCGGGGCTTGTCGCTCCAATGCCTCAATAAGATGCCAGCATCTCCTCTAATAGATAATGAGCGCTAGTGCCATAGCTGAATTATAATATTTATATTTCATGTAACCATGCAGCCATCGCTGCCATGATTCTTTATGACTTAAATGCTTATTCAAGATTTTAATTCCATTTCTTATTTAATGGAAACACCATTCCTTTAGATATGTTTTTTCTACCTTGGCAGAATATAGACAAATAACTGCACACATATGAGTTGGAAACGCAGCTATTGTTTCATTTTGCTGTGCTGTGAAAGAGGTTCTGACTGACAGACCCACCGGGTCACCAGTTATCAATAGACACCCTGCTATTGCCAACTTAGAGACTGTGTTGCAATATCTCGCACTTTTCAGACAAAAAAAAAAAAAAAAACGGTATTGGAATTGCTAAATATGAGGTATTTGGTAGCCAAATTAATAGGTTAATTGAACAGACACAGGACTCAACCACCAGGATGCAGTGAATAAAGTCAGCTCTTTGAAGACTCTGAGTAGGTTGTATTATTTGCATCAGAAAAGTGCAGTTCAGAATTATTTTAAGCCTGCCCAACCTAATAAAATATACATAAAGTGGAAGAAAGAAAGTTAAATGTAGCCTTCTACCACAATGACAAAGCTTTTGTCAGAGAACTTTGGAAGAGTCCCTGCCTATTTTAACCCTGGCTGAACACACATGCATGATTCAGCAATGGGAGGCACCAATGGGCTCTCCATTTTACTGCCGGCTCTGATTTGGAAGTCCTACACAGAGATGCAATAATAACCACTCACTCACTTACAGTCTTCTTGGGCATATTTTTACATTGTAAAGTGAGACAGCATTTTACCAGTAAGCCCGACCTGCACTTCACTTCTACAGTCAAGCTGAAAGCACCATCTCGTCAATAAAATATTTTGTACACTTTGCTAAGAAATCTTCTGTTTTCAGGCTGGGAATACATATGTCTTCATATCAAAATAGAGGAAAGCTGATCGGAGTTTTTTCTGCCAGCCAGCTGTGTTAAATATTTTATTTTCACCAAGCACATATTTCCTCCAGAGCATCTGTGTCCCAGCATGGCTTTTTTTGTTTAAAGAGACGCACTAAGCTGAGAACTAATTGAAATTGTTTGTATTGTCTTCTACTCTAAAGGGAGAAATAAAATGTAAACCAGATGCTTTTTGTTCTTTTTGCCACAGGACCTGCGGATGATTGTCTTTGAGATGAGGGTAGTCAATTTCATTTGGTCTAAAGGCAACCAAATACTCGGATAGCTAATTATGAACCCAACGAGAGTTAACATCAAAGGCTTTTCTCACAAAATAGTGGAGGATTCAGCTTTTATACAATTGTTAGAAGCTGAGAAAAGCATGAAATAAAAGTCATCCTACAGTATATAGATTGTATGTTTCTGCAACTACATAAACATTATCAGAGCTGCTCATTTACTTTTATTATTTCTTTTATTTTTAGTCACTGCATTAATTCAGTGCAAATAAAACACTAGAATGATCTCAGTAATCAATCTTTATTTATGGAGCACATTTTATGCACAAGGACAGCACAAACTGATGAACTAAATAAATAAAAGGAAGAAATAAAAATAATCTGACATAACAAAAAAACAAACAAATGACTTAAACATGACAAAGCATGGAAAATATAAATAAGAACTATGGTTAACATAGTTGATGTTGGTATGAAAGTCTGAAGAAATACAACTGTGTTGATAATGATTAATTATTCTAAAACTAATTTCAAAAATACAATGAGAAGCCCATAGAAAAAGGTCAACCAGGGCAGGCTGGGATGACAGGATTTCATTTTTCATTTTTATTTTTTTCAGTAACATTTTAAATCCTGTCTGGACCTGCGAAACAACCACACGATCCCCCACAACTGCCAACAGTAACAGGAAGACGAACTGAAACTGGATCGAGTCAAACCAGTTCAGCAAGCTACAAATTAAATCTTTCTCTCTCATCGTGCAGATGCATAATTAAGGCAGCACTAGCAGAATACACATTTAGGACAGGTGAACATGTGCAGAAGACAATCAAGTGAAACTACTACAGTCAACAAATCAGAACAAATTGTTCTGTTTGTCACAATTTTTTATCTCTATACTTTCTCATCTTATAACTCCCTACATAGTGTGACCCGGATGTTCACCACACAAAAACAGTAGTTATTTTTTTTTTAAGTTTTTTTTTCAGAATAATTGCTTTATTGTTGAAGGAAATGCATCTCTGGCCATTTAATGTAAAATGATCTCTGGTTTTATCTGAGTCTTTACAGACGCCGTACTGATGTGCAGACCCAGGAAATATTATTCAACAAAATATCATACAGTAACTGTACATAAAGTTTACCTGTTCTTCCTGCAGGCTAAAAGGTACACACATACTAATCTAATTAAGATTACTTAGATTTTATTTTCCTCATTGTCTGATATCTTCATGTCTAAATTCATCTTGCATGAAGTATTTTTATCTTTCATGTTTACATTCTCAACTCTCCAGATCTTCTGATCAGTTTTTTTTTTTTGTTTTTCTCTTTTCCGTCTTCACAGTCCTCCCCACACCCCTCCAGGGCTAACTCCTCCTGGAGACAGTGACGTCTTTTGTGTCTTTCACTCGGTGCTCACATAACAGCTCGACAACAAATTGAATGAACAAAGGAGCTTACCGAGCTTTGAAGCAACAGCCCATGATTCTTGACCACCTCCAGAGCCAATGCAGAGGTGTCAGAAACTGCAGCTCCTTGCTGGTTTTCAAAGCCAATTAATCTCCACAGGTCACAATGTCAGAATACACACCTTTCAGTTTCAATGTTCAAGTTTACAGCTTTGAACGGCATTTCAGGCTCAAAACTTTGATCTTTGACACGATACACTATACTGTTGTGTTTAAATTTGAGTTATATTAATGTCTAATAAATGTGTTTAAATTATTGGCTTTAAACATATTTAAGGCTCTAGATTTAATGCTTAGTTAATGCAACATATTGGCTTGATTCCTCTCCTGCTCCCTTCATCTTTACATCAGAAGGAAGAATGACGAGTGGTAAAGAACCACAAAGACTGAGCAGTTTTCAACAAGCTGTAACGTGGGAGTCACTGAAAGTGCATGTGTTCAAAAATACCAAAACAAATAGTGCTTTAGATTCTTTGCCTTGTGCAGATTACATTGTATTTTTTACTGTAATGCAGATAATTAAATCACAGTGACAAAAATGAGAAAGTAATATAGTATTTATATACTTTGATATTTTCTGTGATTTCTCACCTTGCAACCAGAAACAGGAAGTGGAGCATAATTATAAAGTGGATTGAATAATGGTGAGATAAAATGTTTGCTGTACAGATACTAGTAATATCATTTACAAGTCTTGTCTTTATTGAAGAGTGGCAAGAAGAAAGTCAAAATATTAAAAATCTCAAGTATGTGAATGCTTTTGCAAGACTCTGTATTTTCCTATTAGGACTTCTGTTTCAAAGTAATCAAACATTCAGGCTTTCAGTTTGAGATGAATATTAAAGTGTCTTCCCACTTAGTAAATTCAGACAGCTCTTAACTGGATTTAAGTACTTTTAAAACACTTTACTCTTAAATGATTTCTAAGACAATATCTATCAACCTTATGCCCCATCTATGATAAATTTAAGCATTTCAAAATGAGCTAAGTGTAAAAATTACAGATTTTTGCTATCTCAATGACCATGGTGTTTTGACACTAGCTAGATGGACAAAATAATATAATCAGAAGTGATGTGGATTTATTTGCAGATGTAAAGATTACATACATTCAGGCATAAAATCAGTTCTCTCCTGATTAGTTGGTGGAAAAGGACAATTTATTGTTATTCTTTGTAGAAAATGGTGGTTTAAATTTTACTGTATTTTGGTTGTTTTACAACCATTCTTTTTCTGTTGTTATTTGGTTCCCTGATGAACACTAGCAGCTTTTGCATATCTGCTACAAATTGCATAAGAAGACTTAATAAACATTAAAGATTCACTTCTCTATATTTTCATATTCAGCAAAGATCAAATAGAGATGACGTGGCAACAATCATACCGAGAAAAAATGCTATTCTCTACAGAATCAATGTATGTAAAGTATGTATTGAATTTATCTTTTGTTTTTTAGCATTCTTCTGGTCAGTGTCTGACCTCAAAAATATTCTCCTGTAAGACAAAACCTCCTATAAGCACACTTCTAATTTTTGTAGTTGAAGATGTTGCTGTAAAGGTTGGATTAACACCACAACACCTTTATATTAAGAAGCAAGTGACTGATGCTTTTGGCAATATAGCGACTCAAACCTACCTCACCAAAGTTGGCTACCTATTTAAGCTGCAAACGTTTCACCTCAATCTGTGTGCCATACTTTACCGCTGCTGCTGCCGCCTGCTTTTTGCTGCTTTTCATCCCCTCTACCATCCCAGATGTCAGCGAGCACATCCTCATTTCCAGACATGCTGGAAGAAGTCTTTAGGAGGAGGACATGCTGAAAAGCCTGGACGTGGTGTGGTGATTAGAGCCTGGGTGCCAAATGCAAAATGATTCTATAATTTTAACTCAACTAAAATAGATATGGGGTTGGATTCTCCCATAACAATTGCAGCTTAGGTTTTCTTGATGGCTATTTAGGATTACCTCTCTGTCATCAACTTTTTTCAGATTATGCTTGAAGTTGAAAATAAACACAAAAAAATGAGTTACAGATGGAACAAACAAAATTATACTTTGCTGTTGTTTGTAGCATAGAAAAACAAGTATTTTATTTATTTATTTATTTAATCTATATGCTAACATCAACCTAGGGATTATAAAAATCTGATAATTAGAAATTCCTTTTTATTTAATGTTTACTAACCAAAAACTATTTCTTTATGGCGCGTTGGATGTTAGTTTTGCTAAGATTTCCATACCAATATGATGTGATTTCCACATTTCACCTGACTAAAAGCATTCATTTCTTGGTCTTTTGTCAAAAGTGTGTGTTGTGTACAATGCTCTAAATAAGACAAACGAAATAATATGACCAAGAACTGAAGAGTTTGTAATAATTGTTAAAAATTACCATCTACAATTTGTCTAGTTGAACGCTTTGTTTTTGTTGTTTTGTCCTTTTCACATTAATAAGTTATTGTGTTGAGCACTATTTCTAAACCCCAAACTTGAACAAAATTGTGTTTTTCAGCCTATTTTATCCTTCACCTTCAAAGGCCACTGTAGAGCTTCATTATGTCTGCTTGGGATTTTGACTTCTGGCCTTTATTCAGGGTGAAGCTGCTGACAAGGGGAGGGTGTGACAGGCACAGCAAAACCAACAATAACCCAAACAACAGGGCATTCAACCCTTCAGCACTTGAAATGTGTATTGCCTGATCACCGAACAGCTTCCTGGAGGAGAGCTGTGTGTAATATCTGATACCGACCAAAATTTTCTTGTTCTCTGGGGTCTTTGAAAGTTTCAGACTTGCACGAATACCACCAAAAAGAACTTCCTGCTGCTGCAGCTTCATCAATAGATAATTAACTAGTTGTATTCACAGTCAAACAGGAGCTTCTTCAAAGCAGATACCTGAGCACCATTTCCTGCAAGTTGGAGAGCAGCCATTTTGACAAATCACTAAATATTTAAGAGTAAGCTTTCTGAGGAAATTATATAATATGAATGTGGTTCACGCTATTTCAATTTTTCAGTTGTGAATGGTACTGATCAGCAGATGTTACTGAACATTAAAAGACTTTTTTTTTTTAGTTATATTGCCTCCTAACTTACTTCACACAGTCATGGTTTGTTAAGTTATGTTTTCTAAAATTATTCAAAGAAAAGTGGGAGAAAAATTCTCCACAGTGACGTAAAAGACTCATTGCCAGTCAAATACTGACATTCAGGGAAGAACGAATGGACAAAAAAGATAATTATTGTTTTTAGTGTAGATATGGGCAAGTTTAGGTGAGTAGGTGTTTCCTTGTAACTATCCTTAATGCTCTATTATTTTTCCAATTTTGAATAGCGGCTAAAAGAAATGGATTCGTGTGTCATTATGTTTATGCACAAAAGACAAAGAAAGCTGTGCTTTGTAATTAGAAGGACTGTATTCTGATTAGCTTTAAAAAGTACATACTAATACCATTTTTTTAAATTGGTAAAACGTCAATAGGAATTTTTATGGGTGCCATGCTTTAAAGGCTGATTGTTTTGTACAAGTCAAATCAAATACAATATACATTATTGCACTTATGTATATTCAGTTGTTTTTATTTGAAACACAAAATAGAACAAAAACAACAACAACAAAAATTGCCTATTTTTTTTGTTGTTATATAACCACATACTGAAAAATGCATCTTACAAAATCACAAGCAGCTCTTTCATTGGATGGAACTAGGAGTATTCCAACTTTGCATTCTTGTCTTGTTTTTTTATGGCTTGCCATAATACATCACCTGACCTGAGGTGACTACACAGCTGTCAGAAACAGTGATAAATTCTCATCTGGTGGCTTTGTGTCAGGGATTACACCACAGACTGATTTATGAATATGGCCAAACCACATTTATGTGTCATCTTCAGTGTGACATGAGAGGAGCATAATTGGAATTTGTGGCCTTCCTTCTGAGGCACATTAGCCACTGAAAAGAATAAGGAATGGGTTTTACTCTTTTCGGATGTGAGGACAAACACGGCAGAAATATTCAATGTTCAGGTTTGGCTTTGGTTGGTAAACCAATTTCACATTGTGTACTTTTTTTACTTGTAACATGCTAACAAAGTTTTATGTAATAGTAAAGTGGAAGGAAATGATATATGGTTTTATAAAACATATTAAATTTATCTCCAGTTACGACGACAATCCTGTCAGAAAACTTTTGAGTTTGCAAAGATTTGAGTCAATGTTACCCCCTAACAATCTTTAAAAAAGCAACAATGGGATGGTTTAAATCAAAGAACATTCATATGCTCTAGTCAAAGTCTAGACCTAAGTCAAATTGTGAATCCAAAATGCTGCGCAGCGTGCAGTCTGACATTGAGTTACATTATAAAGAAGAACAGAAAACAGCTTCAGTCTCTAGATTTGTACAAATAGTAGAGCTGCAATTGACAAAGAATGCTCTGTAGAGATTTATATAGAGTATGGTCAGTAACAGAACATATTAAGTTTTGTTTACATTTTGTTTGTCGTTAATAAAAGTAAAGAATGATACTTGAACTGATATTGCACACAAACAAGCTTTAGTGGAAAGGACTTCTGTCGGTGGCTGGGTTGCTCTTCGCCAGGGCTGTGCCAGCGGTCAGAGACAATCTTATTTTATGGGGACTCAAATCTGATTTGAACCAGAGAGAGACAAGGTAGCTTACAAAGAATGTAAACAGATAGGGTGGGGGGGACTTCAAATTGGGTCCAGAGTCTCCTGGAGAATAATTAATGTGACATTTCCCTGACATTTAGTCAGAGGTATGGCAGAGGAGCCTGGAGAAGGAGGAAGGGAAGGAAAGACATGATCCGGCGAGGGAAGCGAAAAAACAGAGCCGGGTGAAAATGGCAGCAATGCTGGTCTTGTCCTGAAAAGCTTGACAAATATCAAAGCTTCTACTCACCTTCCTGTTGTTAGGCATTAAAGCACAGCAACATAGCAGAAGTGTAGTTACACAGAAAGAGAGAGCGGGAGATGGAAACATAAGTAGTTCAACAACCACCAACAACCAACACTTCAGTGACGATAAAACTTTACTTTTGTTGCTTTGTGACCGTTTGTTTGAGCACATCTCTTCTATCCGCCATCTGTTTATGGGCTACTTGGTTCCCATCTTTGGGCCAGGATAATTGATTAGCTAACACTGAGTCTGTGGTTGCAGCTGGACCACTCAACAAGCCCACATTTGCCTATTAAAAGTACCTAAGACAATACATCAACCTCTATCAATGCTTTTAGTACCGTGGTCTGTGGTTTCATGTTGCCCCTTTAAGCTAATTAGGAGCTGAAAAACTCAGCTTCTTATTTGATGGAGGTTGCTCTGTTTATGCAGGGGGAAATCCTAAACTGTAGAGCCGCATCACTTCAACCCAAAGCCAAGTCAGGATGTGAATCACACTGTTAGCCTCAATTTAAAGCAGAAAAACATTCCATGTCACGAAATAATTGTTTCACATTGATTGTTACTACTGGTGTTGATACTTTCCACAACAACAATTTATTCTTAGGATAGATTTTATTTTCTATTAAAATATTTAATAAGGTTGGGAGCATATGGCAAGTATCTTTGACCATTCCTCTTTCAAAAATCTCTCCAGGTCTTCCAGATTTGTGGGTTTTCTCTCCTTTTGTGTCCTCTTTACCTTAACCCACTGGCTTTCAGCAGGATTTACATCTGCGGTCTGAGTTGGCCATGGAAGGAGTTTGTTTTGCTTTAGCTTTGATAATCAAAATCTTGCTGAGAGAAAAAGTGATGACTCATTTCTAGTTTTCACATATCCCAGATTTTCTTGGGAAATGCTCCGGTACAAACTTGCTGAAGTCCTTTGAGAAGAAACTTTCCCACAGCATCATAGATTCTCCACTGCACTAAACCGAGGTGTATTTAATGTCATCCTTTGTTATTCACCAAACGAAGTGCATTGTTTGCTGCCAAAAAGCTCACTGTAAGTCTCATCTAACCAAAGCGCATGGTTCAGTTCATGTTCCAATAGCAAACTCCACATGTTTACTTAATGTTTATTAAAAGGCTTGTTTTGGCATTTGTCAATGAGTTTTGAATGTTGTTAATTACCTCCATTATCATTCTGCTCACTGTGAGTGGATGATAAATATTTGTTCTCATCAACTCCTGTCACAATTTCAGCTGCCCTGAGCTTTATCATTATTTTCTTGACTGCAAGAGCAATGAGTATCTAGCTTCTTGTCATTTCCTGACCAACAAACCTTTCTTAGTTGACACGTTCTCTACTCTTTACCACTTCAAAAAGAAATTAGCTTATGCATCATTTTATAATTTGTGACATCTCAAAATGGAAAAATAATTAATTTCTAATTACTTGAGATGTAATATTTGGGTTTTAAAGGTGCTGACTGTATGTTTTCTGAACTGCGCTTCAGTCAAGAAAAATAAGCTAAACTGCTTAATTCTTTAAACTTTTCATTATGTTCTAAAACTTAGAAACAACAGGAAGTATAGAACTGAGTACAGCTGTGGTTGGATTTGTTATGAGAGTATAAATTAGTAATATGAATTAGCTATATAAACATGTACATTCTGCAATACCTGAATACACATGATCATATCGAGACTTAAACAAAATTTCACAGCATGTATGGAGTCTGAATTGTTTGGGTGCTACAGGTGGTCATTTGGAAGTTATTTTTTATCCAGTACCAGTGATTCAGCTTAATGTTATTTCAAATTAAAACTTAATTTAAGTGCTTGGCTGGTCACATTGTTGCTGACTCTAAAGTTTTTGTTTAGTATTGCTGTGGTGACAACTGGGAGTCTTCTGTGTTTAGTTTTTTTTAAAAGTTAAGTTACATACTATTACATTGCTCACTTTGTTATCCACATAAACAGCATGTGGTTAAGTATAAAAGAGTATGTATTTGTTTAGGACATCTGTGGCTACAAAACCAACAAGCTGTACGGAATAATTTCAGTATTCACCATTACAACCTTCTAATTTGCTATTTTTTAGAAATCTGATCAACTTAAAAAAGTATAAATATAAAATTTTTTCAGTTACATTAATTTTAAAGAGACAAATACCAATATGTGTGCTTTCTGTGATTACCTTAGTCAATTATTTCTTAAAGTTGGATTTCTTCTGCTGCACAAAATAAATATTCTCAAGTAAAACAATTTTTAATAATATTTAGCAAGATTATTCTACTGCATTTTAAGGGTTTTCACAGATTTTCACCTGGGGGCCCAGTTGTAAATACCAATATAGTTTAGTAGCCTAATGTGAATAGAGACTGACCATATTCATCAATGTCCAGAAAACGTGAATAGGATTTGTAGAAAACACTCTACAGAAGAAATTTGCGTTATTGTACAGATGGAAGAGCCATGCTCATTTTACTTCAGCACTACAAAGTGCTTTTCCACCAATATTTCTGTTGAACTCAAGATATGAGAACATGAGAGCTGAGATGGCAATAATTGTTGGACTCGAGATGGCCATTTCCTTTTTTTAGACAACAGCATTTCCTTCAGTGTAACACAATAAACATTGATTTTGCATTTCTTTGATTCCTCTGAAGAAGACCTTTCCCTCACGCATGCGCTTATCTGAGTTTGTTTTCAACATAGAGCAGGCAGTCCTCCTGAATCCTCACTGCAGAACACTAGTCAGTACAATTTGCAAATTGTTTAATTTTCATTTCCCTTGCAGTACAAGCTGTAGAGCAAAATGATGCACATTTACCCTGGAGGGGGGAGACTGCGCTGGAAACAATTCGCTCTTTGATTCCTCATAAATATCAGACCTTGAAGAAATGATCAAAGGTTTTTTTCATGACACAAAAGTTACCGTTGCAGACTTGTCTTGAATGGCCAGCCGAGGGCAGAACCAATTTTCTTTTGACTAAGGTTGAGCACAACTGATATGAGGAATCAGATGTAATTTTACCAATGACTGTAAAAAAAAAAACAACTACTGAGACTCATTCAACCAAACTCTGCTTCATATCAAAACACGGCCACATGTGCTTCAACTTGAAGCAGCTGCTCAGTGTTTTAAATTTATCACTTAGAAAGTGCTTGAGCAACATGATCTGACTGCTTATCTCATAATAACTGAATGAATCATGATCTAAACTCTGCAACTACCAACTAACCTTTGTCTCTTTCCTGCCTCTCCTGTACATTAGAAAATGTTAGGTACACTGTCTTTCATAAATAAAAATATGCTTGTCACGTGAGCGCCTTATTCTATTTGTGGTTATTATCACATTTCTGCACAAATACTGACAATATTTGCATTAAATAATTATGCATGTGTGCATTTTCAGCTCTGTTTCAATGTGCATAGCAATTCTGCAGTATGGAAGAGATAAATTTAGATTAATTTTATAAAAGCAAGCTGATGGAGATGTGATATAGCCATTACTGGAGATGGAGATAATGATTTTCATGTTATGTTTTGATGAGATGATAATTAAGATGGCTAATAGCTGCACATCCTCACAGTCGAGATAAGTTCTTCAATAATGATAATAGAGAGTGAACATTTCTGGTTATACATTATAAATGAGCCAGGATTCCTTTTACACCGAGAGAACATTTAAAGATGCTTGTAGACAATGATAACATTAACAATAGGTCATTCAGAACAACAAACCTACTGCAAGTCATGCGTTTTTACCTCCTTTCCTTTAGTTACATTGAACTATCAGTGCGTGTGGAGAGAATAAAAATGTTTATGCACTCCTTTTAAAATGTAATGTTTTGTTATGTGAAATAAATTAATTCCAGACTTTTCCTACTTTGAAGGAGACATTGATTCAGTCAGTTAAATTGAGAACAAACTAATTTATTGGTGTAAAAATATGAAAAAAATAACTAAAATATACTTTGGGTGTGGTGATTAAGCTTGATAGCATTCTTTAACAAAACTTAGGGAGATTTTAATATGGCTTGGATGTGTCCTTTGGAAAAAAGTTGCTTCATATTATGTCATAGTCATTGTCTGATTTTTATTCTGTCCTGGTTTTGTGTACAAATCATTACACAAGTTTTATGTCGCTTTTGTTTGTTTTTCTTGTGTTTTGCTCTTTTGGTGCCTAATTTAAATCTTTAATTTCTGGTTTAGGTTCATTATCTTGCATCTTGTTTAGTTCTCCTTCCCTTAGTTTTCCCCACTCAGGTTCTTCCCCAGCTCCTTTGCATTCTCCCGATTAGTCAGCAAGAAATTCACTCCTGGTTCATGAGATTGTCTGTGATTGATTGCAGTTGTGACTTCAAGAAGACTGAAATCGAATCAGAGAGTGCTTGAAAAAATAAAAAGGCTGTGCACACATATGCAACAAGGCTGTTGCAGCTTTTTATTTTGACATTCTTTCCTTTAACAACTTTGCTTCTTCTGCATTTGAACTGTACAGCATATGCCACATTTAAAATTTCATGCATAATTTATCTTGGTCTAATTTTTTATACCTAATATCTGCTAATTACCTGCTGATTAAACAATTCTTAAAACTGTTCATATTGAGTATCTGTACAAAAAAATTTGTTAATTTTCTGCTGGGCAGCAACATTTCTACCCCCTGACTGTGAGGAAGTGAAATGTTTTGCAGCTGAAGAAAGAAAAGAATCACTAATCATAAGTTAGGAATTTGACTTAAGTATTTTCTAAATCTGGATAAGTATAGAAAAAAAGAACATTTAAAATGAAAAGAAAAATTATAGTTTTCCATACTAATCATCCATCAATGCAACACTGAATAAATATATATTTCCACTCTTCTACTTAGAAAGTAATAATTATAAAAGCACATTCAGAAAAACAGAACTTTTTTTTTGCTCAGCATAGAGCAGCAACTTCCTATCTTCACCTTGTTGTTTGAGTAACTTTAAATTCCTAGCAGTGCACAGCCACATAAAAGAAAATAACAAGGTTATTATGTTTTATAATAACCTTATTATAAAATAACAGAGGGATTTTATAGAATGACTCTTTTTACTGTTTTAATACCTGTCTTCATTAAACAAGTTTAAGAGTGGACCACACCACTGATGCCTTTGTAGCACCATGTTTATAATGTGTTACAATCCAATTTCAAGTCAGACATTTCCAAGACGCACATTATAAATTCAGAGCACGCAACCGAACTCACAACATCTAATATAGGCAGGTGAGTGTGTTTTTAAAGGCAGGGATGAAGTATCTCTGAAAGCAGCAACGCTTAGTTTTATTTAGTGAAAAACAAAATCACATAAAACTGCAAATAGCTGTAACATGGGAATTTAACACAGTGATATCAGGTACTGCATTTGATTTACCTTCTTCGCAGGAGGATTGCATTCTTTCATCCCCACATTTTAAAAACACAGAATGGCTGCAGGCTCTTTTATTACATGCATAGAAATGTGTACACAGTCAAACATCAAACGCATAATCCTTCAAAAGTTAAATGACAAAGTATTAGAGCTGATTTTTTTCATCTGTTCTGAAGCATTGTGTCTCACTAAGTGTAGAAAAGCTGCATGTAGTCTTCAAATGGTTACTTAGTGAGCAATCTGAGACTCTCTTTGCTGACTGTCTAATGAGTCTGAGAGCAATGCCAAAATGTTGCAGCAAGTCTGCTGATAAATAGCCAGAGATCAGTGGCAGGATGAAGACACCCATCCAAAAACTAAATGTGAATGAAAGTAAGTGTGGAAAAGTAGACAAATCGGTTTTATTACTGTTCTGCTATGCTACTAGTGTAAAACATTTTCTGTTATATTCAGGTACATTTCAGCAAATTGAAATTTTGTGAAAAATAAATTTAGTTTAGTAATTCAGTCAATTTAGTTTTAGTGCATGGACTTGTCACATTCAGTTGTTTATTAATGCTTTCAGGGTTTTACCACATATACATTCTGTCTTTGTGTTTAGTTTTTAGTTAAGTTAATTTCTGGTGTTTTGCTCTTTGTGCTTTTTGATTTATTTCTTATCACCATCTTTCACCCCTGGCCTGCAGTTAATTATCTGCCTTCCTTCAGTCTTTCTGTTTTATTGTTTTTCTCAACAGCTTTTTGAAATTCCCTTAATTAATGATCACCTGAATTTCTACATACAAGTTTAGGTTTTTGAATTAACTAACAGAAATGAAACATGTGATTTATATTCAATTAATTGTATATTCACACCCAGATATTTGTTTGTTCAGATTGCCTATTGAATTAAATTTTATTACTTAGCATCCAGTTTCTAATGTTTTCTTATTTACTTTATTGTCTTCAAACATGCAAACTACTTTACAACAACTATAACAAATTTTCATTAGTTCTTAGAGAAATACAAATCTAAACTTTCAAGGGGAACAGTAGATCCAGTAAAAATGTCAAAAATAATCCCAAAATCCAAATTCACTGAGAAGACCAAACTGGACTAACTTACAGAAAAGTAATATGTTTTGTTCTCTTGTTTCTGTTTGTGCATACCTGTCAGTATGTTGACTTGTATTAGAATCATGTCAGAAGGCTTACATCGGTCATATGCTCAGCTCACACCCAACATTCAATTCAAAAATTACCTTTGCTGCAACAGATGAGCTCGGCTTTTCCAGCAGATCCCACAGCTTCTTCCGTTTTTCTGCACAGCAGGTGTTGTCAAATTCCTCTCCCTCTCTGTCTTTTAAATTGTCAGCCTCTCTCTTCAGCTCTTCGTTCATCTGCTCTTTCTTCTGGTGGTACCTCGCCTGGCAGCAGGACTCCAGGTAGATCTCATCAATGCCCCAGTAATCGAGCTCTTGGCTGAAGGACAGGGCACACATCTCCTCCATCATGTGCAGCTTGCCCGTGCGGTAGAAGTTCAGGATGGACGTGAAAGCCCCTGGGTGTCGGTCAAAAAAGTATTCGTTCTCCTCCAGGTTGTAGTCATCGCACACCTCCATCAGAGAATCATGGGAGTTACAGTCTCTCAGTTTCCCTAAACGAGTCCGAGGCAGCCGGTCCAACGTTCGCCACAGGACCTCGTGAGGGAGACCCCCAACATTCAGCCGGACTCGGCGGTAACACGACTTGCTGCGGATGATGTCCACTGGCTCAGGTGGCAGGGATGATGTCGACCGAGAGCCAGCTTTGTTTAGATCCAAGGATTTTTCCATGATGACTTTGAGTTGAGGAAGCATGCAAACGTCCAGGACTACGGACTACTGTTGATATTCTTTTCTTTCATTGTGGTCTCTAAAAACAAATCATGGAAGAAAAAAAATATTTATTAGTTTTTAGTGATTTGGTTATGATTTCAGTTTTTCATAATGATTTCATCTTTGGAGTTGCATGGTTAAAAATAAGGGCTGTAACTTTAACATTGCAGGGTCTTTAAATACCCCTCATGTAAATGCTAAATTATCCCTTAAGAATCCTAAATAATGATTATATAAAGTGTAAAAATATTGTATAAATTGAAAGAACGAAGCAAATATACCTGAAGAAGTAATAGTATCCTTAAGGAGACTATAACATAAAACTCTGTAGAAGAGAAGGAGAGAAGGAAAATGACAAACAGTATGTTGTTCATATGTTAAGCTTCTTCACCAAAGTTTTCTTCTGTAGGATCAGACTGTACTTCAACTCAACTTAAAACAGCCCATCATGAATAAACTAAAAAGGCTTTTGTGAGCAGATGGGAATTACTGAGATGACTCACCCATATTAGCAATGCAAGAAACAGAGTCCTGGCTTAGTTTGTGTTGTCAAAATCTCAACCAGCCATTAAAAAGAAACCTGATGAATTATATATATATTGACAAAAATCCTCAGCCCCTAAACTCCAAGGTTACAACAACTAGACAGCAATTGCAATAATTTGGAATAAGTTTTTCTTTAAATGTTTTCTGATATCATGTTATATAAATTCTAGCATTTTACTTATTTTTTTTTCTTCCTGAAGCTGTAATAAACTCGTCAACACATGGGATTGTAGAGATGACTCATGCCTTAAACCAGCCTGCAAAGTCAAATGTCTAGCTTGGTGATTAAAAAAGGAAATGTTGGCACTTGGATTAAAAAAAATACCCCCATGTTTTATAGTATTGAAAGATATGTTGAAATTAAACTTAATTCGCATCAAGTTTGCAAAGGTAATTTGGCTTTGACCTGAATTATAGATACAAGTAATTGAGAACCAAAATAAAACATTTGGCATACATACAATAATGCACTGTGATTCGAGTTTTCTCAGTCTAATTTATTCGTTGGCATGTTGCAGTTCTTTTGCTCTCTGCTCCAATGACGCCCATGCAGTGCTGTGGGTGGGACGCAGAGATGCTACGGCGCAAAGTGAGCGCTGTCCAGCCCAGAGGTGCTGAAACACCGGGGAGGCGCTGCTTTCTCCCAGCGTGCGGCCACCTTCCCCAGGGAGAGAAGGAGGGATGACCCAAAAGGAAGCACTTCTTTCTGAGTCCAGCATGCCCTGATAGTTTGTGTGTGTGCGTGTGCGTGCGACTGTAGACGTGGCACCAGCAAGCCCACGCCGCACCACGGTTTACAGGGTTTATGAGAGCCCCGGCAACAGACCAGGCCTATAGATTTGATCTTTCATCATTGTCATCCAAAGTTTATTTTTGCTCTCCCCAAACCCGACAACGAGTGACAATTGTGTCAAGTTCAAAGCACAAATATAACCACATTCAAAATTGAAATTAAGACAGAAGCTGAATATATTGGAAGATGCCGCGCTAAACCTGAGAAAAACAATTCTTTTCGCCCTCCTTTTCCACTAGAATCCAGGCTTCAATAAAGCAGGTAAACATTACACAAACACCACTCCCTCTTGTGCAAACGCTGCTGCTCTGCGTAGCTACTGAGGATGTAAATAAGCTGGACTGGAACCATTTAACAAAGTGCAAAGTCTGTCTCATATTTTTCCGAAGCTGAATGTTCCTGGCATGCAGGGAGCTCAGTAACTGAAAAGCTATCACAACTGACAGGTTTCAAAGTCCAGAGATGCGTACGAGCTTAAAAAAAACAAAACACCATGATGTGTTGTAGTCATACTGCACTGATTCAAACCAGCACGTACCAGCTCTGTGATCAATCAATCCGCAGCCATAAACGAAGATGAAGCAGAGGCGTTAAAGAAAAAAGAAACAAAAAACAGAAGGCGTCGATATTGGTTTACAATTGCCGGGGTTTAACCCATCTCCCCCTCCTCTGTCTCCGACATGGCAGAGACAGATCCTCAGCACGACCCGAACCGCCAACCCGCCGGCTTCCCGCTCCGCATGTCTCACCGCGCTGTTTGCGCCCGGATATCAACAAGTACGCCGACAGACAGCCCCCTTCGGACGGACTACCTGTGTTCCCAGTCAGCTGTGCGAGGAGGCGCCGCATCTCTGTGAAGGTGGATCCATGGCAGCTCCAAACTCCCCTCCACATCTGTTTAACTCTTCCGGCTCCGAGTCCTCAATCACTGTAAACACACTGCTGTGGGCTTCAAGGCTGTGAGACTCTAATGAATATTTTCCAGTGTTTTTTTCTGCTTTTTCTTCCAGATCATCACTCAAAATTTAAGATGAAACAGAGATAAATAGAGTACATTTTAAAAACGTTTTCAAACCAATCTGATTTTTCTTTTTAAGTAATTGCCTCCTATAGATACCAAACCCACTGTGGCATTCTTGAGAAATGTCATCAAGATTTTGCTACTGGTAAGATCTTTTACATCGACGTGAAGAAGTTCTCCTCTTTGCATAAAGGTTTTAATTCAGTCACACTGAAGAGTTTCCAAGCATGAATGGACTTGGAACCAACTCTAAAACCTTCTCTTTTTTTTTCTTCTTTTTTTTCAGAGGTGGATTTGCTGTGTTGCATATCATGGTCCTGAACTCAGGATTCCAATAAGTCATGAAGGAGAAACTCAGTCAGAGACCATCACACACCCATCACAATTAGTTTTATTTTGTAAACAGGTTGCTGTGTATTGCAGACTTCTTCCCACATCCCTCATGAAAAGGAGATCTAGATCTCAACTGGGTTTACCTGGTTAAATAAAGGAAAACAAACAAATAAACTAACTAAAAAAAACACTTGTTCTTGCCTTTACATTCTGTTATATCTTTGGGGTCATGAGTAAGTGTGCATGAATGGTTACTTTAGATGTACTGCAAAGTTGTCCATCTCAAGATCACTCACTGATCTTTGGAAATGAGTCAACCAAACCTTGGAATTTAAATCAAACAGATATATAATAAAGGATAAATGGATGTGGTTGGATGCAATGGTGCAGTTCATTTGCATATCGAAGTCTATTTTTTGAGATCCCAGTCAATAAACTGCATGACCTCCAACATAATAATACATTGCACCACTACAATCAAGGCAATTTTCAAATTCCACTGGTTGTCTGATTTGCATAGAACATATCCAGTTGGGGGCGTGGCCTCATTCCAAGACCCAGCATCTGTGGCAAGTACACCAAACTCAAGATGAATTCAGCACAAATTGAAGAAGATATTGTTGCAACCAATTTTATGCACTCAAGTTGATTTTACTAACAACTCTGAGCGTATCTGCTTTGCTGTGTTGCTCACCAAGATAAAGCCATTATAAACGCTACTCGTGCTGTTAAGTCTTTAACTTAGAAAGTGCTAGAACAATGTTTCTGCATTTTTCTTAAAAAGTAACTGATAGGCTATGGCAAAAGGCCTCAGGCATTGCTGCAGTGTTCTTCCTGGTAAGGGGTATTTTGACTCTCCATTGTTTATATATGCATCCTTATGTATTACTGCAAAGTTAACTGAATGGAGTCACCTGTCCACTGTTGCTATGTTTCCTTAGAAGGAGGAAGGATTGCTGCTGTCAGTCACTCAGTGGGTCTCCTTAGATAGAACGCTTTTTTTGTTTGTTTTTTTTTTTTTACCAATGAAACTATAATAAATTGAACATGATTGCCCTGTTTTAGAATGTAGATATACTTTATGTATTTGGCATTAAGTATGTCTTCATGACTGAAATGAATGGACTAGGATCTGTTTGCCTTCTAAATTGACAGTAATTGTGTGTAACTGCCTCTTAAAGGTATATGTGTGAGTGTGTGTGTGTTTGTGCTGTGGAGAGACAAAAAACAAACCTGACTGAATTGAATCAATACAATAGAACACATTCAGGTAGCTTTTTAAATCCACTTTTGATGACTCATTTATTAATTAGACAAAGGCAAGCTTATCTCAAAATGTAGGACAGTGCAAATAAAAACAACAGTCATTAAATAAAAGTAGCCTATCAAATGTAAACTAAATTTAGGAATTAAATCCAAAGTTTTACTTTCACAAAAAAAAAAAAAAAAAAAAAAAAAGAAACGTGAAAAGTATTTTTCACTGGAAATGATTGCATATATATATATATATATATATATATATATATATATATATATATATATATATATATATATATATATATATATATATATATATACAGACTGGATATTTTAAGACATGAATTACACTGTTGTGACAAAATGTGCTCATGTACTATGAATTTCTGCTGGATCTTATTTCCTACAAGTAAGAGATATAAAAGAATTATTGAAGATCTGACACTCTGGAATATTCTGTTTCAGATGAGTTATAACCTGCTGCTTAGCAAAAGGAAAACAGAGGTTGACATGGATTTCTATCATTAATTCCCAACATTTTTTAACATGCAACCAACTTAAATACAATTTCCTGGCAAGCTGACAAGGCATAAAAACAAAATAAATAGAGCAATTCTACATTAACCAAAACAAAGTCTATCAAACAAGATATTGTGAAGCTTTCCAACACTTCACATTTCATGCTGCATCGTCTTGAGTCTGAATCTCACCCGCAGATCTCCATCTGGCTGGAGCATCCCGAAGCCAAAGCGACTGGGATTAACTGGTGGAAGTTTAGAGTTGGGGCTGCACAGCTCCAGATCAAAGTGGGTCAAAAACAGGAACACAAATCTGTAGGGAGAAAGTCAAGTATTGTGTGAGAATGTGGCTGCATAACAAACCTTGTATAGACAACAAAATGCAGCGCAAATACTCTTTGATGCTGTTGATTACATGAAGTGATCTTTAACCTTTGCCTGATATAAAAATTGTCTTCCAGATGTCTGCTCTCTCTCTCATTGATTCCAGCTCGTCATTGAGTATTAGCGATTACTAACATGAAAGCATGGCTGAAGCGACAATGTAAAAGATTACTCAAGTATGATTTTGCTGGTTTGTTGGTTGGAATGAAATTCTTTGCTTGCAAGCACATCGTTTTTCAAATGTCAAGATGTGCAGGGGGTTACATTAGAAGCCCATGGATTCACACTCACTGTTTAATGGCTGCAACAGCAAACTCCTTTCCAACGCAGATGTTCTTCCCTGCACCCCAAGGCATGGTGAAGTACTTCAGCTTTTTGTCATCCTTGTAGAATTCCTTCTTCACTGTTTTATCTTCATTTAGGAATCGATCATACTTGAACATCTATCAAAGGAGAGGAGAATGGAACAGATGTACACAAATTAGGAGATGCAAAAAGCCCTGTTATCTGTTTCCTCTGGCATACGTTCTGTCAAAAGTAAAAAATAGGTTTTACTTTTGTCATGATCGTTAACCACAGAAGACAAGCAGAATTAACAAAGATGAATTATCTTAGTTCACTGATTAGTTCACAAGTCAGTTTCTTAGTATTGATGTCCTGATATCACACCGTGCTGTGTAAAAGTACTGATAACTTTTTCAATTTTTGTCACATTATAGTCACAATCTTGTAGTTCATTACGATTTTATGTGATTAATCAAAACAAACAATCCATATTTTCGAAGCAGAAGGAAATTAAACAAAACTTTCAGCATTGTTTTTTGTTACAAATAATCTTCTGAAAAGTGGGGCATTCATTTGTGTGCAACCCCCTTGAGTTTGTATATTGCATGACTGATTGCAGCAGCATTAATCTCCTTAATCGTGTGTGATATAGCAGCAAAACATGCTGTAAACTGTTGCATACCCAAATGAAGCTCCTTATCAGTATTGTCTGCATGTTAAGTACCTGTGGTTCTTCATGAATCTGTGGGTCCATTTGAGGGCTGAGGAACGGAAACAGACACACTCTATCCCCACGTCTGAGGTGGTACTCCTTTCCATTGGCCATCCGAAGGATCTTGTCTTTAACAACTTCTCTATTGATCATTACCGCGGCAGTGAGCCGTAAGGTCTCACTCAAAACACTATCTGCAGAGCAGAAAGGACAGCAAAGTGGATGATGTCAGAGGACTGTCATCACTGGTTAAATCAGAGCCTTCAGGCAGTATCCACAGAAGCACAATAACGTGTGATGATAAGATTATTTGAAAATGGCAATTCTGATTTAACCGATTCCAAGTTTAGATGATTATTTCACACAAGTGCAACAATTGCTGCGGCCATTCCAATAAGGTGATTAAATCCAGGGGTGAAAGAGCGCAATTAGATAGCATGAAAGGCAGCAAAGCAGCTGCTATGTACCAAACACAGGTGTGCTCTGTGCTTCCAGCTGGTTCAAGGGGCGTCGCTGCAGGGAAGTATCCTGGAGAGAAGGAAGGTCTCTGATCTCTGACTTAACAGCCTCCATTGCCTCAGGGTGAGTGAGCAGGAAGCCGAGGACCCAGAAGGCAGCCGGTCCAGCATTGCACTAAAATAAAACAAAACACCAAATAGTTTTTAACTTCAACATCTTGTCCGTAAAACTGTGCAGGAGATGGAATTGAAATATAACTCAATGTTTAGTGAAATATAACTACAACAGGGCCGAAATGTTTCCTGCAGTGTTGTTGTCTGAATATGACTGATGTGAGAAGAAGCCAGTAAATGAGTCCACACTTTGTGGAAACTGCTGTCAGATCCACAGAGACAGACACCTGAGCCTGTCAGACAGTAATTGCTGAGGGTTAAGGGAGCTGCTCTTTTTACCTCTGCACATCTCAGGTCAGCTCTCTACTGACAGCAGGGCAATTTCCCCATAAGTGACAAGAGTTACCACACATTGTCTTTCTGCCCTCTCGATGTCTTTGAATAAAAAAGCTGTTAAAGTCTCAGAGGAGTTTGGGTATTAACAAAGTATCAGATTATCTTCTTAAGGACTACATGTCAGATAACATAAATGTTAGGTACAATTTATATTTTTACCTTATTACAAGAAGTCACAGTACAAAGATTTTATGGGGCCCAAAGCATAAGTTTCATGTTGCTGTGAGTTTTTAAAAATAAGTCTTCAGCTAATCATACCAGTCTCCTGTTTTAGATGAATTTAGTAATTTAAAACAGCTCAAACAAAAACGTGTTTGTCTATATTAGGTCATATGCTAGCACGTATTAAATGTCTCCATGTCTGTTGAGTTTGTCACGTTTGTCTTAGCTGAACCAGTTCCATGTAATGATGCTATTGAGGATCCAGACTGAATCAATCCACCTGACCAGCTGCGACTCATCTGTCTGCTGTAAGTGGAGTTAAGCTGTGGATTTGGCAGAAGGATGTGATTTTTATAACATCACGTTCCTGTGCTTCTTCAGGCCTCTTGGCTGTTTGGAAAACTCCCTGCAGACTCCCAATCAACTGATTGTGCTGACTGATGTAGCTGGCAAGAAAAATGGCTTGGCTGAGAAAACATCAACAACCTTAAAACCAATCTCCTCTGAAAATGTTATATACGCTAATAGAGCACTGTGTGGCATGGATATGAATATTTTAAACAGCCAACTAAAAAACTAAAATAGTGATTAGGTTTTTAGCTTCCCTCTCTTTTAGTATTTTACTGTCTTTTCTCTAAACTCACAAATGGCAACTGTCTACAACAGGGAAGGACACTATAACTCTATTAACTTTACAAGTTGGGACTGTATCTTTAAATTATTTTAAATGCCAAATGAACTGATTTTTCTTCTTTTTGACAAAAATAAAAGTCCATCTTGTTCCTCATAAACAGAAATACAAATTGCAAGTTTTGAACTTTAGTTTTCTCTGTGAAAAGTTAAGTGATGTTTGGAGCTTTTTGCTGAAGGGATCCAAACAAAACATCTGATTAGTTTCCTTTGTGCAGCTCTGCTCCAGTTCTTTATTTCTTACCATTATGCTAAGTTTGCAAGAATACGACTCCAATAGTGTGTTTGGATCTGACTAATAAATGATCACAAACTATGTGATTTATTCCAATCGCAATAAAAATCCCTTTTATTTCAGGTTTCAGACGAATGGGATGGGAAGATCATTCAAATCTATAGTAGATGTAGGTGGATAGAGTTAAATGTTAGCATTATAGTTTGTCAAGACAAAAAAAAAAAAAACGATAAACAGTAAACGCTATGAATGGCTTTCTTTCTCCCCCACGTGGCTGCTCTGGGGAATAACACCATGCGGCCATGAACTCGTCCAGGCTGATGAACAACTAGTCAGTGTTCAAGCCTTTATCAGTACATCACATAATATATTCGTGGGTTACTATGTAAACACTGTTTAAACAATGCTTTATGGGCTGAGTCAGAGTTAATGTTAATCTTAAATAAAAATGTTAATATTAAACAACGATGTAGTTATGATATACTGTCTTATTGAAGAGAGGTCATGACTGAGCGTGTAAGAGCCAGAAACTGTGTGACGTACACAAATGAGGATGCATTTCAGCTATGACTACATTCTTCTAATAAACTACTGTTTACACAAGTAATAAACGGAACCTTAAGACATATAAAAGGATGTGGAGACTGATCCATAGGATTGAAACTTGAAAAGAAAAAAACAAAAGCAGTCCTCTTCAAGTAACAAGTTGAGGCAGGTTTGTCTGAGTAATCTGACAACAAGGAATCTGGCTCCACTTTGATTTGCACGGTTAGGAGGGCAACCATGTGCTTCTGTCACAGGATAGCATTGTTCAACCTAAGAGTGTGTGAGTCAGTGTGTTTATCTTTTTTTTTATTATTATTTTTTCTTTTTTATGAAAAGAACTCTCACCTGGGTATTCCACAGCTGCAGCAGCTGTGCTTTTTTCTGCATGTCTGCATCTACCCCCATTGCCTGCAGGAACTGAATGTAGCTCTGTTGCCAGGAACCGTTCACACGGGCTTGGGACAGCAGGTCCCACAGTCGGTCCTGGGATGTGGCAACCACTCTTCTTTCCCCTGTTATTGGAAATAGTTGGAGATGTCGGTAAACAGGTTCATATGCCGTCAGGTAAGTGCAACTGACAAAGTGGTGATCAAGAGCAGGAAATGGTGGCTTGCAAGATTTGTCACTGCAATCAGTGTATTTTATTAGGATTTTATGCAGCAGGAATGGAAGGGGAATAATATATTGTTTTCGATGTTTTTCAAATTGTGGAGTGCACTTATGGATTCAGCGCCCTTGAATCAATAATTGGTAGAGCCATCTTTTACTGCAGCTGGAGCCACAAATCCTTCACGATAGAGTTACACAATATATTGCCAATACATCACCAGATGGAGCAACAGCAATATAACAATAGACTGTTTGAAACTATATTATTTAGGGCTAACATGTGGATTTCAAATTTTATGATAATATGCATTTTTATATTGTAATGATGGTTAAAATCATTTTAAATTACTGATAGTTAGCTATAAATATATCCCGGCATTCACTCAGAATTTTGCAAAAACAACAAAAAATTAAGAATATAAATAATATCGATTGAATAATGAAATAAAACCAGCATGTTTTAATGTCCTCTTCAAAACAACTGTGGACAAGTCATTCAACTAACCAAGATTACTATTCAAAACACATTGACAAATGTTGGGGTTTTTCAACAGTTTTCCTGTACTGTCAAGTAAATTATCCTGTCAGCATAACACTACCACCATCATGTTTACCAGTAATTGTGTTCAGGATGATGTCCAGTGTTAGGTTTCCAATGTTTTGTAGGACAACAAGATATATTTTACTTTGATCTGATCAAAGCACTGTTTTCTGTGCCATCATACATGGCTTGTGACAAAATGCAAATGAGACTTTGTAAATATTTCTATCAACACTGACTTTCTTCAGGCTACTATTCCATCATGGCTCATTGAGCGCACAGTTAGCAAAGAGCCTGTAATCTTCTGAAGACAATTTGTTGTTCTGTTAAATGGTTATAATGGAATAAAAAGGGCCATCAAAACCTGCCACTCCTCCAGTTTAAAAAATTAAAAACCATGAATCATTTAACGATCATGGGAGACCGGTTCCTTTTGGTCTTCAAAGCAAAGTCCCTGCAAAATACATTGAAGTTTGGCGCGCCAATGTAACAAAATTACTTATGGAAAGGACTGTAAACAAATGTTTTAATCAGAAACCTAAACTGTGATTATATTGACTGTAGGAAGAAAGGGTGGATGTCAGAAATGTGCCGTCATTTTCAGTGGAACTGCTTACCTCGTTTCAGTGAACCTCGAGCCAGTTTGGTGAGTAGATCATCAAACTTGCGGAACTCCTCATAAACGGCATCAACATCATCCCTCCTCTCAAACAATGTAAGATATCCAGCCCTGCCAGCAATCAGTCAAGTATAAACACACAGTTCCCATGTGTCATTCTGCTACTGTGTAAACATCATGAATGTCTTTTTATGTATTCTGTCACCTGAAAAGAAGACTGTAACAGAGCTCGAATAATCCATCCTCTCTCCATTCTGATGGGCTGCAGGGTTCAAAACTTTTCAGCATCACATTGGAAAGGTGAGCATTCATGGAGGTGTGGAGCTTCTGCTGACTGTCGCCATAAAAATGTCTGAAAAAGCAATCTGAGAGTTAGATTTTTCTGAAACCATTTTCGAGTGTTAGTTATTTTTGATTATCTTAAATCAGGTCATTACTTTTCCATCCATTTTCTTTCAGAAGCAGGATAGTCGCCTGGGAGCTGCAGATTGAAGATCTTTTTTAAGAGCTGGCTTCTGCGCTTGCTGAAGTCAAAGCTGTTAGTGTCATCATTCAAGACACCGTCAAAGGAGTTTGGATCCAACAGCACTGTCACATAAATGCCAGCGACACGAACCTACAAGGACAAATTTGATCACACATAAGTTTTTTTATTGAATTCTTAATGTTTAAAGTTTTGACTTCTTTTCATATGAACTGCGTTTTAATGATTAATGTTGTGGTATTTCTGTAATTATAGAAGCTTACGGTGAAGATGTCTCCATGTTTGTCTTTCATGCGTGCCAAAAATTTTCCGGCATCCTTGAAAAACTCAAGAAGATGGCCGAGCCACGGGATGAAGCCCTTATCCAGAGGAGGCTCATTTTTATTTCTGTCATGTACGAGGAAATTCAAATTAGTTTACTATGATAGTTTGCATATTTCTACATTTTGCAATTCATAAATCTCACTGAACAGGTTTTAAGTTTGCATAAAATCTTGGAAAAGGAAGTGCTCATGAATGAAAAAAAATAAAACAACATTTTGGCATCTGGGTAAAAATGAATAAAAGTGTTGAGTTTCAGTCTAACTTTGTGTTTGCGAATAAAACTGTGTGCTGCGAGTTTTTGTTATTTTACAGCTTTTTAATATATTCATAAATACAGAAAACAATTTTAGATTTAAACAGCATCAGTGACCTCTAACAATGAAAGCTTAGAGAAATAAAAATATATATATATTTTGCCTTCAGATTAAAAGTGATGCTTGGTAAACTTTAAGAAAGAAAAGGTAGGAAAATCAACAAATAAAAGTTTTACCTTCTGCGAGTGGTGTAAAGAAGTAGAAGTATAAGCAGTCCATTAAGAAGTAAAAAGGCTGTTCCCAACATGTTTCGGTATGACCTGACACTTGAGCTCCGCTGTAGAGTCTAACCCCATTACCACTGTCAACCTGCTTAAAGCTCTGAGCCTGGCTTTGGTGTAATCACCACTTGTCGAAGGGGCGTGGAAAGGTGCGGCTGGTAACACAAAGTCTTACACAACTACCTACAGCAGACAGTGTCTGAAACCTAAAAAAACATAGCCAGTCTTAATAAGCTGCTCTAAATAAAAGAATTATAAACAACATAGAATAGCAGGTTTGAGAACCTCTTCAAACAGTCTAGACCTAATTCTGCTTCACTGAGTTGAAAGAAAAGTCACATACTACAAAGTTACATAGCTTACATAACATCTAATTCCAACCAGTAGTTTTGAGTTTTGCAAGTGAAGAAACCAAGAGATGAGTAGTGGTATAAAAACTCTCACAATTTGGCAATCTGAAATCTTTCTGACCACACCAACTTCTTCTTTTGCAAAACATCTATTTTTACATTCATGGTGACTCAAGCAACAAGACACACAGGAAAAAGTGCAGTTAACAGTCAGTCTGTCACACTGAAACCAGCCTGTCACGTTAGAAAAATACCAAAGAGATGATATCCTACAGGACATGTCAAGCCATGAAACTATGACTCCATGAAGACTGATTTTAGTGTATAATGAGTTGATGACAAATATTCTTACCTTCTAAATTAACAATGCGTTGAGTTTTGGAAACATTATTGGTGGTTGTTTTTCTTGGTGTATACCAGCAGATGGCAGTAAAATATCTGGATTAGCTTTCTCAGAGAGCAGAGTTGATGGTGGTGGAAAATTTGCTTTAAATTTGAATTTATTATTTTTTAAATAAAATTTGAGAACAACAAATGCGAGTGCTGTGACAGAAGGAAAGTTATGGCAAAATACTCTTCTGAAAAAAGCTGATCATTATCAATTTTATTTATAAATTGCTTCCATGTCAGCCACAACTGAACTAAGTGCTGAACATCAATAAATAAGATAAAAAGAAAGCATAAAATAAAGTAACAAAAGAGTGAGTACCCTCTTAATGAGTAAAGGCCACTAGTGTCAAAAAACATCTTGAAAGAGAGAAAATAATTTGATTAAAATTAATGCAGCTTGAAAGATGTTAACCTTGCTCTTGAGTCTGTCTTTCATCTTCATTGTGACAATAGCCCATAAATCAGAAGTGTGTCCATGCCCAGTCCCAACCATGTGCTACTTTTAGATATATCCCTGCTCCAACTTCCCTGAATCAAATAATTCCCTCACCACCAGTCATTTAGTTGTTGTTTACTTCATGTGTTTTAGAGGGAATAGATCTAAAAATTGCATGATGGCAGCTTTCGAGGCCTGGAGTTGGGCACTCTTGCCACAGATTTTTGATGGTCCTTTGGTCAGGTGCGTTGACACCATGGTCATTAAAGCAGGCATTCATAGCTTGAGGTCTAGCTACTTGGTCAATGGCTATTCTGATTATTGACTTGAAAAAATGCTTTGAATCAAGACTTTAAAACAACTTGGCTCCCTAAATTATCATTCATTGTGGTAACTTCAAACTGGACCTCCAGCAAGTTATATTATCTAGTTCTTAATTCCTAATTTAGACACTGGAACCTTAATTTTCCAAATGAAAGTCAATATTCAATATTTACTGAGATGTTATTTTTGACTTTTCTCCATAGGAATGATTACATTTTACTAATCTAGTCTCTGCAGAAGGTAAAGCTATTATCCTTTGTGCTGTAGTTTTCTGTTATTAAAAGCAGTATACTGCAAATAAACCTCAGTGTTAAAATTTTATAAACTGAAATTAGAAAGGCACATCTGCAAACTGCTTCCCTGACAACAGAGGACTGCTTTTCTGTTGCTGCATCATCAGTTTTAGCGTTAGGATGAATATAGCTGATGACAGATAAGAAACATTCTCCTTGAGATGCAGTTGCAATGAACCTTTATTATTCCAATCTTTGAATTACCCAAATGCAAGTGAATCATGCAGCTCAGAATTAGCTTTGTGCAGATGTTTATAGATTTTGTTTTGCTGAACATATGGGCAATAACCCTAAAAATTAGGCAGCCAATACATTTTAGATTCTTCTGCTTTAATGCTAATCTTATATCGCATAATCTTTGCTGATGTTTACGTATCTTGGCTCTACTCAGACATTATGAGCAGAAAAACCTCAAAATTGTTTTAAAGATCAACATTTTATTAATGTCTGGAGAAATGTGTGCAAAATTATTTGAGTTTATGTATTTTTTGTATTATATTGAGAATATTTTCCAGTTTTAATTTCACACAAATACATTTGCTACATCTGAAGCATGACTTGTTTTTTGATACACACTTTTTATTGTTTTTTTTAATTAAATAACTAATACAAATGTAAATATAGACTACCCTGTAGCTGTTGCCTAACAACAAGAATGCTGTAGGTTCAAATTGTGCCTGACGCCTTTCTCTGGAGACTGCATAGTTTCCCTGTGCATGCAAAGGTTCAAGTCAACATGTACTTGAACAAAGCACAAAGCCTTAATTTTATATCAAACTGGTAACTCCAGTTTGTGCTTGGATGTAAAAGTATGTTTGAATGGCTGTAAATCCCTGTGTTGCCTTGTGATGGACTGGACACCTCTGCAGAGGGGGATCCTGAGTCTGGACAAGATTACACATGTATTGAAATGGGTTCAATGCAAACAAGTAACATCTGTTCAACTAAGCATTATATATATATAAGGTCTTATAAAATTAAATGCCTTTGTTCTCCGATTAACGATGTTCTCTCAGAAACCTAACCATATTTTAACGTGTGCAAAGAAATCAAAATCTGAAAAAAAGCTGCTCATTTTTGTCTTGAATTACTTACTGTGCATAAACTTGAGGCGAAATTTTATTTCATTTGATGAAATAGCTCCATAAAATATTTCAGATTCAATTAAAAATGGATTGTTTTAAAATGAACAATAAACTCAGAAAATAACCAATTTGTATCTGTTAAAGGTTGTGACCTGGGCAATCCATTGTTGCCCAATATAATGGTCAAATACTATCCCCAGTACAACTCTATTATTTATTTGTGTTATAAAAGAGAAGAAGGGTTGCTAATGAGTACGTTTTTTTTGGTTAAGTTCATACCTGGGTACACACAACTTTTTCACTTTATTTCAAAAATACACAGCTTGTGTAAAGTTCAAGCTGAGGTCTATTTCCTAGGTTTTTCCCCCAAATTTTGTGTTAGAATGGTAATTCTTTGAGAGATTTTCTGCAGCGTCCCTACTGGGATCTTTGAGTTTATCAAAGACTTGTACCTACAGATTTCCTGAGGATTTTCCACAAATGGTGGATGAGTATTTCTTTACAATGAAGTCTTCTCACTGCAACAGCTGCTCTCATGTGAGACAAAAATACATTTTGGGAGACAGAAAAGAATCAAAAATAGCAAATAGTAACTAAGATGATACAGAAAGTCATGTCAATAAGCTTGTATGCAAACTGTGTCAGACTGAGTTACACATAACAGCTCGATGCTATATGTAGCTCAGACAATGGGTTCAGAAAAGGTTTCAGAAGTGCATCGACTACAATTAGCTCACATTGCACCCAACAATGAAATGTCAACATCTCAATAATCTGTTTTACCTGAGTGAAGTTTTCCCGTTCCATCTTCCTCAAATCAAATAAAATTGGTGTCAGACATTTTGTGTTTGTTCTGGTTTGTACAGCAAACATTTTCATTTGTACCGCTGTCATTTTAAAATATTTATACATTTTTCCTGAGGTCATCATCACAGACAAAAGCTGTACTTGCGTTTGATTCTATAAGGAAATGGGTCTGACCTTTAACCCCAGAGAGAATGCATGGAGTACTGTCAAGAGGAAGATGAGAGACACCAGAACCAATGATGCAGACGACCTGAAGGCACCTCGGACTTCCAGATCACCTCAGCAGAACCACAGACTGATTTCCCCACAATGCATTGATCTAGTAATTCATGGGCCAGAAACCTGAGAATTGCAAAACATAAAGACTTGCAATATTCCACTGTGTCTAATAAATCTATTTAATGTACAAGCTTTACTTTCTAAAATAAGTGACAACATTTTGAAACTTTTTCACAATATTCTAACTTTCAGATTTACCTGTATATTTAATTTGCTTCCTGTACATACTCCAGACTCACACTTGGTTTCTCATCACCTGCAGTTGGGTCTCGGCCCCTACTTCCAGAACCAATGATGCAGTTTACAGGAGACTAAAAGTGCAAGAGCTTGGTCATGATTATATTATCTTGACTGAACCATGTGGATGCAGCGTTATTCTCTTGCTAAAACCATACATGTTACGCTACCTTAAAACCCCATGTGTTTGTGAAACTGCAACATTTGTGGCATTGGCAAGCCTGCAGATTTAATTCCCATGAATGCCCACAAAGTCATGGCCTGTGTCCCCGCAGACAACATGCAATCTGTTATTGAGACAGATTTTAATTGCGGTTCACACAGAAGAATCTTAAATCATCCATGAAAGAAAAGAGAGAGTGGGGAGAGGGCTGGGGGAGGAGTCTCCCACTGACTTTCACATCCATTCAGCCAAATCTGCAGCAGCATTGAACTCGCACAGAAAAGGAGAGGCCAACAAAAGAAAAGAAAAAAAAAAAAGAGGCAAACTGAAGAATGCTTTTCTGAAGGACCTCCTATCACTAGAGTTGAGTTTGTATGTACATTAATCGTTAACTGATTCATGATATAGTGAGGAGTGCTGGTGAAGAGGAGGAGGAGGAGTGGTCAGGATCGGAGATCATTAAGCACTTTGAGAAAGACGTCGCCCTGAACGCAGCACGGCAGCACCGCAGCCAGGAGGACCAGAAGTGCGTTTAGCCTCCGAAAGTTGCGTCGATCTGGATATGATTTGGGTCTGATTTGCTGCTCAGCTGCCCGGAGAGGACTGCGGAGGGGCTCAACGCCGCATTGTGGCAACCGACACCCTCGATTCCTGCCCGAGGACTGCACAAGCCGCTCGCTGCAAAATGTCATCTCAGGCCAAAGTCAAGAAGGACAAAGAGATTATTGCCGAATATGAGACCCAAGTGAAAGGTGGGTGACGTGCAGGGCCTGCTCCTATTGTTTTTTCGTTTTTTTTTTTTTTTTGTGGGAGGACACCCTTGCATAACTTTACTACAATCTTTATGTGGCTCTAGTGTGCAGTGTTGTGGGTGTGGGACAGATTACACTGGTTTAGATAACTTATCTTCCTCCCTTCCGTCCAGAAATCTTCTCTGGCATCATGTTTCACTCTATTTTATTTAGACAGAGTTGTTTTTACTTGAAATTAAACATGGGGGTGAATTTAAAGCAAACATCTAGCTGCTGCAGAGAACTCTGTGCTCCAGTTTCTCAAATATGCCTGGCTTTGTGTGACCATGTAAGCAATGGGCTTGTGTTATTCTTTTGCTCTATGCAAGCTTTGACAGTTATTCCTGATGATCCTACCACAAGATTAATTATATTTTTTAAGTACATTGTCCTCACCTTCCCATTACAGAAGCTTCTTTGGCATGAAAAAGTTAAGACATATAAGAGATGGTGATGATCCCTTTTGTAGTATTTTCCTGTCACTTCATGACTCAGTGTGATATGAGAAAGAAGAAGAGGGAATGCTTGAGAAGGTCACACAACAGTTCAGAAAGTCCATGAATTATGTATGCCGTGTGTATGAATTATGAACTATGAAAGGATTTCACTGTCTGACACTAAATATGTGACTGGATGATCCAACCAGTGAGAGTGAGGAGAAAGTCAGGAACAGATCAGACTTTGCAGGAGGTGAATAGTCAGGCTTGTCTTGTCATCATGCTGCACCTCTTATTGTTGTGGTTTTAATGTAAGTCTTACGTTTCCTGTTGCTGCAAAGTGCCACTTCAGTCTGTCTGAACCACAGAAGCCAGTTAGATCATTTTGCATGCTAACTGATCACTTTGTTTACAAGGCAAACAAACCAATGAGTTTAAAAGAAGTGTTAGCTAAGACATTTTGGTCTGAGAAAGAAATAAGAACAAAGGTATGAACGATATGGATGGACTACATTCCACTGGAGTATTCCTGTGAACTAGTTCTGCAGAAAAAATGCACTGAAGAAGAATGACCACTAAATGGATTTCAGCCACTTATTGCTTGTTTCATAGTCCTGCTCATTTACATCAAAGGTGGTTAAAACAGGCATATCTTCATCAGGACCATTTGCAAAAAATTTGCAGTGTTGAACTTGTAGCTTCAGTGTTTTTCTGTTATTCGACTTTCATGACCACATTTAGTGTTGCAAGCGCTGTTAAGAATGACGTTTTGTTTTTTACTTTGGTCTTGTTCCGTGATCTGAACCTATTTAGAGAAAATGTTTTAAATATATCATACAAGTTTAAAATATCATGTTCCGAACTGTATTTAGATAAAATTGTGTTCCTGCTTTGAAACCCAATCATCAAAAGTACATTTCAATACTCTACTCCAAGTATACTATGAAGAAATGTGGTTACAGGACCATAGTAAGTATTTATTAGCAGAAACGTTCTGGGAGTTTCTTTTATTTTGGCCATAACTGTCGTATTTTATCAGTCGAATCCCCCAAAAAAGGATCAGAAACAAAAAAATAAAGTGGAAATTAATATTTATATTTAACTACATATGTCATGTCAATTCCTAAGTGCAATCAAGAACCCAGATTTGGGTATGATGGGTATAAAAATAATTCTTTACATGTTTTAAATTGAAGTACAAAAAGAGGCTTTGAAATGCTGAAAGGGCAAAATGCCCTGAAGCTCTGAGATATAATACTAGTATTTATCATATTGGTGCGGTAGTTGTTAGCTCTATTTCGTTGCAATAGGAAGGCCATGAGTTTGGACCCTCAACATAGATTTTGTATGTTCTTCCAATGCACGTGTGGGTTCAACTCTACCCACTGTCCAAAATTATGCACCATACATAAATAGACTCTCTAAACTGTCTGTTAGGAGTCTAGATGGTTTCCATTGAGTGTCACTGTGTTGCTATGTGATTGGGTGGTGATCGGTATTTTGAATACACCGTCTCTCGCCCAGTGATTGGCACCGGCCCTCCTGCTGCTCAATGATAATACACACATTTGCTGGCTGGAATGAACCTACGGCTGTATGATATTATGAACATGTGGTAAAGGATGATTATGATGGATCTAGTGATGTTGTCTCTTTACAATGGCGACAACAAATAAATAACACTGTTGGCATTTTTCTTCTTTGGTTTTACAAGAAAAACAGACCTCTCATGATTAGTAATCTAATTATGAGGGGGAAAAAACATTTTAATTTTTTCATCTTTAGAAATTTTTTAAAAGTTGTCTGAGCCTGAAACAGTTGTAGTTTCTTAATGACTGACCACTTCACCATTTCAGAAGCTTTTATGACAAATGTCTTAAAATACATCACAGACACAAAGACCCTGAATACATAATACTTAATTAGTTACCTAACATCAATTACAGTTCAGTTTTTTATGAAATGCACATTGAGTACAATGAGATTCATTTTATAAAGAAATTATGTCTTGTGATCTGTTCTTTCATTTCATAATATTTGATCTGAAACAAAAATTGACTAAAAATAAATTACAAATAAGCAGCATGGTGACAAACTTACAGAATTAACCTTCATGTCCAACATTCATAATAATAAGAGCCCAAACTTAGACTCAAAAGACGGACTTCACTTTTAATGCCACAAGATCTTGTGCCATAAGATTTTGTCACATTTATGTTGGAGGCATGTTAATTTTGTTGAATCCGTCGTTGAAATGAACCAACATGAAAGATGCCCACTTATGACTGAAGACCAGCTTAAAGTAACTGCATGCTACTTTAAGCATAAGTGGCATGCAGTTATTATCCGTAATAATAATTGCATGCTGCTTTTGCTTAGACACTGAGACTGTGATAGATGACTGCTTGCATATGAGATCAATATCATATGCCTGAGATGTGTCCAGCTTGTTAACGTTGGAGCCAGAAAGCCTCAGCTGCACGCTCAAAACAGAACGTATAGCCGGTGAGAAGCCAGGCTTAGATGGGAGAGCGAACCACTGCACAGCTGAAATGACAAAGGATTGTCAACACGTGTCGGGAATGAAGAACATGATGAGCATTTATAGTGAGAGGAGAGGTGTGGTGAAATTTCTTTTTGTCACTCTTTCACTCTCACACTGTCTTCACACTCACACTTACACACAGATCAGTCTTCGCTCGCCTCTGCGGCTCCGAGAGAGCCATCACAGCCCAATCTCTCGTCTCAGTTTCAGAAAAGGCTTTTAAGCTGACATCTTAAGCTCATTTGCTAACGGGGCTTGGATTGGTTTGGTGCTGTAGGATTTTATTCATGCACTGACTCTGGCCTCCAGTAAAGCTCAGCTGCTGACTGCACAGCATATCAATCAGACCCAGATCTTCTGCACTTTACAAGTGTTTATTTCGCTGACATTTTGTCACTGTTTGAACAAATGGTAGTTTTATCCTTTTAATCCTGCCATGTTTTAGCTAAAATTTTTGATAAGCTGAGAGAAAATACTAATTTATGTCATAATTTGTGAATAATCATAAATAAATCACAAAATAATCACTAACTTTGTTGGCCAAGGTAGTGACTTTATTTGTGACAGATCATTCTAGTTTATCTCTTGCTAAAATGCAGAGAGATCTATTATCCATCATGCTATTTCAGTTTTTGTATATTAAGCTTTGCACATCTTCTCCATGATTTTGAGTTGTTTTAAAAATAAAAATGCTGAAGACTTTGTGCAGCCTAACTGCACAAAGTCTTGTTATTTAGCCATGAAATTAATGTGATTTTCTTCACAAATATGTATTCCTTGGAGAGTAAGCAGACAAATCTTTCTGTCAGATTCCATCACAAAGGAAAAAATGCATTGATAAATTCTGGCCTGAAGTGTTATGGTTGAATTTTGATAGTGCCATAAATATCTTTGTTGCTTGTGTCTTGGTAACACCAATGTTTGAGATCCTTGTTTGTTGCTTCGGTGACAGACGATGGCTCACAGTGGAGCATTATGAAATCCAAGCAGAAAGCCATTTGGAACTACGCCTGTAAATTTAGGATTGTCCTGTGTGATTACACCAAGAGTGACGCAGTTAGTTGTTAAAAGCATTTTTCAGGAGTGAGAGAGCAAGAAATGTGAACTCAACCAAACCAAATACAAATGCATGCCATAGTCATTACTGCATTCAGAAAACAAGCACTCACACATCACAACCTTGATTTGCACCAAATTATGTCAATGTGTCATTCTGGGTTAGGTCCCTTGTGATTAGCCACGCATGGCTAACAACAGTCTCAGTCACCACTACCGGCCACGCTTACTAATAACGGTTCTCGGCTACTTTGAACTGGCAGCCGTGGTGATGGCGACTCTATTCTGCGTTGTGTTTGGTGCTCTGTTCTGTTGTAAAGCCCACGCCTCGCTGGCAGCGCTGGGATGAAACGGTGACCAAAGCTTTCCCTTATTTCATTTGACTGTCAGCCAGAGATTGGAGCATAACCACCCCAAGCACTGCTGCTGTTACATTTGTTGGGTGAGCATGTCTTTTTTGACCCTGCAGAGTAAAAATAGCAGGTGATGGCCTTCTAACATTTCAGGAAGGGCAAACATTTGTAACAAATAACCTTTTTGAGCCGTAATTACATCAGATTAAGCGATGTAGGTGGTGCTACATCGTTTAATGTAGCACCACATTAAACGATGTAGTGTCAAGCTAAATTATGTTTTAGGTTGACACTGACGTGGGTTTACAATTACTGACTGTCAGATTGAATGCTGTATGCCACATTACCATTTAAAGAGAGAAAAATATTTACCAGCATTATTTAACATTAAATTACTGGAGGCTTTTCTGTGTATTAAATAGTCACTGACCAGCTTATTAGATACTCCTGGTTTGTACTGGCTGGTATTTTGCAGTCAGAACTGCCTTTTTGTGTTTGGCATAGATTCAACAAGGTGGTAAAAATATCTCCCAGTATTGGGTCTAATTTAACATGATAGTGCCTCATAGTTTGTTGGCTGCACATCAGAATGTGAGTAATTTTTTTTTTTTTTTAATCATAATCCTCAAGGCATAACTCCCAGCATGTTATAGATGTTTCCCTGCTTCAGTACATCTGGTTTCTGGCTGGTTGACAGACTTTTTCAGAAGCCTGAATCATGTGTGTTAAAGCAGGGAAACATCTAAAACTTTCCTTAAGGACCAGGGTTGGGAAACATGGCTCCTTTGGATCGAGACCTGGTGACTGTGGAGGCTGTTGGACTTCAACAGCAGCAGTACTTTGGTAAGGTGTGGCATTCAAACGACATCCGGTTAGTACTGTCAGTGTTAAGAAGTTATCCTCCATTACTCCATTGGCACCATCCTGAGTCATTAGGATCTTTGGTATCATGTTATGACAACCTGCCATCTTAATATTGTATCAAAATCAATATTTAAAAGACCAGGCGACATCTTTCCAATTTGTTTCTTTCCACTTTTGCTAAACTTGTGTGAATTGTAGACTTGGACTCTTGTTTCCAGCTGACATCCGGTGTGGTCTTCTGCTGCTGTTGCCCATCAGCGGTCAGGTGTCGTCCAAACCTCGGCTGCAACATTTCTCGCTTCAGCTATTGTGGCTTTTCTTTCATTTAAAGCCAGCCTGGCTATTTGACTGACATCAACTATAGATCTGTGTCTCACAGAATATTTTTGTTTCCTTTTTTGCACTTTCTCAGTAGTTCAGACAAAAAATTATGGCTAAACCACCAAGAAGATAAGCTGCTTCTGAAATACTCAGACGGTTAAGATGACATGTGTTGTGATTTAGCATTGAATAAATAAGTTGTACTGAATCAGAAACGTCTACTGAGTAAAGTGGCCTGAGAATATATTTTTAAAACTGAAAACTTATTAGAAACAATAAGTTTTCAGAAATATCATCATTTGGCATATTTTCAGCACTTGCTGAAATGCCTCCAGAGAATCAAGTTGGCGCTTGATTCTGACATATTAAAGTAAAACACTCATTGCACACAAGCAATGATGTCACTGCTTGACTAATGTTTTATCCACCTTAGAACAAACTCAATTCATGTGGCCATCAATCTTACGTATTAAAATCTATTTTCATATCCTTAAAGAGAGGCATTGTGTATTTCGATCACTCTGATTAGGGTAAGAAACACCGTCAAATGTCCAAAACCCTGTTTGTGAATTTCCACCAGCCTTTGGGTGTGGAGCATACACAATGTTCCCAGGCGAAGAATCTGGTATGACATGCTGCTTGACATTTTATTACTCTCAACTAAAGAGAGAGGGAAAAAAAACTGTCTGGGTCCTATTTCTTAAATTCCTTGCAAGCTTCTGTGTAATTATGCATTACCCTGCAAACTCCTGAATCATTCATTGAATGTTGTGCTCTATTGCTAGTAACACTTTAGGATCTAAAAATAACTCACACAGGAGGGGAAAAGCAAATATTATAATATATTTTTAAATCTATGAAATAAAATCTTGCTCTCTGTGTTGTTTGTTTCCTGACACTGTGGGGATAATAATCACTTAAACCACGAAGACCAACAAATTGTGTTGCTCATTGGTCTATTTCAGTTCAAGAGTGCATCACAGCCCTTGAAGTTTTGGACTTGATTGCTGCCTTATTCGTCATTAGAGGCTGGTTGTTGCTTATTCTGAAGCAGAGAACGTTGCCCTTGTCCTTGGCCATTATGCTAAACAGACTGACTGCTGCGGCTGTTGGAGCAGGGAACTGGCCCGCTCTTGCTGAAATGCCTCCAGAGGCATGTAACCAGGCAACTAGGCAACTGTGGGGACCAAAAGAGGTACATCTCCTCCTTTCTGCATGTCAGGGGATTACATATTTACTTTGTTTGTCTCAGTCTTTGCTCACTCATTCACAATTTCCCTCGCAGACAGTGGGGGAGGAATTTTTGACATCTTTCCCTCCTCTTCTAGAAAAATGACACGAAGAATCTTAACAGAAGGCTTCTCTTTTCTATACTTGCATTTACATAGATTTGTTGTCAATTCAGCAATGATATGCATGCTTGTAACAGTATGTCATAGTGGGATCTTTTGAAACAGTGTTGGTCAAGTGGTCTCGTTACCTTCTACAACAAAAAAAACTTTGTTCAGAAAGCCTTGCATATGTCTCTGCATAATCTGTCCATGTGAGCTCAGAGGTAGGTTAGCATAATTAATGCTAAAGTAACCAAAGTGGCTGTGCGTCACCAGTGGGTGCATTAAAAAATATTTATTTTTTTCAGTATTAATATGGATTTAACTGGAACTAGAACTACACAGTTCATTGAACATAATAATCTATATAAATGTACAAAATAGAAAAGTATATCTGTGTTGCAGTATTTTGTACATTCAGTTTAGAAGACAATTGTGATATTAGATTTACAATAACAAAATAAGCTTTGACAATATTCTGGGGAAAACTAAGAACCTTTTCTTTTCCACTATTAATGTGTTCATAAATTACAATATGTGTTTGTAAAAAATTTGTATTGACTGTAAATCAGTCCAGGTTTGAGTTTTTTTTTTTAAGATGTCTGAATAACAAAATAAAAGGAGTGAAAACAAACGTAAGTGTTTGACGAATGACGAAAAAGTCAATTTGAATGGATCCAAAATATTATACTAAAGTACTTTAATTTAGATTTTTGAGAACATTAATATTGAGAGGACAATGTCAACATGTTGCGTTGAACACACTGACTAAACATACTTACTAAAATATGTATCTGCCAAAATTATAGACACATGAGTGATTTATAAATGTCATAAATATTAATGTAAAAGCTGGAGTTTTAAATTGATACTCTTCTAATTTCCTGTACAAACTTTCTCTGATTTCATTTTTAGAAAACTGAATTTAGAAAACATCCCTACAAATGATCTGTTTAAAATACCGACTTGCCTAATAACTTTGCACACACTGCATGTTGCCCTGTGATGGACCGGTGTCCTACCAGATTGCACCCGGTCTATTGCCCAGTGACTGCTAAAGATAGGTGCCAGTGACCTTGAACGCATACAGTCAGCCAGATTGTTATTTCTTCTTATGAAAACTTATGTTTGCTTTTGCCTGTCTAATAGTTCAGATGGGATCTCCTCCCTGGTGATGGGGAAGCAGAATATTGTGTAAAATGTTTATCGAGAAGGATTTTATGACATTATGAAACAATACTTCTATTTCTTTGTATAATTTTAATTAGGGTGTACCTGCAAGTGAGACATAAGTTGTAAAGTAACCTATAACAATAAAGGGTTTATATTTAGCAACTATGTAGTCACTGTATTTATTGCTGTCTTTCTTTAGATGTTACAAGTATGTGTTGGTATAGAATTTATTACCTTTTTTCCATATTTTTAAGAGTCATGGTAATATTGCTGGTTATCCTTTTGTTTTATTGGCGGTTTTATTAAATGAAATACCAAAGATGACTGGAAATGGGTTCAGTGAAATTCTAGGCTATTCAGGAAGGACTCAGGAGGTTTGCATTAGCTGTTGTATTGATAAAACTGTAAACCTGACCTAATCAGTAAAACATGTGGCCACAGGGCAGGAGCCAATTTACAGAAAATGAATGCATTTATTTACAAAGGGTGACATTACATCTTCTTGTTTTATGTCTCTCTATTGTGCTTCAAAATGTTTTCTTAAATCTAGACTATTCCCACTTTAAACACAGCACAATTTGGTGTCCAAACCTCAAACACAGAGACACCATTGTAATCGCGTAATGAGACAAATGCTCGCAGTTTGTGTATTTCAGCCAATGTCCTCTGAAGGCTCTCTCGGCACAATGCATTTTGAGAAGCTGACCTATTTTGAATTTTCCGTGCTGTCTGCTGCAATCATCAGACATGCATCTCATACTGTATGCACGTGTGCAACCCCAGCAAGCAGATACTCCTGCTCTCTTTCTCCTTCTCTCTACCCCCACAAAACACTTGCATGTAAAGCTGGCAGACAAATGAATTCTGACATTTTGGTTTTCTCCACTTATGATGACTTTGTTCTGTTTGGTCGCATTACTTTTGGATTAAATGTGTCCTCACATGCCTTAGTGATCCTAATTTCCGGGGGGGAGGGGGCAGACCGACATGTAGAGAGGCTCTGTTTATTTTGCTAATTGTCTTTTGTTTGGTTACGCAGAGATTCGTAACCAGCTAGTGGAGCAGTTCCGATGTCTGGAGCAGCAGTCCGAGTCCCGGCTGCAGCTGCTGCAGGACCTGCAAGAGTTCTTTCGCCGAAAGGCCGAACTCCAGCTAGAGTATTCCCGAGGGCTGGATAAGCTGGCTGAGCGCTACTCCTCCAAGATCCGCAGCTCCAGAGAACACCAGCATTTCAAGTGAGTGTTTCAAACAGAGAAAAACACCTGAAAAACAAAAATCACACATGTGCCATGCTGATCACTGCTACTGCAGACACAGAGCAAAACAGAGGGGGAATAAAAAGTAAAGAGGGAGAAGGGATAAAAGCAAAGGAAATGACCTGAAATGAATCCAGGGCCAAGATGCCTTGTGGCCCCGGGCTGCTCTGTTCCTTCCAACTAGGTCAGACTCTTTATCTATCCCTCCACCCCCTCCTTTTATTCTCTGGCTATCATGTCGTTTACATTTTCAAAAATTATTACAATGAAATCCTAGCCAAATAAGCAGAAATTCATATTACACTGAGAAACTGGGACATATCTTTATTTAGAATTTGCTGAAGCAGAAAGAAAGTGACATATTACTAATTTTCTGTAGTTTAACTTTCAGTGTGTTGTGGTCATTTGTCATGGGCAGCAGCAATGCCCTGCGGCGTGCTGGAGATGATGCTTAGACTAGCCTGCAGCACTCTGTGACTGTCCATGTTCAGAAATTGCCCAACTCGATTTTGTTAATGAGAATCACTTGGCATAAAGATAACTATACAAAAATGACATTAATAATGCTTTGAAGCATAATATTTTCTAATGAGGTTGGAACATTGATCAATGAAGACTGCAAGATAAATTATTGAATGCGCTAGTTCATAGATCCAGTACAAAGTGAATTTCCATGCCTAAGAAGCTCATGAGGGAGCAATCTTACAAATCTACTAGATTTATTGTATGCAAAAATTATATTACTAGAATCTCAGATTACTTATAGATTACTGTCACATTTTCACATTTCTTCTACCAAATATGCAGCCACACAAAGGATTGAGTGGGAAGAATTTATTTTTTTAAATATACTTATATATATTTTTTTTACTTCAGAGCATGAGGCTCAAACATGAAAACAGTTTTGAAAAACTTGTCTTCATACTTGTAGCACAAAACTGATAACTTAAGCTTACCTTGCTTGATAGGATTGCATATTGACAGTAACTTTGTCATTCTAAATTGAACTATTTCTCCAGAACCTGAGCTTTGAGAAACTCTTACAATAACCCAGTTCCTTTTGGATCAGTTTAAATATATATCTACATATGATCCTGTTTTGTCCAGTGCATGCCCTTTACAACTAAAGGGCCATCAAGTTTCACACAGTTTGGAAGTGATGAAGCAGGTGCTAATTTTAGGAGCTAACAGTTACCCAGTTGTGTAATTCTCACTATACTTAGATCAATACTTGTAATTTGTGTCATAGTTATTTTTTTTAAACATGTAGTTTTACTGCCAGACAAAAGGGATTAAAAGTGATTTTTTTTTCCAGTGTTTTAATTAGCAAGTGATATCTGCTCAAAGACTATTTGCCAACACTATCAGTAATTTGAGACAACCTTTACTGCCCCACAGAGGAGAAACTCAGGAGAAATGGCATCATTAAATATATGAAAGCCAAGATTAACAAAAACAGTAATAATGGTAGTCATAATATACTGAGAAAGATTAAAAGGTAAAGAAACTGTGCAGTAATTAGAATGGAAATGTTGTAAATATCGTAAAAGATCAAAGTGGGAGATCTTTACCTTAAAAGAAAAGCCTTAAAAGGGCGTTGAGCGTGCGGCTTAGATTTGTGTCATCTACCTTGATACCTACACATTTTATATGGGGTTTTAGATTATCAAATAGGAAATCCGTTATTTACATTTAGCAATATGGTTCAGTTGGAGTAATTGATTCATAAGTAGTTGTACATCTATTTATGCTGCAGCCATACAGAGATTTATGCTGGAAAATGCTGGGAAACTCTTTTCATCTCCATCATGAAGTCTCTCTTTAGCCATTTGGACCCAAAGCGCAATCACGGCTGAGAGCTCCCGTCACTAGGACATTGATTAATGGAGCGTTTCCTCAGAGGGAGACTCCTGCAGAAACTTCTCCCCACACCCCTCACTGTCCCAGATTTCTCCGTCACATTAAATGGTCATCATTATAACTGAATGTCAAAAGCTCCTTTTAAGCTTGTAGAAGAGATTGGAGGGGCTCTTTAATGTCATTAATAACCTGTAGTTGTTTCACTTCTTCTCTTTAAGCTATCTCTTATTGCGTTTTCCCCACTTATGATAACATTTCTATTCTCTGTATCACTGTGCATGACTGAATGCACTGGATTAGTTCATGGATCCAGTAGAAAGTGAACGTCCATGCCTGAGAAGCTCATAAATTTGCTAAATCTGCCAAATTAACTGTAGAGATTTACTTCACAAGGGACTGTCTGCATGCATCACTCATAACGAACAGTGCCTTGCAAAATATCTCATACCCGTCAAACTTTTTTACATTTTGTTAGGTAACGGCTAATACCTTCACAGTATTACTTGTGAAGTAATATGTATCTGACAAGTGGAAAGAGAAGGGCATTTAATTGTTAAAGATTTTTCACAAAAAAGCAAGTCCGAGTATTCACTCACACGAAGGTGAGCACAGCAAAGGTGCAAGTATTTTCTCTACAGATTTGTTTGTCTCAAAACTTGAAATATTTACCGGTTCTTTATTGCAGAATGCATGCGTCAAATGCCTTATGACATTATGCAAAATGTATATGTTTCATCACTTTCATCATGGTACCCTTCCATAATTATTTGCGATATTTGCTAAATGCACCATTATCTGTTGTTTCCTACCTGAGCTGTGGGTTTCTGCAGCTCTCCCAGAGTCTGAGGCCGCTAGTCTTCTTATTTCACAAATGCTCTCCCTTCCTGGTCTGTCAGCCCAATAAAATGATTGAAATCTGAAAACAAAGGGTATGTTGTGCAAGGCACTGCATATCCATCATGTTCAGTGAATGAGGTAACAGATTCAGTTTATGTTCTGTTTTGTCGGTAAAAGGTTCTTGAGTCAAATTTTGTGTTCTTCTGATGCAATGGCGGAGCTGTGAAAAAGGTATTGGATTTTTTTATGGGCTGTCAAGTGGAAAACCTCTTTCTGTCATTTTCCTTAAACAGTTCAACATTGTGCTGCCGGGGCTCTGAATACGAAAAGACTTATCCTTATTCTTGAGCAGCCGGCAGGCAGACATTTTTATCTTGTCATCTTGAAGGCATGTCCAGGATCAAACACCAGCTCAGTTTGAGAGGCGAGCCTATAGAAAGAGCTTGTTCACGCTTTTTTTTTTTCTCCCTGAAGAAGTCAAGTATCTGACATAAGAAAGTGATGGAGATGCACAGCTCTTTTTAGTTGTGTTTAAGGGGTGGGGAATACAAAACAGTGCATTAAGAGATTAGCAATTTGGACTTTTTTCCTGCGTCATTTGCACAAAAGCAGAGCAACATCAGAAACTGTAAGCAAATATAAAGCCAAGCCTTAACCAAAGTTTAATGCATTATGCATTGGAGAATGCTTCAGAGTATGCACTGACTCACAGTGTGTGGTTAATTGTTTGTAATATCAAAGAAAGGTTCCAGTTTCCTGAAGCAAAGCAAATTTGAATAGTTTCAGTGGTTTCAGGTGACTATCTGGCTGTATTGTGGGTGCTCTGTGTGAATCACAATAAAGTTGATTCTAGGTTTCTTTGTCACAGAACAGAAACTATAACGAGGAAGAAAACTGGGATCAGTCATTGACTGTACCTGAGGATTAGAGATTAAAGCCAGCTTCATGTTAGTCAAAGTACAGCCAATATTCATAAAAAAAAAGCATGAACTCATTTAGTCAAGCTTGAAATTTATCAATGCTTTTATAGATTAACACAGATGTTGTACTTGACTTGAAATCTATCTTTAAATTATTCTTCCTTATTAGTAAAAGCTATAAAAGTGATTAAGTTATTTACTGAAATTTGATTCCTCCTTTTTTTTATACATACAGAACAATTTAGATTTTATTTGAATGCTTGATTGGATTACCTATTTACAGGGGAAAATATTTTTTAGCCACCTTTTTCTTCTTCTTTTTTTATTAAACATTAAAAACAGTGACATGATTTTTTATGTCTAAACCTGATCCCAGTCATATTAAGGTTGAAAAACACTAATGCATATGTGCACAGAAGAAAGATCAACAACAAGATGATAAACTATTTGGTGTGAGGATAATTGAACTCACATGCTTCTTTGAGCAGTCAGGCAACCAGCATGCCTCACATTTGTGTGTGTACAGATTTCCTCTCTGCATGCCCTCTGGTGTTTTCATCTGTAATTGGTAAAAACTGCTTGTATTTATTGATGGACTTCAGGGTTGCTCAAGGATGAAAGTTTTCATTAAACCTCATGTTTTATGTGCAGGGATGTTACATCTGCCAGTTTCTTAGAATCCAACCACTTTGATCAGAGTTAAAACATGAAACATTTGGTGCAGCTATAAGTAATCCTTGAAGATGCACATTTGTACCAACAAGGTGTTTTTTTTTTTTTTTCCCCCTTCAACTTCACAGGAAAGACCAAAATCTAATCTCCACTGTGAACTGCTGGTATTTGGTTTTGGACCAGACCCGGCGAGAGAGCCGAGACCACGCCACTCTCAGCGACATCTACAACAACAACGTCATTGTCCGCTTGGCACACGTAGGCGAGGATGTCACCAGACTCTTCAAAAAGGTCAGAATGGAACCGATCCTTACGAGTCACGCATATTCATGCAAACGACCAACTCATATTACATTTCTAAAGCATGTTGTGGCGAGATCAGTATACATAAACACACATAGCAGTTATAAAGTTTAATTATGTAACTTTTATGCTTGTGTGACATTCTCATTTTCTAATAATCTTGAGTAAACATACCACACTTTTAAGACATAACATTTAAATTAAAATGTATAACATGGTAGAAAGAAAGAGTAGAAAGACAAGAATTATTCCTGGTGCCGATAAAATATTGTAAAACTTTGATTATTGTACTTATAATTATATGTAATCATTCATTGTTATTTGGATATTAATACAAACGCATTAACACAAAATTGTGAATATGCTTGATGTAGTCATTTTCATGATTGGCACTCATTTAGTGACTGTCCAAATGTTTTGGAAATGCTTCACAGAAAAATCTGTCCTCAGGTAAAAGTGAGTCTATACTATTAACAATAACACATTTATGAAGGGAGTCTAATAATGAGGCACAAGCAAGGTGTAAACATTAGTGATGTTTTCTACTTGTTACCAACACGTTCCCTTGCATTATACAGCCATCCTACACAACAAGGCCCTTTCTATCGTTTAACAATAGCAAATGTGGGATTTTAATAAATTAAAACTGAATCTGAAAAGATGCACCAATGCGAAGGTGGGTAAAAATGGTTAGCTTGGGCCAGGTTAAAGGAGATTACTGATGACCGCCTGCTGGAAATCTGTCACAGAAAATGTGCTAAGACTCCTTTAAGACAATAATCCTGTTATGCTTGAGCTTCCTGGTTCAGCTGCAGTGCAGAGTGAATAGTAATGAATTACACATGCGGTGACAAGAATGAATCACATCTGGCGCTTGATAAGACAAACTCTAAATGGACCAAATGTGCTGAAGTCTCACTCTCTAAGCATGAGAAAATGCAAGTTTGTGGTTTTGAGGAGTTGTGCCTTAGAGGTGACAACAAAACAGGATAGATCGGCCAAACGCCGTTCTTTATCCACTCAAAAGGATTTCCACAGTCACACTCCACTGGAGCTGGCACCATTCTCTCCCTCTTCTTGCCTAAAAGCCCTATTGTGCGAAATGTCCAATTCATCATACGCTCCTATTCCCTGTAACTGAGCTGAAGCTGGGACTCTCTGTCTGGAGAAATGTTCTGCAATGAGTGCACTGTTCTATTTTTGTCTGGCTTTTTTCTTTGGGCATTGTATTAGATCCTCTCATCTGCAGAGTAATGACAGCATGTCAGCTGACATCCTTCGCAGAGAAATAAAACTGCCATACAGCTTTCAAGGGTTTCATGACATGATTACAACAGTAGTTTTCATATTTATATTTATGCACATTGCATGTTATTTCTCCACTAAATCTGCTGCCGTTTCTGTTTTCTTTTCTTTGCAGAGTAAAGACATCGGGGTCCAGATGCATGAAGAGTTAGTGAAAGTCACCAATGAACTCTACACAGTAAGTTGCGCAACATCCCTCCTCCTGCCAGCCAAACATTTCTGTGTCGGTGCCCAGCCTTGGCAGCCTGCTGCTGCAGTTCCGTAGCCTTCTTTTTAACCCGAGCTTGTAACCTGTGCAGCAGCTGTCCAGACGCTGCACGCTGGAGAAAGGCCTTATCAACAGAACAGGCTTTTATCACTTTTTCCTTCTGCTGAGGTTGTAAGAAAGCCAATTTTTGTTCTGCTGTCAATTGCTGCATTGTTCCAAGGTTTTTTGTCTTAAACTGTTTTTAATCAAAGACAGCACTTTGCTTCAGAAATGCTTATGGCAAATAGTTTTGAAATAGTTGTGGAGTCTGAGGAAGCTCTTCCTTTTCTAAAATGAACAATTCACAAATGATTTAATCTACTGTAAAAAAAATAAAAAATACAAATTCTGTAATTCTAGAACGTGTGCAGAACAGAGAAAAAGACGCTGCTTATTGTTCATGCTATCTAATCCATGCTGAACACAAACCTCTGACTGCTTTGGCATGGGATTGTTTGTTTGCTGAGCTTCCTGGTTCAGCTGCAGTGCAACCACAGTTCATTGTGGTTCCACTGCAAGTTAATACAAAATATTTTAACATTTAACAGCTTTAGAGCCATACAAGAGTTTTCTTACATTTTGAACTCTACTGTCACACATTTGTGTGGTCCCTTACATTCAGTCATATTTGACTGAAGTTGATTTCTCATATCTTGCCACACAATCTAACTTGAGTTTAGATCTAGACTTTGACTAGACCATTCTGAAAAATTACTATACTTTTATCTGGACCATTGCATTACAACGATGGCTGCGTCTGGAAGACTGCTGCCCCAATTTCAAGATTTCATCAACTGCAAACAGCCCCCACAGTATGATGATGGCGCCAACATTTTTTACAGTATGGATGGTTTGTTCAAGTGATGTGTAGTGTTAGTCCACAGTGTGAAAAAAACAAATACTTTTTCACATTGCTGAGTCCTGGGTCTCCTACTGGACCTGACCCGGTAGATTTCAAGGAGGCATGTGTATGTATTAAGCTTAATTTATCCTTAAGTGAACATAAAAATATTTTTGAAGAAACAATAAAATTTCTGGTGACCTCAAGTAATTTATCAGTATTTAATCATTTAGATTTGACCAAAAGGGAGAAAAAATGTGAAAATGTTTCATTGAATGTTTGACTTTTAAAAGAATTTATTTGCATATATTTTCTTAAATGCAAAATAAGTATACATACTTCAGTGGTTGCCATGCCAATATTTATTGCGAAAGGTGTAAAAATACATCAGTGTGAGAAGCAAAGGTTCAAAGAGCAGACAGCACCGTGATAGAAACGGCAAAAAAAAATCTTCTCGCATACAACTTCATACAGCGCAGCTAACATTGCTGCTATACCAATATTGATTTTTCTCTTTTCCCCTTTTCACATTCATGCATTATTAAAAGCCTGTCTGAAACTCAGACACGCAGCGTACTGGATACCAAAGTCTTTTCAACTTTGCAGCAGTAACAGTAACACAGCTCAACGTGGATGTGTAAGCCATTTGATCTTCTTGTGTTGAAAAGACTTTTTAGAAGCTAATGGATTAGGGCAACCATCGTCCACCACATTTCTTGTGCATGTTACTCGTTTCATTTGCAGCACAGACGCTCGCTCTGTGTCACTTTGTTACCTCCTTCCTCTCCTACTGATCGATCTCACGTTCGTTTCTCGTCCATTTCAGCCAGGGTTGCTAGGTAACCAGAACCTGAGAACCAGTGATGGAGAAGCAGATGTTGCCTAATTGAACTGTTATATCTGGCGTTACTATTTAAACGGTATATAGGATGACGGTCGTAAAAATCTTGTTCATAACACCTAGTTCTTTTTTTTTAATCACTGAAAAGTTTCTTTTGTGTCTTATTGAAATATAAGACAAGATCTTGGAGAAATACACCAGACCATCTCCAGAATATCAATACGAATATGATACTCGTAGTGAATTTGATAAGATTCTCGATGGGTCCACTGAAAATACTCCACAGTCCCCCACCGTGTCATGATTATGTGTCTGTAACATGAGTAACCTTTATTGAACAATGATGTGATGCGTCTGAATATGACATTCATTTGAAGACTAGGCAATGTGGTTTTTATTTTTTCAGAAGGACAAGTAACAAGTCTAAAGCTGTCAACTCACAAACTGATTGTTCCAATGAGCTTAATCAGAGCTACTCATTTACATATAACCTAGTTATTTAATTACAGTTAAGAAATATAAACGCATAGTTTGAAATTTGCAGTTTTTTTTTAATCCAAAACACTGTAATAATCACATTAAAATAGAATACGATAGTTGGAAATTATTTTAAGGTTCATAATAACACAAAATAGCTTAGATTATGTTACATATTCCTATCTGTTATTTTTTTTAAACCAACTTCGAATAAGCTTAAAGATTATTCAGTCAAAAATCAGCACTAAGTGACTCAGTGGAGGGGAGGGCACCATGAACAAAGGCTACAATCCTCAACACAACTATCCCAGATTCAATTCCTGACTCTGTGCCATTTACTCCATGTCCTCCCCTTCTCTCTCTGCCCTTGTTCCTGTTAAGCTATGATCAAATAGTAGTGCTGACAAACAAATAAATAAATAAAAAAGAGGGGGTTTATTTTAGGGCGTCTCAAAGTCGGATGAGAGTCAGCTTTACAAATAAAGATGTAAATGTGTGTCTCATGTAGTGTAAACAATGTGTTTGCAATCAGTAGGTCTGGAGTTTAAGACCAGCTTGTTCTGGTCTATATTTAGTCTTCTAATAAATGTCTAAAAATATGTTTCAACAGCTTTCACTTTTAAACCAATTGTAGACCAATTTTAGCCCAGACAAATTTGGACCTTTTGGAAATGGGTTAGAAGAAAAAAGCTCACGGGTGACTTGGTGGCATAAGCTGTGATATGTTTATTTGCTATGTTATACTGCCTGGTACTCTCAGAAAACACACAGATGGCCAGAAAGAAACTATATCCCGACTTGCAGTGTTTTGTGAAAGGGGCTTGTAAGAGCTTTCATGCCATCTTGACAGACTGCTGCAAGAGCTGGCAACAAGATTTCCAAGGTGTAGCGAGCAATTGCAGCTGGCCTTATCATAAACCTAGAGTTATATGACAGAAAGATATATTAGAGAATTATGTGTTGGTCAATACACAGAGATACATTTTATGTTAAGTTTTTCTGCAACATCAGCCATTAAGAGATTTTTTTTCTCAAATATTCATATATGTTTTTTTTCATTACCATAAAACATTTATTTCACGGTCTCAATACCATTCAGTGATTTTGATTTTATTTCTAGGACATAAAATTTACTTCTTATGATTCTGAAACTTTTCAGATTTCACTTGGTACAATCTGAAATTGTGAAAGGATTAATTGTGAAAGACTAATCAGTGAAGACGTCTGATTCTAAATAAGAAAGATGTGTGGGGGTCAGTATTTTAAAGTTCACTGTTGTTTTCACTGATCATAACCTTATTTTATTTTTCTTTTTAGGTGATGAAGACATACCACATGTACCACAGTGAGAGTCTGAGTGCTGAGAGCAAGCTGAAGGAGGCAGAAAAACAGGAAGAGAAGCACATTGGCAAGGTGAATGACATCAGCGGCGGTCTGTTGCGTCACAGTCATGATGAGCGTCCCCAGCGAAGAAGTTCTGTCCGGAAGATGGAAAAAATGAAGGAAAAGGTTTGTTTCTCTTGATGCAAACACGCATGATAAAGATTTATATCAGGGGCAGAAAATATAATGCAAACATAAACCATGAATGCATTTTAAATTATATTGCTTCTTTGCATCATTATGTATTTGTAGAAATAATATACAGCTGGCAGAAAACTTGTCTTTGCATTGTGCCATACACTCAATACATACAGTACATTGACAAATTACTGAGATAAAATCAATGTAATGTGGTAAGCTTTCTTTGAGCACATTAGGATGACACTTAACATCCTGCATTAATGGGACTCTTCCTTCCTCTTCTCTCCCCAGAGACAGGCCAAGTACTTTGAAAATAAGCTGAAGTGCACAAAGGCCCGGAACGACTATCTTCTCAATTTGGTAGCTACCAACGCCCTGGTGGCCAAATATTACATACACGATGTGTCGGACATGATAGATGTAAGTGAAAACCAGTTAAATCCATTGTTGTTCAGCCCTTTCATTTGTTTAAACTTGACACATGTTTTCCTTGTTGTCAGTCTTGTGACTTGGGCTACCATGCAAGCTTGGCACGCACCATGAGGACTTATCTGTCTGCTGAATACAGTCTGGAAACCTCTCGCCACGAAGGTTTGGATCTACTTGAAGGAGCCGTAGACGCCATGGACATTAGAGGGGACAAGCTAAGGTTTATGGACACACACAGTCAGATCTTCTGTCCTCCAGCACGCTTTGATTACCAGCCACATATGGGGGATGAGGTGAGTTTAATGCTGGTCATTTCATCGCCTTGATGCTTTGTACTTTTTGGTCTGCTGCCTACCACAGATCCTTTTGTGGCAGCCATGCACACACTCAAATCCATCCAACCTTTGCTTCCTGATTTGAGAACTTATGATTAAAGTAAATTTGTATTTTTTTTTTTACTCCTTGGTGACTAAGAAAAAGTGACTCCATTCAACAGTATTCAAAAGCAGAAAGTTGCATGGGGTTGTTTTGGTTTGGGTTGGGATCTAATATTTATAAGAGTTGTTTGGTGTAGTTCAATCAGAACCCAAATGATAGAAAATATAATATCATACAAAAATGTCCTTAAATTATTTGCCAGGAAATCTCATCATACATAGGCTTTGAGCATATACAAGTCCATTTATCACTATTAAATACTTGACTACAGTGAATAGTGAGCAAAAATACCTATTTTGCACTTATGCAAAATAGGTATAAAAGGGATTTGGGATGAGCAAAACCCTTCTGAGTGGGTGAGACTTGGTGAAGAGGCCTGGAGCTGCTGAACTGTCAGAGATGAATGTTCATGGTTTTATTCAGCCCTTCTTCTAAGTTCAATAAAAGGTTCCTTTCTTTTCTTTTCGAGGTGTGTCAGGTTAGTGCACAGCAGCCTGTCCAGACAGAGCTCTTGATGCGATACCACCAGCTGCAGTCTCGCCTGGCCACACTGAAGATAGAAAATGAAGAGGTGAGAGCTTCTGTGCGCACAAATCTCAACCGCAGATTGCATCTGGAGGACAGGGATGGAAAGCTAAATTTGAGTCTTGCACAGAGAATACAAATTCATGCTTTAAGTTGTGCCAGAAAAGGGACAAAAAAATACCTTCACATGTTGCTAGACTACAAAAAGTGCTTCTATATTAAAAGGTATCATCTAGTTTTTAAAAGCCATAGCATTTGACTCATACACTCATGTATTCATCAAATCCTCAGTGATTCCCCCTGCTGAATGATTAGTACATTGTAATACTGAAAGAAACCACTCCCTTTTGGATGATTTTCTTGTGATTCACTGAAAGTGAAAAGGCTCGTGACTTAGAATAATTCATGAACTCTATTTTATTTCTTTAAGTTAATGTTACTATTTTGCATTAGCTGTTCGTTTTAGGGTCTTCATCATATTATTTTAATGCAAATGCTTGGCACAAATGAAACTTCACTCCATTTAATTGGTTGATAATGGTGTATACAAAAGCTGAATTCTTTTATGCAAAGCACCTTTCATATTTGTGCTATCGACGCCAAAAAAGCTTAAGACAAATTAATCTTTTCCTGCAGCACCAAAACATCCTATTTCAAAATTGCTACTTTTCTTTAAACAGTTATATACTATTATTATAATTTTATTTTTCCTCTGCTAGCCTCCTAATCCTTTTAATTATTGCTCTGACTGGAGGTATGGGCATGTTTTGGCAAGTAGATATTTTCTTGTAGCTATTCCCTGAATTACATGAACTGAATAGTAGCTAAGGGAAAATAAATCTCATGGATTTTGCTACAGAATAACATTAAAATATGTGCTTATAAATTACAATATACTCATAAGATCTGTTGTAAGTCTGATAAACAGCTAAGCCTAGGCTAAGTAACTCCTGGTAGCTTTAAGTTTAGTGTTTTGTTGTTGTCTTTACTCTTAACTTTCTAAGAAAGGTATGTTTGCTAAAGATGAATCAATTTATTATTATTTAGTACCAATTCAAAAAAAGCAGACAAAAAAAGCTTCCAATTTATACACGAGCCATATTGAAAGTCAGATGCATACATTTCAATTCAATCATCCTTATTAAACAAGGCAGTCATATTTATTTTATTATTAAACTTGTAGGAGGTTTTTTGTCATCCAAGGAAACCCATTTGATTAAATTGAGTCATTGATTATGCATCAATCACTCCTTCTCAGAAAGTATATATCGACAGCAGGCAGTTGAAGGCCAGTGAGGAGAACAAAATCTAATTTCTAGGATATGCATTTTGAAATTTACTAGATTTAGGTACAGTATTTTAGTATTCAATCTACATAAATCACTTGGTTTTTCCACATAAAATGCATATGAAAGAGGGACTGGGTACTATGATGTGCTTGGATGTCTTTTATCAGGTTAAGAAGACTCTTGATGCCACCATGCAGACCCTCCAGGACATGCTAACTGTGGAGGACTTTGATGTATCAGAGGCCTTCCAGCACAGCCAATCCACAGAGTCTGTCAAATCGGCCTCCTCTGACTCCTACATGAGCAAGGCAAACATCACCAAAAGGCGAGCCAATCAGCAAGAGACTGAGGGCTTCTACTTCACAGTGAGTTAACAGATGACTGCAGAAAATACACAAGCATGCAGACCAAAGGTTGTTTAAAAAATATCTATGATACTATATTATTTTTTTCTTTGAACTGCAGAAATACAAAGAATACTTGAACGGCAGCAATCTCATTGTTAAACTGCAAGCTAAGCATGATCTTCTGAAGCAGACACTAGGAGAAGGTGAGAACATAAAAACCTTTTTTTGTGCTGGACATTTGTAGAGAGGTAAGATCTAAAGTTATACACAGAAAAACAAATGACTATGGCAATAGTCTGCCATCCCAGAGTGCTTATTATCCTGTGGGATTGGGTGATAATTGATGTAGGTGTGGATGACTGATTATGACTGATTCTTTAAATATTGAAAACATCTGCACCGCATTTCCTGAATCACACTCACCCACCTGCATATTAATGGAAAAAGGTGTGGTGTGTTCAAAAATGCACTGACTAACATCTACGTCATCCAATAAGTTTGTAAACAATCGTTTCTATTTGTTGTGATAAACGACAAAGCCCAGTAATCATCCTTAGCCCATTCCTGTTAGACTTATGACAAAAAAGACAAAATTCATGCTTTAAATTCCACCATCACTCCAGGAGACCACATACTATACTTAATTAATTATACTTAATTAAAACAATAATGAAGTCCCAAAAACATAGATCCACCAGAGGAAGTTATTTTTCTTCACTGAGCATCTACAAAGGGCTCAACTCATCTTGCACAATCAACCTAGCTTGTCCAGGCTTGGATGCTCCCCTTCATATATCCAGACAACAATATGAATATTCTCTTAATTGCTTCTGGTATCCTGCCTGAATCTGTTCTCGCTGCTTTCCTTTTAGCAGAAAGCCATAATGCTGCCATGGTACAGCTGGTAGCATTCCTCCTACTATATATCCCCATTTCTGTGACATTAGGCAAGTTTTTTGCATACATACATGTCCTTATCGAAACCAATGCATCAACTGTTTCATTCTTAGTTCAAACATACACAAAACGTTAAAAAGAAGGTCATAGATGTGAGATACTATTTAGTTTGTTAAACAGAGATTTAAACAAGATTTACTGGAAATTAATCTTTTGGCTCAAGGTGCTAAATATATGTCAAAATAATACATAAGAAACTTAGATTTATATCCATTGTTCCCAAATCCTATCAGTTAACATGTCTTGGTTTGAGTGAAGATAAAAAAAAATGTGCTTGAGAGACATTCATTGTTGTGATCTTCTAGCTTTTTCACATTCCAATAAATTCGTATGTTTTCTCAAAGTCCTTAAAGTCAATGCGCTACGGATTTATGAAATCATCCAACTGTGCAAATCAGCTCCCTCAGCCTGCCTCTCCAGTTGCCCCTGGTTACATTTCCCAGTTTGCGGATGGAGAGAGTAGACAGGCCATCCCCTTCTGGGGCCGACCGCTGAATGACCGCTGTCTGGCAGCGAGTCAAATGCAGCTATGGCGCTCACCCCATTCAGTTTGGCTGAATAGATGCCCCCTTTTTCTTTATAACACCCCCTTTCTGTCTCCATCTGCCAGCCTTGTATAATCAGCCTGAACTCAACCATACCACTAACTGCTGTGACTGTGAACTAGCTGATTCTAAGTTGGCCTCTTTTTCTCCGCTTCCTTCTCTTTTAGGGGAGAGGGCTGAATATGGAACAACAAGGTAAGATGTTCTGTGGCAAGAAGGTGAATGAAGTAGGAGCTGATGTGTAAAATCCTTCCTGTGTCTCTAACTTTAGCTAAAATGAGACCAAAGTGTAAGAATAAAGGGATTCTTGAGATTTTTAAGTCTTGTTAAACATCCTCCTAGTTGTTTTTTGTAAAAAAAAAAAAAACACTTTGTACTTGACTGAGCAAATTTAATGAGACAAAAATGATTATTAAAATAGTTTAAAATGATCTAAATAATTGTTTTTACTTATTTAACCATTATCTTATTGGGAAATTGGTTGAAATAAAATCTCTTTTCCAAGGGAGACCTGACCAAGAGGCATGCCAGTGTACAATGTACAAAACTATAAATGCAATGTGGCTTTAGTTTTAACTTATGATACGCTTTATGAAACCCACTTAATATTTTATTTACTTTATAAACTAATTCTTCAGTGTCTTGTATAAGTATTCATACCCTTTGAGCTTACATCTTTTGTCATATGAAAACAAAACATTTTCATGAAGACAAATTCTCTGTAGTCTACGTTTAAAATATGGGGGTGAATTCATGATGCTGTGGAGATTGTTTTCTTCACCAAATGAGGAGCTATGATGAAATTGTTTAGATCAAAGCAAATTGATGTGATAATAACCCAGTCAAAGTTCAGACGTAAACTAAAATGAGGATTTGTGTCAGGAGTTGAAAATTGATTTGCACATACACTCTCCAAGCAATCCGACTGAGCTCAAACTACTTTACAAAGAGAATAAGTAACATTTTCAAGTGTCTTGATGTTTAAACTAGTAGAAAGAAACATGAAAAAACTTGCAGATGTAAATGCAGTGAAAGCTTGCAATATGAAGTCTGTAATTGGGGAAGTGAAATGCATGGCACACTTTTTAGATCTTAATCTTTACGTACAATTGAAAATGGCACATTTATTTTCCACTTCACAGCACGACTGTGGTCTGTCACAAAACCCCCACAACTATGTTGACATCTGTTGCTGCAGTGTGATGGTGTGAACAAGTTTTAGTAAGATGAGCATTCTATCAATCCACTGTGACATCTAAATAGTCTTTATTAAAAAAAAAAACTAGTTGATATTTCAGGGATGCTTCTGTATGTTGATTGAAAAGTATTAATGTCTCTGTCGTGAGACTGTGTGCTGCAGGTTTAGGCAACACTAAACATCCTGTTAGTTTACTGTATCTGTGCATGCAACAGAAGCAAAAAGACAGAAAACCTCAAGCTGCTACTAAAACCACGATGTGTCATGTTCTTTTGCTTTGGTTTCTTGGCATGAAGAACACCAAAGCCTTCAGCGGATAACTTTTCTAAAGATGACAACTTGCAAACACTCATCATTTGCATGGAAATAATGCCAACATTAACTCATAGTTTGAAATGTTTTTGTCTCTGGAATTGTTGAAGTATGAAAAGATTTTTGCGCTCAGACATAAATGAAAAACTAAAATGAGTAGCAAATGGGTAATAATAATATGAACATTTTATTTACTGTAGGTCTTCTTACGAAGGCACATGATAAAAGATACTAAACAGACATAACTATGCAGTGCCATTGAGTAGGAATAATGTTCTAAGTTTCCATCAAAAGGAAGAAAAACTGATCACAGCTCGCATTTTTTAGAAATGATTATGGCTTATTTTCTAAATTTCTTTAGTATTTGCTACTGTTATTCACATGATCAAACTTTAATGTGAAACCGTCAGGATACACTTTGCCAGATTTTGATAACTAGGGGAAAAAAAGAAACCAATGGTTCTTTTTCTTAGCAGCAGGGTAAAATGTGAAAAATATGTCAAAATGTATCTAAGTTTCTTAGTGAAGCATATTTGCATTTTAAAAAGAATAGCTTTTAAAAACCTAGAATTTACAAAGTGTCTCCGCAAAAACATGCTGCGTGTTGATAAAAAGCACAAAAGCATCTTGTGAATCAAGCTACACTTATTCAAGTTGCATAATGTTGCCATGGTGACTCCACATGCAGTTTCCATGCATCATTGCCCACTTAAAATGCATAGAAGAGTTCTGGTCCAAACTTCTTTAGTCGAAGGTTTAAGAAAATACCGACCATCTTGGAGTAGTCCACATTCTCCACTATTTCATTAAATTTGTGCGTCATTCATTGTTGCACTGTAAGCAAAACAACTCAGAGCACGATGATACCACCACCATGTTTGACATGTTGAGAGCATCTTCACTCCTCCACCATCAATATCTTTATTGAAATAGTATGAGCAATCTTTCTATTCTCAGAATAGCAGATGAAAGCAACTGAAACGTCAGTATTGTCATAATTTACCGTCACACGATTATTTGTAAAGTTACTGAATTACAGTCTCTGCAGTTCCAATACTTCTCAGTTTAGTGCAAGTGCTTGAAGTGTAAACGGTTGTTTTATTTTCATTATAATAAAGTTGTAAATAATTAATTATATTCATTTTAATCTGCAAATTTCTGCTTAAGCTCCTGTGGATGTATTTAAACATCTGATATGAAAAATGTTTTAGAAAATATGGTGGTACTTTTACATGCATGATGTATTTTTATTATTATCATTCAATGCTATAATCCCTACCATCTCCCCAGGCCCCCCACTCTTCCCCCTAAACCCCAGAGAATGCGGAAGTGTAGACCTCGTTCCATTTTTAACCGTAAGCTGTTTAACGGCAATATGGAGGCCTTCATTCAGGTATCAGCCCATCTGTGCCCTTTGTTTCTCCATGAGCTCAGCTGTCCCATTGGCTGCCCTTTGGTGGTGGTGGTGGTAGGGAGGAGGGGATCTTTTTGCTTGTGACCACTCTCTTATTCAAACGTTGTTTCGCTCATGCACTTTCCTCTTGCTCAATGCATTGTCTTTGGTCTTAAAGCAGTTAAAAATGTGATGTGGAGACGAGTTGTTTTATATTCTTGGTCTTGTGATTCTCCAGCTAGCAGACACCTAATTAATTTGGCTTTATGCAGGCCAGTTGGCTATGCTAATAAACACATGGGCATATTTTCTTGGCGGCTGCAGCAGCGTCCCACAACAACAGCATCAATATGAAATCCTTGCTTAATCAACTACTAAATTTATCAAAAACACATTTCAACCACATATATGCTGGTTCTTTCTTAGATAAAGTAAATATGCAAAGTTCAAACAATAACAAATATGAAGAATTATAGTATTTGCTTGAACACTTTTATAAAACTGATTGAGTCCTTAAATAGACAAAATTCGAACCAACAGCTCTCTCTAACAGGCATGTATCCGAACCCAATGCAAGGTTTCTGCTGCTTATTCTTGAAAGGTCTGAAATTTTATGGTAGAATTTTGAAAATGTGGACAAGTATGGAAAGTAAAAATTAGGTTTAAAGAAAATCACATATTCCAGACATAATATTTTATTGTTTTATGTAAAACATAAGATTTTTAAAAGATACAAATCTGAATGTTGAGAAAACCAGGGTATTGCTATATTGATTTACATTCGTTCTCTTTGTTTCGATTTAGGATATTGTAGTGTAGATTCTTACATTCAAAATGCATTTTTACTGCCCCTAATTGGTCCAGATGTCCAAAAAGCAACACAATAGCCCTTTGTCAGTTTCACTGCTGTGTTTCCTGGTTGATGGAAATTAATCCACCAATCAGGATTTATTGGTGTTTTGTTGTCAGAGGACCTGCCAAAACATGTTTCTAGAAAATTAGTCTGAATAAGTGTACAAATTTGAAATGCAAAATTTGTAGGAGCCCTGCCAGTGCTCTGCGACGGCAACTTCCCCTTTCTCACCCTCCTCCCTCAGGCCCCGTCCTCCTGTCTCTCACCCCACAAGGCGCTGAAGCTTTGGCTGCTCTCTCAGGCCAGGCCTCTGTTAAGATCTGTCTCTCTGCCTCTTTCTAATCTTTTGTGGTTGTTGTTCCTTCTCCTGCTTTGTCTCTCCGTGCCTTACTGCTCTCTGCCCAGGGGAAGAAGAAATGTCCGTGCCAGGAGTCAGGTACTTTGTCTTCAAGCAGGGTGGGGTCGTCACTGTGGGTTTTGTTTGCTTGCCGACATTTCTCTGCATTCTTTTCCTGTTTTTGTAAAAATGTTCTTTTATTTTAAAATGCTGTATGTTGGTACATATTCTGGTTCAGATATATTCTGTATATATAATACACTTACCACGAGTTATTTAATTTGAAATTAATTTAGCTATTAATGATTATAATATCCTACAAATATCATAAATTATTAAGATTTTTTAGAGTTCCTCCACATTAATTGATCACCTGTTACTGTTGTTTGCATGCCTCCAGTGATTATGATGTATTTCTTCATGTAGGATTCAGGGCAGCCTATACCAGTGGTGGTTGAGAGCTGCATTCGATACATCAATCTGTACGGTAAGTTTCAAGTTCTCTCCATCAGAAAGAGATTAAAGTGCAGTTTCTGCAAAAGCCATACTTTAATTTTCCATCTTTTTTTGCATTTTATGAAATAGATGTGCATTCACTTGAAGTGTGTTCACTATGCCACCTCTACCCAAATATATTATGAGCTCAAAGGTGTTTAAGCTTTACCTGAGTAGGTGGATACAATAATTTATGTTTTAATTTCTCGTGAAGGTGATCATAAAAACCTCATAAAATATTTTGGGGAAAAAAATTAAATTGATTGTTTGTTTTTTGACCAAGGTTGTTTTATCCATCCACAGGTCTTCAGCAACAAGGCATATTTCGGGTTCCAGGATCTCAGGTCGAAGTCAATGACATTAAGAATGCATTTGAAAGAGGTTAGTCCCCCTCTATATTTCCCCTTGATTGATTTTAAATTACGTTTTGCCCACCTGAAAAGCCACTATAACTCTCACAGGGCTCTAAAGTGCAATTAAGAGGGCTGCAAGTCGCTTGGTGCACTGTAATGGACATGTAAACCACCTAATGCATAAAACATAGCATCCTGAAATAATAACAAATGAGCGATAATAATTGCATTATGGTGCTCTAATTTGAAGTACATATAAGATTGCATCTGGGCCCTATTAGATGAAAGTGGCTCCAATGAATGGATAAATAGAGGATTAAGAGTTTGGTTCATCTGCAGGAGAAGATCCACTAGTGGACGATCAGACGGATCATGACATCAACTCTGTGGCAGGCGTCCTCAAGCTCTACTTCCGAGGGCTGGAAAACCCGCTTTTCCCCAAAGAACGTTTCCTCGACTTCATCTCCACCACCAGTTAGTCACATCACAGAAGAAACAATCAGAAAATTTGGCCATTAAAATTGTTTCATATTCGGTCTGTTTATTTATCTATTTTCCCCAGAACTTGATTCTGGTGGTGAAAGAGCTCATCATCTCCAGCAGATAATTGTGACCCTACAGCGGCCTGTGATCATTGTCATGAGATACCTGTTTGCTTTTCTTAATCAGTAAGTTCCTTCATAGCAGCAGCTAAAATAAGCGTTATTGTTACTGTTTTACTTCATGCTGCCATCTCTTCCAAGTCTTTCCCAATATAGCGACGAGAACATGATGGACCCCTACAATCTGGCTATCTGCTTCGGCCCCACGCTGATGCCCATACCTGATGACCAGGACCCCGTGGCTTGTCAAGCACACGTTAATGAGGTCATCAAGACGATCATTATCCACCACGAGGCCATCTTTCCAAGCCAGCGGGAGTTAGAAGGACCAGTCTATGAAAAATGCATGGCAGGAGGTGAAGAGTACTGGTAGGTGAACAGAACCAGAGCATCGTAAAGCTCAATATGTGCAGTAGGTTAAACATTAGATTCTCAAGGACACCAGATCTAATTCTTTGTTTGAAAAGTGAAAATTTGAACAAGTTGTGAATTCAAATCTGATCTTAATTTAAAGACAGAAAAACTAACATTTAGTTATGTGTCAGAGAAATTTGTTGAATTTACATTTCAAATTAAATCTGATCATTAAATCTGATCTGCAGATTTAATGTAGCTTAAATCTGCAGATCAGATTTCACTATAGTTTATTCTAAAGGAAAATATCTGCTTGAGATCTAATTATCAAAGCCCTAAAAGCTTCGAATAATGTATTTCTTACACGTGTGGGATTTTTTTTTCTCTGATTTTTTGCATTTCTTTTTGTTTGTGTAGTGAAAGCCCTCACAGTGAGCCAGGAGCTCTTGATGAGATCGACAACGGGACCGGGCCAAACACAAGTGATGAAGGTCAGATACAGGCGCAATCGATACACTGTCAAGATCCCAGCTGTGGCATTTCCAGCTTGCTGTGAAAAAAAATGAAAATAATTGTTTTATATATAGAACTCTTTTATATGTTGACTCCTGCAGAGTTTGAGCCAATTGAGGCCATTGCCAAGTTTGACTACGTGGGGCGAAGTTCGAGGGAGCTGTCCTTCAAGAAGGGCGTCTCTGCTGCTGTACATGAGAGCGTCTGAGGATTGGTGGGAAGGCCGGCACAACGGTGTGGATGGGCTGATACCGCACCAATACATTGTAGTGCAAGACATGTAAGCTTGATTTATTGATTTTATGGTGTAAAAGGATGAGCTGAAAAAAAAATGACCACATTCAGGTGCATCTAAATAAATGATCATCATGGAAAAACACATTTTATAATAAATGAAACAGTTATTATTCAAGTGGAGGGTTTTCTATATAAATTTTGATTCTTATAGCCTGCTGCTAAAGAAAACCCACAGAATGTTGCATAAGATTAATGTTTTTATTTATTGAATGAATATATTGCATTCTACTTTGCCCACTCTTAGCATGGGAGCATGGACATCTGCTGAATAATAACTCCCTGGTTGTTTTAATAGCAGCCTTTCACGCATATGCATTGTTGGTTCTGGTGTCTCTTATGTTGCTGTTGAAAATACCTTATAGAGGTTTAATTCAGTGAATCGCATTGATAACATGGTCATAAAAGCAGGCATTGTAGCGTTTGGCAGTGTGGACAAGGAACAAATAAAAGGTTTGGATTGGATTCATTTATTGAGATGGACATGCACAGATCAACACCTGTAGCAGTTTTATTTGTGGTGAAGTTTTATTTTTTGGAGATTCAGGTTTGCAAACTTTTTTTTGATAGAGAAGTTTTGCATAAGAACCATCTCTGTCTCTCTGCATTTCTTACTTCTTTTCAAATTTTAGTTCCAAAAATGTCAGCAGGAAGAATGTATAATTTGACAAGCCAGTGTTCAAATACGGTTTCTTTCACTTCCAGCCATTTTTCCTTGAAAACCAAAGCTTTATCTCCTAACATATAACTTAATCAAAGCTACATTATTGTGCAAATTGAAGGTTGTGTACATGATCAGTTCATTTGCATTGTGGAAATATAAACTCACTTTGAAGATTAAATGCTTATGTTGGATTATTATGAGTTCTCTAGGTTTTTCCAAGACCCAGTTGCCCTTTAAAATTTAATAAGCAATGTGAAAACTTCACTAAAACAGAACATAATCATAAAGATTTATTACTCACTTCGCAGGGATGATGCTTTCTCAGACAGCATTCAGAGGACAGAAAATGAGACCAGCAGTGGATCTCACTATGATGACAGGACGTCATCAAGAAATGAGCGCCAGTCTCCCTGTGACCAGGCTGCTGAGAACCGTTTTGGACCTGCGTTAGGAAGGTTAGGTTTATTAGATGAGGTACCTCCACTTTCTGGAAAAGTATGAAATTTGATTTTAGTATTTTCAGGATCTTAAAAAAAACTAAGTCAGAGATGAGGAGTATTTGTGCTCCAGACTTATCTCTATTGTTTTAATGTTGTTACATTCCTTCAATCATTCCTTTTTTCTCATTCTTTTCTTCATTGTACCTTTCCATCATCATAAGCTTTTGTTCTTTCTTATGCTGTTTTTCCTTGTGTCTTTTCCTTCCTTCTTTGGTCATTGCGCTATTTTCTTTTCATCCTTTTCCTCCATCTTTGTAGTGTCGCTCTTATTTCCATTTCCTTCATTCTGTCTATTCTTCCTTCTTTGTTTTTTTCCCCTCAGGTCACTTAAAGCCAGCCCACTTAAGAAGTATTTGTCACAACTTTATAGTGGGCTTTACTGTATAATAAATAATAAAATGAACAAATTGGTCTGATAGTCCTGCAAACCTGCATCTTTGTGAAAGGCTGGGGTTTTTATATGAAAGATTTATGGGAACTCTTAGTAAAATACCATGAACAAATAATGTATGATAAATGGAAAAATTCATTCCTTATAATGCAAAGAAGTTAATTTCTCTCCTTGTAATCCCATTGTGTCAGGGTAAGAGTGCGATCAGACGGAGCCGCAGTTCCCCGCCACAGGAACAACGGTGCCGACAACCTCAGCCCCACCAGGGCTGCTGACCAGCCTCCCAGGGTAATGGCGCGCCCCTGCAGCCCGCACAAGATAGCCGTCAGCCGGGCCCATGCCGACAGCCCGGAGAAGCGCCGCCTGACCACGTTCGGCAGCTCAGGCTCCATCAACCACCCCGACAGGAAAGCATTTGTTGAGAGTCACTCTCAACGATCATCACCGAGCACGACACGGCACGCCAGTTTAGGGGACCATAAAGCTCTGGAGGCCGAGGCGCTCGCGGAGGTGAGGGCTGCAACAAGTTATCGAAGTGCAGTTGAGTCAATTCACATTTTTTTTTTTGTTGTTGTGTTGTTAAGTGTATTGCACATGTAATCCTTAGAGGCTTCTGAGAAATGCTTAACTGGATAATCCAAGTTATGAGAAATCTCATGTAAAGCTGTTTTTCATGTGAAATGTAAATGCACAACACCCCTCTTTAGAAATACAATTTTAATTTAATTACTTCTTTTCTGGTTCATTGATTTTCATAAAAATAAACAAAGTTTCTTCTTTTCTTTGTTAGGACATAGAGAAAACCATGAATACAGCTCTGCATGAATTGCGAGAGCTCGAGCGGCAGAATGTAGCCAAACACGCCCCTGATGTTGTCCTGGACACCCTGGAGCCCCTCAAGCACCCTGGCCCTGCCCAGGAAATGTCTGCCAGCCCCCTGCACACCATGGTGATCAGGGACCCAGATGCAGCCCAGCGACGAAGCAGCAGCAGCTCCTCCTCTGAGACCATGACCACTTTCAAACCAGCTCTGTCGTCACGCAGACCGAGTGCTCCTCTAAGGCCCCCGCCGGTCAGGCCTGTGCGACCAGCTCCAGTGATCGGACCTGGCCAGGGACCGCACCGCTCCAGCAGCTCCAGCTCTTCTGGTCTGGGCAGTCCAGGCATCACCCCCACTGAAAGGGCGTTTCCTAAAGCACCCTCCCCATCGCCGTCCACATCCTCTTCATCCTCCGACAAACAGGGTAACATGTAGCTCCAATCTACCAGCTGTCAAGAACAATGTGGATAATGAACGATATCAGCACGGCCCTCCAGGTCGTCTTTACATCAATAACAAACATCCATTTTGTCCAAATATTTCCCCACTAATCTTGTACGAGGTACGATTGCTGCTTCTGGTTTCTGCTTACACCGCCTGGAAGCAAGTGACTGTACTGTTTAACAGTGATTATACTACACAGAAATAGGAATTAAAACTATAAAATGTACTTAATAGACTCATACAAAGCTGGAGTAAAGAGATGCACTGGAGAATATTTCTGTTTACTGAGATATGAAACGTCTCGCTGAAACAATATTAGATTACGAAGATGCTGTGAGCTTGTGCTTTGTGTCTGGTTTCCTGCTCCATTACCATGAAACATTTACGGGAATACTACACCACTTACCATGTAGACATCCAGACTGAGCTGGGGGTCTTGTGTGAGAATAGTTCCTTCAGAACCACTTATGTTGATGGAGAGAGGTTAATGTTGAGAAAACTGTCCCACTTTGGAACAATATTGGAAGATAACATGACTGAAGGACGATATCCGCTGCCTCAAGGTGCAGTTCTTCTGATGAACACAGAATGTTGGTTCTGTGGGAATTAAACCTGTCGCATTTGCCTTGACAACAGCTTCAAAGCATATAGCATTTGGAAATTATACACATTCAGATATATTTGTTACAATTTTGAAAAATCTGGGAAATGCTGCAGATCCTGGTGAAACTCATGGCAGCACAAGGACTTGGCTGGCACTGACAGCCATCTAAAGCACAAATGGAACAAAATGGCTCCACGCACTGTTGTGATCCCAACCGGTGCTTTTAGTTTACAGTATGAGAATCAGCAGCATCAATACCATTCATCCACCTCATTGTGCCATTTTTTAAAAAAATCCTGATATTTGATAAACACAGTATTTTGCAAAAGCTTTCAAACCCCTCGTACTTTTTCCACATCTTCATGTTACAACCACAAACCACAACGTTGTGTAATTATTGGGGAGATTTTTTTTTTTATTTTTATGTTTTTGAATAAACCAACACAAAGTTATGCTTTATTATAAAGTGGAAGGAAACGTATACATGTTTTTCAGACTTGTATACAAATAAAAGGATGAAAAGTGTTACATAAAGTTGACTTGAAGTTAAATCACTTTAGCTTCAAGTCATTTTCTATAAGTCTGTGCTTTCTTTGAACATTCTTTCTTTGGAAAGCACTCAACTCAATCACTTCATCTGAGGCTATATGAACGGTAAAGTTAAAGTTTTTGAGTTTGCTATACATTAAATGAATTTCTAGCAATACTTTGAATGGAGCATTCTTTCACGTAAAGATATATTGAGTATAAACAATTGCAATTTTCAAAATTGGTGATTCTGAAAGTTGTTTTTTACACTGGATATTATTTTGGGATATCAGAGTAAAGGGAACAGAATAGAAAAATACACACTTTTCCGTGTTGGTTACTTATATCATATCCCAACTAATTAGACAAATTTGTGGTTGCAGTGTGGCAAAAAAACTTTTCTGGGGGTTAAAATTACTTTTGTAGTGCACATTGTAGTGAGTTTTGTATGCTTCTTTTTTTTTTTTTTTAAGAAGACAAAATTTATCATCTCATCTTTACTTTATTCTTCATCTGTCAATTTCAGAACTGTCCAGAGGGTGGCAGTATAGACCAAGTTACAATGGTGCACAAGACATGAACCGTTTACATTCTAGCTTTCATGATATTTCTGTAACATAAAGGATGAAGTAAAGTTTACTTTGATTCAATAAACAATTTCCTCATCTCTTTTTACCACATTATTAGCTGTGTTACCTCTAAAACAAATAAGAAACTTGCACAATTCAGTTGACTGAAGCGCTAATGAACTACATGGAGCTGAGCTGTTTGTAGGTTCTGTGTCTCCACCCTGAAGCTGCACTAGAAACGAGCTTGTCCAGGTTGTATTGGGTCTTTGGAGGCTGTTACTGTTGCTTTCTCTTGATATGTGTTACTTCCTCCTCCAGAGGGTCGATCAACATCTCTTTCAAGTATAAAAGGTACATGCGATGGGATGACTTAACTCCTACTGCTAAATATTGCTTGTAAATATAACATTGTATCATAGGAACAGGATATATACAGTATATATGTACTATGTGTAATGTGTAGATTTTTGTAATTCTTATCCTTGCACAGATATTACCTGAACAATAAACTGAAAACATCTCAAACATTGAGCCAGACTCCTGTCTAGGTACATCATGCAAAGCTTCTCTGTGTGTTATTGATTTGAAAGATTCATTTATTTTTCCCTGAAAATACAACGCGTTAATGCTTTAAATTAAAAGGACATTTTAGTGCCACCTGCTGACCAAAATGAAAACTGAACTCTCATGCATTTTCTGCAATTTGTAGGTTTTGTGTTTAGAAAAATTCTCAAGTTATTTAAGATTTGTTGTTTTACAGCTTATTTCACACGGCTAATGCATAAAGAGGCATCGTCAAAGTAAAACTTGAAACAAAATTAAGTTGATTTGATCAAGTATTGAAGAATCTTAAAGTTCCTAATTATATGTAGTGTGTTTTCCAGGCTTCCTACACAGCCTGAAAACATCTCAAACATTGAGCCAGACTCCTGTCTAGACCGGCCCCCAGGAAAACTCGACTAAAGTTTAAAATTTTCTTTTATTGCTGCCCAGGTCTGAAAATGTGTTAAAAGAGGAAATGCAGTTTTCCTCATGATTGACTTTCTAAAGAAAAAATATATATATATTAAACATATTGCAATGTTTATTTTATGCAGTGATTTTAATTTTAACATTTTACCCATTGTTATTTTGGTTCCTTAAAAATGGCAGCACTTAAAAATCAAAATGGCCATGACACAGATTTTTGGACTTTAGAACCTAAAATTTAGTCATATAGTTAGTTATAAAGCTGTGAGCATTAAAACTGCATGTTTTTCCCCCAAACAAAGTAAATATTCAAAGGTTTATAAATCTGCATTTGGTATTCGACACTGCAATCATTTGGCAAATACCAGAAGTGCAAATTTTGACTTAAAGCTGTAGTAAGCTGATCCACATGCCTACTAAGTTGTATGATTGTGCTAAAACAGTCTATGTGAAGGCCCCTGATGCTTATGTATTTGTATTTGTTTGCCAGAAGCCTGGTGTGATTAAAGCAAAACCGTATAAAGGAAACTATGAGTATGCGTTATGAAGACACATGCACCTGCTGTCTTGATTTTTTTTTTCTTCTTTAAAATGGGCCAGTAAACCCTCAGAGGATCACAAGATTAATTTTAAAAAACTGAAAATATGACAGAAACAAAGTTATGTCAGCTATTTTACTTCATACTAATTTTTCCCCCAGTAGAGGACAAGCAGTTCATTTCCAGTTTTTTTTAAAACATGATGGAGGACTCATCATTTCCTGCAGCAGATATGCAAAATCTTTACATGGATGGGAAAGTTTCAGGCTTATCTGAACAAAACTTAAGTTAAAAGGAGAAGAACTGAAGAAACATGATTGATTAGGTTTGACAATTTATTGCTTCAGTTATTGTCAGTGTGCTTCCACGCTCTTGCTGGTCACTGTTTTGGAAATGTAATGTAAACCTTTCAGCAGCGAATCAACCTCGGCTCTGAGGCAGTGTGGCTATGCAAACATAATACAATGAATGCTTTATGTTTGATTTCCTCTTCAAAACTAAAACTGCCAGGTGTTTCACTTTTTATAACCTTATCAGGAGTAGTTTAAAAGGCTTTTTGTATGTTTCAGGTTTTTTTTGTTTGTTTTGTTTTTTTATGACCGGCCCCCAGGATCACCTTTGATTCAGTTAGGTTTGTTTATCGGGATTTAAGTGAGAATGTAACTAGATTAGCACTTGGAACCAGGCGTGAATGACTCAGGGAAGAGGGAACAGGCTACTTGTGCATTAGCAGCCGGCTGTCCGGCTAAGGCCTTTTTGTTCAAAAGGTTTTTTTCATTTGTGCTGTGATATGATTAGTAAGGTCAGCAGGTTTGAAGCAGATATAAGGTTAGAACCATCGATCAACATCAGAAAACAGTATTGAGAACTGATCACTATCAGAAGATAAACATGTAAGTTCAGATGTATTTGATCAGTTTTGCTGGGAGCATATCATACTCTGTATATTTTACATCTTCTGTTAAATATACATGTAACTTATATGTTTATTTTGCATAAATATTCATACATCATGTTAAAACCACAAACAAAATAAGCTTTTATAAAATATATTTGTGACAGAAAACACAATGTAATTTTCAAAAGTTATATTCATAAACATCTCCCTTTGAGGAGTTATAAATATCTACTGTTGTCTCACCAAAAACCTGTCTGGTTGTCATGTGACAACTTTATATAAAGTAGACATTGTCAGCGACATTGGCAGACAGCTGTGTAATTGTGTGCTTCGTGTTTCTGAGCGTTCTCATGTGACCATATGGGAAGACACCAGCTTTCATGGCAAATGTCTCCATCTGTTAACCACAGTTTGTACATAAATACCAGCCTCTGAATGACAAGTTGTTTGAGGAGACACAGTAGAGAGGGATATGGAAAGATTGCATTAATAATTTTACTTACATACATTGTTTAGGTTCCCACTGACACCGTTTAAATGCTGTATCATACTGGTACATTTTTAAAACCATAAGTCTTATGATGAGGAGAGAAATATTTGGGGACAACTTGTGTCCACAAATTTTCCACAGTACAAGAAAATGGAGAAAGGAGGGAAGATCTTCATGACCTTAATGTCAATGTATATATATATTTTAAAACAATTCCTAGAAATGTTACTTTATTTTGTTGCGAATCCTCAAACAACTAGGCTCCAATACTCATTAAAAGCAGGTTTCGGGTCACAATTGAGATTAATGATCTCTTTGCACAAGATAGAACAAAAAAAAGAACGCAAATTGTTTACACAAATAATTTGTCAAGGTTGCTTGCAGACTAATAGCTCCCATTATAAACTGAATCTCTCTGTTTGTGGTAGATTAGCTCTGAGGAAACATTCATTTGTTGCTGATGCATGTAATTTGCACATCTTCTTGCTGCTCACTTGATTGATTGGGGTCCATTAAAAGTATCAGTTTATCTTTCGATATGGCTTTTTCTGGCAATCTTTTTTATGCAATTAACTGGCAAGATCCTTATCAGAACTCAGCTTGCAGATAGAGGATGTTGAACTATAACATGCACTGGTCTTAGAACCAGATCCTGACATTAATATATTTGAAAGCAGGTTGCAAAAAGTTTATCAATTATATTTAGCATTTTTCTCTAGTTTTCTTTAAAATTATAAAGCATGTAAGAGTCTAACAGCACAAGAGTGACAAACTGCTAAAACGTCTAATGAAGATATCTTACATCAAATTCGTATTAATTCATCTTCTTAAGATCTTACTTATAAGGTAGGATGAAAAAACTTCTTGAAACTCTATTAGAACTAACCTTTATAAACTGCATATCCACATATTACTTGAGTCAATTTGTTTTTTCCTTTGAGCTGAATTTTTTATTTTTATTTTTTTTAGCAAATTTTGAAGCTAGGTACAGTGCAAACAATAAATAGGAAAAATAATTGGAAATATTTTCTTTTAAACAGTTAAAAGTGTCACAACACTTGAATAAATCCAGTATTAGGTAGGATTAGGAAGGCCCTATCCTTTCCAAAATTGGTCCTGGCTGGATTCAAGCTACTCTGGAAAACCTCATCACAGTATGACAGCAAGCATAACCTGACTGCTCTCTTAGTTCTTTTAGTCATCAGCAGAATCCCTCCTAAAAGGTGCAGAGATTGCTGCACCTTTTAGTTTCTGCCTCATATCCTTTTCCTCCTCTACCTCAATGTTATCATTGGTTTATTAGACACTCTTATACAACATTACACATAAATCTGCAATTTAGAGCATCCAGGAGCAAACAAAAAACATATCCTCTCCAAATTCTACCAGAATACATGACTAAAGACCCACTTGGTGGCATCACCTCATTAAGACTGTACTGCTGCTACCATAATTCTTCACACAGCATCCAGGATCCATAAGTGCTGCTGTCAAAGTCATCAATCACCATAATCTCATCACTAATGGTTTGTGCATTCTTGAAAGGACATTTTGCTTAATGGGGAGTGCACTGTCTTCTTTACGGCCCCCACAATACCTCTTTAAAACCTTGCATTGACCATCCATGATCTATCCCATTTTTATTGTGGTGAGGTATGGAAAAAAATGTGAAATTTAATACGAGGTGCTTCTTACTTTAACTGTTCGTCTCTCTGTATTTTGCAGAAAGAAATGCAATCGCTCCTTTATATTTATAAACAGTTAGGTTTTTTAGGTGCACATTTTTATATGTTTTTTTTATTGAATTGAAATATATTAATATTAATATTTCTGTATTGGTCTAATTCTAATCCAAAATGTGTTTTCATTAGCCATAAGTGGAAAATCATCATAATATTTAGCAGAATCAAAGGAACCATCAGTCTGTGTGTGATTAAAATATTTAATGTACTTCACTTGTTTAACTGATGTACTGAAATAAAATTACTTTTCTGTGATACTCTAATATAGAAAAAGGTTTATATGGTACATTGTCACTTGAATGCGCAACTAAACAATGTCAGTGATAATGGAACACTTTTTAAAATATCCAAAAATGTACATCACATTTTGCACTTAGTTATTTGCAAAGTAAAATTGTAGCCAAAGAGCTAGTTGTTCTCACACAGCTTTACATTTGTAAATGTCAAAATGTTTCAGGCATTGTGACAGACTACTTCCCTGGGCCCTAACAACTAATTTCCAAACCTAACCTCACTTGGCCCTCACCAATCCCAACAGGCTGTCTCTTTCACTTTGTTCTACTTTCTGATACCATCGAGTCTCCACTTTATTCTTCTGCTTTAAAATGAGAAACTACACGGACTGTGCCCAGCTGAAAAACCCTATCTCAAGTGATGGGTCAGCTCAGTCTGCTTTATCAGACTCTGTTCAGATCATTGAAGTGAGTTTCACTGTCGAGTCACTGCGTAGGAATTAACGAGGACAAATAAATCATAATGAAACCACAAATCCATAGAGAACTGAGAAAGATAATGCTGGAATAGAATTTTTTTTAAAAGTCCCAAAGAATATTTAAGTAAAGACGGATTATCATCCATTGCAGTTAAATTTACAGTATTAGTATTCTTGTTGAGGTTGAAATACAGAATTCAAATTAGACCCAAATAGCAATATAAATGTCCATTCATTCAGGCACAGTACAACGTGTGATATTTAAGCAAGAATTTTAACACTTTTGGAAATTTTAAATCTAACTCTTACAAAAGAAACTAGAGGAACAATTACTGTGTATATTTGCTCCGTACATATCTCTCATGTCTTTAACTCATGAGGGAGCATAGAGTGATAGCGCATCGCTGGATGAAATGCTGGTTTTCATCTGACGTTATTGCAGCAGTCTATGCTGGTAAGAGTTAAAATACCTTCATGACTCTCAGTACCCATCCTGCTTTGATGTTGAGAGCAACAAAGTCGATGTTTTTCTGGTTATAAAATGTGAAATCAGGTGAAAGTATTGCGAGTGAACTTTAACTCGGGGAACGTTTTGCTTGACGAAACCCAGACAAATTACAAGAGACACAATGTACTAAAAACACCAGACATCAAAAGAGAAAGAAGTGGTGAGATTAACAGCAAAATATTTGATTCTAAATCAAAATTGCCGTCTTTATTTGCACAGCTCATATAGTTACACAACGTTAAGTGGGAAGCCAAATACAGCATATTTTCAGATAATCCGCTTAAACTAGCTAAAGATACTAAAACAAAAAGAGTCAGCAAAACAGCATAAATTGAAACTGCGAGAATCAGTCTTGCCTCTGGCTTTTCTTACCCCTGCAGTGGGAGAAGTGTCTGTCTCCAATCAGCAGACCATGGCAGGGTAATTCCTGCTTTCCTTCGTTCAGGTTTTTGCTTGATTTTATCTGCTACAACCTGGAGGTGCTGAGGTACCTGACAAACATGGTAAGTTTTTCTGTTAAATAAATATCTCTCCAATATTATGACTAGGTTAATATTTTCAGGTACACGATGAATGGAGGAGCTGATCAACGTGCCAAAGTAACCTTTGCGTGTGAAGGTGATTAGTTTCTCATTCAGTGAGACTCCAGTCTCAGGACACATCGGCAGTGGAACAAATGTGCTTATGGAAAAATGCAGGCCATTTCTCTCCTGCAGAACGAGGGATCTATTTGGATCCTGCAAGCTCTAAACCCAAAACTTTATTTTCAAGCTGTTTCTTGTCTGAAGACTTTGAAAAGTTATGGGCATGGCGAGAAATTTTGGCCAAGATTTGATATTGGACTGAGGAGTGCACCAGAAAATTGCTCACCTTTACATTAGTAAGTTATTATTTTTATTTTTTTTTTTTTCTCTCGTCCAATTCACTTTCCACTCTCCTGACAACCTTCAACATACAGCTGTTTTCCATAAACAGAGCTCAGATGAAATCACTACATGAACTGTTGAAAGACAGCAGACTGATATGAAGTAACCCACTTGTGGTGAACAGAAAGGAACATTTACTACAGCTTTTAAAGAAATATCTTGTAAGTATTTATATAAAACAGGTCAAAAGGACAATTTAGTGTTTCTCAGAAGGTCTAGTTGTGACATCAATAGCAGCATTAGCACCCAAACAGCTGAGCATGATGTTTCCATAAACTGCAACAGAACCTGATCCAGATTACAGCTGTGCTTGAGCTATAAAATTAATTTTGAGTTGCAAATGTATTTTTTTCTTTTGTATAACTCCATATCATGATGCCACCAACTAAAGCATTTCATCTTTGTTACTTTAGAAAAAATAAATAAAAAATCATCTGTCTGATTTATCAAAGAACTCAGGTTTATGTGGCTGGTAATGTTTAGGGTTAAATCAATAGTTCCCTGAGTTAAATACGATATTTTTTAACTCTGCATGTTCTCGTTTGGAAATTAGATTTTCAGTGGAATTTGGGTTTGAACTTTGACTGGGCCACTCTATGAAATGGATATGCTTTGATCTAAACCATACCATTGTAGCTCTGGCTGTAAGATAAGGACCTTTGTCGTACTTCAGGTCTTTTGCAGCCTTTTCAAAGGTTTTCCTTCACTGTTGCCTTGTCTTTACCTCCATTCAACTTCAAAGCTGGCTAACTTTCCTGACTGCATGTTTCACCAAGGGCATAATGGGTTCAGAGTGATAGTTTTTTTTTTACAGTCATCTTCGTGCTACTTTTGGTTTATGACATGCAATTAAACTAAAATACATTAACATGTAGCTGTAATGTGATCAGATTTCTGCAATGCACTGCATGGTAAATATTTGTGATTAGTTTAACAATGCTTTCTGAACAAATTAAAGATTATATTCAGAAATTATTATGATGAATCAACATTTTTACGATTTATAAAGTGAGATTGTGGCATGTCTATTCATTGTGTTGTTTCCCACATATTAGATGATTTTTTTGTTTGTTTGTTTGTTGTCAAAGTGTACACATTTGTATCAGCTCCTGGTTAAATTAACCCGTATGTATACATTAAAAAAATACTTTTTATTTCTCTCGCTTGTATTAAAAGTGCTGTACAAATAAAACCGGAATTATTCATTGATGTTTGGAAGACAAACTGTACAATCTGAAGAGTAATGTTACCATAATAATTCATTAATATGTTCTCTTTCATTTCACAACACAACAGAAGAACACAGAAATAGAAGGCACGAAGACGTGACAGACATGGGAGACCACCATGTATCCTAGTAGGAACTACATTTATCAGGTATTTATCATTATCATTACCCTGTTCCCTCTATAATATCTTCTATTTATTAAAATGAGTTTTTGTTCTTCTGGCATGCAGCTCACAAAATAGTTTATAGTCACCAAAAATTGTGATTTGACATGGATGGAGCTTCATAAACCCTGAGTCATTTGAGTCTTTGCTAAATATTAAACTGCTGAGAGCTTCCCTTATATCAATTTCATGGATATCAACTTTCTGCGTGCGATATGAGATACAGATGTTGCGTGGCTTTCCCACATTTGAGATGCAGTGCGTCACGTATGAAACAGTGAATCTGGGGATCATTTGTTTGCTTAGCCTCTGCTCTTCCTGTGGAACAGCGGTAGGCAGTCACAGAGGACGGTGCCATCAGGATGCTACAGTCTCATGGGTGAGAGAAGCCAAGGATGGACGGATTGGACTTGTTTAGAGATCAGGAGATTCTGCATTCCTGACCTTATTAAAAGTTAAACTGTGAAAACATCAATGTGAATTAACTGCTTAGGGTCCTGAATCTTCAAATGAAAAAGCAATAAAAACAATCAGATAAAACATTGACAGGTGACAGCTGTTCCAGATCCAAGCAAACGATGGATCAAGAACACGTGGCAAAGCAGATGAACAATCAGTGTCTGAAGTTAAAATTATATAGTATGAAAATCTAAGAGGCTTCCACATGGAATAACACTATTATTACATAGCGCCCATTTTCAATAGCTTAGTGTTTATAAAAGGTGGTTCAGAAGCCACTAACCTTTAACTAAATAAAACATTTTCAAAACTTTACATGGTGTTATAATGGTTTTCTTTCATCAAAAACATACATTGAGTGTTGCCTTGATTCTATCATCTCTGCCTATTTACCCAAAGCTCCTTCTTGTCTCCTCACAAAAAAATCCTCACTCAGCTCCTCCAAACTAGCAGCAGCAATTAGCAAACATCTGGTTGAAAAACAAGTGTACTGAGCTTGTCATACAAGCTACTTTTCTTGAAATCTCAATGTTAGCCATAACGTAAGGGCAGGGTAATTGTAGATAGTAACTAGTTTACGATAAGTGTTGCTACTCTTATTTCAGCAAAATTTGTAAATACTCTACCCACTGTGAGTAACAGACTTGTTTTAATCAATTGCATCAGACAAAGAGTCATAAGTTATTTTATAGTGATGCTTCTTATTTGTTCACAAAATCTGGTGTCATGTTAGCATGCTTCTATCATGTTAGCAAACACACCACTATGGAAAATTTTATGACATGTGAATTACAGCTGCTGTTAATAATTTTTGCCCCTGAACCTTACTGTACTTTTTTCATTAAATGTGCAACCAAATATACAAATAAACACTTTTCCAATGCAGAAAAAAAAATCCTCAGATGCTGATCTGAGGATTTTTTTCTGGAAAAGTGTATATTTTCCTGGAGATTAAAATAATTCATGGTCCTTCTTACATTAAGGTTCAAAGAAAAAAATAAAAAGCACATCCAAATATTTTCATGCATCTGCTACAATAGCATACACCGAGTTATTTTCCAGCTTTTGTGTTGATGGCAGGAAATTCAGATCATGTCAGGCTCCTAACAGGTCAACAAGAAAAACGTAATGCAATGTTTTGATCCAGTTTATGGAAAATCGACAATAATAAAAACCAAATGCATCAAAGCTAAATAAGCACACAGAGGGAATCCTTGCAAACACGACCAACCCCTGAGTAAATGTTTACAATCTGGTACCAGGATCTGGAGGCAGAAACTTTGTAGTCTTTTTCTTTGTTCCTCCTCTGAACCGTCAAACACATCCAGTCATCGAGTAAACCGTCCTCAAGTAAAACAAAGAACACAGTATAGCTTTCAATGAGATGACTGCAGGTGCTGTCCTCTGATCATGTCTGACTTAATCAGAGTAATCCAAATAATCTGAAGTAGGCCTTCTGGAAAATCGTGCAAATGGCAAAAGTATTAATAACGTCTGAACTTTTCCAGATTTGGTCACGTAGCCACAAACTTTGATGTGTTCACTGGAATTTTTTGTGATTTTCATATGGAAGGAAAATGCCTTGTAGCAAATATTAAACTTTATTTCTTAAAGCTTTCAACTATTATATTCAGTCATGTTTTGCTACAGTTGAGGTTGTACCACCGTCTTTCTATATTGATACACTGAATGCTGCTCTGTGATATAACTGAAGCTTGGGATACTGTTGTATAATCTAACTTTGATTTAAGCTTCTCTGCATCTTTATCCCTGACCTTTCTGCTGTATTGTGAGTACACAAGTCACGTCCAGAAAAGCTGTGGCTTTTTCCATTATTTATCATGTTACTCACAACAGTAATTTCTTCCCTCGTTTATATAATAAAATGTACAAAAACAATAGTACAGGTTTCGCACTTATCCCTTTTTTTCTCTCTTTTCTTTTTTTTCTTTTTACACAAAACCAACCTCGTAAATATTTCATAAATATTAAAAGGCCTTAAGTGCCTTTAATATTTTTAACAAGGGGCTACACTTGTATTTGTCCTGAAATTAAATCGTATACAGGTGATCTATATTTACTGATTAGGTGACTAATCATGACAATGTAGCACATCAATTTTTAGATTTATATTTCTAAAACCATTTCCCCCTTTCCTTCCATTTGGCGAAAATACATAACAGCTTGAGGTTTTTATGAGAAAAAATTTGAAAAAAATAAAGTTATATAAATACTCTTGCAAGCTTCTGTGGTACAGTGGCTTCAATTTAGGGATTAGGGGAGTCATGGAGTGGAATGGAAAATAAACCAGCAATTGTCAGTACATTTTTCCATGTTAATTTCACCCCTTTATGATATATAGCCCCAAAGAGGGGATGGCAGTTTGTTTACATGTTAAATAATCAAATCTTTAATCCCCAGGTTTAAACTTTAGTTCTGCATTTTAACTATGACGATAGCAAATCCTCTAGGGGGAAACAATCTCTTCCATTGCAGTGTGGTTCTGATTAGCTGAGAGACTTTGGGGTGCTGTTCAGTGTCCAGATTTGTTTGTGCAGGTCTATAAGGCATAACTGGAAAAAGTGATTACATTTGTTTAGTTTTGAAATGACCCCCCGTTGTGTGGGTGGAAGACTCAGCAAAAGGCAGCACATCAGGAACTAAAAATATCTTGTGAATCTGTTTAACGTTGAAGGATTGCACGCTAATTGGAGGAGATTGCATAAATCAAAGTGGGCTTTTCCTTTGATCTGATTCACAATTTTAGTGCAGGCACGGCAAGACTTCAAAAAAGTTTGCTTATGAAAAACATTAACAAAACTTTATTTGGTCAATAGCTTTTAAAATAAGTTTGCTAAATGATTAATTTAAAACAGTGAGTTTTTTTATTCAATAAATCTTCAAGAAATGTAATCTGTTACCCTATAAGGAATCCAGACAGAGAACATAACATTACTTAGTCATGGTAACATGACTCACAAAGCTAAAATCTAAATATTGTAGCCTAAAATATTTAATTTAAAAACTATAAATTTAGTCTGACCTTATTTTTAAAAGTGCAGGCAGTGGTGGAGGTTTTTTTATAAGGACAATATGGTTCACGTTCCAGGTGCCTGTTTTTATACAGGTCTGGTAAGAAAATGAAAAGGAATAACTAGAGATTCAAATCCTTTATGTTTTTGACGAAACATTCAGTCCTTATCAGCATGGAGGAAATACGTGGTGCATAAATTTCCAGAGATTTTTTTTTTCCCTTCCTCAGCATATTTTTTTGTGCTTCTTCCAGAGAAGCTGTGCTCCACTTTTCTTGTAAAAATAACCCTATAAGATCCTGTTGGATTTGCTTCAAACAACATTTTCGAAACAGGTTTTATCTCCTTTAGAAAAAACTTGATTGATTTCGGTAAAGGGATGTTTTCTTGTTATCGTGCTTCTGTACTCCAGTTTGTTTGGCTTCTTCAGATTTAAACTTATCAGTTACTGTTTTGATAAAGTCATTGGCATTCATGGTGGGTTATTTAAATTTCATTTCTCCTTGCCTGGACTCAAGCAGCAACAAATCATCATGCTGCCGTCTTTGTACTGATTTTGTCTGCAGCGACCATGCTGGATCACAACCAAGTTGTAAATTAAAGGAGTTCTTTTTGCAATTTCTAATGAAAAAAAATCATCTAGTTCTGTGCAGGAGAACTGGCATGTCATTTGCAATGTTATTTATTTCTTTCATTGTGCAGGAACTTTCTCTGGAACCTTTGTGCAAAATCGGAAGTCTGGTCACAAGAGGAAATAGTCTTGTTTTGTTAGACATAACACAATTGTTAAGAATTCAAATAATTAAAAACCATTTGACATTCACTTCTTCCTTCTTTTTAATGGAAGTTTATTTATTTTACAAAACCTTTTTCTTTGGAGTATGTGTTTTCCTCATACACTGTAGTTACAACACAGGCCCTGCAAATTCTACATGTTCTGCCATTTTTATTTTATGCAATTCTAGGATTTTTTAAGCATAAATGAAGTTTAAATTTGCCTGTTAAATAAAAATTATTCATCTGCTGAAAACAATACCCTCCCACAATTATTGACATTTATTTTACTCTTAACATAAGTTCAGCTCATACTGCACATATAATTTTACACTGACAAATCCAATAAACAACCAATCCTTGAAAGTGATTTAGAAGAGGTAAACAATTCCACATTGTGTATAATTTAAAATACATGCATGCTTACAAGAAACAAAAAGATTTAGTTATTATCTTCCCGTTTATAACATTGTCAGGTTGTATGGTATATACCAGATAGTAACAGGAAAAACACTTGTTACTTTGTATTAATAACCTTGAATTTTTCTCTCAGATCATCTTCACCATGAAGATGACAAAGACCTTGAATGGGCTGCAGCTGCAGTCGTCCGGCTTCACCAAGACTGAGGATGTTACTGATGGAAAATGTCAAAGAGTACAAATAGCCTTCCAAGTCACATGTATGTTGTCTTTTTTAATGTAGAAGATTATTCATATGATGATTCTGGTAGACAGATACCAAACACATTTAGGAATGAAGACAGGTAGACATGAAATACAATCTATGTCTTCCTGTTATGTACTGTGTTGTTTTGAGTTGTTTTTAAGCTTTGATTATTCTGTGTTCCTTAGTGTATTTCTCTGACTAGATCAACTTTGTTTCCATTTTACTTCAGTTCATTCCAGCTTAGTGTTACTGATAATTCCCTTATTTCTTGTCTATTTATTTATTGTTTTCCTAGTTTAATTCCCAAGCAGAAACTTGGATATCCGGGTCCAGATGCAGATCTAAGTTTCCCTCTGTTGACAAACATTCTGTGAATATTAAAGAGAAAATGTGACATAATTTGCAATCAGCGCCATAGGAAGTGGGAATCTAATGAGGCAATTTGGAATAAAGTTAAATATTTGCATAATTAAACACAGAAAGACATGTGAATAACAACTCAAAAGCACTCATCTTCTCTTCTCTCCCATGGCAACTGGCGCTTTTTGCTGAACTGCGAAATGAGATCCCCTTGACTCTTAAAACTAAAACGGTGTGTCCCTTTTTCACATTCTTTGGGTAAATATTATTTTCCTGACCACCGGTAATCCTGACTGAAATCAAAGCAGTAAGTCATGAGACGTTGAATCCAGGAATAGACCAGCATCCACCAGCAGAAACAAAGATCAGCTCCTCTTTCATATATGACATCCTACAAATATACTGTTGACAGATTCCCATATTTTGGGCGACTGACTGGATGTTTCGGCACTAAGTATAACGAAGATGGTGAGGAGGTAGTTACTTCCAACACTCACTATTGCAAAACTGTCATCTTGCAGGTCACTGAGTCTCTATTACACAGAGTGGAATAAGGCTTTCCTGCACCCAGCAGATTTTATTTGACATATCTCTTGAGATGGGCTGCTGGAACAACAACGTTGTTTGTGGCGCAACAAGCGTGAGAAACTGCTTTGGCAGACTTTTCCAGTTTGTACAAGTTTTTTGTTTCCACTTTTGCAAACCCTTTTTGAACTTGTGCCTGATGGCCTTTGGTGAGAATGTCTACTCCTGACCTGAATAATCTGCTGCATGAAATCTAAGGAAAACACATACTTTTATGGGAGAAAAAAAAAATTATAATAATCATGCAGCAGTTTTCAACAAAAAAAAGCTGATAAAATGGCCTCGTTGTTTCTCCAAGCATTCATGTTGACGTGACAGAAGGCGGGACTTGGTAGAGGCTGTATTTATGTTTTTGCTTGAACTGAACCTAAAGGAAACAGAACTGTGCCTGCAGCTCAAAGCCAAAATACTTTTAGACAATTTTTGCTTTAAAACTTGCAGTGACATAGTCTCTATATGAAATTAAATAAAGGAGACATTCACAATTACTTAAACAAATTATTAAAATTAAAAGATGACGCAAGGATTTTTATATCAACTAACAAAAGAGGAGTTTGACAGCACATGAGTAAACAAAATTTTTTATTCTTATTATGCAAGATAGTGTGCATACTGTTTTTTTTTTCCAGACACAACCTGATACTAACTCTGGAGGCTGTGGGTTTTCATGTAAGGTTTTGATGGGTTACAGGTGCAAAATTAAAACAGGAATTTAAATGAAATCCTGATGGCTTCTGTGCAGAACAGAGGAGAAATAACAAGGTTTCATATTAAAAGTTGGCAGCCAATGACGTGAAAACAAGTTCATCTGGGATGAACTGGATTGCATTGTATACTACTCTCCAATACAGAACATTGTGTGCCATCTGTTTTCCTCAGTCTATGACTGTAATTTCTTCATCATACGATGTCTTTAAAAATGGACTGCATCTGCAATTTAAAAGGAAATTAAGACAGACAATGAGTTGTTCAGAGTTATTTTCTTTTGGAATAGTTACAGTCTAAAACAGTGATCTGCACGTAAGCTTTGACGTTCCATTGAAGATAAGCATTCCATTCCAAAACAGTATTTGTAAATAAGATTTTTCAATTTTAATTTAATATGCTCAAAATGTGAAAGAGAACACTACACATCAGAGTAGGTTTATTTTTATCTCATTTTCCTGAGAAGAAATAGGCACTCAGTAATGAGCCGGTGTTAAATCAAACTGACTCCATTACTGTCTGCAGTGTCTGTGAGTCAGACTTTTGATGAGTCTTATGATTAACTGTTTAATCTGCAAGACAAGGCTGTTTTATATACGTTTACTCATTGGCCACCAGAACCTTACTTAGTTTGTTTCTCAAAGTGGAGATTTTTTGGAGGAAAACTTGAGCTAACATCCGAATTTATCTACATATGCACGATAGATTCAAACTTTTATGCATCACAACCAGTACCTCATTTTTCATTTGGGAAGTTTTAAGGGACAAATTGGGGTTCAGAAGTTTAAACAAACATGTATTCTGGTAAGCAACACTTCTCTCATAAAGCTGTATGTTCTGTCATTACGTTATGTCATGGATACCAGATTTCATCTGCTATGTTTTTATACTGCAAGGCCGAGCCTCCTTAACACACATTTTTTTGGATTATGGCTGAGTCCTATTACAACATCTCATAAAATTCAAGCAGGAAGAAAAACAACTGCAAACAAGCTTCCAAATGACTTCATGTTTACAATGACAACCGAGGAAAATTAGAAATGTAAACCGAAGGTCATTATTTTGCACTGCTTGGAATCACAGTTTGTCCTGATATATTTTTTTAAAGATAATTTACTCTACAAGTACAAACAAATTCTTTTAGCACAACACAAATGGGTTCTTTCTTTCTCCTTCTTAGCCCCAAAAACAGATATGATCTCTGCAAATTTGAGAGAAATGTTCAGCTTCCTTTGCAAGTTGTAAAATGTTCCTTGGCAGACTGCTTCAGGCTTTGTGATTTTAATAAACCTAATCTAAATAATAACACATTTATGTCTTTCTTATTTTATTATTCTCAGGAAAATAATAAATAAAATGAGGGTCTACAGATCTGTACAGAACTTTTCCTCTATAATGGCAAATTATCAAGCCTTAGTCAGGATAAAAGACACAAGGAGAAATTCAAAATCTACCATATATCCTTTTCTTGTCGTCAGTCAATTTGATCATTTGAGCTCTAAAGGTAGATGGGTCAATTGGATTTCGCCAGATTTTTCAAAGTTCCTGGTCGCAAAGTGACAAAACATGAAAAATATTGTGAATTTTTTTGCACAGCATTGGATGCAGATTCAATGTAAGTCGTCCAAAGGTCCATGTCGTCAAAATGATTAAACTCTTAATAATTTTTACATCCAGTGCATGTTCACCTAATGCACTGGGTTAGGATTACATAGAAACCACATGCTATTTATAACAATTGTGGAGATTGTCGGTGTTGTTAGTTTCATGCGAATCATGAGATAAATATGCATCTCTGTGATTTGGACAGAAATTGGCAGTTTTTGTTTTCCTGGGCACATTTTTATTTGTTTTTGTCTAAGAATGAAGGCTGCCTTGGAGTGCATTGAAAACCTTTTTTGTCCTGGGCCAGCAAAACCATATTGACCAGCAACATATGGCATCAAAAACAGAAAGAGGGAGAGAGAGTTTCTGATTACTCAATTAATTGTAAAAATAAATGATAGAGTGTTCAATCACTAAAATATTAGTTTACAACAGCCCTACCTTAGATTACATAAATGCAACATAGACATAGACCTAACCCTGCTAATTCAATCCAAATTGGATTAATACAGTAGGTAACTTGCAGGAGAATTTTCACTTTACAAATTAGTGACATTGCCCAGGATTAACAACACAATCGTCCTCAGTATTACAAATAGCATATGGTGTCTGGGTTAAATGTTCCGATATGCGGTAGTAGGTGGTTAGGAAGACGCCGTGGACCCAGGTATGTAGAACGAAATTATGATTTAATGAAGGTTTAAACAACAATCTAAAATCCAAAATCCCAGGCAGCACAGCTGAGCAGAAAGCAAAGGTTCAACACTGATAACGGCTGGTAAGCAACTGAGCAACTGACGGCAGACTGGTATGACACAAGGACCCAACAAAGACACAGAAACACAGGAGGCATTAAATACACAGAGGGTAATGACAGAACGAGACTCACCTGGGAACAATCAAGGGGTAGACAGGACAACATGGAGACTTAAAAGACACAGAAATCCCCAATTAAACACGCAGAAAAACTCAAATCATGACATAAAACTAATCTCGTGCAAATTGGGTTTAGACACACTTTGTAATGAATGAAGTTAATTAATCATTTGATTTCAAGATTTACAGGATTTAATGTGGAAAAAGGATTAAAACACAAAACGAGTTTTTTCTGTTTACACTCTGTTTTGGAACGGTTGGCGTTGTTTATTGAATTAAACGTTTCTGCTGAGTGTCATTGATGGGGCTCTAGATTTTGTTTGTCTCTTATGTTATTCCCTGTTTATTTTTTATGGTCCCTCTTCCACCCATCCTCCCCCCCACCACACACACACACACACACACACGCACACACACAACTCCATTTTCTTGATCCTGTCATGAGAACGTCCATCTCTGAGGGACCCTAGTGCTCTTGATAAAGGGCACATTGAAATGCTTCCAAATCCCCTAAATCAGAAACGTTTGGAGGTCGCCTCTGCTTTCTGGGTTTACTGTTGGGCAACAATCATGCTCTATTGTCAAACCAAGAGTTGTGTAACAGTGACCCAATCAAACAACTGAACTGGATCAAAATGATTTTATTTGCTGCTTGGATGTTGTTATTCCGGGAAAGGGTAGCTGTCCTCAACTCATCTAGTTTATAAGTACCTAGATTGTTAGGTACTTAAAGAATTATCTATGATTGTCTTTATTTCAGTTTTGATAAACGTGATACTTTTGTGTGCAGCATAAACTAAGGTGCTTTGAAAAGGGCATGTTCTTGTTTGATTTGACAAATTTAACTTCAGTTCTCAGCCGAGCTCAATGAAAAGAGAGAGAACAGAAATTTATAAAAATCAACTCAGAGCTGCCCTCCAACATTTCATCAAGGCTAATGTGATTTTTCAAGGCTTGTTTAAGTGCATTTTCCAAAATAATATGTTAATCCTTCTAATGGCACGACTCAGGGGATGAAGCTTCACTGGCGATGCTTTTTTACCTAAGACAGAAAATTTCTGGATGTCTTTAATAAGAAAGGGTGTTTGTTTTATTATGATAAATAAAAACAACAACTCTTTGATACTAGTTGCAAAAACAAAAACAAAAAACAACAACAAAAAGTAAGACATGAAGAAAATGATGGTTCAGAAGCAAAGTGAGCAGCCTAGAAATGTAACATGAGAAATAATGTTAGAACATTTCACAGCGGGAATCTAAAAAAGCTTCATCATGGCCTTCAAAGTGTGCTGCCCCATCTGGCATAACTTTACCAGCATGAACAAGATCTTTTTTTGAGTTGCCTAATTTATAGATTCAAGTAAAATTATTTTTTCCACTTTAACAATTTTGATGGTTGCGATTCCTGTTCTTTTTCTGTTGATGCAATCAATATAGGTATGTTTATTTAATGTCTTCGCTTTTAATCAGGTTAAAGGAATTACAAAATAATTTTAACCACAGTCACTTGATTTGTTTCCCTACTTATGCAAAATTCAGTGGTAAGATTATTTTAGAAAATACATGCTATAAAGTTAAATCTTTGAATGTTAAACCTCTCTTTCAATGCACTAGCTTCCTGGAAATGTATCAGGCTGCAGAATTGTATACTATCCTCTAATGATGGAGCCTAAGGCAACTGAATAGACAGCATACTGCTATGGACTTTCTAAAAACCTGGCTCTATTTCCATGTTGCATTAAATTGCCTCCACAGGCTGAAGCAGTTTTCAAAAGTACAAACTCAGAATTATGTTTTGTGAAATGAAAAATGAAGTCAAGATTTATTCAATAGGAAATTTGTAAACTTTGTTGCACTAAACTTAGAGAGAAGTAGAAAACTTTTGGAGAACTTTTAGTAGACGAAAATATTGAAAGTTGAACTTCAATAGTGTGAAGTTTTTCAGAATTTGACAACAGATGGAAACTATGCTGGCATGTATTTCAGTAAACAGAAGTCCTACAAGCTTTGTGAAATCTTCCTGTTTTAGTTCATCTCTGCCAAAAACAAAATACAATAAATCATCTTCAGTCGCAGAGAAAAAAACAAATGCAGTGTTTTTGCCCTCAGATATCTCCAAAAAACTGAAATGAATTTTTTTTTTTTTGAAAACTACAAACTGTTCATTCTTATTCCCACAACATAAGCTCTATGACTGCCAGTTGTGTTGATGTCACAAACATTTTGAAGTAAAGTACGGGACGATATTTGTCTCTTCATTTTCATGACAAAATAAAAATGACTACACACTTTTGTAGAAAGCTAAAAACTCTAATCGTGTCCAAGGAAGTTTATTTGATTAATCGAAACCTACAATCAAGGGAAAATTTTGAATGACAGCAGTATTTTTTTCTCTTGGTTATTTGAGTCATTACTGGAGTGAAAAAAGATACTTTTCTCTGCATACTAATACCTGTTTTATTTATAAAGTCTGGGAAAGTTAAAACAGCACAAGATATCAACCCATTTACCAATTTCTGACCTTGTAATGGAAAACATTTTGATGTGCATCTCACTGCTCTTTTCTTTTAGTTTATATGAATAGTCTTGTCATAATATTGATAATTTGGTCTTATACAGTCATAAACTTACAAAGTCAAAAAACAGCAGGACTCGTGTATATGATGCTGTCACATTCTGGATTTGATTGATTGTTTCTAATGAGGACTGATGCATTTCTGCAGATAGCAGTAGAACCACATGGAGAAGGCAGAGGAGCTTCATTTTTTCACAAATAATTTTCTCATATTACACTGTTGGGATAGAATGAGAGTTTTAATGTACAAAAATAATAAATACTAGAGCTTTAATGTGTCCAGTTTGACAGCTGATCTATGACCTTACCTATATTTGAAATATTTAACTATAAGCTGCATTATATGTAGGCAGGAGCAGCCATTTCCAAAACACAAGTTGTTGAAATTCTTCCCAAAAGCATCTTGTTTTAGTTAAAGATAAATGTTTTCATACTAAACTCCCACAGAGGCTTTGAAGTGTTCCAAGGTGTAATTATATTTATGTTCCTGCATACATGAGAAATATGCACCAAGTAGAAAAGGTTAGTGTGTCCAATTTTGATCCCTAAATATGTAATAAACTCAGGAGCCATATGTTACAATGAAAGAAGCTTATCTTCTGAGAAAGCATTTGTTTTAGTTAGATGCATTCGCATCGAGCTCATGTTAGTCATGCTTACACGATTTAGTTCTGCATTTGGACTCTGAACACTTTCTAGCAGCACACACGTGCTTCAGGTTAGAAACAAGGACTGACTGCTGGTTTAGGTCTGCATCAGTGCGCAGAACCCACAAGACAGCTGTGCCAAGGTACTGGTTTGGTATGCTGTGAGTCCCTGGCACACATTTAATCTCTTTCTATGTGCATGGTACTGCTCATGCTGATGAGGACTCAGTGTGGCGATCACTTGTCATACATCAACAGACAAAAACTAATATATTTTGTGTTGAATTTAAAGCAGTGTTATATAAAGGCAATCCCTTTGAGCTTTACTTCATGCCATAATGTTATTTCCTCATCAAAAATATTTTAATCTCTCATGGTAACCAATCAGCTGTGCAAAATGCCTCATGGGTCTGAGCACCAACTGCAAGATGCAGCTCCTTCTTGGAGATGCAGTTTCCAAGCTCACAAGCTTCTGCATCACACAGCACCCCTCCCCTGCCTCTCCCCCACTCAGCTCCTTCAGACTAGCCAGCAGCAATTAGAAAATGTAACTTTCCATCTGCCGAACTCATTATGTGATCTACTTCACAGTGAAACATTCTTAAAGGGTTAATAGAGGAGCAGCATTGTGTTGACTTCCTGAAAGTCAAGCGATAGAAAAAACAAGAGTTTGCTAAAGAGACAGAAACCCAGTTTCAAGTTGTTAAATTACAAAGTCAGATTTATTTGGTCATATTTGATATATACAGTATTTTTAAAACAACTTTGATTGTGCTTTAAAATGGCATTAAGTGACTGGAAAACCTAATTCTGCCCCTTTAAAGCTGGATTGTGAACAACAATGCGTCATTGCTGGCATCAAGTTTTTTTTCTTCTTTTTCTCTGAAACATGAGGAAAACGTACCAGCATTTTAGGCGTTTCCCCTCGGAGTTTTCAAAGCTTAAAGTCCTGGAGACTAATTGTCTTTCTGTTTCAAGGGGACTGATTAGGAGCTGAGTGATGCTATTCAAGCAGACTTGTTAGGAAGGGATAAACATAATGAGTTTAAAAAAAAGAGAGAACATGAGAAAAACAAAAACAGCTTAAGTGAAACAGCCATTGGGTAAAATGTTAAATAAATAAGTAAGAAAATAAATAAATGAATAAATTCATGCATATGATAAAAAATTGTTTCACTCAGCAGCCAGATCCTCCCAACCCATCTGTCAGATAAGATTTGTGGGAAGGTTGTTAATTATTGATGATTCTGCAGGTTAGGATGAATGAAGCGTTAGGATAAAAGAGGAACTAATTTCTTAGCTCAAGAATTTTTTTTTAATTATCTATCAGAACAAGATTTTATGATAAATTGAGCTAAGACAATTTTTCAAGGTGAAGGGTATGAATTTGTTTGACAAACTGATTTAGTCACATTATTACCAACTGAATTAAAGTAAAGTAAGACAGGTGTGATGAAGCTTATCATGTTTTACATGATTTGATTTATTTATTTAGCTTTTTGAGAATTGTTACTCCAAAGTCCAGCGACATAAACGTTGCTGTTTTTAAAGTCTGTTTCTGCAGCCCTATTGGTATTTACAATATTTTTGTTTTTTTTCTAATGTGAAATAAAAATGATACATATAACTAGCAAAGAAAGTCCTAATTGCTGTCCTGCTGGAAAATGAATCTCTATGCTGTTTAAGATCTTTTTAGTCTCTAAAAGTTTTTCTTCCAGCATCCATCTTCCCATAAAGCTTATCCAGCTTTCATGAAAAATTGTAAACAAGTTCAAGTGGAATGAATACTGCAAAGTATAGTATGTCTTCTATTTCTTATTTAAAACCCTTTATTCTCTAAACTTACATTCAGTTATACATGAGTGGTCCTTCTCTTTGCTCCACTGAATTGTTTCTGATATACTCCTTCAAACCTTCAAGCTCTTTTTTTTTTCACCAGTACCACAAATATATCATTTTGAGTTTTTCTTTTTAACTCTTGAACACAAAAATATTTAGTTCAAGCATTCTGTCATTAAAAGTTCTGATCTTTTTTATCCACTCTCACCTTTAATTCCCAGTTAGAGCTATCGTCACAGCATCCATCTGGCTAGAAAGTGCTGCTTCATAGACTAATTATGAGGAGAAGAAGACATGAACAAACAGCACTAATAAAGGAACAGAGAAAACCAAGGCCTTCAAGATAAGCAGGTGTGAGCAGTTTGCACTCTTTTGCATCAGATTGCAGCTGTTCTCATGGCACAATCTAATTATAGACCTCTGTCACAAACACACAAGACTCAGAAATGGTGGAGAAAAAGAACATTTTAGTTCCCGGAAAATGACATTTAGATGGTAATTGATGAGGAACAGAAGCGCTGTGGAGAATGACACCTTACTATATCAGAGAAATCACAGTTGGGTTGCCATTACTAACTCAGAAAGTGCTGCAGGTGTTTTAAAATCCCAGCTGCAGACGGTAAGTGACTTCTACATGATTCAACATTGTTCTTAACCTGATCTCTCAAAAAAATCCCAGCTGTTAAAAATGCTTGAATCTTTGTAATCATCAATCACATTGGAAATAATTTTTCTGAGTTTTATGTCTACCTTTTGTCATAATTTAATTTATGTGCCTGTCACCTCATGCTGTTCTCACTAAATAAAATATATAAACCAGACCCTGAATCTGGAGGACCTAAGAACTGAAATAAGCAAAGGTAATATTTATTTATTATTTTGAGAAATGTCCATTCTCCTTTGGTTTCTAATACAATGCTTCAAAAAGCTGTATTCATAAAAAATTCCCTGAAAGAGCGATTGCATGAAGGATTTCAAACAATGTCAGAGAGACATGATTTTAAATTACACCTTTTGTGACTTACTTAGGAAACATTGCTGAAGGTTTTTCCTCTTCTCTTGTCTCTTCTCCTGAGTTGCAGTTATCCCCAAGACATTAAAGGCATTAAATATTTCACTCTGACTGCAGGAGTGGCAAGCAGCTGGGATCTTTCAGAAGTGAAAGCTTTTTGTTGCAGCCGTAATTTGCATAAACATGGACTGTGTTTCCTCGCTCTAATATATGCATAAAGAAAGATTTAAATGTTCCTTAACTTAGTTGGCTTGACTTTTAAACAAAACTTTTAACACCTCAGTGGGTATGGATATTCCATGAATTAATGCTCATCTATTTAAATCATTCCAAAACCCAGTTTTGATGTATTTTTAGGATCGTCTCACTGTTTCAGCCATCTGTGACATCATTTAGGCAATTCTTTGGACCAACAAGCCCAGGTTCCCCAAGGAAATGTTGAAAAAGTTTAAAAAGTTTATATGGGTAGGTTTTTCTTTCTTTTCTTTTTTTCTTCCAGGAGGACTTCTGAGCAGAAAACAGTGGATGAGGTTTCTGGGACTGAGGTAAGTATTTATGGTGAATAAGAATTAGATTTGTTCTTACTGGTCCAGAGGTTGAAGTGGGATCCGCAAAAAGTAATGAAAAAAAAAATATTTTGTCCCTTTTTGAGTATGATTATCTTTGAAAGATATAAAAAACAATAAATAATCACGTTGTTCTCGAGAAGGTTGTTGAAAGTTGGGCATGCAGGTTGTTGAAAAGGTCCATCTCTAGTAATGCTGGGTGTTGTTGGTTTGGCTTAGACAATTTCCTTTTCTAAAGCTGACAACAAACACTGAGAATAACTTGATGTAAGGACCAGGAACCATATTCAGACAATCTGTTAGAAATCGACTTGGTGCAACTACTGTGTCGACATTTTGGCAAAGAGTCAGTCTGTCAGCTTAATGATGTGTTTAAGCATTTGTGAGCCAGCTGCTGCCTGCTCATCCATGTCCTCCTAGATTGGATCAACAGTCAGGAAAAAGCACCATACAAACACAGCATTGCCCTAAATTCATGAAAATTTGACCCAAACTGACATTAAAGATAATTGTAAAGGGACCCCAGAAACCACCAAGATCTGAGCTTATCATAAACAGCAATATGCAGACGTACCACTATGTTTGCAGTGAAATGAGTTTGACATCAGAAAAAGAGTAGAGAGCACACACTAAGAATGAAGTTCCTGCTTTAAATCACAGTGACCACACAGACTATGACATGGCATTTGGTGAAAGTGTTTTTGAATCACTCACAGACGAATGGTGCAATACAAAATTGGAGTGAATAATGAAAAAGAAGGATAATCTCTAAATTGTTCAACCTCAGCTCAAATCAGTGGTTTAAACTTGAGCACAATGGAGATTTCCAACAGAACAACGATCACAAAGAGATGAAAACTGCTTTTAGAATAAATAAACCACGATTCTGCAGTGGCTCCACTTTCTGCTGTGTAAGAAGTGCTAAAAAGCTGAGTATATGCCAAGAAACCCTTTAACAATTTAAAAAGAAAACTACAAATTCTGATGAAACTACTAAGCAAATATCTAGCCAGACCAATACCTGAGATGTATTGATGGTTTAAATCTGCGTGACTTCGATGCAGCATGCCCAAATGATACATGGTGTTGGAGAAATTGCCTTTCAGCAAAAAGGTCCTGGGATCTGAGGCTGGGTTTCTCTGCATAGAGTTTGCATGTTTTCTGTCTGCATGCATGTGTTGCAGATGGAAAACATGTAATCACTTGATCTAATGCGTTAAATGTATTTAAAAAATTATTTTCAGTAGTTATGTAATGATTATTAAAAGAATGTGAGTAATAAAAATCTTCCTTTGGTGTTCATTGTGCTTTGTGATTCTAAAATAATCTCAACCAATTGTCTCTTTCTAGTCTGTTCAGCATGAATCTTCTGAACTACACATGCAATAATTTGAAAAGTTATACAGAATATTTGCTATGAAATAAGGTTTTTTTTTATTTTCAGTTTATTCTAAGTCCTTATATATCCTTCATTTAATTACTTTCTGCTGTTGCAAACATTTTTGAGTTAAAGAAAATGTTTAACCTTATTAATTTTTTCCTAACACTGGAGGAAAAATCAATAAAAACACACAATGAACCTCATGGTGCCACTGGAGGTGTTGAATGCAACAGTGCCTGGGGTGGTGCGCAGAACTATATGGATCAATGAAAATGCCTCAGACAAGGCAGACACCTACCATTGCATTATGTATTAAGCGCTTAGCCGCAATGATGCCCTTAGATGTTTTTGGATGAATAATAAAAATGGCCTTTTGGTCAATACACTCGGGCCCAGCCTGCAGCGTAAACAAACTAAGTGACTCGCTTGGGGCCATGAAGTCATTATGGCTTAATATAACCACCCATCTAATGACTTCTTACTGGGTCTGACACTCAGTTTACTGTGCTCACACACTGTGTCTTTAATTCCCAGGTAGTGTCCTTTGGACTACAGAGAAAATGCAATAAATACAAATGATATAACACCTTAATGAGCCCATTTATAACCAGCATTTTCACATGTTGAAAAATATTCAGCTGTCAAATCTTCTAGTTAGAAGATATGATGTTTAAAATTGGTTTAAAATGGGTTTTTGATTATGATTAACCTGAAATTGTTGGCTCAGTCAGGTTCTTGTTGTGGTGTGCAGTGTCTTGCAGAGAACAGAGAACTTTTATATGAGTTAAATATTAATTAATTTAATAGCTCACAAGATTGGGATTGAGATTGTGCTTGATTGGAGCATAAACTGAACTTTGTGTCCAGCTTTTTCTAGGTTTTCAACAGCCTGGATTCCTGCTTTTGTTCCTTTTATAAAGTATGAATTTGTTGACCTCTGAGTGAAGGAGTGTTAGTCATAATTCGTCTGTAAAGAAAACCCCAGCAGAGATGTTTGTTGTGATGAAGGTGATTCTCACATTCATGAAACGTCTTCATCTGAACCGATGATAGGAGATGGAGATCAGTATAAATCTGTCATCATTACCGATACCTCTGAGTATTTAAGGTTTAAATGTATGTTAAAGCTGATGTCACCTAATTGTGAAACATTAAATGTGAGCTATTTACTTGTTGAAAATAAAGTGCTGAATATAAAGATGTTTGTACTTCCATAAAATTAAGAAAATAGAAAATGACAAATAATGCCTGTCATGTCTTAAATTTACTTGAATGTAAAACTGAGTTTAAGGAATTAAAAGAATAAACATGCACTGAGCCATACAATATAAAACATAAAGCAAATATTCAAATTACCTCTTTCAAATACTTCCAAGCACAATAGCTTGAGCAGCATCTATTTATTTATAATTAAACAAAACAAAACTGTAATTACATTACAAATCTAACACAGCATCTGTATGCACATTATTTCTTTTCAACAATCAGATTTTGTGTGATTTTACGCAGTGTGGCTCAAATATTCACAGCATGTTTCCTAAACATTCGAGGAAGATTCAGCACAATGCAGCACCTGCAAATGTTCAGCTGAGTGGGTCAAATAAATTGGAGAAAACATGCATTCAGTGTCTGTGGATGAGGCGTGATGTTCACATGTCCATATTTTTCTGCAAAAGCTGGCTTACCTTTATGTGAAAAAACATGACTCACTACTGAAGCCTCTTTTTTTCTGACATATTTGGGCATGTGGAAATATAACATCGCTTTTCACACTGCAAAATTAACAGAAAACAGACAATAAAACCCAAAGAAAAGACACTTTCATACTTTCTGTATAATGTAATAAAAGTTACATTTTAGAAGAAAGACAAATTAGGACACCCGCACATTAATTCTCACTAAGCTGCATCATAGAGGAACACAAGAAGTTTGCTACTCAGCACTCTGCAGGAGGTTTGCCATTTAAACCTCAGATATTCAGATTTGTTAACTACTGACACTTATGAGAGTGAATATCATGGTGAGACTGAAAGGGCTTTCTGTGGCCTTTAGAAAGAAGATTGCTGCAGCTTTTGAGGTTGGTGGGGGACTTCAAGAAGTCTCAAAACAATTTAAAATCAGCCATGTCACTCTATGGAAAATAGTCTACAAGTGGAGAACATTCAATGCACACATTCCCAAAACTGAACATTTTGACAGCAAAAACACAGAAGATATTAGGCATGAATCAAATATGGATTTTATGATTATATTTCTTAAATTGTATCTCTTTAATTTTAATTTGAATGCCATTTGACATATAGGAAGGATAACAGTAAACAGACCCAGTTGTGGTTTGTGAATGTTATAAAGACACACTGAGAAAGTAATTTAATGATTTGTAGCAATAAGCTTAAAGTGGTCTCAGATAAATGAGAATATAGAAAAATTATAGCATCGAAGGGAAGTGGAGGTCGGTCCCCATGCCTGTGGTTCGTCCTAGGTCACAATTAAGGTCACTTTTGACAACAGGATCTGTTTTATACAACATTAACATAATTGAAGACACATGATTATCTGTAACTGGGATATTTCAGATTCAGAAATACACACAGATAAATCTACTTATTTATTTCAGATTATATAACTCATGCAAACAAAAATGTTGAAAACCAACTATCAGTGGTCTCACAATTATGTTGCATGACAACAATAACAACTATGAAGATTGAATGAAATGTATTTATTGTCTGTATCTTTTCTACTTTGTAGAGATTAAAGTCACAGGTTTGTAATGTTAGAGATTTAACTGTAAATCTAAGTCTCTTCGCTTGAGGTTTAGCATTTATCATTAGGGTCACAGAGCAAAATGGCACATTTAGACATCGTCCTCTTATGTACTCATTTGTCACATGATGCACATTAAAATTGAGTAACATCAAAAGCTCAGAGATCTTTTTGCTTTGCTTGTCACCAGTTAATAATTGGAAGCTGCTGCTAAGCCCATAATTGTAGCATCATGAGATGACAATAGAGAGGTAATGTTGCATTTGTTTTACACTTGTAAATATGTATTAATTGGTTTTATTTTGTAACCAGGGTACTTTGTATTGCAGACTTCTACCCAGGTCCCTCTTGAAAATGAGATCCAGATCTTTACCTGGTTAAATAAAGGAAATAAACATAAAAAATAAAAACAGCCTACATATTTTGGTAAATGGGAACACAAACAGGGTCAGTAGATTTGAAATGATACAACGTGAAGTAATGTGAAGACTGTACACAACCAAGGCAGTTTCCTTCCGGTGAAAATAAAAAGAGGGAAGGGGATCTGCACAGACAGTGGTGGGATGCACAGACCAGAACAGATCCAGCTGGACGCAGAGAGAGAGAGAGACAGACCGCAGATCACAAGAAAGAAACGCAGCAGATTATCTCCCTGGTGAGTTTCTTTTTACCACGAGTTCTTAATTTTATTTATTTATATACATTTCTTGATTTGGTTTTGGAGAGTCTGAAGCAATGAAAGTTTTTAATCTCCTTATTTCTCCTTCGGACGACAGCCCAACTTTGTGGAGATTTAGCCATTAAACCAAGAGAGAACAAAGTAACGTTTCATGGATGACATCTAAAATCTACATCGACTGACTGCAGCCCTAACTCCGCGTCTGTGATGTGACCGCTGACTGCACAAAATCTGACGCTGGTGCGCATGATGGAGGAACTTTTACGCACACAGGAAGCTTGGGCTCAGAACGTTTCCTGGTACAATTCCAGTGATATAAACAGCACCAATTTAGGGAACAACACGGTAAACCCCTTAAAGCGAAACGAAGAAGTAGCCAAAGTGGAAGTTACTGTCCTGGTACTGGTGCTGCTGCTCGCTCTGACCGGCAACCTGTGCGTCCTGTGGGCTATCCACACCACCAAGCACAGCCATTCTCGGATGTATTACTTCATGAAGCACCTGAGCATCGCAGATCTTGTCGTGGCGGTGTTCCAGGTCCTGCCGCAGCTCATCTGGGACATAACCTTTCGCTTTTACGGACCTGATTTCCTTTGCAGGCTGGTCAAATACCTCCAGGTTGTTGGCATGTTTGCGTCAACCTACATGCTGGTCCTGATGTCCATCGATAGATGCTTAGCGATCTGCCAGCCGCTTCGCTCGGTGCACAAGGGGAAAGATCGCTTCTGTGTGATCGCATCTTGGATCCTCAGTCTGATTTTCAGTACCCCACAAGCCTACATCTTTTCTCTCAGGGAGGTCGGGAGTGGCGTTTACGACTGCTGGGGGGACTTCGTGCAACCCTGGGGTGCCAAAGCCTACATCACATGGATGAGTCTGAGCATTTACATTCTTCCAGTAGCGATATTAAGCATCTGCTACGGTCTGATATGCTTTAAAATATGGCAGAATATCAACATGAAAACCAGGAGGGAGCACTTTTTGGCACTCACGCCGAGGCCATCCAAGGGCGCACATCCACTGTCACGCGTGAGCAGCGTCAGACTCATTTCTAAAGCCAAGATCCGCACCGTGAAAATGACATTTGTGGTGGTCATCGCATATATTGTGTGCTGGACTCCTTTTTTCTTTGTCCAGATGTGGTCTGCATGGGATCCTGCTGCACCAAGAGAAGGTAAAAATCTCATTCGTCTTTTTTCCAAAATGGCACAAGAGATAGAAGATAAATATATCATTTTGTAGATATTTTAATGACTGAATATACTGGCTGACAGCTTTATTTTCCTGCTACTGCGTGAGGAAGTGTTTTGTGGCACAAGAAGCAGAATGCTGTACTGTATTCATTTTTGATTCATGGCACTGAAAATGTGTTGTCCATAAACCGTTGGCAGACAATATTTCAACACTAAATGCTTTTGGCATGCAAAGGTCATTGTCAGAAATATCTCTTGGAATGCATGACCATTCCCCTGTTTCTTTGAGAAATCCACCAAGATGATTAAGTCCAGACTTCCCAGGAGTGAAACCAGATAAATGAGAATGTCACTTACAACTCTTATCGTCTTTGAAACCACTGGGAACCAGTGCATCAAAAGGCTCTGTTTCAAGTTGTAGCTTATATAATATCCATTTAAACTTTTTTTCATACTTTCTTCGCCTTTTGCTTTAAAAGAGGACATGAGCAGCAAAGCAGATGTGCTCCACGACCTTTACATTGAACCACTTTGGAAAGTTGCACAAGTTCTTGTTCTGTTACAGATTTACGTATTAAATAGTTTCAAGATTATTCTGTTTTAAATATCTGAAAAGCTGCACAAAATGATTTGTGTTTATGAGGCATGATTTGTTGACTTGGTTGAAGTGTCCACTGGAAAAAAAATAAAAATAAATAATAAATCTTCTTTTATTACTCTTGTTGCCAGTTACCTACAAACTGCTTTTGCTTTCAAAATGCAGTATTAAAAAAATCATGTTACAGATTAACAGTTTGTCTTGGATAAAAATTAAAAACAAAATCCTCTTTTCTAATGTTGTTCGTCCTGCTTGTTCAAATTAATGCCAAAATCTTTTTTTCTTTTTCTTTTTGCAAACTCAAAAAAAGCCATGGAAATAGACAAAATCTACAAAGAAATATTGTTGTACTGAAGATAATATATAAAAATACAAGAAATATAATAAAACTGGAAACAACAATCATCATTACATTTTTGGTTGCACGAACATTTCCAAAATGATGGCGTGTACGCGCTTTAAAACTGTATTTTGTTGCCTTTAGTTGATCAACATAGTTCAAGTTGCTCTTGTTGTTTTTAAATTATTATTTTAAAACATGCACAGTAAAATGAATGACTTCTTGTCAGGTTAAACCGGTTCATCTTTTTGTCTTAAACAGTAACTCCAGCAAACAGACAATGAGGTTTTTTTGTCCGTATATAAAGCTAAATATAAAATCTAGTTTTCAAACAGAGTTCATTCTAAGTAGACTTATAATAGCATCATCCTGAAACAAGAGTATCTTAGTTTCCTCTATGTTTTCAATTAAAGTCTGTAGTTTATGAAAGACCTACAGACGGTCTTTCGTCTTTTGCCTTTTTGTGAATGTTACAATATATTTAAGTCTGCGGGAGGAGAATAAAGATAAATTAAACTCATAAGACGTGACAATACCTGATATTGACACATTTTATGGTTTCCCCAGAACAATATGAGATTCTGATAATATTTTTGAGTATTCAATATATTTATTTATATTTCACAAATACTTTAAGGACTTTCAGCTTTGAATAGTACAGTCCAGATTTCAGGTATCCATTTGTGTAATTCTTTGGTGCTCCTAATGTCCAAATAGAAGCAAAATCCCCACTTCCTCGGTTTGTATGAGTAGAATATATGAGTAGAATAAAGGCTTCATAAATATTAGAATGTGTTTTTGCTTTTTTGTTTTTTTAACTTCTGTTTGTTGTTGAATTATGTCAGGTTGGTATTTTGGATTGTGAATAACGAGCAACGAAGAACGATGATGCATGCAAGCAAACTGCAGTTCAGTTTACATGAACTCACAAGACAGTTTAGTTCAGTGCTGGTAGGAAGATGTGACACAGCAGTCTGATAGAAAACTGAACATGCTACAATCTTACTCCATCTTCAAGAAAAAAACTAGAGTTATTCAAACACTGATGATATTGGGCAGCTTGATTGAGAAAAAGAGGCTCTGTTATTTTTCTTATTTGATTTTGTTAATGTAGCTGGAGATAATTTACTTTGAAGTTGTTTATTGTCTGACAAAGCAAATTAGAGGGCTTTGTTTGTCTATTACATGTCTGCTTGTATGATGATCTATTGAAATAATAATTGGCCAATATTTACTTAGTTATCAGTTTATTGATAAGAAACTCTACTCCAGTTAAAATTCATCAAACCCCTGGAACATTTAGGGTTCAAGAAATCTAACTGGAATAAATATGAACATTTTGGAGAGACCAAGTCAGAATCTGTTAGAAAATGTATGGAGAGAGTTAAAGATTAGGGTGATGACAGGGAGGCCATTTAAACCTCAAAGACTCATAATCAATAATAAAACAATGGAAAGAGGCAAAAAGATGGACAGTGATGATAAGAACAGCTTGATTCCTGTAATGCCAGTAAATATTTTTGAAATGATTGTTGACAAGGCTATGAATAAGCTTTGATGACAAAATATGAATAAAAACATATTCTATATAGTAATATGTCTTTTAGTACATTTGCTTTATTTCTCATTTGCATCCAGACATTAACTTGTGGGTTGAATTTAAGTTATTTTACATCTAAATTTTCCAGAGGTATGAATAATTTTAGGCTTAACTGTATTTCACTGGACAAAATCACATACTGGCTAACTGGATTGCACTTTCTGCCATGAATGTGACTTTTATGGGAAGCAATGTGATGTTTTATGAATGAAAGATCTGATGTCATAATGTCTCACCACAAGAACCCGAGTTTGCAGAATAAGACAGTGGACGTAGCTACCCTACAGACAACTTGAACAATCTCCATTTAGTTTCTGCCATGAGTTTGTTCGTCGATCACAATTTTTTTAATCCAACGACTTGTACCAATTTCGCACGGCCTCCTTTGCCTGTATCTTGTAATCTCTGTCCTTTATGTCTGTTTCCAATGTCCCAAAGATAGGTTATTTTCTGAACAGGTTGCAAGATCATCATACAGCACAAAAAATAATTCATTTTGCACTTCAGGTTAATTTCAATGTTGTTTATATAGTACATTTTAAAACAACACATGTTTAAAAGAGAATTTCACAGCCAAATGAGACAAGATATAATATGCATTGGAAATATTCTAAAATAAAATTAAACATATATAAATAATAAAAAAAGAACAACTGAATAAAAGTACTATAAGCTGCATAAACTCTCTTGAGGTCTGACACTCAACTTGAAGTAAAAGCCCTAAAAAATGTCTATAAAGAGATAAAAAGTCTCTGCAGTCTCTGCATCGCATATTTTGAGACAAACCATTAAACAGACTTTGGGCAGCTCCTGAAAAACCCTCATCACCTTTAGTTTTTTTCTTGAATCGTGAGACTTCTGGAATGCAAATCAGAATGTGCTTTCTTCTTTTAATAAACTCATTAAAACTCCAATTCAATGGGGATCTTGAGATATATCTGTGTTGGGAATGTGTCCTTTTTGTCTATAATTGCATGTGGAAGACTTAGTAGAAAATAGATTAGTTATTGAGACTCTCCACACTTCAAAATGTCCTCTGGCAGGACATTAAATACCTCGTTGCTTTCATCATTCTGGTCTGTGGCTGTGAAGAAAGAACTCTCTGGATATAGAGGGCAAGAGTATAACTTGGACTGCTGCATTTTTATTTTGTAGAGTACAAAAACAGTAACTACATACATTATGAAATTAACCTGTCCTTGCAAATTATTTACTATAAATACATTTTTGTGACTGTTGTTCTATTGAAACAATTTTCATACTAATAAAGTCTGAAAATTTCTGCATGAATGTAAATTCATTGGCTATAAAACTTCCACGCATTTTAAGCTTAAATACAAGCAGTAAATTTGATTCTGCTTTTTCCTGCAACAGTAAATAACATTTACTTTAGGAAAACAAACAAAGTAGTGTTGGTAGATATCAGCTCACAAGAAGGTCCTAGGTTCAAATCCCTGCCTGGGTTCTATTTGAATGGAAACGCATATTCTCCCTGTGCATGTTTGGGTTCTCTCTGGGTACTCCAGCTTCCTTCCATAGAATAAGAACATGACTGCTAGGTAGGTTTCCAGCTGGGTATATGAGGTCTTCCCTCATTTCAAAAGTAGGTCTCAATCTAAATCTTGGTGCTGAAGTGTGGATAACTGAACCTGTGCTTTCAAATTTACTGCAGATTCTTCGACGCTTTTCCACTCTTTGTTGAGATGAGTGCAAGTTTAGCAAATGTTTTTTGATCAAATTATGAAACATTTAGCTCTTAATTAGATGGCCTGGACATCACTAAAATTGTAAGATTGTGGAACCAAATTTGTAGAGAGGAAAAATATTTTTATTAACTTGCAAATGATAGTCTTAGTGCTTCTTTTAACAAACAGATGTTTCTTTCTCCTTCATTAAATTGTTAAAAGTCATAAATAAATTTTTTTTAAAAACTGCGTACCATAATGTTGATGTTTTGTTAATAAAATCCCAGAAGTTTGGGTGAAGAAAAACAACCTTCACACTCTCTCAGTTTTGGGAATTTAAAAGAACTGCGTTCCATATTTCCATGCTGCACCAAATAGTCTTTCAGCTCTGGACAGGCTGTTTGACTTATGTCTTAAACAAACGCCTCTCATACTTTCGGGTCATTTTTTAAACACAGCATAAAGCTTTGAGCAGAAAGCTCGGTCCTGTAGGGAGTTGGAGTCAGGCAGGAAAAGAGCAGCTCAGCACCAGAGGGGTGAAAAAGACAATAAGTACTAAATCTCCCACACCCCATTAACAATTCAGAGAAGAAAAAATATATTTGGAAGTCATCCATTTTCCACTTCTGCCTCAATGTGCTCTGCAGCTATATATGTAATTGGCTGAGTGGTTGGGAAAATAAGGTGTTTTTTTTTTTTTCCACTACAGGGCGGCCTCTTTTAACAACCCATTTGTCATATCTGTGTCAGCTTGACAATCCTCAATTCGGCATCTATTAACCTTTCGTGTTTTTATTAATCCTGAATGCTTTGGAGGATGTCTAATGTGGGGGTTCGTATAGTTCTAAATGAAAAGCGATTTCAGTCCCAACAGGAAGGGAGTCAAATGGGGAGATAAAAACTGCTTAGTTTTCTGTAAGCCACCGCCCTGAAATCTTTAAATTATGAATACATTTAAAACAACCTAAGCCATGTTTACTTCTATAATGTTTTATCACAGCTAAATGTCTCCAGTAAAAACAAAATAATCATTCAGAGAAACGAATTTGTTGGACATTGTGTTGCAGACATGCTGTCTGGTTACAAATGTATTTTACTGAGATCTTATTTATTAGGATGTACAGGTTTGGAGTGAGTTGATTATGCACTGTGGCTGCATTGGTCACACAAGTCTTACCCCTGTGTCGGGCAAGTTCCTCTGCTCACTATTTCACAAATTAAAAAAAGGTCCAAGTTGAAGTTAATCACACTTTGCTGTCCCTTCCAAATAACTTTTTTATTTAATTTATAAAGCTGTAATTCAGCTGTATTAAATTTTCTAGATAACATTTTATTGAATTTAAAATAGGAATGTATCGAAAATCTGCAAACTGTTATGCAGAACAGAGTTGTAACTCTGGGGCAAGATTTGTTACTCTCATTCGGCATCAGTCACACTCCTACCTCTGCTGGCAAGGTGATGCATAGATGGAGGTGATATAGTCTAGTGCACATTTTATGCAGGAACTTCTATTCCTGTAAAAAAAAAATCTTATGCCAGGTTGAAAGGTAGTGGGGTTTTTTTTTCTAACATAATTAAACATAATTAGGCATATGGATAGTTTATAGTAGTTTTAACAAGAAGCAATATAGCAAAAATAATTAAAGATGATGAAAAGAACCTTTACAGTCTTTTCTAAAACCATTTAGTTTCAGTACATTAGTCAGCCTGGTGAAATTATTCACAGCCTGTTTCCTAAACATGTGAAGCTGATTCAGCAGATCTGAACAATAGAGTGAGCATCTGCCAATGCTTTGTTGAGCGTGTCAAATAAAGAAGAAAACATACATTCAGAGACCGCTGATCTGATGTAATGTTCTTTTTTTTTTCAGCTAAAGCAAAGATTATCAGTACTGGCATGGGGGAAGAAAATAGGACATTCTAGCAAAACCTGAATGTTTTCCTATGATATTTAGATAACATAAACTTAGCTAGAATAAAATATAATCTATTCTGTAGTAGAATACATGTTGGAATACAAAATAGATCTATTTTAAATATTCTATTTTACAAAATAGAAAAATATTTGTAGAATATTCTATTTTTGTAGAAATGTGTTTCTACAAAACATTTTACATATTGTCCATATTTTTACGTATACAAAAAGTATTTGTATCTAAATAGAATATTCTATGTTGCAGATAGAATATTCTATTATATTCTACAAAATAGAGTAAATAGTTAGTATTCTATTCTATTGTGAAATACTCTTAAAATGAAACTTAATTTCTTTTTTGCAGATGATAAATTAGTTGAATTAGCAATCAGTGTGACTATTTATTCAAACTAATCATTAAATTAATAAGGTGTCCTAAATTTTCAAGTTACATACTTTTTAAGTAGTCCACAAGTGTCCATAGGTTTTGTGTTAATACCCCGTGACTACCTCATCATTTCCAAACCATATTATAAATTGCCGTTATTGAAATATAGGCAGGTTATTTTCTATTTTTGTTTAGTAAAATGTTGTGGTTTGTTGTTTTAAATGCTTTCCTTTTCACTGACTCTAGTTTTTCTTTCCCTGTAGACATGGCCTTCATCATCTCCATGTTGCTTGCGAGCCTGAACAGCTGCTGTAATCCCTGGATCTACATGCTCTTTGCTGGTCACCTGTTTCATGACCTGATGCGGAGCTTCTTCTGCTGCTGCAGACACTATCTGGCGGACTCTTCCTGCCGCTGCGATCAGCAGTGCAGGCACAAAAGTGGCTCCTCCACTTTCGTCATCAAGAACGGCAGCAGTATGAGGAGTTTGACTCACACTTCCAGCACAGTGGGGCCTGCGCATTGAGCCGGCAGGGAGCCATCTTAAGCTTCCCGTGGTTGACTTGATCCAGCAATCATGCAAGGCCTTGGTTGAGGCATTTAATCATCTACAGCAGAGCTGAGCTCGCCATGGCACAATGCTTGTTGTCAGCTGTATTAAATTAAGCCAAACAGAGAACATAAACCTCCTGTCCGGAAACAGTCCTGCACCCTGTGATAACAGAAAGTAGAACAAAATGCCATTGTGTCCAAAATGTGAACTAAATGAGCTGCAAACCAGAGCACGTTTAAATTTAGCAGGATGTGTTCAAATGTCAGCTCTGACGGACCAGACAGAATGGACCAGACTTTAATTGAAGATGCCAAAAAAACTTTTCTTGTTGTGTTGAACAGACTGACTTGGTGGCTTTCATTTCTACCTATGGTCACAGAATGAGTAGGAGGAAAAGAATTGATGTGTATTGTTGTTTACTGTGGCATGTTCAAACATAAATATCTGTGAGATGAAAAAATAGGACAAAATATTACATACTGGATGTTTAGTTAACAAGACTTGTCTCCTATTTAAAGTTAAACAACTGTAAACATTCTTTATATTTGTTTGCAGTGTTTTTGAGCTTCAGTTTTATAGTTTATGGGTGTGTTCACACCTGACATATTCGGCCCACTTTAAACGGACCAGAATATGTTTCTTCCGTTGGTCTGAACCTTTTGTTCAGGTGTGAATGCACTCAAGCGAACTCTGGTGCGGACTAAACAAGCAGACCGAGACTCACTTTTTAAGGTGGTCTCAAAAAAATTCTGGTGCATTTCCCTTCAAGTGTGAACACAGACTGGCCTCAATATGAACCAACAACAGGACACAATGCTGGGAATTATGGTAAAAATGAGCCTTTCTCTGTTGATATTACTACATGTACTGAAATCGTAGCCGATTGCCTGTTTGCTGCTGCCAGCATGTCGTGGGTCGGCGCAGATAGAGCGTCTAATTCAGCTTGCAGCACACACAAAATTTGAATATCACATTGTATATCCTCCATTGTTTGAATTGCTCCTTATGTTTGAAATGTTATTGCTGTTCTAGTAACAGCACAAAGGTGCACAAGAGAAATGCAGCAAGCAGGACTTTCAGAGTTTTTTTTCTTTTTTGGGGGTCTGTACTCTGTTCCAACCCCTGTCATTTCTGGCCAGTGAGGTCGTCACCCACGTTGATTTGTCTATAAAGAATTATCCACTTGCAAAAAAGGGACAATGAGAAAGCAAATCCAAGGAAAAAGAATACATAAAGTCCACTGTTCCTTAAGTTATATCCTGGTGTGTATACAACTTAAGGAAGTTTACCATAGATGCTGATCCACATTATTAATATATTTTTATGCAGTTTTTCTCAGTTGCTTTTGCACATTTCTCTTAAAACATTTTAAACTGATCAAACTTCCTGTTTAATTTCCAAAGTCCAGTTGCTAACTATTTCTACTATTTATTTTTTGATTTGTTGTTCTGCATATACTTTTATAATCTCATGCAGTTTCTTATGTGCAATAGATGGTTGTTACATAATTTGCTCATTGAATGATGATCAAATGCGTATCTTTTCAGGCCAGCTTGTCATTTCATCTTGCAATTAAGGGTATTGAAATTCTTACAAAAAAAACATGAAGCATATTTCAAACATTTCTTCTGAAATTTTCTCTATGATTGTGTTCAGAATATATAGTTTCTACCCATTTGAAGTGCTCTCAGGTTAAACTTGACGAGGGGAACATGTGGGATTGGCTCATTTATATTCTAGCTAACTGAACTACATTAACTTACTCAACCAATCACAAACTGCTTTATAAAGATTTGTTGCATGCACATTCACTTTTTTCTCACTGACCGACATTAAATCAGGCTAAACTTTTAGAGTTTTAGATTAGAGTAAAAATATTTCTACTTTCTGATAGTTTTGAAAAGAGATTCTAGTTTGCTGTTGTTCATGCACAGACCTTTTTGGGTTTTGTTTAGTTTCTTTTTTTCTTCTTCTTCTTTTTGGGGGTGGGGGGAGATTTTCTGTTACCTGCTGCTTATTGCAGCTAGTTGAAATTTTGTCCCATTCCTGAGTCAGATTTGGAGGTTTCTTTGCTCTCACACACATTTTCAACCCTGTCCACAAATTTTCCAAGGGAGTGAAATCGGAGCTTTGTGATGACCTTTCCTGCTTTTGTTGTCTGAAAAGCTCTCTAACTAATGTGGTGGTATGCTCAGGGTCATTGACCCAGGCCTTAATTTCCCACCTGTTGTCTGGAGATGTTGCTTCATTATTTTCACAGAATGTTCCTTCCTTCGGAGGCAATCTGGTTTCAGATGTTTACTTCTTGCAGCAAGACCCCAACAACACAACTCTGTCATTCCTGTACTTCACAGTTTGGATGATGTTCTTAGGGTTGCAAGATTGATCCTTTTTTCCTGCAGATGTGACAATGGAAATTATGACCCAACTATTTAGTTTCAGTTTCCTCAGACAACAAGACATGGCTTCAAAAAGTAACTTTTATGTTGCCTTTGTAGTAATGGCTTCTTTCTGATAGAGCCGCCTTAAAGCTCATGTCAGCACAGGAGCCCCTCTCACCAGATTTGGCCTACATCTTCACTTCATTTTGTTCAGAGGTTGTTTCACATATTTTGCAATGAAACAGATGTTGTCTCTGGGGCACAGAACAATTGCAATCTCCAGCTGGACAATCCCAAGCTGTTTTTACTTGTGTGCAGTTGGCACCATAAGGTACCCAAAACTGAACCAGACTTTCAGAGAGCCACAGGTTTCATCCTGATATTTTTGCATGATTTCTTTTTACTTTCACCTTCACACAAGAAAGCGGTGTGTTTGAATCATCACCTCAAAACACATCCACAGGTGTGCATCCAGATTCTTTTATTGTTTTGTGAAACTCCTGCTAGGTTAATTAGTCATCAGGACTTCTGTAAATTGTTTAAAGATAAACTAATATAAACGTCTGAATTTAACGAACGTAACAAAGAAAATCCTTAAAAAATTATCTATTTCATTAGTCTTTCTGAAAGTAAATAGAAATAATGAATTAATAATTCATTAATGTTTATGGTTTGTAGATTCCCATTTACTCTAAAACAGAAAATATTTAAAATCAGACAAGAAATAGGCTGTTTTCTTTTCTGTCACTGTGTGTGTTAATTAATGTGTAAATGCATAAGTCACTTTGATGGTTTTCCAACTTTAAATCTGAAACTCTTATACAGATAAAACTTTTCCAGTATCATGTTCTGTAGCCTTGATACATGGCATTGGTTTTCACAAATCTGTTGACTGGTATAAATATTTATTTTTCAGATACAGACCGAGGATCTGAACAAGTTCTTCATTTGTGCTGTTTTCTCTAAATGTTCTGAGATATTTGCTATTTTACAAATCTTCAGAATGAGGTGTGAAATATGCCAAAGCAACTCAGAAAACGTGTAATAGGAATATGCTCTCCTGAGGTTTGCCTGATGTCCAAAAAATAAACATAACAATAAAAAAAAAGTCATGTCTATGCATGGGTATCTGCAGTCAGTGCCATCTCAAAGCTCTGTAGAAAACCATCCTGGCAATTTGTTTGGGTGCCTGTGTGTGAAAATAAATCATCCAGTTAATGATTCGGGTTAAATGGGATTAGACACATCAAAGGCTAAACTCAGGAATTTTGTCTCACCATCCTCCATTTATCCAGACTCGACTTCAAGTCAGAACATTGCTGTTCCTCAGAAATAATAAGAACTGTTTCCCTTTGCTTTTCTTTTATACAGAAAAACTGGTTTATAGTGATATATGGCCTCATCTTATGACAGAAAACGAAAGCTCAAAACATAGAAGCAAACATCTAACTGGCATCCTTCATCATTTCCAAAGCTTAATGTCACAAATTTAGACTTTATGTGGCTGGATATGAATTGCTGAACCCATAGTTATTCATACTGCATGCAGAAATGAAAGAGGGACCCAACAAAATGTTTTAAAAATTTTTTAAAGCAATATACAAAAAAAACATTTTAAATAATCTCAGCAGCAGTAGTTCGATCAACAAATGATCAAGGGCGGCTAGTGTTGAAACTACAAAAAAATATTTTACTATAGGTGCCATGTGGTCCCTCTCATACATAACTTGCTTGCTCTAGTGGTTATGAGCTGTATGTCAGTGACCAAATATTACTTAAAATAGTGAGACATGCCCATATGTCCAGACCCTGTTAAAATAACCGAGCTTTTACTCCTGTTTCGAGCCAGAATTACTGCCATGAAATGGTTCTGACTATAATTTGTGACAAAAGTGTGCTTGGATTGTAGCTCAGTGCTGAAGGAATTATCCCAAATTATGGACAACATTGGAAGAGAGACGTAGAGTGGCTCAATCCAGCCCCTAAAAGCAATTACGAAGTCTGTTTCTCCACTTATGTGTTATTTTGATCAACACCAGTCACATACATTAAATAGGGGGTCAGCAACTCCGGTCCTTGAGTGCCACTATCCTGCAACTTTTGGATGCATCTCTGCTCTAACACACCTGAATAAAAAGGCTGAATTACCTCTTGGCATGTCCGCAAGTTGTACAAAAGTTTGATCGTTGGATTCGGATGTATCGGGGCAGGATTGCAGGTAAAAGTTGCAGAACAGGATTTGTTGATTCCTATTAAATATTTCCACCAGAAAATTGTGTCAACTTTTAAAAAACTGTACACTTTGCCTATTTTAGATCTTAATTTGCAACTTATGAGAGTAAAAGAATATCCTGTGGATTTGTTTATATCTATCTTGTCTGACTCAGTTCTTTTTTTTACTGTACATGCATTTTTTAGGAAACCTCAAAAACACCTAATAAACATGAATCTTTGTACACTAAATGCACAATATTGTGTCTGGTTGGTTTCAGTGCAGACGCAAAAGAACAAAAACGCTTTCATGATATTCCAACTGAAAGATATTTAACAATGGATCTGATCTTGATCTTTCAACATAATACAATCCAAGAAAAAAATATATCCAACCAAATCCCAAGTTTATAAACAGTTTCAATAACTTGGTCAGGAAAATTTATTGCTGATTCTTTAGTTCTGTTTCTCTTCATTTAGATTATGTTCACAGACATTAATGTTCATTTCCAATTTTTTGTGAGATCAGTTTTATTTTGTTTGTTTGGTTTGTTTTTTTTCACTTGATACAGGTCACGTAATAGGAAAAAAATGGATTTGGGCCACTTCAGGCTGCATTGTGAACATAGCTTTAGTCTCTGAAATCAGCAGCTTTCAGGAAATGAGTGATCAGGAGATGCTGATAAATGCGTCATAAGGAAACTTGTAATAAAACAGGAGCTGAGTCACTTCAGACAGTCTGTATTACAAAAATGTATTCTGTTGCTTTCCTTGACCACATTCTCTAGACTAGAGGAAGATGTCTGGAGAATGTAAACTGTCCATTCCTGTAAATATGACCATCTCCAGGCTGGAACTATTTTCCCTTTCAAATGTTCAAACATTGAGTTATTCTAATCAGTAGATTGGTTAAAGGTTCGATTGGAGGACTTTGTCTAGCTCTGCAATTAAAACAAAATCTCAGATGGATAAAAAAAGAGTTAATGAATCATAAGTTTCTGTGAAATGCACACATTTATGTAAAGATTACTTCTATCATGATAGAATCAGGCACCCTGACTTGAGTGACGATCCCTGTAGTATTCTATCAGCTGCAGAATGTGGGAAATCCTGTGTATCAACAATAACAAGCTTCCATAGGAAATACCAGTCTGAACAAAAACAAGAGCTGAAGGCAAAAGTTTAATCTCAGGACAAGACCCTGCTGACAAACTCACATAAAATGAGAAACTGGATACAGTACCTGTTGAATATTTGAGCACACCTCCTTGTTCTCTGACTTTTTTTTATGTTTTCTATTTTCTGCACTGTGGAAGGTATTTAAACTATTAGAATCAGTTAATACAGGCCAGTGGATGTCGAAGATTGACAATGAAGAGCAGTTGAAGCAGTTTTTATCTCTAAGCTTTATAATTATGGTGCTTGTGTGTTTTCAACTTGGAAATCTGCAGACTGTTCTCACACTTTTTGCATCATGAGACTGAAATTGAAGAGGGACTGTACTGCAAGATAATCCATGATGCATAAAAAAGTCACTTTTTTCTTTTGGGAAATTAAAAAATACGAATTAAATGTCATTATATTTCAAAATGTATTGATTAAGCTCCTTTGAAAGTGCTCAGAAAGATATTAATGCTGATAATTTACCGACCAGCTCTAAATGCTTCTGGTAGATTATTTATTAAGGCTTCCTCTAGGATCCTGGATATCATTTATATATCTGGGTTGTTGCAGAAACCATTTTCACAATGAAGAAACCAATTCCTGTTTAGTTCTCATCAATGTTCTGTCATGAGAGCACATAATTATGCACTCTGTTTGGAGAATGACTCCAAAACATTACAATCTTTCAGGACGTTAAACTGTGGTGCAAAAACTCGCTGATGAGAAAAATAAATCTGGGAGTTTTTCAGATTGGGTGGAGGTAACTCACAATCAAAGGTAAATAAAAACCTTCTTTAAATGCTTAAAATAGAAAATGTGATAACTGGAACCTCTATTTTAATGTCGGATGGGAAAAAATACAGCCTGTCTCATACAAAGAGTCATCAAAATGATTTGAGACTGTGAGCATGATTTTTAGGGATTACATCAGTGCATAAACTACATGAAGGTCTAAAAAGATTAGCATTTTTCACATTCTCAGGTATTTCACAGAAAAACGTGTAATGCCTTGCCAAATTACTATCCTTTGAACTTTTTTATATTTTGTCACATGAACTCTACTAAATTAATCTTACTGAGATCTTATGTAATTTATGCTTAACAGAGTTTAAGTAAAAGTCATTTACAAGTTCTTAGCTATGTTTTAACAAATAAAATCTGAAAAAGTGTATAATCTCACTCTCAATGCTGATCATCTAGAAAGGCCTTAAATGGTTCTTTAAATTAGTGAACAAACATCCTAAGGAACTTCATGGCCTAGCTTTCCATAATATGAGAGAAAGCTAAAACTGTACCTCTCCCAAAACATATCATCACCAAAGTGGTGGCAGGATCATGTGGTCGGGATGCTCTGCTTAAGTAGGGACAGGGAAGCTGGTCAGAGTGAATGGGAAAATAAGAAAGAGGATGTATCAACCTAGATTTGCCGGCTAGGATTTTAGCTGGAGGTGATTGTACAAACTATTGACTCAAAGGGCTAAATACATGCACCACACTTTTCAGATCTGTGTTACAAAAAATGTGCTCTCCAGCACAAAATCATGATTAAATTCATTGAAGTGTGTTGTTATGAAAAGACAAAGTAAGAAAAAGTTCAAGGGGTATGAATACTTTTTCCAGACACAGTATTTACTACTTTTATTAAACAGTCAAAAGCTGGTACTGCTTATGCTTCAGTCCAGATAAACAGAACTTTGTCCACATCATCAACGTTTCCAGTCTGTCTCTCTCGGGTCATTCTTTGGCCAGGTGTATACCTAAACCTCCACAACATTTTCCTGTGCTTGTCAGGAATGGGACCACAACAACTTGCAGCACGATGTCCCAGAAGCTCTGTATCCAGCGATTACCGATGACAACACAATGAATGCAGGGACGAATCATCCTGTCGCAGAAAAGGGAAACACAAACATTACATAGTTCAGTTAAAAACATTCAGATATAGTTAATGTTGAAAAATAAACCCGAGAGATCTCAAATTAAACGTTCCCTTTACAGTGCCGTGTAAAAGAATCTGCCTCCAACCAGATTATTTATTTATTTTTATCACATTTAAAAGTTTTCCAGAAAATAAAAACCAAAACAATCTGAATTAGTAGTTTTAAAATGATAATTTAATCTATTAATAAATAAATCAAAAACCATCATTCAGACACTGTTTGTCTGATATTGCAGTTATTTTCAATAATTTTGAGCATTAGTGCAAAAAAGGAACAAGGGGGCAAATACTTTTTTCACAATACTGTATTTTTGATTTGTTTTACTTTGAAAAGTCCCACTGTTAAAACAATTTCTCAAATGAAGCAGAAAAAAATAAACCTACCAAATGTGGAAGCAGCTGAGGAGGCCAAACAAAAGACCAGAGATGGCTGAGATGGGAAGGGCCAGAAGAGCGGTGGCTATCCTGTAAATCCAGACTCTGGACACTTCAAAGAGAGCATTGCTCCAGATCCAAACTCTGTCCCCGCTCCGCACTGATGGCGGCTCCGCTATCACATCCTCAAACCCTACCTGTGAGTCAGAAGCACTTTATAAGACAGGGAAAATTCACTGTTTATGGCATTTTCTAATCAAATTATTTAGCTGAATTACGAATGCAAATAACATCAATATAGGTCATTATTACTACTGCAAGCTATGGCAAGATTGTTTTACCTTGAGGCAGTCATTGATACCTTGGGCATCCCTTGAATTAATCAGTGGTTTTGTATCACTGATTTCCACCAGGGTGGATGTATGAATGTTTTCCTCCTCATCCAGAGAGGGTTGCGCTCTCCATAACGTCTGCGGTTCCTCCCAATCTTCAGACCCTTCAGGGTCACTGGAGTCCCCAAGATCAATTTCCACTTCCTCAGAATCTATGTCTTTCTTCAGGGTATCCATTTAAATGCCTGATAAATACAAAATAAAAGGGAGCAGAGAGGGTCGCCTGTCACTATTCCAGCAGCCCAGACAGAAGGCCACTGACCAGACCCTTCCAGCTGGCTGAGCACTGAGGTTATATTGGGAACGTTACAGTGGCCTGGGTGGTATTTACAGCTGGTATTTCAAGTGACGATCATTTTCATGTGCAGTGTGGAGGAAAGAAGGGGTTGAGGAGGATATAAATACTTTAAACATGATCATGTCTCTGTTAGCACTGAAAAACTGGAGTTTAAATGGAGTCATGGAAACAAAAACAGTGGCAATAATATTTGACCAAAGTCTTGCAGATTCTGGGATTTCGTGCATTTCACAGACTCCTGTTGTATTTACTTGTTCAATAGGCAGGGCAGGCACTTGAAGTATGAGACAATACTGCCCCCTTGTGGAGGGAATCTAAAACTTCATCTGTGAAAATGGAAATGCACAGAATGGTTACCTGTCCAGCATGTACCAGGCACCAGCAGCCCTCCAAACCCCACTCGGGACAAGGATGCATCCATCCTTGGATGGATGGATGGATGGATGGATGGATGGATGGATGGATGGATGGATGGATGGATGGATGGATGGATGGATGGATGGATGGATGGATGGATGGATGGATGGATGGATGGATGGATGGATGGATCTTAACAGGAGAATTGATGAAGTGAGAGGAAATGACACATTGTCTTCAGAGCTTTTAACAAATGAAAATCTAAAATGTTTGCCATAGATACGTGGCAAACATTTTAGATTTAATATGTAGAATCAGCTTTACATGAAGGTTCATTGTGCCTGCAAGATTGAGGCTAAACCTCTTCACTAAAACTCAGATTGAATGAAGAAAGTGTGTAAACAGAATTGTTTTAATCTCCTAATTAGATTTAGGTCTGTGCTTAAAAATTAGGTCTTATTAAAACAATGGCCCACTTTTTGGTGCAACCTCAATACATTCACATTTTCAAGTATCTAAACTGTACAAGAATTTGATAAGTTAGAACATCCTATTTTTAGTTTCTGATAAATTTTGTATTCATGCTTTTAAAATACTATGACTATGTTTTACCTAAAAATGTGATCATGGCATTTTTGGACTTGTGTCAGAGATATTGCTAAAGACAAACTGTGTACATGTCTAGAACAGAACATCAGAATAAATAAGTAAATAAATATTGCAACTTATCAGCACCCCTGTCCTCTCTTCATAAAATCCATGCATAAAAAATAAACATGCAGGACCCAACAAATTCACAGGGAAGATCAGTGTTACCACCAGCTCCCCACTGTGGCATCACTTGGAAAATGACGTTAGGCTGTCATTGGAAAAATCTTGAGTTCCACATATAGTTTTTTTTTTGTTTTGTTTGTTTTTTGCATGAATTTTCTCCATCTACTGTATAGGTCATCTAACGTCGTATATTTAAAAAAACATTTTCTCTTCCTTCAACCTTTGGACTCACAAGTTGTTATTAAAACAAAACAACCCATTTAAATTTAAGTTATTCTGCAGCCTCTTATCCTTTCAGCCTCACAAAAATTAACAAATTCAGTAGATGCTCATGCAAAATTATTGCGAGGTGCTGTGCTTCAGATTGACTTGAAAATAATGTTGCCATACATGAAAACATAGAGGCTACACTTTGAGTGCTCTTAAATTTCCTGCCTCCCCCAAATTGATAAGAGGAAATAGAAGCAAGATATTTCCATTTGGAAAAAATGCAAAATACAAAACACAGTACATCACTGTAAGTACGAGGCAAGCTGTACATTAAGTCATCGTTGTGTTTGCTTTGGCCACTGGAGTGTTTCCATGGTAAAAAGTAAAGTCAGATCGAGGGATGGAGACAGAAAGAGGACACAGAGTATTGATGGCAGGGAATTTCCTGCCTCGGTGCAGGAGACAAAGGCACGTTAATGGACTGCACACGTAACCAGATGGAGCTTGTTTGTTTCCGGCTGAGGTTGGCAAAGTGTGTGTGTGTGTGGGGGGGGGGGTGGTGGTGGTGTGTGTGTGTGTGTGTGTGTGTGTGGGTGTGGGTGTGTGTGTGTGTGTGTGTGTGGGTGCGGGTGTGTGTGGGTATATGTGTCTGTCTGAAACAAAATGGAGTAAACCCTGAGAAAATTATGACTCATGATACAGCTCTGGTATAAGTAAATTAATTGGATTTCTCTAGAAAATAAACAATTTCCATGCTAAACATCTACAATACAAACCTTGCTTTTAAACTAATTTACATAAATGACATTAGACGAGCATAACAACAACTAACAAGCTGCATAATGTTAACTTTCTAATTTCAGATGACATAATTGTCATCTGAAATTAGATGACGATTCTGCAACCTTGTACACATTGATTGTGTTTCAGATCAAGAATACACACATTACTTACCTGTTCAGCTAACATTAACTATCCATCAGTCCCTATAATAGCTTATATTCATAATTCTTTGTACTAGATCAAATGTCAAAAGGAGGTCCCACATTGTAGTCTCTAGACTTGGCTTTCAGTCCACACATTTTACTTCTTAAAATTCAGTTCTTTGTTTTTTTTTTAATCACACTGTAATTTGTGCTAGCAAATTTAATTATTTAGATTCTTCCTTGTTGGTGCTCAGTGACATAATCACATCTTTTCATGTTTCCTCTGTAACTTAATTGGATATTGCCTTATTTCTGCGGATTATGAGAAGCTGCAATTAATAACTATATTTTTAGTAGCTTCATTAGTTAATAAATAGCTAATGAAGCTAACCTAAACAAGAAAAAAATGAAAAATCAAAGTGGCCCTTTATTAAATATAGTTGAATCTTTAAACATGAATATATTTTCTGTAGATCTGTGTGGCATGATGGTGAGATGGGAGTATTAGAATAAATATTGTTAGTATGGACTCCTGGGAGTCGAAAATCATGTGTTTATATACTTAAGAAATTTTCACCAGGCCCATTGCACATAATGCCTGTGTCCTCCCACAATGTCAATACAACCTCTGGTAGCACTCATGTCATTGTCACTCTCCATACTTGCAATTAAGAAGTAATTGTGTGTTGTTTTCTGACACTGTGTCAGTGACACAACACACAATTTCATTATGCCGGAATACAATGCAAGACAGGAAGCAGCTTCTGTAGACATACCATCTGAAATTTGGAGATGATTCTTTTATAACATCACTCAAGCACATTTTTTAAATAGTTCCATGATAAACCCACAAAGACAAGCCCCTTTCTGAGTTGCCTCTGGTCATTTGCAAACCAAGCTAAATTACAGTGATTTTGATTTTAATCAAATTAATGCCACAGAGTGGAGGAAATATTAGTTTGTTGCAACAAGAGCAACATTTAAACACTACTTAAAGCTGATTCCGTCTGCTGCCAGCATCAGCAGCTTATGTAGGGCATGTTGGATGTGCCACCATGTTCCTGCTCAGCACCTGTCACTCCAGCTGTTTGCAGAACAATAGGTCAGACAGACTGTCACATCCACTCAACAGTCTTCATCCCGATCAAAAAAAAAAATTTCCAGTGCAGTTCCACATTGTTGCATAAATTTAGGAGGATGAATGTATGTCTAAGAATTGCCATAGAAAAAACTGAGTCCAAAATAGGTAAGCTTTACAGAATGCTTATTAGATCCAACTAATAAGTTACACGTGACAAACAAATCCTTATCAGTTGTTCTGTAGTTTTGGATTTTAACATGTGTCATGAGGTTATATGAGTTGTATAATGTCTTGCCATTGTTAACTGTTAATCATTTTTACAATTTGGGTTTTCCAAATGTCCAACGCATAGAACAAGATCATCTAAAACTTTGTAGACAACATGGCTCCTTTTCTATTCTTTGAAATCAAGTTATTTTGTGAAATTCCTACAGCAGTCAGAATCCATGTTTACGGCTAAAACTTGAAAATCATTGATGAGGTTTCTCAAGTTATTAGCCAAAATTCTTCAAAAATTATTTTCTAAAATGCAAAATATTGCTGTTCAAGTTCACCCAAGTTTATAATCTCTGTTGTGAGATTACAAACCTGAGCTAAGATACTTTACAGACTGTCATGTTTTATATTTGCTCAGTCCATTTGAGGGTCTGAGAAAACAATGTTATTCACTCCTTCAGACAGCAACATCAATCACCTTCTTTCCCTTTGAATCCTCAAGAGTGACTGTCTCATCACCTCTACTGTGCATTATTCATCGTTATGTGCAATAGAGCAGCTCATCAAGTTTTAAATTAAACAGGCATCACAAGAAGATTAGACCGTTTCCTTAGATTTAGTGTTAAGTACAGCCACAGTCAATCACGCTCAAAACATAAAGTCTTGTTCTCTGAAGGATGGGGTTTATGTTTGATGTACTCTGAATTCCTATTCAGAGTACATCAATTTCGATTCAATTAGCTTGTAGTAAATTACAGACGTACCAAAACAGAGTCACATTTAGAAGTAAGGGATTTGTTGGTTTTCTCACATTAACCTGCCTTTAAGTAATTTTCCTATAGTTAAGGTCAGACAGAAGAACTGCTTAGCATCAAACCTGTGAGGTTATTATTACGTTTCCCATCTATATGGAACGAGACAATGGCGGCCAATGCAGCATGGGCAATGCTACAACATCAACACCTTCAAGTGAGTTAAAGTTTGGTGAGAAGAATAGTGGTGTCAACATCATGCTGTGGGACTGTTTTGCTTCCAGAAAGACTGATGATTGGTAAAGAAATAGATGCGATAATATAAAGAAGGACTACCTCCACATTCACCAACTTTAATTAAACACAATGGCCAGATGGAGGAAATTTTGGACACAATTGTGTTCTCCAAAATCTCGATGTTCCCAAATACTTTTCTTCTGTTCTTTTCTATGTTTGTTTTGTTTACTTGCTATATGTTGTACCTGTTCATATTTGGATTTGTAGATAATTTTATTTTGTGTTTTAACTCAAATCCTTTGGATTTGTGTTCATTAGTCTGTTGCTCTGTCTTTTTCTGTCCATTTTCTATTTTTTTATTTTTATTTATTTATTCTTTTTCACTATTAAATCAGTCTGAATGTTTAAGCTCCTGGCAAGTTCAAAATTGTGTTTTAAATTATTGATAATTTTTTTTTAGATGAATGGTTCAAATGCATAATTAAAGGTCAAAAGGATCATGTGAACTTCTGACATCAGGATGCGGTGCTTCTAGAATTGTGTTGCTAAAGCAAACCTCTGTTGGAAAATCAGATTATATTTGTAATGTTCATTTTATTGTACTGCCTTTGATAACAGCACTCTGCTACACTGTCATCAACAGAGCTGTTCTGGTAGCTCTCTTCAGCACTTACATGGATTTGTTTGCAGCTAGACACCATAAAATGGTGCAGTGTTATCTTGTGTTGAACACATCCAGAAGTCAATAAAAAGGCATCTTAGTCACTGTTTGTACAAGTGTGTTTGTACATGTATTTTTTTCTTTCTTTTTTTTCAATGCCTGTCGGACGTTCTGGCCTCACCCTTGACACGCACAACTATTTCTGTTTAATATCCCATAAAAGCAAAACGCAATTTTACATAACGCAATATGTAATCAAGTTATTTCTGAACCATTTTTTGAGAACATCCCTGGGAAGTTACAGGATTTGCACAAATTTAGCCGAGCATGCTCATTCTATTTGTCAGTCTAGACTAGTGTGTCTGGCTGATGTTATCCTCTAAACCTAATCTGTGTGGCACAGAGACAGACTTCACTGCACAGACATCAGCAGCTGTGACAGCAATCTGTTTTCATAAGAAAACTTGACTAATGCAGCGGTGAATCCAATAATATTGCAATAAAAAAAACTTATCAATATGACACAACTATAAAAAAGGAACTCTAAGATGTGCTTATGTCGCTCCACACAAATGGGCAACAAAAACACTCACATCATCTGTTACAAAATGGCATTTTCTGCTTACATAACCATGTGTTAACAAGGCTCAGTTTTGATCACAGACCTTTTACAAGTAAACACATAAAATTCAGGTTACAGGCCACTGAGCTTTTCATTACAAAGATGAAATATTTCACAGAAATTAGGCAGCGCTGCTGTTTACATTTTGTCAAAACTATTATAATACTCACCATGAAATCCAGAAATATTCTAACAGTTACTAAAGACAATAAATTGTTTGTGCTATTGTTCATAAGTTGTATATACTTTAAGCTACAAAGTTTGTCATCAAGCTATGTTTTTGACTACAGTTAAAATCACATGAGAATATAGAAATGACATCAAAACACATACAGAGTTCTGGAAAATTATCATTTTTATTGTGTTTTCACTGGATAGACAAACATAAATTAGCACATAACTGTAAAGTAGATGGAAAAGATAACATGGCATAAGAATCTCTCACAAATAAAAATCTGAAAAGTGTGTGGAGGATTTTTATTTAACGTAAATACTCGGAACAACCACCTTTTATTGAAATTACAGCTACAAGTCTGCTTGGGCATGTTTTTACCAGGTTTACACATCTTAAGCCTGTTCTTTTCAAAATAATTCAAGCTCAGTAAAATTAGATGTAAGTGCCTGAATACAGCAATTGTTTACTTTTGCCAAATGACCTCAATTGAACTTTGGTCTGGAATTTGACTGGATCATTCTACAAATGAAAATGCTACCATCCAAATTCAATTTTAACTGTTGTACACTATATCAACATGTTCACTAAAAGAGATTATATAGGACTGTTTATTGCTGCTATGTAGAAAATATATATATGTATATTACAAATTAAATTATAAATTCTGACTGTATAAGCTAAAGAGAGATATACTAAGGTGCATGATAAACTGTTTTTAGAAAAACCATCTAAAAAAAACAGATTGATATGATTATATAAAAGATCACAGCCCTACTATAATCATTAAATTCATAGGAAAAGAAAAATGCTTAAACATACTTGGGTTTTTTACATTGTTTGAAACAAATACAAATGATCAAGTAATAACTTGCAGAATATTGCTTGTATTTAAATGAAAGTATAAAATAATATGTTTACTTTTGGCTGTAAATATATTTTTACAAAAGGAACAGCCATCCACTTTTAATAAGTAGATCCTGAATCCAATCTACAAGATCTATGATTTGTATGTAAACCTATTGACTGATTCAGACTTCTTAACTAATAATATTATATACACAGTCCCCCTCTTTTTGAAACTAGAACTACTAAGTTGTAGCTTAAACAAGTTTATAAAAGTAAAGTTAATTTGGAAAAGCATAAATTACTTTTTGATAATTTCAGAGCTTTTACAGATCAACGAGTACAGTATCTAGTTTTAAAAGACACAACAAATTTTGTTTTTTATGTTTAAGTGTGAAGCTTTGCTGGAAGTAATTAAATCATGCTGTCCTATATGACTTCTATAATCCAGCAGGTTATTAACATCATGTCAAAGCTGTGAGGTACATCTAGTTCAACTCTTCTGGAATCTGACCTGGTATCCTGAAACCAGTCTGGCCAGTTTGATCCAGAGTGGTTCTGGGACTGGGCATTGCAAAGCTTGCACCTGTCTCTATTGTGCAATTGGTCCTATAGAGGAACTGCAGGAAGTTTTCATGGCCTGAGCCCTCGTGACTGGAAAAGGCCGGGTCTGTTGGGTAAGTTGAGTAGCAACGCTTCAACTTGCACAGCTCCTCACGGATCTGTCTGTTTAGAAGTCCATAAAAGAAAGGATTCATAGCAAAGGAAGAATACGCCAACCAGGTCACCACTACCTCCAAGTCATTAGGGGTGTGAGGTTTTAAGTTCAGTATCAGATGGAGGTGGAAGGCAAAGTAAGGCAGCCAGCAGATTAGAAACTGACCAACAATAATCATGAGGGTTAGAGCAGCTTTACTGCCAATAAAAGACCGATCTCTTGTTGTCCTGTGAGGAACGTGGTGAGTTGTGATGATGGTCGTCTGACTGTTTATGGAGTCTGAGCGATGCTTGACCTGAGTGTTCGTCCATGAGGGCAGAGGCCCATGCTGCTGTGCTGCCACTCGGGCCACCTTGTACACATTGCAGTAAACAGCAAAGATCACCACAGCTGGCAGACAAAAACAGGTGACGCTGAAGAGAGCAGAGAAAATACGCCTGTGGTCCTTGTGGCTCCAGTGAAGTGAGCAGTGTGCAGCACTGATGGACTTCTGGCCATAAGACGGCCATCCGAAAACGGTGGAAAAGCCCAGAATGGCCGAAGCCACCCATACCATCAACACAACAGCCAAAGTCAGCTTCAGGGTCATCTTGACCTCATAGCGCATGGGGTGGACAATATAGTAGTACCTTTCCACACTGATGGCTGTGATGGTGAAGATAGAGGCAGCTATGAGGATTACATTAAGAAAGACATAGATCTGGCACTCCAGCATAGTAAACACAACCTCAGCGAAGTACGGCGAACTGGACACGATGCCGAGAGGCATGAGCAAGATGGCGCACAGCAGGTCCACTGCACAGAGGTGGCACACGAAGGCAAATTTCCTGAGATGAGGGGCTTTGATAACGACTACCATCACTGCAGTATTGGCCAGAAGTGCGAGAACGTTCAGGGTCACCATGAAAAGCAGTCCTGTCAGGTCTTTGAATCGAGTCTGCGGGTTGGGAAGTGTGCCCAGCTGCTTGCTGGGAGCAGACGGCATGGGTGCCCATTCTGAGGTGCTCTCATTATATTCTGAGGTTAAAGCAGTGCTTGACTCCTCCATCATTCATATTAAAAGTTTCAAAGAAAATGTCTGTACACCTGTTTTCCCCATTCCTCTGTCGTCAGCTCCAAAGATGTCTTAGAAATAAAAATTTCTTCACTCCTGAAAAGAAGAATAAAAAAGGTTCTTTAGGCACTTTTTTAATTAATTTCACATAAATAGTAAACAGAACAGAAATTTAAAACATTCACAAAACTTAACATGTGCATACTGCTGTCCTTTATGTTTAAAAGTCAGTGCTTTCAGATAGAGCACAATTGGATTATATAAAACAAAAGCGTGTTATTAAAAAATCCCAACGAAATGAATCTATTGTCACACGTAGCATTTTAGATATCTTGAATGTATGTATTTAAATGACAACAAATTTTATTGTTTTGACATGTTTCTTGATTTCAGTAGCACTGCATATTTCCATGAAAATAAACTTTGTTGATATGTTTATATGTTTAACTTAGACTTTAAAAAACATGGGATGAAGTTGTTTGCTTTTAATATTAAAACTTCCTCTCATCAACTTGCTACATGGAAACATTTGGTTTCCATGTATTTTGATTTCCCCTGTATTCCCTACTTGGTGAATATGTATGTTATACTTCTGATGTAGAAATATTGAAACTAATAACAATGAACAGTCAGGATGTTGCTGTCTGGGCCATAGTTTGTTGCTAGAGAAGTTGCTCCAAAGTGTGATGCAGGAGCTGAGAGAAATTTTCCGTAAATGAAAACAACTTGGCTAACATCCTCCTTTCACCCACTTCCCTCATGGAGTCCAAAGGCCAATCCATCCACTTCTGGATTCACGTAACTTCAATTATAATCTGTAATCACTAAATTCTTTTTAAGTCATAATATGAATCATGGAAAATGCCAGTGATGCTTTTCCTCTTTTGTTTATTGTTTCGCAAAACTGAGATGAAGTATAATTATATAAAACAGTTTTACATACTGGATGTTTAAAATTAGCTTTGGTTAATCAGTAACAACAATGAAATTGTAGATATCTAAAATCTATTTTTTTACTGTTAAGAAGTCTGTTTTCAGAAATCTTTGCTTCAAGATTAAAAATTATATCACTTTTTGTTACGTAGAAATGAAAACCAAATCTAGATGAACAGGAAAGGCATCGGATATATTTGAAATGTTGGTTGTGAATACTGTGAATAATATGCTGTAAATTTCAAAAATCTTTGATGTCTAGGAAGAATTTACCATGTCATAGCTGCTTCAGAGTTTAATGAAGCACATCCGAAACAAAAAAAGTTTGTTTTTGATGTGCTGGCAGATTATTAAGTTCTCAATATGCAAAAAAAAAAAAGAAACAAAGAAACTGTCAACATTAGTTTTAGGACGATTAAGTAAGGGACACACTGACTTTCTTTAAGGAGGGCAAAACATGATCAATAGGAATAATTCATGGGGGACGCTGACTCTCCTCCATCCATCCCCATTCTTCAGAAATGAGAGATAATGAGTGTTCTTGTTTCAGTCCAGCTGCACGGCTAGCAGTACAGTGATTACTGTGTGACCCTCATCATAACATCAAAGAGGATCCTCTTTGATTCACAAAACAACAAAACGACATAGAAAACACTGTAAAGTGGGACTAGTCATCAAGTAGAAGTTAAATGTAATGTTTACACTTTTACATGCAGTGTCTGCTTCAGGATCCTCTTTATGTGGATCTCAGCATTTGCATGCGTCTTGCTTTTGAAAATCATATTTGGGTTTCATATTTGAGACAGAGTGTCCTAAATGCAAGGGCTGATGTTCTCTGCTGCTGTAATCTTCTCTGGTGGACAGTGAGTGGCATGCCAGTTCTGCAAAGGTTTATCCCCCAGCATGGGGACTTAAAACTGTACATCCTCATATTATGTAAGGTTGTTCTCATAACAGACATGTTCTCATTGCAGACCAACATACACTGAAGGCGTCAAGTCTATTTCATTTTTTTTCTTTTTTATGGGCAGAAATTATTTTATAGAAATAAAATTCACACATTTTTACTGGCTTCAAAGAATTATGCAATTCTTTAAATCCATGCAAGAGCTGATTGGACTTAATGCTCTCCAAGATGCTTCAATTATGCCCAAAATCAACAGTTTAGGTTGAATGTATCTAGAATTATAAAGACACTGTATCTTTGGTATAAACTGAAACCTGAAAATGGACACCGATTTTATTGAAATAAGAAAAAAAAGTATTAATTTTTATGAATAAATTTAATTGATTAATAAATGTTTTAGTAAAAAAGATAACCCACTAGTAAGTTAAATAGGTGGAAAATAGATCATAGAAATCTTCAGCTATAAATTGAATTTGTTTTCTTATTTAAGTTTAAATTAATATCAAAAGCAGCAACAGGACAATACTGAAATACAATTATTTGCAATGTAAAACATAGTTTTAAAAGTAAAGTGTATTAAAAAGGACACATCATCACACTGCTCACAATAAATTCAAAAGATCAATCCTAGATGTAAATTATAAAATAAGACATAAACATAATTTAAATGCATAAGCAGTTTTATTAAGGTATTTATTATTAATTTTCTAGTTTTAGAAGATAGACTTTTGGACACATCATTTTAAAATGATATTCCAGATCTCATACAAAGTATTTCACAAACATATGTAAAATATTTTATATATGCATATCACAAACTGAAAACACTTTTCAGTTTGTAAAAGTGAAAAGTTACAATTTTTAGAGTCCAAATTTGCTCTAAAAAGCTCATTAGTTCCAACTTTCATTTTCAAAAAAATGGCTGCACAAAACAAAAAAGTTATAAATCTTACATTTTATAACTGAGCCTTGGTCCCGTGAGAAGTTCTTGCATGGCTGAGCCCTTCCATGTGCCTTTCTGCTGCCCAAAAGTCTTCAGAGGTGTTAAAATCTTTGGCAAAAAAAGATTCCTTAAAAAAGGAACATATGACCTGAGGGACCGCTGATGCCACCAGTGTGAGAGGCAATGAACTGAGAACTGACTCAGGAGACTCAGACAGCTGCAGGGACAGAAGAGGGAGGAGCTATCAGCTGGTGATCACCTCAAATCCCTTCTTTCAAGAGGAGATGAGCGCACCAAACCTCCTCTATCCAGTGACACTCACGCTTTCATCCATCTGCATGTGGCGGCGACTGTTGCAAACTGTATACTGGGATCATGGTCACACATAATCCTTTATTCTCACCATAGCTCCAGAGTGAGTGAGGGTACTGGAGGATTGGTTAGCTTCTCAGGGTTACCACCAGATTCTGAAAGCTTCATTCTCAACATTTCAATTAACCAGAGACACACCTCAGGGCGTTTTTAAAAGCAACACATTTGGGATGACACAGTGGAAAAAGTTGAAGAAATCAGTCAAGTCGTCAACAAGATTATTATGGATCTACACAGGTCTTTTTAATCCTTGGAAGTGAAATCCAAATGCCTGAATGTGCCACATTTACCATTATATCCAAGTACAAACAGCACGGAAATGTTAATCAGATCTTTCCAGATGGAGATTGTTTCTATGTCACCGAGTTGAGCCCTTCCATGTGTCCATGAGGTGAATGTATTTTAGTGTGAAATATGTGTCACACTGGCGCAAAAGCAAAAAAATAAAATAAAAAACTTGTGAAAAAGTTAATAAGTGAGTGTCATTGTCCAGTAGATCAAGCCAATAAAAGTAATTATTCCCAAAGTGGCAATAAAAAAGGAGGTTAGTTTGAAAATGAACTCAAAGACAAAAATCTTAATTTCTGGTGACATGTCCTAAACTAAAGAGGAAATGTCTGGCCATAACAGCCGGTGCTACAATTGAATTAAATAAGTTGAAGCTTCCAAGTTTACCAGTTTACCAACTAAACTGGGCAGAGGTTTGTTTTGTTTTGTCCGTATTTTGCTGCACAAAAACACAAGAGACTGGTGCAACTTACATTTAGCAAATATATATAATTTAAGAACCCCAACTAATCTAAAGCAGAAAAAGTTTATTTAATATCAGACAGTGAGAGACAAAAGGTCATGTGACCTTAAACACAGTGGTCAAACAAGACTTACTACTGACATCAGTTGACTGAGAAGAAAAATAAAAACAAACAGAGAATATACTGGATTTTATTCTACTGACATAATTATAAGAAGACTTTCACTTCAATTATCATCTGAAACTGTGCACTGTAACAAATTGCTGTAAAAAAACGGCCAAAACTGAACAGTATCATACTGTTTCTATTGAAAACAGTACTGCACCGTGAAAAACAATGCATTCTGGGCAATTACTACAGTTTTCAATAAAATACTGTAGTATACTGTGAGTAGCATTGCATTTTGGGAATGATTTTAGATTCAACGGTAAGGAGGCTGTCTTTAAACAGAACGCTACTGTATTTCTGAAGAAGACATGTTGTTGTGACATGTGGAAGCAACCGCTAGAACTTTCTTTACAAGGACTATCCATTTGAATCCTGCATTTTATGAGCCAATCCTAAGGTAAGTTATTTTGATGATTCATATTTACAAATATTGACATGTTTGGAAGCTCTTTTTCTTTCTTTGTGTAATTTAACTTGAATTGCTATGATTAGCTGCTAAAGTGAAATTGGTGAATGCTAGCAACTGGGAATTTGGAGTTTCACAGAGTTGACTTGGCAGAAAACTGTTTAAATGTTATGCTGGTGTCTCTTTATTAACTCTTAACATTCAAAAGTTTGTCTTCATCTAGCACACATTAAACCCTGACTCCTTAAGCATCATATGCTAATCTGAAATTACTGCATTTTCAGGCGCTTTCTTGATATCAACTCGGACCAAGGCCAGCTGTAGCAAGATCATCTCCAAGAGGACAGGGAAAACTTTTCAAAAGAAGTTGGTCACTGTCATCCCCGTGTTTCAACTCTGCTGAAAAGCCTCATGGACTTTGAGTGGAATTTCATAGTGAGAACTTTCTAACCAAGCTATAGATATTTTTGCCCCTCCACGTAAAAAACAAACAAAAAAAACTATACAGGCATGAAGGCAACATATTCCTGAACAGGAGTGTTCTTGAGAGATTTTTTTGGTTTAAAGGTCAGCATAATCTTAAGACATCTCTCTTAATTAAGAGCATACATTTTGTTAAGGCTCCCACTTTCTGTTCTTCAGATGTAATTTTGACTGTACAGGCACCATGTTTAACTTATCTTGGCAGTGTTGTCAAATATTGTTTCATTGTTTTATCATTTGAAGTTGGAGCTCTGCTCTGTAACAAATTGCTGTTAAAAACGGCCAAAACGTAACAGTATCATAGTGTTTCTATTGAAAACGGTACTTCACAGTGAAAAACTGCATTCTGGGCAATTATTACTGTTTTTAATTAAATACTGTAACATACTGTGAGTAGCATTGCATTTTGGGAATGATATTAGATTATTCAACTGCAAGTCTACAGGGGTGGACAACTCTTGGTTGTCTCCCTGATCCAACACACCTGAGTCCAATAGCTGAATCACCTCCTAAATGCAATCAAGTTCTCCAGAGTCCTGCCAATGACCTCATTATTTGACTCAGGTGTGTTGGGTTATCTAAAGGTTGCAGGAGACCGGCCCTCGAGGACCTGGAGTGCCCGCCCCTAACAGAACTCTACTGTATTTCTCAAGAAGACACGTCTTTGTGACATGCGGAAGCAACCTGTATAATATTCTTTCCAAGGACTATCCATTTCTATCCTGCATTGAATGAGCCAATCCTAAGGTAAGTTGGAGCATAATTTATTTGTCAGATGATGTTGTCATGCAGTTGTCATTTTTAAGCAGACTGTAGCTCAGGGGTGGGCACTCCAGGTCCTCAAGGGCCGGTCTCCTGCAACTTTTAGATGTATCTCTACTTCAACACACCTGAGTCAAATAAGGAGGTCATTAGCAGGTCTCTGGAGAACTTGATTGCATTTAGGAGGTGATTCAGCTATTGGATTCAGGTGTGTTGGATCAGGGAGACAACCAAGAGTTACAGGACACTGGCCCTCGAAGACCAGGAGTGCCCACCCCTGCTGTAGCTGTTTGAAAGTTAGCTTAGTTAATCTGTCATGCCGTAATAAGGAAGCTAGCTAACATTATTTGATATATCTTGTAGATAAGAAGGCTGAAAAATAAAGGAATCCATTTTTATTGTTACTCAGTTATTTTTTGATGATTTCTATTTACAAATAATATGTTTGGAAGCTCTTTTTCTTTTTGTGCAATTTGACTTGAATTGCTATGATTCAAGTCAAATTGGCACAGTTCTGAGGATGATCTACTTGGTTCTGTTGTGGGAGCTTCAGTTGTAAAATCAGCTGTAAGTGGAGGTGTCAATCTCAAGTAAAAACGCACCTGTTTAGAGTTGCATTTGAAATGTAATATGTATGGATTTGATTTTGTGGATATGTATGTAATTTTTATTTTTTTTTTCCTGTGTGGGCAACGGGGCCCGGCAAATACCCGTGGTTAAACAGACGGCGGAGTCCGGCGGTAACAGGCGCTTAAATTCCGTGTCAAAGGGAAGGGGGAAGAAAGGGAAAAAAGAGGGGAAAAAAAAAAAACCTTGGTATTTTATTCTATGTTGCATGCCTTTGTGTTTATGATGTAAAGCACTTTGAAATGCCTTGTAGCTGAAATGTGCTATACAAATAAAATTTGATTGATTGATTGATTGATTGATACTTCACATGGCTGTACTGAAGGGGACCAGTTGAGTGATATGGATCTTACTGTTCCTAGTGATGCATGCAGTGAACAGTCAGATGTCTGCCCAGAAAATGTTGACGCCACACAGTTTTTGAAAAATGTAGCCCTCTTCTACCTCAAACTACAAGCTAAGTTGTTGCCTCCATCCTCCGTTATCCAGTCAATTCTTGAAGGTTTTCAAGAAATACATGATATCAGCCAGTCACACATGCTTTTCAAACTTAGGGAAAAAATGGTTGCACTTGGAATCTCAGAATCTGACATAATAACAATTATTGATGGCCTGAAAACTGAAGATTTATTGAGGGCTTGCAATACCAACACACTGAAATGTTTTTCAAGATGTATGGGATGGTGCTAATATTAAGGAGAACTTGTTGTTCAAGTCAGAGACCTCATCACTTGGTTTGATCTTATACCAAGACTCATTTGAAGTGGTAAACCCGTTAGGGTCTGGCAAGAAAAAACACAAGATACTTGCAGTATACCTTACTCTTGCTGATATTTTGCTTCAGAACAGATCAAGCATTGATCACATGCAACTTGTTCTGCTTTGTAAAGAGCAGGATTTTAAATATTTTGGTCAAGATTTAGTCATGGGTTCCCTTGTAAAACACCTGAAAGATCTTGAGGAGAGTGGCATTAAAATGCCAGATGGAACTTCATGCAAAGGAACCTTGTGCGCTATTGCTGGTGACAACCTTGGTTCACACAACATTGGGGGCTTTGTTGAGAATTTCAGTCGGAGCTCACATTTTTGTAGGTACTGTGAAATTGACAGAAAATCATTTGAGTCTGATCCTCTTTCCAAGGGTACTGATCGAACTGCACAGTCATACAAAGATCATGCTCAGAGCAGTGATGGAGATTCAGCTGTAAGTGGAGGTGTCAAGTTTGACTCCATCTTCCATGATCTGAACTATTTTCATGTATGCCAGCCAGGATTACCACCTTGTCTTGGCCATGATCTTTTTGAAGAGATTGTATCATCTGATCTTGCGTTGTTTGTAAAACATCTTGTCAAAGTAAATCAGCTGTGTACTTACCTTGAGTTGAATCGAATAATAAGTCACTTACATTATCTTGGTAATGATGCCACCAGCAAACCTTGTGAGGTTAATCCCAACAGTGAGAAACTTAGTGGCCATGCTGGGCAAAACTGGTGTTTGCTAAGAATGTTGCCAGTCTTGATTGGGAAGAAAATAAAAAGCCCAGCAAATAATGAAGTGTGGCAACTGATTTTACAACTCAGAGAGATTGTGGAGTTAATCTGTGCACCTCGTATTTCGACTGGTCAGATAGCAAGTTTAAGAGTGCGTATTGACGAATATTTGTATTTCAGACTACACATGTTTCCTGATTACCCAATGAAGCCCACACTGTAACAAATTGCCCTGTATTTTTACAGTAAAATGCTGGCAGCAGGGTTGCCAGCATTATACCGTTAATATACAGTACCCTTACTGTAATCAACTACAGTATATTACCGTCACAAAAGAAATCTTTTGATTACAGCACATTGCTGTTTTTAATCAGATTTACAGTAGACTACTGGCAGCTGTGTTGCCAGTATATTACCGTTTTTCTACAATCTAACAAATTGCCCTGTATTTTTACAGTAGACTACTGGCAGCAGTGTTGCCAGTATATTAGTTTTTCTATGGTACCATTACTGTTGAATTCACATACAGCTTACTACTGTAAATTTCCAATTCAAAATAGAAACATAAAAAAAACACTTAGAAAATGTAAGTTCCATCATGTCAACCAACATTTATTTTGAAAAAAAAAAAAAAAACTCAAACATTGCTCAGACAACACACTGCCAAGATAAGTTAAGCATTGTGCTTGTACAGTCAAAATTACAAATTACATCTGAAGAACAGAAAGTGGGAGCCTTAACAAAATATATGCTATAAATCAAAAGACATGTCTAAGATTATGCTGACCTTTAAAAAAAAATAAATAAATAAAATTTGTGCGGAGGGGCAACAATATCTAGACTAAGTCCATTAGGTTTTTTAGCAGACTTGACACACGTGGGTTGACAGTGACAGACTTCTTTTGAACAGTTTTTCCTGTCCTCTTGGAGACCATCTTGCCACAGCTGGCCTTGGTCCCTCTTTCAGGGTTGATATCAAGAAAGCGCCTGAAAATGCAGTAATTTCAGATTGGCATATGATGCTTGAGGAGTCAGGGTTTAATGAGTGATAGGTGGGAAAAGGTGGGACGGACAGGCGGACACAAACCTTACCTCTGGATGAATTCAAGTGTACATGCAGCCTCTTCTTGATATTGTAAATTAAGGATGTAGTACATTGAAAACAGTGCAGCAAGCCCTGTCACAAAGGTTGGTTGAATGCCCTCACATACAACATGGCTCTCAAGACTGATCATCCAGTGCCCAGCAGTGACATGGTCTTTTCCACCTGAAAAATAAAATAACATTAGAACAAGTATTGTGACTACTACAAATTACCTTTACCATTATTTCTAAAACAACATTCATTTACAGATCTTGTTTCATGCAATACAAATAAATCAAAACCTTGTCTCATCTGCATGTTATTGTATCGTATTATTGTCCTAAAAATCTTAAGCCACAATGAGTTTGGTTTTTCTTTGCAAAGTTATGGCCATCTTTATTCATTCTCCAGTTAGGTCATCTTTCTTACGATGTCTACTGACAACCTAAGAACATATGAGCTAAATCTTTAAAAAAAAGTTTCTACAGGCAAAGTTGATATTGACCTAACCGTAAGTGATCTCTGTTGCCACTTAGCTTATCGTGAACTCTTGGGAAAACTAGATACCAATTAGTAGGTTATCTTTGAAAGCTGTTTTGTGATCAACTTCTCTTGATTATTTCATTTTTTTCTTCTATTTTTCTATTCATTTAATGTAAAACAAAATTGTAATTTTTCCATCTGTTAAATTCTTTGATCTTTGGCTTTTTGAATGGAATTGTAATTGGATGCATGTTATGCTTAACCCCCCAAAAACCCCAAAATAATCAACCTGAAGCTTTTTTGTGTGTTTTGTAGACAATTATACACAGGTTACACTAAATACTCACTTTGGGCTGCAGAAAACATTTTTGCAGAAATTTCTTTTTGAGGTAAGGTGACCTACTATCTGTCATGTCAGGTTGTATTATAATTCAAGGACTGAAAACTACATATAGTCACTGAAACTTTGCAGTCCATGTCAGTTAACAGTGCACTCACAGAGTAGTATCAGGCGTGGTGTCAAAGGCAGCTCAAAGGTCTTCTCAACATCACTCACTGTGGCAGATGACTGTACAGATCAAAGAAATTTCAGTAAGAACATTAGTTCCTAAGGATGAATTCAGATGTCAACAATTCAGTGAAATATATCAGAATAAATATTATGAAAATAAATTAACAAAACTAACATCTGTGGAAAGGATGAGGCCATCTGTGCTCTCTTTGAAATGGGCCATCAGTAGCTGGACAACATGAAGTGCCACCTCAGCATCTTCATCCTGACAGAAAGTCGCTTTGTTTGTGGATTTGCTTTGGAAGTATTCTATGATTGGTCTCCCACATTCCTCCATGGAAAGCTCAAGGAGACGCAAAACATTACGGTCTGTTAGAAGCTGAAAATGAGCATAGATGCTCCTCTGATGGAAGAGGTATGGCCAGTCACGTCTGAGATCCTCAATGGCAGGAGCTGGAATTCTGTTAATATGGCGACGTTGTAGACAGAATGTGATCTCCATAAGACTACTGACCTCTGCTCTTTCAATGCCACGTGCACCTTCTTGTCTATATATCTCCTCCAATCTTTGGCGTTTTTGTTCAATTGTGTCATCAGTCTCTTCCGGTGGAAGTTCAGGCTGAAATCTGGTGCATCCATATGAGTCAGTGGGCCCCCTCTTGCAGCCAAAGCTCCACCCAGAAGACCTTGAAGCACGGTGGCGTGCAAAGTTACCATCACGATTCAAATTTTCAATACGTGTTTTTACTTGTATAAGCAGTGAAGTATAACCTCCTGCTATAAGTGAGCCATCTGCACAAACATCGGCAAAACTCTGGGGGTACTGCCTCACAATATTTCGACAAACTGTGAGACACTGAGAACGTGTGGGGTTAGCATCATGTTTCCTCATTTCATCAACGAGTACTCTCACCATCTGCCGGCGCTCTGCGGGGTTTGGTCTCTTTTTATTGGCAATGGCTGAACAAATCTCCAGTGGCATTTTGTCCCAAGGGACTTGGAATGTTTCTGGCCAAGTTTTGGATATGAGGAATGGAGAACTGCTGTTGCTTGGAGTGCTGCAGTCAGACAAGGAAGTTGATGGGCTGGATGGTGGCAAACTACATTCTAGCAGTGATTGGCTGGACAGTGGTGTAGGGCATGGATGACTCTGGAGATCTGGAATGACCACCTCTGTCTCTAAATCAAAGAAAAGTTTGTCAATTATGATATAAAGACAGCAATTTGGAAAAAAGATTGAATCACATGAAAATTGCACAAATTTACCTTATGGCTACTGAACATTTAAGCATTACCTGATTTAAATGCGTCCAACAGTTTCCGGAGCTGAATAACAGGCAATAGGTCAGCCATGTCTTCTTGTTGGACATATTTCAAGTCCCCTTTTGACTCCAATCCAGAAGCTTGAAGTCTTGAAATAAGTAGACTTTGAGTTTCCTCTGAAAGATTTGGCAATGCCTTGAGGATGATGCTCTGGATTTCTTCATGTAATGTAGACATTGATCTACAATAAGAGGATAGCATGATGAAGAACTAGTAATTCCATGCCATCGACGGTGTACTCAGTCAAAGGATAGTAATCAAGCAAGTCATTTTGTTTAACACAGCAATAGCTTTTATAATTTTGTGAAATATAATAAACACCCATTTCAGGGAGACGAACAGCAAGAAATTTTTCACTGATGAAATGCACTTCTGAATTTCTATGGATGAGTATTACTTAAATTTTTCCTACAATGTACCCCTCCTCACAATCAGCAATCACAACGACTATATTCTTCTTGTATTTTGTACCCTTAACATTCACCTCATGGGCAATGAGAGTGTTTTCAGATTCAAAAGTGTGATGTGCAACTGATTCTCTGATGTCATCATTGTAGTCCTCCAACACAAATTATGTACCCTTATCAACTACAACAGCTGGTGGGAAAAAGTTACCTGCACTCAAAGCCTGAAGAAGCTGATGTCTCTCTGCAAGAGTTGAGGAAAGGTTCTTAAAATTGTGCAACTTTCTTGCACATTGTTTAAAGTATGTAAGTTTACTCTCAAATCTTAACGTCCACAAACGAATGAGTGGTCCAAAATGCAAAATAAGCTCTGGATAATGACAGAGATAATGATGCTTGGGCTTCATTGGGTAATCAGGAAACATGTGTAGTCTGAAATACAAATATTCGTCAATACGCACTCTTAAACTTGCTATCTGACCAGTCGAAATACGAGGTGCAGATTAACTCCACAATCTCTCTGAGTTGTAAAATCAGTTGCCACACTTCATTATTTGCTGGGCTTTTTATTTTCTTCCCAATCAAGACTGGCAACATTCTTAGCAAACACAGTTTTGCCCAGCATGGCCACTAAGTTTCTCACTGTTGGGATTAACCTCACAAGGTTTGCTGGTGGCATCATTATCAAGATAATGTAAGTGACTTATTATTCGATTCAACTCAAGATAAGTAAACAGCTGATTTACTTTGACAAGATGTTCTAACATCATTCCCAAAATGCAATGCTACTCACAGTATGTTACAGTATTTCATTAAAAACAGTAATAATTGCCCAGAATGCAGTTTTTCACTGTGAAGTACCGTTTTCAATAGAAACACTATGATACTGTTACGTTTTGGCCGTTTTTAACAGCAATTTGTTACAGTGCAGAGCTCCAACTTCAAAATATAAAACAGTGAAACAATATTTGACAACACACTGCCAAGATAAGTTAAACATGGTGCCTGTACAGTCAAAATTACATCTGAAGAACAGAAAGTGGGAGCCTTAACAAAATGTATGCTCTTAATTAAAAGAGATGTCTTAAGATTATGCTGACCTTTAAACCAAAAAAATCTCTCAAGAACACTCCTGTTCAGGGATAAGTTGCCTTCATGGCTGTATAGTTTTTTGTTTGTTTTTTGCGTGGAGGGGCAACAATATCTATAGCTTGGTTAGAAAGTTCTCACTATGAAATTCCACTCAAAGTCCATGAGGTTTTTCAGCAGAGTTGAAACACGAGGGATGACAGTGACCGACTTCTTTTGAAAAGTTTTCCCTGTCCTCTTGGAGATGATCTTGCTACAGCTGGCCTTGGTCCGAGTTGATATCAAGAAAGCGCCTGAAAATGCCGTAATTTCAGATTAAGGAGTCAGGGTTTAATGTGTGCTAGGTGAAGACAAACTTTTGAATGTTAAGAGTTAATAAAAAGACACCAGCATAACATTTAAACAATTTTCTGCCAAGTCAACTCTGTGAAACTCCAAATTCCCAGTTGCTAGCATTCACCAATTTCACTTTAGCAGCTAATCATAGCAATTCAAGTTAAATTACACAAAAGAAAGAAAAAGAGCTTCCAAACATGTCAATATTTGTAAATATGAATCATCAAAAATAACTTACCTTAGGATTGGCTCATAAAATGCAGGATTCAAATGGATAGTCCTTGTAAAGAAAGTTCTAGCGGTTGCTTCAACATGTCACAACAACATGTCTTCTTCAGAAATACTGTAGCGTTCTGTTTAAAGACAGCCTCCTTACCGTTGAATCTAAAATCATTTCCAAAATGCAATGCTACTCACAGTATACTACAGTATTTTATTGAAAACGGTAATAATTGCCCAGAATGCATTGTTTGTCACGGTGCAGTACCGATTTCAATAGAAACAGTATGATACTGTTCAGTTTTGGCCGTTTTTTTTTACAGCAATTTGTTACAGTGTATATATGTGACATTTCATAGTGTTACCAGCTTTTCAGACACTAAATAATCAACTAAGAGCTATCAAACTAAAAAAATAAGCAGCTTAATATGGGAGTAAGTTAACTTGGTTAAAGAAAAGGCAACAATGAGATTAGACAGTAATACAGTCCACTAGAACACGGAGTCATTTGCCATTGCATCATTTCTAGACAGAATCGAAGCATCTTGGCAGAAAGTTTGATCAACAGATGCTCTGTTTTCAGTTTTAACCAGCCCCAACCTCTTCTTCAGCAGCTTGTCCTCGTTGTTCAGCTTTGTACGGATGGCATATTTGATCTGGGTAGTGTCGACACCAAACTTTTCAGCAACATGATCTGAAGAGGAAAACAAGAACACATTACAAAATATTAACAATATTAAAGAAGATAGTGTTATGCTACAAAGAATATTTGAGTTTTGGCTGGTGTTCTTTATCTCACCCATTAAGCTTTTTAAGATCTCAGGTGGGAGAGGAGGCTTGTGGCTATCTTCTCCTGTGAAGTTGTTTTTCCGGCCTTGCAGACAGTGAGTGGCCAAAGTGTCTCGGTCGAAAATTATCATCAGCAGAGCGCCGACATACTTCTTAAAGTCAGAAATGTCTGCAACACGCTCATAAAGATCTTTTGGCACTCGTATATTCTCAGCAAGATACACAAAGTTAAGGTCATCCTGAAAACAAACAACAAAAAAAAGATCATATAAAAATCACAATCTTCATTTGTATGGTGCAGGATATAAATATTCTAATACCAGGACAGTCAGGATTGTCCAGTTTGATTTCAAAACAAAAACTGGGCTCAGTACCTTTAACTGTTGTATTAGCAAAAGACTTTCAGATCATTCTGGGACTGACCTCTGGGATATTGTGAACTCCTCCAACATGAACTCCAGAATCGCTCAGGAAGGTCACGCCTTCATCAGTGTTTTGTGGTTCAACCCCGGCCTCACTTCCATGAAGAACGTGATCCAGAGTTACTCGAAGTTCATTTGCTGTGTGCCTCATCTGTATCATGAGAGTGTTCATCTCTGCAAATAATGTTAAATCAACACAAATACACTTGCGAAACACACTTTATATAACTTGGCAACTTTGTCACAGAGTAGTCGTTGAAAAGCTAAACCTAACGCAAGATAAGTATTCGCGGTACACAAAAACATACAGCTGCAAGACAAGTTAACGCAAATCAGCTGGAGTCGTCCTGACATTCTCACACAGAACTAGATGATGCAGTGAGGCTGTGGGATTATTGTTTCCTGCATGCACAGAATGTGTTTCTGCCCTGAGGATGCAAAGCAGCTCTTTCTTTCACAATTGCAGTAATATGTTTACATGAGTTGTGTGCAAGGCCCTTATATTAAAAATCTTTTTAATCTCCACAGTACAACTTTACACAAAAAGGTGGAAAACCATAAAAGGTCAATTGCATACAAGTATTTTTAAGGATTTTGAGTTTTATCAAGTAGTGAGTATTTTTATGAATTTATTGAAACAACTTCTCAAAACATATTTACTTTCATAGTTCTATTTATTTGATATTTGTAGGAGACCCAAATAGGAGGTGAAGTAACACCTTAAATATTTAGAATATGTTTTTGCTTTGATGAACACAATTAGTTTTTAAAGGTATGCCTATATCCTTGAACCAGTTTCTTTACAATTAATGAAGTCTTCATGAAGTCAACATGCAAGAAAGCTTCTAGGAATAACTATGATGCCTTATATATAAAATATAAAATGATCACAAAGTGAGTTGCATTACAAAATGCAATATTATTAAAATAATATTATACACTCACTCATTTTCTTCATAATTGGTAATAACCCACAGTTCAATCTAGATTCTATAATAAGACTACATCAGCTTCTGTAATCCATTAAAATCTGAACAGTGTGGGCATCAGAACTTTACATAATTAAAGAAATAAAATGTATTTACATTTTCTCTGATGTTTAATTTTTTGAAAAACATTTTGAGTATTATTTTCTGATTTCTGGCAGATTTTAAATTGATTTATCTTTTAGTCAGAGATGCATATATATATATATATATATATATATATATATATATATATATATATATATAGATATATATATATATATATATATATATACACATATATATATATTATATATATATTATATATATATATATATATGACCAAACAAATCTGAAAAAATATGACATGGACATGATATCAACAATAACCACACATCTGCTTGACGTCACATAAAACCATAATGTGCTCAAGACAGGAAGTGCTACGAGATTAATGATTGATTACTTGGTGTATCTTTCCACCAACCTTTGAGTTCCCTCAGCTCTCTCTCAGCCAAGATCCTGCATCTGCGCTCGTATTTGAGCTGCGCCTGCAGCTGTTCTATTTTCATGAGGAGGCTGACGGTGTCCGTCCTGATGCCTTGGCTTGCAAAGTGTTCCTCATCAAAGTCAAAAGTTTCAGGCTGCCAAAAAAAAAAGAAGAAAAGAGACGGTAAATACTTTCCAAGGAACGTGCAAAAACAGTCCTGCTTCAGAGTGAGCATGGGCTGGCTTCTGAGAAATGAAAATGTGGCTGTTTGAGAATATTTCCAGCTCTGAAAAGCAACGTCTTGGCAAGACAATTAAAGGAATGCCATCCATTACTCTCATTAAAATAACGACAGTTGGTTTTGGGAGTAAACCGATATTTTGTCGATTTCAATCCTGATCTGGCATCCATATCACTCCTTCTATTTCTCTCATCTCATTTGGTATCAATGCAGCTATAAACTATGTATAGCATTATCTAGTTTTACTACTTTGATTATTATTGTTATGATCCCAAATGAAATCTAAATATCTAAGGAACTTCCTGTGGTCGAATATTATTTCCTGGTGTCACATAATCAAGTTTTCTTACTATAGACAATGAGTAGTTTATGAAAAAAATACTTTAATTCACTGATTTGCAAAGAGATGCGAAATGTCCTGCAGCAAATCTGTTTTGAACCAGACTTCTTTAAAACTTCAAGTAACGAAAACGACGGTCAAGATTTCAGTCGCGCTTCAGATCGAAACAATGTCTTAAAATAGCAACTGTTGCTTTTCAGTGAATGGAAAGGTCAACTGAGTTCACTGCGATCACTTCGTTGGTGGGAAGAGGGGAGTGGCTGGACTCTTCTGCCATCCTGTATCTGTCCTCCACAGACCCAGCACTGAACTCCTGCACATCTAAAGGGCTGCCGATCTTTATCATCTTCACTTGCGGCTGTCCTGGACTTGATCCAGAGCTTCTCTTTGGAGGCATCTGAGAAGAAAAAGAAGAAGTAAATCTGGACATATGGAAACACGTTCCAAGTTTTGATTTTCTCCGCACACAGGGGCGCAGACAAACTTTTCACATTCACTCAGCGATCATTCTTTGTTTTCATATTAAATTATTTAATGCCAGCTAAGATGGAGAGGGGTTTTTTGTTTGGCTCGCTCCCACTGCCCCTTGTCTCCTTCTCAGCCCCTCCCACTACAGCAGCTGGACGCACAGAGGAAGACAAACTATCCATCAGCTGTTGTTAAACCAAGCTTTAATGTTAGTGCATAAGAGTCTCACCTGACCGATTAGATCGCCTTCAGGGAGAGAGCCTAAAAAACACAGTCACTGAAGACAAAGGCAGCGGAATACATGGAAATACTGCGTAGAGGAGGAAGTAGTAGTACTACTCCAGTATTACAGTATAAAGGTCCTGATGTAGTTGCTTAATTTTTTTAACACTCGCGTAAAATATTTTCACTTGCAGATGCGTGAAATATTAAGTGTATGTTTATATTTAAAACTACGTGGAAATGGTGCGCTCTGAACCGATATGTTTTAAAATCCGTATTTTTTTACAAATATCTGTGGAACATTGCTGAGGAGAGGTGGTTCCCGAGGGAAGCATTTTTAATCTGTACAACTTCCTGTTCCACCCTCTTTCAAGGATTCGACCAATGGAAAATCACGCTTCCAAGAAAAGGCGGGGCATTTTAAAACTGGCAAGATTCCGAGCCAATCAGCACTTGTTCTCCGAGCCGGGCATGGAATACCACACTAGTTGCGATCTACACATGTGGCTTCAATGTTCCTGCTAAGACAAACTTGAGCAGCGATAGAGCTAAAGTTTATTCTAGCACGTCTTTTGTCACATTTCACAATGTCGTCATTTTTCATTAAGACAAAAGGGAATCCTAAAACGACCAAAAAAGGCAAAGAAACAGCAGCGGTTAAGCGGAAGGCAAGTTGAGAAAACTGTTAGCAATCGAGCTAAGTCATGTTAGCAACTGTTCGTGTTTATGCGCTCAATAAATGTGTTGATTTTATGTTTTTCCGCAGGCTGATGGAGATTCAGGAGCACAGAGCAAAATACGAGCAAAGAAATCCAGCAGCAAATACAATGAAGAGATTTCCAGTGACTCAGAGGTGGAAAGGTAAGAGAGACGTTGCTACTTTTTCAGTTGAACACCTGATTCTGTTGATGAAATTAACCTGAGCCTTATTAATTATGCAAATATTATGGATTTTCTTTAAATCCTAAATTCGTACCTGTTTGGAATTCAGGTTGGACTTTATTATTATATTTCCCTTTTTAGAGTTGATGGAAAACAAACTCTCTTTGAAATTACAGCTGTTGCGTTTTCATTTAAATAGATTTTAACAGAAACAACTAGTGTGTTTACAACGTTTTCAAAATAGTTGAATGTTATGACAAAATGTAATTAAATACAAAAAATATGCTTGTATAGTAAAAATGAAGATAGATATTTGAAATCTCCATCTCTGAGGTGATGATGCTTTATTGAAGTTCAAACAGCTCTTGCATATAGCGATTATGATCAGGATAAATTTGCAGGCTTAATTCACAATTGCAGCGATTCACAGTCAAGGTGGCAAAACTGTTCACGTGACAACCACTATTTATGTACTCTATACATATGGTCTTTCTGAAGAGAGTCATGAAACGAAAGCCATGAGAATTTCTGCAAGGAACACAGATGAAGATGCTGATTCTAAAAAAAATTAACTTCTCGGCTCAAGTGAAAACATTGTTTGTGGGAAAATAACACCGTAAATCAACCTGAACGCAAAGGTGGCAATATGTTTTTCTTCAGCAGCAATAGGTGAGCCGATCTGAGCTGATGGAGACAATGGACGGCACTGAACACAGTACAAGTCTGGAAAAAAAATATTAGGGCCTGTAAAAGACTGAAGTCTGGAGCAAAGGTTCACCTTCCAGCAGGACAACCACTCAAAAAACACAGCTAGAGCTACAGTGACACGGCATAAACCACCACAACATTCAAGTGTTAGAATGCCCTCGTCGAAGTCCAGACCTAAATGAATCAGTGGCATGAAGATCTCCATCTAATCAACAGGAAGAGGAATGGGAACAACGTTTGCCTCCACATGTGAAAAACTGAAAAATATTCCACAAAAGACTGAAATTGCAGTGAAAGTTTGTTCTCGTTCCACTTCACAATTGTGCTCTAATTTGTATCGATCTAAAACATAACATTTCTTAAACTACACTGATTTTTGTGTTTGCAATATGAACAAAAGCAAGATACACATAATCAAATTCAGATCTTCTAATAAGGGTAAATAAATGCCTAAGAACAATGTCACCATGATTCAGGATGTGTGTTTATCTTGTTTTTTCTCTGCAGTCCTAACGAATCCAAGAAAAGGCAGGCCAAAGACGAGATTGAGTTTGAGGAAACTCCACAGGAGAAGAAGCTCAGATTAGCCAAACTTTATCTTGAACAACTAAAAGAAGAAGGTAGGCTTGTGTACATTATTGGATATTATCAAACTGCAGCTTAGCTATGTTTAATATAAGATTTTAACAGATTAATTGTTCTTCATAGAGGAAAAGAAAGCTGAGGATGAGTCATTTGAGGCAGATCTGATAGCTGGACGGCTTCAAGAAGAAGTGGTGAGAAGTGTCTTCTGGTTGTGCATATTAGGAATTTCTGAAGACCCACAGAAAGATGAAAAACACATTTTAACCAAAAATACACGTCTTCTCTGAGACGTCTAGTTTGTACACCAGCTTTATTGTTCTAATGTTTTATTTACTATCTGCTGAGACTGCTTGCCTTTTGGAGGTCAGGTGAACGTACAGTAGATACAGTCACTAGAAGTACTTTGCACTATTCTAGCAAATATATTTAACCCTCTGTTTAGTAAAATAGTTGTATAGGCCAAAAATATGGACTTTTGATATGAAAACCTGTACAAACTCTGTAAAGTCTCATAATAGCTGAGTAGTAGATATTTTCTTGCTGAATTCCTCTCTGTTCCTCTTACTGTTTCTCATTTTATTTCAGCTTGAACAGAAAGGGAAGCTCCAGCGTCTTATAGCCAAAGATGTAAGTGTGGAAATGTCTTTCCATTCCAGACCTCCACTTATCTAAGGTCCTTAAATAATATATTTTTCTTCTTTAGTTGATGGCACCAGATGCTTCAGAGATCAGATTGCTAAGAGGTCACAAACTACCGATTACGTGTCTGGTTATAACTCCTGATGACAGATGTATCTTCTCAGCTGCCAAAGATTGCTCCATAATTAAATGTTAGTATTTGGCTACGTATTTTAACCACACTGATGAAAATTGGGCTGTAAATCTGATAATAAACCTTGCTAAATTATATTTTCAGGGGATGTTGAAAATGGGAAGAAGCTCCATACAATACACGGTGGAAGAAAAGGTACAGAAGACCGCCATGTTGGACACACAGCTCACGTCCTGTGTATGGCCATATCATCCGATGGGAAATACCTGGTGAGTCCTTTATTTTCTGTTGATTCCTAATTTTGTTATGGAAACGTCTATATCCCACCTTTGTTGTAAAATTGACACACTAAATGTAACAGTGACATCTTCAAACCTCTTCAGGCCACAGGAGACATGAACAATCTGATAATGATTTGGGAGGGAGAAACGTGTAAACATCTGCATAAATTTACAGGACACAAAGGCCCGGTGTCGGTACGTTATACTTCTTTTTACCTAAAGCTTTATAGAGCTTCTCCCTTATAAAATGTTTCACAGGTTTAATTTGTTGTTGCAGAGATTAATATCTTTCTGTTTGGTTCTCAGGGTCTTTCATTCAGGAAGGGAACTCATGAACTGTACAGCGCCTCTCACGACCGCTCAGTCAAGGTGTGGAATGTAGATGAGAACGCATACGTGGAAACTCTGTAAGTCGCTCGGCAGAAAAGTAATCCTTTGTAGCGCTTTTTTTTTTTTTTTTTTTTTGTCTCTTGTGTTTTAGTCTAATAGTGTTGTGTTTGCAGATTCGGCCATCAGGATGTGATCACCGGACTGGACAGTCTGAGCCGTGAGCGCTGCGTCACTGCAGGTGGGCGGGACGGCACCGTCAGAGTGTGGAAGATAGCAGAGGAGTCGCAGCTGGTGTTCCACGGACATGAGTGGGTTTCTGTAGATCTCTGACCTAAACTTGTTTTTTGTCAATCTGTAACTCACTAACTGGTTGAAATTTATTGCTTACTTTAGTGCAGTGTAAGTTTCACATATATTGCATATGTGAAAATTATAGCTGGGAAACATTTGCTGTCTCACCTCTCCTACACTTCAAACAAAGCACAGTCCAGTGAAGCACAGAGGAGGAAAACTAACACTGCTGTAAATCACAGCATAAATCTTTTGACAAACTAGTTTTTATTTGTAAAGCAAGAGAAGTACAGACTGTGGCCTTGGCTGCACTGCTTTACATATTGGTTTCGTCTTGAATTCTCCACCCAGAGAAACATGAAAAAATCCCATCAAGCATTGAAATAACTATTGTGAACCAGTAGGTGGCAATCACACCAAACGTAACAATTAGAGACACACTGATCAGAAGTGTGTTGTTATAAATGGTTTTTAAGATGATTGAATTTGTCCTAAAGAATTTAAGACCAATATTAAATGAAATATTTTTTTAAATATTTAATGAAACTAGGAGCCTATGTGACATCATGATGCATCTGTGAGAGCAAACAAACTTAACATAATTAGCTACATTTAGGCATCTTATGTAAGTTAGGTTTGCATTGCTGGGAGAGGAGCCTGGTGAATTTTCTAGCAGATCTTTACCTTCAGTCTTAGATTTTGAAATAGGTCCTGAGTTTTAAAATCCAGCATGTTCAATAACAGAGGTTGAAACCTCAAAAGGCTAAAACACAGCTCCACTCTTTTCAGCTTTCTATGCTACTGCATACAGATGTGTGTGGCTGGTAGAGTTGTGACAGGAAAAGTGAGACATAAAAACCATCTGTGAATTTATTGTGCAAAAAGTCAGCAGAGTGTGACATCCTGTTCTCAGCCTGATAGCAGAAATTGCCCTCAACAGAAGGAGAAAGTAAAATATTTTTCAGTCTGAAACAGTAACATTTAGATATGTCAAAACAGCTGCAACTGGAAAAACCGCTTCAGAGCTGAAATTACCTGGCTCATATCTTGAATATGTATTTACCACATGCTGGTAAGTAACGTGTGTAATAAGAGTAAGATTTGACAAACCCACTTGGGTTCATATTTTATCATAAACTGAGGTAAATATAATTTTGGAAAGCATTTTAAAAAATCTTCTTTCACAAAAATTTATTTGAACATTTGTGGCAATAAAAAGCAGACGGAAAAGGCACAGCTGTATTTTATTGATGAAAATACATATATATTTTAAATAAGCTTGTGCCTTCTGTTTGTCAAGTTTATTTGTGTACCACATTTCAGCAACACGGAAATTCAAAGTGCTTCATGCCATAAAAGCGTCATGCAGTCATCAATTATGAAACAAGCAATAAACATTTCATTACTGTTGTACCACAACACACATCATCAGCAATTTAGAAATGTGCTCACATTAAACTACGGCCTGAAAGAAGGAGCTGCCAACACAGCAGAAACAAAATGTATCTGTTGCTTTAAGCAAAGTTGGGTCAAATAAAAGGATGCTGACGAAACAATTTAAAATAGATTGAAACATAAAATACGTAGATGACATTTACATTTTTACTGTTGGTTCTCACTACGGTCTGACACTTTCACTGAATAAGGCAACACAAAAAATAGCTTTTTATACCCAGGTAAACACACGTTAATAATTTGACTGCACTTATGTGTTCGTATCTATAAAGGGACAAACTGTAATGATGTTATTGTCTTCCTCTGTTTGTCCTTCAGAGGTTCGATTGATTGTGTCCAGCTCATAAATGAGGAGCACATGATAACAGGAGCAGATGACGGGTAAGAGATTTTATTTTCACATCCACAGTCACTTATTTGCCCACCCACCCATTATGTTAGTAATTCGCCTGGATCATTTATTTCTCTTTCATGCTCTCTTTTCATTTTCTCGACAACCTCAGCTCAGTGTCTCTTTGGAGCGTCAACAAGAAGAAGCCTCTCGGCACGGTGAAGCGGGCTCACGGCTGCCGTGGCGAGCCGGGGCTGGAGCAGCCTCATTGGGTGTCCTCAGTGGCAGCGCTTCACAATTCGGATACTGTAGCCTCAGGTGCCTCTGGCTGTGAGAGTCCTCTTCACGAGCTTTTTAATAACTCGACAAAATGCTGTCTGCCAGGCATTAGACCACATACACGGGGATATTTAATATTCATTTTATTAATACCCCAAATGTAGGTAAAGAATGTTGCACACAAGAAGAGCATCATTAGTAAGCATCATTAAGGAGATTTACCCATCAAATATTTAACTTGTGTGCTTCAAAATGTTGAAATGAGGGTGAGACCAAACTAAAACATCTCTTGAGTCCTTCAAAAAGAAGGTTGCAGCTGCTTCAGAGTGGAAAGACTTTTAAAGAAGTCTTGAGCTGTACAGAAAGCTGTCTGCTAATGAAAGACATTCAAAAACGGTCAACATGCCCAGGTTGGAGCAAATTCACCCCAATAGCAGGCTACAACATGTTAGAAGTCTTCAAAAACCCAACATTATATCAAATACTTAAGGCAGCTGCTCACTGCTGTTAACATGGAAGGGCATGTCTGTATCGACATGGTTAACTTTAATGAGAGGCGTGCGACGAGAAAACATTTGCCCTCAGAGAAAAACATGAAAAGCCGATTCAAGTCTTCCAGAGAGAACACAGTTTTTTTTTTTTTTTTTTACCTGAAGTTGAATCACTTTCTTCTACTGAGATAAATAAGACATAGATATCCATATGCGATCATTTCTTAAGGAACTGATTATATTAGGGTGTTCAAATTTGATATAGATTGAAGTAATGTGTTTGGTTCTGCTGTGGTTTCCTAGATTAAAACTGGGTGTGTGTGCTTTATATGGTAACCATTGTTTCCTCTGCAGGTTCTCACAACTCCCAGGTGAATGTGTGGAAATGTGGCCACAACTACCGTAGCCTGGAGCTTCTCTTTAGTGTGCCAGTGGTAAGATCGGTTAACTTGCTCCTATTTTGAAGTTACTATTTTAAAAATAGTTTTATCATAAATGTAAGCCCAGCTACAACTGTGAACCACCAACTTCCATTTTCTCACCCTTCATCATTTTTTACCCTTTGCTTTGACTGAACAATTGACCGCTGCACATCCACCTACATAAACAGTCCAGCACACTGTTACTACAAAGTATGAACTTCTGTAGTTGTATAAACACAAATGCTTATATTATCTTTTCCGTGAGTATATGTACACATTGAAACTAACATATGTTTCAATTCCCTTTGGGATCAATAAAATATTTTCAATGTGAATTATGACTCACTTTTGGGTTCAATTAGTCTTGCTGAATGTGTTTTCTGTCTCTTTTTCCATGTTTCAGTCTGGTTTCATCAACAGTCTGAAGTTTTCGAGCGCTGGGCAGTTCTTGGTGGCTGGTGTCGGACAGGAGCACAGGTACCAAACTTCTGTTTATGTTGCCCTGGGAAAATCTATGACTGCAACTCAGAAGCATACTTGCCCTGCGCATATTCTCTAGATGGCAGTGTTGGACCACTCTTGTAACAGAACTGCACCAAGCTTATTTAAACAATAAAAAAAAGGTTTTATAGTAAAAAATAAGAGAAGCATTTTAAACATTTTAGTTTGACTCTGAAACGCTCTGAATGTTTCAACTCTTCAGTAGTTTTGTGAAAAATCATATCTTGTAACGTGTATGTGGACTTTTGTTTTGTGTACAGATTGGGACGATGGTGGAGATTGAAAGAAGCCAAAAATGGGATTTATATCATTCCTCTAAAAAGAAAACCATCAAATCCAGAAGAAGCAAAACAGACAGAATAAAGACCTTTTTTTGTAAATTAAATGTTTCAAACCTACAGTAAATGTCTTTGTTTTCTTTACTTTTAATATGAAGGGTATTTATTTAGCCACTAACGAAGTTTTTCAGTAGCTGTTTTTATGGAAGTGCAGCTTCATGTTCTGTGAAAGAATCACAGCCTTGTGGGTGAGTTCGACTGCAACAGGATGGATGAAAGGTGTGAAGAGGCTGCGTTGTAGGAGTCTTTGCATTTCCATCCCCAGTAGCTGCCTCTGTACAGGTTATTCAGAGACCTAAACATTGACATGATCTCAACTTCCCAGATTCTTTGTTGATAGGGAGCATTTTAAGTTCTTATTGCAATTCTATCAACCTCACACTGATGAACAAATAAGTCTGACACCAATGTCAAAAATGTCAATTGATGTAAACATTTGTTTAGTAAAACAAACGTGTTGTACTAAATTTGTGTGAAACACAAATTCCTTCATTTGTATTTAGTAAAACTGTCTTCAGGTTCTTGCAGGTTTGTTATCTTGCAGGTATTCACTGAAGACTTGGCATTTCAGGTGGTGTTGATGTAAATGTCAATCTCCATTGTGCAGAGGCATTTCTTATCTTAGACATGACACTGATGGTGCTGTTTGTTGCAGACAAGCACCCTGAAGATGAGCTGTCTTTTGATTCTTACATTTTAAAATTCCTGAATTTCTCCACTGGATGACAAGAGGTACCTCAAAGCCGCGGCGATGAACCAAGCAGGAAGTGAGACAAATGCCATTTCCTCTTAATACATTTAAAGGCGCTTAATGGTTTCAAAAAGTCTTTCGTTAAACTAGCGGGTGTGTTCAAAATATTAGCAAAGCATCACTGACTTGATTGATTGTTTTAAACTGAAGGAGGAAGTCAGCTGGCCACAAAGTCAATAGTTTTAGAAAAACCTGAGGTTAGAATTTGCTAACAGAAAAACATTCATGATATTGAGAGTGAACAGAAATAAGATTCTTTTGAATCAGAACACATCCACCACTGTGAAGCATGGTGGCTTGGGCATCAGGGAATGGGAGTTTTTCTCATATTACTTGATCTTATACCAGGAATGAAGAACCAGTTTGAAAGCACTCACAAACCTGAAGAAATGTTGCTTCATGCTGAAAAAAAGTGGCACTGCAACAAGGCAGTAATCCTAAAACGCACCAAGTTTAATCTTGATATGTTTAACCCCTTTAACCCCAGCCTAGTCATCAGGCCTTCAGCCAAGTAATTCCTGAGACAAAGAAATGCAGAGGATGCATGGATTGGAATATGTCTTTTTGTGCCAGAAACATGTTAACTCTGTGACAGCATGCAGAGAAGTTAAAAAAAGAAGTGGTTTGACAGCTTTTAATTTACAAATTCACAGAAACTACTGTATATCCTCAAGCCTTTTTTTATGTAGTAATGTTTTGAGGATGTGAGAAAAAGTCCAGAACCTGATATTTTAGTCTTATGTATTTTTATTTTTAAATTTTTTCTTTGCCTCTCTCTGAGTGGTAACACATTTGGTTTATGTTTTCATTTGGAACATAATATAAAATTATCCCAAAGCATTTGTGTTCATTGAAATAAAAGCTTTTGTGTAATTATTTTTGAACAGATGATATTTTGCAGGGCAGCAAAATATCATCAGACATTCACCCAAGTGTGACCTCGTAAAAGACTGGTAAAAGTGACTTCTTATACTTTAATACTAAATATTTCATCTTACTTCACCTGCTACTAGCTGTTGGACATGAGTATTTTTAGTATTTTAGTTTAAATACTGGAGTTTCTAAAGCTGCTGAAATCTGGCATCAGTAAATACACTAGGCTATCTTGTATGCAAGAGATGAAAACTACATGTATGCGAAGTTACATTTAGCTCAAGTATATAACATCATTGAGTAAATATATTCTACTGTAATTTATGTTGGTCTTAATTTAAATTTAACTCTGTGACTTGCATAAACACTGCAGATATGCCTGAAAATGTGTTAATAAGCCAGTTATTAATTAAGCTGGAAATACATTTCAACCCATGAATAAGCAGTTAAATTTAAATTTACTTAGGGTACTGTAGCTGTGTTACTACTGCCTATTGAATATAAATTGTCACCGCTGGGTTGAAGCACTATTAAATGTAGTTATATATTAAAGTTTTAGCTAAATACAGAAAAATCCAACTTTTTATTAATAATATTGCAGCATCTATTGCACCCATTTGTTTTTTCTTGTGAAAAAAGGTAAGAAAAACGTCCCAACAAAATGAGAAAAAACTACGAATGAAAGCTGGCTTCGAGTAAAATTGAGTTTTTAATTTAAAAAACATCTTATTTACATTAATTACAAGAAAACACACTTTTAATCTAGTCTACGGTAACACATGTCCTTTATAGTGTCTGTTTTTCATCATTCACTATGGTTAGTTACACATTTTTTCAACAGAAGGGCTAAATTTACTTCAAAGCATTTTTTTTTGACAATGTCTAAAACATTTGGATATATTCACAACACTGTTAGGACTAGATAAGAACAGCATTTTGTATTTCACTATTGCTTCACAACCACCCATTTCACATTAAGACTCTTTAAAGACAAGGCACGGTGCAGGTAATCACATCTATCTGTAAACCAAAGGAGATCACAGCGTTTAAAATCTATACAAAAAAAGCTTTACAGTTGTTACATACGGCTCGGAAGCTCCAACATCTTTTAGCTTTCACAGTTAGAGTTGCTCTCGTTGCTGCCGGTCGTTCCACCCTGACCGTTATCTCTCTGCAACATGTGAGATGTCAAGGGAAGGGAGAGGGCTCTCGTCGTATTTGGGGCCGTGTTTGATGGAAGTATGGCTGATGCCGGGGATGGTTTCCTGTGCTTTCAGAGAAACTTTTTCACAAAGAAGACGTTGTGGAGTCCACCACCTCGCGGCCGTTACAGACTGCCGGCACGTAGTTGGCAGTTGATTCTGCGAGAATAGAAGTAGTGATGTTAGCCAGGCTGCATGTTTGAGTTTCCTCTCTGTTTTAATGATGAGAAGTGAGACTTTGAACCAGAGAAAAAAGCTGTGAGTAACAGGATGGAAATGGGCATGAGGTATTATTCGAAAGCTGTTAGGCTTTAGGATGATTTTTTTTTTTTAATAGAGAGAATATTATGGCCAAAGTCTAAATTATAAAGTACTGAAAACTGGTTAATATATCCACCTTCATACAATGTAGCTAAAATCCAACTTGGCCAGGGAAACCTGTAAAACAATAAATACGTGTAAAAATGAAAAGCAAAGCTGCTCTGTTAACAAATACTTTCTGATGTGACCCTTTGGATTTGGTAAGGTTTGGTATACATGAAAGCAAAGCTATTTTATTAAAGACAAATCAATATTTTCAGTTCTGATAGCCTCACTTAGATTGGAGAAAAACAGATGAGTGAAAAAAGATGAGTAAAAATAGAGCCTCATAAGCGAGCCGTCGTTTCTTTTAAGCCTTTTCACATTTTGTCATGTTAAAATTTTCAAACTACAATGTATTTTTCTAGCAACATAAATTGCGTACTTTTGAATTTGGATGAAAATGATACACAATTTTCAAAGTTTTCTTTAAAGAAAACATTACAAATTTTAAATGCATTTTTATTCAGGCACCCTGAGGAAACACTGTGTTACAAGTCTTTTGGGGTACATTTTTAACCAAAGGTTACATACAGACTTTGACTGGACCATTTTAACAAAAATATATTTTGATCTAAGCCATTCCATTATTCTTCTGGCTGTATTTATACATATATTTACATTTATAGTAGTTTACAAACTACACACCAGGCTACTTCTGTAAACAGTTGGTAACTAATTTAAAGAAAACACACTGAAATGCGTTGTTATAACACGGCAAAATGTGAAGAAAAAAAAATTTTGGTAAATATTTACTATGTTTCCAGGACAAACTTACAGTTAGAAATTTCATTTTCTTGAATTACAATCACACGTTTGTTTGTTTTTACCACTTCAAATAACTTGTACTGTCCTGCACCATAATCTATCAGTTATTCTGATTATTCTGGTTGTAAAACTAACTTTAATGACCATAAAGTTGCTTTCAACGTTACAGACCATAAACACAGAAAGCTGCCCTGAGCTGGATGAACAGAGCACACACGCCACCCAGAAACCCGTAAAGCTGACTAATTAAAACACTATATCTCTGTTTTGTAATCTGCTGGGTAATTTCTCGGCTCGCTGACTGGCTGGGATCGCTGCCTTTTTTAAAATTTTAATCTCTACTTGTTCACCGGAAAGCCATTATTGTTTGTCCACACATTTCACAAATGAGGTGCCACATAATGAGTTTTAAATGCTGATTTTGGTGACGTTTTTCCACTCTGAATGTTTTTGTTGTGCTGAGATAAGCTTTTCTTTCACTGGATGCGGCTTCCTTTCAGATATTAGATATTGTACTTTTTCTATTGTGTGCGTGTTCCAAATGAAAGTATCCGAGCAATTAACAATGAATACGTCTGGTTCTTCTAAATTCAGAATTTGAATGCATTCTTCAAAAATACTCCTCACGCTGTTATTTTTGTTTTATTGTACAAAACACCTCAAAGTGTGGCATTATTTTGCCACACTTCAATGGCAAAGTAAAGGAGTTATTTTGCCATTAAACTGAAATTCATTTTTGCTCAATTGAACAGGATTGTGAAAAAGCTGAATTTAATTGTTGACACCTTTTTCTATGTTTATTGGAATTGGTTCAGTTTTCAACAGCTTTCGTCTGCTTTGGTCTGCTTTGTGTTTGTACCTCTTGCGTAGTGGGAGGTGGCCGCAGATACGCAGGTACTGCGGCGTTGGCCCGGGAGTCTGGCCACGTTTTTCTGGGGATGGAACAGGATGATGTGGACTTTAGGGAAAAACAGGCAGCCAAGAACCACCGAGCCGCTCAGACTGACAGAGATGCACATAGTGGTGGTCTGGACCTACACAAAAAGGGGAGACTGTGTGAGAAACATCAACCTGCAATCTGTCTTCAAAAGCAGCGCTCCTCACAAACACGCACACACACACACGCACACACACACACACACACACACACACACACCCAGCACACAGGCCTTTGATCAAATCTGTTCTCTTGTAACTTTTATTTCCTGCTCCGGTTGCTCACAAACTTTTAATCTAATCCCTAGATCTGCTTTTCAACCCTTTGATACCTTCCCCAAAGGAATTCAAGCAATCTGTTCACTTCCAAGAATCATTTGTAAAACCAAACATGACCTGAGTGTCGAAAGGATATTCAATGAGAACATATGGATAAGCCAATTAGGTTACTACCAGAAGATGCCTCTGCAACAACCATTTGGGATGACTGTTTAGAAAACAACTTCTGGTTTTCAGGTAAAACTCAAATACTTCTACTAAAATGTGACTTATTTCACCAGTCAAATGATAATCTGCCATGCCCTTTATGTCAACTAGTTAATGTTCCTCAATTATGCATCATATTTCCATTTCCAATTCTGAATGAGCGTGAGGTCTTCAGCTATGCATGTTAGCAATTCTAATCATGGATTTATATGAATATGAGGGCAAGAAGAAGAATATGATATAAGCGCAGCTGGCTTTTCCAGACAGTCTGTTGCTTTGTTAGTCATATTTCAGCTGCTAATGTGAGCTGACTGCTGGGGTCATCTTCCTGAGCTCCATCTCTTCCCACCCCACTGGTTACCCCTACAGTCCAGGAACTTCTATTTGCAGAACCACAGCGTGAAGTGAAAATCCTCCGCAAACACACAGACACAACAAAGGCACTGGCTGAAGTTTGGAAAAACGTCACAGATTTTTACTTCCAAAGTCAATTAGCAGGAGTGCCATTGGGCTGGTCAGTCAAACAAACCACTTTGTCTGCTGCTTCTAATCTCTTTGTATTGTGAAAGTTTTGTTTTTAAAAGTTAACTCATACTTTGATAGCTGAATGTATGAAACCTGCCTGGGAATTCCCATTTCAATAGATTTCTGATGGATTTTTTTTAACAGTGGCAATCTGTCTGCCACTCCTCCATTTGACCTCTTCACAATTTTATCCCTGGCTTGTCTGCTGGTCTTCATCATCCTGTTTATTCACTAATGTTCTCTAGCAAATCTTCACGTCCTTTACAGAATAGCTAAATTTATGCAGAGGTCAAATTACACAGGTAGGGACTCCAATTAATAATCAGGTTCATTCTGAATGCAATAGGCAGATGTAGAATTTATTTAGTGGTATAAAAGTTCTATCGCATACTTGAGAACTTATATTTGTAAGAAACTATAAAAACCAAGTTTGCAAAACTAATCCCTGAGACAATTAAACAGAAAATATGTGAATATTTAATTACTTGGTTCACACACCCCAGGAGCTTATTACGTCTGCAGTGATCATTATGAATCATAAAAGAAATGCACAGAAAAAAATAGATTTGAATAACTCACACCTCATATCATAAGAAGATGTGAATCTTGCCTAGTAAATTTAAGTTCATTGTCATTCAGGGAGCAACAAGGCCTAAACATTTCCAACCTGCCTAACTCCAAACTGAGACTTGTTAATTAGGACCATTATTGTTGTTAGAAAAGTCTTAAGTTCTTTGCTGCAGTTTCATATGTCTCCTTTAGTTTAGTCCATTAATATTTTTGCTCAAGCTGTATTTTGGAAAATGTTCAGGCAGCATCAGCACAGGTGCCTATTGGTTTTCATGTTGGTTGATGATTGTATTATGACTGACATGAAAAGGCTGAGGCTCCCCATAACGACAGACGGCTTATGTGATCTCTGAGCCACCCCCAACGTTCCCTCTCATCCTGTTTGCACAACAAAGGCCTGGATACACTGCAGCAGCAGCTTATACGCTCTGTCATTTTTACACCCTAATATACTCTGTTTTTATTCTAATTTACTTTAAGGTGCCTCAAAATATCATGTAGATTCAGAATGAATATTTAAATAATTTGGCTATTGCCGTTTTGCATGATGTCGTCAAAAGTTAACCCATCGCTGGATTTGGAGCACTCTAATGGCACATTTAATAACTTTGCAAAATTTATGATAATGTGATAAACAATCACAAACCAATCAATTCTTATAATAACGATCATCTTGTACATCCTACACACATTTATATATCTAAAACATTGAACAATTAATAGTGAACTTTTGATCAGTTTGATTTAGTCATCTTTCCAGACTCATAGCCAGAACCCTAAAGTGACCAATGGAGACAGACACCAGCTCCTTGCAACAATGAAAGGATGAATATCATCAGCAGGGATGACCTCCAATAAAAACCAAAATGAACATCAAATCTTCCTTTTCTGTACCATTGGTGTCAATAAATGTACAGAGCCTTGTATGTCATCTTTTCAGCAACTATTATAAACTACTTGTAAGTTTATGCTTATAAAGAATGCTGGAGTTAAGTTAAGCAGGTTAGAAATCATTGTTTTATTGACTTGCTGATATATTTATGGCACGTCTGTCTACAAACTCTTTGCTCTTCTCTTGAAGGATCATTAAGTAGACATGAAAAGAAAACCTCTCAGGAGTCTGTGTGCTGTAGATCAAATGCAATGTGCACATGAATCTTCTACTGATTCAAAGATTAACACATAAAGATCAGGTACACATTTTGGGGGGATCCTTTCACTGCAGCTTACTGCAGTGAAGCAAAGATTTTAAATACTTTATTCACGCATATAGAAAAAAATAATAGTTGCAGGCATAGTTACCCTGTAGTCACTGGCAGTGACAAAGAATATGGGTTGGAAAGCCAGCCAGATGATGCAGGTGGTGTACATTGTGAACCCAATGAACTTGGCCTCGTTGAAGTTTTCTGGACACTTCCTCGTCTTGAAGGCGTAGACGGTGCAGAGGATGATGAGGATGCAGTTGTAGGAGAGTGACACGAGCATGCTGCTATCCTTGCTCTTACACTTGAGGGTTACCACGTCTCTTCTGTCTTCGCTAATTTCCTTCCGGATTCCGGGAAATTCAACCAAGAGCCAGATAAGGGCCACCATCAGCTGGCAGGAGATGAGAGCACAGCATATTGCCACTTGGGAAGCCGGGCTAATGAAGCGCAGCCGCTGGGCTCCATCTCTGACATTGCTGAAGATCCTAGCAATGCGGTTGGTCTTTGTTAGCAAAGCAGAGTAGCATACAGCAAATGAGGTCCCCAAGGTCAGTCTTCGCATCGTGCAGACAGCAGTGGAAGGTTTTGCAATATAGATGAACGTCATGCTGTAGCACATGAGAACTCCCATCAAGAGGATGTAGGACAGCTCACGTCCACTTGCTTTGACTACAGGGGTGTCATTGTTCTTTAAAAAAATGCCCACAACTGCCAGAGTACACAGTATGCCAAGAAAGGAGATTGTAACAGGCCCGATAGCCCAAGCATCTCCCCAGTGGATGTACTCTTCAGGCAGATCATAACACCCGGTCAAATTAGCCAATGGCCACTGACCAAAGCCGCAGTCAGCACAGGTGAACTCATCCCGCAGGTACTGGTAGGACTGGCATGGGATACATATCCAGCAGCACATGTCTCCAGGCTGCATGCTCTTCACCTCGTTCCTTTTGCATGGGTCACTGCACTGGGAAGTGGGAGGAGCCATACCAAACCAAGGTACTGCGCTGTTGTTCAGGATCAATATGTGGTCCCAGTAGCCAACTTTCTTATATACAAACTTGCCCTTTTCTTTGTGGTAGTGAAAGATGTTGTAGCGACTGATGCTGTCGCCTACAGAATCAAAGCGCACAATGCTGTCTGTGTCCGCAGGTCTGAAAGGAGCTGGTGGAAAGCAGAAAGAACACAATGCATGAAGTTATTTACAGTAATAGTAAATATAAAATTTCTGTGTTTTGCTGACACTGCAACAAAATAGTATTCTTTTTTTAAATACTACAACTGTTTTGGGAAATTAATCTGTTTAAATGATCACAATCATTAATGCAGATCTGGTCTAGATCATTTTCTTTCCTCTGACTATGACTTGACTATTTGTTATGACTCCACTCCTGACACCTCCTCTTTCTTCTTTCCTTAAAGCCTTTTAACTTTCAAACTCTGGTCACATAGAATGTCACACTCACTGGGACTGCTCATTTGTAAAAACAAAGTCATCCAGCAGAGGTTGCATGTCTTATTGCTTTTGCCATTATAGTAAACACAATAAGCAAAGCTTTCTCATGAGGCTTCAGCATTAAGAGTTTCATCATACTCAGCAGAATATACCTGATCCATCTTATTCCTCAATCATATTTTGCTTTGAATTTCAGAATTTTGTCGAAGACTTCCGAGCAGGCATTCATCCATCCATATTCTTCAGCTTATCTGGAGTCGATTTGTGGGGGTAGGAGTCTAAGTAGGGACGTCCAAGCTTCCCTCTCTCCAGCCACTTCGGCTAGTACCTCAGCTAGCCCAAGGTGTTTCCGGGCCAACCGAGAAACATAGTCCCTCCAGCATGTTCTGGGTCTTCCCCAGGGCCTCCTCTCTACGGGACAAGCCCGAAAGACCTCACCATTGAGGTGTCCAGGAGGCATTATCACCAGATGCCTTAGCCATCTCAACTGGCTCTTCTTGATGTGAAATAACAATGGCTCTACTCCAAGTTTTTCTCGGATGACCGAGCTTCTCACCCTATCTCTCAAACTGTGAGTCCTGGTCCCAAATGCTCATATGGACGTTCTTATGCCTGAACATGGTTTTCATTATGGACAATCCATGACGAGAGCAGAAGTCCAACAATAGAACACCACACGAGTTCAGATCAGGGGGTTGTTCCTACCAACCACACCCTGTCATTGCCCACATGAGAGTTGAAGTCCCCCAGTAGAACAAGGGATATTGCCGTTGTAAGAGATAATTTTAAAAATATCATTTTTAAGGATAGAACTTGAGCTCTCCTCAAAATTTTGAATCTTTTCATGGCAGAGGAAAAGGATACTTCAGGTAATCTGGTGCAGGCTGCCCGCAGAACTGATGTCAATAAAAACTTATCTGTATTCATAACCCAACTCAAACCTTTCTGACTGTACGAACTCAGCGTATATCCAACACTTGTGTGGCCTCTTTGTAGCCCTATCTTTATTTTTAGTTTTTTATGTGAGATTCTGTGTCTCTTATGACTTCTGGTAAAGTTTTCTGTGCTGCATACAATAATATTGAAGTATTATTTTGCGGCATGATAAATGTTCATTGGAAGAATGATTCTTTGAGTTTCTGCATTTTATTTATTTTCATCTAGTTAATTTTATAATCAATTAACCATGCATCCATCCATTTTCTTTCCACCGTGTCCCTAATGGGGTCAGGAGGGGTGCTGGTGCCTATCTCCAGCGAACGTTTCGGACAGGGTGCACTCTTGACAGGTTGCCAGTCTGTTGCAGGACACTGAGACAGACAGGACAAACAACCATGCACACACACACTCGCACCTAAGGAGAATTTAGAGAGACCAATTAACCTGACAGTCATGCTTTTGGACTGTGGGAAGAAGCCTGTGTGCCTGGAGAGAACCCACGCATGCACAGGGAGAACATGCAAACTCCATGCAGAAAGAACCCGGGCCAGGAATCGAACCCAGGACCTTCTTGCAGCAAGGCAACAGTGCTGGAATCAGATAACATTTATTACATATTTATTAAATTACATGTGCTATAAAAATGACAGAACTTTACATGCACTCATAATGAAGAGACATTTGAATTTTCTGCAGACTTGAATGACTGTAATGGAAAAACTGCATTGATTTGCAGAAAACTGGATAATATTGCATGTTTTCTGTTTGAAATTTCCCCTCATTTATATTGAGTGAAAGTTCTGTCTACAGGCTTTAATATAACATATACATCCACGAGAGATCCTAAGATTAACTTAGATATGCAGCTGCACACATACAAGAAGCTAGTGGATTGATGGAGCAGGTGCAAAAAGATTAAAGTTTGAACCTTAAACTCAGGTGGATGAACTCACTCATATCATGCACATTGCTTTGTCTATCTAAAATGAATCGGACAGACCACAAAACAGTTATTCACAATCCTAACTTATAGAACTGATTGAATAAAAGTCATTTAGACAGTTGCAGAGTACCAAAACGTTTTGTGGCAATTGGCAAGCTTCTGCCATAATTTTGTCGGAATATTATCAGAACTGACAGAACCCATTTCAACTGCTTGCTGTCCTGGCACTGGGCCAACTTTTAAGCTTACAATAACACAAAAGATTTTATTTTCTGAATTAAACTTTTAAAAACATATGAAAAGTCATATTCATGACAATAAGTGACTGTATACTTTTCACCAAAATAATATTTTACTACTTACAGTTCAAGTCTTACATGTTACCACGTTAGACTAAAATATTTTGTCCCTGTGTTTTCTGTCGGTAGTTTGCTCACCTTCAAACTTGGTCTTCAGGATGAACTCTTTGTAGAGCCTTTTTCCATTACCTGGTTTCATGGCCTCACAAACCTTAGGTGTGGCGGGGCATACTGCTTGCCTCATGTTATGCAGGGCATAGGCCATGGCATACACAGCGTTCACCACAAACATGATCTTGGACTCCTGCTCAAAGGTTCCATCTCGTAAGCTGCGTTCACTGCAGTTGACCTCCTGAAGGCTGCAGGCGAAGTGGTGCTCCCAGAACTCCTTAAACCATGGGTTCCTCTTGTTGGTATATGGGTTCAGTTTTGTGAAATAGTCTTTAAACTCTCTGATTGTGTAGGAGCCCAGTTCAATGGTGAAAGCTCCATCTGCTGCAGTCTCACTGCCCCTCACTACGCTCTCTTGTGCTCCCCATCCATCACTGGCCACCCAGATAAATGAGGTGTTCATTCGAGCAGCAGCGGACAGAAGTTCGCGGGCATCCTCGCTGCGGGTGAACAGGATCACCACCTTAGCATTCGACTTCTGCTTTAGAGAGCGGATCACGTTCTCATAGCCCTGCCGGTTCATGGAGCGGCTCACTTTGGCTGAAGTGGCGATGCAGATTTGGTGCTCACGGGCCTCCTGTTGGAAGGCATCGATGCCAGTCTCGCCATAGTCACCCTCTGATGCTACTGTTGACACGTAGGTCCAGTTGAAGTGCTGCAGGATATCAGCCATGGCCTTGGCCTGGTAGAAGTCTGGGGGCACAGTGCGGGCGAAGTAGTCATAGCGAGACTTATCACTGAGCTTTGCACTGGTGGAGGCGTAGCTGATCTGAGGAATTTGGAACAGGCGTAGGAGGTTGGCCACCTGAAAAAGTGCAACATAATTTTTTATGACTTTCCCTACAACTTTTAAAACATTTATAAAAAAAATAAAGTGAGAAGGTTGACTAATGCTTGGCCTCAAACATTTCACTCAATATTTCTAGAGGCAATAAGTTGGTAAATTGGATATAAAAGAGCACTTCTATGTTATATGAATATTTATGTGTAATTTATTAAACCCTGATTTTAGTAACCTTAGTAGACAAATATAGTTGACAACATAAAAAATAGACAATATTATAACTCAATCGTTTTAAATAGGTCTTTCTTATTTAGTACAACAAATTGTAGTATCTGCTGATATTGCATGCAAATAGCACTCTCTCCTTCTCTTACTATTGTTTTTTTTATTATCAAATTTAGAACAAGTACTTTTTGAAAAGCCCTGCAGCTCATTGAGTGTTGCTGTTGCCATCTCTGCAGCCTCTTTAACTTTTCATCACATTTGTAGAAGCACACAATTTATGTCATGTCATGTTTGTGCCCTATTTTGTCAAATCATCTGTCTTTATTATGCCAACACATGTGAATAATGCTGTTGAGTTTTCTTTGTAGCCTTTTCCTCACTGATCGGTTTGTGCTAAGCCATCCATTTGATCCTTCATAAGCTCTGTGGAAACTATGGCTTTAGCTAGACAATGCAAATGAGATCATGTCTGTTTTTAATTTCATATGGATTCATTACTAAGTGGTACTAAGTGTTCAGTCAAGAAGACTCAATTCTAGATTTTAATTGAAGTGTTAATTTAACAATGTGCACACTCTATTTGGAGTGTTATACTTTTAAAATTCAGCAGTTTTTTTTATCTCAAACTTTTTTCCATGTCAGTTTTGAACAAGGCTGCAAAATCACAAAGTGCCTTCATTGGGTGTTAATATGAGCAACTGTTCACACATAAGGATTTTGTGAGAGTATATTTTCCTATACAGCTCTTGTTTTTTTTTTTTCAAATCAAGTGGTGTTATCTTGAAATACCTTCACATCCCTCTACCCAGACTAATATATTGATTTTCTTGTGAGTTTGTTGGTGCTTTGGCCACCAGGGTGAATAACAAATCCTTTTCTGAAACCTCAATGTGCAATCCATGTTAAACACAAACCTGCTGAAATAATTGCCATGCATGGTTGAAACAGGAAGCCTCTGCAATTACTTTCTCACAGAGCATTGTAGAGGCATGACAGAGTCAGTAAAAACTTGTCATTCTGCAGCATACCCCAAGAGACACAGTAGTGATTAGTGAGAACCCATGGGCTTCAATATGGCTGCTCCCTCCCTCAAGCATCATTGTATGCCTGGAGGTTTTCCAAACAAGGTTTCCCCCCGGATTTAATTGGAAGCGTCTACACTCACACTGAGAGCCATTCAGCTCACTCATTCTGCCATCACATTATAGTCTATTTACAGCAGAATCACTTTTTTGTGTATGATTAATTCCCTTTGCTTGTTATTTAACAACCTATTCTGGAATGTCAATCAGTTAGACCACTAATTTTAAATTAACAGCGATCTCATATATTTGCCAAGAAGCTCTCCTTAAATGTCATCAGCTTATGAAGTGAACTTTAGCAACTATATTGAGTCAGACGAATATGAGAAGGATGTGCCATTTTTTGTCTCTGGAGAGACTCAGTCACATGTTATTATTTCCATTTTTTAAATCTGATTGCAGTAGTAAATTATGCAAAATCAACTTCTTATCATGCATCTTATCTTGTTAGACTTCCCTTCATCTTCTTACAATGGATACCTGGTCCTTTTCATGCTCTTTTTAATCTGCTCACCTGCAGCACAAGTGAAAGATTTGTGGCTACCGATGACAAAGACTTGGAAAAACCTTTAATTAGATAATTTTTTTTAATTACAGCATTTAAACTATACCTTTACTTAATTGGAGAACAAATAATTATTGGTGCAATAAACCTTTTAAAGATTATGCAATTGACACATTTTCACATTTGTGGTAAAATTGTGTATAATTCACAGTTTTTAGGAACTCCAAGCAACACAATCTGTTTCTGTGGTTACCAACCTTTACTCAGCTCCATGTTTATCTTGCCACAAGGCACACGGAGGAACATGGTTGGATGGTAGAAAACAAAACATCTCTAAAGCTCAGTGTTGGGAAAGGAAAGAGTAGTTCTTGGGGGTCAAATGGTATCCAGAGCAACCATTAAACACTTTCTACATGCCACTAACAAAGAATAAATACATGGCATAGCTCCTCAGGCCGGCTGTTTAGTATGATGGAGGGCCTACTTCTCCTCAAAAAACCCTGAGGACTTTGATAGGCTCTAAATAATCATGAACATATCATGAATACCATCAGCTGTAAAATAAATACCAAGTTCACTACATCAGAAAACTGTAAATGGAGTCTTTTAGTTAGATAACACTCCAAAACACATGGCCAACTTAAGACACACGGTCAAATTAACGTAGAAATGGTTCAAGAGATACAAGCTCAACAGTTTTCTATGGCCATCTCAGGTTACAGAGCTAAAACTCCTATTTTTTTAAAAATGTGCCGTGAGCAGAAGAGGAGAGCAAAAAAGAAAAGCCAGGACTCTAGTTAATCTAGGGAGATTGTGCAAAGAGGAGTGATCAAAGATACCCGGCTCTGTACGCGCCATGCTTGTGACATGTAACAGGAGAAGACTAAGTGCTGTCCTACTTGCAAAAACAAGTGGCACAAAGCTTTAAAATGAATTTTGTAACCTGCGATCTTGTTAAAAAATATCTTAAAATTAGTTTTGAATAAAAATTGTTTTAAAACTATTTTAAAACATAGTTTTTTAAAATAGATTTTTGTATTTAAAATTGAATGCATATACTGAAGTTATAGGTTTGACTTTTCTGAAACAAGGAATGTAAGATTATCCTGATACAAAGAGATGTGTTTTTATATCAGCAAATTTTCACCAGTGTGACAATAGATCCCTGAGTAAGCTGTTCTGTCAATGAGAAATAAGTAAGAAATAATTCTCTTAAGCTTCATTGTTAATGTAACCAGTTTCAGACATAAAGCCATACTTTTGTGCTTCATCACACCAGAATTAAAACAAATTCTGGTGTAAAAGCTCTAAATTAAACAAAAACTGAATTATTTTGTCTAAAAATACCGACATTAATCTTAGGAATGCCTAAGTTTGCAGACCCCAAACGTGACTGAAACAATAAACTGCAAGTAATGCAGATCCGCTCCCCACTCCTGAAGGGGGAAAATGGAAGAAATGTGATGTATTTAGGTATGTAAATTACAGCTATGAATCTGTTTTTCCCACTAGCTCTCCAGAGTAATCTCCCCGCAGGGATCATATTGACAGATGCAATTTCATCCTTCTAACACCTCTTTAAAGACATTTTTTATGAGCAGGCTGTCCCATGCTTCTAAATTGAGTTATATATGTGCTTCATATATTTATGTTGATTTTTTTTTTCATATTTTATGTCATTACATGTATGTATTATTAAATAAAAATACTTTTTACTTGCTTTTAATCTCCTTACACTGTTGATACTTTTCTAATATGTTATCATTATAAATGCTGTTGTGACACAGTAACTACTGTGTAAAAACCTGCGTCAAATCAAATCAAAACCAGAGATTAAATCTATTTTTAAAACTTAGGAGTATTAAATTAATGAATCTTGGTGAAAATTTATCTATTTATTTATCTATATTTTGAGAGTTAAACTATGAGCAGTTCTTTGTCAGTCAGGCAGTCATATTTGCATCATCAGGTCGTTTTCGCTTGCTGGGTTTTTCTGGAAGGTCTCCCTCAGTATATTCCTGGAGAAACCTGACAGCACACCTCTCAGGATGGCACTGAAGTGTGTGACAGCAGCCGTCTGTTCGTCCTCATTCAGTATTTCTCCCCTATTCTCAATCGCAAAGCAGCAGCCACAATACTTGCTCAGGAGAACCTGATTGCGCTACATCATTTCTTTAAAAAAAATACTCTGGGATTAATGATAATGAAGATGTACAAACGTAGATGATTGTATGCTTTCCAGAGAGTGTTTTCGTTTAGCAAAAAAGACTGCATTTGCAAACCTTTTAAAATAATAATAATAATGACCTTATTAAAACAGAATGTTATATTATTGCAATTACGGCCACAGTCGATAAGGGTGATGTCTTGTTTTGGTTCCATTATTCAGAAGGTTCATTAGTGAAGCTGTATGACTCTCGCTCTGCAGTGTTCCCTTTGTCCACCCAGAGTCTCTCAGCAATATCAGAGTCCCTGCTTTTATATGCAGGGAGAAGCCGCTAAAATATGGAGACCAATATTAAATACAGAGAGTATGATTACTGAAGCAATAAGTCAAGATGAAAGCCTGTACAAAGTCCTTTCTCTTTGATTTTGATCACCCAGGAATGACTCTCGTTGAGGTTATTTTTAACAATCTGCCACAGTCAGATATTCAACAAAACACACAATCAATATTCAGTATGTACTCTGTAATTTATAATTAGTGACAGAATAATTCCTGTCTGTTACATTTTCAAAAAGTGACTAACAAGCATCTTTGTGTACAAAATTAGCTAAAACGATAGAAATGTGGTTTTCTTTTGTAAGGTATGTAAAATACAAAGAGCTTGTTTTTCCCCACTTTCAGCACCAACGAGCCTTCATCAGACCTATACTACAGTTAAAAATGAGTCCTCACAGCGAAACTGCAAAGGTTACTGATAGTCCATCAATAGCAGGAACAAATGAGCCACTGCACTTTGCTTTAGGCCAAAAAACATATTTGGGAAACTTAACGGTAAGATCAGGGAAATGGGATCCCAGGTTAGTATTTCTGCAGAAGCACTATGGAAAACTGAGACACAGATGCAACTTCTGGAAGTCTCTTATTCGTATGTCATGTGTCTTCATTTTTCATTTAACGTGGCGAGTCCACCGTGTGCCCCTGGGGTCCCTGTCAGTTTGAGCTCTGCTGTAGCAACAATAGATGTCTTCTACTGTAACTGCAGTAGGGTGTGCATGCGAGGCTCACCAGAGACCCAGAAATACATGTGAAAAATAAATACATATCAAGTGCATAGTTTTGACTCCTGCATACAAAGGGAAATGTAAATCTGTAATGTAAATCTTAAGAAGAAAACAACATATTTCAACATGAAGGCATGTAGAAAAGAGGTAGAGCTGTTGGATCCACATATCCATCTGTGGTTCAGTTCCTGGACCTTTGCTGCACGTCTTCCCACTGTTGCTCTCTCCACATCCCTGTCTAATATAAACGCCACTCTTGCTACAAAAAATAAACATTTTCTAACACTACTAATATTAAAAATCTATACTGATCATTAAAACTGGCTACATCAAGAATGAAAGTACTATAAAAACAGTAAGCTAACCAACATCAATTTATTTATATATTTTAGAATATTTTGTTTCAGGAGGGTCTGGTGTGCCTCACAAAAAAGGACAAACATTTTGTTCTTCTGTATTTTCCCCCTATTCTCAGTCGCAAAGCAACAGCCACAATACTTGCTCAGGAGAACCTGATGGCACTTAAAAAAAAAAACTCTGGGATTAATGATAATGAAGGTGTACCAATGTAGATGATTGTATGCTTTGCAGAGAGTGTTTCCATTTAGCAAAAAAGTCTGTATTTGGAAACCTTTAAAAAAGCTTTTCCAATTGATCTTTCAAGATCATTTGGGAACAAATTTATCCTCCAAGTGGTCAAGAGCAATTAGAAATTATTTTGTTAATCCTATCGGACATACAAGAATCATCCATGTTTTTCAATACAATGTATGTCAATATCTGGTATCAAGTGTACATTTGCTGTAACCTTGCTTTTCTTTGACTTCCACTCCTTGGGAATTATTTTAAAGATGTGCTTTGAAAATTGCCAATTGTCTAATAGCTGATACTTGACTGTCGGAGTGGTTTCCTTGGTAACAATCTTTTTATTACCCACCTCACATGATGCTGTCATCTTAACACCATTCTTTGCTGTCATTATTACCCTGAAATGCTCCTGATTTTACATATTATTGCACCAAGTTGCAAAAGTCCAGAGAAGTTTTATTTAGCTGGTCTTTAATTGCCAGATTCTTGACAGTCCCTTTTTATACAAAGAGACAAAGACAAAAACATTTTTAGGGGGAGGGAGGATGAAGTATGGAGGTGTATAATCAGCTTGAATAAAACATAAAATATATTTTACACAGTGAATCATGCATTAAATATGTATTTTAGTTGCTACAGCACATCATTTTTAAGAAATATTGATAACAATCAAAGAATAATGTCATTCAAAGACACCTTGCTCAACGTTAATAACAAAGCAGCAAAAAACCCCATAAAATCTTGAAAATGTTTTTAATATGGGGAACTTTACTAGCAGAGTTGAGAATATGGACTGTTCAGCTTTGGCCATATACTTGGTGCGTTCATGTCTGTGGGTCACAGCTGTCTGATGAGAGCCTGATATTAGTGTCTGTGTTGCTGGCAATGCACTGGGAGAGAGGAGCCTATGCCAACTGGCTTGCCGAGACTATTTCAGGAACAAGAAATTCTTCACAATAAACCTACATCTATTATTTCCTCCCACCAGCAAAACAAAGCTCATAACAACAGCAACCTTCCCAGTAGTTCTCAATACTATACGGATACAGTTTAGTGTTGTCAGCTTAAAGCTTTAACATGCTACTTCTTGCCCATAGTGTTGTTCAAAGAAACTAAATATTAATCCAGCAATAAAATGTAAACTCTTTCCACATATGTAGTGCATTCTAAATAATAGCTGCAGGCTGTGAATGTAGACTGACCTGTGATATTGAGAACAACAGCTCTAAGGCAGATAAAATGAACTGAAGTGCATCCCGACACGGATAAGCTTGGAGAATAATATGATAATAATCGTGTGACTCCAAACAACCTTGCAGTCATTACAGAGCTTTCCCTGATGCTGAATGACATTCGGATGCGATAATTAGAGAGCGGCGATGTGCTCTCCGAATGCAGCTACATAACAGTTTCAAGGAGAGCATCGCATGGCAAACAAGAGCTTTTTGAAGTCAACACCAAAGCAAGATTTTTCTTCCATCTGTAAAAGTGTGAGGAGGCAGAAACTCAATAAAGACAGACCCTCTCCTCCCCCACCGCATCACACTCCAGAGGAGCTAATAAAGCACAGGAAACCAAAAATATTAAACTTCAAATACACGGCAGGACAGATGTTATAACCTCAAATTATTGAGAAGTTTCCCAGCAGGCTTAACAGAGGTATGACAGGGTTTGTCTAATTTTCTTGCAGGATTTTTCCAGTGTTTTTTTTTCTTCCTACTATGATTCATACAGACTAAGTTCAACTATCATGGCTGGTGAAGGTTTTGGTATGCCTTGAAACGTCTACATGGTTCCACATTACAAGCACACTCTGTATGTATTTTATCAGAATTGTATATGAAAGAGCAACGCAAAGTGGCGCATTAGTAGGAGTAAAACAAAAGGTGGTTTTCACATTTTCCATTACAGAAACATTTCTGCGGATCGCTGCAGCTTCTTGTAGTTCTTGTCTGTTTTTTGATGAATGCTCTCTTTTTCTGGGCTGTTAGTTTCAGTTCACAGTCACATCTTGGCAGGTTTGCAGTAATGTCATAGTGCTTTCATTATTGAATGATGGATTGAATAATTGAATAATTGTTTGATATTGTTTTTATAATCTATCCTACTTTAACCCTGTGGATTCCTGACCTCTAAACCATCACAGAGATTTAATTAAATAAATGGCTCTGTTGAGTATTTTTTTATGTACTAGCATCACAGTGAAGGGGTTGAATAAAGATGTTACACTTTACACATCTTTATTTGTAAAACAAAAAAAAATGTTTTTGAAATATTCCCAACTTTGTGTTAGTCTATTCCATAAAATCTGAGTAAAAGACGTTTAAGGCTGGTGCATATAAAGTTCAAGGGGTGAATAATTGCAAAACACTGCATACAATTAGAAAGATTTGTTGTTTTCAGGGGTTATTTTTCATTGCGAGTTCATTGTGAGTAAAGTGAGTTTATGTCCAGGAAAAACTGACCTATGACTCTGAGCCATTTTGCTCTGATTGTTGTGTAGTTTCTGAGGCAAAAACACCACATATCGATTTCAAGACTCGTCTCTCATATTCATTTTTATCAGTCCCGAAAGCATGTCAGAATGTAGCTGAAAATTATTTCATTGTTATTCCTCACATTATTTTTCTGGTTTAAATTCATAGCTGTAAAAGTGTGTGGGCAGCAAAAGAGTCTGAGTCATCACGCCCGGTTGGTTTATATAGCTAACATCCCTGATGGCAATTAAAACTACTTCGAAGAACTTGAACACAGAGAAGAAATAACAAGGAAGGAAAAAATGCATTAGGATGAGTGAGAGGGCCATGAAAGATTTTTTAAAAAATGTGCTTGGCTAATTATGAGCTGATCCCTTTGTGGGTAATGAGAAGCTTGTCTCCCACCATTGCTGCCATGGCTCATCTTTGGCCCGCCCTGTCACAGGCAGGTGGACACATCCCTGCCAGCCAACAGAGGAGCAACCCCACAGATGGGAAAAGTTGCTCTTCTCAAAGTTCCCCGGGATGGCCCCTGGCACTCGTCCTCCTCACTTTTATAATGCCCTTCATCTTCACAAAGTGCTTCACTGGGACAAACAGAGACTGTGTAAAGCAGTGACCTCTAAAGAAAAAAAAGAAGAAAAAAAACAACTATGGGCTTCAAGCCGTTCTCTCACAGTTCTGTCCATTTTAATGCCAGGAAGGGAAAGCCAAACAAAACGTCTCTCCAAATAGAGGCAGAAGAAGTATGTATTCAAATACAAGAGAAAAGGGGAAAGCTCACAAAAGCTGAGAGTTTCCTTTGGAGTCTCTGCTTGTTGAAAAGCTATTCACACAGAGATATGCAAAACAGAAATAAAAAAAAAAACAAAAAAAAACATGCTGGTCTTTTGCTAAAACATCGCTTAAAAACATGACAGTTGTGAGAGATCCATAGAGGTGTGAGAGGAAGTCCTGTTTGTAATAGTGGAGGCTTTAAGTGAGCCTAATATGCTGGTGGGTATCCTCTATTCAGCCTGTCAGAGTCTCAATTCAGCTTTAACCTGCTGAGTTCAGGCTTTTAAATATGCAGACTCTTACAAGAACATAACCAACAATGAATCACACTGTGGCTGCAGCCAACAACCCAGACAGGAAGCAGCATCTTCCTCTTTCCTTTCTGGGTGCCAATTAGCCATGGGATAGAATGAGATTCTCACAGTATGGTAACTTTACATAAAAACACGGCTATATCACGCTTTTTGGTGTTAAATTTTGCTTTCAACTCCCTGTTGAGTCAAGTAGGTACTGGTCTGAAGTAGTTTGATGCAACAGGATGGTGTGTGAGAGAATCTGATCTTGTTTCAATAGCGGCCAAACATGAACATATTCACACACTGAAAAGAAGATCAGCAGGCATTGTGTTTAAGTAGCTTTGCCGAATCCACTCTGACATGCGGCAGGTGAGGAAGCTTGTACTGAACCACAACTTTCTGATTGCAAGACAACTACTCCACAATGAGCTGCGGCTTTCCAACAGACAATAAAACAGAGAGGATAGCAGGCAACCGCCTTTACGTTTACGAAACAGTGAGAAACAACATTTCATCCGTCATTCCACTGTCTAGTCCTGCTTATTTTTAGAGGTGCCCAGTGACCAATCGCTGGTCAATAGGCGAGAGGCGAGGCACACCCTTCACAGGTCCTCAGCTGATCTGGGCAACCAATCGACAGGATGAACAATGAACAGTACTTTTTAAACTATTCCCAACTGCTAACAGGTCCAGGCCAAGGAGCAACAAAATAAAAAAATATAAATATATTAGTCCAGCTGCGAACTAGTCAAAATGTCAAAGAATATGTGTTGTGTAACAGATTTAATAATCAACAGTCTCAGCCTGTTTCAAGCATTAAAGTAACCCAACCGTATCAACCATAAACAGCTGAATACTCATGACCTCTCCTATTAGATTAATAATAGATGTGCTGGAGACCAGGAATATATTTTTAAAGTTAACTGGAGTGCAGCAGCTCCCTGCATAGACACACACACACACACACACACAAACACAAGCATGAGATGAGGATTATATGATAGTCACAGAGCTATAGAAGGTTTGCTTCATTAGCTCTGCAGAAACCAGCAGGGATGCTGCTGGCGGTGCGTACTAGCCGAGCCAAGCACCGCTGTGAGTGTAGTCTGTGAGCAAGAGATGGGTGTTTTCCCCAGTATTCTGAGGACTGATGTGGTATAATTATTAAGTTTGCACTTTCCTTAATAAGCATTTAACAATTTAAAAAACTGAGATGTCACATATTCATCACTGTTTAAACACAGGCCCTAAAAGTCAGTTTATGACTAAGCTTCTAAATCTAAAGAATAAAAAAACTTGATCTGAAAACAACTACAATGAGATGTTTAATAAAAAATAAGCTGAGGGAGTCAACATTGGGTATAATTGACATTTTTGTGTTGAGACAGCTAACCATTTACACTGCTTAAAAATCATAAGTTAATCTGATACATAGAAACCGGAAGCCTAGACTCTTTTCATTTATCAAGAAACAGCCAACAGAAACCTTTCAGCTGTGAGGAAATAACACTGACCACTGTGAGGCTGGCCTGTGCAACCCAACTGCTTTATGTATGATAAAGAAACGCTGTGATCTGGAGTTAAAAAAATGTGTAACAATATCATTCCTATTCATTATAACTAACTCCTGGTGCACTGTAGTAGTTATATTACCTAAGGGAAGTGAAAAAAAGTCATTAATTATGTTCAGACACTTACCCGCTGGCTACTTTTAATATATGTGTGGGAAAGGTCAGGATGCAATTCAGAAATGAAATCACTGCCACAGTGATTTTGTGAATGTTGATGCTTCAAGCACTGGTGGCAAATTGACAAAAAAAATACTGAAACTCTTTAGACTCAGAGAAAAGTTAGTTAAAAAAAAAGTGTAAGGATCTAAATATGAGGGACTGTGAAGATGTGAGTCGCCAGTCTGTCGCAGGGCAACACAAACAGGACAGGCAATCATGCACATACTCACTCCGAGGGAGAATTTAGGTGTGTATGTGTGTCATGTTTTTGGACTGTGAGAGGAAGCCGGAGTACCCGGAGAGAACCCATGCATGCACAGGGAGAACATGCAAACTCCATGCAGAAAGACCCCGGGCCGGGAATCAAACCCAGGACATTCTGGCTGCAAGGCAACAATGTTGCCAACTGCTCCACTGTGCAGCCTGAATTTAATTCAATTTAATTGAATGACATTTAATTAAAAACAACAGTGTAAAACTTTAAATATCTGTTTACCAGGACATGATTTGCACTGAGAATAATTAGAGCAGAATGTATCACATCATTATATTGAAGGTATTCACATGCAAATTAGAGAAAGTGTTGAGAAAATTCAGCTCTTACCCAAAGGGGCTCAAATCTAACTTGACCAATTACAATAGACTACAAACAAAGGAGTATTTTAATTGTACTGCTGAGAATATTTTGCAATCGATGACTGTCTAACTGTCTGGGAGCAAGGGAACCAATCAACAATACTTTTTTCTTTGTTTGTATGGACAGACTTTCTCTACTGGTATATTCAGTTATTTTTTAGGTCTGGCTATGGGAAGAATGAAGATTAGAATGAAAGCATGTTATTCACTCAAGCAATGTTGAATATTTAACTTTAATTTTTGAAAACTCTGATTTAATGGGGAGTCAAATGAATGAACCTACTTACATTTTTGACAAGACTTGCATTTCTTATTTTGGCTATTGAGAGCAGTAATGGCTTGTCCCTGTACACGCTTCTTACATCAACAGGCTCTTGTTTTACATATAGTATAAGTTACAAACACTGAGGCATCCAAACAACAACTTTTCATTTTACTTTTGATGGACATTTACTGAAGTTTTATATCTAGTTTAGCTTTTAGTTTTGTTTAAAAGTGTTCTTGCTCATCAGCACATTTTTCTCCAAACTGTTTCAATGATTTAGTGTCTTTATAAAAAAGTGTTTTCTTTTATCTTGTTCTTTTTTCATAAGCTGTATTTCCAAATACCTCTTAACAGATTACATGTAAATATCCAAAAATTAAATCAAAGGATCACCTTATTATACTCATATTCAAGTTATATGGTTGACCTGAAAACTATCAGGCTGAATAATTTTATTCAGCCTATTATAATTTTATAATTTCATCTAAATGTTGCTGTGTTTTTTGGGGATTTTTTTTTCCTCTGAGGATTTTTTGTTGGCTCCAGTGGCCTGTACATTTTTTTAAAAGTAGGCTGACAGGAAAGAAAGGCAGAGAGAGGAAGACATGTGGCAAATGTCGCTGAGGCCAGGAGTTGAACCTGTGACGGCCGCGTCGAGAACTAAGGCCTCCAGGTGTGGGTTGTGCAAACCCCCTACGCCACCACAGCACACCCAGTTGTTGGGTTTTGTGACTGAATACATATATTGTTCAAAAAAGATCAATTGAGCTTCAATTGCTATTTTCTGGTGATTTTTCTTGTTTTAAATAAAAATAATATTAAAAAGATTTTACATTGGACTGTTCACATATATTTTAGGTCAGCATCTAAAGCACCTAAAGGTTAGAAATAATAAAATGCTATTTGTTTGCATTTCAACAAACATTCAAAAGCCTTTTGGGGTTTTCTTATAATTTAACTGCTGGTCTGTGATACCTACTACAATTTTCTTTCTTTTTCTTTACATTTACTTTCAAATGTGAAGTCAAACAATTTCTCCACTTACTTGAATTGAAACGTCACTGTAGGATCCTCCAATAACTCCAGTAACAGAACGTGGAACGTTATTTTCGACGGGTCTGGAGCCATCAGGGCAGATGAAGCCATGATCATCCACCTCATCGAGGGACGACCTGACAAAATCCAAGGCTTGCTCCAGACCGTAGGTGTCTTTGGAGCAGGTGTCCAGGATGTGCGTCCCCAGCCGGAGCCCAGGAAGGATGCGATTGTTGGAGTTAATCTCATCGAGGGCAAAAAGCATGGCTTCCAGTCTCTGGATGCCCCGCTCCGCGTTGATTTTCCCACAGTCCTCTGACCCTTCACCTTTCTCATGCACAGGGAACAAGCCCCCAATCATTAAGTCCCCGTCTATGAGGATATCACGTTTAGCTGAAAGCGGTGCTCTGATGATTGGCAGGGCCCCGGGTATCAGAACCTCCAGCAGGAACATGTGAAAGGGCCAGTGAAGGGCAAAACTAACCTTCCAGTTGGTGCAGAGCACTGCATGCAGCATGGTAGGATCAGGTTGCAGGGTTGAGCTGGTCAAAGAAGAGATTGGTGAATGTTCACAAGGACTGAAGGCAGACAACTACTAAATCTCCTGAGCACAGCATTTCTGGTGTTTTCTGAAAGTATGAGGGAGAAGCAATCACAAAAAAATAAATAGATTAGCTTTTTTACATGTACAAGAAAACCTCAATGAAGACGTTTTGAAGCACATAATTTAATAGTACATGAGAACCAGCTGGAGGTCAGTCTGATTAAGTCTATGGAGGTGATGCTGATCCTCACATTATATCCCCTCACCATGTTTAAACACTGTTGATCACTGGCAGTTCTTTGGAACCAATCCATCTCAGCATCTGACATGGTCCTCACTCATAAACACCGATCACAAGAAGCCCCAGCAGAGACACTGGGAATTCATAAGTATTTAGCGATCAATTATCGATATGACTAATCAATTTGATTCCTTTTCAATTCTCTTATCGAATCTCAATCAGTTAGGAAATAAACTTAAATCATTTTCAAATCATTTAAAAATGTGCCATGGTGTATTTGACTGAACCAAAATTAAAGTTGGCTTTAAAAAAATAAGAATCCTTCTGTCAAATTAACATTTTAACATAAAATCCCACTGTTTGTACATCAACAGTTTTTGTGCAGACAAATTTGTATGTTTGTCTTATCAGGAAAGATCTTTCAAGACCTAAACCGTCTCTCGATGTGGAAAACATCCTCAGATGTTATTTATTTTCACCGAGTCATTTTACTCTTCCCTGCCTCGATCAAATATGTAGCTAAAAGCGTGCGAGAGCTTACAACTTTCCAAATCCAGAATTTGTTGTGTTTTAAAGCGACTAGCGACAAATCTAGCTGCTTTCTCTGAACCAGCATCATTCTGGCTGTCCAAACATTACGTTCAATAAATTATGAAAAGTTAATCTGTTTTACTAATTCAGTTCATAAATTAACATTATGTAAACAAGCCTCGTCCATACCCATGTTCTAATTCATTGAATATCACTGTAAATGTTAAGGTGATGGAGATCGTTCATACAATATGACGCTAAATAGGGATGTCCCGATCCGATCACGTGATCGAAACTCAGGTCTGACTCGATCGGAATCGGGTGATACATCCCGATCAATGATCGGATATATATATATGTATATTTATTCTAAACACAAATGTGAATAATGACAGTTAGGATCTACCGTTATGTGGCGGTACAGAGTCAGACTGTCTCAAAACAACACATGCGCGACACTTTGCAGCAGTGACGGCCGTAAAGCGAAGCAGAATGCGACATCAGCTTGACAGGGGACCAGTGTTGCTAATTTAGCGACACCGTCGCTCCATTTAGCAACTTTCCAAACCCAGAATTTGTTGTGTTTTAAAGCGACTAGCGACAAATCTAGCTGCTTTCTCAGATCTTGTCGACAAAAAGGGGAAAGCACCGATAACTGCCATGAATACCTGAGAAGTACTGGCATAAAGTCAGTCTCGTCGTGATGCGGCCCGCTGCATGCGGCGGTACCGCTCCGCTCCGATTACATTGAATAAAATGAAAATATAGTTTGTCGCACCAAAATAAATCCCTGCATTTGATTCGCACAACCTCAGTCACTGTTTATCTCCTTCACTGTATGTAATTCTAATAACTGTATTTTGGTTAAATATGATAGTATGCAAAAATGATAAAGTTTTTACATTATTACATTTAAATAATTTTATAAAGTTTATTTGTAGTTCTGAATGTTTCAGGTATTTGAATCACTTTTGCCTCCCCAGTGTTGATATTCATTCCTATACTGCTCATATCACATGCTCAATGCAATTTCAGCCACTATCAAGGAACGGCTTTATTTTTTAAATATATATTTTTGAAGTATCTGATCAGGTCTCTGTATCAAACAATAGGCATTTTTTTTGCAAGTCTCCTCGTTGAGCATTTCAGCCACACTTTTGTTCACAGTTACAGCACTTCTTAATGAGGCAAACCAAAACTTGCAGGCCAACCTTTTATAAATAAACTTTGTCTTTTAGTGGTTGCTATCTGATTTATCGGTTTCTGTCTGAACAATAGGACCTGATTTGGCTTGTTGAGATCAAAATTTGATGAGGAGTCTAAGACACGAAGTTGTTTTTGTTGACAGACTGAAATCCTTTTGATCTTTTGAGTTTACTTTGCAAAGTGAAACTGAAACCGGTGTTTGTTTTTTTTATCACGCTGAGAAAAAAATGAGATCCCCTTAGAGTGACCCTATCAAACATTTATAGATAGTTAAGGCACTACAGAGTATATTTTTCTGAGCTTTACAACTGAGATAACACATAGACGGTGGTTCACCTCAATGGCTGTGGTTGCCATAGAAACATGATGGGTAAAAAAACAAGGGTGGGACTGCAGAGGGAAGGTGGGCAGTGAGACATGTATGCTAATCCAGCTCCCCATCATTTTGTGTGGCTTGTAGTTTTGGACTGAAGAAAGGAGCAGATGTGATGTCTGGGTCAGGGAGAAGTGCAGGATCAAATACGCCAACCAATCCGATGCAGATATTTGTAAATTGAAATTTTTGGGGTATTTGAGTCAACATATTGATCAAAGCAGATGTCAGCTGTAATGCTTTCAAAATTAACTCCTTTCTGTCCAGTCCTGGCACGGAAAGGAATTTTGTAATCATTCCATTCCCTCCCTTTGAGGAGAAAAAGAAAATAAGATGGGTATCCAATCCAAAGCTTTGTCACTCTTTATAAGGAATGCTAACATTTTGCTACTGGTTCCTGATGATTAAGTCTGTAGCTGAAATTATCAGCTCTGTTCTTGTGACTTCATTTAACCTGAATGTGCCCTGTTCCCTGCGGTCACAGATGCAGAAAACCATCACAGTTGGTGGGAGGTAAGATGCAGAGGCAGGCTACAAAAACACCCGTTTCTGCAGCTACACACAGATAAGCCCATAAGGTTTAATACGTAAATTAGAATGCTTACACTCTGAACGATGTCTTGTGACAGCTTAGAAGATATGCAACTGTCAAACAACAAAGGAAATGAGGAAAAGGAGAGGGAAAAGTGTAATGAAAAGCAGAATATCTTCCCAGATAAATATTACATCAGTGTTGTGGGTGGGAAACCTTATGATGCGCTTGTATGTTTCACAACTCCTCTGATACACAAAGAGGATTACACTAGAAAATGTACGGGGCTTGTGATGTCAAACTAGTCTTGGATCTGCTGCTGCTTTGTTCTCTGAACAGCAAGAACAGGTGGATGGCATTTCCGTGCCCTATTATTAGAAGTCGAGGTGAGAAAATAACTTGAGCAGTTGAACGGTAGAAGTCTAATTGCTCCTCTATGTTTTCTGCTGAAGCAGATGGCTGGAAAGACATTAATTCACAGTGTGAATTAATGGTCCAATAAGGAGCAGCCAATTAGACTGACCTATGCAAACCAGGCCAAGGTTGGACATCCAGGAGAACTTCTTAAACTGCAAATAAATACTACAGCACTTTATTTACAGCCATCAAACACATGATTGTGTCTAATTACTTGAAAGGCAGACTAAATGAGAGGCGTGTCGGTAGCTCACTTACGCCAGCAATAAACCAAATCTCTGCCTCCGACATCAGAGCAGTGTCTCGATAACATCATTAAAAACTATCTTGAAACGGCTGTCACACACTCACACCCAGCAGCCAATGGAGTCACTGCGCTCTCCAGCTGTCTGCGCTCAATATTCCCTCTGAAAGGAGGGTTCAAAAAGAAAAATAGAAAAAAGGCTGCAAAGCTTTTTCTCAGCTTTGAACCATCAGCTAATGCATCTCTGCTGCAGCCCTGGCACAGTGAGGAGTTTCTTCATGAAGCCATTGTCCTCTCTCTTTGAGCAGAAACAGCTAATGTGCAAGATTTGACTCAGAGAAGGGAGTCAGAGATGATAGGTGACTGGGATGTGCAGCATATTAATAGCATGAAAGGCGGTGTTTGGGAAAAGTAGATGATGGCAGACGATGAATGTGAGAACACAATTTGTTTTCGTCAGTGTAGCTCTTTAATTGAAAGAATGGAAATAAATCACACTGTTATCTTAATTGATCTGCTGTAAATGTCAAATTATCTGAGAGTGCTTCACGTCTGTTTCCACTTTTATTTAACGCTTCAGCGTAACTGACATGACATTTAATTCAGAGCCTACTTCACTGCACATGCATCCTTCAGACTCATGGTTGAAGCTATAATAACAGGGAAAAAACCCAAATAGATTAAAATAGATGAGGGGGGTAATAAAAGCGTATCCCTTTTACATATCTTAAAAGTCAATATATGCTTATTTACAAGTAAAACAAACCTTCATTAAAAAAGGGGGTAATGAAAAAAAACTGCATCTTTCATCACTCCATTTGCATGATTTCCATGATTATATAATCTCCAGCAAGGACTCAGTTTATTCCTCCACCTGGACTTGTCAGCTGCAGGAATTAGGATGCAACTGTGGTTGACCAGGAGCCAGATGATTGCATTTGAACATGGATCAGATGCATAATTTGATCCAACCCCGCACTGGGGGGAAATCTGGGCTGTCAGCCCGTTTAACTCCCAGAAACCACATTTCATTGAGTGAATAAAAAATAACAATAATCCCACCTGGATGCTTAATGGGGAGAAATCAGATTAACACAGACATACTGAGAGACAACAGGTTGACTTATTTTATGAACACATTAACTGCGCAGAAATAAAAAAAAAACACATTCTTAAATTTGTCTTCTACTTTTTTTAAATGCTTTAATAATGAGCAAAGAATATTATAACGAGGATCATAATAGAGAGAAAAGATTGCCTTCACTGCTAAGGACACATCTGTTTTTTTTTTTCCCCTCTCTTATTTGCATGCTCAGCCAAACAGAGTGATCTATTCCAACCTGATGTTTATAACTGTTGATTTTCTGCATCTGCTGTGACATATTTGGATAAAGTAAAAATATTTGTAAAGTTCTGATATCTAATAAGTAATTGTGACGGATTAGGCTTGAAAACCCCGTAACAAGAAGACAAAAACAACAAACAACTCGTCTAGAAGCCGAGCCACAATGGAAGTCCAGGGTATCTCATAGTTTCTCACCCTTTTTGAAGAAGTATGTCTCTGGATGCCTCCTCTGCACCAGCCGGGCATCGGTGATCTACACAAAGCGCGCGTCGAGGTTCGTGAGAAAGAGCCGCGTCCAGATGTTGCTCACTTTGAGCATGTTTGTTCGCCAGCTGCGAAGGATCTGTCCTTGGTGCTGAAGCGCTGTTCTCACTGGTGAACTCCTCCTGACGGGTCCGAGAACTTCTGCCTCCCCAGCCGACCGATCGATCCTCACTCAGAGGAGAAAAGAAGGAAGAGCCGGAGAGGGGATCCCACCTGTCCGACCGCAGAGGGACTCTCAACGAAAACAGCAACGAGGTTTGACTTGGGAAGTTGAGGAGCTGCTGAGAGACGCTGCTGAAGATCAATTGGATGCAACCTTTCGCTGCGCCTCCACAGAAATAGTGACGCGCCGATCTCTCCTGGCCACCCCAATTGTTTCCAGATTGGAGAACAATGAGCCTGCTCTGCAGCGGGGGACGCTGAGAAGACAAGAACAAGAAGAAAAAAGAAAACAAAACGCCTTCAAATCAAGCTCCTATCTTCTCATGTGTCTTTTCACCTACTTTAACCATCACTTTCCGAAATATGTCCAGTTATGTGAAAAAACGTGAGTGGGGCTGAGGGGGTGCATAAACAGATTACACGAGATCTTTCCTCGCTTCAGCTAATTTTAAAAAAGGGGATCTGGTTTTTATTATTTTTTTTTTCTTCCCCTCCTTTTTTCTCCACTGCTCCGCGAAGGCTGGCCAGGTCCTCGTTCACCTCCATGTCATTAAAACTGAATCGCTCTTGAGGTGAGTGGCGAAGCACTTCATAAACTTGAGAGGCACTGGGCAGTTTGGTTTTTTTCACTCCGGAAAGAAGAGGGGAAAATGCGGCCCGTGGCACCGGAGACCAAAATGCTCAGCTGTCCTTGTTCTGCTTTATCTTTTTAATTCACTTTAATTCGGTTCATTTAAGTTACAGCCAACGGCTCCGAGGTACTCTTACAAAAAGTGCCTCTTTTCTACACGATCATCTCAAAGCTGCTCACTTTATTGGATCTTTCTAAATTACTGTGGGGCAAATTTGACTGCCACAGTATTGCTACCAAATGTTTCAACTGAAATGTGGTTCAGATTGAAGCCCATGCAATGCATTGCAACACCTTAGAATTGACTGTCGACACACACAAACCACCTTTCTACGGATTTATTTGGAAAGTGCCAACAAAATAGGACCACATTTTGAAACGTATCACCTTGATAAATGATTAAAAATGTATATATATATATATATATATATATATATATATATATATATATATATATATATATATATATATATATATATATATATATATATATATAAAATCTAATTTTTTTACTAAATGTTTTTCAAAAAGCAAACATTAGATTATGAATAAATTCAGATACACATTTATTCTCATTCAGGGATAAAAACCAGACACAGATTTGCTATCATCTCCACAATTTTCTTAAAGCTTTTGTATTCCGCTTGTTTTTGTTTGTTTGTTTTCTTTTCTTAAGTTCTACTGCAAAATTCGCTCAGATTCATTTTTTTGGTTCGCCACAAAACAACTTGTGCTTTTCGCAAACTGCTAGAGATGATCGACTCGAACCAGACGTCAGTGGTGAGTGATGGGTTTGACCGGAAGTGCCCCGAAATCACCATTCTGACTGGGCCAAAACATTTTTTTGCCAGAACCACAATATAACCTACATCAATATTACATTCCTGCTGCATAATTAGCGTAGAGTGGAGAAAGAGAGAATCGGTTGCACCATTCTGCGTCTAAATTACCATGGCAATCACCTGTTAGGATTTGGTTGAAAACATTCAGCAAAATTTTTGTATCGTTGCGGTTTCACGCATCCCTTTTCTCCCCCAAACACAGACTGAAAAAGCACATCCCAGTGTTTCACTGGAGAAAGGAAGAACCTTTTTCCTGAGTACAGCGGCAATTAAAAGTGACGAGCGGGTGGTGCTGCTGCTTGTTGCATAATTGCCAACAGCCAACACAAAAGGGCCAATTTTCTCCTGGAGAGAAAAAAAAAAAGAAAAGAAAGAAAGAATAGGAATTGTGGTTTACATTGCAATGGTTGAGGGCATGTGGGTGGCACGCAGAGTTTAGATAGGAACATGCCAATTAATGTCAGGCAAAATTACTGGGCAGAGGAGGAAAGCGCTTCAAGTCAGCGGTCAGCGCGCATCAGTGTTCCTGCTGCTCTTCCTGCGTTGACAGCAACAATCTACAATGAATCCTCTCTCTGTCTCGATTTGGTCATGGAAACTTTACATACCTGGAAGTTTTTACTGTTTGGACCCTAATGAAGGTGACTCATTTGTACCAATGTCATAATTTGAACTAACCGTGTTATTCAGGAGGTTCCGACGGTGTTTTTGATTAAAAAAAAAAAGAAAAACTATTATCATTAACTGATCATTTTTGGTGTGACAACTGATTCTAGAGTAGACATTGTTTAAATTAGAAATGGCCTAAAAGGCACAGCCAGTGTTTGATTGTTTACTTGCCCAGGGAAATTAGTTAAATTGTAAAGATTATTAGATAAAAAATAAAAAAAACATTGGAAAAAGGTAAACCACCAACTGAATGATGAACTTTCTGCTGGTTTACAATCAAACAGAGGTTTGATTGCAAACTATTGTTTTTTTTTTTATTACTTTCTAAGAAAAGATGCCAACGTCAAAAGAAAGCTTACTTACTTCCTTCTCCTGTTTAAGCACAGGATATCAACCTTATTTCCTTCATCTTGTAATCTTGGTTTCAGGAGTCACTTTACACAAAAGCTATTCTCTCCAGCCTATTATTAAGTGTCAAACCAAATTAGGCCAAAAAAAAGAGGCACGAATCATCAAATTATCATTGACACTGAAAGAGAGAATGTGCAATTTTGCAATACAGAATTTCTAGATCTTGTGTACAAAATGTACAGTTAGAACCTGTAAAGTGTACTCACTTTTCTAGAGGATTTTATAATTACACAGATGAAGCATCTCAGCGTTTACTCCCAAACTCATCTATCACATTTAAGTTTCTCCTGTGGGATCTTGACTCCATCTTTGGAGTAATCACCATTTAGATTAAAAATGTAAACACATCCTATAGATCTTCTTATTTGTGGATAATGTGGGTAAAAGCTCATCACTTTGGTAATTAACAATCAAAGCCTTTTACCTTAAAGGCTAAACGGACTTGTAGAGTTTTGGGGTTTCTGTTTGTAAAACCCAAAGAAAAACAAAATCCTTAGTCATCACAAGAGAAAGTGGCTGACCTCCACCGCACGTTGATGACATTGAAAGTCATCAATCTTTTTAGAAAAGTCTTGAATTGTATTTGATCTTACAATTTTAAGAAGCTGGTCTCAATGTATACTTATGAGGTCTTCACAGAACAACTGGATTTACATTGAGATCAGATTTAACACAGATGAAGTCAAACTAATTAGAATGGATTTTATTTAGGGATATAAGAATAAAGCATGCTTTTTGGATGCCTATTTGTAAACTAAATATCAATTTGTTTCCTTGTTACTATTATTTGCAACATTCTGTTGGTATTAACACATAAAATCCATGCTAACGATGAGGGAAAAAAAACAAAAATATCATATCCCAGTATGACGGCTTTATCGGATTAAAAATAAAATATTGCAGGGTGACAAAAAGTTGCTACCAGCCTGACTTTAAGGATTTGCTTCAGAACTTTGCTTCCACTTACAGTGATTTGAATATTAATGATTCGCCCACTTGTCTCGGATGCACACTGACTGTGATCACGTTCTCAGTTTCACAGGTGGAGGAGGTTTTGCAGGAAGAATGTTGCTGAATATTGATTCAGATGAAATGAAACAGGTGCGACACAAATACATCTTCAACAGTGAGCAGAAGAAAATCAACATCGGGAAAAAATGTGTACAAATATTCAGTGACACCAGAAGATAAACAAAAAGTCATTAAGCTTAAAAGATCAATTATTATAGTTCATTCACAACAGCTTAAAATTAACTTATTTTCTTAATCTATTACAAAAGCATTAATAATAAAAATATATAAACCATTAAGCTAACACGCATCATAAAAGACTGCTAAATAACATATTAGCATATTCCTCTCTGGATGGACTAATAAATAAGGGAAGTTGTTTGCAGGCATAATAGAAGACACCTAAGTGAAAACAAGCAACCATCAGGAAGAAAAAGCACATTTCCCCAATTCTACAATCCTTAAACTGGTTCCCTGAAGCTCAGAGGATACATTTTAAAATAATGTTAGTTTATAAATCAGTATTAGCACCACAATATGTTAAAGATCTGGTGCTGACGTATCAACCTTCCATACATCTCGGGCCTTCTGGCTCTGGTCCACTCTGCATCCCCAGAATCAGAACCAAACGAGGAGAAGCACCATTCAGCTTCTATGCACTACAAATTTGGAACAAACTTCCAGAAACCTGCAAAACAGCTGAAACACTGAGTGCCTGTTTAAGTGGAACATTAACCAATATATTGATGATTTTGATGATGGCATTCGTCAAATTGTTATGTTTGTCACTGGTTTCTCAACTGTCGACCGCATGTTGTTTTTATGACTTTTTTGTGTTTTTATGATGTTCAGCACGTTGAACTGCCTTGTTGCTCAAATGTGATGCACAAATAAACTTGATTTATTGACTGAACAGAAATAATAATCACACACTATCTGAAGTAAAAACTTTTCAACAAACATTAAACAAATGTGTGGATGACAAAATAGTTTGAGGGAAAGTAAAAAAAAAAAAAAACCTTTGTTACAGCTTTGTCAAAATCGAAAAGGTTCATTGACAACATCAGAAGTAAAATGTTGTCATTTTACCACATGTGTGAGATCATAAAATGGCAGAATGGAATTGTCTTAATCCATCCGAACAAATTCAAAGTACAGATTCTGTGGGATTGTCCAGCGATCACGGCGTTCTAAAAGGAGGAAATGTGGTCAAGACAAAACACTGAAAGTGGATGTTCAAGTAAAATGCTCATTTTAATGCAGAGCAAAAATCTTTCATAAACCTTAGGTATCTGCTTTTTTCAAGTAAAAATTGTAATATTCTCAAAACATATCAAATAATTTTGCACGTTAAAAAGGGAGAAAAAATATTCAGATATTTACATTTTCTTTTTAACAACAATTATGAAATGAGCACAACCAAAAACGATGCTTTTGAAACAAGAACAGCCTGTTCAAAATGATACTGAAGGAAACAAACAAAGTCCCAAAAGCTTTGGATCCCTGTTGCTTTGTTGAAACTTTATGCAGTACTTTCCTGAAAATGCCTCTGCAGAGTCTAGCACCAGTTGTCTTTTAATCTGAGGCACAACTGAAACACTCATCAGTAATAAAAATGCATTACACCCAGTGAAAACTTGTGTAAATATAGATCTTCTTCATTAAAACTCTTTAAACACTGTTGGTGTTTTTGGTTGTTATTTTAAAACAAGCTAAAGCGTAGCAGCCATTTCTTTTCTTCCTTGGCTTATAGAGTTCACTGAATCTTTACTCCTCCTCTCCAACGACGCCCCACAACCTCTCCGTGGAGACCTCCAGGCTTTCCTCTTTGGGCTCTCCATGTCGTCCTCTCCCTTTCTGAACTCCTCCGCTCCACTCCCACTTCGGTTCTTTAAACCGGGGTCCCCCGGAGCTTCTCCCTTTGTTGTCTCCACTCCCTTGATCTCGGACGGCCACAGAGCGGACGGAGGACGCCACCGATGACGTCTCTCTGCTGTCTGACAGCAGAATGCCGCTCCCAGAACTGTATTCGCTGTTGGAGTCTGCACCTAAAGCAGCAGTGAAACAAAGGGAGGGGAAGGACAGATGGTGAGAGGACATCCATAAACAAACACCACACGAGGAATGAAAGACTGCCCAAAATCTCCACGCTGGGATTCAAGCAAAAACACTGCGGGAATCATTTGAGCTGCACTTTGATTTGAGTCCAGAAGGACTCTTCCTTACAACTTTGCCTTTATCTTCCAGAAAACAGGTCAATCATTCATGTGATATGTGATTCCCTTTGTTGTTCGCCTATTCTCTGGATCTTAACTTAATAAAAGAAAAAAGAATGCTCTCACCTTTCCTACCCCACTTGGGTGCATGTTTCATAATGACAAGGCAGCTATAGCGTATCTGCCTCTCACATTTCTCTGTTTGTTAACAAACTCTCAGCTTCGACACCTTGTGCTGCTAGTTGAAGAAGAAAACCAAAAATAGGCAGTGAGGTGTCGCTAATTAGAAACTTCAACGAGCTTAAGGTTTTAATTGGATGGGATCATATAAGCAGCTACTCTGAAGTGGGAGTATTTTCAATTAATTTCTAGGAGGCTAAGAAGGACAGTTTCATGTCTAAGCAATTCAGTTTGTTGACCTTTTGGCTGTGTTTCTTTTGGGGGGTGGGGGGGTTTCAGATCAATATAACTTTTCAAAAAACTCAGTCAGTTGTGTTTACATTCCTAACATAATTTAAAATTATCTGACAGTAAGAACAAGAGTGTAGTACAATTTTTATTGGAGAAAATCCACACAAAAAGGCAAAGAAAAGTAAATTAAATTTAGCCAGAAGCTCAGTATGATTAATTTACAGCTACCTCATGCATGGGGCTGATGAGACAAAAGAGAAAATTAAATAAATTTTTAAAAAAAAAGCACAATGGGGACAAAAAGAGCAGCGGTTTGACTTGAAGCCCCCAAAGCAAGTCACAAAACTTAGTGAGTGGGGAGAAAGAAAAATCCCAGCTAACGTGGGAAACACACAATAAGCATTATGTCTTCATATGGAGGTGGAATTTGCATTTTGTGGGTTACAGGATTAGTGGTGTCTTTAAGCACTGGCCTCTAGATAAATTTGACTGACAGATGGTTCATAACTTAAATAAGAACTACAATGTGTTTTATTGGGTAATCATGAGAGTCAGACTTAAAACACAGAGTCTTAATGCAGACCAAGCTCTCGCTGTAAATAATTTTATTCTTTCTCAGAGAATCCTAAGGATAAAAGTAGAACCACCCATAGTAAAACATAATGGTGGCTGTGTAGTGTTGTGGGCATTGTATTGTTAAGCCAGAACAGGGAAGTTGATTAGACTGGGTACAAAACAGATGGCGCTAAATGCAGTGCAAACCTTTAAGCAAAATCTGCTGGAAACTGCAAAAAAATTGGGGCAGAGGTTCACCTTCCATCAGTATCAAACCCTAAACTAAGACCTTGTTTAGATTGCTTTAGATTGAGATTGTTGTTACAATGGTCCAGTCTGACAGGCACATAGAAGTCGGCAGCTGTAAAATGCAAGACTATTGAGTAATACGAACATTCTGCAAAGCACCAGAACCTACTAAATACCTTTCTCTGCAACTTTTAGCATAGATTTCTTACATTACCGAGTTCTCTACAATGTTTCTTTATCTTAAATAGAATTGGATGTACACAATAAACAGGTTATGTAGAAGCTGAGCACCAACGGCCACAGATCTTTCAAAGCAGCTAGTAAAGTAAAGTAAGCATGATAAACAATGACTCTGCTTTGATTTTGGTTGTATGGACATGGTTGCATCAGTGAGATTCACATATGCAGCTCCCTGCTGTTGTTTGGTCAGCCGAAGGTACAGGACAGAAGCTGAAGTGTCAAAAACAAAAAAAAAAAAAAAAAAAAAAGAGTAAAATGTTGTGCAGGAGAGACGGGTCTATCAAGTTTCTTTAGCAGAAAGTATCTAAAATTTATTAAAATAGCTGCAGGATTTGATGGCAGATGCTTACAAAAAACTACAACACAGAAGTTGCTAAGTTGGTAACTGGGAAGGGCAGTCAGGTCATAAAAATGAAGATTTATATTCTGAAGTATAGTGAAAAGGCTGTGTGGAGAGCAAAAAAGAAGATATAAGAATAGTCATCTAAAAATCTAATGCATTATCAGATTCAACCATGAGTGTTTTATATCTTATTCATACTATTTTCATAATCGTATTCCTAATTTAATCTTATTGTCCTATCAAAGCTGAAAAAGGTTCATCTCTGACTGCAGTTGTTTTTAATAGTTATGGCAATTTATCTATCCAAAACTTGAGAAACTTAGGAGGTTCTGATCATTTCACTTCTTCTGCATGTAATTTTGTACAACCTAATAATCTCCTACTGTAACAAAATTTGGTTATGTGAGCTCAATTTAATCATCTAACAGCAAGAGATCCCTCAAACCCATTCAGAATCCAAAATCATATTTCGCAAGTTGTCTGTTTGCACAGACAACTTGTGAAAATCGTTGGAAAAAGGTCAAAGCCTAAGGAATGACAGAGAGTTAGATTAACAGAAGGTTCCCTTATTTTCCAATTTAAAACATCCATATTTTTCCAGATTGAAATTTTAGTTATTTTTCAGAACAGCTGAGCACAAAGAAATAAAGATTATTTCAGGAACAGTTTCTTTATTTTCCAATAGATTTATTTGAAAAGAAAAAATAAATATTAATTTCAGTTTAACTCCTAAACCAGATCCCGTTTCAAAACCACAAGTCCAACCCAAAACAAATCTAAGAACATAAAGGTGCCAATAAACAGATAAGGTGATCTATTTAAACATTTCAATGGGACGTCTTGTGTGTTATCTCATTCAATAACTATACAATACCTCCGGCTCTTTTTCAGTTTGTGTTTTTCCTACCCAAATTCATTATTTTTTCACTTTTTGAAAGAAATGTGATTACTTCCTAAATTACTAAGCAAAACAAAAAGAATAATCAATTTAGGAGAAAGAAAAAGTGTACCAACAATATTAATGGAATTTAGATGGATCCCGTAAAACAACACTGATATTTAAGTCACACAAAAATTCAAGTTGAAATGTTTCACATTTAATTAACTACATAAACACTGTAAACCTATATATTTTCCATTCATTTTCATATTTACATACCTGGGAAATGAATAAAACAATTTCCAGACTTTTCAGGACTGAGTAGGAATTCATTTATCTGAACATTTATCTCCAGAATGAATCAAACTGTCTAATTTCTAAGATAAATCATTTGATTCTCCATACTTCAGTACAAAACAGTCAAATACTTTGTGTATGGAAACTAAAAGGAGAAAGGTAGGCACAAAATGCCATAGTATCTTAGAGACAGAGCAGCGTTTTTGTATGAGTGAATATTTGATAGTAAGAGTTAAACATTCTCCAATCAGTTTGACACTTGTGTATTTTTATGACCTACAAATAATTTTAGTACACAACCTTCTCCTGCATTTAGGGATAACAAACTGAAAAATAAAATAAAATTCAGTGAATCCAGTTGTTTCAGAGGTGAGAGGAGAATGAGCAGAAATGGGCAGAATGACGGCGAGGGATAGTAATCTACTACGGAAGCAGATTACTACACTCAGTCCAACTCATGTCAAGGAAAACCTGAAAACTAAGGCTACAAGAGTGACAGGCTCACCAAAATTCAACTATGACAATCTGGGAAAATGATGGCTGGTTTGGTGAGTCTCTATCTTAGAAACAACATTCAGATGCTTAAGTCAGAATTTGAGGTAAACAACATGAAAGCATGGATCCATCCTGCCTTGCATCAGCAGTTCAGGCTGGTGATGTAATGGTGCGGAGGATGATTTTTTTTGGCATACTTTGCTAAGTGCTTGAGCATTGCTTAAGCACTGCAGCATGCATGTGCATTGATGCTAAACTCATACATCACTTTGTGACCAGAGTGCGCCTGTCTTCTGGCAGAGTTTCATAGGAAGATCCTGCACCATGTCATAAAACTTAAATTGTCTCATCCATGCTTCTTGAAAATCGCAAAAGGGTGTAGCAGATCCAACTGGTATCATTTGGGATTTGGAGGAACAAGAGTTTTAAATATTGAATATGCAGGAATCTACAGCATCTGTGTGATGTATGGGGTAATATCTCTGAGGGCTCTTCCCAACACCTTGTAAAATGTATGGCATTCAAAATTAAAGCAGATGTGAAAGCAAAAGGCAAATTACAAATAAGTTGTATGCAATAAATTTGTTGGAGAAAGTCCATTTGTTTACATTTACTTCTTTGCTTTTATTGAACCTTTTATTGATATTTGTTTGCTGCTTTTTTTGATAAATTTTATTAAGTTACTGTGCACAAGATGCTAGACAGAAGTGAAGTTGAGATGTGCTGAACCAAAATAAGTTCATAAACAAGAAAACACAACCGAGTTCTACTGAAAATTAGATACATATCCTGCTGGACTTGATCTGTGAGTTATTCCTTTAATATTACCTGATGCTTGATGTGAAACTGTTCTCAAAAGTCTTAAAACAGCAAGCCAATGCAGCAAATGCAACATGTTTACAAAGAACTACCACTATACAAAATGCAAAACCACTTTTACAGCTGAGTGAAGTATGCCGAGGACTGACAGGATAATTGTTAGAATGCTGCCAGGCAGTATGAGGAGCCATGTGTGCAGAGGCTGGGGGTTGATAAGGTCACCGAGACAGGATTGGTATCGAGTGTTTGGGGGGGTTGTGGCAGTGGCGGGTGGTCGAGTGCAAGTGCGTGTGGAGCGGGGTGTCAATAGACCGAAGAAGCTTCCAGTGGCCTGAATGCTCCGCTGGCTCACTCTGGCTGAAAAGATCCCAGTGTGACAGGGGCACAACTATCTGTCACATTATCATTCAGAAGCATGGACCTGAATGTCACTTCCACTCTGCACTGTGGCCGTGACACACGAGGAGCAGGATTTGTCAGCAGTGCTCTTGTTTGCTTTGGCGAAAAATGGAGAAGATTCACAGGGGAACTTTCAGGGTCTGGCTTTCTGTTAAGACTGAGTGAAATTCAAACGGAAATTGATGTAAATTTGGGTAGTTAGAAAAAGAAAGAAAATATTACAAAGTATGTTTTAAAATTCAGTAGTATTTTCTTTATTTGATTTTTATTATTTTCAAGTTTTAACAAAACTGAGATGTCATCTTGCAAGTAAAGAAAAGTATCTTATTGAGTGTGATAAAATTGCAAAAAGGTGCCAAAATTATTCAATATAGAATAGACATCCGAATGAAAGACTCAATTTGAATATCTAATTGACAAGTGGGCTTTAGCTAAGATGTCACAAGGGTGGGAAATGATTAAAAAATCTGACATTTTTATTGAGTTACAGTTTAAAATAACATATTCAAGAAAGTCTTATTATTAGACTGCTAAAAACAAACAAGTCTGAGCAAAATACTGGCGACAATTCAGCAAAAAGTGAAAAAAAACTTGACCAATTATTCAGACTTTTGTAAAATTATATTCATACCCTTGAAATAAATGTTTCTTCATATGTATCACTTGTTCCATTTTGAGTTGTCAAGCTGCTGTCTTCAGGATATAATTTGATTAGCAGCCAATGATAAGTTTTAAAATGTGTCCATGTTCTGAAGTCCAAATTCCTTTCAACTTACAAAGGCAAAGGTTTTCCATTTATTGCAACAGCTACTGCATAAAGCTTGCAATTTTCTTTACCAATTTAGAGAGCAAGAAGCCAAAGGAGTGAGTAGATATACATACAGTTTCTGAGGAACTCAGTTCATCACCGCTTTGTACCATGACTGGATACCTCTGGAGTAAAACGTCAAATTGTGAAAGCTCCTTGCCGATAAATAACCCACAGTTCGGTGTTAGTGGCGACAAAACAGAGTTTGGATCTGGCCTAAAAAAATCCAAACCGGCCCAACCCTGTAGACATTTGCAAGTCCAACTACTTACCTCTAATTAGAGGCCTGTAAACCCGACATATTATTTTAAACTGCTAGTTTAATTTCCTGACATCTAACTTTGCTCTCTGGTAGCTTTTCGTATCTCATTACTATCATTTATGTTTGAATGCTCTGTATTCTCTCTGAAAGCAAGTTTCCCAGGTGGTGTCCTTAAAGCTGCAGTCACCCTCTTGGTGAGTGGCAGCAGAGCGCCAACGAAGACTGTTGTATTTGGGCTTTTCATTAACACCTAAGAAGGTGTCAGTAACAGTTTACTTCTACAGAGCTGCCCATAAACAAAATAGCATTCGATACAAGGTTCAATTCAGGTCACAACATCAAGGAACCTGTCAGGACAGATGGCAGATCAAGCCGGCTTTCGTAGAAAATATCTCTTCTCTTCATTTTTGTGTAGCTTTTAAAGATCACCTGATTTGCATTTATCATATTGGCTGTTTTGCTTCATTTTCCCTGTTGAGCATGAAAACATACCGAAGCAAGATATTTCCTTCGTGAGTAGGAAGATATGTAAACAGACTTTAGCACAGTGCTGTGCTGCATCAGGATGCAGTAAGATCACAGAGCTCATAAATACTGTTGTTGTGGTCAGTTGCTGAACTGAAGCAATTCTTAGTTGAACAATGGAGGAAAGGGGTGTTTTGGAAAAACACCAGTAAAATTTGATGTGTAGCCTTCCTTTCCTATTCATGTATTATGTGTGAATAAGGACTTTATGGTCAGTAAAAGATGAGACATAATATTTATTATATAATATTTCATTTTTTGTCATGTTACAGCAACAAGCTAACATTTTTATGGGGATTTCATGTGATACACCGACACAAAATTGAGCATGATTCCAAAGAAGACTATTTCAGTTTAACCTCATCTAAATGAGGATTGATAGTGTTTTGTGTATATGAATGTTTTTCTTTAATGTTTGTCACTCTGTAAGTGTGAGAGAGCCTGCAACTATGGAGAAGAACTAGACGTTTCTGTTGGAAGCCTTGTCAGCTCTCAATTCCTGCCGTACATGGAGGGTGTGGGTTTCCAACGAAAAGTCTTAACTAAAAATCGTTCCCTCCAATGAGGTGAGGGACAGTTGCATGACAGTGGATAAAGATGTGGTAATGGAGATAAGTTCAGACTTGGGGTGTGTTCTTTTTTGCTGTGACTATGTAGTCATGTGATCTGTGTTGTTCGGGGCTCTTCTACAGACTGTGCTCAGGGAGATGGGTCTTCGAATGAGATTATTTTAATATTCCTCTAGTCATTGGAACAGACTCTCATTCTTTGATAACAGAAGCTCAGTTCTCATCTCATTTGACAAGGGTCTTTATTCTGCCCCCTACAGGTTTTGTGGCAAACTGCAAATGGAACTACATAAGACTTTCGTTCAACAATAGCTTTTGTCCTGCCTCTTTTCAATAAAGACATGATTCTTCACAAATTAGGTAATTTTTTAAAAATTTCTCAGGGGAATCAGAGTGTAGGCAGCTTAACAAATGGAAGAGCAAAATAAATCTAAGCCATGTAAATTTTTTTACCTTCACAATTATAAGCTACTTTGTGTTAGCCTATTATACAAATCCTACTAAAAAACACAAAGACTGTGGTTGTAATTAGACAAAATAAAAAAGTTAAATATGCAATTACTCCTGCCATACCAAATCTTCACTCATGTAAAAAGTTTCAAGCCATATGATGTTTTTGACACTTATAAAGAAATTCAACCAAAATACAAACAGATGTTTGTGCCAGTTTAGCACAACATAAAAAGGATAGTGTACCTGAGATGTCAGTATCACTGTGAAATTCCTCTTGTTCTGACAGCCTCCTCTCTGCCTGTCGTACCTCCGGAACATAAAAATCCCCCTGCCGAGCCAGGGGGACGATGAACTGGATCTCACCATCTCTGTAGAGCTCGAGGAAAGGGTGAGCGCAGAGCCTTCGTTCCTGGAGGAGAAGTACAGCACAAAATGTGGTTACTAATATCAAAGAAACAGCTCAAGTAGGTGACCAACTTAACTTAAAAAATATAATTGTATTGTAAATGACGCACCATTTATTTGACATCTGACTTCATGAACATTTCTCCTGTTTATTGTTCAAATGCAATACAAAGTACAATCAACAATCATACAGGAGAACAACAATTTTAAAATTACAAATACATTTTCAGTCTAGAGACTTGAGGAAATTGAATCACATGTGCAATTAGGAAATAGCAGAGGTAGTTACCAACATATACCGTAATACTAAAATTGATCAACTTGCTTTGTTAATTACCAAATGAATACGTGTTAAAAAAAACAATCTAAAATCACATTTAGTTAATTATGAAATCTCAAACACACACATCTAAAATAAATTCAGAATAATATCAATTGAGTTATGATCCAATTAAATGTGGAATAGGATTCACATAAAAGATTATGCAAATCCAATGAAAATACATCCTTATTGTAGCTAACATCTATCTTTTAAATTAAACAAAGTAGCCCTGACCATCTTCCCAAATCAAATTTCTCCATTTAATCAGGTGGTAATTTCTTAATTTAGGGATGAGGTATTATCAGTGAGAATGCATCATATAGAGTTTCTGTTTCTCTTTGTTATTATTATTATACAATGTTCCGTACTTTTTACTACATTCAACTACTTCTACTACCTTCAACTAATTGTGCTAATTCATATATCAAAACGTTCTGCTTCTTCTGGGGATTTCTGCAATGACCTTTGCTAAAATTCACTATTGAACTTTTTGAAATACAAAAAGCACAGATTCTGTTCAAGGCGTTGGTGGTAAGACTGTGTCCTTGAACCGGTGGTTTGCCCCCGCTCCATCTGTTTCTGTCATTGTGTCTTGCAATATACCAAATATATTCTGTTTACTGTGCCTTTTCATGTGCAAAGTCTAAACTCATCACTGACGGCACCCTCACCAGACCAAAAGCAAAATTCCAGAAGATTGTCTACCGGGTGATCTGAAGAAGCATGATGACACTGTTAGAAATGTAGGACAGGAAAGAAAGAGTTTCCAGCTTCTCAGTGTTAGTTGTTGAATTTGCAGACAGACAAACTGTTTATAAAGAAAAATTCTGAATCTAGCAGTGTTGTTTAAGAAGATTCACAATTAAACAAACTGGACTTTTAGCCCAAAGCCGGCCTGCTTGAGAAATTTCCTCTGGGCTCCTCAGGTGTTGCAGTGTGACGTGAATTCCTGATTATTCATCTTTTCTTTTAATTAATCTTTAGTGAGTAATTCGTTGATCATTAATTAATTAGATTCTTTATTCCATCTTTTGCAGTTATTGTTGATTCTAATTGAATTATTCAGCATAATTGTTCATTTTTCTTGTTGATTCTAAATGCATTCTAAAACCTGAGAAACATACAGAAACCTTCTGATTTTTAGTTTAGTACATAACAGAAACTGGGCAACAGAAAGGCAGTGGATTCATCATTCTAGATCAACTTTTGAACATGAACTGACTGTTTGTAAAGATTAATTTATGTTAGCATGTGACACAGTGACAATCATTTAAATTGGGTATGGCTCCAAATCAGTACACACTGCACCAACATAATAACACATCCCCTCAATTCAGTCCCATCTGTTTCTCCAGACTGTACAGGTGTTAGCCAAGGTCGCCTCCTCCAAACAGCCTCACAAAGATAAAAAAGCTGGTTCAGAGTTCCACAACAAACAAAACACTGCATCTCTTAATGCTGAGGTCTGGCAATCTGCTGGGCTCTTTTCCTGCAACTCCACAACTTTGAAGGAACTTGCCGTGACCCTCATTCACCCCAAGGGAAAATGTTTCTGCAAACCTACCATCCGTGGTCTCATTAACAGGTAAGTAAGTCCCTCCCTTCCAGGTTCACAGAGCTCCATAGCCAGAGTTCGGGTTCTGCCTGAGGCTGTGTGCCACTTTACTGAAACAGACCTGAAGTGTTTGTTTCACTCAAAACAAGCATACTTTTAAAGAGCTAAACAAATCTCAAATTAAGTGAGATGGGGATGCATCTTACCAAATGAAAGAGTGAAAATTGTATTCATATAGATTCATAATTCACTGAGTTTTTTAATTTCACACCTTTTTTCGGGTAATTTAAATAAAATTATTTTCTGAAGACTTACAGTTAGGGCCAGAAATATTTGGACAGTGACACAGGTTTTGTTATTTTAGCTGTTGACAAAAAATATGTTCAGAAATACAATTTATATATAGTATGGGCTGAAAGTGCACACTCCCAGCTGCAATATGAGAGTTTCCACATCCAAATCGGAGAAAGGGTTTAGGAATCATAGCTCTGTAATGCAGAGCCTCCTCTTTTTCAAGGGACCAAAAGTAATTGGACAATGGACTCTAAAGGCTGCAAGTAACTCAAAAGGCCTTTCCCTCGTTAACCTGTAATCAAGTAAGTAGTTAAAAGGTCTGGGGTTGTTTCCAGGTGTGTGGTTTTGCATTTGGAAGCTGTTGCTGTGACCAGACAACATGCGGTCAAAGGAGCTCTCAATTGAGGTGAAGCAGAACATCCTGAGGCTGAAAAAAAAGGAAAAAAACCATCACAGAGATAGCAGACATGCTTGGAGTAGCAAAATCAACAGTCTGGTACATTCTGAGGAAAAAGGAATTGACTGGTGAGCTTGGGAACTCAAAAAGGCCTGGGCGTCCACTGAAGACAACAGTGGTGGATGATCGCCGCATACTTTCTTTGGTGAAGAAGAACCTGTTCACAACATCAACTGAGGTCCAGAACACTCTCAGGGAAGTAGGTGTATCTGTCTCTAAGTCAACAGTAAAGAGAAGACTCCATGAAAGCAAATACAAAGGGTTCACATGTAGATGCAAACCATTCATCAATTCCAAAAATAGACAGGCCAGAGTTAAATTTGCCCAAAATCACCTCAAGAAGCCAGCCCAGTTCTGGAAAAGTATTCTATGGACAGATGAGACAAAGATCAACCTGTACCAGAATGATGGGAAGAAAAAGTTTGGAGAAGAAAGGGAACGGCACATGATCCAAGGCACACCACATCCTCTGTAAAACATGGTGGAGGAAACGTGATGGCATGGGCATGCATGGCTTTCAATGGCACTGGGTCACTTGTGTTTATTGATGACATAACAGCAGACAAGAGTAGCCGGATGAATTCTGAAGTGTACCGGGATATACTGTCAGCCCAGATTCAGCCAAATGCTGCAAAGTTGATCGGACGGCGCTTCACAGTACAGATGGATAATGACCCCAAGCATACAGCCAAAGCTACCCAGGAGTTCATGAGAGCAAAAAGGTGGAATATTCTGCAATGGCCAAGTCAATCACCAGATCTTAACCCAATTGAGCATGCATTTCACTTGCTCAAATCCAGACTTCAGACGGAAAGACCCACTAACAAGCAAGACCTGAAGGCTGCGGCTGTAAAGGCCTGGCAAAGCATTAAGAAGGAGGAACCCAGCGTTTGGTGATGTCCATGGGTTCCAGACTTAAGGCAGTGATTGCCTCCAAAGGATTCGCAACAAAATATTGAGAAAAAACTTTTTTGTTTGGGTTATGTATATATGTCCAATTACTTTTGAGCTCCTAAAATGTGGAGTGTTTGTAAACAAATGTGTACAATTCCTACATTTTCTATCAGATTTTTTGTTCAACCCTTTAAATTAAACGTTACAATCTGCACTTGAATTCTGTTGTAGCGGTTTCATTCAAATCCAATGCGGTGGCATGCAGAGCCAACTCACGAAAATTGTGTTACTGTCCAAATATTTCTGGCCCTAACTGTATGAATATTGCATAAATACAACGAGAAGGAGATATTAAATAGAGAAATATCAGACAACTAATAATGGCATCTCAATGTATTGTACACTATGAGGCACTGACTCATTTGACCTGGATAGTTTATTGACCATGGCTTACTGACATAGATGGTATTAGTAAATTTGGTGGTGTGGGGAAGTGCAAAATCCTGCCACAAAAACGAATTAGCATCTCATGAAGAGATCTAATCATGTTTGTTGCCAATTTAGACTTTGGAGTTGAGAAAACACAATGAATCAACACCAGCAGATGACATGATCCTCAAATCATCACTGACTGTGGAAACTTCACATTGGACCTTAAGAAAGGTTTATTCAGGGCCTTAATCTTCATCAAGACTCTGGGAATCTGGTTTTGTAAAAGTCAAAAGCAAAATTTTGTTCAGTCTGCTTGCATCCTATGACTGGAGTTTCTTAACACAAGGACTGGGATTGCTGGAGCTCATGTTTGGGATAAAAGGTACGTGATCACCCTTGACGCTCAGTCTGTTTGAATGGATTTTGCTTCATAATCCTCTCAAGACTGTGGTTATCAATGTGAATAGTGAAGCTTTTTCTCCCACAGTTTTTCCTTCCATTTAAGCTTCCATCAATACAGCAGTCTGTGATCAGCCAGCTTCTTTAATCTTAATATTTAGTGGTTTGCATCCTTGCAATGGGCTCAATGGCTGTCATAATCATAAAAAACAATACAAAACACAGATAGACATTTGAAATGTAACACTCTGTGTGTAATGAATCCACATTTTCAGTCTTTTTTGATGCTCCTCACCTCTCCTCCCCCAGATGATGGGAGTCTCACATTCATTTTTCTAGGATTGTTACCATTTTATTCACAGCATCATTTTTTGTGTGCACAGCCATTGCCTGTTACTATCAACTTTCCTGGCTTAATGTGCTGATACATTAAAATGACAACACATTGTAGCTACCAAAAATTACCTCTGTATGACTGATTATTTAATTAAATTGTTAGTACTTGAACTGTTTTAGAAAAATGTAAAATCTTGTCATTTCTCACCCAAAGTTGAACATTTTGATAACTCTTTTTGACAGTTCCTACGAGTACAGTCTCAGTGCCTCCAGCTGCTGTCCCAGATTCAAGAAAGGTGAGAGAAATGACAGCCAGCAATGCTTAAATATGGAGGAGAGTAGCAGACATCAGAGAACCAGGTTTGTAGAGTCGACAGACCAAGGCAAGACAAGCTTTTAGAGAGAAGAGAGACAACTTCTGTCCAATCAACTCTCTTACCATCTGTCTCAACCCAATTACGGCAGTAGAGGCAATCTCTCACTGCTGTCAGCAAGAACAATGTTGTCAGTTTCAGAAATTTGAACAACATGAATTATTGCTGCCTTTTCCCTCGAAAACATTTGGATATTCATGTTGACTTCCTTCATCAGCCTGAGACAAACACCCAGATATATATATATATATATATATATATATATATATATATATATATATATATATATATATATATATATATATATATATATATATATATATATATAAATATATATATATTTATATATATATATATATATATATATATAAATATATATATTTATTATATATATATATATATATATATATATATATATATATATATATATATATATATATATATATATTTATATATATATATATATATATATATATATATATATATATATATATATATATATATATGTTTTAATATCTCTATATATACATAGAGAGAAGGGGGGAGAAATTTTTTTGCTGACAAATCCAAGATTTTCTAGAAATCAGTCACACTACAAATTATTTAAAAACCAAGAAGCTGCATTATTGTCGAAACAAAATCGCTTTGTGCAAGCAAGAAGGTCAATTAATGCCTCTGACATTTTCATGTGAATAAAGGAAACTGAAGGATAATCAATTCTACATAGACTTATTTAGCAAAACATATCCACCTTTTGAATGTAGTTTCAGTCTGATGCATAATCTTTTGGCAAATACATAATATTTTATTTTTGAGATTCAACAACTTATTTGGATCTAATAGTCCAAAGTTTCTGAGTAGCCAACTTTCATAGCTAAGAAATAATTATTCAAATTAACTTTAAATATATTGATCTATTTGAAATGAATGAGCTTCACTTTTGAACTGAATTACAGAACAAAGAAAAGGAAGTTTTAAGATTGAATTTAGGTTTTATTTTATATTCAAATTGCACCTGCAAGTAAAGTGAAACACAAGCTATGACTGAACAATGATTTTGAGTCAAACTGAAAGGCCTAAAGAAATAATTTATTTAAACATTCAACCTTGATGTGCTTTTAAAGTAAAATGCCTCTTGAGACCCTGAAGTAATCTTCTGTGACAATGGTTGATTGCTTTCCCTCACTTGATATGATAGCAAACTGGATTTCTGAACTAAGAATCTGCAGATATTGTGGTGGCGTTTGTGATTATGATGTCGTGGCAGAGCAAACCAGAAGCAAAGTTCCACTTATTTTATCCTCTTTTTTCCAAATGTATTGTTATAATAAAATAGGATATTAAAATGAGTGGTTTCAGACATGAAAATAAAAGTTATTCTAAAGAACACATGTTTTCTAAGTTTACATTCACATAGTTATACATTACAGCACTGCTTAAGTGTTGTAATCACACTTACTACATTTGCTTGTTGCAAAATAAAATAAACATAATTATCAATGTGCAAAGGACCACAATTAGGCATTATGCAAAAGTACAGTGGACTTTGAAGCAAACTTTGCATTGTTTTTGTTGAGAACATTTTGCTTAGGTTGTGCATCCATGCGTGCAGCCCAGAGCTTTTCCTTCACTGGCAGGGAGAAAAACAAAAGACCGGCCCACTATAGCTGAAACTATACAATGAGCTCAAGTTCTCTGTGTCCTATGAAGAGAATACATGGAAGAAAAAGACAAGCAGTTCATATTAGAGGTCATAATTGCGTAGAGGATTGTGAATGATGTTCAAGTTATTTTTTGTTTGATATTTTTCCTACAAGTTCAAAGCAGTACGATGACCTCAGGCCTCAGGAGAGCTTATGGCAGACTATGGCAGCAGGGTCAATTAAAGGTGTTGTTTTTGTTCCCTGGCAGCACAGGCATCACTATTTGGACAGAGAAAATATCAGCTGCTTAATTTCTCCGACTTGTAATTAGCCTCATTACATCTCCAGCCACTGGAAATGACATCTTTAAATTTAAAGTCTAGTGAAAGTGTGACAAACCATTTAAAAAATTAATCATACAGACTGAGCACAGTGCATGATTATTAATAAGCAGATGATGTAACCAAAAGTTATTCAAACTGGTGTGAACACAAAAGATTGTTCCAAACTTCCCTAGTCTTAATAATTCTTTGAATAAAATGTTAAGCCAAATAAATGTTGTATAATAAATTATATGTGACCTATGTGTGCAGATATAATCACATGTTGCAATGATAAAAACTGATATTAGCCATATAGAATGGTACAAGACCTTTAAAGTACAGCTTTACAACACATTTAATGAAAATATTTAGATTCCAAACAAAAAAATGTCTGTTTTTAATCACTATGAACCAAATGTATAAGAGGTAAATAAACTGATAACTGATAGTCAATTTCTATCTTCTGACAATAAAAAAAACAACAGGCAGATCCAAAAAGAGATGTCTGAAGCAAACTTAAAAACTGAATTATCTAATCTTCAACAGCTTCTAAAATTATTTAAATCTGAATAATTTAGATCTCTCATTTAAACAGTACCATGAGTCCCATACTAGATCATTTAATTGTTGAATAAATAAGCTGAAGCCAAAATGTATAGTTAACAATTACCATTAAAAAAATCTACAGATATTTCTAGAATTTTCAAAGAGCATGTATCCCCAAATGTAACTTATGTGTATTATCGATGTGTTTGACAAGCATAAAGTCCAATAAAAGTTGAATCTATCTGTTGGACCGAAACAATTCTCAAAAATTATCCATCTATTCTTAAACTTGTCGTCTTATGATTGGATCGCTGGAGCAACACGTTGTCAAAATAACCCAATATTCCCATTATTCCCATTGCTAGTTTAGCAATGTAACAGTGAAGTTTAAAGTAAGACCTTCATATTGTCATTCATCTAAAATTATTTTAGCAGCATCAAAACACAAAACAATAACACAGTTGTCCTTTTAAGTGGCCCCCTAGTCAAACACTAATGTGCAGAACCAGTCCACGACTAAGCTTTTAGAAATCAGTCTTTAAAATCCACAATACAAGGAAACAACTAAAACTAACAGCGAATAAGACTTAAAATCAGATGAGCTTTGTTTCCAGGCAACAGTGCCCTAATTAAAGATTAGAGCTTTAATTAGGGCACTAATTAAAGTTCTAATGAAGACACGCATTAAAATGTCTTTAAATGGAGAAGGAATGATTTAAGACATATGTCGACTGCCTCAGTGACTTTGCAAGGCTAAAGATGCAAAGTCACTGGTCTATTTTTCCATCAGCAGCTCAAATGAGACTTTTTCCTCCTGTGTCCAAACATTTTTTGTACACAATTCTGAACATTTTATTCCATTTCTGGGGTGTTTTTATCTTTTTCAACTTTTTTTCCCCTCCAATCTGCCGTGGCTGAATGTAAGTGTACACAGGTTTGACAGTTAGAGCTTCCTATTGTGCAACCAAGAGTACACTTTTCCACACAGGTTGAGTAGTGGGAAGCCGTCAATACCAGTAGTTGGAAAACACTCCACAGCCCCTTTCTGTAAATTTGACATAGGAAATCTTTTAAAAGTTGTCTTTCACCAGACTTTCTCAGTTTACGCTCCCTATTCATTAGAGCTTTCTAGATTTATCTGCCAGCCTTTCCTGCCACTGGATCCAACACAACATCAGGAGATGATCGATTTACAACTGAAATATTACACTTTAGATCAATAATATTGTGGCAAAATTGATCAACATTTGGCCCAACATGGCCTGATACTAAGTACAGTAATGTATTTATGGTCAAACTTGGTATTTGTGATGGGCATTCTGTGACTGCTACAAAAATCCAATAACAGCAGCTCGAATTAAGCCAAAATATGGCAGAATAAAGTTACACTCACATGCAGTGTTGATATGGGACGACATTATGTTTTTGTGGAGAAATATCAGCAACCCTTACTGGTAAGAGAAATGTTTCAAAGGCTCACTGTTCATATCCCTGAGTGTGTGTCCTATTTGAGGCAAAGGGGATTAGAGACTATGAACAGCGTTCATATTTCTTGAGTTTGCAGGACATGTACTGCGACTCCTTAAGGGGAATATATTTGTCTCAATTTTGAGAGCAGCTGTCATTTTAGGGTCATTCTGGTCATATCTCCAGAGGCGTATTTTGAGTTCAGATAACTGGTAACATGGATCAGTGAAGATGAAGACATACATCAGATTTATCTTAAGAAAGGCTTACAGCATACGGAGTAATGCAGCAACTTTACTTGAGCAAATATACAATAACTTGCTTCTAAAGCTTAAAGTTAAGACGGCCGGAAATGCTATTAAAAATTGCTTTGTGGATGATATTACCAACCACCTTCAGTTGCTGCAGGGAATTGAAAATGTCTTTATAGATAACACAACTATGGGCTGCTCCTCCAAACACAAAGATACTGCAATTTTTCTGAACAAAGAAAAGCAGGAATTGGAAAATGAAACTGACCGGTTTACACATGAGAACAGGATCCAATATCACCAACAGATTATTGTGAGATTCTGGGGGATGGTTTTAATAAAAGTATTTACAGGCATTTCAACAATAAGATATGGGGTTAATTTAAAATTTTCACGGTTCTCCGTTTTCATTAATTTTTTTAAGGTGTTTTCCTGTATGGCTGACAGCATCCTTTTATTTGATTAAAATGAAAAAATAATAATATGAGAGGACTGTTACAAGTGACTTTACAGGTTACAAATTTAGAGTAGCTGTGAGTCCAGCAAGACTCAAGGTGAGAAAAGGAGCAAGGGGCAATTATCTGGTAAATGCAATATGTAATTGATTTCAAATCCATTTCAAATCTTGACTATTTATTGTAGGATTTGGATTTGTGAAATTACCATTTGTCTTTAACTCTACATGCACTCTATACAATGTCGTCAGTTCCATATTTATTAAGTTTCAGTAGTTCAGCTTCCTTAGCCAGAAAACTGTCAATCAGTTGGTGCAATGTGCAACCTCGTGTCGTAGGTTGCTAACTTACATCAAGTTATAAAAAGGACAACCACAGTCTCAGCTCTATGGTTTTATAAAATACTTTACTGTCCTGGCAAAGGGTTACAAAGACATCATTATAGACTTGTCCCTGGAAAATGACTTCTGTAAAGCCACTGCACCTGAAAGCCCTTGCTGATCAAGAGCTGTAAGGCATCCATCCCTCTGAGAGGCATGAAAAAGGATTTGGCTGAACTTGTTTTGTTGCCTATTTTGTGAAATTGTAAAGACAACAATTCGCAAGGCAGACTAAAAGCTGGCTTGCAGCTTTAAGGTGAGTGAAAAGAAAGAGCTGCTTTCAGATAATGAGGTAATTGAATAAGGAGCTTGTTAAATTACAAAGTAACTATGACTAACCACATAAAGATGAAAACAAAGTTCAGTTCCACAAGCCAAATTAGGTCTTATTAGAGCTGTCAAAATTCCTTTAATAAAAATAGTCTGATGACATGAAGCTACCACATTATAATTCAATCCAAGGTAATGTTGAGAACACTGAAATCTGTCAGTCTGGGAAGGGTTACAAAATCAAAGCTGATTCTAGCAAACCACCCAAAAACAAAAAGTTAAGAAAACAAGAAAAAGTTATGGAAAGAGGATTATCTGTACTTGCTTTTTGTCCAGTGTGGACATCAGTGGATTTTGTAAACTCAACTGCAGAAACAACTTCCAAATATTTTAAATTACTTTCTATCAGGTAGTCTACACTAAGGTACTCAGTCCATTATGTTGTATGTTAGACAAAACCTTGAATTTGTGGCATGACTTAAATAACTGATGCCACATCAGGTTGGATGTTTCCCTCATTTCTGAAATGACTGAAGCCCTTCTGCAATTTCCTCTACAGTAACACCTTCCCTTCTGCAGTCTTTGTAAAGCTGGCAGACATGCATACAGAGCCGATTCTGGCAAACCTACAACACCTTCTTGTTTGCTAAACAACAAACATTTCATTTGGCACACGAAGACTCCAACCATGCCTTTTTTCCAGTTTTCTTTAAACATGCTCCAATTTAAAGCTGTAGTCATTTTTGGATGACAGCAGCCAGATTAGCATTAAATTTCCTGGAGGGAGACCAAAAATGTCTGAAACTTTTAAACTTGTGTCTTAAGCCATCATCTTTGGATTTTACAGGAAAGTGAGCAGTTTTCTAAAACTCATAATAGTTTAAGAATGTGAGCATATCCTCTGATGCTATAATTAATGTAGGGAAGCACAAACAACAACAAAAAGTACAGATAACGCAAAAAAGTAAGACAAATGAGTTGTAGAACTTGCGATAACTGTACATCCCAGGATTATTTTAGTTTCAAATCCTTACGCTGTCAATGTTGCCCCAGGTAATGTCACAGGCAATTTATCACACTGAGTCTCTGTAAAAGCTTGCGGTCTTACACAACTTTTCTTTAATATAAAATATGTAAAATCTTTTCAGAATTTTGCAAAACTGTGATGTCTTACTAAAAACTCAGATTCAGTAATAAATCAAAAACAAAATGGGGAGAGAAAAAAGTTAGAAGAACGTTGACAAAGATATCAAAATGTGTGGAAATGTTTCTCAGGAAAACAAAGAATGAATTGAATGCATCTTGTGCAAATTACAGCTTTCCTTCCAGGGCATTGTTCAAAGAACCAGCAGCAGGAGCTGATATCAACTCTGAACAGGCATATTTTAACAAGCAGCGAAGGCACATTGTGCTGATACAACATCTGCAATAATGAATCAGTGTAAAAAGCACTGTTTTTCTGCATGACTTTACTCTAGTATTCTTTTTTAATTGCTCCACGGCAGATGCTGAGGTCTTTCACACAGCAGTAAATCTTAGACATGAAGTCCATTGTGTTAGTGTGCACTGATCAAAGACAAATAGTATAAAACCCATGCTCAGCAGACATTTAACACACAAAATAAAGAATGCTTTACAATCATTAACCTTATATAACCTTTTAAATAACTAGAAGCATAACAAAAATGAGTCCTAGAATCCTAGGGAGCAATCGTAGAATACCAAACAATAAAGAGGATGATGAAAAAAAACACGTCAGGTAGCTGCACCAAAGTTTTTGCATCCTACATAAGACTAATACAGAACAAAAGGTCTTTAATACATAAATATCAGCATGACCTACACAATGCAAAGACTGCTGACTTGACAACTGTCCAGCAGACAGTCACTGCCAACCTTCACCACAAGAGTAAGCCACATAGTGGCATTGTTTCAGAGCTCTTCACAAGGTGCTGCATCCAAACATATTAATAGAAACTGCAGCTGTCACACTCCTGGACCAGAGATGTCAGAAGTGTCTAACCTGGGCCACTGAAAAAGACTGGACTCTTTAGCAGTTGTCCTGGAAGCCCCCTTTCTGCTTTACTTTTTTTATTTATGAAAAATACTTTTATTATCTGATTTAGAAAAATGATTTTTTCATCAGTCCTAAATTGTAGGTTTTTCTCAGTCCTTTATTTCAGCTGCAAAGATTATTCACATTTATTCTTAAAAAGGAATCTATGTTTTTAAAATAAGGCCTAGAATAATTAGTACAACACATTATTAGTCTACTATTAATAAAGCCGCTATCATTTAAAAATTCAACTCTTTCTGACCTGAGCTAAATCCACAACGCTGAACGATCCTATCAACGCCTTTAGCTACAATCAAATATTACAGAAATAAACACTTCAACACTGTGTGATATTAATTCACAGTAAACAATATAGCATTATCTGAACTGAATTGCTAAGATCATTTAACTTGAGGCGAATAAAACTCTAAAACTTCCAACACTGCTTTATTTTTTCAGTTTAAATACTTAAAGTGCAGCACAAGAGGCACTGTAATGAAAGTGCATGCATTCAACTGTAAGACAGAATGAGTAATTAGTGGCATTTGACAGTTTCATTAGAGTTGTGTTTTATTAAGAGCAAACTGTTAGCTTAGCGAGACACTGCTCCATCAGAGGCACATGTCCCTGCTTCCTTTCACTGCCCACTTTGTCTTTATTTACTTTTCAACTTTATGCCTTCACTCTACATCCCAGATATTAGTGCCATTAGCTCATCATTTTTGCTTTGTTCTGTGCTCATTTTAAATGTCAGAGCAGCAGTATAACAATAGTGATTCTCCAACAATACAATAGCCTGTTCAGAGGCTGATAGCTCCTCATAAAGAACAGAATTATGGAACTCGGTATCTCTACAACCCAATTACAGTCTTCGTTTCATTTCATAACAGTGAAGGAAAATAATGGTTGAAAGAGTCTGGAGCAGGATAAGAGGCTGTAGTTGCTGCCAGGAGGAACAATCCAGGTGTCAGTCAAGCAGTGACAGTCTTTGCAAAAATGTATTCAACCTTGACAAATGACCAAGGACTGTCTGAAGTCACTGAACAGAACAGAGCTGTTAAGTCTTAAGCCCCCCGTTTTTTCTTTTTTTTTTTTATCTTTTTCATTTTCTTTATTTCATTCACTAATAAAACCCCACACCTTGGTTAGATGACCTCAACCTGTTGTCAGACTCATACTTGAACGGTTTAAAATTGCTTCTTGAATTACTTTTTAGAAAATCCCTCAAGAGGACACTGAGTAATTTATTTCATTTGCATATCTATCCGCATAAAAGACACAGACAAAGAACAGTGTTATGTTTGTGTGTGTGTGTGTTTTATGTCTGTTATTTCTACAGCAAAGCCGTAATCACAGATGGTGTTTAGTATTTTCATTTAAAAAGAATGTTGCCCCAACAGAGCATTAAATTTTACAATCTGTGAAAGATGTTTGGATTTTGGTTCGGTGAATCATCCAAAAAACACCAGACGTTTCAGCTCTAGATGCCAAATACAGTAACATACATCAAATATTCACATTCAGTTATTGTCAGCATGAACATTCTATTAATGTTGGACTTTTGGTGACTAATTTGATAAGTTTTTATAACTCAAAGTGGAGTGATTTCTTTCATGATAATTTTTTTTCACAATTTATATAAATTTTCTCATTGAGTGAAACTTTCAGGTGCACATCAACTTTATGCTTATTTTCAATTCTTTTTTAGGCTTTAGTTGCCTTTATTGAACAGTATGTGGGCAGGAAATAGGAAGGGGAGAAAAGGTGGAAAGAGGATGTCTGTCAAAAAGAAACCCCTGATTCTAAATGGACACCTTCAACCTCAGCTCAAATTTGCAGAATACTAAAAGTCAAATACCTACTGGAGAACGCTTTATGGTCGGAGGAGACAAAGAATGAACTGTTTGGCTGAAATAACACAAAGTATGTTTGACAGAGAGGAGATAAGGCTTGTAAACTGACCAGCTATCAGTCACTGTGCTGGTAGAATAATGCTGAATGCTGCTGAAAGCGATGTTTGTGGATTGCATAACTTTAATTTAATAATGAGGAAAGAGGAAAATCTTGACGTTTCTCTATTTCACCTTCAATCAATAGGTAAAAATTTTGAAGTCAAACATTGTTCATTGGGCGTGACAAATCAACATCAAAGTTACTATTGGAAATTCCTCCAACCTGAATCTAATGGAAAATGTTTGTACTGTGATGAAAACAAACCTTAAATCTGGCTACTATTTACCAGTGAAATGGTACGTGTAAGACATTATGGCAATGCATGAATAAGAGAAGAAAAAAAAACCAACAATAAATTCAAACTTGTGCAAACAATTCTTGCTTCTAAAATCAACTGAAGTAAAGTTCACCCTATCCCATTCAAAGTTCAATATTCACAGACGGATATTGGCTGGCCTTCGAATAGCAGCCAGGACAGGAAGGCCATTTCCTTTCCTGGGAGCTGATCAGCTCTGCTCCCAATGGAAATGAGAAAGACTTTATGTGATATTCCTGACAATAACCGGTAAATGGAGCTATATTCATCTTATTTCAACAATTTTTCATCTAATCGAGCGTCCCTACTTTAAAAAAAAAACAGATTGTGATATTATCCTCTTCCCAAAGCCATAAGCTCCAAAGACTCCACATATGTGCTGAAAGCTCAGTTTTTCTCATTCCTATTAGGTTAGTCCAGCTTCATCATATTGTTTATTGACAAATGTCTTCAGTCATTTGCTGTGATGCAAGAATCCACGTTCCAAGCAGGTCAAACTTTTTACAACACACAATTACGGTCTCATAGCATCAAAACCCAACAGCATATGTCCTTTTAGTATTGCTCCATTTGCTGCTCCTTAATAAACTGATGGGTTGGCCACAGGCACAAAACTGTTTGTCACAAATCTAAAAATAACCAACCCTCCAAAACTGCAGTCACACCCCGCTGACTGATCTTAATTCATAGCGACAGAGCAACAGTGAATAAAGTTTAAATCAGATCAATCATATGTAGATGTGACATTTAACATCAACAGTAGATTCCCAGCTGCTGTTGGATGAAAGTCATGTTTGAACATTTAACAGGCAAACTCTGCAGAAGCTCCTGAGGGAAGAGTTGGCTTGCAGGGTCGTGATGCAACACACTTGATCAAAAGGTGCCCATTGAATTGAAGTTAATGTGAATAATTGGTTAAAAATAAATCCATACACAGGGAGGGAGTCTGATTCACAGAAATTGTGTCAAATTGTTATTGTCTTTATGGCACTGCCTCTGTTTTGCAGTTCTCCCCAGTTCATATTCCCATTTCACCACCAGCACTTAAATGTCACATACCTTAAATTGACGAGGCAGTTAAACATTTTTACAAACATTAGTTAAGCAATTATTTTTAGAGTTTTGAGTTTAGCTTGAATACGAGTATAAACATATGCAAAAAATAGTCCATATATTCTTATTACTTAAGCAATCTGCACAGTGAAGCCCTCTTCAGTACAGTTGCTTCATAAGAAAAATGTCGCTGGTTCAAATTCTGAGCAGCGCTTTTCTGTTTTCAGTTTGAATATAGTCCCTGTGCTTGAACAGGTTTCCTCTAAGTACTCCAATGTCCTGCCAGTCCAGAAACAAGCAAGTTAAAATAACCAAAGATACTGTGCTGCAAAAAGGGAAGACTGAGAATGAGAGAAAAGAGAACAAGGAAGAAATTGATGTTTGATAAATGTAAAGACCACATGAGAAAGAGGAAAGAAAGATGGTTAAAACACCAAAACATCCAAATTTATGGTAGTGTATCAAACAACAATTTTCTTTTTTGAGAAAAAAAATGTGTTTCAAATGTGTTCAATAAGATTTTAGTTTGGGGCTTTTATAGAGTAAGAACAAAATATGTGGTGTGGGTGTTTGTGGGCACAGATAAAGAAAAAGTAGAGCTGAACAAACTGCTAAAAGCAAAAAGGAAGGGGAAACGTAAGAGACTATAATACTGTTTTTCATTTTGACAGCTTTATGAGTATTTTAAAAATAAAACACATTACATTTGTCTCAATTTCAAAAAATTAAGATTTTGCAGACTATCAAGCTCTCATTGACTCTTTAAAGTGCCTCGACTTTTATGTCCTTTACCTATGAATAGTGCATGTATATTGAGATCAAGAGTGTGAGAATCACAACGTTCTACTGTGTCAGGATAGTTTTATTCTTGCAGGCATCATTGTCTATTTAAGCATCAATTCTCTGCCAGGGAATTAAACTTTCACTGTTCTATAAAAGTTCTCAAACAACCTCATAGTTATTGGTCAAATTCATTTCACATTTTCTGATATATAGGATGTCCACATTTTAGTTAGTTCAGTACTGCAATGCAGCAGAAATGGGAGAATAAAAGAAAATAGAAGGAATAACAGCAGCTTTCTGTTAGGAAGACAGGATTGGTAGTGTAAGAGTTCAGAGTGAAACTCATAATATTAAATACAGAGGGGAGTTTAAAAATCTTAAGACCTCAAACATGTAAATGTGTAACTTTCCCATCAAGTAAGCAACCGTTCTACACAATTTTGCTACCCTTCCACATTTTCCAGCAGAGAGCTGCCTTCGTGACATTTTCAAGTATGTAAACTCAACAACCTTTTCTGACCTTTCCGAATGGACGTCACAGTTAGCTAAAAGTCGGCATGTTTAACAAACCCTGTGGACCTGCATCTCTGCTCTTCTTCGCATCCATCTCACGCATTTAAATAACAAGACAACGAAATCTGACAGCAAGCATAGCGAGTCCAAAGACGAACCCTTGAATCCCTCTCTTAGGCAACAGAAGACTTCATGCAGAGTTTAATCAGGGGCAGTTTCTAAAAACAATTCCACTGAGCAAAGAAAACCTTGCTTCACATTCAGCACAGGACCTCTGCACTGGCCAGAAACTTGAGTGGCCCCAAGCAAACAAATGTTCCATCATCTGCCTTTCACAAACTTTAGATCTCTGTGAATGTCAGCAATATTATCCTCCCTCTTGACTATCCATCTCCATTTGCAGGCCTGGCCAATATGCTAAAAAATAAAATCTCAAGATGCCAATGCTTCTGTGGTCTCACCCAAGACTAAAGAGCCAAGGCACAGAAGAAAAAACATTGGGGCCAATCGATGGCCTGACAAGGCAAATATCAGGCCTGGCCACGGGGCAGCCATTCAAAGTGTAACAGACGGAAATCATTTTGCCATGACAAGCTAGGCAGGCTAAATGCTAATGAGCTTATTGAAAAGGTCTCCTCATTTGGGATATGTTGAGCCATCAACAGAATATTTATACATAGAAAAAAACAACTTTTTTAAAAACTACAGAGAACTTTTCTCATTAATCTGCTTCTTTTAGAAATCCATAGCTTTAATATTTCCTCTAAATCTTGTAAATATTAAGCATTTATCATTTGAAAAACTGAATTTATTAAAGATTTTTAGCCAAATAAAATTTTAATATGCAGATTTTTTTTTTACAAGTCATCCCAAAAACTTCTAAAATGTATAATGTTGAATGCAGTGTCCCTTGTTTGAACATAAACTATTCAATTTGCCTTGGAAGTTGATAATGGCATCACAACTGAGTTAAGTAAAGTTCTTGTTGCAAATTGCTGCTGCCAGTTTGTGAAATCCAATTTTTGAGAACAAAGAGAACATCATTAAAAGGAGAAAGAAAAAAATAAATAAAATACAATTTTATTTGAATAGAAATAGTGCAGTTTGATATAATTTCAAAACAGAATGCAAATGATTTGCTTTAGAGAAAATGTATATTTCCATAGAATTTATATTAACACAGATATGTGGAATTCTCAATGTTAAATAAAATTTATCTTTTTCAAATTAAACAGTGATGGCAAATAAATGGGCTTTTTTTGTTCATGGTTTTCAGAGCTGAATTGTGCAAAGATGAAATACATCTAGTGTTTACATAGCAATGTTTGAGCCCAAACTATTATGCAACAGGAAATATGTGAGAAAATTATAGCATGCATGAACATCTGAGCATAACTGCTTAATAATTTAAAGCTATTGAAAATGTTTTAAAACAACAATTTTGAAAGTTTGTGTTCATTTGGTGGATATCTGACAGACATCTTGATGACCACAGCAACCTTGCTAAGTATATTAATATATATATGTATATTAGAGCTGGGCAATATCGCTTAATTTTTCTTACCAGATCCTACTTTTTATTTTAATCTGTTTTAACTTTCTTAACAAGCGTAGAAAACTTAAAAAAAAAAAAAAGTAAAAACCGTGAAATAAGCGAGTTTTTAAATACTTAAAGGGAAAAAAAGTGAAATGTAATAGAGCTTTAGGTTATATTGGGCTAGCTAAAAACTGACCTTTCAGACAGGCTAAGTGCCACTGGAGAAAAGCCAGGTCAAAACAGCTTCCAAGCAGATGGCAGAACCAGCGACAAACGGGTCATGCAATAATTTCAGCAGCCATACAGCGCCTGAGACTGCCTACGGCAATGCCACCTGTTATAGCACACTTCACTATTTCACCATATTCACTGAGTCCTCGGCTCATCTCAGTGACACTTTCTCAATATCCCTTTGGTAGCACTTAGACACATCATTCTAAGTGAACACACCTACTGTTTTCCTCTTTTCCCTCATTTGTTCAGGATCATACCACATCGCCATCTCTTTATCTGCTATGTCTTCCTAACACAAGCCTCCAAACCTCCACACGATGTTGCAAAACAGAATGAGTAATGAAAAGTTTTTATGTGCCAAAACTCTCAACAGAAAAAAGACAAAAACTGAAAGACTTACTCATGCATGAGAGGGTATAAGGTTAAATATTGATTATTTACTTGCATTGGAAGAAGCAAGGATTGCTCAGGGTTTCAGTGATTCATTCCAGAAAATCGTTCCTTTTCTTTTATAAATAACCACAAAGACAGAACATGCAGTTTCTCTATTTTAACATTTGCAAAAGGAAATTATTATGGCATTTAAAATCAATCTTGTAAAGACTGATACAAGAAAAGAATACTTTGAAAATTTTACTTTTTAAAACCTTCTGTAAACTGGTTGTTTTTAACCAAATTAAGCCACTTAGATTACTTCCTTCTTCTTGTTCTTTTGTACTGTCTCGTACAGTTAAAGTTTACAAACAGTTTTTTCTCTGAAGTACGTAGAAAAGAGTGCTGTTCAATTGTTAAAGTTTACAATTATGTGAAAAAACAGTGTATGTGCACATATTTACAAAGGAAATCATCTTCTTTTCCCTTTTGTTGCATTTATATTTATTAAAATGTCTTCATTGAGAATAAAAGTCAAATTCCTTCTTTGTTTACTAACCTTACAAATAAAGCTGACTCAAATTGTTCATGTTTTGTCACATTTAATTTTTTGTCTGTTTACAATAGGCAAATGTCAAGTTCTAATCAAAACATATTTCTTAAATGAATATCCAGTTTGTAACATTCCTTGTAATTTCACTATTTAGAGCAATAAACAGATAAATACATGCTGGAAGTATAACATTAGCCTGCAATATCCACTCCAAACCACTTTAGTTGTATTCTTCAGATTATTGTTCTGGTGCAACACCCAACAATGTTCATGTAACACTGAAGAATTTTCCTATAGATGTTTTTTTTTAATAAAACCATGAACTTATAGTGCAATATTTAAGTCCCTCTGGTATCATCCTGGCTTTTCTAGACTCAAGAGTTACTGCACTTGACTTGTTCTGACAACTTAACTTTTCGAGACAAAACGCTGGTTTTGTGAAATGTACTTCCTGAACTCTAGTTGTGGTTTTTGTTGTTAGCAAAAAAAAAAATTTAAATTGCATTTTCTGAAATGTTGTTTCATGTTTTAATATATTTTCAGTAGATTCAAACAATGGTTCATGATACTACTTACCTTAGTTCTGGAAAAATTAAACAGACAAATTAAATGTGGTTTTTTTTTCCATTTGAACATTACTTTTCGTATAAACCCTGATAAAATTATGAAAATTATTGTAGACATCTAAACTGCATACCTTGATGTAGCGCTCAAGCTGTGGATAGACTCTTCTCACTCTGAGGTACGTAGAAAAAAGCGCTGTGTGACGGAATGAGGTAGAAATCACGTGGGTGACTTGGGGGAAGGAGAAGACACTAAACCCTGATGACTTGCATTGTTTCAGAAGTTCCTCATCAACTTTGTTTTCTCCCTCGCTCAGAATACAGCCAACCGCATAGCGGCAAAGTGGAGTACATATCTATGGAGAAAGAGATTGAAAACAATATTACTGTTGTTAATAACATCAATTAGGAATCTCTGAATAAGCCAAGTCTAGCCATAAAGAAGAGTGTAGTGAGGAGTACTATATCAAAAATATCCAAAAATATGGATGCCCTGGGACAAAGATATTGAAATCAAAAGCAATAACATTATAACTGAAAAAGAAATGAATAAAGGAGTTAAACATAAAGTCCAGACTTCAACTCAATGCTACTGCAAGACATTAAGACAGTTTTGCAGGAATAAATATCTGTGAAGCCCACAGTAGACTGATACAATATAATAAAGAGTGGTTAAAAATTCACCACTATGAAGGGAAATAACTTCTTCATGTCATTGCTGGGATAGAACAGTCTACAAGCTGTTTCATCAAAAACTGTACTTAGTTTTTTACCCACACATTTTATACGAGTTACTACCTACTTCTGTAAAGGTCCAATGTGACACCTGACATGACTAATGGTGAAAAATAACACCACTGTAATCTATCTTTGGTCATTTGAACAGACATACAATAAAAACACTAAGTTTCAATCAAATATCCAAAGAATCTTATTTTACAGACAAAAACTTAATGTTCAAACTTAATGTTAAAGAAAGATTTTAGGAAAAGCAAGAGTTTGAGACAAATTAGACAAAACATATTAAAGATATTTAGCTGCCATCAACACTTCTAAGTTGTAGAAGTATTATTTATTTTAGCACTAATAGAGGAAATTGGCAGAAAAACAGTTCATGTTCCTTTTCCTACTTTAAAAGAGAGTGGTGTGTATAAAAAAAGAAAAAGGGAAACACCCCAAATGAATACTTCAGGGACCAGCAGGACTTTTTGTTACTGCAATAAGAGAAGCAAAATTATGCAACTTGGTCCAATTACACATTTTCCAGCCCAGCCAAACTATTTCAGAAATAACTTTGATTAATGGTACCAAGTGCAGTAAACAATCTCTGTACACCTGACACTCACAACATTTCAGTCTTTGTTTAGCTTTTCGAGCGGTTCTTATTTTGACACCAGTTTGATGCCTTATGAAGTTTCTTCAATGGCTCGTTCTTCATGCAAGTCATTGATGGCTGGTATGAAGAAAAATGTTAAAATGTAACCCGAGGAATCATGTTGCCTTTGGTCTCAGTTGCGTAGAAGCAGAACAGCCATTGCTGAGGCAATAAAAAACAGAAAAAAAACTGCTTAAAGTCTCTTTACAAGCATACAGTGTTTCTTATGCACTCAGATTCTTTAGAGCTAAGGTCTTAAATGTTTTAAAATAACTTCCTGGAGGAACAAGTATAGAAGAGATTTCATCAGTCGACCCAAAGACTGCCAAGCATTTCCTGAGCAGCCCCTCGTTTCGCTGCCATCCTCACAGCTTTCATCACGATGTGACATGAACATTGGTCCCTGAAGATGGGCAACCACATTTGTCAATCTGCAGCTTTTCCACTTGTCATCTCTACTTATTCTCTCAATCTATCTCCCAGAATCTACAAACGCTGGCATGAAGCACTGAAAAAGAATAGCAAATATTCCAGTATGATCTATCCATTGCTTTCCTCTGGTATTGCTAGATTTATTTTTTTTTTATGTCTGTTCAGTGATGTCACAAATTCCTCCATGAATAAATAAAACTTCATGGTGTTACATACAGTGCACCATTTAGAAATCTCTTTTTGTATATCACCTTGCTTTATTGTTTGCAGTCTTTTCTTTTTTTGGTCACAACAACTGTAGACCAGAAATGACATGCAATACCTTTCTTTATAAATATTTTACTGTTCTAAGAGGTGTCATCATGATGCTCATAAATAGACAGTGCATCTGTAGTAGCAGTTCACACAGCTTGCATTCTTGTAGTCTCAATATGGAGGGATGATTAACAGCTGTGTAAAGATCACCTCCAATTGCACTAATTACTAATGCCTCAAAATAGTGAACAAAGTGCATTATCTGTCAGTGAAGGCACTTTTTACATTTTAAATGTGAGGCTATCGTCTATCGTCTTTTTTTCTTTCATTTTTAGAATTTCATAGGATGATGAGAGATGATGATGAGAGATGAGAATCTTTCATCTCTGATGTCTGGGATTTCTTCCATTGAATTTGATTGTTCAGTTGAATTTTAAATGTGCCAATGAGAATACAGGAGGTGTTGAGAACAATGACAAACTTTCTGTCTGTAGTTTGGAAATGCCAGACAAGGAAGTGAACAAAGTCATTCAGTCTATGTTGGCCACACTTCCAAATAGTCAATTAATATTAACAGCCATCTTGTTTGGCTTAGCACTACTCTCTTTGCAGAGGGGGATAACTGTTTACAGCACGGTAAGCTTCATAGCATGAAACTGGCCAATTACATATGTCAACGGAGTATGAATAGTTTCGCTAGATATGTTACTTTAGAGCTTCCATCTTTAATAAAATCAGCCAATATAAGATTACTTCATTGACGTACACATTGTGAAAGAAAGCATTTATTGTGTAGAATATTTGTGCTTCATGTTGTCCCCTTGGACAAATGGTTTCCTCGAACACCTGGATTCAAACTTCGAGGCTTAAAGGTTGAGTTGAAGTGCACACACTGGATCCCAGAATCCCCTTCCGGCTTTGAAGCTGTGAAGAGGCTGATTGGAGAAGCTGCAGTGAGTGGAGCCCAGAATGGGAAGCAAGCCCTGTATCCATGGTAACCATTTTAGAACCAAATCAAGGTCTCATCGAGGTATTTTTGTTTTTCCAAAGGAATTGATTAAACAAGGTAAAAGTGGGAGAACTGAGCAGGAGGGACGCACATATACGTATCCTCTTTCAGCTACACTTTTAACAAGAGCTTCCTGCAGCAAATATCAGCAAACAGCATCTGCCTCCTTAGGCACAAAATACCAGTGCTCCTGTGTGAGGGTACTCTCTCCAGGGCTGGCAGTGCGGCCACTGAATGGCATCCCGAGGCTCAGACACTAATGAGCCGAGATCATTATGACAATTATTCCAACTTAGATCAGGACTTGGCTGTGACCGTGCAGAGGAAACAGGACCCACTGCTCTAATTGCAAGCTTGGGAAAAGGGGGAAAAAAAGAAAAGAGGAAGAGCATAACAAAGGCGTTTTGAAGCAGAGCTGGGAAGAGCTCATCTCTAAACTCTGGTTACATTCCATCAGGTTGCTATGGGAAGTTTTGGCAGTGTCATCAATTTTGCACTAACAGTTAGCAATGAAAAAATGTTCACATATTTGACAAACAATTTGCTGAGTGAATATAGCCCAGGTTCTAGTTGTCTCATGGCTTTTTTATTTCACTGTGAAATGTTTTTATTCCCCCTACTCTTAACAGAAAAGGTCAACCTCAACCATAAATAGCCTTGGACTTGATGATTTTCAGGGTTTCATTGTGTTTCTGTCTGACCATTACAACATGAATGATGTTAATTTGAAAGGTTCTGTCTGAATGAGTCACATTCCAATGTTGATAATACCCCAAGTGATCTAAACATAGGAAGAAATTTAAACAATTTAGCCCACACATTATGTGTAGTAAAGTGCAATGACAGAAGAAATAGGTATAAAATACATTTATTGAAATTTTTTAATTACTTTGAAGAAAAAACCTTTTGTGGGAATAACAATTTTAGCGATGTCAATGTCTCATTCATGGAGAAACAAATCACATAAATTACTCAGGTATGATTTTGAGTCATTCCTTCTCACAAACTGTCTTTGGTTCAAGTAGGTCTTACGGGCTTATTCTATGCTCTCTGATAGCCAATGATTTTCAAAGATTTTCAAAGATTTTTAATTGGATTCAAGTAATTCGAGCAGTTCTTAATCGCTTTCGTAAGCAATAAACAGGAGTGTCCGCAGCTATCTATCGCAATCTGAAGCTGGCTGGGAAGGTTACTCCATGCACAATACTTTCAAACAATTTTCCAGCCATAAAAATCCAAATAAATACACTTTGTGTGTTTCTGGTCTTCGGAGGATTAATCAGTTTCTCTGTCATTCCATTTTATTACACATATACTTAATTTGTGGGCTTTTTTGTGAATTTCTATTTCTTTGTTTATTAGTTGGGTCATTAAATATGGCATAAGCTTTATCTCACCCCCATAAGACATATTTGCTGAGAAAAACCTTGGCATGTTCATTTTTTATTTTCTATACAGTGTATTTACTTTTACATATATGCAAAGAAATGTTCCTTTTGCATGACTTCTAATTTATTAAGAGTGGTAGATCTACAAATTAGAATCCAACATGATACACATAAAATTTGAAACAGAGAATTAAAGCATTAAATTCAAGCTTAAATATGTTTGGTATTTCCTCATAAAACTGTCCAAGATAAACTCCGGCAAAGAGCCATAATGTTGGAATTTCATTGCATTTTTAAACTCTTAAGAAGATATTAGCTGCGATTCAATGATTTCCTATTTGCTATGCAAATCTATTTTGCAAAGGCAATTCTAATTGCTTCATTCAAAGTGTATCTGTAATAATATAATCTCCATTATTTGAGCCTATTACCTTAAAATTACATATGATATAATTTCAATATAGCTGGTGGCAACAGAGCTATGTGTCATATCAGAACAGTCTACAAGCTGATCATAAACATCAAAAACTGCACAATTCTTAGTTTTTTACCCACACATTTTATATGAGTTACTACCTACTTCTGTAAAGGTCCAATGTGACACCTGACATGACTAATGGCGAAAAATAACACCACTGTAATCTATCCTTGGTCATTTGAACAGACATACAAAAGAAACACTAAGTTTCAATAAAATATTCAAAGAATATTATTTTACAGACAAAAACTTAATGTACAAACTGAATGTTAAAGAAAGATTTTAGGAAAAGCAAGAGTTTGAGACAAATTAGACAAAACATACTAAAGATATTTAGCTGCCGTCAACACTTCTAAGTTGTAGAAGTATTATTTATTTTAGCACTAATAGAGGAAATTGGCAGAAAAACAGTTCATGTTCCTTTTCCTACTTTAAAAGAGAGTGGTGTGCATAAAAAAAAGAAAAAGGGAAACACTCCAAATGAATACTTCAGGGACCAGCAGGACTTTCCTCTGTTACAATAAGAGAAGCAAAACTGGAAAGTTATTTAATAAATGTGGTGGCATTTTGTAACTCGGTCCTATTACACATTTTCCAGCCCAACCAAACTTTCTAAGAAATAACTTTGATTAACAGAAAAACTTGTTAATGGTACCAAGTGCAGTAAACAATCTCTGTACACCTGACACTCACAACATTTCAGTCTTTGTTTTGCTTCTCGAGCTGCTCTTATTTTGAGACCAGTTTGATGCCTTATGAAGTTTCTTCAATGGCTCGTTCTTCATGCAAGCCATTGATGGCTGGTATGAAGAAAAATGTTAAAATGTTACCCGAGGAATCATGTCGCCTTTGGTCTCAGTTGCGTAGAAGCAGAACAGCCATTGCTGAGGCAATAAAAAAACAGAAAAAAACTGCTTAAAGCCTCTTTACAAGCATACAAAGCGTTTCTTATGCACTCAGATTCTTTAGAGCTAAGGTTTTAAATGTTTTAAAATAACTTCCTGGAGGAACAAGTATAGAAGAGATTTCATCAGACGACCCAAAGACTGCCAAGCATTTCCTGAGCAGCCCCTCGTTTCGCTGCCATCCTCACAGCTTTCATCACAATGTGACATGAACATTGGTCCCTGAAGATGGGCAACCACATTTGTCAATCTGCAGCTTTTCCACTTGTCATCTCTTCTTATTCACTCAATCTATCTCCCAGAATCTACAAATGCTGGCATTAAGCACTTAAAAAAGAATAGCAAATATTCCAGTATGATCTATCCATTGCTTTCCTCTGGTATTGTTAGATTTTTTTTTTTTCATGTCTCTTCACTGATGTCACAAATTCATCCATAAATAAATAAAACTTCATGGTGTTACATACAGTGCACCATTTAGAAATCCCGTTTTGTATATCGCCTTTCTTTATTGTTTGCAGTCTTTTCTTTTTTTGTTCATAAGAACTATGGTCCAGAAATGACATATTTATAAATATTTCTACATAAATATTTTACTATTCTAAGAACATCATCATGGTGCTAATAGACTAATCATCTGTAGTGACAGTTCACACAGCTTGCATTCTTGTAGAGTCTCAATATGGAAGGATGATTAACAGCTGTGCAAATGATCACCTCTAATATTGGACTCCCTTTAAAACATGAGGATCAGTACCACAGTATTCCAAACCAATAAAGCATAAAAACTCAATTATTTTCTCCTAACCTTGAAACTCAAACTTTGTGAAAGATAAGTTTACATAAAGAGCAACATGTCATCAGATGATCATCAGGAAGTCAAATCTAATGGGATTATTTTAACATTATGTACTCCATTTCTTAGCCATATCCAAGAAAATTAACTTGGATTTAAAAAATAAAATAGGCATCTTATTTTTACAAAAATTAAAAGTATTTGAAGTTGGACATATAATCTTCTTGGAATCAAAATATTTAGGAATATTCTTTGTCCTCTTGGCTGCTTGTTAATTTTATGAAATAGCTCCCATTTTTGACACACACTTCCTGAAGCATGATTCTAGTTTAGTTCCTTTAGAGAAATAATGATGCTGTATTCAAATGACCTGTCAGAATGTTACTGCAAAAACCCAGGGTTAATATGATTAGTGTGCCATCTTGTTGCCAGGGTATATTTTCAGCAAAACAAACCTGAAAGGTTGCTTTATTCATTGAGAAATACATGCAAAACTAAACAACATTGGTAGAATATATGCCACATAACATTAGCCACTTATATGTACCCTGTGCATCTCACATCAGCCTCACTCCATGCTGTTACTGCTGAAAGAATCATCCAGTAAAATAGTCTGCAGTTTTTGTTCAAATGAAATACAGTGATTTAATTATGAAATTTCAGACATTTTATGACAGCTAAATACATAAGATACACTACAGCCACACAATATGTACAATGATAGAACAGAAAAACAAAATTTCAGCCTTATAACATGCTCCAGTTTTGTTTTTCTACTCAGATAATTTTGCAAAAAATATTAAAACATAAAATAATACATGATCATAGACAACAATAAAGCTTTACCTGTGACAATCAGATCCAAAATGAATTAAGAAAAGCATATGTAAACCATAAAATATGAGTTACTTAAATTCCCCATTTTTAAAAACCTCAGCATTATGTTTCAAACATGTACACCATTTCAAAATATTTTCACATTATCAATTGCTATATTAAATCCACAACTTCGTATCAAGTTTTGACAAGTAAATTATGAATGAGAATTAATTAAGTCTTACAAATATTTTTTGTTATTTTTCGGATCATATATCAAATTTGAGAAGAAATAAGAAAAGAACTACAGGATAGCACAATATTTAAATCATTAAAGAAGTCGAGAGATTATTTTTGTAAAGAATGGCATTATCGCCATCTAGTGGCCAAGTCGTGAACTAATTATGTTCTTATCTATGTCCTCCCCTTACACTTCATTGGACAACATTATCTATATAAAAAATATATATATGGTGCATTTATTCAGCATCTTTTTGAAAAGAATTTTGAAAAATAATGTTTACCTTTGTAGGGTCTTCATAAAACACTCCAAGACATGGGAGTCCAAGTCCAATACAGCGAGCCTCCTTTAAAAGTTCCCCGCTGTCTTTATATGCGCCTTCTTTGAATTTATAGGCGAAAGTTAGCTTATTAAAGGCAGGGCAGCAAGTTTTCACAGTGATATCCGCTAAAACTCCTGAATAAAATATACAACCTGCTAATGTTAAAATGAGGAGACCCAGTAGGACCGCACACAGACAGAAGCAGTCTGGCATGATAACTCCGAACAGCAGGTTCTGCTATTCAGCCGCTGCCGAACTCTAAACTATTTGTTATTTCTTTCGAGAAGCCGCCATGTGTCACAAAGTGTTTGGTTGTTTTACAAAAAGCAAACACGTCGTTTACACGACGTACATTTGTTCACAAAGACCCGAGAAAACACTGGATTACACATTTGCACGGGACTTCCTGGAAAGTACCATTAATGCCGACAAAACGGGGTTAAGGAGGCGACAGTTTCTAATCTTGAAAAGGAAACGCCAGTCGGTGCTGCGGGTTGGGGGAGTGTTGTTGGGTAGATTGTGAACAGTTTCTTCAAATTCTTCTCTTCTCGATAACTTCCTGTTTGCGTTTACTACGGCTGAAAAAAAAAACTATCATTCCTGCTGATTTACCATACATTTGATTTTAAAAATAATATGTCATTGTTCCATATATGACAATTTTAATTTTATGGCACCTTCTAATGAGAACATATATCTTGCGCAAATAATTTCTATTAATAATAAACGTCAGACACTGATTTATCTACTGCTAATTAAAATGGAAAAAAAGAGATTATGTTAAAAAGTAGATTGTAGAGTAATAGAGTGTCCAATTTGTACTTGGATTTTATGAGGTCCAAGTTTGGAAAACAAAATTTCTTAAAATGGGACCTTCAGCTTGGAAATTTGAAGGTGCCCGAAGCATCCACAGTTCATTATCAAATATGACAGCTACTGGAAAAAAGCATGTATTCAAAGATATCTGATTGCATTTATACATGCACATGTATAATTGCTCTTTGTTCATTTTTAAAAAGATTGTTTAGGCTATTTCTTACCTGAAAATGTTGGGTTTGAAGTGCTGAGATCTGTTGCATCTTCACACTTGTATGAGCATGAGTAAAATCCCATTGTTAATCCACAACGTGTTATATGTTTTCAGCCCAAAGCTATATGGCACCTTTAGTCATATAACACACAAGCAGGTTACACCAAAGTGTTCCCTAAGAAAATCAATAAAATAATTAAAACTGATGTTTGTCTGGACATCAGGTTTGACTCTAATCAAACTAGTTTGAGAGATTTTACATGGCCTTTCACTTCCTGTCTAAGTTACTATTGCTTCCACTTTATTGCAATACCACTGACAGTTTACTGTGGAATATAAGGTTGGAATGTCACAAATGGATTTCTGGGAATGTGGTGTACATGTCAATACTTTGAAAGTTAGTTCAAATGGAACTGGTACTTTGAAGAAAAAAAAATATTGCATTTGTTTTGTGACGGTATTTATCTTTGTGGTTCTTTACATTTTTTTAAACACATTTTAATTCGTTTTCAATCAGGCATGCTATTGAAAAAAACTTTAGTGTATTAGTTTGGTATTTCCAGATGTGGAATCAAACTTCCAGGTGACGTTAATAGCCTATTTGATTCAAGGCCCCCTGTGGAGAACCGTCTTCACATAGCAGCCCCGCCTCTCTGACAGCGAGGGGTGGAGTCGACTATGACTTGTTGACAGGAGACAGGAAAGTTCACTTAGTCCCGATCCAACTTTTAGGAAGTCGCAGAAAATGGCCGGGAATATTAAGAAGTTCTACGACCTGACAGCAAAGCTACTGTCCGGTGAATCCTTCAGTTTCTCCTCACTGAAGGGGAAAGTTGTTCTCATTGAGAATGTAGCGTCCCTCTGAGGAACAACAGTCAGGGACTACACGCAGATGAACGAGCTTCACTCTCGCTTCTCCGCGGAGGGACTCGTTATCCTGGGTGTCCCCTGTAATCAGTTTGGACATCAGGTAAGGTTTCCGTCTTTGTAAATAAATTTCAATCTTCATTTTAAAACCATCCGTTCAAAAGTTTTTTTTTAGTATCTGAAGGCAGTCAATTGCAAAAAAAGAATCCATCCATTATTATCCATGATTTCTATGTATTATCTGAAGGTCTTGCCCACTATAAGTTGAATTTTTCAGATCATCCTAGAATTAAAATTCCTTCCACAAGCTTTCAAATTTCGCCTAATTGCATTATGAGGCAACCTATGTGTTTAATTGCTTTTATTACTCTGACTTTTTAATGCACACAGAACTGCATTTCAATGCAGCTACAATTACGTTAATATTTATGCATAACAGGAGAACGCAAGGAACGACGAAATCCTGAGATCCCTGAAGTACGTCCGTCCAGGGAATGGCTTTGAACCAAACTTTCAGCTCCTTGAAAAGGTGGACGTGAATGGAAGTGAGGCCCACCCCCTGTTTGTCTACTTGAAGGAGAAACTTCCAGTCCCCAGTGACAATGCTGTGTCTCTCATGAACGACCCAAAGTTCATCATCTGGAGCCCTGTGTGCAGGAGTGACGTCTCCTGGAATTTTGAGAAGTTCCTGATTGGTGCTGATGGTGAGCCATACAAGCGCTACAGCAGAAATTTTCTCACTATTGATCTCAAGGGAGACATTAAAGAGTTGCTGAAGAGGATTAAGTAAAATGGGCTAAGACACTTGACGGCTGGTTGTTGAAAATATCAGCTGTGACCCCTCCCTCTCTTTATCAGCAGACGCACACTTGGGGTTACTTTATCTAGCTTTCCCAGCTAACAGCTTAACCAAAACATATTTCTAAGATTGTGATATTTTCAGTGGTATACTCTTGGTTCTTGAACCCATTTACTTAATGAAGAGACTCCTGGAAACCATTTTGTGTGGGAAGTTTCTGATGCAGATGTAAATGTCCGACTTTACCACTGTCTGTACTACAATGTCTGTTTGGGGAAAAGAGAACATTTGCATTGTATTTTTATTTGAATAAAATACAATTTATACAAAAGACTGAATGCATCTCATCTATAACTAGATAATTCATGAGCACAGAAAAGTGATGTGGAAATTATTTACACCCAGATGGTGCCGTAAGTTGAGTTCTGGCATCGAAAACACATTAAAAACAAGTTGGGCAAAGGGCTGAAGAGCAACCAGAAGCAAACAAACATTTATCAACAAAGCAAAAACTATGTAGTAAAATAAGAATTAACTCTAAAAGTGATAAGCTAAAATGAATGCAGTTGAAATACACCAAAAAAAAAAAAAAAAACACACACAAGAAGGTCCTGCTTGAATTCTGACCTGCCTTCTGCACGGAGCACAAATTGTGAAATTGAATTCAGGGTGAGGCTCTTTGTCCTAATTTCAGAAGGGCTACTGCTAATTAGTACTTTCAGTTCTATATGACTTACTCTTCTTGACAAAATATAGAAATTTTTTGTGTTAATCTATAATTAGGTGCTTTCTAAGCAACAGTAAACAAATTCAAGGACTGTTTCACAAAAGCAGGATGCATGAATTCAGGTTCCAAGAAATGTTATCAATTTTATCTTCATACACAAATGCTATACTGTGCTGCAAAGGCCCAAGTATCCATTACTCACAAATGCATAGCTAGTATAAAAATCATCGTCATACATAGATGTCAGTGACTATAGTTACATTGAAATGACTGGAGTTTCTATATAAAGTTATAGTATTTTCATGTTAAATCAGCAATGCAAACTGAGGAAATAATTGAAATAGCTTTATAAATAGATGCAGAGACCATTCTGATAAACCAGGTCACAAGGCTGAAATAATCTCAAAACTAGTTTGCTGAACATGACCATTTCTGGTATATTCAATAAGGTCAAAAATGTATGAAGTGTTCCCAGTATCTTGCTGAATGTTAAATTTGAGTAATGGGTTGGATTGCCTGGATGAACCTAGTCAAGTGGCCGGCACGTTATAAACAACAACAGAAGGTATGTGGTTATAGTCATACTAGAAAATCCTTGCTCTGAGGTTTTTGCTCAAATGGGAAAGCATAAATTAACAATTAAGGCCAGCTTGCCAAATTTAAGTAATGTAATTTCCTTACTTCCTGTCATGAAAACTTAATAAAATACCAGATAAGCGTGATGGATGTTGACTAAATCCCCTGTTTGGGTTCTGTGAAACATTCCCCACTGATTTAAACTCTTCTCGCTGTCCTGTGCCGACATTAGCAGTCAGGAACAGCCGTTTGATCTATGCTTCCTGCTTAATGCTGCGCGGAGCTGCTGCCTCTCATCATCTAAACATGGCTGGCCAGGAAGATCCCGTACAGAGAGAGATTCATCAAGATTGGGCAAATCGAGAGTACATAGAAGTGATTACAAGCAGCATTAAGAAAATTGCTGACTTTCTTAACTCGTTTGGTAAGATTTTCAGCGAACGAAGTCTTGAATGTGATGATCCTAGAGTGTAAAATTTGATTGAAAAGATCAGGTTGGCTAGTTGAGCTAGCTATGTAGCTTCTGCTAGCAGTGATGTTGATGTTGTTAATGGCCACTCCCAGCTAGCTGTTAGCCTCCAGCTTCCTGTTTTGTCAGGACATTTAAAGCAAATTTAGTCGATTAAATATTGTCTACACAAGGTTAAGAGTAAATTTCATTTAAAAATTCCGTAAGTACGACAGTGTAATAGCGTAATGTTTTCTAAACAGGTTCTACAGGTTTAGTTGGCCGTGTTTACTGAGCGAACAGCTGATGGATATAGCTGTAGCTACATTTCATTAACAGGTCGTATTGTTCTGGAAATCGTGTTACGTGCTAAACTTAGTCCAGATAAATACATAATCAAGAATAAATGTGATGCTACTAGTAACGAAACAAGTACAGCGAAATAAGTCTCGAGGTCCTGTCCTACATTTTGCATTGTGCTTAGTGATGTAAAGTTGCATATAGTAATGAAACTTGATGACAAACTGAGTAGTTCTGATAATCCATCCATTAATTCATCTTTCTGGGAGCATAAACACCTCTAAAACATATGGGATAGCATCTGTTGGGGTTTATGCTTTGTAAATGAACAGGACTGGATAAAAGGACCATTTATAGATAAACACCTGCATCTGAAGCATACTAATAACGTCGTATTTCATTACAACCCTTACAGATATGTCTTGTCGGTCTCGTCTGGCCACCCTCAACGAAAAGTTAACAGCTTTGGAGAGAAGGATTGAATACATAGAGGCCAGAGTAAGTATAGGAATCAGATGGACTTTGTGCTTGGCTGGTTTCAAGTGATCTAACCATTGAACTAAACTGTATTTTAATACAGGTGACCAAAGGAGAGACCCTGACCTAGATCTCATCATGGGAATTCCTAACATCTTCAAACTACTTCCCCACCTTCCACCCTGAAGCTTTTTGGACTAAATGTGCTGGACTCCACCATCCTCATGGAGGGATCATGTGGACCATTTTTTTATATTATATGGCTGAAAGTTTGTGTTGTTTTTATCTCATGACACATTTATATACAATACATCGGTCTGTTTGACACAAACATTCGTTTAAAAAAATTAAGCTAAATTAAGTACTGGTTTCAACAGATCTTGGGGCTTAGTGATGTTTTTCGCTGTAAGCATTATGTGTACAGTGTCATTACCTAATCAGAAATGAATGGAAAAAAAGGGGAACATTCTTGTGTGCCAAGTTGACCAAGTAATTGTGTAGTTACCTTAATGGAAAACCTGCCTGTACATTAACTGTTTAGTGTTGATGAAACTTTAAAGACTGTAATAAATTATGAACAGTTATGTTTCATCTCTGTTTAGCCATATACAGTTTAAATATAGATATGTGAAATTCATCAAGAAAACTTTTGGAGAACTCAAATGGATAAAACAGTCTGAAGTGGGCATCATCTACAATTCTTAAAGATGCACAATTGAAAAAAGTATACAGTTATATTTGACAAATGATTTGCACCATTCACCATTTATATGACTAGTGCTCTAATGCAATACTACTTTACAGATAGCTACTACATACAGAGTTTAAATCCATAATGAATAATCGCTTGCATTTAACTTGGAACTTCAGAGGATATTTGCTGATTCTGAAATTAACATTTATTAGTCGGTTTCCTGTTTAGCACACAGCTAACAGCTGTAGACCATCTTTGATGCACTCTAGTTTGAAAAATTAAAATACAATGGTGAAGGGTTTTTGTTTTGTACTTTACATATATTTAAGAAAACACTTTGTCTGAAAACTGTATTCATTTATTGAAAAAGAAATGCCCTTCCTCCTCATGTTGTTTAAAAACATTAATATCATATTTCTATTCCAGACACATAAGAATGTTGTGAAACAAACATTGTATTCAATTTGTGAAAAACAAATGAATCAAATGCTTTTTCTGGTATTCCAGTAGATTGACTATCTTGAAAATTTCACTTCATAACAGGTCAGTACTGGACAGAGTTAATGGGGATTGTAGGAAATGGAGAAAGATTTATTCTACACAAACAGCAGATTCTGTACAAGAACCTTGTGCTTAGGAAATCTTTTATTTTGTTGGTGAACACTAAAAAAAGGTTTAATTTTAATAATTCTTGTGATGGACTACCATATGTTGGGTCTTCTTTGAAAATAACACCATTTAGAGGTAAAAGTAGAGCAAATTATTCACTAATGAAAATAAAACAGTGTTTAAGCTTTTCATTCAGTTGATGGGAGAGAAGGTTAGTTTTAAGACTGGTTAGACCACATTCCATAGAATGTATATATATGTGTATATATATATATATGTAATCCTATGACAACCAGAACGAAAGAATTAACCAATTAGAAAAACTTATGCCAAATGATAAAGATGCAGCAGTAACATTCTTAATAAAGGTACACATGAACATTGTAAAATTCCGTGGCTATAAAAGGTCACAAACATTCTTTTGTGAATATTACATAATAGGTAGGCTCTCGTAAAATGGCGCCGTGTTAACACATACTATTTCCATAGTTTTGACTTGCAGGCAAAATCCAAAGCGCAACCCATTTAAGCTCAAAGTCGCTTGTCTCAGAAAGAAACAGGTAAGACCGGGTTTTAACGCTATCTAAAATCGCGTTTCGAATTAAATCCCGACTCAATGTAAGTCACAAAACTATGGCAGTTTTAAAACTGATATTCTGATTATAGTGATGCCTGCGAGACTTTACCAGGGAATTATAAACCCCTCTACTGTAGACGCTGCCCCAGTGCATCTTGGGATAAAGAAGGTTCCATCGTCGTCGGTGTCGTCAGCAGCCTTTCGACGTGAAATGAGTTTTGTTTCTTGTAATTTTTTGAATGTTTCTGCTATAAAGTAATTATTAAAAGAGCGTCGTTGTAAAGAAATACACGTCGGTGAGTTGTTTTATTGCTTGGGTTGAAAATAGAGCGGTTTTTTGTACTGGGTGACGTCGTTGTTTTTTGTCCTTTCCCCACAAATATTCGGGCTCCATGTTACGTTTTAACATGGTTTCCTTGGGTTCATTTGGAAACAAATGCGTATGTGACTGAATGTGTTTTAAATTAAATAAAATATGTAGACAGATTGTGGGAAGGGAACAATGAGTAAACTTCAGATTCTTTCTTTCCTGTAGATTTTGCAGGAGAGAAGAGTCCGTTAAGAAAATGGGTGCTGATAAGAGGTAAGTCTCAAAGGAATCCGCTTCGTATGTTCAATAGTGTTAAAACAAGATGGTATTCAGTGCTTGTATTCTAGAGAACGACCGTTCACGATAAGCTCAATTGTAAAATGGTGCCAGAGTTACATCAGTACTAAAGCGGAAAAAGATATGTCCTTGTTCTTGCAGCGAAGGCCGTCAATGCTAACATTATTACCTCGTGAGAAAATTATTTTTGATATGCTCGGTCAACCAAGATTTATTTCCTGTCATTATCGGAAACGGATTTATTTCTTTAAAATCTCTTTCAGCTAAGACCTATTTAATGTCTAGGCCTAGTTTGAAAATAATTGTTTAACGTTTAATGAAATGCATATAAATACTGGTCAGAAATTAAAAGATGTGCACTATTATAATTCTTAAACCACGTGTGTTACTGATGTTGTAGGGATTCATTGTTTTCCATCAATAACCAGCCACCACCAAAATCGAGTTGAATGTAAAAAATGCCAGAAGAACCATATGCCATAGAACCCAGATAAGTTGAGCTACTTTGTTAGTTGTAAACTCAATGTTTACATCCAATCCGATAATGCAAGAGTCTTTATGCACATAAAAAGGTTAAATGTGGTTGCATAACCCTGCAAAGACAAGCCTGCTGCTCCTGGTCTTTGATAAATCACAGGTCAAGCAGACAATATCCACACAAGAATCAAGGATATCAAAGAAGTGGAAATGAGTGTGGTCGACATACAGCTATACACACAATGTGTGTTAAAAACATCTTTTAGTCTAAAGTGCTGGCATGTGATTGTTAAAGAACTGTTTTGAGTTAAGGGGAAATAGTTTGCTCTAAGCAGTGTGAGGACTGTGCTTACATTGTTTTGAATGATTGTTGTTCCCCATGAGGCTCCTGATAAAAATACTTCCTTCCTCTGACCTGTCAGTAAACTGCAGCTGGGGCGGTTCAGGTTTTCTGAAGTCAGAGTGAGAGTTTTGTGTCGATAACATAGAAAACATCAACTTCTTAGTAAGCTCTACCACCATCTTTTTATATTACTGCTTAACTATTGGCCACTTTCATATAAAGAATTATGGTGTAAATTTAGCAATGTGTGATTATCGGTATCCAGTGTTTCCTTAAACTTACTGGAGACTGTTGCCACACGAATCCTGGGTTAAATGATGGAAAACGGTAGTTTTGTTAAAGCATTTTGTTTTGATATGAATTAATTCATTTTCATAGTCAATTAAATTGTTTGTAATGATGTTTTTCTCTGCTGTCTTACAGGATCAGTCGGACTGAGCGTAGTGGTAGATATGGCTCAGAGCAGTCCCGTGATGATCCCGACTGGCGAGACAGACGGGACAGAGACCAAGAGCGTGATCACAACTCCAGGCGTTGGAGTGAAGAGAGGCGTGACCGTTATGATGGAGACCGTAGAGGACCACGAGACAGCCCTGAGGTATGAGCTCAAATATCTGCATATTTGTGTTCTCACTTTGTTTGCTGATATTAAACTTTTAAAGGCTTTGTTTTGAAGCAGAGAGAGAGGAAACGGAGGAACAGTGATAGATCAGAAGATGGCTATCACTCAGACGGTGACTATCAAGAGCAGGATTACAGACGAGAACCTGGGGATGACAGGAAGAGTAAGACCATCATGCTTGGGGGATTGTCTTCTCACACTACTGAAGAGGATGTAAGTGATTTTGAATATCAGTTTTGCATATTTAGTTTGAGTAAATAAATTTTTATTAAGATACAGTGAACCCTACTGTAAATTGTACATTTTTGTATAATTTAGATTCGTTTTGCCATTGACCAACTGGAGGGACCCCAGCCCATAGATGTCAGACTGATGAAAAAGAGAACAGGTGAGAACCAGAGGAACCCCGGACCCTTAACTCCCCACCCCCAGGCTTTGACCATAGGGCCAATCTGCTTCCATTCAGACCCATTTTCCCATAGCACATAGGAGAGAGTTGTGTGAAACAAACAGATGTAAAACTTTAATGCAAGACTTACTGTTTCAGTACTTTGTGGATTATTCAAGGTAAGTAAGTACGGCATTACTAGTTATTGAAGTCAGTGGACTGACCCACTCTATGAGTGGTATTCAGCAGGATTTCTTGCTATGGTAAAACTCCTAAGGAGTGGCCTTTTGTGTACCAAACTTGGCCTGGGTCGTGAAGCAGTTTGTGGAAGACTTTGAATAATATGCCCATGGACTCTTAACTAACACACCTCCCGTCTATATTTGAATGCTGTCTCTAGGTATAAGCCGTGGTTTCGCCTTCGTGGACTTTTATCACTTGCAAGATGCTACCAGATGGATGGAGACCAATCAGGTTGCTTCACAATCGCCAAGTCTAGTTTTAATCTTGGGGATCTGGAGAATTGACTCTAAAGGCAACCAGAATGTGTTGAATATGAAGTGTGGAAATTTAGGAAAATAACTCATAGAATGAATACCACACATCAAAACAGTCTGACTTACTATAACCAGAGATGTCTATTTGGTTTTGATCTGAAACCTTCTTACATTAACAAAGTGTTTAGTTTTACTATTAGCATTGATACTAAACAGCAGACACATTTTGTGAGCTCTGTATTTAAGATTATGAGCACACCTTTTTGTTTTGTTTTTTTACTTTAAATTTCGGTGTCCATTTGATGACTTAAGTGTTATCTTTTTTTACGCCCTATCCTCAGTACATGGGAATTTTAAATGTTTTCTTTTTTTTTAATGGAGAAGCTCATGTTTTATTTTCTTCTGTCTTTTTTTTTTAAAGCTGTCAGCTGTGTCTATTAGGATCACATTATACATTCTGCTCCAGCCTAGTCTGGGCACGCGGGTCCCAAACACCTAAAGAAACTTCTTTACATCATGCTCACTTATACATCATGTGCCTGTCTTTAACTCAAAGGCTGTCTGTTGGGGGTCCCTCTCCCCATTCTCTCCCTTCCAACACTGCTTGCCCCAATTGATTAGATATTCGTCCACCATGAACTCTTGAGTGATTTTTGTTTCCTCTTTCAGAAACTTCTGGTCATCCAAGGCAAAGTTGTGGACATGCACTACAGTTACCCTAGGAACAAGTATGAAGACTGGCTCTGCAACACAGTAAGTAAACCCATGATTTTTACCATTGTTCAGTCCAATCCAATTTTTCCTGCACTGGTACAATTGTTAAAGCTGAAGTTGTGTCGCTAGGTTGGTTTAGCATCAAAGTAGACCTCCTTTAGTCTGCGGCAGCTCTTTTCTGGGCTTTAGCTGTTTTTAATAAAAATGATTTGAACGGTTACTTGCAGTGTGGCCTGTACAATTTCCGGAGGCGATTGAAGTGCTTCAGGTGTGGCGCAGCTAAAGCTGGTAAGTAGTTGAATCAGCAGGAGGCCAACCACTGCAGACATCCGCACAGCCTGGGCTGAAAGTGTTGAGGTTTAGCACAACATCTGTTCCAGTAACTGTACAATCTTAAAAGTATTTTTAAATTTGGTTTAGACAAGGAACCATCGTAAGCGAGAAGGGAAGTCCAATATTTCAAAGTAATGCCTGAAGTATTAGTACTAGCTCCCTTAAATTTTTGACCCTCATGGTGTAATTTATAATTTTCGAGGCTGAAAACAATTTTTTTACCACTTAATTGTTTTATGTTATTTTAAATCATCATTAAAGGTTATGTTAATGCTGTTTTTATTTCTGTGATTCTCCTAACAGATGGTGAAGCGGGCAATGCCGCTGGGCTCCCTGAACTTCAACCCACTGGTGATTTCTATGGAGACAGTAAGAGCTCTTGTTCTTCCAAATCCAAAAGCTAAACCGATTATCCACGATTGGCTTTTCTTAAAGTGAATCCTTGCTGTTTTTTTCAGCAATCATCTTGAGAAACATTGCTCCTCTGACCACAGTGGATGCCATTTTGACAGCACTGGCACCGTACGCCAATTTGTCAGCCAATAACATTCGCCTTATTAAGGACAAGCAAACAGGCCAGAACAGAGGCTTTGCTTTTGTTCAGCTGTCCTCCCCTCTGGTAAAACAACCTTGGATACATATCAGATTATTTATCAAAACAAATCACAAGCCAGTGGTCTAAAGGTACCATTTTAAATTTGATATCTCAACTTTTTGCAGGAAGCTTCCCAGCTGCTAACCATCTTACAAGGTTTGCAACCTCCTCTGAAACTGGATGGGAAAACAATCGGAGTGGATTATGCTAAGAGTGCTAGAAAGTGAGTCATCTCTGTAATGCATTAAAAGGCATTTAGTTGTATTTATGGAACTTTTGTTGAACACAAAGTCATTTAACCTTCTGTCTCAATTAGGGACCTCTTATTGCCTGATGGGAATCGTGTCAGTGCTTTTTCTGTGGCCAGCACAGCTATTGCAGCAGCACAGTGGTCATCAGCTCAGGTTGGCCCATTTTTCTCGGAGTGCCTTGTTTTGTTTTTTTCTGCAGCTGTTGCGATCATACATTAATGATCTATTTTCCACCTTCCAGCCACAGCAGAGCTCAGATGGGATGTCAGAGTATGCCTGTCTGCAGGAAGGTTACGCTCCTCTGTCACAGGTTAGTTCATCGAAGTACATTCGGTGCCAAATGTTTGGAGTAAAATACACTTATACATTTACATTTGCTTTGGATGTTTTACAGGACTATCAGACATATTATCATCAAGGAACAGCAGCCAGTACTTGTCAGGGAAATGGAATCCTAGGAGGTAAATTGCCCGTTTTCACATTAGATCATATAAATCTGTAATGTTTAAACTTTTGTCTTAATTGTAATATAAAATTTTTTCAAATTTAGACTGGAAGCTGTTACTTTATGTAGAACAGTACTATTTAACTAAACTCTTCAAAAGTTGCTGTCCTGTATGTTTAAAATATGTTATTTTAATGCTGCTGATTCAAATGGATGAATGTTATCCTCAGCATGTTACGAGGTTTTGCAGAGGTGTGGAAGTAAACATTTGTTTCAGCTGTGGTGGAACAGGGACATATTTAAAAATTGCTGGACATCTTCTTTTATACACATACCACAGCAACGCTGTACTGCTCTACTTCACTTTAAAGCTTTAGTGACTCATAATGCTGTAATAATTTGATCTTCTTTGTGGATTTAGCTGCTCCAGGTGTAAAGCTGATTCCTGCTGCTGTTGTGATATCACAGAGTCCACAAGTCTACCAACCACATATCATTGCACCACCTGCCGTACAGGTAATACCATCGTTTGTAATGAATTACATAAAGTTGATAAACCATATGAACCTCTAAAAAAAATCCCCCATAAACTCTAATTCCAGGCGTTGCCTCTTGCCCAGCAACTTGATACAAAACCTCAGCCAGGACTTGCAGCTGTTGAATCTGTAGCTCTGCCTGCCTTGGCTGGAGCTGCTGCCCAGGTTAATGGAGCCAGTGCAATACCAGCTGCTGGACCGGCGGCGGAGCCCACCAGTGGTATGGACAGATGTGTTGCTTTAATAGACTTTTTTTTTTTTGTAATGGATACAATCTGACTTTTTTGTTTACTTTTTAAAACAGAAATTTCAGGAAAATTTGAACTCCTTTAAATAGGTTTTGGTAGGTTTCAATTGATCTAGCTTTTTCTAGATCAATTGACCAGAGTTGAATGCAAACTTAAGCTGATTCTGACTTTACTCTTTGAAGTATTGATAAAAAAAAGATACAGTCAGCTATTTATAATACTTGTTTATATCCTTCCTGCTTTAAATATTCATCTTAGCAACCAAGATGATGTCACACTGTGTAATACAGAAGCTGATGAAAAACACGGTTTTACTATCTTGAAACACAAAACTAATTTTTAGCATTTTATCAGTTAGTGCCGGTAGTGACCCAGTCTTACCTGTCTGAGCCTCAATTAACAACAGAAATGTCTCAATGTGTTGTAGAAAACATAGCTTCCTGTAAGTACCTTCTCTGACTTCTTATTGCCTCATCATTACTGAAGATGCTAAATTAAGTTCACTAGACTTGATCTACCCAGTCAGGGTAGGTCAAGCTGAAGGTTTTCTGATGACTCTTTAATTTCTAAGACTTTTTGTCTTATACAGCAGTAATAACTTGCATATCCTAAACCGGTACTATCACAACCTTTTAATGTGCTAATGTTTACATAATCAACAGGTTCTGTTCCTGATACATCTACATATCAATATGATGAGTCCTCTGGCTATTACTACGATCCTCAGACTGGCCTCTACTATGACCCAAATTCACAAGTAAGTAACACAAAGTCCTTAATATCAGCCAGTTTGGTTGGAGAGATTTCATAATGTTTTGATTTTGTACATCACTGCTTTATGTTTCAGTATTATTACAACACTCAGACTCAGCAGTACCTGTACTGGGACAGTGAGAAACAAACGTATGTACCAGCCTCTGGCAACATAAATGCTGGGCAGAATGATAAAACAGCAAATGGCTCAGCTGGAGGCAGCAAGGAGCCTAAAGAGAAAAAAGAGAAACCAAAGAGCAAGACTGCACAGCAGGTATTTTTATAAATCCCACTTTAAACACTTTATTTGTTTTGTTTAGCTTTATCTGTTTTATTACTTTCTTTTATTTTTAAACTGATTTTTAAATATTCCAGATTGCTAAAGACATGGAACGGTGGGCTAAAAGTCTCAATAAGCAGAAAGAAAACTTCAAAAGCAGCTTTCAGCCCATCAGTCAAGAAGAGAGGAAGGAGGCAGCAGCAGCTGATGCTGGATACACATTGTTTGAGAAGAAGGTATTTCATAAGATTCAACAACAAAATATCCTAGCGTAGGGTAATATTTGACAACAAATTTGGATAAACATGTTGAATGATTCTTCAGCAGGCAGGTCTAGACAGACTCATGCAAGAGGTTGCGAGGTGCGCTGAAGAGGAAGCACTTCCCATAAGCTCTGCCAGTTCTTCCAAGGTATTTCCTCTTTCTGGAGTTTCCTTCGGTGTTATTGTTTGGTTTTTATGAGACGTCCGCTCTGTGTTTGTGGGTTAGTGTGGCCTGGTGGCAGCCTACAGTGGAGACAGTGACCCTGAGGAAGGAGTAGCAGGAGGAGAATCCGATGGCGGTGACCTGTGTCTGGACAAGCTGACAGACTGGAAGAAGATGGCCTGTCTGCTGTGTAGGAGACAGTTCCCCAACAAAGAGGGTTTAGTGAGACATCAGCAGCTCTCTGACCTTCACAAGGTATCACCCTAACTTACTGACTTCTGACTGACTTGTTTCAAATTTCAACAGTCCAACTAAAAAAAAGAAAAATTCTATTTTCTCTTAGAAAAACCTTGAAGTTCTCCGCAGATCTAAAATGAGTGAAGCAGAGCTGGAAGAGTTGGAAAGGAAAGAAACAGAGGTTTGAGCATACACTCATATGCTTGGATATGTTCACCTTACTTTGACCTTTTTTTTTTAATTTGAAATATATGTATTTTTGGTATCAGCAAAAATACAGGGACAGAGCAGCTGAAAGAAGAGAAAAATATGGCATCCCAGAACCACCAGTGCCTAAAAAGAAGAAATTCAACCAGCCAGCACCAGTTGTGTAAGAGCATTGTTGTGTATTTTAAGACACAATTTGTACTTTTTTTTTCTGCTTTACTATAAAAATTAAAAATTTATTTTTTTACCTGTGCAGAAACTATGAACAGCCCACTAAAGATGGGCTTACAAGTGATAATATTGGGAACAAGATGCTGCAGGCCATGGGCTGGAAGGAGGGGAAAGGTCTTGGTCGCAACCAACAGGGCATCACCGCTCCAATCGAGGTACATACCGTAAACCTGGAGATGACAGGCTGCATCTCGCTGAGCAGTATTAATTACTGTAATGTGTGCTAATGCGTGTCCTTTTCCTCTGCAGGCCCAGTTGAGAACTAAAGGAGCTGGACTGGGCACCAAGGGAACCAACTACACCCTGTCTGCTTCAGATACATACAAAGACGCGGTCCGGAAAGCAATGTTTGCCCGCTTCACAGAATTGGAATGAGTCGTTTTCTAACTTGATTGTGTTGCTGTGATCTGTCAAATATCAGCCACACTATCGCAGAGGAGAAGATGGACTCCTGTTAAATAAATCCACTCTGTATGACACAAAACGGTTAATGTACTGTCACAAAATGGACCACCAGAGGAGATTTGTTAAAGTTACCTGAAGTTGTAAAGGATCTAATTTATAAATTGTACATATGCATAATGAGTCGTCTTTGTTGATTTACATTGCTGTTTTTTTTGTTTCTTTGATTTAAATTTGTTTTTGCATGACTGTACAGTTTATACGAGATCTTGTCAAATGTAAAAAAAAAAATAAAAGATGGGATTAAAGTTGGGATCATTATGTAAGACTTGAGTCTTGTTATGACAGGTCAGCTAAAAGTTTTTTCAGAAAGCGAATCTGTTATGTGTGTTAAGATTAATTACTACTGGTATTTTAAAAACAAGCACCTCCTGACCCCAATAGGGTCAAGGGAGTGAGAAAATGGATGGATGGTATTTGAAGACTTTTTACATTGTAGATTATTGCCAACCAGCTCTCTCCCCATGATTTCAGCACAAAAAACAAGCTTTAAGAATTTGAGAAACAAAAACTGTTTCAGCAGTTCACACATTTTACAGCACAGCCAACAATTTTATGCTTAGCACGGACTGACACGTTTTAAAGAAAGACCTTTTTAAACTGAAAAAACAAGGAAAATTCGAGACATGTCACGTGTTTATTACTCTACAAATGAAACAGGATGAGTGACTGGAAGTCAGAAGTGATAACATTTGTGAGGAATGTGAGATCTGTGTATTTCAGCCTACTTGAGGAGGACAACAGAAACTGTTGTTTCACAGGACTGAGAGTCCAGTCCATGAAAATAACACTGATAAGTTTTTGTGTGTTTATTTAAAATTCAGAACATTTAATGGTTGAATATTTTCATGATTTAGTTGTTTTATTTGTGAGCATGAGACGATGAAACATTTGGAAGGGGCACCCACAGAGATTCTTTTGGGGGTTGTTTTCTGATTTTGCTTTATTTTAAGAAATTCAGTTTAATCCCACAGTAAACTGTGAAGGAACCTGTATAAATATGTCACTTATGTTCATACTTATGGAACAGATTGTGTCAGAATGCATTTTTAATGACTTTATTAGTAGGCTATATATTTTTTGATGGTCAGATATATAAATATTTAACAACTCTTGAATTATTGTATAGTTCTACTTTTGGTCAGTTTGGTCTTCCATACAAACTGACCCCTAGAGGCCGCTAAAAGTACTGTTTTTGGGCGGGCAGGTGACTAGATCTGTTTTGAGAATATCGGTGATTTTATTTTGGCTCCTGGAGGCACAAGAAAAAGAAAAAAAAAAGATTACATGTTTTGTTTTATTGTATTGTTGCCACACCTTAAATTTGCTCCTAATTTTCTCGTCAGTCATGTTTCCATGCATCGGTAGATAACTTGACAGTGGTAATTATAACCTCTGTTATAATCTCTGTTATAATTACCCATCAGATGTTCAGCGATGACTTAGCTGGCATTGAGAAAGCTGCAAGATGTTTCTGCTGGATCCCTCACTGGCAGCACAGAGCAGAAACTTTTCCACATTGTCTCTTAGTGGTCTTGATGCGCTCTTTCACCCGAACAGACATGGATTCTGTTTCAGGCAGGAAGTAAAGGCGCAAAAGTGTGAGTTGCTCAATGCGCACTGCAGAGCCGCTTTATCTTGCTTCATGCATGCTGCAGAATGGTATCCGCTCGGTTCCCTTGTTTCCAAAAGAGTTGAAACCTTACCTCCCAGCAGACTCAGGCGCAGTGGGTGGGATGGACAGAGGGCGGAGGTGGGGTGCGAGTGGGGTGGGGGTGGTGCGGGGTGCGCACACAGGAGGCGGACCTACGTTGCGACCCCCACAGCTCTGGCTGAAGATGATTTTACGATGCCGACCATTTCCCCAAGCACATTTTGTGGCCGCAGCGCAGCAGAGAGACGATCAGTCGAGTAAAAGCCGCAGATATCAAACACGGAGAAAGAGGAGAGTTGAGGAGGAAAGGAAACAGCGCTGCCCATTGTAACACTTCGCAACATCAGTGGAATAAGGCTCAAATCTTCAGGACAAGTGCGATTGGTAAGAGTCGACAAAATCTTTATGTTTAAGTTTCTCATAAACTAAACTCTGTGGTATTATGACTAACTGGTTTTATTTTATATTCAAGTTTGTTATGTGTTTTTTGTTAAAACTAAGATCTGTCAGTCATAAGTGGAAGAGAAGGAGGTATCTTAATCTTAATCTTAATGGAAATATGTGAAAACTTAAATGTGTTATTGTTGGATGGCGAAGTGTCTGCACCAACTTGTAGTTGAACGTCTTAGGTGATAAAAAAAAAGAGCACAAATTGCTCCCTCTTTTGAGGGAGCGCCAACCTCAGGACATGTCAGGAGGACCATGTGGCGCTTTAAGTGACAAACTGGTGGTGTCCATCTTTTGTTCCTGAAGCGTTTTATTCTCCCTGGGCTTTGTGAAGTTTAATTGACCCTTTTGAACTGTTTAATCTAAGTTGCAAACGTGACGCACTGTGACACACAAACCCGCGTTTGCAGCGTGGGAATCCAAATATCCTAGTTTGGGATTTGCTGCACCAGATTTCTGCAGCGCTCTTAAAACTTTGTCTCGTGACGTCACTGCCTCACTTCTACGTGACATTTTCCAGCTCCACATCTTTTCCTTAACCACTTAGGTTCCTTACTATTGAAGATAATGGGTAATATTGCCGCTAATGGGTGAGGGATGTTCTCCTTTTTTTCCATACACGAGCAAAACAAACACCATTACCAACCAGCAGAGGCCATTTAAAGCTCCTCTTCTTTGTTATTGTAGGCTAAACATAACCATGTGGAGGAAGAGGGAGAAATGGAAAGAGCGCCCTGTGTGGGAAGTAGCCTGCATGGTGCGCATTTTCACTCATTCCTCTCTGATGTGTTTTCATTGTGTGCCTGCTGATAATAAAAATGAGAAGCTTTACTCTACAGACATGCTTCTCAAACTGTGGGGCAAGTCCAGTTCGTGCCATTGAGGTTTCCTGCAATGGTTCTGAAACAACATTTTGGCACAAATATTGGCATTGTAAATATGAACAAATGAACTATAGCATGTGCTGCAATGCAAAAGTGTTTGCCCCCCCTTGAACTTTGATACATTTCTTCACGTTCACATTATGACCAGGACAATTCTGTAAGATACCAGCGCTCAATAGAGTATATTTTGTGTATATGGTTGTTAAATCTCAGGAAAGCAAATGAAGGTGCTGCACCTTTATTTACTTTGACTCCACCGTCATTTTTATCTATGCTGCAGTCAGACACTATCCAGCAGCTGCTGCTGGGTCATCACTGGTTCAATGACATGCAAACTATCAGAAGTACTAGATAGTTAATACGAGCAACTACGTAGTAGATGCGCACAGACAGAACCAGGTGGTGCTTCAGGTTTCCCAGTCAGAACATTCAGGTTCTTAGCAACAGCACGTGTCTCTAAATGCGTAAAGCTGGTAGAAAGAAACACCACTAAATAATCACTGCTAGTTGGAGAATATATATATATATGTGTGTGTGTGTGTGTATTTTAAAATAACATTTAATCTGACAGACCTTATGTTGGTCTGCCAACAAGTTAAACTGTGGTTATCAAGTTGATCAAATGTTCTAAACTATAACAAGATTTGCCCGATAGCATTGTTAAAGATGAGGGTGTTAAAAAGTCTCATTTTTAAGAGTTTATCTGGCTTGATAGCCTTAAAGAGAATAGAAAATGTATCCATGACCTTAGTGGACCTACAGCTGGTTGCCTTCTAATTCAAGCTTGGTCATATTTTTGTCTGGATTAAACACAAACTATTTTTTTCTCATTCACTGAAGTTTCTTAAAAGGAATTGAGACATTTTTTTTAAGCTTGAAACAGCAGATACACCTTATTCACAAAACCTTTGTTGGTCCAAAACACCACATGATCCCTTTGGCAACTACATATGATCTGAGCTATTGTATTCTAGATATTGATCACAGTCACTTTCCATCATCCACATCTTAAGCAATTCTCTCTACATGTTGCAGCATGCAATTTTTAGACCTTCACTTGTTATCATTTTGAACCTTTTGTCGATGTCATGTGCTGCTGTCATATTGATTGAAGCCTTTCAAATGGGAAATATTAACAGTGTGAATGAAAAATACACAACATGATCAACATGGTATTAATCTGAGCTCAGACTGTTCATAAAATTTAATGTGGATTTTGTCAACCCTGAGTTTTTCCAAAATAGCGATAGGGAAATAATAATAAATCTCTGAGAAGCTTATTGTCACTGTTTATTTTATTATATTCTAGCTTAAACTTGTTATATATACTCTTGACGATCGAGTCATTTTAAGGTACATTCCTTTTTTACAAGATGACTTCTTTCATATTTAAAATTTGTTTCAGTGTTGCTTCTAGTTTGGTTGTTTGACAACCTTGAAACGGGGACCAGCTGTTGCAATAACGTACATGACAGGAAATGAGGTCCATAACCCCCACTTGCTCCAATGTGGGCCATGACTTGACGTCACAGTAACACCGACGCGGGTAAAACAACTTTATTTGAACATCAAACACATTGCAAAAGGTGCTTCAATGCCGCTGGGGACAGAGAAAGAAGGTTTGAACTCTTAAAGGTTTTTAGTGGTGGGTTGATTAGAGTTCAAAAAGAACAAATAAACCCTTGTGTTGGCAGTGACCTCGACTTGTGCAGAGGTCAAAATGGCAGGAAGTGGACAGGTGCACAGTGTGTGGAAGTCAATGTTTTATCTAGGCTGGACGCAGCCAGCTGCTCTGCAGTCCCATCGAGGAGATGTGTGGATTTCTGTATCTGAGTCAGCCAAAGTGTTAAGTGTCAGCCACTCCAGGGTTTATTATTATCTTTGTCATGGGGCTCATAATCTGTGAGAGCTGAGCACGACTGTATCATGTGCTGTTTTAGATTTGTTTTGGAGTCCTTGCAAGTCATTTTGTAAATACGTATTGTACATAGAGTGGTTGTTCCATACAGTATTGATTTGAGCTTTTTCTTTCTGAAATTGGAAGCTTTCAGTGCTGAAATAGACATTATTATCCATACAGTATTTCCCAAAAAACAAGTTAAATCCTCTTCTGACTTGTTACATTGTTGTTTAATGTCTCTTTCAAAGCTACATTTAGTAGCAGGTACATATTTTTTAATTAAAAAAAGCTCAGAGTAAAGTACGTCAGCGGTAATGGTCAAATATTTGACTAACACATGACGACCACAGCTTACAAATCATGCTCCAAAAGGTATTGCTCATGCTGTAATGAGGCAAACATTCGCCAAACTTGTGCATTTTTTCAGTAAAACATGTAGGCATGTTTGTCCACCACATAACTGCTCTTATGTTTGTTTGCACTGTCTATAGACTTTATTAATATTTCCCTCAGGACTCAGGAAACAAATTGGATCTGATGTCAGATCGGCGAATCAGACCGATTAAGGCTACATTCTAGCATCAAGCTGTCTCACTGGAAATATTGTGTCTGATAACAGTTGCCAGATTGTTTCAAATTTTGGATGAAATATTTGGCAGAGGTTTGACAGAGATGTGATCATGAGTGACGACAGAGATGTGCTGACCCGTTTCGGGGTTTCAGGAGCTGCATTTGGGCCACTTTTAATTGCGATTCTAAGGTTGTTTGTTCCAATTTATGTTTTCTTGACTTTTTGGAGAAAAGGGTAGAAGAGTAGCAGATGGACACACTCAGCTCTTAAAGAATGATGCATTTATTCACCCCTTTTGTGGATTTAATTTATGGTATGAGAATGCAGAGAAGAAACTATCAGCACAAAAAAGAGGCTTCTTTTTTGACATAAAGAGTAGTTTCATAAGATGGTCATATGTGGAACAAAATACCTACAGCAGTATACTTCTTTATGTCACATGAACCTTACAATGTAACTTTGCTACATTGGTGCTTTATAGCTTTATATTTATATACATGCATATATATATATGTGTATATATATATATTTAGATATAGATGCACATTTAAATGAACAAGGTATGTTGTTTCAAATGGATTTTCTTGTTTCAGTATCACTTTGTATGCTGTTTATGAAGGAATGCCCATTTCAACATCTTTCAAGCTCAACTCTTTTTTTGTTGATAAGTGCTTTAAATTTCTATTTTTGTAGGAATTGTGAAAAGCAGAAGCATTTCAAACTCGACTTGCAATCTGAAAGTTGTGGCTTGACCTCCAGTTTCCTGTAATATCAGGTTATTCATTGACATTTTTTCACTTTATTCTGTCGGTTACAGAGTCTGGCTCTGTGGTGAATTCTCCCTAAACCTAAAGCCACATGATACCACCATCAATACATTTCTTGTTTCGTCTGACAACATTTGAGTACTATGCGGGTGCTAGCTGCCAATAAATGTGGAATAGATCATTAAATAAGCTATTAAAGTCATTTATTGTCCTGGAATTTAAATATTGTGAAATATCAGTGGAAAGAAAGGGTAGTGATAGAGCATTTAACTAAAAAGTTAATTAGTCAAAGTTAAGCTATATGTGCCAACTCTGAGAGCGGACCCTCATCAAAACTGTGCGCTCTGAGCTCCCTGGAGAGTAATTGCTGAGTATGTCCTGCTGTTCTTTTATGCTTTTTCCAGGAGAAAAAATGTCCTGCCACATTTCAACAACACTCGCAGTTAATTCGAGGTAATTGAGCCTTTATGTAACATACATGGGTTTTATTTTTAGTTAACATGTATGAGGCCAGATGACAGTTACAAAAAACGAGCATTGTTTGCATGAATAAATCAGTGTCAGTGTTACCAAAAATCTTTCTGATGCATGAATTATTTACCACTCCACTTCATGAGTTCTAATGTAAAGTTAAAAAAATTATGAAGAGATTTTTCATATTTATTTCTCAAGATTTAAGAGTTTTGAAGTATTAATACCGATAACTTGTGGGCATCAGGCCGCACAGCTATGCAAAAAATGTGAAGTTACTTTTTGAAAACCACCTTTTCTTAACTGGATACAGAGCAAAGCTGCCATAAGCTTTCACCATGAATGAAATGACAAATCTTGTGACTGATTTGATCTGGTCTTCATTTAAACCACTCGTTACTTGTATATATCTTGTTTAACAATTCTGCCTTCATTTGAATAGTTTATGTATAAAAAGTTCTAGATAACTTGGACCAGTACAACCCTTATACGTCACTATTTAGTAAGTCAGTATGCATCATTACATTTAAAGTTCTTGAAGTTTGAGGCCTCTAAATCTTTTGCCAACACGAACGTTATTGGAAGCTCGGGAAACATATTGAACCAGTTTTGCTTCCTGTCTGCAGTTCAATCAGGATGACAACATTTTAACTTTTCGCTGATTAGGTTTGTCTGATGGTCTGACTGACTGATAAGGGGTGAGATGTTCAGAGAGAAGAGTCATTTTCATGTCAGTCTATGTAATGATCTATTGTCATTGAAGCAGACGTCAACTGTTTCTGATGTACGTACATCTTTAGCTCATATCACATTTGCAGCTCACAGTATTGATCATGAAGGAAAAATTCAGAGTCACATCCACAACAAAAATCCAAATAATACAGTAAAATCCAGTTGTAACTATAACGTATGTTGTGATTTTTCAGAGTTGTGTTAGGTATTATAATTGAGCCCAAAGTTAACTATCATAGAATTAAAGTTAAAGTAATCTTTAAAATCGCCAAACTCTGGTGCTTTGACTGGAAGTAATATTAATGTTTTCGAGCTGTACAGCCAAAGTTCCAATATGGATGTGATTGAGAATCTTTGGACGGTAAAAGGGCCTTCAAATCCAAAGGTTTGAAGCTCATCACCAGAATTGAATCATCAAAATACCTCGGGAAACATGCAAACAGACTGTCAGGAATTGGAAGGAGTATTTTATTCTTCAGTGCCAATAAAGATTTTTTTTAAACAATCTTTATGAATAAAAAAGATAAATTTTTAAAACAATTAGATTCCTTTAAATTACCTTGCTATCTTTTGAGAAATGTCTTCTTCATTTCCAGTTATAACCAATCCTCTTGATTGAATGAATCCCCTGGCCCCCAAAAAAACTACTGTATAAATAATTAAAAAAAAATACCAGGGATAAAATTAATTTGGGACTTAATTGTATATGAGTTGTTTAATATTTGAACAGTCATCTTAGAAATAAAAAAGCAAAAACTTCATAAATCAACAATAGGTTGTATATTCAACTCTTGGTTTATGTTTAAAATTTGCTTTTATGATAGTTTAATTGTGATATTAATGGACTACAAGGTTGTTCATTTTATATGGTTTTATATAAATTATGAATTTGCATGTTTTTTTTGGAAATACTTCTCATCAGCATGCATAGATGTTATGCATTGATCATTTATTTCTGTCTGAATTCAAGCCTGCATCTTGTTTCCCCTTAAAAACCAGTGGCATGTATTCCCATGGTTGCGGTTAATGAAATATGCTGCCGCCGCTGATAATGCAGGACACGATGATGTGCTGGTTTGTTTGCATCAGGCACGTGTTGCAGGATGAGCTAGTGCTGCCAGGTGCACTTGCTTGAACCTTGTTTATCTCATGCCCACGTGCCGATGCGCCACAAACTGCCGCCATACTCATTGCTCCCTGCTTTTAAAATGACACAAGAGTAAGTGGGGACAGCTCCTCTGAGATACTTAATAATAAGGACCTACACTTTAATTAACTGTTGTTCACCCTTCTTCTTGTTCAAACCATTCAAATGTCCGTGTGACATTTGAACGGTAACTCTAAATCTGACCTCTAACCTTCATGCCATGACTCGTAGCTCAACAGAACTGAGTCCAGCTCCAGGAACATGTCAGGTCAACTTTCTGGCAGTCAATGAAATATCATACTGTCCTTTTCTCAATTAAGGGAGCAGTATTTGTTCTCATAATTCTTGCATAATATCTTTAAGTTATTGAAACATATTTCAGATGTGTCAAGAAATTATTTGTAAATTTAACATTAAGTGATTGCATTCTCAGATTAACCTTTTTATTGATGTGGCAGTTTTGAATTGTGCCATTTTCACTCTACATTCAAGACAGATTGTGAAAATGTACATTCAAATCTTTGTGGAAATGGCTTGTTTATTAAGGTATGAACCCAAATTAATTTAAATGCAGACAATAGACGAGATCTATTGTCTGCAATCACTCTTGTGATTCAATGATCAACTTCTTGGCTTCCTCAACTGATGGCACACTGACTAAGCCATCATCCACATAAAAGTTTTTCTCAATAAATGTCTCTATATAATCAACTTTTATTAAGAAATCTTACTCATAAGTAACTGCATTGTGAAAAAAAGCCATCAAACTTTCTTGAAAACATTTACTTTAAACAGCTACTAACATTTAAATCAAAGTAAAAAGAAAATAAACAAAAAAAAGAACAATTTTCTTTTAATTTTTGTCATTTCACTTCAATGAAAAAGTCCAGATCTTAGCATTTAATTTATTTTGAAAGATCAAAATATATTTTATGCCAAAAAACGAGTTCCTGACATGCATTAAACATGCAACATGTCAGAGATGGAAACGTCATCAGTGATGAACCTTGTCCTATTTACTGTAAATTCACTGATCCCGTATTGGTGAACTGAAAACAGTGGTTATGATCTCTCTATGGATCTCTCTATTTCTATAATTTCACCCCAACCCTCTTTTGCCCACTGTAAACAGAGTTTGTATCTTGGAGTGCTGCATGAGTGAAAGCTCATCTGATCTCTGAAAAGGTGAATTTCGGTTTACTAAGAAGTTACCCCTGATTCGGTTTGCTTACTGTGAAAAAGCAAACAGAGTATCCAGCAATCTAAAGTAAACTAAACCGAGGGGAGGAAGTGATGTATAATTTACAGATATATGTTATCTGAAAATTGTGAAAAACTTTCAATACAGTTCACAGAGTGCGCTCTGTTTTTGTGTGGAAGTCAGAGTTGCCAAAAAACAAAACAAGAAACTATGAATTTAGTGGAAGTCTGAATGCATAGTTGTGAAATGAATGCATTTTAAATAACCCTAAATTTAATAACATATAGGGCTGCGTATCTATAGTTTGCAGTTGGCCAATATATATGATTCGTTTTCACTTTATTGGTATCGCTTTATACCTAAATGATACATATTGCTGTAAAGTATCTATTTGTATAAAGAACTACATGATTATTGACTTGAAAGTAACAATGAGCACCACAAGTCTGCTCTTGAAAAATGAAATTTGTTGTTTGTTTTGGTACTACAATTAACAAATCAAAATGATGACAGGTTGTTTATCTCAATCCTATCCATTAAAACACATAAATAACATGTACGCACATACATACTGTACAGCATAATGGTGTTTCTAGTTCAACGAGATATAAACCAAGCAGAGCTGATGAGATATAATCAGCTCTGATTATATTACAGATATATGTTATCTGAAAATTGTCAAAACCTTTCAATACAGTTCACAGAGTGCGCTCTGTTTTTGTGTGGAAGTCAGAGTTGCCAAAAAACAAAACAAGAAACAAGAAACTATGAATTTAGTGGAAGTCTGAATGCATAGTTGTGAAATGAATGCATTTTAAGTATGCAAATGCATAGTATTTAAATACTTAAATGCATTTAAGTATTTAAATACATTTAAATACTTAAATGTATTTAAGTTTAAATACATTTCAAATTAAATGTATTTAAGTTTAAATACATTTCAAATTAAAGGCAGCATATTGCATGCTGAACTTGGGGATGCCCATCAAGCTCTGTCAAATCCAGTTTCTTGGACCGTAATGATGTGAAAACATCTCCAATTTATGTATTTGTTCAGTTACAAGAGTGGCTTCTCTCAGCACTAAAATCCTACAGGATTCATTGTGACCTAGATTTATATTGAATGAAACATTTCCCCCTATACCTCTGTGTAAATAATCAGTATCAGGGCTGAAACAGGATGCGGTGATGCTATTTTTGAAGCTTTGATAAGGGAAAGGTTAACCTGAGTAAACCAAGTGACTCATTCAGGAGATAAGCCAGGATCCTTCTTCCAATAGTTCTTTTTTATTGAGTATAGAAAATATTCTGTGTGGCTACAACTGTTTAAATGTTTTACTCAATGTCATGCAGTTATTTTATTTCTACCTCACGTTTCTACTACAGCTGCAGCTGAATGGTGTCTACCTGGTTTGATTGTATTGTATGAATAACACTCAGAGTGATCTTACAGCATTACACAACCTTGTCTTTTTGTAGTTTTAGAAGTAGTTCAGATAATTAGTAGATTTCTACTACATGGAACTGCAAAATTCTAAAAATTCAGACTTTGACCTTTGACTGTGCGGTGATCCCTTTGACTGTTTGCTTTACTCTTTACCGAAACGCGAAACTCCTACAAACTTTCTGGGATGACATTACAGCTTGTGGGCTCTTTTGAGCTCAAGGACGTATTCAAACATTTACGTATTGCAATATGTTGCAACAATGATGTGAGTGACGATAGAAGTCTTTTGGGTCACTATGTCAAAAGTAAGTGTGTGTTGTTCATCTGCCCCACAGAGATCAAACAGATGAATTGACTCTGTCGGGCACTGATATCCCAATTCACATAAAAATCATCTAAAGTGTCACAGTGAACCCTAACTGAATCAGATCCAAGTGTGATAGAGATACTTCTGGGATGTTCTCTACTATGTACCCAAAGTACATAGTAGAAACAAGTGCCAACACTTTATTTTATATTATGAATGCCCCTCCTGTCTGCTGGTTTCAGATTCATTTAAATGTGAATTTAGTTTTGAGCTGCTGTCATTAGAATTTAAAGATCAACCCTATTTCAGTCTTAACTTTGTAGAAAAATACATAAAAAGGTGAGGTCACTCAAGAGGTCGCAAGCAAGTCCAAAGTTACAATTTTAAAATGATTTGTCATACTGTTCATACTGTTATGACTCAGTGCTTTCAATAATAATCCATAGAAAGTGTTGTTACATTCAACAAAACAAAATTTTGACTTTTTTTAAATTTTACCAAAAGACAGTCACAAAGTAGCAATGTCACAAAGTAATGTGAATAATAGTTTCTTTTCTCTTCGAGATAAAATAAATCGCATCATGTACAATTTTGTTCTTAAGTTGTTTTTTTTTCTTTGTTTGTTTTCACAGATGTATAAAGAAACCTTTGTATTGTTACTGAAGGCTGTCCTGTGAGAGAAATGATCTGATAACCTTCTTTGTTTTTAGAAATTCAAGATCTGGAGCCCTCCTTCACCGAACACACGCAGGTCAAAGAGAATCTGATATTTCTTAAAAGATGGAGCCTGCCGAGTCAGAGATGAACATATTATCCAATGGAAAACCCCATGATCTCGGAGATGACATGTGTGTGCCAATGAAGACGTTGTTAGCAGAAGATCAGTGAGTTGTCTCACATTTTTCTCACACAGATGAATGGTTGCCTTGTTGTTATCACAGCATGTATCAATTACTTATACTTAGCTCCTTTTTGTCTCTCTGTGGTTATACTTTTGTGAAAACCACATTCTTGGCACTACACAATAAACCAAGTGAACCAATATTTATCATAAATCAGGCTCCTTAATTTATGTTTAATATGTAGCTGACTTCATGTGGTTAGCAACATGAAGTATGACGTATTTGTCCAAAAATGTACATTTCTTTAAATGCATGTTTGCCTTGTTTTTGTGCTGACTTCGTCTGACGGATCCTTGTGCAGAAATGGCACTGAAACTCTGAGGTATGTTTGTTAAGAATTGTGTTGAAGTTTTATTTTCTGATGTTTTCACACGTCAGAGGTCAATAAACTGCAAATTCATTGCTGTACTTTTGATCCTCAGGTTTGATGACCCTGAAGGTGCACTTGAGAGTGAGGAGTTCTTACCCAATACACATGGAAAGAAACCCACACGTTTCACAGATGTACGTATTTTTAAATACCCTATAAAATCCAATATTTTGTTGAATTTGACTTATGTTTTGTTATCACACCTGAAACATTTTATTTAAAAAGTTAACTTGTTTTTCTTCGAGAATGTATATTTGGGTATGAAGAGGGACTGGCAATAAATTTAAGAGAATGAAAGTGCTTTACTCAATACTTCAAAAAATAATGTCTGAGCTCTTTATTGTGCTTGCTACTGCAGAGCTGTCAGACTCTTCTGTGTTTTTTGGAGTAATCTGTGTTCATACAAGCTTCTTGGACTTTACATGACATTTTGCCTACAGGAAGTTTCTTTATAAAATAATATGAATAACTAAAACCGCAGCAGTAAGGAACATTTTTATAGCACTCAGTGCTGTTATAGTTTGAAATTTGCAGACATTGTGGTCATTCAAGACTTGCTCTTGTTTTGTTTTGTTGTATTAAATTCATTCCCAGTTTGAAGGAAAGACCTCCTTTGGGATGTCAGTCTTCAACCTTGGCAATGCGATTATGGGCAGTGGCATCCTAGGATTGGCTTATGCCATGGCGAACACTGGCATACTTCTCTTCTTGTGAGTAAATAATTTTAAATGTCAACTTTAAGATGATTTTGAATGACATGATTTGGCAAAAATTACAAATTTTTGCATGTTCTAATACGGACATAATTTCCTGGATTTCAAGAATGTATCACTTTGTCAGGATGACTTAGGTTATTTTTGTAGTGACATCACTATTGTGTCCTTCATTATGTTTTTAAAGCTGCCTTTGCATTTTACCAGGTATGTTGTGCATTGAGAAATGTATGTCATGTGGGTCTAAGCATTAACATGATGATGTGAAGTGTGTCTGTCCCTTTTGAAGCACTCTTGTTGTACAGTGTGAGCATTGGGATCAAGTAGAATTTGCTTTGTTCATTTTCTAAAAGCACCCCAAAGGTACTAGCTGGTTCGTGTTTACATGTCATGGTGTTCTGGAGGTTTACGTTCCGCTTTCTAAACAAGGAAAATAACAATTTTGGAAGAAATTATTAGTTTCATAATTCATCAGAGCATAATATACTTTTGCTCATTTTGAAAATAGTTCATGTATTTTCTAATTCTACTTACAGTTCATTAAATTCAGGATACATATTTTGAGCATGTATATGGATAGAGGACACAAGACAACAACTAGAAGTCTACTTCTGCACCTGCAGAAAGAGATGACAAAGAAGGAAACAAGAGAACCAAGAAACCATAGTGCCAAACAACATATGCAAATATGACAATAACAACTACTCCATTGCAAGGTACACATTACTGGTTAATATGAAATGTATTTAGTTGTAACTGCAGCCCAAAATGAATAATCTAATAATCTTTGGTCATTGTTGTGATGACCTGCAAAATCCTAGCTAAATAAGCAGCCTGTATTAATGACCTTTTTTTTTTTGAAGGGTTCATTTTTAATGTGTCACTGGGCATCTTGCTAATTCAGAACACTCTGATATGCCCACTTCTAGTCATAACCCTTTTTCTCAGACTCTGATCTGACCCCAGCTACCACAGAGAGGTCCTAGAAAGGACACAGCTCAGAATAACCAAACCTCCAGGCCACAGTGAGACATGTGGACAGGTCGGTTACTTTCACCTGAGCTGTGCAGGCTGTTGCTGTCCTTCTATGACTCTCAACGTCTCAGTCATGTTGTTTGTGTTGCAACAGAGAACGCAAACAGTCGATTGCAGGAGAGTGAACAGAAAACACTGACTGTTGTTTACATGCCAATAAATATTAATCCATAGTTTATTCATTCATTATTCCTTTCAAAATGTTCTAAAAATCCGGATGTATTTTTATCAACCCTTTAAGATTTAATGACCAAAATAACAATGACAACAAATTATATTTTGTATAAATATACACTCTAAATATGGTTGTATATTTCCAAAAAGTATTCCTTATTATTGGAAACTGTAATCTTCCAGAAGTAATGACTAAAGGTAAAATGTTTGTCATGTTCAATAGGTTCTGGAACCAAAAATGTTTACATTGAACGGCTGCCATTTCCAAATGATTCACAAACTCTCAATCACCTAATTAAGATGTAATTATTGGTGCAGGATATAAGTCATTCTGGCTCAGCCTTAATGACTTTCTCATTAACTGTGGCCATAATGATCCCAGCGTGTTCGTAATGGGCTTTAGAACGGTCTTGACAAGAAAGGCTGAGGTTGTGAACGCACACCGACTTATCAGAACTTTGTGCCCAATTGTGTTTGGGTTTCTGTGCCACTGAAAAGGAAAAGAGATTATTGATCCATATCATTTCAGTACTCCTCTGGGATTCACAACAGATTTTTTTGATCAACTGGATGGAATAATGGTCTCATTTAAAGGTCTTGATGTTGAAGTAATAAATATTGTTTGGAATCAGTCTAATCAACCATGAACAGGAGTCCAGGTTCTCATATTTAAATAGGTAAAGACGGACTCAAGAAGACAGGCAGAATACAACGTAAAAACAAAACACAAATTATTCTTGGTATTAATGGGTTTACAACCAACTTTGTTACAGGTTTCTTCTGACTGGAGTTGCAGCCTTGTCATCCTACTCCATTCATCTGCTGCTCAAATCTTCTGGCATCGTGGGTGAGTTTTGTGTTACTTTTTTTTATATATATAAAACTTTGTAGGATTTTCTAATCAAATCCTACAAACTTTTGTTTGATTTCTTAACATATAAAGGCCTTGGATAAAACGGAACAGTTGTGGGAACTTTGGTCATTTTGTTGGATTGTTTACAGATGAACAGATTAGGTTTCCTGCCAACCTTTTTGAACGCTGCAATGGATCATATGGAAAGAATCTAATAATGTAAAAAAAAAATATCATGTGACATGAAGCTAATTTTAAAATGTCCTGACAAATACTGAACCAGTTACCTGATAAATTTGATTATGTTTTATTGCTTTTTTTAAAAGTGGCTTCATTGTATTGCTTTGAGGAGGATCTCAACAAATCTATCTGGCTGTAATTGTCTGTAATCTCCTTCCAGGTATTCGTTCTTATGAACAGCTGGGCTACAGGGCCTTTGGTACTCCTGGAAAAATGGCTGCTGGTATTGCAATCACCCTGCAGAACATTGGAGGTGGGCACTCTCATCAAATTTATGATGGGAATTTTATTGTGTACAGTTCAACTCTACGAGCAAGAATTATAGACCATGAAACTGGCTTGACTTTAAACCCTCAAACAGATAATGACATCCACCTAAATCACCGGTATTACTTTAGTTTTTGTTCTTTGTGATAAGTATGGGGTATGGAGAAATATTACGAGAAAACAGTAAGAAGCCTGCTGGTAAACAGCTGTTTTGTTTGTGGTGAGTAAATTAGAGATGGCTGCTCATACAGTGCGTGTAGGTAGAAGTCCCAAACTGAAACATTTGAGAGACAAACTGGCCCCTGTTTAAATTGATAATAAATTACATTAGTTGTTTTTTTAATATAAAACTTTTTTTTAATCCAAAGATATTCAATTAAATCACTTAATTTAGAGATAAGATAATTTTATATGAATGGTTTATTAAAAGTGCAACCAGTCTGAAGACTGTTTGGCTGATGATAAATAATCAGTGGTCATAATTTATTTTTTTATTAATGTCGAAAGACTTTTGATAAAAAAGCTGAAATCCCTTATTATATAGTGAAAAGAGACTATGAGAACAGTAATAATAATAGTGAAATCTACCAGACTACTTATTACCTAGTTATTACCTCAAGTAATAACTGCAGGTAAATAAGTATGTCATAACATTAAATTATCCTGACTAGTCATTCTCGGGTTTGAATTAAACAATATTTTGTTTGCGTCTTCTTCTTTTCTTTTTGCAGCTATGTCCAGCTACCTGTACATCGTTAAATCAGAGCTGCCGCTGGTCATCCAAACTTTCCTGAAAGCGGACCCCAACTCTGAGTGAGTATTGCTGTTTGTTTGCTCGTCATCACAGTCATCAGTGTGCCAATTCGAGTGAAAGGCACGTTGGTCCTGCTGGTCGTTGACCCAGAGTATAGTTTTTGCCTGTGATCTAGCAGGTTGTTTGTGGAGCAAATGTTTCGCTTTTCATGTGCTCTTGGTTCAGTCAGTGTGGGGGTGTGAAAATAGTGAACGCTTAGAACTGATTGAGAGGCAGGAAGGCCTTGATTGTAAGTTTATTGGGCAATAAAGAGATATTTATGTCGGTGATGCAGATATATGTAGTTAATGCTGCGTACCGTCAGTGCAGTACAGTTATCTAAATATATTTATATTTATACTGTTGACTCTACAGATGTTAAAAGTACTTGAAATGACCAACTGTCTTCCTCACACCCTTGATATGTTACGTCTTAAATTATTATCTCATTAGCCAGGAATCAGATATCAGCTTAACCATTGTAATTCACTGTGGTTTTTCATTTAAATTGCTTCTAGTTTTCACAACATAGGTAGAAGTGCCCATTACCATTGACTAGAGCCACAGATAAGTAGAAGAAAATAAATAAATCGAAAATGTATGTTTATGAATTATTTTTTCATGTTAAAACCGTCACTTACTGTGCAGAATCTTTAACTTGTCCTTTAAATTATAAATAAGTGTTATTCATCTTGACCTTATTTGAATACTTACAGGGAAGTCTTGCACTATTTCTCTTCAATTCTAAAACATATCAAATTAAGATATTAATGTTTATCTGTAGTAGAAAGGTTTTATGGCATAAAGCATTTTCTTTGACCACCGCTTGTTCACTTTTCTTGCTTTTCAGGTACAATCACTCAAAAATGCAATATCATGGTTAGGTGCAAGGAGTGGGCAGAAAATAAAAAATATACAGTCAAACTTTGGAAAATATATTGAAAGCCTGAAAAAACATTTAAAATATTAAAATGTAAAGGCTCAATGCATTTGCAGTTTACTGTAGCTCTGGCTTTTCACAGTTACATCGGGGGGTATCCTGTACTGCTGATTCATTTTACACGGCAAATAAATATATTTAGAACACCATCCATCTCACGGAAGCACCAGACAAGTCCCAAATTTGGAATCAGATTAAGAACTGGCCTGAGCAACAAGAGAGATCTTTACAACAGATGGTGTGGCCTTCTTCTAATCTTAAACTAATGGAGCTCTTCCACGAAGGCTCAAACAAGCCGGTCCTAATATTGCACAACAATCACAATTTCCTTTAGCTTCTCGGATCAGCACAGCCGTTAGGCACCTCAGAGGTCTCATTATAGTTAAAAATGATGCATGAAGTGCTATGACTGTTTTGTACACATGCACTCACTCAAGCGACGGCAGCAGGTGTGTGAAACTCTGCTGCCAAATTCCAAAGCCAAGCGTAAGGACAGGACAGCTCAGGCCTGGCTGGCTCTGGCTGCTCGTCTCCTCTTGAGGCTCCCTACATTTTCCAGGTTCGTGGCATCAAAGGAACAAAAAGGAATGTGGGCTCAGTGGTTGGCTACGAGCTTTATTTGTGTCCAGTAGTTCTGTAAGTAGGCAGCAACGACATGTGGCAGTCAGCTGGACCCTTTCAAGTCATGACACGGCTCGATCTTGTTGAATTGATTATGTGATCAGGTTTGCAATGAAGTTGAACAAACATTTGGAAGTGGTTAAGATTATTCTTGAATTTACTCAAGACCTGGATTTGCAACAAATTGACTTAAATGGAAAATAATGTGCTGTCAAATGTAGTGCACAATGAGTTTATCCCAAAACTGTGCATCTCTGAGTCACTTAAACCTGGCTGTAGGCGTGTGATAATAATTGTTGTGAACTGATTATTGTTTGCTGGAATTCAGGAACCCTAAAGACTCTGACAGAGACTTAATTACAGCTTGGAGCGACTCTGAAGAACTTGACTTTTAGCTGAACTCCACAATGGATGCGACTCCCATTTGTCACCAGTGACTTTCGCGTGTGAAAACTGATCAGCTAAAATGACCTAGTGACCAAAAGGGTACAAGACTCATGACCTGTTGTCTGTGTGTGACTTCCTGAGCTGTCAAGGGGCTCCTCCAAACCCCCCACACGCCACTTACGTCAGACATCACTCAAACCTGGAGACCTGTAACAGAAAGTTTATCCCCCCGATTCTGTTTCATTTGGGGTCGAGAATAACAGGCTCAGCAGCTTATAAAGATGAAGGGGCTCCAGGACACAAAAACCTCTGTGTGCACCAGATTTAGGCGACAATAGCGCTTCAGTGGATTGACAGTAATTTATTTAAGCTGCTTGCTGCTTGTGATATGACATTTTCCACTGATAATGGTTTAAAATCTATTGCCACTAAAAAAAACTGTTGACATGATAATAAACATGCTATTAAAAATCAGAGTGTTTGTGTCCTGCATACAATATTATGTAAAAAAGTTTAATAGAATCCTTCTTTTCTCAGGAAGCAGTGATTATACATCGGTGAAGTGTACAAACTATATTGGGGTATATAGGTTTGAACTTATTGCAGTTTTCTCTCATTTATGCAGGGCAAAACTTATACTACCAACTCTAATATATGCCTGTACCACTGCTAATGTTTTTCATAATTGTCCGTCTGCAAGATCAAGAGAAACTAAAGACCTTTTTTGGGTCATCAACAAGCTTGCGATTTAATTCTGGATAGATATTTGATCGCTGCTATCAGATATGGTCAAATTGAAGACCTGGCTCTGGCATGACCTTAAAGCATAAATACAACTTTCTGTGATGTTGTAGTTTGGGCTACTTATAGAAACTTAATGCTTTATCCGTTCAAAAACTAGCTTTAATGTGTGTTCGGGATCATCCTCCGTCTGTTTATTTGAGGCAAAGTTGAAGTTTGTGCACTATTCACGAACTTCGTACAATACAACTGGCAACCAAACACACACTTAGCATGATTCTAACATGGCCATGCTTGGTAGTACAATATTCTCAAATTAAAAATTGTCACCTCGACTCCTTCAAACATACTTTTTGCTCAAATAGCTCAATTTGTCTTTGTCTAAAGTATTCTCCAGAAGACAATCATTATGGGTAGCTTCAGATTTTAGGTGCCAATTTGGTATTGAGGATTTCTTTATTGGTCTGCATTCTCTCAGACTCAGTAAAACAAGCTTCCCTGACTTGTGACATTGATCATGTATTTCGAGTTCATAACAGACTTTATTCTGTGTTTATCATGGGTTGAGCTTAACCATCCACACCAAGTTTATGTCCTCTGACAGTAACCTTTTGAGTCAAAATTAACAGTTTATCTATATCTACTTTATTTTAGTGTAGTCTATTCTAAATGCAGTGATGTATATGCTGGTGGAAAGTTTTTGCTAACTTTTTACTGTCTATGTCGTCAACAAAGCCACTGTATTGGTTCGACACAAAACATTAGCTCAGAAATAAATTTCCAAGCACACATGCGAGGAGCACACTTTACATGAGACCCCTTTGATAAATGATTAATCTCTTAAATAAAGAGCATACACAGGATGTTGATTAAAAAAAAAAGAAAGTAGTGCAAGTAGTTTATGATCATATAAATTCTTCCGCGCTCGTTTTTTTATTGCGTTGGGTGAGTGATTGAGGTGTGAGATACATGTCAGCACTAACATACTTATTGAATATTTTTAGTTGGTTCGGTTATGTAACGCTCTATTCCAGTACTTCTGATGATAGCAACAGAAGCACACACATTTTTTCCACAGCCTCGGGCCTGAGAATGTTTCCATCAGGTTACATTGGACACTTAAATTTGTGACAGATATTGCTTCATAGTTAACAATTTGTTTGAGCAATTATTCACAATTGCATGTGTTTGCGTGTCTGTCTCTCAGTAGCAATGTTTGTAATACTGAGCTCACCAAAGTACACTCGGTTTCTCTCCAACAGTCTGTGGTACTTGAATGGAAACTACCTGGTCATCTTGGTCTCTTCCTGTGTCATCCTGCCCCTCGCTCTGATGAAACAGCTCGGTGAGAAACTTTGATGCATCGACTTGGATTTCTAACAATTGTGCATCAAGCAGAATATGACACTAGTTCAGTGTAAGCATATGTAGATTAAAGCAGGTTGGATTGACATCATCATCTGAATAAATTGTTTTAAAGCTTAATTTATGAAGAATTTTGACTCTTCATATTGTGACTCAAAACGTCTGTCTGATAATCTGGCATTCAGCAAATAAGCAGCAAATTAGTAATATTAACTCACCTATCCAGTGAAGAAAAAGTGTTTTGTCCTTTTGTTACAGATTTTTTTTTTTACTCAAAATGTATTGATGATTGCTTTATAGTATTAGTATTGATTGACTTCAAAGACTTTCAGTCAGACTTTAGAAACTCTCCTCTGACAGTAAAAACATTGCTAACTGGCTCATTGACATGTTTGCTTCTCACCATACTCTCTATCTGACACCTCTTAAACATTTTCCTACAACAAATCAGTGTGCTTTAAATAAGATCAGCTGTCATACAGAAAACACGCTCTTTAGTTGTTTATGTGATACTGTGGTTTGTTACTTAAATTCTCAAATCAAAGTTATAATGTTATGCTTTATTGTCTCATAATTTTAACTTTAAAAAGTAGTTTGGTAAAGCATTAAAAAAAATTTCAGAGTATCTTGAGAGGACTAAATACTTTAAAATAACATTGATGGATCATTTTTTAGGTTTTCATTCAAGTTTATTTTGCAGCCAAGATTTTTGACGTTAAGAAGTGATTCATTAGAAATGTCATTTAACATTAAGCCGCCTCACTCTCAGATGGAGGTGGTACGCTGACATGAAGCAATTAGCGTGTTTTTATCCTGCTGCCAGCTGTGAGAGCAGCAGGTTCTCATCAATTACCTTCAGATAATCACACCCTCATGTCCAACATAATCGGTTTATTAACAGACATCAAAAACATGTTGTTTCCACTCTCTCACCATAATTTGGTGGTTCTGATCAAGTGTTTTTTTTTCTTTTTCTTTGTAGCTTTAATAATAATAGGATAAGCTTGAAGGTTTCTTTTCTTGTGAATCAGTTCTGTAATTCAGTTCATTCTGCGTTTGCTAACTTCTTTTTTCATTTTCAGGTTACCTTGGTTATGCAAGCGGGTTTTCTCTCAGCTGCATGGTGTTCTTTTTGTCTGCTGTAAGTCAGTCCAGTTCTCACATAAGAGCAGCATCCTTGGGTACATTTTTCTGATAGCGTTCCTGCTTTCCTCCCCGTCTCGGTGTAGGTTAGCTATAAGAAGTTTCAGATCCCTTGCCCATTTGAGGAGTTCTCAACCAACAGCACCGCTGCACACCTTGGCCTGAACGACTCCAGCCTGGTCCATGACTACAGCGACGGTTTCCCAGATGAAGACAAGGACTCGCATTGCACCCCACGCATGTTCACAATTAACTCACAGGTGGGCAGCTGAAGTGTTTGGTTATTTATTCCTGTATCATTGTTTGAAACATGGACATAGAGGTGCTGAACAGATTGTTCTTCACAGACGGCGTACACAATCCCAATCTTGGCTTTTGCCTTTGTTTGCCACCCCGAGGTTCTGCCCATCTACACCGAGCTACGCAAGTGAGTCTCCCCTCATAACCCTGTGATACTTAACAAGACGTCAGTGCAGAATGTGGCATTCGCATAACTTTCCAATCTCTAATTTCAGTCCAACAAAGAAAAAGATGCAAAAGGTTTCCAACATCTCCATCCTTCTCATGTACACCATGTACTTTCTGGCTGCTCTCTTTGGCTACCTGACTTTTTATGGTGAGAGCAGATTTGTGTTTGTTGTCTTGTTTGAGACAACAAACATTTTCTTGTTTGTTGTCTCAACCAAGAAAATGAGACAGCAGAACTAACTATTTACATGCAGTGCTTTAAAACTGTAGAGTCCTTCATCTTTACATTGATGTTGTCTCTGCATCTCTTTGGTTAAGAAACTAGCATTTTATTACACAGATTGCAGGCTCCCTCTAGTGGTGGCCTGTAGAAATAAAATGCTGTCCAGTATTTTTTCCTGTTAAAATGTTTTTATGAATTAGGTTTATTTTAATGTCCATGCAGGTAAAGTGGAGCCAGAGCTGTTGCATACGTACAACCGCATCGATCCCTATGACATTTTGATCCTGTGTGTCCGAGTGGCTGTCCTCACCGCTGTAACGCTGACCGTGCCAATTGTGTTGTTCCCTGTAAGTTGAGCCCTTTGTTTGTTTCCACACTTCAAGCAGACACAATATACTAATGTATTTTTTAATCGCACGATAAAATGTGCAGGTGCGCAGAGCCATCCAGGAGATGTTATTTCCCAGCAAGTCTTTCAACTGGTTACGTCATGTCAGCATCGCCTTCATTCTGCTCGCCTTCATCAACATGCTGGTGATATTTGCTCCCAACATTCTGGGCATCTTTGGCATCATTGGTTAGTGCATAACAGTATTATTTTAATGGAAAACTTAAGTAGGTCCTGGTTATATTTCACTTGTTTTTGTTGATTAATTCCATCATGGGTGATTAAACATGGTTCACAAATTTAAAAAAATGCCTCCTCTGACCAAGATAGACATCTTTCACAATATATAATCAGAAAACAAAAAAGCTATTATTACTTCGCACTGTAATTTTATGCGTTGTTGGCTCTTGTTCTCACAGCTTGGAAGTGAGAACTATGACATGTGACTAACACATGTTTGTTCCAGGAGAAAGTAACAGCTAGAATCAATATTATTGTCGAAGTTTGTCCTCAGGGTGCAGGTCACGTTTAATGAGTCAAAGGCAAAAACATTAAGGACCTCGGGGCGACATCTTCAAAGCAGCCTTTCCTGCTCTAAAAATGACATACAGAGCACAAATTAACATAAAAACCAGAAAATGTTTTATTTTTGAATTTTTATATAAATTGGTTTGATTAGAAAAAAACATATCCTGTACACATGACAAAAAATTGAACTGTGGGTGGTTTATGAGTCAAGCTATTGTTGTTTTCCGAATGGGGCAATTAGTTTATGAATATATTGAAATAATTCTACAGCTTCATAACCAAATATGAAAATCTTAAAGCCAATTTTGTAAGTGACTTTGTGAGTGATTTCTTCTGCATCATGGCAGGATACACAACCTGACCCAATAGTTTGTCAATGTCCTGAAAGGAGGTCAGATAAAGCCTTTCGAAGAGGAAAGTACCAATTTGTACTTTATTTGTAATTTATGTGTGTTCATGTGATTCAGGTGCCACATCAGCTCCCTGCCTCATTTTCATTTTCCCCGCTGTCTTCTACATCCGCATCGTTCCCAAAGAGGATGAACCCATGACCTCCACTTCAAAAATACTGGTGAGGCATAAATATCTTTCGTCAAACATCTTTCATGATCTATTCTTCAATTTCAACATTTGACAGTTTAGATAATGTTGAAAAGTTGATCATTTGGCTTAAGTGCTTTGCTGTGTTTTCCAAAATATTTTTTAAAGGCTTCTTGTTTTGCTGCTCTGGGAATCTCCTTCATGGTGATGAGTCTGAGCTTCATTTTCATCGACTGGACGTCAGGGACCAGCCGGGCTGCTGGAGGTCACTAACAGCTGCTTCAATGCTTATTTGTGTGTGCAGTGTTTGGAAAAGGGTTGTTCGGTATGTTCTTTAGAAAGGGAGTGCGTTCACCTCAGTTGAACACATTATCGGCTGTCCAGCACAAAGTCTGGGTGTGCCACAATACAAAATACACCCCATAATAAATGCTACGTGGAAGGCAGACACCCGAACAAAAATCTTCTATTTGCTGCAATTTCTAACTTATTTTTTTTATATTACAGAGAGTTTCTAATGCAGTTCATTAAAATTACACCACAAAATCAACCCGGGAGGATGAAATGGTTGTCTCCTGCTTCTAAGGCTTTACTTTCACACTAATAACTGCAGCTGGTTCTGTGTAGATAAACAAAAACTATTTTAATTGTTCTAAATGAGATGCACAAAAACAAGCAGTCAGGGAATCTCACATGGAACCAGAATTGGTTCAATGTGGCATCATCATCATCATGCAGAATAAGTCTTTGAAGTGGCATGACATTTTTACTTTTCAGTAAGGTTTCTGGATGAATTAAAACTGCTGTGCCTTTTACCATTTGCAATGGCACAAAAACAAATAAATAGTGTATATTTATTTAGTTAGCTCCTTTCTGATTTTGGATCTATATTTAACTGCTGTGTTTGATTATGTCCAGAAAATCAATGCATTACACTTTTTTTTTCCTTTTATGGTGACAAAAACTGACAGTGTTTATTAATTATTCTGAAGTTTAAGATTTCCTTTTATTAGATTTTTATCCCACGCATACTGTGATTTTCGATCATAATCTTACAGTCAATTACGCCGATCCTATTAGTTGAATAGCATGGTTTGGCAATCTTTCCTAGGCATTCCTGGTAAAGAGGCATAAACAGACTTGAAATTATTTTCTATCATTAGAAATATTTTAAAAAATTCTACCAAATCTGATTTACTTGGTTTACATGTTTGTTTTGTAACTGGTACAAACATGGCCTCTGTGTCATATGCATACCCCAGAAAAACAGGAAGAAATTGATTACAAATGAAGCTTTACTTGATCAGATTAAAAGTAATAATCATGCTTAATTTACATTCATTTTAGAGGGGCTATAAGTGGTAAATGATTTCAAATACAAATAACTACCCTAATCTAGTCCTTATTTAATAAACATGAGCAAATTAGTTTATTTTTATGGATTTTTATCGGTTCTACAAAAAAAGAAAAAATAGAGTTCTGATCCTTTTTACAAATATTTATCAGGGCTGGAGTCAACAGAGTCAAGAAACTACTGGTGCTAATAATCCACATTTACAAAAGTCCCTTTTCCAATAATGTTCAAATGGTCCAATAAATACGCAAACTTTCTGTATTATCTAAATAAACTCATCCTTCAGAGCACTGTACATATTTAAAGTAATTTAACCAAACCTTACTGCATGTTTATACACTACAAGGTAAAAGTGCCTGGTCTGCAGCAGATAAAGTGTTGTGCCTTTTTGACACAGCTGCAGAGTTTTTAATCCTGCAGGTTTAACGAGCTTTTAAAGTGCTTGGATCTGACTTTACTGCCTTGCATGATGTAGTAATGTCCTGTACATTTAGCAACTTTTGTTGTCTGTGCTGTAGAATGATTAAGACAGAAAAATTGCTATTGTTATGATGTTGCGACATTTACATATTTGACCAAATACCTCCCGAAACGGTTCTCAGAGAAATTCTGAACCCACAATGGCATGACTAAATATACTAAATACTATAATTCAGGTTTACAGAAATGCTTAAATTATTATCATTACAAACCAAAAATGTGTTACAGTGTTAATAAGGCAAGGTTTTATCATACATGTATGTCAAAATATAACATGTTTCCAAAGAGTATTTAGTCCTTTACATGTGAGTTTTTTTTAATGGAAACAGAGTTGTGTCATGAATCTTGTAGTATAAATCATCTATTTTGGATAAATATAGCAGATGAGGCTCTCATTAGCTCAGTAGTTTTTCTATTGAGATAAAAGTTGAATAAACAAGATTCACAACAATACTATTCACAAATATTTATTTCTGTTAGTTATGATGGTTTCCACTGATGGCTAATGAGAATATAAAATTTAATGTTAGAATATCACCTATAAAAGATCAATAAAAATAATTTAATACAGGAAGGTGGGCTTAATAAGGACTTTGTTTAATGCCTGCTTAAAGGTTGTTATTTTCAAAAGGTACTTTTAATTTGATAAACAAATACATCTTGAATATGACACTATATGTCCTACATAGACTTTTGAAACTGATTGACACAGATTTTCTTATGTGCCTCTGTTAACATAATATATATTTTTGCCTTTCCTGTGGATGTTATGATGTAATTACCATTCTTTAGTATTGTGCTGTTTTGTTTAACATTTAGTCCGCTGTGAAGATGATGCCATCAATAACAACAGACTACCTACTGTATCAAAATGCCTTTAAATCAGTTTCACGGCTTCAGCTCCAGTCAGTATTGTAGTAAAAATGATTTGTGTAAACCATTTCGTGTGAGACGTTATGCTTCAGCATGTTAAACAGATCAACAAAGCAGAACTTTATATAAATAATGTATATATATGTAAACATTTTATATTTGTGATGCTTATTTACAGTAGATTGTAAAGTGTAAATAGCTGGGACAGTTTTAGTTTGGAAATAAAATAATTGTACATGTTTTTATTTTGCCTTTATTGTCTTCATTTGTCTTTCATATGGTTCTGGCAGTTTTATTTCTGCACAAGCTTTGCACATTTAATTGTTTTATGATATTAGACTTTTGAGCCAGTTGAGACATTATTTTTTTATTTTTATGTCTCCAACCATCAACACAGTATTTTTCCCACAACACAGGCTATTTGCACCTTATCAGAGCTCTTGTCAAGGCTAAACTTATTTTGAGCTCTGTGGGTCATCATGACCCTGCACGCTGCTGGCAAACATAATCTGGAGACCCTTAGCAATAAATACTACTTAGTACTAGACACTTCTGCAGTTTATTATATCTGCACTCTCATGTGCACTTTTTTAAGGAAACATATATGTTTAATTTTTTTTCTATATGCTTCCATTTCATGTAGCAAGAAAGCTAGTAACTGGTACTCTTTGGCGGAGATTATGTTCAGCTAAATGCCAGGCGATGGCGCTGTGCACTAGTTATTCCTGCGGCCTAATTACGTGCAAAGGCATTTCATAAACATGTGACGCACAGACACCTTTCCCGTTTTACCGTTGACTGAGCGGTTTTTGTGTGACTGCAGCTGTCGTTGCTGCTGTGTTTTTGTCGACCTATGGTCAGCAGAAATGCAGAGGAGTGAGGCCGGAACAGCGCCCCCTGCAGACCGCTCACAGCACTCCCCCCTGACGTCTCTCCGCGCCGGCTCGTTTTTTCCCTCTAATTGGTTTCGCTCGGGCCAGTCCGTGGAGAGCTCACCTGCTTTTAATTGGACTATCGCGACAAGTTGCCGAACTGACGTCAACGCAACCGGTTGACAACTTTTCGCGCGACGATATCTGATGATTTTCGCGCGAGACTAATTGACTGCACCACGCAGGGACGCGCTGTTCAGCAGCAAACCAGGCTGACGAGACGAACGAGGGGAACGGGCGCAGGCGTCTCCAGTCCGTGCTTGGATGCATGGATGTAGGGGAGAGGAGGTTCGGAGCTTCTCGGCATGGACCAAACAGCTTCCAGTTGAGAGCTACAGAGCAGGGACACCGATTTCATACATACATCAATAATCAGGAGTAGGGTATTTTCTCCCTACCAGCCGCTCCATCTATTTCCCCTGAAATCAGCAGAGATACATTTTTTATTTTTTTTTTTTTTTTTTTTTGCGCAAGTGGTCGGTGCGCCCCTGCCTCCGGATCCATGGGTTGCACTGTAAGTGCTGAGGATAAGGCTGCGGCGGAGAGGTCAAAGATGATTGACAAAAACCTCCGAGAAGATGGAGAGAAAGCAGCAAGAGAGGTGAAATTGCTTTTGTTAGGTAGGTTACCTCGGGAGATTGCTTCTGGGTTTATAATACTTAATGGGAGGAGAGGACGTGTATATTCCCAAAGGAAAGCAAATCTCAAAAGGTTAAGTCAGACTTTAATTTAAAATAAAAGCAGAAACAGAGTTAATTCTCTCTGGGTTTCATTTTATATTAGCAGACGCAGTATTGAAGTCACCCAAGAGTCACACTTGAACAGTATTTAAGATGTTATTAATTGGCCAACACAAATGTCCTGATTCCTGGAGATGAAGGCAGACATCATCATGTCAACAAGCTGTCCTGATTTGCTTCTCAGAGTTGTTGTTGTTTTTTCTTCCTAGAAAACCTAATTTAATTCAGCCAATGAAACCTGTGGACCAGGGCTAAACATTGACAGAGCCTCCCTCCAGCTCCACTATCACAAAAACACACCTGTCACTTTTACACACAGCCAGATTCAGTCCCAAGTGTTGTCTAAAATCAGTCTGTTTTTATGAAAAGTATCCTGCAGCTTAGCGGCACAGTCCTCATTCTTCCCTTGGCCTTTTCCTCTCATATGCAAACATAGTTGGGCAAACGGCCAACACACATCCTCCCACTCATCACCACAATCTCAGTTCCCCCTTGTCCTCCTCTGCTGTTTTCTTCTCATCAATAAAAGTCTGATATGTCTTTTTATTATTTTTTTATTAATTATTCTAGGTTGTTGGAGGTTGTTTCTTTATTATGTGTAAAGGAGAGAGAGAGAAAAAATGTTTTTTTTTTATTTTTATTTGAAGTGTCAAGATTTTTATAGGGGACTTGATCTAGGTATATAGTCAGTTGTTATGTTTTCATTAACCAGAATCATCAAAGATGGCTGCCTCTGTAATAACAAATGCTATTATTAATAATGATACAAGTGTGTTAATTGGAGAGGCTTTTGATGGAAACATTCAGAGGGCCGACGCGCTGTGCCCACACAAAGTAAAGCTCCTCGAAGCAGCAACCCGCTCAGAAACCTTTCTCACTCAGCCCCTTCAGACTAGCGGCAGCAGCACTTAGCAAACACCTAAATGGAACTGTGTTTATTCTGAACTTATCAAATAGACCTCTTCTTAGTCCAGTGCTGTTAAGACCATTATACCATCGTAAATGACATAATGGTGAGCATTCTAGTGATACAGTGCTGAAGGCAATGTGTTGGAAAAAGTAGGACCTCCTTGAAGAAACAGAGGCCCTATTTCAAGGCCTCAAAATATGAAGTTGTGTTTCACAAATGCAACATTTTTATATTTATAAAAAAAAAGCTGAATGGAATATAATTGATTCTATTTTATAGCACAATCTGTCTGGAAAATACATAATATTTTGATTTAAAAATCGTCATGTGTCATAGTAGAGGTTGTAGTAAAAAAGCAAATATGGTTCAGTATTCCATTTAAATGTTCTATTGTCTGCTTACTGTGTGCTCTTTGTTGTTCCTCTGCAGAGCTCTGGTGATTTGTCTTTGGTTATTGTTTCTGCTCTGAATGCACTTCTATTACATAAAATATCTTCTCCTTTTCCCCCTGAGAATATCTCAGAAGAAGATGGTTAGCAGCGCATCGCTTACTCTGCCACATCAGATTTTCTACTGGTGGAGATCTTCGGTAGCAATAATGCAATAATGGAAGGAAAACACATTCATATTTATTTAGAAACAACAATGCTAATGTTTTAACTCAGGAAGAGTTCAGAGACCAATATTTGGTGGAATAACCAGGAGGTTTTCAATAGGGTTCAGAACAGTGGGCTCTTCATTTTTTCTAGAGCTGTACATATAAAAAATGTTTTTTACGTGTAGCTCATACTTCAAGATTAAAAATCAATTCAAAGATGACTTTTAGACTTCAGCAACAAGAGACAATGGAGTCCAAATCAGTGGTCCCATTAAAATTAACTAATTCTAATCTCAGTCATCTCTGTTACATCATATTTCTTTTAGCTGATGTTGTGTCCTCTATTGTCCATATCCAGCAGGAGTAAACAGCTCTTGCTGCCTAAACATGGCTACATCTTGTCGGCTGATTGTGGCCTTTTCTTTCTTTGCTGTAGACCTGCTGTCACCTTGTCTCATTTCATACGCCATCATTTTTGGCACACACTCTTGAAAATGGAGTGTATCCTTAGATGTGTATGTATGAGATATCAGGGATCCTGTTGTTAAAGGGTGGCAGTAAAGTAAGAAGGTGACACCTCAGAGATGTGCACTGTGCACAGTCACAGTAAAGGTGACGGTTCATTTACAGCATCAGTTTTCATATTTAAAAAGTATGAAAACTGACTCTAGAGGTATATTGCTTGGTGTTTCTCTAAGTTAAAGTGTAACACTGGGACATTTATGTGTAAAATGGATTAGTTAACGCTGATCAAGTTTTTATAACTTGATATCAATTTTATTTCAAAATTCTGACTTGATGATTTGACTTTTGGTATTTTATGGATAGTATCAGCACACACAAACTAAATTAAGTATATTTCATTCTCACCCAGCAAAAAAATGTAACAAAAACAGACAGTGATGGTGGAAAGCCTTCAAAACTTGGAACCTATATGTAACAAAATCTCCATATTGGTACATGAGATCTACATCTGTGAAACTGTTGTTAGACTATGTTTTATCTTATTCTACAGTATTTACCTTAGTAAGTACTAATATTATGTTAAAGCTGTCAGGTTTCACAGCTTTAACATAATCACTGCTTTGACTAAACCTTTCTAATGTCACCATCGCAAAACGTTTTGGAAACATTTAGTCTGTAAGAAGCTGTCTGACAAATTGGCACAAAACTATATCCTTAATGAATAACAACCTGCTTAAACAAAGAAGAAATGAAACAATGTTGGTTTGCAGACGGATGAAAAGCTTCTCTCAAACATACAGAGAGCTGACTGCATACTCTGCCGGATGCTTTGGCTGACTGTGTAAATATTTCACTATGTGTCCAGAGGAATTATATCAAACCCATTTTGCTCAATATTAATGGGTATGTGCAGGACAGCTTTTTGGAAAGGTGCATTGACTCCTCATATCCTTTTCTTAAACGATATACCAACAGTTTTACAATTTTGTTTTTTTTGTAGATACTGTATTATTATTATTTATTTTATTTTTTTAGGAAATTGCTAAAACCTCAGGAAACAGAAACTCAACCCATCTCAAGATGAAACCACATTATCAAAAAATGATCTTATGAAGATCCAAAAAATGGCTTGATCTTTGAATGCATCGACGTAATGTATCAGTTTTTATTTTCCATGTATATTTATACAAATTAATATTGTAGCTTTTCATCTGTCCATGTCTTTGATTTTCAATACAGAAACCAAATGGGAGGTCAATTAAAAGTTGACAGAAGGAACTGACCGATTCTTTGATTTATATCAATATTTAACATGGAAAATTTATTTTTTTGGCTTAATCTCGTCCCCAAAAATACATGTATGAAATGAATGGATAACTGCCAGGCCTCTGTAGAGCTGAATGACTGATCAGCCATTACATTCAGGCTTGTAAAGGAGTTTATAGACTTGGGCATTCTGATAAGAGCGCAGAATACAATACTTACAAAGCATATACCACGAGTATAACATAATTTTAAAATGAATCATTTATTATTTCAAGAAGAAATAAAGACTTTATGACTGACATAACTCTCCTCAGATAATTATAACAGATCACAAGCAAGTCGAATCCATTGTTCCTACAAAAACAATATAAACAAAGAACTTGTATAGTTTTACATTTGGCGGAGTTCTGTGAATTTTCACTCTTCTTCATCCCTTTAAAATCTCCTAAATCACCATCCACTGCATCTAACTTCTTAATTCCCTCCTCAGCAAGGCAAAAGTATAATAACGGTCCTTCACAGACATTACTCACCTCTCAACCGGGAAGAGAGCTCAGAGTATGAGACTGTCCATCTTGAGATGACAGCTTCACAATTACCTACCTATTGAAAGAATATACTTATTGACCATTAGTCACGTCCCTGGTGAATACAAAGAAGTCATCAGGAAATGCGTGCATGTGCTGCTCTTGCAAGAAATAATTGGTAAGACATTCAGACCTTGGAATAAGTTTTACTTTGAATTGTGAAGAATGTTTGCGAAAACACTTTTTTTCCGCTAATGAGAGAGTTCTCAGAAACAGGTTCATGTTTCAGGCTCCATGCATGTGTTGGGCCTTATTTTGTCTGTGAATGAGATCATGACTGAGGTGGCTCAGCCGTGTGTCTGCTCACCCTGATGAAGTGGGAAGTGATCTCCGGATATTTCCTGAGGCAGGATGGAGGGTTATCACACCCTGGAAGAGTGTCAGGTTTTGTATTTGTGCAGTGTTTGAGCTAAGAGCTGCAGCAATATGTTGAATGACTTTGCAATATCAATGTGTGCAATTTGTAATTTATGTGTAATTCACGATTAAGTCGCTGGTTGTCAATTTTAGATAAAAAGCTATTAGATCATGCACTTTTGTTCTTAATATTTGTATTTTATATTAGAAACCACTGCTTCTGCCTTCAGTTAGTGGTTTCTAACTGCTGTTCAAAGTTATTTCTGTAGTCTTTGAAGTCATATTAAATTAATTACGTGGGAGAAAAATGTAATTCATCTACTTTCAAAGCAGTTGTCCATTTTAGTAGAAAGCGATTCCCTCATTTTAATATGCGTTTTTAAAATTCAGGTTTAATTTCTTATTCATGCTTATTATTAGTTCCAGATATAATTTTAGTGATTTCCGTTTCTATCTTACACAGATCCCTAATACACTAAGTGCAGCATAAAACATAATTTACCCAATGTCAGAAAGTAGGAATAGGATGGTTACTCACCATCACATGACCTGGACATCATCAGTCTCTAAAGCCTGTTAATGGAGGAGTTGCTGGATGTTCTGTAAGTTGGCATGACCTTCACTTACTAATTGGTTCTGCACGAATACTCAGAAACCTTGTCAGTTTGATAAAGGATCAGAGGGAGTGATGGTGAAAAACAGGGTGAGTGGTGGAGAGAGCAAGTGGTAGCAACAGAGAATTGGTTTTTAAAAAGCATGCAACCACTCGCATGTTTTCTGTTAAAAGATAATTAGAAAATAAAAATCTGATTGTCTTAACATAGGTACATCTCAATAGGATAGAATAATGCTGTTCTAACCCTGGTATATCGCTGGTAATTAATAGTATATTGACATAGTAGAACAGAATCCTAGTTTGCAGTGAATATTTTGCTTCCTATTTTAACCTCTGGTGGCTGAATTGAGCAAATACAGACAATGGTGATGGCAAGAAATGATATTCAACTTATTACACTGCTGAATGATTTTAAAACACTGTAGTGCAGCTGCAAACACTGATAGCCAGCTTGAAAATATGAATTGACTCTTGGAATCTTGCTTTTATGCAAAGTGTCCTAATTAACTTTGCTGTTGGCCCTAAAATGTTCCGCATTTGAGACAAACAAGACGCAATGAAATGATGATAAAATCTTAAAGAAGCATTGTACAAAATTCAAATTGGATGTAATTTGCAAAATTTACTACGAAACTGCATGCAGTTGATAATCATAGATCATAAGATCCAATTCTACCTAATTTAATAGTTTGTCCATAAAGTATATTATGAGGTGCCCAGTAATAATGTAACCCTTTCTTAGCTGCTGTCAGTTTTGTTGCTTTGTCTGTAATATATAGTTTAATTCATATTCATAAATTTTAAATTCTTTGATATTGCTATAATTTTTTTAAATCCAGGCCAATATTAAAAGAATAAAATCTAAACTTTTAATTGCTACTAAACATTTAATTCTATCAAACTTAACAGGACTTTTACTACTGCAAAAGTGTATTACCTCTTGGAATTACATGCTCAATCCTCCAGCAGCCCTAAATCAATAGCCTGCTGCTAGTAGTAAAGATGTAAGAACACTTTAAAGCCAGCAGGCCACATAAAATCTACCCATACCCTTTCATTTATCAACCTCTCCAAAAGTATTCATCTACATTTTGTTCGATGAATTTGCCTGAATTTGCTCATTGGCACAATGAGAATGTGATGCACAGAAGAGCAAACTGCAGGAGAGCAACTGCAGGGAAGCAAACTGTCACTGCTTCCCTAATTATCGTTCTTCAGAGGTTGGTGGAGAGGGAAACATTACCGGTTCAGGATATTACATCCATCGATCAGTCACACACTCTTACGTGTGCTACATGAGATCGTTAATGTGGAACCATAAAAATCCCTTTTCCTCCCAGAAGTGGTAGATTGTAATAATGTGTTGTTTTATTATACAGACTGTTGACTACATTATGACTCTGGATTCACTGAAACCTGCTAGTGTTTCCAATGTGAATCCAATGGATTCACTGTTTTCAGTAGCAGGTTACCTGTTAAATCTGTTAACAGATTAATCAAGTATCTTTTTTGCAAAACTAAATAGAAGAAATAAAATAACATTTTAAAAGAAAAGCTATTCTTCCAAATGTAAATTTTTAGCAAATTTGAATAGATTAGTTTGTATTTTTGAGTAAAAGTCAATATCATCCACTCACATTTTGATTTTTACTTGTGATCTAGCTCTTATTCTTGAATTGAAGAGACTTTATGTGCCTTGAAATTACTTTCTCACCAAAATTTAAAACTGTAAATGTATGTTTATGATTTTATGCTCAATTTCTAGTACATCAACTTTCATTTTTGCAACATTTCATCCAAAATACACAGTTTCTCAGTTGTTGTTCTCAGCCAACAGCTGAAAAACAGTGAGAATATTTCAAAGCAGGTGTGTCAATATAGAACTTAAAGAAAGGAAGATGTATTTTATGCAACATTTTATCCACAGTACATTCCAGGAAACGACAACAAATTCTTGATTTAGCAGCTTACCTAATGTCTAATGCTGTTTAAAGGTTCTGCGTCTGGAATCCAAACCCTGAGTTCGCTGTGATGGGAAAACCTGGAATGATTTATGCATCAAAGAGCAGTTTCATATTACAGAACTTTAATGTGGAAGCTCTGTTGCACCGTCTCGGCTTATGAACGGCTAGAATAAAGATGCAGGGGTCATCTTACATCCTGCTAACGACTTTGCGGGAGCAGTTGACTTGTTCCTCTTCTTCACTCTGTGCCACAGGTTTTAAAGATCTGGCAACAGGAATGCCGATGGAGCGCTGCTACGGTGGAGGAACTGTTTGCTTTGCAGCAGTATGAACTCGGTGCTTTCAGTCGCATTTACGATCTGCGGCTCTGCTACAGACTCAATCAATTCCAGGCTCTATATTCAAGGTCAGGCATTGATTTGACTCGCAGCTCATTCCAGGAAACAGCTATCAGCTTCTAGTGCTCATTCATAATAAGAGCACTAACCAGTGGCAACAAACTATTGCACTGCAGGCCATAAAGCCTTCTCGGTTCTAATGAAATAATTATTTTCCTTTAAAAAAATTAACAGATGGAATAGAAAACAAGCTGTTGAGGTAGTTGCTCCAACATTAAATGGAAAGATGAGCCAATGCTAGATGTATGTTTTTTTTGTGTGTTTGTTTTTTAACAAAGTAGTAAGTGTAATGAAAGGAGCAACAGTTTGGTGAAGTGACGGTGTAATTTAAACCTACAGAGACAAATATTAAGCACATTAACAATGAAAAGACGGTTACAAAATCTGGCAGAAGGTACATAAATAATGTGGAAGCTTGCAAATGATAACCATCAGCTAAGAAACTACGAGAATACTGAAAAACAGGTGTGGCAAGGTACTTAAAGAAAGGAAGATGTGTTTTATGATGAATTGGGATATAAACCAGACTCACGTCTTGGAAAACCAGGAGTTCAATACTTAACAGAAAAGTGATTGAACTAGTCATTATTTTTCTTTTCCTTATCTGTTGTTAGGACAATTGATTGGAAGGTCTAGAAGGGGAAACCTCAACCTACCGTCTATCTAACTCTTCCTGAGTAGCTTATAAGCCATTTCCAGGCCAGACGTCACATATTGAAGTGACAGCTGATTTATTTTAGTGGAAAGGGTCGGTGGTTTTACTCAGAGTCCCCCCATGTTGTAAAATTTTAACTACTAAATAGAAAAAGCTGAAGTCATGTGCTTGAATTTGTGGATCTTGTTCAATGTTTAGTCATTATCTATATGTCATCTCTATAAGATTTTTATGAATATGGAGCAGTAAGTACTGAGGATATTCTCATCCTGTTCAAATCATCTAAAATAATTTTGGACAGTTTAAGTGGGCAAAAATGTCACAATGTATGAAATTATCCACAAAAAAATGTATTTTTTTACAGTTCACAAAAAAAAAAATCATTTTTTAAATGTTTATTTAAATGTCTTTCAGTTGTCATTATGTCTTAGTCTCCAAAATATGAGGAAAACATACTGGAGTTAACAGAATGTCCCTTTCTATTTACAAATCTGCATGAGTCAATTTAAAGGGTTTGTTTCTTGTCTTTGTGGCCACTTTTGCAAAAGTTTAGTGTTTAGAGGTCAACATATGGACATAATTTTCAGGTAGTTGATTATTTATCTCCATTATCATCAGTCAATGCATTTATAATGAACCAGCTGCTGTTACACAAGCATTATGGTACCAGATTGAAATGATTAGATCTGAAGTCATCTTTTCTTACTCAGCAAAAATAAACTGAGTATATTATGTCTGGGCAAAGTGGTAGGTTTTATATACGACAGACATTTTCTTTTAAAACCACATTATTAGTCTTATTAAGTGTTTCTGCCATCATCTGGCACCTGTCTTTAGAATTCACCCTACTAAATCACCCAATGTTGCTTTTGCGGTAGCAGATTTTGTAGGCTTATATAAGTCAGCACTTTCAAAAATTTACTCTCCAGTGTGAAGGAACATAATAAAATACTGAATGCTTTTATGGTCCTTCAAAGACTACAGCCAATGCCCAGCACTTCTGACACCTCATCATTTTGAAAGTGTTGAGAAAATATAGGCAGAAGCATAGAGAGGTGTGAGAGAAAGCAGAATTATTGCAAGGTAAACACCAGCTGTGGTGGTTTGATGCATGAAAAATGACTTTTCTGTGAGTCAACATGTGGGATGCTTCAGTTGTCACATCATGAATTATGTGAGAGCAATTTCAGAATAAGTGAAATATTAACTCCAAACCATTTCTATTTATGAAGCTCCTTAACAGAACCAACAGTAAACCACAGTGCTTTACAGCTAAAATAGGTAAGAACAATAAAATATTGCTCAATAAAATAACTAAAAATACACAATAAACTAGTAAGACCCTAATAATTTCTAGTGTACAAATATAATTTTTATTTATACTGTTTAGAGAAAATATTTCATTGATATTGCTGTAGAAAATGAGGACATTCCAAATTGAGAAGCATAAATACATTTCACCATTACATATTTAAAATTTTATGCAAATATAAGCAGATAACTGCTTTCCCCAAAATTAAGACTCATTAATTTATTGATTTGAGAAATGCATGCTTTTGGTATCAGAAAAAAACTTCTTGAAGCAACATTACATAGCAAGCTGTATTGCTTTTAGATGCGGTAATGTTTTTGCATTCTGAGAAAATTACAAATTAGAAATGATGGCTAATCCTAATAAATCAAAATGTTTTTTTTTTCAAGTTTACACAAACCATCCTTAAATGAACACAATCACTCAGAAATGTTAGCTGCTCCCATGCACCACTGCTGTTACTTAGCTGTCCATACACTAATAGATTCAGTGTTCATTAGTTAGACGGCTTAGGGAAAGAAACTGTCTCTGTGATGACTGTTTGTTGAAAATAGTGTTCTGCTGCACCAACCTGACAAGAAAAGTCTTAACAGGTTCTTTACTGGATGTCTGGGGTCTGCAGAGACATTAGCTGCCCTTTTTCTGACCCTAGCCTTTGACAAACCTTGGGTGGAGGGAAAGTCGGGCCTGATCCTCTCTGTATATCTTATAGAATACTGTAGGACAGCATGTTAGAAACTTTACTAATGGAGCTCACTTAATAAGTCACTCAAATTAGAGGTAAATCTCAAATTGTTTTGTCAAACCCAAGTGTTGCTGAAAAAAAAGAATCATTAAAGTGACCAATAGCTGTTGCTTTAACATCTTCAAAAAGCTTCTATTTATCAGAAATCTCATGGCAAATGAAAGCTTTAGTGTTTTTTATCATCTGTGAAAAGCTAATTATAACATCATTTTGACCATTTGCTTAAAGAGCTTGCACATGTTGAGTGCCGTAACCAGCAATCGATATGCTTTCACTTCATTAGTGTAATTAATAGGGTCTTTGGGAAAGCTGAGTACACATTGATTTCCTTCTGAATTACTTATCTGCTTAGTTTTCTGAATGGTACATGACTCCCATAAGATCTGGAATCAGCTCTGCTGGGAGTGTCCTACTTATCCAGAAAAAAAAAAACTGTACAGGAAATACTTGATCAACCAGAAATATTGCAGAGATCAAAGAAAAAGTTATTCCTATTTTTGTACCCATCTAATCTGCATGACTATGTCAGTCCTTTCATAAAGCATGGCTTTATTGGAAAACAGTTCAACAGGCTAAATCCTTTTATTTTAATGTCTTTTTTATTTTTTTTTAAATCTCTTCTTTATTTAGGAGTTTTATAGGGAGTTTTATCATCCAGATCCAGTTTGACCCACATTTAGAGATTAACTTTGTGCTGCAGCGTTTCCTAAAGGTAATATAAGCACAGGAGTGTATCAGCAAATTTGAAAAAAAGATAAGGAAACTCTTAGATCAGTGTCTTAAAGCAATTCAGGAGGATTTCTGCCTTTTTTCTATTCCAAACTATGCTTTACACCTTGCTTCTTGTTTTAACATAATCTCATTTATCCTATCCAAGGCATTAATTGCTAAGATGTCACCTGTAAAGTCTAGAAAATGTTTAAATCTTTTTTTTTCTTTTTGATGCATTAGGCTCAAAGGTACCGGAAATGAATGTTGTACAATATTATTCTATTTTCGGGTTCTGGTGGAGATTTTAACGTCCTCCATATCACCTTGAAAATTGCTTTTTGCGCTGCATTGCTCCATTCTGGTACAGTCTAATGACAAAAATATGAAAGCAAATGTCGCTGTATGTCTGAGGGACTAATCAGTTTTCATCGAAGACCAAATGGGAAAAGAGCGATTGTTTTGAACTCATGTAAGGTCATCCCAAAAGACAGATTGCTTTAGAAAATATACCAACAAATGGGCCCATTACTTTTAAAAAAGATAAAGTGAATGTTTTTCTTTTTTTATATATAAATAAAAAAATATTTAGATATTGATGCAGTGCCATGAGGTTTTCCTATTTAAATCTTGAGGCTGGTTGAATTATCTCTTTGGTGATTGTTCCATTCGGGCATCACAAGTTCAGAAAATAAATCAAGCATGTTGTTTGTGTTTTGCACCCGATAGAGAGACAGGTAGTGAGCACATTAGAAGAGTAGCAGCACCTTTTGCAGAGTGCGTGTCGTGTTTGCTAAAGAGGAGGATGTGTTGTCAGTGGTGAGGAAGACAAGATTTAGTGGAAAAAGGTATTAAAACAGTCGAGAGGCGTTCTGGGAACACAGACATGCGTCTTATGGGCTTTGATTTAAAACTGGATGATCAGTGGTGCTGAAAGATGCACTGACTTCTAAAGGGATTAAATGTAAAGAAGTGCTTGCTTGTGCTATTAGGAGACAATAATGGAGCAGCTCATCTGGACTTACCGCTGCTTCAGGTAGCAATGATGAATTGCATTCTATATAATGTCATACAAGGTCTAAGTTTCTCCTTTTATAAAGCATGTCTTGCTCTAATAGTGCGCTGCTTTTAATTTCTGTTTATGAGAATACAGCTGAACATGGTTTCCTTGTTTCTCATTTTAGATCTACATTGTTTTCTTGTTTCATTTCCCTAACTGTGATTGGTTTAGGTTGCCATCAGTTCAGCAGGCATCCAACCTTCCAGAGAGGCAGCGAAGCTTCACTGCTCCCTGCAAGGCTGATGACCTACTTTCCTACTCTAGGCAGTAGCATACTGTATCCAGCAGTGTAAAATTCCTCCATTATTATCCATCCTGCATGTGAAAAGGGTTTTGGGTACTACTGAGTGGGAGGTGGCTGCATGGCTGCATGAAAGACTCACAATTTTTTGATCTGTAAACAGGCACCACTGCATCCAGCTTGCTGTTATATGTTAAGGCAATTAGAGTTCTGTTCTTCAGAAACCGAGGTGGTGGGGAGACGGGAAGAAAGCGGAGCAGAGAGAAAGGCTTAAGCTTAGGTCTGCTATAAAGGAGGGATGACTGCAGGCAGAGAGTAAGTCAGAGGCAAGTGAATGGTCAATAGAAGGAGAGTAAGTCAGAGGCAAGTGAATGGTCAATAGAAGGAAATCATCTCCACTTATAAGAAGCTGTCCTAAATTAATTAAAAAACAACAATAACACAGTTTTAGATTTGTTCCTGTGACTATAGAAAGTATTTATGCTTTTATATCTAAATAGTTCTTTTAGTTCAGTCTGGTGTTTTCTGACTAGACAATCACTCTATGACAGTTTTGTACAGGATATAACAACATTCATGCCCTCCAAAATGTTTAATATTTTCCCAAAACTCTTGGGTATCATTAAGATGGGACTTTTTGCATGTGTGAAATGGATCTCCTCAACAGTTTTCTATTTGGATTTCTCCCAGGTATGACAAAATTTCTTTCTTATTGTTTAATCTGGAACTCTGAACTTTCTCTCTCTCCCTCTCTCTCTTGTGAGGTCTGCTGTGCTTTAAATGTTTTTTATGGATTTTTTTGTGTCATTAAGAATGAATAACTAATGCTCTCTTGTGGTTATTTTGGTTGGCCAACCATTAATGAAAATTAAACCACTGTAAGGACTATTATTGTAATTTGTTCCATTCTTAAAGTCTTAGACATATGTTCTGGGATGCAAGTGACTTTCTTTAGATCAGGAAGTGATCTGTTGCTTTTTGAGATATTTCAGCCTACTTCATGTTCTATTAAAGGGACGTAACTGAATCTGGCAGTGCAGCGGTCAGGCCCACTGATGATTACACATCAGTCAACCCATGACTTAGCATTAAAGGTAGTTATACTTCCAGATAATACTAGATTGCTTTGAAACTTTTCTCTTACCTTACAAAGTCACCTACTGAAAACTCCTTTTTGTGTTTCATAGCAGTGTATAAAATATCAAATTGTGAGGTTTTTCTAACAGCAGCAATTGTTGCTTTTCTGAATTATAAATAATAACTAAATAATCAACTTGTATAGATTTTTGTCATAGTAAGGGGAGACCTTGAAACGGTTTTGACTCTAGCCCAGAAAACTTGTGAAAGAAAATGTTCCTCTGGATATTGATGCTACATTCAAGGTAGCACCAGCCACTGTACAGCGCATACAGCGGGAGAACAAGCTGACCAAACCTTCTGGAGCTCAACTTGGGTTGCTAGATAATGGTTTAAGATGGGGTTGCTAGGTGAGAGGAACATTTTGGAGATTTTTAAAACTGTGAAACCTTGAGCAACATATATGGACTCACAGGTACACTCACATGTGTGCTGTTTGCCACTATTAATCACTTGGCTATAAAAAAAAAAGCACAACGGCTGGTCTGCATGGCTAGATTTATGGGAGTTGCTTTTCAATAAGGTCTGAAATAGTAAGAGCGTAAGTGTTTTTAGTGTTTTCTATTTAATGTCATCAATGCCCTGAGGAGGCTGATCTGTAAATAGTTGAAATAGACAAGTGAATGTGAACAGTCGTGACGCCAACAGTTGCGGGCAGTGAGCTGGGATTAGAGAAGGAGGAATCGTGCCACAGCCAGGATAGTGAGTCATCTTTCCGTGGCATTTGCTCAGACAATAGGTGGCCTGTGACGCTGACATATGCCAAAATGTGGTAACGGGCTTACATGCTGTTCAAAGCAAAATGTTTCTGCAAAGGCTATGCTACTGAAGAACTGTTGTGCGTCCCCGTGTGAGACACAGACATTTGAAACACTGTTCTTAAAGGGAGTGTATTCAACTGGGAAAGTAGTTTATTTGCTAATGAGTGTTTGTTCTATTTTTTTTATGTTAGTTGTTTTCAAACCACACTGAACCTATAATTAAAATAAGCTGCTCTGCAGATTACCTTCATGTTTCATAGTTTTGTTCAATGTCCCTGATCATTCCAAGACTTTGTCTTGCACCACCTTATTACCAAACCAAACTTATTTGTCTCAAAAGCTGCTACAGATTCTGTCATGTTGTCTCCTGTGTCTTTTTAAATTGTTTTGTTTTTAATTAATTTCCAAAAACTGTCTGCAATCATGTAATGTGTGGATCACTGTAAGAATAAACTAAACAGATTTAACTTAACACAACTTAAAGCAATAATGACTGCTCCAAAACCTTACTGCTGACTTTTTAAACTGCCAACATAAACACAACATAGTCTGGCTTCAGACTGTTGCTGATGCTGCACTTTCACTTCTGCAGTGGCAAGTCTCCTTGCTCAGTGAGGCAGCATGTGCATTGTGTCTTGTGCACATCTACTGAAATGCAGGCATGCAAACATAAGAATCACGTCCCTCTGTTGCATGGATATGTCTGAACAAATTGTAAACCTGTGCTAGAAGTACGCAAAATTAACAAACATGCACAACTTAATAAGAGAAAATGTTTCAATTAGTTTCAGGATGTTGTTTCTGAAATGCAGTTTACATTTTAATGCTCTCAGATATCTGAGTGTTTGTGTTTGTGGTGTTACCGAATGAAGCATCTCAAAATTAAGTATCTTCAATATTAATTAGTCAGATTGTAAGTCAGAAGTCAGATTGTAAAAGGAAATTGTTTCCCACTACATATTAAGTCATATCTGCAGTTCATTTAGTTTGCAATAAAGTGCTAGAGGTAATAAGATAACAGGAAGGTTGTGTTGCAATATTGTGCTGTCCTATCTTTGGTGGATTCCATCTTTGCGGTGGAACATGGTCAATTTCAAAATAGCTTTAGCATTTTGTAAATCACAGACTAAATATGATCTGGAATTCAAACACATCACAAATCGTGCTAATTGCTAATGAAATTTGAGACCAATGAACTTCATCCTTTTTTCTTACAGTATTAAAATCACATTTTATAGCAATCGCTCCTTTATGTGTAGAATGTGATGTTGCCTGTGCTCCTAAATTTATGATTAATTGTAGTTTATAGCTTCAAGGCAGAAAAAGATAAATTGACTAAATTTATCTGAAACTAGAGCCAGGTTCTGTTGGTGGTTTCTTCCTGTTCAGTGGGTGTTTTGTCTTCTCCAGTTTTTACGTGCATGAAGGATTGGTGTAAAGTCAGTGCAAGTGATTGCATGTTGTCGCTACATGCTCATCAAGGAGGAGTGAATGCTTCAAGTCAGTTGCTTGATGCAGTCTGCTGGCTTTCCTTAAAAAAAGCCTTTTATATTAATTTGAATAATGAACTTAGCTTAATGCACTGTAAGGTGATCATTTGGAATGAATGTGTGATTGGATTGCAAAGACTTTTTTTGTAAAGCATCTTGAAATGACATTTATTGTGAATTGATGCTATACAAATAATCTGAACTCAAGGTTCCTGATATTAGACACATTCACCCATTTAGACTCACAACCTGCACATATTTAATACATTTATGCACTCACCAGAAGGCAATTTAAAGTTAAGTGCCTTGCTCATGGTACGTCGACCTGACCAGTAGAAGCTGGAATCAGAATTACAATCGGAACATTGCATTTCCTTCACACAGTTTTTAGCGTCTTTCCTGCATAGGATTTATAGTTAGGGGTTTCTTTGCAAGATACTAGTTGGCCTGCATGTTCACCCCACACAGAGTTAATATGAAGTGCTCAGCTTTTCCAAAGGGAATCTGTGCCCTCCAAACTACACCGAAATGATTTGCATCTTCTCCCAATTGCACACTGCTATTCTCAGCCAATTTATAATATGGCCTGTCCTGGCTTGAGACTTGTAATTAAAGCGCATGAACCAAATGCAGACCTCAGGAAGTCACCTGATCATAATGGATTCCCCTCACCCCCTGCTCTGGTGGCGTTTTGGGTTTCGTGTAGGCCTAGATATCCTTCATTGACATTCAGTCATGCAATTTCTTCCTTTTATCTAAAGAGACACTTTGCCAGGAGGTTTTCCACTTCCTTTTTAAAGAACTGGTGCTTCTTCCCTTGAGCATTAGTAGCATGCAGAAGCCATAAAAAGCATGGCATTATCTCTTCCTGTCCTGGCTTCTCAGCCTTAGACACAGCCACTTGAATTTAATACTGCTTTTATTTAATGAGTCTTTTTGTTTTGATGTCTATGGACGCTGCAAGTGTGCTGATCACCAACTTATTATTTTTTTGTATGTGAATGCTATAGTAAAATTAATCATTTATATTACTATATACTATTATTTCTGGTGCTAAAATAGAAATGTATTTGTCTTTATACCCTTTTATGTGAAGCATTTCTCCAGTTCCGATTTTGAATAAAAGTGTTTGTTGCTACTCACAACTCAGCTGCAAAATGGAAGAACCTTTTGGAATGAGAGGTGAAATATTTTCAAGAAGTCTGGTTGCTTCCTATTATAGAAAGAGCTAACAGCAATGCTGTTTAGTTACTCTGATGATCATACATTGACTATTAGATCTGTAACAATATTAAAACACAGACTTACTGAAATTCTGAGTTGATTCCAGGGTCTAATTACATTAACGATAAACCCTTTTTTGCAGTTCTGCTCCTTTTTGAGTAATACTGGCAGTGTAACTAGTTGGTATTAGCTGCTCAATTAGCCATGTGCTATTTGCTCCAGTTGGCTGATTAACAAGCACGATACACATGCTTGGCAGAGTGATGAATTGAGCTCCTTTAGTTTCCACACTATTACTGTTCACCTTTTCATGGGTGGAAATATTTATAAACAACCAAATCTGTCTTTCTTGTAGATCTTTTTCCACCCACATTTTGTAATCTGACATAATTCTATTGTTAAAACCATTAAAGACCTTATGTTTATAAAGTCCCCAGAAGCCTGGATATGATTCCTGAAAATAATCTTTTTTTTTTCTTTTACATTTAATATATGATTTCCATTGTGTATAATTTTTTTCATCACTGTGGTAATTTGTAACTTACAGGCTCAGGGTAATGTCTGAATCATGAGTCTATGTCTTACTCTGATTCACTTTGCATAAAATCACACCTCCAGTGCTGAACTCTGGATCAAAAGAAAAGTCAGCATGTGATGCTTTAGCCAATGATGAAAGGACAGTGACATTTCTCTCATGGTATTATTGCCCACCTTTGCTTCAGTGACCAAACGGAGGATGTGCATTGCACACTGCTGTGTGCTAATTAATAACACTCATACTGTTAGATTTGAATACCAGGTTTCACCATCCAACCTATGTCAGTTCAGATCCACATCCACCCCCAACAAACTGTGATTTGAACATGAAGAAGCAGACATCCGGCCCAATATAAACCCTTCCCTGAGGGCATGCAGTGAGTGAGCAGTACGACTCCATGTTCATCAGACATTGACTGATTGTAGGTCCAGCTGTGAGGGTATTGTACTGTTAAATGAGGAGGTATTAGGTAAGATTGACTTTTTTTAGCTTTACATTATGTTATGATGTTCTGTCACCATCAAAATCATACTTGGAGTGTTGCTTTGATTCTCTCATTCATGATTGAGAAATCCTTGAATCATTTGTTGTAGCCATCGAGGAATGCTTAAACACCTGCTCATACAAAGCCTCTGCTTGGAATTGCACCCTCTCCTGTGCCTCCTGCACACTGCTCCACTAGACTAGTGGCAGCAGCAATTAGCAAATATCTGGTGAAACTGTGTCTGCTGAGCTTTTGGATAAAGCCGTTAGAATGGTTGTCAATGACATTTTAAGTAGATTTATTGTGAAGACGTCCTGAAGATGGAGTGTCAGAAGAGTAGAAGCTTATGAAAGAGACAGAAGCCCATTACCAAGATGTCAAATGTTTGATTAAGCCAACATTTTCATAACTACTGAAAGTAAAATAGTTACTTGATTGTGCTATAAATGCACTATGTGCCAGGAAAATACATACCATCCTTTTAAAAAAAAATAAAAAATTGTGTCCTCTCTGGTTTTAAATAGTAATTTAAAACCAGAGACGTTTTGGCAACCAAAAAGACAAACATCTTTTTTTTTGTTTGTTTGTTTTTGTTGAGCTAGTTCTCATTGTTTTGTACTCTGAAAGGATGGGTGGAAATTTATTTGCTCAATATCATAATATGTCATCCATTTACTCAACAGACTCTGTGTCATCAGAAGTGCGAAACTGAGAGAGCTGCTCAGCACCTATCATGGCTGGTGAGAGAATGAAATGCTAGTTGGATTTTCTTATCACTGATCCCGTTTTTTGACACTCACTGGAAAACAACATGGGTACTACTACAAATAGGTGTGGGTAATGAAGCAGAAAATGGAAATGATGTTGTCTTATCCTCATCACAAAGCAATCCAGAATTTGCTGCGCCAACAATAAAAAGTCAAAGTTTCAAGGTCTGTAAGTGACTTGCCCCTACTGTGTACCAAATGCCTGACTCCATGTGGCATTTCTAATCAAACTCATTTAATGTTCTATGCAAAACAGATAATTGTGGAGATATTTCTGTTTTTTATTTAGCTCTATGTGAATACTTTTTAATATGTTATATCAGCAATCATTTTATGGTTTTATAAAACCATAATTATATCCTTCAGTGCTAGAATATACTTCAACATTTTATGTCCCCTCATAATGAAGCTTCGTTGACTGTTGGTGTCCCTATCTCATACGGAGATGAGAATTGTTGTGTTGTGTCCCACTGTGATCAATTAATGTTTACACTGTTTGTTTTTATTTTAAAAATTAAACTGCTTACACAGATGATCACCTTTAAGACTCCTTGTAATATGTTAGATGTTAAAAAGATTACAAATAGTTCAGAATTTACTGTTGATCCCATTATACCTTCAGTTACAATGGTTAGCAATTGTTGTATAATTGTCAATATTGATGATCAATTATTGGTTGCATTAAATATTACATATTCAACATAGGATATTTGAAAAAAAAAAAAACAATCATTTTTTTGGCCAAAGACATGCAGACTTGTCCTTTTTTCTTGTTTCTGTTCTAATCAGACATGCAGAAAATAAACTTTTCTCTGGAGAGCCAGATACAAATTCAGTATCACAAAGTGGTGTTTTTGACTACAGATAATAAAAGCTAAATTTAACATTTAGCTTTTATTTAGCAAATATCCATTGGTCTATCGGTCTTGTCCTCTTATAAACCCTGGCAGAATGTGACTCTTGGCAGGCAGACATTTTCTCATGGTGGATGTTAACCAATAGTAATGAAGTAGCATAAGTGGCATGAATACTGACATACAGAAATATTTTCCGAAATGTTTACTGCATAGTAATAAAACAACAAAAGGATCTAAATACATTTTTAGATGCAACGTTTCTCAGTTTTACTTAAACCACTTCTGTTTTAACTTCCAGTAGTAGCTATCTGCGCTGCAGTTTTAACACTATCTTGTGCATAGATAACATCTATTTCTGACTTCCTTTTTCACTGCATCCTTGATGTGGAATTATAATGATCCCATATGTAACTATAGCAAACAACATGGCTGTGGCCCAGGTTGGTCACGGTTCCCAAAAATCTAATTCTTCAAGGCTATCAGTAAAAAGTGATCTTCCACCTCTCCTTTATCTAAATAATTGATCAAATTTAATTTTTTTTAGCACTGCTGAAATTTTCTTTTTTCTATTATGTCATTGCAACAAAAAAGTCTGAATTACAATGTTTCAAAATTAGGCAGATTGTTTAGGATGTTTTGCTTGTAGCTCAGACATTTTTACTCTGAAAGAGGCAGCTGTAGTCACTAGCTGATATTTGTGGACCAAGAGGCAGCCGCTGCTGGGTTGGGGTGAGGTCAACGGCTCCATAAATTGTTTCTATTTTGTCACAGTTTTTGTGTAGCACTTAGACTTGCTGTGTAATAAAAAAAAAGACATAACGACAAGAACACCAGCAGCTTCCCTTTCACAATACTTATAGTCTCGATCTTAAATCTCAAACACAGTATTAATACCTTGAAATGCAGCAAAATACATTTTGGTTGTTCTTTATTTTTTTTGAATACTAAGAAAGCCAAATAATGGTGACTTATTTTTGGAATTGTTTCATAATTGACTTTCAGCCCAAAGAATGTATGACAACAATAATGTTCAGTCTGCACGGTTTATTCCTTCAATTTGCAACAAGCTGATGTTCACCTGTAAAATCTGATAGAGGTTCAGAAAATTTCCCCCTGAAGCAGTAGAACAGTGTCTTATTCTCATAAACCACCCTGGGAGAAAGATTAGGAGCCTCATCTCTTTCTTCCTTTTTACAAGCGTTCACCTCCTGCTAGGCTTCAAATATTAATGGAAGCATTTTATTTTTGTGCCAGGAAGGTGACCTTCACTGTGAGTGTGTCTCTGCAGTGGGAATAATACTCCACTTTCTCTTTACACAGGACAGTTTTTTAAACTTGAGCTTTGAAGCCAGATTATGCATTTACAGAACTTTTTCTTCATCTCACCAAAGGCAGTCTTTGATTATTTATTATGGAAGTGGAGAGCTGGGCAAAACTGGAAATTTAAGCAAGTTTTCCGATTTAAAATAAATAAATAAAAACACGTTGGAGACATGATGCTTAAATGATTAAATTAAACAGGTTGATTTCAGAAAACCTGCTCTTCATCATTCATTAAAGTTAATCTGCTAGGTTTAAAGTATTAGTTTTCATACATTACTTGTGAAAAATCAAATAATAAAGAATGTTTTGAAAAGTTAACTTTTATAGTTTGTATAAAAAAATAATACAGACAAACAAAACAACTGTTTTGGTGTGAATTTGATGATCATTGATTATTGGTGGGTTATGGTGGTGCCTTTTCTAGAGATGCAATGAGAAGGTATAACTGATTCTGACAGCGCTTGGAAAGTGTCAAAGAACTGCCACCCTAAATTTTTAACACCTTTTATTTACTGAATAACTTTATTACATATTTGATTGTTCATAAAGAATTTTTAACTTAATTAACTTAAAATATCTTTTTTCCACTAAAAACAGTTTTATCAGCTTTTAGCTTATGAAAACTAAACATGATTTAGCTCCCATAGATAAAACATGTCAATATTTCACTGAGGTGCAGAATAAAATAAGAAAACAAGAAAATAAATTATGAAGCTGCTGAACAGATTTAAGGGTGGAAAAATATGGTACAATTTAAAAGATAAGATTTTGTAATTATTTATTGATTGCACTCTTCTTTAAAAAAAAAAAAACACAAACATTGGAATTAATGTTGGAAGATCATGTGTTTCTGTGGCTCATGTTCACACAAATGGGAACATAAATAAACGTGAACAACCCAGAGGACAAGACTGATTCCAGAGCCAGGTCATCACTGGGTCACTCATGTTCTCAGAGCAGAACAGTCGCTCAAGTTTTATCTATGGGAGCTAATACATTCAGACACAACTTTGTTCTAATTATATAGCAAAGACAACACTATTTGTAACTATTAACATTTTAATGTCTCAACAGGTGCTGGGGAGTCTGGAAAGAGCACCATTGTAAAGCAAATGAAGTAAGTTAAGAACAATATTTTTATTTCATTTCTTGCTTTTGCTCATTTCTTTTTTTTTTTTTTTTTTTTACCTGACATGAGTCCTGTACAGTAACGGAAAGCACTTCAATGATTATTGAACTATTTTACCACTCCATTTATATTTTTTCAGTTACTTCTCTGATTGTAAATGTTTTAAACCAGAACAGCAATAGTTTACAGTTCCATGTCATTGTCAGTTAAGATACATTTGGATTCCTCCAATATGATTCCCAGGGATATTCTGCGCACTTATTTTTAAGAATTTATGTTTGTTAGATAACTCTGTAAACATAGAGGTACTTATTTCTGTGAAGAATTCAGTAAACCCACAAACACACATGCGCACGTGCGCACAGCTGAGGAAACTAAATTATTCACATTCCTCAGGGCTAACCAGGCATTGAATCCACTTATTATGAGCAGCAAGTGGAAACAATCCATTGTTTTTGAAATAATTTAATTAATACATTCAGACACATGGATAAATCATCATGTGAGACACACATGATATCCATCTGTTACACAGAAATAGCCTGTAGGAAGCTAGAAAAGCCACAATCCTGACATCTTAAAACAAACGAGATCTCATTATAACTTACCTCTGGTCATCATTAATCACTTCAGTTTATTCCACCAAGCAGCTTCACTTTAGAATCAAGAGAATATTATCTGAGATTGCTTTTTCAGCACTTTGTTGTGCAGTCTGATGTGTCTGATGGGAAATGTCTATGCACGTGTGGAAAGGCAAGCACTTCCATTATTCTTTACTTACAATTACAGTGCTGCAAGGGATGGTCCCACCATACTGCATCAGCTGAACGCTGCAGAGATGATGCAGTTCAACTAAGTGTTTACCAAACTGCTGCATGTCTTTAAGACTTGGTTCTTACATTCTCTGCAATTTTATCTCAATGTTTTTTTCATGGTCTGCTTGACTAATAAGGACAATATTTCCTGACTTTCTTCCTCGTCTCATCATCATCTGTTTGTTTGTTTATTCATCAGCACATCTGTCTGTCCATTCATTCGCTATCTATTCCTCCCTATCTGCTTCCCTCCCTCCCACCCAGCAGTATTTGCTTTCCTCACATTTTAAATCAGATTGCTCCACACATATCTTCCATGAATTTATGCTGTAACCAAATGCTAATTAGAACACAAACTGTGAAACATATTGATTTGACTTCAGAAGCGTAATTAACCTGATGTGAAATGTTGCAAAGCATGCAGAATACCTTTTGATTGCAAAGCTGAAAACATGTTAGTTTTAGTGCTGTCATTGTAGTCACTCTATAACTGTATAACTTCACTGTGCATCTGCTTTAGATACTTTATTTTGCTTGTTACCTCAGAAATTGAACTTGGTGGTGAGACCTCTCTCTGTACTCTTGTGTTCCTCCAGCACTTGTTTTGCTCTTTTTCTCCCTGACAGTGTAATCATACACCTGTGAGGTCAGTTGCTGAGTCTTTATTGACCCTCAAGCAAAGTACTAGAGGCCATTGTTGCCAGTTTTAATGTGATACTGCTGACACATTATTGACTGGTTGCATGGATGGTTACCCACCTTTTACCATGCTCATTTCCAATCTATGTTGTTAAAATCAATACTAAAATTGTGGATCCACTAAATCATTGGCTGTTTGACCAGCCATGGCCATTGAACTCTTCTAGACATATCTGATGTTGTGCCACAGGTTTGTTAAAGTCATGTTCAATTAGACACTGATACACATGGTACAGCCACACTTGCTTTGTGTGAAATTTATTTTGGCTGTAAAAGCAGAACCTTTTACAATTTCTGCCCCCTCTGCCCCTGATAAAGAAGTGTGATAAAACCATAACATGGATGATTGTTATGGAGACTTTGTGACTCCACTCTGGTGCAGTTCTCAACAAGTGAGAAATTGAGAATTTCCTATCTTGTTTATTCTAATCCTCACTGTGTGTGGAGGCAAGATAAACATTGTTTGACAAGATAAACATTTTTTATCTGTCTATCCTTCCTTCCATCTTTTCTTCTTTTATTCTTTTCTTTCTTTCTTCCTTCCTTGCAAGCTACATATTTAAAATCTGACCACATCATTTAATTTTGAAAATGTGTGTGAATCCTTATTTCTACCAGCTGTATTTGTGCCAACACTGTTAGAAGACTATTTCTGCAGAGATACTCCATAATTGTAAGGGTCTTTGCAGAGCAGCAAAGACAGTGTGAGGCCTCAATTTAGAAAAGCAACTGCAGTGTTGCTTTACTTTGTGGACTTTTGAATTTCTCTATTATTTTCCACAGATGCTTCATGTTTTTTTCTGACATTTTAGGATCATCCATGAAGACGGCTACTCAGAAGATGAGTGTAAGCAGTATAGAGCAGTTGTTTACAGTAATACGATCCAGTCGATTATGGCCATTGTTAAAGCCATGGCCAGCCTCAAGATAAACTACAGTGACCCTGCCAGAACGGTAAGACACACAAACGCAAGACACTGATCAAAGTCCAATATTTGTCAAAAATGTAAATGTATCTACACATTATTTAATTTCTTAGCAAATGCTCCAATGTAAACAGCCAGGCTGAAAGCAAGTAATCCTAATTATAATTAGTAAATCCAGTGTGAAGCTGTTGTTCTTAAGCAAGGTCTCCCTTTGGCTTCAACAAACACTATTTTATCCACACCATCTTGCAGTTCTGTGTCTAATTCAGACTTTAAAGCTCACAATATGCTTCCCCTGACCAATTTCACCAGTGTGTAGCTTTGCTTCGAAACCCACTCCTTACCAAGCTTAGCTGCATGCTCCACTTATTTTCACGGTAAAATAACATTTACTCCCTGACTTAGACCTACCCCAGTGCAACTTGGTGTTCAAAGATTATTTCAAGGCTACGACGCCTCTGGGAAAGCAGGTCTGTTTCTCACACTCTCCTGGCAATTCTTGCTCAGTCAATAACAGCGGGAAGCTGTGCCAGAAAACATACGTAGGATCATGTGGTTTCCAGCACGCACCTGTTCACAGCAGCCTTTTTTGTCTGAAGAAACATTGATGTGGTGGAAACTGGATCATGGTGTGATTCTTCTCTGATGTATCACTGCAACCTGCAGGGAAACGGTGTCTGCCCTACTGAATTCATCTTCCCCTCCATCTTTGATCTGCTCTCTCTAAGAGCTGTAATAGACACGTTGGAGTCTGAAACTTATAAATACATGCAGCTACTGCAGAAGTAGTGTCTTCTGGGGGGATTGGGTATGTTCAAAAGTGCTAACAGATGCTATCCATAGCATCAGCAGCTGAATTAATTTGATAGCCTGCTTAATTTGCCCAGCTGTAGCAGGAAGAGTCCAGACATGGTCGCATTGTTAAATTTTGCATTGTTAGGGCAATGAATTATAATTTTATGACTATCCATGACCTCCTGTCATTGTCGGGTCTACCTCGGTGTTATGTTCTGCTATTGCATGGGAATGACAGAAGGGGGAGCTCTTAAGTATGTGACTAAGATATGCTGTATGAGGAGAAGAAGAGAGGAGTAAAGAGAGAACTGAAGCTGAACTACGTCTCATGCTGCTTATTTTCTACTATTTGAGTATAGCAACACCACAACACTGGGCATTGTGGCCCTGTCAGTACTGGTGTGTGTTTCACGAGTTGTAACTAATGACTCTTACATAACTTGTTTATTTGGGGATTTAAAGTAGTCCTTATTTTGCACCACCTTGTGATTTTACTGCCTGAGGTTTTGTGTAAATGACTAAACTGAAGGAGAACTTGATGACTGTGTTTATGTCACTGGGGTTGGTTCATAACTCACAGTCCTGCATGCTGAAGATGTCCTGCCATGCATGCCTGAGGACTCATTAATTCGTTAGTTATGGTGATGCCACAAAAAAGAAGTCTAATTTTACTCTGCTTCCTCCATTTTCCAGCCAAACCCAAGTGTACAAATAAGACAATATTTATTTTTATTGAACTTTTCACCAGTTCTCTTTTCAAAGTGCTTCACAGAGAAATAAATAAAATCCAAAAAACAAAATAGCCTAAAAAAAAAAACTAAAGGGGAGTCAGGAAACATGAACACATACTAATATAAATGTTTTACTGAAACAATAAGTACAGCTACAGGATTAGAAACATAAACTTTATAATAACTTAAGTGTATGCCTGAATATTTTGATTGTGTCTAAAGCAAAGAGGGACAAAGTTCAAAATCCCTTTTAAAAAGTTTAAAGACTCAGCAGTAGTCTTTAAACGTAAAGTTTCTGGGATCGTGCTGGAATTAGTCAAGGCGATCCAATGGTCAATTGCATCAAAACAAACCTTAGATCGGTTTATAGTGAGTCCCAAATATCAAGACCTATTTTTATGTATTTATTATTATTATTATTTTGTTTTTTTTGCAAATACCTTTTGCATTGTTCCTGTTTTTGTCATCTTGTTTTGACCTGTGATGGTTTTTCAAAATTTGCATACAAACGAATGAGGAATTGCCTTCATTATTATGCTAATAATGTTGTAAAACTGTGTGGTATAGTCCTAATTATGATTCATTTACCAAAGCTCACTCTTTTCATTATATGACTTTTAGACATAAATATACACAATTCAACCTTGCTAAATTTAAAATGGAAAATTCACAATTCCAGGTAGAGATGCTGTCCGCTGCATCCTGCAGACTTGTTGCAACCCAGGAAAAGTTGCAGTCAACCCTGACTGAACTGTGTGTCCATACAGTGAAGCCAGCGTATGCGCTCAGAAACTGAAGCTGTAATCAGAAGGTTGAGGACGCTGCTGTAGTGTAATTCTGTGTGTGTTGCTTTTGTTTCTCACCAGCCTTTCTGTTAAATGGCTCTGTGTACGTGACGACACTCTCACACTCCTACGCGTATCAATTAGCGCGTTAGCCTGCCTGCACTTGGATACATCAGCTCTGTTGAGATGTGAATGCACGCAAGCAAGCTCACATCGTGCAATTCCAGTTTACACAAGTGCAAAAATGTTCGTGAAATCAATTTTCCACTTGGATTTCATCCATTTGGTCTGCCAAATATATAATATATATATGTGAATATATGTACAGTACAGCTGCTGAAGTCGAGTACATTTGTTAGACTAAATACCACTACAAAAAATTATATATTTTCTGCTGAATATAGGAAAAGAAATGATCTAGAAGGTAATTAATGATAGATATGTTAAAAGACTTAAGTAAAATGGAACAACTGCTGCTAATATCCATATTGCTTCCCTGGCTGTAGCTTAAACTTGTAGCTATAGTTGGGTGATATTTTGCATACTGGTCAAAAGGTCTGGATATGGATGGTAAAAAGAGAAACCATACAGGAAACATTTCTATTCCCATCATCCATCCATCTATTGTCTTCTGCCTGTCTGAGTCCAAATGTTTGACTCCCAAATGTTTATTTTGGCTTTTTTTTCAGTGATTTGGATCCAAGTGTGCTTTTTTTCACTTAACAAATTATTATAATTATAAAGCCTTGGATTTCTCCCAAAGATAATACTATTGTCCAGCCTTTTTCTTATCAAACAAATGATCATTTATAAATAAGTCATAGCCCACAAACTTTTGTATATTTTCGTGTACCAGGTTAAATTTTTGCATAGTACCTTAAAACTTCTCCACAAGGAAAACTCATAATTGTCATTACTTCTATTGAAGGACGATGCCCAGCAGCTTTTCGCTCTCGCTGCAGCTGCGGAGGAGCAAGGCATTCTTCCTGAAGACCTGGCCAACGTGATCAGGCGGTTGTGGGCCGACAGCGGCATACAGAGTTGCTTTACGAGGTCGCGAGAATACCAGCTCAATGACTCAGCAGCGTAGTAAGTATGGATTGGTGTTTCATGTAAAAGTGATGCATCAGAAAATTACACACTGTCGTCTCTGCAAAGAAAATGTAATAATTCAGCTGGGTGTTGATCTGCCACTTTGAGAATCAAACTCTGAACATTGTGCCTGTGCAGAAACTGTTATTTAGACGGGACTGTAAAGGCTTTGTGACAATTCTCACTTAGATAATTGCCTCTGAACTCAAGTACTCATTTAATGATTTAAAAAAAAGTGCATATGGAATATTCTACCTGCACTGGATTTATAGTTTTGACAAATTTGTATGTTTTATTAATGACTGTTTAAACCTGCTGCCTTGGAGGAGGCGATTCATTGGCATTGTGATGGATTCTCTTTGGAGCATTGATGATATGAGCTGTTGTGAAAACCTGCACTAGTTCTCCAGGGGAGTAATGGAGACCAGAGAAATTGGCCAATAACTTCCATTTACCCGTCATTTCTTCCTCTGTGGGCTTAATCTTTAATGTTGAAAACTGATAAGAAGAAAAATATACCGTATTTTTTCATTGGCAATGAAGACATTAAGTGTTTCCTTCAGGACTGATGATACATTAATACTCACAAGTGGCTCTTTTTGCCTTTTGGAATTAATTTATAGATTTTAGCTTCCTGAGGAATATAGTATGAGAGTAGTTATCATGAACAGAGAGAATATTTAGGAAATTGTTTGTTTTATTCTCTCCTGTATGCCTTTCAGGTTTTGACACCTCATTAAATATTAAACCGTATGGCTGTGACAAGCAAGAACAGAGAGATCAATGAGAGAAATATCCATTTCTTTTTACAAAGTGTAGAGTGGCTGGACATCTAAAGTTTCAAGCTGTCTTTGGAAGATGATGCAAAACTTGTGTAAGTGGGTCAGCCAGAGCGGCATGTAGCAAAGATTCTTCTACGCCCCCCTACTGACCAGCAATCTGTCAGAAATTAGAGGAACTGCAAGAAATTATTTAGGAGAACCGGCTGCAATAACAAAGAGGATATAATAAAAAGATATTGATTGTCTTTGCAATGCATATATATATATATATATATATATATATATATATATATATATATATATATATATATATATATATATATATATATAAATTTTTTTACAATATTTCTGACAAGTAAGAGAATCACAAAATGATGATTTTTACATGGATCATCATAACATGCCATTCATAACAGTTATGAGAAAAATAGCAAATTATCTTTTTATCGCCATGGAAAATCTCTGATTTTTGCATTTCAGTCTGTCTTGCCTCATAATGCAAGATAATGATATTTGTAGACCATCTTTTCACAAGCACAACAATGACTGCAACTTCCTAAAATGTCACAAAGATGCATTTTAAGTAGATTTAAAAATGAGAGGGCTGTTTAAAACTGACTAATGAAACCTTCAGTCAGTAGTTATATGTTGAAACTTTCTGCTTCACTGTTGATTTTTCATTTCCGCTTATCAAACACAACATTTGTACATATAAGGCCACAATTCTTCCCCTGAGAAATCTTGTTTATATTTGAGAAGTAGCTGCAATATATATCATTATTTGTGTGTTGTTGGTTGGTAAGCTAAATGTTAGCAATGTGTGTGAATGAGTCAGAGCTGCATTTTTTGTGCAGAGCCTCATCTTCCACAAGACTCACAAAGTGACCCGTTGGAGCATGAAAACCATTAGCAGCAACAAGCAGCTGGGGAGAAGGCTGCACAATCAATTCTGCACATACTGCTGCACTCAGACAACAAAACACTTACGCATAAGTCTGGACTGATGTTGGGAGACTGCACCAAGATGGATGGATTTAAAAGTTTTAAAAAACTGATATGGATTGTTCTACTAATTAATTATGTCCTTTAATTGTGTTGATTTGCAGCACATGTGAAGGAATAAAGACAATGTTTTTTGCATGTTCAGGTGTTCTGTGAACAGAGTAAAATCTGTTCGGAAGACGCTTCTCTTTATTTCTATTGCAGCATCACCGCAGTGAACTAGCAAGAAGATAAAGTTGCAGACCAGCAACCAGTGCAATTGAGTCTTAACATGAGAAATACATTTTATTCATTTATTACAACACTGTAACTGCACATTCATATGTACAAAAGCACTCAAAGTCTTTCTAAGAAGTTAGAGCTTTCAGGGTGCTTTGGGTTGCAGCCTAATGAACTTATTGCTCTCTGTGTTGTCCACCACATAAGCCTGCATGTATTGTTGTTTTGCTTCGCCTCAAGTGTTAGAAATTGCGTTGAGCTCCTGATCGCTGTTTTTGTCTCTTAGTTACCTGAATGATCTGGAGAGGATAGCTAAAGCAGATTACATCCCCACCCAGCAAGATGTGCTACGCACTCGGGTTAAGACAACCGGCATCGTTGAGACTCACTTCACCTTCAAGGAATTGCACTTCAAGTAAGATCATAGCACAGTGACTTGATTGGTGGATGCAAAAAGGACAGACAAAATCAATAATAACACAGTGCTTCTCAGATTGTAACGGCAGATTCACACACTTAGGGAAACTTTGTAACTGAGGATTTGTTGCAGCCAAGTGCTGCTGATCAAACGAACCCGATTCTATCATCATCATCATCCAACATTAATCTCAGTGTTCTGGAAAGGTGATCATATTCTCAATATTTTTCCACCACAAGTTTTGATAGATTTTATTGGGATTCTTGGAAATAAGAATTTTCTATCGCTCCCAGCTCTGGATTTATTTATCTGGATAGTTTGGAAGAGAACCCTGCAATCATTTGGGAGTAAAGTCTACAGAGATCAATATAAAGACCGGCTGCCTTCAGAATTTGTGAAGTACTTCACAAATTGTCAGAATTTGTGAAGTAAACAGAAACTGATATAGAGTTTTCAAAGTTATTTAAAAGCAAAATCAAAATGTGAATATTGTGAACTGTAGTTGTCTTCTCCACACATTTTGTGTCAGTTACAGTCAGTGGGTCTCTTGATATATCTTTGGAGGCTGAAATGCTTGTGCAGAGCCTCATCTTTGAGCCTCTGTAAACTGATATTTTATCATTTTTGCCACATATTTTAAGTTGACTTTAGGTTTGAACTTTGTCCAACACATTCTAATATGTATATTTAAAAAAAAAAACGCCTTGACTAACCCTTCCCAACTCTAGGTTTATTTTAAGTCCTGTTGTTCTGCTTGAAAAGGAACTGCCACCCAACTTTCTTGTGGTTTGGATCCTATAATAGGATTTCTACAACAATTGCCCTGTATTTAGCACCATCCATCTTCCTATCAGCTCCGACCAGCTTGCTTACCCCAACTGCAGAAAAACATTCCTCATATTACAATGTTACCACCCCCATGTTTAATCATGGGGTTGATGATGTAGAGAATTTGTTTTTCTTCATGCATAGTGCATGTACACACAAGATACCCTCAGATGTTTTTCCTCCACCTCAGAGTAGAATTGTGTTATGTACCTCCTCAGGTTTCAAAATATTTCATTTTAGATTCACACAATCTACACATAGTATAGCTCCTAGCTGTATTCCGGCACTTTTCTAACAAATTCACAATAAAGCAAACTACTTTGAGTCAAAATAAAATAATTAAAAATTCAGATTTACAAACCCTATTGTAGTTTGTCAATAGGGTATGAATACTTTTGCTGCATTTACGTGATTAAGAGTGTGCACATTGTTTACACATTTGGGCAGAAAATATAATGGTCCTGTTATTAATAGCATTAGAAGTGGCAATCCATGCTGGTGTAAAATGGGCAATTCCAACACTTATAAGCCAAATTATGACAGAAATTAAAAGCTCAGCCATCATTATCGCTCTCAGAGCAGAGTAAATAAATCGGATTCTGCCCACGTCGCTCTTGTTCAATAAAACAAGAGCTCTACTGAGTGGTAACATTTAGTAGGTTCTACATGACGCACTGCTTTTGGTCTTACATAAAATATGCTGTGACCCAGGTGAAGCACTTATGCGTGGGTTAGTAATGGATGTATAGGGACGGCTCTTATAGAGGACAGGAAGTGGTTTAAATACTGGAGAATGGAGGGAAAGGTATAGAAGGACATTACACCTACTACAATGTTTTGCTGATTTAAAATGCTTTTCCGTCACTGAAGTGAATTCATTAAAAAGGCAGCTCAAGCTAAAGGTCTCTGGTGTGACCAGCCTCCTGATAAACTCTGACATTTACCCATAGTCTCAGTCTCAGTACTCACCCTGAATAATACACAAAGACAATCGATAGCAGGAAGCAAGCTTTTTATAGTTTGGTTCCTTTTCCGTCAATTATCATAGACAGAAAAAACTGGGGAAGGGAGTTGGTTTACACAGGTTTGTGTAAATGGTTTTATTAGATTTCATCAGCTTTGTTTACACTTCAGAACAACAATAACAATGAGACCAACGTCCTGAACGAAGAGGAGTTTTTGCCATCAACTTTTACGCTCAGCTTTTCCATTTAACATCTTACTCTCAATATAAGGCAGCTTCTGTCTCTCATAGCCTTTCTTCATTCCCTTCTTTTTACATATTTACACTTCGTCACCACTTTCCCTCTCAAAGCAACTTCATGAAAGTATGATCAGACTAACTTACTCCTTCAGTCCCCCACAGATGTTCTTCCCTTAAGCTTCTCTTCAGTGTCCTTTTTCTGTATTAACCACATCTTATACAAGCAGACAATTTATCCTTTTATTCTGAAATTTTCCCTTGCAGAATGTTTGATGTGGGAGGCCAGCGGTCAGAGAGAAAGAAGTGGATTCATTGCTTTGAAGGAGTAACAGCCATTATCTTTTGTGTTGCACTGAGTGCATATGACCTGGTGCTGGCTGAGGATGAAGAGATGGTAAGAAAAACCCCCATCCTCTGGTCTCTCCTAGATTCACAAACCTGCTCTTTATCTGGTGTCAGCTCAGGCTCTGCTGGACTGCAAGGCGTTATGGGCAGAACTCTGGATTATAACCTGAGAACATCCAATCCCAGGTTGTAAAATTGGCTCATTGAACTTTAATCTGGAGTGTGAGTATGTAGTACAATTTCTAATAGGTGTTTTCTGAGTGACTAGGAAAGGTTTGGGGAAAGACTTCAACAAAATCTCTGCTCTGTTTATCCTCACGTTTAAATTATTGCATGAAACAACCTTGCCCCCTGGTGGAAGCTCAGAGGCATTGCTGCAATCATGTAGTTTTGTTTTAAAGGTGCGTTTCAAGATGCTAGAATATCACTGGACTTTTATTGGAGGAATTCACTTCAACAAGGAACATTAACATATTTTAAGGATTCACTACACACAGTTGTTATATTTCAAGATGTTTTTTTTTCTGTTAATGTTGATGATTACAGTTTAGACATTATGAAAAACCCAAATTCAGTGTATGACTTTATTAGTATATTACACAAGTTCAAATAAAAAAGGATTTCTCATGCAAATTTTTTTTATTATGTCCTACAAAAAGACAGCACCAGACAGACAGAAAAGGACATTTTTAATGAAATTGGTTGCTAATAACGTTCTGTATCCAGTATATCAACGGATAGTTTAGTGGAAGGAAATCTTGGGGCAGAAGAAGGTGCAGCAAGGATAACAGTAGACTTAATAGTGTTGTGAAGCAAAACTTATTCAGGAGTTTGGAGACGATGCACAAGGTGTGTTGTATTGAACAGGTTAATTACAGTTTGAATGTCAGTGAGCACGTATTATTGCCTCGTTAAAAACATCCCTTGAGTATTCATGTACGTTAGAGAAATCCTCAGCACCCATTCGGGGGTAACTGGGCTCCACCATACTAGGAGCAGCAGGGGCAACCTGGTGACCTGGTGAAACTGCAGGTCCTCTGAGCTCCTCATGCAAACTGCTTCTCAGAACACAATATGAATGGCTGTCAAAGGCATAACGGAGAGGCATTGTTGCAATGACGTACTGAAGGCGGAGAGTCAGAAAGAGCAGGAGCTTCTTAAAGAGACAAAGCCAATTTTAATGCTTTAAATTGCAAAGTCAAATTTTGAGTTATGTTTGATATATACAGAATTTTTCAAACTACTAAAGGTAAGATTATTTCTTTATGGTGCTATAAAATGGCTCTATGTGCCTGGAAAATACATAACAATGCCCCTTTAAAAGATTTCCATTTGAAGCAAGATCCATTTTTGGATCAAATAACTCATTTATTTATTTTTTATTTTTATGTCTTTACATCACACTTAAATTTGTATTTACATACCTTATGAATGCATAACCCAAAATGTCTTTTAGCATTACTAAAAGCTACCCAAGCACTACTAGTAGTACTCGGCTCTAATTGAAACTGTTGACCATGACTATCTTTTCTTTTGTCTAGAACCGAATGCATGAGAGTATGAAGCTTTTTGACTCCATCTGCAACAACAAGTGGTTCACAGAAACCTCCATCATCCTCTTCCTCAACAAGAAGGACCTCTTCGAAGAGAAGATTACTCGCAGCCCTCTCACCATCTGCTTCCCTGAATACACAGGTACACATCATTAACCCTTGCAACATCTCGCCGAACATCAACCCCAAAACTTTGATAATTCATGTTTTCCTAACTGTTGTTGCCAGGAGCCAACAAGTTTGATGAAGCTGCCAGTTACATCCAGACCAAGTTTGAGGACCTGAACAAGAAAAAGGACACCAAGGAGATTTACACCCACTTCACTTGTGCCACTGACACCAAGAACGTTCAGTTTGTCTTCGATGCTGTCACTGATGTTATTATTAAGAATAACCTGAAAGACTGTGGTCTTTTCTAAAGGTAAGACATGAGAATGAAAGGAGTTGCAGAAAAGTGTCTGCCTTCTGAAAAAAATATGTATGCTTTACAAACGTATTCATACCCATCTAACGTTTTTTATGTCAAATTTCAATAACTAAATGTGTTTAGTGTTGGTCTATCTATTTCGTGATAGACCAACACAAGGTAGTGCATTCATAAGGAAAGGAAATTTGTTTGCTGTTTTGCAATATTCATTAAATTTTTGGATAATGAATCAAACAGTGCTTAGTAAATGTTTAAAGTTCAGGATGTTGCTTTATCACCTAACCCTTCCTATTCTACACAGTTTTATTCCTGATCCGGTTTTTTACTTAATTTTTGCGATACTTTGTTGCTCACTTACAGACCAGGAGGCAGACAAAGGCTCTAAAAATGCAGGAGGGAAATAATTTTGCTATGGCAGTATGCAGTAACAATTTTTTAAGAAGAGACATCATAATTTGCAAAACATGCATCACCAATTTGATCTAACCCAGACTTAAAGACACCATATTTGAATGTTTGCACTGTTACTTAAAATTTGTAGTTTTAGTTTGATTTGCTGTGGAAGCGTGTATTTAATGTAAACGTGTCTGAATGCATGTCTCTGCTTTCTCTTTGTGCAGGACAGCACCCATCACAAACAGACTGCATGAGAGACTACAATAGCCATGTGATGATTCCTGCTTTTTCATAATGAAAACCATGATGTGTTCATTTTTGTTTTGGAAAGAGGAACCTGTCAGAACTTCTGTAATCACTGATCCACATTCACCGTCATCCACATTTCTCTGTAATGAGTTTTTTTTTTTAAATTCATAATACATATTTGGTCCTAAAACACAATTTATATTGTAATTTTAAACTGTGACACTTTAATAAGATCTGTCTTTGTAGCTTTTGTTTAAAATGCAAAACATGACATGTTATCACAGCACAATGGTGGTGGATATAGAGAAGATTTTGAAAGAATTTAATCATTAATTGACCCTTTTAATGCCACATGCAGTGATGGTTTTATTTCATTTTCCTATCATTTTGTCTTGATATTGGCTGACAAAAAGGAAACAAAACAAAAAACTTTTTTTTATACATATATAAAAAAGCACATGAATCTCTGTCAACATTCATTTAGGACCCTTATAAACTGCACAGAGATTATTTTTAGAAAAAAACTAAGCACGGAAACAGAAACTGGATTAAGGATAAATGTTTTTTTGTACACTGTTTACACAGAGTCAATATTCACACATGTATAGTGGATCATTCTGCATGAACCTCCATAGATTATTAGCCTGTAATCTCCTCCCATAAACTGATTAACAACCCCATAGCATCATGTTAAAAAAACAAAAAAAGCAGAAATGGTTAATGTGTCACTTTTAAGGTATATGTAAGACTTTTAAATGGTTATGTCTGTTCCCAACAAGGATTGTTCTGTCGGTCTTTTCATTCCAAGTCTTTTTAAACATATGTTTGTGCCTTGATATCTGTTTACACTTGTTCTTTAGAGACATGCCATCTTCATTGTGTGAATTAGGGCTATTTTTATTCCACCCAAGTTCACGGGATCTGAGATTTATGATGCAACACCACACAAAGACAAATGGATGATCGTTGTTCATTAATATTATTCTGATTCTCTTGTTAAATGTAAATAAAGTTTGACCACATTCACTTTTAGCTTCAATGTGATTTTTTAAGCAAGAGTGTAAAAGCTGTTTCTTCCATCTTTGAGTCTGGGTTTTTCATTAGCACTGAGTTTTAAACATTAAAATTAACAGATGCATATCCAATGACTTTGACATAAGTTTTGCTTTTTGATCTTGAATAACTGAAAATAACTTTCTCAAATTCAAAGTAGACATTTATATTTAATCTCATATATTTAGAACTTAAAATTTACTGAGATGGATCTGTTACTACCACACATACTTATCGGTTTTTGGTTAATCTATCACATCTGGTGATGAGGTCAGTATTTTTGGTTTCAAAGTTCTCGAGTTGCTAAGAATTCGTTTTTCAAACTAAAATTTGAAACATTTAGTTCACGATATTTTGGACTTTAGAGCAGCAGCTACCCTGAGAGCAAACAACCATGTTACCCGTCACTTCATTTGACTGAACTATAATATTTGTAACAATTGTTTTGCATTGTTTTCCAACGAATTCTTTGCTTTTACTCAAATGACAGTTGAGGGACAGAGAAGAAATATCCAGCAGGTGGCGCCGTGGAGTTTAGTGGCGGAAGTTACTCTGAGCAATATTTGGATGACATTTATTCTGAATTGAATGTGAATTTATGACCCAGTCTTAAGCAGAATCATAATCTAAAACTGTTCGATGTGGAAATTAGTGACCCGAGTTGTAGTTTTTGTTAATAAATCACAGCTTCAAGTGCCTCCAACTGTTTAGTTAGAATACTGGTAATATGTTCGACGTTAAATTACAATTCAGTCAATACTGTGCAGAAAACAATATTGTACATATTCCAATTAAAGGTAAATACTACAAGCAAAAGTGTCATAAACTACAGTCAACAGTGATTCCGAATGATAAAATGTTTCTATTGCACTATTAAGCCTGGATTCCTTTTTGTGCAGATCCAGATGTGCAGTCAGAAGACGGTGAAATTTACTCTCAGTAACACGCTGTGGTTGTTGTCTCGAGCGCATTGTTCCAGACAGCCTCCTATTGGCTGGCTTTGCTCAGTGCTCTGCGCTGATTGGGTGCAATAGAAACGTTCGGAGCCCTCAAATTGATGTGACGGAGCTTCATGAGTGTTAAAGGAGGGAGTTGATGCCAGGAGACACATCATCGCCTGGAATCAGCTTGGATGTGTTGGGCCGTTTATTGCGCTTAAAGTTCACTTTAAAGGTGAGGTTGACCTGCAGTTCTGGTTGCAGTTAAAGTTTAGGAAGTGAGTAATCTTATTGTTATTTGGCTAAATTTCCTTTTTGTTGTTCCAGAGAAAAAGAAAACAGCCTGGGGATTGAGGCTTCAGCAAAGCTTCTAGCAAGGAATGGTAAGTTTATTTTCCTCTGATCTTTTTCCACTTTTCTTTTTAGGCAAAAAGCTACAGCATTTAGGTCTAAGTGACTGCCAGAAACTTTGCCTATTTAGTTTTTCTTCAGTGATTTGTGAGACACCGACATGCTTCTCTCCACAAATTGTAGTTTACTCACACTGAAGTGTTCCAGGCAAATGCATAGTGCAGCTGAATTATCTCTCCCCATTGTGTGAAAGCAGCCAAGAGGAACAGGGGGACTTTAACAAGTCTCCCTCTGGGTGTCTTTTTATGTCTGATAAGTTGTACTTGAGGGCCAAATGGTTCAGCACCCACAGCTGTGATAACATCGTGGCATTGTGGTGTCCAAACTCTGAGGCAGAACTTAATGTTTCAGGGGAAAATTAAAAAAACAACTTTTGGGGGCTGCAAATGCTGAGAATTTATCTGTTGTTGTTGTTGTTCTTTTTTTTTTTTAATAAAGAATTGTAAAACATCAGGTTACTGATTTGAAACTTGCAGAAGGCGATTATCCACTGTGCTTACAAGATTTGTGTGTAATTCCATGGGGTTGCTGTCATTTCCTTCTGTATTAAACACAGCACTCGACATCCTGTGGGCCGAAGGAGTCCAGGGAGGATATGTGAGCCAGCACGCCGCAGCCCAGATTCTGCTCCACTTTATTCAAAACTTCCCCTCTTAAGATTAGGAGGCAGAGGTTTTTAAATGTCATTTTAAAAATGTGCATCCTGTGCTGTGAATTCTGGCTCGTGCTGGAGTTCAGAAAGTTGGCGAGTGATCTCAGCTGATGGAAATCCTACTGGTTTTGTGGAAATTACATGAGGATTTGCCTTTATCTCAAAGAGATTTACAGGAGCACAATAAGATGTTTGCATTGCCCTTTACCCTTTCTTTGGGATTTCATGTGATAGATCAACATACAGAAACGTAAAACTGAGAAGTAGAAAGAAAATTATGTATTTTTTTTTTCTTTATGAGAAATAGACAATTTCAAAGTGTTGTGCATTTGTAAATGGAGCCCTTTAAAGTGATATCCATAAATACAATCCTGTAAAATCAATGATTCCAGCAGTCACCTGTGTGTTTGAGATAATTAATGGACAACATAAAAATCAAGGAACACATGTCTTGATAGAGCTGAAGTGGTGCTTTATTCTGAATATATCCCAGGTTTGACAACTCTACAGAGTGCTGTTAAGTTAATATTGTAGTGGCAGTTTGATGCTTATGGAACAGGAAAGATGCATAGAGCTAAACGTGCTGCGCCTGTGGAAGAAAACCTGACAGCTAAAAGAAACAGTCAAAATCTAGAAAAAAACTGATTGCAATTTACGTCCAATCTGACTAATCCTTAGGAAGAGTTAAGTGATGCACCAGTGTGCATTATTTAACTCTTAAATGATGCACACTTGAGAGTTTATAATGTGATTTAATTTATCACATTAAATCTTTATAAGATATATTACAGTATGAGGTTGTTGCATGATGAAATGTGGAAAAAGTTCTATGTCCTAATGCTTTTGTTGTGGTTGCAAAGCTGATTATAATTCATCTTGTAAGTTTTGCATGTGTAATTGCATATTTGTCTGTTTCTCCATGTGCAGCTGTGTTTGGGAAACTCCACTGACTGCCTCCGGGACCAAATGCAGTCTATGATGAGGTCCTTGCAGGACCTGAAGCAGATCAGCAGGCCGAGGCCGCTGAGTGAGCCGTGTGACCAGTCCTTCGCTGTCACAAGACTCTGCAAACAGAGAGCGCAGCAGGAGCGGCTCACTCGCCTCCGTGTGTCTGACGCCAGCGAGGCCAGCACCTACGACTCCGCCTGCTGCCTGGCCAACCCGCTGGAGGAGGAGGAAGAGCAGCGGGAACCAGATCGGCTGGCGCGGAGCTCTGCAGCCAGCGAAAAGAGCGTGGATTTGGACTCTGGTTTCTCCGAGGCTTCCTGGCAGGATGAAGGTGTGGTGCTGAGAAGGACCAGAAACGTGCGAGTCTCCTCCTCCGCCTGCGTCCGAACAAACAGAGGAACCTCCGGCCGTGCCAGGCCAAAGTCGACGTCTGACGTCTGTTTGGAGCGATGGACTTCTTTTGAAGCGAGCGATTCGGAGGACTGGACCACGTCGCTGCTGAGCCGCAGCAGGAACAGGCAACCGCTGGTTCTTGGGGACAACAGCTTTGCTGACCTCATAAAGAACTGGATGGACCTACCTGATCTTCCAGAACCAGCTGAGATGAAGCCCTGCTCGGGGCGGCGTCTTGCGAGAGACATTTTTGGCAACATGCGGCGGAAGTTGGCAGGGATGTCTAAAGGCGTGGAGCTGCGGCCGAAACCAGCAAACTGCACACGGTTGAGAAGAGCAGCGGAGGCTCCTCAGAGGATGTCCTGTCCTGTGGGATTTGAGCCTCTCAAGCCTTTCTTTCATCAGTCTCACACAGGCCTGCATCAGCTGGACACCGATTTCTACAGGTTCTCTGCACTCATGAAGACGGGCAGCCGGCAGCCCATCATATGCAACGACATCATTGGATATATTTGAATGTCATGTCTCGTCCAAATACATTTAAATCAGACTGTTCTGGTGAAATGTCACAAATAAAAGTTTTTTATATATTTATTGAACAAATGTGCTCAATATTTATGGGAGAATAAAAGTAAAAATCCTCAAGCAATATGTTCCCCATGGAGACCTTTATTATCTCTTAATGACAAATCACATCTGATTTGTTACACAGTTTAGATATTTCAGCGTGTAGGTTGAGTTACCACAGCAATAATTCACACTCCAGCTTAATAATGTAACCAAGCAGAAAGCAGTGCATGTTTTTAAAGTGTCTGGATGTTAATTTGAGAGTGTGGAGTGAAACAATGTGAGGCTGAGCTTAAGGGCAGGACAAACACGAGCCGTCTGAGGACAGACGAAGGCCTTGTGGAAGAGGCTGGGAGGGGAGAGTGTCCTCAGCAGTGGGTCAGCTTACTCCTCTGCCAGTTTCTATCCAGATGTTTCCATCTACCCCAAAAAACATCTGCCACTACACAGAAATCACCAGATTTGAATATAACAGCAAAGAACCTAAAGATCTACTTAGGAAGAAACTCCAACAGCTCAGTGGGAAAATATACAGGAAAGTCTGTTTTTCATATCTGTTGTGAAGGCAGATTTTCAGAACACAAAGGAGATGTTGCATTACTTACTAATTGTAAATAAATAATAAAAACACTCATATCCTAGCACCCAGATTTCAATCATATTTACACTGATTGTGGTTATAATCTCCATTTGAAGCAGCTGACTTTGTTCCCAGTATTATGATCCCTGATCAAACAAAAAGTAACTATTTGCAACCTCCAGCTAACATCCTGGAGAGGAAAACAATCACATTTTTATGAAGTGTGCCAGCTGAGATTGTGACAACAAAGAAATCAAACAAAAATTTTAAAAAAGTAAAAGAAAACTTGTGCTATAAATCCTCTGTTCTATTAAACAAATGAATAAAAACAATATTTCAGTAGCAGTTGGTGTTGATACAAGACTTCTGTTTCACTGACTTGGTAATAAAGCTTGTACACTCAACAAGTAGTCTTACGCTGCTTCCACTATTATTTTGAGGGTTGGAGGCAGGAACTGTGCATTGGTCTATCATTAATAAAACCAGATTAAAATCTCCAAAATTATAAACTAGGACAAGGTACTCTGTTAAAAAATCAACACAAAAACAGCAACTGACAAGAACAATATCAAAAAAGTTGGATTTTATCAAACCATAAAACAGAGGAATGATGCAAATTGTTGTTCAGAAATATCTGTACATTTGGTATAATTTCAAGGAAACACTTTAAATGTTTAAATTCCCGTAGCAATCTTTGGTTAAAATGGCTTTACACTAGTTTTCGTCATTACTATTATTTATTAAGAGAAATAATATTCAGGGGCGTGGAGTCAGAAAACCTTATTGTTTGTGAAACCCATCACAGGAGCATGTACCTGATGGTAGGTACCGTCTCACAGTCCTCATCTTCATCAAACGAAGGGATCAGCTCTAACATCTTCTTATGAGGAGGGATTTCTGTCTTTGTCACCATTTTCACCAAATCGGACACACTGAAAAATACATTCACGCATATTATAATCTTTGTCCAAAGGGAAATGATGAATTTAGGATTAGACTTTCTTTTATTAACAGATGAACATGTGAAACAACTGCTTTTATATGTCAGTGTTTTATAACCTAACCCCATTTTGAACTTCTCAACAACTTTCCCTCTGCCATGTTCCTAGATCTTCACTGTTTTCTCACACATGTTCTCTAACAAACTTGTGGCGCCTTCACAAAACAGATGGATTTCTAATCATATGAAATCCTGCGCAGACAAACGTATGGCACATTTGTAGATATTTTTTTTTCATTTGTAAACTGTATTTGGAAAACATCGATCATTTTCCTTCCATTTTTAAACTGTGTGCTAATTTGCGTTTATCTATCACATAAAGTCCCAACACGATATGTTTAAGTCTGTGGTTTAAGTTGGATTGAGTAATGTTGCAGTGGGACTCTAGATGTTGGATATTATTCCAGTGGCCCTGCCTGATCCACTTATAACCTGCCCTGTTTATGATAAGTGTTGGTTAAGTCACAGTAAAAAGAAAAACATTGTTGCAGTGAACATCTACCTCTCCTATAAAACACCTCTAAATTTGTTAGAAAAATATGAGTCTTGTTTTTTGCCTAGCATCTTCATAATATAATGAATTATATTAAAATTGTTACCCATTAATTACTAAATAACAAGAAATGCCCTCCTGTCCATTTTGTGCTTTGTTCGTAACCTTTTGTCAGTTTTTCATTCTACTTTCAGTGACTTGACACAGGAAGCTCAGGGCAGGGCGACTGCACAGGAAGTGGCTGCTGTTGTGGACATTTATCAAGTAAAGCCTGGTGTCCACATGGTCGTCGTTCTGCCTCTCTTCCTGGAGCTTTATCTAGCCACCACAACGACTCCACAGAGACTCAAATGTCAACATTTGGGAGTTAACACCAACAATCAGCAGCATCAAATTTGACAAAAAATGAGAGAGGAACACTTTGCGTGTGAATTTGCCTGTGGTTTATTCATCTATCCTATCCTGCAATAATCAAAACGAACTGTGTAGGGTTAAGAGCGTTTCACATCCATTAGACAACTGACTCACCTCCCCAGGGGTATCTAACAAAACTAAACAGGCCCAAACAACGTGGCTTCTGGGATGCAAAAGTTCACTCTTATTTAACTCTTTAACGCTTTTGCACAACAAACAGAAACCTGAGGAGACGTCTCGGTCATCTGTGTGCGGTGATGCATGTGAGAGTGTGTCAACAGGGTCTATCCTCACGGGCTCTGCGGCAACAACTCCTTCTTCCATTATGACCCAAAACAAACAAAGGAGCGCTGCTTTTTCTGATGTGGTCTGAGCGCTGGACTGCTGCGAGTGCAGCCTTGAGGGGGCATCGTACAGAATTATTTTTACTGGACCTACCTCATTTTCAGCCTGTCTTCGTGTCCGTTGTATAGGATAGCAGTTCCATAAAACAGGCTGCAGATGGTCAGGTCATTTGTTTTCTGCATAAACAAAGAAAACAATATTTATACTTCTGTATGGGGACAGATACCTTTAGGCAGGATGATATGTACAATGGACATGAACACATTAGAATGATCCCTGCAGACAAATATGCTGACGTTGCTGAAGACAGATGAGAAGAAATGGGGTGTAATTCTGAGGCTTCAGTAGAGAAATGCCTTAACCAGTATCAAACAATTCAGCGTCACTCTGAATTTGGACCACAAAAAAATTAAAGCATCTCTGAAGGCAAAGTTTTGTGTACATTATTGCTGGTTCTACTCATCTCCATTTTCAAATCTCAGCCCATTCTATAGCATCTACTCAAGTTGAAAAATAAAGAAAGCAATTTCTACTGGTTACAATGTAGAAAATTTCAAATGTGTTTTACAGAATTAAATAGGGCAATCGCCTCAAACAATAGTGATTGTCACATTGCGTGCATTGCAGGAAGGAGAGCAAGTTTAGGAAAACAAATAAAAAGTGCATTCTGAAGCAGCGGGTGTGAAAAAAAAAGTGTTTCCTTGCAGTACCTTCACATGCTGGATGAGATCTGCCAAGGTCATTTCCTGCTGATTGCAGCGTCTTCCTTCAACAAGCAAATCATCCCACAGGGTGTACTTCTTTCCTGCGACCTGTCAATAGACACGTTACTTAGTTACACAGAACAAGTTGACAGACGAAGGACGGCTTGGTGTGACGGGTGTGCAGAGCATACCAGCTGACAACAATCAGCAGGGCCCCAACAACCCACAAAAAGGTCAAGAAGGTGCATCCTGTAGTGGGACTTTGCTTTTCTGAAGTTCCATCTTTGTCAAAGCTTCAGAATAATGTGAGACACATAAAATCTTAGCAGCATAAAAATGTTTGTGAGCTTGGAAAATATAATAAAATAATAAAATGGAGACATTTAAAGAGGACAACATTAAAGAACATTGATAGTTTCTAAAAATAACTTTTGGTGATGTACCAAAGCTCATGTGTTGAGAAAATGTAGGGGATTTGAGCAAGTTCATGTTCTGACTCAGTCAAAGTGACCGGGTCAGAATATGTCAAAACCTGTGGCTCTCCTTGGGGGCTTCAAGTTTACATTGGTCAATATGATATTAAGTGTCATCCTTTTTCCAAACAGTTATCAAATATTTGGTGTAAATTTATTTAAAAAAAAAAAAAAAAAACAGCACTGCAAGCTGAACTGTAGAGACACAATAATTAAGGCAAATCAAAAAGGATGGAGCCTACACCAACACTTAAAAACTAAGATTTCAGTTGTAGTTCAGGCTTCTTTTCTAATCGTCAATATAATGTCCTGCCATCAACTCGGCCTTTCCCATCAGATGAGCACAAGGTCACTATTCCAGCAGGATGAACTGAAGACCCCCAAACCACAACACAACACAAACCCAGACAGATTAATGTAACTCCTGCAACATAAACAGCAAATGTTTACCGTAAACATCATAATCCACTTGCAAAAGACATAAAGAATGAACATCATCAGACTAAAGTGGGTCAGGATTCCTCACATGCAGAAAGTAAGTCAAAATACGTCGCCCGGTCAGACGCTTCGGCTCACACACAAGCGCCGTCTGGCAAGAGAAGCTGTGAAGACCAAAACTTGGCCTGGGTTGTGAATACCAAAACCTCGGCCGAACCTGGCTCCAATTATCTCTGCATCAGCAGCCAAGGGGAACTTTGCGGACTAGCCCTCACAACTCCCACCACTTACTGGAGTTTGGGGTTATGGAGAAGTACTTGAAGCACACATCTCCCAAAGTTTAAACGTCTGTAAATGTGCTTTGTCCCAGTTTTCAGACAAAGCGCAGCTCATTTGCAGGATGCACATCATAACATTGGCCTGTTAGCAAACTTTAAATGTTTTTGCAGAATTTTATAAGAACCTGAAACTATTCATGAGCAAAACAATTTAAAATGAAAGGAGAAAAAAAAAGACTCTTTGCTAAAGCAGCAACATTGTGGTAAAACAAAATGGACTTTAAGTGGTCTCATGCCAGCTATTTTCAGTCATGCCTTTGTGTGTAAACGCTGTTTCTACACAATGCAGAAGAGGCGTGCAGCCTATTTTTACACGGTCTCCTCTCTTCCTCTAGCCTCAGTCATACAAGTATGGCAAAAACCTGAAGTAATCCAAATGATATCAGTCCAGATACTCAGCTCAGCTGGCAAAGCAAAAAGCAAACCAAAAAACTGCAAGAATCTTGGGATCAAACATGCTGCTGGAAACAATTACAAATGGTCTCCCACAAGCACAACTTTTTCATGGAGCTGCCACAATAAAACAGCAATGTGCCAGCAGAACATTTGCCTTTAGGGAAAAGACAAGAAATGTGAACCAGAATGTTGTTCTCCTTTAAAAACAAACTAAAACGAATCAGTACAAAAGAGTGAAATATGATTTATCAGTAGGAAACCATATTAAGACAATCCTTTATTAAATAACTAGGAGCACACTAGATGGATACTAGATAACAAATATCATTCTGCCCATAAACTTATTCATATTAGCATCAATAATTTATGTTACAAAAACAGTACCAACTAACATCCCTCCTAAATACTGCTTACAGTTTATTATGGTGTTCAACTTGCAAAAGGTAGGAAAAGTTTCTTTTTCCGTGTTTATAATAGCCACATTAAAAATAGATATCTAATTTGACTGGAAATAAAAAAATTTAAGGAGGCAGGGAAGTAAGCTAAAATGATCCCTAGAAAACATGGTTGAGTTTGGAAATAAAAAAAGGACATTACATTTGGATTTTCAGACTAAAATACAAATAAAAAATGGATCACAAATGGCATTTGTTTGGACATGAAAACAAATAGCAATTTGCCATGATCACAAAAGGTCATTCTGCTGAATTTACTTCAACTCATTCGATGCCATAAAGCAAACATTCTTCCGAGTTTTTAAAAAAAAGGATTAGAATATGATTAGAATATGTTTCTTTTTTTCAAACCGTGACAAGAAGCACCTATCATAATTTCTGTCAGTGATATTTTGAGATCTGAAGTTCCCCAATATCTGGCCAAACTTCCTCTTGTTGACAGGAAGTCTGAAGAGCTCCCTGTCTCTTCCTGACAAATCTGAAGCCAGCCAGTAGTTTATAATCTTCTAAAATAAGCCATATACACTCAACAACAATCATGTACACCTCCCACTTAAACAGACATAAAGCTAATATCAAAAAACAATTTACTTTGCAATACCACAAAAACATATGATTTTGTCAAAATTATCAAAAATAACTTCATTATATTCATTATTGCTCTGTTAAAGGTTTCAGAATGGTCAAAAGAACTGCAGCTCCAAAATTTGGCCTTTCACCCACATGTCCCTGCCTGGCCACTGCTCATTTCACAATAATCTTTCATTCCTGCAGTTAAAATTTCCCAAATATGAAAACTACAGATCATTCTTAATGTACCCTCTGTTAACATAAAAGCTAATACCAGATTTGACATGCTTTTGCCTTTTATTGTGTAAATAACTAATACAGTTTAACAACTAAGCCACATTATACCTACTTTAATAATAAACCTGCATTTATCATTTGAATTACTTTATAGTTCTTTAGCTTGGCAGTACATTTAAACTGATGCAGCATGAAAATGGATGCCTTGTCCAACACATATCTATAGGAGCCTTATTACAGTAAAGGGCCAAATACTCTAAAAAACAATCAAACAGCATTCCAGTCTGAAAAGAAGTCAACATGGAAAATTTTACGACGCTATGAAGTAGTAAGTCATAATCCTTTGATCACAGGTCGCTTCCTTCATTCTTGCTTTTAAAACAAATTTTAAGGAACCAGTAATCTGAGTTGAAGCATAAGCCCTCCCATTTACATTGTGCCTCAAGAAATATTGTCCCTCTGCAGAAGCTTTTTTTCTGCTTCATTATCGGCCCAGAATTCCAACATTGGAAACGTTTTTACAGCCCGCTGTGGCTGGAGGCTCGTTTCTTCAAAGGCAGCTTTTTTCTTTTAAAATGGCTTCCAAGTGAGATTTTGGAAAGTCAGATGGTGAATCTGTGTGGCCTCCTCACATCATATTTATATCTTAATCTCATTGAGCTTGTCTAGTCTTTGCTTCTCTTTCTGCAGACATCCTGGCAACTGAAAGCCCTGCGTTGTTCTTTTGACCATATCTGAGCCTCAAATACACGCAAATACATGTTGTACTAATCTAATAATAGGCTAATCAAGTACTCCATACAGTTTATTTCTGCTAAGAAGTCTATTCTTTTCTTAATGCATGCATGTTTTCCTATCATTGAATGGATGATACTTAAAGATTTACAATTGAAATCTTTATCTACCACTATTCCTGAAAATACTCCCTGTTCGAAAAACTAAATAGGCAAACTGTAGGTTCATGAGGCTAAAGAAGCAAATTATGTTGGTCCACATGGATAAAATATAATATTTTTCACACATTCACTCTTAATGATTTACCGCAAAGAAAAAAAAAAAAAGATTTTTTCAAGCTTTAATCAGAAGTGACCTCCGATGGTTACATGTAGGTAATCTGAAAAAGTAACAGTGAAAATTGACAGTAAACAACGAACTGTTGTATTTTTTAAGGAAGAAGTGAAGATTTGGTTCTTGCTGTGTCTTTATCAGCTAATACTGACCGCAGATCTGCATCACAGAAACAACAAAAGATATCAGAGTCTGGTGTCACATTTTAATCCAGCCAAATCAATATCAGTTTCAGTTTTGAAAAATGAATATTATTTGTGCTATATTATTGTGATTTAACCACTAGTAACTGTACATGCAAGACATGCAAACATGGTAAATGTTCATTGACTAGACAGAAGTCAAAGGGCATCTTCTAAAACACATCTGTTTATATGGCTTTAGATTAGCCTTTTTTGTCTTGTAACTGAAGGATGAAAGTACACTGTAAAAAGCACCTTTTGTCTATTTCCGTCCTTTTGTCTGCCAATTGATCAATATTGATCGCCACAGCCTTTGGGATTCGGTGAAAGGACAGATGGTCGGGACCTCCAACTGGTATTTCCACTCACTAAAATGACTAAATCTCCAAACACTGGGCATAATTTCAGCCTTACAGTAACAACTGGGGTGAGATATAAAATGTGATAACCAGGTAAAAAACAAAAATACATAAAAGAGTCTGTTTAATAAGCTGTTTTTTGATGTGCTGCCTCAGGATGGAGGAGGTGCAGCTGACTGCAGCACAACAGGCACTTCTCAGCAGAGCGCAGAGTTTGACAGACGCACTAAAAGCAGTCTGTCGCTTTTGAAAGGCTCCCATTGACGTGTAAAACAACAAATAGAATCTCAGTGTGATTGTCTTTCAAATGAGAAGATAACGACACTCCACCTGACTGAAAATGACCCCGGGGCAGAAGTACTGAGTCAATAAAACTCTGACAAATGGGCCAGTGACATGATGGAGTCGGCAGAAGAACTAAATGTCGGAGAGACTGCAGTTTTAGCTGAGACAGTTTGACCCAGCCATTCATCCATCTAGAATTAATTACTTATTTAATAATGGAACATCTTAAAGTCTACCTATTATATGCTATTGAGGTTTGTGAAATAGTCTATATGATCTCTCCAAAACGTTTCCAGGTGATATAAGGATTATTTGAAAAACTTAAGTTGAAGCTATTATAGGTGAAAGACAGAACTACAAAACATATGATTCCAATTTCCAGAGAAAATGGCTGACTGAAGTTCATCCATGCTATGTTAAGCTTCAAGCTATCTGATAATTCCACATTCATGCAGCAATGACAATAACACCAACATAATTCCAGCGCAATTTCAGAACCAAGCATAGCTGTATTCTTGTTGGCAGCGCTAATGAACCTTTCATTTTCTTTTTCAGAATCAACTGAAAAATAAGGTTCACTCATATTCTTAAAGCTGCCTTCTTAAAATTATCAGTAGCTTTTAAAACGACACACATTAGCTGTAAATCATAATTGATTAATAGAGTTATAGATCTAATGCACATCATTTAGCTCCAGATGTCTCCCTGCAGACATCGTACTCCATTTCATACCAAAGAAAAATCAACCAATGCAGGCAATTCTCTTGGTTGTTAAGTATTTTGATAAATTAATTAGATAGATATAATATGCTCAACTATTGCAGAATTAATTTAATTCAATTTACCTGTACACCATTTTCTAAAAATATATATTAAGCTTTTTACTGCTATTTGTGATTCAGATTCAGTCGATTAATATAAAATAATATACAAACCAATCAAATCAAACCTGCTATAACTTTATCTCATAAGGTTATGGTCAGCATCAAGTACTCCATTTAATCTAAATCAGGCAAGACAAAAAAGTAAAAAATTAAAATTAATTGAAGGGAAAATGAAGAAACAAATTTCTCTTGTGAATTTTACAACAATTTAAGGAGGCGGCTTAGACTTTGTCTGACATATTCATTTCAGATTCATTTGTGTGCAGAACACTGCAGAAGAGCAATTATGTTTCATAAATGAATGGCTTATGAGAAAACAGAAAGTGCAGAGGTCAAGGACCAATACAGAGGTGTGTTTTCACACAAACCCACAGAAAACTGAGCCAAATTTGGACTCTATTTCAGTTAGTTGAAGGGCAGTTGTTTTGGTAAAAGTCATGATATCCTTTGTATGTGACGCCTCTGCATTAAATATTTATGAAATGAGAAGATCATATCAGATGATTTCAAAGAGAGACTACTGGACCAAATGCCTGAGGCATTTTAAACTACAAAAGGCAGAGCGTGCATGCTGAGTTTATGAACTGTACCACACACTCTGATTATAGAAACTCTCTATATCTACCTTTTTAAGGTTGGTTATATCCTCCATAATCTGAATTTAAATGTTGTTTCACTTGTGCACAACATCCTGCTTTGTGGCACATGGATAAGCAAACTGACCATTCTGTTGTGACAAAAAGCGGAAAGTTCACCTTATGAGGAACAAAAAAAAAAAACAGAAGATAAAAACAATATAACATGGAACAACATGAGGGCAGGCAAACAAAACCAACAAATAAACCATGGAAAACAACAGACGGAACATGCCCAATGTGATGATCACAGATTAGTCATTATCCCTCCAGCTCTATTCATTATCAGGGGTCTTGAGTTACAAACTGCACAATGCTCTCTGCTCTCCTTTGGGAATCCAGAGGGTCTTGGATCATGTTGCCAGGTTTCTTTACTGGCACAGACCAAGGTGGCCAAACGCAGACTTAACCACATGTGAGGTGAAGCCCCCCTCCTCACCCCTTCCTCCTTTTTGTTAGACTCTCTTACGCCATCCCCTGATGTTTGTGTCGCAGATGTGTGGCCTTCAATTGTGGAGGTACTTAAATCACAAGCCACTTGGTAGGGTGGTAATTATTTTTTATATCTTAAAGCACAAACTTCCTGTAAATCACAGCATCTTCGTCACACTTCACAAAGGTGCACACTGTAAACATGCTGTGAAAGCAAATGTAATAAGTTTATCTCCATCGTATTCTGGAGAGAATATCAACATCACGTACAAGATCTCATTCCCATTTCTCTGCTGAAGGGCAAAAAAATGCTGCTTGGCATTTAAGCTAGCTTGACTTTGACTTTTGGGAAAACCTTAACATGTAGATGTGCTGCAGAATTTGATGTGTTTCAGTTAAAAAGAAGAAACAACCCACACACCACCTCTCTGACAGATCATCAGTAGAGCAGGTGTTTAAATTAGAATTGTTCGTGGCTATGGCTGGCATGTAAAAAGATCATGTTTTATCCCCTCCAATGTTGTGCACATGTCCGGATGTAAACAATAGCATGTAATGTGTCTATAGCAGTAAATATGAGAGAAAAAATAGGCAAGTGTAAGAGTCGACCTAAAGTTTCCTTTCTTCTGAACTCCTGTCCAGTTAAGGGTCTATGATGCAGGGTTCGCGTGGGGAGTTTGAAAGCACACAAAGTCAGAATCCTTTTGCAAAGTCAGTGCACAGGGAGTTTTTTCCTGGCAGACAAGTAAGGGCAGCATACACCAGTACAGAGAGCTGGAGCAGCTGCTGCAGGGGCGGAGGATCAACTGATTTACTACATAGCTGAAACATGTCCTTGTCTTGCCTCAAGTAATGTTTTTAGATTTCATTGAAGCTGCACATCAGTCACAGCAGCAAATTAAGAGATTAAAATAGCTATTAAGAATATATTTGTACACTTTAGTAATCATACTCAAAAACAAGCCTTTTCTATGTTTGTCACTGTTTTATGTTTGGTTGCTGACGCTGCCCAAAAAGAGTGCAACATAGATAACACAGATCTCAAAATAAATGTAGTTTTCTCAGACATAAAAGTTAAAATTTCTTGAAAACAAAAACAAAGAGGACCAGTTTTTGCATCAGTGTTAGAGTAAGGTTTTATGTCTTTCTTTTCGCATATTTTTGTGTACAAAGGAGCAAAATGTCAAATTATTTCAATAAGTCCAACCACTTTGCATCCTCCTGAGACTCTCTAAAGATCTGAGCGTACTGGAACAAGTCTGTGGCAGCAGACATGTCTCAGTTTGCTCAGAAAGCTGCAGAGAGCAAACATGTCAGCTATGCATTTGATGAACACATAGGATTAGGTTAAATTGTCAGGAGTTAGCAAGTTGTTACATTTTTTACAAATAGTTTGCATCTTGTTCTTGTCTCCGTTGTTTGTCTTTCTGCTGGGTACCAAAAATGTGAAACAAGAAGTCTATAAACTAACTATCAATTTAACATCATCTTACACTTGCTTCACCAGACAAGCCACATGGTGACAGTTACTAAATCCTGTTAAACAGAAATCTCAGGTTGATCAGAAGCAATGGTTTGTTTCAGTCACAAGATTTTCATGGCACACATTTAGCCCCTTTGTAGGACACTGAGCATCATTTAGATGAGCATTTACTGACCATGCCCATCCCTTCATGAAAGTAAAATACCCATTTTCTGACGGCGACGCTTCGTAGGCCAATGTATTAAGTCACAAAACTCAATTAATCTTGAACTAGTTTGTTCTCCACCAGCCCCCAAAGTCAACCAGGAATTTTGTTTGTCTGGAAGCCCACAGACATGCTATACCTTTCCTTTCTTGGCCTTGGTTCCCAACGTGAAAGAGACAGAGAGAGAGAAAAAAAAAAGCCGTGTGACAAAGTTACAGTGAGCAGACAAGGACAATCTCCTGGTTGTTTACATATTTCTAAACCCACAGAGAGGAGAAGGAGCACAGAGAAACACAGAGACTTCCTATTTTGGGAAACAGCTGCTTTAAAACAAAACAAAGAAACCCTGGAAAATGATTAGGTTGCTGGATGAATGACCTGAAATAGGAAAGCACAGAGCTACATGTTACACACTTTTCTTAAATAAGCCTCCAGTATCAGCAGTCATAACAATTCCAGTCTCATCAGGGTGACTGGCAAGTATTTGGCACCTTTGAGCAAACATTTAATTTGCCAGCAGTCAAATCAGAGAGATGTGAGTGTTGCTGCTTGATATTAATGAACTGAGACTGAGCTCATGAGGGGGAGGTCTAAGTTATTGCAAAAAGTAATCTGAGCTCTTGATAACACATGTCTGATCGGTGATATTTAACAGCTGCATGTCTGAAGTTGAAACAAAAGCAGCCAGCAAAAACCCTGCCTAAACCCAGAGAGATAAGACAGTATTAGTACCCAGAGCTTTTATTTGCTTTTCCTTTGAAGGTTTTCATGTATTTTTTTGTAAAGAAACAATATAGATGCTCACTTTGAACATTTCAGTTCATAAAGTGGTTGTAATCCATAGAGTTAAAATGTTTTGAGGGAGCAAATAATGTTTAATGTTCTGTTTTTTTTTCTTCTGTTGACATAGGGACTACAAGGCAGACAGAATAAGGAAAGTTTTGTCCTGAGAGAAAAAAAAAACTTTAAAGATTTTAGACTTTAGCAAGCAATTTACAAATCTTAGACTTTAATTGACAGCTTAATAAAAGATGCAATTGCAATTTTAAATATTTTCAGAAAGAAATTAAGGATTATTAGATTCAATAAATAAGTTATGTACTCACATACATACTCATGCAGAAGACTTTACTATATAATTGCAATCAAATTAGTGCTTTCATTTACTTTTACTCATATATCAATAAGCATATTGGGCTAGACCAAGGCCTCCTGCGGTTAGGACTGAGTGAGAGCGTGAACTGCCTCTTTTGGTTGTCTTTTGGGCTGCAGTCATTACAGAGGACTGGTCATTGAAACAAGAAAAGTAATTTAACAGATTTCACCTTACATCAGTTCAAACAGATGATTGGGAAACAAAAATAATTGTTTTATTGCCTTCAAATTACTTCTTTGGTTTTCTTCTCTCTTATCAGTAATCCTGTGCTCAATGAGGTGAGAAAAAGTGAGTGGAAATACGATAGAAAATATGTTTACAACTAGATTCTTGCAGAAATGATTACATAAACAGTTTTGATGTGCAAAAGAAAATAATATTTCAGCGAGCACAGATGGGGAAAATCTGAAAATTGCACAAATATCTTGAATATGAATCACCTTTGAAAAACTCAATGAAGTATATTGTGGTAGCTATGTTCACTTTTATGTGACTAAAAGAGATTAACTTTACTGATGAAAAATCTAATTCTTGCAAGTTAAACCTTTCACGACAGAAGGCTCACGAACTGGAAGAGTTTTACTTCTGCTTTCAAAAGCGCAATAAATGAAACAATCTTAAGACCTTTTCAGGGTTTAGGATTTGAAATTCTAACACCTACTACTGACAAGATGAAGTGGAATGACTTATTCGCTTTGACCAAAATAACAGCGTTACAGAAAAACAGTGTTAGAACTACCATATGTTTGAACGTGAGAAACAGAGAACGCCTGCAGCCTTTGAAGAGCAGTAAGTCACAGCTGCTTCTGTCATCAAGGTGGCCTTTTTTTTTTGCAGATTCTGAATTTTTCCGTGTAACCGAAGCTGAAACCAGATCTATACTGTCTCCATGCCCCCTCATTGCACCCTTAAGATACACAGAGGGAAAGTCACCAGCCATTTGGTGGCACTCACTGACCTCTGGCTGAGGGAAAGCTGACATTCTCAGCTGGTTTTTTATTATACTTGGAGGTGAGCTACACACAGACGATGATTTTGCATATATTCTCAAATGTTACTAGCTTTGAACATTGTTGCATGAGCAGTTTAAATATTGAATGCGTCCTCAACAGACACATTCATCAAACATCAATTAACATCAGTCACTAGCTTGTATCTGACCCTAGAAGAGTCTTCTTTTATCAACATACAGTTGGCTTGAGTTCACCTCACGTGTCCAAACAGAGAGGCAAGCCTGGGTCTGTTTCTTAAATATCTTACGGATTATGCTGAAGCAGCTTAAAGACTGGGCTTACATGTAAAAGACAGAGTTTGCAGTGGCCTCTCGCTCTGAAAGCTTTCATTCATGACTTAATACTTTCCACCCAAAGAGGAGGGACGTCACTTCAAACAGAAGTAAACACATTTTTCCTGAAGTAGACTGACTTAAATGATGAATGTATATAAAGTAAGGTTCTGTTTGACTGTAAAAAGTGCTCCACTCAGGATTTGTGTGACTGGATGCTTTTATGGACGTTTTCCCTAAAGCCTTACAGACTCTTAACTGAGACCTGCTGTGGCTGCATGAAGCTGCTACTCACTGTGAAGCTCTGTGGGCGGCACGGCTGGGACAGGACAAAGTACTGCACAGCCAGGTTGAGGTAAGCTGTGCGGTAGGAGTCGATCTTCTTGTGACCCTGAATCAGTTTGAACAGCTCCAGGCACATCAGGCCTGCCACTGCTGCTGTCGTTGTGGCGATGGCAGGAATAATCCTTCCAGCAATGCGTTTGCTCTGTGAAAGGAGACAATGAGAAGTTCACTGCCAAGCCTCACCGCAGGCCAAGCAGATAGGTTGGAGAAATATCCAAGGTGTTAATGTGAGTGAATTAAAAAACTGAATGTTATGATTTCACAAAGCATAAATTTGTCCACATGACAGCATGAAGCAAGAGTGAAAGATTTTCCTCTGCAGGAAATGATAACATGGACTTTAGCTACAAAATGCATGAAGAGAGGAATAACCAATCAGAAAAATTGATGATGTTTTGTCTTTTAGTTTTTTATACTTGCTATAACATCAATTGTCCCTGGGGGATAGGAATAAATCTGAATCTGATGTCTGATCACTAAAGCTATTGTGTTTGACCTGGACAGATAAGCAGAGTTTGATACTTCACATAATATGATGCAGAACAAGTGGATACACACAAAAAGATTTGTTTAAAACGTTGTACGTCTTGCTGTCTATGTATCTATGTCACTTTGCGACAAAGAATGCATTTTACTAAATGCATGCTTTTAGAATATTCTCATCATCCAGAAAAAATTCTATACTGAACTTGTAAATCTCCGAAATATATGTAGAATTTTTTTATTTAAATTTTTTAATATCCTGACTACTTACATGGCTAAATACCTCTCGATGTAGTGCTACATTCAGCGTATAAGATACATAAAGACTGTTTCATTTAAGATTTTGCAGATTAATGACACACTGTAAATTATGTCACATACTAACACTAATTTATAGCCTTCAGATCATAAAAATCAGCACAATTGATACTATATATCATATGATCTGATGACTAAGTATGAAGCTATTTTGAAACGAGATGCAGCCTGTGGTAAAGGCTGTGATTACACAGGGCTGGAGGGGAGGGGCAGTGGGTGACTCTCCTTTGTCTCCCCTCACTCAATGACTCTGGGCGCCTCTCTGAGCCTCCATCTGTCTTGGCGGTGAGTGTCTGCAGCAGCAGCTGGAACAAGGCCCAGCTCAGGTGTCACCTTCCAGGCAGCAGGTAAAGTGCCATGATTAGTCCCATTCCAGGAACAATAGGTGGGGAGGCTGTTTTCTACAGCTTCAGGGCAGGTGTGTGAAGCGACAGCTAAAAACGCGCCCACAGGGGAGGAGATGAAGTCTGTCGCTCTGTTTTTCTTTCTCTTTTGTTTCTTTATAATGCTCTGGCAGAAGTCCTGAGTGGTCCTGTTTTCTTTTGCTTTACGTTAGGCTGATGTTTTTATGATGTTATAAAGTTGTCTTCATCAACACTTCTTTCAGGATTTCTAACTGTGTTTAAGCAGCTAATGACCAAATAAAGACTATGAAACTTGATAAACTCGTTGGCCAAGCTGACTTTATGGGATCACTACAAATGTATGAAATGCACAATTTAAATATAGACCTGGTGGCGATCAGCTGCCGGAATGTCGTAGTTTTCCGCTCTCAGGTTGGATGCAGCAACGATGTAGTCCATGTGGAAGTTACTGTCATCATCCTGTAAGAGTTGGGATGTTAATAATATTTCAGTCATAAGGGTTTTAAAAATAATCAATGTTTTTTGTAAAAACAAAACAAAACAAAAAAACATTCGATTATAAATAAATAATTTCTCAATTTCCAAATGAATCAGATCAACCTGATTCCCATTTTATGTGACAGTCCAAGTTCTCCTGCTTTGTGATCTGCCTGTTTCGAGTCCCTGTGGTCACCATGACACAATTCAGTGGGAAAAAGACGACTGCTGTGATTGATGTGAGCAGTGAGATCATGCAGCTCTACAAAAGCTGGGAGGCTGACTGTCACTCCAGGGTCTGTGGTAAAGTTGCTAGCTGGCAACCTGATGCCTCTGGATCTCTCCTCCACACATTCCATCCATCCAGCGCATCAGCAGGGCATGGAGGGATGCTACTGAGAGAGGGGAGTTTGGGAGTTTTGTTTTTTATTCAAGAGGAAATTCAATATACGCATGACTTACCTCATACACCTTTATTACTGAACTAACACAATGTTTTAACAGGAGCTCGTTCAGGCACCCTTTTAAACTTGTGCCAGGTCTTCTATTAATCAGATACGTAATTTTGCAGCACAGCATTCTCAAGGTGGAGCCCGATGAATTGTGTCTTCTGTATTTACTGGCTGGAACCTCTTATAAGGATGTGCAAATGGCCTTAAAATAAAAAAATATGACAGCAGCATTGTCTGACTTTGAAAATAAAGAAAAAAAAATTACCTTTAATTTGACATTTATTGGTACTCATGCTGTAAATATTTCGCACAATGCCTTCTTTGTCAAAAGGCCAGGAATTGGTCTTCTGTAACATTTCACACTGTTGGCACACACAGGAAGCCCAATATTTCAGCTAAATCTCTGTAGATGATCCAGATGTGTCTTAATAGTCTCTACTCTGCAGCTCACTGCTGATTTCAGATTTTGCTTTGGAACCCGAGTTTTCCATAAAAAAAAAAAATTTGTGTCTGGTGAACTATTTCTTAATTCAGTTAGATGCATTGCATAAAGATTCTGCTGAATGATCCAGTCATGATAAATTTTCAGTTTTTTGTTTTTTTTGGCTGATTTGTAATATTTCTTGGGTTAATGACAAACTCAAAACATGCTTAGCACTGAGAATAAGGTGCGTTGTCACATTTATTCCATGTTTCACACAAGACCCATGTAGAGTCTTTCTTTCAGGAAAAACTCTACAATAATAAACCATATCTTAAAAATAGCAAAAGAAGTTATTAAAAAGTAGCTTACATTTTGTTTTATTTCACAATATTTTTTCTTCTTTTCATTGATATTTCTTTTACTAATGAGATGATAGAAAAGGATGTACAGAAGCCTCAATGAGCCACTCCTCTTTAAACATTTCTGTACAAGGAAAGTACCTTGAGGTCTTAGGTCCCTTTTTAAGAGCTTGCACTACAGAAACAAAGAAAATATTGATCAAACAGCACTTTGTAGGGACTTTTTGTTGCCCCTAACTAAAAGTGAAACTGATCAATCGGACACAGAAACAAAGAACTTCTACTTACTACTACACAAAGCAAGACTGCTAAAACATCACACAATACAGAGCTATTTCTTCACTGTGAAATAACTACCACTTCCTTTTCAGGAGGATGAATTCAAACATCCTGAACCTCAGTGAGTGTCTGCATCCGTACAATCATGAATGCCTGAAGGTGGGAGTGTGATTAGAAAGCTGATTCATGCTCTAAACCAGTCCATTTATTACTATCTTCAGAGTTTACCAGAGAAATAATCGCAAAAATAAAAATGGTGTAATTATGTTGTAAAGTGATTTTCAGATGGACTAGTTGCATTAATCTCAGTTGCATTACCATCTTAGATAAAGGTGATACTTTCAGTGTCAACTAAAAGCAGTTGACACTGTGGCTTGCTTTGAGGAAGCACCTGGTTAGCATATAGCTGAAAACATCGTAAAACGTTTACCAGTGTACCGCCAATAAAAGTCTAAGTTTCAAACATTTAGGAAGCTGCCTCAAAAGTAAATACAGTTGAATTTCATAGAAAGTGAAGCAGTTAAACAAGGACAAACTTCAGGAAATACCTAATTCAACACTCAGCTTCTTTTAATGAGCTGCCTGACTCAACTTTTCCTTTTTCCACATTTCTGAAAACAGGAAGGAAATCTCCAAAACATCTGCCTCCGCTCCAAGTCAACATATTCTGTGTGAAGACACGACACAATTGAGCTCTGTCTTAATGAATGGTCAAGCACTGGCTAAGATTCAGCTCTCCGAGGCTCAAAGGATGTTGGAAAAAGACACGATATGAAAGCACCTATAGATTTAAATGTTGCTCCCTGCTAAGGCTCAGTCACCATGCTGTCACCACCTGCAGCCTCTCTGAACTGTGCCGCAGAGCTATCATTATACCCACCAACGTACCTTCTCAAAGTCAATGGGGGACATCTGACCTGCGCTCTTCAATGAGGACAACTTTCCTTTCAGCTCCTCAAGTTGGGCTTTGTCTGCAGAGGAAATAAAAAGAGGCTGAAGACTCAGGAAGATTACATTAGATGGCAGACACAAGTTAAAAGATCGGAAGCTAACTTACCAGCGTCATCACCCTTTTTTTTTCTGTCCTCCTCCATTTCCTTGTCAGTGAGGTGAATTTTTACAGAGGACTTTGGACTAAATGGTGGAACTGAGACTTTCTCTAAGGCATTTTTGATTGCAGCACAGTCTCTTGTCCCTTGGATCCCATAAATCTGCCCATATAGGTTGGCTGCTGCCACCACATACTCCATGTGGGTTGCCTGAACACAAAATTCAAATGCAAACACCAAATAGTAATAACAATATGACCATCTACTTTGTAGTGTCTTGTTCCTGCTTTGCTGTCAAAATAGCCATAACGACTGAGACCAACATGATGTGATACCGTTTTGGATTGAAAATATTTGTTGAGAACATCCCACAGATGAGGTCTCGGGAATCTGGAGGAGCAAGTATAAACACTTCAAACTTGTTTTTATAATTTTGAAACCTTGTGTGAACCATTGTTTCTTTACATGGTGAAAGAGGCTGCAAGCACTATTGGAAAGTATCAACAGCACTTCTCTTTTTCCACATTTTGTCATGTTACTGCCTAACATAACAAACAACTTTATTCCAAATTGTGTTAAGGTAATCTCTTTCCTCAACTTTCTACACACAAATACTACATTATGACAGTGGAAAAAAAAATTACATTTTAGATAATTAATTATTTTTTGAATAGAAAACGTACCACATGTCAACTCCTAAACCTTTTTAAGGTTTTAATGCATAATGCATATAATCAAGAATTGAGACTATTGAATAAATTTGCCTTGACAGTAATATTGTTGATGTCCGATTAACAAAAAGGTGAAGAGGGAGAAGAATGGCATTGAGGGAATACCTTAAGGCTTTCCTTAAGGAAAAAACAGGAAGTGGTTGTTACTCAAACTCCAGATTTAGTCTTTGCAACACCCATAGTTTTGCAGAAAATGTGTTTCTGAATCCTGTCACTTCACATTAAGGTACAACACTCACTTCTGTTCAGTCATAACAACAGCTGTCAGCAGTAAAATGCTGTTTCAGCACCTACTGATCACACGTTTGTTCACATTTTTAGTATTTTGGTTGCTGGCAGTCCACTATTTCCACTGAGCATAAATACTGTTGCCGGTTCATAGCAAGACAAATAAGCAATTTGGTTAACAAGGGTATCGGTGTAAGAGATCAGGAGATCATTATTTTTTACTGTGCATTTGTAGCCTAGATGATAACTTTAAGGGCACTATCAGACAAGATAAAGAAGGGATGTGAACCGCTTTCAAAAAACACTGGTACTTTTCCTTTACATTCATCAGTTAGGTGCCTTGTATTGGATCAAACTCTACTCACGTTGTTAGGGTCAAATGTCAGTGGATGAGGGCATCTCTTGGATCCAGACCAAAAGGGTAAACCATTAGAGGTCAACTAAAAAGGAAAGGAAGCAGGAGAAAATCTCTTTATCACAGTGATGAATGGCTGTGAAATCATGGTGGATTTAGGTTATTGGTCATTCACTTCAGTGCAAAGCACCACAAACCATTCCAAAAGGTCAGGAAGCTGTCAAATCTTCTAGATTCAGGGGCATTAATGCCTGAAATTTCCATGGTTTCTACATAATTTTTGTCAAATGTTGAGCCTTTCCAGGTTCAAATTTCCAGAGTTGCCTGATTTTCTCATGTACAAATGTAAATGTTGACCAATTCCAGTTCTGTCAGAAAGCGTTTGCTCATTTCTCGAATTTGCCATTCGTCACAGTCAAAAGGCAAACTTCTGAGTGTGGCAAAAGTTTGCCGCAAGAATCTGAATCATTACATCTCATATTTTAGTATAAGATAAAGATAACTTAAGTAAATATAAAAAGGAGTTTTCAAATTGTGATTTTCTTCATATTCCTGAAGCTACAAATTATATCGTTATCAGGTATAAGGTATGGCAGCTTTGATGTTGCCAAATGGTCCACAAGTGGAGACAGAGCAAGTGTCTTCCTGGTTGTTCTAGTTTTCACATTTTGATTTTTATTTTGATTCACATCCCTTGTTCTGTTTCTTTGTCTTTTAAGATGTGTATATTTCATAGAAGGAAAACCCTAAATTTTGCTTCCACTTTCACATGTAAACATGATGTTTCTGCTTTTGGTCTCTGCAACAGACATTTTCAACATAAAATACATGAGAGGGAGTGTAGCTTATTGCTAATCGTGTAGTAAAAATCATAAACTGGAGCTTTAAAATCTTGCTTGATACTTTGTCAAAAGGCCTTCAGGCTGAAAGTAAAGACTTCTGACCAGTAGAAGCTGCTACATCCTGTCTGTTTATCTATGACCAGTAAATGTCACGTTGGAAGTTGACAGATAACTGACATCAGTGACCTTATCATAGTTCCTCAGAAAGTCTGTGGTATTGAGCGATGTTCCACAAGAACAATGGAACTACAACTGTTGCATCATTTAAAGGTGGAAAAAAGAGAACAATATACCCTAATCAGCAATAACTACTGTTTGCAGGACTAGGTTTTGTAATTATTACACAAAACAATAAATATATGAAGCCAGAAAACTTCTGCTTTTCTAAAGAGACGTTCTGGAAATCGTCTCTCTAGACGCTTTTTTTGAGTAGAAAGATATCTACTCAAATATTTTTCCTAATATTTGAGTAGATATTAGGAAAGAAAAAAAAAAGAACAGTCAGAGGAATTTCCATAACTGTGCACGACATTGTGGTAGCACGACATGGCCAATTGCAGAAACTGGGGGTCAGAAACTGGCCTTAGTGAGGATTTGTTTGCGTTGATACCAATCTGTCACCCCGCCCTTCACACCAGTGTGACATCAATCTGTCTGCATGTTTCAACCCCTCAGAATCCCTTTGAGACCTCTAAGGTATTTATCAGTGCTGGTTTTTCACTGGTCTACTCATATAAGAATAAATACAACACCAATTGTGTTGTTTTTGGACGTTTTCCGTTTAAATAACTAACACAGACAGTTGGCGTAAACCACAACAGCGCCCCTGTGTGTCCTTCAACATTAATTGCAGGTTTATGACGTTTGACTGTAAGGTTGTTTTAAACCCAGGTGGGATTTTACCTCTTCCGGAGGGAAACAGTGCAGAAGCTGGCGGATATCGTTGTTGTACAGAGTCTCCCACTTGCAGCGTGCCCAGGCCACACAGTCCTCCCAGTTTTTTGGACGGTGGCCTCCAGCCTCCATCTCCTGAAGGCTGACGCATACACCTCCTAAGATCTCCAGGGCCTCAGCATCCCCATGAGTGAGAGTCCGCTCTATGAAATTTGGATCGCTACAGGATCCAGTAGCAGCTTTTAATAACAGACTTACAGTTCACAAAAGTACAAGTGTCTGAATATTGATTAGGCAACCATTGTTTGGTATTTTACGCTTCTTTCCATTAAAGAAAAATGGCAACCAGAAAGCTACCCTGGTCTGTGTGGGGAAATGGATGGAGCTAAAGGCAGGGACATACTGAAAGGGGTTCACCTTCCAGCAAATCAATAGAACTAAATATACAACCAGAGCTACAATGGTTTAGATGAAAGCACGTTCATATTAGAATGGACCAGTCAAAGTCCAGAATACAATACTGAATTTGTGGGAAAAATTAAGGAAAAATTGATCCTCTCAGGTAATTTCCAAGCACTCACCAGACAGAAGGCATTTTTTTCATTCTCTTATTCTGAGTCATATCCATCGTAAGTCAGTGTTTGCTTAACTCGTAGGAATGCGGATCAGTGCTTCTCTAAAATCTCATACTAATTCATGAAATGGCTAATTCACTTCTGAGTTATTAACATGTTCCAACTCATGCTCTTCCTGCCACCTTGTATGCATCATGATGATGGGGGATATTTCCCCTTTTAAACAAAAACGTGTCTGAACAGGAACTTTCAGAGTCATACTTCTGCATGTAGCAGCAAGTGGGACAAAACATATGAGTTAATTTCCATGACCTCATATATGATGAGTCACAAATCGCTGGACAATGAAACGTGGATGACCATCCACAGGAGAAAAAACAAGTCCAGAAGGTTTTATTTGTACAATGGAAAATACCAAAGTTTTCTAATCTGTATCTTTCGGTTTCTATTGGAGTGAGTGTGTAAACACCTGGGAGTCCCAATGGATCAAATCAAATCTCACCAAAACAAACAGAGAGACATTTCAAACATGTCTGGATTAGAAAGGCTCAAAGCTCACACAGAGTTTGGGTCTTGAAGCTCACCACTCTCACTGATTATTTGCTCTGGTATTTTGCTTTGTGATAAACTCAGTACATCAGGTGTTATTTGTAAAATAAGCTAAAAAATACTGATAAATCATGAAAGAAATACAACTGTAAAGAAGACAAACTATTTCACAGTTTGTATGACAGTTTGATGAGTCAATATTGTTTTGAACTACAATTTACTGCAAATACAATTCCTTGAGGGAATGTCTACACAGGTCTAGAGATAGTGAAATTCATTCAGTTCTCAATTTTAAAATCCTGTCTTTTGAATATTCATCAATTCTTAACTGCATTTAGGCATTTAAAGTGTATTAATTAACCCATAAATTAATCTAGACTTTTCCATTATTGCTCTGGTTGTATGATTAAGTTCAATGTCCTTCTAGAGGGTAAATGTTCATCTCAAATCTTTAACATTCTCCAACAAGATTTATCTTTTCCAGGATTTTCCTGGATTTAGTCACAAATGCCTCACCGATTACATTTGTCATGACTGTCAAGGCTGTCCCTTGGTATGATTGCTGTTTTGTCACACTCGTTCTACACAGTTGGACTCTATTTACTAATTAGATTTTTTCTAATCAATAGAAAATATTTACATGGTAACAGTAGATTTTATTTCGGGGCATCAGAGTAAAAGTCCCACTTTTAAGACAACCATGTAATTTTGCTTCCAATTCACAATTGTGCACCACTTTGCGCTGATCGATAAAATGAAACTAATGTTTGTGGTTGTAATGTGATAATGTTGAAAATCTCACATTTCAGTCGGTTTAATGAGTTTGGTAAAAATGTACTTCCATGTTATTGTAAAAGAATTAGGAAGATGACTGAACCCAATTTGAGCAATTAGCTTGTTTTGAACTTAAATTAGAGCCGACGAAGGTGAAGTTTTGCCTCACCTCAAGAAGAGATTCACATTTTCAGGTGTTTGTTTAAACAGTCCTTCAAACTGGTCTCTGGCCCACTGAAACAGAAACACGTTGACACAGTTGTAGTTTGACTGTTATTCACCTGGACACATAACTTTTCACTTTAATGAAGTCAAACACAAAGTGAAGGAGCTCAGTAGGTACTTGTAGTGTGTGCTCAATTCGGTGTGGGAAGTTCTTCAGAGTGCACAGCGGGATGGCATTTCCGGAGCTCGACTTGCCCGGTCCGTAAGATTCAGTCAGATGAGGCACCACCACCAGAGTGTGACCTTTGCTTCCTAAAGTTCCCCCCTCCAGCATCGGCTTCTGGTGCAGGACGCAGCGCTTATCGAGATAAACCCCTAGGAGCCCACAAAGAAAGGATCGACCATTTTAAAGTGTATTTTCACCATATTGTGTCAATGAGGGATTGATCTCATAATGCTGATAGCCTTTACTAGCTTCCACGTTATCAAGGGCTGCAGCCACTCCATCCAGGCCCATGAAGAAGTTGTAGTCGTACACGCCCTCGCTGTCAGGGTCCAGTCGGTTCTGGTGAGCGGTGATTTTGATCTGGGGGTTCATCTCTGCCACCGCTTTGGCTGCAACCTCAGATTTGGGTTTCTGTTTGGGGAGACAAAAGCATATAAGATATGCGTCTGTCAGACAATAAAAAGAGAAAATGAAGAACTTAGTGAAGATCTCATTTGGGTATTTTTACATATGAGTTAGATAATATGAAAGAAATCCCATCAGACAATTTTAACAGTGAAAACTGGTGACTTTTCCTCTTAATGTGGGTTAAACTAGAGCAATCACACAACCCTGTACATGTCAGGTTCTTAAAGAAAACACTGAATTTTGTGTTACTTCTCACCCCAATATCCTTGGATCTGAACAAAAACTGCCGATTCAGGTTGGATCTTTCAATGTAGTCCATGTCCGTTACAGTGATGCGGCCTTCTTCTCCAGCTCCGAGCCCAATAAGAGCAAAGTTTTTAAGCAGTTCACAGCCGATAGCACCAGCTCCAACCTTAAGAAACAAACAAAATATTCCCCACGTCTTTTAAACATTATCAACATATTAACTCATCTTCATTGTGATCTTTTATGCTCCTGACAATGCAGGAAATTATTTTACTCAAAGTTACATTATGAAATGTTGTAGAATGTTGTATTTCATTACTACAGTGTACCTCTAGTGCAAGTCTTTCAAGCTTTGCCTGCCAATAATTAATTTGACCATTTGAATTTGCTTATAAATATTTAGACATATATTTAAAAGTATAACTATGACAGAAAGAGAAGACTGGGAAAAATATAGTTTGATTGCAACTTAATTGCAATATGTTCCTAATATTCTGCAGCCCTGATTTAATTCATTACTGATATGTCAGGGTCAACTCTTACAGTGAGTAAAACCCTAACTAGCACACAACATCCTCTTTGAAAATAAAACCGAGCATGCAGCCCATGAGTAGCAGGAAATGTAACGCCTTCACAGGAACCAGAGGTAGGACTGAGCCCTTTTAAGTGACCTCTATAGCAAAAGGTTCTCCCTGCCAGGAAGTGAATCCCATTTTCTGTACGCGTCATCATTCACTCAGGAGATCAAAGTATAGCACAAATAGGTTTTGGGCATTCCCCAAGTAAAGTCTGCCCTCTGCTGGACATCTTACCATGAAATACTTTTGTTTCAGAAGCTTCTGCTGAAACTCTGATCCAAAGACAACGATCTGCGCGTCGTATCTTGTGCCTTTCTATCAGAGAGATAAAAAGAAGAGCTTAAATCGCAGAGCAATCGTCAATCAAAACACATTGATCTACTGACAAAGTTAGTGGGTCAGCAAGATTTAAATTAAAGCAATCATTTCACATACTGATGAAAATGAGCTCTCTTGCAGACGACTTTCAGCTTCAGGAAGACATTCCAGGGCATCAAAATAAATCCACTGTTGGAGAGGGGTAAATTTCCCACTGGATGCCTGCAGAAATATTTAAAGAAGTCAAAAAAGTTGAGATCGAATGTGTAAGGGTACATGGATCAGTCACAAACAGATAAGCATCAATCAATCTGTCAAAGATTTTAACCTTTTTCATTACATGCAAAAAGACTTAGAACTGCAACAAGTTTTAGTTCATAAACACATTAATAAACAGCATTTACTGTCATTTAGCTGAAATAAGTGCAAAATCAAACAAATGTGGGAGTGTGTAATTTCACAACTGGTCAAACCTCAATTAAAATCAGAAGTTGGTATCTGCCAGTAAAGAGCTTGATTGATGCATCGCTAGCCACAATTTACTTGAGTCTCTATATCAGATGCCACAGATTTGAGCTGAGCTGTTTTAGTATGTCGAGGTTTTGCAACATGGAGCAACAAGGTAAAAAGATGAGAGTTTAATTCATGATGTTTGACTTCACCTTGATAACTTCCTGAGCAGCCAGGCCTCCAAAGAAAGCGTTCATGGGAGCCAAATCTCCCCGGGCGGTGTACGAGAAGATCCTCACTGCAGCTTCATCAAGTTCTTCCAGTTTTGCAACTGAATTCAACTTGTTCACGATGTCAAGCAGCAAATCTGCATCTGTCTGTATGAGTTAATGAACAGTTATAAAGAGTGAGTTGTAACAACCAGGTAAGTTACATTATACGGGGATGTGTAAGAGTATTTGACTCCTTGCAAATTTCTTCTGATTATTGTTCATTCAAACTTGTTAAAGAAAGTACTTTTAAAATTAGGCAAATAATCTGAGTTAATACAGCTATAGTTTTTAGTTTTTTACAGCAATGTCATTCTGTCATCACAGAGCATTTGTACTGACCTGTGACCAAGGAAGAGGGAGCCGCTGCTCTCTCTTTACAAAGCTGTGGAGGGCTTGGAAGGCCAGGTGCAAAGTGTTATGTCTGGATATTTTTCCGTAGTCATTCAAAATGAGTAGCTGATGGTCGTTAAGAGCCTCACTCAGTGGTTTCTGCAACGCATGTTGTTAATATTTTACCTCCTGGGGGGAACATTTCTTTTTAAAAGGTAATCTTGGAACAGTCAACACCTACAAAATTCAGCGTGAGAGGCTGTTTAACTTCAGTCACCACTCCACCTCGTTCATAATCGGAAAAGCTGGAAGTGTCACAGATGCTGAAGGAATACGGACCTGGTGATCGAGGTGACAAATAAAACACAGACAGAAACATAAAGAGCATTTTACTTTGGTCCTCTCCTGAGGGTTAGGCATGTGAAGAATAACTCAGTAGTATCATGAGGCTACTTATGATACTACCGACTATTTTCTTAATTAAGAAAATAAAAAGCATGTCAAAGTGTTTTTAGTTAAGCAACACCAACCGCAGACTTTGATCTCCATAGGGGCCATACTGTTGAGTTCTGCCATGCCTTGGACCTCAGAGAACATAACCTTAGTGCCGTCAAAAAGTCCGTGTTTCTGGTCATCTGCACAGATGACAACTCCAGGATTGTCCTGAAATAAATGCCAACAAATCGAAAAAAAATATTCTAAAGATAAATGGTCATAAAAGTATTATTTTAGCACATTTTAGGTCCACTGTGTCACTCTAACAAAATATTAAAGTTGAATTGTAAAATTATAAAAATTATTGAATATAAAGTATATTTACAGTTTGTCAAATGGTACATCAAACATGATGTTGTGTTACACAATTAGCAACTGCAATTGCTAAAAATATAAGGCCATTTTTACCTTAGTGATTCGGTCAATCATCAGTGATGTGGGCATCTCTCCATCCCGATCCAAGACCTCAAACTGCTCTCCAAAATCACAGAACAACTGGCTGCAAGTAAATATCTAAATTTACGCATCCTTCATCAACATTGTATCCAATTCACTGCACACTGTATGCATGTACCCGCTTACCCACAGAGCCCTTTTGTGTCTGCGACTATAAACTTAATTCCATGTTTATGGCAGAACTCCCCAAAACGCTTCTGATCATCCAGCGAGGAGTCAGTGAGGACTACCACCTGGAAGAATGACAAGTGTTAAGCTGTGAGTTAAACAGATGAAGATACTTTAATTTGTTTAAAGATGAAAGTAATTTCTCTGCTCATTATTGTTACAGGTGAGGAAGTTGAAGTCTTTATGCACCATCAGTGAATGTATGAAACAACACCTGGTATTTTTGAAGAAGGTCTTCATTTAGTGGTCCGGCGTGTGCTGACACACGCACATGTGGATTCAACGCAGTCAGCTGTGGGATGGACGATGTGGCTCGGTTCTGACCAAGATCAGACTCATGCAGAAAAAACTGAATGTATAACAAAACGATGAAAATAAGATGGCTTCAGTGTTTCAGATTTAACATTCATCTCCCAATCCCTGATTTTGCTCTGTTCTCAGACAAATAAAGGAAAATGTTCACACTGACATTTCCTGTAACTGAACTGAAATGGTTTGTGTGTAAATTATTGTGAATCTGACTGGATAGTAGCTGAGATATTTTGGACAACATTTGGATCTGAATCAAAATGAAGTGGGCTGAATTTAATTGGATCTGAATCTTACTGCATTATAATTGGCTTGAAAAGAAATGTATATAATTTGATCTAAATTTGACTGCATAACTATTACATGCTAGTGAACAGATTGCGATCAAGACATCATCACAATATGACACAAAATGTGATAAAACATGACTAAAAACAGCATAGAGGTGTGAATAAATGAATAAATACAATAGCACCTGCCTCTCCATGAGACTGGCTTAGAATTTTGTAAGGCTACATTATATTACAACTCAATCTGGAGTGTACCTAATTGAAAAATAACACCATTTATTACAGCTCTGTTGACCTAGTCTATTTTTTTATATAACTAAATTAAATTGGCAACAATTCAATTTCAGTCTTGTAGTCAGGTGTTTGATGATTTGATCTGAATTTAATTGAATTTACCGGAATTTAATCAGACTTCAAGTTCTTTAAAACTGGGATTATTGTAACTGAATGGGAACGTGTTGTATAGAACTGGATCTGAAAACCTTATGGGCCTGTCTGGTACGTTGTCATAAATGAAAGTAAAAGTGGGATTCAGTCATTACCATTTTCCTTGAAACGTATCTTCTTTTATGTGTTAAACTAAATTATCAACCTTTATGGAAGAACAGGAAATTTGACAAATATATTTTTCAGATCTACCATTTCATCCACTATGATATTGAATACTGACAGGTATTCAAAAATGCATAGTGATCAGGTGTGGCAAGTCAACGCCCAAGCAGGAAGTTCTCTACTTTTCCAGATTTGTATTAAATGTATTTATCCCAACAGCCAGCAGATATTACCTGTGAGGACAGGTCAGACCACTCCGCCTGACCCTCATCCTGAACAGTGACAGACTTCACTCCAGACAGGATCACATTCTTGGCTATTTCCACTCCCAGCCCCTTCATGCCTGCAATGAGGACCTCAGCTGTGCCCATCCGGCGCATCGCCTCATGTCCCAGAACATACCTGTGCCAGAAACCAAGCAGAATAATAATGAGCTGAGTACTTTTGTTAAAGTCTCCCAATAAACAGCAGTGTTGTGACTTACAGCTGTCGGGAGTAGAATCCCTCATCGATTTCACCGGCTCCTGCCATGTTCACCACTCAGTTTTCCCGTCTGAAACAAAACAACGTGACTTTACAGGGAAGGGAATGAAAAGCTGGATTAAAGGCGAGCAGGTAACCCAAACCAGGAACAGATCAAAGTCTGAAGGTCTGACCTGAGAGCAAATGACCGGAGTTTAAAACTACCGGTATTTCACTTTCGTTTCAGTTGATTCCCTCCTCAGTGACTTCACAAAAAAACAACATATAACAAATCCTTCCTTTGTATGTTGGCCACTAGGGGGCGGATCAGGACTTCTAATAAGAATCAAGACATGATGACTTTTTTGTTTTTACTAATGAAATAAAATATCAGGCCTCATTTCATTGGAGCTATTTCCTTGAAGAAGGATGTGTCTCTGTGCTTGACTTAAATCAGAATAATCTGTACTGTTTCCAGATACCAGGCAAGTTCAAAGTCCAACTACACCGAGTTTAAGATAAGACGTCACCAAATGTCTTCTCTACTTCTCAGTAAATTTATTAATGCAGTTTTTGAGTTTTATTTAATAAATAGCATTTAGATGTTTAAACGTTGCTAAATTTGGAAAAGAGATGTTATGGATCAGATTTGAACTGTTCAGACACATTAAATCTATTAATAAACCAAAATGCCACTATCTTGAAAAGATTGTCAACCTGACCTCAGAGAAACTAATGCATGGTTTTATTTTGAGAAAATTAGACCAAATTTTCTTTAGCTGACTGAAAGAAAATCAGTGAAAGTCAGAATCTTCACTAACACCATGAAAATGGCATACCTGTCCTTTTATTATTGTGCTGCCTTCATGTTTATAGGAGGATAGATTTTAAAATCCTCTTATTGGTGTATAAAGAAATATGTTCAACCTCAAAACCTACTTTATCAGTTTATTCCTGAATGTTATTAATTATTCCCTTAAAACTTGCATTCTAACATTTCTTTTTTATGTACATCCCAATGCAATCATCATTCATGTATTCTTAACATTTTTTTTTTTTCAAAAAGTTTATCAGGCTTTCAGCAGAAAGTCAGGCCTTGACACATCGAACACATGACACAGCAGCTGTGTACTCCAGGGAAACCAAGCTGTCTGTTTTCATTTATGAAGTAAAAATAACTCTATGTAATAAGGGTGATTCAAACAGCCTTCAAATCTCAGTTTTCTAGACCAAAAGAAGCACAGCACACACAAAGATTTTTTGACATAGCCTGTCAGTAGAGTTGTCTCACAGGTTTTAAGTTATTTTTCTACAACAGAGGGATTTGCCCAGCCATACGTTGGTTGCTAAAGAGAGAGAACTCTGATAGAGAGCAAAGAGGGAAGACAAGCATAAGCATCAAAGGAGCAGAGATGGCTGTCACCCGTGCAACAAACAAGACAACAATAGCTCAGCTATGACATTGCTGATATAACTTGAACTATGTTATTATTGGGACTTTGAGTAGGTGGAGACTGTCACATTGTTTTTGGGGGGGAAGTTGTGTTGCATCTTGGTGTGGATAGTGAGAAATCAGTGCTTTAAGTTGGAGAATATTCTGATCTCTAAACTTGTTAATGTATATTGAGTCACACTTACTAAGTGACTGAAGCTATGCTTATGGTGACACAAAGTCAAAGGTCAAGTCAAAGTTTATTTCTAGTTCCCAAAGTTTTGGGGAGTTTGATTAATAACGTGTTACCTTATTGGAGTGTTATGGCTGACTAACATTTTAAAAGCAATCTTGGCTAATGTAGTGAAGCCACACTTTCAATTTTCATTCTCCATTAGTTGCAGACGGTGAAATAATTTTTGGTCAATTTCATAATAAAGTGGATAACAATAATTCATCACTACAGACAATTCTAAATAAGTGTCAGCAGATCTGGAGGGGATGTTTAGTATGTCTTTGATGGAAATAACAGTCATAACATTATTGCTTAAATGGTTGCTAATTTGATCCCTCTGATAGAACCAAATGTACAAAAGAAAACTTGCCCTATGAGTCTATAAGAGTTGCAAAATGAGAAAACATGATACTTCTCGGTCAATTTGTAAAATTAGAAGGAGAGAAAATGAGACCAACAAAAAACGTCAATGTCTTAGAATAAGACTCTTCCCTGTATGTCTGATGTCTGCCAGTGTTGCTTCCCTCAGCGTGTGTGAAGGAGTCTGTGACAGGAAGATCTGCTCAAAGTATCACCAGTTTCACCCAGGAGGTATGAGAAATTGTTTTGATTGACATGAACCCAGCCACCATCCTTCACCCATTATAGCCCAGTGGAAAGAACTGGCCTTCCTGACAAGCCCTCTGTGTTTTGTTTTGTTTTGTTTTGTTTTCACTGTCCTGCATATGCACCACACTGTGATGTTTGCACATTTATAAAGAAATTCACTGAATTGGAGTTGAAGTTGCTTTACTAGTTAAGTCATACGAAATGCTGCTCATACAGTAATACATGGTTACAATCTGCCTCTGGATGTTCTCTGTTCTCTACAACACACCTGTGCACTTGCATCTCAGTCTTTTCTCTGGTGCATTCACTGACAGTCTGTAACATAAATGTATAAGCACCACTGGTAAGATTACACACCCCAGCAGCTCTCCTACTTCCACTGTGTTAAAAATGTTTCATGACTTTAAAATATTCAGATTTCTCAACATAGTCAGCAAGATGACCCTGTGCTTTTTTTTTTTGTCTTTGTTTTTCCAACACGTTTTGTTTGTGGACCAGTCTAGAACACTGCAAAAGTGATAACCAAAGTCAATGCCAAAGCTATTTTATTTACAAACATTTAAAACTTACAAGTTACACAACAGTAAAATAAATCAAACAAAACAAATACAGTAAAAAGATTCAAACAGAAATAGTTAAATTTCAAAAGTAGTTTGTCTGATGTGTAAAGTTGTTCCCCAAAATGAGGCCCATCACAGCAACCATGACTCTCCCATGGGTTCATGGGCGAGTCAGCCTTTCATCTCTGAGAATTATGGTGTTAAGATTAATTCATGTAATCCATAGCCAACAAAGTCAGATATTTTAATACTCTGAAGAAACAAATGCTTACATTTTGACAGCCAAATGATGTGAGTTCCACCTTCCTCAACCACCAATGAAAAAGACGAACTCCCTGTTTCAGACCACCCAGTTTTTAAAACAGTACAGCCTACTTCTTATTAAAAGTGGTGGAGACAAAATGTATACTTTCTGTATGCACACACACATACGCACATGCATGCACGCACGCACCCCCCCCCACACACACACACACGCACACACCCACACACACACACACACCCCACACACACACCCCACACACACACACACACACACACACACACACACCCACACACACACACACACAAACACACACACACGCACACACACACACACCCACACACACACACACACCACACACACACACAACACACACACACACACACACACACACACACACACACTCTTGGCTAAATTAAATCTCTAGAAAACAAATAAATACATATTTACACAAGCCAGCCCCCTCTCTCCTGTCAATGTTTTTTTCCCCAGTGAGGTTGATTGAGCGTACCTGTTCCTTATCAGTACCACTTGTGGGTGCACTTCCATGGAAACACGTGACAACAAGGTGACCTATAAGAAATCCTCTTTAAATTATGATCTGTATCTCTATAGAGATACAGAAACCATTATCACGTAAACCATATGTTTAAGTGATGAGTTGCCAGAATTCTTGCCAACACAACTTCCTGCAAAACTCTTTCACATCGGTTTTTTGTTTTTCATTTTGCTGACATTTGAGTGCATCAACTGATGAAGTTATTCTGACATGGAAGGAAACTGACAATCCTAATGTGGGATGAAATGAGGAACAGACACAATTGGAACTTTGCATTCAACAATGGCAGAAAAGCTGCAGTGAGTCATAATAAGCCTCTGTATTGTACAATCTCAGATGAAGATTAGTATTATTGTTATGGCAATATGTCACTTTTAAAGAGTTTGCATCATCTATTTATTCAGCAATATTTATTATAGCTAAATGTTTTATTCTAATAGTGTTACTCTAATAGTGCTACTTGTTACTTTTTTTTCATTTCCTTTCTCTTTCCCACAAATAGAAATTTGTTCCTAGTTGAACATTTGAGTCCAAATAAATTTATTGGGAAGAATAAAAGTTTGTCCAAGACGTTTACTGAACATTAAATATTCTCTGACCTATGTTAGAGCTCCACTACATTTCCAGACAGACAAGCTATTTTATTGTAAAAAAAAAAAAAAGAAAATGTTAAAGCTCCTGTAGGGGTAGAGTCTGGGAACAGCGTAGTTTTCTTTGTGAATCTCGCTATGCAGACAAATTTTCTTCCCTCAAAATATTGCATACGGTTTTAGGTTCTATGGTGCAACATTTCGTATGTATTTCTGCTTGATTCAGCACATGATATATTTATTTAAGGGTTTGTTGCATTACAATTTGTCCCTTGCATGGTGCTTGCCCCTGAATAGAAGCATAGTTTTGGGTGTTATGTCTCTTTTTGTTGCAGTAATCTCGTAGTATTTGTCAAATGCTTTCTCTTTTAGAATTGGCCCAGGAATGTTGTGGTTTTAAAAATTACACCAGAGTGTATCTTCCCAGAGGGGATACAGCTCCTGAACTTTGGATTCAGAGGTTGATGATTAACGTCTAGATGTCAAATTAGACATGATGTTTTCAATAGCAATTGCAATTGGTAATTTATGATGAATGGCGTCTCATGCAGAAACTTAGAATGTTTGGGAACAATAAAAAATAATGAATGTAAAGCTTATTTCATGCCTGCCTCACGCAGACAAGTTCACTTTTCCAGCTGACCCAACATTGACATTTAGCTCCTCTTTTTTCCTTTTTTTGAGTCTATATTAAAGAAAAGTGGGTCTGCTTGGGGAGAGTAAACATTCCTCTCATAATTTCCTGGCGGGAGTAAAAAATCCATCCCTCATGAGAAAAAAATCCATTTTTGGCAGAACACCCTTTTTTTTATTGCTCAGGAACAAACTTCAGAGGTTTGTTCCCCCCCCCCCCCCCCCCCCCACGCCTGCATGCCTGTATGGCAAAAGGTTGCAGAAAATAAATTGGTATCATCTTATGAAGGAAACCATAAGGATTCTTTCCTCTAAAGGTGGGCAAATTTCGCAAGAGTTTCATACTTCCTAGTCGCGGCGGGTGCGGCTTGACCGGGCAGCACCCAGACGTGCAATATAAAATCAAGCCAGCCCGGCTGAAGAATGAGTTTCCTGTCTGCGATCCTAATAAAATAAACCACAACTCTTTTGTACTGAACCCCGGCTCTCAATGCTATCTCTAAATATTAATTTGGAACGTGTATGCATAGTTTAATACAGAAAGTAGTAAATCAAAAACCCAAATTCGCCCTGAACTCAAACACAGTTTGTCGTCAAAAAGGAGTGTGTGAGCGCTTTTATTTTGAAGGCTGAGATCCTGTGTGAGTTCTCGTACTGCTGCTGGTTCAGTTTCTTCAAGCGGTTCGCTCCCAGACGATCTGGACTCTCTGGAGGTGATAGTGTGACGCTGGCAGGTGAATACAGTCCCAGACTTGAGCTTCGGCCTTATTGAACATTTTTCTCTTATGAAAGCGCAACCCGACAGGAATACACCTTAGAGTCAGCAGGACACGTTTCAACGCGACTTCTTTACTTTCCGACTGAGGTAAGATTATTTTCTTACTTTTCTGGAGGAGAGTCGAATAAACTTTTTAAGTGTTCAATTAAACTGGTTAAATCAGTCCTATGTGTTTTTGTTGAGATTGTTAATGTATCACAATCAAAACAAAAGTTCACATTTGAAAATGTCTTCTGATCAAAGTCGTATTAATAGACTATTCACCTTCAATATGATTGTCATATAAAGAAAAGGAAAGCTGTTGGAAAAATAAAATCCGCAGCCAGTAGAGGACGTAATGTCAAGTTGTTATTAGCCAGTATTTTTTTATGTAACTAAGCAGGCCTAAAAGTTTCCATCGCTGTTCTACATGTTGCAACAAGTACCCTTCCACTTTTGATTTAATCTTTTCCCAAGTCCGTTTTTTTTGTTTGCCACTGTCTCAACCCACACTTCGTAGCACTATTAGATTCAGTGCTTCTCTCACTAATTAAATATTTGCTTATATTTTGCCTGACAATTCTCCCACTTTCAGTTGAAATGACGAAGGTTTTACTCAGTCCACCCCCGTTTGAGTTTGTGTATCACTGCTGAATGTTGAAATAAAATGTTTTGGCATGCTTGTCTGTTAAATCTCAACATCCCTGCTGTGTTTTCTCCCACAGGGCCTCTGCTGCCTCTCCAGAATGTTCTCTTTTTGGAAAGTGTCTTGCAGGTAGTTCTCAGTCAAAGTGGACTGTGACGTGGAGATGGTCACTGTGACTGCCTTGCTGGCAATCTGCATATGGATACAAGCAAAAATTGCTTCAGGACAGCAAGCATGTCCTTCTCTTCACCGTGGGGTGGTGGATTTCAGTGTAGAGTACTCTCTGCCCTACTTCCAAACAAACACTATCATACAGAACATTGTGGTAAACAAGGAATCGGATGAAACAGAAGTGTATCTTGGATGTCAGAATGCTATAGTTGCAGTTAATGATTCCATGGGGAAAAAATGGGAGCTGAAGACGGGACCCATAGGCAGCTCCGACTGTGAAACCTGTCCAGTGTGTGACATAGAAACTGATCCGGAGGACCCAGTGGACACAGACAACGCGGTTCTTGTTTTGGATCCTGCTGCAGATTTGTATTCATACTTATACATTTGTGGAAGCACGCAGTATGGTATCTGTTACCGCATCGATTTTCGTCAACCAAAACCTAAACCTACCTGCTTTTACAAAAAAGAGCAGAACTCTCTTACGGACTGTCCTGACTGTATAGCCAGTCCTCTTGGCACTAAAATCACCTTCGTCGAGGACAGAGACACTGCTTTATTATTTGTAGCAGCTTCCGTCAATGACAAAGTAATGCAGAAATATCCTCGGAGGTCAATTTCAGTGCTAAGGCCGCTTTCAACTGAAAATGGCTTCTATAAAATCATGGATGGGCTGACCGTGCTGCCCAGTTTACTTAACTCTTACAAGATTGATTATATTTACAGTTTTTCCACCGAAGATTTTGTCTACTTTCTGTCCCTACAAAGGGAAGATCCCTCAAGGAACAACTCGGCCTTTCAGACCCATTTGGGACGATTGCCTATTTCAACTCCAGAGGTTTGGATGTACAGAGAGGTGGTGCTGGAGTGCCGGTATGAACCAAAGCGCAGGAAAAGAAGTGGCTACAGAGACATTGTGTATAACGGGCTGCAGGCCGCCCATTTTGGACATGCAGGGAAGGACTTGGCCGAAGAGCTGAGGGTCACTGAAAGGGATAACATCTTGTACGGGGTGTTCACAGTGGTCAACGAGCAAGGGGAACGTCAGAAGACCTCGGCCTTGTGCGCCTTTCCTTTGAAAAAAATCAACAATGCGATTGATATGGGTGTGGAGGCATGTTGTACCTCGGGACCGGAGCAACTGTCCAGAGGCCTCTGCCACTTCCAGCTGTGTGAGAGCTGCCTGCATGAAGTGAGTAACTTTTTTATGACTCCGTGTCAACAAAGTGATGTACAGATTGCTATGTGCGTAGACAGGAAGTGATATGTTCAGATAAACATTATGCAATAGAAGCCACCTGCAAACACAGCAGTGAGGCTTCCAGTTTTGCACCAACTTGATGAGTTTCTGAAGATCAGGAATAATAAATACCCCTCTGGGGCGATAAAACTGCAGGTTGCAAACTTCTTGCATACGGATTCCAGCGTACACATTCTGTCAAATGTGTATTTGACAGAATGTTTTAGGGCTGTTTTCCTGTTGGAAGTTGAGATTCTGCTCCAGACTCAACTTTTTTGTAATATCTAAAGGATTTTTTTTCCCAGGTTGTCCTGTGTTTTGCTTCATTCTTTTGCTACCTTGTCATGAATAAAAAAAAACCCCAAAACATCCTCAACGGATGATAGTCTCCATAGGTACGGCTGTCTTTTGGATGATGTGTGGCATTGATGAAATGTGAAAAGAATGTATGTGGGAAAATTATTGGAAGGCACTGTTTTATCTGTCTGTTTGCTTATGTAAAAAAAGCGAGGAAGAGCAGACACCAGTGAGAGAACAGGGAGTGGTAGTTGAGTCAGTATCCTAACCTGCACATTGACACATCATTGCTCTGATATGACTCTAATGCAAGTTTGACTCTGCTTCAGACGAGAGCATAAAAAATGTATCAGATTAAGTGGTTAGTATTTACACAAAGTTGAGTATTTCCAATTTGTTTGTCATTTCTGGAAAGGAATAATACATCCTAATTTAAATTACACCAGAGGTGAACCAAGATTTTTTACATTAAAGAGAATCAACTTTAGAACATTGACATACAAGCCAGTGTGTTACATCTTATCTTCTTCCAACTTCTCTGCTCTTATTTTCAAGCACATTGGGGAAAAAAGGAAATTGCCAAATTCAAGCACCTCCAATCAGTCGAGTTTAGCCAATGTGTGGCACAGGCTTCAGTAATTGGGTTACAGGTTGTAACAAAAAAAGGAGTGGCTTCTCCTTTTCATGAACCTCCATATGTGCCCTTTGAGCTTTTTCAGCTGTGTGAACACCCACAGGAATCAGTGTCGTGTCAACAAACGCAAGTTATTAATCCTTCTGATAAAAGCTGGAATTTCAGGAGGAGGGTCAGAGTCATCATCTCAGCTGACTAATATGAAATAGGATTTATTTTTGGAGGATTTTATAGCAGTAAGTTTGCCAGATTCACTGATGCGTAATCAGAGTAAACAGTTGTTCTCAGAACAGCAAGTTCAAAACACATACAACTCATCTGTGAAGCAGGAATAAAATGCAAATGTTTTTGTTTTTTTAACCAATCAATCAGTGTATATATTAGATGTTGAATTGAGCAAATAAGTATTGAGCTGTGAGATTAACACCATCCTGTGCTAGGAGGAGGTTCAACAAAGGTAAAAAATACAAGCAATGCCAAACAACCATCAGTTTGAAAAACTGCAAACAAGTTACTCTGTGAAATAAGCGAGCTACAGCTTGATGGGACAGCTCAGCTCGCTGCCAGGAAGTGGAATGCTTACTATTAGTTTAACAGATCCTGCATTTTTTGAACAAGGAACTTGTTTTGACCACCATGACCTAACTTTTTGGCAGCCTGTTAAAACTTCTGTGACGCACTCATTTAAGTACCCTTGGAGGCATAGAGTGTAGTTTCACTTCCTAACAAACTACACTTAGAAACAGTCACTCAGGCAACAAAGCTGGGTACATGATTTTTTTACAACTTTTATGAGGCCCCTCCCTTTGCTGACTCCAAAGCCAGAAGACTCTTTAAATTCATGAATGAATCAGATTGTTTCTTTTGTTCTTCAAGTCATCTATTCAGAGGGAGATATAGGTGGATGTCAGTGATGTCAAAGTGTAGTGTTTCTGTCCTCTATTAGTCTCAGAGGACTAACGAATGAATTGAATCATTCTCAATTAATTTGAATTGCGACTAATAATCTCAATCCAAAGCTCCAGCTTTACTTCATTTTTATAAACAATAACCTTTGGAATTTATTACATGCAGAAATGTGTATGAGACTATTAGTCCCAATTCATTTGAATTGAGACTAATAGGGGACTAATATAGAAATGTTACTTTTTATCCCTTGGAAAACGACTATTTTAAAGGTTGTTTTTCACTGACATTGACACTCTTAAGAAGGGTAAGATACAAAATCGTGTTGCTATGGAACCTGGCTTCTCACAAACATGGTTCTGTATTTAAGAAATATTTGGAAAGCTTTGGGGAATAAAAAGTGTGTAAGTTAAGGAGCTCAAGGCACATTGAAGAATGTGAGGTAAGTCCCATTCAGAAATTTGGAGGCGATTTCTAAACTACAGAGGTGTTTCAGGAAATAGGATTAAACAATTATTCCTTGTGTTAAGCTACTTTTAAACCCGGGCTAAAGAGAAAAAGAAATAACTTGTGCTTTATGGGCCAAAGTCATGTTTTCCTTTGAAAGTAAAATTTGCATTTCATTTGGAAATCAAGGTCTCAAAGTATGGAGGAAGAAAGGAGAGACACAGAATCCAACTGACTAGAAGCTGAGAAATAAAAGTCTTTGCACAGATGATTTAATGAATCTAAAACTAGATTTGGTTCAGTGTAATTAAGTTCAAAGTCTCTTGGCACCAGAGGTAAAAATACCTGCTTCTCTGACTGTGGCATTACTAAAATTCAGAGAACTAATGAAGTCTTTTTAAAAGGAATAAGGGACAAGAATGCAGATGAGCTGTACGCTGCTATTTGCTAACTTGGCATTTCTTCACACATTCTAATTTACTGGCATGCACCTGTATAGGAGCTAATTGCTAATTGAAGGAAATCCAAGCTGGGTTTGATTTCGAAAGTATTTGAATTATTAATTTGAGCGACTGTGGGTCTTTTGCTTCTGCAGAACTCTGAAGGAAACTACACATGCAAACATAAAGCCACACTGGTCTCGAAGCCGCACTACAGACTGGATATATTCAACAGCAGGATGAGAGACGTCCTGTTCACGTCTGTTCTGGTCAGCATCATACAAAATCATACCATCGGTCATTTTGGCACTTCAGATGGCAGGATACTACAGGTAACAGGCTGTTGTTGTACTTATTCTGTTTAATATGTGTCAATGTATTAAACAATATGTAAAATGCTGTCCTTTACTTTAATTGGTTGTAGGTGATTCTCACTCTGCACAACCCAGTAGTTTTTGCCAACTATTCTCTGGGTGAGGTGGCAATATCGAGGACAGCAGCTGTATACTCAGAGGAATCACTTGTCTTTACTGTAGGAAATAAGGTACATTTACTATATGCACACATTATCCCAAAGGGATTTCTCGATTTAAATTTCTTTTTAATCTTCTTCTCTCCCTAAAAAAGATGTTCAAAGTGCCCATTACAGGACCAGGGTGTGATCATTTTCTGACATGCCCCGTGTGTTTGACGGCTCCACGCTTCATGAACTGCGGCTGGTGTTCTGGAAAGTGCTCCAGGAAGTCCGAGTGTACCTCCGCCTGGAACAAAGACTCGTGTGCACCTACTTTAACTCAGGTATCAGGCTGCAAACTGCAACTAATTAACTGATGTGATGTACAGATTTCAAAGAAAATCAATTAGAAAATTGCTGTATCAGCTGTTGTTACACCACTGCACAGATATTATCTCTTTTTATTTTGTAGTTTTTTCCTAAAACGGTACCTGCTGGAGGGGAGACGGAGGTGACGCTGTGTGGCTCAGAGTTTCTGTCTCGGCGCCCAGCCATCATCAGCGGGGGAACACATGTCATTAGACTAGACTCTGGAGCCTTGTGTGCTGTCCTGCCCAAAAAAAGCAACACTACAGTGTGAGAAGCACAGATACAAAACACTGACAGTAGGATTCGTTTTTTCAGCTTTTGTTTTGCTTCCACGGCTTTCTACTAGCTAATGCTTATGGTGAATGATACTGGTTTAAATTGAGAGTTTCTGAAATTTCCCTAATTTGTATGATATTTCTCTGACTTGACAAGTAGGAGATTTGGCAGTCCTTATTGAGCTGAATGCTGCTTCTCCTTGTTGGTTCTTGGGATCAGATCAGTTGTGAATCAGAAGGCCTGAGAAGTCTGCAAGGTTGATACAGCAAAAGCAGATAGTTAAAGTATTGTGGTGCTAACTTGTTCAGGTATTTATGGTGCATTTATATAATATAATATAATATAAATGCACCACAATGTTAAATGTGTGCTAGTTCAACTCAGCAGCGACTGGATAACGATGTTGGATACAAACACTGTCTGCACTGATGTTGGCTTACTCAGTTCAACATGCAGAATGTTTAAAGTGGCTCATATAGCAGGACATTGTGATCTATTTTCTAATTCAGCTCATGATTATTTAACAACTTGAAGCATTCATTGACTGCATATAGAGACTGCATCATCTCACAATGGTTAGGCAGCTATAAGTACTAAAAATGAAAGGGTCACTTTACAACAGTTACTCAGTCCTAAAGCAGTGGCACACAGCCCATTTCACACCTTTCGTTATTGAGTGATAGGTGTGTTTATAAATTGATGTTTATATATGGAAACATACCTTGTGAGATAAGAAAATGTGTGTGAGGAAGCCTAAGATTACTTGAAATGCATATTTCTATCTCTTTTTCATTGAAATACTATACTTCTAAAACAACAATTACATGCTTATTACACAGGCTAGTGTGCCAAATTAATGAAACAATACCACAACAAAACCTGAATATCACACTGGATATACATGAAGAAGAGGTGGAGGGCGACTACTCCATTGAAGGGACAGTCCAGATGTCTGGCTTCTCTGTTGTGGTAAGAATGGCTTTTTCTAAAGATTCTAAAATATCCAGATCATTCATCTAAATAACAGAAATTAAAAGAAATTTATCTACCTCTATCAGGAGCCAAGCATAACAGACATCAAGCCGAGCCATGGTCCCATGTTTGGAGGAACAACAGTTACTATCCTAGGAAAACATCTTCACTCTGGGAACCAAAGACAGGTTCTATTTGCAGACAGAAAATGCACATTGGTTCCAAGGTGAGCTGTCTGTTGGAACACTGTTACATCACATATTTCCAGTTTTACCTTTTTTTTTTTTTCTTTTTTAGTGGTCCGAAGGAAACAGGGGATTTGTCTTCAATAATCTGTAACACACCACCGGCGGAAAGCGTTGGGGATGTGCCAGTGAAAGTTGTAATTGATAACCTCGAAGTGACGACAGCTAAAACGTTCTTCTATAAGAACAATTCTGTCATCACCTCTATCTATCCACATTGCAGCTTTCGAAGGTGGGGTTCTCACCTGGTACATTCACTGCTGTATCAGTATGAAGTTAACTCAAACTTTTTCATAAAAACTGTAGTTTCTGTTCATTTTAATATCACAATGTTATTGGTGTTAATAACGCCTATCCTGCCACGCAGCGGCTCCAAGCTGGCTATAAGAGGTCAGAATCTGGATTCGGGCCACAAGGTCGTGGTTCGGTATACACATGAAAATTCTCAGTTTTCTCTTCAGCAAGTAAGTCAACTCTTTGATCAATTATGCAAACCGAAATGTGAAAAATAAACCAGGACTTGTGGATTTAATTTTAAACATTTACATGTTGTTTTTGTTTGTTTCTTTGTTTTTACTCGAGGACTGCAACAGCTCAGGAAATGCCACATACTTGGAGTGCCAAACCCCGGCTTTTTCAACACAGATGGCAGAGGATGAATTTAATGTTGGAACCATTTCAATTCTCATAGATGGACAAAATATTTTCAAGAGGACAAAGTTCACCTACCACGCAGATGCCCATGTCATCCAGCTGGAGAAAGAGGATAATATTTTCCGTCTAAAACCAGGAGGAAATGAAGTTTCGCTGCATGTATGAAGGTTTACACATCTTATCAGAAAACAAAAAAAAATCTGTTTTTTTTTTTGCTTAATATGATGCTTCAAATAATACAAATGTTTAATATTTGATCATTTTTACATACCCAACAGCACAACAAACTACAATTAGTGGACAAATGCATGACAATAACAATGAGCATTGGCAATGAGCCCTGCAAACATGTAGTTTTGCTCAACGAGTTAACCTGCAGGATTCCTAATGGCTTGGTTTTCCCCAGCAGTGGATTACCACTTAAGGTAAGAAAACCAATTACAATTTTGCTTTAAACCAAATTTAACGCAAAGTAAAAGGTAAAACCAAAACAAAATTTTTGCTTTGCCGCTGCAGGTGTCTGTAAATGGGAAAGACCTCTATGTTGGTACAGTTGTCTATGACAAAACCAACCACAGCACTGTGATTGCAGGTATTGTGCTGGGCATTATTACAGCACTCGTTGTAGGTGCTGGCCTTGCATTGTTTGTGATGAGGTACCTGAGGAAGAAAGAGAGAGGTGAGAAGAAAAAAAAAACTTTATGAACCAGTTTGAAAATATGCAATAAGTGAACATAGTGGAAATCTACAGAAAACATCTGAATGTGATCCTAGTGATATTGACTAATCTGTTAAAAAAAACTGCCATGATTTTTTGTGTATTTGGAACAAAACATGATTATTATCGCCCACTGGTTTAATAGTCTGAACAAGTTGTCTTTTTTATTTCACTTTTCACTTAAATATGTTGTTTCAAATGTTTTATTTCAGCAATGATAGACCGCAGTTTATCAATGGTGCCCCAAAATCGGATGAACAACCAGACTGACCTGTTTCCAACACCTGACTACAGATATAGTGAGACATAATACACACTGGACATGATTTATGAAGTACAAATACAATTAATATGAATAAACTAATTATTTAGATTTTTTAAAAAATAAATCAAACATTTTTGGGAGCTTCTTTTACTTGATGTCAACAGCAGGTTTTTACAAAAGTAACACAAGATTCACGTGTAATGCTAAAACCTGAACTTGACTAAACATCTGATTATAAGTAGTTATAAATAAGATGTTTGAAATTGCCCAAATATTGAGTCGAGTCTGTGTTACACTCTCTCATTTTCTTTCCTCTTTTATTAGATTCAAAGAAAGTCTGTTAAGTGACATGGCAGTTGTTGATGCTTTTATACATTGAACACGGTGATGCATTCCTTAAAAAGAGAAAGTAAATTTCAGCATTTGGCCTTTCGATTATCTGATCAAACAATCAATAGATAATCGTAAATTTGCAAACTCTGATCTGCTGATTGATACTTCATTTGTTTATTACATTTAATAATCATGTTTGGTTGTGCCACATGTTTGGTTGCCCTGATAAGTGCAGTTCTACTAATATAATGCTTCTAAAAACAAAATTGCAAATTCTGAATATTTCACCATCAACACTATAAATTATTAAACAATTTAAAGAATGCAAATCCACCCATGCACATGTTAAATGCTAAAATGTTAATTTAAATGTTTCTTTTCTCCTTATCTTTTTTTACCTTTTGCATTAGGTCACCCGATGATTCAGTCATCGGGCTCAGGAGGATTGGCCTTCCAGGGTTTAATGTACGCCTCCAGCTATGATCATCTGGCCATCCCTTTAATGTCCAGGGACGTCTCGGTGGTTAGTACAAATATTGAGCTGCTTGAGGAAGTTAAAGATGTGCTGATTCCTGCTGAGAGGCTCAGAATCGAGGAGGGGCAAATTATTGGAAAAGGTAAATCTCTTGTCTTGTTTACGCAACATTAACTCATTTCACTTTGTCGTTTTCTTCATCAACTGTTTCTTTTCACACAGGTCACTTTGGGACCGTTTATCACGGATACCTGTTGGATAGCAATAAACAAGAAATTCATTGCGCTGTGAAGTCATTAAACAGTAAGGGCATTTGCTTATAAAGGAAGTTAATGTCACTGGAGTTTTCATTATGCACCATTCTGAAAAGCTCTGGAGATTATCTTGTGGTGTTGTACAAAAGTATTATTGTCCCATCAATCTCTAAATGAGATGCTCGGTAGAACCTTTTAGATATTAACAACAAATGGTGATAATATGTAGGAGGTTGCACTGATTGCAGTTCTGTGGCTGGTCAGTTTTTAGAAAACTGACCGGATTTTTTGGTCGATACCAATTTGTTTTGTCTTTAAAGTCGCTCAAATGTTGTTGTTGCCAACTCGGCAAGAAAGTCGCTAACTTGTTAAGTCGGGTGACTATTATTAACTGCAAACATGCACCTGATGAACTGGTCTATTAGTCAAATTTGTCTCACAGGAGAGCAAAAGAGTTGAGGTGAGTAATTTTTAGACCTTTGCCAAGATAGGAAAAATGGGGAAATAAGATCAGCTTCACATGTAAAGTGTTGATCACCAATCTCCCAAAATTAAGGAAATCGGCTGACCGGTAAATAGGTAGTGTACATGTGTTTTTATAATGAAGTTTGTTTGAATGTCACAGTGTAGAACACATTACTTTGCCTTTTTTCCTGAACATTTTCAGTGTTTATGAAAAAGACTTGTCTGTGCTGAAATAGATCTTTGCTAATAAGAGTGCATTTGATAATAACAGGAATCACAGATTTGGGTGAAGTGGACCAGTTCCTCAGAGAAGGCATCATCATGAAGGCCTTTCACCACCCCAACATACTGTCTCTGCTGGGCATTATGCTGCCCAAGGAAGGACTTCCTCTGGTTGTTCTGCCATACATGAAACATGGAGATTTGCGTCACTTCATCCGATCTGAGCAAAGGGTGCGACGCTGTATGACGCAGTGACCTTGATTGTGGATATGTCCAAACTGCCATCTTTGATTACAGATGGTTTTTCTTTCACAGAATCCCACAGTGAAGGATCTGATTGGATTTGGGCTTCAGGTTGCCATGGGTATGGAGTATTTAACACAGAAAAAGTTTGTTCACAGAGACCTGGCGGCAAGGAATTGCATGTGAGTGTGAAACAAACCCTGTTCATATCATAGATCTGTGTCAGTGTCAAGTTACAGCAGACTTTAATGTATTTCACCATCATTCAATGCTTTTGACCAACATACAGTAAAGTGAAGTGAAAAGAAAATACATGTGGTTAAAAGAAAAAATCTGATAATGAAGTGTTCAGATGTGTTTAACACTCTGATGTGTGAGTGACTCGTTATACAGTCTTCTGTTAAAATGTCAATAATGGACAATGTTGACATCCATTATCAGTAACATATTTTTTGAGGAATACCTGGAATGTGAAGTGATGAAAACTTTTCATTACAAAGATATTGCAAAAAGATGACATCATCAGGTCAAAAAGGACCCACTTATGCATCAGAGGATTAAGATGTACTTTGCTTTTATTTGAAACTGCTGATTGAGGGATATGTAAATTTGTTTAACCCTCTCAGGCTCAAATTACTTGAAAAGACAGGCTAAGTTGTTGCAAATCTGCAACACCTGCCTGTAGAGGGTTAAAAACACTTATTATACAAAAAATGTCGGCATGAAGGAGGTGATTGTTTCACTGATTCCTCTCTTCCAGGCTGGATGAAACCTTCACAGTAAAAGTTGCAGACTTTGGCATGGCGAGGGATGTGTATGACAAGGAGTACTACAGCATTCAGAATCACAAAAGAGCAAAGTTGCCAGTAAAGTGGATGGCAATCGAAAGCCTGCAGACACAGAAGTTCACAACAAAGTCAGATGTGGTGAGTGTGGCTGATATTCAGAAAGTCTCACATAGTCAATAGTAAATTTACCTCTTCAGTAAGTGAACGTGTGTTGCCAGTGGTCGTACGGCGTCTTAATGTGGGAGCTGATAACCAGAGGAGCCAGCCCATATCCAGATGTGGACCCATATGACATCACACACTATTTGATGAAGGGACGAAGACTTCCACAACCACAGTACTGCCCAGATCCTCTGTAAGCTTACCACCTGCTCCCTCTGCATTCATGTTCATTACCTATGTGTAATATAATCTCAATATGAATAAATGCTCTAATCCATTTGAGAATCTGTAGCATTATTGTTCAAAGGCAACCTTTAACCAATCTGACTGAACCTGAGCTATTTTTATGAAGGATAAAAAGTTGAAGTTTCTGGTTTGTGCAAAGCTGGTAACAACATATCCAAAAGAAGTGGAGCTCTGATTGAAATGAGATCCTAGACTAAACGAGACTGATTTTTTTCCCCCTTACGATTTTACAAATATTTTTTACTGTGTGCTTTTATGTCACATAAAATCCCAAATTGTAGGAGGTGGTTGCTGTCATTCAGAATTTGACAACCTTTGTTTCTGAACTTGTTTCCAGTTTTAACTTCTCTTGAAGTCATTTTCTTAAATTCTTAAATCATCCACAGTTACTCCATCATGTTGGCATGCTGGGACCCAGAACCCGAGTGCAGACCCAGCTTCCACAGCTTGGTTGCAGAAGTGGACGAGATCCTGTCCAGTCTGGAAGGAGAACACTACATCAACCTGAAGGTTACTTACATCAACTTGGACCAGCCAAGGCCATATCTGCCTGTAAGTGGTTCTGCAGATGAGGCTGAATCCTCGGACTTGGACTCCGACGACCACTCAGCCAGTTAAGGTTGCATCGATGCAAGACTGCCTGAAATCCGCTGAAAGGAAGAGAGACTCCAGATTGCAATGAGGATTTCTTCATATGGAAAGGAGCCATTTTACTAAGTTGTTGATGATTTTCAAACCCAATCACTACTGATATTTGAAATAAGAAGTTCTTACTGGAGATAAGTAATTCAGGCAGTTTCTCATCATTTCTATGTAGCAGAATGGAAAAAAAAACAACAATTGCAAAGATTTTTTGCAGCGCAGGTACAAATGAGACAAAATGAATGTAAGTATTTTAACCTCGGAGGAATGTTTTTCAGCGACCTCTGATTAATACCCATAGGTCAGCAGTATTGGGTTTTTTATTTTTACTTCAACTGTTCTTAATATACATGGGTATATCATGAAATATGTTTTGTGACTTCAAAACATGAATTTAATTCATATATGCAGAACTACTACAATAAACCTGCAGGACCATACAGAGATTACTTTGCCTTTCAGAATCTCGTCTCATTCTCGTATTTATTCACTAGAGGGCAACCAAGGCCTCCTTGTAAAGAGAACTGTTCTGCAGTACGGCGTTGGCAGTGCGGTAAAACACCTCCAATCATAGTTGTTGCTCAAACAGCAGCACTGTATCTATCTCAACCTGAAAGCTGAAACAAGTAGTGTGACACATTTTTGTTAATTATTTGATTTGTGAATTTAAAAATGATTGGACACAAGCTATATATATATATATATATATATATATATATATATATATATATATATATATATAATATATATATATATATATATATATATATATACATGAAACTGATTATTGTGTTTTTTTTTAGTAACTTTACAATATGGTTCTCTCAAGACAATAGACTACAAAAGATTTCTACAAGCAACAGTGGCTTATTTGTAATCTTATGTGACTTTTTTTATTCAGGACAATTTTATTTCTTTTTTGTTTGTTTTTTACTAAACTGCACTGATTTTTTTTAAATAAACACTTGACAAACAATTTCTTTGATGACGCTTCTTCAAAGTTACTAAATATGGTAATATAACCTAATAATTTGCAGAAATGAAATGGTTTCAAACTCTCTTTTTGGAAAATCCCTGCAAAAAGCAAACATACAGCTGGTTCATCAAAACTAAGTGAAAATAATCCTGACTGCAAAGGCATAAACCTGATGCAGAAAAAGCTTTTGTTCTCTGCCAGGTAGATGAGAGAAAAATACACACACACAGTCAGAGGTCTGAAGTGTGTCAAACCAACCAAAGCAAAAAGTACCTGTCTGCTACTGATCTGTGTATCCAGCTTTTAAAATTTTCTCTATGAATATTTTATGGAAAACATTTCAATGAGTAGCTTTTAGTTTTGGAACATGCTGCAGCAATCAAAACAGCCTGGTTGTACTCAAGTAGGTTTTGTAGAAGTTAGTTTACCTCTAACAGAAACCCCCCATCATAGCTAGAATTACTAGATTACTAGGAGGTATCTATGCTTCAGTGTTGGCATTAATTTTAGATATATATATATATATATATATATATATATATATATATATATATATATATATATATATATATATATATATATATATATATATATATATAATATATATATATCTAAAATATATATATATATATATATATATATATATATATATATATATATATATATATATATATATATATATATAATATATATATATATATATATATATATATATAAGTATTTTGCACCTTTTTTCACACTGTCCTGGTTTTGGTGTAGAGTTGGGCTGAAATCTGTGAAATATCATACCGCAGCTGTTGTGTGATCCATGGATGAGCCAAAGTAACTGTGGCTATAGCTATTTCCCATCAGGACGTATGAAGATTTGTTCTAAGACTGAAGCAGAGAACACAACAAATGTGCCATGTGAACAGTTATGCGGTGCTGTGGTTTTATTACCCAACCGGCTATAATTCTTATAAATAAAACAATATCATTGATTAAGTAAACATTGCATCAGATGATTCACATTGCAGCAGTAAATGTGAAATTGCTCGCAGGAGTGCAGGAAAATATGAGCTCAATTCATTGCTCTTCAGTCCTTGCTGTTTGAATTGCTGTTGCTGATGAGTTATCTGAAACTTTTCATCAGTAGTCAAGGTCTCTCCATTTTAAATGCCTCAGTCAGATTGAATTAGCAGAAGAAGATGATAGAAAAAAAAAACCATGAACATTTTCTGAGTGTGTTCCATTAGTCACAAACAAACTTATGTAGCGCTTGACTGTCTACTTTGCTGTGTTGATTGTTTAAAATTTCAGCATTCTTTTATGCCTTGAATACAATGAATACACAAGATATGCTTTGTAGGCTACTGTAGGATTATTTACTTTCTATACTTTCCTAAGTGAATTTTTTGTTAAAAAATATCTAGTGGATCTGTAGCCTGACACTTCTTTTCTGCAATCTGAAACTGCTATCCTTGAGCTTTAGTACCTTCAGTAGCTGCCTGAATAGGGAGGCAGTCTTCCTCCCTCTCTCTTGCTCTTTTCCATTGTCGCATTGCATTCTGAAAGAGGATGCGAACTTGGGAGGTCACAGATGGAGAGAAATGTTATGTTTGTTCCTGTCTCTGCTTTGCGAGTGAATGTCTCTGCAGATGAAAATATATTGAAAGCCAAGCACAAATTTGCACTGCAATAAAAGCGCTTTAGAAACACAAGGTCAGCCGCATGGCTGACTGCGCCTTCTTATTTCTATGGCTCTTTGGAGTTTCTCCATCAACCATCTTCTGAGCTCAGGTATATATTTTTTGGCTTATAAAATGAAAATGTGTATCATAACTGATACCACAAACTGAATTTATGAGGTTATCTGGATACTGCAAACATCTCTACATACCGAGGTTGATGTTTACATGTGTTTTCAGGAAAAGAGAAAACACATGTCTCTTAATGATGATATTCATTTAAATATCAACAAGTACTTAACTGTCTCACCTACCTACACAAAAATTCATATATACATAAAACTCTTTCTCTACTGTAATCAAGTACATACTTAAACATATACTATTCCATCAGTTGTCTAATCACATCTATTAAGGCTTTTGCAAGGAGTCCAGTCATGGTCAATGGAAAAAATACATTAAGTCAGAAGTTTTTTTTACCAGGTGTCTGTTGCAGATTCAGTAATGTGGTCTTTTTGTTTTCTTTTTTTTCCACATTTCATGTTGTCAGAAAAGAGTCTGCAGGTTTCAAGATGGGATGCAGGATGGGTTAGTTGTACTTGGACTTTTTCTGATGTTGTCATAAGTGTTACATCTGCATATGTTTCTCCATCAAAATCACACGTAAAAGAAAAGCTCTCAGCTCATGACGAGTGTGCTCTTCTCACACACAGTGGGACAAACCTCAGGAACAGAAAAAGGGAATTTCTGGAAAAGAAAATGTGAATCAAGGCATGAGAGACAGAGAACTCTGTGCTGAAAAGCAAAGAATAAAAAAATCTGACTAGGGACTGGCTTTGTTTTTTCTACATAGACAAATCTATATAAAAATATTACCCATATTTCGGTTACATATTTGTATGACTTTAAGGGGAGTACCGGCTCTTGTTTTGCCACTTAAAGCACTGATCCAAAGAGAGCTACCATCTTTAGCTAACTCCTAGTCGACTCACTCTTGGCAGGCTGGAGACTTGGGGGAGGTTCCAGACAAGCAAGACAAGTGCTTATGTGTTGGTATGGCATAAAGATGATCTGGCACTCATTCAGGTGAACTTTTTCAACACGGTCAAATGTAACAGGTTACTACCACATGAAGACATGTAACTTTTGCACTGACAAAGTTTTCTTTTTTTTTTTCTTTTCCTCTAGTGTATTAAAGTCACACTGAACATTTGCTGACAATGTATCTGTTACTTTCACACCAAGTCCAAGCTGGGAGCAGCTTAACAGGATATGTGTCCAGCTTACTCATTGTTTAGCGGGGTGATTAGGGTTTATATGTGCCCAGGTTATTTTGGTGATAAGAACTCCAGGAAAAAATGTCAACATCAAATGATGAAGTGTTGCCTGTGCAGATGGAAATCCTGAATTAACCAGGAAAACTGGGAATAAGTTTGTTGGAAGAGAGAAGGACGATGTTTGTCCTCTAATGTAGTTAACGTAGTGTAAACAAATTAACCTAATGGTATGAATACAGTTAACTGACTGATCGATTGATAAATTGACTATCATTTGTAATGTCAATCAGAAAGAAATTATTTATGTAGTACTATTAAACATCAACCATCATAAAGGTAGAGTTTGGTATGTTTCTATTTTTTGGACTCTGGGTTGTTTTTATCTTGAGGTTGTCCTGGTGTTCAGTCTTGTTCTGTTTATTGTTTTACAGGTAAACAATGATCTTGATTGTCTGATTTTTGTACTGTTTGTTTGTAACATTTATTTCTGCTTTTATTTGATTGAGGACTGAAACTGGCACCTATATGAGTGAAAGACAGGTAATGAGCAGAATGCTGGAGACACGATTCTGAGGAGGTAATTCAGCCCTGTGATTCAAGTTAGAGCAGGAAAACAGCTAGTAGTTCCAGAACACCTGTTCTTGAGGAATTTGAAGGGATGGTCAATGCAACCACAGAGTCAAAAAAGGATTTCAGAACCATTGCATGCATTTAAAAAGACTTCCTCAGCAGGTAGAGTCGGCTCTTTTGTAGAGAACAGTAGTGTTTTGACTTGTGAGTACAGGCTAGTTCATTGTTCAGGTGTGTATCTGGGTGCTCAAAAGAGACTCGACCGAGAAACTTTTGACAGTGTCAGCCTGGAATCTTGATGAAGAAGATTCCAGGTGAACAGGAACAGTGCCAGCGCAGTTTCTGCTCGGACTTTGTACTGCAGACCAGCCTGTTAGAGATACAGCCCTGTGTCCTCACATACTGCGGGCGGTCAGTGAGGTATTCACTGGTACATAATAAACAGTTTTCTGGGAAAAATAAGTTGTTTCTCTGTTATCACATTTAGCACCAGGTACATGAGGTTGATTGACAGATCAAAGACCTTCCTCCTGAGTCTAAAAGGGTGTTTTTGACAAGGAGCTGTGCGTTTCTTCAGACTGCAACAGAACTGCAAGAAGGTGGAGCAACTCGAACTTTTCACAGATTATCTGTCCCATATTATGCTGTCATGACATGGTGACACATTTAACAAATATATAAACATATTTTTGCAAAAGTTACATACTGCAGTTTTAAGAGCAGAAATGGCAAAACTCTTGATTTGAGACTGTTTTACTCACCTCTAACTTACTTTTAATTTTGCTTTTCTTAAATCTGAGGCCATATAGGATGTTTTGGGGTCAATGTTTAGTGCAATCTATGTTTAGTGTTTCTTTTTAAAATCTTGCATATGAACTTGTGTTTCCTGGCTTGGGTTAACAAGGTCATGTTAATCCTTTAGCCCAGTTAATACAGCTTGATTCATTAGACAAAATAAGTTGTCTCTTTTGTTGTGGTGGGGGATACCTGATGCAGAAATTAGCCACATTAGCTCACACGGGCAGAGTCAAAGCAGGTCTGTAGACAGAGAATGTGGCTTAAGAGATATTTTCTGGTATGGTGTGATGCGTTTGTCTCCCAAAAGCCCCGTTGTGGCTTGTTAGCCTGTTGCCATGACAACCACCATCAGATACCAATTGTGTGTAGGAAGGGAGAAAGAAAGAGGTGGAAAATTAGCAAACTGTTTCATGCATGTTTTGTCGGTTATTCATAACTTTAATGTATGTAGTGTCAGGGTGATGATGAAACATTAGTGTGGAGTGAAGAAATAATCGAATTTGGGTTTAATGGGTAATAGCTGTACTTCATGAAAGAATCGTCACACTACGTGTGCTGTTAATGTTTGTCACCGTTAGTGGGAATACTTCGGAAGCCCATATATTTACGACCCATATAAAAACCAGTACCATGTTCTATTCTTTGCTTCATACAAACGGTTTGGACCGTCCAATACTCGGAAACGATTGCTTGATGAAAACATGATCTCTGCTGGAGTTTTACAGTTCACCCAATAGCTAACATTTGTCTGTGATGTATGTAGAGCAGCAGCTCAACGCTATGCAGCTTATCAGAAATGGTTTGCGCTGTAAACAACCACCTCCCACTGTGAAGAGAGAACTGTCAAACTGAACTAGACTGCTGTTAATGTCAATTGAAAGCATGATCAACATGTATTGAATGGCTGAGGTCACTTTCTCCAATCCCATTGCCAAACTACAAGAAGACTACAATTCTAAAATGATGCAGAAAGTCAACTTTCACAACTCCTCCTTCTACTCGCTGATTGGCCAGGTTGAAATTCAATTGGGGAAATCAAGTTCAATGGAAAAAAAAATCTTGATGGAGCACTGAAGGGAGATGAGAATCGAGTGGAAGTGCATAGGAAGGCAATGAGGCAACGGTCAGGCTACACATTTAACCCAGTGGCACTAAATGAAACTGTTTTAATTATGTTGAGCAGCATGAGCTACTCAATGACAATTGAAGGGTTATTCTTTTGTTTTAGCAAAATGTCATCCAAACTTGTTATCAAAAATATTGAACTCAAACAATAGTCTCTTGAATAAGGCAAAGTGATAAACAGATAAAAAGATATTTGGACATGATAACATTGGTACAGGAAAATATGCCAGCCAACAATCTCTAAAGATTCAACAAAAGAATGACAGTTTCTCCAATGCAGTGATACAGTTTAAGTTTGTTCTCTTTGTTTGTTGCTCTGCCTCACACAGACTACTAAAGATGAGGCAGCTGACTCAAAAATGATGCAAGTCTTCCTTACATTAGTGTGTAAAGTCTGTTTCCAGTGTTTAAAGTAGACGATGAAGAAAAGATGAAGAAAATTAGCACAAAAAGCCTTCACAGTCTGTGAAGGCTTCATTTAATACGTTTTGCACTACAAATTATTATTGGTCTTGAGACTGAATAAATATTTTGACACATTGCAGATTTGTCTTTTTGCTTCTTTGTCAGGTTTACTCAGATGAAACTGGTGTTTTGTTATGATGTTATGTATAAATTCAAAGAACCTATAATAGCCAAAATCAATAGGCTTCTAATGTAACAAGTTGTGCCAATCTTAGCAGTTATTGCCATCATGTGGTTGCAAAATATGCCAAGTAATTTTTAATATCACTGTGAGCTAATGATGGTCCATGCTTCCTTACTTCATGTTCAATTTTATACAACCAAGAAATCAGGTAGGTGGTTTATTTAAAAGTGCTTTAGTTATAAAAGTGGATCAAAAACTAACACTTTTGGTCAAAGTAAAAAGAAATCCCATCATTTTTGATTTCCCTGTTTGTTGATGATTTGTGCTAACATTTTGCATAGAATAAATGGGAAATTATTCTGCAATACTGTTTAAGCCAACAATTTTTAATGCGGGATGAAACTAAAATATGATTCAGTCTGATCCAGAAGGCTGAGCCAACTTAATATTTTTTAATTGTGTTAAATCAAACCAGGGTTGGTTGGATCATATTTCACCCAGGTCTTTATTAACAACATAACAATAATTGAGTAACATTGAACACAACTCTTTAGAGAGTAAAAATATGAGTAATTTGACAAATGTTTAATCTCCACCAGTATGTTTTTTTTTTACTTTTTTATGTGAAACTGGCCTAATAAAATATGTTCAAAATCTGCTTTTCAGTTTAAAAAATTATGTAGGGAAATAAACTGCTACGGGATTTGTTGGGTGTGTAGTTTTAATTAAGCTTTGGCTCAGAGATTGTGAGAACAGAGAAGACATGAGAAGGAGCCTCATTATTTTTCACAGTCCTAAGCATTGACTAATCAAACATCACTCAAACTTCCAGGCAGGATGAAATAAAAAAAATACATATTGCAAAATTAAAAATTAGGCCAGATAGTAATGTTAATGTGACTTGCTGTTATTTCAATCTTATGCAACCTGCAACAAACCATCATAACTTTTAGAATACTGAGCGCACTTCAATATGAGCAGCATCCACTCAGTCTGAAACAAACAGGACTTTAGTATAGGCTGCAGGAACAACAGAAGACTTTTTAAAATTGTACCTACCATTAACACAAATAAGTGCCGTAAATGCTTGTTTTGAACAGTGCCTGTAACCTAGCAGCTTAAAAAAATAAGAAAATACAGTGGCCTAAAGCGAGCAGTCATTGGTCGGCTCTTCCTCCTGTGCACAACCACTATGAAAGTCATGTATATTTAAACCATAAGCTATGGTGTTTTGAAAAAGATAGTTCATCTTTATTTTCTTGGATTTAATCTGTTCAGCCTCATGCAACAAACTGTGTGAAGTGTAATATATCTGCAGCCAGCATGGCCTGCAGCAATTAGGAGGAAGTGTCCTACTGTTTATGAAAGTGGTTTGGAGCTGGTGCAGACCCAAAGGCAGCGCTCATAAACTGTAAATTAGCACAAGGGAACAGAGATAAATTGCCGTTCCACATGAGCAGAGAGACTTCTTTAATTACAAGGGTATGAAACCTTTCTCATGAGTTTATGCATTTATTGCTGTTACTTTGTCCCAAAGGCAGGTCCTAACAATGAATTGCACTAGGCTAAAGTTCGTTACCATCAAGCTTTTCTCTTATTACTGTTCTTAATCTTAGTTTAAAGGTTACAACATGATAATTTACCACTTCGCTCATTCCTCTGCAGCAAGGTCAATGCAGCAGATTGCTGTAGAGTTTTTCTATGACACAGAAATCATCAACGCACCCCACGATCCAAGCAAGGCGACATTTTGGACATCCGGTCTCACTGTGTTGTGGTAGCTATGGTAACCTCAAAGAGCACCAAATGTTCTGCTTCTTGTGTGAAGGTATCATCTGTGACACCACACCTCCCTTCCTCCAGAAATGCAACAAATGCCCCATCTGTCTGCATAATTTTGTCCTAAATTGTTGATTTGGCCAAACTGTAAAAACAACAAACACAAGCAAGCATTCTGTTTGTTTTCAGCAAATGTAGTGTACATTTTTCGAAGATGTTTGTGGATTTTCTGTGATTTTGATAATTGAAACTATTTTTAAATCATCAATCTACAAAATGTAACACTGTCAACCATGTCCATGTTGTTACTTCACAGTCTCCAGTTTCCAATCAGCAGATGAAGTGATGCCATACCATTCTGTTTAGCATTTTGTAACTCTGCAAGTTTTCTATGAGTTGTCCCAGATTTTCTTTCACATAACAAGATCTCTGTTGAGTTAATAGTAGATTCTAAAGTGACATTATAAAGTGAGTGAGCGAGTGTATTGACAGCTCTGTGATTAACTAGAAACTCTCCTCCATGATCCTGAATTGAAAATTATGGTTAAAAAGTTAAGACGAATTGACAGGTTCAAAACTTGGAGTACCTGAGTTATTCACAAAGATCAATTTAGTCATTTTAAACCATAAAGAGAGAAAGAAAGTCAACCAAACCGAAACACCCCATGCTTGTTTTCATCCCTGTTTCACCCTCATGTCTCACTGTCTTTGTTTCTGTTTATAACTATAAATAAATAATTCAAAACTACAACTAACTTTCACAGAATCTCTTTGTTGTCTATTTAAAGAGTATTGTGGGCTCGGCTACCAAACAGAGGATTTTTTTTTTTTTTTACATCAATCAAATACTTCTGCCACTGAGTGAATCAGCCAAACGATGAATCATCCCACTGCCTTTTAAAATCTATAGTGGTGAAGTGGAAACATTCATATATTTAATTGATTTAAAAATGCCAGCCCTCTGGATTTTGCATTGATGTCAAAGGAGAAAATAATTTTTTGAGCCCCGTCGCATTTTAACACGATAAATATATTGTACAAACATGGTAATATGTTGTGCAAACATGATGGTTATCCAGTAAAGATGTGATAATATTTTGATTCAAGGTAGAAATTGTCAAAGAATTGTATAATATTACTGATATACATTTTCTAAACGTTTCAGCACTACCTTTATATTTTGCAGTTTGCTTTTGCTGATCAACCTTCACAGTTAATTTTGTAGTGTCATGGATTTAGTTTTTCTGAGGTGGAATTTGAATTTTTATCAGCTTTGTGACCTTGTTAGCTGATCTTTCCGACTGAAGAGGAGGAGCAGCCGGAAAACACATTTGATATGGCCTGGGTTGAGGCATGGCAGCGGCTGCAGTGCTGAGTGCTGCATTACTGCATGGAGGCAACTTCTCCATGGGCTAAACCATTGGCCCACCATGAAAATCCCCAGTAGTCCTGTAAAATCATTGATTATTTCTTTCAAAAACTGGATGATTTCTTATTTTTGTGGAATTTGAAATACACTAAATGTATTTATTGTTGCACACTTTGAGGCTGTTTTCGCTGTTATCTTACTCATGTCAAATGAGATAATTCTGACTAGAAACATTTTGCACAACTTAGAGATCACTGTAATCGCTTCCAAGGTCTCCTCTAATGCTGGAGAAGCATGCCTTCAGCCCTTCAAAGAATTTCATTATTAAGCCCTTGACTGTTGGTTTTGGTTTCTATGGCAGCTGAGTTGATATATAAGTTGACTCATCTTTCACAAGTGTGAGTGCAGGATTCTGTAGATAAACAATTTGGACAGAAAGGATTTCAGAGTCAGCCCTGTCCTGTGGGAAAGGAAAGCAGAAAGCAAAGTAAAGTGCCAGCTTTGAGAACAATTGAATTGTTTCTCACCTTTTGTTCTTTAAAGACAAACAGCTTCCCCAAAATAAAGACAATGCACCAATCAACTTAAAAACCTTTGAATTCTCCGTTTTAAATCCCACATAAGAGAGTGTCAGAAATGCAGACGTACAGAATAAAATGCTGAGACTCTGAAGCAGGGGAGCCATTCGAGTCCATTCACAGTCTTACAAATGTTGGATTAACTCAGTGCAGCCATGGTAACATGAAGATGAGCTGAGCATTGAGTATTTTCTGAGCACAGTGTGCTACTGTCTGCGAGCTTTATGACGCAGATTCCACTCTTGCGTATTCCTCTGCTGTTTGACAAAATAAACAAGCTCATTGTGGACAATTTAAACTAATAAAGATCCCATTAGAAAAATGCAATGCTTTTTGTTCATTAGTAGAAAGCGATTAACTGTATTTACCTTTCATAGGAAAATAAATTGTCTCATCAGCAAGAAGTTATTGCACAAAGGGATCTTACATATTTTGCATGCCTAAAAAGGATACTCTGCCCTGCTTTTAAAGTCAGTCATTCATTAGATTGCTCCAATCCGTTTTAAACCTCCAGGCACTAAAGCAAGCAAATTGAAAGTAATTAAAATGAATGTATGAATCTAAAAGTAACAAAAGCACAGAAAAAGAGTTTGGGAAAAAAATAATAAATTGTGGTCAGTCTTCAAAACTGACGGTACTTTAATTTAAAAGTGATAGCATTTTAACCAAGCAAAAAGTTTGTAACAATAACCCTTGATGGTCCTTTGAACATACCTCTAAGGTTTATTGAAAAATGACATGTTCAAGCCTGCTCTTCTCTTCAAATTGCACCAAACGCTGCAATATCTTCATCCTTAAGAGCCAGTTACTATGGCGACAGCACACCAACATCATAGATGTCAGAGTCAGTTTGGCTGCTGTGCCAAACACATGGGCATATAATTACCTGAGCACAAACATTCAGGTGCTGAGTAAAGGCGTCGTTGACAAAATGCAGAGGTGACCTACTTGTTGCAGTCTGTGTCAAACTCTAGCTGGATTATGATTACATTATTCTTATTGAAAAGGCACTTCTGACCTAATTCTGATACAGACTCAACTGATCCCTGTCTGTGTTCGAAGAAAAAAAAAATGTTTGTCTGCTGCAGCTGCTACTGTGTTAGTGGGAGGTTGTTGTTTTTTTTTTTGCACACATTTTCAAAATGCTCTAAAAGCTTTGAAATGTTTAATCAGTTCAGTCTATAATTCAGATTTAGGACCTCAAATTAAACCACAATGATTGTTTCTCACCTGCAGTGATTGATAGAGGTGGAGTATGATCTTATAACACTATATATGAATGTGGCAGTGTTGTTGCCATGTTTTACAGAGTCAGAATAAAAAGAGAGTGGGAGGATTTGTGGGTTGGTGGGGAGCAGGTTAAAGATCCTTCACTACTCTTTTTTTTCAGCTATCCCAGTGGCCTTTTAGCAGTGTTACTCATTTTAGGAAAGAAAACACTCTTGTGTGTTACATAAAGCAGAGCTGAAGCCTGCCTAACTGTGCATTTCTGCAAAGTTACAATGATCAGCATTTTGTGAGATAACCTTTTTACATAAAATTCAAATACAGGTATTATAAAATACTTATTTTCCAAATTTATACTCCTTCTTGCATAAAGTGCCTAAATATTTCTACCCTTTGAACTTCTATACATGTTGGCACATTAAACTTCAGTGTGTTTTTCATTGTATTTTATGTGATAGATCAACTGACAGCACATACAGTAAATGTGATGTCAAAGTAATAAGATTCATAGTCTGACATAAAGTCTTTTATGGATGGAAAAATCAGAAAAGTATACGTCATTTGTGTTAATACCTCTAAATAAAATACAGTGCAACCAATTTCCTTCAGAGGATGATTTAATCTCTGTATACGTAAAATGAATTGTTCTGTGAAGGTCTCAGAGGTGTGTTAGAGAACATCATTAAGCAAACAGCATCAGGAAATCCAAGAAACACACCAGGCTGGTCAGGGATGAAACTATTGAGATGTTTACATCAGGGCAGTGATGTTGCTGTTGCCTTTTTGACACCTCCCTCTACTGAGTTACCACATCACCATGGTCTCCCTCACCCCACAGCTGTGTGCACACAGACTTGGACTGTATGTAAGTACTACTGTTTTTATGCCACTATGTTGGATCCTGCATTTAAGCCCTCTCTTCCTGTGCCTTACAACACTCTCCATCCAACCTGACTAAGTGAAAAGAGGGACTATTGTCAGACTATTTCTCAGAAGTCCAAAGTTAACTTTGCATTCTCTTTCCCCAAAGTCCAAGAACCTGGAGATTCACAAAATTCAATATGCCTCAGGTCTAGAGTAAAGTTTCCACTTTCAAACTGGGGAATATTAGAGGACTTTCCTATGCTGAAACACTTTAAGTAGATAATATTTTCAAGACTTTGCATGAGCCCACACTGCAGAAATGATCAGTTTTAATATGTGTAAGTAACACTTCTGTGCTTGAACAATCAACAAAATTACTTTATTAAAATTCAAAGAAGAATCATTGCAAACAGCTTTAGATGAAGCTCAACCAATACAGCAATGGCAATCATTAGAGGATTCATAATGAAGCAACCTGGGCTTTTTAAACTCCATAGCAGAGCCAAAGGCAGATTCCCTACCTGACACACCGCAAGGCCAACCTCTCTGTGTCTGAAATCTTCTTTCTTGTTACATTCTAAATTTTGCAGACACCAAATTTGTAGTTTTTTAAATTATTTATTATTTTATTTTTTCAGTTATGCATATTTATAAGGTTTACAGATATAAAATATTAAAATATATAAGCGTAATTAATCTTTTTGTGTTTCACTTTTGGAATTTTATGACTGAGACAAAACGCAAATTTGGTTGTTTCTGCAAACCATCATAAGAGTCTCTATGACAGAAGCAGATTTTGGCATTCATTTTGCTCTCTATGTATATCCACGATTTGTTCTGCTTTTGGATCAAATCTGTTGAGCACATACACGCTTACATTTACAGTTTACAGCAAAGTTGTCTTGCGTAAGTTAGAGGAGTTACTGTGCGTAAAAGGTCTTTATTTGGTCATCACCGAATCTCCACACACACAGACACAAATGTGTTGTTGGAGATTTGATGCAGTACTGTAACCGCGCAATCAAACATTAAAGCGGTGCAACGTGCGTCGCACACACAACTCCTCCCCCTGCATCATCTCAGCTCCGCTCTCACCATCACACACTCACGTAATACTCCCGTGGTTAAGCTGACTTGTTGGAAATGCTTGAGGATCTTAACATTTGTCCGACTGCACGCCGCCTGTAACATCAGCGAAGATCAAAGTAAAGTAAAAGCGCAACAAGAAAAAAAAAGCGTCATCAAAGCAGACGAGGGGCGGAATCGCAGATTGGAATCAGTCATTGAAGGTAAGTGAAAAGATTGTTTTTATTTTATTTTATTTTTTTAATTATTATTATTTTGTAATCTAATACCACAAAACAAACAAGTGAACAAACAAACAAACAAAAAAAATGTTCTGGTTACATTGGAAAAATTCAGGCATAAATGCTGAATATCTGGGAATAATTTATTCAGAAACAGGTTTTAATCTAATCCCAGGAGGGTAGCGTACGTGTTTTGTTTATAAAACTTTGGCAATAACATATTTGAGTGAATTTTAGTTGTTTCTTAGAAGATTAGGTCCAGGCAGTCTGAGCAGGTAAACACATGACGAGGCAAATGTTTTATGTGCCAATCTACTTCAGCAGCAGATAATGTGAATCCATCTTTCTCAGATATTTTAATGCTATTATTATTATTATTATTATTATTATTATTATTATTATTATTATTATTATTATTATTATTATTATTATTTATATTTGCTTACTCAAGGAACTCCTTTGACAAACTTGATACCAGCAGCTCATGCAGCCTGGATGAAAGTGTTCTCACACTTGGAGTTCTTAGACTCCAAGTGTGAGAACACTTCATGAGTTTAACACACTCACAATCACGCAGTGTCCTTGTCTTCTTGTCATCACTTGTCATCGTTTCACAATGAAGCAGCTATTCCAACTTATTAAATAATAAAGGACTCTTTAACTACCTCTTCATGCAGAGCTAAAGAAGTAGTGCATGTCAGAATAGTCCACTCACTTACATGCCAGGTTGTTTTTTTTATTTCTGGAATGAAGGTATACATATAGCCCTGCTACGTGTCTTTAATAAAAAAATTAAAACAAATTTTTAAATGGAAGTATGATGCGATACGATGCTACATTAATGGATCATTTTCAGTCCTAAGCTGAGCTATGCAGTAAATGATACGGTTCAGAGACAATTTTTTGAGTGATATTCAAGAGTCAGTCACTGACGAAGCTCACTGTTGTTTGGGGCCCAAATGAGAGTTTGAATTGAGGCCCATTCCAGTTTAATCAAATCCTATTCTTCTCTACTCTTAGTGTGGCAAGGTGACCTCCTTTTTTTTTACTATATGTTGGTATTAGCTCTCATCATATGTTTGGGAATGAAGCTGACTTTCAATACAAATACAAAGGTGCATATTTTCTCATTTAAGATACTTTTAATGGGACAATAAACAAAATGATATCAGATTTGAAATGTTGTGATATTTTTAGTTGCAAGTTGCATCTTTGTTAATTACTGTTAGTAAAAAATAGCAACAATTTCACTTACAATTTCTTCTTGAGTTAGACATTTTAACATTGGTTTAATGCTCACTTCTTGAACGCTTGACCATTTATGTGCATAATATATCTGTTCTTTGTGACAACTATACAGTATATAATGTTTGAAACTCTAAATACAATTTAAATACACCAAAGTCAGTATATTTCTTAATAAGTCACACATGTTGACAAATGTGTAATAAAGTGGCCCATTTATCCATAAAGCATTTTAATTGAATGCCAAACGATAGTTGGTGGTGGTCCTGACTAGCAGGACTACAAAGAGGAGAGAAAACCTCAGAAAATGAGTCCTTAAAATCAACAACTATCAGTCTGCATCGTCATGATATCACTATGAAACATCTATTATGTCAACAGCTGCAAATAAATTGAATCTAAGGGGATACTTCTTTGAATATATTTTGTCTAGGACTTGCATCTAGTGCTAACGCATTTTAATACTTACATCAAACTAAGCTTAGTTGTACTTGGCATCCGAAGGGAGTCGCTCCGTTCCACTGTTGCCGCATGTTTGCTCTGCAGGAGAGATTGCTGCTAAGTTAATAATTTGATGCAGTCAGCTGGGTTTTCTTAGATAGTTAACACTTTTCCAATAGGTTCTATAAACTGAATGTGGTAGGATTTTTTTCTTCTTCTTCTTCTACTTCTCCTTATTATTATTATTGTTATTATTATTATGTCAGAATTAGGAAGTGTGCATCTGTATTTGAGTCTCTGCATATAAATGAACTGATTGGATTTTGTGTTTTTGAATATGAATTAGATCTCTGATTACTAAAGTGTATTGAAGAGGCACTTTGTAAACAGACTGTGTTGAATAACAGGAGTCACAAAGGACAAGTGTAACACATTTGTAACTTTTTTGAGTAAGTTAGTTTTCAAATGGTCTGAAATATGTAGTGCTTTTCTAGCCATAACGACAAGAAAAACACTAATTACATTACAGTAACACCTCATTCATGCAGTCACACAAACTTTCATACTCCAATAGACAAGTTAGTTGGCAACTTGAGGTTCATTGTTTTGCACAGGGGCACATCATCATGTGACAGAAGGAAGCTGGAATTGGAAGTCAACTACTTTTCCTATTGTAAATAAAACATGACATTTTTAGATTCAGTCTGAGAATTCAAGGGCTCCTTGGCCCCTTGATGTTTTGGGGTTAATTGAAATAGTGACTTAATTCATTTACACTTCTGCAGACTCTAGTTAGTTGTGATTCATGTTTAAAACGTTAACAAATTAGAGTCATAAGATTTTTAAATACTGAAAGAAACGCTACACCAGGAGTCAAGGAAGACCATGTGTCCTCCAGATAAGTAAGATGAATATCAGTAGAAGGTTGCTCTTAAGACTGACTCAAATGAACTGATTATGCTTTTTCTTACACACACTTTTTTTCACGGCGTTAATGTCAATCACTTATTCCTGTAGAAACTTTTATTATGATGGCTACTAACAGCCAATGTTAAATCAACATCCTTATAACAAAACTATTTAGAAGTACTCAACATAAACTACAAGGATAGTCTAAATAGATGGTTGCGCCATGCAAATTACTAATATCATAAACTATGTTACATACTTAGGAATGACTAATGACAGCTTTGAACAGATACCGTTTTGACTCTAATAGCCTTTATTTGACCTGAAAGTGGGCTGTGAGAGAAGAAGTATACATTTGGCAAAGGTCAATAGGCCGGGACTCAAACCTGTGACAGCCTTGTAGAGGATGAAAGTCTCTGTAATTTGGGTAGCAGAGACCTCTGTGGGCTCCGCCATCCCCTAAGATACTTTTCTAACTTTCTGCTGCAGTTGGTTGTGCTGCAGTGCTAAAACCAGCTCACGTGTATACATAAATGACAAGTGTGGAAATTTAGTTCCTGTTAAGTCAAGAGTGTTTCCATCCACCTCTTTCACAGTTTTACAGCAAGCAACATCTTGTTTGCTTCTCTCCTGATGTTAGGTTAATTTAGCCCTTCAAATGCCACACACATGGCTATATCTCCTCATTGGAGTGTGTTTACTCTGCTCTTCTAAACTGGCAATGGCTCATTGAGAGAAACTGAAAGGGTCATCATTGAAGAGAGTGACTATAGACATGATTATAACACATGTGTGACCTTTGGTATGTTATTTGGTTTGCACTAATCTGTTTTGTTGGACTTTACTGATTTCTTTACTTATGGATGAGAAATTAAAGAAAAGGCTAACATTTTTGCCTATGAGTTATATGTGGTAATAATCTGCAATATTATGAGCTTGGCTCAAATCCTGTCAATTTTTAGACTCTAGTCTGAATTCCAGCTCTGTACCAGTCACATAAAGTGGCAGGAGTGTTGGCCAGTGACGGCAGTGAGAACACACAGAGCTGTTCTGCACAGACAGTACCTTGGTGCATACTGTAGCACTTGGAAACCATGGCAACAAAACAACATCAGAAGAAACTGATCAGATGAGCCAGTGATGCTTGAGAAAGAGATGAATGGTGGAGTCAATGCAGAGCAAATCAAAAGGAGGCTGATTCATGCTGATCAAAATTTTCTCCACAAATCCGGATTTTTTTTACTTAAAAAAAAGCAAGCACTATTCATTTATCCTTGTTAATTTTCCTTGGGTGTTGGAAGTTGTTGCATTCTGGCAAGATGATCTTTATGTGTGGAGATTGCAAGTTCCTCCTGCAGGATTCTTAAAGTCCCAAACATGTACAAATTTGGTGAGTTCGTCTTTGCACCATCATTTGTCTTCACCTTTTGGACTGAAGTTATCAACCTTATTATCCGATGTAAAATCAGAGGTGCAGATAGGTACACTTCTGTTTTGCATACAGACATGCATCACTAATGAGGCATTTAAATAAAGCTTTAGCGGCCATAAGAATTGGCTCAAAAATCATCACCACCATCTGCCCCCATGTCACCACGCAGTTTCCTTTGAAGAGCCTCAGTTGATGCCAAAATCTGCAGCTCTGGCCTGCTGCCACTGTCTCGTGTCGCTTCGAACAACAATTCAAACCCAAAATAGCAGCATAAAAAACACAAACAGCATATTTATAGAAGTTAAAGTTGCATGATTCACAGCCATTTTCTAATAAAAAACAAAGATAAACAGTTTCTAAATAAAGTACGCAGCAAGACCTTAAACTGACATTAATTACATTTTTCTTTCCTATTATGAAAGAAAAGACTATCAAATATCCCCCATACCTAATTTTTCCAAACTATTTTTTATAAATATGTAGGGAAAATATATTTAAAAATAAATTCTAAATTCATTGACTGGAGGTGGGGGTCCTATTTATCCTTCAGCGAGAATACACCTTCACTGTAGCAATGTGAACTAATACAATTGCTAAGAACACTATTCATACATCAAGAAGATGAGAAGATGAGGCAATGCAGCAATTGAATTTGGACAAAACAATTCAAACATATCAACTTTAATCACAACATGAACTGGAAAAATTAGCATGCATTATTACACATTAATCTCAGGACGTTGATATGACTCACATAAGTAGGCCAAACATGTAATTCCATGTCTGTTTCTCTGTTTATAGTGTCCACTTTCTCATTGTGTGCATGGATTTTTTTTTTCTATAAATATTATTGCACTTGTGAGTAGGAGCTTGAATGGATGCAAACCTGGCTTGGACAAAGGAATCTATCAACAAAATATGGATGGATGGATGGATGGATGGATGGATGGATGGATGGATGGATGGATGGATGGATGGATGGATGGATGGATGGATGGATGGATGGATGATGGATGGATGGATGGATGGATGGATGGGATGGATGGATGGATGGATGGATGGATGGATGGATGGATGGATGGATGGATGGATGGATGGATGGATGGAATTATTATCTGGAATTATTTTTAGAACCACATTCTCTGAAAGATGCTTAACTGTTTTCAAACTACAACTGTTTAAAGAACAATCATCCCAATGATCTCCATCAAGAAGTGACGATATTATCACTGTTTTTTAATGTAAGCCACATACATATCCAGTCATTAGATAAATGATAAGCCATGTAGTTAAGTTATGAATTTTCCAAGAGCCCAACTTTAACTTGGTGGCTGTCAAACTGACACAAATCTCTTAATATTTGAAATATTGAGAGCTCACATTTTTTTGGAGTTAAGTTTGACCACATGAAAGAAAGGTAAATTTAAAAAATGCAAGAAATTTAATGAAAATGAAAAGAATACAGTAAAACTGAAGATGAATAATAAAAACAAGGTGATTCATGGGAAACAAGGCAGTCAATTAAATAAAAAATGCAGCACAAGGAAGGGAGCTGGGAATTCATTGGTAGTTTCAAAGAAGTCTAAAACAGTCTGATTTAAATATTTTAAAAAATAAAGAGATTATAAACTCTTTTTTGTAAAGTCCAGACATATCTTCATATTTTTAAGACGATATTGGTTAAGGATTATGGCCTGGATATTTTTTTCCCCACTCAGCAGACATTGAGGCTATTTGCTTTTTAAAGTTTTATTTCATAGAATTTTACCACTAATAGTGCACACTAACAACAACAAAAACAACATTCAGCATATAAGATCAACCCACTCACAACCCTCAGCAGACCAACAAAGCAGACTGACAAACAAAGAACACATCCTTTAACAAGTTTGATTATGTATGTCTTCACACAGATATGTAAGACAATGTTGATGATCCATCTTGTGTGGTACCAGGTTTTTGGAGGCTGTTCTTGTAGTTTGAAAAGCTGCGGCATGTTTAAAGAACAGAATGCCGTGTCTCCACTCTGCTGCAGATGGACTTCAGTCTGTCCATCAGAAAGGAAGTTTCTTCTGGTTCTTTCCAGTTTCAGCTTTATTTTTTTTTTTTCATTGTTTGTGGCAACTTAGGAGGGGATAAAGACTGAAAGTCTACATATTAATGACAGTTCTAAGGATGATCACACTTTACACAAGCAGAAACAAACAAAAAAACATTAAGGGGCATACAAATGAAAAAAATCTTTTGTACATTAGCACAAAAGGTGTGCTACTGTCTTCCATTTGACGAGGACAAACAATACATACATGGCCTTATTCTATTGTGAGACTGTAGGATGATTTTTTTTCATCCCAATTTCAATTAAAGTTAATTTTTTTCCTCAAATTCTGTAATCCACAGGGGCTACTGCATTTGCTGCATCATTAAAGAGAAATTAAAAACAAAGGATGTTTTGTTCTACCTATTGAATTCTTAAAATGTAAAAGTGAAACAATACAATCTACAAATCTAAAAGAGGAACTCTAGTGTTTTCATTAACTCCAATTAGTGTTCACATTTGAGCTTTCTCAATGGTGAGTAGTATTAATTTGAAGCAGCATTGATGCTCCCATTATGAAGACTTTATCACTCAGATCTCTGAAAAGCTAAAGATAAAATATCTCTGATTCAGCAGCAGTGGGCTTCTTTGTGTCAATTTTATGTAGAACAGCCTTTAATCTCCAAAATTGCTTTTATGAGAAAAAAGACAAAATGTTCAGGAAATCCTGCCTGACTTTTCTGTGCCGTTTGGTGTTTGCTGTGCAGTGCTACTAACTGAGTCAAGCTTCCGGGAAAAGGTGTGAGGAGCCGTGATTCAGTGAGCGTCTGATGATTGCAATAAATGGTCTCACAGCAGCGCTGGGCTTTAATTCTGCTTGCTGTTTGGACTATTGTTTGTCTCCGAGGCAGTTTTTGGGTGATGTGGAGAAAAGACGGAGGCAGTTCAAATTTTCCAGAAAGCCCCATTAGACATGTTATGAAAGGTTTTTTTTAAGATTCAGGCTGAACTTTGTTCTGTCTTTTAGGTGTTTTATGTACAAGAAAAAAAAGTCTATATGATAACAATATATGTTAAGGCTCTCCTTCAGTAACTAATTAATATTTCTGAAATCAAGACAGTATAGTTATTGAAATTTAGTGAATAGAAGGATGTGATCTATCTATCATAAATCTCTTAAACCTCTGCTTCAGCTGCAGTCTGATGCAGAACTCAGAGTTCCTTCCTTTAGGACAAAACGAGCCATACTGAAGTGTCTTTTGAATGAGAAGATCGAAGAATAGAAATGTTAGAGGTAGAGCTCTGCAATGAGAGATGGCCTCTTTGTATTAGTGCTTCTCAGGCCTCGACTATTTGTGCATACTTCTGGAATAAAACTAGCCTTGAGCAAACACTATTGTCTGGGATGGATTTGAGAATGGAAAACTAATGGAATAGAAGAGACAAAATCCCTTGGGCTACTCCAGCTGGACCCCTAACTGTGCATAAACATGATTTAAATAAGTGTTTTTAATTCTTATTACATATAGTAACCACAGTGCAGCACTGGAGACATAAACTGTTTGATTTAATCTTCACAGTTTCCAGCTTATCTCCCAAAAATAATTGCCCAGACTTTACTTTTACAACACTTACACTCTTCTGTCTACAAAAGAATGGCAACAAGGCTAGGTACTTTTAAATGATGTAGTTAATAATTAAGAGACCTTCAAAGTCATATGAATTGAACAAACAAATATTACAACAGGGGACAATGATACTCTGTTATGAAGTCAGCAATAAATAAATGAAAAGATGTGATAATTTATGTATATTTGTATAGACTCTATGGAATAATTCTAGAATTTGATAAATTCATAACTTCAAGTGAAACTTTTTAACTTACAAGAAATCCCTTAAAGAATGCGTCAGTTCACTGCCTTTCAAAATTTGAAGCATGGCTCACTAAACAAAACACTGTACAGATATAACCATACTAACCAGATGTTTTTTCTAAAGACATCTTGTCTGTTTGATTACTTCATGACATCCGCTAACATAGCTTTTGTGGATTGAGAAATAACAAAACTAGTTTTAATTTCCCTCCAAGAACTGTTAATTCTAAAACTAATTTCTGCTTCATCAAATTAAAGGTCCAAAAATGTATTATCAGAAGGAGACTTTAAAGCTTAGTTTATAGTTGTTTAAATTATTTGTATTTTAAAATCTTAAGTAATAACACACTTAGTAGAAGTGTACTAGATGAAGCATGGCGTGTTGATTTTTTGGTCATCGATCAAGTGACATTTTGGATCTTTTTTCGCCACTGGTTAAAAAGTAAATATTGAATGTGAAAACAGTAACTACAAAATTTTCCTAAAACTAAAGAAGAGTTTTGCCCTTTGGCCTAAGGTGAAATGTAGTTAAGGATTAATGGAAGGACAGGGTCTCTTAAGTTGTGCTTCCAGTTTTGCATTTTCAGGTCACATTCAAGTTCTAGATTCTTTGTTTAAAGCTTCTGGACACAATAGCTGTGAGAAATATTTGCCTCTTGTCTTGACTGAGGCTGCAGACAGTCACAATCTTTGTACTCCCACTCTTCTGCACATGCTTCCACTTTTATTGTAAGGCCTGCCAAAATAAATAAGCAAGTTTTCCATACAAGTCATCCATGTGAGCAGTAATGTCTATTTGGTAGCTCTTAAACATTGTAGCATTTCTGAATTGCAGTTACAGCAACATCAGTCACTCTGGAGTAAAAGTCATGATTTCCCTTTAAATTGGATTTAACTATAAAAGTGAGATGATAAAATCTTAACAACTAAATACTTGGTTTTATTACTATGTGTTTATTTAAAAACATTTTCAGTTTTCAGGCTTTTAGAGTTCATATTGACTATCAATTATTGTGAATTTAATAAATTTGAAATAGATGTCCACTTACTCTCTTTTAGTAAAGGTATTGTTTCCAAAATATTCAAACCGATCTACATAATTTTGCATGAAGTTATCAGTCAAGAAAATAGCACACAGATTCCTACTGCATTACATGTGCATCTTATCACTCTGTAGTACTTAGACAGGCCTTCACATTAATTTCTACAGTAACTTTAGTGTTGCTGTTGCCAGTGTGCTGCTCTTCATTTACCAATTACTGCCTTGTCTTTTTATCAATTTTGGACAAATGTCCAGTTTTAGCGGTGTCACTGTCACTCCATATTATGTCCAAATATTTATTCATTCTCAAGTGATTACAATGTTCTCTTCATTTTCAGATCTGTGCAGGAGAGAGATTTCAGCTGTGATCTTTGAAAACTCTTGAAATGTGAAAATATGAGATATCACAGAGAAACATGGTGTGTTTTGTTTACAGTATTTTAAGGAAATAATTTCCTTAAGCAAGCAATTTGCTTTGATAGTAACAAAGCAGTTGTTATTGTAGTGATGCCATTTTGCATCATATTAATAGTCTCTGACAAGTGATTCTATCTGTTATAGACTATGATTGTGTCCTAAGTTCTGATTTGGTCATTTGTTATAGATTTTTAAACCTTCATAGTGGAAGAAATAAACAAATATTTAAGAATTTAAAATTTAAAAAATGAAAGTTTAGTATTTTTTCTCAAATGCATTACTTAAAACTTTTTATCTAGAAATAGCATATACATTTTTGTTGCAATATGAACATCGCCATGAATGGTATAATTCAACCCTAAATAATTCTGCCCCTTGGGGGTTTAGGTCCAACACTATCTTTTGATCTTACCAGTATGTTTGTTCTGACTGTAAACATGTTGGAGAGACCAAAATAAACAGATAGGTAATCTATACAGGGTGCTAAAAATCAAGATAATGGCTTATCCTCAAAGGTGCATTGTCAAAGTGAAAGCATACAAAAAGATCAAATACTATGAGAAATTGTTTTGGTTTAAATTCTAAGAAAGCTTTTTGAAATGATTATCAATTAACCATAATTTTCTGAATACCACTTTTTTTTTCAAACTTGATATCCTTCCCATTGTGTTATATTTTGAGATTTGCCTCTTTTGTTCTCTATAAAAAAGAAACCTGTTAGATGAAGAAAAATTATTTTAAATCTAAAAATGCCAGTGATATGAATAATTTGAATCATACCTAATATGAATAAATACAAGAAACAATTTTGCTTAGATTCATTTTATACACTTCTCAGATATTAAATACTGTTTTGTGGCATCTTTCTACAAAACTGCACTTTTCCCAGGGCTGGAAGTGTAGCGGTACTTTACTTTTATTTCAGTTTTAGTTCTTTTGTTATAAAGGAGATGAATGAATGTCGTGGCAGCTCCTGCTGCAGTACGGCATCAACTCACCGCAGAACCTGAGAGAAACAAGCTGAAGCTCACTGCAGAAAGCTACATTATTGAAATAAGTCATTATGTTCTGTAGCCCCAGTTGTAACGTGAAATTATTACCTCTGCATGCCCAATTATGCTCACCTGCAGTATTCTCAGATGCAAAACTGTAAAAGAAAAACAATTAAAGCCACAAACTGTTCCCTATATATGCCTATTAATTTATAGAGATTTTTTTTTGTCTGAAGTGCATCATTGTGCATTCATTTCTTGGTTTGTTTTCTTATAGATATTAACACATTATCACAGTAGATTACTGCAGACCTTTCTCTGAAGAGGTTTGTTGAAATTAAACTTTATTTTCCACTGTAATCTTGAGGTGTTGCGCTGTGGCAGGACTCTCATTGGCTGAAGGGCACAAGCTGCCATGCCGTTTGGTTGTCTCACACTCGGAGAGAAGAAGGATTATAACAGTCCCATGGAGGTGACTGACAAATATGACCTCGGACAAGTTGTTAAGTCGTGAGTACAAGTTTTTTTGGGGTTGTAAATTCTCACATATTTGTTGTCCTGTGGTGATTTAATTCAAAATTCGCCAAATGATTGCAGTGTTGTCTTTATTTTACAGGGAGGAGTTTTGTGAGATATTCCGAGCAAAGGACAGGAATACCTTGAAAATGTACACATGTAAAAAGTTTAACAAAAAGGATGGAAGGAAAGTTAGGAAAGCTGCAAAGAATGAGATAATGATCTTGAAGATGTAAGTGCGCATTAACACAGTTATCCAATCTAACCTCATTTAAAGAATATCTATCAAGACACATTCCATCACTAATATGCTGTAGAAGACATACAATGGACAAAAGTCCAAACATAATTCACTAAATATCTGTTGGTCAATTTACATATTTTCTTTTTACTGAATTCATAAATCAGACCTAAAGTTATTGAAAAACGTTAAATGTCAACAGTTAAATAGATTTATTTATATCACTACAGCTGAATAAAGAACAATAAATAAGATCTAGCATCTGGAAATCAGTCATGACATGAAACAGTTGTACGAGATGGAAGCAGGTGATTCTCTGATTTCCAGCAGTCCTTGTATTTAACTGGCTACCTTAACAGTAAATTGTAGCTTGTATTTTGGTTGTCTTCTTACATCACTCAGTGAACTCTACTCCTAACTCTATTCTTTTATTTAAAGGATAAAACATCACAACATCCTCCAGCTGGTTGATGCATTTGAAACTAAGAAGGAGTACTTCATCTTTCTGGAGCTGTGAGTTCTTTGTGGGGGGCCTTTCATTATTAAACAACACGATTCAATTCAATGCTTTCTAACCCAGACCTGTACTCTCATCAGTGCTACAGGAAGGGAGGTCTTTGATTGGATTTTGGACCAAGGCTACTATTCAGAAAGGGACACTAGCAATGTAATGAGGCAAGTTCTGGAGGCCGTGGCTTACCTGCACTCTCTGAAGATTGTCCACAGAAACCTGAAGGTAAGTCTACTACTGACACCTAGTGAAAATGAAGAAGCATTTCATCTCCCAGCAGATGAAAAGTTCTCCGAGTAGGATGAATGTCGTAACAATCAACACAGATCAATGAACTACAATGGATCCTTTGTTGCTTGGCTATCCTCTATTAATACAGCTGGAGAATTTGGTGTACTATAATCGTTTGAAGCACTCCAAAATTGTTATCAGCGAGTTTCAGCTGGCAAAACTGGAAAATGGACTAATTAAAGACCCGTGTGGGACTCCAGAGTATCTCGGTGGGTGGCATGTCATCTGATCTTAATTTATAGTAGTAATTTAAATAAAACAAATCATATCATTTAAAAAAAAAATAAATAAATATGGGACATTACCTTTGCTCCAACTGCAGCACCTGAAGTGGTTGGAAGACAGAGATACGGTCGACCAGTGGACTGCTGGGCCATCGGTGTCATCATGTATATACTGTAAGTATTAAATTATGTACTTTTAAGCGCATTAAATTTATTAACTGATTTCATTCTAAAAATTATGCAATACATTTCTTCAAAGTTTATCAGGGAACCCTCCTTTCTATGACGATTCTGACGAAGAAGACCCAGATAGCCGTGACAAGAACCTCTTTCTAAAGATTTTGTCTGGGGACTATGAATTTGATTCTCCCTACTGGGATGACATTTCAGATTCTGGTAATATATAGTCATATTCTAAGTTATTTCAATCTGTGCATTAACCATATCACAGACAACATATCAAAAGACTGAATTTTAGTAATACAAATCAAATAGAAATCTTATTTTCTTGTGTTTTTTGTGTTTCACAGCCAAAACCTTGGTAGCATCTTTGATGGATATCGACCAAGACCAGCGACTGACTGCACAGGAAGCTATTGCACATGAATGGTAAAAAAGGAATTAAGTTAAATACACCTTCTTTAGTAAATATAAATTTAAAAAACAACAACAAAGTGAAGCATTCAGAGAAAAATATTTAGCTGTGTACTCATGTAGAAGACGTAAAGGATTTAAGATTTCAATTTAAGAGATCTAAATGGTGGTCAAATCTCATGTCATCATATGAAAATATAATACATCCGTTGAGGTGCAGACAAAAATGCCTTGGCCCTTTTTAGCTGCCTGATGCACAATACAACAATTCTCGCTTGTAACTGTCTGTCTTGATTGATTGAAATGGATTGCTTTTCCCTTCCCAATGGAATCCATGCTGATTTAATACAAGGTGACCTCTGTGTCCTTCGACCAACTCCACATGTGATTCTTCTACTGATGCCCCCTGGTTCTGCTTTGTAATGTTGCAACTCTTTGGAAATAAAAATTATTGACATAGAAAATATTGTCCTTAAAGTGCAGATCATTCTATTTTGAAGATGCTTATCATGTTTTTGACTTTTCCATATGCGAATTTCTGCAAGATCCAGCTATAACAATTTGAATTATGAAGCTTTTCTAAGTATTGCTAGTGCTGAAAATTATTGTCCTTTTGTTTACTATTTTCAGGATTTCTGGAAATGCGGCCTCTGACAAGAACATTAAAGATGGAGTTTGTGCCCAAATCGAGAAGAACTTTTTCAAAGCAAAGTGGAAGGTAGACTCACTCACATAAATAACAAATATTCACATTAGACAACATTTCTTTTCCTGTTCATGCACATTCGTTTTGTAGAGACAGATACTTACTTAGGACATCAATGTGAGAACATTTCCTGGCAAAGAACTGCAGATTTAATGGAGTATCCTATTTTTTGTTAATGCAGCTTCTGAGCTTGGTTGTTAAGAATGATCCTTGTAAAGCTTTTGAATTAAAATGGTGCTTTAAGATTGGGTTCTTTCTAGTTTCTTCTCTAACTCAACAAACTAGTTAACAGCTTTTGACACAATGTTTGATTAATATAACTCAACTTTTTTCCAGCAGCATAAACCTAGCATTTGTGTAAAAGCAAAACGTCTAGAGTTTTTGTGTAAAAACTACAAACAACAGGAAGGTGCAATTAACTACAACAAGGCCTCTGACACAAATATGAGAATATGCCATTTAAACAGTCTAATAGCTCACCCACAGTGTTTAGGTTAGCCTTGATTTATATATTGAAGTTATTTAATGTTGCACCTCCCACATGCATTTGCACAATTGTCATTTTTGAAAGTGAAAATGAAAAACACATATGCATTGCAGACTTGAATGACATTATTTAAGGTTTTGGATAAGTTTTTTACATTTCATGGCGAACTGTTTGTCTCTCAGAAAGCTGTTAGGGTAACTACCCTGATGAAACGGCTTCGAGGGCCTGACCAGAGTGACTCAGGAGCTGCAGGAGCTGCAGCAGGAGCTGCAGCAGGAGCTGCAGCAGGGGCAGCAGCCGATGCCAACACACCCGGAGGTGGTCCTGCTCCTTCAGCTGGTGGCGGCCTCAGCATGGCAGCTGCCCTTAAAGCTGCTGCTCTTAAAGAAAAGGCCTCTGACACACAGACTGCAACCAACCCTGCACAATCCTTGCAGCCTGGAGTGCAGCAGGAGGAGCAGCAGTCACGGTGCAATGGTGAGGCTCCGCAAATGGTGCCACAGAGAAAAGGAGACTAAGCCAATTGATACATGTAGGGGACCCGTGATGAGATATGGGCCTACTAGCACATGTAAAACTAAAACATCTGGAATCATGAGTATGTGTCTGTGCTGTCCGACAATCACAGTTTGCAAACTTTTCATCTTTTGCCTTTTGTACTGGTTGATTATTAGTGTTCTCTACCTTCCTTTTTCCTTTTGTTATTTTGTGTGTAGGTCTCTTAAAATGATTGTTGCAAAGTAGCTCTTTTATTGTTTCCCCTCCTTTGAGAACTGTATAATATATTCAGGTAATTCATTGTTCATTGTGTAATTAAGTGAACTTCACAGGCTCATTGAATATACGTGTATTTCTCACAAAAAATGCTACTTTTTAGCTTTAGAACTTACTAGTCTGAGTTTATATCTTGTGACTTAAAATTATAAGTTGAAATATTTGGTCATTTGATCACAATTAATTTGATTACAATTGTTTTCAAAGGAAACAAATAACACTGTACTTTTTGAGCATATTTGAGTGAAATCTGTTCCTAAAACAAATCAGACACGGTGACCATTATTAAATGTGCATCATCCAAACTGTAGGATAAGTTGATATATGAGAATAACATTTAAAACTGTAACATATAATAATAAATATGAGAAGTATTTTTTTAATGAATGAGACTATATAGCTGAAAAGAGGAATTTAACTTCTAGATATCTACACATTTAGTGCAGTTTATCGGATAACTTAAAATTTTAAGGCAGCAAGAATGCACACTTTTAAGTTGAAGTGCCTTATCATTTGTTGCAGTCATATTTCTAGACTTGATTTAAAATGCTTTTTAAATAATTAAAATATTCAAAATATTTCATTGACTTCTGTTTTTGGCCTTGAATTTTGTCCTCTTTCATTGCTTGATTTATTACAAACAAAAATCAAACAAAAGATATTTAGAATGTTCTGTGTACTGTGATGTTTTCGCTGTTGCTGTGATGTTACCTGTAATTACTAAATAAAAATTTTATTGTAAAGCCAACATGCCATGTATGATTGATTATGCATATTATTTGTTTATTACATTTCACTGAATATGTTTATGCCAACCAATATTAGGACCGTAATGCCAACGGTGCCTACTACCTGGGAAAGAAATAGAAAAAAATTGTTCATACTATTTATGAAAAATTAAGCATTTGTTTTAACAAGATTGAAACATAATTATTGATGGAAGTAGCATGATTTGTAGAGGCAAATCATGCTACTGTTAGAGTCGCCACTGCAAAAGCTTTTTCGGCTAGGTTAAAAACATCTGATCTGGAAACTTGAGTGTACAAGATTGGAACAGAGGTCTAAAAACTGTAATCCATTAAAGAACTGCATTTTGTCAGAAGTTTGCTCTTAGAAAGTTTCAAAAATATACAGAATTTACCAGATGTACAAATTAAACTGTTCAGTAGAGTTTAAGGTACTATTGAATAACGTAAAAAAAAAAAAAAAAAAAAAAAAAAAAAAAAGGGACAGCTCTGTTGGAGATTTGACATGATCTATCATCTGAGTAAAAACAGTCATATTTATAATGGCTGTTTTAAATTTGATCATTAAAGCCATTTGTAAAAGATTTGGACTTTTGAACAAACTAATTGATATTTTCCTACTCATGAGGCTTGCACTGGCATAAAACAGAGTTTTATTGTTTGAACTACTTATATCTGTCTTTTTTTTTTGCAATTATGCAACATCTGTTATGCACCAGGATTTGAATTGCAACACCAGAGAGAAAAACAAGTGAAGAGGAAGTGAAAAAATTGTAATGTTTAAGTTTAGCTGAGAATTTACACTAAAGCTAAAATCAGATACTTGAACTTATTGAGATTAATCAAGTCTGAATATTTTCCAAATAGTTAATCGTGAATAAATAAATCGTAGGAAAACAAAAATAAAACACATTGCGTTATCTTATACCCTCCAGTCCAGTAGGTGACGCTGTTAAGAGGTTTAGCTGGAAAAATTAATTCTCAACGTAGAAGAAGTATCATCGTCTCCATTTTTGTTTTAGTTCTTTCAACGAGAAACTCGTTGAAAATATTTCTAATTAAAAACTAAGCCCTAAGAACAGTCAAGGTGGGTTTTCTAGATTAAATATTATTAGCAATGTTTAAGTCTAATCCCTTTGGTACAGACTGTTTAGGTAAGGTTAAACGCAGAGGAACACTATTGAGCGTTAGCTTGTCATGATAGCTAAAAGCGTCACCGGATGACTTGTTTCTTTCTTTGAGTTCACGTAAAAATCTGTTTTGTTTTTTGTCTTAAGTCACATCCGTGTTAATTAGTGCTATTTCTCCGAATCCCAATGCAGTGCTGTAATGTGTGGCTTTTCTGCTTGTGTTTTTTGTAATGGGCCTTGTTGTGGAAGCTACAGTTAGCCGGCCACCATTATTAACAGTCACTCCCCCAGTCATTTCTGTCACGTAGCTGGCGTTGTTGCAGCCATCTTCAGAGAATCTACGTCGTGCCATGAAATAACGATGATGCTAAAATAAAATAAGTTGCACTGATAAAATCAGTTGTTTAAAGAGTGACCGGGTTTATGGTTATTTATTGGGGATGCTATTTCACTGGACAAAGTGTTGCGCCCGAGCTCGAACGATCCTGATATTTATTTTTTTCTAAATATAGAATAATTGTAAACATGTGGGATGGACCGGGACCTCGGGGAAGACCACCCTTCCGGTAAGGAAACATATTTGGTACTAATGCAACCTTATGTTATTAGTAAGAAATATGCCATTGCTTGGTTTGTACTGCATTTCTGTTTTAATGTAGTGTTTAGAAACAACAGTCAGTTGTAAGGTTCTATTCTTACATAGTAGTTTGCTTAAGCATAGCTGGCACTTTTTAACACGACTGTTCAAAACGAGGGTACATTTTCGAAATGTTGATATTAATTGAATATTGCAGGGACAAAAAATGGTTGTCATAAATAAACTTTCTTCCTCTCAATGTTTTCATCTGTCATTAGATTTATTCAGACTTGCTCTGTAGTCATTTTATCAACTCAGGCTCTAATCTGATACTATTTGTATCAGAGTGGAGTAACAATCCAAAAGGTAATTGACGTTTTAATTAGATAGAATGGACAAGTTTATGATGCTGTGTGGCTGAAACCGATATTAGTCTATTGTGATTTTGTTTTAAGAACTATAATATAATTGGATAGAAGAAGAGGATTAATTTTTTAACTTGGTTTCCCAACTATGAGCACTCACTAGTTCATAGCAGAAGAGGCAGCGCTGTAAAACAGGGTATTACTTTTTTTGAAAATCTATAATGATTTGAAATTTAATTTAACCTACATCAGTAAATAACATGGCTAGTGCAACCAGCATGGGTAAAATCAGCAGGCTCCCTGTGTGTACTCATGGAGAATGTGCATCTGTTCTAAAACAAATAGTTGGCCAAAACATTTCCCAATCCAGGATGTTCCATAAAGGAGTCTAGAAGCTCAAAAGGATAAAAGCAGATTAACATTGGTGTAGCAAGTTGAGCCTGCTTCTTATGTTCTCAAAGTATCATTCTCACTCTGTTTTTCATGAACAACAAATGTCATGGAAAATACTGTTTCCTTTTCAATGGCCTCTGATTTCCCTTTATACAGTGTTGCTTAGAGTGTTGTTATCAATGGTAGAGGTTGCATTCACTGATTAACACAATTTTAGATTGTTGTATTTTAATAGCCATTCATCAGTCAGTGCTAATAAAAGGCACAACAGGTGTTGTAGTCTAGTAGCCAGTATTACTTTTAAACAGTCAACAGGGTTGGGGAGGGGGCGTGCTGTACAGGATTTTTACACTTGTCACTGGTGCAACAACCCAGAATCCAGTGGCTAAATTAGCTCCTCAATATACAGACAAGTGCTGTTTATTACCTAATTATTTAATTCAGGTGTCTTGAAGCAAAGACACATCTGAAAGTTGAAGGTCACAACCCTTGATATCTGTGTTTACAGTGATCTATGTCTTTAATCAACTTTCTTTTATGTTCCCTTAGCGTGGACAAGTTGCATCTCATTAACCGTTCACTGGGTTTCCATTCTGCATTCATTTTTAATTTGCTTTGGTCATCGACCTGTAAAAACCCAATCGTCCTACCTGTTGCTTTCGCCTGTTTCTTTTAAATTTGCTGCACACATCATCTGCTCCCTGAATGAATGTACATCAACACTCAACGCTTTGCTTTGTCTGGCAATGATGGAGCAATTGGTGTCAACAGCAGTGCAGATGGCTTTCTCATTTACCTCAATGCTGAGGTAAATGAGGTAAATCAACTTTTTTGTCATAAATGTTTTCTTCTGAATACTTTTGTGGATAGATCTTTACCCAGCTGCTGAAGCTGTTCTTGATTTTGAGCATGTTGTTTCTAAAGCGCATTATTCTAAACTGAGACACATGCAGGAATGACTGTGCTGCTCTGCTTTTGACAGCGAGTTGTCCTAATAGCGTCTTTGCATAGTTTGGTTTTAGAAAAGTTAGTTAATAACTAACGTTTATACTTTTAGACCAAGCTGAAATCTTTTTTTTTCTGCTTTTGCTTATTCTCTATTACTCTTCAAAGGCCTTTAGCCACCCCTGATTTCGACATAGATTGTTTAAAAGGAACTTAACTTTCTCCTTAAATTAGTTCCACAAGTTTCTGAATGTTTGTTGAAAGGTTGTTAAATTTTCTTCTATTTGCTTCACACTCACTGTGTACTTCAGCATTTTCATTCCTGCATAGGCTGAACATCTTGTTGCCATGTACAATGTGCATTCATGACTCTTGGATGAATTTGGAACAAATATGCATCCAAACATTTCTTCTCACAATATATTGTGTCCCTAATCAAGGGTTGTGATCTGTGTTATTGTGTAAGAATGAACTTGCTGATACAGGGATTTTTCAGATGATATTCAAATATATATCCAGCAAGTATTTTTATTCTACCACTGTATTTCATAAAAAGCCTTAACTTCACCAAAAAATAAACTGATATGAATTAAGCACATATGTAAAACCACTGTTTGTTCACAGTGACAAAATGCCAATGCTGAGGTTTAAAATTGGATAGCAAATTGGCAAATAAAAAAACCCCAAAAAATCAAGTTGACCCCAAGCAATTGTCCGTTTCGAATTAATCAGCAGACTAATAGATTTATTTACCTTTCAGTGGTGATCACCGTGGACAGATGTTTTGGGGTCGAGATCGTCCAATGCCTGATTATAGAGATGGCATGAACATGGGCCATATGGGCCCAAGACCGTTTGATTTCCCACCTATGGACCAGCGAAGGATGGATGGTTTTCCCATGAGAGGTCATGATATGGGCCAAGGTGATATGCGAGGAAGAGGTCCAAACAGAGATTTCTTTATGCCCAGGAACGATCAAAACTTCCATCCTAGAAGGCATGTTGAAATTTCCATTAGAGACCAAATTGTTGATAACCCTGGTTTTCGTGGGCCAGGCAGGGATTTAGGAGGGAGGGGTATGCCTCCATGGGAACCACACAACAGATTTTCAAACATGAGGGACAGAGAAATGTTCCATAATGACATGAACCGCTTTGACAGGCCTGATATTGATGGAAGAAAAGGCTTTCCCATGGACCGAATGGAAAGAGACGATGGATTTAGGGACATGCCTGACAGGCACCCAGGGGGTACTGGTGATGCTGATCGCTATGAGATGGACTTACCTCCACATGAAAGGAAACTCATGGACAATGATAGAAGAGAAGGGCCACCATTCAACCCAAGAGGTAAATTTGAATCTGATATGGACTTCAGGAATCGGCCTGGACCCGCTGTCGACTTCAGAGATAGGGACCGTTCTCCTTTAAGATTTGGTCCAGGTGAGTTCCATCCAGCTGAAAGGGAAAGATTAGACCTGCCCCCAGATGTTCTTGGTCGGAGGCCAGAGTTTAAGGGTCCAGGAGACACTGTTGGATGTAGAGATTACCCTGATGTAAGCGGTAGCCCCCTAATGGATTATCGAAGTGGCGAGGAGATGACTCTCGCCGAAGAATGGAAGAGCCGTCAAAAGGACAAGAATCCTTTTTTGGGAAAAGATTTGAAAGGTGGACCTGATACTAGTTTCCCTGTTGGTCTCGGCAGCAATGTGAATGTGAGGAACCCACCACCGTTTCACAAGCGGGACCACTTTCCTCCAATAGACCCACCGATACCTGGCAAGAAGGGTCCACAGGATCATCTGATGCCAGAAACTAATCCTCTAACAGGTCGTTGCAGTAGAGATGATAAAGAATGGCCCAGAGAAAGGGATCCGAAGTATATCCAGAATAAAATGAGTCATGATGAAAGAGTCCCGTACCTTGAAGAGCAAAATAAACCTTCAAGTGAGATTAAGGAGCTAAGTGATCCTTTTAGAGAGATTAAAGACGTCCCGCCTGAACAAATACCTTTTAGGGAAAAATTGGGGGAGGAAGAGGATTACCAAACCAACAGCACAATTCAAGCAAAAGATCAGGACTACAGGGACATAGATTACAGAACAGCATCAAGAAGGGTGTTTGATTACAAACACGAAGAACTTCCTCCCACGGATAAATTTGTAAAGGACCCTAATCCAATTACACCTTCAAAATTCACAGATTCTGGTTCCCAGGTATGTGGTTTTTCTGGCCCTAGTTATTGTGAAGACATTGTTTTTTGTAATTTTCATGTTCTGGTTTATATCCCATAACTATTTTCTGAAAGGATCGAGATTACAGGAATGCATCAGTGAAGGACAAAGTTTCGAACATTATATCCATAAGTGGTATTCCAAAGACTGACTCAGTGGATCAGGTAATTTTTAAAAAAGTACAACTTTCAGTTAACATTATGAATTTGGGCAATTGTAATTGCAGAGACTTGAGTGGTGTTATCAACTAGGACTCTCCTTCCAGATTCTTGGAGCCTTCGCGGTCCGTGATGGCGTACCAATGCAGGGGATAAAAATCCAAAACGTTGTGCCAGGTAAGAATTAAGGTTCTACCCTTGTAATTTGTTTGGGGCAGTCGATCGCTAATATGTCCCTCGATATTTCGCTGAAACAAAATGTGAAACTTCGCCTTTTTTTGTTTTGTTTGTTTTGTTTTCTTGGTTGCTTTTGTTGTTGGTGGTGTCTGTGAACTCGCTCAGTGAAAATATGTTTCAGGGGAATCCTGTTCTGCCAACCTTTGTTATCTGAGGAAAACTCATTTGGGGATTAGGAGAGGGTTTCCTTACTGGCAACTTTTGGAGTGATATTAAGTGTTGTCACAGAAGATCTGGGATAGAAGGAATATCCATTATCGAAAAACAAATCTTGCCGAACAAAAAACAAAAACTGTCTCGATACCGCACGGTTCATGTTCGTTGTATGTAAAACAGAAAAAGTGCTGTAGAGTAAAACTTCATTTATATTTGCGCCACAAATGTCTACATGAGACCAAGTCTTTTATTAAAGGAGATGTCCTAAGTTCATATTTCCATCTTGATGTTTCCAAACGCCATTGAACTATCTTTCGTTCACACCATGCAAACATTTACAGCCATTTGTTTGGGAATCTTGAACCCAGTGACTTGTCTTGGTTATCTAAGCTATAGTAAATGGCCTAGTAACCAGAAAAAATAAATCAAACAAAAGTTGTCTCAAAAAGGTATGTGTTTCAGTTAATCTGTGAAAATGCACTCTCAATGATCTCGATGTTTTCACGAATGCTTATTTTTCTATTTCTGACCTTGACTAACAAAAACCCATCTGTATTTCAAATGCTGTCCCCAGGTTACAGCTACGATATGGCCTATGTGGAGTTTTTAAACCTCGAGGATGCAGTCCACTTCATGGAGTCCAACAAGGTGGCCCATCCTCGTCACTCTGAGACGGCTGTCTCTCCCATCTGGATTACAAGGGGTTGAGAGGGCACTCAGTAGCTGGGGTGTTGGGAAGGGACTTTAATCCAAAATGTTGATCCTAAATATCCTGCTATCATCATTATATATCCACAAAGTCATGTTACTGAAGTTGTTATTCAGTAATTTCAGGAATAACCTGGCTTGACAGAGCTAACTTCTCATATTTTAGCTGCACACTAGCTAACAAGGATTTCGTCATGAAACAGAAAATAGTCCCCATTTATTGCACCTGAGACTTCAACATTAATAATAGTTTCTCAATTTAACACTTTTTTTAAAAGCTAAATAACAAAAGTAAGAGGTATTTGCTGTGTAAAGTATCTGAGACGCAAACTCATCTGTCACAAGTTTTAAGCAGTGCTCAGAGGCAGCATTTCTTTTGAACATCAGTCCTTATAATGCTACGGCATGCCTTTATTATAGCATAGTGTTGGAAAATCCAGCCAGCTTATTGAACAATACGTCGTCTACAAATATAGAGTGAACCTTTCTAATTTTAGGATTTCATGGATTTTTAAACATTAAATTTTTTCCTCAGTTTAGCCATATGATATAAGTTATCAGTATGACGCCAACAACCTGGCTTGGTAAAAACCATCACTTGTTCTGCACTTTGCTCCATACTGAGGGTTTGGACCCTTGGCTATTGAGAAACAATTTCTTCCTGGAGGCATGGACATCGTTGAAGTTTTAAATTTTACGCAATCGCTAAGGTTTGCCTGGGATGTATAAAATGTGCCAGTTCGACGGTATGAATCTTACTGAAAATTGCCTGTGCTTTACGCAACCATCCTATACTGTTCAGAGGGAATTGCCGAGCTGAACGAGGCAGCTTTTAATCTTTGAAATTCAACCAGAGAAATCAAGCTTGATGGGAGAAATACCAAAAATAGCACTGAAGGGAGATGAGAATTGTGCACAATCGTGTAAAATGGCAATGGCCAGGCAAGAAACAGCCCATTTCAGACATGTTTCTCTCTTTTTTTTTAAATTTTATTTTTTTTTTTTTTTTGTGACTTGGTTTTGGCTTTATAGAGTGTTGAAAGTAATGCTAAATGTTCTCCTGATAGAAACCCTGACAGACTGATGTTTGAAGCGGGAGTTTGAGTTGTACTCAATGAACTACTTGGATGCCTTTGTCATTTTACTGATTCTGCAATGTTGGTTTCATGTGTCCAAGTGCACTCTAATGTGAAGCTGAGCTCCCTGTTTTGTTTGAATAATCTAAACTCAGACTAAGGTGGAACATTTTGTTTTCTTAAACAAGGTTGAATGGAAACCGACTAAGAAAGTTTTTCTCTAGTCTTTTTTGTTTAAGGAAATATCAGCAATTTATCATTTTTTTTGCAGCTCTATATTTTGTTGCTTTAGTTGGCTAGTAAAAGCTGAGAGTTTGTGAAAGCTAATGCTTAAAATTCTTAAGTGGCATTTAAAGTCTTAAATCTTCTAGATTCATTGGGCAAGAAGTTCATTGTGTCCTAGATTATATTTAACTTTAGTTTGTTTTTTATTTTCCCCAGGTTTTGTATGGAATTTTAGTTTTGCTGATTGAAAACTAAAATGGCTGTGCTTGGTTTTCAGTTGGATAAATTTAAATTAAATTTTTTCTGCTGTGGTTTTCATGTGGTTGACGGGTACGGTGCAGGTGTGCGCTTTTCTAAACGCAGATGCTCTGACTTTCCATCTTTTCTGAGCTTTTGAATTGTTTCAAACTGCGCTCAAGGTTTTCAGCATAGCGAGTCTGTTTTTGTCCTTGTTTGGATTGCTTGCAGCACTTTGTAATTTTGTGTTTTTGTCCAATTTATCTGGATGCTCTGCAGATAAGCCAGAATTTCTGTCTTAAGATTCAAGCATTTTGTACCTTATGGACAATAGTTTTGATTGCCTTTATTCTAATTATTCTTGTGATCATTGTTTTTTTTATTATTATTATTTCTACTCAACTTCTACTTGGCATTATAAAAGCCACTTGGTGGACTGACTTGTATTGATGGCTGCAGCTGGCTTCCATTTTCAGGTTTTTCACGTGGATCGAGTCGACCGTTAATTGCTTGAACTGAACTGCTCTTGGACCATATCTACAATGCATGACTTAAACATGTTCTGGATACCTTGTGATTATTTATGTCAACGCAATTGAGCAATTGCTTGAGCAATTGATGTTATCTGCCTCTAGAGGTAATCAGAAATTTGTAAGTTCAATGATGGGGATGTGATCGAGGTACAATTTCTCATATGACAACAAATTCAGATCGCAAGAGGAACATCGCAACCGGAGGACTCTTGGTTTAATCTGAAAAAATGCATTCATCAGCAGAATCTGCTCCAGAAGGCTTCTTGAGAATGGAAGACATTGAATGAATTTGGACGGCCAGCATGAAGATTATGACCGTGTTTGCTATGTGTTATTGGTATATCACTTATTTCATACATGTGCTCGTGTCGGTGCTGCTGGGTAAGCTCTGCCCTCTTTGGTTCCAGTGGCTTCTATCTACTTGCTCTGAAAGCTGTTCTGTGTTTTTCCCAAATCAACTTGAATGGGGTAAATCAAAATGTGACTCTTACAAAGGGGTTTGTTGTTGCGTGATTATCACAGAACTATGGCACTGCAGATGCAGCTTCCTCACTGTTATCCGTTAGCTATTTTCAAGTGTAAATTGTAACTTTTTTGGTAGTTCTTGAGGAAACCTTTAAGCTCTAGACTTACTTTTGAGGCAGTAAGGTCAGATGGAAGGAGATGTTTATGAAGGCATTGTTCGTTTTTGAAGAATCTGCTGTGAGAGTGACTCTCGGGGGAAGTTGTGTTTGCATGTGCCATCCAAATGCAAACTTAGTTTTTGGTGTTGAGAACTATTTTACAAAAGGTCTTTAAAACTCCTGAATATCTAATAACAATTAGAAATAATAAACTTAAAAGAAAATTGGAATCTTCTTTTGGTTATGGTTAATGTTAATATCAGTTGGTGCAGTCTTAACTTAATGTACCAATTTTTCCCCCAAAAAGAAATAAGAAATCTCAATTTAAAGATTGATAGTTTTCTTATGTTATAAATTTCAGGCTTTGAACTATAACTGTAAAACTCAGAGAGCTTATTATTAGATCAAGCAGACAGAGGACAGAGTTTGCCAATTTTCTCTTGATCTGCCCTGATCAGTGATAAGAAAGTCGAACACCAAAAGATGTTTTCATTCTTTTCTGAAGACAGTTGTGAAATTCACCAAAATCAAGAACATGTTCCTGTTGACAAGTATTTCAACCAATATGATATTTCAAATCAAATGCATGTCAGGCATGTCTCCTACTATCAGTTGAGTTTAACCTGCTAGTTCTACCAAAAGGCTTTACAACACATCTTCTTTGATATCATCGTCCGTATCGTCAAATCTTTGACGTCGCCCTGAAAAAGCCAGATCGTTGCATCTCGACTTGTTAACTTATGGTCTAAATAAAGTTGCATCTGCGTTAGGTTCTGCACGTTTTTGAGGCCTATCCAAGGATATTTCTTTCAACTTTAAAAATGCTGAGAAGCTTTTACTGTGGTCAGACATGGTATGAATCGCAAAACTGTTTGACACATGGGTAGAGTAGGAGACGCGTAAATGATGAATAACATCACCAAACGCCAGAGCCCGAAATGCTAGCTTCTGTGAAGATATCCTACTCTGGAAGATAAAAGGCTAGTGTGCGGCAAGGCGGCGGACCTGGGCTCCACACCAATAACTGCTGAGCCGTTTTACTCTGCATTATACGGGATGGATAAAACCTTCCATAGTGCAGTGCATGCTGGATGTCATCATAGCTGGGTCACTGATATGGTGGATTTCTAACTGCATTGCCTGTTTGTTTTCCAGGGATCCATAAAGGTTGGCACTAGAACGTCTGCTATTGAGTACGTCCAGCCAAATGAGTGTGAAAGAGGTCTTCTTGTGAGTATTATTGATTTTCATCATTATGTAAGAAGGCAGTACTTAGCTGTTTCCCCACTGAGAAATATTTTAAAATCTTTTTACCTTTTTATTTTTTATTTTTTGTCTATTTTTTCTAACAGGAACCAGATCACAGAGGACCTCCAACCCTGGACTCACATTTACTCCCATCAGACAAGCCTTTAGACAATCTGAGGACAAACCTAAACGCCAAGGGTCCTGTAGAGGAGCTACCTGTCGGTCAATTTCAGCGTAACACTGACCTGACCCCAGAGGCATGGCAGCAGCAGGTCGACCAGCAGCACCAACAAGAACAAACTGAGCTTCCAGGAGAGTCGTCGCTTAACCGCAACCCTCTTCACATCTTAGACCATCTCAAGTCTGTATTCAAAGATAGCAAAAGTATGTTAAACTAAACTTTTTGCATATCTCTTTCAGTTTTTTTTTTTTACATTTCTTTATCTACTTTGTTCTTTATAAGGGCTATTAACTCAAGGTTTTTTCATTTTGTTTGCTTTTTATAGCAATGATAATCAAGAATGTGAAACCCACCACCACAGTAGAGACCATCCTAAAATCTTTAGATCCATTTGCGTATCTGGATGAGAGAAACGTTCGTTTAGTGAAGGGAAAGCCCCCTGGAACAAAGTGCTTCTGCTTTGTCGACATGGACTCCCACGAGCAAGTGAGGCGTCTGGTGGAGCTTATCACCAAACCCAGGCCGCTGTGTATCGATGGAGTCAGAGTCCATGCTGAAATCGCAAGACCTCTCAAGAACCAAAAGTGAGTTACCATGAGTGAAGTTTTACATTTTCATCCATCTTCTGTTGAAAAACTATTTATTTCCCTGATTCTTCTTATTAATTTTCATTTTAATTTGATTTGATTGATTGTATTTAATCAATAATTTTTTTTTATTGAATTGTCTTGAAATTTTCTTTCTGCTTTAGTTTGAAACGAGATTATGATGCACCAAACCTTTCAATGGCTGGGCACCCATCTGAAGACGCCATGACAGGAGTAAGTTTTATGTGGAGACAAGCTCATGTAATTTGTGTTATATAAAGTTAAATAAGAATATTCAAACAATGGGTGAACTGATTAAAGTGCACAATAAGAGCAGATAAGCACATTAGCAGGGGCTGCATTCAGAGTCTTAAATTCCTTGTTTTCATTTTTTACCATATTAAGCGACAACTGAAACTTGTTCAGACTGTTTCAGTTTTGTGTGATATCTGTGTGTAATATTTGGATTTTGTTGGAAAAACAAACTAACCAAATCTTGCAGACTGATGTTTTATTACAGCAGCCGTTCCCTCCACCTCCACAGTACTTGCATCCTCTACTGGTTCCTATGGTTGGCGTTCCTGCAACAGATATTGCAATGCAAGGTGACTGTTCTTTGGATTTTATTTTTTTTTTTGAACGAGATTTTGTACTGATATACCAAACCATGTCATTTTTACCACTAGGAGATTTAATGACTATCGGCATGAATCCTGCTACTTTGTCAGACCCCAGCCTCAGTCTGGTAGGTTTCAAACTATTAACAAATAAATTAGATCTGTAAATACGATTATAATTTTTATTTAGTTTTATTTCAGTACAAATATCCCAAATTCTGAACATAACATAATTAAAAATGACTTTTAATGCAGACATGTTATGTCACGGCCTCCTTAACCATAGATGATTATCACCGTTATTGAGCTTCCAGTCGGAAGTTTCTATAGTTTTTATATAGATGATTTGGCAAGCCACACTATCAACTGTTCATCTTTTAATGTCTGTCATCTGGTCCAGTCTTTAGGAACAGGTGGATTTTATATTTTGGCAAGATTTTTTATGTGTCTCCACTGCCAATACCACCAATACTGGCTCTAAAGGCCATGGTGTCACTTTGGTTGTCTGGTTTTATGTAAAAATTGTAATCATCTTAAGAAACTGAATCTTGGGTTTTCATTAGATGTACACCATGCACATCAAAATGAACAGACATGTATTCAAGGTTCACTTTTTTTATTATTCTACTAAAGTAAAAAAGCTTTTTGATGGCAATCTAACTTGAGACTCTGCTTGGTTTTCTAAAATTTGGACACTTAACATTTTTTTATGCAGGGAATGGACTATAATAAAACTGCTATTGCAGCCCCAGCACTCCAGACTGGTGGACTTCATGTTCCCACAGATTCAGGTGAAATGCAGCCCCCACCAGAAGGATCACAGACTTACATCTATGGTGAGAAAGTCTGGATTTAGAGAACTATTAAAAGTTGGTAATATTCATAAAAATATAAAACCCACTTTAGATTGTAAATCAGCTATTAAATTCTAAAGACGTTTAAAATTTCAAACTTTCTCCAGGTTCTGAAACTCCAGACACGTCCAGTTACTTGTATGATTCAACATCAGGCTTCTACTACGATCCAGAGACGACACTGTACTACGATCCAAACTCAAGGGTGAGAATCCAGAACATATATGTGCAGTTCTGTCTTTAGCTCCACTGACGTCAAGAGCCAAACCAGTCTACATTGTCAGGAATATGCAGTACTTTAAATAAACTGTGTGATGCATTTCTACTTCCTGTGGTGCTGATGAAGCTTCTAATTGAAAACATCTCATTGTTTACGCTTTAGTGAGGTTTTGCAATGTTGTCGTCTGTCTTTAGCGGCATCTATAATATTTCCTTGATGCAGTCGGTCCTCCAGAGCTGAAAACAGAGAAAGCCAAATCTTGTTCATTGTGGGCATTACTCAAGACTTTCTCTTTTTTACAAAACGTTCTCAGAAAAACATTTTGCTTCATCAATGCTGGTCAAGAAATCAATTTCACATTTTTCTATTCATTAATAAGTTACCTTGGATACTTTCACAGCATAGGTTATAATTAAAAATACATATGTAAACCTGATCTTTCTTTCACAAATTCAAAGGTTTTGTTAGATTTTGAAAAGAAAAATTCCCTTTTTTCACGTATTGCTTTTTTTGGTGAATATTTTGCAAAATATTCCCAAATTTTCTATATTTTCTGTTTAGTATTTCTACAACGCTCAAACCCAGGAGTACCTGTACTGGGATGGAACATCAAAAACCTACATCCCAGTTCCAGGAGGGAGTTCTGCGGTTTCCCACCCAGCTCCCACCATGACTGCAGAAGATCGAGCCATTCTCTCCAACCCGGCTGCAGATGCTCCATTAGAGATGAAGAAACCTTCAGCACCTCCTCAAGCTTCTGCTGCCCCCATTGTTGGTTCTGCAGATGGCTCTGACGGATCCGTCCAATCTCCCTCTGTCGTTCCCGAGAGGAAGGAAGATGAAGACTCTCCGAAAAAAGACAAAGAGAAGGACGGCAAAGATGAGAAACCAAGAAGTCTCGCTGCTGTTAAGGTAGCGTTCCCTGTAATTTAATCACGTATCATGGTGGATTTTACATAACATGTAGGTGAGCAATAATTCTTCTGCTGTTGCTGTTTGCAGATAATGAAAGATATGGAGCGCTGGGCAAAGATCCAGAATCGTCAGAAAGAAACGGTGCGTTCTCCGTCTCCTGTCCTGAAGTCTGGAATGGACGATGAGAAGAGGCAGTCGAAGTCAGCGGATGCTGCTTTTGCTATTTTTGAGCGGAAGGTTGGCACCTGATTCTCAACGTTTCATAGTTTTTTGTCATTCTAGAGGTTTTGTTAATATTCTTTTGTTCCTGTAGATCACAGGTGCTGATGATCTTTTTAAGAAGCCTCTTGCTCCTGTCAAGAAAGATGAGAAATCTAAAGTAAGTCGTCCTCTCCTAAACATCTGCATCCTCATAAATTACGTTATAGCTGAAATTTCAGTTAAAGTAATTCAATTAAAAACTGAAACTCATACAGAATAATTAGCATTATATATAAACAGAAATGGTATATTACTCTGTGGGAAATTGATATACAGTACAACAAGGTTTGTGACGATTGCTCCTTATTAAATTTTGTTTTGGTTTTAGCGTCCAATGGGCTCGTTGGGTCTGCTGGCATCAGACTACGGAGCTGGAAGCGATGAAGAGGTGGAAGAAGACAAGGAGGAGGCAATTAAAACCACTCCGAAGAGCCAGCCAGAGGAGAAGGACAGACTTACAGACTGGAAGAAAATGGCCTGTCTGCTGTGCAGGAGACAGTTCCCCAACAAAGACGCTCTAATCCGCCACCAGCAGCTCTCTGATCTCCATAAAGTACTAACTCATATTCTATACATAAAAAGTCGTGGCATCTAATCAGATTGTGTTTAGTTTCTGACTCTCAGCCTGTTCCCTCAACAGCAAAACATGGAGATTCACCTCAAGATCAAGAGGTCGAAAAAGGAGCTGGAAGCTTTGGAAAACCAGGAGAAGCAGGTCAGTATGCATTTGTCAAATGAGAGGTTTTCAGTCATGTAATTAGTTCATACTTTTTAAATGATAGTGAATGTTGTTAAATGTGCTGTTTATTCTTCACAGCTAAGCACCAGAGAACCTTCCAGATCGCCAGAACAGAAAAGACGGAAACAGCATCACCAACAGCAGCAACAACATGGCAACTGGGCTGGAAGCTCAAGGTAGACTGAAGTTGAAAGTGTAAAAAAAAAATATGAAAAATAATCTAGATAATTCATTATTTTTTAATTGTGTCTTGTATTTTTCATCTTCAGGGACACAAACAAAGCTAGTGAAAGGCCAGGTTTAGGCGCTGAACCTGTCCAAGTAAGTGTTTTTTTCTTCTTTTTGATTAATGCATCTTGTAGGCATCATCTAGTGAATTGCATTATTTATTTATTTTTTTTCATTTTTCTAACAGAAAAGAAAAAACCAGTCCCCATCCTGGGACCACAACACCTACAAGCAGGCAGTACGCAAAGCCATGTTTGCACGGTTTAAGGAACTTGAGTGATCTCTTCTGAATAAACATTCATTTTAAAATGTGAACTGCTTATGACGAGCACCTCCGCTTGAGAAATTGCATAGACTCCATGAGCATGTGTTTACTATCAGACATCATTTCTCAGTTTATGATGTGAAACACTGAGATAAATAAAAGATTCAGCAAAACTGGTCTAAATTATCCAAAAAAAATTCCCCTGGAATGGATTTTGTACAGAAAAATACATGTTGATTTTTGTGCCATGTATATTTGAGAAGCCTGCTTTTTTTATACTTTCACACAAGCCACAGATTTATTTTAAAGCTGATTTATTTTTTATTTGGTAAAATTGCTATATGTGCTCATGTAAAGTAAACTGTAAAGATCAGTGTCTCTTGGTGTACGTTTGTAAAGTTATTAGCTTACCACTAGGTGGCACAATATCATTCTTTCTTGTTTTGATCATTCATGGTATGCAGTGGTTCAGATTGTCCCAAAAATGTTTTCTTTTGAAGAAAAATACTTCTGAACCATGTGTTTTAATCAGGATTTTTTGTCTCCTGAACATTTTTTTTTTTTTGGTAAATAAACTTGAATATCCTACCAGTGATGTTTTACTGTTCAGCAATGGATGTTTTTATAACAATCTGCCTTCCTTGTGACATTTCATAAAAAACTGAATCCACATTCTTTAGAAGAACAGTTTTTGTTCTGTGGGTGTCTGTGGGTTTGATTTCAGTGCTGGCAGTTCATCTGAGCATAATGTGGACACAAAACTGCAGCTGTAGTTAAGGACAAGCAGCAGAGATAGATGTTGGATTTTGCTGATATAGTTGCTTGTGCCAGATGTAAATTAAATTTCAGATGACTAAAGTAATATTTCTTTTCCAGTGAATTGCAACACGTGGAGCTTGTCACTGAAGACAAGGCAGTAAAGCTACATTTTCAGGCTTTACAAAAACCTACAGTAATTTTATATGGAAATGTTTGTATTTGTTGTAAAACTAACTTCTTTGTGGTTCTGCTTAGTTATGCAATTATGTCAAAAACGTACATTTGTATCACAAAAAACTGCTCAACCAAAAGCTAAGAGTTTGCATAGTCTCAAAACTAAATTAATCTGGATCTACTGCACTGGGATGAATGACAACCTTTCTTTTTTTATTGATTTTTACATTCTGCTTACTTCAAATATCCAATGCAAGTGAAAACTTTCAGATTGGAATTTTGCCGTAGAGTTGTGGAATAATCTCTTTTTCCTGAATTTAAGAATCTTCTCAAAACATTTAATTGATGACTTTTGCATTCAGAGACACTGTCTTAATAAGTTTTTTTTTACTTTTGTGTTCAACTTGTCTATTTGCCGTTGTTGTGTACCATTTATCCTATGCTGCCAGCAACACCACGTTACCCAAAGCTATCTCCCTGGATCTGCAGTCTTCAGCTGAGCTTCCACCTCAGAGCACTCTTCCCCTGAGCCTTCCTCATTCAACTCCTCCAGACTAGCAGCAGCAATTAGCAAACACTTAGTTCTGTGTCTGCTGGGCTGATTGTATGAACTATTTATCAGTCCAGAATAGTTGTAAATGGGTAATGTAGGACATTGTTGTGATGACATGCTGAAGTGTCAGAAAGAGCAGGAGCTTCTTAAAGAGACAAAGGCCAATTTTAAGGCATGAAATTGTATATTCTGTTCAAGTTATTTTTGATATAGCAAGCATTTTTATAGCAACTTAAGGTCACGGTTTTTTAATTGTGCTATAAAAATGCGCACTAAAGAAAACTCAAAAACAAATGCTTCAGTCTTTTACTACTTTACATCTATAAAATAGTAATAAAATCTACTATAGTTTGTTGTGTACTGTTACAAAATTTTCCTTATATTACTCAAACTATTTCTCTGCAATAGTTTTGCAGAGTATGCACAAGGTGTTGAAGATCACATGTTGGTGTCACATTATAAAGGCTAACCTCATCATAGTCCAGCTGTATGCATATTTATGTACAGGTTCCAAGTTACATTTCCTTAATCGGTGTATGCAACGTAAGAGCCATGATCGCAGATTTTGTGAAAAATCCCCCTGTTTTACCTCCGGAGTTTATTAACGAGGGAGCTTTCGAGCTAAGGTACACTTTTTATCATCTTTGTTTTGGAGGGATGAAAAAAAGCATATAACTGTCTATTTACATTGTAGCATAAAACTGCAGTTTTTTCCCAAAGAGAAATCATGCAAACTGTTGTGTATACAGCTTTTTTTGTGGTCACTGTTGGTCCATTTGTCCTTGGAAAGAAGGATCGCTTGGATGTCTATGTTGATATCAAACATAGATCACATGCAAAGGTTTCAAAATTGCTTCCACATTTGCAGCATTTCCACATTTCGACCATTTTCCACTGATTGGTCGAAATCACCACAACGTTCTTTTATTTTTTGCTCAGTGTGACTGTAATCTGGGGCATTAATCAAACGAAAGGTTTTGCACTGCAACAGATTTTGATCCAGTGCCCAAGTATTTGCTTGTATATGAAAGATTTGCACAACTGTTGACAGTAGTAGAGCGTACTTGACTGGCACTATGTGGGACTCAGTGGGGCATGAAGTTCTGCAATTTAAACAAAATTGTCAGCACATAATCCCAAAGTCTTTCCCAGTGCCGAGGCTATTTTGCCATCCAAATATGAGATGCATTAAAAAGACTGGGAGGAACCTGGAATTTATTATAAAGTAAAATCACTGGCGAGGATTTATCTAACATTTCTTTTTCTCTGCTCAAGGAGAATAATATTCCAAGAGAAGAGTCCTTCCAATTTTCAGTTAATTTACTTTTGTGTTTGGACTGGTTTCCATTTGTCCTTGCTTAGCTCTGCCAAATGACCTAAAAGAAAGAAAAAAAATGCATGCCAAACTCCTGGTGACTGATGTCATTATCCTATCCTAATGGTCTATGGAATTAGAATTGATGTTCAATTAGTCTGGGGAGATGAGAGGACAGACTAAAAGTAGAAACTTTCATGTTTCTATTCCCTTGTCTGCATGAGGGAGAGGACAGGATCGCTCTGCGAATGGATAGTTGGGCCAATTATCACAGCTTGATGTCCTTTAGCAGCTGGCAGGTGAAGTCAGAGCAAGAGTCTGGCAGCAAAATAGAAGAGAATCAGCAGGTGTTTTTGAAGTTCATATGTGTGTTGTGGGTGAGAGGAGAAAAGAAAAAAAATGAACTCTGCAAATTGAAAAAGATAAGCAGAATTTTTGTAATTTCCATATTTATTGCCACAAAAAAAAAATAATTTAATTTTTCTCTTAGAGAATTTACAGTGCCTTTCAAAAGAACATCTGTCACATTTTATTGGACTTTAGGACATAGAACAAACGCAAAAAAGTTCCAATTTGGCGAGTTGGAAGAAAAAGAAAACGTAGTTTAACATTAAACTATAGCAAAATGCTGCAGTTTTTGCGTTTTGCTGAAACTATTCCCACATATTTTAAGGCCTACGCACACCTGTAGAATCAAATGTTTAAAAATTCTTCTTTGAAAAGGAATTCAAAGTAAATTTAGACTGGGAGCATCTGTGTTAACATCCATAATCTAATTTTTCCACAGATTCAGGATTTTACTTATCTGCATTTTGGTCAGTGTTTTGCCGTGCGTATAGCATTTTGCCTTCATCCTGAGACGAGCTTGGTCTCATCTGACCACAGCATCTTCTTTTACATTTTTCCCATGTCCTAATCTTCATGACATATAGTTATCCACAACAATTTCCTTCTTGCTACTCTTTCATAACGGTCAAAATGTTAGAGTAAGTGACCAATTGTTGCATCAACAGATTATCCCACATACGGTGAGGATTGCTGCTGCTCTTCCAGACTTACTACAGGCCTCTTAAGTGCTTATCTGAATAAAAATGTTCTTGCCTGGTCAGTTTTGGTGAGATGTTCCTTGCTCTCTCTATTTTAGAATGATAGATTAAACAGTGGTCCGTGCAATGTTCAAAGTTTAGGATTGTGTTTCACATCCTCACCATGCTTTAAACATCTCCACAGGTTTATTCCTGACCTATCTGCTGTGTCTCCTGATTTTTATGATGCTTTTTGTTGACTAATGTTCCCCCAACAAACCTCTGGGGCCTTTACAGAACAGCTGGATTTATGCTCAGATTAAATTACATGGAGCTGGCGAGGAAGCAATTTTATTGCCCTGGATTTTGGAAATGGATATAAAGGAGAAAAACTAACAGAACACAAATTAACAGAGTGAACTTCAGATGTCCATTGTAAAAATTTTAGAAATATAATTTACTTTTATTTCACAAAAACAGGAACATTTGTGGTTGTAACCAGATAAAATGTGAAAAAAAATTAGAGGAATGAGTGCATTTTTAAGGCCCTTCAAATCCACACACTATAAACAAAAGCATTTGAAATATGGCTGCAGGGAGGATGTTTGTGTGGTTTCTTCAATTTTTTTCTTTGTCCATCATGACCGATCATCAAAAGCGTATCCCGGTATAAAGTGACTCCCTTAAGGAGTCGCATGTGTTTGTGGTTTCCCAAAGCAAACAAAGAGACGCTGCAATCACATGATCTGTGCAAAATCGTGCTTGTCTGAGCAACTTTTACCATCTGGTTTTTCCTTTCCAGTGTAAGCCAAAAGTGAATGTGTGTTATTGATTACTAATCTTTAATATCATCTCTGAAATGTACTCACAATAATTTGGAACACACATCATAGCACTGGGTGCATTACTTCAGCCAAACCCAGTCCATGAGACTGGGTTTGGCTTTCAAACTTTCAAACACTTTAATAATCGATCCATTGTGTCGCATTTCAGCTTTGACACAGCAACAACGGCTGTGCTGCAAATAATTCAATATAATGTTTATTCGGTTGGAAGATTCCTCTTTTGTTTTAACAAAGTGCAACTTTTCAGAAATACTCTACTTGACTGGTTTGCAGCAGACCTGTGCAATGATCACTCATATTCCTGACAGAGCTGTCCTGGTCTGTGCTTCAACACTCTGTGAACAGTCAGATTTTTAAGCAAGTCTGAGCTATTGTGATTCACAACCTTTACTGTGACCATCTGTTTTATTCTGCAGCATTTCAGTTTTTGTGAATACTCCCAGTATTGCCTTATAAATAGATCTCATTAACTGAATTGAAACAGTTTCACTGAAAGTAAGAAGTTCAGGGCTGGCAGCGTCATGATGTGTGAGACTTTTTTCTGCAGGAGGAACTGAAGGACTTGACAAAATAGATGACAAAAGGACATTACATGGAAATAAATACGCCTTTAAAGCTTGGCTTCACCAAATGAACAAGGACCTAAAGCATGTCACCAAATTTTGTTTAAGGGCGGTGAAGTTAGTGTGAAAAAATGGCTGATGATATTATGTAGAGAAAGACAGGTGCTGTCTAAGATGGCTCACAGTTTAGTAAGTGCAAATAGTCAAATGATTTCACAAGTTTGGCGCATATATGTAAGTCCCTTTACCTTTTTACCACAGGTAAAGACAGTTGTGTCTTTCTTAACTATTTCTACAGAATAAACTTTAGATTCTTGTGCCACAAATTGTACTTTTCATCTTGCTGACTCTCTACTATACATACGCAAACACATGCAAGTATTTTGCCTTAATGCATTGTGGGTGGGGAACAGGGGGATTGTTTTTTTTTTTTTTATGAAAGCTCAACATGCATAATTAGGTGGAAGCTTCTTTGCCCAAAGGCAACAAAATATTCCCCCCTCAACAAAAGCAATAAAATAATAAGTAATAATCTAATTGTATGTTCAAGTCTCAGTCACAAGATTAGATTTAAGTGCTGGAATGAACAGGGATTCCTTTTATCTCAGGTACTGTCACAAGTGCAGACAATCACTGTTAATCACATAACAATGTTTCATGTGAGAAATTTATTTTTTTCCAGTCAGAAAAAAAAAAAAAAAATATATATATATATATATATATATATATATATATATATATATATATATATATATATATATATATATATATTATATATATGTAGATCTATTCATAAGGCATATATATATATATATATATATATATATATATATATATATATATATATATATATATAGATATAGATATATAGATATATATAGATATATAGATAGATAGATATAGATATATATATATATATATATATTGTTTTCTGTTTTCTGTGAAAAAGGTTGATACGGAGATCCAAACAAAAAATAAATTTGTAACACATCCAACTTTTGAATAGTATCTCGATTTAATGAAATACAATAAGTTTTGTGTGTGTCTTCTGAATGTTTTCACAATCTCATTTCAATTTCTATCCTAAAAAAGCCTGAAGGAAAAATGAAAATATTGTCAGAACCATCCCTGTTCACACGAGGATGAGTGAAATGGCCCTCAAGGTGAGTATTTTCTGTCTATTTGTCTGGTTAATAAGGGGTCATCAGGTTCAGGCACTCATATATTAGATTTTCCGCTCTGTATAATTAATGACTCAATACATTTTTAATGTACTATAAAAAAATTGTGGGCGGGGCAAACGGGTGAGGTCAGCACAGATACAGGGAAGTAAACAATGTCTGAAGTCAGAAAATGTAAATCCAGGGTTGGAAATACCTGACAAGAATGTTACTGATAATTTAGAGCAAATGAAACAGCTGAACGACCGCTGGACATAGAAACCAGTGACCAAGCTAGGACAAGCAGGTACAGAGAAGGGACAGATGAATGTTTCATTGTCATAAACTTATTTATTTAAACACATGGCCATTGCAGCTTCTTTGATATTATTCTATTTTCAAGCATAACTGCATAGTCAATTAATTGCATTTTAATTCAATTTACACACCTTAATACACTAATAACAGGTTTGGTGCACAGATTAAATGCAATTTCAACATTGCACACTCAAATACCAGCATTGGATAAACACCCTAAAGATTCAGTCATTTCACAATAAGTAAATAATTCTTACTTGAATTGTTTTGTGTTTTCAGAACCATAATTATTTATTTATTTTTTTTTCTTTTTTTTTTTTTGCAGAAGTTGGTTATTTGAGTTTTAAATTGCTTCTAGTCCAAGTTCCAGTAGAAAAAAGTGGTCCAGCAGTAACAAGAATGTGATTTAAACAGGAACGAGGAAATAAGATTAGGTTTAATCTGCATTAATTTTATTTCTGTCTTTTCTAACATTGCCATTGCTAATAGATTTTTTTTATATAAAATATTTTTACTTACAAACAAAATACTGGATATGTGTTGTTGCAACAGTTAAGTTACATATTCCAGTTCTTATTCTAAGAATGAAGACAGAGGAAAAGCTCATTGTTCCATAAACCTCTGAACTTGGACGTCATGCCTGGCAGGGACCTCACAACCAATTTCCCTGAGTTTCAGTTAAGAGTCAGAACATTACGGGATCTGTGTTATAAGTAAAAATCAACCATATTGGATTTTAAACGGACGGCGGAGTCCGGCGGTAACGGGCGCTTAAATTCCGTGTCAAAAGGTTGAGACCTTTTCCTGTTGTGGGCAACGGGGCCCGGCGAATACCCGTGTTTGAACGGACGGCGGAGTCCGGCTGTAACAGGCGCTTAAATTCCGTGACAAAAAGAAAAGAAAAAAAAAAAAAAAAACCTTGGTATTTTATTCTATGTTGCATGCCTTTGTGTTTTGTGTTTATGATGTAAAGCACTTTGAAATGCCTTGTAGCTGAAATGTGCTATACAAATAAAATTTGATTGATTGATTGATTGATTGATTGATTGATTGATTGATTGATTGATTTTGAGGTGAGTGTAGGTCAAAGTTGTCAGACTTGTCTCAAAACCCTCTTTTTCACACAATGAAAAAATCATAACTCAAGCTCAGTGGGCTTCATCCTGAATTTAAAACTGAAATTAGACCCACACTCCTTCTCGTCTTCTGGCAAGATCAACATGTGAGAAAAGATTCAGGGATTTATATTAATGAGTTTATATTAATGTCTGATATAAACTCATCCATTTGACTTTCCTGTACCCCTCTTTTCTCCTCCTTTTGAAACTCCCAAGTAAAACTGATCCAACCAGTTCAGAGAAACTCATAAGTGAAAATGATCATCTCCTGCTGCTGCTGTGCCATTATTTCTCAGGGTATCACAGACGCTTTATATGTCGAGAATGCTTTGGAGCAGCTGGAACTCTCATCCCAGCTACTATCCCCTAATGACAAAAACTGGCTGTTTTTCGGCCTCCTTACAGACTTCTTACCTGTGTTTTTGGTTAAATGTGCACTGAATCAGAAGGTGCTGAAAGCTGCTAGCAACACCAAAGTTTTACTCAGGAACAGAACTCCTCCAGAACTCCTCCTTGGTCTTGTTGGTTCTCCCTCTATAGGCGGAGGTCAGGGACACACGTTCAGCTTTAGCAACACTAGGTTTCATAAATTTTTCTTCAAGGGATAAACCTATCAGCACTGATCCAGAAAGCAGATGTAGACGTGGCATTGTTTGTGTCTGTCACTCAACCAGCATTACATCTTGATCTATGGAGATCTGGCTTTAGGATGCTTTTCTTAATGTTCAGTGCATTTTTTTTTCTACATCAACATTGTTGGAACTCAAATCACTTTGCATAGGTAGCAATTTCTTAAGGGAAAACCTGCTTCACAAATTACTCCTGGTTCTGGAGGCCCAAATCAGTAAAGTCTACAGCCACATCACAAACGTCAGCTTTGAGGGATTATGGCGATCTGTAATGCTGCATGTGCTCTTACACAAATGAGAATGGATAGGACAGACGGGAATCATGCAGTGCTACAATCCGAGCTCAGGGATTCTCATTCCCTCTACTTTCTATTTGTGGCTTTGCGCTGTTTGCAATATGGTTTGAGAACAAGAGCACGTCTGTGTCAGTGGCACAGTTTACTGCTCCATTTGAAACCAGAGGGAAATTTATTTTGACATTAATGAACTACACTAGAAAGTTAATTGAATGTGAGGCAATTTCTGTGGCAAACTCGTACTGCACAGACTTTTTTTCATGTCTGTTTTACTTCATATGTGTTTATATGAGGTGTCTGCTCATGAATTATGTTTCTCTTAAAATGCCTCCAAAGTCCATTAGATAAATTTAATAAAACAGCTTTATTTTTAATATGAGGCCGTCTGTAGCCCTATTATTATGCATGCAATGCCTCACAAATCCAGTAATAAAAGAAAGGACCTCTCCAGCCTCCCAGGACACAGCACTTAACAACAACAGAGCCATTTGGGGACGCACTCCCTGAATGCAGTGCGTCTTAATGTAAGCCTGTTAAACGTCAAGTGCTGCATGCATCAGCATATTAGAGCAGGCGCCCTATAAAAATCATGTGATAGCCCAGTAATTTTACTGAATAAAACCACATTTTCTATTTCTGTCAGATAAATCTGCACTTATTCAGGTGTTTAACTTGGAAGTAAAGATACTGTGAATTTATTTCCTTTTGTTTTTGCATTCTGGAGTGAAAGAACATGGTATTATAATCAAATTAACTTCACTGCTGCATCACTGAGACGGCTAAAACGTCTGCACTGACGCAACACAAGAAAAATATGACTTTAATTCACCTCAGATATAAACTCAAAGGTGTAGACAAAACGATCTCTTTTCTTAGCTTCATTGTGAGCCAACAACAGTGAAAGTGGAGTTTTAGAAGAAATTATCTTCTTAAAAGTGACAAACTTTCTGAGAGTTTTAACTGCAGTATTAATAAATACTGTAAAAACATATTCAGAATCAGAAATACTCTGCTCACTTTTCTGTTGATGTAAAAGACATTCTGTGTCCGCAGGACTCTTAGACCATTATTTTAAAACATGGCATAGTCATGTTGTACTATTCCTTAATCATACTGCTGACCTTTGAACTCAGTCTATCAGCTGCTACCAAAATGTCTGGATTACCTCCGACAACCCACAGTTTATTGTCCCGCTCTGAGTATTACTCTTCTTCCTGACAAGCGGTGACCACTCGCAAAGATCACGACGTTCTGTCTGCAGTGAAGGATGAAGGAGATCCATGGTTAGTGTTGCTTGTCCTTTATGCAACTTCTGCAGCTGTTCTTGAGTAAATCCTTTCTGATGAAGCCTCAATGTGGACAGTCTATGGGAATATTAATATTTTGTGCAGTCTTACCTTTGACATGTTGAAAATGACGCCTGACTTTTTCCTATGTGACAACAAAATATATTTCAGTTCTTTTACTCCATATCAGTGAGCATCAGTGGCAGCGTTATGGATTTCTGTGGTTTTCCTAGTTTTAGATACATCAGAAAGAAAACACATAATTGCTTTTGTTTTATTTATAAAATACGTAAATGTTTTTCTTCTTTTTTAAACAATCTTTTAACTTCTCCACGTGTGTTTCAACCCTTGGCTCATTTTTAAGATCTTGTTTAGGGACCAAATTCTCCTGAAACCTTAAAAGATGTTTGATCTGCTGCTCTGCATGGGGCCTGCAGCATTAATATCACCTTGGCATATCACATGGTGCAACAATGACATGCTATCACTCCGGCCTTGACTTCCATTTGAACATTTTTTGCCAGCCAGCGCAAGAGGAGACCTGCTCCAGCCGAAAATGCCTGTCTGAAATTACACAGCAATTTATGTGTCATCTGTAATCGTTCTGCATCCCCTCCGTGTCTTGTGACAGCCAATAATTATCAGAGCTTTATTTTCTCTCTCTTTCTCTTTACTCCTCTGCTTTAGAAATCTACCTGGATGCTGTCTGTGTTCGGTCACAATACACGCTTTGATTCTGGAGCCAGTTTGGATAAAAGTGAGTAATATTATACTTTAATGGATGTGGATGTGATTTCATAACGTCATCCTAAAAAAAACAACAAAAGAAACAGAGTGTAACACACATGGGGAAAGGTGTTCTGTGATAAATGTACTCTATTGTACAGCTGGGTCCATAAATTATCCTCCTAAACTGAGTTTCAGCTAGCTTCCATGTCATAACAGAAGAACATTTATGAGCAACTTGTACTGAGATTTTTCTTGCTCTTAAAATAAATGCTTTTGATGCATAGGAACTCTGCAGGTGTTGGAGGAATCATAAATTCACAAAACCTGCAAAGCTGAGACTGCATATGACAATAGTCTTAGTCATAGCGTTAGATGCACATAAAAACCCTGCACAATCATTTTACACTGCCATCTTTATATGGGCTTAATTGTTGGTTTAATTTCTGTCTTTTTTGTTCGACGTCTAGTTTGAACTATCTTGTTATTTTTACATCTGCTGCTGTTCTATTTATTTTGATCAAAGTGTATATTTTTATAAGTTTTATTTCAGATCACAGGTCTCAGAAAACGGCATTGATTTAGACCTTCACTGCACTGCTTAATGAAGAATTAAACAGGAGAAACTTAATCTGAATTGAACTAAACTGTCAAATTAACTTGAAATACACTAAATTAAGTGATTGAACTGAATTGGATGAATGTTAATTCAGATAAACTGAACTAATCTAAATGGAATCAAATGTAATGAAGCTGAATTGATTTAAATCTACTTAAACTGAACTGAATGAGACTAATTTGAGGTAAGCTGAACTGAACTAAAGTGAGAATAAGTAATTGAACCAGAACCGATTGGCCAGAATTGAACCAAACTGATTAGCAATAAATGAAGCAGAATTTAAATTAATTAAACCAAATAAAAATAAATAATTTTCAACTGAACTGAACTAAAGTTAATTTAACTGAACTGAACTCTCCACAACTGAACTGAATCAGATTTAATCGAACTGAAGTGATCTGAGTTAAAAAAATAAAGGAAAATGCTTTTGCTTCAAAGCATGTTTGCAAAAATATTAAAAAAAATTAGCTTGGCATATTCATAAAGAGACCAAAGTTTTGCATGAACCCCAACAGGTTCAAGAACAGCAGCTGATTTAATTTACCTTTCCAGGTATTTTTGGTCATTTGTGGGCAGTTAACTGGTTAAATATTGTATTTTATGGTCTAATAACTTTCTTCTGATCTTCATGAGATGTAAGGGTGAATTTATTTTATTCAAATTCTAATAAACTCTTCCAGATAAGGCATGCTAAAGACGGCTTTTTTCTGCTTTTTTTTCCTGAGATTTTTTTTGTATTTTGTCCACTATTTGTGATCTCCTAAGCATGTCTCCATCCAAGCCTTGAGTACAAGAAATAATAAATATTATAAAAATAATTATCATGTCTGCTAAAACTCCAGATACTATCAGTCAAAGTTTTAATACAATTTAATGTCCTGATAATCACAGGACACGCTGAAAAAGTTCCATTTATGAATGCATGCATGCAAGTGTATGCTAATAATCTAAGATAATATATTCTATATGTGTAAAATCCCACTGAAATTAATGTTAATCAACACTAAATGTGTATGAGAACTATCTTTTGCATGGCTGAATAAAAAAAAAAAAGAATGCACAGAACAATTCTCAGTGAACAGATTTCACAGGGACTTTTTTGACAGGGTGCTGCTCCAATAAAAACTTTGCAGTGTGGTCTGTGGTTCATGCTGAGTAAGGCTTTTGTTTGGGGAAGTAGTGCAATTTTGCGGTGCATTTAGAGCCACGAAATAAATTGCACTTACCTTCACAATGTTTTGTTGGGAACCAGTTTCCCCAACATGGTGAGATATAATTAAAATACGTGTTTATAAAGCAAAGTTTTCATCACCCATGGGACAGCATATAATTTTATTTTTCTATAATTTCATTGGCCCGGTTGCCAAGGTTTGCTAACACAATGCAATGTTTCCACAATCTGTTCCACTATTTTGACAAGAAGCCTATGAGAATTACACTAATTATAGTTGGATTAGAATACTACTTTAGGAAGAATTGGATCTGCTCAATCATGTAAAATATATATTTTTTTGCCATGGAACCAATATCTTTATTCAGATTTTTTAAGATAAACAATTTTATCACAAAATATATTTACTTTGCTGCTTAAAATGTTGATGGTCAGACACACAGATAATAATAAATTAATAATAATTTAATGTTCTGACTTAGAACAAAGTATTTTAATATATTTTTAATATTATAAAGGTTTTGAATTGATTCTCACCTAGAGAGAAAAATAATTAAGATAAACTTTTTTGAAGTTTGCATTAGGAAAGGATTGAAAAACTGCAGCATCCTACATGTTTCTTTCTAAACCGTTGCAACAAGCTGGAAACGTGCAGCATCTGGCTTTCAAACATATTCTCACCACAACATAATCATTGGCAGTATTTCTCTTAACATAGACGCAGAAAAATGCAAAAACGCACTGTAAACTACTTAGAGATAAGCACTGGGCTCCGCTCAAACTTTGACTTGTATCGTTAGAGGAATCAAACATGACAGCTTAATTGAGCAGCCAGAAGAGTCCATGCTTCTTATGTAGCTTTTTGTCAATATTCACCTCATCTGGATTTCATCAGGTCTTCCTCCAACAAAGATTACGCTGCATAAAAGGTACTGTAGACTAAGATTGTCCATCTAACGGTTTAAAGTCAGAAATGCTGTTTGCTACAATATTATTATTCATGAGCGATCAAATCTAAATATTAATAAGAGTTGTTCTGAAGTGCAGCTCTTTTTATACATATTTTGAAACATTCACAATCACTATCTTTGCTTTTTGTTGAAAAGCAAACAGAGAGCATTTCTACAAACAGGGGTTTAATGTCTTTAGTTGTTAGTTTCTTTAATTTACTTACTAGTATTTGTTCTCTCCTTTGTGTTGCTTTTTTTTTGTTTCTGCCAGCTTTAAATGGTATTTTGTATCATAAAACGTACACTCAGATGTATGGAAATGATTAATAAACAGAACGTTTCCAGAGTAACAAAGTTAGGCTGTGTTATTGCCACTGCTAAGTGATGTTCCTGTACGATTCCAGATCTTAGACTTTATTGAAGAAAAGTTGGAAGCTGGAAATCTCTTTATCACTTCACGCAGACTGGAGGCAGTTTTCTTTTCTTTTTCTTTTTTTTTTTTCAAAACAAACTCAGAGCTTCCTGTAAAATTTAACAAAGTATTCTCCTCCCGGCGGGACTCTAGCCTGTCACTCGGCTCTTTTCAATGTGTTCCTGGTTAACGCATTGACAGTATAATTGACACAAATCTTGCACCCACTTCCTCACAGTCATAACAGACCCCAGGGCAGATCAGGACATAGCAGAATGTTTTAAAGGTTAGCTCTGCTAATGAAGCCAGTCTGGCCAGCAGGACCTCTAGTATCTCTCTCTCTCTTTTTTTTTTTTTTTTGGCAATGTGCCACTCTGCAGGAGCTGAGAAAGTTCACAATCTCAGCAGGTAGCTCTGTCAATGGGCCCAGGGAAAATCATTGTTAAAGCAAAATGTCTCCTTTAATTACCACTCCTACAAAGTGAAGATCTGAATACAAACAGCTTGTACTGCATCACTTTTATACAAATAACATTTATCTGATGAACTCTCAAGCTTCTAGCTTTTTGTGATGTAATAATTCAGAAATGAATTACATTTGATGCAAATGCTTAATTCAAATCAGTGAATGAATGACTGAATGAATCTTCATTTCAACAGATTAACACAAAATAAATAACAAAAAAGGTTAAAATATCATCTTAAGATGTTTAAAAAGAAGCAGTGGGAAGTTAATTATTATTGACAATTTTGTTTGCCAGTTTCTATTTTTTACAATCTTAAATTGAATGAATATTGCATTTGAATTAATCACAGGTGTGGAGGTTTGAAATCATTTGCCTTGGAATAGGTCAGGGGTTTCTAACCACCTGCATATGGTTCTTTAAAATTAATGCTAAGTACTTTAAAATTATGTATAAATCTTTCAATTGTAATTTGTCTCACCAAAGACTTTTCTAATGCTTCTATATTCACTTTTGTACAGCAGCAGATGTTTTGTACTAGATGGGATGTTGGTGGGAAAACCTTTGTGTTTCTTAAGATGTATATGTTCTTAAGTTCAGCCTCTCTTTACTTATACATTTTTGCTATATACTGTAGGACAATACTTAAATACACTTTAGATCTAATTGCTTCGTCCTTTTTCTACAAACAGAAAATATCATATTGATGTTCCTTCCATCCGTTTTTTAGGTGACTTATTAATGTCTGTACAACTTGTTGGACATTTAATGGAGATTTTCAAAAGGCAGTACTGTTTTTAAGCCCTGGAATTGAAAAACTTTTATCATTTTGTTGTCATTTCAAATATCCTGATCATCTGATTGAATTCAAGAATCATTTATCATCAGTCTTTGGCCTGTGAGGGCATTCGTGTCACTTAGTGTGCTTTTAAGTACTGCAAAAAAATAATAGAATGTGAAGGCTGTATGAACCAGAGTCAAGGGTCATGGAGAGAATGGTTTTGCTTTCCAAAATGGCCTCACTAAGGTCCAGCTAATGTGGTGCGACTGGAAGTTTATTATGATGAGGTGCTACAGGACGGGCTTTATCACTGACTCAGCAGCAACTTCAGGAGCTAATTGACTACAGAATGAGTTAGTTTGAAGGACTTGTATTAACACTATGATTATCGTGATTCTTACATGAGTACAAACATATCCTTGATATAACTGTAATGTCATCAACACTTGTCCATCATTTGCAAAATACCAGATTGTGATGAGGTGTCTGTCCGGAGGCTTTGATATGCTGGAGCTTTCCATCTGCTTGGATTCCCTGTTGGTCCTTTTCCTGTTATGGTTTCCCCAGATACAACACACTTTTTGTTCTAAATGCCGGCTGATGTGTGTGCACATCTGGAAGTATAATTCATAGCTCCTACATTCAGCTGTCTGCATGAAACACCTCTCTCACAGGATAACACTCCCATGTAGCCCAAAAGGCTGATTAGTGTCGTCTCTTTGGGGCCTTCACAATAGCCTGAGCTTAAATCTATAAATTGCATGTTCATATTTTGTTTGAGTGGTAATAGTTAGAATAAATGTCTGGAATGAAAGTTAGTACTTCAAGTAGTCTGCAGGTGCTGCTATTACTTTACACTAAGAAGATTGTCTTCTGTTGCAGTTCTGGGTGTTGGTAATTTTGTTCCTATACAATTCATCCGTCTGCACATTTGTTTGATATTTTGGAATTTTCTGTTGTTGGGGATTAAAAATAAAGAAGAGCATATAATTGAGACAATGAATTAAAACTACCAGCAGAATGTTTTTGGTGTGATTAGGGGGTCATAATTTGTCTTTTTCCATAAATCAAGTGACCCACTCAAAGATATAATAACAGTATGATAATTTTATGCAATTAAATTAAATTATACCAGAGAGTTCACCATTTTATTATTATTTTAGCTACAGTATGATTATAAATATACGGTTCTGGAACAATTCCCTCTTTCACCATTTTGTACCTATGTATTACAATTTCATTCTTTTCCTATTTGTAACAAATCATTTCATACTCATGTCATCAAGACATACCAGTGTTGCAGTGTTACATGGTAGTTGATTCCTGGCCTTGGTCTATTTTATATATTTTACCACAGAATATCTCTGGGGGGTATGAAAAACATATTTTAAGCTTTAATAGTGAAAAAGTAATTAATTCAATCACAATAAAAACATTTGAAATAAACATTGAATATCCTACTGATTTGTGCAATTCAGAGCACACAGTTCTCGGTAAAAATGGTAAAAGTACTTATAAAGAGATGAAACCCAGATTATTCATAATTGATTTTTTATTTTTATTTTTTTTATTCTCTCGTGAAACACATTTACAATTTACATTAAATTAGTTGTAATGTAAAGTGTTTAGTTAACAACTAAACAGTCCATTTTTATTAACCAATTAATAAAATTTAGTCAAGACATTTCTGACCCACTTTGACATTGTTCATTGTTAAATGATGGGATGTGAGATTGATCCATAACCAATCAGTTCTCTCAGTACGCCAGACAATCACAACACTTTTGTTGACGTGTCCAGTCTTCTACTTGGAACAATTAGATTAGAATCTGTCTTTGATATAACCAGTTGTAGTTTATCCCTCAAAACACATCACAATGCTTTTAAAACCATGAAAAATGAAAAGATTAAAAAGACTTTCAAAGGGTTTAACCTTTGTTCTGGCCTCTGATATAGAAGATTGGGGTTGAAATGGAATCTAATCCAGTGTGAAATGGGGCTTGGGGACAATCCTTTGGACCTGTCCAACGGGAAAGCCAATCACTGATGTCATGACCAAGACAGCACTTGCTCAAGTGACTGTTGACAATTCCTAAATCTGGTGTACCCTCATTGTTTTTGTTAAAGTTTCGAGAGCTTCCATATGTAAAGCAGAACAACAACCGCGGCACGCATAAATAATGCAACTGTTTGAATGCAGACTCCATAGGCTGCAAGCCCAAAGTGAGGTCCCAAAGAGACCTCACAGAGAATGAGCTCAGGGAGGTTAAAAGGCCTGTCAACAGCATAAACAACATCCTGAAAGACGAGAGAGAGGCAGAGAGTGAGGAGGGGCCTGGCTCCTGTTTTAATCCTGCTTCTTTTCTCCTCATTCTCTAATGCTTTGCAGCCTTCAGACATATGTGGTCATTTTCCATTTCCCTGCATGGTGAAACAAAAAGACCTGTCACCTGTTGCTGAATTCCTCAAGTCCCAATCTTCATCTAAAGTGACTCTCCAAAGAGCTTAGGGCAAAAGAAGAACTGTGCTGCAAACTGACCCTGCAAAGAGCCATGAAGCCGTTCAAACAATTGTAATGTGATTTATACAATTTGAGGATTGTTTAAAATGCTATAGGAGGGACATCTTTGCATGCATGTTCAGGTATTCATACATATTTTTTTAAATGTCACTTTACATTCATGAACCTTAATATGTTTTATTAGTATTTTATGTGAAAGACCCACAAAAACACTGCATAAGTATAAGTGTAAAGAAAAATGTAGCATCAAAAAGCCACATTGCATAAATAAAAACAAACTCCACAGGCTGTGAGGCCAAAGTGGAATTGGTTTTAATGTCATTGTACATGTGCATAATGACAAACAACAAATTAATTTATTAATTCAAGTGAGGTTTACATATGTATTAATCTTCACCTTGAACTTGTAGAATCTCTTTACTTGGACCGAGTACAGATATAAAGTTTTAGATTTTGCTCATTTGTTTTGCAAAACAATCGCAAAGAACCAATTTTCAGGACCTGGTATGAATTCTATGTTATACTGAGGTCTGGACGTTTCCTTTAGTCTATGACAGGACTAAAGGAGTAGTGTCCTTCTCACTGTTTTTCTGCCTCAATATGAACCTCAACCTCAGTCTCAAGTAATTTCCAACCTTAATTTTTTCCCCCCAGGTTTCTTTCAACTTTAGTCGTCTTCCTTTCACATCAGACAAGCTTCACTGTCCTTGCAGAAGAAAAATCTCTCAATAGCATGATATTAGCGCAATGTTTCTCAGGGGGAAGGTGCATTCAAGATTATGTGCAGTGTTAGTTTTCCATTAGGAATTTCCAAATTCAGTTTTGGTGTCATATATCAAGAGCACATTCTTTCACATGTGTGGTGTCCTCTACACTGTAAAAAAGGAACCTCAGGGGTTATCACATTAACAAAAGAATATCATGTACTGTTAACTAAATAATTGCATGTTTGAGCAAAAAACATGATACAATCATGTTGCATAAACAAGATATTCCACAACTTCAACGTTTATAAAATTGAATCATGTTGAGCGAACATGATTCATTATAGTCAGACCGATCCTATGCTGAAGACCACGAGTGAGATCACGCGATATCACGCAAGTTCACGCAAGATTACGGGAAATCACGGGATATCACGCGAGAATACGCGAGACAATCGGTTTTTTCTCGCAAATGGAATAAAATGTATTCAAGGTGAGATAACGTGATTCAATTACGTCAGCTAGATCTTCCGCCAAAAAAAAAAAAGAACGTCGGGGCGTATTACATTAACAAAAAAATATCATGTACCTTTCACACAATAATGTTGGGTTTGAAGCGAAAACGTGATAAAATCATGTTGGATAAACAAGATATTTCACGACTTCACATTTATAAAATTGAATCATGTTGAGCTAACATGATTCATTATAGTTAGACTGATATTGTGCTGACGACAACGAGTGAGATCACGGGATATCACGCGAGAACACGCGAGACAATCGGTTTTTTCTCTCAACTGAACTAACGTGATTGAATGACGTTATCTCAACTTGAATACATCTAATTCCTCAAGCTCCCAGGCCTCTACCAGAGGCCTGGGAGCTTGAGGGTCCTGCGCAGTATCTTGGCTGTGCCAAGATATATATATATATATATATATATATATATATATATATATATATATATATATATATATATCTATATATATATATATATATATATATATATATATATATATATATATATATATATATATACTTATATATATATTATATATATATAATATATATATATATATATATATATAAGTATATATAAGTATATATATATATAATATATATATATATATATATATATATATATAGATATATATAGATATATATATATATATATATATATATATCTATATATATATATATATATATATATATATATATATATATATGTTTTTTTTAAACATATATATATATATATATATATATATATATATATATATATATATATATATATATATATGTTTTTTTTTATTTTATTCAATATCAATATTTGTCAAAGTTAATCTAATAAAAAAAAAACACAGTGACGTCAGTTCCAAAGCGCTATTGTGTCAGACTCATCTCCCGCTGAAGAGGATCCAGCGACATCAAGAGATTACGGAAAATCACGCGAGATAACTGGCTCGCACCTTGTTGGGTTTTTTCAAGGGCAGAGGGGAGATTCCTGGCGTGCATCTACTTAATTTGAAGAAGGTAAGAGTCAAACAATTTTCATCTAAATCCATATAAAAATATGTAACTTAAAATTTCTCTACCATTTGCACCATTTTCTACTTGTTCCATACTTGTGTCACATTATTTCATGTTCTGTAGATTAAGTCGGTTAGGTTAAGGCAGATAGCTTTTTGTTTACATTTATCGCCGCACCATGTTAGGTACATTCTGTGCGAAAAAACTCTGCAGAGCCATATGTAGTGTAAGGGTCACAAAGCTGCTGCCAGAGACACAAATGGACCCCGGAAATGTCACAGTTTTGCTCCTCCTGAGCTCCCTGGAGGTTTAGTGGATTTTTAACACACTGATCTAACATCAGTCTATTTCTAACTATTTTAATTCTATTTCAGTAATGTTACTATGGAGGTAAATGTAGATGCACACACACACACTTTGGTACCTTTCTATCATCATCGAGATTCTTAATTAATTATGGTAATAAAAAGTCCTACATTTCAGTCGGTGAAACCTGCAGAAAGCATTGCTTTCTGAGCTTTGTTAAATGTTCATAAAATACCTGTTAGTTATGGATTTCTAGTATATTTTGTCAGGCTAAAACTCAATGGATTATCCATTATTACAGACTTGAGCTTTCTATTTTTTTTTCTTTAAAATACATATTCCTCTGCTGTAAAGATGTTGGGGTTTTTTGGACTCTTCTTTGTTGTCCCCAAATAATTGTAGCTCAGAAACAATATTGAAGTTCATTGGTTTAATTTTGAAATGTTGATGTTTTTGTGTTGATTGTTTGTGCTCATTTTGACCTTTGTTACTATTGCTTTCTACCATGTTCAATTCACCATTGTTCTGCACATATGTGCTTGCATACAAGTGTCCAGTGGTTATATTCATGAGGCATTCAAGGGACTTGTACTAAAAGATACAACTCAGTTCAGTATGAATTGCATATTTTAATGGCTGAAAATATATCTGATCTCTTTCAGAACATCACCTGTCTGTAATCCACCTGCGTAAGTACTGGTCAAGGGGCTCATCGGCTATCAAGTTATAGATTTCAGTGGCTAATAGTAAGTTTTGCCAGATCTAAAGTGACTGAATGTAGTGTTAGAGAGCTTATAGAGCTAGAGTTCAGCTAAACATTTATTTGGCCAGTCTGTTTTATTTGTCTTTATTTGCGTGGGGATGTGGAAATGTAAGGAGTGTAGTCTCTCTCTGTCTCGTAGATATGACCTGTTAAAACATTTTACACTTAAACACCGGCATATGCGACGTTATCCATGCCCACACATAGACTGTCCATGTACTTGTAAGACATGGAATGCTTTGCATATTCATTTAAGTAGAAGGATATAGACTGTGTTGACCATTCTGTACTTTTCACATATTTCTTTGGTGATATATTCATGTCTTTATTTAAACCTCTAACAGCTTCAGTTAGATGTTTAAATGAGATGTTAAACTCCATTTTAGTCATGGCATAATGAAGGGATACTAACAATTTTAAATATCTTTCAAATAGACTGCAAGCCACTGATCACTTTTGTTGTCACTTCCTTTGAATGTAGCTATGTTTTCAAGTGTGTGAACCTATACTGCTGGAGTTTTGAGATTGTTCTCATTGTTTTTTGATCTGCATATTTAGGAAGACACTGCTGAGGTCAGACGAGAGTGCATCCTCAAAGGTCTGTGTGTACCTAAATGAAGATCCAGAGAAGCTGGTGAGGGAGTACATGGTATGTTAAATTCTCTTTGTGTTTACAATAGAACTCCTAAGAGTTGTTAAAATACTTTCACCAACTAAGGTCCATGAGTGACTCAATCAATGTCAATCTTAATTTATTTATTTAATTACATGTGAATTGTCTCCCCCAATACCCTTCCCTAACTCCCTTAGGACGTTGATGAATGCGCAGAAATGGCCAAAGCCGAGGCTGTCCTCGGAATCGTCATTTGAGCAGAGGGTGCAGAGGCTGCCGATGCACATCTGGATGTTGGGATTGTCCTGGAGGAGGTGGAAGTTATGAACAGCTTGGACAGTGTATCTTCTGCAATAGTGATGCTGCTGGGACTAATCTATGCACTAAACTTGAGCTACCCTCAAGTTTAGTGCGTTCAGCACTCAACTTGCTCAGTAACTCAAGCATACCTTTGAAGTAATACAGAAAATAATAATGAAATTGGATGGAAAGAACTTATCAAAGAAAGCACAAGTTCTCAATATGAAACTCGCTGCTAAGTTGAGCAAAGTTTCACATGGAAAATGAGTGTTTAAAGTCTGCAGTAGAAAAGATTTATATTGTTACAGTTCTCTAAGTTGAGCAACTATACTGACATGTTTTATGTTGTAAAGAATTGGCTGGGAAATGAAACTGTAACCTTTTTGTAGTTGTTTTTTTATTTCAATGTCCAACTCAGCTGTGTTTTGTGCTGTGTAAAAAAACGATGTATAACAATTCTGAAAATACAATTGTGTTGTACCTTTTCTAATTGTTGAGTGTTCTTCCTACACTTTCACCTAGTGCTATCTTAAAATGCTTGATTAACGCTTGAAAATATGTCTTTGAATTAACGTCATAAAATAATGGAAAGGATTCCCACACGATTAACTAGCTGTCTTTTAGCATGAAGCATATTTGTTGAGCTAACTTGCTTTTAGTGAGTTGGACCTACTGAATCAGGTAGTGTGAAGGTACCACTGTAAAATAAGGTGGTTTCAACTAGATTTACATTCATCTTAATGAAGTTACATCAATGATTTGGTCCTAAACATTGCAGATTAGTTGGGCGGGCTGTATTGCACTACACTGGGTCATGCTATAGTAACTGAGTTAAAGGAACCTTTAAAACATATGTTGAGCCAACACATTTCATTTGAATTTGAATAACCTTAATGAATGGAGTTGAGCCAACTCATTTGATTTACAATCATCCATTGCCTTACCATAATTCTGGTTAAGCCAACATATTTGGTTTAAATTAGAACAACCTTAATGAATTATGTTTTGCCAACTCATTTTATTTATATAAGAATAACCACAATATATTACGTTGAGCCAACATGTTTGATTTAGAATCACCCATTGAATCACCATTGTAACAAGTGGAGCCAACACATTTGCTTTACATTGGAATAATCTTAATAAATTAGGTTGACCTAACACATTTGCTTTAAATAGGAGTAACACAAGTACATGGTGCTGAAATAAAGCAAAGTAATCAGGTGGAAATCCTTTCCATAATTTTTTTATGTTCATCCAATGACTTATTTTTTTCAGTGTACATGGCTTATGGCAAATTGCTAGCAGAACTTCTAGGGGTTTCTTTAAACATTGTCTTTTTTTTCATGCCATTTCTGTAGTTTCTGAGTGATAACTGTAGACTCCACCACTTAAGCTGTAAATCTCTGCACGTCCTCCAGAGTTTCACAAATGGTATGTTTTCCTTCATCTTGTAATATTTTGATGAAGGTTTTAAATAGTGCCATGTGTCGTTCAAAACTTGAGATATCGTTCTTTAGCATTATTCTGCTTTGATATTTCCCACAGCCTAGCACCTAATCTGTCATGTTTTTTTATTTTCATGATGCTAACAGTGCTTCGGGGCATTTGAGCAAAAGGGGCAAAATGTTTTTAAAAAGCACTTGTTTGAAATCTATTTTCTTGTCAAATATAATATGTGTACCAAATAGAAAATTCTTCCAAAATATAGTGGTTGGTAGGTGTAATATGATTAAATAAAATTTAGCTGGGGACAGAATTATGAGTTAATTTCAAATAATGATTACAGGAATTTTAACGTGTTATGAATTACAGTACGTTTAATTGCATTTTGTTTTTCTACACAAATTTATAATGTGGAACCTTTGTATTGTGTTTTCCCATAAATCTGATGCACGACAGCAGTGGCCGACAGAACCACTTATGTTAGTCCAGAATAAATATCTTTGTTGTTGAGCTCATGTCTATGTCTGTTTATTCAATAATCTGGTAGCAAAAAGACTTTTTGAACTGAAAATATTGCTTATTTCATTGCTTCAAGGTTTTTGATTAAAGTGTGAGTAATTGCAATTAATTAATTCCAGACTCTTCAATTAACTTGATTAAAAATGTTAATCGAGTCTCACCCCAAAACATAGCGCATATGGTCTAAATAATTGTGCCGCTCACTGTAATTTTCTAAAACATGGATTAAACATGCTACCCTTTTCAAAAGTACAGACTTTTGAACAGTAGAAAGCAAAAAGTACTTACCATAATGAACATTTATTTCAGGACTTCCTTGTATTAAACTCGCATGCCAATTTGTTTCACATCTGGATTGAATCGAGGACAAAGTTTCTGCTTGTTCTGTATCTATTTGATCTCGCCTCCTTGGCCCGTCTCTTCCAACCAACATCGCCCTGCCAGCCACATGCATTACCCTGATCCTCACAGAGGAATGTGATATTGATCGCTGAATCCCTGTGCTATGTGATGATTTTATGGCAGGCTGCAGAAGCTGTCAAGTCATCAGGTTTCTGTTGTTGGAGTGGTAGAAAACTCATACCCTCCTCAATAATGATGAATAATTGATGCTAGAAGCACTCATTACTTCACTCAGGCCTTGCCCTATCAACCTTGACTTGTTTACTGGCAGCTTGTTGTGGTTTTTGTTAAATCACCTGTTTATTTGTAGCAGTAGTAGTTTCTTCATAACTTTAGTCACTAATCAAAGGATTCCCTTGTCATTTTAAAAATGTAAGATGTCCATGAAAAAATGCTTCAGGTATATATTTTTTATTTCTATCGGGATGCTGCTAATGTGACAGTAATTTTGTAGTTAGCAAAAGCTATACATGTCTACCAAGTAACTTTTAACATTTAAATTCCATATGAAAGTTGGGCTCCTAACTTTGACAGAGAGGTCTGATGACTATGTAAGATTTTATAAACCTTGCCTGTTTTAACATAAAATTAGATATTGTAAAAGCAACATCTTTGTTAGAGCCTTAAATTTAGCTACAATGTAACATTATGAAAGACTTTTTGAGGATTACAAGTTGCTTCAAAGTGAAAATAATAGTCATAGCTGACTAGAATATCTCTCCTGATTTAACGTAGCAACAAACACCTTTCTTTCCAAGTGAAGCTATCAAGATTCATATCCACACTTACAACCACAAGTAAATGTTTTTTTTTTTTTTTTTCTGAAATCCATATCCTCGAAATCAAAAATAACCTTGTTATTGGACCAAATTGTTGGTGTGTCTTTATAAATGACCAAAAAGTACACGATGGTCACTGAAATAACTTGAAACTGACGAAAGTCATAATGAATAAAAATTAATTTAAACTTAACCAATTAAAATTACACATTGCTTTTGAATTGTGGTTCAACAAATCAAGAAAAAAAACAAACTCGTCAAATAGCCCTGGACATAAATGATGACAGTACGCACAGACCCTCAAGCATCTAAAAAATATGTTCAAAATTTTTATTCCATATTATTTTGTTCCTGTCTGTTGTTACAACCTTCAATATATCGAATTTCTTTTGATTTTTCAATCATATCATCTCAGGAAACAGTGTGTTTGATATATTCCCTAAAAAATAATGATTGAAATGTTGTAAGATAAGTGTTGCAATCTTACAAAGATTCATTTCATTTTCAGCAAGCCCAGGTCATTATCTGGGCTTGCTAAAAAAAAATTTCATTGATAGTAACAGCATGGTAATCTAAGTGGATGCAAATAAGAATTTGAAGAAAGTAATGGAAAAAATGACAAAGTAAATAAAGTGATGAAAAGGCCATGTCACATAATTATTATTGCAATCCAAACTGACGAACAGGAAATGATTTGTAGGACTTAGTGCCAGATAATGAGGAAAAACAGGATCCATGTCTCTTTATGCAGTGCATAATATCTGTTGTCAAGTTCAGATTGCTGTGGAATGCAGATATACATCTGTCTGTGACACAATAAGCTCAGAGATGGATCCTTTCTTGCCACAAACGGGAGCTCCCGGGCTCTACATCATTTCCCTTTATCTGTGGTAGACTTTCCCCTGGAGGACTCTCATTAACACTGCAGTGATGACTGACCCTGACTATGAGCTGCCTGATGGAGACACAGTGAAGGCCTCATGGAGGGTGAACCCAATGGGCAACAGAAGACAGTCGTGGACTTGAAAGAACAGGGAACACAGTGGGTGCAGAGATGCTCTCCAGCGGCCCTTTTAGTCCGTATCAGGTGTCATCACCGCATGCCAGAGTTTATATAGCATCAGACAACAAGTTGTGAGGAAATTTGATCCCTCTTAGAGGCGGCTGGTTGGCTTCCCTCGCACTCAGGCAGGCCGGTGGGCAGCCACCAAGACACGGTTTTCCCACTACTTTGGGTGTGCATTACCCCCTTAACAGTGCTGAACCATCTCTCCCTCACCTCTTGCCCCTGCAGTGTGAAGTCTGTCCAACAACTCTCAGGTTTCACAGGCACCGCGGGTAAAGCTCCCCGACGACAGCTCTGTCGGCAGTGTGTGAAGCGGGAAGGCGATCATCTGACACTGGCCGCTCCCTGGACATGATGTGTGTGGAATGCCCTGCAGGAAGAAAGGGACATTGCCACTTTTAAGAGGAGGACAGCGCTACTTCTGATACTCTGCTCATCTCTGCATGTAACACAATGCCTACCCATGAGTTCAGCACACATTAGGAACTCCCTTCACATTAGCTAAACTTGTGCTTCCTTCCTCAACCAGTCTGACTCCCTTGCACAGTGCCTTGCAGAAATACTTCAGAAACTTTTTTTTTCCAAGTTCCAACATAAAATAAAATGTATTTTATAGTAATTTCATGAGAAATGCTAGTGCACAATTGTGGAGCAGAAGGAAATGATACTTGGCTATCAAAGCTGCTGAATGATAACAGGAAGTCTTTTTGATCTTGGCCAGATTTTGTCTTGTAAAATAACAGAAGCTTGGTGAAATTGGATGAAGACAATCTATAAACAGAAAAAATAGATGCTTGACTAGATTAAAAAATGGACTGTGACTGGGCCATTCTAATGTTTGAGCATCCAAATCTCCTTAAGATTCACTGGAAAACTTTGTTCATGCTGAGATTAAATTACACACTGGTGTGCTCTGCTGACTCAATAGGAGAATTTTGAAGAAAATAGTTTCAGAGGATTTTATTTAGGGGTCTTAGTGTATAAGACAACAAAAAAAAAACTAAATGCAGATTCAGCCACACTTTTTAGATTTGTATTTGCAAATGGAAGTTTCTTTCCACTTCATAATTATGCATTACTGTGTGATGGTATATCTCATTAAATGAATGAATGAAGAAATTAGTGAAATGTTTCAAAATGCTCTGTATCAACTGTTTTGGTAAGTTTACTGATGGTAAAACATCTCAATTTGTTTTCTGAAAGACATTTTTTATTTTTTACAGTAACTCATGAACCTGTATTTAGAAAGAGACAAGACCGAGTCGCAGAAGAGGTGATTTGCAGACACTTGTCTCCATTGGCAACTTGGTAGAAACAAACAGAAGCCCAAACTACGATTACAGTGGTTTTGAAACAAAGAGATAAAAGCATGATGGAGCAGAGAGATTGCTCAGAGTACAATTGTCTGGAAGATAATGAAAGAATGATTTAAGGTTTCTAAGGTTATTTCTGGAAATTATACTAATGGGAATAAAAGCCTGTTTTTGTGGGTATGGTGGGGTGATCATGAAGATTTCATAAAGGCCTTCAGTGAGTCGAGACAAAAAAAAAAAATCAATCTGGACACTTGATTCACACACCATGAATCAGATTTTATTGTAGAGTGAAATAAAAGTTTCATGATTCCTCCCTGGAAATGAGTTTATCCTGGAAAGCTCCGAACAGTTACGCTATTGGTCCTCTGTGAAGCATGTCCCAGATGTGGGAGATGGATGAGCTTGATTTGTTTCTCTTTTTTTTTCTCATGTGGGAATAATTCTTCTTCTGACAGAAAAAATAACCTATCTCCTTCCCAGGAAAAGTCTCTGTGCAAAAAAAATGTTTAGAATCAATGAATTAGTTTTACTTTCGTTAAATGATTATTTCCTATTTTTGTTCACATTTTATCAGGTAAAGAAATATCTATGACAAAAAATGTAAATAGTTTACCAAATCCATCCAGAGATCCAATATCTTCCTAAGCAACCTTTCATGTTTGGCAGCATCTCAGACAGGAAATGTGGTGGTGGAGCTATTGTAAATACTTCATTAAAAAGGTTTACACATGGAGGTGAGAGTTATGGGTTTACTCAATGTGAGATTATTAATGAGCACACTGGAACATTGTGGTGAGGTGATACATTATCCTTCTAAAATATTTGTCCCTACTTTCCTCTGCAGCCTTCTTTTTGAATACACTGTGCCCATCTGGCTTAAATTAAACTCCAACACACAAGTGACTGAGTTCAGAAAAATCCAGAAATACTGAAGAAGCTGCACGAGATTTACCTAATCATTGATCAATCTTCAGTAACATCTATTTTCATACTGCCGGAATCGAGAATAAAAGCTGCATTCTCTGTCCACATGAATAGATTTGAAGATATTTATAGTATACAAAGTTCAATTCTAATTTGTAATTTCTGAAGGTGTGTATGGATTCTCTCCACTCTTGGATATTATCCACAGACTAAACAAATCAACTACACTGGGCCTTCAGTCTATTGTAAATTTTGAAGTCTGTTTTGGACAATTAACTTTAAGCAGGATCATCTTCTTTTCACTTAGCTTTTTTTAATGGTCCATTGTTCATCTCCAGTTTTTTTACTCTACTTTCTGCTTCTTCTTCAGACAAAGTCCTTGCTTAGTGTGCCTAAAGCAAGGGCCATCTCCAGAAAGATTTATATTTAGTAGTGGCCACTGAGGCACCCATTTGATGGCAATGCAACCCTCCCAAAAATAACTGAACTGTTTCTTTACCATGATAGACCAGAGCACCTTTTGCATTAATGTGGTTGAGGCCCAAATCCATCTGTTGAACTCCTTTTGAGTCCCAACCTGGGGAAAGTTGCCCACTCGTTTCACGCTGAGAACAAAAGTTTATGACTTTGAGAAACTGACTTTCGTTCCAAAAAGCAAATGTGCAATAAGTAGATGTGAAAGAGGAAATGTTTCATATAAAAATGTGGTTAAAAACCCCTTACCTGTCACCCACTAAACATTTACATGATAGTCTAGGGCTCCAAGAAGTCAGGTGTTTCCTCATGACTGTTAAGGGATTAAATAGTCAAAAAGAAAAGTCTAACATTTAAAATCGTTTGTACATAGGTCACATTTTTTACGTATTGACTATTCAACCTTCAACAGGTGTAAAATATGTTGATGGAGTTCCAGTATTTGGAAGGGTTCCAGGTGCTGCACACATGGCTCCAAACCACTCCTGTGCATGTGAAAGATCATGGTGTGAAAATGCCCAGAGAACCACATCTACACAAGCAAAGATAAAACCCTGTTTCTCAAATCCGCACATATTGAAATTCAGTCAATGAGCCCCACACAAGGTATTAGTGATAATTTGTATCACTGGGCCAGTTTCACTGGGAACAAATTCTGCTCTGTGATCACATACTTACCCGAAGAAACCAATTTGATTATATTAGCTTGAAATAGAGACACTTGTAGCTTAATTCTGTCCAAAGACAATAGAGCCTTGAAGCTTACATTCCCAGAGTCTCTACTTGTTATCTGGCATCACCACAGTAACAACAATACTCAAGAAAGTAAGTGGATTAATCCAATAAGCTATAGCTGGAAGCTAAAATGGCATTGTTACCTAAACAGATAATTGTCATGTTGGCTAACATTAATCCACTACATTTAACTTTTAGATGAAAAAAAATAGCCTAATGAAATAAAAGTTCTGTCAGTATGCAGAACTTACTTTCAAAAGTATTGCAAGTATCAACTTCATCATTTCAAAATGCCAGGGTTTGGCCTTCATGTAAAAACATGGCTAAAATGCAAATTTAACACTGGAGTTATATTTACTTCCACTCTCAAGGAAAGTCTTCCCTTTTACTAGACTTCACCAGACTTCTAATAAAAGCTAATCATTTTGAATCTATCTTTTCCTCATAAAAAACTGATTTACATATTTAACAGTACAACATACAACGTTACTTACAAGTCGAAAGTTTTGCCTCGTATACAACAGGCATCAATTATTTTAGATCATAAACAGAAAAAAGGGTAAAAAGACTTTTATGAAGCCTTTTTTCTGCAGCATTTTGAATGAGCTTCAATTTCATCATAGAACCTAACCTTATATGTTACCTTATTGCTGCAGAATGAATATAATATAAAAGTTTCACTATTTCAATGGAATGATAAACTTTTTCATAATATTCTAATTTTTTGACCAGGACCTATATTTGATCACAAATCAATATCAAAAGACATTCCTCAATCTAAAGAATACATACTGCTGTGAATTACAGAATAATTACAACATATTTATATGCACTATGTTCATATTCAACGACTTAAAACATGTGGTCTGGTGAAAATATCCTGTTAGCAAGTATCAAATAAAGTTTTCATTCTGTCAACATTTAGGTATTTTTTTTCTATTGGTCTGACATAATTTTCAAATCTTAAATATTATGTTTTCATTTGCTGCAGAAAGTTAAAACATTTTTAAAACAACTGAATTTGTAAATACTGAAACAGTTTACTGAAGTAACCATGGGAACAAACGCATGAACCGGTGCCAAGATGGGTCATGCGTAACAACATTGCGTGTCATGTTCGCCTGTGGACGCTACGTCTGCATCTGGATCCCACCCAAATACTGCAGAGATAAGAGATCTGAGGAAATCAAAACATGAGCAGATCAAATCTCTCTCTTTAGTCTGTCAGCTTTACCAGAAGGACGACAGATAAGTCCGGTCCATCATGCATACCTTGAAAGGCAAAAACATCTGTGAGCTGTCTGTCTCGTTGGGAGGCTTTTTTACAGCTTTCCTGCTTCTTAGAGAATAAAGTTTGAGTGAACACAGTAGGACACAGTCAACATGGCAGCATGAGAACATAAGCCCTGAAAAACTAAAACATTCATTTATTTTCACATGCAACTTTCTGAAAAGTTGGTGATTTTGACGTATTCTGTAACTTCCCCCGAACAAATATAAAGGCAGCACTGACATCCCAATTGGATCAACTCTGTCAGCATGAAAGAGGAATGCGTGAAAGCATATCTGGGTGCTTCGAATGTTATCCAGGAGATCTAACTCAAATACCCCCATCCCCTTCGTGCAGTAACAAAGGGATGCTTGGCTGATAATCTGTATTCTGTGCACTGACAGTGAAAGGGAGGGGGAAAGTCTAAGTGAGTTACAAACAGCAGGGGCATCTTCAGCAGCTGTTAGATGTGTTTTCTTAGGGTTTGAGACTGACTTTTGTTTGAAGTGGGAGATAGGAAAGAGAAAACGTTGAGAGCCCAATGACATCTATGAGGTAAATAGCGTGCAGAACGAAAGGCAAAACATCAAGGACATGGTTGTCATGATACATGATGGCTGCAATCAGTTGTTAAATGCACCATAATCTAAATATCGTGAGACCTCAACCCAAACCTTTGTTGCATTGAAACATGGCCCTAAGCATCCTTGGTACCAGGACTGCTTTCAGATCATTGCTAATCATCTAATTAGAGATATTTTGTACGGGTTTCCTTCATACTCACAGTCCTGACATTTGGTATATAGTTTCTGTTCATGTCATTCAGGGAAAAAGGAAATATGGAGCTAGGACAATTTCAGTTATATTTCTAAAACTCTACTAACATTCTGAGAAAGTAAAGATTGCATTTATTTGTTTTATTCCAAATTCTAAAAATGAGAGACCAAGGCACACGCATATAAGGGAACATATGGTTCATCAAATGTACTGCAGATTACAAGGAGGACACATGTATTGTATCTTGAAATAAGAATAGGTATGCACTTTCTTGGCTGGGATGCTAACATTGTTATTTCTTAAAAAACCCATATTGAGGGTGAATTCTGAAAAGAACAGTGAAGTTTTTCCTTAGTGATGTAAAAAATCTCATTGCCATTTATTACCACTGCTTGATTTCAGTTTTTGTCACTGGAAATGGCACCACCTGTTATTTGGCATAGGCACAATAACATTTTCCACCTAGGATCAAAAAAATGATGAAGCATTTAATCCACAATCAAAGAAGAACTCCAGAGAAGCTTTGGAAATTAGTAGAAAAATGCTGCTAGAATAAAACTTCAGAAGTTCTTCAAAACACTTGAGAAATATTGCTGCAAAAAGGAAACTTAATGAATCATTTTTAACTTTTATTTTTGATTTTGCGCAGCCTTTAGATGCAAAGAATAAATAGTGTTCCACGAACATGATCCATTTTGTTCCAAAATGCAACATATGAACTAGTTTTTAGCACCTTTAAACAACAAATGCAAAGTCTTTGAAGCTTTGATCTATGTAAATAACCTTTTACAAGGAATGCTTTTTTTCAGAGTGGATGTACTGCTAGCATAGGCCTCAATGATGTTATCCAGTTCACAAGAGATTTACATCAAAGCTGAGCAATAGCTGCCAGAGACAGGACTGATCTCAATGTCAAGATAAAAAGTCACCTTCAAATGACAGGAAGATCTCTGAGAGCAGAGTAAGTCATCATTTGACGAATGGATGCAGGGTCGTGGGAACTATCTGTCAGTAATGAGAGGATATTTCAAAACTATAAAAACATCATCAGATGCTTTGACACTAAGCAGATAAAAAGCCAGAAGCTTTTAGGGTCGATCTATGAGTATCTATGTATAAATATGTGTAAGTAACTTCTAAAACTTTATCATTTCATAAAAGCTTCCCCATCTTGGTTACAGAGATTCTGACTTTACTTGAAAACTAAAAAGGCATGGAGTCACTTCTTTTGACATATGGAATACATATTTTTTTTTTTTTATTTTGGCAGGAGTGCACAGCTCTCACTCCTTTTTTGGCGTATGTGCTCTTTCTTGCAGCTATTTATTTTACGCTGTCACACAATGCCTTTGTTGCCCATTTTTCTTGGTGCAATGTCTATAAAGCACGACTCTGTAATGACAACACCACCATTCCTTGCCAATGAAATAAGTATTTCTTTTATGCACTGGGGATATAATACCTCTTTTGAGAAGAAAACAATATACATACGGCCATGCAGAGTTCACAGAACGGAAAAGTGACAAATCTAATAAAGCAGGGCCATTTCTGAAAAGTGACTTTTAATTCCACTCTTTCTCTCACAGTTGTTGAGATACTGAATAAACTGGCTGCTCTAATGCTAACTTTTAAAGCGAGCTCTCACATGCAGTTAAAATCATAGATGATTGTTGCCATGTGCAAGCACAGCGTCTCCCAAAAATATAGAAAAATAGTCATAACACTTGTTACACCTTGATTGTAACATATACCATAAAAACAATCTGCTCAAAAATGCATTAGACATGCTTCCATTGCAATAATTTCTTATTGTTGCTTAAAACATCATTTAATTGGTTCAGAAATTGGGTATAGACTTAGTTAATAACTTGTTTTTTGTAGTTTTTGCAGTTATTATAGCACATATACTGTTTGATCTTCTTTTTTGTTCATTTGTTGTTGTTTTTTTTAATAAACTTCAAATTATTTGACAAAATGCACCAATCAAACCATTCCTTTCTGATACTATTTTTTTTTTTTTATTTCAAGTCTGACCTGCAAAAAGAAAGTATTCTGGAACTTCATAAAATGTTCTCAAAACCAAGGTACAGTCTTGATTTTTATGAGCACAATCTACAGTCACAGCTTATGGTATTAAGTTTCATTATTTAGAGACTTTTTGTCTCTAAATAATGATTTTATATATTTCGTAAGTGGAAACCTCATCTCTTTTGGTGCCACAGTGAGTGACATGCACCCCTCAGACAGTGAGATGTCCAAGCCAAAGCACACAGAGACAAGGAAACATGGGGATTTTTCAAATAAAGTTCTGAGTTGTGGTTGAGATATGAAGCCAATTCCTGTGTAAATCTTAGGTCATTTTATGTGTAGAAGTCATTTTCTAAGAGTCTATTTGAAAGTTTAGATGCTAAACGCTCCCAATGTAACATTTAGTTAAGCAGAATGTTCCTTCATTCACTGTGTTGATGTTGATTTGGACCATAGACTTTCTTTCAGTTTAAGAAATGGAGGTTAAAACAGCTGTGGCGCTGAATCAATCTTGGCTGAGATTTGAAGTGAAGCAAATGCTCTACATTACCACATGTTATGTCAAAACACCCAGCCATAAAATGGTAGACCACCAGTTTAGACAAAACTTGTTGGATGTGTTAATTCTGGGCTCCAGTTAAAACTATGGTGAAACACTGAAACAAAAACTGAGACTGACAGGAGATTGGAGTTCAAGTCACAGGTTTTTTTCCCCCCTTCACACTGGGAAGTTTCATCCTTCAGTGAAAGATGTTTCATTTGTCAGAGAAAGATGAAAGGTGTTAAAAGACTGTGGCGCTCAAAAAACAAAAACAAGAAACAAATAAATCATGGATATGTTTGTCTCTACACGTGTTATCTGGACAAAACTCTCACTGTGTCTCTGCATGCTTGGCCCTCCAGCTGTCTGTCTGCCCTGGCTGTTGCGTCCCTGCAGCCTCATGCTCTGAAGATAAGGACAGAAAAGGAACAGAGATAAAAAAGAAGCCCAGACATGCACCCCCCAAAACCCCAGAGAGCCAACACTGATAGCACCATTCCAAACCTGATTTAGTGACTCTGACACTATGTAATTACCTTGTAAGTAGAGATAATTGTAATACGTATCAATCGGCAATTAGTATATACATGGGCTGAAGGCTCTCCTGGGGATTCTGCAACCGTGCAGGGGAGCTGCGGAGAACTGGTGCTCTGTGGAAGCTCTGTAATACCTGATGACAAGGTGTTGAAGCACAGCTGACAACGGCCATCTTTATCTCTCAATTCAGAAATCCATACAGCCATCCATTATCTAACATGGTTTTCCCTGCAGGGTCGCTAGGAGAGCTGGTGCCTATCTCCAGCAGTCTTTCCGAAATCATGTACTGACAAAAATAAACACTAGTCTAGGGATCAGATTTTAAACAATCTTAAATCGAGATGAGCATATTACTTATTTATTATTGTTAGCTGAAGTTATTAAGAGCCATTGTGGAAGGTCTGAAGATCTTCTTGCGATGCTGGATGTTTAGCAATTAGTTTGCAGTTGCAATTTGTCATAACATAAAAGCATTTCAATGATATAAAGATTTTTGCAAGGGATTCTATATATTCAGTTTCCACTAGTGAACAGAAAGCTGCCAAAGACTAGGGGGGTCAGGCAGTTCCCAGACTATACTGTTGCTACAGCACACTGCACACCGTAACCTTGTCATTGTTCCAAGTATTTTCTGACCCAATCTCCAAGTGCAGCCATATGGTAAGCTGTGCTATGGTTTAAGGCCAGGGCACATGGATGGTGCTCCTTTGGATAAAAGGTTTTGAAGGAGACAATTAGATGTGTTGGCAGGTAGCTGGGCTTTTCTACAGTAACAAGGTTTATCTTGGATTGCAACTCTGCCAGCCAGTGATTAGACTAAGGCATACCGAGGCAGTGTGACAGTACGGCCCACTAGGTGTCTGGGTTTTCAGCCATTGAAGCCCCTGGGGGTGCAGACGACTACAGAGCTCCTTCGTCTGAACAGGAAAGACCATCAGACCCCCAGCATGAACTAGAGATGACAGCCTGAAACTAATCTCTTGTTCTCCGGGCTAAGAGAAGGGATAGCTGAGCTAGCAGTGAGCAGTAGGACAGGGAAGAGTTTTTCCTTGTGCTGGTTCACATATGGAAAGCTCAGTATAACCTTTTCTTCTTCTAGGAAGCCAAGCCACGTTTGATCACCTCACAAGGGTCCCATCAATGCATAGTAGCAAAGAGTGGTGTGTACAAAGGATAAATATGTTTTTTTTCCAAATGACGAGAACATTCTGCAACAACACAGCAAAACTTTGTGTCTTCCTGAATGTTAACAATTGTCTATTGAACAGGTGAAAGCAGTTTGACTTCCAATAAAGCTGGTTATTTTTGGTGACTTCGCCATGTGATGTAGCTGTAAATCTAACAAGTCATTGCTTTTGTCAGTCCTGTAGGTGCGCTACAATTAATTTTTCTTTGAAGGAGATAAAGATTTAATTCACACAGTGTTAAAATAATAAACATTGCAAACAGCAAAGCTGTTCTTTGTTTTTCACTCATTACGTTTGAATAATTTTTTATTGATCATTCCACATTCCAGAGGAAGTCCCCTTAATCTCTCAATTCATTGACACCTTTAGCAAATTAGCAGTTAGTAGGTGAGTCAGAAATTTATTTTACAGTCTTGTTTGTTAACAATACCTGCATATACCTTCAAATATCCATGTACACTGACCCTAATGAGGGAATGACTGGAAGAGCCTCACAGCAACAACATCATTCATTCTCAGCCACTTCAATTTAGAATATCTGAGCTACTAGTCCAAATAAATAAAAAGTGAATAAATAATCCACTGAAAATCTTTCCTACCAAACCTGGAACTGCTAGAGGAAGCTGAGGAATAGATGAACTATGATTAATTTCTAAGCAATCATGTTGCTGTTGCCCAAAATGCCATTTTTAACTCTAAAATAATTAGCAAATCCTTCAAACTCCTGAATGGAACTGGTTATCCAGCTGCAAAATTTACAGAGCAGCTAGCACTGAGGAAACAAGAAATTGTGATTTTTACTCACTTCTATTCTGCATACAATGTGGCTCAAGCTCCTCAGGAATTTCTACAAAAAATAAAATGCCTATATGGTTGGTTGACACTGTCACCCGCTGCAGCATTACCTCAGTGAGTCAATATCTCAGGGTGAAATTTAATCCAACTCTCTGTTTTGGTCATTAGCTTAGACCAGCTGTAGAGTCCAAACAAAAATGACTTTGCTGCTGAATATCTCCATAAACAAATGCCTCATTACTCACTGTGTCATGTATGTTTGTTTCATGGCAGCTTTGTTAGGTGAAGAAGCACGCTAGCTCAGTGGGGACCTGGCCCCATTTCCAAGCTTAGAGTAAATACAGTTCTAAAAATTATACAAAATGTCAAACAATAAAAACACTGTTGGACAAATTCAGCATACCACGCTGGATTTTAGAACCTGTAGAGATCAGAACATTTTGAAAAGCTTATTTCTGATGTCGATTCTAAACTAACAAATCTTGTATCTTGAATCAATTTATCACTAATATTTTGAGATAGTGCTAAACGATGCATAATGTGGAATTTATGTTGTCACTTTAAACTGTTGCATGTCTGTAAAAACATATTTCACATAAATTAAACTGTAATTTTATTTGTCATGTTGTCTTGTCTTCTACATATAAAGAGTGCAATGATTCTTATTTAACGGGAGCAGCTGAACCCAGACCAAACCTCTGTTGAAACATGTTGAAATGATTTAATAGTAGCAATGCAGCCTTTTCCATAGAGCTGACATTTAAGAAGGATAGTCACAAAGTCAGAGTTGAATCCAAGATCCTCTTAGGCCAACATAATTTAATAGTTAAATGCCTGAACCACAGTAACCACTGGCTTTATTGCTCTAACTTAATTATTTTAATTTTATTTTAAAAATGGGAAATATGTTCCTGTGTCCAAACAAAGGCCTGTCAGTTTGTACTACAGGTTGTAACATAATCTGCAGATTGATTTCTTATTCAGAATCAAAGTTGTTGCTGTAGATTTTTGAAGTATAATTTTTTGTTTAAGTCTTCAGATATATGTAAAAAATAAAATAAAATAAAATAAAAAAAATAAAAGTTTAAATTTTATAGTTTTAGTTAATTTGGTCATTATTTTGATTCCTTTTCTCAATAGTGGGTCTGTCAGCGAGAAATGGATTGTTAAATCAATCAAACTTCAACAAGGGCTAATCGGTCAGTATGACAGTGAGTTCATCTTTAATTGGAAATATATAATTCTTTTTGAGAGATCAGTCGAGCGTAAAAGAAGAATGGGAAATAGAGCATGACCACCTCCTCAGTGGTTTCAATTTTGAATGGTATTTTTTGCAGCAGCTACAGCAGGCTCATGTGTCTGCCTAAGTTCATGCTTCTTGGGGAGAGATGCTCCCTAATAAAAATAAAAGCAAAGACCTGGTCATTTGGAATAATTTTCTTTGAATAGATGAGTTTAAAATGTAATTACCTGAGAAACAGAAATCAGACATATTGACATGAACCTAATCCACCAGAGCAGAGAAAGAACTTCATACCGATTGTGAAGCATGAAGTTCAAAGTGTAAAGTGTGGGCAAAGTGTAAAGTGTGGGGATGCTTTGCTGCACCAGAAACTGATCAGCTAACCATCATAAATACAACTCACCATATGTGCTGGAATGTATATATATTTTACTCTGAGTGGGGATAAGAGTTTTGCATATTACATTTTGAAAACTTTACGGTAAACATTATTGTAAATGTCATGAGGCACAGATGTTCAATCATCCATAATGTTGTCTAATGGGGTTGAAGTCAGGCCTACTTTTTGAAGTAGTATGAATCATAACCACAACCATTTTTCTGTTGTGTTTTAAAACTAAAGTCGCAACACAGAAACAATTCTCGTTTTATTTTGACGACAGAGAAAAAGTATCTGGTATTTCCAGGTAAACATGAACCCAGCTGTCCTCGACCTCCGACCTCCTGCTGCTGGATGAGTTCGTGATGACACTGCAACAGCTGTGGCTGCTATTCTATCAGCTTGCAGACTGTGTGAATGGAGCAGTGTGTTTGAAGTGTGAGGGGTGAGCATGGACAGTATGTGAAGGACTCTGTAATTAGAGATCCTCAGCGCATAACAGGGTGAAGTCAGCAGAGCTGTAAACACTTCCAAAGAATATCCCTCTCTTTACGCTCATGCAAATACAATAAAGATGGCTGATTCTTTCTCAAATACATTAATACAAATGCACACAATCTGTATGCGAGTGTCATTCGAGTTTTTTCAGTTTTGTCCCCGAACAGAAAAGCCGGTCCCATCGACAAAGACCGCTATCTGTGAGTAAATTGACGTTTGTTTGAATTTCATGTAGGTGCAGATTTATGTCCGAAGCTTCCTGGGTCTGTGTCATGAAAGGTTGATTAATTCTGACGTAGGCTGTCAGTTCTACTCCAGCGGTGATATATTTCACCACACATGTGCAGCAGATTGGAGAGCGCTTAAACTGCTCACCTTTCCCCTGTGTAAGTATCCTTTTAAGTTGATCACTGTTGTGGAGCAGCTTTGTCTCTCCAACTATAAACTAGCCAATGTGAATACAGTGGACATGTCAGGATGCAGAATAATTACTGGCTAAACTAAAACCAGGCATCTTATGATTCATGCAGAACAGTAATTTGAAGTTTATTTAGAACGGGAGCCCTTGAGTTGGACAAAAAACAGGTACAGAACAAAGTTTAAAGGGTTTAGATTTCTCTCAAATGTTTTTTTTTTTATTTCTCTTGTACACATCCATGAAAGTAGTTCTTCAATTATCTCAGTAGAAGAAAAAATTGCTTTGAAATACAGTTCATTGTTTTATGCTGCAATCACAAAAACAAAAGACAAAATACAGCAGAGAAAGAGTAAATAAAGCCTCATGTAGTACAGAGAGTATATTCGTGCATATATAGAGTATGCATATGCCTTTGTTTCTTATTGTCTGACCACAAGTCAGGCTAATTATTGTTTCAGGTCAGGAACAGTTCTCAAAATAATTTATATATGCTGATTGCCAGAATAATAAGAGTGGAAAGGAAGTTTTTTTTTTTTTGCATACATTTCCTAGATATTAAGTCTGTGTATCCATTCTGGAGCTTTTAAGTTTTCAGCAAAAAAAAAAAAACTGTCATGGAAAGTTTCTAAGAAATGTTGTAAACAAGAGTTTTGGGCTTCAGTGTTGTGGGAATAGGACCCATATAGAACTTTCCAGACTTGAAACGTAACAAAGAAAAGTAGGGGGGCATGTTTCTCTAAAATATTATGATAATAAATTCCTTCCATTTTAAACATTGCGCATTGCCATAAGCAATAGTCAGTAACTCTGCACGGCAGGAAACAGCAGAGGTTTTGCTGGCCCTTTGCAAGCTGATTATGCGAGTCAGAACTCCAGGTGGATTTGGTGCACAGAGGCTATTCTGGCTCTAGAAGGCTGAGTTTTAAATCAGGTAATCCCATTAATCCTGTGTTCAGTGATATCCAGACTCGAGAGAGCGAGTAGCACAGCAGTGTGATGGGTGATGTTGCTAAATGCTGACGAGAATTTATCAGGTACTCATTTATTTACTGCCAGTGAAGTTATCTCAGAAACAAATAGATATCAAATATTATATGCCTGTATATGTGTGTATATATAGGTATAAAATAAAACAAATCAATCCAATCATACACCCGAATTGAAATTCAGTGACAATATTACAATTTGTCCCTGGTTACATTGTACAGCAGTCAAATTTTAGATTATAATGCCAATTGATGAACGTTATCTATGAAAGATGAAATGATTTAATCAAGGCATTGACTTTGCAGCAATCTAATCTCCAGAGCAAACATATGCAGACAATGAAGAGAATTTGTTCACTTTTAACAGAAGAAGATCTCCAACAGAACCTACTGCAGCATAGAGATAGTTCAGACAAACCTAAGACACTCTAAGATGAAGCTTTATCATAAAATAGACTTTTATGCATAGTCTTAAAAGTAGGTCACCTGTTTAAACTGGGAGCAAATTCCATTGGAGAGCCTCATAGGTAAAAAGATCTGTCTCCCTTTCTACATTGAGAAACTCTGGAAACCAAGAAATCAGATGTATAATATGATATGTATACTGATTATTCAGGGCTTTACATGTAAGAAGAAAATTTTATTTCCAATTCTACAAAAAGTCAATGAAGGGAAATTAAAATTTGACAAAATATACAATTTTATTTTGAAATATTTATAGAAATAAAAAAAATGCATCCAGTATTTTAGATAGCCTTAAAAGTCCATGAGCTTTTTCAAGCAAGCCAAAGTAATGTATCCATGATGTGTAACAATTTTGCAAAGTGGAAGTGTATACAGCAGAGCAAAGAGAGGTGGGCTGAGTTTTAATCTCTGTGGGACTCCATAGCTAACTCTGGTGTGCGAGAAATATTTATCATTTATTTGAACAAACTGAAATCTGTGTGACAAATATGACCTAAGCCAGTTTATAATTATCCCTCTAGCGTGATAAAGCTTCTTTAAGAGAAGACAATGATAAGATGTTTCAAAAACAAGCTCTGCGGTGATATCATCAGACAAATTAATTGCAGCCCGCCTTGCCATTTCCTTCCAGTGCCGTTCTGCTGAATTCTCAAACGAAGACATGAAGAATTATAGTTTGCCATGTTTGTAGTTTGGCAATGGCAGCTGAGAAAGTGAATGACACCACTCACTTCGTATTAACATGAACAGAACTTCTCTCTGCGCGTTGGGTGATGGACGCAGGCAGTTTCTGGTAACCTGGATAGCATCGCTTCCTACATGATCATGTAAGCTGTCACGGCCAAACATTAGAGACTAGGTCAAAATCAGATGCAACCGTTTCAAACTTCAATAGAGTTCATGCCTCCAACAAGTGAACATTTCTCAGTAGCTGAGAGTCCAGAACGTCTGTTTGAAGGGCCTGGATTTTAGCATGTTAGCAAATGCAAGGCCATCTTCAGTAACTTTCACCACAGATGTTTCAGTGTTATTCTGAGCTCTGAAACCTGAGTGAAACTTTGCAAACAGGTCAATATTGTGTGAATGATCACTCAAGTGGTTACCAAACTTTTCTCAAGAATTTTAATAAGAGAGAGGGATTAGATAAGCTTCTGTAATTGATTAGAGCTCTTCAGCAAATTTTGCAATGGGAAGTAGAAGTTGGTGCTACATATCCGTTCAACAATTATGGGGTAATCCAATAAAACACAAACCAATATCTAAAAAGAGAGGCCATTTCACACAATGGACAATTTTTTTGTTTTTGTTATTTTGCCAAGTGACAGTAATGACCTAAGAAAAATAATATTCCCTTGCAGCAGTCTACCAACTGTGCTTCTCTACTTTCCCACCAGTCTGTGTCAAAAGATCCAGAGGGATTACGAAGCCCTTAGCACACCAAATAATATGCCCACATGTTGACAGACACATTGAGCTGCCTACATCTGCGGAAAATATCACTTGCGAAACAGTGATTGCACACACTTGTTCTTGCCGGTGCACACAAACCAACAAACATGTTCTCATTCAAAAAGTCACACAGTATAAAAGAAAAGAGCACATAAACATTTTTATATTAGGTTTTAAACATACCTAAAACCTAAAGTAATCAATCTGATGTTGAATCTAAAGATTTTTGCTTGATTTTCTCAGGCTCTCTCATCTTTATGCAATGTTTTTGTTATTGTTGTAGCCTCTGTGGTATTAGAGTTAATTTCAAACATAGAATCAACGGATCTGTTGAGAAACAATGTGCCATGTAGGAAGAGAAAGTCTCAACATGGTCATCAGTGGTGAAACATACGCTTCTGCATTCATCTCTCAAGCGACCCAGAGGCTGCTTAACACTCCACAGAGCAGATGGACTTCCTTTAAGGTGCAAAGGGCAGAGAGTTTATTGAGCTAAAAATCCTCTGGGTATCTGCCTGACTGCAAAGGGGGGAAGTTCATTCTGCAGTCACATGCATGCACACGCTCAAAGCGTTAAACCAAAAGTACATGGCTTTTTTTCCCTAAACAGTGGAGATACGGTTTTTAGTCGTGCGCCCGCTGCACCTGGGGCCTGTTGTCGTGGTCTGGAAGAGGGCCTCTGTTTCACAGATGCCAGCGCTGATGTGAGTGAAGGGATTCTGCCTCCAGTTTTTGATTACATGACCTGGTTTCAGGGCTCCAAAAAAGGTGTGAAATGTGTAAAACAGTTTCTCTATCAATACCCAGCTGCAATCCCACTTTATATCTAGAACTTAATTAAAAATCGAGGTCAGACAAATAAAAAGCACAATTTACTGTGCAATGGTTATTATACCCACAGATTTGTTTACACAAGAACTCTTTTATTGCTTCATAAATTGAAGAATTTCTGTGTCAGCAGTAGCGTAACATTTCCTGGAGCATGTTTCTTTTTGTGGTATTAGTTGTGTGGACCATGAAAGGTGATGCTTAAACTGCGTGAATAACATTTCATCACAGTCACTGTTCGGCCAATACTTTGTGGAAGCAATTATATTAATGTGTTATTTGATTCCATTGATCCAGGCACAGCATCTGCTCCCGTACTTAATATTCTATTGGATAATTTTAACAGTTTGAATTTTAAATGTTTTTATAGACAGTTTAGAAGTTTTAATTACACGTCGTCTTGAAAGAATATTCAGATTTCTTTTGAAAAAATCACATAGACCCACACAAAGTATCATATAATTGTGAGATGGTTGTGAAAAAGAAAGATTGGATTGAAAGTTTTTACTACTAATATCCAGAATTGTGGAGAGTTCATTTGTAAAGCCAGACTGTGGAGCAGATAATCAAGGTTGGCCTGGATATTTGCCAACCCCACACATCCTGGGCACAAACTGTTTTACATCAGTGCTACAGAGCATTATTTGTAAAATTGAGCCTTCATGAAGACAATTCATTTTCCGAGGCTGTCTTATATTTATATTTAACATTTAATATGTATAAAGCAAAGTGGATGTTAAATTCCTTTCTTATTCAAAAAAACTTAGTTAATAAAGCTGACTCTGATTGCATTGAAGCCCTTTATCTCTTGACACATTGAAATAAAGTCAACTCCAATCAACTGCAAGTCAAATAAGTAGTAAATGTAGCTCACTGATGTTTAATTTGATTTGAGTTTAATGTAGCTCATCTTGTTGGTGAACACCAGTAAACAAACATCAGAAGAACCAGGGAGATTATGTTCATTAAATTTTAGAAGCTCTAAAATCTAATTAACTCCACAAATTTAGCTTTTCTGGAAGAGTGGCAAAAATAAATATATTGTAAGTCAGGTACAGGACATAAAAACATCAATCGAGAGCTAACCTCTTAGTTTACATGTGAAAAGCCATGCCTGCTGGAAAACCAAATACAGAAAAAAAAATTAAAACTGCACATCCTTTTTTACTTTCATGCCCTGGTTCATGCTTGTCTGTCAAATAAAATTGCAATAAAATACAATTCGTAACGCTAAAGGTTGTGGTATTTATGTGGAAAATGTGAAAAGTTCAGGTTTTGCAATTACTTTTGCAAAGCATTTTCGATGTCACCCGTGACTGCTAATAGGCTTAAAGGAATGGATTTTCGACAATGAAGCATGCTTTTACACTTACAGATCCAGTAAAAATCCTATTTTAGCAGCCAAACTAGCCATCTGCCTCATCTCCACTGCTAATTGGCTGCAGGGTCAACACTTGCACATTTTTTTCTACTTATCTGTGGACATATGGTTTTATAATTTATAAGACCTTACATGACAAGCTATAGCCCAGAATATTTTTAATTTTCTTTGTTTAAAATGGAAAAAAATCTACATCTTAAAAACATACCTTTCAGCAAGCTAGCTGCAGTCTATATATAAAGTTTGGTGTGTTTATTTTCAGAGGAGTCTGATCTTTGCTCTTGCAGTGTGTCTGTCAAGCCACATACACACACCCAAAAGACCCAAACAAAGCTGCTCCCCATTACCTGCTCCTAATGATACCTGCCCTTGTTTGGAAACACAAACAGAAATATACACACGGAGAAACCCACACCCTCTCTCATTAGTGGGCTTTGTCTCTATAGAAACCCCAAACAGGTAACTATATTCCGACGGGGAAAGGTTTGAGGAACTGACAGGCTACCATCCTGCATGTGTATGTTGGAACGACTTTGAGTGTGTGTTGCCGTGCACATGGTTTGCTGTGTTTCCTGTGTTGGCAGTGAAGCTCTGGACTCTTGCAGTGAGTGCATTCAGGCTTAACTGTGTCTGGAAAGACAGGATGGTGCCAGGTCACACTGACAGGATATGTCAGCTGCCTCCTATCCACGGAGAAATGCTGTAGGTTGGTCAGTCTTTCACAACTTTGAATTGAAACCTGTGCAACATTCACACAAGCCTCAAACAATAGAAACACTGACATAAATGCTCATTTATCCATGTGGTTTTATGGAAAATGATTGTGAGAAGAATATTATTGTCATGTTTTCTTTTGTGCAATTGACTGATTCAGTTTCTTTTTCCGTTTAATTCAGAACAAATTTTCTAAACAGATCAACTTTAAACTCTGGCTTTCACAAATCAGTGGTAAAAGTTCTGCAAAACTGACACAAGAATAAATAATGGGACATTAATGTTGAATTATGTTCTGGAAATACACAATCCTGTTGGTTTGTGTATTTCTGATCATTTTCTTTTGGCCAAATTATTCAGAAAACCTACAGAATACAAAGAAAAATTTCTGAAAATGAGATAGGAAACAACAATTGTAAAAACTGCAAACAGTGGTACTCAGTTTAATTTGGAGGGGAGTTTGTTTATTTTTCAGTTTTAGTCTGATTCATCTTGCATAATGCATGCAGCAAGTCTTGTCTTCATGCAACGTAAAGACTATATTTAGATTATTTTACATCAACTAATACCCATGGCTTAAGGCTGGATGTAATGTTATTTTATTACGGACAGTCAAAAGTGACCGAAAACACTTTTGTATCTCAACAGAATCTGAGTAAACCAATAAATACCAAAATTTGAAAACCATGTCTCAATTTGTTTCTGCTTTGACTTGTTGCATGAGAAGATTCAGAGACCTGTAGGGTTTTATATCAACACAGTAATGGATCAGTTCAGATCCGTTAGGAAATAATCAAGCCTATGCAGTATATTCCGATGTTTTCTACGGGTGAGCCCTCATCAACCCGCAGGGTGCCGAAGCACTTGCACGCATACGGCTGTCAGCTGATGAACAGGTTGGGGAGGAAGAGAGAGAGTGTGTGTTAAACCCGTGTGTGTCAGCAGCTCTGTCACCACGGTAGGCTCAAAGTCCTTTCCTTCCCATTATTCCTGCTGATCGTAGCTTGCACTGCAGGTGAGTGCCAGCCTTAAGCTTTATTAAGGCTTAAGGCTGGCATGGATAATATTAAAAATCAAACCCACCATCAGGAATCAAGCTCAGCTGAGCTGGAGAGCTCATTGTGGGTTAGCTGGAGGATTCCTCCAGCTGTGTGAATAAAAAGAGAGATCTGCAAAAAAAAAAAAAGGTACAAGGTGTGGGAACAATTCCTTGTGTTGAGAGAATGAATAAAACAAAAAGACCCCAACTATAAAATGTAGGACATCGTTTCAGTGCTTAGATCAATTTAATGCTACAATAAGCACATTCTTTGAAATGAGAAATATTCTGCATTAGCCCAGTCCCTGTGGATGTACAGTAGACAAGCAGCCTACTCTAACCTGACGCTTTATGCTAATGAGAAGTGACACTAAAGATGTGGCTGATTTCCAGCACGACCCCAGGAGTCGCTCTGCATTAGCAGGGATGACGGATGATTTAAGGGGAAGGCAGAAAGTGGTATCTCGCTGAGTGACAGTCAAATGAGGGGAAACATAACTAAGGCAACGACTCTGAGAACCAGGCGCTTGATTATTTCAGCACTCCCTCTTTTGTTGCTGCTGAATTCATGCCGACTCCCCAGCAATATTTAATGAGAAAAAGATGTAGATGTAGATAGTCCAGCTGAGTATCTATTAGTGCTAGGAAAATAAATGTGTGCATGTTGAAGGATTTGGTGCCAACATGCTGTTTCTTGTAATGTCGTACGTAGGATGTGCCAATGCAGTAAAAGCAAAAACACTCCACAGTCCTGAAAAATTATGCACCGTTGCCATTTATAGACTTGTAGCCTTTCGCAGTTGACATTAAGTGTTTCTTCTATCGTACAAAAATGCCGAGGTCAAATAATATCACTTGACTCCACCATGGTTTAAGTCAGTATTAACTTATTTTTTCAGGGCACCACAACATCTCATTGCTGTAGATAAAGTTTCCTTTATTTTCTTAAAGGGCACATGTCATGCTTTTACAACTCATCCTTTTGAACTACGTTCAGACTTGGAGATCATGTACTTAAACATAGAAATATGCATAAAAACAGTGACAAGAGAAAGTCTGTGAAAAGAGTGATGATATGTTTTATATTCTGACTCAGGCATAACACAATGGCTACCAAACACAATATAGTGACAGCAAAGTCTTCAGCTTGAATTTGGTTTCATAAGGTAAAAGATTCATATGGCGGTTCATCCAGTTTGGAGTAAGAAGTCAGGGTAGATATTGTCTGATTGTGGAAGTTTGGAGATCTACTAGACAGGCAACATACAGGGGGCTATATGAGTACTCCATCACTCACCTTTAGTTCGCACAGGTTGGGAAGATTATATGTAGGCAAACTGCAGTTTAAAACAGTGAAATTTCAGATTCAGATTAGCAAAGCTCTGGTTCCTGCCAGTGTTGTTCCTCTGATCCATAAAAGAGTCAACCCTTCCGTTTCTCTAACAGCTGTATCAACACCAATATTTTACATTAGCAAGCCATGAGCTGAATGTGTAAGTCCGAGTTTTATACATATAATCAGTCTGTGTTTTACTTGTGGTCATTACAGCTTCCTGTTTATTGATGTATGAATGTGTATGGCTTTCATCCAGTTTGGAGTAAATGGGGTTGGGATGGTCAAAATACTCAACACTATCTTCTCCTGAGAGAAAAATGGTACACATATCTATTCTCTTACCTTCTGTATCAAAAACAATGCTTTTAAATTGCTTTTTTATTTAAACAACCGGAAAGCTGCATTGTGATTTACTTATGTTTTATACCTTCAGGGTCTTCAGGTTTTGGGACTAAATATGTCCTTTTAAATATTTACCTTCAGTTGTCTTCAACTGACAGAGCTGCACTCAAAAAACAGGAAACCATATCTCTAATTTGGTTTCCAATGCAGCCAAGCTAATTCGTCATTTTAAGAAAAGTATCCCACTGTTCTCTCACACTCGTTCAAATCACCATTTCCTGATATTTAAATACCTAATCATCACTGTTTGGATAATAAAGGGTTTTCACCAAATTTGCTTCAGAGCTGATGGCATATCACTCTGGAGGACTCCATAAATGATGGCCTGCTGTGTGTATTTTGTGTTTCAGGGGGAGCAGGATAAATGGTTTTCCACAGTTGTTTTAAGGAAAGAGATCTGTGAATATTTTGTGGTATCTTTTTTATTTATTTTTTTTGTTCGGATGGATGTAGACACTTTTCCTGAGACATGATAGCTTGCCAGAGTCTGTTCTCCACTACTGGAGTCAGTTAATTACCATGTCATGTTTCACTCAAATGAACATGTTTCACTCAGATCCGGAGACATTTCAAAGGAGAACAACAAAGCAAGCACACTACTTAACATTTCCCATACATATTACTTTACATTACGCTGATTCAGTAAGTAAGTGCCCAAAGGTCAGGGGTCATGTCAGCACCGAAGGTGACCCGGGTCCAGGGGAGACGTCTCAGCGTGATGCTCATGTTGCAATGATGTCTAAAAGTCACAATCCCTCAGGAAAAGACGACCAATATCACTTTAACAGCTGAACTCTGCTGACCTAAACATCGACATGATGAAAACTTAAAGGTCAATATTTTCTTAGAGACCTTGAAAGGAATATAGTTTCCAAAACATATTTTTCCTGGTAACCTTCAGCTAAAATTGAACAGTTATAATTTCAATAAATTATCCACCTCAGTGCCAGGAAATGATTTAAAACCTGGATGAGGTTCAATAACAAATGGTACTAAAACATTCTGACTCTAAATCAGGACAAAAAGCAGAGATTATACTTGTTGGACTATCAAACTTTCACATCTCTCAGAGCTCTCTCTTTGGGTTCTGAAAAAAAATGACTATGAACTAGAGTGCAATCTTTGGCAATGTTTTCTCATTTGAAAGGCAATTAAACAGAAGTTTTTCCAATTAACAGCTTATGCTAAAGTGGCCTCCTTTCTCTCATTCCTGGACTTTGAAAGAGTGATTCAAGCATTAACTTTATTAAGACTTGCCTATTGGAATAAATACACTACATTTTACTATTTGCTGATCTTTGCTTACCCCTCTGTAACAGGACCAGCATACTGACAAGCATACTGAAAAATGACCAAGTGACTGTTGCAGCTTCTGGCTCTTAATTTATTTTAGAACCAATTTTAGGAATTATTTTTTATTTATTTATTTATTTATTTTGGTTCTTTGCTTGTTTGTTTTTGGGCAATGAAAATGTTGATCACTTTGAGACATTACGCTTTTCATATCATGACATTACACTCTGAGACTTTATCGCCCAGGATGCATGTAGCATGACACACTGCACGCTGGTTTGATCCCAGGATGGATTAAACATGATATACTTCATATATCTGCAGGGCTGTCACAAATGAAAATGCCAATGTGGAATATTAAGAGCTAATACATTCACTTGCACAGACGCTCAGTTCTGTAAATAGCCCAAATTATTTTAATCTTTTGCCAAAATTCCTTCTCAATTTTATCAGCTTCACATTTAGACATAATTCAGATGGGTTACGGATTACGTCAAGCAGCGTGTCAGAGATAGCTGGGAATTCTCGTGTCCGCTTTGAGGGATGCTAGCAAAGCCTTGACTGGGCATGCCTGCCAGAGAAAGCCATCCGTGGCCCGTGTCCTGGGCATCGTGCCACAGGTCTATTGCTGGACACATGAACTCTCGGGAATGCTAGGATAAACAGTAGCCCACTGTGTGATTAGATAGTATGTTCATTTTTATGTAACACAACAACAGAAAAATCCGAGTGTAAATATCAGATCTGGTTGGTCAGCTAAATGGGAATCTACAGGAAGTATAAGTAGTCGTTATGTTGATAAAAGAGATTAAGAATTAGTCTAACTTGCTGATGGTAAATGAAACGTTACACTTTAGCCTATTTAATGCAGAAATTAAATTGTTAAAATGGTTTGTTGCTTTAGAAAGCTTTATACTTGTTGGCCACAAGTCTTGTGTTTTTTTGCAATCACAATGTGTGATACTGAAAGTTTCTGCTTTAAAGCTGCGTGCTGTTATTGTCAACTCAAACAATCACAAGATCTACACAAAGTATCTAACAGCAGATAATATATCTCCGTATTGGCCTTAAGACCGGGAGGGCAAACAAAAAATTAGAAAATCTGATTTCAGATTCTTAATCTTTGGTCTGCTGAAAAATCAAATAATTAAACTATCACTTGTTTGTTGCATTTATTTTGTTGAACAGCTTTTCTTTTTTTTCTAGTTTTAGGGCAAAAATTATTCAGACACAGCACGTAGCCTTGGCTGCATGTAGGAGGTCCTGGGTTTGAAATCCAGCTTGTGTTTTTTCTGCTTGGAGTTTGGACATTATCCCCATATTAATATTTAAGGCCAGTCCAATAAGCTGTGACTCTGGGTGCATGTTTTGGGTCATAGACCTGCTGGTGAACCTCCACTTCAGTCTCATGTCTCATGGTCTCGGATAGGTTTTCTGCCAGCATTGGCCCACATCTAACTCCAGGTCTTCCTACTAACTCTGGTAAATGTTTCTTACCAGAAACCTGTTGAAGAAAAGCATCTTCACAGTATGACACTGCCAAAACCATATTTCACCATCAGGACGGTGTGTTCTGGGTTACTTGTAGTATCTGCTCGTCAATCTGTCTCAACTGTGATTTAGAAACTGTTTTTCTAAATCCTAAATCACTTCTTTGCATTTTATAGTAGCTCAGACAGATATTTAGCTGCGTGCAAAGGCTTTCTTTACAAGCTCACAAAAGGGCATGTTGACTTTTATGCTGCAAAACAGACTAAGACATTTGAAAAAAGTAAAAAAAAAAAGAAAGAAAGAAAAAGAAAAGGTCTCCCAACACCTGCTGTTTAACACAGCAGGTTAGTTTTTTTTTTTTTACTTGAGTCGGGTGCACTTGCTTGTTCCTGTGATTGGCAAGCCAGTGGATAGAGGTTCAACGAAGGCTGGGGGCTCACCTGAGAGGCTGCATTGGCCCACTTGTTATGCATTTGGCTCTCCGGGGGCAGAGAGGAAGGACGGGGTTTGAGTCTCGGCTAATCTAGTTGGCAGATGACTGACATCTCCCGCGTCCATCAAAGTGTGACCTGGGGCATACTTTTAATGAGATCCATTCCACATGACGGGCGCCACCTCTCCCTGGGCTGTCTGACTGATCGCCTTCTCTGTTTCAATCAGGTTGCTGCCTATGTGTTGTTGCTTCATGCACAATGTACATGTCTCTATTGGAGCATCTTAGAAAGAGGAATCGTTTTGAGGAACAACTCTTGGATGTGTTTGTTTCTGAAACTCCTCCTTTGATTTGGAAAACATCCCTTTGTGATCTTCATAGAATAAAAAAAAGACACTGAATTGAAAGGCTTACGGTGTTTAAAATTCAGAAAAAAACAAAACACATGCAATAATCGAGAGAAGAAGCTTTTCTGTGCTAATTTAATTTGGATTAGAGACCCATCAAGCCGGGAGGTTGTAAAACACATGTTGGGAGAGTCAAACCTTCTGCTTTAGCTTGACAGAGAAAGTAACAATAAAACAGAACAAATCTTCAGAAGAGGAGAAACACATGGGGTCTGCACTCTTGGCTTGTCCAGCATTGCTCAATCTTTGAAGTAACCATTGCACAGCGCAAAAGCTGCGAACCATGTGGTCTGAAATAATGAAATAAACGTGTCTGCGCTGTGTGAGTTATCGGCAACAAAGGGAAGAAACTTTTCAGTCAACTAATGACAGATTCGAGCAAAAGACAAACACACAAAGTCTCGAGCTCTTGTGTTACAGAGGACATAAGCAGCAAATCCAAGAGACAAATTATCCGGTTGACATCTTCACACAGAGAAGATAATTATGTTGGCTTACTTTGGCTTGCAAATGTTGGAACGACTGGTTCAACTGGGGGCCTCGGTTTTTGGGGGGGTAGAATTTAGCTGCCAGATGTGCCCAATGCTGACAGCTGTTGGAGGCTGGACATTGTTCCATGGTCATAAAATAGGCAACATGCTTCCATGCCCATTTACAGTGTTGGTACAGCAAATGAATAGATTTTGGGATAGTTTTATTGATCAAAAGACTCATTTTAAATGAAACTTAAAATAAGTTATATGGCTAATATGAATCATGAATAATAAAATGCCTTTTTATTGCTTTTTAAAGCATGTAATTTTAAGTGCTTTTCGAAAAATCCCTTTGTTGCCATACTTCTTTAAAACAAAGGAACTGATTAGCTTAAATAATAACATGTCATCTGGTGTTTTGCTGCTACTTTGATAAGAATGGGGTGAGCATCCATATTTTACCTTCAGACCCCAATCATAGAATGAAATGAGGGTAAGGGCCATCAAATTAAAAAGAGTGGGCTCCTCCTTCTCTTTCATGGTATATCTGCATATTGTCATACAGATACTTGGCCTCAAGTAAAAGAGCAACATAAGGCTGACTAATGGAGCACATTCAAAGGTTCATTAGCCAAGGTAGAAGTCTTAAGAGATCAACAGGCAAATTAGATGAGCGTGCTGCTGAGGAAGCATACATTGGGCTGTTTACTGTCATTTATATGCAAGTGAAAAAAGCTGTGATTGCTTTTCCAAGCAAACATTTTTTGATGTATGCCCTGAATGTCCCAGATTTGAGGAAATTTTGTTACAAGCAATTTGTAGATGCTATAGCGTTTTAAAATGTAAAGAAGCTTTTAACAGCTTAGCATGTAGGTAAAACTACCAACACTATGGATGTGGATTATAACTATAATGCAGTTGGACTTGTACATGTAGGTCATGCAATAGTGGATTCAGGTGCAGAAGGAATCTTTGTGTACAATAAGTAGATGTTGGATTAACAGCTACTGTACCTCGCCGGTGTCTCTCTCACTCTGTGGGGCAACCAAGAAGGAGCATGTGTGAACATCTGTGCAAAAGAAAACTGTGACAGATGAAAATAGATTTTGTTACAACAACTCTATTTTCATTGTTCATGTTAGAGAGACGGTCAAAAAATTTGTTCTGTTATTTTTCCCCATAATTCCAACAGGGACAAATGTTGAGATGTGCTATTTAAATCTTCCCTTTCTAATAACACTTGTATGTAGTAGAAATGATAATGCAGATGTCTACAATGTGCATGTATATTATTCTGCCAAATGTTGTCTTTCCTTATCTTGAGATAAGGATTATTATGAATGCTCTCTTTTTATTGTGATTGTACATGTCATAGTCATGCAAAACAATAATTCAAAGTGACAAAAACACAAATAATACCACTCAATATTTACTATTCAGCCAAGTCTATTACTTCCTCCGGCTTCATTCATAGCTTCAACCCCTCCAGCCAGAGCTGAGCCTTTTCATTGGCCGGGCTCAAACTGAAAGGTTATGTCCATGTTATAAACTCATTGTTAGGGCTGCACAATACATTGCAAATGTATCATCTTTGCAGTATCAGCCTATGAAATATACATATCGTGAAAAAACAACCCGGACTGCAAAACTTTTGCTCAACATTTAAGTAAATTGTCACTTTTTCAGTAAAAACTTGTTTTTGAGATGGACAAAAATAAAATAAAAACAGACTTCTACAGCTGGATAGACAACTCGTTTTCTGTGGTTCATGTTTGCAATGAACTGTAACAGAAAGACATTTTTAATTACTTGTTTATATATTGCAAGTTATATTGATATTTACATTTTCACCTGCATCATTGCATGTTGAATATTTCCCTGATATTCTGCATATTACTACCGGTTGCTGGCATATTTGTCCCGAATTCAAGTCTCCGTCATCTGAGTTAGAGTTCACTATCTCTACTGTCTTCCATTGTGGAAAACTGAATTCTTCATGTTTTGTCAGCCTTCTGCTGAGTATTCAGCAATTTTATTCTGCTTTTCAAATTTTTCAACATAAATCAAACATTGAAATTAATTCAACTATCATTAGACCAATCAATCATGACAAATTAAACATACAACACACAGTAACAGATGAGTAACTTTAGTTTTTTGGAAGAAGAGGACATTGATAGGACAGCAGACGGTGATAAGACTGAGTGTCTCTCCTCTGGGATTGACTGGAGAGCCACTGACAGTTGTGACATCCCTCCAACATTTCCACAGCTAATTAAATTGCGAACTAATCCACAGAGAAAGACATAGTTTAGAGGAGGCTCTTGATCTCCTATGGCGTCTCCAGACAACGCACTGCCGGGTCTCATGCAGCTCGACTGGTGCACGAAATTCTGGGAACAGATGTCAGTGAGTATTTGCTGTCTTTCTGTAGAACTGAGAAAACCTTAATCTATTGTGGATGTCCACAAACAGATCATTTATGTTAAAAAGAAAAATACCCTCTTGCAGTTGGAAAACCCTTTATCTGATTCCAATTAGCAACACAAAGTCAAAGTTGTGAAACCTTCTGTCTTGCAAGACAGGTCCAAAGTCACCGTCCAGGCACTGGAAACAATCTGAAATAATCAACTCCATATCTTAGTGGTAAATATTGTCTCATGCTTTCCTCTTTTGTGCATTTTGGATAAATATACTTGTGAAATTCTTTGTTTCTGTGTCACATGCATGCTGGAGCTTTCTTCTGTGTAATTTTGGATTCTTGAGCCACCTGTTTCACAGACTCATCAGAGCGAGTGATGACAGGAGGATGAGAGGGGAAGTCGAATGAAGGGGGGACAAAGTTCAAAGGACAAGGGACCGTGTCCATCTAAAAGAGAACCAAAGAAAACATCTGTGAAAAAAATGCAATATTTTTTAGGCGGCCTTCAACAACAAGTCTTGCACTGACTTTCAAGTGACATTCTGGGTTTTGGGAACAACGACGCAGTTATAAATCCAGCAACATTCATGTTCACTTGGACGCTCTCAAACCTGTCAAAACATTGACTGCAGAGGATTGCTTATCTGTCATCTTTAATTTCAGATCATTCTGATTATGGAGTAATGGAAGCACTAATATCCACCTCACATATTCAGTAAGGTAAATGCTGTCCAAAGTTACAGCAAGAAAGTACATCAACAGAAGTGTCCTAAATAAATCATATTTTTGCACACAGTCACACCCATAAGACTGGGTTCAGAAGATGAGATGTTAACGGTATTCTTAAGAAATTAACTGAGAATATTTGTTCATCAAATATTTCATAAAACACAAACTTTTCAAATAATTTTGTAGTAGAATAATTCAGTCCAGCTGTGATTAGTATCTGTCCGCAAACCTGAGAAACACTCTTAATAATCGTTTTTTAAGAAAAAAAAAATTGTGTGGCAAAAATCAGCCACACAGTACAGATTTAACTTTTTCATTTCATTCAGGGTTTTTCAAATATCAAGCCTTGAAAAAATTTGGTTACACCCCAGAAATCCTAGAGGCATATAAAATATGCTAACATTTGCACACTAATTCTAATGTTTGCAACTAATGTTATAATCAGATTAGAAAAATCCCCAGGTATATTTACCTGCTTAAACAGCTGTCTATGCAGTGAACATTTCAAACACACCTTTAGATTTCTACTATCCATTGTAAAGTTGATCTTTACTGGTTCCAATTAAACTATCTGTAATCATTTCTGCTGGAATATGCATGCTGAGCGATTTGAATAACCCAGCTACCTATAAACATTTATATGTATCTTATGCATTTAAATACTAGATGAAGTTTATCAGATTGTGTACAGTATTACATCTGTGACTGAATCATGTTTTATGTAAACAGAATGGAATGTAAAACAGGAATTAAAAGTTTAGTGTCCCTGGTAGCTACAAAAATGTACAATTTTTGGTGAGCACCTTTTGAAACTGAAAATGTAATTACTGATGGATATTGGTTTTAACGTGTAACTCTAAAATTCAGAGATGTGAGTGCATGGTTAATGCACCAGCATTCTCCAGGTTCACTGTGTTGCTTTCTGCACAATATTTTCTTTCGTTTTTGGAGGAGTTCAAGATTCTGATTGTGAAGTTCAGTTTAGCTTTTCTGAATAAATGGCCGGAGCTTAATGGGCGTCAAGCATTTCTACTCTTTGCACTATGGAGCTAGAACTGTCCTGTATCTACAAAAACATAAGTTAGGTTTTACAAAGGTTTCACTGGGCACTGCTGAATTTTTGCTTTGCCTTCCAACCTTTAAACATGGAGATTTACTTGTGTGCACAGATGTTTTGAGAAACAGTGTTTCTTTTTTATAAGAGGTTCTTATTGTATGATCTCTTTCACATTATAAGCACGTGATATTATTCAATGTTCAACACAAACAACAGTGGAGACACATTAAACAGTCTTGTGAACTTTGTAACTTATATGTTTTTGACTCCCATTGACTAAAAAAAGATTAAGAATCACGTGACTCAAACAAAAACAATGCACACAAAGGTTTTATTTTCTTCAGTTATGGTAAAACCTGAAAATTCAAGGCATTTCCATGTCAGACCACAAAGTACAGTAGTCTAAGCACAACCACTAATCCTCACTTTTTTGGCTTGGAGAAGAAAACCGGCTCATTTCCTCTCCTGTCTACAGTATTGCCCTCAGGTCGGCGGCCTGTGGCTGGAGCCCTGTAAAGAAAGACACTGAGAGAAAACTCACAGGACCAACACAAGACGGGAAAACTGTTACTCAACCCCTCAGCCCATTTATGGTTGGTATGGTTGCTAAATACAATACCCTACATTTTATGCATGAGGTAGAAAAGACAGGAGAGAACAAGAGCTAAAATAACATAATGCACTCTTTACTCCAGTTGTGGAGATAATCCAGCGGGAAAGCAGCGGACGGGATCAGACCCCGCGGAGCCTGTTAGGAAACAGCTTTAATTCATACCAAATCATCCCACCACAGCTGCCCTCCTCCTCTTGTTCCCAGGCAGAATTCATATGAGCCAGATACAATAGGACAAACTTTTATTATTTACAAAATGCAGCTGCACCATTTTTAGCTCCTCAAAGCCCCAGCTGAGTCATAGTCAGACTTTGTGACAAAAGAAGGAGGAACAAATACAGGCAGAAAAATTACAATCCGCTAAACACCCTGAGATCTGGAGAATGCAAAGCGGGGCTTGATTTTTTCTTTATTATGAACAGCTGAAAAGTCTTGTCATGTGAGCATAACTAAAGAAAAAGAGAGAAAAGTAAAGCAAGGATGAAATTTACAACATTGTGTAAGAATCTAGATCCACTTGTGAGACTGTTTCAACAGTACAGTGTGTTAAAGTCAACACGGTCAATGTCTGGGCTGGCCAACAAAAATAGCAAATGTCCAAGTTGTTTTTATTGCTTTATTCACAAAGTGTGGTTTTAAATGGGAATCTAAAACCACGGGATGAATCTCTCTCCTGAGGACACGAATGCACTTAATGGAATAACAGACAAATATTCCTCTATTTGTACAGCAAACACAAAATGTGTAATATTAATAAGAAATACCAACAACTTCTAAGAAAACCTCACTTAAGTTTTGCAAGCAGGGTTTTTGTTTCTTATGTTTTCTAACGTTTCTTTCACCACTAATTAAATAACCATAAATTCTACTTTCTACACATTTTCATATCATAAGGAAAGAGAAGGTTTTTACAGATAGATGTCACAAAGTGCTTCATTACAAGAGTCAAATCAACAACAATCATTCATAATGCTGAGTTCTATGGAATATTGCAGTTCTGATATAATACATTATTATTCCTTATTTAGCTTTTTATAACTCATAGTGGAAATATACAATAGATGGCTGTTAAATTAGGAATTAATTTTAATTGTGTTGAATGCTGTATATTTTTGTTTCTTGTTTTTTATGGCGTAACCATGGAAGTGTAACAACTTGACCTAAGAAGGTAAATAAGTCAGAGTATCCTTTTTGGTTGTACAGTAAGATGTTTCTCAAAATATCTTTACTCCATTCAGTTTTGCTACCTTGAACAAGTACCAAATATGGAGAACCATCGTTTAGTTTTATACCTCTCTAATCTTTTTTGTTGTTTTGTTAAAGTTATTGTTATAATAACAGCTTTTTGACATTTGTGCCATAAAATCACATTCACATAGTATAAATAAATATGCTGTAAAATGTGAAACATTTGACACAATGTGATAATTGTCTTTGGTGGGAAGAAAGTCAAATCAGATGTCAATGAATTTGTCACGCTGAAATATCACACACATTTCTCACACAGATTTTCTTGCAAAGCAAAGATTATTAAAGTTTTTGTTTTGAGTAGTTCTGGTGCCATTTGAATTGAGGCTTGTGGACATTTCCAAACTGGACAAAGCGTTGTGTAGTAGCTCTTCAAAGTAGCTAATAAGAGAACCAATATTTCTTATCTTGCTGTTCATAGCAGTCATATTTTCCTTTGAGTCAGCTGTTGCCTTACTTCTTACCTGCCTGGATTCAAACTAGTCATGAACGTCACTTAAAACAGAACATTAATGTAATGTGATTCTTTTGTGCTTTGGCATCCACAAAGCACAAAAAAAGCACATCGTTTTTCCTTGACATCTAGAATGGTCTAGTCTGTGGATATTTTTCTTTATGAACTTTCCTCTCAGTAACTGCTTCAATTCTTCCTTTCTCAAGTGTTGCAGCACATGTCACCATAGTTACACTTGTTTGGTTTTTTTTTTCCTTCAATGATGGATCATGAGTACATTTTGTGACATCACTGAAACAACAGTGTGAAGGGGCTCCGAAACATGAGAACATAACAACTGAACAGTTTTACAATTTTAACTTTTAATAATTTATAACTTCGTCATGCCTGATTTCTTTTAAATTTGTACATTTTAAACACACTGAGTTTTTTTTCCTCCAACAAATCACCTCATTATCAGATAACCTACTTTCATGCCAATTCTATGAATGCCACAGCAAAACAAAATCAGCAGCTGAACAAACTTAGTCCTCAGATGTAATGTAGCTGTTTCCAGCTGTAGTTGTCTAAAACAGACAAGTTTTAATCCTGTAATTCATTTTTTTTTCTCTGTCTGGCAGCTTTGTGATGGAGATACAAGTCTACGAAGTGCAGAGTTATCTTTTTCCCATTTAAATGCTAATGAGCATGCTGCAGTAACAGTCAAAGCACAGCAGAAACAGTGTGAATTTTTAATATCTTATCGCACCAAAAGGTAACAGCTCTCCTGGTGAGGTTAGAGGAATCAGTACATGTTCCCTCATTAAATGCAACACAAGTGACGTGTCCCTCCAAGTGTGCGGAGGGCCACCATGTCGCAGCTTCCTCGTCTGTGTGTCTGTGGTCAATTTGTGTGTAAGAATGCGTGCACACTCACAACTGCCCGTTTCGTTTAGGTGGTGGCTGCAGGCTTCCAGATGTGCACAGCGGATTGCACTTGATTCCTCACCTCATTGGTAATGAACAGCTGTTAATTGGTTCCCGAACATGAGGGGCAAGCCAGGAGACGGAGATTGAGCTTGTCACAGCATGTTAATAATTACTTCATGTGAGTGATTAAGCCATTGGTGGTAAAAGGTTGGAGGTTAAACGGTATTAAATGTGTTGACAATCCTATTATATAATGACCTCTGCTCATGCAGCTTCAATTTGTTGTTCCTGTATATTTGCCAGTTCTGTAAATGATTTTCTTTTCCTTGTTTTTATATTGATGATGCCTTGCAATTCTATTGGTGGGATTTTAATTATTTATGCAGTGTCATTACAAGTCTCCAGAAAAGAAAATTACATTTTTAAATGAACATGTTCAGCTGAGAGTCAGTTTCATGCAGTACCTTGAAAACATGTCCAAACCAACAAAACCTTTTGGATTGTGTCACTTCACAACCACAAACTTCAATCTATTGTTTGTGGATTTTATTCAATAGACAAAGATAAAGTAATGATTAATTGCGAAGTGGAAGAAAAAAATATATATGTATATTTAAAAAATACTTTTCAGAACAGCCTTTCTCTGAAATGAAACCTGCAAGACTTTTGTTCATTCTTTCTTCCTTGGAGATGCTAAATATTGTAGTCCAAACGATTCAACTTTAGTTTCATCTGACCAGAGGATCTTCTTCCATGTGTTTACTGTGTTTCCTGCATGATAGTTGCCAACTGCAAACAGGACTTCTGAGACGTTTCGTTTAACAAAAACCTTTTCCTTGAAACTCTTCTAATAGTTCATTGCCTCACCTGAACTTTTGCTCCTGAGTTACTCTGATGAATGTTTTCCTTGCTTGTTCTGTCAGATGATGAGATGACCTTGGCAGGTTTGTCGGTGTGAATTGTTGATGTTTTTTTTTTTGTTTTTTTTGTGATTGTGCTCAGTAAATTGTCAAAGGTTTAGACTTAGACTTAGACTTGTACTTTATTGATCCCTTGGGAAGACTCCCTCAGGAAATTAAAGGATGCTGGTTGACATTCTGAGCCTGCTTCAAATTTCTTAAGAAGTTTTTTAATTTACTTTGTTCTTTAGTAAAGACAATATTATTATTATTGTCTAATATTGAGTTACACACTGCTTTATCTACAAGATATCTGAATGATGAAAGCAGGTAACTTTAATTAAACATTTCATAAATTTAAACCCATTTTATTTTTTTTCCTCTTCTGAATTATTCTCAAATATGAAACACATTAGAGTTCCTGGTTTTTACACTTTATTGTGACACAATTTTACTCAGGGGAGAATCTTTTTATTTTCAATAATGTCTGAGAAATATTGCAGACGTCATCTAAGAATAATTTTTAAGTATAACACCAGTTCTTCTTTTGGAAAACAGAAGGCTTCAACCACTGTTTTTACAGAGTCCCAAGGACTGAGTTTTCTGGTAGCCAGCTGTAATTTTTGGTTTTGTCGTCATTTTTCACTTTTCACCGCTCAGATAGTTGCTGCAGAGAGCCAGAGGAAAATCTGGAAAGCACGGAGGGACTTTTGTGAAAGCAGGCACTCCTCAAAGCCAGGATTCAATAATTGCTTTCCTCTTGTCTCACGCAAGTGACAGATGGCGAGGCCACCAGAGGGCTGAAGATGGGAATAATATTGTTGATTAAAAAGAAATATAGGAAACAACATGCAGCTGTTGGCTGCATGACAAAAAGAGAGACGAGGAGTGGGACAAAAAAGAAGAGAAAGACCCGGTTAGCAGTGACAATAAAACTCATCTGGCTCACCCACATTTTAATTCCAGGTCATTTCAGCTGCTGAAGTGTGAAGGATTTCTGGAAGGTGACTTATTCATGAGACATATTTATTGGCACAAACCCCTTTCCAGGTTTTCACACCATATATATGACTCTAGATTTTTATTTTTTTTTTTTTGCTTTGCTTAACTTGGACTCAGACACTTGTCTTTTAAGTTCAAAGAAACTCAGATATCACAAACATCTGTCTTGTGTGTGAAGGTATGTTAGTTGTTTCTCATACTCTGAAAAATTCAATTCTCCAGAAGTCACAAGGATCCAACCTGTACGGCATCTTTTACACATGCTAATCTTATATTTCCAAGAATTTCCTCAAAATATGGAAAACTGAAACATCCTACAAAAAATGTAGCCTTTACATAAAGACGCCCAAGAGGCCTTTTTGTAATGAGCTGTTACAAAAACAGACATCTGTGTTTCTCATTCCAATGAAATAGCCATTATCCCCTGATATAATAAAAGGTGTGCAGAGAATCAAAAAATATTTTTATATAATTGTCTTTTCTCTTCATCTTGGAAATTCCTGTTTGGCCTCAAACGACTGTAAGGTAACTCTAATGTCTTTAGCAGTACATGCAACCTAAGCTACTGTATCTATGCTTTATAGAACAATAAGTATGCACGTCGAGTGTCGGCCGCATTGTACGTTGTCCGGATAAGAAGCGAAATAAGCCTGTGTGATCGGCTGGGTAGATCAAGTGAGCTTAAAAGATTTAAGGCTCCATTTGCCCATGAATATCTGATGCCTATCTGAGGCAGGAGCTGGCGATCCTCTGTTAGGTCACTGAGGTGTTGTTGGAAATCTGCCTTATCTGCATCTGGCCATTTTTTTCCCCGACCAGCTCTTTTGTGAACATCCAGCCCTGTGTTTCTCTTTCTCCTTGCCAGAGTCAAAATATAGTGAATGATTCATCCATTAGTCACACATCAAAGGATTTGCAATATCAAGATATCGCCGAAAACAAGCAGAAATGAACTATTGTTCTGCTTTGATTTGACACGCAACCTGGTGCTGCTTGGCTGTGCTAAATATAAATCAGCAGCTGGCAATCAGTGGTTAATTAAAGCTGTGAAATGACCTGGGTCTGATTGTGATTCTCCGGTGGTCGTGTAAGACAAGCCTCCTGTGGTTTCTCTAAAAGTCATCAGTCGGATATCTGGAGAGTTCATGCCTCAGAGTTCAGACACAACACACACAAGTCTGTCTATATGTTCTCCTCGTTCTGATGTTAATCATTTTGGGATGTGTGGATGAGAGTTACTGAAATTAGAGAACTGAACTCAGATTGTTTTATTCAAATGTGTGTTAATCACCATCTTTTCAAAGTAGGAGTTAGATAAGTGGAAGTAAAAAGAGTTACAATCATCCCCTATTCATCATAATTTTTTTCTATTTTGTTACAAATTCTGCCACATTACAACCCTTCACTTTCATGTGTTTTATTGGAAATGGATGTGATAAAACAACACAAATAGGATTCTAAATATGTACCAAGTAAAACAATCTGAAAAGTGTGGCCTGTATTAGTATCCAGTCCCCTTCACTCTCATCTCCCTCGATAAATCTTTCAAACAAATTAGTCCAGACTAACAGCGCTGCTGCATCAGACTAGATTGTCGTGGCACATGGTTTTTTTCATTCATGATGATGAATTGAAAAGCCAGAAACATCAGTGATAAAGTTTGTTTGTTTGTTTATTTAGATTCGCATTAGCCTTTGCCTTAATAGTGGCTACTCTTCCATGGATCCACAGTAATAAAGTTGTGGAGAAGCTTAAAGAAAAAAAATATCTAAAGCTATAGTTCAATCTTTCTTGTAATGTGCTTAAACTGACAGCGCAGAGAAGTGCTTTGAGGCAGTTAAATCTGGAGGCCATGTAGAGATATATACAATCTGCAAGAATAAAACCTGTGAAAACAAGGTCACAATAAACCCTGATTATAGCAAACATCTGTTAGCATGAATAACCAAAATTAAACTTTTTGTCTAATTAAACTTTTTGTCAAAACACAACATTTTGGGTGTGCAAAATGTTGTGTGCATCAGAGAAATAACAAGAGAGTAAACATCACTCTGAACACACAGCTATGTGAAGAAACATGGCAGACTGCATTGTTAGGATGTTGTTGTTGTTTTTTATCAGAAGGAACAAAGAAGCTGCTGCTAGTCATAGTTCAATGCAAGTTAATATTGGAAGAAAACAGTTTGGAAGCTGCAAAAAACTCAAACTGAGATGAAGGTCCACCTTCCAGAAAGACAATGAGCCAAAAGCCAGATCAAGAAATGAAGGCTTTAGATCAAAGTCTATCCCTTCATGAAAATGGCCCAGTTAAAGCCTGGAGCTAAATGTAATGGAGAATCTGTCAAAAATGTTGACTATTTTTCACCACTCAGTTGGACTGAATTTAAGCTACTATGGAAAGGAGAATCCACATAAGTTCAGTCTGTGGTACAGACAGCTGGTAGAAAGTCACCCAACAGACTTGCAGTTGAAACTGCAGCAAAACGTGGTGTTTAAATTAATGGACCTGAATATAAATTTCTGCTGGGCTTTTTAGATTTTATTTATAAACGGTTTTGAAAACCATGTATTGTATGTATTCCTTTTATAAACATGTGCCACTTTGTGTAGTCTAATCACAGAAATCCCACACATTTCTTGCTGACAAGACGAAAAAGCAATAGAAAGGAAAATTAATATTTTTGTGAGGCACAGAATATTTGTGATTGAAAAGAGAAATGTCCATGGTAATGAAGATAAATTGAAGCTACCTCTCTTATTTCAGTATCTACTTTCAACATTTTGGACTTGATTTCTCATTTTGAAACAAATTGAATGACTTTTGGCTCAAGACGAACTGCGGCAGTGTTCCCACTCTTTACTATTGAAATATAGTTTGAATATGTGGAAAATGTGCTTTGATCCTTCGTGGGAACGACAAATACACGCGGGAAGACGAGACGAGGCCTGTAGAATAAGCTGTACTGTCTTGCAAATCATTTCATAAAATGTTCCAGTTAGACGACTAAAAAACATAAAGTTAACGTTCTGAAACGAGATAATAAATCTGAAAAGTTGAAGGGTGGTGTCGGATAAAGATGCATGATTTTGTGAGATTTTAGGGAGGGCTGCTAAGGTAGGTTCCCTCCCTCTTGGGTGTGTCCACAACCGCGGAGACCTCAGCCTATCCACCTGCAGAAATCCGCTTCCTTCCACTCCAGACTTGAGCGTCGCTGCGCACGGGTTGAATCTCCGCTCCGACGATTGTGTCCAAGCGAAACTATTCTCTCTCTTTTTTTTTTCTTCTTCACCTCTTCATGGGTAGAAGTAAAAACCCCACGGAGTCTTCTGTTGCAATAAAGTGCTCACTTCAAGTTTAAGGGGCTCCGTGAAGGTAATTTAAATCCAAGCTTTGTTTGGCTCCGGGATAATCGTGCGGGATCTGCGACTGAGACGCCTGCGGACGGAGCAACCTGAGTGGATGGTTGTAAATGGTGACCAGCCGTAGTGCAAAATCTAGGAGCATCTACAAGGTGGGTGATTATTAAGGAAGTGATTTTATGAAAAATGATCACCTAAAACTATGAGTTCACTTGTGACATACGCGCTTGAAGAATGAGGTGGGAAAATAGTTGCTTTCTGAGTGAAAATTGATATTTGCGAGATTATTTGGTCATTTATTGAAATACTTAAGCTTTATATTTTTGGTGCGCCTCCCTAAACGCGTGGGAGGTCGCTTTTTTTTTAATGAAACACGATTGAAAATCACGCAAGGCGCAAAAGCCGCGCGTCATTGTCCGTGTCTCTGTGCGTTTTGGTGGACATTTAAAGTTTCTGCTGCATGTGCATTCTGAGATTTCAAACTAAGCACACATCCAGTCTCCAGACAATAATTTGGATTTCATGTAAATGCCATATTTTGCTTCTGAAAGGCATGTGGATCGTGTCCTCCTATGCAGTCAGGCTTTATTTTGGTTAGCGGCTCTCCTTTGGAGCTCTGCCTTCTGTGGCTCAGTGTGGAACTTGATCTTAAACCCTGACTGACAATCTGACCTCAAACTCTGATCCACGTTTACAAGGAGATCAGTGGCATACATGGATGATTACATCGAACCCCCCTCCATCTCCTTGCTATCTCTGTTTTGTTTCCATCATGCATTTTTATGCACGTTTTTCTTTGTTTCTTTCTCTCCCTTTCTTTTTTTTTTTTTTTTTTTTTTTTTGCAAATCCGTCCACACTCTAATTTCTTGGCTAGTCCTCAGAACCCATTTATGAGGATATTATCTCCAGCTCTCTTTGTGGCGGATGACAGCGTGCTGATGCGCTTTGTGATTTAATCTGTGAGCGCAGCCAGTGCGCGCCAGGCTTAAGGGGCAGCAACTCTTTTCAGCCCTGCTATCGGGGAAACGTTGCAATGTCTCCTCAAATTCATCGCTATGCATTTGTAGCAAACACGTTATGTGGCTTTAGTCAAAAAGTTCAACCTTGCCGATTTTAATAAGCACACAGTCAAACACCAGCTGGCTTAATCATAAAAATAGCTACAGAAAATTTGACAGAAAAGAGAAGCTTGCGATTAAAAAAAAAAAAAAAAAAAAGTGGAGATTTTCTTTTGCAAAAAAAGATTCACAAATCATGATTTAAGTTGCATGGCTTGGTGATACAAAAAGTCAGCCAATCATGCAGGATGAGTTCCTCATTAGATCAGCACTCAGGTGAAATAATTTAACCATGAGTAGTTTAACCTTCACTTCAACACAGAAAAGTTCTTACTGATCAAGGGCTTGGATGTATAAAGCACTGAGCAAACACCTTCTACTGCCAGCATACATGTAACAGAACAGGCGGCCACTTCCCCAACTAAGAGTAAGAACTGACATATAAATGTGTATTTTGAAAATGATCAGAAATAACCTTCAGATTTCAAATCTGAAACTGACTTCTCTGTCATCTGCCACCTGCTGTTCAGTGCCAATTATTTTTACAGAGTACAAAAAGCACAGGACTCAGATTGGGGATTCAAATAAGCAACAGGACTCTTGTTCAGCTGCGCAACTGACAGATTACTTTTCTTATACTTAATGGAAATTCGCATGACAAGACAGTTTAGTCAGAAGAGGATATTTATTCCTTTATTTTATATATTGCCATTTTAATTTAAAGGTTGTGTGAATTTTTGACGCTTGGTATTGTCTGTCTCACAGCTGCAGGACTTCTCCTCTGTTAACAAATAGAGGGACAATGTTGTGGGACAAACTGTCCTGGCTGCTGGCCCTCCTGGCCGTGTCAGCGGGCGGGATGCCACCTTCCAATGATCCTCTATCTGCTCCCAGAATCTTCCTGTCCTTTAAAGGTAAGGCACTTGAAAACACTGTGACCTTTGTTTTTGTATTTAATGTGCAGACCTGGTGCAACACCTTCTCTCCATTTTGGTCTGGAATGGGTTAACTGCTGGCAGTTAACCAGATTCAGGGTTTGTAACCCTGGCTCTTGTTCAGCCAGAGCTTAACTGGGGTTTGATTGTGTGAGAGAAGCGAGTGACAATAATGAGATGTGCCGCTGATTGTCCGAACTATTCAGGGCCGCAGAATTTGTCTTCATCAAATTGCACGGCTGTTATTAGTCCCCCCCTCAAACAAGTCTTTGTGTGACCTCGGCTGCTTTCTGAAATCAACTCAAATTTAACACTTGGCTGTGCACTTACTGCGGGTGCAGATCCAGCATGTTATGAATGTCAGTCAGTGCCAGCGTGAGAGCCTGTGTGTTGAATTGTCCGGCTAAAATAGGTCCCAGCAGAGCTGTTTCTGCTGCGTTGTCAAAGTGGTGTCCAAGACTGTCCTCGAGGTTTTATTGTACCTGTCTCTGCTGACAACTTTAATATTGCTGAGTTCGGATCTGTCTCCTTTTATGAGATCACCACTCTTGAGTACTGTTAGCCAGACAGCGTTCATGTGAGACAATTGAGGAACACTGAATGAACTGCAGTCTTGAAGCCTTGAAAACCAAACCCCATCCCAGATGAACATAGCTTTATGCTCATAAAAACAATAAAAATCCAGGATCGTCTCACATAGTTTATATCATTTATGGTGGTTAATACAGAATTATTGATTCATAATGCTTGTTTGTCTGTATACACGATACCAAACAAGGGCAGCACTTAAGTCCATAGAAGTAGGTCGAGAGGTGGAGCATGGCCAAAGGGAAAACCCATTAACTTTTGTTACAGAGTCTCTCAAAATTACAACATAGGGCATTGGTTTTGATGGAGGCCTGTTCTCTATTAATGCCCTTCAGTTCCCCCTTTTGCTTTAACCTTTGAGTCCAATCTTTTTCTCTCAGCGGGTGTCTCACTTGTTAATAGTCTCACATTTACTTTGCTGGAAAAATGTCTATATATTTCTACTATCTTAAATTTGTTTGCTTGTTTTTAATTAGTTTTGGAGGTTAGTTTATGCATGACTGAGCAACTTCAAGTGGCTTGAGACTAATAATGCATCTAATCTGTGTTACCCGCTAATTGTATGGATTTTTGCACTGCTCCACGAGGAATGCTTTATAAATTTTTTATGTGCTGGTGTACTTAACAAAGCACTTGTCTTTAGGGTTCATAATGACAATATACTGCAGTTATCTCTTGTGCTAAGTGCCTCATGATAATATAAGCAATGAAATTTCCAACAAACATTTGAATTTCTATCCAATGTCAGAGTCAGGAAATGCAGAAGGTGAAGGCATTAGGGTTGCTGAATTTTCTGCACATGACCCATCCTCACATTTTTATCCGCAAACGATATTTACATTTTAGGAAACTGGTGGGGAGGATTTTGCTACATTTGGCTGCCATTCAAGTTTGTTTTTTTTCTTATTCTGCTTCCATAGTTTGTATTTGCCTTTCTTATATTTGCTCTCTGTCAGAGCCACTCACAATGAACCATAGATGGAGCTAAATGTGGCTTTTAAGAGAAAAAAAGACACAAGTAGAGCATTTTTGTGTAAGGACAATGCTTAAAAACCCACTCTTTATTTCACACTCACATTAGGATGCATCTGAGATGTGCATTAATATGCATGATGAAAAAAAAAACAACTGACAAATTATATAAAAGCATCACTGTGATATAACAGCACTTTTGCACCATGTTTGCGAGAGTTGATGTTGGCTTTTTTTTCCTTTGATGCTGATAGGCTATGGTTTATAAATCTAACATTGCTATCATTGAAATGGAAGAAATTAGTTCCTCGTGTTGAAAGAAAAACATGATTCCTTTGATTGAATGAAGGAAATTATCTCTACAGAGCCAAAGCTGCTTTATATATCCTGTCTTTTGAACTATTTTCCTTGCAGCTGATATGAATGTGTTTTGTGAACAACTCGACTTTTTCCTTTACTCTTTCTGCTATGGGGCATAAATCTGATTATGGCTGTAGACACACAAATCACTCTGGAAAGCTGACAGTATTTTCCCTAATAACAGTGTGCATTGCAGACTGAGTTTAGACTGAATCATTGAGTCAGTGAACTAAAATCTCTTTACAGTTCATCAAGCTTTTGGGTTGCTTTTCTTCAGTATGAACAGAAAATGCCTCAGAATTGATGGGAAAGTGGTCGGATTTAAATACAAAACAATATAGGAAGAGAACCGGTTAAATGTCACAAAAAACATGAGAATGGTAACACAAAATAGCCCTAAACAAAAAATCCAATTGCTTAATTCATAGCTTATTAGAAAGTTCAAATGGCTTAGTCAAAGTAAAAACCTAAATCCAAATGGTTAAACACTTTAATCCAATTTTAATTTGATTGAACTGAGATATTTTCAGAGAAGAGAACTAAGTCTAAGTCTAAGTGAGAACCCCTGTTGAGAAATACCCCAAAGGATTTGCAGCTGTGTTATATTGAAAACTAGTGATTCAGGAAAGTATTGACTTGAAAGCATATATATACCATAATGTACTTTTTTGTTAAAATTTTGAGAAGTAGGCATACTTTTTCAACCAACTTAACAGATGTGCACTATCTAGAATAGGTCCATCTCTGAAAAGTATTACAAAATGTACTGAAGCTCACAGCTGCTGTGAAGAGAGGTATGAATACTGTTACTATATATATATATATATATATATATATATATATATATAATATATATATATATATATATTATAATGAAAATTTCTTCTTTACAGCTTAAAATGTTTCAGATGTTGATGTACAATTTCTGAATGGAAATGAGTAGATTGAAGTATGTTACTATGATACTGTTTGCATTAAGAACTACATAATATAAGGAGAAAGGAATATCAATTTGAAGACAATCATCATGTATGATTCCATAAAAACAGCTGAGAAACTAAATCCAGGCAGCACACCTTTCTTTCAAGTTTTGCATCACCTTCATTAGAATTAATTGAAAGGAGTAACTGAGGATTCAGCACAAGATCTTATTTTTTTTAAAAACAGGACAAAAAGGCAAAAATTTGTGCAAGTATGTAGCTCTTTTGTCTCATAAAGGCTGAACTAAACTGGCTTGTGTCATCTGCTGGGAACTCCTATAGTTACTTTTAAACAAGGACTATAATCACCTGCTATTTTAGTGCACAGGGCTCAGCGAGGTTTTGACCCTTCAAACAGAAGCCAGTCACTCCTGAGGTTAACTGCTCTCAAACTGTGGGAGAATAGCACTATATTAACCAGTAATAGCTTGTTAGGGCAATCCTCAGGCACATTTGAAAGTGTTTAACTCTGTTTTTCTTTGGCCTCTTTGTAGTCCGCAGCAGAACACCTGGGCACAAGGTTAGCTGTGGGAAGAAAGCCTGCAGAAGGGAGATAAACCCAGGCAGTCCTGTAATAGAACTAATTTTCCCGGATGGTCTTTAGGTTCGTTCATCCTTTGTAGTCCCCCTCTCCTTTGGACAGTCTTTCTCTGACACATAATGAGTTGATGGTTGTCATGCCTGAACAAAGACTTCGCCATAGTGCTCATCTTTCCTGACAGTTCTCAGGGTGAGGATCAGAAATGGTGACATGTCATTCATCTTCTCATTCTCTGAATAATAAGCTGCTGCCACTGAGTTTGAACTTGCTGTTTTTAACTTTCCAACAATCGGGTGCTTCTGCAGATTATATCCCACTGGCAGATTTGTGAGAAACTTTTAGTTTCCACATGTTAAGTCGGCGTGACATTCCTCAACGTAGGTGGCCCTGTTCTGTTGTCATTTATTGGGCTCCTCTGGCAAAGGGAAAACATTAATCATGCCTGTCATGCCTGAGCTGTATCCCCAAATAGTTAAAGGGGTATGAAAGCATGTACCTTTGTCTACTTAGATTCAGCTTAGACATTACTGATGTCAAGATCTTCATCTTTTCAGCGTTGACCTTGCCAGTAGTGCATTTTTAAAAGTCTTCCAATATTTCAGCATCCAACCTGCTCCACGATAGACTGAAGTTTAAAGCTCAAATGGAGAAAAAAAAGAGGTTTAATACATTTAACCTTCATGTTTTCTCTCTTCTGGGTCAATTAATCTAAATTTTCCTAAATATTTGTCCAGCTGATACAAACAGAGCCTCGCATATAAAAATGTATCAGAAGAGATGAAGAATAAAACAACCATAAATTCAAAAGTACAAAGATACATCTGACTTGAATTTAAACACATAAGTGACCATGAAAATAGCTATATTTGAGTAATTTTCCTTCAGTGACCATTTTCATATTGAGGATTGTTAAGGACTGGTAGCATCTGGTGGATTCACTCATCAGAAGAGTATCAAAGTTTTGAGTTTTTGATCGACTGATCAGCAAACCGTGCCAGTTGAGGTGAAAGTCGTCTGATATTCTCCAGATGATTTCTTGGTTGCATCTAACATAGCTAATATCCTTTAATTAATCGTTGCTGCAGATATTTTGTTGAATTTATTGTTGCAGGAATGTTTTAGAGGTTTTTTCTGACATCTCTATTACCATTGTTTTAATAATGATAGATCCAACGGCTAAAAAAAGTCAGTCCGACGTCACCAACCAGTTGCAGACCAGATTATTTATTCATCAGATCCCAGGGTTGTCTCATCAGCGAAGGTTTAGACTTAATTTGGTTCGATTTCTACATGCATGTATCAATGCTAAAACAGAAATTGACTGTTAAAAAACTGATTAAAAAAGAAACGACTCAAAGCAAAAACATGTTCAAAAAAATACAAACTTTCTTGTTTTCCCTGGAATAAAGTTTGTCTAGTTAACATTCATCATCTGTCTGATCCTTCTGTTTAAGAGCCATGTGACCAGGAAACTTTAAATTCAAAATGATCAAAACCAGCCAGAAAATGGATAGTAGATTTTTCAGAGCCTCTCACTGTCATTAAACTGCATAAATTTGTATATTGCATATTTGAAAGGCTTTGGTCAAAATTCTATGCTCACAATGATTCATGTATTTCTTCTTGCCTTGATGCATTAACCTGTTATTTTCTTTAAACGTGCAGAATCACACTCACTAAAAGAACATCTATCCTTACTTGATCTAAAAACATAAAGTGGCATTGAGGAAAGCTTCTACAAAATAACGTTTGGTAGTTGTAGCACGCGAGCCCCCAGCAATTATTACAATACTTAATTAGTTTCTTCCTCAGAGGCAACGCTGGTGGAGAAAGGTTGGTGTATCCCAGCAACCTCTGCTCCACAGGATGCGTTGTGTCAAACTCTGATTATTCAGGAGAGCCAAACAGAAGGTGACAGCTCCACTGCTAAATATAGTGGCCCTCCTGTCTTCGCTTATATATATATATTTTACCTCCCTTCCCTTCCCTCCTCTGCCTCGTCATCCTCCTCTGCTTTTACGCCATGCTTACCCTCTCTTCCTGCCTCTTGATGAGAAGCTGGCAGTGTGAGCTTAAGGAGGAGAGCACCCAGTGTGCCGCCCACAGCAGGGACACTGTTTTACCACATGCACAACAAAAAGAGAGGGAGCATGGATTTTTAAGTGGCCACAGTTGAAGAAGGAAGCTCATACTGGGCTACCAATCTGAGGGCAGGAGCATGTTTAATTTGATTAACTCATGCAGAATAAGCAGAGATGGGGTCTCGGGCTTCATTAGGTTGCACGTGGTTGGTAATAGTTGCTTGATTGCTGTAGCAGATATGGGTTTAGTTGTGATAGAACAATATTTACATTTTTACGCCCCTTTCTGTCTCCTTCCTTCTCTTTGACATTTTCTCTCCCATGAATAGCTTTGTTTTCATTTATATCTTTTTATGCACCTTCTCTGTGTGCTCTTTAACTTTTACAGCTCCCTAACAGGAGAAACATCTGGTTTGGAGTGTTTTTTTATGCTTCACTTTTGCCCTCAAATGTTTTCCTTTCAACTGTACCTTGATAGACATAAAGGTTTCTTGGTTGTGTTCTTTCCTTGCATCACTGTGTACCTTGTAAAGGTTATGTTTTATGTCTCAGAGTAAATCAGCAATTTTGCATGATTAAAATATGTGCAAATCTCACCCATAAGTCTACTCTTCTTCTGCTTAAATCAACCAGCAAGTAAAAGTTTAACCGCAGTCATAAAACAAAACAAAGAAAACACAGCGCTCTGATCTCTCCTGACCTTTTCTAGTGATCTTTTGAAGGCGGTGTCAGAAATTCCTTGTTGGTATTCAACAATCTCACTGTGGAAAGAGCAAGATCACAGAAGGAGGCTGTTCTTTTTCTGGCTTTCTACTGGGATTGTTCTGCTTGGGCAAGTTCAGTAAATCAGATAAAAATAACGCAACTACAACTCAATCTCCACTTGTTGTTCCTGTTTATATGCAAGCTAACGTTAGCACTAGCTGTAAGCAGTATGGGCTTTGTTGTCTTTACTACAAAAAATATGATAGAGGCAATTTTAAAATTGCTTTCATCATATCCTTTTTAGAAAACATCTGCAACTTCAGGAAGTCAGAACCCCTTAGACCCCTTGAAACACAAATATTGCTGTAAAAAAACTAGTTAACAAATAGCCTACTTTAGCAGACTAACTGTTAATAAATAAATTAAACAAGATATCAAGTACATTAATTAGTGTGATGAGGTTTTTATTTTCTTGTTTGTTGTTTTTCAGTGTAACAAGTTTAAAGACAAATAGTGAAAAGGTTTAGCCACCATATTTCTCACTCATTTCAATTTGAGTATTGGCATTTAAAATATCACATTGGACATGAATGAATTAATAAATCAATTGACATGCAAAGAGGCTTTTCAGTGCATCTTAGACCTCTTAAATCTGTAAAAAAAAAAATCAAATAAAAACTGCACTGCTATAGAGTATTAGGCCAAGTTACCTTAACTTCTATTGTCAGGTGTTGTCCATGCTGAAACGATATTCAGCTCTGGAAAAAATGAAGACTGCATTAACCCCATTGAAAACCTCATGGTTATTCCACCAAATGTTGATTTTTTTTCTAATGTTTTAACTCTTTCTGAGTTAAAACATTAGTATTGTTGTTTTTAAATGAGTATGAACTTTTCCTTGCATTATTTGAGGTCTGAAAGCTCTGCATCGTTTTTCATATTTTGACCATTTCTCATTTTCTGTAAATAAATGCTAAATTTTGCCTGGGATTTTGGGGTTGTCAGTAGCTCATAGAATAAAAGGACAATGTTCATTTTACTCAAAAAATGTGCTTATAAAAAGTCAGAGAAACTGATAATTTAAAGTAGTCTCTGAATTTTTTCCAGAGTTTATTTTGCAGCACAAAGCAGAAAAGAACAATTCTCCATTGACCCATAGTGCATACCTATTCCAAAAACTTGAATCTTACATCTTATATATAATAAGTTAGATATACAAGTTATATCTAATTACTTCAGGTAATGTTTGTTCACATGCAGTCCTATTTAAATTTCAGCACTGAAACACTTTGTAAGGTCTGTACTGGTTTCCACTGCTGCAGCATATTCAATAAATAAAAACCTCAGTCTGAGGTTCTGTCCGCTGCATTAAGAGGGACAACCCTCAGCTGAAACGCATCATAATTTGTGTGAGTGTGTTGGTGACTGTTTGTATGTGCCTGCTGGTATGTTTGTGTCTCCTGGTCTCTGCGGTTGCCACTTTTTTAGATGGAAATGTGGCAGACGGGATATAAATAGATGTGAGCCACTCTGGCACATCAGACTTGTCTTCTTGTTCTCTCATTTTTAGGAAGAAGCTTTCTGATGTTTATGATTGTTTTCTTCTTCACCCTTGAATTTTCTTTCAGAAGTAGAGGTATGGTTTTGTTCATTAAAACATACAGTTTTTATACAGACTTGTCATAAACCTCGGGTGAAGGAGAATGCGGGAGAAAACAGGTTTCAGGATTATAATGGCTTTTAAGTGGAGGTGGTTTGGTTACAGATTTAACATGACAGAGGAATGTTTTAATATTCATTTCAGGTCCATGTGGCTATGTCTGAGTTTGTTGATCCCAGTGTGTCTCTACGTGTGTGAGTGTGGGTGCTCGCATGCTTGCAGAGCTTCTTAAAAACAACAAAAAAAAACCTGCTATCTGTGACACTGCTTCGGTTTGGTTTCCATAGCAGCCTCCACCTGTCACTCCTCACAAACTGAATCAGGTTCAGATGATCCCCTCCGCAGAGAGGAGGTGGGATGCAATCACTGCCTTGCGCTTATTTCCCCAGATGTTGGCTGTCTTGTCTGTTGCAGGAAATCCTGTAGCACGGCACCCAATACTTGGCTTAGTCAAGACAATTGTGAAAATAAATTTACTGAAACAATTGAGTTTCAGGCTGTGATTTGATTCCCGGAGTGAAGTAGAACTGACATGTAAAAAATTATTTTTTTGTCAAGGTCCAGACTAAATGAACATTCTCTCCAGATGTGGCTGAAATGCTTGGGTCCTGAGGGGGTAAAAGGGAGGCTGCTTGCAGTCGATCCTGAAATTAAATAGACAGCAGGTCAAGGACACTTCTCCCCCTGTTGGCTTTTGACAGCTATCATTCATTTTCATTTGTCTGTTGGTGTTTGGATCATGTTCCTGACCTGACTGTCATGATGGCCAGTTTTAACATTTCTCAAATGCACTGAATGCATTCATGCAATCATTCTTTCATGAAAGCCATAAAAGCTTGAGACATTTCAACACTGGTAAAATTATATTCAGGTGCAAAATGTTAAAAGGTGGGATTGCAGAGTCGAGTGATTTAGTGATACTTTTCTACGGCTAGTTTATTCAATTTTAAGACAAGAAAGGGAAAGAAAAATGCCTATTCAAGACTCAAGCTCAACTTATGAGGCTATTACTGATTAAAACATTCACTTAGATTGCTTTATTACAGTAATTCCCAAAGATTTTCTTCTGGGCCCTCCTGTGGATTACAATAAAATCCCCCCCCCAAAAAAGAAAAGAAAAGTCAACTGTGCACACACGTCGTTCAACCAGATATAAATCTATACATGTATTTTGTTTTCATACTAAACTAAAGTTTATTCCACTCTTAAGGTTGCAACAAAACACACTGCAAACCATCTTTACATTGAAACACTTCTGTGTAACTGATATTTTTTTTTAGATTATTTTTTGCTGTCAGTGTTATTTCAAACATATATATATTTTTTTATTTGTAATAATATTCAACTTTGCTATCATCAGTACATTTATAAAAAGAATTTGTGCAAAATTGGGTTAAAACGTAAACATCACCCTGAGAGGTTTTTCTTTTGTTTTTCATTCATTGCATTCCCCTGCAATGGCACTGCGCCCCCTGTAGGGGGCGCGCCCCACACATTGGGAACCACTGGTTTATTAGATTATTTTAAAAGAAAATCACTCATTTAGATGGAGTTTGAACTGTTCAAACCAGAGGTCAATTTTGCAGCAGCCTGCTTCGTTTGGAACAGTTTAAGCACTACAAATTCATTAATGCCAAAAACACATCAAAAACATTGGTCACCCTAAGGAATTATTTCTCTGCTCAAAACACAATGTACTGTAACTAGAGTCCCAATGGGTGAGGGGAGCTAAGTTGTTTGGCTAGCTACGTCTTGAGTCTGCTATCCAAGTATTGCTCGGCTAACATATTGTAGCATGTGTGTGGTAAGCAGGCTTGGAGTGTGGCGTCTTTGGCTAGTGGCTACTACAGGTTAGCGTTTCAGTGCGGAGTGGCCTCTCAGCTCTGGGTTGCACTACATCAGCGGCGTATGGCTGGCAGAGATATGCTTCTCAGCTCTGGAGTGTGGCTGGATAAACTGCTTCCTCTTCTCCATCGTGGGGCTAACAGCCAGTGTCTGCTCGTCAACAGTAACTTTAATATAGCAGTGACACAGAAAGAGAATGTCTTTGTCCTTATCATGGGTTTTAATGGTCCCAAAAGCCTCACAGAGTTTCCCTCATGAAACTCCTCCTCTTCTTGCAGGGTTAAAATAAACTGCACTGTTAAATCAAATAGTTGAACCAGCCTTCAGCGAGTCAGTCCCTAGTGGATGAATTAAAAATCGCTTCGAATTCTGGAGAATTATTTTTGAAATACATCAAAAAAGCTCCAACAGTAAAGCAGTTTTTGTTGTGGTATTTAAATTATTCTAATTTGCAGCCTTACTCTGCTGTAAATTACAGATTAAGCAACAAAGTAAATACATACTTATATAAAATGTTTTGGGTTTTTTCAGAATGTCATTTGAACTTGTCTCGTTGCATCGTAGATGTTTCGGAGAGTGGATGTACAGCATGTAGGAGTGAAACACGCAGAAAAACGAGTCAGCCAGCTGGGAAAGTAATAAGAACTGTCGGGAAGATGAGCTGAGAGGAGGAAAGTGTGAGGGGAGCAGCGGAGCAGAATCAGACAGTGCTCTGAGAGCGCTAATGGACTGCAGGGCATCAGTGTCAGGTTTGCTATCTCAGCCAGAGTGTGGATAAATGGAAGGATTTGAGAATGAAGAGCAAGAGAGCAGCGTGGGTGCACAAAGGCACACTCTGGACAAATTGTGTGTCTGCTTCCCATTAGCTTTGTGTGAGTATTGGACGAGATGGTTTACTTCAGATGCTGACTGCTCAGACAGCCTCCACAGGTCAGCTCTGTGACGAGGCCCTGAATGTAACCTTATGGTGCAAAGTTTGTTGTTGGAGTCAGTGAAACTGCCAACTTGGTTCACACGTGCTCATCGTCACATTGATTGCTTTGGAAGGATTGTTGTAATTTGTCATTGAAAGGTATTTTGACCTAAAAACTGAAACGTGTGCTTAGAACAATACATTTTCTCGTCAACAGAGCAAAATTATTTAAAATGCTTTTAGCAACATTTTTATAGGAAACTTATTCTTTCCTCAAAGTTGTGTCAGAGCTGTTTTGGGGGCGAAAGCTTTGCAGTCTCATGAGATTTTCAGATACAGTATAGTAATTTTGTGCACGTGTGAATTTGCTTTGGGTGAAGTCCAAGAAACCCCCTTGATAAAATAAAACCTATAGCTGAACCTGACCCTGAACTTGTGGGAGGCTGCAGTGGAGACTTTGGATTCAAAATGCCAAAGAATTCCTCCTTCTCTTCATGCCTCCCTCCAGAGACGCAGTTTATAATTTCTCATACTCTTCACTCCCTTTCCGGTTTACTGTATGATTCTTCACTGATAAAAACTGGGCCCTTCTCAAATGCTTACCACATTACTCGCATATGTCAAAGTTTGAAATTTAAACGGTTGGTAACTGCGAAGAGATGAGATGCAACAATCAGTTAGCCAGAAATGACGTACTTCACATACTTCAGAGGTCTTCAGACCTCTAGTGTCACTGTCCTGCAACTTTTGCCTGTGACTGTTTTTCTACACACTTCTCCATCAAATGAAGGATTCATGACCAGACGTTTGGAAAAAACCTTGCTGATCTTACCAAGGAGGTAATTCATCCTCTTTATTCAGGTGTGTTGGAGTTGAGATGCATCCAAACGTTGCAGGGAAGTTTCACTTGAGAGCTAGGGTTACTGATCTCTTGTCTCGCTCTTGTTTTGAGCAAAGAATACAGTGTGAAAAAGAGATGGAAATTAAATACTGCTTTCCTCTGGTTATTTTCCTGGAATGGGAATGGTCAAAATCAGGAACACAACACAAAGAAATGCATGATCCCATATCATCCAGGAGATATATGATCTGTGCATTTCTTGTAATAACTTGTCTCTTGAAGAACTACATTCCCTCAGTTCAGCTAACCGCCGTGGCTGGAGGTAATAAAAGCAGACTTTTAAGGTCAGAACTCAGAGTGGGATGGAGTCTTTGTAGCAGAGAACCTCCTGAACTCATCTTGTCTTGGAAAGACAACACAGAAAAATTTAATCCAAGAGGAAGGGCAGCATGTGGTGGAAGATGTAGTTTCCAAATCTCGTTTGAGGGTTAGCACACTGAAAGATTCTTGGGACGGGACGGCCTCTCATTCCCAATCTTTGTTGCGGCTGCATTGACACTACGCCAAGATTTTTTCCATGCCTGCCCCGGTCACGCCCCTCTGCCTCAAAGCATTGTTTCACAGCTATGTTCTCAGGAACCTTCACTAGGTGTCCCACATGGTATGTTGGCAGTGCCGTCCATGGTGTTTGTGCCATATGTTTGTGTCTGTGTTCCTGCATTTATAAATGAGAAATGGGAGTATGGGCCTCCTATGTTGCTGTTGTGATTGTTGTTGTTGATGTCTACGCCTCACTCATCCCTGTGAATGGACTGCATGGACTCAATAGGCAAGGAGGCGTTTGTGTGAGTCAAGTCCATCATTCATTTACTTCATTCGTGTCCCCAGGGAAGCGGAGGGGGAGTGGCGTACAAATCTGGCACAGCACAAATGCTCTGGTCACCTCTGTCTTTCCTTTTCCTCTCTCTGCTCACTCTCTATCTATCTATCTATCTATCTATCTATCTATCTATCTATCTATCTATCTATCTATCTATCTATCTATCTATCTATCTATCTATCTATCTATCTATCTATCTATCTATCTATCTATCTATATCTATCTATCTATCTATCTATCTATCTATCTATCTATCTATCTATCTATCTATCTATCTATCTATCTATCTATCTATCTATCTATCTATCTATCTATCTATCTATCTATTTTTCTATCTCTTCTCTTGACATAAATGTTAAAATAGTCATTGCTCTGGCCATGATCTTGTGCTTTCACCTTCTGTTCGACATCACTTTGGCTGAAGCAGTGCTCCTCTGGATGCTGTGCTTCACCACACTACATTGATGGACGACCACAGCCAGCCTTTCACCGAGTAGCACTTCCTGGCACAGATACGCACAGACAAACTTTTTTTTTATTTCACGTCTGACAAATCTAGTTTTAATGCGGTCGACTCAGCTGAGAGGAAACGTTGCGTGCTTTCTGGCACTGAAGGATCTCCAACGCATACACAGGCTTTGTTCAAACGTAAATGCATTTAGAGAGAATCGGATGATTGCTATTCATTAGTCTATAGCCTGTGTCATTAACATACAGGATCTGTGCAGAGTGTGAAATTTACCTTTTCTCTGCTGTGGCTTGATTGTGCTGTGCTATGAAACCATCTGTGAAAGATTAATTAGTTACAAATCATTACAGCCATTCACTCCACAGAAAAAAAAACTGAGAGAACCTTCATTTATCTCAGCCCCTGCACAATTTGATTAAATGTTTAGGCGAAGGGTTGGGTGATGTCTGGAATTAGAAAAACTGTTGGTCAAAGCTGTAAAAATCCATCAACAAAATGTGTGTGCATGTAATGATTTCATTAAGTTTTAACATTAGAACAAATTTTGAAAAATCATTTTACATACTCTGTCTATTGTGTTTTCAACATATGCATGTTGAAAACTCTGGTAGGCACCAGAATAAACTCTGGTGCCTAAATCAAGCAATCATTTGGCAAGAGGCACGGTAAACCATGGACACTTTGCCAGTCCATTGCAGAATACAGAACAAACAACCCTGCATGCACACAATCATACCCGAGTCTAAAGTGTTGCAGGTGTTAACTTTTTCATTTTTCTTAGAGTGAAACTCTGAAACAAGGGAGAGGAAAAAGTGGCAATGTTTTTGACAATGCATGGTATTTTGTCATTGTTTTTTTATTTTGCTAGTGAAAGTGTCCAACTTGCTGTCTGAGGTTGTCACTCTGGACAACCAAAGACCCCTTAAAATTATTTAAGAAGAAAACACTTTGCCAACATTGCTTGGCTTTGCACAGTGTGAACCAGGCTTTAAACACTCACACTTACAGACCTATGCTCACAGCCTGCGGAGAAATATGCCACCTACTTTTTGTTTGCACTAATACTTGTTTCTTTGTGGTACAGAAATATATCCTTAAAAGGAACATTTTCTTTGTGCTGGTTCTGCACGCTTTTTATAGAACGCATTGTGACATCTGAAAATTGTCTAAGATGTAACTTTAGTTTTCTTTATTCTGTTGCTGTTCATTCTTTTAGGAAGAAGTTTGGACAAAAAGTTTTACAGTGGAAGAATAAAGTAGACGTCAATAACTTTTTACCGTTGTATAAGTCTTGTTGGTGTCATGAATCATTCAATATCTTCACTCTTATGTTTTCGTGCATGTGTGTCTGTTAGCTTTGCAACAATTATTTGCCATGCAAATCTTGAAGACACTGGAATCAGATTTTTCTTTTCACTTTTATCTCTATGTTGACAGTGCTGGAAATGACTCACACGAACATTACATGATCATAACCAGATTGCTGGAAAAGCAACAGAAAATAAACATGGGAGACTGTGCATGAACTCAAAGAGAGAAAAAAAAACCTGCCTATATTTCAGATGAATGAAAACAGATTTAAAAAAAAAGAAAGGGAATGTGAGAATATGGGGTGAGAGAAGACACTCATGGAGAAAAAGCTTCTTTCCATTTGTGGTGTGGAGCAATCTGCATTTGGGCTCCTTATCTGTGCAGGCCGGATAGCTAAGCGCTGATTTATAACAAGGTATGACAGCTGAAGATAAGGGGCTCTTAGTCTCTGTGGATCTGTGAAACCACTGGCCTCCTTTAGCACCACATGTGAGAGCGGATGGAGGGTGACTGTCACGGATGTTGCTTCATTCAGGCTGATAAGACTAGCCATACTCTGACTTTTCTTATTGTTGGACCATAATCACAGTAGTGTCTTCTCAGCTAATAATATTAGCGGCTATAAATATATTGTTTGAGTTCCAGATGTGGTCAGATATTACGCGTAAGCCTTTTGAAAGAATCAGTTCAAATTTTCTTCTGTGAATTCATCTCTAGATAAGCTTGAGCAGAACTTTCAACAAAAATAAACCAGAGAAACTGAAGCCGCCCTCAGACTCGTTGCTTGCAGGGCTTTGTTTTCCCTGCGGATAAAGTCAGTTATCTCAACGAGGGGCGTTCCTGTGTGCACATGAAGAGCAGTAATTGCTGTGCAATAATCAACATGACGGCTTGTGAGAACCACAGGCCTTGATGTGGTTTGTGTTACATGTTTGATTTTTGTCCATATGGTGGATTATTGTTTTGCCAAATCTCCTCTGAAAATTCACCCTGTCAATATCAGAATCACATGGATATAAATATGACTAAAACCAAACAACTATTCATGTCTTCTCCTTAATAGACGTCGTCAGCATGCTGACCTTTATGGTCCCAAGTGAAAAAGAGGCCACAGGGGTCAGAGAGTAGGACGTCCCGGCTGTCTTTCAAGCACAAAAGACTCAAAATTAACAGGCTCTGCTGGGTTAGAAAGGACGAAGAGTGCATCAGTCAGGATGAAGTTTTTAATAAAACATTACACATGCAGACAGAAATCTATAGTTTTGTACAGACTGTCACTCAGTCTGACCTTTAGGGTGGTTTCGGTTTAATTGCAGGGTATAGGTGAGTGAGTATAGGCCCACCTTTGGCAGACAGTTCACATTATCCATTAGAAGAGTAACAGCTGCCAACTGGTTTTATCTTGACTGATTTTTTTTTTCACTGCACACATTTAACTTTTAGGAATGTCAGTGGTTGTCATCAACTTGTAATTACTCTCCATGAAATGGAGATGGGAGTCTGGAAGTTAGACTGGAGCTGCAAAAAGAAAAACTTTATGTTCTACTTTTACAAAGGGCATTTTCACACCTGAAAGTAATGTAGACTCAATTCAAATGGTCCGAACCCTTTAAAAACATGTTCCTCTCTCCTCATCTGTGGTAGCATAGTGGAAAAACTGTAGGAAAAAACACAATAACCTCCAAAGAAGACGCAAGTGCAACTTCCTTCTTCAAAAAATGTAAGCAAAAATGCAGTTGTGTCAGATTTTAGCATCTGTAGGATTTCTCTTTTGTCTTTGCTATTTCTCCCGCTAGTGCACCCGTTTGGTTAGCGTGTATTTACCCAGAATGCCATGCGATGCAGTCTCACAATTGTGGCAGTCTCTGATCTGCTTGCAGCCACATTTGCATTCAAACTGGGCCGAAGTTCACTCCAGCCAAACCAAGACCTTGGGTTTTAGGCAGACCAGAGTTAGGTACCTGTCGGAGTTTGATTACATTTTCACACCTTTCCAAATGAACCAGACTTTATAGGCAAGTGGACCAGGTGGTAGATAGTGATATGGTAGCTAAGGGTCAAAAGCACATGCTTAAAGCATAAGATTAACCTAAGACTTGAAGAAAAATTAGTTGTAAACTTCTCTGTTAAGAAAACTTTTCTTTTTATAGAATTTAGTTCATCCTTTTTTGCAAGTTGCTGGATTGGCCATTTTCTTGTCGCTTTATTCCTTTACACAGCTTTTTTAAAGAACACTCAGACGGAAAACATTTAATGTTTTTTTACAAAGGAGATTAAGCTTTAACAAACAACATGCCCTGTTTGATATGCGTCTTCTTTCAACCTTCAGATTAATTATTCTGCCTGACCTCAAATGTAACTCAGTTTGACTTTTTATGATCACTAAAATATGACTGTGCACGTTTACAGATGTTCCCACATTTAGCTGTTTCCACAACAATGTTCAATTGCTTTCCAAATGTCTGCATTTCATCTCCTCCTCCTGGCTCTTCTGTTTCTTCTCCTCTTGCAACTCCCCTTGTTCCCAGTACAACCGTGTCCATCCTTAAGGCACTTGGAAAGAAAGAAATGCGCTTGACTTGGGGTCATCATTCCTCATGTCCTATTTATGCTAAGCAGACAGAAAGGCAGACAGCAGATGCATAAAGCGACACACTTATGCCCTTTTAAGTTAGTCAAATGATTAATTTTTCCCACTTTCCTGGTATGTTTCCAATAGGTTTTCACAAAATATTTAAATTAAATCATCCTTTTTGTAAATGTTTGTGTAGATGTGAGGCTGAATTAAATACCTCTTATGCTTACATATTCTCCAAAAACACAAAACAAACACTGGTAGCTTGAACTTGCAGTCACCAGATGTCATCATCTGAATGAAATTTGTTCCTTCGTGAGACTGCACAGATGGCCATAAAACAGATTTTTGTGATCAAATGATATCTACAGAGAAGACAGCTGGACTGAGAACAGATTGAAGGACACACCGCCTCATGTGACCCCTTCCTGGGAAAGTTTCTGGTGATACAGGATAGGCTAAACACGAAACTCTAGGAAGCACTAACACACATTTGCAAAGTGAGGCTTTTATCCAGATCTTCTCAAAAAGAAACATTTTTCCTGGAATGCTTCCAGTAAGGCATGGGTCATTAAAAGATTCTCACATTATGATAACTTTGACTCAAACAGCCCACCTTTATGGTGTCAATATGTGCATAAAATATATAACATATATAAATATCTAATTAATTCTAATATCTAATAAAAAGGACTTTAAATTGAAATGTTTAGGGGGGTTAAAGCCATAGACTTCCTAAACTTTCATATCTCGATGAATAGCTCCAAGTACAGACAGTTTGTGTATTATTTGAAATGACGTGTTAGGAACTATGTCAGGTTTTGTTTGAGAAACTTAAAGAAAATCCGCAGTTATTTCTTTGCTGAGTTTGTTGCTGCAAAACAAAAAAAATTGGAAGCATTTTTCTTTTCTCTGTGCAATTATGTACCCGATTCTCCTGGGATGTCAGAGCCGTATTGATTTGTTGGTTGTCCATTACACTGTTGGGTCACTGATGAAATGGATTCCTGGAGAAATTTTATGATTGATTTCTTTTTCAGACAAGGAATGTCTCAAGAGACAAATCTTGACCTTCTGGTAAGTGTCAATTAGGATTGTCCACTGGAGCAAACCTTGATATTTTATTGGATATCTCTGTAATATTTGTCAGCAGAAGACAACACATGTGCTGAAGTGTGCTACGTTAGACATAAAACATGATGACCATCTTAGTTGCACATGTTTTCTTGATAAAACTTGCCCTCTGGCTTTAACTTGTTTTCAGGTCTTATTAGATTGATTTACAAGTCATGAGAGATGAATTAAATTAACTCAGAAAGTCGCATGGGATCTTGATAAGGAACTGTTTTAAAACAGAAAAATACATAATTCTGCTCATGCAGGAGAGCAAAATTCATGTCACAAGATCCTGTTACTTGGGAGCCAGTAGCAAGCGTTAAAGGTCAAAACAGTCATTTCCAAAGAGGTATTGCAAGCTGATTGACACCAGAACACAGGCTGCCAAGTGTGAGATTATAATATTTATGAGCATATATTATATTAAACATAAAAGATTTTAGAACTGTGAATTAAGATTTCAATGCCTGAATAGACATCGAAGTCGTCTTTTCAGTGAGTTTTCACATTAAGTCCTGACACAAACGCCTCGGCCATGGATCTCACCATACTGTGCAACAACTAGGCACACCATTGTGCAGTATTATCTGCCTGTCCCCTGCCTGTCATATGGCATTAGTGCACAAGGTTCGACTGGGGGTTCGTGCTGACATGTACCTGGTTGGGAGGGCGACCCTACCATTGTGTGGTACTGACATGAGGTCAAGTGGGTGCATGCATCAGGAGGGCATGCAGTATTATGTCTGCCAAAAAGAGGCAGATGGGCTTCTGATACAGATTCACTTGGGTTTTGCAGACAATAAACTCACAAATGCTGATGACTCTGGCGCTTAACTAGTTGCTCTGTATTCCTGCTGAGAGTCAGAGTGAAAACCTGACTATGCAGTGCAATGGCTACCAGACTTTAAATTGATGCACCTAATGCTAAAATTACCTTAATGCATTCAAATTAACTCCTGGTCTGTCTGTCTGTAATGAAACTTTACATGTTTTTTTTTTTATATATAGTAATGATAAAATATATCATTGTAGTCATTTTGACAACATTATGCATTGCCAGTATTCTTTCATTTTAAGTGAATTATATGTAACTTGTGTTAAAAAAAATTGGCCCTACAGCTCTGTCTTAAAATAATGCAAACAATAAATTTAAAAAAGAAAATATTCATGGATGAGGACATTCAGAGTTTTGGCACTCATTTTTTTATATAACTCTCAGTGGGACAAGAGATTTGAACAATGGCTGCAGATGGAAAGCCTGTAACTTGTCAAAACATGAGTTATTGCTTTTCTTCAATATTTTCCTACATCTCCCAAATGTCAGAATATTTGCATAAATCATGTCCTGTTTAGAAGTGACGCTTGTCAACCTTACTCAATTCCAGCAAGAGTTAAATGCTCGCTGCAGGTGAAGTATTAATCTGGTAGCCGGAGCAAAACTGGTGCAGTGAATTCTCCCCATCTCCTCATCTCCTCTACTTCCACCTGTAGCATGCATGGTGCCAAAGAAAAGAGAGAAGGAATCAACCGAGAAATGGGGCATTTGTTATCTCTATGAAGTGGTATGCAGACGGTGGCTGGTGGATGCTGGCAGGACCAGACAAGCCAAAGCAAACTTAAGGTGTCAGAGGAAGGCTGTAGATAAGCAGAAATAGAATTAGAAAAGTTGGATTTAAGATAGATGTAGATTCTTTAAATTTGGGTAGACTTGCGTGCATGACAACATCTTTAAGGAATTCCCACTTGACATTTATTTCTGCTGGAAATCCTCAAACTGCAAGACAAGAGCGATCGTAACTGAGATTTGTTTCCTCACCGCTCATCACTGGGAGATAATCCAGTTTTATAGAACAGGAACTGGTTTTTTGATGTTGTTTTTTTAAATATTTATTTTATATATCCAAAGCTCATCTGAGTCTTATTGAAATGATTTAATGGAATAAAATGTTCTGGCTTTGGATCAATATAACATAAGTTACTTTTTCAAAATGTATCTAAATCTGTCATGCTTAGAGGATCTTGTTTGTCTAAAAGCAGCTGATTTTTCTCAATCTGATCAACCCCAAGTCTCGTTACATTTGTTGTCTCTATAAAAGAGAACAATATGGTCTACAACCTGATCTCAAAATTGTACAAATTAAAAATGTTGCTATATTGGTTGGGAAAACCTTAAATTCATCCACCAAATTTCAGAGGCCTCAAAATTAACTGAGTCTTTTTCTCAACTTCATTTATTGAAAATGATTTGGACGATACTGTATCTAGCTAACAGCTGACTGCTACCAACATTTCTTTGGTGTCTCTGGTCAATTTAAGGCTATTTAATAGTTTTCAATAAGATCCACTTTACAGTTTGGTAAATAATTGTAATTAAAGTCAGACAATTAAAGATTCTTTAAATCATAATTTGTGATTTATGAAATCTAATTTTCATTTCTAAAATAAATTAATGGTGATTTTTAAGCTACTGTATCTGTTTGTAGTTTAAACATATGTTTTTAGGGTCAACCTGGGCAAATTGAGTTTTACACTACTTTCTAGTGGATTATCCATGTCAGAATTCAATTCCAGTGCTTAGAGTTTCCCTGATTTGTCAGATAGTCATTAGCAAAAATAATCAGTATGCAAGTCAGACAATTGGTTTCAGTTTGTTTGGAGCTTCCTGGGGTGAGTGAAAACTACAAAAAGTTATTGAATAACTGGATAATCAACATTGGATAATCATTATTTGAGTAGCAGCTGCCTGAATTCTGTAGCAGTGGCTCAATGTATAGTGTCAACCCTGCTTTCTATTGTTCTTGCCTCCTTTACCATTCTTTCTTTGCTTGGTCTTTTATACAAAGACCAGCGCCAATGAGATACACAGATATACTGTATCTCAGAACATTTTAAAAGCTAAGATTTTCTAACTTCCATAAAATCTTTGATGCTCAAAAACATTTCAGTGGTAAGAAACAGCAGTAGGAATGAACATCGGCCTCTTCTGACCTCCCGACCACCCTGACCTCTTTCCTCTGTGTGACATTTGAACAATGTCACACCACTTTTTTGTTACTCCTGAGGGATGCGAGTCTGCAAGCTGCCCGACGTTTATGGCACTAAGACGTGAAACGTTTGAGGGAATTAGCAGAAACAACTGCTGCTGTTGTTTTTCTTTGGAGGACAGTCCGCCCTCCCACCAAGCTAAGAGCTGTGGGCCTTCTCCCCATCTGGGAAAATATTTCCCAGAGAATCCAAACTCATGTTCACAGGTTTCAGTTTCATCGCTTTTTTTTTTCTTCCAAAACTTAATAAAGCACCTTACAAATGCATGTGATATGCATCTGTTCTACTAACTACCTGGCAATGCATTTGCTGGACAATTACTTTGTTTCCCTTAATATTTAGGGTTAACCTCAAGTCTTTGCAATGATTTCTCATTTTATTACTTAAGCTGGCAGCTGAGATCCTAATCAGGGTTTATGCGTATTTGGGCAGACAATCAGGGTTGCTTTGTGTCCTCATTCTGAGTCATGATTAGTACTTGGTAGTCTCTGTGTGCCTTTGTGAGCTGCGTTGCTCTCAGCAGCAGCAAAAGGGGATTTCAGCCTTCTCTCTCTGCATCTTGGCTGTACATTGGTGCTTTCTTAGAGTTTGACTCAGAGTTTCCATGGCTCTCTCTGCTGCCTGATTTGATAAATGAAAGTTCTTAGGTTTGCTGTCAGGCTCCTCTACCCTCGGGACTCCTTCCTCCATTCTCACTTCTCTACGACAACATTTGCTGTTGTGGGTGAAAAATGACCGCAGGGAATAGAGTAGATTGTCAAAGTCGGTCTGCAGAGTGGAACACCCAGAGAGGGTGGAGGTGCCCGCTGTCCCCAACAGACTCCGAATCAACACTTGCTGCTAATGGTCTCTCTAAATTTACCTACTAATTACCCTGGCTTATTGCCCCCAGCAAGCAGCACTCTGGCTGTGACCTTGAGTCAAGGAGGCAAAAATGTTTTGAAAACTGGGCTTTTGTTCAGATCAGATTTGCCTCAAATCAAGAGGAAGGGAACGGGTCAATCACCGATTTCACTGTTTCTGATCAAATCAAGATTCTGCAGAGATCTATAAATAGGAATGAGGAGATTCTTTTGCGAAAACAATCTACATCTGGCTCTGTGTTGGCGCAGCTGACACAGAGAGAGTATTTGCTCTAAGTGCCAGGTCAGAGGTCAGCCGGGGAGAGGAGGATTTTTCACTCATTCATGCCACGTCGTCTCATTATTCAGACCTTTCCATAATCCCTCTAACCTGTGTTGTCACCACTGACCGCTGCCGCTGCCCCGAGTGACCCACTGCAAGCGACGGCTCAGCTACACAAACAAACAGGGCTTCATCATCATCATTATAGCTCAACTTGCAGTATCAGCACAACTGACAGCCCACCTTTACTTGCATGTGTAAACATTTGTGCACGCAACAGCCCAGCCGCAGACCAGGAGAGCTGCTGGGAAAATTGCTGTAACCAAAACATGGAAACAAACAATCCCAAATTTCGTGTTCTTTTAAAAAATTGTTTGGCAGAAGACAAGAAAATCTAGAAAATTCAATGAAAAAGAAATTCAAATGTTTTTGTATTTTTTTGATAGAGGAATTAGATTTGTCCTGGAAGATCACATTTCACAGTTCCGTAAATAATTGAGACATTAAAATTTGTTTCCAGTGTGTATTACCATGAGACCAAACTGAGCTCTGGACTTGGAGAAGCATCAAATGAATTTTGTGGCTGAATGATCAGTTTCCATGTTTCTTTAGGAACTAAGATTATGTTTGTCATTTCATGGGAAACAAATAACTTGTATTAAGAGTAGATAGAGGCAGTCACTGTATAATCGAGTTTTTCTAATACATTAAAGGGACACAGAAAATTCATTTTTTTTTAAACTTCATTGATGCAAAAAGTGGCTAACTTTGAATGCCATACTCTCCTCAAGTAAAGCCCACCCTGGTCACTTCAGAGTAGAGAAGCCATGATGAGCTTTCACTTCAGACCCTTCATGTCCTTTAACCTTTCACCTCCAGCCTCAAAAAGTTGTTAAAGGCAGCTGTTCATTGAGAAAAATCTGTCTCATCCATAACAATTTCTGTTTACATGCTAAGTGAGTAGGTAAAGGTGACAAGTTTAAATATATGGCGTTCCTCTTTTTAGTCATTTTAGCTTACACAGATGTTTTAAAACATGAAGTTATTGGTGGTTCGGAAGCAGAGTCGAGAAACTGTATGACCTTTGCTGTCGGCTTTGAACCAGAGATCTTCCCCCTTGTGCTTTAATTAACCTCCTCCGTCATGTGAGACAGCAGAAATAGATTTGTTGTAATCTCTCATTTCCACTCAGGATGAGAAGGCGCTACTTAAATCAATCTCTCTATGCTTTTGATTCATGCAAAGTGAGGACCTGTGTCATCTGATTTGATATGAGGATCAGGGAGCTTCAGTTTAATTCCACCGAGCACACACAGATACGTATAAACACACAGTATCAGTGGCAGACGAGTGTGAAGAGCTTCTGAGTGACAGCCCCCAGAAGCTTGGTGATAAGACGTTATCCGGTGCCAATTATTTCTCCTTGACAGGCGCAGGTAAGCAGTAATCAGCTCCAGTGACATGTGTTCTGAGTCAATAGTCCTGACTCTATTTGGTGCAGGGAAGCTGATTATTAGGTGCTGAACTGTGGCAAATACAAAAGACAAACACCGTGACAGGCGGAGGCTGATAAGGCTTCCCACTGCTGTTCAGCCTCCGATATCTGCACTGACCTCTACTTCCTGTGTTCAAACAAAGATATGCTGGTCTTAGAGGATTAATTCATCAATCTGTTTATCTCTAATAGAAGAGAAATTTCAAATCCACAGCACACTGTACGTACCCATCAAACAAAGTTTCACTTATATATCCAAACTACGTTTTCACCGAGTCAAATTAGCAGGTCACTCGCAGGACGTTGGAGAATTTGACTGGATATTGAGGAGGTGATTCAGTTATTTGATTCGGGTCTGCTGGGTCGGGGACACGTCTAAAAGTTGCAGGATTCTTGAGGACTGAAGTTGCAGACCGCTACCGTAATGTCATTCCTTCTACATTTTTGGATTGTATTAAAAGTTGTGGTCTCTAACAAGTCATAAACTCTAAATGTTTTAAAACGTTTTGATCATTGTTGTAAAATGGTTGCAGAATATTTTGATTGCAGCCACAAATACCCTGAGTATTCATCAACTCCAAAAGCTCATTTTGGCATTTCTAACCATCTCTGTGAGCTTTCTAAGGCACGGATTACGTGATCAAAGGAGCTCAAGTTTGACTATTTCAGTTTAAACAATATTCTGCCATTACAACATCACAAAGGTTTTCCAGACTGTCTCCATGAATTTAATTACTTATAGCGACACATCCTTGCACACTTGGCTGCAGACAGGCTTCAGCAAGGTGGGGCCACACCTCTATTTTAAGCAAAAGTGAATGTGAGCAGGCTTAGCGAATTCAGACAACAGTCCATGGATGCCTGGGCAGGTATGTGGGATTTTCTGCTCTGTGCACCCTAAAACCTCCTCTTTTTCTTTAACTCCACAGACAAACTGCTGCTAAGAAAGGGACTTGGATTACAGAGGCATAAAAAGGGGGGGGGGTGGAGGTTTCTGCGTGGTGCATCCTCCTTGATCTTGCAGATGCAAAGAAAGGGTCACTTTCTAGGGTTACCAAGAGAGCTTCTATTATTTTACACAAACTTTGACACAAGTAGTCAATCATTTGGATTCATTAACTCCAAAAATTAGAGGAACAATGTGACAATGCTGCAAATGGATGTTCAGTTTGTTAGCAGACCTTTTTAACAACAAAAATCTAAGGACATTTTAGGACATGAAGAACATTTTTCCATGTCTCCCTCTGTGTCTGGTAGTCATTACTAAAGCCTTGTGAGAAAGCAGGATGATATACACCAGATCCTGACATTTGTCCCCCATCAATCGCTGAACCTACCAGCTGGTTGTAAATTCACCCGCTTAACGTCATGTCAAGGCTTTGGTTTGTTTCAAAGCATTTCTCTTGTCCTGATAGGGCTTGTTTTGCTGACCCATAACATGCAGGAATGCTTTTTTTAGCGATTAGTTTTTGTTGACAGTAAAGTGTGTACACACTTCGAGGCGGATTGCTATCATACTGCACTCCTTATCTGGCCGAGCTGTTCGAGTTGAAAGGAAATGTGTTTTAGCATGTTACTTTGTGTAAAAATTCTTCATCCAAAATTCTTCATCTGACATTTTTCTTCATCTGACATTTTATTGGTTCTTAACAGAACCAATAAAATGTCAGAGTGAAAGGAGCGGCTAGTATTAGAACATTATTTTACTAACTCTCCTAAATGATAGGAAAATGCTGGATGCAGCACTATAGGTTGACAGGTTATGCTATAGGTTGACAGGTTATGCTTGATGTTGGGAACTAATGCAAACAGTCTAATTATAAACCATTGGATGTGAAACTCTTTGCACACCAAATGGTTGTTAGGGAGACAAAGTAAAGTAAAAGCAAAAGGAAAAACCTGTTTCATATCACCTGAATATATAGAGAGTTTGCTATTGAAACTTAGTCTCTGATTAGCAGAGACTAAGATTGAGATTTCTGAAACAAGCTGTCCATGAAAGTCTAGAAAAAAATAAAAATGTGTGCAAAATCACTTCATGTGTGTTTTTATTTATGGTGGAGAATCCATAAAACTACGGATCAATTTTAGTCTTTTTTTTTTTACCTCTACTGAACAAAGGTACCCAAGTTGATGGCTAATATTTTCTAAGGTTTTACTGCTGGAAAATGTAGAACAACATTAAAATATACATTTATTTCAAGGATTTATATATTTTTTTTCAAATTTGTTTCTACATTGCAATTAGTTAAATTTTTAATAAAGTCGAAGTGCATGATGAAAACGTGTCCTGGTGATGGAGATGTGTTAACTATTTATTTCATACGCTGCCCTGCATTTGCCTTTGATTTTGTCAGTAGAAATGTCCCTGACGTCCATGAAAAGACGCTGTTTTCTTTTGCATTTTGAAAGAACATTTCCTATATCATCTTTATCAGCTGTATGATTAGAAAAATAAACTGAGTAATGTGTTAGGAGGATGACTGCTAAATAAAGAAAAAAACTGCTTTGCAGTTAGTTATGCTTTGATATAAAATGTTTATAGCTTTAATTTGTTTAACAGGATGAAACGTAATTTTCTGGATGAGAAAATGACTTCAATTCTGTCTGAAAGGATGCCTTAAAGTTGGTTCCCCTTAATGGTTAATAGGTTGTGACAATTGTTTACTTGTAAGTCGGGGAGTTACCCGTCAGTCTGCTTGCCAGGTTTTGTTTGCAGTGACCCGAGTGTCCTTCCGATTTGTAGAAGCCAATACTGCTGATTTTTGTTCTCTTACCCTTGAGTGGGAATAAAGGTCCACAGGTGATAAATATGAAATATAATTTGATGACATTTTTGGTCCTTAAAGCTCAAGTACAATTTGGGAAGAGTGTGGTTTCTTAGAAAATGACAAAAGGCTTATGGAAAAATAATTTCACGTTATCCTTTCGGATTGTTTTTTCGGGTTTTTTGGGGTTTTTTTTTTACATCAGATCCAGATAAGTATATATTTCACAAGATCCATGTAAGATATAATTAGATCTCATGAAATATAGACTAGAGATTAGGAATGAAATCCATGTCAATTAAAGGTGGAGTTTCCTATGGCTTTGGTGGATTTTAATAATAGCAGTGTTGTAACCAAGTTATTAAATTTCAGACAAGATCAAATCAGAGACTAGTGAGTACTAAAGAAAGGGTTAGAAAGATAAACGCACAGACCTTTGAGTTCTGTTAAATACTTGACATAATGCTAAAACTGCATGTGAATTTCGTTCCTTGATGATAAGATTGCTTTTAAAGAACACCAAAAATCTGAAGAAAATTTGAACAATCACTTTATTTCATCGGAAAATAAAGAAATAAACATTTCTTCTCTTCTTTGTTTTTATCATCTATAAATGGTTAGATCATCTCCAAAGTTATATATCAGAAAAAAGATATTCTAGGTAAATTCATGTGGCCATTTTCAACGTGATTTTTTGTGTTAAAGCAAAGGTCAGCCACAGTTAGAACAATTAGAATCTTTATCCACAAATGAAGAAAACATGGAACAGTTGGCAGCTCTACTAACATTTCTCCAACAGTGCATTATGTACCCAAAACATCTAAAGTACAGCAGGCCTCACTTGCCTCAGATGTTAACGGCTCAACTATAAAAAGGACACGAGGAAAAGGCTGCATTTATGGGATCGCTTCAAGGTGAAAACCACTGCTGACTAAGAACAACACAAGACTTGTTTGCTCAAAAAATAAGGTGTTTTATCTTTGAGTTGTCTTGTCAAACTCAGTATTCTTCCAACACAAATCATATAGCATCGTCCACCATTTTGACATACTGTGTAATTTTTAATATGGAAGGAATTGAATTTGTGCAGCTATATGTTTTAACACAATGGTAAAGGCTGTTCACACTGCTGGTTCTTTAGTGCTTTGCAGTAAACTTGGGAGCTCAAATACATCAGCCTCAGATGGCTACTAAATAAATCCCGGAAGCTCCATCTTTACTACCCTCATATACTATTGCTTAACAGATACATTCAGAGTTATTTGTGACACATTATTGTTTTATTTTAAATATAAAGCAACAGGAATAGGAAAGCAAACAGCTGCAATACAGCCAGATGAGAGATGAAACTATAAACAGCAATTCTGAATTACTTCAGGCAACATTTCCTGGAATCCCTCATGCAAACACTCTCAAAATCCCAACTTCAGCAAGTAATCTTCTTATTCTTGGAGCCGAATTTTTAAATCCTGATGTCACCACATCCCCGCAGTGTGCTGTTGCACTGCAAGTTTACAAGTGTGCATTTGTGGGAGTGGAGACCAATATATTAGCATGTTTTTAGAAGCAGCTTGTGAAAACTCCTAAGGGTGACAGCCATATCCGTTGCCTTTTTTTTCCTTCTCCTTTTTTAACTACTTGCATGTCAGAAAGCTGCACTGTGACAACAGCCTGTTGGTGTCTGATGGGGCTCAGCACATCAGCAGCTGGGAGTGTTTTTTTTATTATTATTATTATTATTTTATTTCCTGGGAGGATTCATGTGGCTGTGTTTCATCATTTCAGTTGCTGGTGGAGAACTTGAGGTGTTCCTTCTGCTCAGTGTGTGACCTTCCCTCTGGTGAGGGAGGGTTTCTACTTGCTGTTCTTGTGAACCTTTTTTATTATCAGTGACTGTCAGGCCTTGATTCACAGAGGCATGTGTCTGCACCTAATCAAGGGGAACTGGAATGTGCTCTTTAAGTTTTCTTCCTTCTTCTTCAACTTATCTTTCATTTAAAAAGCAGGTAGAAAAGCCACACTTAGTTTTGTTTGTACTTTTCTGAGGACGAAACTAGACGCTGAGAAATTTCGGTAGAAAACACTTTTTTGTTTTCACTGACTTTATGTTGAAACACATTAAAGATACTGAAAATACTCACACTACTTCCCTCAATAGAAACTTAGGATTCTCATTTTGATAACCACAAAGTTACTTAATAGAAGCTAAAACAAAATCTGCTTTGTTTGTTTTTTTTATTTATTTACCTGTCTCTTTTTTATGTCTTCTAACACAAATCCTTATCATGATTGAGTGACGTTCCTAGTGGAACCAGCTGTGATAATGTAATAACCACAATAACTCAAGAGTCAGAACAAGCAATTAAAAACAAAGCTCAGAAGCTCTAAATAAAAGGTCAAAGCGCAGACGTCCAGACCTTGAACTTCATTAAATATCTGACCTTTTATAATTTAAGATGTGCTGTGTGACTTCTTGCAGTTATCGTAGCTCATTGACTGCTCCAACTCTTGTCTGTTGTCATTCATTTCAGACTCTGCAGAGTTAATTACTCGTCTTCTTTTCTTTGTCAAGCCTGTCAATAACTAGATTTATTCCATCCATAACCGCATTAAAGCAGGATGTGATTGGGGGAGGGGAAGACCAAACAGATCCTGTAAATTCATTTACAAGTGTCTGATGGTAGCATCTGAATGATTAGCATACTTAAATCCCATTAACTTTCCCTCACACAGGACTCTTGTCTGTGGTTTTTACATTCTTAGTGTATTGTTGTTATTTTAATCACAGGCACAGCTTAAACAAAATCATCTGCCATTTTTACAGAGTTGAAGTCTACTGGTACTGCTCATCACTTCTCCTTCCTGCTCAACTCAACCGACTATCGGATACTGCGCATGGACGAGGACCACGACCGCATGTATGTGGGAAGCAAAGATTACATTCTTTCTCTGGATCTGCATGACATCAACAAGGAGCCACTCATTGTAAGAAAAGTTCCTGAGACACAAATAAAGTGGAAGGGAGCAGTTTGTGTCTGCAGCTTAACTACTCTTGGATTTTTCTTTTCCTGTCAGATCCACTGGCCCGTTGCATCCCAGAGGAAGACTGAGTGCATCTTGTCAGGGAAAGATACAAATGTGAGTAATTTAATTGAGTTAGATCTCGCTAAACTCTAAAATTATATTTCAACTTGGACAGGAATGCATATTTTTAGTTTTATTCCTTTAAGAATTGAACAAAAAAGGTTAACTTGCACTTTTTTGAAGACAAAAGAACACAGCAGATAGGTCTGGGATAAAGTCCTAGAGAAGTTCAGAACAGGGTTGGGATATAAAACAATTTCTAAATTATAAAGCTCACTCCATCCTCTGGTATGGCACAACTGCAGAGCTGGTTGAAGAAGAAAGTCTGTCCTATTTGTCAATAGTACAAATCTGGCAAGAAGAAAACTATTGTTTAAGAATCACAAGAAATGCAACTTTTTAGCCTACATGCAAAGCCTTGGTGTAAAACTACCAGAATACATTATCCTAAACAACCTGTCACCAAGCTATGGTGCTGGCATTATCATGCTGTGGGAATGTTTTTCTTCAACACAGAGTTAGAGGTGATGGTAAATTGAATACAGTGCAACCCTGTAAGAAACCTCAATCTGCAAAAGACTTGAAACAGGGATTGAGGTTCACTTTTCAACAAGGTCAAACACTAACTTTATTTTTTACAATGGCCCAGTCAAAGTCATACCAGCATCCAGTCGATCACAATACTTGAAAATAGATTTTCACATATATTCTCCATGTGGCTAAGTTTGAGCTGTTTAGCAAAGTAAAATTGGCAAAAAATTTCCAGTCGCTACATGAGCAGCGCTGGTGAAATTCAAGAGACTCGCCTGTAAATGAAGTCAAAGGGCCTTGAAAGTTTTGACTTTGAAGAACCTGAATATAAATCCATGTTTCACTCTGTTCAGGCTTTAGTGTACAAATTCTGATAACAATTTATAATTTCTAACTTAACAAAGTGTGTAAAATATTGAATTAACATGAAGGCTTTTACAAGGCTCTTACTCAGAAATAGAGAGGAAACGTGTATTATTTTTCTTTCTATAAATATTCCTCCTTATTGGAGCTGATAAAATTTAAAAGGTTTTCCCTTTAATTAATTTTTTATTTTATTTTTTTTATTCTCTTCTACCGTCTTAAAAGCACGACTCGGGTCATTAGGGGACATTTTTAAGCTCTTCCCAGCGTGCTCCTCACTATTATGCTCTTATTTACCGTCTTTGCATCCCTGATTGCTGATTGCGTACAGCTGCCACCAATTAAGCTCTTCCAGAGACTCAAAACCTGCAACATTTTGCCTTCTTCATTCTGACCATTTCTGCATGTCTTCTACATTTCTCATTGATGTTTTTAATGTCATCTTTTTCTCAATTTTCTCACCGCGCAGTAATTATTTTATCCTTTGTTGTCCAGACGAGCAGACAAAATGAACCGGCCAATGGAGGCGACAGTCCCGTCTGAAGTGTTAATAAGACTCAGACATCCAGACACAGCCACCGCCTGCGTAGCCCCCACAAGAGACGGAGGAAATCCGTACAAAGAAATCCCAGATCCATCTCTTTTGATTTGGTTCACACATTGCAGCACCCCACATCCTGAAGCACACGCATTCATGTTTTATCTGTGGTTAGTGTAAGGGTTTTGCACAAGCACAGAGCAACGTACGACGAGGTTTGCACTGAGCTGCTTTTCACCCAACTGATATGTGTGCTTGTAGCTTGCTGATTCTTGTTGCTAACTTGCATATTTGTGCACAAAAGCAGATCTTTGTCCATGGCAGGCCCTTAGCAGAAGACAGATGACAATTCAAGAACAATTCAGGGCAGGACATCGCGAGGTCAAAGGCAATAAGTCCCGCTGCGCTCGCTGTGGGGGAGTGCACAACCGAGAAGGGAATATTGTTGCACACAGGCCAACATGTGGAAACACACAGAAGCCCAGCCTTTTAAATGCCTGACTCGTGCATCTGTCGTTTGGCGACAATCTGCCAAAAATGGCTCATCCCGCTCAGCGGTTCTACAATTTCTTTTTGGTTTACTTTGTGCATCCTTTTTTTCCATCACCAGCTGTCACCACTGGAAAACATGATGGACAAATCTGAACATATCTCTTAATTTCAGTGACGGGAGCTGTGAGTTGTTGGCTGAAGCCAAGGAGACAGACAGCTGGTCATCCTAGAAGAGTAGAGCTGTGCTCAACAGTAGCAGCAGCAGCTCTTTGTCTTCACTACTAATATTTAAAAAAAGAAAAACATAAAATTATCTCAGAAAAATACCCTAACATCATAGACATTTTATATGTAAACCCACTATTTTTCTCTATGTGGTTGAAGCATAATGTTTTTCATTTGTCAAGTTTGAATTGTGCTTAACCTCAGTAATTTCAGGAAAATGCTCTTGACATCCCACAGGCACTGATTTTCCAGTCTGCATGCTTATACAATGTTTGGAAACATTTTCGCTCTTGCATTGTGGTCTGATATGAAGGAGCCAGAGAAGCAAAATGGAAGCCAGCCAACAGAAAAAGTAGATTCAGCTTCTCACGATCATTCATGAAGCTTTTTGTTTTCAGCATAAAAAATAAAAAAATAAAAATCCCAACATGTGTGTGGGGTGGTGCCACATGACTCAGTGGTAGAGCAGGAGCATCATATACAGAGGCTACAGTCCTAAACACAGCTTTCTGTGGTTCAACTCCCGGCTCCGGGCCTTTTGCTGCGTCTCATTTTATTCTTCCTGTTCGTTCGTTGCATAATGGCCACCTTCAAAAACTCCCAATTTGAAAAAACTAAGTGGATGTAAATATGATTTTGATGCACAATGGAGTTTGTGAGAAAAAAATGTATATACAGGGACGGCTGTGGCTCAGTGGGTAGAGAGGCCGTCATAAGGTTGTAGGTTAAATTCCAGCTTCCTTATGTTAGTGTGTCCCTTGACAAATCACTGATAGATCTGCATATTGATGTAGAAATGTGTGTGATTGGATAAACGTGGTTAAAGTGCTTCAAGTGGTCAGTATGAGTACAAAAGTACTATATTAATTTAGCCTTTTAATTTTTACGCTGTAATTTGGAATAAAATCAATATTAAGTAGCTGCAACCAGCACCATAATACCGTAATGCCCCAACTCAACAAAAAACAAAACAAATTAATAATTTCTTATCCCGTTGTGGAATAAGATTGGAAAACGAAGAGAAATGAAAAGAAAAAAGACAAATGTATCATTTTATCAAAAATATATTAAGATTAATCGTTTAGTTTTAGAGTTCTCAGTAGTTGTTTCACTACCAACAGCAGATATATTTATCTTTTTGTCTCATGCTTTTCTTGAAGACAATATTTTTCACAAAACTTAGGTGTTTTAATTATGTAAATTTTCCTAAAATGATCAAAGATATGAAAAGTTTAAAAAAATTTTTTACCTTATTTATTTATTTGAGCCCAAACTTTTTGCCTAATATCTAGGTCAACAGACCTAGATATAGAGAAGACATATTAGCTGAAAAATAAAAGATATAATATAAAACACACACCCAGCAAATAGACTGGTTTTTAACCACAAGTGGAAGCTATAAAGGGAAACAATCTGGGAAATTAAATATTATGTAGCTGAGTTTTTTTATTTTTTTATTTTATGTTTTGGCTTTTTAAGACCTGATCCTGATCTTGTTGATTTTGTTTTGCCCTTCCTCAGGGGGAGTGTGGGAACTTCATCCGTCTGATTGAGCCGTGGAACCGGACCCACTTGTATGTGTGTGGAACAGGAGCCTATAATCCCATCTGCACATACGTGGATCGAGGCCGTAGATCCCAGGTGACCAAAAGATGCATCCGACCGTAGAGACGTTTTGACCTTTACGCCCTCGTTTTTAAAAGATCCCTATCAGTCGATCAATCTGAGGTCAGAGTATCCCCGTTTAACCCCTCTGCCCATCAGTTTCTCGGGTTCTGCTTCTCCTCCATTATTTTTCCTCCTCTTAGCTTTCATTGATTTTCACCCTTCCACCGGCTCCTGGCTGGCCCTGTCCACATTCCCATTATCATTCCAAAATTGTTCTCAGTACGATTTCCAACTCCTACCGTTTGAAGCCTCTTTCCCCTGGGAATGTTGTGGTGTCACTTTATCTAGAAAATCCCCCCTTCTCAATGGGGGTCCGATGTCCCCCCCTGTCTCACCTGTTTACACACAGCACTGCCTGTGGCCTGTCTTTCTTTCTGTCTGGGTGAGAGCCTCTGAAAAGCCATCATTACTGATGGAGCTTCTCATCCATCATCAGGCTTGTAGATCCCCCCCCCCAACCCCCTCAGCCCTACCCCCACCTCCCCGGATCGCCATGCAGAGCTACAGCAGCTGCTGGCCGCGTTATAATCGGCACACTTACATTCATTCACCGCTGTTTAGTCTCCCTGTTCATTTGGAGGCTTCAGGTTTCGATGGAAAGGTCAGTCTGCCTCTTGTCATTCTGCTTCCCCCCTGAGGACCGAACATTGCTCTGCTTCACACGTTAAGGATTTTCCTCTGCAGGAGTAGATGTAAACATAAACACATCCTTCTTTGTGTCCCGCAGTGGGATTTCAATTATTTGTATTTTATTTTTAGCGTCTGTTCATGTTGCTCCAGAGTTGCCTGTATGGACTTTTGTTTGTATTGAAAGTTTAATTTTAACACTGGAATATTTGAATAGATTAAGGGTTTTTCTTAGTAATAAATTGCTATACAATAGCACTACACTGTGAAATAAATAGTTTATAATATGTATTTTTTATCTGTATTTTGTAGCAAAAATATATATTTTGCACTTTGTTCATTGTGAGTTAGTTTAGATTACATCCACTCATGAATGTTTCATCAATTTGGATCTTATTTAAACTTTTCACACAATAACTTTAAATCTAAAAACAAGAACTGGGAGCTTCAGTTTGAATATCTGTGGATTTTCTTAATCCATACAGCACATGTAGGCTTTTATGCAGCATATTTTATTTTATTTTATTTTCACAGAAAACAAAATGGTGGTCAGATGTCCATTCATTACATTTTTGGTTCATATTTTGACTGAAAATATTTACATTGGTTCGCTTTTCATTTCACTTTGTACATTTATTTACTGTTTTCTTCTTTTAGTTTTGCATGGTTTGTTTTCTCTGCACTCTTTTTTGCATGTATCTGAATCTAATTCAAACATGTCTCTCTTTAGCTCTTCATTCTGTCTACTTCTTCACTATTTATCTTTTCATTTTTCAGAGTTCTTCATGTTGTTGATTTCTCCAGTCCTGTTTCACATACATTCTTCTTTAGTCTCCATCATGATAGTCATCAGCTGAATCTGGACTGTGACAGGTTGCTAACAAGATGGCTAATTGTTTCTGCTTTTTAGGGTTTCAGCAACCTACAGGCACTTCAGTCAGGAGGGAGAACGAGTCGAGCAGCAGACTACAGCTCTACATCTGAGCCTTTGAGCCATAAGGTGGGCTGGTGGGGTTTTTTCCAGTAGTGGTGTCCACCTGGTGAATAATTGGGGTTAAAATTGCTTCAGGTTTATTACTGGTAGCATCAGTGAACAACAAAAATTATAAAATCTGAGGTTCTTTTTCATTTTTTTAATGATGATCTCATATAAATACACAAAGAAAATGGGGAAAACTCAAACTTTTCAGCACATCATAGATCATAAATCATTTTAATTAAAAGCATTTTGTTCAGATTTTTGTCTGCAGCAAATCCCATGTATATGAGAACCTTTGGCTATAATGATGTCCACAAAGCCGTACACTTGACATTTTTATTGGTTTGTGGAAATGTTCATGCTTTTCCCAGCATTTTTGTGCAGATTTTTTTGAATTACTCTTTCAAAAGATAATATCCAACTGCAGGTTACAAATACAACTTTGCCCCTGTCTGTGCTCTGCTGAACATTTGTTGTACCTGCTAGACAACATAAAAGCATGGGTGTTGACACAGATGTGAAAAACCTTCTCTTGCGCACAGGAATAATTGAAATTGGTTGGGGTAAGCAAACACTGGGTCTTGGATTGTCCCCAGCATTTTCCTGCTTCACTTCATATCCTTGATGCGTGTGCCTGTTTCTTCCTTCGCAGAGTGATTTGTTTTGGTTTTAAAGGGTTGCACAGTGCCTTAATGATCACAGTTTGCTTCCTTTACGAATCCTTACTTTATTTTTCCAAAGAATGTTAAGAAAATATTCCTCTGTGTTTCAGGAATACATTTTCCGTCTGGAACCTGGCAAAGTGGACTCTGGAAAAGGGAAATGTCCCTATGATCCTAAACTTAACAGCGTTTCCGCCCTGATCCGTGAGTTTATTCTTTTTCTGATTATTTTCTTTATGCATAAGGTAATTCAAAATGCCTTAAACATTAAGAGTATCAAAAATAACATTAGAATAAAAACAACAAACACTTTGGAACTTTAGAAGACAATTAAGGCATCTGATTAATAATAACATTATGATGTAATGTAATTGTGACACAAAGATATATAATTGTGTGTCATTAGACATGGCTGCTGATAACTGACCCCTCTGTGTGTGTCCATATGTATGTGTCAAAGAAAAAAAGAAAGAGCTTATGTTTGTCTGTGACCTTAGAAAACCTCACTGATACAACAAATATATCCCACTCTAAAATAACATTAATATAAGGTTTCTTCCCATTATGTCTGTGGGATCCCAGTGCACACAAAACTAATTAGGCATAGTTTTAACTTAATTGGAAATGAACACTGCTGTGCAAAATATCATCCGTCTTTTGGATGAAAATGGTTTTCAATGATATGAATTTGGCTCTGGAAGAGCTGTAGCATGAGTGTAGTTACAAAAGAATTCAACATGTTCAATACTGACATGTCACATACATTAGAATACAGTTTCATCATGCAAACTGCTGCCTTCCCTTTAATAGTGAAAGCAATGGGAATTTAGTGAAAATGTGTGTGGATGGCAAACAAGTTCATATTACTAGTGCTAAACAACATGTTGTGTGTCATTTGACCTGTGAGTATTTCCTGGTATCCTAATTCTTTCTTCCTCTCTTTTCCCTTTGCTGTGACCGGCAGATGGAGAGCTCTATGCTGGAGTCTACGTGGATTTCATGGGAACAGACTCCGCCATCTTCCGTACTCTGGGGAAGCAGACAGCCATGAGGACCGATCAGTACAACTCCAGATGGTTAAATGGTAATGTCTCAGCTCACCGCTTGATCTGCATCTGCCTTTATTTCTCTTCCTTGTCTCTCGACAAACCATTTTGAATTTATTCATCAGGGATTTAGGAACACAGTCTGAGCATTTTACCAACCTCCATAATGCTGACATACACGTGTCATCTGAGCTTCCTGATCTTTTCCTCCTGCTCCACCTGACCAATGATTGTTTGAGTCATTAATAAAATCCTCTCAGATCCTGCGGATGCCTGCAGACTCGGCTGTAGTTGTTGGGGAATCCTGGAATGTCAATAACGACTGAGTTTTCTCCCTAATGAAGTACAACTGTTACAGTGATATTATTGCTGGTCTGCTGCTTTTTGGTTGATTTTTGCCAAATCAATAGCAGACTCCCCGTCTGTGTTGTTGGCTCCTAGTTTTTCCACTGACCCTGTTGCCCTGACAACAGTCCCCTGCTGGCAAGCCGGCGAATCAGGACACCTGAGTCCTGCTAATCAGCCGTTTTGAAATATCTCGGGTAACACCCTCCCCCACATAATGGGGATACTGGTTGCTCCCCTCCTTTCTCTGGCTTTTTGGTTTGTCCCTGTTTGGGATGCTGGTCTTTCACAGTGGGGAGGGGCTGTGTGTTGTGAGTCCTGTGGTGACCCAGAGAATCATTGCGACTGGGGGTGCGCTGTGATCCCACACATAGTGCAAAGACATTGATACCGAACTGAATCATAAATGATTCATGTTCCCTAAAATTAGGTTTTTGACTGTTAGGCCTTAAGGGACAAAGGTCTGCTGCTTCTTTTTTTTTTTTTGTTTTTTGTTTTTTTGGAGAATTATCATACAGGTGCAACTGCATGAATTAAAATGTCTTTGAAAAGTTAATTTACTCTCATGATTGAATTCTGTAGGATCTTATGGAGTCATTAAAAACAGAGTGATCATTTTCTGATCATTTTAGCTTGCAATTTTTTTCTTCCACCCAACTTTCCATCGGTATGTCTTGCAGATCTGATCTTAAATTTATTAAGGTAAATTTGTATTTTTCTTAGAAAAAAATAATATATTAGCTTGACTCATTTTATGAATATTGTACTGTTCACAAATTCATTCCTTATAGCATAAAATCTGTATAATTTGGTTGTTGATTTGGGGTAATCAAATATCCCAAAATTTGCAAGACATGACAGCAACCTTTATATTAAATTTAGATGAAAAACATATAAAACAACCCACTACAGGAAGGTCTGGACAAACAAATGAGCCAATTATCCTTTTTTTTGTTTTTTCCCTTCAGATCCAACTTTTGTCCATGCTCACTTGATCCCAGACAGCGCTGAAAAGAATGACGATAAACTCTACTTCTTCTTCCGCGAGAAAGCCTCTGAGGTGGGCCAGAGTCCCATGACGCAGTCCAGGATAGGTCGGATCTGCTTGGTGAGTTATCACACAGGTCCGAAACCACAAGTTGATAATCACTTTAAATAAATCGAAGGACTTGGGCCTGTTGTCATTTATTTTGTCCTCCTTTGAGGGTGGCCATCCAGTATATTCTGCAATAATTTTTAATACATGCTCTTCGTAGAAAAAAACCAAATAAATTACATAAATAGAGCAGCCTCCACAGTTATTGACAGCTCTGGTAAAAACACACTGTGAGAGTTTATGGAACTTTAATAAAACATAAAACTATTTTAGTCTTTTTTTATAATTTTCGCCCCGGTGTACCAAATGTTGACAGAGGTGCCATGTGTTTAAATTTTTTAGGTAACTGTTTATTGTCAGATATAAAAATATTGCTATTGTTATTTATCTTGCCTGGTGACAGTTTTGAATGTTTTGTATTATTCGCACAAATAAGATGACATGAGTAATTTGCTCAGTGAGCTTTAAATCATTAGAAAGAAGGATTTTTTAAAATTTGTCTTCATAACTCAAGGTAAAAGTTGAAACAATGTGTCTTTTTAATCCTCACAAATTATCCAAGCTGAGCTGAGATTTATTTCCCGACTCCTTTTTCTCAGGACTTTATGCTTCACCTCAGTAGCACAAGCAGCAGCTGGCTGACCCCTTGTTCAGACAGATGATGGTGACCATTATTCATGCTAACTTTGGTTAACAGCTGTTTCAGACACCTGCTAGACAGACACTGTTGGAGTCGACCTGACGAGTGACTTTGGATGTTTGTTTGGATATGATTCCTGCAGAACGATGACGGCGGACATTGCTGTCTGGTCAACAAATGGAGCACCTTTCTGAAGGCTCGTCTCATCTGCTCTGTGCCTGGAGCCGATGGCATTGAGACGCACTTTGATGAACTCAGTGAGTCATATTCATTTTCACTTTTAAAGCTTTCTGTCATCTCTGACTCTCGTAGGTCCATCATCAGTTGTGTAATGCACCTGTTGGCCATTACGTCTTTTACGTCTTTTAGACCTATGAGCAAAGTCCCGCTTCATCTTCCTTACAAAGGACGAGTTGCAGCTCTGGCCACTTACAGATTGATTTCTCCAGCTCAGGGGACCTATAATGACTCTGCAGGGAGCCGGAGTGAACCGCATATTGAATGTCTCTGACCTCACAGGAGAACTAGCAGATGGAAAGGGACCATTTATAACCTCAACTTTCAAAATAAAGCTCTGCAGATGGACAGATTCAGAACCAACAACTTTATCATTTCTACAGTTTGCTTCACATTTGCTCTGCATAGTTCCAGAATGATGCTAATTCCCAGTTCCTCAGCCTGTTTCACAATGTTTCCATTTGGGGCTGATGATAACACCATATTGTTCAGAAGCTAAAAGTACTCTGCTAACCTCTTTTGTACAGCTAGGTGATGTAGGTTTAACTGAGGCTCAAACTTTTGGTTGACACGCCTTTAAGGTTCAACTGTCCTGTTTGCAGAACTCATTGATTCATTTATTTTAGTGGTTGGAGAAACTACATTTGCAGGAATTTGATCCTGGTTTTCATGCTGTAATAGTCCTACTCCAGGATTTCCCAGGAACTCCATTTCTCATAACTGATGCAAGCTGGATTAGTAAAATAAAAAAAATAAAAAAATCCAGTAAAATAACATCAGCTGACAGGAAGGTACACTTACAGTCTCTGCTATAGCTTTGCTTTGCCTCCAAGGCAATGGGCATGCCTTGAGTGCTTGTATTCAGAAATAGAAACATGATATATATATTTTTTATTGTCCCCTCTATGGGGCAAATTCAAACGTTCCATCAACAAGTTGAGGGTAATTAGGAAAAAAAATAAGAAATTGGACAGTAAAGGAAAATATGCAACATAAGATAAATAGTAATTAGGTTTTAATTATCTTAGATCATTCTAAAATAACGCATCATTTTAACGTGGAAGAAAAACCTGGGGCTACTTCACTGATACCCTTCAAATTGCTGTGCAGCCAAAGTAAACTTTACTAATTAGCAAAAATTAGTCCACGTTAATCTCAGTATAAATACACCCATTCTATGAGATAATTAAAAAAACAGCATAATAAAGACCCAGCAGGTCCATGGTGACTGTGGAGGAGCTGCAGAAATTCTCGATTCAGGTGGGAGAATCTGTCATCTAGACAACTGCAGGGTTAGTTGCGTTTCCACAAATCTGCCCTTTCTGGAAGAGTGGCAAGACCAAAGTAATTCTTGAAGAAAGTAAAAAGAAAAAAAAAATATTAAAAAAAAATATATATATATGTATATATATTCAGATTTTTACAGGCTACAAACACGTTCTGATAAGATGAGACCAAACTTAAATTTTCTGCTCTATGTGGGAAAATCGCACCACAAACAGCAACAAACAGGAAGAACTGTGAGTACAGCGAAAGGTTGATCTGCAAGGTATCCACTCAGTGGGAGTGAACATCCAAACCACACTTTACTGATTTGTATTTAGCAAATATTTTAAAAACCTTTTCACTCATTTCATCTTCCTTTCATTTCAGTTTCATGCCCTGCTCATGTCAGTCTAGCACATAATTCCCAGTGGTTGTAATGTGAAGAAGTTTAAATAGTATTACAACTTTTGTATTTAAACTGACAAGTTACCATCAGGCAGATGTAATAACAATCAGAAACAGTTTCTAAATAGCTGAGAATTGAATATTTAGTAGCATCTCATACTCGTGCTGTAATGGTGTTCTACAGATGTTCTTTATGCAGTGAGAGAACTCTGTGTGACAGAAAGCACTTTGGTGTCAGTGTTACTGTAGTTTTAGTGGTGCAGCTTGGCGGTTGCAGCCTACAAGCAGATCAGCACTCGCGGTGAGGTTAATGTGCGTCCTGAGGTGCAGCGTAACAGCCCACAGCACCACGGCCATTTTTACCACAAACCACAGTCGGTCTGGGAGAAATGTATTGCTGGTCCCGATTGGAGCCCAGCAGAGGCATCGAAGTGCTTAGATGAGGACTCAGGGGGGGGACAGAGTGGGGCGAGGTTTACCAGATGAGAACGGATTCAGTGTTTTGCCAGAGGAAATGACGACTGCTAAGAGACAGAAAAACAAGCAGATGCAAAGGAGATGAAAATGTTTGCTGGAGAAAAACAGGCATAAATTTATGGGACGTTAAGTTTTACACTCTTTTTTGTAACGTAACAATAACAGAAGCCTTATTTCCACATGTTTTGGATGTCAGAGCTGTGTGCAGAGCCCAACATTTCTTAATACTCATGTTGCGTTATAAATTAATTTCAGAAGGATATTTTAACACATTATACTACGTTTTCAAAAGGATGACATATAATTTTTTCTGAACTGATAATTACTCTCTTTTGTCCTCATGTAACACCTCTTCCAGTTCATCTCTTTGTATTAGTACGTTTCCAGTAATTAGTGATGTCTCCCAGCATGCATGCTGCTCACAGGGCCTCAAAGTCTCTGTCTCCTCTGACACATCAGAAACAAAAGTCAGAATGATGCAACTTGTTCCCAGTTATCTGCTGATTTATTTCTTTTCTCGCTTTCCATAGCCAGGGGCTCTGTCAGACTGGCGTCAGATGGGTTATGACTCTTTGCCTTGCTTGCCAAAAGTTAATTTTCGCTTTAGTGAGCAGACATTACCTGTCATTTCGTACCCTGGGATGTTGGCATAGTTTTTCGTTTCACAAACGATTTCAAACATTTGATCAAAGGAGCGCTTGTTTATCTTGAAAACTGTGCACAAAATATTTTCTCATGCAAACAATTTGAATTTATTCTCCTTGTTTATTGAATCTTTGCTGATTAAAGGCATATGGATTAAGTTTCAGTCAGTTATAAAATACATTCGGGTTATTTGAGATATGTTTGTTTTTTTCTGCTTGGGGAAAAATCTTGAATCTTTAGTCATTCCAATCCCCTGAAAAACAAAACCATTTATAAACGGGAGACTAGCGTTTTCCTTGTTTCCAATGTAATGGCGTTTTTTATTAACTGAAAACTACCAGTTAATAAAACCCACAACAATTTTGTTGTGGGGTTTTTTTAAGCTGAACTCTTCCCTCTAAAGCAAAACAATAAATGAACTGGTGTGTGCATAGCCTGTCTACTTTAAATGTCACTTTTTCTCTGCTTTGTTATTTCTTGCTCTTTTCGCTCATGAAAACATTAGAGGATACACACTGCACACCGTTGCCATGGCCCCACAGTCCCTGTATTGCATATGGCTCCTATTAAAGTCATGTTTCAGCAGACATCTCCGTTTCACTCCTATTCCCCACTGAGACCAGAGCAGCGCAGCTCCAGGTTTGGAAGAGTTTAGATTCAGGATCTTGCTGAGACTTTGGAAACCACAATTCATGGGGAGCTCATTCTTAACAAACCCCCCTCAAAGGAAGCAAAATGTCTCCATATGTCACAATTAGGATTTCTTGGGTTGGAAGTGATCTTAAAGTCTCAAGATCATTTAATATGAGACACTAATATTTTCCTTTCAAATGCTTTCTGCGAAAGAAATGTCTGACCTTGTTTAATTTGAATTTGAAAGCAGTTCAATTCAGTCCGGCACAAACCCCATTAGCGACCTACATTTGTGCTTGCAGATCGAAATCATATTTGGAACTATGAATACTTATCGTGAATTAATAACTTTTCATAATTTAAGGATGTGACTAATTAATGTATAATTCATGTGACTGTCTACAGGGGATGTGTATATCCAACCAACCCAAGACACGAGGAACCCAGTCATCTATGGAGTTTTCTCAGTTTCAGGGTGAGTAATGGCTTTTTTTAAACTCTAATTTCAGTGTGAATGTTAGGTGTGTTTCAATGTCTGTCAGGAGTACGTGCTCATTTTTGCTCAGCCGCAAGGCGTGTCCTCTTTGTAATGTTATGAATCTGTATTGGTTTGTAAGAATCCGCCTACAAGTAGGAGACAGAAAAGTGAATGTTCAGCCCAGAGGGAGACGCCGTCCTCTGAGAGTTTGATAGCAGGTTGTCAGTCACTGAAGGTGGACAATGTTGTTGGGTTTTATAGATTATAGACCCATACATTTACTATAAGATCTCCAAGAGGCTGCAAACATTTCTAAATTCATTCAGCAAGTTAGATAACAATAGTTGAAAGCTCAAAAGGATAAAATTAAGCGTCATTGCTTCTTGTCTTTTTAGAGTCTTACTCTCAATAACTCTCTTGCTGTCTCAAGAATTCAAACATTTTGTAATTTTAAAAATTACAATTTCCTTTTAATTCTCTTTGAACAACTCTTTGCTTCTTCTGATTTAATTTTTATCACCTTAATGATGACAAAAATGACCAATTTGGAGCTTTTTGTCTTCAGTGACAACAAACACACTAATCGTTTAAAGATCTCACAGTGCTTGCTATGATCCATTCACTGACAGTTTTCCAGATTTTTCAGTTTTTGACTAATAAAACAAAGTCCAATTTTATTCAGTTGCCAGTTTCCCAGTGCTTCTCTAATTTTCTGCTGACCTGACATATTGAATGTATCATATATGTCAGTATTGTTTATGTGACATTTAACAGTGAACACTTAATGCATGAAAAAAAGCTTTGGCCACCTCTATCCACTTCTTGGTAATCTATATAGGCAAAATGGTATAATGTCTAATCCTATATAATGGTGCAATGTCTGTGTAAACCTTTCAGGGATTAGTTAATAGTTAGTTATAGTCGGATCAAAACTAAGTTTCTTAATTGTTCCAGTAGTTGTTTCTAACATAGGTAAGATACTGACTACTCATTCATTACCTCACTTCCAAAAATACACACTAACTCTTTAAGATCTGTAAACTGAGATTCTGTCAGCACACAGGTCAAGAAAAGTGTTCACAAAGTCATAATAAATGCATTTTGATTAATGTGTTGGAGAAAGAAATACTGTTATTGTTGCAATCGCCATTATAGCCATTGAGAACATTTAAGCCCAACTGATAGACGCACATGTGGTGCTAATGATAGGGGCTCATGACACAAGCTACAAACATACCACACTGCTCTGCAGCGGTGAGAGCCTGTATTCTGGCGATTTCTTTGGGATACGTGGGAGTTTGTATGTCAGTATGTCAGACAACTTGTCTCTGCCTGAGTCAGTCTGAGTGTTTGTGCATCGTGATGTTTCAGCAAGTTCCTGCAAACAGAGGCAGACTGAATTTGTGGAAGGAAGTCAGACTGAGAAGCCACAGAGATACCTTGTAGTAATTACCTCGGGGTGTGAGTTAATGTGGATGCTGTCTTGATAATATCTTTGCAATAACTTGTGCTAATCTGTTCTCCTGCAGATCCGTGTTCAAAGGCTCAGCGGTGTGCGTCTACTCCATGGCCGACATCCGTATGGTCTTCAATGGGCCGTTTGCCCACAAAGAAGGGCCCAACTACCAGTGGGTGGCGTACACTGGGAAAATTCCCTACCCTCGACCTGGCACTGTGAGTTCAAAAATAAAGAAAATCAATGTTCATGATATAAACCGCACTCATGGGGAAATGAAGCAAATGTCAGAGGAGCAGATTTGACATTAAAATGTTCCATCTGTCAATAGTGTCCTGGAGGTACTTTCACTCCCAACATGAAATCCACAAAGGATTACCCAGACGAGGTTATCAACTTCATGAGAAACCACCCCACCATGTACAACGCCGTTTACCCGGTGCACAAGCGCCCCCTGGTGGTCAGAACCAACGTGGACTACGAGTTCACCACAATTGCGGTCGACCAAGTGAGAGCAGCTGATGGGAGCTATGAGGTGCTCTTCCTGGGAACAGGTCAGCGCTGTGAGACCAGAACATAGAAATTCCTGTAAAGACACTTTGTTGAATGGAGTTTTGTGTTCATCATAAATATTTTCAATAAAGCAATTTTCAGTGGTAGGTTTTATAATATGAATTAATATTTTTGGTTCTTCAGATCGTGGTACGGTGCAGAAAGTCATCGTCTTGCCAAGAGACGACTTACAAACAGAGGAGCTGGTTCTGGAGGAGGTGGAGGTGTTCAAGGTCGGTCTAAAAAACTGATCCAAAAACTCCTTTTTTATTTGTCTGATTTTATATAAAGGCATTGGTCAGCCTTTTCCTGATCGATTTTGATTTTTAGTTTTCTTTGACATCTGACTGACTGAGACTTTTAATAGTCTTTTTTTTTAAGTCTACTAAATAGAGAATAATGCGCTGTAGATTATTTAAAGAGGGTATACAGCTGCTCATTTCTTTTTAACAGTGTGCTCTTTTTAAAAAACGTACATTATTATTTTGCAGATTTGTTCTTTATTATATAATCTCTTATTCTTTTCTTACTTTTCTATTTATAATTTACCAAGGTTTGGAAAAATTTGGCTAGAGATTTCCTACTATTTTACAAAATTTCTTCTATGATATGCTTTGACATGTTTGGCAAATTTTTTCTGGTTTTTTTTTTCTTACTTTGTGTTTATGTAAAAATGTAATCTGCCACTTCAGGTTCCCACCCCAATCACCACAATGAAGATTTCATCTAAACGGGTAAGTTACTGCTAGTTTCATTGATTTTGCTTTTGCTGGGACAGCTTAATCTGAGCCAGAGTATTTTATTCATCCAATTAACTTAGTGGGAGCTATCTATCAGATTTATTTAATTTCCAACATTATGTTCTGAACCATTAGAAACTTGACTTATGAAATAAATTTTAAATGTAAGAAAAAGACATTTTATTATAAAATGTGTTTCTGAAATGTTTTAATAACGCTCCAATACATGAATTGCAGAATGTATTTTTCATTATATTTTCATGTTTAAATTTATTGGTTAAATAAATTAAGGACCCATGCATATATTGTTCTAAGCATTCAAACAATCTATATTGTTGCCTTTACTTTTGTGTTTATTGAAACCTAATAGAACAGCTGTCCTAATTAGTTTTCAATAATATTGACTTCTGATGACGTTTGTGTCGTACTTGTACCCTTTGGTATATTACTATTGGTTATGCTGATACACTCAGTTCTTTTAATGTTTTGTGGATCAGAAGCCGAAAAGATTTTGAACCACTGATTAATTAAATTCAAACTACTACTTCTCACTAGTTCTGTTTTTGTGTTTGTTTTATAGCAACAGCTCTACGTTGGATCTGTCCTGGGTGTGACCCACCTGGCTCTGCACCGCTGTGATGTGTACGGCGAGGCCTGCGCCGACTGCTGCCTGGCCCGGGACCCGTACTGCGCCTGGGATGGCAAGTCCTGCTCCAGATACTCTGCCTCACAGAAAAGGTGAGACCAAGACAGCCGGGACGTTTACATCCACAGGCTCATATTATCTCTGTGGATTATTGCAGCACAGGATATTTAAAAACCGTGCTGATGCTAAGCTTTATTTTCGGCTGTTGATTCGATCTCCCAGACGGAGCCGTCGACAGGACGTAAAGTATGGAAACCCAATCCGCCAGTGTAGAGGTTACAACTCGAATGGTAAGTTTCTCTGTGGTACAAGATGGATTTGTGATGCAGTTTTCAGTACAAAAGCATTAAGCAACATCTTGCATGTTTCACAGCAAATAAGAATACGCTGGAGACAGTTCAGTACGGAGTGGAGGGAAGCACTACCTTCTTGGAGTGCCAGGCTCGTTCTCCTCATGTCTCTCTGAAGTGGCACCTGCAGAAGGAAAACAGCGACAGGAGGAAAGAGGTGATTATATAAGAAAGGAATTTGGCTCATTTTCTCACCTACATTTGTTCAGGTAGAATTTTTGTACTATTTCTTGACAAATGTGGACTCTTTGCAAAAAAATGTAAACAAAAGGAAAATATCACATTTTATTTTATATCTTGTACAACAGATGTTGACTGATGTCATAAAAATAGCGTCTGGATCTTTTAGATGTAAATAGTCTAATTTCAGCAATAGTACAAATTATTGCAATGTGAGATGGAAAACAAACACATTATATCAAAAACTACCCCCAGTGTAAAACATGGTGGTGACAGCATCAGGCTGTGGGGATGCGTTTCTTTGGCAGGAACAGACAAGCTGATCAGAGTTGACTGGAGCTAAAAACAATCCTGGAAGAAAACCTGTTAAAGGCTGCAAAAAGTTGGGGACTGAGGCAACAGGTCACAAAAACCAAAACATACAGTCAGAGGTGCAATAAAACACTTAAGATCAAAGCCTTATACCCATTTTTAAAAAACTGGGTATAAATTGATGTTCACATATGTTCTTTTTCCAATCTGACTGAACTAGAGCTATTTTCCACAGACGGACAAACATGTAAAAAATCTTGTAGATGTGCAAAGATGTGTAAAATCCCAATAAAATACATTTATATTCTAGTTATCAAGAATGCTTTTGGAAAGCATTGTATTCATTTACCTTTTAAACTGATATTTCGCCCTACTTTGTCCGTCTTTCCTTGAATTGTAAAACTTTCCTCCTTGTGCTCTCCAGATTCGCTCAGAGGGTCGCATCCTCAAAACCGATCAGGGCCTCCTAATTCGCTCGCTGCAGTCCTCCGACAGCGGCATCTACCACTGCACGTCCACTGAGAAGAACTTCAAGCACACCCTGGTGAAGCTGCAGCTAGTGGTCCTCTCCAGCCGCACAGTCAACAACGTCCTGGTGGATACAGGCAACCCGACCCTCCCACAAATTCAGTCCAGCGCCTGGACCCCGAGCGTTGGGCAATACAAGGACCTGCTGACCATCCTCAGCCAGCCCGAGATGGGGCTGATCAACCAGTACTGCAAGGACTACTGGCAGCACGGGGACGACGCCCTTGGGGAAGGCAAAGCTAAAAGCCTGAAGGAGCTGAAAGAGCAGAAGAAGCCTCGCAACCGCCGGCATCACGACGACCAGACGAATCCAGCTGAGACATGAAGAATTTAGGTTTTCAGCCTGTTGTGTTCAAACAGCACCATTTGTCTACCTTCTAGTTTCTCCTCACAACCCTCCATTTAAGGGAAATGACTCCATTTAACAGACCCTGCAACAGAAAGCATCATTTGTATGTCACTGTTGGAAGAACAAACACAATATTTATTGTAGGTTGTACAAAGTAATTCTTTATACCTATCTAGAAAACATGTTTTTGTGAATAGATCTGTGCAAATATTGTTATATTATTATTGTTATTATAATTATTAGTGTTATTGTTTATGACATTGTGTTATGTTGGGAATATCTGGTGTTTTTTTTGTTTTGTTTTTTTTTTAGTAGCAACTTTTACTCTGGACTTTAACTGTGTCCAGTCAAGGACTGGAGTGGATAAGCTTCCCATTTCTCTGCAACTATGTCGGATCATCTGACTGCTGGCAGTATGTAAATCCAGAATTACACCAGAAAAGCCTGGCATTTGTTAGGTAATCTCACCTGGACAGTCATTGCAAAGGTGGACATTATTGTACTGTAAATAAAGCAGGGAAAACGCCATTGATGGTGGTAGGAATGCTGACAAACTGCAGCTGCAACAGCACATCACAAACTCAAAGGAACATGAATTTTAAGCTCTTTCACAGAAGGTCGACGGACCTAAAGTGACGATTGCAAACTGCACCGTTCATATTCTTCCATGATTAGTTGCTGCCAAGTGTTTTATTTGTATGTAAGCATCACATCTCAGTGTTGTGTTCTCTGCATCTTGTTATAAGCTGTTTATCTTTGGAGGAATGGTCCTTTAATGAAACAGAAGTGGAAAACAGAACATTGCCTTCTATTCTCTCTCTGTGGAGATGAGTTATTCCAGCAGGCAGCTAAATGTGAGTCTGTGATTAAATATATACATATATATATACATACATATATACATGTATATACACACACACACACCACACATATTATATAATATATATATATATATATATAATATATATATATATATATATATATATAATATATATATATATATATATATATATATATATATATATATATATAATATATGTATATATATATATATATATATATATATATATATATAATATGTGTGTGTGTGTGTGTGTATTAGAGAAAGCACCTTTTGTTGCCAGATTGGTGATTTTTTTTTTTTTTATCTTAGAAAAAGTTTGTTTCTAAACCTACTAAACGCTCTATAAACTATAACGCTGTGGGAAAAGTATTTGCTCACTTTGTGATATTTTGTCACTTAGAGATTTCTGATCATCAATCAATTTTTAATATCTGTTACAAATCTAAGTAAATACAACATGCACTTTTCAAATGGTTGCTTCATTTATGGATTACTTTAGATAAAGTTAAAGAAAAATCCATCTAAACCCACCTGGCCTTTGATGAATATAATCAGTCTTTTACTTTTGTGTGGAGAAGATTCGGACATACTTTTTGTTTTTATTCAGTCCAGATTTGACAAGGATCTTCCCAAAAACGTCCTAATTTTTGAGTCTTTGAGAGATGAACTTGCTGGTGTCTATTGGATCATTGTTCAGTTGTACGTCTTGAGTGCTTGAGCTTAAGTTTTGAAAGGTTTTCTCCTAGAGAGTGAAACCTTCGATTCCATCAATTATAGAAAGGTTCTGAGATGTCCCAGATCTTTACACTGTTACCAATGTGTTCTGATGACTGTAGGATGTTCCTTTCTGAAATACAGTCACTTCGATTCCAAATGCAACAGGATTTCAGAACATTTGGCAGGGTCAGCAGTGTTTTCCTTGGCACTCTCCCATGGATGCAATATTGGCACAGTCTGTTTTTATTGAATGTTGAACATTGAAGTGAAGTTTGTAGTGATGATGATTTTTAAATGTTCTGGCCTACTTCAAAGTATTTAAACAAGTTCTTTTGTAATTTTTTATCCATACATAACTTTCACTAATCACAGTTTGGGTGTGACCAGGGAGACCAGGGATGTTGAACTCACCTGTCCAAAATATGTCAATTACACATTATTAAAGGGCATAGATCAATATTATTTTGTCACACAGAGCCAGCTTGTTTTGAATAGTTGCTTTCTCTTTACCTCTACAATATCCATAAATCCATTGTTCATTCTCGCTTGCTGTAGCGATATCCCCATCAGTCCAGGTTCACCCTGGACTGGTCACAATTATAGCATTACAGAGCAACACACAGGACTAACAACCATGCATTTATACCTAAAAGTAATTTAGAGAAACCCGTTTACCCAAGAGTCATGAAGAGTCTTAAACTACTCTTTGTAGTTTAAGAGTACCTGGAGAGAACCTCCACTTGCATAGGGAGAACAGAGACTGCAGGCCAGGAGTCTCCTAATAAACACAGGACCTTCTTGCTCCAAGGTAACAGTGCTATCAACCTCAACAAAATTGCTTAATGATCAGAAAAATGTAATACTTTTTCACAGCACTGTAGTTTCTTTTTTTTTCATTCCTTCCATTTTTATGTAAATATTGGTGAAATTAATGTAATCAGTCTATACAAGTGTGCAGATTTATAGTGCTATGATAACTGGTGCTGTACTTTATGTTCTTCTGCCGCTCTATTTGTACTGGTACAGAGCCATCTTTTATTACTGGTGCCACAGACTTCACACTAACTAATGAAATGAACACCTTTACACAGTAAACATCATGATAACTTGCCAAACCTGAAGAAAAAATTATACCACAGTCTTCAGACAGTGAATTTTAAATGTGCATGGCATGTACAGTGTATGTATGTAGTGTTTTGTCTAAAATGTTGATGTGGGTGTCTTTATTGTTGTGGAAGTTCAGATCCTTTTTGTTTTGCGAAATGCTGAAAGATCAGAAAGGTTGATTTCATCTTTGAGTTCTCCTTGTCAGAAATAAGACGTAGAGGAAGAAAATAGGTTTGCATATATTTCTACTATGGGAATCTGTTTTCTCTGAATAACTGGTCTGTGAGGTAATGTATGATAAGCACACTTTGTGGTAATGTAATGACTTGTAAAAACTACTATCTTTTCTTCCTCATCAATGTTGCTAACTAATAAATTAAAGCTCTATATTTTATAATAACAAGTGTTCTCCTTTGTTTAGTCTGCATGGTGATTTAGAGCAGCTAATATTTAATATTTATTCATAGTAAACTTTTTTCTGCATTAGCATAGCAATTAAAATACTTTCAATTATATTAACATTATGAACCACTCAAACCAATTATAACATCAATTAAAGGATAAATTCATGACGTTTAAATTGAATGATTTTTATCGAACATTTAAAAAAGAATCGGAACGTCTGTTTCTTAATATTAGGATTTATTTAGGATCAATTAAGACTAATCACAACTTTATTATAAATCAAATTACATGTATTTCATCATGATTACTTAACTGCATTTTGTGGACTTTCTGATTGCAATAATCATTACATTAGACATCAAATTACATTAGACCAAAAACAAACGTAGTGGCCAGTATTACCTTTTCAGCATCAGACCTAGACAAAATATTTCTAATTTTGGCAATATTCTAGAAGTGAAAGAAGGAATCTTTGAAACATTTTTAATATGGGATTTAAATGACATACCTTGGTTAAAAATAATACAGAGGTTATTTACTTCAGGAGTCAATTAAGGCACACGGTAGTTTTTTTTTTTTTTTTTTTTTTTTTCAAAGACTGTGGTCCAAGGATGATACTTTCTGAATTTAAAAATTGTAGTGGATAAAATTGCATCCAAACAGAATGGGGTCACAAATAGAAAATAACCTCAAAAGAAAAGCAAACACATTTAGAATCAAACTGCATCTACACCCAGTTACAGATGTTCTACATTTTGATCCTGTGTATGCTTTCTAATCCAGGCACTAGAGTTAACAAAATAATAACACTACTTTTCAGCTCCTGAGTGTGTCATTAAATATGATGCTGTGATCATGAATGTACACTCATACTGTATCTTCGTGCACACAGACCTGAAAGCGTGAGTAGATTAGGATCCTTAACCAGCTTCAGATTTAGGTCAATGAGATCTGTCTGGTGAAACTGCAAAGCTCTTTAAGCACTTCAGAACTCACCCTTCAGGCTGTTGGATCCAATAAGAATGTTTGGACCCATCTTTGCGTTTGTGTGTGCCTATGTCTCTGTATTTGGACTACAAGTTGATGGTCTTGACATGTATTTCCTGATTTTGTTTCGGTTCTAACAATATCGTCACATTAGACGATATTGTACAAATAAAACCACAATGGGTTTTCCATCAGATTTCTTTTTTTTTTTTTTTTTTGGTCACACCAGAGACTAAACTTAGTTTGGATAACAAGACATGAACCAAGTTCTTTTAGTTTTACAGGTTTCTCTTTTGAAAGAGCCTAAGAAGAGCATGAGATAAGCACTTGAGCCGATGTTCATCTTCCGCTGAGCACAGCAAAGTACCCTAAAGGTTAGAGCACACCTACAGAGATGTATGTCTGCTTCCCTTCACACCTCTGCCCTGTCCTTGTGCTCCATTGGCCACCACTGGTCAGGTGGGCTGAGGGAGCCCAAAATCCTTCCCTGTGATGGGAAAAAATACTCAAACAATCCCCAGCTGCCGGCAGTTGGCGCATCACCTGCGTGCTTGAAGGCACCGGTCAGACAGTAGGAGGCGAGCAGCCAACCGGGACCTGCTTCCATTTTTCCTGACACTTGGCTTTTGAAACAGAGGGGCCCAAGCCGGGAAAAGTAGGATGGGGGCCGGAGCTAGCGCCGAGGACAAACACTCCAGGGAGCTGGAGAAGAGGCTGAAGGAGGATGCAGACAAGGATGCAAGGACCGTCAAGCTGCTGCTGCTAGGTACAGACACACCTGTTGGATGAGTGATTTAGAAGCAATGATCTGGTCAGAACCATTCCCACACCTCAGATGGTTTTAGTGTGCTGTTTTAGTTGAGCTGTAATTCTCGACTGTATTTTATGGAAAGGTTTTGGTTAAAACTTTTCCCTAAAACAATTCCTGCCTTGACTTTCACAAACAATTTTAGTTCCTGTTTAACAGTCGTAAAAGCAACTGATGTCGGTTTATGCATTGCTGCAAATAACACACCCAATTCATTCCAGGACTGATTTTTTTTTTTCACTCCTGAAAGTGTGCATGAAAAGATGTAACATATCAAGTAAGAGCTCAATAAACTGTGTCACTGAATTGCTGAGACATTCAGATAATCATGCAAGGCAATCCCTATTAATCCTGACACAACAGGTTCTTCCACACAAAGGGCTTAACACTGAAGGACACTGACCCTGAATCAACAAACCAAAACAGAATTACAGCACCTTCATTTCACATCTTATGAATTTCAAATAAATGAGAGAAAGGAAGCATCTGTTGATGTCAGAGTTAGAGTTTATTCTATAAGCTAATAAAATACATAAATTACATACGGTCAAATGTAGTTGTGCTGCATGAAATAATTCAGAGTTGTAATATTTGTTGACAGTTTAAAGATTGCACCATTTGAAAATACTTAGTATACACGTAATAAACTTGTTTCAGACATTGTTTCATGCACTGCTTTATCCTCTCCTTATGGTGATACAGGTCAAGGTCAAGTAAAAAGATTAGGGCTGAAGTAAGAAGCATTATGCCTCACTTGTTGGAATCATCTTTTGGAGGACATAGTTCACCTGAGATGAACAGATGTTATTCCAACACCTTACAAACATAAATAAAAACACCAGTTGTGATGAACATGCTTAAAGCTTCATCAATGTCCAGTTTTTGGGAATGGATCTCCATGTAAGGTGTCTTCAAATCAAAGAAATTGTTGGGATACTCAGATAAAATAGTCAAAGAGATCTTCTAAAATTATTTCTTCTCTTTCTTAGGGGCTGGAGAATCAGGCAAGAGCACCATCGTCAAACAGATGAAGTAAGAACTTTGTATCTAAGCAGCATTTATTCCTACCTGCCCAAAGCTATATTCAATAGTAATGGTACACTTTGTCCACAGAATTATCCACAAAGATGGTTATTCGCTTGAAGAATGCTTGGAGTTCATCGTCATCATCTACAGCAACACCCTGCAGTCCATCATGGCAATCGTGAAGGCCATGAACACACTCAACATTAACTACGGCCACCCCGATCAACAGGTGACAACATACGTCCATGTAAATCTTAGGTCAAATGTTCTAAGTTAAAGTTATTGATGTGACTGTCCACCTGGGTCCTTCCTGCAGGACGATGCCAGGAAACTGATGCATCTTGCAGATACCATTGAGGAAGGAACCATGCCCAAAGAATTGTCAGACATCATTCTGCGTCTGTGGAAGGATTCTGGCATCCAGGCCTGCTTCGACAGGGCTTCAGAGTATCAACTCAACGATTCAGCTGGATAGTAAGCAACAACAAATTTAAACACTGCTCATGTAATCATAAAAATAAGTCCACTGACAGAGTTTAATTTTCAAACAGCTACCTCAATGACCTGGAGCGGCTGATCCAACCAGGCTATGTGCCCACCGAGCAGGATGTGCTGCGATCAAGAGTGAAAACTACTGGTATCATTGAGACTCAATTCTCCTTCAAAGATCTTAACTTCAGGTGAATCTACGAATTATTGCTCATTATTAGAAATTAGGAGTGATCGGGTGATCACACAGCAAATTGTCTTTTGTTTTGATCCAGAATGTTTGATGTGGGAGGCCAGAGGTCAGAGAGAAAGAAGTGGATTCATTGTTTCGAAGGTGTCACCTGTATCATCTTCATTGCTGCTCTGAGCGCCTACGACATGGTGTTGGTGGAGGATGATGAAGTGGTATGACAGAGTTGACCAATCCATCTCATAATTTATGGTAAGAAGTAAAAAACTGGGTCACTTAAAAGATTTTTTACTTTCAGAACCGAATGCACGAGAGTCTGCACTTGTTCAACAGCATCTGCAACCACCGCTACTTCGCCACCACTTCCATTGTACTCTTCCTGAACAAGAAGGATGTGTTCATTGAGAAGATCAAGAAAGCTCATCTCAGCATGTGCTTCCCTGAGTACGATGGTGAGATTTTCATAAACTACTTAGATGACAGTATCTTTGTGATCTAGCTATTCTAGTCTATTCTATTCCAGTAAGTTTAGCTCTTCACTTTGTTTGTGGATGTTAAAGTGGAAAAACAACACTTCCTCATTTCATTTCTTTTGCTTTTTCAGCCATTCATTTATCTTTTATATTTCCCTGTTGTCCTGCACAGGGCCCAATACTTATGAGGATGCTGGCAACTACATCAAAGTCCAGTTCCTGGACCTGAACTTGCGCCGAGATATAAAAGAAATCTACTCGCACATGACCTGTGCCACAGACACAGAAAACGTCAAGTTTGTGTTTGACGCTGTAACCGACATCATCATCAAAGAAAACCTGAAAGACTGCGGTCTCTTCTAAGAGCCCAGAGCAAACTAAATGAAGGTGAGCAAAGTTAAAAATCATGCAAATCTAACCGAAAGTAACTGTTCTCCTATCTAATACATGTGTTTCTATGTTATTTGGCAGGGTAGTGTCTTAGCCCTGTCACATTCAGATTCAAACAGGGGAATGAAGATGAAGACAGTCCAGTCAAAAAGTCATCCTCCAACCAGTGAATGCAAAAAGAAAAATAACATTTAATTTGCTGTGTTAAAAATTAAACTTGTAGCTTTGACCAAAGACTCCTTGTCACTGAGACATGAAAATGATCCCATGCAGATTTTAAGATGAGTTGAATTTTTTTTGTCAAACTTGTCTCATTAGCTCATCTTTGGAGAGAACTGCAATCTGTAGCTTTTGTCTGCATAAACTGATTTCTTTTCAGATGTACTCATGAATAGACGCAGTGTCTCCAAGCTCAAGTAATCAGACAGCATACAATTAAAGGGCTAACAAGATGGCCTCAACACCTGCATCTGCACTTCAGCATCAGTTAGACTTTAAGATGAATTGAAAAGGCTTTTTCTAATGATACAAAACAGCACAATTTGTAACACCAGAAGATGATAAATTGAACTTCTGAGAGAAGCATTAGATTTTTTTTGGTTTGTTTGTTTTATTGCAGTAGTTGAAAAAGGGCCATTGTACATAATTAATCAGATTTCTAATGGTGCATTGTAAGTCTGTTAATCTATAAACTGTTAAGCTAGATATTAATTTCACCACAATTTGAATCTCCCTGTCTAAAAGCATTTGAAACACTTATCTGTACTAAAATTCAGAGAAATATTTAAAAAATGTACAGATTTGATTAAATGTATTAAAGCTTCTGTAGAAAACTCAATGGTGTGTAATTTTTTTCCAGAACAAATGTCTTGTTTTTAATCACCTCTGGTTCCTAGAAATCCCTTTTGTGACTGACAGATTTAGATTAAAAAATAAGCAATTACCTTTGTTTTTATTTTTAATATTTGTTGTCTTGGATTGACAAATAATTTAGAGAAAAACTGCAAGTCCTAAAATGGTATAGCTTAGAACAGTATATATTTATTTCTAAATGTGTCCACGTCAAATTTATACATAAATATAAATTAAATTTTAAATTGAATTTAAAATTGGCGCAATTTCATGTTTTCCATTGATTCTTTGTTCTTTTGCAAAGCACAGATACAAATTTTAGTCTCTAGATGTGAAAAAATTAACATTTTCAGCATAAAAAGACATATCTCAGCATGTATCTATGCATTTATTTTTAATCAGATTGATTACCGCAACAGTGTCTGTACAAGTCAGTCAGCTGGAGCTGATTCAGAACGCTGCTGCTTTTGTTCTCACTAAAACCAGGAAAAGAGAGCACATCATCCCATTTCTGTAGCTACAGCACTTACTTTATAAATCCAAGAATGGCTTAGAACCAAAATATGGCATATTATTGTATAACTTTCCTGGTCCACTCAGGTCTTCTTGTTTAAATCTACTCTGCATCCCAGAATCAGAACCAAACACAGAGAAGCAGCATTCAAATGTGTGCTTCATTAATCTGGAACAAACTTCCATAAAACTGCAAATACTGCTGAACACAGAGTTCATTTTAATCAAGGCTGAAGAGCCATTTGTTTAGAGTTGCATTTGATTTGTAATAACTGGAACATTCTGGACTTTGTTTCATTTTCTGAGTTTGCAAGCACCTTAAGTTGCCTTGCTGTTGAAATGTGCTAGACAAGTAAATTTGAGGCATAATCAAAACAGAAAGTTGTAACTGGAAAAAAAAGGTGCTTCTCAAAAAATAACAATTGGATGCTTTATTTTTCTTGATTTCGATTTGAAAGAAATTTTAAAAACAAAACAGTTCCTTAAATTTTATTATGCGCTTCCTTGAGTTAGCCTCTAAAATACATTACAGCTTGTGGTTATGATATAAAATGCGATGAAAAAGGTGTATGAATAATTTTGCAAATCACTGCATCTGCATTTGCCTCCCACACAAAATTCACCAGAATGGGAAGTACACGTTTTCCAATTTTTCCAATACGTCAGTCGCCCTATGTTGTCTTGTTCTGAATGATCTTTGACCACTTCTGAGAAGTATATGTGATTGCATCACATCCTGAAGGAAAGCGTTAATAACGCAGACATATATGGAAAAGTTTCTACTTTAATCTGTGAGAAAAAGTGGAGTTAGGTTTAATCACAGCCACATCTGAACATGTGAGCCGTGATGCAGGTATCCGTCACAAATGCAGACAAAAGAACAAACCAAAGGAAGGCAGACCTAAAGAGAGACCGCACAGAATTACACAGCAACAGAAAGATGATTTCGATGTATCTAGTATTTAATACTTTTGTAAATTATATTGAGTCACTTTGCATAGAATTGCACCTCATTATTGTGAACAATATTTAATGTTGGAAACAATAATAAAATGGAAAATAGTAGGCAACATTGTAATTTTATTTCTTACAAAAGCATTCACTGACTTTTGCATTTTTAATAAACCCTGAGTTTTTAACCACATGACAGATATGAAGTGCACTAAAAGAAACAGCTTGAGTCTCTTCTGTACAAGTACAAATCATAAACAATGCAGCAGAATCATCATCAATATAAACTTAGAATTAAAAAAAAAAAACATTTTATGGCTTGTGATGGTTAAAAGAACCGCAGATGAACATGGAATGAAACATTTGTGCAATATCAAAAGTGGCAATAAAATATGACGTGAATAAAAAAATTTTTTCACGTCTAATATACACCACATAGCATCCAAAAATAGAAGGCACTTAAAGAGTCAGCCCTGATTCTCATTCTCATGGAGCATAGCGCCTCTATTTGCCCTTTCTAAGACATAGAGTCACTGAAAGTATGAAAGATAAACACTTGATTATCTAAATATTTTATTTTCTAAGTATTGTCAAACATGAGTCAAAGGCAAAAATGCAGCTTCCTCCCCAGACTTTCTGTCTCTGCCCTGATATGCATTAGCATTTTAGTAGAAATGGACCAAAAACTTGATTGGCAAGCAAAATAAGAATATTTTAGAGAACTGACTGGTGATTAGTCAAAAACCAGATTTGTTTCTGAGCTCTCCCGGTGTGTGCGGGCAATTACTGATTGAAGAAGTTTAACTATTATCTGTCAGAGGAAGCACAAAAGAAGTAAAGACCCCTTTCTAATCAAAGCATTTTGCATGACTTATTGAGACATGACTGCTGTTCATTCAGGCTATGAGGGAGAGCAGGAAGCTTGATCAGAGTACACCAAAGTTGCTCTGTTTGTCCCCTTTAGCTTTCAAACGTGTAATGAAACAAGTTACATTTAGCAATGTGTGCAGCCTTTCTGGAAATATAACAATTAAGATAAGAATCTATGGTCTCTATGGGAACACAGAGATTCCCCTTTCACATTGCCTTTTCTCTGAAAATAAATAATTTGTGATGTAACATAGCACAGTGTTGGAAAAATGACCATTGTTCTTATATATTTTAAAATCTCAAAGAGAAATTAGAATTGGCTAAAAATCTATATTAGTCTGCCATGAGACTGATTAGTGCATCTCTAGTTTTGGGATTTTTTTAATTGTGAGAAATAAAACCAGAGTATTGCAGTAATGCTGTTTGATTAAAAATATCTGCCATGAAAAGCAGCTCTTTTAACAATTGTATTTTATAGCCCTTATATAATAGCACTGATCTAATCAAGTGAATCAACTTAAAAAAGAGGCACAGATTCTCAGGTTTAGACATTGCCCTGCTCAAAGGTCAACATTTGTTTATAGGCTATGCACTGAATTAATTTGAGGTTAATGGCACTGATTTTATTATCAGATGCTTTTTTGTCAAGACTCTCAGCTCTGCTGTAGTTTCAATCAAAACACACATGTGCAAAGTTTACCCACAAGTACTTGACCAGATATCTCAGTTTGTCTAAAACCGTCTTCACCTCAGTTCAGTCAAAAACTAATGATCACAACTAATTTCCCTGACCTTTGACTTTAATACAGTCTAGTCTTCTCATGATTCGTTATTGTCCATTTCCTGTCTAGATCCAGATCTGAAAAATACATGGCAAGACTCTGAACTGAGGAAGTCCTCCTCTCCATATATGCATGTTCAACATGTATATATGTCAAAAAAAGTGTCCCCATCTGTCCTTTTTTGTCAAAACACTCCGACCATATGATCGATCTGCCTCATGTAGACACTCTTTAATGGCAGAGCATATCGACGCTCCTCTGGAATCCTGTTACACTGCAGAAATACGGAAAAAAGGGAATAAATACAGAGTTCTTTCACAATGTTTTATGTCAACAATTCATAGCTAAAAAAAAAAGATAACTTTAATTTATAGAGAATGGATGAATGGTCTGATGGCTGGGTGAAGAAAGACAAATGAGAACCAACATCTGTAAATACAAATATTCTACATACTTAATTTTCTTTTTCCATACTGATCCATGCCTGGAAAACGCTCCGGACACGTTTTATGTTTTTCCAGACTGCGAATGAACTCTGAGGCTAAATGTTTTTCTGGTCAAACTCATTGACCCAATTGAATTAATCGAGGATGATGATCTTACGTTGCTGATGTTGCTCGGAGGCGCCTGGTTGCTTGTTTCTGTTTCTGCCAGCGCTCCCTCTTCGCATGGAGACAAGTCGTTCCACTGCTTCTCCCTGAAGCGCTTGTCTATAGGCACAACATGACCTTCTGTAGTGAAGATATATTTGTTATCGGATTTGTGCAGTGGGTTGTCCTCATCAAATAGCTGAAATGCAGAGGAAAAGACAATAAAATTCCCCAACAAATCAATTTATATATTCAAAATAGTAGTATACACTGTTCATAATAGTAGAAGTAAAATATCCTCTTAGGTAATCAGATATAGAGTATTTTTTAAATAAATATATATATATATATGTAGTAGGATATGTAGAGCCTGATGTGTGTTAACACATGAAGTTTGCTTTTCATCAAACTTTAAAATGTGATTCAAAGGTTGCAAGTCTTGCATTTTAGCACAAGAGGTCACCAAATCCTACACTTTAGTCTTTAAAGTGCACTTCAGCTTTAGGAGACAAGAAAGTAAAATAAAATAAATGTTTGTTTCTGCATATCTAATGTCTCAAATTGAAAACTTACAAGATAAAGATATTTGCAGGTTTCACTGAGAAAAAAGCTCTCCATGCGATCCTCTTTGGATTTATCCACAACATGGTGGAGTGTGGCATATCCACATCTGCAGTGACAGTAACACACAGCAGTGAAGTGTGAAGTAAGTAAATACATATATTTTTATATGTATACATGTCCAAAATCAGTAACAACATAAATTCGTACCTGACTTTGGCATTTTTCTCAAGGCTCTGGAGAATATCCATTCCAACGTGCAGATAGAAAGGATTTTTTGTTGCCTGTGAGAAGAAAGTAAGAAAAATTACTCTCGATTGATAAAAAGCAACCTCCCACAAACAACTACTGCTGTCACCAAGTTATTACCTGGTACAGCAGGTAGGTCGACTCCACCAGCTCTGGTCTTAAAGGGTAAAATAACACGTCTGGAGCTTTGAGCTGCCAGTTGTATCTCTCTGGCAGCGCCCCAAAGCGCTTCCAGATGGCATAGTAGAAGGCATGCAGGCAAATGGCATCATCAATATCCCCGTTCAGTACCTATGAGTTACATAAATTCTTATTTTAGTTCATTGGAACAAAAAATAGATTATATTTATGTCAGAGGAAAATTTTTAAAAAAGGAAACACCTGCAGCCCAGGAAAGAAGGCCTGAAGGGAGTCGATCCACGTGTTCATAATCTCACCATTAAACATGTTCACATTAACATAGAGAGGCGGGTCACCCTCACCTTCATTGCAAGACTCACGCCTGAAGGAGAACAACAAAGGGAAAAGGTTTCACATAATTCAGTCATACAACATTCCTCTCCACATTAAAAAAATAAATAAAAAACATAAACACACAGTGACTTTCTAGAGTACGATGACTTTTTAAAATATTTTCTCACATTAAAACCAACATTAAGACCGACAAGAAGCAGAGCAGAGCTGTAAAGTGGAAGGAAATGTATTCATTTTTTTAACCTGTTTTTGTGCGTGTATTTCTTCCAGCAGCAATGGGGAAGCTACTGGAAGAAAATTATTAGCCTAATAACAAACTCAAAACTTTAGAGTTGCAACTTGACACAATGTAGAAAAGTTCATAAAGTTTGAATACTTCATCAAAGTAATGCATATAAAACATGACTACGCTGTAAACATTTCTCAGTTTTAATTCCTCTTTTTGGTTGATCCCAGACAGACACAGATCCTGTTGCACTTGGGGGGAGAAAATATAACGAAGGCGAAAAAGAAATCCGGGTTTTTTTCTTTTAACACATAAAACTAAAAAGTCAGACAGATTTATTTTATTTTTAGCCACAAATCAACCGTCAAAATCAGCTTAGAATGACAAATGTCATGGCAGAAAAAAACTTTATGAAAGTTTATGAAAGCTGCAACCAAACAGGACTTTCAACAATTTGAAAAATGAACAAACTCAATCTCTCAAATGTTTTTCTGTTTGGGTCTCACCCTCTTCTCAGGTGGTTCTGAATGCTCTCATAAGCAGCTTTAAACATCCGGTAATCCTCTTTCTCACCAAATAGGATGTAGGATTTAAGCAAATACTCATAAAAAGAGTCCATTCCAGCTCCAAGCCCACTCTGCTTGCCAACCCACTGGCCTGTTTGGATATTAATGACATTTCCTGCAAAAAAAATAAATCAAAGAGGGATGTTTGCACCTTTGGCAATGGCAGGCGAGAACCAAGTATTGAAAAGAAAAGAAAACCAATAGGAAAAGTGAAATTAAAACTCCTCCTCCTCAACTTACCCAACAGACCAGTTTCATTGCTTCTCAGATTCCACAGAGCTCTGACGGCTCGTCTGGCCACCCATTCAAACGTTGAATCCCCAATAAGGCGACTCAGAATGCCAAACTCCACCAGCAGGGACCCGGCTCCTGCGGTGCACGTCTCATTGACGCTGTCCTGAGGGACTCCCGTCTTCAGGTTCACCTGCATGCAGGACACAGACAAACAATCAGCCCTGATTGTTTGTCTGTGTCCTCATTCCTCTTCCTCTTCACGGAAGAGGAATGATTTACTTTGTAATCAAAGAGTGATCTCTCTCACCCTGGGGTATGGGATGCCTGTGCTGGTGTTCTCAAAAGCAGGCAGCAAGCGCACAGCCAGGTCATGAGCCAGATGCAGAAGTTCATTATCGTAATCTTTGAAGCCCACCTCTCCGAATGGGTGCTTGGAGTCAGTCAGGAGAATGTGTGCTGAGATAAGGCTTCCAAGGATCCTTCAAAGATTAAAAATAGAGCTAAGAGACGCCTTTAACACCGTAGCTGCAAAATTATATCAGTCTTACAAAGAAGCTGCACATTTCTCAGTAAATATATAGTTTGCTGACCAGCATCACACCGACTGACCAGCCCTGACCAGTATTAATAAATATACTGTATATACCCATAAAGATAAATGTCATTAATATTTGCAGAATGAATGTGATCAGATTGCTGTTTTTGCTATAATGTGTTAATTTTACAGTCATTTTTTGTTTTTGTTTGAAAATGACAGGAAAACCCCAGTTTACAGCTTGTACTCGGGCCCTTATTTATGACATTCTTCCTCTACTTCTAATGTAGATAATTAACTGCTACTCATACCAAGCTCAATAGAAAATATTAAACACTGTCCTTGTAACGATAAAGCATAGTTCTTGAAGACAAATTGGAACTGAGTAAAATTAGTCAAAGCTTTATAACTGAAAACTGGACAAAACATGTTGAGCAGAATAGAAAAGAATGACCCGATCAGCTCGTAAGATCCTGTGTGTGATAATTTGAGATAATTGCTCTATGCATTAGCGAGCACCTAAAAAACTTCATATTTGCGATTCTAAACTGCAGTGAGAGGAAAGCTTTAAAATTGATCACAAGCTGGAGAGTTTTTGGACATGTTTACAGTAATGTTTGTACCTGATGTTAGCCTCGAAGACTTGCACAGTTGAGTTCTTGTCAAAAGACACGGTATCTATAACCAGTCTGACGGCTCTCTGGAACTCTGTCACATTGCCGAGCACCTGGTGAAACAAGACACCCACTTTAACCACAGCGCATTCATGTTATCTTTCTGGTTTGTTTAAGATTGTGAATGCTGCTGCAGCTGGGTGAAAGGAAAGCCCCCAATTACCAACCTTTAGGCTGACATACTAACACATAACTAATTAAAAAACTGGTCATTTTGAGAGCAGTAGGTGACCCACAACTTATTCAGGAAGTGTTAACCATCATGGCGCAGAACATACTAATTGTGACTAGCAATGTGTGTAAAAAGTAATTTTCTATGCAAAAAGACCAGAAAGAGTTCTGATTTACATCCCAGTTTTGTATTTTCATATATTGTCTTTTCTGCTGCATAAGATCAAAACCTCTACCATCTCCTCAAGGAGATTTTCTGCGATAAACAATACAAAAACCAAGTGGAAGCTAACTTACCAGCAGAGTGTCTAAGGTGTCAATGAGTGTGAGTGAATAGTTCCCCAAAACGTCGTTGATGTTGATGTTCGACCTAGAACAAGAACAGGTAAAAGTGGGAAAGCTTTCTTATGACACCACAGAACAGAAAGTACTTTTTGCTGAGCAGTTTTGATGGTTAAACATAATCTAATGTTAGTGGAAGACATCTAATCGGTCTTATCGGGTCTCCAAAGTTACAGTTTGCTTCATCTTGGAAAACACGCAGCTGATTTGGAAACAAAAGGATCTTGCTATTAAAACGGATTAGTATTTTTATCTTCATTTCAGCTGCAACTTGTCTCTAATGATATTGCTTTCATTCTAATGTCACTCTCTAATGTCACTCTCTAATGTAATCTGGCCTACACTTGGTTCAAAACAACATTGAGAAGTTTTTGTAAAACTGTTCATTAAACACATATATGTATGGATTTATTTAGTAGATTATTTTAACTTTGTACAACACAGTCCATACTTTTCATAGAAGTTAAAAGACAGTAAAGGAATCTTTTCTTAACTGAAACAAATATAACTCAAATATAACTTATTTCGACATTTATTTTCTAATATTTAAAAATAACTGCAATTAATGTGAGCTTCATTGTTGTATAAAACACTTTTATACAACAATAAATTATGAGCTTAAAGTTACATTTGTCTGAAAATAGAAATCTGTGAAACTCAAATATATTGTTTTAGGAACGCCTACCAGTCAGTTTGTCTCAAATAACAGATTCAGGAATAAAAAATGTTCCTTCATTTCATATTTGATATGTGTGATGCTCTTCTTTCTTTTTTTTCTTTTTTTGCTTCCAGAATTACTATTGTCTGTCCACTTTATTGCCTGAATCTCTGGGGGCCTGTTTTACTGTCTGTTTTGCCTTTTAATTCAATATATTCAATTGTCCAACAAGAGAAGTTCCATTCTGCTTGTCAGCATTTGTAGAGCAAATCTGGTTGGAAACTGTTAGGCACCCAGATGCACCGTATTGTCTACTTTGGATGTTAAACCAGGATTAACAAAAACAAAATAAGTTTAAAATATTTCATCTGAAAGTCTTTTTCTAGGCTGCCATATGGAGGACTCTGGGTGGACAAAATGAACAAACTCGCTGTAGCTAGGATTCTGATAATATAGGATGAAATTTATATATATTTTGCTGTGTGTATAAATAAAATAGAGGCAATATACATTTAAAACCTGCCATGTGTTCTGCTGAGCTTTGGATTAAGACATTTTCAGTGTCTCCCAGTCCTGACTCAGGCATCACGTTAATCTCATGTCTAACAAGTTTTTCTGCCTTAACCTACCTAAATGTGCAAGCTTCAACATAAAATGATCACAAGCTGCTGAGGTAACCCATGCCTTTGAGTCAGGTATGAAACACCTGAGACATGCAGGTTAGTGTCCTCACTCACTCGGCCCGAGTTGGGAAACACTGGATCAGTCAGTGAATGTCGTGTGTGAACCGTGACCTTCTTGTTGTCTGGGCCAGCTGATTTGCTTACAAACTACCAATTTAAATCTTAGCTTATTTAAAATGACAGAGAGTGACTCACGGGTTCATCACGTCTGGACCTCTTCCCTCACAATCAATGGGGTTCAGCTCGTCCTCTGGAAAGGCATATTTCATGTAGTTCTCGTATCCGAAGTAGAACATTTCTTTGGCCATGTCTTTCATTTTCACCCTCAGTGTGTCAGGAAAGGACCTGTACCTCCGGACATACTCATCCTTGTTGCCATCGAAGAGGTTCAGGTAGGACCTCCCGGTGGAATCCTCCCCGATCTTTGCGCAGGTGGTCGCCGTCTCGTCATACCTGTGACCCGGGATTCTTTGGGACCAAGAGCTAGCGCCCGGGTCGGCTTCCTTTTCCTCCCGGAACAGCAAATCCAATTTGTGCAAATTAAAACCGAGGTGGAAGTTGAACCCGGAGCTAATCTCAGGTCCCAGCCCGAAAGCTAGCCACAGAACCCAGCTTACAGAGAGTCTCAGGACCACCAGACCCACTACTATTGACCTCCATTGCATCTTTGCCCCAGGTCGGTCTTAAAGTACATAATCCAAGTCCTCATTACCTCCGAGGTGAATCTGAACACGAAAACCGCTGTTTGTCAGTCTAAACTACAGGCACGGAGGCTCGTACGGTGGGAATTCCTCCTCACACACTTCCTGTCAACAAACCAGCCCATCCCAAATCCGGTGATGCGATTGGCTAATCGTTCTCGTCATTATTCATTTTGAAAGGCGGGCTCACTGCTGATTGGCTGATGGCAAGCTGTCAATTCTCCTGTTGAGTTTCGTGGCACTCTGGTGTAACGCACCAATAAAAATGAGCCACAAGACTGAAACTGTCAAAAGGCGAAACCTTATTTGTTTATATCTAAATGTAAAAGGACTGAACGTTAGACAATTTTGCAAACTAAATGGTGCTTCACTGTTATGTCAATCAGCACGGTTAAAAACAAACTGTGTATATGGGCCACCCAATAAATGAGTAAATTATTATACTCACAATTAATATACAATATATTCATTTTCATTAATATTCATATGTACTTAGAAATAAAAACAAAATGTGAGGGAGACCTTTGTATGCTTTTTGCCAGTGGTGTTTTGTGTCTTAAATCTCTACCATGAATGCAATTGTTGCCCACTGTCTTTATTTTTTAATTATTGAATCAGAAACACTGACCCTGACTAATGCAGCAGAGGCATGTAATGCTTTATATTAGTCAGATAAGTCCAAAACACAGCCCCTAAACTGAAATTGGAGAATGTTAGGCAGGCAGACTTACAAAGAAAAATCTTTGAAATAACACAAAAAATTAATCTTTTAATAATCATGCATTCTACTCTCCGTCTGACTTCATATTAAAAACCACAAATGTCCAGTTACTGTTCTAAAAAGCACCTAAGGGTTCACCCAATCTTGCATTTGATTAATCTATTAAACTTGAATAAATAAAGCAAATTGTAAGTGAGATCTAAATCAATTTGTTTCTGAGACTAGACAAGAAAACATGGAATCAAATGAACCTCTGCCAAAAAAAACAACAAAAACAAAACACAGACAGCTGTATGGTTTTTGTATAAAAGGCAAATTTACAAAACCCCTTTTAGTTTATGGCCTGAACTGATTTACAAATATCTTTCCTCCAAAATTACTGCATGTGTATTTTATTGTTAAATAGGTTAAAACATTATTTTTTTAAATAAAACAAATTCATATCTGGTGGCCCACAAGCACATTTGATTAGAATATTTTTCCCATGTGCAAAAAAAGCTATTGAGATTCTGGATTTTATATAACCATGTGGATGACTTGTCAGTGGTTCTGTGATGCTTTCAGAGACATGCTAACATGCTTCATGTTGTCAGACGGGTTCCATTTAAGACGATTTATTGATTCTCCAGGTTCAGGAATAATCAAACCTAAACACCTCAGGCTTGTAAAACTGAATTGTGCTTTGCAAAAGCACAACTCAGTTAGATTGCACCCGTCTCATGATTTAACAAGGGGAGGTGATCATTTAATCAACCTGATTCATTTGGGTTGGTTTTGGATAGATTTCTTAAATCTTCAATGAAATCATTGTTTGAAAACTTCCTTTGTGTTTCCACTGGATGCCTCTGATGAACTATTAGTATTTGTGTATTCATCTGAAATATGCAGCTTTGTCAAAAAATAAAGCAAAAAACAAATACTATTTCAGAGCATTATATTCCAAAGATATAAAGATAAACAGAGCCTAAATGATATCAAAATCCAAGTGTTTAGGTTAAATTACACTAAAACTATACTGTAAAAGCAAATCAAAGCACATAAACACAACCAGGTTTAAATTAAAAAGCATGCCATTTTATTTTCTACCACACTGAGGTGAAGTCGTTTGTGGCGCTACGAAGGTAGGCCCACCTTACATGCTGCTTTGTTCAGAAGAGAGAGAGACGCTGCACAAGGCACTTTAATTTCTGCCACTCTCTCAGCAGCACAGAAGACATCATCAGACAGTAAACCGAGGCCAACATGAACCACACGAGCCTGTACAGCTTTACTTTTGGTACATTCAGACGTTAAATAGAATCATATATTCATACACACACGTCCCACATTGGTAAAAATCATACTAGCAAGATATTTGTACAGATCTGCTCAAATTGAATGCAAAGAATGCAGAATTTTCTAAAAGAAAAAGACGTGCACTGATCCAAGCGCAGAGTGACCGTCATCGAGGACATTCACAGGAACAGAGCACGATAGAAATGAGGTCCAAATCAGCCACATTTTGGCATAATACCTGCCAATGAAGAACAATTCCCATTGTGTGAGGTCTGTTGGACAAAATAAACACCTTTCTCTAAGGGTGTGCATTATTATTCCCACTATCTGTAGCTATCCCATGGATAATGCTTGCAAGAGAAAAGGTAACTGAAAAATCAAGCCTCCTTCTTCTCTGTAAATTACAGCTTCACCTGATGTATTACGTTAATTTCCTTCTTTAAACCTCGAATCAGAAGTTTAAGTAGTGCATTATGAGTTTGTGAAAGATTCACCGAGGGGGAAAAAAAGGTAAGAAGCAAGCATAAACAGGGCAGTACATAAAGTGAAAATGCGGCTGTACATCATTGCGCGGTAGTGAGAGTGTGACATGACAGCAACATGGCAAATACAGAAGAGAAAATTAATGTAGTATTCAGCTCCTGCGAGACTTCGAGTGCTGGATGAGCCATTGAAGTGTGATATCTGCAATTGAGAGAAAGACACAGGCTCAGTTTTAGAAGCAAGAATTTGTGTTTTACTGTATATGTATATAAAAACATAGTTCAAATATGCAATTTTAGAGCTAGACAGCCTAAATATCTGGAAAGTATGGAAGACAAATAAATCACAACTGGCATTTTAATTGTTTTAAAAAAAAATGTATGCAATTAAGAACCTTCAGAGCCACAACTCTAAAACAGAAACACATTTCAGTTAAGGTAATTTTTGGAACTTTATAGCACTGCATCTCACTGAGAACTGCTCATTTCCAGACAACAAGATGCCTCTTTAATTTAACATGCTGACTGGATTTGTGCCCCTTACTGAGAACGCATTAACAGATGGAGTGAGCACTTCTGCATTCACTCTGTACACAGCAAAAGCTGGTACAGTTCATGGAAGCAAGTGAACAGTGAACAAATATCTCTTCTTTCCTTACCAGGATTACGAAACAACTGGAATCTTGTTTTTTTTAAGGGACGGAACAACCGAACATTGAGGGACAAAGACAACACAGGTCACACCACCAGATGATCAAGGAGACTACAAGCGCTCTTTGTAAGCATCAAATTTCTCAAGTCAGAAAATGTGTTGTTTTTACTGGGTTACTTTTTTATGTGTCCTCTATCAATAAGAATACTTCTGTTATTTCAAGTTAAATCAATCACCATTTTCTCCAAACATTGCTCCTTCATGTTTACCTCTGATAATTAGCTACAGCAGCAACTCTTTTTCCCGCAATGCTTGAGCCAAATGAATAATAGCATATCAATACTTTGACTTCCCTTCCATTCACTACAACAGTAGCATGAGGTTAAAGTGACTTTTTAAGGATAATAATTACATGCTTGAAAAACTAACTGCAGACAGATTTTTAAAGTACAAGAGTCTAGACCAGGAGTCTTCAAATCCAGTGTCCTGCAGCTTCCTAGTCCAACACACCTGAATCAAATGGCTGAATTACCTCCTCAGAAAGCAGTCTAGTTCTTCAGCATCATTTTAATGACCTCATTATTTGGGTAAGGTGTGCTGATGACACATCTAAGGTCTTATGAACATGAGACGAACACAGTATGTTTTTGCAAACAGTTAAGAAAAATGTGCATCCACACTGTAATGTGTAGCACCGAATAAAATGATGAAGTTGATATTCTGGACCAATTGGTGAAGCTCTACCACTGCTATAGAAACACAAAAAAAACACAATATTTGTGAAAGTGAGCCACATGGGGGATCGAGAGAAATGCAGCTTCAGCATCATCATTTAAGAAAAAAAAAAAAAAAGAAAGAAAAGAAAAAAGAAGTGGCTCGCAGGAACACATAAAACCAGCGTTCTGAAAATTATCCACTCTGGAATCCGGTTTCAAAAATGATCATTTTTGGCCTTCCAAGATGCCAAATCTGTGCTGACATAAAGCCTAAATGACAAAAACATTTTCCACTTTGAACTCCTCTGATCTAGCCTGTCCTCAGCGCACAATACTGTGGAACAGTTAAAGCTTGACAAAAAAAAAAGCAAATTATCTATATGTATGAAAATGATACTTTCAGCTGCTGCATCATTCAATAGAACAATACTACGGAAATTAAGTGCAACTTGCCAATGTTGTCTTTCTCTTTGCAGGAAATGGAGTAGCAGCAAATCTCTCTGTCCTGAATAGCTGCAAGGTTCCTGCAAATGGAAACAAGGGTGTGAACATATATGACAAACACATCCTCTCCTCAGTTTATTCGTTGTCTGGGAGCTGCATGCATACTTTGAACTTGACACTAGATGGAGCTAGTAATGCACAAAAGATAACAGCTGCAATTTAAAAGAAATGTGGATGAGGAACTTAGGCAGACCTGTCAGCAGGACAGAAATGTTTGAAATGAACTTAAAAAAACAATCATAATTGGGCAAAGTATTAAACAGTTAAAACACTCTAATCTGCAGGTTTTCAGCTGAATCAATTTCAGACTTTTGCACATTTTTTTGTATTATTCATACCCACATTTTCTCAATGAGCTGCTTTTCATCTAAAGCGTTGGGGAGATCCCTTTTGTTGCCAAGAACCAAAACCTGAACAGAGAAAGGAGAAAAACAACATTACTACTGCAGAGTGAAACTGCAGGGATTAATCTGAATAAAGCCACAAAGTTTTCCGTAACTGGTATGGAAATTACATATATCTGCAGAACTGCTTACAGGGAGACACTTACAGGAATTCCTTGCAACTGAGGTTTGTCTAATAAGTTATGAAGCTCATTCCTGGAGGCCTCCACCTTTTCTCGATCTGCAGCGTCAACCATGTACCTTCAGTTTCGTACGTATAAAAAAAAAAACTGCTTTAGTCATCATTAGCAAGAAAGTAACACATTTGTGTCAGTCAAGCTGCCCCTAATTTAACTAAAACCAGAGGAACTGTTTGGGTACTCACACAATAGCATTAACTCCCCGACAATATCTCTCCCACATGCTCCTGAACCTGGGCTGCCCTCCTATGTCCCAGATCTGCAGAAAGAACAGCAAAGTCACTGGATATTCACTTCTTCATTTGGGGAAAAAAACTGTAGTTTTTCCACAAAGTATTAAAACAATTTCGAAGTGAAGTGACTATTAACAATAGATAAAATAAAGCTGAACCTTGATGGTGACATTTCCTTTAGTGACTTTTCTCATGTTGAAGCCGACTGTAGGGATCATGTCTTCACTGAAGTGACCAGACTGGAAAAACACAAAGGTAAAATTAATTATTTATGCTTCTTCCTTCATTGACTGTTTCTGCAAACTACGCATCTTCACAAATATTTATTGATAATGGTCATTTGAAATGAGAAAATCAAAAGCTATGAGAACCACAACTTTAGTGGAGTGATAACAAAAATAACACATCAGTGTTATCATCCCAATAAATGAGAAATTTTAAAGCTAATTTAAGTAATTTACATCATAAATTGAAACCAATTTCACAAATATTTATTTCACACACAGAAATATATTTCAAGCTTTTATTTAACTTAACTTCTCTGACTCTGGCTTACAGATAATGAAAAGCCAAAGTTTAGTTTCTTAGAGAAGTTGAATATTACAAACCAAAGAAATATAAAGGATTTCTACACAAGCATTTTTCCCTTCCAACTCTTTTGTATATCTGAATATGACATCGGCTTCTTTAGCAATGACATTTTGTGGCTTACCCTCTTTCTGAAAAGTGTAGTTTTTCTCATGATTATGTAGATTAAAACATTTCCACATAAAAAATATTTGTTTATGAATTTGTGCCACATTGTGATTTTCTGAATTTTTGTTTTTATTAATTGTAAACCATAAGCAGAAAAAGTAAACCACTGAAATGCATCACTATGTGTGTAAAGAAATATGTATGAATTTCGCTCATTAATTTAAATAACTCAAATAAACTTGAAGAAAGTCTAATTTATGGGGATGCACCAGAAGCAACAATTTCACCTGGAAATTTTGTAAGTTTATGCTGTTAATGTCACCACAAAATAAAAAAGGAGTTAAGTTCTAGAAACTAAGAGATTACACTTTACAAATGACAAGTCATATGGGTAACATAACATATGACTTGTCTTAAAATAAACTCAAACTATAATTTGGATAAGGGATAGTAGAATTTGTTTTTGAAATTACATCAGCTAATATAAGTTTCTGAAGATAACTTTTCCTGCAGAGAAGGAACAGCTAATAAACTGTTGTAGGAAGATGAAACTTTTTGCAATCTAATGCAACATGTGTCAACATTTCCTCTTGAAAAACAACTGAAGATGTGAGAACAGAAAATGTTCCCCTGAATTCCTGTATGTATAAACTGTAGGCGCAAACAACTGACTATGAGCAACTTTATGTTCTCTTTTTTTTTATTCTCCTTAAACTTTGATTTATTTGTAAAGTAAGAGTGCACATACAACTCTGATGCACAAAGTTCACAGCACATGACTTTCCTGAGTCACCTGATCAAGCCAAGTGGTTCAGCAGTCTTATGACGGAGAGGAGGAGAAGCCACCCCCACCGCAGCCATTCATGAAATCAAAACTATGCGTCACTGGCTACATGGGCTGTTTTTTTAAGCCTTCACACATAAAGGAGGGAACAGAGTCATGCTCAACCGCCAAACAAATCTCCCTTCTAACAACTGGTACAGTACAATACAAACTGCAAAGTTATTTAAGCGTAAAATCAATTTGCAAATCCTTGGTGATCACTTATGTTTCTTAAGATAGTGGTGATGATTGCAGCTTTAGGCAACAAGTATTCTTAGTTCCTTATTTTGAAGAGTTTTCTGTGTATCTGAGGTCTACAATAACCTATTTTCAGTTGCAAATAATTGGCAGTGTTAATAATCTGACCAACAAATGGCTAAAATGACTGAATACATTACAACACCAGTTCCTCAACTTTGTTTTCAAATGTTAGATTTTTTTTCTAAAACTTCAGAACAAAGATTTTTAAAAAAAGGTTAAATGACCACTATTTGGTATTTTATACAGGAAAACAAAAATTAGTCATTAGTCAGAAAAACCTCAAAGAACTCGTAATGGTGTATCTTTCTTGGTGCATACAACCCAGCAGCGACCTAATCAACGTTTTAATTGCATAGGTGAGCCCAAAATGCAACAGCTTTGCAGCCTTTAAGGAATCTAGAACCAATGTTTGTCGAAATATAATCAGAAAAACACTAACATTAGCTAATATTAGCATGTTGCTACAGACCCTAAACTCTTATTCTAAAGCTCATCATGCTCACATTGCCTGTCATACAAGTAGACCATCACAAGCTGCTAAAAGAATGCTAGCCAACAGCAGATAACACAGTTAGTGATATCATTTAAAATAAACATCTACGCTCTTAAAATGACATATTCTGTTGATGCAACGTTTAGACATTTATCTTTCCATCAGTGCTGCCTTAAAATACCAAAACCACACCTGAAAAAAACTTCTTCCCCTATGCCTACGGTGACTCAGAAGGGTCTACAAAATGCAAATTTCACAACACAGCAACAAAAGCCATAAACGTCACTCTAAATTGGCATAATTTCCTTTTAAGCATATCTTCTGATTTGGCATTCATTGTTACATTGTGAGTTTTGCACTTTGTTGACCCTTCTGGGCATCCATACAGGCTGCCTCACAGAGATTGATTAGTCGACTCCTCTGCTGTGAACAAAATAAGCATATTTGACCCACCACTACCTGCTTTCCTTTTATTCTTGTTCTTTGCACCTAGAAAAACTGGTTGAAGATACACACCATTTCTTTTACCCCTCATTAATTTATTCTAACATTTATACTTAATGTCTGCACACTGAGGATGAAAAACAAGTCAAATTCCTTGTTTATGCACACAGTTCTGGACAATAAAGCCGAATATAATAGTTTGAAAGCCAATTTCATGTTTGCTAAAGCATGCTAGCTAGTATAAAGAGTTGTTTTGCTGTGGGTTTACTGAGAAGAGAGTGATTTAATTTCCTAATTACATCAGTGGTGCTGACGAGAAGCTACAACTGCAAGACAAGACGGAGGTGTGGGTTTAGCATGTTGGTTATGAAGGCTTAGCACTTACTGATAATGAGCAAAAGCTGGAAGATTCTGATAATATCTAACCCGTTGTCACTTTTGGCTTCCTTATCTATGTTGTATGTAAAACTTTTTTTTGTTTGCTGAATTTCTCTAACAAGTTAATTCTGTTTAGAAATTTCCTGTTTTGCCTTTTTCTACTAGGGGAAGCAATTATAAAATCCTTAATGTGATAAGGGGTAAACTAATTTAATACTCAGATAATGCAGTTAACATACTTCACTAAACACTTTCTCTTTTCCATCATCACATTGTGCAATGATGCTCTAAATAAAAATCCTTTTCATTGTGTAAAATAAGATTCAATTGCTCCGCAGATGGAACTGATGGAGAAATAAATGAGAAAACTTTTGAGGGAAAAAAAGCCACATAAATGTTCGCATGCAATTAACAATGGCCAATTCGTCTAACGTGTATGTTTTTAGAACATGGAGAGAATCTGGCAAACCTGGAATCTGTAAAGAAAAAGTACCCTGACCCGGACTTCAACCCAATACCTTAAGGCAACGTTTAGGGCCTTTATAATGAGGCAACAGTGCAAAGCAACAAGGTACTGATGAGGTGCTCAAGAAACATCTAAAAATGGTAGCACTGAGAAGAATGCGACACTATAGCGATACACACAAGGAACAATCCATGTACCAAATCCAATTTCAAAAACCAGCAGGATTTGCTTTTTCATATGATCAGTGATCAGGTAATAGCTCGGGATGCAAGATATATTTGTATCAACAAATGAGTCTTTTTTTTTTTTTTGACATTTCAGTTTTGGTGTCATAAGAAAAACAGAACAAATGTTATAAAATTTTGCTTTGTAGTTATTTTTCATTTTCTTGACCAGGTAGGGAAACAGAAATATTAGTAACAGTTTTTGGCCTTAACAACAATATTAATAATTGTTGTAATTATTAATATTATAAGTACAGTAAAACTGTACTTATCTGCATTTACTTTGAAGCACTGCGAAAACCCATTCACAAAATGATAGTGATATTTAATAGGCACAAATAAGCACTTTTCTTTTAAACATTTGAGCAGAAACGCAGCATAAAACCAAATACCAGGTTTCAAACAAACATGCAGCTCAATATATAGAATTGTGTGTTTGAGCTTCTTTGGTGGTTTCTAAGCTATACAAAAACAAACTGAAAGAGTGCTGACCCTTATACTAGTTTTAAAATATAGGTCTGTATGAAGATACAAGAAAATCTGTTTTGGGTGGGGTTCCTTCTTTTTCTCTGATTTGGCAATTGTGATAAAAAGTTAGAGCATCCCTGGATTAGACAACATTAGCTGCCACAAAAGGTGCAACCAGTATTTGAGAAATCTCTGCAAAAGTTGCACAAGACAGGCTTTCTCAAACATGCAAAAGAAAACTACAACAGAAGTTTATCAAAAGTATGTCCATTTGTTTTGGTCCTGTTAATAAATAAATATTTCTGTGCAAGATAGGAAGTTAAACTGAATCAATACAGGCATAACAAAAAAACGACAAGCTGTTATGTTTCTGTTTTCACAAAATTCCGCATATTCATCCGATTAATAGAGGCTCATGAATCTGTGGCATTTATTTGATTCACCGTCTCATGGTGTGAAAGGCAACCACACGTCGCTCTTGCTGACCTGTTACAACAGTAACACTTACTCTAGAAGTATTCACATGACTGTGAGATCCATCCTGTTTGTGTGCAATTCTTGCAACAGTCGACATGTTTTCGTCAACTTCCTAGTGATAGAAAATGTCTGAACAGTTCTGTGAATTTCCCACGGGCGACAAAAAAACCACAAGCGACTGGGAAGAGAGGTTACCGTGTACAGTAATAACTAGTTTGCAGCCGAAAAGCTGCAAACTAGTTAGCAGAGGTGTTGACAAAACACCAACAGCGCGGCTACCGCAAGTGTGTGTTGTTTTGTGACAGCTGTAAAGCCAAAATACACCGAGTTTCAGTTAGTTTCTGCCCAATATGGGTGACTAACATCCCATTAAAAAGGCTAAAGGTGTTAGCATTAACCTAGCAAAAGTAGCTAGTAGTAATAGCCGCTGAGGACTTACAGCGATCACGTTTACAAATGTTGTTTTTCCAGAGTACTGCAGGCCGACCAGTGTCAGCTCCATCTCTTCCTTCCAAAACAGGGACCTGAACCAGTCCAAAAGCCGATTTATTAGCGCCAGCATCTTGACGTCGCCGATCACGCTCCCCTGTGATGGTTTTCTTTCTCTCCCTCCCTGTCAGATGTGGCGTTTTCCAGCAGCAGCAACAGAGGGGGAAGGAAGGGAACTGGGACACACAGGCAGTGATCATGTGATCTGTCAACACTGTTCAACAGTGCCCCTACTGGTAGATTTGATGAATTACATTTACTGGCTTGTTGATGTTCTTCTTCTTAAGGTGCTTTGTGGCGGTTGAAGACCAACTAAATAGGTGCAATACCGCCACCAAGTGGACTGGAGTGTGGACAGAAAATTAACAGAAAAAAGTGATTCTTTCTAGAAAATTTTTGTTTTTCAAAAATCACCTGACTTGATCTTTTATTTTGCGTATATTCATTCCAAAACGATTTTCAGCTATCTGTTTAACCTATGATTTTTTCACTACCTCTTTGAGATGTTTCATTACTGGATTATATAATATGCGTTCTGTGAAACATGTTTGCAATAATGAATATTTTCCTGTAATTTTAAGTGCTTAAAGCTGTCGTATGTAACTTTTGCATATTTGTCGAACTATGTTGTGATAGTGTGATATGAGACAAATAATCTGAAAAAATAGAGCTCCCCTGCCTTCTTCCAGTGCTCCCAGTTTTAGAAACAACCAATCAGAACCAGGAGGGGTGTCTTTGTGCTGTCAGTCACAATCTTCTGCGTTGCTGCTCATCCCCTTCTCACGACTCCTTTTGTTTTCTGCTACTGCTACAACTTTTCTAAGTCAGAAGAGCCAGTCATGAATGTTCAGACTAATTAAAGGCACTGATAACTATATCAGTTGCTATATCAACAATGCATGAGGTTGGGTGACAGCGTAAAGACCCTTCTCCTGACTCTAATTTGTTGTTTTTGGTCTAGAGTGGTGCATATCTGCAGATAGCAATATTAGCTCAGAGAAGATCTCTTGAGGGAAGGATCAGAAGTGATGAGAACTAATAACTATATGAATAAATACATAAATAAATACTCTTAAATTCATGGATATTTGTGAAGTTTAGAAACATATACTAATATCCAATTATCAATTTTTCAGAATAAAGGAAGTAAACCCGTCACAAATACTCTGATTTATGCAATATTTATTTAAGAAACATAAAAAATACACTTTATATTGCTGGGAAAAATATACAAAGAAAACAGTCCCATTTCAATTGTTTTGAAGGGGAATACAGACATTGGGGAGTCTATAATTTGACAAAACACAAATAAATTACAGTTAATACATACATTTCAGTGTATTTTTCACCATTTATAACTATAAAATGGTGATCCTGCTAATTGAAATTAACTTGCACATATAATGGTGTTTCCCATTTAAGTCTTCCAAAACATTTGTCATCATATAATATTACATCATAAGAAAAAATGTGATTTAAAAATCACTGAAACATAAATTTAAGCAATTCCTTGTAACATAGGAATAGGGCCAGTTCTGATTATGTTAATTTTACACCCGAGACATTTAAAAGCTCATATCATTTTTTAAAGACTTTAACAAACAAACAAACAAACAATGATTTAATATAAATAACCAATCTCCTTTGTTTCTTCAGCAAAACATCAAAGACTTGAAATCAACATAACACTTCAACACAGTTGGAGTTGATAAACTTAAACAAAATATTTCATTTATGTTTTACACATAAATTGATATGTTTCTAGTAGAACTGATCAAAAAATAAGTTTAATATAAATAAACATGCCTTTTCCCTTTAAATACTAATGACTTCTAATAATTACAAAATTAAACACAGGACAAAAACCTAAAAATTGGAGCAGCGCTCCACTTTCCTATGCAACAACCATAAACATACAGCCAGAGTTGCAATGTAAAAGAATTGCTTGGTCAAAGTACTGACCAAAGAATATTCCTGACCAATAAAAACTGGTCTTCACAGTCCCTGGATGTGAGAAATTGGTAGAGACAGAGGCTAGAATTGCATCAAAAAGGTGGTTTTACAAAGAACTCATTAAGGAGGATGAAATATAAATTATCTCCATACTTTTCATAGTTTTCTTTGTCTCTAAATTCTGTGCTAGTTCGTCTGGCACACAGAAGGTGGCTGCATTAACCAGAAAAAATGCAAAAAAATTAAATGTGGTGTATACACTAATACGTACGTGTTCCAGTGGTAGTCATGTCTTATCAAAACTAAAAAGTTGTCTCTTTATGAAAAAGAGACAACTGATTCACTGCAACAGTCCTTGAATTCATCCTGGATGATGAGCTTCAGTCCGCTCTCCTCTTTTGAAAGGTGGAAGTCGCTGGTTTTGGATGAGACCGCCTGGACTGAAATCTTACCTGAGGCAGAGACATAATTTAGTGACAGAATACTAGAAAAATATTTACAGACAATGTGGGTTCTTATCAGAGTGGTACTCCTTCTGTCACCCCTAAACCAATCATGGAGAAAATCCACTAAAATCTTCAGCCAGATAAAATGCAGTGCCCTACTAGGCATGAAAAATAATCTCCCTATTCCCAGCATCAAGTAAGGACCATTAACTCTCTATTAATGGCATATCCAAAAACTCAATTAAAAAAAAAAAACTTGTGAATTTCACCTCTCACATTAGTTATATTTTACACACCCCTTTCTAATGCTACCTTTGGAAACTGCCTTAAATGCCCATAAATAAAAAAAGAATTAAAAACAGTGTAGTTCAAATCTTACACAGATGCCAGAAATTCAACAGTTGAAATGTTTTTAACATGTATAAAGTTGAATTCAGGTTTCAGTCACAGGATTTTATCCATCCATCCTTTAAGTCCAGGAGAGATACCCAGGGTCAGTGTTAGTTCATTTTGGGGGAACCCAAGATGTTCCGATGCCAAAAGAGACAAAGTCCCTCCAGCATGTTTTTGGTCCAAAGGATTTCTTCTGTCTAAGAAATGCCTGGAAAACCTCCAAATGGAGGCACACTCCTTATCAGAGGCTTGAGCCTCCTTGGCTTACCAAGCATCCAAATAAGAGATTTTATCAATTTATTTGTAACTCTGAGCCCAATAGAAAAAAATCACTTCAGCCACTTTTGTTTTAGGTCTATCTTAAATGAATACTGACAGCTTTTCAATACAATAAAGCCTTTTCTTTCTCAACCTTGCAACTTCATGCGATTTTCAGTCACATTGTCATTTCATAAATTACTGCTTTGTAGCGTCATCATACATTGTCCTACCCTTGCATGTATGCAGACAAAAACAACTAATTTATGTTTGATGAAAATCTGTCCTATAGAGTTAAAATGATATCTTAAACTTGTTTACTTGCAACGCTGTTCCTCTGGTTCCTCCTCAGGTTCTTCGAGCAGGCGTAAAGCATAAACAGAAAGAGGGTCAGGGAGAGAAAAACAAAGCCAATGCTCATGATCCAGTGAGCATTGGCATAGTCTCTTCCACCTCTTTGTGGTTCTGGAAAAAAGTTAAGTAATAGTTAGCTTCTAAGACTGACAATTCATCATATATTCATCCACACGTCAGTCGGTCAGGGAGTCATCTGTTTATCCAGGGTTGGGACATGGAAGTAGCAGCTTAAACAGAGAGGCCCAAGCTTCTCATCCTATGTATAAAGGTGAGCCCAGAAACCCTGTGACGAAAATTAATTCCAGCTGCTTGTATGTGAAATATCATTCTTTCAATCACTACCCGAAACTTGTGATCATAGATGAGGGAAAATCATAGAAGGCTGGTAAATCAAGAGCTATGCCTTTTGACTCAACTCTCTCTTCACCACAACAGACCAGTACAGTGCTTGTATCATTGCAGACATAGCACCCATCCACCTGTCGACCTCCCACTCCATTTTTTCCTTGTTTGAAGAAAAAATTCTGAGAAACTCGAACTCCTACACTTGGGACAGGCCTTCATTCCCCACACATAGGAGGTATTCTACCCATTTCCCACCATGCTCTCAGATTTGGAGGTACTGATCCTCATCACCGTCACACTGAGCTGTAAACTGCTCCAGCAAAAACTGGAGATGATGGTTTGATCAAGCCAACGGGACAACATCATCTGCAAAGAGCAGAGACCCCATCCTGAGCCCAACAAAACGTATCCCTTCAACACTTTGGCTGCGAAAAGAAAACCTGTCCAGAATGGTGGCAGAGGACAACTTTCACCAAAATTGAGCCTGACTTACTGGTAGCAAAGCGGGCCAAGCTATGGCACCGATCATACAGGGACCTAGCGGCCTATATCAAAGGGCCTTCTAACCTATGCTCCTGCAGTGACCCAAACAGGACTCTCCACCTTCTTCAAATCCACAAAGAACTTGTAAACTGGTTCAGTGAACTGCCATGTGTCCTCCAGGACCCTTCGGATGGTGTAGAGCTGGTTCAGTGTCAGGACAAAAATCACACTGTTCCTTTTGAATCTGAGATTCAACAATCCAGATGACCTTCTCCAGAACCCCTGGAGAGATCTTATGAAGGAGGGTTAGGAGAGTGATCATCCTGTAGTTGGAAGAAACTCTTCGACCCTTCTTTTTAAATATGGGAACCGCCACCCAGGTCTGCCAATCTAGGGGAACTACGCCCGACATTCACAAGATATTGTAGAGTCATGTCAATGAACACAGCACGACAACATCCAGAGTCTTAAGGAATTCGTTCACCGTACCAATTTTGTAACATACTGTATGGGAAAAACATGGAAGAAATTACAGCCAAAATATTGTAATGGAAGTATTCACATGTTAACATACCATTACAAACAGCGTCGTGAGTTTTGTTTCCTGAAGACTTTTCAACAAGTCCCTTTGCACCACATCTGTAAATCATACAATATGTTACTGAATGTTTTTGAGCAAGAGACTTTTTATTGTGTTGTGATATTATGTATGGTTCAAGTAATGTACCAACTCGACTGAGGAAAATATGTATACATGTTGTTTTGAAACCCATGGCATTTTTTGCAAACAGTGGGCCAATGCTCACTGTCTCATTTTACCACAGCACATACTTCAACATCTTTGTTTTTTCCCAATATTGCTTGTCCCACAGGTGGGATCTCTTGTGGCTTTCTTTTAATGTTGACTTTAGAATACCATACAATAGCTACTTTATTTTCCCAAAAGGGAAATTTTGCTCACAGTAGGAGAGCATGACAGTCAAAAGACAAATAAGACTTTATTTTTCCCACTCATTAATTCTTAATTCACCATTAAGAGCAGAAGTGGATAGATTCTTCCACTTGTTTTGCAAATCTCTGGACTTGCTCTTGCTTTAAACTTCTCAACAACTTGATCCTCAATCTGTTAGCACTGTTCCTTGGTCTTCATTGTGCTGTTAGTTAAATAATGTCCTTTATCAAACCTGGCAGACCTTTACAGAGTAGCTGTATTTATACTGAAAAAATTACACCCTGGTGCCATCATTACTTTGTACTATTTTAGTCAATTCAAGAAGGAATCAGTTCCACTGGATTTTATTTAGGGCTATTAGAAAGAGGGAGAATAAACACAAGAATGTGTTACATATTTTTATTTGTGAGAAATATTGAACACCAGGTATCATTTACCTTTCGTTTGGCATGAAAACCCTACTTCCATTTGACACAGACTTGGTGATCTAAGAAAGGTTTGTGAATTTTCTGTATTTTTAGTAAACATTTAATTCACTCAAAATTCCACCAATTTCTTTATGATGGAAACTAAATGATTAAAGATCAATTTCTTTTAAAAGGAGATTAAAGTACTTGCTGTTACTAGCTTATTTGTACCTTTACTGCTTCAGTCGTAAATTCCCTACAACTTTTACTTAGGTTCCTTTACTGTGGCAACCTACAGCAATGGTACAAATGCTAAAAACAATATTCTTACAGTGTCCATGGCTTGCAGGTGTCCTCTTTTGCATCAAAGAAATGATTTCCAGGGCATTTAAATTCACATTTGTAAGAATAGTTTCCATTCCCCAAATCTATAAATAGATAGATAGATAGATAGATAGATAGATAGATAGATAGATAGATAGATAGATAGATAGATAGATAGATAGATAGATAGATAGATAGATAGATAGATAGATAGATAGATAGATAGATAGATAGATAGATAGATAGATAGATAGATAGATAGATAGATAGATAGATAGATAGATAGATAGATAGATAGATAGATAGATAGATAGATAGATAGATAGATAGATAGATAGATAGATAGATAGATAGATAGATAGATAGATAGATAGATAGATAGATAGATAGATAGATAGATAGATAGATAGATAGATAGATAGATAGATAGATAGATAGATATAGATAGATAGATAGATAGATAGATAGATAGATAGATAGATAGATAGATAGATAGATAGATAGATAGATAGATAGATAGATAGATAGATAGATAGATAGATAGATAGATAGATAGATAGATAGATAGATAGATAGATAGATAGATAGATAGATAGATAGATAGATAGATAGATAGATAGATAGATAGAGATAGAGAGAGAGAGAGAGAGAGAGAGAGAGAGAGAGACAGACAGACAGACAGACAGACAGACAGACAGACAGACAGACAGACAGACAGACAGACAGACAGACAGACAGACAGACAGACAGACAGACAGATTAATCATTTCCTTTTGCATCAATGTGGCAAACTCTTAACTCCCACACTAAGGAGTAATATTGTTGCCTTCCTAAAATAATGGCATTTCATTTTTCACCAAAAGTGAATTTGGCAAAACAATCCCCATCAACCCAAAAAAGTGAAAGATCACTTTTGGCAAGAAAATGAGTTACACCATTATTTTAAGAAGGTGATAATATATAAATAGCTCTAGCCTAGTCGATGACACACAAATATTCCATGTCACCAAGTAATTAATTTCTGATATGTTTGAATATGTCCACTCTCACCTGTCTTCTTTGGTTCCTCTCCTACACTGCACTTGTTTTCCTCACAAAGTGAGCATGAGTTGTCTGAGCACAGGAAGCCAGGTCGGCACTGACAGTTTCCCTTTGAGGTTTCGCTACATTTCTCGGCAAACCCTGCAGACAAACAAGAATTCCAACCATTTTTTTTTCTTTTTTGCCTTGAGCCACTAAGTTAGGTGAATTGCTATTGTACATACAAAGTGTTACCTTGCTGGCATGAAGGGCATTTCTTACATCTATCAAAGGCATTGATTTGGTCTGCATAAGTCCCTTCCGGACAGGGTCTGCAGTCAGTTTCCCGAGTTTCGGTGCAAAAGTCCTTCAAATAAGTTCCTTCCGATCAGACAACACATTTGAGTCAACTCCAAAAATATTCATACTTAATACTCAGTATATTTTACAAATAATGTTATTATTAGATATAACAACACAAAACATTTGTGCAAAACTCTGCATTACTTTTACGTGGTTTATGTATGGCTTTAAAATGTAAAAATTGAAGCACTTACCAGGCTCACACAATTTGCAGCACCGTCCATGTTTTTCATAGAAATCCTTTCCACAGTTATTTTTCTGTCCTGTAGTCCAAGTGCTCAGTGAAAGCACTATTAGAAGTGCTCTGGAGAAGCTGAGATTGATCATTTTAGTCAGAGCTGCGTTTGTGTGTGTGGGATTTTATATTGGCTTTGTGTGTGACGTCACTGTCTCTGGGTTTAGAGGTGGTGTTTTAGACTAAAGGAAGTGAAAGACCACTCTTCAGTATGCAAGGACTGAAATGCAAAACATTCAACAGTGCAGGATGAATCAAATATTTTCAGTGCAAATGTGTTCATCTTAATTTGTGCTTCAATATAACTTAATATGTCCTCATTAGTTGTGGAGTTTGTGTATTAAAACACCATTTAAAATCTGTTGTAAGAATTCTAACTTTTAAAGTAATGTCACACATAAGTTTACTTTATTAGGTACACCTTTCAACAATTCAATAGCTCAGCATTTCAGCCAGCCAGTTCATGTCAGCTACTCAATGCTCTATGGCATGTAGATGTGGTAAAGATAACTTTGGAGATTGAAATTATTTTGGGTGACAGGGCTGGTGAGTATCAGAAACTGCTGACAAGAATATCAAAGAAGAATCTGAAAGTAAGTGAGTGAAAAACATGATCTGCTGATGTCAGACATAAGAGGAGAATTAGCTGAGTACTGCTTTTAATCATTCCCTTCATAAATAAATCACACTATATCAGTCTTTCCATGGCTATTTCAAGCGGGATTATGCATAATGTCACAAAACTCAAATACTTTCACTCTGGTTTCTGTAAGTGGCCACTGAGTGAAGTCTACCCTCTAAAACAAATAAATATTTCACTTATTTACCTGTGTAAAATTTACCCTTACAACAAACCAACTTCTACACTTCACAACCATCACCCACATAAGTTTGAGAAAACAAAGGAGGGTATATTTAACAGAAAGAGTGTCATCGTTTACAGCTATTGTACTCATACTACTATTACCAATAATGCTTCCTGCGTCTTATCTTCATTGAGTTCATTGTATATTCCTCAGGTAAACCGTCTATCAAACTGGGTGAAAATTCTTCACAATCTATCAAAAGTGGCTTGATAAGAACGGTGTTTCCTAAAGTCAGCAAAATTATCCTTAAACTGGACCTATTGTGAAAAAATTATTTTTTGCACATTTTTTGTTTTTCCATTTTGGTCTCTTCTCCTTCCAAAAACAGTCCAAGTTCTTTAAAACCCTTCTCAGTTGTTTTCTGATAAGTTAATGCATTTTTGTAGTCTGGAAAATGAAACGTTTCAAAAACCTCCACATTATTGAGTCACAACCACAACGCACTGGCCGTCACCTGGTGACGCCAGCTGAGCCTCCTGCTCCTCACCAAGTAACCCAAGCAGGAATGTGGGCCTGTCTGTAAGCGTGTTTCACCACTGCTACACTGTACAATGGCTGCTGAAAAAGACATGTTTTGTTCTGACTAAGGGTCACTTTACAATTCCACATCTGTTAGCAATCAAACAAGCAGCAACTTATTTTTATTTACAGAGACAAGAGGCACATTCTAAAAGCTCAAATTGGCTGAACTGAGCAAAGTGAAATCTCATTATCTGAGAATGAATCTGTGCAGAACAAAGATTTTGAATAGCCCATAATCAAAACCTAACTTGTTCAAACAGGCATAAAAGGTCACCTTTAACCTAAATTATTTTTATTGATCTCTACTGCTTAATACTTTTGTGCTTTTGTACCTCCTATAATATTAGATGACATTTATTATGAGGAGATGTGTTTTATTGAATAGTTTAAAACTTTATATTTTATTGAAATCCAGCCATGGTTGTTCAGAATTTTCTTCTTGTCCTGCAAGTTTTTATTAAAAAGGAAATGTCCCTCCCTGCAACATTTTTTAAAATATTGTGACTGATTTATCCAAAAATACAATCAGCAATATTTTTCAATGTTTTACAGTGTTTTTCAACACTAGACAATATTTCCGAAGCACAATTACTGTACATGGCTTACAAACAAACTTATTTTATGCAATTTATTTTGAAGAATGATAAGGTTTGAGTTTATTTAGCGCCCAATGAGTGGAAAGCATAAAAAGTTACAGAGCAGAAAAAATCATTTTGGTGTGAACTTCAAGTTCACACCAAAATAAAGAAAAATACTAAATGCTTCGCTTTTCATAAAAAAAAAAAAAAAAAACTAAATGCTTCGCTGTGGTTAATAGACTTTTGAAACCTAAAAAACATGTTTTGTTCCTCGGAAAGTGTAAGCCTGATAAAATCTCTTCAAGTAGGCTCAATGTGGTTTTTTATTTTTATTTTTTCTTCTTGATTTTCTATTGACCTCCATTAAAACAGTTTCCAGTGCTCAGAACTATATGTTCAAGTTAATTGCTGCATGAGTTGAGTTTTATAGTTTCACTGACGTCAAAATATTTGAACATCTGGTCTGCAAAAAATAAAAATGATGATTGCTTTGGACACCTAGAGCCTGTTTCACACCTCATCGACAATGAAGGTTTTCAAGTACTGTAAAATGACATGTGAAATCTCGAGTATCACAGAGCTGGGAAGGTTTATTCAGAATCACTGACTTATTTTAAGAATTTGTTAAGTTCATATTCAGGCTCTGATGTTTGGGTTGAGTTTTTTTCGGGGTTTTCTGCACTATATACATTTTCACACAGGCATTCAAACATTACTGATAACTGATAATGCATGTTATTTTATGGGTTTAATTAAATGATCTCTCTAAAATACGATCGTCTTGTCCTGTCTGCCTCTGTTTAATACAATCTTTGTGGGAGGGCTACAGCAGCTGCAATATCACGTGAGATAAATTTCAAACAAAATTTCAGAATAAAATATTATTGTTTTGTATGTGATCATAAGAGTTGGGTATAAATAGTTACTTTTACTCAATTACATTTACGTAAGTAATTTTTTTTAAATTACTTTTAGGAGTATTTTTTTTTACTTGAGTAATTTATTACTACTACTGTTTACTACTGTTAATGCGGCCTGTATCAACCGTATCGTATATTATGAGCGTGGCCGCTCACAATATATGTATATATATCAAAACGTGCGGCTCCATCCCGTCAGGGAAGCTATTACTTTTGTTGGCATTTCGCGTAACTGTGAAGACATGATTAAGAAAAAAAACGAGCCAAATTCAAGTCAAAACAAAAGACTAACTGACACAAAACCGTGTCGGTTTCACCCAAATAAACAAAATTGTGTCTCCCTCTGAGTGGTGACTGTCTCTATATTCCCAGATTCCACAGAGAGACTCATTTGCAGTTTTTCTGTTTGACCAACAGAGCAAATATGGCACAGAATGATTTCTTATTAGCGACAGTGGATGTTTGTTTGGTAGCGCGGTGAGAAACTTGAGGAAGAAAACAGGCAGCTAAAAAGGACCGTGGATAACCTCAGGATAAAGACTGAGCTCCTCACAGGTAGCACAAATAGTAATGCTAGGATCTGGAAAGGAGAAAGTGTAATGCTTTCAGATGCAAAAGAGGAGTATGAAAAGGAGGTCAAGGCTCTTAATGTGGAATTGCAGAAAGCTAGAGCGACTATTGAGACTTTGAAAAGAGATAATAATGACATCTCCGGGTTTAACATGCGCCTGGAAAAGACCAATATTTCAATCACACAAAAGGCAGACAATTTATTGAGGGAAAAGTCCAGAGCGTGGGACTGGCTCAAATCAGACAACAATGAGCTTAATAAAGAAATTATGCCTCTGAAAATAAAGCTTGATCAAATTAAATCCAAACAAAAACCAAGGGGTGTCCAGAAAAGTTGAGAGACCATGGAGAAAAACTCAGAGAGGACCCCAGAGGAGACAACACTAACGATGTTTCAGAGAGTCGGGCATGTGTTTGCCACAGTGTATCATTCGAGAACTTTGAGATATTGGCTCCCATAGTGGATTTTTTAATTTCTGCAAGTTTTTTAATGAGTGCAAACAAACTTTTTAGCATATTATACTTACAGTTAGGGCCAGAAATATTTGGACAGTAACACAATTTTCGTGAGTTGGGCTCTGCATGCCACCGCATTGGATTTTAAATGAAACCTCTACAACAGAATTCAAGTGCAGATTGTAACGTTTAATTTAAAGGGTTGAACAAAAATATCTGATAGAAAATGTAGGAATTGTACACATTTGTTTACAAACACTCCACATTTTAGGAGCTCAAAAGTAATTGGACATATAAACATAACCCAAACAAAAAAGTTTTTTCTCAATATTTGTTGCGAATCCTTTGGAGGCAATCACTGCCTTAAGTCTGGAACCCATGGACATCACCAAACGCTGGGTTTCCTCCTTCTTAATGCTTTCCCAGGCCTTTACAGCCGCAGCCTTCAGGTCTTGCTTGTTAGTGGGTCTTTCCGTCTGAAGTCTGGATTTGAGCAAGTGAAATGCATGCTCAATTGGGTTAAGATCTGGTGATTGACTTGGCCATTGCAGAATATTCCACCTTTTTGCTCTCATGAACTCCTGGGTAGCTTTGGCTGTATGCTTGGGGTCATTATCCATCTGTACTGTGAAGCGCCGTCCGATCAACTTTGCAGCATTTGGCTGAATCTGGGCTGACAGTATATCCCGGTACACTTCAGAATTCATCCGGCTACTCTTGTCTGCTGTTATGTCATCAATAAACACAAGTGACCCAGTGCCATTGAAAGCCATGCATGTCCATGCCATCACGTTGCCTCCACCATGTTTTACAGAGGATGTGGTGTGCCTTGGATCATGTGCCGTTCCCTTTCTTCTCCAAACTTTTTTCTTCCCATCATTCTGGTACAGGTTGATCTTTGTCTCATCTGTCCATAGAATACTTTTCCAGAACTGGGCTGGCTTCTTGAGGTGATTTTGGGCAAATTTAACTCTGGCCTGTCTATTTTTGGAATTGATGAATGGTTTGCATCTACATGTGAACCCTTTGTATTTGCTTTCATGGAGTCTTCTCTTTACTGTTGACTTAGAGACAGATAGACCTACTTCCCTGAGAGTGTTCTGGACCTCAGTTGATGTTGTGAACGGGTTCTTCTTCACCAAAGAAAGTATGCGGCGATCATCCACCACCGTTGTCTTCTGTGGACGCCCAGGCCTTTTTGAGTTCCCAAGCTCACCAGTCAATTCCTTTTTCTTCAGAATGTACCAGACTGTTGATTTTGCTACTCCAAGCATGTCTGCTATCTCTGTGATGGATTTTTTCTTTTTTTTCAGCCTCAGGATGTTCTGCTTCACGTCAATTGAGAGCTCCTTTGACCGCATGTTGTCTGGTCACAGCAACAGCTTCCAAATGCAAAACCACACCTGGAAACAACCCCAGACCTTTTAACTACTTACTTGATTACAGGTTAACGAGGAAAGGCCTTCTGAGTTACTTGCAGCCTTTGGAGTCCATTGTCCAATTACTTTTGGTCCTGAAAAGGAGGCTCACCCTATGATTCCTAAACCCTTTCTCCGATTTGGATGTGGAAACTCTCATATTGCAGCTGGGAGTGTGCACTTTCAGCCCATACTATATATAAATTGTATTTCTGAACATATTTTTGTCAACAGCTAAAATAACAAAACCTGTGTCACTGTCCAAATATTTCTGGCCCTAACTGTATTGCTGAAGATCTGTTTACTTTAATACTGAGACAAAAAAGTGACCAACTGGGTTTAGTCACGAGTCGCAAAAAGTACAACCAAGACTGAAGGTATATTCTGTTTGTACTTGAAAGTTACAATTCTGATTACGTTTTTTATTTTTACCAACCTCAATGGAAAAATAAAATGCTTAGGTTTGCACTCCAAATGGCTGTAAAAAAAAATCTTTCTTTTATTTTTACATTGAGGCAGCCTCCAAACTTCTCCACCTGGGCAAAAAAATAAATCTCCAATATCAACAAAAAACAAACTCTTGAGTACATTTTTTATTTGCTCTGCCCACCTCATCTACATTGAAGTGTTTGCAGCTGATGTTCATCACCTAAGCCTTCAAACTATTCAACATCTGACTTAAAGCTTGTTTTCTTTGAAGAACCCTCTAAAGAAAAGAATAAATAAGCTTTATTGTTGGTGCACTGTATTTCATCTATAGTAAGATAAATAATAATTGATCAATTAAAGTTTTTATTTGTTTCTTCTCATTTTAAATCTTATGATTCCTTGACTATCTGTAACAAAATATTGTCACATTCCTAAAATAATGGCCTGAGTCATTTTTTGTCAAAAGTAATTTTTGGTATGAAAATACTCCTAAAATATGATTTAGGCAAAAAAATGTAACTTTTTGCAATTTGTGAGGTAGGTCGTTGTTTAGTGAACTTGTTTGTAGTTTTGAAGAGAGCATAGGAGGAGAACAACATTATTTTGCAGTCCCTGTATATAGAAGTAAAAACTCCACATCTACGTGATGATATGTGAAGCTTCTTGCTTTCAGCTTTACATATCATCACATTGTGGTCTGACATACCTGTCTTCTGTAGCCTGGGGTTTCCTGGCAAATGAAACTCAGCCTTTAGTCACACTGAAATCAATCCTCAGTAAGCCGAATGTTTGCACCATTAAATGGCAGAAAATTACACTGAGCAATTCGACGCTTCAAAAATACTTTCAGTTCACCATCAACTGTACAAGTAAATTTTATGAGGACAATGAAACACGAAACTCACCACAATCCATGAATCTCTAGTGCTCCCCCCAGAGAGCTCATCAGTCTTTAACCCAGTAAGACTCATCACAAATTATTCATGTGGATTATTCATTGCTGTACCTGGCAGCCTCCCCTCAAACAAAGTTAACTAAACAATACATTTTTTAGCAATTTTGCTTTCTAAATACATATTGTTGATGTGTTTTGTGAGTTACTTTAACATCAAGAACTAATGTCAAACCATGACAAAAGGTAGAAAAGGACAATATACAAACCATCAAGCAATTGTGGGCTGCCTTGATAGTGTTGTTGCTATGACCCAACAAACAAAATAAGGTCTAATTATTGTCTAAATGTATGAGATTTTTTGGAATAATATTATCCAGGTGGTCAAACACAAAACTTCCACTACACTTCAATAAAAAAGAGCAGAGAAAATATGCTTGTTGCGTTCTTACTATAGCCAAGGATAACACAATGACTTAGCTAGTAAAAATGATGCTGTTTTCTTTCAAATGTCACCGTTTGTGTGTTTGAAGTAGGGCAAGGATTTTCCTTGTTTTACCTTTGTTTACAAAGTGACACAAGCACAATGTTTGGGTTTAAGGAGAGTCTACAGAGATGTAGATTGTTCAGACATATTCCTGTCTGTTGGAAACAAAAATAATCTGCTAATCAGGACTAATCCCTTCTCAATATGGCTGCATGACTCACCTGGACTGGCTTCATGACAGTAAAGGTGTAACCAGCAACAAGTTTTGAGATTTGTATGAACATGTCCACAGGTGTGGGAATATTGAAACAGACAAACAAGAAGCTCAACTGCAATCAACGTTTAAAAAAACAGATGTATTTTTTTTTTTGACAAAAAAACTCACAGTTAATCTGTCTATATAACAAAGGTGTAAGGTTTTCTGTTCTGCCCTCCTTGTCTACAATCTACAGAGTACCTCCGCGCTTAAGTAGTGTTTTAAATGTAAAAACACTGGACTACTACTTGTTGATGTGTTCTTATTTGGAGACAAACAGAGAACTGCACTGAAAACAATCTTCCTCCATAACAGTGATACGAATCTTTGTGTTACAATTGTATGTACTTTGTAAATAATTTAAGTTTATTCCGTCACTCAGGTGTGTATTGCAGCTATGACCTTTTCAGAGCATTAAAAATAATAAAACTTGGAATAAAAGCAACAAAAACAAAAGAAACATATTTGAACTGAGGAATAGGTAGAAATAAGTCAAAAGGGAAATGGTTCAAAATCTAATTAAAATTGAAACATCAAGTGAAGTTGTAGTTGAACATTTTCAAAGAAACGGAAGTCAATGTTTAGCTGTGGTTGTTCACATTCTCATGTTAAGATTAGCATGTGTGAGTGACTCGAGCCACATTAGATTAAGATCTTTTTTGCAAGATGTAGTGCGCAAACACTTTAAGTTAATTAAAATGTAGCTTCCTCTGTGTAGAGATTTCGATCAAACATTGTAGAGATTTACTCATAACTTTATTACAACTAATTGTGATTTGCAATTTTCTGTATATCTGTTCTAGCTCATGTTCAGTCAGTAGGTTACATATGGTGACAAGCCATGCCTCTCAAAGTTAGACTTTTTTTTCACAATAGTAATGTCTTAAAGCTGATGCTTTGCAGTGAATCAGGCTCCACACTTTTCCTTTTCTCATTTAGCTCTCACTCTCAGCGTCTCCGTCTGGCTCATGGCAGAATTTTGTCTTACTTGGAAGCACAGGAGCCTTGTGGCCAGTTTAAAGTGGGAATATCTGATTGCACCATCATGTGGAAACAGAGAGGGGAACAGCTGAGACAGTCAGGTGGATTATCTGTCCATCCCCTCAGTCAGTGGACAATGGTGAGGAGGGAAATGTGCTGCTAAAACCCTTAAAGGAAGCAGCATCTAAAATTATTGGGATACAGTAGTTTGTTTTCTGAGTTTGGACTTGTTTCTGTAATGGTTCTGTTCAGAAGATTTTTCCGCAGCGTTTTGCTTATTTGTTGTTCTTATTTTTTGTTAAATGAAAATTAAAAGTTTGACTAAAACGTTACACAAAAGTAATACGGTCAAAGAATGTAACAGAACAAATGCACAAAATTAGGCAACCCTAACTCAATAACACTAAAGCCTAACATCCGGACTATTTCCTGGTCCAAACAAAAAATTTGATAGTCAACCATCAACACAGGCCCACACAGACACAGACGTAAGTTCAGACTTTTTAAAATCTAACCAAAGCAACAATCAACTTAAATTACAGTCACTTCTTCTGCAGCACATCTGTGGTTAACAGCCCAACCACACGTTCAGCCTTCTTGCGTTTTGCTCACGACACAATTACATCAAACTGCCTCCTCAGACTTTCTCTAATTAAACAAATGTCACAGGCGTACTCCACTCAGCTATCACTGCAGACCAGACCACGTAAAAGGTCAATGATAAAAAGAAATGGGTGAGAATAGTGGAGGGAAAAAACTATAGCTAGTCTCCCTTGGCCTGCACAAAATAAAATGACGTAAAATATATTTGTAAATTTGTGGGAGCGAGTGTTTCATATTTAATGATATGTTCCTTGCACATGATTTCCTGCCCAATTACTTCAAGATGTAGGGATAGGAAGCTACTGTTTAGTGCACCCAACAAACTAAATGAAATTTACAAAAAATCAGCCCAAATCTGTCTCTGCTGAAACTTGTGTTGAAGCATATAATAAAGACCACATCATACCTACATGTACTGCACTAAAGCAAAAAAATATATATCCAATGTACTGCAAATAAGCTTGTTTAAATGCATTTTTGCCAAAAAAACAAAAAACAAAACATATTTTAGTGACCCACTGGGGAGTGGTCGCTAAACCTGCTTCATTGGTCAAGTACATTTACTCACAATGTGGTTGGCTTTGAAAACCAGCCAGATTGTGATGCATGTTTGTGAGGATTTTCTTTGTGCATTGTCAAATCTATGCAATAGTCTATGTCAGTTAATTCAGTCAAAAATATTATTAGAACTAATAATGAGCCTGTTTTGTTTACTCACTGGTATTAGGAAAACCCTTTTCCTACAAGGAAAATAATTTGTAGATACCTAAGAAATTAGTAAATCCCAGCCCTACATTATCTTTCTTGAATAATTGAATTTAATACTTGGTTTCTCTAATGTTTCTGTCTGTGTTGGCGTAGTTACAGTCTCTGTTTGTTCTCCAGGTTGGTACTCTGAGTGCGTCTTATATGCTGAAGCCATTCCCACAGATGGAGATCAAGGTGACAGATGACAATGCCTCAGTGCTTCATTGGGCCAAATACATTCTTTTCTCATTACCATGTATTTACAGTAATTCTTTTATCTGATCCTGTTCCTGTTTTGCTTCAGTCTGAGTTTGCTCTTGTTTCAAACATCATGATTTGTAGATGTGCCACCACAGGTTTCTTAAAGACATTATATAACCACACATGTAGACAGCTGCAGCGAAACACCTCCTTTAGGATGTGACGTAGCCAATGACTAGCATTTGCGTAGCTCAAACAGTAGTCGGAGGAGTCTGTCAGTGTAAAACCACAAATGGCAGTGATGACACTGTGGAAGCAATTTCTTCCATGCACATGGACACCCCCTTCTGTAGCTCACAGTGTAGGTGGTGTCTGACAGAACCCATGTAATGTGTCTTTGCATGCAACTAGAAAGTGCGAAATTGAAGCACACAGGTGTGAAACTACAGTTCAGAGGCAGAATTTCTGCCCCTGTCAGAAATATCAAGGAAGACAAGAAAAAGATGTTAGGATTATGTATAAATGAAAATTATATTTTTGAGCTCAAAAGTTGTGTGTGAGTCAAAGTGGGGGAAAAAAAAATGTCATTCAAATCTACCATAAATTTCACTTCAATGAACCCAATGAAGAGTATAATGTACCCAACCTTTTTGTGGTATTTTTCCTTTGTGAGGGAATTGAGATTTGTATAACTAATCAGAAAAAAACATATATGTTTTATGTAGCCTTGCAGCTACTGCAGAAGTTTCCTGTTTGCAAAGATGCAAAGTTTTTTGCAGAACAATTAGTTTTTATTTTGTCAGCTTGGAAAAAAAAAAGATATTTAGTTAACTGACAACATTTACTACCTTTCTTTGTATTTGCTCCTCAATGTATAACTAAAGATACTCAAACAAAGGTGATAAAGGATCACAGCAACAGACCTCTCAAAAATAAAGGAAGTAAATGGAACAGAATGCATGAAAGGAAGTGGGCAACCACAATGCAACAGGGACCACAATTTAGAATCGTGACATGAAAATCCAAAACTATAAAATCACAATTTACAAACCCAAAGATTTTCATATCGGCATGGACCCACTGATTGATCCAGTGGGTCAGTCATGCTGCGATGACTGACCCACTGGTCAGTCAACAACAAACTGTGATCCATGCTGCGATGGTTTTATGAGAACCATCACAAACCTCTTCAGCATATTACTTCCAGCACCTTTGATGATAAAATATTCATTTGTTGCCTATGATATCCTGGTCCAGTTGTTAGAAATAGATTAAAAGGACAATCACCAACATATAGTCATCAAATCAAATCCAAATATTTGATGTCTTTAAAACTGTATGTTAGCATTTAAAATAAAATGGTTGAGTTCATTTTAGTTGACATGAATTTTTGCATTGATAAGATTATTTTTCATTATGTAGCTTTTTGAAAACAAGAGAATTTTAGCCCATAAGTTCTAACCAGAGACACATTGAAGAGTGTACTTTATCCTTTTATTGTTTTTTTGTTTTTGTTTGGTTTTTTGGCTCATATCCAAAGGCCCATTCTGTTTATGTTCACTTTTTGAGTAATCATAATGTTATGTATGATCAGTGTGATTATAATGCTCATCTGGTTCAACTGGTTTCAGAGAAGAATATTTGAAAAGCACCATCCATTACAGTGGATATTGTAATGTTAGTCAACTATTTAAAAGCGTCTTAACTTTACAGAAATAACACAAAGAAAGTCACAAAGGCTTATTCAGAGATCAATAATTTTTTACTCAAATAATATACAGAATATAAGCACAAGTTTGTTGTACACACACATTAAGAAAAAACATATGACATGGGTAAAAAAACAAAACAAAAATAAAACAACCAGAAATATATATAGACAAAAAATAATTGATGAGGTTTATCTTCAGGTGCTAGTAAGTCAGGCTACAACTCAAAAGTCCCCGAACAGGTTTGTTCTGTGAAAAGTATGCTTAATTTCTCTGAAACTGCAGAGCAACTTCCTGGATCAGTGACATTTGCAGGCAGTTTTGGGGAGGTACTCTTTCATCTGTCATTCTGACTGCAGCAGACCTTCACATTTAGAAGGCCTGGTGGTTCTTGCCTAAATAGTAAGTCACACCTTGTGCAAATCAATCCAACAATGGTAAATAATCAAATTTAAAATTTAAAAATAGAACTTTTCTTGAAAACTTAAAGTATTGATCTGGGAAGATTTCATTCCAGAAAAATTCCCTTCTTTTATATAATTTCACAAACAAGATGATTTTTTATTTTATTATCCAGCTCTAGATTTTAAGCTAGAGCTAGTGAAAAGCATCTCAGACTTTTAAAAACAAAATACAAAAATACAAAACCGATGTTTTCTTTCTGTTTTGTTTCTGTGGGCGCCCTCATACCACATGAGGGCGCCCACCTCTGTTGAACTAATTTGAACATGAGCAAGAAAGCTTTTTAGGATTCAACAGAAAAAAGTTTTTGTTTTGTTTTGTTTTTTTCCATTGTGGTGTCTCCCACTTGTCTAGAAAGAGAGATGTCATCAGTATAAAAACACCGCTGCTCAGACATGTTTCCAAAATCTGCAGAAGTAAAATGTTCGTAACTTTACATCAGTATCATTATTATTATTTCAATAAATAATCAATTTTCAGAAAATTTTGAATAGAGGACACGTTACTTTACATACCGCATATGTGACATGCTCATTTTAATGTAAAATAAAATAAACAAAGTACAAAATGAATCCAGAAATTGTATTTTTAAATGTTTTTCCTACCTAAACCAAAACCACCTTCTTGAAAGGAACCTTCAATTCTTAGAATGAATCAACGTATCTGCAGTTTCCTTTCAGGTTGATTTTACAACTAACTGAGCCTCAACCAGGCATGAAGCAACGTAGTGCTCATCTGGTAAATGGTGAAAGGTATTTAGGGCAAAGTTTCATACTCCTCTGACTGCACTAATCTGAAAAAATATTTCCAGCAAGGCACAAACAACATGAAAGTTTTCGCATTTACAATATCAGTCTTTCCAAACACCAGAACAAGAAAACAGAGGAGGCAACTCTTGGTGGGGGGAAAAAGAAGCACATTTTGCTCCATGTGGTACTTCCCCTCACCCCACATGTTTCTGAAAACAGATTTGTTTTTTTTTTATCTTGTGCAAAAGAGACATGCGACTGTTGGAACAGATCAAGGAAACACTGAATAACAAAACAAAGAAACTTAAAAACAACGTAAATGAAAAGAGAAATTTTGTTCTATGGTTTTTTTTTGTATGGGGCACGTTTTATATTTTCTACCCACATTATTGTTCAAAGTGCGTATTTCTCAGAGTTGTCCCAGCCCTGTTAGAGCATGTATAATGTCAGCAGAAGGTCTATAAAACCTGCATATAAATGCATATAATAGACAATTCACCAGGTAGTATTGGCAAATGTATACTTATGAGAAAAAAAAACATATTCACCATGTCAGCCATAATAACTCCTCCTAAGAAGTATAACATCAAGATGACAAATTTCTATCTTGAATGGTTTCACAGTTTTAAAAAGAGAGGTATAATTCAATAATCCTACACTGTATTACAACAGAACAATCAGTCAAATTTTGACCACAGTATAGATTAAAAACACACCTGTTACAGTGGTGTGTGTGTTTTATGTAACGCACAACAAACAATAAAAGGAGGATCTGAGGGGTCTGCAGTAAATTAAACGTTTCCAGTGATGTCTCTCTGATGTATCAGATGAGGATTTTTGTCAAAGGAAAACTTCATCTCACGGCTCTGGGTTAAGTTTCAAAGAAGACTCACTGCCATCACCGCTTTCCTCAACTGGCCTCCGACACAAAGAGTCCTTGGCTGCAAACCAAAATGTAAATATGATCAAGGAAAAAGTAATTAGGAAACATTTTGCCACTATTTTCCATTATACTATAATAATAGCATAATAATTATTAAATCAAAAAACACAAAAAGTAACTTAAACATTCAACAAAATGAATACAAATGCTTGTATTTTCTAAATATTGCATTGTTAAAATGGACAATCACCTGTGCAGGAGAAACACACTATCATCTTATTCCAGTATAAAAACTGAATGACTTTTTTTGCTCTTGGTGTCTTCAATGTTCTTGCACTTAAATGAATATATACAGTTCTGGAAAGAATTCAGAGATCACTTAAAGTGATCAGTTTCTCTGATCTTACTCCTTATAGGTAAATGTTTGAGCAAAATAAATATTGTTCTTTTATTCTATGAACTACTGATAACATGTCTGAAACTCCAAGCAAAAATTCTGAATATATTTGCAGAAAATCAGAAATGGTCAAAACAGCAAAAAGATGCAGTGCTTCCAGAACTCAAATAATGCAAAGGAAACAAGTTCATATTCATTTAGAAAGAACAATACTAATGTTATAACTCAGGAAGAGTTCAGGAATCAATATTAGGCAAAATAACCAGGAGGTCTTCTGTGCAGTGGTCTCAATTTTTTTCCAGAGCTGTATATGTTTTCACTAAATTAAGACCTGTGAGCCCAGACTGCCTTTCACTTACTCTGTACTGCTGGTTTTGACTGGCAGAAGGGGGTAATATGCAGCTTGCAGGTCATTGCTGTCATCACAAGCAGTCCAGCAATTCCCAAAATGAGAATGGCCGTACCTGGAATGAAATGAGACAGTCCAGCTACAGCTTACATCACCCTAGAATCTGAATGTGACAGGAAGCAGGAAACGTCTTACCTATGTGAATGCTTGTAGGCTGCATTGTGTTTCTCACAGTGGGGAGCTGAACAGTAGTTGTGGTGGTACTCGAGAGTGTCTGTGTTGGAGCCCCCTCACGTGGACGACGTGTTGATGAAAGTGAGGGGAAAACCTTTGTGATTGCTGTGGGGGCTGCAGTGGTTTGACTATTATTTATCATCTCATTACACACGACGTCAGAGGTTGAGCTTCCAGCCTGTTTAATCCCTGCAGACTTACAGCTGCAATAACATAACAAAGAGAAAACCAACAGCTTTTAGCTACATGCATATTTGAGGTTTCAAACGGTGTGCAACTATTGAAACTTACTCTTTCCATTTTTGACATGGCGTGTCAATCTCTTTGCTGAAATAGCCTTCCTTGCACTTTGAACAAACTGCCAGTGGGAAAAAGGTTAAGCCTTTGGATCAAATAATAGAACCTAAGAAATTATTTTGACTCTATACCTTACCCCCATTTTCCAGTCCAGAGCCTATATCACATTTACAGACGCCCGAATCCTTTGAAAATGGAACAAAACCATCGCGACATCCACATACAGTATTTTTCACCTTGGTGCACGTCTCTTTGATAAAGCTTCCTGTTTCTGTAAAACCCAAACAATTATATTCTTTAGGATTTAAACTGTAGAGACGGTGATTTGATTTGTAAAAAGAAGCAAAACAAGGCTTCATTCAATGTTTACATTTTATCATTGGCTGTTCATAGAACAGTTTTTAGTCATTACATGTTGGCAAGGTTTTTACTATTACCTTCATCACACGGTGTGCATAATTCACAAGTTTTAGAATCCTTTGGTGTTGCCCGAAAAGTTCCTTCCTTACACGACTCACATGTTATTTTGCCGTTGGAGGTTTCCTTCAATCTCTGACCTACATATTTTACAAGTTGGAGAAAAACAAAAGTTTAACTTCTAAATACATCAGAAGAAAGACAGAAACAACAAAATTCTACATCGTTACACAGAACAAGAACAATTTTTTAAAAACACCCAAAAGGTTATTTTTCCTACCTTTCTCACATTTTGCGGCATCCGAATCAACAGTAAACACATCAAGAGTCAAAATGAATATGAGGAGATTAAACAGAAACATATTAAGTCGTTCTCTGTGAGTCGTGACACGAAGTTGCTTGTGCACAGTGGCACTCGATTGTGAAACAGCAATCCTTGTGTGGGTTTTTAGTCAGCATCACTTCCACTGAAAAAAAAAACAAAGCCCAACCCACTCTGTCAGTCTTATGGTTGGATTTCTGAAGATCTGCAGCTTTAAAGTTAAAAATAATTTCAAAAACATATTATTTATTTACATTCATAACTTCAAAACTCATTCATAACTCTCCCCATTAATAAGTTTTAAATATCTCTCTTTTTTATTTTATTTTTAAAAAAAGATAGAAAATTGCAATAAAAGAAAATCTTATGACATATAAACTTAGAAGGGATGAAGGTCTGTGTCTCTAAAAATATAGTAACAAAAGATAATAATAAAACCAACAAAACCTAATCCTTTTTGTGGGAATCGAGTTATTAATATTGTACAATTTCTCCATGAGAGTTAGTGACTTCTCAGACACTAATTAGTGACACTAGATCTACTGTTGTTTACATTTTCTCTTTGTAAAATGTTTTATAAATCGTTTTTGTGCAACTCTGGATTCACATGCTACATCCATCAAATAATCTTCTTTCCTGGTAAAGCTAAACCTGCTGAAAAAGCAGCTCATATTTTTGCTTTTCCACACTTTGGCCAATATAACAGGACAGGAAAAAGCATTCCCGAAACCACCAGTCATAAAAATGATCTAGTTAGGTTTTAAAATGTTCAGACAGGGAGGTTCTAATTCACCTCTGTGACACCTGTTTCTCTGATCTTTGAACGAGTAAATTTATTTGACTCAAGCTCTTTCTGTTCTAACCATCATTTCCCACAAAGGAGGTCAGTGGTTTCAGGTTGTGACGGAGGATGTTGCCTAACCAAATGCATTGGTTAATTCATGAAAGAAAAAGATGTCAAAGAGCCATCAGGCATTTACATAGAATCATTATTGCATCTTTAAATTTCTCTTCTTATACAGTCAAACTCATTAAATGACTCAGATTATTCATACCAGTGAGGTTTGTTTGTCGGAAATAAAATTGAGAGATCTTCACTGCCCAAAGTGACAGTGAGTAAGGAGAAAGTCTTAGTCAACAAAAATTAGACTAAACGACCATGAAATTGGGATTTTCACGGGCTGGATCTAAAATATGCTCCACTGCCACAAAGTTTTTGTTTCATTTTTTGTTTTAGAAGTTGTTGTAGAAAGTTCATACCTTTAGCATTATAAATGACAAGGTAAATGAATCTTTATATGCTGTAGCGCAACACATAGCTAAAGCAGGGAAACACCACAACATCAGTGAAACATATGACTGTCTGGAATATGAACCATAGCAACATCGAAACGTTTAGAGAAATAATAGCAATGATGTAGTTTGGGAGGGGTGGATAGCTCTTCCAAACTTTGAAAACTGTTGAATTAAGAGTATTACTGAGTTGGTTCTCTCCAGCAATGCTCCCTTTGGATGTGGTATCCCTGCAACCAGTCCTCACATTAGGTATTAGGTATCTTAATGGAAATTTAGTAATAAAGAGGGTAACTAAAACTGACAAGTTAGAAAGTTTTAATACTCACACATAGTTTTAAAAAGTTAGGATTCTATGTATATCCAGCTGTAGTCCTTTTTGTTAATATCCTCCTCTACATCGATTGCGGATCTTTTTTGTAGTATGAGTGACCAGTTGTCTGTTTTCAGTGTTCGATTTCAGCTGCTAGGGTGAGTCACATGCCAGCTTTATTCGTTCAGGCTCAACCAATCCAAGTCCAAACAACTCCTCAAAAGAACATCTCTGTCTATACACTGAGGAGAAACTTTTTTTTGATGATTATGAGAGAAAACCACATTAAGAGCCAGAGTAGTTCTACCAAGCCGGACATTTCTCAGATGAAGGCAACATTTTAGCAAGATTACCGTCACATCTTTGGTTAAGTAGAATAATGTTGGCGACTTCATTCCAGGTAAGTCAATATTTTGTGCATCTCTTGCAATAACTATGTTGGTTCTGGTAACTCAAACTTTGTCCAGGTTCCTCAAGCATAACAGCAACACTGGCTTCATTCATGAGTTTTTGACATGGTGTATTGTAACACAGCAAAAAAGAAACCTTACATGAATAGATTTATAAATTGCCCTAATAGGAAGCTAGCATGCTGTGAAACAATGTTTTGGTAAAGTAACTTGTAGGTTACTCTATGCATGCTGTTGGTTTTTGATTCAGCTGTCCAGAGTTTAAGTCCTGATCTCGAGGAATTTGCTGCATGTCTTCCCTTTTTTTCCAGCTTATTTCCTGTTGGAATGTCGTGCCACAGAATTAAAAAACAGATCTACCTATTATATTTAGTAAGTCTTGATATATACAACTGCAAGTTTCGGATTTGTAAAGTAAGTATAAACTAAAATACGGCTACAGTTTTAGTCTTTGTCTCAGCTCACCATATAGTCAACTGCTATATGGAAGTAAAACCTCTTCCATGGCAGTTTTACTATAGAAGTAAAACCGCTTTCATAGCAATTTTACTTTAAAACTGCTGACTGTTTTCCTTCTAACTCCTGGTTTTGGAGAATTTGCTGCCTCTGGGGCCTCCTGAGTTATTTTTCAACTTCTTAAATCAGTTTTTTTTTTTTTTATTAGAGGCACAGATTAGTTCCCAAACACAGAAAAAAACTGCCTCTGTCTCACACTAAGTTTTGAATTTGTTTCTTAAGTAATTAGCTTATAAACTTGCTCATGTAGGCATTGTGAACTGCATAAATCTGTTTCCAAGCGCTTGCTTCTTAACATCAACACTACTTTAGCACACAATGCTCTGTAAGATAATAAGATGATTGAAGTACCAAAAGCATATTTTTCTTTGCGCTGTTTATTATAGGGAGATTAAGATTGAAATCTGTGTTTTCCAGTCTCCATTACAATAGAGGTTATACTTCGGAAACAAAACATTATCTTCAATAATTAAAATCTGCATTAGAAGTATTTTTGTTATGTTTTTCTAACCTTTATCTGGACTATTTTCTCTTTTTCGAAGGAAAAAGTACACTGCGGTTAAGGTAACGGAAACTCAGTAGCTTTTCGGTAAGAACATGACAGTGTGTGTTTGCATATGGAGTGCACATGGAAATAACCACACACTGATGATTAACCTGCAAGATATACAACCACTCACAAGCATGCTTCTTAGTAAACGGATGTCGAAAACACCTCCACTCTGGCTTGAACTCGCTCATAAGTACGAGCGAAAATACAGGTTGGTTTTTTTTCTGAAAGGCATTTCTGTAATACTGCTCAAAAACTGTCAAAAGTCAGTTCAACATCACTGTGAAAACTGTTATCATTCTGAGAATGAGTGACAGATGAGATGAGTTAATCTTTTACTCACAATGTGAAATTACCAGGAGAGATACATCTTAAATAGTAAAGAACCTGAGTATTTGTTTCTATTTGACCTCACATGAAGAGAAGAGGACTAAAAGCTGTTACTTTAAATTGGGGGAATCGTTCAACAAACATATAAGACATCATAAGATAGCAAACCAGAACTCTTTGGCTTAAGTACATTTACAGATATTTTAATTACACTTTATGCACATTTCTGGTTTCTGTGCATGATTTCATTTGTGTGAATATTACTATATACTATTTTCTTTTTATAGTAGATTTTTCTGAAGATTTGTTTCACTTCTCAGAAAATAAATGAAGTAGTCGGTAATTCTAGACTTCTCTCTTTAAACGTCCTTTGGTAGAGTACGTTTGTCTTATACAAACCCTGTGCAGTCTTGATTTTATTCCACCCGAAACCACTAAACAAATTTGACGTGTATGTAGGGATTATAACACGTATTCTTCTGAGAAATGCAGTCTCACTAATGCAGACTTTTGCATTCTCGTGAAAGGAAAATAACCCTTAAACCACTTTTGGTTTTGTAGAAACAGCAAAAATCTCAAATTATGTATTTTCTGGAAAGATAAAATTCAACATAAAATTTGTAATTAAAGACACATAATTAAAATACCCCTACTTTGTAAGAAATGTACCACACTAGAATAGAAAACAACTAAAAAAAGTAAACGTTTTTACCACTGTAATTAGCATTGAGCTAAATATAAGTATGAGTTACACAAACTTGGGCAAGTTTTGTATGTAATAATAGTTTACAGAACCTAAAATGAAGTTGCAATAAATGGAGTTTCTTTACACAAAATAAAGAATATTGGACTTCTATACACACCCATATATATATATATATATATATATATATATATATATATATGGGTGTGTATAGAAGTCCAATATTCTTTGGAATTCTTTGGAATCCAATATATATATATATATATATATATATATATATATATATATATATATATATATATATATATATATATATATATATATATATAGTGTCTGATTCATAAATTTTATAAATTTTATAAATTTCATAAAATTCATAAATTTTAATATATATATATATATATATATATATATATATATTGTTGTGTATTGTTGTGGTGTATTTCTTGATATTGCCATTTAAATAAATAAAACCTCCATATGTACAATATAAAAACAATTTTCTTTAAACTGTCTTTCAATTTTAATCTTTTTCTGTCTTTTTCACACACGTTTATGAGGTGAAGTCAATCATACGTCCATGCACAGGATGTGCTCCGATGTATGTTTCCGGTAGCAGCATCAGGGACCTGTATCCGGAATAATGAAGGAAGAAGACTGTGGTTACTCTGATCTTATCTGTGAACAAAGCAGAAAATCTTCAGCTGGGAAAAATTAAGCAAACTAACATGGTAACTGTGGTTTTACAAATGCAGAAATGTATTTTTATGAATCAGACACTAACAAGCAACATTGAAAAGAAAAATGCTTTATGTGTAAGATCCTAATTTGCATGATTTTCCTATTATTAAAACACAGTACATGTAACCATAGCAATAATAATAGAGAATTGAAAAATAACAAAGCGTCTTCGACTGATGTGTGTTTAAAACCTGATAAGTGCATTTTCAGTAATAATAATAATAATAATAATATGACTCTCATACATGCAAAAGAGTTTTTGGTGGCGTCAGTAGGTGAGCTGGCAAAGGTCGGCATCAATACAAATTACAGCACCATCTCAGTCTCGGTCTTCCTCACTGTCAGTGCTGCACTTAACACAATTGATGATAATATAGACCAGTTCAAGAAATTTCTGGAAATAATCAAGTTTATCTGTATAAGTTACTTCAGCAACAAGACAGTTCAAAGTGCTTTACATTATAAAAATATAAATTATAAAAACATCATGAACACGTCACACAGTCATCAATTGTGAAACCAGCAACAGACATTGCATTACAGTGTCAGCATTAAAATCATGAACACACATCAAATATGTTGGTCAGAAGCAACTCTAACCATGTGGGTTTTTTATTTAAAAGAATTCAGTATTTCAGCTGTTTCACAGTTTTCTGGAAGTTTGCTTCAGATTTATGGTGCATAGAGCTGAATGCTGCTTCTCCGTGTTTGGTTCTGAATGTCTTAATAACAAATTATGGTGTTTGGAGCCAAAAAAAAGTGCATTTAAAAGTCAACACTGAGCTTTAAGGAATAAAGTTAATAATTCCTACATTCAGCTGCAGTTCATTTGTTTTGTAGCCTCAGAAAAAACAAATAAAAGATGGCGGGATATGAGACAGTTAAACCAGACCAGAGCACTTTCTGCACACCTGTCAGCTTGGCTTGAACAGTTGCAGAAGTTTGTACAATTTATCTCACTACTAACATATTTAAACACCTGTGTTTCAGTGATATACAGTGTACCACAAAAACCAGAGTCAGATCAGGTGGGGTTATGATCTCCCCTCCCCTGAGCCCATCACCCAAACAACATATTGAGGAGGAACTGATGTCTCAGCTGGAATTAGAAAAAGTTTTTTCGTGCTTTTTAGTAGCACCAGTAATTTAGAGATCTTGGTTTTTTGGCTTTTTATGTGCAGAATATCTGAGTTTGTCTCTTGCAGAAAATTCAGGCAGTTTTGATAAGCCGTTTCAACCAATAATACACCAGACACAGACACTTAGACTTTGTGCTAAAAAGACTTCTCATGTTTACAAAAGTTTAATTGTTTCAATGTTATTTCATATCTGCTGAAAGTGCTGTATCATTTGGAGATTAGATGGCAATAATTTACCCAGCTTTAACACATATTTTGCCCACTGTAAGTACTGGTTTCATAAATTTTATGTTGAGAAAATATAACTTGGAAAAGTGCCTCTTCTGCCTGAATTTAGTTTGCAACTATTTATTTATCTTTTTATCTTTACTCTTTAAATTACCAATATTTGTCCATTACCTTGTGTTTTTGTTAGTCTGATTCCATTTATTTTTGATAATTCTTATCCAAGAAATTGTTGGCCTCTCATTATGCAACACAGAACAATATGAAAAAATAGCATTCCAAAAATAAGTGATGAATAAAAATATGTTAATCCATATATCAAGTAATGATATATTAAAGGTAATATTTAATATATGGTTCAGATTTCTCATTGGATTCCTTTCTAGTAAGATCCCGGCAATCCCATACAATATGTAAATTGTACTAACTTCCACCTGAGTAGTTTCTTGGGCGTCTTCTTTTTACTTTTACTTGAGTAAAAATATGTTGAAGCGCTTACAATTATTGTGCACTTTCCCCTTTCCTTCCTGTAGGTGGCGCAAATTCCCATAAAATGCCTGCAACAACCACAGATGAAGAAAGTACTGTTGTGCGACATGCCGTAAATCATGTAGCACTGTTGAGCAATACTTAATATTTTGTTGTTCTTAAAAGAGAAACTGTCACATCAGGCGTTCACTAACTGAGTCCAAACAGTGCCTGACTTTCGATTTTACAGTACTTTCGATTTTTGATGTCATTTTTACCGACAGACACGTTTCAATTTTTCGGAAAATCCGCGTAGTGATCGTGTTTTCCTGTGTGACATAAGGAACTACACTAACCGCATTCTGCTGTAGAAGAACAGGGTTTGTCCAGTGATCCTGTTTCTGCCCCCCACCGCCGCTCCGCAAAACGATGCTGGTCACCGTTTTCTGCGCGCCGAGGGATCGCCCAGAAACCACGTTTGCCCTCGACGTGTCCCCGGAGCTGGAGCTGAGGGACTTTGTAGCACTTTGTGAACTGGAGTCAGGAATTCCAGCTGGGGAAATCCAGGCAAGACCCAAACTGAATGTAGCCGCGGAGCTAACTCAGCTAGCAGCTAACGTAGCTAGCATGAATCGCACTGTTGATGATTTGACGCTCGAGCTGTTGCGAAACATTAGTTAACAACAAATGTGCTTCTAGACATATTTTCACTCATTTATTAGAACATTATAGGTAAAGCGTGAGCTCAGTGTCAGACCTGTAAAGTTAACTGTATTTGAACAAATTTAGTAGTTGTCTGTAGCTAAATGTTTGTGGTTGGCTTATCAAGCTAAAGAGAAACTGTAAGCTTACAGCTTAAGGTCCAGTGAGTTTTTAACAGCTTTAACACTAAACATAGCTGTATAAATCTGCGGTTATTTTTGTTTTAGGAACCAGCTGGAAAGTTCAGTGTTTTCATTGTTTGAACTAACAACTATTTAGATGCACCAATCGACTGGCTGGAGGCCGGAAGTAGACAATTATTGATCAGGTCTAAACAGAGATTGAAGTCATGTTTTATTTTATAACTATGAAAAGCGTCAAATCAAAGAAATCCCATTCATTAGCTATAAATATATCACTGAATTATGTGTACTGTGGTCTTCTTTTGAGTTTAAGAGAAATTATCTTTGTTATCCCTCAGGAGGGAAATTCAGGTGCACCAAAGTCGAAGCATGTAGTTTTACACAAAAGTAATGATATGTAAACATTTAGAGCATATAAAAAGACTGTGCAGTTTTTAAAACTAACCTACTCTTATTCAAAGAAACCTGCAACTGAGTAGGAAAAATTAACAGTACAGATTGTGCTCATATTTCTGTACCAAAAAAACTAAATGTTTTTTCCCTTAGCATACTAGAAAAAATTGAAAAAGAACAAGAAAAATGTTTTAGATGTGTGAAGAGATACTGTGATAATAGCTTCTGTTTAAAATGTAAAAATACTACCTCAATAAAAAAACAACATTGGAATATGTATGGACCTCAAAAGGCCTGATTGGTGGATCTCTAAATATTTTTCATTTAAGAAAATTTAAATACAATGCATAAACAGAAACGGTGACAGAAAAGCAGTCTTCTGCAATACTTTGTCAGATTTCTAACAAAATCTTCTGACATTTTTAATTTGGGATGTAGGCCCCCTTTTCCAGAAGATCCATGAATTGTGTCAGAAACATAGAGGTCTGGGTTATTTGGATATTTGTTACAGAATATGCAGTGTGTTAGGAGAAAAAGCAGGCAGTGGCGAATCTGATAATGCTAATCTCTGTTCTCTCCTTGAAACTATTAACAGTATCTATAACCATGTTTATTGTTGATTTTAGATTCATACAGATCTCTACTAAACACACTGAAAACAAGAATGTTAAATTAAGATAAACTATTGCATTAGACATGTTGCTCATGGACGTAGACCTGTATATTCTCTGACTAAAATAACTGATTAAAAATGCCAAGCTTTCACATTATCACTTTATTTAAAACAAAAAAAACAACAATTCATACTGTTACTTCATAACAGTTAACATCAAGTGTTGCAATGTGACACTTCTTTACAAAATAATGTGCTTATAGCCACAGAAATCTGAAGGCCTGGAGACCACTTTAAAAAAAAATTAAGTATGTTCATTGTGTTCGATATAACAATCCCAGTATTCCAAAATCTGCTTTGACGCAAGATTTAGTGGGACCTAATATTTTAAATTTCCCCCATGAATTCAAAGTTTATTTGTCGGTAATCTAGCTGGTCAGGAAATGAGTTTGTTCCAGGTCTTCTTGACCAAGATGCTGAAGTTCAAAGCGGGTGATGTGATCATTTTGATGATAGAGAAGAAAGAAGTGAAAAAATAAATAAGGATTAATCTGAGATCTTGCAATGTTTTGCAAAATTATTATGATTATATGTTATAATATTTTACCGCATTACAGAATCCTCTATTATTTTCCAACAAAAATAAAACTACTCAATATGCAAAATGACAAATTCCTGTTTCATGTTATCTCTTGTTGTTAGTTTGCAGCCTGTAAAATTCTTATAGTATTTTAAATTCAATTTACTAGAACAAGATACTTGCCAGAAATGGCTCTTGGTGAGTGCAGCATGATTGGACTGCAGTGGGATCTCCATCGATTAAATAATCTTAACCTTTCTTCCAAACAGATCACGTATGTAGAGCAGCCCCTAAAAGACCCCACCCGTGCCTTGGGGACTTACGGTGTCAAGGATGGAGATGTGGTTGTTCTTCGACAAGCTGACAGAAGGCCTCCACAAACTCAACCAGCCTTTCCAGGTAATATGTCTGTTGACATTTCCTTTGACCAGCAGTCTGGCTTATTAGTTTTTAGGGCTTGACACTTCCAACGTCACGCCCTCTCCATTTATTTTCTTGGGAACTTTCGCTATATGGTGACAGTCGCTTGTCCTCCTTCAACCAAGCGACCGGCAAAATTTGTGCAAGTAAAATTTCAAACTTGTAGACGTGTACATGCAGGTTAGAGATGTGAAACAGAGTTGAAAGTGGTAGTATTATGTATTTTCCAGGCATGCAGGGAGATTTTTAGCACAATCAAGCAACTATATTACCTTCAGTTCTTATAAAAATGTTGTATATATCAAGCATAACTTAAGACATTTGACTTGCCAGCCTTGAAATTGGGCGTCTGTCTCTTTAAGAAGCTTCTGCTCTTTCTTACTCTGCCTTCAACAACGCCTTTCCATTATGCTGTTTACAACCATTCTTTGGATCGCTGGCCTGAGAAGTAGTTCATATGATTGGTTTCCAGGCATGGTTTGGATTGGGGAATAAACATTAAGGCATGATACAAAGCACAAAAAGTTGATTTTACATATTTCCCTCCCTTAAACTTTTGCCGCTGGTGCCATCACGTCCCACACATCAGGTTAGCTTTTGCCTTTGACTATCATTCATCACCCCCTGAAGGCGGCTAACTCAGTCCAAGTTTGTGCCTGGAAGGACAAAAAGCTCTGTTACAAGGTGGTGAGAAGGTCCCACATTCAAGTCCCAGTCTTTCTGTTTTTCCAGTGCAGGCGTGGGTTCTCTATGGGTTCTTAAACCTCCTCCCACAGCCCAAAACAAGTTAAACTAAAATTACATTTATTGGTATCCCTTAACTTCTTTTAGGTGTGAATGTGTCTGAGCGTGGTTGTCTTTTTGTTGCCCCGTGTACTTTGCCTTTCATTTAGTGACTGGTGTCTATAGACTCCAGTCACTAAATGGGTGGAGTCACTGGGTGGAGTCAATAAATGGATGGTTCAAAAGTCTAACTTCCTTTCTCCTCCTCATCAGGCTTGCCCCGTATCGACTTCAGATCCATCACAGTCCCTGGCACCTCATCTTCACCCAGTCAACATTCTGCCCCGCAGCCGCTGCAACCAGCTCCGCAGCAGCCACTGCCGCCGCAGCCGCGCCCCACACAGCCTTCTACGCCAATGGCCTTTCGTGGCTCTTCGCCACAGGGCCTGGACAACCCCGCCTTACTACAACAGATGCTACTATCCAATCCACATGAGCTTTCTCTGCTCAAGGAGAGAAACCCTCCACTTGCTGAGGCCCTGCTGAGTGGAGATTTAGGTGAACACATTAAATTTTTTTTATGTATTATTTGTTTTTAGTATCCTCAAGTCAACACGTTTTAGAACAACCGTTTGCTGCAATGTCAAGCATGTCTGCAATCTCCCATACACAATTTTTGGCAAACAAGATTTTTCAGTTTTTTTCACTTTCCTCTTACTTGTTTTACATAAAGATCAAATTGGTGGCGTAAACTACTTGCATGTGTTGTATCAACAGATTCCCAGCCAGCAGTTATTTGATGCCTCTGTGTTTTTTTTCTCAGAGCGTTTCACCAAAGTGCTGCTGGAGCAACAACAGGATCGAGCCAGAAGAGAGCAAGAGCGAATCAGACTTCTGACCGCTGATCCCTTTGATTTGGAAGCTCAGGCAAAGATTGAGGAGGACATCAGGTAGGAAAACATTTAAAAAAATCACTTTGACAACTTACTAGAATGCAATACAAATTTCACTGATAATGAAAGTGCAAAATTTTAACATGATTTTTGTCATTTCTAACCTAATTCAACCATGCATTAAAATTCAGTATTTGACCACCATGTTTTAACTTTCTTTTTTTTTTCCAGGCAGCACAACGTGGAGGAGAATATGACAATTGCAATGGAGGAGGCCCCAGAAAGCTTTGGACAGGTGGTTATGCTGTACATTAACTGCAAAGTCAATGGCCATCCTGTGAAAGCTTTTGTTGACTCAGGTAATGAATATAAAACCCTGATGCCTGATAAAGTTTCTACAAGTTTGTTGGTGAAGAAACGGAGTGGTAATAAAACGCGCGAGCGCTGAACAGTGGTTTAGTTTCAGCATGTTCAAAAATGTCTTGGCTTCAAAGTTAGTGGGAATGTCACTTTTAGTTGCTCAGGATTTGTTTTATATTTGAATTTACCTTTCCGTTTGTCGTTCTGTCATACTTGAATACATGTAAAAAGCAACATTAACTCAACAACCATCAGTATCAGACTTTAGTTGCAGTCATTAAAACTGACATTCAAGCATGAATTAAAACGACAGTCTGTTTGATATCAAAATTGCCCCTTTCAGTCCTGTTGTGTCAATTTTTGTCCTCCTTTTATCCTTTTTCTGTTTGTCATGTTAAGGAGCGCAGATGACCATCATGAGCCAGGCGTGCGCAGAGCGCTGCAACATCATGCGACTGGTGGACCGGCGCTGGGCGGGGATCGCCAAAGGAGTGGGCACTCAGAAGATCATCGGCAGAGTTCATTTGGGTAGATAGCTTCATAAGAACACAACTCTTCAACATGTTAAAATGTAACATATTGAAGTACAACTAGAATGGTTTTATATTCACTCAGGCATTATTCTCTTTAATTTTAAAGTCCTTTGGTTGTGATTTAATAAGCGTGAAGTGATAAGAGGCTTTTTTTTCTGCTTGCAGAATCAAAGTTTTAAAATCCAAACAAGCAGAGCTCAGTAAAATGAAACTATTTGGATACTAAATGTTATCTGGTTATGGAGCAGCAGAAAATATTTTTTTTCTGAAAACTGGGTTTATCATATTGCTTATAATTTATTGTGACAAAGAGTTTTTATTTATTGTTGTCACGATACATATCAATTTATGATGTTTAAAAACTACCCAAATTCTCCACACGGTTCAGATTGTCATTTCAACTATTTTCTCCACTGTTTGTTCAATGAAAGCATTAATAAAAAACAATATTTTTGGAAATATGATTAAATGGAGTCACTGTGTGCTGTTCAATGCTACAAATAACACTTATTTACATGACTGGTTTCCTAAATAAGCATATTGCAAATTGGATTGTTTTTCAAGGTCAAATTTTGTGTTTGTTGGCCCATCATTGCTGTGACACAGTCATATGCCTTCCTTACAAAATAGTGATAAAACTTTAAGTCTTTTTTCTCCCTTTTCTTCCTTCTAGCTCAGGTCCAAATAGAAGGAGACTTCCTTCCTTGTTCTTTCTCCATATTGGAGGACCAGCCGATGGATATGCTGCTAGGCCTGGACATGTTGAAGAGACATCAGGTTAGCTGCATTCAAACAGTATATTTAGATGATAACGATTTTACACTAGAATAAAATTTACCGAGATGAGTTATATTGATGATATTGTAATTTATCGTCCACATGCAGAAAGGCTTTTTTTTTTTCTCTCGATAATTTAGGGACGTTTTCTGTCCGTTTTTCTTTATAGTGTTCAATCGACTTGAAGAAGAACCTGCTGATTATCGGCACCACGGGCACCGAAACGCGCTTCCTGTCTGAGGCGGAGCTGCCAGAGTGCGCCCGGCTCGCGTACGGACCGGAAGGACGTGAGGACGGGCGTCCAGAAGAAATTGCTGACAGAGAACTGGCAGAGGCGCTTCAGAGATCTATACAAGAGAGTGGTAAGAAGCTGTGTCAGCGCTCTGGTTTCGTTTTTTTTTTTTTTTTTTTTCCCAGCTCTGTTAGATTTACATTTGCATGTGCCACTTAAAGCTTCTCACTCTCAACTTCATTTATGCACTCATCTGAATTTCCAGTCACTTCATGTCATCACCTCGACAGTTTGAATGTGTGTCAAGAAATAGATGAGATCAGATCACTGTCAATGAGATTCGGATTTAATATCAGAACTAGGCTTCTGGTTACAGAGAAACTGATATTTATGAGGTGAACCTTAACTTCTGCATCTTGTCATTGGCGTAACGGACCTGTCAGCTGTACCGCCGGTGGGTGTCTTCCTTTCTGTACCGAGTCAAAATCTGGAGGAAATCCCCTCCACAATGACGCATTAGTGCCAACTTACAGTACCTTTTTATCATGCAAAGATATGAAAGTCTAGTCTGAGCTGCTGGCGTGGATGGCAGTTCAGATGGATGTCTGAGGAGCTCGACAGAACCACTCGGAGCCGCCCACTCAGAAACTGAAAAGAACATGCAGTTCAAGCCGAGACGTAGGAGGTTATTTTTTCTGAATCAGACTAATAAAATGCAAACCGAATATAAACATCCGGTGGCAGGAATACAAAAGCAACAGCAAACTGGAGATGATTTCCCATTAACAGAAACTCTCTGGTAATTGGCGACTTGTGTTGCGTTTTCTCTCTGAAGCGGGAATACCAAAGCTCATAAACAAAAAGAAATCAAGCAGTGCTTCCCCAGACCCCAGATTCCAGCTCGGAAAATTGGAGACCTGTGAGCAAAAAGGCTTTTCCATGCATAAAACATAAAAGCTTCATGAATAACCAGTTTATTTTCTCTTCTGACCACCAAACTAGAGGTGCACATCGTTCTTGGGCTTTTTTTCAGGGCAAGTGCTTTAGAAGTTGTGAAGACAAAAACTGGAGAGAAATATGTTTAATATTCACTTTGCTGTCATTCAGCAGGTCAGAAATACACAGAATTAAATTAAGTCAATTGCAGCACACCAGTAAATACAAGCTCGGCAACAATCCAGCAAAAGTCAAACAGTGCAGGTTTTCAGACATGAAGCTGAGACAAGATGAATGCCGCATTGTTAGAAATGTTACAAAACATTACATAATATCTATCATCTTATAAGTAAAACCTCTTATCTTCAAGAATAGAATGTGAGTGTTATAAACACCAGTAAGTGTTCCCCAGTTCACTTACATAACACAGGTGTGAACCTTATGTAACATATTTTAGAATGATTGAGTGAATAATCAAATTAAATCAGAAAAGCTTTTGGGTTTGTCTGCTGGAGGGAGTGGCGATTTGTAAAAACACACTAACCAAATGGTGCAAAACTAGTGAAATGTATTGATATTTACAATATATACAGACAAGTTAATAAAATATTAAGATATTTTTTTCTCTGTATCCAAGTAATTTAACCAGTTCAGCTCCTTGATGGAGGTGAGGGAAATTATGAAAAAAAAAAAGGATTCAATTCAGTTGGGTGCGGTCCAGTCCAGAGTGAAGACAAAAGATGGGAAAGAGTAGACAGGATGTGATGTTTCACTTGATTCGCTGTGTGGTTTTGCTCACAGCCAGCAGCAGCTATTTATTAAGATGCTGACATGCAGCAGGTCATGTGACCCTAAAACCACGTCATCATTGAATAGTGTTTGGTTTATTTTTGTGCTAGAGAAATTAAGGAAAAGAGCATTTTATTTTAAAATAAATCTTTAGATAAAAATAAATACAAGTGAATCTAACAAAAGTGGGGAAAAAATTATCATGGTTACACTTACATATACTTAAATTAATTATAAGTATTTTGAGATTTTGAAGAGGCACTTAAAACATGTGGACTGATTATACAAGAGATAATTTCACAGATTTTTCAGAAACTAGAACTGGCTGCACTAATTTAAATTTGATGTAAATTTTCTGTATTCAAAGACTGAATTATAAATACTGGATGAAATAAACACTTAAACTCTAATCTTTTAGGTTTACAAGCATTCTCCTTCTGACTGGATTTAATATTAATTTTTCTGAGTCGGAAAAAAACAATTCAAGCTTCAGTTTGTGTAGAGCTTGGGGTGATGGCAAAGAGCCCTTCCAATCTCAGATACATGGAGTTCATTTGAAAAGATAAATGATCAAAAACAGCAGCGAAAACATTTGTTAGCAATTATAAGAAGCGTTGCCCTGCTGTTACATTAAAATAGTGGTCAACTGTAGATGAATGACGTCTCTTGGTTGAAATATTGGATCAAGAACAATTCTTATGATCTGATAAATGCGGTAGATTTTTAAAGTAACTGCTGGTTCTCAGTCAGAGTAAAACAATATATAAGATTAAAAGTTTTAATAATTGGTTTTAAACGTTCAGCCGAAGTGACTTCATTCAGGAGCTCCTGCAGTTGACCGATGGGTTTGTGAACGTGCCGATGAAGAACCCGGCCTGGGCTCAGGTTGTTTTCAGATGACACTTTTCACATTTGAAGTGTGTGAAAAGGCCGACAGTTTGGTTTGGTTGCATGCTCTGTGTGTGACTGCTAACTTTCTCCGTCCCTTTGCATGATGTGTGTGGTGTGTGCCCCTAACACCTGAGCAGGAGAGCACTGATGCATTTGGAGACAGCTGAAGAGGGCCCGACCAACCAGGTACTGCAAACTCACAAGACCATTGCCAGAGCTAAGTCCATTGCTGTTGAATCATTTCGATTTTTATTTTGCTGTTATTTTGCTGCTTTGTGGTGGTTATTGGTGTATTAAACCTGAGTTTACAACATTTAAAAGTAACAAAAGTGGCATTGTTCATGAGTTATTAGTGTGAGAGAGAATGAACATTCATAAATGTGGTGGAAACGTCGTGCAGCTGACTGATTCCCAGTTTTGTTTTCTCCCATATTAGACACTGCAGATGGACAAACTACCTCACTGCAGCCCTCGCCATTTATATTACCAAGACCCTTAGACCGAATGGCCATACCCTCCTCTTCCACTCAAAGCCCTTCTAGTTGTCAATCACAGAACCCGACCTTGGATCGCTCCCAGTCTGCGCCGGCTGCCGTGCAAAAGGCCCCACAGCTTCCTCAACCTTTGACCCCAGAAAATGATGCTTCTCCACCTCATAGCGACCTCTTCCACCCTCTGCCTCTCCAAAGCGAATCCGACCTGTCCCCCACTCCCAGTCCAACATCGGTTACATTCACCAGTGAGTCCCCGGACCCCAGTGGGGTGGCGCCAGCTGACGGTGTTGAAACTGACCAGGTGGAGAGCTCTTCACGTGAAGAGTGTTTGCCCGAACACCCCATGGACCAGGGGGTGAGCGAAAGCAAAGCGGCGGAGACCACAGAGGTCGACTCCGTCGAAATGGCGTGTCCCGCCGACTCCGCTGAGAGAGAGCAGCCTGACGGAGACCGCTGCTCCAGCTCCGACAGCATCCCGTCCCTGGCGGCGGCGCTGAAGGAGCTCCACGAGCTGCTGGTGCAATCGCAGAACCGCAGCATGTCCTGCTCCCCGTCCCACCCACAGGGACAGGACTCGGACAAACCTTCCCCCGAGCCAAGCACACCAATGCCAGAAAACACCCACCCTGTTCCTTCTACTGCCAACGCAGCCGCTGCAGAAACAAGTGATGCCAACGCTAACTGTGCTGCTGACGAGGAACCATCGGAGAGTCCTGTCCCTGACTTCCAAGGTCAGGCTGAGCGTCTGCATGAAGACGCAGCAGAAATGGGGGAAGGGCTCGAACCGCTACGTTGCCCCGACAGCTCACAGGATAGAGAGGAAACCTGCGATACTGACAGTTCTCAGCCTGAGCTGGAGGTTTCCCCCAGTTCTGCAGCAGTCCCCGAGTTCCGGGAACCACCGGAGGGGCAGTACGGACGAGGAGTCGCAGACGGACAAGCCGCCAACACCCCGGATTCCCTCCAGACAGAGCAAGCTTTCCTCAGCCCAGCATCAGCGGCTGTTAGCCCGCCACAGGAAGTTTCAAGCACCTCGTCCTCGTCTGCTCCTCTTCTCACTCAGGCCCCTCCACCTTCATCATCCCCGGCCCCGGTCCCGCCCTCTCCACGTCCCTTTATGGAACAGTTCCCAGCCGAGCACATCCAGAGGATCCAGGCAGCGGGTTTTTCTGCCAGGGAGGCGGTGGAGGCACTCGAGCAAGCCCACGGCGTAGTAGAGATCGCTCTGCTGGCTCTTCTGGCTCGCAGCATCACTGTGCCCACCTAGACTCATGAGCAATCACACAAGAGTTCCCAGCCTCCCGACTCAGCATCTGTCTTCTTTATACCTTGTTGCAGATCCAGATGTCTCAGTCTCCTGTTTGAAAGGGAACTTGGAAAAGTCACAGGGAACACGAAAACACAAAATCTTATCTAGTATTTTTCGTCTACTTTGTAACACAAATATCTTTACATATGCTTGAAATAAGACAGATTTAGCTTACAAGTAACTTTTTAACACGATGTAGGAGCTTGTTTTATGTGAATAATTCCTCAAGTCCTAGTTCTACTTATAAAGTGAAAAATCTCTTGATATAATTAAATCCGCCACTGAAACCAGTACTTTTTCATCAATATTAAGGAATTATTTACTGAAAACAAGCTCCTACATTTGCTGAAAAGTTGCTTAGAAGTTAGTTTTATCTTATTTCAAATGTAATAAGAAACTAGACCAAAAATACTTGGTAAAATTTTGTGTTTTTGCAGTAAATCCTGTCTCTTAGATTCTCATTAAGAAAATCTAAGAGGAAACAAGACAACTGGTCATTTGTTTTGGGCTATTACAGATATGGGAGGAGTGTTTGCATGCTGATTTTTGGGTAGCCCATCAATCAAATTGTTTTTTAAGCAATTTGGCATCATTGATTTCTTCTTTTTTATTTTTATTTTTTGCCTCTTTTTTGTTTCCCAACATTGTCAGTACATACAAATAGTACAATTAACTCTTAAACCCTTGAATATTCAGTTTCTCTTTCTGAAAAATCGAACTGTTAATCATGAATACAGTCTGTGATTCTTTGCAGATTCTGCAGATTCTCTTTTTTTGTAGCCCAAATGATGACAGACCTGCATATTGGGAGCATAAGCAGCTCATATTCAACGTCAAAAATAATTGGAAATCTTTAAATCAACAATAAACGTCACAAAAATTCCGCATTTAATTGTATTTAAATGCGACAGTATATGGCATTTCTGGTTCAGCATGTTTCTTACAGAAGGTATCGTGTACTGATCTGCAATCCGAAAGCTTTCCAACATGTAGATTACAGAACCTGTTTTTAGCTCTTGTTCTGAAACTTTCTATTTGGTGTCAAATCCTCATAGTGTGTTTATACTTGAAATTATCCTTTTTTTTTTCTCATTTTGAGTCTGGCCATCTTGTCAGTGCATCATATATCAAGGAGTTTCATGGCTTTATTTGAGTCATACCTACAATATCCAGGCAGATTTCATTATTTACTTTTATCTTGTAAGAAATTTTAAATTGCAAATAAAATGAAACTAGTATTTGTACACTTTGTCTGCTTCAAGTCATTTTTCATTATCCATTTGCTAAACAAGTAGTGATGTATTTGAACTGTTTTTTTTTACTTTTGTATCTTACTGCTAACATTGGATTCTTAGGAAAGTGGAATATTATCCACAGTTCAGCTATAAGTTATTCATAACCCTTACATTTTACTTTTCAAAGATTCCAGTTTAATGGACGTTTCGCCATTATTTCATTTTATTTATTTGAAAACAAATAAGCATTTGCAGTACAATTTTGTGCATTTATTTTTATTTTATTGTGTGTAAAGTGATAAGAAAGGGGCGGTAAAAGTAAAGTTCTGTAACATTTCTTGTGTGAACTTGAGTAAATGTGACTATATTTAGAGCTCGTACTACGTAGAGTGCCGCTCCTTCCCCTCCCGGTCATCCTTTCCGGCCAGCTCATCCACCGGCTGACTGTGAGGGAGCGCTGCGTTCCTGCTGGGCGCGTCTGAGATCACACCGGTTTCTGCTCCTGTGATTGCTGCTCACACTGGACCCGACTGGGTGGACGTCTATTTAGTCCGACTGGTTCTGTCGCTGCAGTTTGCGTCCATAGTTATAATCTAAGCAAAGTGCAGGAACTTATCCGTATGGGACGTTTTGGGCCCGGATTCATTCTTCATGGCTTCTTTCCATGTCCGAGCAGACGACATGTACGGCTTTAAAAGCGACGTTACAGACAATCTGGAGCCTGATTTGGAGCAAGGCAATGAACGTCACTTTGGGTTTTCTAATCTGGAAAATAACCTTCATGGAAGTGGCGACAGCACAGACCTTCCTGAGGAGTACAGGTGAGGTGAAACAGGTGGACTCGAATAACAGGATGTTTTGATTGCGACTTGTGTTCCTTTTTAGTCATCCAGATTTGTCTTCAGCTCTGAAACGCACCAAACAGCAGCAGGCCTGGGATTTGCTGAGTCCTTCATTAGACCTAAACTCTCGCCCTGAACCTCAAAAGAATGATTCCTCTTTACCTGAAGAGGAGAATCTGGAAGAAGGGTGATTGAGGTGTAAAAACTGCACTTTGTTTGAACAGGGTTATAGTTTAACTAATGTGGGTTCTTCTTATAAATCCAGGGAAGCAAGTTCAGATGAGGAATTGCACAGTGTGACATTCCAGTCAAAGTACATCAATATTTGTGAGTTAAAATATTCTTTATCTCTTGTTTTTCCTGAACAAAATGATTGAACACCTTTGATTCTTTTTCTCTTTTCAGTCCCCTTGTATCAGGACTACTCCCTGCAGGCTATCGGAGACGGGATTCAGAAACTCAAAGATGGGATTTTGTCAGACCCGGTCAAATCTGAGTCCGTTTACGGTCTGTTTTCATATTTGAGGGCGAGCAACCATTTAGAGGGCGAGTCTCCTTTTCTGACCCCTGACTCGACTTCACCTTCTCCGACTTTTTTTCACGGTCGGCGGTCTGCTTTGAGACGCCACAGCCAATTTGGAGTAGAATCCCCTCATCAGTCTGCCGATTCAATCTCAACCGAGTCTTGTTCTAATGGACGAGCTTCTACCTTAAGCGTCGGAAAGCGTTTGGAGTTTGAGGATCCATCCCCAACTCAACCACCCAGTATTAGGTTGACTTCTTGCACACTCTGGCAAGACTTGGAAGAGGTGAAAGCTTCTGGTCTGCCCAACATCTTGACACCCAAAGAGATTGGCCTTCAGGAGGTACGTGGCTTAAAATGTTGGACAAAATGATCTCGGTAGATTTGACATTTGACTTCTTTTCCCTGCTTTATAAGTCCATGTTTGAGCTGATCGGCTCTGAAGTGTCTTACTTGAAGAGTCTCGGCGTTCTTGTCAACCACTTCTACGCGTCGAAGGTGCTGAAGAAGACGATGTCCACAGTGGAGCATCGTACTTTGTTTTGCAACATCCGACATGTGATGGAAGCAAATACAAGGTGAGTTCCTCTGTTGCGACAGGATGTTTTTTGTTGTTGTTGTTTTTATTTCAGTATGAATGACTGTTTCCATTTTGAACTGGTGTCTTTTAAAGATTCCTTCTGGATCTGGAAGCTCGACTGGGGGAGGGCCTGGTAATATTTCAAGTTGGTGACATTGTGCTGCAACACTGTGGAAACTTTAAGCAACACTATGTCCCATATGTGACCAATATGACGTACCAGGAGTCACTTGTTAACCAGCTTATGTAAGCATTTTCTGATATTAATGATACTGGCCTAAATGGATATAGACAGTCCTTTATAGTCTACTGGAAATGGAGAAAATTGGTAATGGGTCAGTCTGTAAGTTTCTAATTACAATTAAAAGCAACTGTGTATCTTTAGATGCTTCTTGATTGGAATATTATTGCACTGGAGATTTCTGTAATTCAAATCAAAGTAAAACAAGTTTATAGCTGTTTTATGCAGTGAAACCTGAAGTATTAAGTTGAAATATGCCTTACAGCAAATTAAGCCTTAAAAAATAATCTTTCAGTTAATTTTCAATATTGCATGAGCCAAATAAAAATGTTAAATACAGAAATTTTGGACCACCAAGGGGCAGGTTAGTTGTTTCTTGCTAATTATCTGTTGAATGTTTAGAGCTTTTCCAGTGATTTGATGCCAAACATATGTTGCTTAAAATTGAAATATTGTCTGACTTTTATGTACTATGAACATTGGACTTCATTTCACATAACTAAGCTGATCTTTCCTTGTTTAGGCAGCAAAACAAAAACTTTGTGTATGCTCTGAAGAAGCTTGAAAGGGAACCGGTCTGTCAAAGACAAGGACTGAAATCATTCCTGATTCTCCCATTTCAGAGAATAACGCGTCTGAAACTTCTACTGGAGGTAAAACTTAACATGGGTTGATTATGAATGCCTGACTTTGCACCCTGCTTTAATTTTCAATTTTGATTTCAGGGCATCTTAAAATTGACCGAGCCAGACTCCGAAGCAGCTTCAAATCTCTCAAAGGCCATAAAAAGCATCCATGAGGTTTGGCTGTTTACTCCATCGAGCTGCAGAAATTACTTTTTCCTTTTGAATCCAGAGTCAATACAAAAGTTACCGTAAACGTGGCCTTTAGAAGTATTTTCTTTCTCTAATTTTAACATATTGCATGTTCTTTCTTATATTAAGATTGTGTTGGAGTGTGACCAGAAGGTGGAAAAGATGAAACGCTTGGAGGAACTGATCCGCCTGGAAACGCTGATGGACTTTGATGACATTAAGGTGTTTGTTTCATCATTTCGCGTCGGAGTTTGTAATGGACCCCCATTTATGACACTAATTTCTGAATTAATCCATGCCAGTTGGTTCCTCTGGTGAAAAGCACACGCTTTCTGGTCCTCCACGGACCCCTGTACACCCTGGTGACCTATGGGTCAAAACTATCGACAGTCAGGATCTACCTCCACCTCTTCAATGACCTCTTGATCGTCTCCTCAAAAAAGTACAACACTTAACTCTTTTGAAAAAGGCTGAGGGGTTTGTGTTCAGTAAGTGAATTCTGCAGTGTTCTTTAACTATTAAGTCCAACCTTTGTACTCCCACTTCCAGGTATGAACGCTTCGCTGTGCTGGACTATGCCGTCTTCCCTGAACATGTGACTGTGTTGGCAAATAAAGTTCTGGGACTCCCTGTGGATTCTTTCCTATTAAATCTGGCTCAGAGTCAGATGGGACCGCCGACTACCATTATATTGATTGCAAGTAAAAGGTAAAATTTGGTAGTTTTTTTTTTTTTTAAGTTGAAACTGGTGAATTAAACTTTATTTTTTCTAATTGCAGCTATGATAAAGAAGTATGGATAAAAGCACTTTCTAACAAGTGATGGCTGGATTTGGATCATTTTTTTAAATGGGGGCTGGGATGCATCTTGTTAGTTATTTAAGATTTTTTTTTATTCATTGGACTTGGTTCTTTCACACCATTGCACATTTTAATTATTGGCTCATGGCACTCGTGGAAATGTTCAACATAATGTTGGGAGTATGAAGGTGTCACCATTTCATTGGGGTTTAACTTTAATGTATTTTATAAATAAAACATTTTATGAGCTGGGTGATTCTGAATGTGTTAATAACTGGGTGATTCTGAATGTGTTAATAAGTTAATAACTTGGAACCTCCGGTTTATGTGACTCAAAACGGTTCATCTGAACATCAGTTCACAGAAACTGATCATATCAGCTTGTGTGAACCAGAAATGCTGATTCACACAAGCCAGCATTTCTGTTTTGGTTCTCCTGATACTGAAACACAAAGGTTTCAAGCTGCATTCCTTGAGGCCCTGAATCTTGTAACTTTAAATGTGTCCTACACAATGAATTAAATGGCAAAACTGCCTCACCAGCAAGCAGTCGAGCTCTACAAATATCTGCGGAAGCAGAGCAGCATCTAAAGGTTGCAGGACTGAAGCTTGGCCTCTCCTCGATCAAGTTTATTTGTATTGCATGCATCAGCAACAAGGTAATTCAAAGTGATTTACGTCTTGAAATCATTAACAGTGTGATGTGTTATGAAAACCAGTAACAGATGATGCATTTTGTCAAATGCTATTGTCAATGTACATCAGATATTTTGCTGAACTATTTATTTTCCACTTGAACAGCTTTTTAGTTTGACATGATGGGTCATTGAAATTGCAAGACAGAAACTTAAACATTGAAATTAGGTGTGTGTGGCTCCTGAAGCATCTATGGCAGCGTGTTAATTTAAGACCTGACTTCATCACTTAGCCCAATAATGGGTAGAGTTTAATCTCAAATTATAACTTGCTAAAGCCATAATGTGACAAGACTTCGAAGATTTGCAATGTGGAATTTTTGCTATAGTCTCCACAAAAATTGGGAAGAGATCAGGAGACCAATTACTGTTGACTCTTAAGTATTCAAAGGGTCAGAGGTCAGAAAAGCTGCACAGGCAGCAGTTACAACTGCAGTTTTTATTATTTTGAAAGCTAACTCTAAAGCAAAAAAAAAAAACTGTCCATGAATGCATGAAATGAGTTTTGCCTTGAAATTGTATCTTTTTTTTTAAGCACAAAATATCCATTATATTGCTGCTCCCATTGTCGTCACTGTATGTTAGGAGATTCCGGTCACCCCCCTTTTGACGATCCTATACCAAAATGACTTTGATCAGGGATCTTTAAGGTAGAGTCCATGTCTCGTGCTGCTGTTGCCGACCAGCTGCTCCAGCTCCAGCTGCTCCAGCTCTGACACAGTCCTGATGCCACAAGTTCTCTGCGAGACAGTTGAGTATGGGGGCTACGTCACCCAGCCCATCGCTGACCTCCCCACCTGAGTGGAACACCGGTAACCTCCATGTCTCCTGGAACTTCCTGACATCCCTCTCTGCTACGTCGCAGTGCATGAAGAGGTCAAACCTGAAGCGAGCATTAAGGGAAAACATGCCTCTTGGTATCCACCTGCCAGTAGAGCGTCTTTTTGATTGTCAGGTTGATCAGTTGACATAGACCGTCATATAAAATTGCTGAAATCGAAACAAGTTACCAAAAAAACTTGCAATTCCAGGGCACTTCTGGCCAGCTGCGTGATCTATGCCTTCTATATTTGATCCTCTTGCTGACAAGAAAAAATAACTAGTAATATTTCCGGCTGCAAAAGTAATGTGAAAAGTACACAAGCGCTATCTGTCAATCTTTTTTCTTTTTAGTTAGCAAGTCGACTCTGAGATGAGTTGCAAACAAAACTAAACTTAAGTGATCATAAGCAGAATTATAAAATGTGTTGCAAAACAAGGACTTAGAAATAGAACATTTTGTTTTGTACTTATTCTACATTATTTATAAAGACTGTGAATAGAATAAGCAAATATTATCCAAAGGTTTATAATTGTAATCGCATTTTGAACACCTTATGCTTTTCCGTATTAAAAGTGATCAATTTATGGCACACAGGTTTTTCTTAGTACACTACTGTTTGCAAAGACAAATGTACAGCTGCATAGTAAAAACTGCTGTGAAAATGTATTTCTTCATAAGGATACTTTGTCCCAACCACCACTTTGACAAGACAGTCAGTTGACTCTGCCCATTTAGTAATTTGATTTGACAAATCTTGGAAGGATGTCCTGTCAGTGAAGGAGAAAAGAAAGAGGACAGCGTCCACCTGTTCCTTACAGGACTGGAGGAAAGGAAAGAAAAAAAAAATCAGATGTTAAAGGTCTCACAGACTTTATTAAGTTTTTTTTTTTCTTTCTGTTTATACCCGTAAATTCTTCTCAACTGTGTACAGCTTCATATTTGATACATACTGGAAGCAAATGGTCAAATCTGCGTAAGGCATTCTCTCCACAGTCCCACAACTGCAGACGAAAGAAAAGCACTCTGCCATTTTCCCTCAGCTTCACAGGCCAGTACACCACTGTTGTCTGAATCCCTTGAACAGCGTCAAAAACATGATAGGAAAGTTTAAAATCAGAAAACTCTCTAAGTGTTCTTAGAGAGTTGCAAAAAAAAAAAAAAAGATCAGACCTACCTATGGTTTCATGGTGCACACTAGGAATATTTAGACCAGCAAGGCGTGCAGCGAGAGCTGTTTTTCCAACTCCACTCTTACCAGAGATGAAAATCTTATAATCAAGTGTATCCACGGCTGCATGTGGGGGCATCACAGGAGACTCCAACAGACCTGGTTTAAGAAGAGAACACATGTTTACCTTGCTGGATGTTTTTAAAAGAGGTGCTGACATCTCAAAAATAAGAATAGTCTTCACATTTGTTATTTGTTTCAAAAGGTTTAAATGCCTTTGAGTCTAGGTGTCACAGAAAAAGGCGATTTGAACTGGCTTATTAGACAGTTTTTCCATCAATGGACATAAATGTTTCAGTTGGCTTCTGATAGAAGACTTAATACTGAAAATAACTGAATTAAAACTCAACTTAATGTGCTAATAATTACCAAAATTCTTCCGATTCTTCTTATGTATAATTTTGTTGAAGTATTCTTTGCTATCTTTACATCGATGCCAGTCAGGGACAATAAATGCTCCAGGAGGAACTCTTGCCATTATAGATGCAACTTATGCGGCTAGCATCAGAAACTCTTCGCTTTCGTTCCAAACACAAACACCAAGTGTTGCTTAGTCGATAAAATCCAGCATTAAAATCACACAAACATACCCCCAAACCAAAAGTACAATAAAAGTGAAAGGTAATAAGGAACAAATATATATTTTAGCGAAAATGCTAGGAGTTCCGTAAACTAAAATCCGTCCCTTGACAACCGTTTACATCACTTCCGTTTTGAATGTTGCCTTCGTTGTCTGTCGGACGTAATAGTGCCACTTTTAATTGTAGCATTTCGAAAGAAACATGTTGAAGAAAACATATATCTTATGAGAAATTATGATAAATGTGAGTTCAGATCATACCAAATTTCTTTCTTTTCATCAACAAGTTGTGTAATTATTGATTATTGATTTCCATCAGTTTCATAGAGTTTATGTGATGCTGCACGAACAGCAAAGCTGAATTCAGGTTGGTTAGTTTTAAACCACTGATATTAGGGAAAGAAATTTTAAAAAAAACATAACATTCTCTCGTCCGGGAACTTTGGGATTCCAAGTTTCTTATTTTCGCTATCCTTTGAATGTTACACAAATACATTTCACGATTCACCGCCTGGGGTCGCTAGAAAACAACTTTTTCTGAAAGGTTTGGACATTTTTATATCAGTGCTGGAGAAATATTACAGAGCAGCTCAATAATTATCCTTTGAAGAATCCTTTGATGTTTTTGTTAACCTGTCTCTCTCACGCAGAAAAATATTTAGTCATGAATGTGTTTATTTTGTTTGTTAAATGAACACTATTCAGTTCTCACAATTTAGAGCAATTACTTGTTTTTCTAAACAAACAAAAAAAAACTTGAATGCCAGGATAAGTGATTAAATTGTCACTAGGAGAGCAAGAAAACCTGTTTCAGCTTGTGGTTTCAGGAAAATAATTGGAAGGTAGAAAACATAGAGCATTTTTCATTCAGAAGCGGAAAGGGCAAAACCTGCAGGATGTTGTACTGTTGCTGTTTCTCCAGCAGAAAGCTGACTGAAATCATTTTTGCAGAAGTCCTTTGTCTTAAAACAATAAGCAACTAATCTCTTAGAATAGTCTCGTATTAACAAAAGTTTAAGAAATACTTTGTCATGCTGTCTGACTATGTGAAATTATATCCTCTAAGATAAACTAAAACACATCACAGGGTGAACTGGAAAATGTTGCTAATTAGCCACATTTCCTGCAGGATGTGGACGTATTCAAATCTTCCAACGTGGAAAATACTTTTTTCATACAGGTCATGAATCTTCAGAAGCCTATTTGTTTCTGTCTTCAGGCTTGTAATTTACCTCCCTTTTGTTACAGTTGTCAGCACATATGAGGCTCCCATAATAGACTGTGGGTGCCTGTGGAATGGGTGTGGATGCTCGATCTCCACTGATGGAGACAGAGTGGAATATGACACAGATATTGGACGTTTAATGTGTCAGAACTGTTGTTGGACTCCTGTTTGGAGGGTTTAGCATTTTTAGCCGCACCCTAGCCTGGTAGTGTGTCATTCTTTGTGTTGGAGTGTGAGAAAAGGTGTGGAGATGTTTCAGTGAAGCACTTTATGCTAAAATTATAAACTGTTACAAACATTATATTTAAAAAAAAAAAAAAAAGTCAAAACAGACATAAAGTTAAGATGAATCCGCATAGGAATGCACAGGAAGGAGCGTCTCATGTTAGCTGTTCATCAGCAGCGTCATCTCCAGTGAGCATTGAGCCGAGCCTGGCCGGTTTAACTTGGCTGAGCAACAGATGTGAAATGGAGCACAAATGGTGTGAGATTCTGCTCCGCCTTGCACAGTCAAACTTCCTGACAGCCAGCAAAGGACGAGCTCTCTGAGGCAGAACGGCTAATTAGAAAGTAAAACAAACTCTGAGCTGACCTTTAAAGGTCTCATTCACAGCTGCCAAAGATGTTTTATTCATATGTAACACATATCATAACAGACATGCATGAAGCATACACAGTGGCTTGCTAAAGAACTTGCCCTATCCCTTAAACCTTTTTACATTTTATTTCACAGCTGAAGTGAATTTTATCAGTATTTACTTCAGCTGTTTAACTGGTTTCCTTTCAGGTTTAACCATGTATGAAGATACACCTATTGTCACATCAAGTCTGACCAGATTCCCTCTTCCTGCTAAAAAAAATGCATCCAAGCAGCATGATGCTGCCACCACTGCTCTACAGTGGGGGGTTATTTAGAGTCAAATGTTATAGTTTTTCTCCTTTCGACCATCTGAGTTTTCACAGAACTGCTGTGTTTATGAAGAGACTAAATTACCCATGTGAACTCTGTTTGCTAATTGTCTGACTTCTGAAGCCAGTGGATTTTATTTAGAGTTGTCAAGGTAAAGGGGAGCTAAGTTCACACAGACACATAATGAAAAGAAAAAAAAAATCATCCAGCCAGTACTGGCAACAAACATTTTATTCCAACACATAAGAAACAGCTGGGCTGACACGCACCAGATCTGTTATTTTGTATGACAAATGACATAAATATAAAATACAATAAATATTAAATAAAAAGTGAACAGTTGTATTAAGACATGATGTAAACAAATGAAAATATGCGATGAAGACATGAACTGCAAACCATAACAATCTGTGATTTTTGCCCTGAGTGAAATGAGATTTACAAATTTATACACAAGTCACAAATTATAGAAAGTACAAGAACAAAAGGCTGACGGATCCAGAATAGAAAAAGATGAGTGCTTGGTATATTTCAGTCAGGTACTACAAGTGCAAGCACTCTCACATTATGCATGTTTTCATACATTTGTGTAATCTACATCATAGAAATTGTATATGTTCAACATATGAGACATTTTTTATATAAATTACTCTCCTTTGTTATGATATGGTACACAAATGTGCTCAGTTCTCAGTCCTTTCTGAGTGGCTCGATGGCTCCTCTTTAATCATCCAATGTTGGGCCACATAAAGACGAAAAAAATCATCCTTGCAGCGTGGTTCGGTTTCACTCCCCCCTTTCAGTCCCCTCCTGGTCTGAGTGAAATGGCATGGCCGGTCAGTGCACTTTGATTTGGAGGAATGCTTAGATCACACTGCAAACACGCTGAGGGAGCTGGTCTCGTCTTTCAGGCCCAGGATGCTGTATGCTATCCTCTTCATGTGGCCGGGCAGCCGAACGCCAATGTTCCTAATGTCTCTGAAAAGAAGCAAATCAACACGCCGCTGTCAGAAGGCTGAACACGAGCGGGAATCTGTAACCTATGCAGATATGAAAGTCACATTCCATAGCTAAATGTGGAGTAATTACAGCTCACAGCACCAGAAAGTTTAATTTGCACAGACAAGCAGAGTGTGTAACAGTCTACTTTCCCTTGAATATTTAACTTTAAAAGTTACAGCCATTCAAGAACTGTTTAAACTGTTCACACATAGTTGTGGCAGTTTATGATGGAAATTAAATTAGCATATCAAGTATTTATAATTCCTCAGTGTGCTGAGGAATTATAAATGCAGCATGCTGAGAGGTGAATCAGCACAGAACTCACTCAGGCCTCAAGGCGAGCACATGGTCCATGGTGGTTATCCCCGCTCGAGCAAAGCTTTCATTGTACTGGCTCATCTTGATGGACTCGAGCCACTCGGGCACCGATCTGAACATGGTGTTGTCACAGCCGCTGGTGCTGGGCAGGCGGATGGACACGCTGCAGGGAACCACAGGAAATCAGTATTCACAAGCACATAGTGCACATTTCTGTGCAAGTAATGATGAAAATACACCATCATCTATTAATCTCTCTCTCTCTGTAAGCCTTCTCACAAACTTTATAACATTTATTTATGATAACACATATATATGATATATATATATATATGATAATATATATATATATATATATATATATCAACTGGGATGTGGTTAAGTAAATATATTTACTTAATTTCAGATAAAAACTTCTTTGTCTGTAAATATGTTTCACCCAAAACTTCTCAAGTGGTGTAATTTTCACTTCATCCAGTTCAAATTCGCTGAGGGAATCCTCTATTATTGTATGTTATTTTAAAAATCAAGTGAATTACTTGTTTATTTTCATCTTTTAATGTATTTCTAATATTGCATGAAAAAGCTTAAGACGTAAAATGAAAATCTGCAGAAAGTGCTCTTTTTTTATCAGAATAACAGTCAGAATAATGACCTAAAATAATCATCAGTTGCAACATCACACAATTTTGAATGTAAAGGTTAGGTAAAGTTAGGTATACATGAGCTGTTAACACTATATATGTTTGCAGTGAAAACAATTTAAAAATGAAAACGATGAAATGCTAACATAAGCACATGTCATAAACAATGTATCACTTCCCTCATGTGTCTTTCTCTTTCTCATTAAAACAAACATTTTGTCCTTACCGTGGGTCAAAGTCAGCGATGGTTTTCAAAGATTCTGGACTCTGCAGAAGTTTGTCCAAAATGTTGACGACGTCTGAGAAGCGAGGTCTCTTGGAGCGGTCGTGCTGCCAGCACTGAAGCATGAGCTGGTAGATAGCAGACGGGCAGTCCATCGGAGCGGGAAGCCTGAAAGCCTCGTTGATAGCCTTCATGACCTGAGGAGGAGGAGAGGGGAGCAGCTCTTGAATTTAAGGTCGATTTATGAGCTACAGTCAGTTTGAACAGGCAGCAGTCCAACAAACTGCTCAGCACCTACACTGACATTAAGATTTGATGAAAATGGTGAGAAACCACACGCTTGGCCGTAAGGTTGCTTTCAATCACCACATTCCAAGCACAGGCCAAAACAATCAGTCATCACAGCCATAAGGGTCGTGACAGATGAAACATACCTCATGGTTGCTCATGTCCCAGTAGGGCCGTTCTCCGAATGCCATGACTTCCCACATGACTATCCCGAAGCTCCACACGTCGCTGGCCGAGGTGAACTTCCTGTATTCAATGGCCTCTGGAGCGGTCCAGCGGATTGGGATTTTACCTCCCTGACACAAGAGAAACATCAACAAACCAAGCTTAACATGTGACAGGAGAGGAAATATGAGGCGGTGAGGGACCAAACGCTTATGAGTGGAAACACAATTAACAAATGTGCAGTGGATAGAGACTAAGCCCAGCAAGAGTTGGAGTTTCTAATTCTGTTTTAAAGCTGCAGTATGTTTTTCCATATTTGTTAAAACGTCACCATCTTGAGGCAGTATGACATGAGACAAATAATCTGTGAAAAAATCTGGCTTCTCTACCTTCTCCCAGTGACACTAATGACGCCCCCAGTGAAAAACAACCAATCAGAGCTAGGAGGAGTGTCTTAACTATGCTCACACGTTTAGCATCACGTAATACTAAATGTGCTAATGGCAGAGAAACAACTCAATTTTACAGGAAAACCATTTATTTGCCGTCATCAGTGGTCATGTTAACTAGCATTAGCATTCATGGCCAAGTGAAAGCGAGATGGAGTGAGCACAAGAGTGATTGACAGCGCTAAGACCCTCCTCCTGATTCTGATTGGTTGTTTCTGGACTAGTGGTGTATTTCTTCATCTAGTACTGGGAGTACTAGCTGCCACTTTATTTGTTCAGATCCTCTAAAAAACACATTTATTATAAAAGTTTCATACTGCAGCTTTAATAAAAAGCTGGACTCACTCTGGTCGTGTAGGTGCCCTCGGCATCGTCCTCCAAGACACGAGAAAGACCGAAGTCGGACACTTTGCACTCCAGGCTGCTGTTGACCAGGACGTTTCTCGCCGCCAAGTCCCGGTGGACGTAGTTCATGTCAGAAAGGTATTTCATACCAGCAGCTATTCCTCGCAGCATTCCCAAAAGCTGGTATGGAGGAATCTCAGTATCGTGTTCCTAATTGAAATTTAAAAAAACATATTTGTTGTTTATGTTCTTAAAAATGCTACAGAAATGACAAATTAATTTTCTCAAATTTCACAAAGTTTAAGGAAATTTAGACGCCTACCTTCAGATATGTATCAAGAGCTCCATTCTCCATGTATTCTGTTACTATCATGGCGTGCTTGACTGAAAAGAAAGTCAAAAATATCATTATAATTCAAATTAAACTTTACATATCCATCCAATTAAACAGACGGTCTGATTTAAGCTTCAGGCTTACATTTGGTGACGACGCCTTCGAGCCGGATGATGTTTGGGTGTGAGAACTGGCCCATGATGCTAGCCTCGCTAAGGAAGTCCTGCCTCTGTTTCTCTGAGTAGCCGGGCTTCAGCGTCTTGATGGCCACAGCCAACTCTCCTTTCCTGGGAACCTTCATCATGCCCCGAAACACTTCGCCAAACTCACCTGATGAGCACAGACGATCAAAATGGTTCAAAGAAATGTCATTGAACTTAGAGTAGAAACTGTCTGGTGACCCAAAAAGAGACAACTTTGTAACTCTGATTTTACTATCAAAATGAAATGGAAATAAAGTGTTTTGAAATTCTAAATGACTAAAATCAGTAAAATTTTGGTGATCTAAAGTCAGCCACTAAATCTCCAAACATCTCAACTTAAACTTATGAATGTCGAATATTTACCGACACCGATGACTTTTTCCTTCCTAATAATATTTGGGTCGATTTCTTTGACAAATTTTTGGATGGCAATGTTAGGGTCCTCGTACGTATGAGGGTCGACGTACGCCTTCAGAGGCTTAAGCTGGTCTGAAGAAGAAAACAAAATAAGCATAAGTAAGTTCAAAAGAAACATTTCATTGTCGTTAAACACAACACTGCTTTCCTGGTTTGCTAACCTGTAGAGAAGTAGGGATCTTCAGGTCCTCCTCTACCCCGGGAGCTCAGTCTCCTGAGAGGAAAAACAAGACCAATCACTGGGGGACTGAGCAGAATAGATGCCAGCGTTTAATAATTGCAGGTCAGCCTTGGCTGAATCAGACAAAGGATTTATTCCACAGCGGCCCTAACTATTACTACAACCCCTCCTTTGTTTTGAGGCTGATAATAACAGAGCTGACAGGTTTGTAAATGGTACACAATATTTATCTCAATGACACACACATGTCGAACGTGGATTTAGAGTATGTTGAAACGCACCTTCTTCGCAGCAGCAGGACGGCCACGACTATAAGCAGGATGACAGCCACTCCGACCACAGCTCCCATTACCAGCGTGGGCTTGTTTTGTGTCTGAGATTCAGCTGCACAAATCACACAAGATCATTGTCATTTTGAAAAACACACACGTTTACAGGACATATTATTCCGATATGCGTTGGGTTTGGTAGCTTTAATGGATGTTTGTACCTAAGGCTGACGTATGAAATGCTTGGTCCTTGCTGTAGCTGCCAGGCATAGCTTCAGGACTCAGTTTGACCAAAACTCTGAACACGTAGGTCGTGTCTGGGGAGAGGTCATTAATGTGGACAGAGTTTTTGTCCAGAATTAGGACTGTGTAGGTGGTCACATCACTCTCTCCTTCAGTATCCTGCAAGGAGAATTTGAAATTGTGTTAGAAAGATTTATTCTAATGCTAATCTACGTTAAAAGCCATACATTTACATTAAAAGCTTTTTACATTTTACATGGGAAAAGAAAAGCTCTCCATCTTACTTTTTTGCGGTACATAAGCTCATAGTGGTGACTGATGTGGGCTGGAGGTCTGCGAGACAGAGTCCAGGACAGAGACAGACTGGTGGGACCACGGTCATCCAGATGGATCGACGTCACCTTGGGGGGATCTAACGGTCGGCGAGAGACAGAGCGCAAAATAATGGTTAGTGACTAATCATAGTGTTTGGAAATGAAAGCCTTTGGGATTCAGTGGGTCAGACCAAATTCCTCCCTGTGTAGTAAGTCCATCTTTTGTAGAAGCCTTTAATTGAAACGTTGTACCAAAACATTTTTCCTCTCTTAAGCTGGTTGGAACCCTAGCTCACGGTAACTCAATAAGCGACTCTTATCTGAATGCTTCAAGACTTTAGTTATATCACACAGAGCCACACGGATGTGAAAATAAAGCTTAAAAAACGTTCAACTTCTAATGCAGCCGCACACTGACACATTCAGAGGAAAAATCACCCTTTAATTTGATTACATTTACTCTTTAAGTAAATTAATTGTAGTAAGAAATAGCAAATTATATATTTTTTTATATGTAAGGAAAAAAAATTTTTTTTTCTTTATATGATGTATATAAAGCAAAAATAATACACTGAGAAATTCACTAGTGGTTCACAATTATTGTCCCAATTGAAAATTCCTATTGAATAAATGTAACTGACACATTTAAATTGTAGTTTTGTACATTTATCCAGGCATTGTTGTAAGTAATCCATGACTAATCCCTTAAATATGACGTGACACAAAGGGCTACTCTTTAAAAACAGGCTTTTATTTGGATCTAATTTTAACACCTAGTATTTACTTTGTTTCATTGTTTCTCTTTTTTTTTTTTTTTTTTTTTTTTTATATAGATTGAACTCATGCAGCATCATTCAGATAAACTTTATATGTTATGTGATGTCTGACATCTAGTCGATTTGATATTTTTAATAATATTTCACAAAATCTGTTTTGCTTCTGTTATTTGATCGTCTCTGTGTTTCTATTTTGTGACATTCCTGCGAGGAACTTTTTCCTAAGCTGACACAAATAAGGTATTACTGAACATTTCATTTTATATTTTATTGTAAAGCATTTGTGATTCATTTATTTGTCATATAAAAGAGCTATATTATTGAAAAATAGCTTAAAGAATTGTTAGAGATATAAATTATTATTTAGTATCTAATCAAATTAAATGTTAGATACTTGTGAAATCTTGAGACATTAATTAATTTGAAGGCCTTTTTAAACATTTTTATCACAGTAATGACATTTGGTAATGTAAGCTTACACTGATGATCATTGAATACTTAGAGAAAATGAGGCCCATAAATCTCACTTGTATAATCCAGAGTCGTGGTGATGCTTGCAGTGGCCCTCGCTGTGCCGTACTGCGACACCCCGCTGTGAGCCTCCACAGTGAATGTGTAGTTGTGATGAGAATCCAGGTCACTGACAACAACTCCAGGCTCCTTAAGTTCTGTCGGACCGGTCTCAAAGCGGATCTTCTCGCCACAGGCGATGCACTGGGACTCGTCACAGATCTCGCACGCCACGCTGTAGGTCAGGTCGCTGCGGCCTCCGGTCGCCAGAGGTGGGCTCCAGGACAGCAGCAGGCGGCCATCGCCCGACAGCGTGGTGGAGGTGAGGTCGCGTGGGGCGCTGGGCGGAGCTGAACCAGGAAGTAAGTCAGTCAGAACAGTCCTCTAAAACAGCCTCAGTGAGTCCAGATGGAGCTGGAAGCGAGCGGGATTTCTTACCAGAGCAAGCTGCTGTCAGAGGATCAGATGGGGATCTGAAGAAGCCGTCCTCACAGACACACTCGGTCGCACCGGCTGAAGACGACTTGGTGTTATCCGGACACACTTGACAAAACTCGTTGGAGGCAGATGGCTTGAAGTAGCCTGGTTTGCATTCTGTGTGAGAGAAAAAGGGAGTGTTCATTTCAGTGTGACAAATGAAAGAGACAAACAGAGGAAGGAATGAGCGATCAGAAAGCAAACAATAAGCTTGTCCCTGTCAGTCCGGCCCCTTTTCAACCTAAAGGAAGCATTTGTTGTGACTAACCTATAATCACATAGTCTTTGTATCCGGAAGAATGAGACGGGATTTCCCTGATGATCTGCCTGCACTCGTCCTTTTTCTTTTTTCAGCCTGAAGGCATGATCTCAGGTCACAGTGCCGGAGCCTACCGGATGGCAGCATGGCAGTAAATCCATCAGGTGATCAGATCTCTCCTCTCCCCTGTGAACTATGCGGCTCAGATTTCTGGTAGATAATATATTTTGTTTTTGCCAAAGGAAATGGCAGCTTGGAAACTGCTGGAGTGGTTTAAATGGACTTTTCATTGCAAAGATAAAGAGCTTTCCAGGGCATGAGAGGTTAATGAACATCCATGCAGGACAGAAATCAGAAAGTGAGCCGCAATTCAGCCAGAGGCTGTTGTTTCCGGCCTTTCTTCCTTCCTTTGTGGAAGCAGATGCACATATTTTCTGACTGGGGTAAGGCCTCAGCGGCCGCTGGATGTTGGACCTCCACCCCAGGCTCAACTGTTTCACAGATTTTCTTCCAGGTTTCCCTTGTATTTGGCTCCATCCATAAATATCTAACCAGCTGTCAAGGAAAATGGTCTCTACAGCATGATGCTGCCACCACTATGTTTCATTATAGAGATGATGTCAGTTTTCTGCCACACCCAGCTTTCTGAATGCCAAGGCTGGATGACATCACATTTAACATTGGTTGAAATCAATAATTGATGATTAGTTGGGGTTTTTTTTGTTTAAAATATTTGAAATACTGACAAACTTCCTCTTCTATCCACAGTTTTTACTTCACACCATTATTTTTCTATTTTTAAGAAGTTATGAGGTAAAATCTTAAACTGCTGCTGCACCAGTTACTCAACAGGTGCTAGGTAACCACAAGTATATATATATATATATATATATATATATATATATATATATATATATATATATATATATATATATATATATATATATATATATATATATATATATATATATATATATATATATATATATATACATATATATATATATATATATATATATATATATATATATATATATATATATATATATATATATATATATATATATATATATATATATATTTAAAGATCTCGTCTACTTTGCTTTCTGACGACCTGCCTTTAGTCTGGCGCCTGCTCTGGTGAGCGAGAGAAGAGGTCGGGTGAACGTTGGATGAAAGACGTGGGCGCGTTGCTTCCCCACCAAAGCAGAAGGACCTTTGCACCCCAAGCAGTGCTGGTGCACAAGAGGAGAAGGAGCAGGTTGAGTGTGGGATGAAGATGAATGGAAGGGGGACGGCGGGGGCTAAGGTCTGGAGCACCAACAGAAGCGCTCTCTGGGGAGTCACTCGGCGACAGGGGGGGTGTAGCCGAGGTTATTTCGAATAAGAAAAGGGGGCCTGCCCATTTTATCTGGAGCTGGAACAGCAGGACCTCTGGCACGTACTGAAGGAACTACGGCCCCATTCATCCATTGTCTGTGAGATTGGACAGAGTGGTGCCATAAACAAGTTGCATTGCTCCGTATAAAGCTCATAAATGGCAGCATGTGTGCAGTGTATAAAAACCCCAAACATTGTTAATGCAAACTTCGGCAATAGGCAACGCCTGCATGTGTTTGCATTGCATATCTGATGCAAATTACAAAACAGAGCATTTGCATGAGATGGCTGAAAGTTTTTCAAATTATTATCTCTGCGTTTATTCTTCTGATGCTCTCACGCTGTCTTATGCTAAAACTCTCAAAAGAACATGAATTGCGCACCGCTGCATCCAATAATCGAAAAATTTTTTTTTGCTCTTTGTGCCTCAAGCCATTGTCATAATGAGTGAGAGCGTGGATTAGGGAGCTCGTTGCGTGTGTTAACAACCGGATGAAAGAGTAAAAGGAGACCGAGTGGGGCATGTCATTGGCTAACAGCTGTCCTGTGGCTCTACTAATCCTCTTGACTAAATTACACCCCACACCTAACTAAGCAGCCCTCAAATCTAACCTCCCTTCATGCACCAACTGTCCACTAAAGAACAATCTGCTTATTTGTGTCAGTCAGCATTCCTCCTCATGTCGCTCCTGCTTCCTTTTCCCACAACAGTTGGGCTCGCCAGTGGAATCCACACGCAGGACATGAGCCTGTTAGGGTATCACTTTCTCTTGTTGGCTGACAGAAGATCACAGTTTTTTTCTTTCCTTTTTCTTCCCCTCCTCGTGTAACAACAGATGTTTCCTCCGTCTTATTAATCAGCTTATCATCTAAACTTTGGAATCATACATTTCCCTGTTCAAAGCAAATTTCCTGCCTTTTTGTGCCAACTTCCGTTTCCATCTCCTCGTTTGGCCGTCATGAGAAACCTTAAAGATTAAAACACACCTCTGTTGCATCTTGATTTTTCTTTTTTTTTTTTACAATGTGATTGCTACACTTGTGCTTTGAAGTGCAGGGCTTATCAGTTCCTGGTATGTTGGGCTGAACTTTTCAATATCAGTTAATTGGCCTTCTAATCAATTGTTTGCTTAGTCTATATAAAACAACACAAAATATGCAACTGCAACTTCCCGGGTGAGCAACAGCAAAGAGGATTAAAATAAATTTCAAATTTTAATATTCTTTTGACAAATCCAATCTTTTGAATGAAATTACTGCCATCGCAATTAATAATTCCTGTAAAATAAATCCAAATTAATTTGTTGACTAAAGATCCACTTTTTAAAGTTATTTAAAAAGAAATTTTTAATTTCAATCCATGATTTCTGGTTCAAAAATGATATAAAACTCTTCAAAATGTAGAAGGTAAGTGAACATGCTTTTTTTCTGGTACATTTCTTGTCTATAAAGCTCAAGCTCATCTATTTTACATAAAGGAACAGATCATATTTGTATTAAAAGGTCCTTTTCTTTAACTTATTTTAATTAATTTGTTTTTTATTTGCATTTTAATCATGTTTTGATAGAATATTTTTATGCCCCAATTTTTTAATCTGTGAAAAAAATATCAAATTAATTAACAAAATCACTTGTATTCTGGTCTATTCCATTTTTTAAGAGTTGCTAAGAGAAGCAAAGACCAAATTGATATACTTATTAAACAGAAATTTATTTTTTTTAAAAGCCTATTTTAAAAATGTAATTGACTTAAAACATGATTAAGAATATTAAGAATTTTGTACTTTATTTTTTTGGTGGCTGGTAAAGGACGTTAAACACATTCTCCAAATCTCATTGTTCGCCAGCGGCATTAAAGTATCTATTACAAGAATTTATTTTAAACTTAGTTGCACAATATTTTACATTAATTGTGGAGGAGAAAAGGATTCAAAATGAGTCAGAAAGCTTCAAAAGCACTTCATTAACCACTTAAAAGATTATTTCCCTTGTGTTTAGGGCCTATAAAAGCTGACTCCTTGCCTCTGTGGGAATGGTCTTACAGGAACGGGTCTTCGCTAGTCAAGGTGGCTCGGACTGTGAGGAGTCATAAAACCGCAGCCTGACTCAGTCTAACCCCTGAAAGGTGTGTCAGCTTCTTCCCTGCAATCTGTGGTTCTGGTTGCCTCAGCGACCTGCCCAAAACAAATTCCTGCGAGGAGAAGACACACGCCGCTTTCAGGTAGTCGCACTCACACGGCCCTTCCTCCAGTCCATCAGCGCTGAAGGTACTGCGGTGACGTGAGGAAGAAAGAATTCCTCTCTGAAATCCCCACAGCACACTGACGGCCCTTCCTCCCTCCTTCCTCTTCACTCCGTACCGTTTCTCCTCCCACGTTTCCTCCAGATAGTTCGACACACCACACCCCAGAATACCAAAGGACAGACCAACTTTTCTATACATGCAAACAGAGCACATAGAGCAAGAACGCCAGCGCTCTGTCCTTTCCTTATTTAACAAACTTACTTCGACTTACGTTTATATTTTGACATCCATTTTAGTTTTTTCTTGAATGTTGCAAAAGTTTTGGTGCAGCCGTCTCTCTCTCCCTCTCTCTCTTTCTCTCTCTCTCTCTCTCTATATATATATATATATATTTTTTTTTTCTTTTTTTTTCCAAGATTTTAGAAAGTTGAGTGAAAGAAAAAGATTTATCAGAAAACTGTAGGAAGCTTTCAATTCTACCATAGTAGAAGGGAAAGCAGCAGCCTTTGTATGTAGTAATATTTAATTTCAATAAACAGTTCTGTGTTTTCATTAAACGTAATCCCCAAGATTAACTCAAGTAAATACCTTAAATATCTATATTAATCACTTCCTATATTGATCTGTGTGTAGATACGTAACATATGAGCTTCAATTTGGAAATTATATTGCTGAAAAAAAATTGAATCAGTCAAAAATGGTCATTCCTAAGGGGCTGGCTGTTCAGTGAGTTGTGTATGCAAGGATATATTTAGAAAGTTGGGTGGAAGGAAAAAGTATGTGAGCAAAACGTGTAGAAACAGCAGGGATAACTGCAGCTTTGAGGTAATTATAATGGAAAGCCAGCTCAAGAGTTTCACAAGATGTAGAATGAGTCATTTGCAAGGCAGACATAGAGGAGTTTGAGGTTAGGATTGTTGGGAAATGTCTGATTTTTACACTGGAAATTTCAACTTCAGAAGCAGCAAAAAGGTCATGTTTAATTAATTGGAATAATATATTATATTCATAAAGTCCGACTTTTCATCAGTATTGAGTTGCCTGCAAAAGCTCATTTAAAATGTTAAAAACCAAAGTAGTACACAATTCATTGGGAAATTTTAACGACCTGTAAAAACATTCAACATTGGACTTTGTATGAATATCGAAGAAGAGAAGAAATGACATTTTATGTCAGTTTTAAACCTTCTTGGATTTGTGTTTTTCATAATAGAATTTGTGTTTGAGTTTTCAAGAAATGTAACTTGAGCTGCACAGCAATTTTCCAACACCTCATTCTAAGAATTTAAGTTCACATCAAATACTTTTATGACGTCAGAGGACAAAAAATTTCAACGGTCATATGAAGTTGCATTTTCACAGGAAGCCGTAAAACCGTGTCTGAGCCATGCCTCATTCTTAAAACCAGAGAGACCGGGGCTGGGAACAAAAAGCTGTTGGGCAACAGGTACAAGTATGATGAGGCATCAGAGGGAAACGCTTCAAATTTACTCACAAAATGAAGAAGTCTTTATTTGCCGCCTTCTCTTGGCACTTATTTCCAAACAAACCTGATATAATTAGCATTCCTGCTCCCCACCGCCAAGACAAATTTGTTACAACACCCAAAGTAAGACAAACACAGTTGAAGGCAGATTTCTGGCAAGGCTTACCTTGGCAGGAGCTTTCTGTGGCTTCGTATCCTGGGAGACACTGGCACTGCACCACGGGAACCACCCATTTACCCTCAGCTGTGCAGTAAATGCGTGGGGTGGTCTGTCTGTCGGCATTCTTCACGCAGACTCCCTCCACCTCCCTCAGGGCATCTGCAACCGTCTCCGGGAAGGCTGCCAGGCTCTGCACGGTGGACGGACACGTCTTGTAGTAAACCCTGACAGACAGCAGGGCCACGCAGGCGCCCATGTCCTGGAAGGCCAGGTAGAAGCCCTTTTTGGACAGCGGCCCCACCGTCCTCGTCTCGGTGTTGACCTTCGCCACGCGGCCTCTTGTGACCTCGTCGGGGGCGATGGTGGCGACTTTGCGGAACTGCCCCTTGCGGAAGCTGGTTCCCACGTCGGCATCAGCCTCCGAGATGAAGAGGTTGAACGTTTCTTTGCAGGTGACAGAAGCGCCGCCGAAGGTGTTGCAGTCCCGGACGATGAACTGGAGCTCCACAGAGACGCGGCTGCTCTCTGGGCGACTCTGAATGAAAGTTGTCCGTACCCAGTTGTCCTGGTCAGCAGAGTCTATGTTACAAACACTATAGGTGTATAAAAGTGAGCTGTTCACCACCGTCTGAACAATCTCCCACTGCAAGAAGATTAAAAAAAACATGGCATTAATATCACCGAATGAAAGCGGAAAATTCATTAAAATTCACTTTCACTGTCTTCACATTCACTTGTGAAGTCTCCGTAAACTAAATTGCCCTTCAAAAAAAGGGATATGCATCCAACGGAAGACATTTGTAGTCTAAGTTTTAGTACAAAGAGAGAGAAAAAAGAGAAAAATGATAAATCATCCAAACAGAAGCTAATTTATAATGCGATTACTAGATTTATAGCTTATTACAACAGGCCTACTCAAGCTTTCTTAAAGCTCAGAAGTCTGCTGAAGCTTTTTTTCCCAAAGAATTAACATCGTCTGGGCATGTGCTGTGTGCACTCGACGTGTGTGGTTTTCCATTAACACACATGGCTGCATGCGTGGAAGGAATCAACCCAGCAACTACTACAGTAGAACCAACATTTATGGCCCTTAAACAAGCTTTGTAAGCACAGCGCTGAGAGAGGCATGGCAGGAAAGTCACCAGCAATTAGAGGGTTTTTTTATTAGAGGGAAGCACTGACATGTAAAAAGATTAAAAGACTTAAGTCCTGATTAAAATTTAACACGTCATATGTTAGCAGTTCGGTAAGGTTGTAGGGAAAGCTTGACTCCTCAAACTTTACAACTGATGTGGAAAAGACAGTGAACTGCAGATGAGTTGAACGCAGACACAGAAGAGAGCATGTTCCTGTTCAGAGTAACTAATTAGTAGAAAAGTACGTCTTTGTAATAAAACAGTAGTAACTTAAAGCACTATAATCTTTCTCTTTTTTAAGCAATTTGACATTTATTTCAAACAGGACTCTGACTGGAAAGCTTTTGCATGCCTTGTTCGCTTGTGGCGCATCATTTCCTGTCTCGGTTTTACCCGACTCTTTGGTCAATAGCCTAACGCAAATTGGTGACAATGTTTATAAAGGTTCATAAAAGACCAATCGCATGGAGTGCAATAACATTTTAACCATTTTAAAATAAAAAAGATTTCTCGATTGACTCCATTTATACATTTTGAAGGCGATGCTTGATAAATTCCAGCTTTCCAGCTTAATTTCGACTGCATGGGAAGTTCTTGTTTTGTTTTTTGATTGAGAACTACAAAAGATTTTAAAATTATACTGCTTCCCAGGTAGGGTGTTAACTGCTTAAAGTTTTCGAACACGGCATTCTCTTTAACTATGCAACTACTGAGAAATTTTATAGCCAAAAAAAAAAAAAGCTTCAGAAAATAAGGATCCTACGTGCAAAACTAAATAAAACTTGCAAGTAGAGGCAAAGTTGCAGTAGAACAAAGCTCAAATTGGACAAACAGGGAAATCCTTTTCAATACAACGCCAATCCGTAAATTCTTAGATCTTTGAGTGCAACAAGAAACACAGACCACACTCTGGAAATGGCCATATCCTGTTTCTTATTTTGGATGGAAAGCCACTGAACTATAGATAGAGATGGGAAAGATGGCTCTGTACATCTGGATGAGACATTTTTTCTCTCTCTGTAATGTCCCTCTATATCTCTTCTCAGTGTTATCTCTGCATATAGAAGGAGAGAAAATGTAGCTTTACGGTTTGTACATAAAGAGTAATCCACTGCAGCCCTGTAAAACGCACTTCAGCAGAGTAAATTTAAATCTAGGTTGAACCCTGACATTTTAACGGCATCCATAAGCTCTTTATGAAAGGGTAACATTAACACAAGAGAAGCTGCGCTCTGCCAAACCTCATCGAGCTGCCGTTCATTCCATCGCACCCTTAGAGCTTTTTTAGTGGAGCTAAATGAGCAAGAGGAAGGCCTCTGTCATTGTCACCAGGCAGGTTTTACACCAAACTTTCACAGAAGTCGTTCTCGTAAAAAAAAAAAAAAAAAGTCAAGTTTCAAGTCGAGAATCTGGAATCCTAAAAGTGCCTGTTGAGGCGTAAAAACTCACCCCGTTCTCATTCGGCGACGTCAACCATCCCAACTCTGACCCAGAAGCTTTCATATCTAGCAACACATCTGCAGGGACAAACACAAATATATGACTTGGTTACAGCCGGTTCACGCTCAACTGATAACGTCTGACTCATCAACATGAAACCTTGACACGAATGTCCTGTTTTATTTCATTTATGTAACTATTATTTTAACAGAAAGTGCCTTGAGAGAAACTCTCCTTTTGTGAGGGAGAACTCCCCAAAAGGCGCATTGACTAAAATTAAAAAGGACAGAAAGCTATCGGACAAACAAAGTATTATAAAATTCATTTAAGTACAGATGAAATCAAAAACAATAATAAATAGCAGCACATGAGATTAAGAATAACAATTACACTCTTTAGTTAAGCAGTTAAGTTTTAAATTTGTTCATTAACGTACAAATTTGTTTTGAATGTGCTTGGGTCTAATTTAAAGCCCATATGAGCAAAAAGAGAAAACAGCTCTCGAAGGAATTGTAAAAAAAAAATCTCAATAAGTTTGAATTTTATGAAATAATGTAATTATTTCAGTAATTCAGCTGAGAAGTGGTCATTTATAAACTTTTAATTGTGTTCTTAACTTAGGGTTACGTGTGAGGGGAAAAAAAAGAAAACGTTCACTTTCTCAGAAGAATGCCACAGCCACACTTTTTTCATCCACTCAACTTTCCATTACCATGCATGAATAGAGTAAGAGCAGCTCCTTTAGCAATGGCTTTTTGTGGTTTGCTTCCTTGTGGAGGATATCGGGGACGGTTTACCTTGCTACTAAGGTGTGCAGTAAAGATAATGTATAATTTAAGCTAAGAAGTCTGCTTTACATTTTCCTTCTAGTTAAGTTCTCTTGGAAACTGATTTGGGGTTTCATTAGCTGAAAATAATCTGTAAAGTGCAGAAACTTCAGATTTGAGTTCTTCTTGGGTCCATTTGAACAATGCACCATCTCTGAATTGCATTACAGTAAGATACATAAGAAAGCACACAAAAAAACCCCTTTGGCCAATGCATCTAAACTATTGAGCTGTTAAATAAACCTCTCGGCTTTGATCTGAGGGTGGGGAAGCGGTTTTATGGGGGGGCACATGCCACGCTCTGACGTTTTAATCAGCCATGTCGGTCTTATTCAGATTTTCAGGGACCGTGTCCTCCAGGGCTCAGGGTGCAAGATTTAATAGTGTCTGAGAAAGGCGTGGGCTTTTAAACGACCATGAAGCGGGGAAATACATGAATCTGCGTGACCCGATTGAAACAAAAAAAAAAAAAAAATGTGACATGTTAAATCAGGAAACAGGTGCCCCCCTCCAGCAGCTCCAGAGGCACATTCAATTTAAAACAAGACGGATGGACTTATTAAGAAAAAGCGATAATCAAAGCACTTTCATAATCGCTGTGTTTTATTACAGCTGCAAGTTCAATAAATAAACAGAACAAAACATGCTGCTCTGGATTATTATTATTATTTGGCTAAGGATGAAGTAAAAGCAAACAAAGAAAATAAATAAAAGTTAAAACGAGAATCTAAAAGCAAGACAGTTTAAGCTGCTACTTAAACTTTGGAGCTAAATCGGAAGCAAAACTTTAAATTCCAGCCTCCTGACTCACAAGGTGCGGTCCAGTGAAAAGCTATCAAAACTACTTTTCTTCACAACGTGATTCAAAAAGTACTTACGTTCTTTCGACTGAAGGCTGATTAAAACTCGAGTAATAAATAGAAAGAAGCAGAAGTTGACCCGAGGCAGCCCCATGTTTCCACACAACTCTGAAAAAACTCGTGTGCTGCCAGTCTCACCGTCTCCCGGTCCCTGAATACTTCGTCCGCACCGGCTGACCGAACTGGAGCCTCACGGCCCATTCAGAAACAGGTGGCGTCATAGCTCCGCCCACCGGCCCGTGGAATGCGGAAGTGCTCCATATATGGAGGTAGGAGGGCGGAGCCACGCAGCTGTTTCATTGAGGAGAAGTTGATCCTTTTTTAATTGCTCCAGGAATGCATCAGCCATAAACTAATTCGTGGAATAAAAATGTCCTCAGGGCAATAAAATGAGAGCTGATGAGAACACCACATGGCCCATAATGTAAAAATTAACTATAGATGTAATTTATTTGGCTATATTATTATATTCATATACATTTTATAAATAGAGGCAATTCTGGAAAAAATACTGCACTGAATCCCATTGAAACCCTCCTGGTTATTCCACCAAATATTGATTTCTGTGCTTTTCCTGAATTAAAACATTAGTTTTGTTGTTTCTAAATGAATATGAATTCATTTTCTTTGCGTTATTTGAGGTCTGAAAGCATTTCATTGTTATTCTTATTTTGACCATTTCTCATTTTCTGCAAATAAAGACTAAATTTTTTGTTTGAAATTTTGGAAACATGTTCTATAGTTCATAGAATAAAAGAACAATGTTCATTTTATACAGACATGTTTTTATAAAAGGTAACATCTGAGAAATTGCTCATTTAAAGTGCTCTCTTAATTTTTTTTTCAGAATTGTATATACATATTTGGCACAAACTTCCAGAAAACTACAAAATAGCTGAAACGCTGAGTTCCTTTAAATTAAGACCAAAAACAAAAGCTTCTAAACCATAATAAATGAAACATTGCACTGATCAATTTGTAATATTTGCCACTTTTCTCAATTGTTCACTGCATGGTGTATTTTATGATTTTGTATTTTTGTGTTTTTATGATGTGAAGCACTTTGAAGTGCATTGTTGCAGAAATGTGCTATAAAATTAAACTTGACTGATTTGTTGATATACATGAAATTGTATTTTAGAAAGGGAATAATACAAACATCTCTCAAATTTAAATGCATATTGTTTTTTTTCACTTTATTTTAAAGCTTCCACTGATATTTTATCAATCTATATTTCTAGATGAGTTGAGTAGTTGAGGCTTATCCTCACCCTAATCTTTAGCTCCCTTGAAATACTCCTCATCAGATTCAGGTCAGGAGTCATCTGGGTGTTAACGTATTGTAAAATGTTGATAAAGTTAAAATATTACTTTATGCCTAAATTTATCAGGCATGTAAATAATTATAGGCTTATGTGGCTTTATTTAATTGAGACCAGTACAGCTAAATTATAGTTCTAAAAAGAATATTTGCTTTTCCAGTGAAGCAAAATTGTCTGTCTTGAAAAGCATGAAAAATGGTTTTTAAACAATCACTTTTTTAAAACTAAGCCTCACTTGAACCTCTTGATTTTTATATCCAGACACATTAACATCTAATTCTATTTTTTTTTCCTTGGTAAAACTCAAGTTTTCTTAATTTACTTAAAAACCATCAAACTTAGATGCTTATCTATGTATAACGTTACAACCAAACGACTGTGTTGCAGTGCAAATGGCGCATTTTGTGACATTAAAAGTGTGTTTTGGCTGTTCAATGATTTGACCGTCTCTCAAGTAATTGCCTGAATCCTCCACAACTTGTCCAGGTCTTGTCTTTCCCACGGCTGGTAAAGGAGGGGTCAAGTGGGGGGGTGGTCTGGTATGAATATATGACTACTAATGAGACGTTCCTCAAAAAGAAGTTTAGGATTTGGGTATGAATATGAGGCCACAAAGAAAAACCCAACAATGGCATCGCCTAGCAACTGTTATCTGCAGGAATGTCAGAGTCAAGTCTTCTCCGTGGAGCGGCGTGCACTTGGAGGGAAGAGCCCCCTTAGGCTGAGAGCAGCAGAAATGAAGGGTGGGACAAACTGAGGTGGGGGGCAGAGACCATCCAGACAAAGAGGCTCCCAAAAAAATCAGCTGAAGGGTCGAACATCGTCTTGTCCGTCGTTACTAAACACAGGCATTAATCATACAACACAGAGAATGGAAGATGCCGGTAAAAAGAAGCAGATTAACAAGTTGAGTGCGGGTTGAATTATGACTTTCTGACCTTGTAGGGAAAGAAAAACGATCTGACGCTTTAACTACATTCAAAATTGATTGCAGTTTAAGTCAAAACTCGCGTTAGTTGTACATTTTGTTGTGTGTTCTAGCAGATGTAAATATGTTTTGTGAACGTAATTTGATTTATGGCAAAGTCAAATGGAGTTCAGTGTTATTTCGTCTTTGAATCTGCTCTCTTAATCTATTTCCCAGTTTAAACTTAATCAAATACTCAAAGCACCTCTTAAGTGACTAAACCTATGTAATAAAACTCCCCTAAGGAGGAAAAGAAAATGCAACTGCACTCTTTCAACACCTACGTATCTCTTACCAATCAATTATACAATCCACATTCTTCTGAGTTCAAACTAACACTTGAAGGAAACGTCCATCCCAAGCACTCATTGCCCTTTTCCTTCACTCTTCACGAGTTTTTGAAAACACGTTTACGTGCGTTTAGGTGCTGCTTTCAAGTGCTGGTCCTCGCACTCGGAGAAGTGCTACCCGTTGTCATCCTGTTCTCGAGGGTGTCAAAGGTTAACACCCTCTCTAACGCACAAGTATGCAAATGCTTTTCATTACAATACAAGCTCCTTTTCATTTACCTAACGTAGCATGTGTCCTGCTGCAGAGTGTGGACTGCTGCCTCACAGATCGCTCGCCCCCCCTCCCTCTGTCCGTCCGTCATTGCCGGGCTTCTGAGGGTGATGACAGCACAAAAGTTTTTCACACAGGGGGTTGGGCCCGCATTTTGTGGGTCAGTGAGCAACGGCCGATGCAGCAACGCCATGTCATTCAGACCTGCTTCCCCATCCCAAACCCTCCCCTTAAACATCACTGTTCCTGTGGCATCAGCAAAGATAGAGACGGAACGCTGTAGAAAACATCAGGGAGTTTCTGTGCATTGCAAACATGAGATCTACTGGCTGCTTTCCACAACTCACAGTGATGAGCCGAAAAAAAGAACTTATTAAGACATGATGGATTCATATGTGGAGATGAATCCTCATTATTTATTTGCACACAATACATCATTGCAAGATTTCACCCGAGAAAAGCAAACAGGCTCAAAGGTATTTAAAAATGTCACCATCAATATTTGCAACCTCACAAATTTATTAGTTTCCTTAGTGTAATATTATATTTCAAGTGGCATGTATTGTCATTTTCACTCTGTAAAACAAGTGGATGTAAACTTTTCATTTTAATTGTGTTACAAATTCACACACAAACTAAACATATCTTTTACAAAGTGATATCTAATTTAAAAAACAGGTCAATAATTTGCCTTTAAATCACTTAAAAGTTCTATTTTTGAGGTTTTTACCCACATTAAAGGAGTCATTAAAGCTTTAGAGTTAATCCTCATGAGTTTTAAAGGAGATCTGATGATCCTACAAAAGTCAAAGGCTTTTAAACCACGGAACATTGTGCAATCCCACATCTGATAACTGAAACCACACAAAGCATGATCTGTGAAGAGAAAACAACAAAACTATGTGCTGACAAATCCAGGAGACATCCCTGCTGGGTAACTACAATGACATACCTCTGTTCACCACCCGTGGTGCTTTAGACATGACTGGGCATCACACTGGATGGAAATTTCAACAACATGAAAGAAGCATGCAGACAACCTCTGCTCTAATGACAACACAACAAAAGCAACATTCTTTCATCCCTGCAAACATTGAATGGATCCTGTAGTCACTACTTCATCCTTTACTCTCTTCTCTACTCTTTGTAGAAAAGCCTTCGTGTTTATTTTTCCTCCTTCATGTCTTGAGTCATTTCCCTTTGAAAAGTCCACATGCCTCCGCCAAAGACAGTGCCTCCTTCAGCTGGAACCAGGGGCGGGTGTCTCTTGTCTATAAAGGCTCCCCTCGTGTGCGGGAGAGCACTCAGAAACAAAGGAAACAGCACGTTCTGACAAGTTTTGATTCAGGAACAGAAGAACTGTGAGAATGTGGTTAGAAACCCAGGAAGTTACTCATAGGGAACATTGATCTGGTCCCGATTAGTCATCGCTGCCCGCAATTACACTGACCTGAACCAACCAGCAGCAGCAGACAAACACAAAAGGTCTTTCACCATGACAGCAAACTAAGATACTTTGAAATATAAGACCATCCTGACTTGCCTTACACTTTAGACATAAAGTCATTTTTAAATGAGATTTTTTTCAGATTTGTTTCTTTTCATAATAAAAAGTGACAAGTATGAAGAGTATTTGTTTTTAGCACTCTGAGTCAATACTTTATAAAACCTCTTCAACAACAGCTGCAGCTCATTTTGCGATATGTCTCTACCATGTTTCCACATGTACAGATGGGAATCTCTAATCATTCCAGTTTGCAAAATAGCTGAATCTTAGTCAGATTTCAATGGAGATTTTCTGTGGAAGCCAATTTTCAAGTCTAGTTCCTCAATTTCAATTAGATTTAGGTCTGGATTTTCATGTGAATATGCTTCGATGTAAGTCTATATTTTGGGTTGTTTTGCTGCTGAAAATTAAACCTCTGTCTCAATCTTAGGTCAAAACAAATTTTTATTTGCTTTAATGCAGCCATCATCCTGTCAACTAGCTTCCTTGATGAAGAATACCATCCCCACAGAATGATGCTGCCATCACCATGCTTTGTGTATTTGCGTGTTGGCCAAAACATTCTCTCACATATTTGTCATGTTTCACATGTAGAAAACTGCAAACATTCCTTCTTAAAAGCTAACTTTCAAAAGTCGGCGTTTTTATTGCCACGATTTCAAAAAGAACAGATTCCTAGAGTGACTAATTGTATCCTGCTCAATCAATCAAGCAATATATATGCATTTCTGCAACAAGGCAGTTCAGAGTGTTTTACATCATAAACACACACACAAAACATAAAGTTATACAACAGTCAACAATTGTCAAATGCCACTGTTACACATCAAAATGTTGATTAATGTTTCAGTTGTACTGTTTCAAAAGCATCTCTAAACAGCTGGGTTTTTACTCTAGATTTAAAGGAACTCAGTGTTTCGGCTGTTTTACAATTTTCCAGAAATTTGTTCCAGATTTGTGGTGCAGAGAAGGTGAATGCTGGTTCTCCATGTTTGATTTTGTGGACACAGAGCACACCAGAACCAGAACCAGAAGCATAAGACCCGAAAGGTCTGAAAGGTTGATACAGCAGAAGGTCTTTAATGTATTTTGGTGGTAAGCCGTTCGGTGATTTATAAACTAAATCAGTGGCTGCTTCTCTGATGGATGTTGTAGTTGCTTACAGTAGACGGCGAGTCATACCTTTGTAGGTTTGCAATTGTGCCATGATCTTTCTATTTTCGGATGGGATATTTAATCATGTTCTGTGATATATACAAAGCTTTGGTTTATGGTTTTAAAACCAAAGTTGAATTTAGACTTTTCCACGACAGAACTGTCTACAACTCCCCAATTTGCATTATTTATTATTATTTCGACTACTAACTCTATATTTTCTCTCCGTTTTGTTTTTTCTTCCATTTTCTGATTGGCTGTGTTGCCTTCCTGGAGAAGTCATCAGCTGAGATGATGCTGCCAGCAACTGAACATTGTCCCTCTGCTGCTGTTAATATTTTACTTTTCATCACCAGAAAGTTCTCCTACATCAGTGCTTCTGGTTTTTTTTGTGTGTGTGTGTATTTGCTGTCTTTTCAGTCCTCAGTTGTGGCAGATGGCCACTCATACTGAATCTGGTTCTGTTGCTGGTTTCTTCCTGGTAAAGGTGAGTTTTTCCTCTCCACTGTTGCTGCATGCATGCTCAGTACAAGGGATTGTTGCAATGTTAACAACACAATGCATGTGAAGTCCATGACTGGATTCAATCTGGGTGGAAAACTTTTAAACCTAATTTGAATAACGAACTAAACTTAATGCGCTGCTTGATGCTTGGAATATATGCATTACTGACTGAAATAACTTTTTTTTGCATAGTGCCAAACAAATAAACAAATAAACAAAATCAAATGAAATTGAAATTATGATTTGTTTAGCAATGCTCTGAAAAAAACTGGAATTATACAAAGTCCAAACGACACCAGAAATCTGTTTTAACAGGTGATTTGTAAAAACCAGTAGCTACACTGGGTTTTATTCAGGCATTTAAGAGAAAATCAAATTAGAGTAGAAGAACTTTTGTGTGAAAAAAAGAATGAAACAAAACAAAAGAAGAAAAAACATTTTGTTTTCCTTCCAAGTCACAATCAGACACTGATTTGTGTTTAATCTATCACTCAGAATGCAAGACAATACAGTGAAGTTCGTAGTTCTCACAAACTATAAAGTAGAAAAAATCGAGGGGTATAAATACTCTCAAAGTGCATTGTGTATATCAAATAACTAGGCTTAAAATTACTGCAAGGCCTTGTGAGCCATTTAAAAGTGGGCCTGTCAATCACTCTTGTGTATTATGTTCACTTATTAGCATGCAACAGGTTGTGTATTCAAATTTATCCCAAGCTGCAGTCGCTGTAATCCTCCTCGTCTGGCAAATGAAGAGTGGGGGGTTTCACCGAGAGTGAAACTGCCTTTAGTAAAGAGCTGTGTTAATTCTAATGTGTGTTGGCAAAGCAGCCTAATAAAGATGACAGCACACATTCATATGCATTCATTTGTGTGCTCAGCTTGACGAAGTCTGCCCGCAGGCTTAACAAAGGGGAGGAAGGAAGCCGGGGGGGATGTGAGCTGTGGAGAATGATTGGGGACGGGGGGGGGAGACGTCCTGAAGTCTCTGCGTGTCTGAGGTTATGGCAGAGACAGCTGGCTCTGCTGGGGCTCATTCTCTCTTCGGCAGACTCCAACCATCACCTCCACAATAACAGCCAGACTGCGCGACACACACACAAACACAGGATGCTCCATCCTGTTGACTGTTTACATTTCACAGAGGCTGGCCAACTTGGGAGGGCTTGATCACAGGCATTACAGCTGTCTGAGAGGCAGCAGTTTGTTTTTCTGACCACTTCTCTCATCTGTCACACCTCTTGAATACTTCTCAAACCTTTTATCTGAAATGTTGCAAGTTATCCTAAATATAAACAAACAAATTCTCCAAGGAAATAGGGGTATAAAAATAGCATTTTGAATCTAGCTTTCAGAAAGTGAGACGCTAAGTAGCTATGAAACATTGAACAGCTGGGTCAAGGGTGCTCTGAAGGCCACATCTGTTCAGAGGAATAAAAGAGCAGGACCAGAGACAACAACCTGCAGTGTGGTCCACAACAATAAGATCATTACTGAGCCAAAGGGGAGACATGTTTTCTCTGAGGGACGCTAGGAGACAGCTGAACAATGCAGGTCAAATAGAAGCTGATATTTATCCATCAAAAGTCAGCTTCTCCTCATCAGTTTTTGTTTTATTTTCAGTTTTTTAAGTAAAGTTGTTCACTATGTAAGAGAGTTGTTATATTTAGTATGTTGAGGTAATTAGATCAACGGTTTTAGATGCAATAAGAGGGCATCTGTGAAAAACACCAGTACCACTCGAAGACCAACAGAGGGCGATGTTGGTTTAACAACACAGCAAGTGGAAGCACAGTCATATTGTAAACAGCTGATAAAAGCAATTATGACTCCTGATTTTTTTATTATTTAATGAATCACTACCAATTCATTTTAGAATACATTTTTAAAAAATCTAATTATGAGTTTCAGGCTCTCTGAATGGTCAAGATGTTTCCAATATTACTGAACAGTTAGAATACAGCATAGATCTCATGGCCTAGACCACATCCAAAGGTCCAGGAGTCTCTCCATTCAGACTGTTGCACCTTGACTGTGGAAAAAACTAATTTATCAGAAGTTTCATTATTAAAAAAAAAAAAAAACTTAATTTACACAGAAGAGGATTCGGGCCGCTGAAAAATGGCCCTAATCCTCTTCCATACATTTATTATAAATTAGTTTTCGAATAAAACTTAATTTCTGCTAAATTATGTAACTTCAAAAAGTTCAAATCAAATAGTAATAGAACCATTAATATTTGAAAAGTTTGTTCAAATATTAAACTATTTGAACAAACGAGTTGTAGAAAGGGAAGACTCTATAACAATCTGCCTCTATAACATCGGTATAATCATGTCATAGCGATGACATAATCCCGATGATCATGTCGACGTGTCTCAACATGAAAATGAGTTTGACAGCCCTGATCAAGACCAAATAACCTGGCATTCAGTTTGGATTCAAAGCCAACATTCTCTTGCTGCAAAATAAATCCAACTTCAAAATACTTCATTAATCCCAAAGGGAAATTAAAAAGCTGCGTACAAATAGTTTTTATGTATAAACCGTTTTTCATGAGTGTATGTTTTAAAACTGGGTAGAAAAACCGAGAGGTGTTTTGTCAGAAAAACAAAACACTGTCCGCGTGGAACCAGAGCCAGCGTGGATCACGTGACCGGAAGCGTCCTTTGATGGAGTCGTAGGCAGCTCAGTGCAGGTTCGTTGTTTCACTTTTTTGTGGCTTGTATGTCCCGTTTGTACATGTTTATTTACGGCGAAGAGTTGTCACTTTCTGTCGATTTTTTTTTACATGAGACCAGAAGGAACGATGGCGTCGTGTTGAGCGTTAGAAGCGGAAGTGGCGGTTGACGGCTAGCAGGTGGAATCGAGCGACCAACGTGTTTTCCAGCTGTAAATGTTTGTCTTTTGACACATGAACAAACATCTTTGAGGATGTAATGCCGAAGAGCGAGTTTAAACCTTGGCCACTTGTTTCCGTAAGCGTTGTAAGTCCTATTTGTTGCTACCTTCGTTAACGTTTAAGTACTTTGAAGCAGCAGCTGTTCGTGATTGTGTCGCGTTACTCGTAGCAGTTTGTTGACATTTAGCCATTGCAAATGTAGCCTTTGCAAACAAATAAATTAACACAAACTACACGTGATTTACCGAGACGTAGTCTCCAGAAGTTTAGCCGGAGCTGAATGAGGTTGTCGGGTTAGCAGGAGCAGAGCACAAATAACTGGGGCACCAAATTTGACACAACGTGAGCGATAAGGGACATGGCAACCCAAGGATACACGGTGTGTGGGTTAATGTGGGGGACAAACCCCAACACTTTGTTATTGTTTAGGAGCGCTGACTAGTTCAGAGTGACCTATCAAGCAAATATTTCTTTAAATATATTTTAAAAGGCTTGCATGTTTATGTTCTAGAAGGGCATGTGTAAAAACAAACAATTTAATGGGGAAATTTTAAATTCCACGACCAGATGTGATTTAAAATTAGTATAGTACAGATCTCTCCCAATTAATATTAACATTTCTGATCCAATATTCTCCCAAATCCTTAGTTATAGTACGTCTTTCAAAAAATATTAGTAGTTAGAATATTCTTATACTTGTATAAGTCCTTTTATTTTACCCAAAGGTCTTAGTTCTGCACAATATGATATTTTCATCATTACAACAGGAACAGGGAATATTCTGCTTTGAGATAAAACTAGTTTCATCCTCTTTCTATATTAAATATTTGGAAATTACACTATAAAATATTCAACTTTTTTTTTTATTAAAATGGATTTTATGAGGGCTAATTATCCCGTTTTGCATATAAAATCAGTTAGTTTTGTAAATTATGAGAAATGGGAAATTTTAATCAACAGACTGACAAAATTTTGCTTGTCCACAGGAAAAATTTAATTTCAACAATAAACTCAGGCTATGTTGTCAATAGTGAGGGAGAAAAGACATTGAATAGTAATGCTGTGTATATGTTTTTAAGGATTTCTGAAAATTATGCAAACTTAAATGATGTTTCCTTCAGGATGTTAGTTTTTCCAGAATATTTGTGTTCAGGGAGGGTGAATGGAAAAAGAATATAAAATGACAAGCAATACTGGTTCTTAATATCTTTTTATTGCCGCTGGCCTGCATAAAATGTTTTGAAACCAACATTTGTGATGCAATAAAACATTACTGCACTGTAAATATTAAACTCAACCATTCAAAGGGACCTTTATGGACATGATGTACTTTGCTGAAGGGTTAGCTGCACTGTGTTAAAGCTCATTTAGATTATTAGTTTCAGTCAGTAGAGAAAATATGGGTCAACCCTGGAGCTATATCTCCATGATGATATCTATCTGATGATAGCTACATCATCATAGCATATTCTAAATTATTGAATATTTGTGACTGTCCTCCATGACGGGGAAAGGGGAAATATTAAATGTAGGGACAGCACTGGAATTAGAATGTGTCCTTTTTTACCATTTTACTTTATTTTGCAGTAAATTTTGATGGAATAGAAATATCATTTACAGTTCTACTGGAGAAAATATGAAACTATGGAAATACCAGCTGGGATGTAATCATTAAATGAGTTTGAAACTGCTGAAAGCAGTGATGGTAGGAAGGATCTGTGATGACTCTTCTTTGTGCACCCAGGATGCAGCAGGTTGTTGATGCAGGAGCTCTCCAGTTCGCCAACAATGTTATGCACATAAAAGAATCGATCTGTGCTCCAAATGTTGTACATGTCTTTTTTTATTATTTGTTTTTTATTTTCCTCGCAGCTTGAGACTGAAGAATTAATAGGCTAAAACAGAAGCTTACATGTTTAAGATATTTTCCAGTGGAAAGCGGTAAAATGCTGTGATCATTTTTAGTTGTCAGGGCTACTTTTAGTATTTTTGCATTTATAAAGCTGATATTTTGTAGCTTCTCGTGCAGTTTGGCCTTTGCTGTTTACATTGCTGCAGTGCAAACATTACAATCAGCATCTAGGATGTTGCTCATAAAGGAGCGTTCTAGTCCTGTGGGCGTTCTAGTCACTTTGCGATTTTCAGTCTCCTTTTAAATAGTGGAAATTAAATCATTTTTACTCTGAAATGATGAAAACACTGGTGTTTTCATTTACTTAGCTACATTATGTAACCTTTACTTAATCTACAGTATCACATTGAGACATGAAGTGCTGCAAAACTTTACAATCTTTTTCTCAGATAAAAAAGTTCTCCCAGTGAAAAAAATCTAAATAAAATCAAACATTTTATTAGATTCCAATAATCTTATTTTGATTTAAATATAAATGGCTTTTTCAATACTTGTGCTTTTTATCTCTTTCTGCTTGTATTCCAATTAATTTAAGCAATGCAACAATTCAAACCCTTTTTTTTATTATTTCTAATAGGAAAAATATTAGACTAAATATAAAGTATAAGAAAACTATTTGGAGTGATTGCTCTTTGAACATAAACGTTTAAATGTGGCCTGATAAGTGGACTAAATAAACAACAGCCAAATTATGAGATGATTATTCTTTTCATAATGTCAGAAAAAAATAAAAATAAATGAATTCTTGATTCTTAAAATCAAGAATTGAAGCTGTAATCCATTAAAAAAATACGTAAGGCATTCGTTTTTTATTTACTTATATTTCCAGTTCATTAAAAACTGTTAACTGTTACATTAATTCAGACATAGAATAATTGATTAATATTGGTGTAACATGAGAAGCATTCAACATTTTGATCTGTTGGGTTCAACTAAATCAATAATAATCTACTGACCAATAACGTTTTTCATATTTCTTCAAGTGTGGAATCGGATGACTTAATACATTGCAGATTCGAGCCGCTCGACCATTTTCATCAAAAGATCCATTTTGCTCAAGTTTTTCTGTTTTTCTCAATAGAGGGCTTTTATCCCTTGCAAAATCACCAGTAAGTGGGCAGGATTTTCCCAGAATTCCCAACCAGTCCAGCTCTCAGACTGGAAGTTCAACGCCCCTGAGCAAAGAGCAAAAGTCTACACCCCTGACTTGCATTGCTGCACAACAGTCTGGGTCGATGCCTTTAGAGCTTAGAGGAACAAAAAAAGAACAAGAAACAGCGACTTTAAGTAACTAATCTCCTCTGTCATTGCAGATGGAAACATTTATGGTTTTTAAAATTTCTTTGTTTAAATTTTGCTTGAGAAATTAGATTTGTTGCAATAACAATGTGTGCATTTGTAATTTTATTAATGCAGTTGAATCTTGTCATTTCACTCCATCCCTAAATATTTGGTTTGTCCATTAATTGATTAAAACATTGATAATTTTGTTCTTCTGTGTCCTTACAGGATTTTTGGACAGTTGAGACTAGAAAATGTCTTTAGCTGTCTCACTGCTCCTCGTCGCTCTGTGTGCTGGCGGAGGATACGGTGAGGAGGGAAAGCGGACCCAGAAAGCTGGCCATGTTTCTGTGGTCGTAGTTGGAGGAACTGGAGACCTGGCGAGGAAATATTTGTGGCAGGGATTTTTTCAGCTGTATGTGAGCCAGGTCAGCGGTGGAAACACCTTTTCTTTCTACGGGGGAGGTTTGTCCCCATCTGAACAGGCCACACCAGTCCTCTTTGAGATCCTGAAGGCGGTCACCTGCTCCAAGGATGTTTCTCAGGACCGCTGCGCCATCCTGAGGGATCAATTCCTGCGGCTCTCGCAGTATCGGCAGCTAAAGACTCTGGAGGACTACCAGGAACTGGCCCGGCACATCGAGCAGCAGCTCCAGCAGGAGGGAATGACAGAGGCCGGACGCCTCTTTTACCTCTCAGTCCCGGCTTTCGCATACGCAGGTGTTGCAGAGAAGATCAACAGCAGCTGCAGGCCGGCCGGCGGGACCTGGCTAAGGGTCGTCCTCGAGAAACCGTTCGGACACGACTACCGCAGTGCTCAGGTGTTAGCTACTGAGCTACTGAGTGCATTAAAGGATGAAGAGATGTACAGAATCGACCACTACTTAGGGAAGCAGGTAAGAAAAGATCCTTCACACCATGTTACTCTCCCACCTGGCAATTTATGTGTTTGATAAATTTTTTTATTCTTCTTTTCATAAAAAAGGTGGTGTCAAAGATACTTCCATTCAGGCTAGAGAACAGAAAGTTTTTGGATCCCATCTGGAACAGGCATCACATCGAGAGAATAGAGATTGTTTTAAAGGAGACTCTGGATGTAAAAGGTGATTAAAAATGTCCCCCATCTTGTTTCTACACACACTCACTGCTCGCCAAGTAAATTCATAATGTTTGGAAGTAGCATAATGTTAACTCAATTGACTGACTTAATTGAGGTAACCGAGTCAGGGGGGAATAAATCCATATTTAGAAATATTTTCTAATAAAATATTTCTTTGTAAGGGTTGTATTAACAACCTTTACAATGTATACAATAGAACTATTTTAATCTACATTTTATTTTTTAAGTTGAACAGCATGTCTAGGAACTTTAATCAAGAATCCATGACATATTCTTTTCTTAGGTACATGGCATCATGAACTCTTTAAAATAACAGAACATTTCCAATAAAAGCTGGTCGTCTCTTCAAAGAAAACAAAAATACCTCCTCATTTAGTCTTTAAATATAATAATAATCCAAAATATAAGACCAAAGTAACACAGAAATGGTTAATCTTGGTCTCAAAACCTAAATTCTGCCAAAAACATGTGCAGAGTATAGAAGAGAACAAAGGACTCTTCTAGATGAAGATATTTTGTAAAAGCAATTCTCTCTTAATGTAATTTTTTCTCTTCATGTGGATTTTGTTCTACAGTTTTTAGTGGGAGAATATTGCAACAAAGGGTCTCTAACTGACATAGACATCTCTTAGGAACTTATTTAGTTCTTTCATCAGCTCTTATTCTGAAATTAATGTAATAAAGTGTAAAGGTGTTTGCTGCTTTTAGAAAAGTACTAAACATTAACTAACCCTGGAAGTTGTGCACCTGTACTCTTCTAAGGTTTGTCAGTCACCCCACCCTAATTGCTCCATAAAGGGCTATGTAAGACAATAAACAGGGCCATCATGTCATCTGTTGTTCTTTCAACAATACCCAATCCAGAGAAACTTCAGAAAGGGAGGTCAAAGTTCAGATCAGCCTTCATATCCTTAAAATGTGGTTGGTTAGTGCTTTATTCTCTGGCTCAGAAAAAAAAAGAAATGTGAATGTTTGAATGTGAATGAAGTTAAGGTGGTCATTGTGACAGTTTCAATCTTGCTATAAAATTCTTAAAGGGACCAGAGTCCAATAATTCAAAACTTAAATATTTTTGATTCAAAATCATTAATAAATATTTAAGAAAACTTTGGAGTCATTTCAAACTTGTGCATCTATTTTATTTAAAATGCTTATATTGCCATATAGCTTATTTAGATATTGTTAAAAAACATTTGTAATTGTTTTATTTTTTTTTCAAGCTTATCAGAGTGGGTGGGTGGAGGTAACGATGTATTTTATTTTAATTTCATTTATCAAATAAGATATTTCACTTGATAGATATTTCGTATTTTATGCTTTTCAATATAACTCAATAACTGATTTCATTTTTGAAAATTATGCTGCCTCTTGTTTTGACACCTCAGGTCGGATTTCCTTTTACGACGAGTACGGAGTGATCCGAGATGTTCTGCAGAACCACCTGACCGAGGTCATGACCCTGCTGACCATGAAGCTTCCTGCTAATGTGAGCAACAGTGGAGAAGTTCTTCGAAACAAGCTGGAAGTTCTCAGCTCCATGCTGCCGTTAGGAAAGAGTCAGGCAGTCATCGGACAGTACCAGAACTACAAAACTGAGGTCCAACAGGAGCTGAATAAAACCAAAGAGCACGTCAGTTTGACATCAACATTTGCAGGTGAACACACAACTTTGTTTAGCAATGTTTCCTGTCTTTACTTTATAGTTATCATACTGCTTGAACTTCTCATTTGGACATGTTATTCTCACAAAGTGTAATTTGCTGGTATTTTGCGAGTCATAAAATGTTTCACAAAAATGTAAAAGAAGAAAAATAATCAATCCATTTGTAATTTCAAGAGGGTTGAGAGTTTGGACCGATCTTAACAAAATGACTCAAACTGAGTTCGGATGGAAGCATCTGGAAAGTCAGACTTCAAGTCACCCAAGATTTTCAGATTTAAAGTCTGGGCTTGGACTAGGCCACTCTGAACTCATGCAAATGATTTGTCCTAAACTATTCCATTGTATGTCTATTTTTTTTTTTTTTTGTAGAACCTCTGACATGATCTGCTCTTTATTTAGCTTCATCCATCTTTCCTGTTCGCTGTATTAGGCGATAAAATGTTTATTTTCCTATTTTAAAAAGTAATGATTTTTTTTTACTTGCATCTTTTAAAGTGTTTGCAATATTGTACAAAAAAGGCTTAAGTGGTTGAATAAAAACTCTGCAGATTGTGCATATTTACGTGAATAATCTTTAGAATAATTAACAAAAATAATCATTACTAAAATAGTCATATTTTCTTTACTGTGTTTGTTTAACTTGTAAATATAAATTCTGCTTGTGTTGCAGCCGTTCTGGCCCATATCGAGGACGCACAGTATGAAGACGTCCCTGTTCTTCTGATCTCTGGGAAGATGCTAGACGAACGCGTCGGTTACGCACGCGTCCTTTTCAAGAACGACATCTTCTGCCTTCAGAGCCAGAACAATGTCCACTGCAAACCTAAACAGATCATTTTCTACTTTGGCCACGGCAGTCTCAAATATCCAGCGGTTCTGGTCAGCAAGAACTTATTCAAACCAGCTCTGAAAGGCGGAGAGTGGAAAGAAGTGACGGAGCACAAAGACGTCAACGTTTTGGGTTTGCACATTTCCGATTACTTTGTGCAAACTCCGACAACAGAAAGGGAAGCGTACGCAGAACTCATCTATCACATTTTTGCTGGGCAGAAGAATAATTTTGTCAGCACTGAAAACCTTCTGGCCTCCTGGGAAGTCTGGACTCCGCTCCTCAGCGCCCTGAAAGGCTCCTTCCCCCGGATCTACCCCGGCGGTGCCGACAATGGAGACATGCTGGACGTCCATCTGAGGGGGAAGGAAATCCACTTCAGCAGCGAGGCTGTGATCATCAGCCCGGATCAGGTGGGAGGGCCGTCGGCCAACAACTTCCAGGTGATGCAAGGGAAGTTTCGCAGTGCTGAGATGGTGTCCGCCTGGTCGGTGGAGCTGGTGGAGCGACTGGCCGCGGATATGCAGGAAGCAGCCGAGGCAGCCGTGCGGGAGGACGGGGTCTTCCACCTCGCGCTCTCTGGGGGGTCCACTCCGCTCGCTCTGTTCCGCAGGCTGGTCCTGCACCACTTCTCCTTCCCCTGGAGAGACACACACATCTGGATGGTGGATGAGCGCTGCGTCCCGCTGACTGAGGCGGAGTCCAACTTCCACAGCATGCATGAACACCTGCTGAAACACGTGAGGATACCGTATTACAACATCCACCCCATGCCAGTGCAGCTCAACCAGCGGCTCTGTGTGGAGGAGGACGGAGGAGCCCAGCTGTACGAGAAGGAGATCAACACACTCGTTAACGTTTCCAGCTTTCACTTTGTGCTCCTGGGCGTCGGATACGATGGCCACACCGCTTCTCTGTTCCCTGGCGGGAAACTGAACGAGAGTGGAGGAAGCCTGGTGGCTCTCACAGAGAGTCCCATCAAGCCCCATCAGAGAATGAGCCTCACCTTTAGGGCCATCAACCGAGCTCGCACCGTCGCTCTGCTAGTGATGGGCAAAGGCAAACATGAGCTGGTCACCCAGCTGAGCCGAGTTAAGGACAACCTGGAGAAATATCCTGTCACCTGGGTGAAGCCAGATAATGGAAGGCTAGTTTGGTATATAGATTATGATGCACTTTTAGGATAAGTGATTATGTACTGTAAAAACACAAACACCAAGGATTTTCAAACTGTTTTCTAATGCAAAATATCTTTGTACACCAGAACAAATATCTGTGGTGTTTAGGAAGCAACACCAGCAACAACAAATATCTCTGTTCTGGTGTAGAAATAAGATGAAATTAACTTTTCAAAAACAAGTAGGTTCCTATTGATGAAAAGGATCTGCACTTTAAGACGTTTTTTCTATATTTTAAGTTAAAATCTCATGTCTCAGTATAAATGACACTTTTTTAACAAAATAAAAGGAAATACAGACTTAAAATACTCACATGTAAAACCGATCTGATCTTAAAACTGGGATGCACCTCTATCCTATTTTGTTCTGAAAAGTTACTTATAAGTTAGTCTTGTCTTATCTCAAGTGTGCCAAGATACCAGTATTAGAAGCCAGTTAAAAAGTACTTGGTGAGATTTTCTGTTATTGAAATGTGTTTTTCTTATTTTCAATCAGAGAATGCAGCTGCTTTAACGGAAATGGTGTTTAGGAAGCAACACCAGCACCAACATGACCAGGAACTTCAGGTTTTTGCTTCAACTATAAATCATATTTACTAAACATTTCTTTGTTTGAGCTCAGGACAACACAAGTCCAGTAACAAGTTTATGCAACATCTCTTATTTTAACCATTTTTTAGTTGATTTCTAACAATTGGGATATTTTTCTAAACATTTGTCAAAATTGTACATGCCGGCTCAAATATATTCATACACCACGACTATTATTTGAAGTGATACCTCTTAGAAAGTTAGAGAGAAACCACTTTCTGGAGCCATGAACTGGGCTGGATGATCTATCTTCTTATATTTGACACTAGAACACATTTAAGTCAGTTGATGTAATGACACTTGGCTTGGCTTTTAAGCTTTTAAGCCCAGTTTAATTGTTCATTCAGGCTTAGAAGTAGCTTATATTTGGCTTCATTATCTATTTCAGAATCAGATTTAATGTATTTTATGGTCCTTTTACATCCAATTATGTCCAAATTTTAACCATTGTTAAACTGAGGTGAAGTCATTGAATCTGGAGGTTGTCCTGCTTCAACTTTGAGCCGTGCTCAAGTACCGCTATAATTGAAACAAACCCTCAGTATGATGCTTTCACCACCATGCTTCAGAGTCGGTACTGTGTTCTCCATTCTTCTTGTTTTATGGCCAAATACTCCAGAGGTTTTCTGGTTGGACGTCTGCAGGAATTGCACTCAGTCCTGCAAGATTAACTTTTAGAGTCTGCATTGATACGAAATGTTGTCACAGTTTATAGACTTGAGCCTTGATTGTTCCTGAATTTTCCGACTGATTTCCTTTCCTCTGAGGGTGACACATTGGGTTGGCAAACTTTAAAATCCAAAGAGACAATTTTCCCCTGTTCCTATCAAAAACAAACTTTCTCGAGCTGCAAAACATTTAAAACATGGCTCTGTTCTTGAGCACTTTTGGCCAAACTTGAACGACCAGATGTGCCTCCTGCAGTTTGCAGCCTCGTGGGTGGGAGGGTTGAAACATGGACAAAACTGGATGTTCCAGCAGAAAAATGACCCCAGTTGGATGGAAAAAGTGCAGTTTTGGTTAAGCTAAAGGATTCTCCTTTAATCAATCATGACACCAAATTCAGCCCTGCTGGCAATGCAGGGACTACAATGAAACGCCACAATGGAAAAGGTACTGTTCAAATAAATCATTAAAAGCCCCAAATTAGTGACATTTATCTTCATATGAATGAATGTAAACTTCTGATCTGCACTGTAAGTCAAACAGGTTTAGTAGATCAGTAGTAGATTTGTGCTGACCCAAATCTAATAGGATTTGGATCAGTACATTTCACTTTTAAAAAGCCCTTTAGGCAATTAGTTATGAGTTATAAATAAAGCGTGGTGATAAAGTTAACCTTTAAAGCACAACGAAGTGTTCAGGTTTTGCAGTTTATAGTTAATGGCAAAAAACTTGTGGTTCTTTCCTATCAAAAGGTGAAATTTTATGTGAAATCCATGTGAATGAATGCAGTTGAAGATTTGTTTTATAGCGTTTATGAAAAACTGTGATCTGAGTGGAGATGTAGACAGGTCACAGGAATCCAAGTCTCCAGCTCAGAGCAGGAAGTTTGAAGCATGTGATGCTGTGAAATCTGGTGCTTAGAGCCAAACAAACACAAGAGGGATTTATTTTAGACGGAATCAGTGTGTTTGTGCAAGTCATGTCAAATCTCAGGTGTTTCTGCAGATACTTGGTGGCAGGGTTACAATGCAATTAAGAAAAGATCGAGGTTCTCTAGAGTGAAGACGGTTATTTGTGCTGCAGAGATTTTTAAGCAGCGTATCAGTAACCCCTAAATAAACATTCCTTTCAGGTTATTTCTGTACAATCTGCAGGTGATTTTTTAAAGCATTAATTTCAGACAGAATTGATTGTATTTTAGTGAATTGTTTATGAAGTTTGCCTTGAGTTTACTTTCAATAAAAATCTGATTTATTACATTCCTGTTCATATCGTTCTCTGATTCATTAAAATTAATCATTTTTATTTAAAGTCAGGCTGTTGCACCTACTAGAGATTGAAACGTTATTATTAGTGTCATTTCTTAAAAAGGAAATATTTCTAATATTTAGGTCTGCTTGTTCAGAGAGAGAAACAATTAGAGTTTTATTACCATTTCTGAGCAGCACTAGTAAAGTTATGTTGGTTTGTTGCGACTTTAAACATTAAAACACAAATGTCGGCCATTATTACAAAATCCTGGTGAACAAATTGAGACAAGAGAATTTGTGTTTTGACAAATTAAACGCCTTAAGCCAGTGGTCCCAAACCTTAAATAAAATCGGCCATATTCAACATAGTCTTGGCCCTTTTATGGCAGCTTGTGGGGTTTTTCCCTGACTGAACGCAGCTTGTTGAATCACAACTTCTGCTCATCTCATCTGGACCACTGCCCTGACTCTCTCTGACTCTTGTCGCTATGGTAACGTTTGCACATCCCTTCAAAATAAGATACAGATGTGCCACAAAAACAAACATTTTACTCATAAAAATTTTAACTTACGATAACGACGACTAATGTCCGTGACTTCCAACTTCCAAATAATACATAAAACGGAAATAGTTCATTATTTCTTGCGTGGCCCGGTACCGGTCCATGGACCAATTGGTACCGGGCCACGCAGCCCAGGGGTTGGGCATCGCTGCCTTCAGCCATAACAGCAAAATGATTTTATATTTGAGAAAGAAGGCATTACACTTCTTCAGGGATTTTGAAATTAGTAGTTTGTAAAAAAAAAAAAAAAATTCATATTTTCCTGTGAACAACCCAGACAAACAGCCAGATTTCTTTACATTTATGATCAAAGCAACAAGCTTCCCCTAGAAAACTATATCTGTCCTCCATTGGACTTAAAGAAAAATGTAATCTAACTAAAGGATGCAAATTACATCAATAGTTTTCCAATCCATACCTAACATCTAATCTAAACTCCAACACCTCAAGTTTAGTGCTGGAAATTTTGAAAAACCTTTACATTTTGAATAGAGTTCTCATAAAAGTTTAGAAACATAAACGCTTTTCACCAATAATAAATAACTGATTTAATGTTTTAATTAAAAGTTTTCAGTTTCTTCATTGGGGATAACTTGTTTTCAGTCTGCCTGTGCATTATCTGTAGTTTTCAAACTGTTTTAGTCCCCCAGGGATCTATTTGCTGATATTTTTATTTAAACTAAAACAGGGGTTATTTGTTGAAAGTTGGTTTCAAAGAAAATTCATTTTCCTTTCCAAAATCCGATGAATAAGCCATCAATTTGCCTTTTTAAACCAGTAAATCTTATTGTACGTGACAAGGATGTTAATAAGGCTTTTGTGCCTTATTTGGAAACGTGATGAATTTTAAAACAATAAGGTGATGGGAAAGAATGGAAATCAATGCTTCGATTTGATTTTCAGTCTAAAATGTAGATATTGCCTTTCGCTTATGAAATTATGATGCAAATTTCACATCTGTTTTTAATCAGTTTGGCTTTACAGCATGTCTATATAAATCCAGTTCACATTACAGTGTAAATTACACATCCTAGTTTATTTTACAGCATGTTGCATACATTTCAAACAATCATCACATCTGTTTTTCTGCAGCCTGCATTAAACCCGGAGCTTGATTAACTCGCCTGCACTTTTGTCCCTCGGTTGATGGTTTTAAGTTTCCGTCTGCTGCCGGATCAGATCCCTCATGAATTCTTCAAAGTGAACTGTATCCAGTGTCGACGGCGCGGGGGACAGCTGGGCTTGTTTTATCACACGTTGTTCCTGCTTGTCGCCTGCCTGTTGGTTAACCACAGTCCTGCTCTCACCACGAAAAAGCCTGAACGGACAGAAACAGGTGTCAGATCTGCAGCGACGCAGATTAAAGCCGTCAGAAACGTCTCACCTGCGCTGAGAGCGGAGGCCACCGTCAGAGCGACGGACAGGTGGTACAACTCTGTGGTAGTTTTGGCCTGTGGGTGAAGACGCAACTCATTTTGATGCAGTCATTTTGCGTTTTCTCACTATTGCTGCTTTTCTTTTCTTACACAAGAGGCTGCTGTGAGAGTCAGGATGGCGGTGCACAGTCCGTGGCCGCATGACAGAAACCCAAACACATGACAGGCAGCCCACAAGCCCTGAGGAACCGGATCGAGCAGCGTGAATACTACAGAAAGACCTGACAGAAGAGCAAAAGTTAAAATTATTAGATTTTTTTTTTTTTTTAAACTGCATGTGGTTAGACTCACCTGAAGCAACGATGGACAGGGCAACAGAGGCCGACAGGTTGTTCAGAAGAGGCTGCCTGCAGTATCTTGAGGATTTTGACCTTTTATGGCAAAAAAAAAAAAACATTTTTACATGTAAACCCATGACCTGTGTGTGACTTTACAGGATGTCTACATCCCAGTTACCTCCCCATGACGTAGAGCTGGGGGGCCAGCACCACCACTATGAACACTGCATTCACTATTTGGCTGTTAACGAAAATTACACATCAGCTCTCATGCATGAACGTAAATAATAACTCTCTCTCTATAAGAGTACTTACAATTTTAACCTCTGGTTCAGTGGTATCCATCTGCTGCTGTGATAGGCCAGGAAGACCAGCATGTAGAGAAACATCGATGCTGCGTATTCAGACGAGGGAGTGTAGAAACGCTGCGCTGCTGGCTAAATGTGCTCCAAGGAAAGATTGGGTTTCATTCTCTGTTATTATCAGGGCCTCTAACACAATACAATTCACATCAGATGTCACAATTTATCTTACGTCGCCATATTTAGGTATGCATAATCTATGGATTAAAAAAAAAAGATGAATTATGAATCAAATGTTGATATCAAGCATAACTTGAGTAACATTTTCAAAAAATCCTATGTAAATCCAACTTTGACCTTTATGAAAAAGTAAACCTTATAATTGTTTGTTCCGATCTTGTGTCATCAAGCATCTACAGTGACTGCTGATGAGTTTTTCTTATCACAATGCAGTGAGTTGGCCCTCTTTGCAGATTTCTTTTCTTTCATCAACACAAGAGGAATTTTGAGGATGAGCAGCTCATCTTACGTTTATTATAGTTCTCCCTGTCTAGGGTTTCCCCCGCCTGTTGCCCAATGGTCTGGTGATAAATGGTTTCTCTTCTAGTAACACTGTGAATAAGCAGGGACAAACAATGAATGGATGGATCACACTATCCTGGCATCCTGAGACAAAATAGAGAAGTGCACCAAGTTGTATTTTAAGTTGTAGTCTAAACAAAGAGAGGGCAGGCAGAGGAAAAGCAGCTTCACTTTGTGTCCCTGAGCAGGTCTGGTGTTCCAGTCAAAAACAGATTTGTTTTGGAAAACCAGTCTTTGCCGCCCTCAAGGCTGAGAACCAGCTTGTTAAAAGTTGCTTGGAAGTGGAACAAAACCCAACAATTCTTTTGAATTAAGTCAAATTCATTTTACTTTAGTTAAAAGACCAGCCTTGCAATTTTCCTATTTTAGTCTGCAATTTGCAACATTTGTCAGGCCTGAACTTTGGCCGAGCCAAATCCACTTGGACGCACCTGCTTCGAATCAATGCTTAATCAACAGGCTGCAGAACTTAAATGCGTGGCACTGTTGTGTCCTTTCATGCGGGGAGTTTCCTCATATTATGCAAAAACTATTTCTCTTCTTGTGTGTCCTGAATAAGTGAGGTGAGCGTTGCAACACCCTTTCTCATGCTGAGGCTATAAAACACCCAGGAACTCGCACTGCCAAGTTTTCAAGAGAGCCAAACCTCCAAAATGCCTGCAGACTACAATGGAACGTGGGATATGGTCAGCAATGACAATTTTGATGGTTACATGGTTGCACTTGGTAAGGTTTTCTTCCCTTAATTACTGGCTTGATGCATTAGATGTGTGAATGTCTTAATTTTCAATCAAAATGATTGTGAACCAAGCCAGTGTCGTGGATGATTTTCTAAATTAAACTGGTTTCTGACATGCAGACATTAACTTTGCAACACGCAAAATCGCCTCTATGATGAAGCCTCAGAAGGTGATCAAACAAGCTGGAGATTCTTTCACCTTCCAAACCATCTCCACCGTGTTAAAGTACGAGAGCTCCTTCAAAATTGGAGAGGAGTTTGAAGAGGTGACGAAGGGCATGGACAACCGCAAGTGTCGGGTAACTGAGCGAACAATGTTTGAAGCTTTCAAATCGGCATAAAAACAAAACGTACAGAGAATTAATCGTGTTTTCTTTTAAACCTCTACCAGTCTGTGGTTAACTGGGACAATGATAAGCTGGTGTGTGTCCAGAAAGGAGAGAAGAAAGGCAGAGGTTGGACTCACTGGATTCAGGGAGACGAGCTTCATCTGGTACGCTGGCTCACTTTTTATATCCAGTTAGAAAAGACACACTAGTCCTATACGCCACATTTAGACTTGACCCCTTTGCTCAACTGGAATATGATTTTATTATGTTTAAGAAGTCCTACAAATTTTGTAAAACTTTCATTTTTCTCTTGTCAGGAGCTGACCTGTGAAGGTCAAGTGTGCAAGCAAGTCTTTAAAAGGATGTGACTCTGACTGTAAAGATAATGGCATACCTTTGTACATGTTTTCATCATGAGATGCATGCAAAATAAAAAATAAAAAAGTAGACTAGTGAATGTGATTCATTTCAACACTGAATGCAAGCGCTTTGCATTCGGATCTTTTTATTTTTAATTTCATTATAAGAAGGTGCAGAAAAATATATCCTCGGTATGAAAGTTATTTATGACTCTAGTGGAAGTGATGTTGATCAGAAAACAGGAGTTTTTCTTCCCCTTGAAGGTTTGAAAGCGAGTTGGGTGGGAGGAGATGTCCCCTTTAAATGAAAAGGTCACTGCCTGCACAACACCGGTCTTTTTCCCAATGTGTGTTGATACCAGTACAAGTCAGTGAAGAGACTCTACAGTGATGAATCTATAAAACTATGTTCTAGCTGTGCAGACAGAAATTGTTACTGATAGGATGGTGGCAGATATTACATAACTTAAGTACGACAAGAACAAAAGCTACCAAATGATGTGAAAGATGCAAATCATACTTTACTTTTTATTGTTCTTATATGCAAAGCAGTCATTAAATTTGAAAAAAAAAAAAACTCTTCCCTGAAACCTGAAAATTGGCTATTCTTCACCAAACCATAGCAAATAGTTAGTTTTTTTTATTTGGGGAAAAATAAAAATTCAAACATTCCAAGTAATGTACCTTACCATTTTTTTTGTCAGTCAGCATAACAGCATCTACAAAACTTTGTGAAGTTAAATCACTTATAAAAATGTTTGAGACCCAGTTACAGAAAATTGTTTTTCTTATGAACCTTTCAAACCCACATGAGTTGGCTCCATTCTTTTTTTCTTTATGCCTCATTTAACATCCCTTTGGGATCAAAGTATCTGAATTTGAATTATAGATCTTTCAAAGGCAACCAAAGATGTTATGTATAGTAGAACATACAAAGACTGCAATTCATATTGAGTAGATTCACTGACTGTTTATAGTATCTAAATGCTTTAACTATACACTCAAAGATGCCGTGTGTTTTTAGCACATTATCAAGCTAATGTAACATTTAATCAACAATCAAAGCCTTTCCACCAGCTTTCCTTGAATGGGTACTGGTGAAAGGAAATCCAGTCCGTTAACAGTGAATGTAAAAAGAACTTCCAGGCAGCAACGTTCAGATACAGTTGAATATGACGTACCTTGTAGTTCACCATGAGGGCCACTTGGAGGCGCTGTGGAATTTCTCGACTCAGACTTTAGAGCCGTTGGTTTGTGCCGCGAGTTTTTGTTTTGTTTGTCAGCCACTAAAAAGTTAAGTCAGTTGACAACCTGGCCAAACCATGAGCTAACGGTACACGTCATAAATCCGACTTGTTCAACATTCTGGTTATTTGTAAACTTATCTCGCAGCCGCTCAAAAAATGTCGGTAGACGGCGAGGAAACTCGTCAGGTAAGCGACGTTTAGCGACCATTGCTATCATATCCACTTAGCCAGGGGTCGCTAAGGTTGCGCTAGCATGCCTCTGTCAAAAGTTTGTCATGACTTGCTTTTGTATTTAGAGGTTGAAGGCAGCGGTTCATTACACGGTGGGTCGTTTGTGTCGCAAGATCGGAGAGGAACACCGGACGGAGTTCAGCCGACAAACCATAGCAGCCATAGCCGAAACAACGTTCAGAGAGTGCGGTGAGTTTCTGCATCATACGGTCCGATTTTCATACAGCACCGCCGCCTCACGGAATCACTTTTATGGAGCACAGCCAGCCAAACAATGTCTACACAAGGGATGTCCAACGTGTGGCTCGGGGGCCATTAGCGGCCCTTGCCCCACAAGCAAAGAGAGCAATTTTTACAGTCAAAATCTTCTTAAACATGTTTTCAGATTAAAGACAGGCGTTTTCCTTTTTTAACGATGTCTCTCTTTTCATTGATCGCTCTAAACAGTAAGCACTGCCCAATTTGGTTTGCCTACTGTAAAAATAAAAAAAGAGAATAATGAACCCAAAGGTTGAAGAATATTTACATGGCATTTAAAATTGACCCTGTTTACATTTCTATCAACAATAATTCAGTAAATTATTAAAATTGGCATTACTCATAATAAAAATATTGTTCAGTTAGTAAGCGATAAAAACAAATGTCTTCAGAAATAAATAGTTTAATGCTTTGATTTAAAAAAAAACAACAAAAAAACTTTGTGGCACTGTAGTTTTCTCAGCCCAGCAGCCAACAGCATCAACAACCCTAAACATTTTTTTTATTATATTGCAAAATTGTTTTTTTTTTTTTAAAGCTGTTTCACATTGCAACCATAATGTATGGTATTTTATCGGTTGTGATAGACCAATAATTTGTCAATTACATTAGGCTTGTTTGATATCTACCATTAATGAAAATGTTTCAATTTTCAGTACCAAGACAAAATGAAGCAAGAAATGAGGGACTGATAAATGTAAAGTGCCACAATGCTATTCTTATTACTGAATAATGAAAGCAAGGTTTTTACATGTAAAATCTACTTCAAATGTAATGTTTAAAGTATATTGCAATTAACACAAGCATCACATAAAATCCTGTGTGGATCCAACCTTAATGATCCTCCATCTTCTTCCAATGCAAAATTGCAAAATTAGGCTCATAATGTTGAATTTTAGTCTCCACATTTTTTCTTTACATTTTGAAACTGTCTTAGTTGGGTTGTAAATACTGAGTTTAATAAATAAAATTATATGTTGACAAAAAACATAATATGATGGTTTTTCCTCTGTTCAGACATCTTTGCCAAGGATCTGGAAGCTTTTGCCAGGTAAGGCTTTCCGAAGCTCACCATTTTAATTACTCAGGGTTTTATTCTTCTAGTAAAAACAGAAAAAAAAAATGATATTATGACTGCTCTATTTTGTCTTTAGACATGCCAAAAGAAGCACAGTGTCTGCAGAAGATGTAAAACTTCTCGCCCGCCGCAGTAGTGCTCTGGTAGGTTGGAGAAAAATAACCAAGTTTACTAGTTGTACGAGTCGTATTCATATATATATAAATATATATATTCATATTCTACACAAGACGGCACATTTTTATTGTTTCATTTGCTTTTATTTAGTTCAACCACATACAAAATAAAAGTGAAGAACTGGCCCAGGAGCAGAGAGACTCCAGAAAGAAGAGTACAGTGAAGAGGAAGAGCAGAGAGGCCGAGGAGGAGAGCAGAGAATGAGGACATGACACAGGGAAGCCTGCAGCGTCTGGCTTTGTGCTCAACATGCATAGAAAGATAACGAGCTTGACCAGAACAAACCGCTTTAATGAACTTTACAGCACAAGACATAAAGCTAAACTCGTCTCAGGAGGCGTTGATTTGACATGAAGTGACGAGTGATGAGCAACAAAATCTTTAAAGAACTGTTCATGTAACATTTACTGCATCCAATAAATCCTATATTCATCTACATGGTTTGGGCTGTTAAACATACCATTAAATCCTCTAAAATACTGTTTGATGTATAGACTAAAGCTTCAAGGCAGTTTGCCCCTTCACCATTTTGTCCTGACTCATTTACACCCTAAAGCCTATTAAATGGTGAAGCTTTTTAACAATAAAAACCCCAAATAAACATTTACCATCATATTTTCAGTAATTTTTATATTAAAAAAATCTGGATTTGGGGCTGATTTCCCCCCCACCCCCAATATGCAATTTTGATCCGTGATCAAATAAAACACTATGCAGGTAAGTATTTATAGGAAATAACATTTCCTCAAAAAAAAAAAAAAACTTTACCAGTTGCAAAAGCAGGTATGAAGTTTCCACTTTCTGTAAATTTGAAGGTTTTAAAAGCAACCGAAACTGCAGGAGAACTGGCAAGGGGGCGAAAAGGAAAGTACCCGCAATTAAAAGTAAACCGTCTGCCTTACAATTTTAATTTAATCCATGCATAGCGCTCAATGTTTATAAAGCAATACAGTAGAGATGCACCAAGAAACTGGCTCACTAATCTTATTTCATGATGATCTGACACTAACATCTGATCTTTCTTCTGATTCGTAAAAGCTCCAACAGGTCATGCAGAAAAAAAAACCTGTGAGGAAACTGTCACTAAAAGACTGTTGGCTATTCTCAATGTCAGAGTAATTAAAAAAATAAATCAGAGTAAGTGAAGATTTACCATCCTTATAGAAGGGACAAACACTTTCTACAGACATGATGGAGGAGTGAAACTTCAGACGATACAACAAGCAAATTGACCACTTAGTTCAGTAACTTAAAACTCCAGTCCACAAAGGCCAATGTCACACAACTTTTAGATGCATTCCCACGTTAAAGATTCAGGTCGTTAGCAGGATAACAAAGTTGAATGAATCCTGAGAAAGCAATTCAGCCATTTGAATCAGACGTTATCAGGAATGTCTAAAAGCTGCAGGACACCAGAGCCACGAAGACTGATCTCTGACGTAAACATAAACAATCTCATTAGGTTGGAAATTTTATTTGAATGGATCTAGCCAAAAACAATATGTATATTACCTTCACATTTAAGAAAGTCTTGTAAGGAAGCAAATGAGGAATGAGATGGGTTTTTTTATTTGGATTTTGAGTCCAACAATCTAATAGAACTTACTAAATAAGGGCTTAAACATGAGTTCGATAATTTTCAATGCAATACTTTCAAAATGCCAATTTTGTTTAGAGAAAGTTTTGATCTATTTATGGTTTTGGTTGCATGTTATTAATGTCTGTTTCATTTATTATTTTCCATTGTTAGTTTGGAAATTTAAAATGTCTTCCAGTTCCAGTTGTAATTGATACTCCATTTTTAGAACAATAAACTTGAACAATTATTGCAATAACTACTGACATTTATCATCCAGCAAAATTTATTATGACATTTATTCAGGCTGCTAAATTTTGGTGGCAACAAAATCTTTTTGGACAAAGTTACATTTTCTTTACATTCAGAAACTTAAAGACTAATTTTTCATTCCTAAATTTAAAAGAAAATCTGATTCTGAAAAATCTATTAGTGTCAGTAGGTCAGAGCTAAAAATAAAATTGATCGAAATTCAGCAACTGCATCTCATATCGGTGCATCTCTACAAAGAAATTGTCCAAATGCAATATTTATATTTCTTGTAAATCATTTTAAGACTAATAAAAAGCCAGATAACTGGATGCATGTTTGTTAAAAAATAACTTACCACAAACCTTCAAAGTTGATGGTTATAATTGGGAATGTGCTCTAAAAAGCCAACAGAAGGAGCAAAAGGACAGGTACTACCCCATGTCATGTCTGAGAAGGCCACACACTGAAAGTGTTGGAACTTCCGTCTTCTTCCTTCAGGTCAGGGTTCAAACGGAGACCTCGACCAGCAGAGCCCAAGGTCCCTAGATATGTGAATCGAATTAGATGCTTTGGATTCCACAAACCGACTCAAGCAGTATCAGCTAAGTAACTATTCAAATGAACTTTATTAGAGAACTCCCTTCATTTGACATGTTTTTTTTTTTGTTTTCTTTTTAAAAACACCTCACAAACAACAAAGAGCTACCGGGCACCATTGGACACACACGTCTCCACGTTCTCACATCCTCACTCGCGGCCCCCCAGAGTCTTCAGCAGGTGTCATCCACATCAAGAACACACTTACAGATCAGTTCAATTAACATGAAAGCACACACCATACAGCATTCAAATCAGATAATATAAGCAATACAAATATTCATCACAACATTCCACTACAGGTTTTTATATTTCTGCACTTAGACATACTTGGAAGGAAAGAAAAAAAACTTGCAAAGAAAAAAAAAGAAGAAGAAGAAAAAGGGACAAATCTTGAAGTACTAATTAAAGAATGTCCATGTTAGGGGGAGGCGCTTGTCGCATCCGCAGCTTCCACTCACACACTCAGAAAAGCAGTCAAATTGGGCTCTACCACCGCACAACCAGTCCTTTCCACGCGTCTCTCTCCGTTCGCTCACTCATAGCTTCACTCCTCGCCACAAGCCATCCTCAATCGCACTCATCAGTTCTTAAAATGTCAGTTGCGCAGTTCTCGCCATTTTTTTTTTGCTCTTAAAAAAAGTGGATAAAAGTGAAAACACCCACCGTCTCTTAGAACATGCGGAGTGAAGCCGTTCTTTGATGGCATAGCATTTACAGGTGGGAAGAGGGAGAATGATACGGGTATCACCCCAAGAATGCTGCCAAAGAGGAGCTTCGTCGCGGGGAAATGGAAGAGAGGTGAACTGCAGAAGAGATTTCAGTGAAGGCTTTTCCACAGAACTTGACTGCAAATAAAGTTGCACTTGAAAAAAAGACATTTAAGTTTCAACCAGATTCTTTCCAATGCAAGATTGCCTCTCAAGCCGATGGTGACAAAAGCCGGATAATGGTGAACCGCAGACATTCATGCATTTTCTAAATGGGCATTACATTTCACAATACATGCATTAGAGAATCCAGTTGAAATGGATACAAACAAACAAGACAGCAAAAATAGCACTTTAGTCAGAAATCCTGGTAAACAATTCACTTCAACAGTTCCTAAATTAAATCTTTAGCTTTTTTTTTTCCTCCAAATGTACAAAATGTCTTTGACCAAAGTGTTTAGTTTTCAGATACGCATCAACACCAGAAATAAACTTTTGAAAAGACTCATCTCTCTCACAATACTTACCATAGAAACACTTAACTTACATACCCCACCCAGAGGACTTTGACTCCATGCTGGACCCAAACCCTGAGCTAAACCCGCTGCCACTGGTCGTAGAGTTTGACCCTGAGCCCCAGCCCAGACTGGCCGAGCTGGTGCCGTAGTTGCTGTTGCCTGTGCTGAAAGACTGACCCTGGTCCCTGCTCGAACTGGTCCCACTAGAGGTGCTGCCTGAGGTGGATGTCTGTTGCTGGCTCGCCAGCATACCCATCATGCCCCAACTACTTTGCAGAGCAGCCTGAGCAGCGGCCATCATGGCGGGGTTCAGGCTAAATGACCCGAAGTTAGCCAGACTACTGTTAGCGCTGCTCCCCAACCCACTACGGTTGCTACCGAATGCCTGGGCCCCAAAACCGTTTCCAAACCGGGCCGTACGGTCAAACTGCCTATTGCCGTGTTTGGGCTCAGCGTTTGAGATGTGAACACTGACTCCTTTGATGATAAGGTCCTCTCCACAGAGAGACTGGGCAACCTGTCGGGTCAAAACAACAAAAAAAAACAGCACTTAACCCCTTACACGCATCATCTGTTTCTGCTTTTACGTCAATTTAAATGTTTCAGCTCAAACTATGTAGAGAAGGATAACCCAAGTAAATGTAAATGCATTTTGTTAGGAGCAAAACTAAATTAAACTACTTTTCTTCTCTGGTTATGGTTGTCTGACATAAAAACCAGCTTAATTAGCTGAAACATTTAAGTGTGATAGAAAAGCAAAACAAAAATGTATTAGACATAACTGCGTATTTCAACACAGTACCTGATCATCTGCAAATGTCACAAAGGCAAAAGCCCGGAATGGTTTGGGGATGAAGACGTCTGTGACTTCTCCATACTGCATGAAAAACTGGCGCAGGTCGTCTGTGGTCATGTCCTCTGTGCAGCGTCCGACAAACACTTTCCGGCTCCTCAGTGGCTCATCGGGACCTTGCTGTGAATAAACAGCAGAGGGGAAACGTAATTGTTATCGAGTGTTAATAGCAGATTATTTCTGGCCAATATGCAGCTATGTGGATGGACATTACCAGATTCACCTTCGAGTTAGGAAGCTTGCAGTCACACCATCTCCCATCAATCATGTGGCGCTGGGAAATTACTTTTTCCTGAGCTTCGTACTCTGTGAATCTCACAAAACCAAATCCTTTGGAGTTACCAGTCTTAGCATCTCGTTTAACCTGAGAGAACAATAATCAACGATAAACGCATATCCGCATAAAAAGCAATAAAAAAATGGCGCTTTTTCAAACAAAACCATTATGAGACGCACCTGGACCATTATGACTTCACCAAATGTGCTAAAGTAATCCTTCAGGTCCTGTTCAGTTGTTTTCCAGGGCAGACCCAGAACAATCAGGTCAGAGGTCTTCATGTCTCCCCTCTTCATCTTCACAGCCGAAGAGGCATCAATTTCATCCATTTTCCTTTTGTTATCTAAAATTAAATACATAAATTAACCTTGAACAGACATAGAAACCTATTCTCTTCTGACTCTTAACTCTGAACACATCATCTGACACTTTTTAGGTGAGCTTACAATCAAATAGAAATTTTTATCAATCTTTATATGAACAAGGCTGGATTTAGCAATTATCTGCTAGTTTTATGCATCCTATCCGTCTTACCATTAATAATTAAAGGGGTTTGTTGTACCCATGTGTTCCCAGTAAGAGATTGTGTTTTTGTTCCAAAACCCATCAAAGAAATTATTGTAGACTTTTAATTCAGGCAAACAAAATTTGTCGCTGTGATAAGTCACACTGTATTTCATATTTTAACTGGTCCTGTTTTTTTCCTCTTCATGATGCATATTTTGACAGTTATATTTAAACATTTGTATCATATTGTAAAATTAAATCACTTTTGCAGCTATATACATTTTACTTAGCTGATTGTTTATTTGATGAATCAACATGCATGAATCAACATGCAAAATTTGGCTTCCCTGTTTTTCAGCATCTCTTACCCTTATTAAATCTGGACAGAATTATCTTACACAATCTTTATAACAGTTGTTAGTCAGTAAAACATTTATGTTGTTTATATTAATTTAAACAGAAGCTCCGTTACCTTAAAACACTGATTTGAGCAATTTTAGATGTAAATAAATGAACTCTAGCTTAAATTCATTCATTCATAACTTAAATCAGTGTAGAAAATAAAAATAACCAAACTATGTAACTGGACGAAAACTGCTGTGTTCTGACACTTTGAAGATAAGACATTTTGAATAAAAATCAAGCTAAAATACCATTTAGCATTCAAAAATTCAGATTTTAAATGTTATGTATTGCTATGGTGGATGTAGTTCAGAAGACAGAACAGTTTTCATACCTATCCAGAGTTTCAAAATTATTCAACTCTGATAAAGCTAATGTAACACATTGTGACTTTTTCCAAGAGGTGACATTTTTGAAGCTTTCAAATTTCACTGGATGTTTCAGGAAACGGTCTCCAGTTTCGGCTGCTCTGCTCCAACTTGGGAGGGCGTGGACAAAAATAAAAGTTAAGCTTTTTCTTCACACCGCCTGCGGGGAAGCAACACTTACGAAGCCGTCACACAGAGCAAAAATATATTTAGAAGGTTTCCGTGTTTACCTTTTGGGTAGTTCACTACGTATACAACGTTCCCCCATCCGTTTTCTGGCGCGTGCAGGACCCCCTCCACGAGACGCACTCCACGCATGCACTGGGACACGGGGCTCCTGAACCGGAGGCCGCAGGCCCCTGGAAACTGAGCAGCTACTGTTGACAGCAGCACAGTACCGTCGTCCTCGGCCGGGATCTCCATGGGCTCCTCGTTTTCCTCTTCCGCCACCCGAATGTACCCCTCCGCCATTCTCGTATTTAAGAAAAAACTTGCTTTCTGAATGAAAACAGAGAAGCGGTTAGCCCCGCGTTTGTCCGGCTAACCTTAGCTGATGCTAACAGAACTGAATCAGTCAGCCCAATCTGTTGGATCTGTCTGACGGAGAAAAACTTCTCAACTTAACGTCTCTTCCCACAACCACGCCACGATATGTTTAATACCAACTTTCTTCAATAATACCCGTAGATTGTGCTACAGGACGAACATCAGCTTTGTTCTTCCTTTGTTCGATGCAAGACTGGACAGTTGATGTGTCGTCAACACCGGATGACAACAGTTCCAATGTGCTTCTCCGCCGGCGGGAACAAACTTGACAAAACTATTTTCCCTACAAGCTGATGTTCGAAAACTGGAAGGGTTTCAAAAATTTTGCAAATGACTCGTCTCGACTCACAAGTAAAGCAAGACACTCCGCAAAGGTGAATGTTTTTCCACGAGGCGAAAACAGACGACACCACGTAAGGCCTTCCAAAATGGCATGGGCTAAGCGAAGCCGGAAATACGTCACTTGGTTGGGCGGTATCATTTTTAGGAGGGATACTTTTCTGTACTCTGCGTCGTTAAAACGACAAATCAAACTGTCTGTCGTTAGCTGACGAACAAATCGACCATTAGATATTGTAAAACTGCTAATCTATTACAGCATGTTCGTGGCTGTGATGAACTACACCGCAGATAATCAGTTTAATTTGTTGTTTCGCCCCTCGACATGAATCGTTCAGGCAGAATTTTTTCATCAATAGAGGCAACTTCCGTCAGTTGGTTTGTCTGGAAAGGGAAGATGGCGGTTGTCCGCACAACCGAGTAAAGACTGGCATTTATACTAGATCTGTTTCGTTTGGAACAATTCATTTTGGCATAGTTGTCTTAAATACTTTTTACCAGACTAAAAAAAAATAGATTATGAATTTATATCAAATAAAAGCCTTTATTATTGTTTTAAAGAAAAAAAAGTATGAGGACAAAACTTTATGTCTTCAGATTGCAAAAAATATTAAGGTTAATTTTTACATTTTATTGTTAATAGTTTTAAATAGGTCCCATTTAATTTACACTATTTCTAAAATTATATATATATATTCGCATGCATAAGGTAAAGTGTGAAGAAACTCATTTTATAACTATCATACTTGTAAGAATAATGAAGTTGAATTATTTGTTGTTGTTGTTTCTCATTGTTTGGATTCAATTAAAATGAGTCAGTGATTTTGAAAAATAACCACAGATTCCATAGGCCATAAAAAACATCCAAATATTAGTAGGCATATAAAGCGTATAAAATGTGTTGTTTTCTTAACAGTCCATCAGAAGATACCAATTGCATGAAGCTGTTACTGAACTGGAAAGCTCTTTCTGTGAGACTATTGATTCCTAGGTGCACAAAAGTGCCTTATAGTAGTTCCTTCCTCCCAGCACCTGTCAGACTCTATAACCATTACTGTTTATACAATTGTATTCTTTTGATTTATTGATGCAAATTAAATCTATGCTGTAAAATAGATTTATCTACCAAAAGGAGTGCATAAAATTAAGATTCATACACTTCAGACTTCTCTTTCAAAGAACTTAAGATCTTCTGGAAATGTTTTTAGTCTTAACTATTATACGATGACATATATACAGGTTGCAAATGTTATTTTTCTCCATAATAAGTACATGGGTCAGTTTTCAGTATCAAGACCAACAATATTTTTAAAAAGCTGTGGTTTTAAAACTGCTAAAATTATCCACCCTTGTGGTTTAAAGTCCTTTGATCTGAAAAAATTCCAGTGTGGGATTTCTCAAGCTGCTGATTTATGCAGCACTACCTCTCCATCACCTGTTGCTTCACAGAGAGAAAGCCACTAAAATGTTTCCTCCCTCAAAAGAAGAATACTATTTGGAAATATTTCCATGTGGAAAAACAGTCAACCATAGTCCTAATAAAGTGCCACTCTTTTGAGCATGAAGGTGACTTAAGTAATACAATGGTGGCAGATTAACTAATTTGTTATACTTGTATTAATCTATTAAACAGTGTAAATGGATGCCACTTTACTCAACAAGCACAAAAAATAATCTGTACATTGTTTTTGTAGCCCAAGTAATTCTTGATTTTCTAGTTAAATTGATGCTATTTTAAATCCAGATTATGCAACTCAAATTTAAAAATCCTAATGCCCAACAAAAAAAAAAAGAATTAGCAAAGCTATCCTAAAATATTTTCCCCTTGCACCATTTAACTAAAACTTAATTTTATGAAAGTTATTACCCTTGCAGATGGAATTGTTTAAAACTCAGAGAGATTAGTGGTTAAAAATAACTAGTTACAGCTTGATGAACGTTAACGCAAAAACATGTAAAAGTCGATTAAAGATAATGCACCTAAAGAGATCTCAAACAGCTTTTTATTACATTTTTCAATCAATAACAGTACAATTTAGTACAGTATCTATCTTGCATCCAGCTCACCGTGGAACACCAACAGACTGAAATGAAATACAAAAAGTGGAAAGGTACATAAGGGTGCAGAGCTCTATATAATTAATGGAAAGAGAAAAGGAGAATCCATCTCAGTTGAATCGCATTTTCACTTGTGGCCACACACGAATACGTCACATTTATTGTACATCATTGCAGAAAAGAAAGAAATGTGAAAGTATCTCACAACCTTCACAAAAGTGCTTCTGTATACAGTGAAATGGCATTCAGATGCTCCGATTTTCAGTTTAAGACCCAAAAAGAAAATAAAAATGTACAAAAGTTTTAGTATGGACAGTTCGTGAGGACATTTTTGTTCCATTGAGAGTGAAGATTGAAAGGAGAGGATAGATTTCTCACAATGATTGTTATAATTAAAAAAAAAATGGCATCAATAGAACTGGTAAGCATAATTTACACTGAGTATGAAGTTAATATCAAGCCTTTCATCATTCTTGCCCACTCTGGTGCATAGCATTACCAGTATTAGTACATGATGTATGCAGAGTTTGAGCCAAAAAAATGGCCTCTATTAAGTTCAATCAATAGGTTAACTCTCCGTTTTGGTAACAAAAGAAAATCTAGGATTTTTTGCACCATTGAAAGCAAGTCTACAGCATGCACATCTAAATTAACTCATGGCAGACAAAATTTTATGTCTTAACTTAAAACATCAGACCATTATTTTCAGACATTGATTTGTACATTTCATTCACAGAGTTGTCACTGCAGTCCCAAGCAAAGGAAGTGTGTATTTAAGTCAGGTGAGGTGTTTCACTCAAAGTGGATACAGAACACAAAACCCCTTCTATATAGTAAATTCAAGCCATGCCTTATTAAACTCTGAATCTAAATCACTACCCTGCCCTTCCCCACCAAAAGTCAAAAAGGCATGTACGAGAATTGAGGGGTTTAACTGGATAGTTTTCCTCATAATAACTCCGTTTGTACTGGAATGAGCATTCATAACTTATAGCATGTGCCTGGTTAATTAACAATGTTATTAGTTTAGAGGCAAAGCTTCATGTGCAAAAAGCCGTGATGGAACAAAAACAGCTAGAATATAAATACATCCTGGACATTTTCGAAAGCTGCTCGTGTAATATGATCCAAGCTTTTACTTCTGCGTGTTTTTTTTTTTCTTTTTCTCATATGATTTACCTGGATTACAAAGACAAGCTGTAATTCAAACATATCTAAAACCACTAAAGAAATATGACAAAGAGAAAAGCCATCAAGAATAATAAACCGTCAGAATAGAAATCTTAAAAAAAAAAAAAAAGTTAAATAATTTGTACAATTACACTCCAACATTTGCTTTCAAGACGCACACATTTGCATGGGATGATAGTGTTGTTTTCTCTTTCAAGGTAACATAAAATGGTCCAAGAAGGAATGCACAAGTTTCTGATTTGATACCACAGGAGATCCTTTCTTAACTAGGTGATAAACAATTGTGCTCTTCTTTGTGTAGGAAAGGCATTGGTTTCCCTTCGTTTTTGTGGTGTCCAAGTCAGTTTAAACAGTGTTGAAGATGACGCTGTGAACATTCTCAAGTTGTAATGGTCTTCCAGTCAACTTTGGAGTTAAAAGAACATCTGGGGAACAAAGAAAGATATTTTGAGAAACAACAGAAGAGAGAGAGTCATGTAGGAACAGGGAAGCAGAATAGCATACAGATGTTTATGCTGAGCAGGCCCATGAATTCTCAGAATATTTATTAAAGTCGAGATAAACTAATCGTCTTCGATTAGAGATGCACTGAGAAATCGGCTGGTGATCGGAATCGGACGATTCTCCTGCCCTGACCGGCGATCAGCTGGTTAGAAACTCAAAAGTCCAACTGATCCATTTACAGTGAATGAACTGATCCTACATGCCAAAAGGAGTGTAAAACTGCACTTTTTAATAAGGATGGTGCCCTGAGGCATTTAAATGAAGTCAGAGGAAACTGATGTAAGAAGGTATATACAAGGAACCTTTTCTGTGACATAAGATGTCTTTGTGGTTCAAAAAGCTGAGAGAAAGACAGCAAGACCTCCAGCTGAGAACAGAAAGACTGAACAAAGTACAGTATAGTCTGAACTGCTACTTCTGTCTAAAACTTTGAAGCGTTGGCAGCCTTTAGGAAATTTCAGAGTTTAATTCTATAGAGATTACACAGAAGTATTTTATAGAGATGTTAGCAACATGTTAATAGCAAACATGACACTTTGGCTATCATAAAAAAGCTAATGTCCGTACAATAAAGGAAGGCTGGCAAAAGGTAGTTAAAATAATGTTCCTAAAGCAAAATTAGAATCTGATGAAGTTAGTATCAGCAGGTAAAAGCTTAAAGAGCAGAAATAGAAAGTTGGCTTCAAAATTCTGATCGGTGCATCTCTACCTTTAATGCAAATACGACAAAAAGAACCTTCAGGCTTCAATTCCAGATCTTCAGAAAACTGTCCCAGGATCCCGTTGCAACTGCCATGCCATCATCAGTAACTCCCAGGCAGCTAACGCGGTTGTCATGTCCAGCCAACACACCTGGAAAAAAAAAAAAAAAAAAAAAAAAGAACTATCAGTTGTCAGGTCTGACAAAACAGTGTGGTGTCACACTAACAGGTCAGATCACTTTGGGAGTTTATTGACTTCATTCTTAGCTCAAAACAGAGTAGAACTTTTAACATACAACTAAACCTTAGTGTTGTAAATCTGAAAGAATTTTGACCTTTCAAAGTTTAAAATTGAAATGAAGTAATTTCAGGATTTTATGAGACTTTAAGAGGCCTCAGGAAAAATAAATGGTAAAAAATGTACTTGTCTAGAAACTTCCTGTGATGTTAAGATCCTTTAAAGAAACTATTTGACAACTGTACTTCCTGGTTTCTTCTACATGTTTTAGCCATTTCCCAGCAGCCACTCCCACAACTTAATGAATGGGTGGTTGACAGGTATCTGAAGCATCTGGTAAGGTAGTGCAAGCCTTCGAATGAAGCGTGGGAACCACTGTTCATACTGTTAGCCTGCCTGCTGACAAAGGGAGAACTTCATCTTGCTGCCATTAAGATGGCTGCTGATTGATGCAGAATATTAACTCTAATCATTACAAATGTTTAGGTTTCAAACCAAATGTTCCAGCTGTTAACCAGCACATTCCCGAAAATGATTTTTATTGCACACATGATCCTGCTACTAATCTGATTTTAAACGCACCATCCATCTTTAGCTTTCAAGGTAAAAACTTCACCCACTCTACCAGTGATGGGTTACTGATAAGCGACAGAAAAGTGAGCTGACACCATTTTTGTACAAAATGTAATGTAATAAAAGAGTCTATTTGAGACAAACTTGTTTAAGACATTGCCCAGTTGCTTACCAGCACGGTCAGCTTTTAGTGTGTCCCACACATTACAGTTGAAGTCATCATATCCGGCCAGAAGAAGGCGGCCACTCTTGGAGAATGCAACAGAGGTAATGCCACATATGATGTTGTCATGAGAGTAGATCATCAGCTCTTGATCAGCTCGCAGATCAAACAGCCTGCAGGTGGCATCATCAGAGCCCGTGGCAAAGGCATTGCCATTAGGGAAGAACTGAAACGTACAAATGCAATTAAAGCACAACAGCGGTACAGAACTTGGCCACATTAAGAATGTGCATTTAAAAAGAGAAGCAGAGCTTGAACGACTTACACAGATAGCATTAATGTCAGACTCATGGCCAGTGAAAGTCTGCCTGCACATCCCCTCTCGAACATCCCAGAGTTTAGCAGAGGCATCGCAAGCACCAGAGACGAATGACCGAGTGTCGGGGCTAAGAGACAGGCTCATGACATCACCTGTGTGTCCAGCAAATGTGGTCGTCTGCTGGCCTGTCTCGATGTCCCAAAGTGCACTGTGAAAAATAACAAGACAGTCAGACTGTTCTCTGTTCCCTTCATAGAAAAATACTTGGACAAATTAAGAGTTTCTAGCTATGTTTTTTAACTTACCAAGTGGTATCTCCAGAGCTTGTAACAATCTGGTTGTCGTCAAGAAAGCGACAGCAGGACAGGTATCCTAACAGTCAAATAACCAGCAGATAAATTTGATAAATAACCCTAAAATCCAATGTGGTTTTATGTAAACTTATACTTGTATACAAATAGACTGTATTTGTGAAGTATCCTATACCTGTATGTCCTGCGAGCTCACGGCTCACACGTACATTCCCCTCACGTGTTTTCAGGTTGTAAATGGAGCAGATGTTGTCTAAGCCACCACAGGCCACATAGTTTCCTGAAGGTGCATATGCACAAGTCATGACCCAGGAAGATCGAAGTGGAATGGCATGAACCTGCAGGACACAGCAACACACACAGAAAACTGTTAGTTCAGAGAAAATACTAGTTTGAAGCAAGAATTTTCTGTTTTTGATGGCAGAAAAGATAGAAATTTAAACAGATGAGAAGCTTGTTTAACTTTAAACAAAAAGAATGCCAGTAAAAACATGTAAAACTAATCAAATCTCAGTACTGCTAAAGTTTTTCCTACAAAATGTGACTTCATTTTTATAATGCAGCAAATATTACTGAAAACCAACTCTAAAAAAGAAACAAAAAACTTGAAATGAGATTTTATAATCTCTGAAGATATTAAGGTATACAATAGGGGAAGCAAGCCCATCTTTCCCATCTTGTATATGGATAAGGTAGACGTGCTTTGCTGCATGTCTACTCTACCTCTACCCATGTCCTGTCTAATCTACAACAAATAAAAGTCAGTAGTGCCAGAAAAAAACTTAAAAGGGTATTGGGCAGAGATTTGACCTTGATTGGAACTGACCAGTCAGACTCAAAATCCTCTCTGAACTATTAGGTGACTCAGATAACAATCTTCAATTTGGAGGCCGTTATTTAAATTCAAAGCCTCCAACTAAGTGATGTTCAATACCAAAGACTTGTAGGTGACATGTCTGTGGTTAAATCAGGCTGAGAGACCAAAACTTAAAGCAGATAACAGGAAGGTTGAATAAAGTGCCAGAAAGTCATTCTACGGTTAAGAATTTAAGCTTTCAAACTGTTTGGATTTGGAAATATTTGCAGCTTTTTGGGAAGAGCTATGGTAAGGATGCATCGTCTTCAGGAAATCCACAGTTACTGGAGTTTTAATAATGACGGCCATACTAATCATTAATGCAAAGGCTAAAACTGTCAAAACTGCTGCCTTTTGTTATAAAGTGACATTTTTCTTTCTCTTTTTTTTTTTTTTTTTTTACATCAACTGCTATCTCACAGTCGTTTTTCCTCCTATTGTGAATAATTAATTACTTCTATCAGCAGGAAGGCTAAGAAATATATTCTGAATGCTGTGCTAACATGTTCTTGTAATATAGTTCTTTAAAAAACTGGCATAGACATAAATTTAAATTAGCAGATCAAAACTTAGCATCAGCAACAAAACTGCTTGCTGCACCTTTAATAAATAGCTCACTTTTTTGTGCTTAAGCAAAGTGTACAGGTTAGAAAAGACTGGCATATGCGTACACCAGAAGAACAACTAATATTTTATTACACATAAAAAAAAAATTGCTGTGAGTTTACCTAAGGCATTTTAATGTACTAAAAAGAACACAAATGAAAACCCAACTCATCAGTTCTGTTTCAAGAACTAAAGTACCGTCTTCAGCACATAAAAAATGGGTGTTACAGTATAATTCTGTTTTTGCTTGGATCAGTTCAAAGAACCACCAATAAACTAATTTCTTCTTCTGAAAGAGGAACATATTTATTTATGGAATAAAAAAATCAATTGTGCAAAAATAAAATTACTGATTTATGCATCCATACTGCTTCACATTACATTTTTACTGTATCCTAAAATGAAACTCACCTTGTTTGTGGTATAGCTATCCCAAATAATGAGTTTTCCATCTTGAGAGGCGCTGACCAAAAGCCTAAAAACAGGAGCAGGAACAACATTAGACAGCTGTAAAATCATTTCAGCTAAAAATCTGTTTAGAAAATAACGTTGACGTACCTGGAGTCTGTCCCCCAGTGCATGGCATAGATTTTGGCCAAATGACCCCGCAGCGTTCGTCTTGTACGCATCTGGATTCGGCCAACAGCTTCGATATTAGCTGTAATCTGCAAAGCATTACAGACTTTTGTTAGGCTCAGAATTCTACTGTATTCACAATGATTCTTTCTGAGCAAAACACTCTGTCAGTCATTACCTGTGATAGTGTGGCATCTGCACATGCTTTTCTAGCATCCTGGAAAAAAGAGAATTTAGCTCTGTAGAATATTTACATTTGTACATGTGCAAACTTCTACATGGACAATTGAATTTTGTTACTTACTCTTATCTGATTTTTGAGCTGCTCTGCCTCTTGACGCAACTGGTCCAGTTCACTCATCTTATCTTGCTTTTTTAATTACCTTACTCCAACTACCAGGGCACTTGTTTTTCTTAAAACAGACAAAAGAAAAGGGAACAGAAAAAGGTAAACATACATGGTCAATCTATTTTTAAGAGCAACAGCAACATTATATTTAAAGTTAGTTTAGAAATCTTAAATGCAAAATGGTAAGGGCCTAAAAGCAATTTTAACCAGCAGATAGAATAAAATGAACAACATACAGCTCCCTGTTCAACCTTATAATTCTGCTGCAATGTCGATGTGTCCTGACACACAATTCAGATCAGCAGACAAATCCTGTTAAGGCATGACTTTCCTGTGATCCGAAAAGCAGTCATTATCCTGTTGACCTCAATCCCTGGGATAGTCAGAATTTTTGCCAAGTGATCAATAAGCCACTTATATTAATACAGCACCAAGAGAATGTCTAAATGTCCATCTAATAGAGTAAATATATTCAATCCAAGCCTTAAAACTAGTTTTTATGCTCATACTAAACCATCTAATGCCTCTATCAAAAGTTTAGAATGCAATTAGATTAATTGGCTTACAAAACAAAAGTATTTAGTTTGAGACGATTCTTATGCAACGGCTCATTAAACTGTATGACAAAAACTTTAAAAATAGCAAATCCCTAACAGTACTTTTTATTTGTAGGTAGTCGCAAATTACTTAAAGATTGCAATTATAATTTAATACAGCTTTTTATTACTCCAACTACAACTGGGAACACATAATTACACTCCATTGTTTGTGATTATTAATATTTAAAACTATCATTCGTGGCCCTCTGCCAGAGTTGATGGATTTTCTGACAGTGGGAAACATTAACAATCTATGAGTGAAAGGGAACATTTTTTTTAAAATATCTCTTCTGCAAGCTAGGTTTCTATAGACATTAAGCATAACCTTTAAAAAGATACGCCTGACATGAGCTTTAAGTATAAATTAAATTCTATCCAGTAGCCAAATCTAAATCAATTAAAGCTTCACTAATGACCCCACCCAAGACAAACTATAAATAACGACAGCGTGAGATAAGCGATAAACAGCTAGGAGTTTGCTTCTCAGTTCCCTTACCTGTTGTCTTTCAGTCAGTACACTAATGTCACTGCGGTTGCAGGACTTGTTTGACAATCTTCTCTACCCGTCTACATCATCTTTCAGATTTGCTGATTGGTTGACCTTTCTAACAAAGATGATCCTCTTACGCTCATTAATCTTGTAATAAAGCGTGTCATGGAATATAGTTATTATTTAGTTACATCCAGAGACAGGAGAATGCAATCTTTATCATGATAGAATTTAAAGTTAATATCTAAACTCAGATTTAACTGCTTTGTACTTTTTCAATTAACTTGATCAATTTTCAGATAATTCTGTTTATTGAAGTCTAATTTGTAATATTCCCACAAGTGTAACTGAAACATTGTTAAGCTTGCTATGTGTAAATCTATAATCAATTATTTATGCTCAACATTATTATTAACACAGTTCTAATATTTTTATACGTAAATTATGTAGCCCTAATCTTTTGTGAATAGTTGCACATTTCCCTGCACACACACACACACACACACACATATATCTTTGATTAGTTTTTGTGGTTTTAAATCTAATATAGAATATTTTTATTATTGAACACTGATTATAGAAACAACAACAAAACCCTTCCACTTCCAGTTTTATCTGATGCGCCTGAAAGCATTTGGAGAATGTTGTTTAATTTGGGTTTCAGAACCACATTACTTTGGTCTCAGATATGATACCAACTATTTCAGCAGCAGTCCGAATCACTTTCAGTACCCGTTAAAAGTGTTACAGCCCTTTTATTCTACAAAGTTCGTTTAATTAATTAGACTTCTTTCTAACTTAGATGTAATTTGCATTCACAACTTGAACTTTGATGTGTAACACCTTTGTGCCGTAACCAAATTTTACATATCCCACATCGAGAACAGAAATAGCTGCACATTTCCCATTAAGATCTGTGGATGCCTACAGTTACGGAGTTCCTCTCTCTCATCACTTCTCCTTTCCAAGCGCCTGATCAGGGTCAGCTGACTGGCTGATAAACAATGAGCAGTAGCAAACAGCCTGGAGTGGCAGCTCACTAGCTGTTTCCAAGTCCTGCAAGGCTTAAAGAGATGTGTTTGTTTGCAATTGCTGAAAGTGAAGCTGCAATTTAACCAACTTAGAGGAAAGAGGGGCACATCTGCTTACAAAAGACAGCCAAGTTCTGATAATGCAATGTTTTACAGATCTAAAGCTGGATCATGGAACAGGCCATAACCAGCAATATCACTGAGCAACTCCATAATCCTAAAAGCTGAAATCCTCAGTCAATGAGTCCCTAATCCAATCCATGTCTGCTAACAGAAATAATAGCAAAGCCAGTGCAGGCATTAGAAATATGTTTTCAGCTTAATAAAAGGATGAGTTTAATCTTAATTCTTTCATAAACACATGAAAAAAAAATCCAGGCACTCAGAAAAAGTGCCTAGATTAATGGCTGCCATTACAGTCACTGTCCTTAGGCAGAAATTCTCTTTTAGTTCTTGTACAGAGAGGGGGAAATGTACATTATTAAATAATACATACATAAACTTAATACAAAAAATTAAACAATGAGTTTGGATATTAAAGGTTTAACAGAAATTATGCAATATTTAACAGGCAGCTGTAGAATAAACTGCATTAACAAACCTGACAAGTAATCTCTTAGTGTTTGCAGTGTGCATGTTGAACCAACACTGTATTCAGTGTGCAAACAGCTACGGAAGAAGTTCTGTGTAAGCACTGTGATTTGCCTTCAACACTGTTACAAACAAATCAAATACTTTGCATTGTATTTGAATGCCTCTCTGAAAGCTGTTCAGTTAGTTTGTTGTTCGTGTTGTTTGTAAGGTGAGAACATTTCAGTAATTCCGCATAACATTGCGTCAAGAGGTTACAATCAGATTGCTGGTGTCAAAGTCCAATCAAATATATGCATTTAGTTAGCGACTAAATGCATGCACTAATAAAAATGTGAGAAGATGCAGCTAAACGCCATCTTGCATACTGCTGTCTGCTAGTTAGCTTTGCTAACAGATTGTCGGTGTAGGCCTACAGGCAGGGCAACGCTCATATTCGGAAGAAAAACTCACATAAACGCTCAAATTTCTATATTCCACTTACGCGTCAACAAAGATTTACCGGAAATGTAGTCTAACCTCAAGTTTCTATTAAATTTACGCCACTGAAACCGAACGGCTACATCGTCTAATGCAAAAATAACGAAACCACAGCCGCTTTCAGGGAGGACTCCGCTGATCTTCCGCAATTACACGGAGTGCTATGGAGTTAGCTTTTAAGCCAACACCGGATAAACCCAGAAAGTGTCTTGTTTACCGTCCCAGAGAAATCCACTTACTCGGACACCACCAATCTCTTTAAACGCTACTGGGCCCGGCTAATTTAATTGCACCGTATCAGAATATTTACGGGGTTGTTTAATCTTGTAGTAAAACCCAAGAGTGAAGGTATTAAAAAATAAAGAAAAAAAAAAAACAGCAAGGTCGGGCGGCGGTGGCCTGAATCGCCACAGTGAGATAAATGTAAATAACACATTCGGGGTGTTTCATTTTTCCCCCAAATAAAGTAAACAAAATTTGCCATTATATGTTGTAGAAATTTAGATGTTTCCAAGGAAAGGCGGTGCACCTCTGGGGCCGAAGTAAGCTAACGTATTGGCTTCCAAAAACAGGGTGTTAACGCGCCCACATTAATGTTCCTTCTATGTTGACTTTTTACAAGCATAATTAAAGAAAGCTAATACTGCTAAGGTACATAATTATGCCATATTAGTAAATCGGTTATTATTGTCATTTACAAACATCTGATAGCAAATTTGTTTACAGGACGTTTGATTCAGCCCAACCCTATGTGTCAACCTGAATCCACGGCAACATCTTTACATTGAAGATTACAATATTATTACACTTTGCATGCAACATATACAACATGCGATGTTCCTTATTATTTTTGAAATATATTTTTTCAAATTTTCAGGCGACTTTGTGGCTTTGAGACTCGTATTTTAGGCCAAAGAAGCACCTCCCTTGACTGGGCCATTATTGCCTTCACTGACAGCAGTTTTGAAAGGCTAACAAGAACGCTGCTTTAACGAATCCCAGAACCTTTCGGCGACATTAAGAGTACTTAATGTTTCGTAATTGCCTGGATGTAAGACATAAAAATGGTTCCCACTATCTATCCACCCGCTCCTGACACAAAGTTCCGAGATTAACCCCCACCCTTACTGGAAACACTCATGCAAGCGCTCATTATAAAATAAGCTTATCGTTAGCAAACCGATGCTAACCGATGGCTAAGAGGCTAGCTGCTGCTACCCCACCCCCGGGCAGTTCGATTATACCACAATTCACCAGCTAATGGGATTAACATTTAACTGTTAAACTGCAATAACGCAATATAATAGTTTGGTTTTGCCTTACCTGATTCAATCTGCGCCCGTTTTTGCGTTTTGGCATTGACTGGAAACCAAGACGGCGTATTCCTCCGATCCACGCATCAACGAACAGCACAGTGCTAGCTTTCTAACTAGCTAAGCCAGCTAGCGTAGATTTCTGAGGAGCAGCCCTTCCCGAACGCAGGCTACGGCTGGGGAGCTTGACAACCAGGCGGAGAGGGGAGGGGGTGGGGGAAATCACACCCACAAGCCTTGTGTAGATGACAGTGCACTCGGTCAACCCAGCTAATTTCAAAAGTCACTATTCCTCACTAATAAGGGAGCCTGGACTCTCACCTTCGCAAAACCCAACACCTGCCCTGTCCGTAGTATGTCTCAAGCAGCCATCGACCGATGAGATGGGCGCGGTAACCCTGCAGTCGGCGCTGGGAAACCCCACGTTGCAGCAGCGATAGAAAGAGCAGCTTCGATTCGATTGGAGTGTTTTTACTGAAGACGCAACTCTTAATTGTTTCTTTCCAGCTGTCTTTCACACATCTCATCTGCAACATGTGTATTTCACTTAGATGCTTAAAGAACACGATGTTCATTTTGAGCTCCCCCCCCCTCGAAAACCAGTCAGAATAAAACGGTCAAACTTGTAAAGTAGGAAGCAGAGATGGGCTGAGTATCCAAACAATGTACTTAGTACAGTAGCACTACTTCAATATGTTTGCTAAAGTAAAAGTGAAAAGTAGCCGTCTCTTAAATTACCAAAGTGAGAGTAAAAAGGCTACACAGTAAAGAAGCTGATTGTAACATCTATTTAAATATTAAAATATAAGTATACGATATAGACAAGTTATGTGGAAATCCTTGTAGTTTAAAGATAAACTGAACAAAATAGACACAAATAAATAACATGATCAGGCACCACCACCCTTCCCGACCGCACTAGGGTCAGGGGTTTACAGAAAATGGATGGATTGGTGGATGGTTTACAAAATAACAAATTAAGACATTAAAATTGTACACATCACTTTTTCAATATAAAACATATATTGTCTTATATATTTTAAAATTATATCAGACAGGCAAAATGTAGTATTTGTAGTTTAAAGACTAGAATGGGAAAAAAATAGCCACAAATAAATAACCTGATTACAAAATAAATTCAGCCAGATGAAACTGTACATTTTTAACTATAAAACATAAAGTTAATATTTACAGTAAGGTATATAGAGTTGAAACCTAATATTTACATACAGAATATAAAGACACAGAAATTTTTTTCTCACTGTTTAATGTTAAATCAAAATAAATAAATTTATTGATTTAGATTAGCTAGAATTACCAAAACTATGTCTATTTGCTAAGTGCCAAAAACGCGATGAGAATATATATTTTAATTTCTTTTGTAGCCTTCCTCAAATTAAAATGTTTTAGACATTTCAGCGGTATCTGGGATAACTGTCTTTAAAACTGCATGACTTAAGTCATAACTACTGTATTTTCTGTGTGTGTGTATGCGTGTGTGTGTGTCTTAGAAGAGGATAGAGTACTATCGCTACACATAGACAATAAAGTTTCAATTTTAAGATCTACCAATTTGTCACCAGATAAGTTGGAGGCTACCAAACACACCAGAGTTTAGTTTCACCATCGTCACTGTACAAAAAAACATGTTGTGAAAGTTGCAGAGATTAACTGTTGATTAGCATTTCTGTTTATGAAGAGAATACATTAGAAAATTACACAGATTTTCTTGTCTTAAAAGAATGTTCTTAAGTTGAATATGACATTATTACAAGATCTGGGTTCTAATTTCTTCTACAAATCAAATCCACCATTGGTGTTGCCATTGAGCAACTGTTGTGATAGACATTTTGTGGGCATGTTTAGGTTTAATGTCTGCTTGTAAAACAAATAAAACAATCAGACAATTGCACCACTGTTGTTCTGGTTGCTGGGGGATGTGCAGCATTTTTTTTTCCAGAAGTGTTTGTAAACAAAGTAGACTGGGACTTTTTCAATTTGCTCTGCCCCTGCCATTTTACAGAGAGGCATCTGCCTCCTTCTCACCCGATCCCTGTCGTCTTCCTTTCTCACACCAACTCTCTCCATACTCTGCCTCACAACAATTAAACTTCCCATTTCCTCTCTTCTGTCTAACAGGCTTTTCCTATATATCTGCCATCCTTCTGCTATCTCAGCCTCATCTCTTACATTTGTTTCTAAACTCAGCCTGATCTGTCTTTTATTTTGTTGTTTTGGTCTTTAACAGGGAAGCCGTTAACATAATGTCTTCCACCTCCAACTCTGTGTTTGTGGGTTTGAAAATCACCTTCTGCTTCTTGTAGCGCTACTGAGGAATCTCAACATTGAACTAATATGCTGCACCCAGAAAAAGTTATTTCACCAATCCATGTGCTGAATGATACTTTTACACTTGTAATATTTTTTTTCTCCATTTCATTCAAATAATCTAATGATCATTTGGTCTTTCACTGCAACAGGAGTCGCTGCAGGTTCTAAAAGAGAAGCAGCCTCCACCTTATGACTGGAACAAAACTAAAATTTGCTTGATTTCACACAATCTATCAAATAAATTTCTGCTAATATTTTTCTGTGTCTTCAGTTAAAGTCAAATGTTTTATGGCTACATTATTAAATAAGCTTTCATTTTCGATCATTAGAGAAATACCTCATATCTCACAAAATTAATTAGTTCTGGTCTATGAAGTAAACAAAATTACAAAAAATGTGAATATGTAGAAATTTTCTGACTTAAACATTTTTCTTTTCAAACAATGCCGACAGCTGCAATAAAAAATAGCTCAGAAAAACACAAAGGCACTTTACACTGATAAGAATAAGTGTAAAATGAAACTTGTGTTACGGTACAGGAAAGGTATTCAGCAGAACGAAATACATGAGAGGATGACAATCAGGGACCTCTGTTGAGTGTATCCAGTTCAATATATATTTAGCTGTTCATTATTCTTTTGTTTCTCTCAGTCTCACTCTCCCACCCTTTGCCTCACCCATTCAACATGTTATTCCATGCATCTTTTTCACTCATCCACCTTCATTAGAACCTCTCCCTTCTCGTTGTCCTCCAGATATTGAGAGCTCCAAGTGGGTTCAGATGACATAATGCCTGAGATGCCACTAATTGCACATTAATTTCCACCACAAACACTGCTAACCCACATCCTCAATTTAATGGCTACAGCATTGTCCGTCAATGTTTGTCCTCAATAGTTTCATACAAAGTTATGCCTAAAGTTATACTCGAGTCTAAAAACCTTACATGGTTCAAAATCAGCATAAACAACCAATGAAAACATGAAACTCTGTGACATCCTGGACTTACATCTCCCACAATGAGTCAAATAATTAGGATTATCTTTGTCATGAAGGCATCCAATAATATTTATGTAAAATTGCTTCACAACATTTAAATGGGCTAATTTAAAGACATAAATGTCAAAGAAAATTTAAATCTCTCATATGCACTGGACACATGAAAACTCAAAATATCATTGAGTTTGTTAGTGTACTTTTACCAACAAAAGTACACAACATTTTGTTGGTAAAATAAAATGCAGGTTTCATGTGTTTAGTTTCTTTTCCCTCATTTGTCACACACGTTTCTCAGATCCAGCCTGCTTCATGTTGGGATACATGAAGCAGGCTAAAAACGCTCAAAAAGCATCACTTCATGCCCTGATCCAAGTGAATTTGAGAACAGACGTAGAACAAAGTATTAAAATAAAAACATACTTCAAAAATACAAACAAACAAAAACAAAGGTCTGTCTCACTTTCTGAAAAAATATTCTGTGACCTGATGAGACAAAAGCATGCATCACATTGTATGTGGGATGAAACTAACACAGTATTTAAGAAAAACTGTAACATAGCAGTCAGACACAGTGCTTGGGGTCTGATGGTTTGAGGCTTGTGTTTTGCTGGATGACTGGTCATTACTGGTGAAATCATAAATCCTGTTTTTTGATAGAAAATCCTGAAGGAGAATGGATGCATCAGTGTAATCTTAATCTCAAGACAACAATATAAATCACACAAGCTATAGTGATGCATGGTTAGCTAAAAAAAAAAACACCCAGCGATGTTAGAGTGGCCTAGTCAAAGTCTTTACTTAAACTAAACTTGGATTTGTTTTGATTAGACTCAGGGGGCAGAGCACCTTCCTTATACCACATGTTGATGTATCCATGGGTGAAGCATTTACCCCCAAGTTGCATGTTGGTGTGTAAATGAGTGAATGCGCTTTTAGTGGTCAGTTTGCTTAAAAAATCGCTCCAGTCCATTTTCTTAATAAATGAAGTCTCTCTGAAAATGTTTGGTTTTTACTCCAGATAGCTTTTTGTTTGATATTAACATTAGTTTGGTGATCTGAAATCATTCATATAACGCGATGGAACTAAAATAATTAAAAGTTTTCCTATAATATTTTTCTGTTTTCTAAATCAAAGATATACGTCGCATATGTGAGAGGATAGCTTTATATTTTAAAAACACAAGATGTTATCTAATACTGCAGTGCCACTGCAGTGATGCCACTTCATCGCTAGGTGGCAGTGGTTCGTAACAGTCAAACCATAAGGCTGAATAAAAGAAAAAAAGTTCTGATCACGAGTACACAGCAATCAATCCAAGAGTAGATTTAAGTACTGTAGAAAAACACATTCTGGAGTTCAGCACAATGTAAAAGTCTTTGTTAAAATGTTGTAAATAAATAACAATAAAATAAAAAAATATCTATATTGCAGATTGATTTTGTTTAAAAAAAATCCTGGCTAATTACTACATTCTGAAGGCAGATTAAAGCCATTACTACTTTAGTATATTTGGTTTCATTTCTCCGATAATTAACAATTCATTAAAGTCTAATTTTAAGTGTAAGTTTTGTACATAGGAACATTATCTCATTTTTAATTACAGCAATAAAATGCTAATTTTTTTCAGCCTGTGATATAAACTTTTAATTCAGCAAGCTGGTGAAAGTTTTTAGGGACATTCCCTTTCAGAAATGTGCACAATTAAGCTGTATTTTTGTTATTTCATCTGCAGTGCTGGAGGATATCAATACCATTTCCTTTCCTGTTTCCTATTTCCCCTTTGCTTTCCTGCTCGTCTTGTGCCTTTTTCTCTGGGAGCAGAGAAGAAGAAAGAACTGGTGTAATGTGAGATGCTGCAATTTGAGACTGTGTCTGAGACGCTCTGTAAATATTTGAAAAGCACGTCCCTTTTATTGAGCGAGCTACAGTTCACAGTTTCACAAACCTTGTGATGGTGCGCAAAAACGTGCATACAAGCAGCATGGCGTAACTTGAAAAATATGCAGGGTTAATTGAATGAATGGATGTGTTTTTTTAAGAGGGGTAACATGTATAATCCCCTTTACTTTTAGAAAGACTGCAGCTATAGAAATCAAGAAGAGAACTGGAAAGTTCTGTAAAGTACTTGTGAGTCATCTTTAAAAATCTGACTTAATACTAAACTCACCTAATCCTGTTCATACTGATGGACTGCAGCAGGCTGCAAGCACAGAAAGAAAGAAAAAAAAACTATGTATGCTCAGCTTTGTAGAAATGCAGTTTATATGATATAAAGCACTTTGAACTGCTTTGTTGCTGAAATTTGCAAAACAAATAAACTTAATTGATTGAATTAATTTAACATGCATTGATTTAAATGGTGAAAGAAAGGCTTGGTTCAGTGTCAGGCAAAAGTATTCATGATCTTTGAACAACCAGTATGTGACTGGCTGTTCTAAAAACACAGGTTGATGATTTCTTTGGAGGAGCTGCGGAGATCCACAGCTCAGGTCAACTATAAGTTATTCACTCCATAAATTTGGACTTTATGAAAGAGTGGCAAGAAGTAAAAGAAATTGCTGAAATGAAATTATAAGATTTGCAGCTTGTTCTCAAGCCATCTAAGGGAGAGCGCTATGATATCAAAATGAATCTTCTTTACCTGTAGAAAAATCCTATAAATGGCAGAAAATAAAAACTGCATTTCACTCTTAAAATATCACCTGCACTGTGAAACATGGTGTTAGTGGAAGCAAGATGTGGGGAGTCTTTACTTCTGCAGGAAGAGGGAAGACCATATAGTTTATGAAAACATGGAGGGAGCAAAATAAAAGACTATTCTGTAAAAAACATCCACCAGGGGCAAACATTTTCCTTCCAGCCAGACCATGAGCCAGAAGCACAGAGGAATGGTGTTATTCAAATCATAATCAGATTAAATAACAGTCCAGTTAAAGATTTACCCAAATCAAATTGATAATGTGTGGCATGACTTTGCAAATGTATTTTTATGAATGCTATCTATTAAATCTGACTGAGCTTGATCTATTTTACTGAGAAGAATGTGGAGGAATTTCAGCCTCTATGCACAAAGCTGCAGGAGACATGCAATAATAAATATGGAAACCACACCTTTTCTATTTGTACAAAAGAAAAAGGAAAAAAAAACATCTCTGCTTCCACAAAAAAATTATGCACAACCTTGTGTTGTTCTATTAAGGTAAATGATAATAATAATAATAATAATAATAATAATAATAATAATAATAATAATAATAATAATAATAATAATAATAATGATAATTTAGGTTTGTGGATCTAATGACAGAACATGAGAAAGTTCAAGGGCTGTGATCACCAAAGCAGGCATTGTGAGAATATGATAAATCCACTCTAGGAGACCTTCAGGGATTAAGGGTTAAAGGTTCAGCCATGGTTCGAACTAAAGGCTTTCATGCTGGGAGGATAAGGCATGACCACTGTACTGCCTAATTTTGATTCCTAATTCTTCTTCATGGAACAAAATGCAGGCAGGTTATCGCAAATCCCCTTCACTATGGAACCATCCAGTTTTAAAGTTATTAACATCAATACAGGATAGCATACATGAAGCAAATCTGCAGGTTTTTTTTTCATTATTATTGCATTAATCCATTCACATCTGAGACTCTAGCTGCTTCTAACCTGTACAGATCATAAACCAGATGATCTCACTCTTCTTCTGTTCTGAGGGTGCTTTGCCCTTCACATCCATCAGAAATTTAAAATCTAATTTGTCACACCCCAGGACGCTTCATTTCACCTCGGTTCATGCTAAAAGCGTTCTGGCCCACAGAAGCTGTCAGTTGTCCTGGATCTCTTTTATATGTTTCTTTAACATCTATAGAGGTTTAATTGTGCCATATGAACACAAAAATGAACTCCTTTTACTGTCAACGATTGTGGGACGTCCTGCTGAACCTGTGATGTATGGCCTTAACCTATGCATTGTACGGTAGTGTATTCTTCATGCTGTGCAGCGTGGCCCGTGATTCTCAGCCATTTTCAGTTCTCTGCATGTTGCTGGTATTGCCAACAGAAAATTAGATGGATTCTTAAATATATTGTAATATTATGCAAACAATGAACCCCCTAAATTTGTTCCAGATTTGCTGAACCAACACAACAAAAACGAATAGACATTACACTTCTTTATGTTTGGTGTAAATCTGATGAACTTTCACTAGATTCATCATCATTCAGAGAGATCAGAAGCCCTGAATATGCTATACCTCTGCATTTCTAAAATACAAGGAAAGTTTTTCAATTGAATGTTCCTGAATCATTTTAAAAATGTTTTTCAAAAATTTTAAATGTTTTGCTTTCAATAAAGTGGTGCAGGGTGATCTGAAAATTGGCATAGGACCTTTTTGACCTTTTTTAAGAACATCTCAGCTTCTTAAATGGCATGAAGAAAACGTTTGTAGATCATTTCCTGACTGATTTTGATAAGAGCGCAAATAGATTTTTGTGTGTGCACAACTAGTTTAATTGTAACATTTGCTGCACTGCTGCCCATTTTGGACAACCTTGAAACGACATTTAATCCAAATGAGGATTTATATGTAGATAACTAACCAAATAATTACCACTTAAGATTCCTATGAGTGTTTTATTATCTTCTTTCTCTTCTTTGCTTTTCAAAGCTAAATTTAAAACACTGATAGCAACACATATTTTCAGTGTTTTTTTAAATCAAATTTCAGGGCTGGGATTATTTAACTCTGTGAGTTAACTCTCTGGGCTTCTATCAGAACTAAGGATATATCAGATGCTTTTTTATGTGGAATAAATTCCAGGCATATTTTGGCAATTGGAACTTTCTCTTCAGAAATTACTAATGAAAAACAACAGATTTAAATTTTTGTTTTTAAAAACAGAGTATTAAAAATTTTATCTTGTACATCTACATTCATATTTATCTTCAAAGACATTTTTATGTTTATACATAAAAACAATTGCCTTTAATCTGAGCTGTCGCTAATGTTAAAGGTTAAAAACTCATGTTTTTCGTGGCTAAAAGGACTTTCCTTTCCATACAGGGCCCATATAATAAAGAAAAATAGCTTCTATTAAACATCCTAAGCTATCTTTGTTAGATTAAACTGTATATGTATGTAGTTCAATTTTTTGAGATAGAGATGAACATACACGCAAAAAAACTTTTTCCCAACCATGTTTTTGTTGTCAGTGGCAAAACGTGTTAAGATTTACAAACCAAGTCGACATTTTTCAATGCAAAAGCAAGAAAATAGAAATATTAACACACTTTTTAGAATCTACTTTTTACTTAAATTTACATATTTGTGTTAGTGATTACTGCCAAATTACACGTAATCTGAAAACTTGATTTTGTTGACACTCTCCTTTTGTTGTTCGTAAGCGCACTATTTGGCCTAGAAATGACTTTGAATAAAAGTTATGACAATTTAAAAAAAAAAGAAAGAAAACCTGAGCAGTATTTTATTTCCTGCTTGTGTGAGTAAAGTCATTGGATTGAGGGTTAGCCATCACAGGGTTAATTTCCTCAGACCTACCACCCGGATGCAGTCATTCACATGGCTCTGACAGCATCTGGTGGTCACAGCCATTAAATCCCATTCTCATCCCTGTAAAGCCAAACGGGCAGCAGACGCAGCCAACCACATTCATGATCTTGAAGCCATCAGACCAATTGCAGGGTGACGGGGGAGGGAGCTCACAGCACTGATCTTCTGTTTGCAGCATCCCAAGAACAGCCTCTGTTGTGTGAAATACAAGAAAAAGGGCAAGACAGCGGGAGTGAATCCAAGGAAGCAACTCGAAGAACTGGAAGGGTGGAATCTCTTGGGGGGTGGCAGCCAGGATAGGGTTACTTTTGATTTGTGGAGTTCATCCTTAGAGCAAATGGCTGTTGTGTCAGTGTAAACAGCCTGTGCAGTACCTGCATTGCTGAAGGGGGAAGGAGAAGAGGAGGAGGCGGCACAGACACTGGAGCAAATGTTACCTCTTCCCATGAATGTTTCCTGCTGTTAGGTAGCCCCAGACCTGCTGTTGCTCACCTCTTAACATACATGTTGTATGTTGAGGTACGTATGCATATCTAATCTGAGGGTGAGACCTGCTCATGTTGGCAGGATTAGCAGCCGAGATGCAGCACATCTTAACTAAAAATAACATCAAGAGGAGCATGACATGATCCCATGCAAAGAGCTGCGAGCGTTTGTTTTTGTGCAAAGCAGGGCAACGCAGACTGAACTACAGCAGCCGACTAAAACCAGCCTTTGTTTTTTTATTGGTTGGCTTCAGTTGCACATGTTCCTTATTAAGAGCAAAAGCAGACAGGATGAGGAGGGAGGAATGGATCATATGTCTGTGCCTTCCTGTGTCACCATAGAAAGCATGCTCTTTTAAAAAGGAACCTCTTCATACGTGTAAATCTTGGGGGAAAAGTGCTATTCGCTCTCATGGGACGTGTGTAGTACGCAAGTAGGTGGGAGGAACATGGGCTCAAGCCATGCAGTGGATATTTATGGAACCACTCTGTGTGTGTGGGTGTAAGCTGAGTTTGATGTCTGAAAGTGCTGCCAGCACATTTCCTAGAGGTGAACGTTACAGTTAGAGTGGTTAGTATTCCTCTGACTTTATGAAGTATGTACACCAGATTCCTCCTGTACGTTTGTTACCCACATCCTGCCAAAAAAAAAGAAGAAAAAGAAAATAGAAACACCCGCCACAACCTTGCTGGGACTAACAGCCAGGGCCTAAATTAAAATCTGGATTTCTAAAAAATGATTTAAGCGTATCATCAACAGACAGATGTAAAGCATTTTTACTTGTGTCTCCTTTTGCAGCTCATATGGAGGAAGAACCATCAACGCCTCAGCAGACCATAAACCAACAGCAGGAAGGCTGTATTGACCATGAGGCTCGTTAGAAACTAATCAACACATCAACATCCACACCAAAATAAAGGGAAAAAGTTTGAGAAAATTTGCCTGAGAAACCGACCATGGCTGTGAATACTGCCAAGACAACGTCAAGTTTTCTCTCGACAACTGCAACAACCGCCACGGACCCGTTGCTCTCAATGAGCCTCGGACCCAGAGAAAACATCACCTCAAGAACATTTATGACTGTTACCCTAACAACGACAGCAGCAACAACAAACGAGACCGGCTTCAACGCCACCGCGGCTCCAGACGTGGTGATTGAGGGCTCGAGTGTTGGAATGCTGTTGGTGCCCTTCGGCATCATCACCCTCATTGGCTTAGCGGTGGCAATAGTAAGGAACTGATTCAAGATTCTCCTATGTTGCTCTTAACTCCTTTTGATGTTCTAGTTAATAAATATTTTAATGTCATTTTTATTATAGATGCTGTACATTCGGAAACGGAAGAGGTAAGTGTTTACATTTTGCTGAACCATCTCTACAAGAGGCTAGTGAAAGTTGTTTTTTGATTTTTGCTTTGTTGCATAATTTGCATCTAAAGATGTAACTTAAGATGGAAAAATGTGGGTTTTTTTTCTCCTGAAAATCAGCTTAACAATTTGCATCATATTGATGTTTTTAAACTGAATTTGCAACCTCTAAGAAAAATGGCTGATTGACCAGAGAGCGTGATTGTATAATAATGGTGAGGGCATCGTTATGAGGCATTTTGAGGGAGGTTCGCCCTGCTAAACTTTTAATTTGATGTGCTGCTGACTGTTGAAGAAAGACCGAACACCATAGTGAGATCCAAAGAAACTTCAAGGCATTCAGAAGAAAGACTTGCAACTTTTGAGTCTGAAAAAGATTTTTAAAAAAGCCAGTATGTGAAAAAAGATTTATTTTTTTTAAAGTTTACCTATAACTGGAGATCTGAAAGGAAGAAACCTCTGCTTTCTATGAAAGGCATGAAGACCAGAGAGTTTGTCGGAGAGAATATAGACAAAGATCAGGATGTTAACAACGTTCTTTGCACATTTAAGCCAACAATTAAATTATTTTGACACCAGATCAGTGGAGTTTTAGCGTAATCCAAATTGTATTTTTTGTTAACTGAACAAAAAAAGTTTCATTTCTATAATGTTTTCCTATAATTAAATCCTTTTCTTTTTCATAGACAAATTTAAAAGATGCTGATGTGTGAACATTCCTTTAGAAACAACTCAAAAGGGGTCTCCTAATTTTTCATCCCACAACATTGCAATAAGAAAAAATGCTGACATATTCACATCTTTTCATCTATACTCCAACTCAGTCCAACTAAAGACATTTCCAATACCACCACAACAAGAGACGTTTGTGAAACAAGAATTATTTATGAAATCAAACATCCTCTTGAACACATTCACTATCCTGTGGAAAACACGAGGGGACAGTGAGGAGGAACAGCTAATTTGTCACAGGAAGAAACCTCCAGCAGAACCAGACTCTGTTTGTGTTTCAGGTTAGAGAAGCTGAGACATCAGCTCATGCCCATGTACAACTTTGACCCGGCTGAAGAACAGGACGACCTGCTGGAACAGGAACTACTGGATCACGGACGGGACGGCAGCCTCGCAGGTCCAAACGCCAAGGTAGGCCGGACGGCGCCGAGAAAACATTTATGACTAAATCATGAGGTTTAGTCATAAACTTTTGGTCAGTTTTCTTTTTTAGTTGTTAATATGTTCTTGTGTATAAAACTTTAATTTGGTTATTATGAGGTTTTTATGATTTATTCTGTCTTTGCGTTAATTTTTGCCTCTTTTTTTTATTTCTGTTTAAAGTTTTGACAAAAAGGCAAACATGGTAAAGTATCACTTGTGTGACCTTTGAACCTCTTCCTTTAACCTCACTGTTCTTCCCTACACTCATGCTGTCCCTGTTTCAGTATCCACAGTAACAACAAGAAGGCAAAACGCTTGAATTATTTTTTAATCTAAAGAAAATTAATTAACAACATAGACTTTTGCTTAAAGTCTCTTCCTGTGAACTTGCACCCTTATAATCCATCACTTTCATTATCTATCCCTCATCCATGAATTCATAGAAGATGTAGCTACTGAAGGCCATAAACTGAGCGAAAACTTTTAAAATGGTGCCTTGTGATACAAAATGTGGGACCAACAAGAAAACTAACATAAACCATGCAGTACTATTAAAATCACAGTTTAAGTTTTTGTTTCAGCCGCCACTTTTTTCCCATGCTTTGAACCATGCGGCTTGTAGCCTGGTGCAGCTTATTTATGTACGCTTCCAGTTTTGTTGTTGTTGTTTAACTTTGTGGGTGCGGCTCTGTAGTCCGGAAAATATCTTTATTGGTTGGACACATAAAAAGTTAGTTTCTGATTTTAAAAGTTATCTTAGCACTGCTTTGAGTCTTAAAGATTTTAAGTTGCTCTCAATTCATTCACCTGTTTAATTACTATTCCTCTTTATTTATTCGTACCCTTTACAAATATGTGCCTTAAGATGAATCAGTATTTGATTTACCAAAGCGATTAGTAAATAAATTTAATTAAAGTAAAGGTTGGACTTTTCAAGCTTTTCAGATTAAGATTTTGTTGCTGTAACAAAAGTTGGGTAGTTTTGGGGAGTTTTACTCATCTTTATTGGGGTAACAATAAATTTATTTACATCTATGTTTGTGGCATCTTAATTGTACAACTAATCAAAATATGAATGTTAGGATTAATGCAGGAGCTTTAATTACCATTTAACATTTAAAAAATAAATTTTCTATATTTAACTGTTACACTGTAAAAATTTTGGAGGTGGTTTAACTGGAAAATGTAATTTAAGGCAAAAACAGTTTTTGAGAAACTCAGAAATTAAAGTTTATGAAGTTGATTTAACAACAAGAGACACGTTTTCTAAACATTGTTTTTAAGTTAATTAATCTTGAATTGTGATTTTTAACTTAAAGCTGCAATTTAAACCAAATAATTATTTCACAATATGCAAGAAAAAAAATCTAATTGTGAGAGAGCCAAATTTCTCTATTATTTTCACTCACAATATCAAGTCAAAATAACTACTTATTTTACTTTAGAATAACTTAAATTCTAGTTTCAAATTGCATGAACAGGACATTATCCCCAAGCTTTGAAATAAACATTTGCCTTAATAACACAGGACTGGAGTCAGATCACTGTTACTCACTTCCATCACAGGACACAAAAACAAGTCGCTAAGCATTCTGGGAAATGGTTCCTACTCCTGCCTTCAGTTTTTTAAGTGCTAACCTAAAGACTATAGTTTATTAAACTTTTGGAGGTTTGACAAAATTAATAAAAAGTTAACACAACTTACTGTTGTAGGTTTATATTTCACAAACTCACATTCAAGTTCCAATCTAAAACTCACTAAATTTATTTAGCTTAAAGAGTAGGAGATAGTAGACACAACTAATTGCGGCTCAAACGTTTTACAGTGTATATAAAAACCTACACTTTTGTCCGTATCACCACCATTTCTAAACAACACAGTTGCAGCGGACTCATTATAAACTACCGCTGCTTTCTCCCCTGCAGACGCTCACAACCTCCCAGGGGACAACGCAGCGACCCAGTCGTCTGGTCTTCACAGATGTTGCCAAAGCCCTCAATGCTTAACAGCCCCTCTGCCCTGCCTGGTCAACCCCAGCCTGCAGGAGAGCTGCAGACCACAGACCCAGAAACAGACTGTCACTAACGAGGGAAAAACAAAGGGAAGTTAGACTGTTTTAGGCTTAAACTGGAGGTCTGATAAATGTTGTCTTCACAACGTGTCAAGTGGTTGTATCAAAGAAAAAAATTCAGTGAGAACAATGCAAAGGGTCAGTAATGATCTTGCACTATTATTATTATTCACTGGGGCACCAATTAAGTGTGGCACCCTTGTTTTTTTTTTTTTAAACTATGCTCCGTCATTGTTAAAATATTTAATAGCTCGTCAGTTTCTGCATCTATGTTTCTGTTTCATATGAGGAAATTGTGAATCTGTTATAGTGATTTTGTGGTCTTACACCTCGTATGCTGGATGCGCCGCCATCCTCAATCTGTTTTCCTCCCTATTTGTCTTCTTTACAGACTGTGGATTAATATAATTTCCATCTGTACTCATTAAAAATATATTTTAAAAAATCCAGAGGAAAAAAGACAGCACAAATCCATGGCAACTAATGAAGAGTGTGATATTTTTATTGATAAGCGATATAGAAGCAAGGTAACACAAATCACAACGTAAAGAATCATAACAAAATATATATCACAGGTTTGTGAGTTGTATTAAAGATGTGGATGAGGACATATCAATAACATAACTATTACATTGTGTTAAAGGTAAGGCATTAAAGATGATTTCTCAAGTTACAATTCAACTTTTCAATAGTTGAAACTAGATCAAGTACTGTCTGTAACTATATCACTAGCAGTAAGATCACAAAACAACATTGTCCCCTTACAGAAAGAGTAAATATCCAAACACAGCTCGTGTAAAATAACAGACTGACTTAAATTAAGAGGCACCTTTCAGGCTGACTCTCATTCACTTCTGGTCATATCAATATAGTGAGATGAGATGTGTGTGTGTGGACTACTGCAGTATTATTCAAAAGTTACTTCAAGATTTTATGATCCACTCTGCCTGCAGGTCTGATGGAAACGTCTGGCCTTAAAAGGCCACAAGTCTCCCTAAAAATGGCCCAGGCTTGGTTCTCTTCAGAGGTAGTCCAGGAGGGCTATATACGTAAAGTCAATGCAACATTGAATAAATCGGTAATGTGGCAGCAGCTTAGGCAACAGTGCTGAAATACATAAAATAAATGATGTATCAATAAAAACCGAAAAGAAAAAGTGTTTGAATATAAAGTAAATGGGTGATTTTCAAGTAATAAGCAATGCAAGAGTGACATGTTGGATTCATTTTTTAGATATTTTATGAAAAATATTTTTTATGTAAAAATTTTCATTTTATGAGGAATACTTCAATATGTCAGCTTAAGAACAGAAATCCCAGCGAGAAAAGTATATTTCAGATGAACTAATTTAGGTTAACTACTTTTTGGAGGTTTCTGTGGATTACTTATCAGCAATCAGTATTTTATCTTTAGAAGAGGGCTGTCTGAAGATTTCAGATGCCAGACAAAAACTCAAGACACTTTTTATCAGATGTGAGGTTGCAAAGACTAGCAGCTCAGAGTTTCTTCAAGATAACGTTACAAATAGTGTTCATTTAATCAGTAATAGTTACATGTTGGAAATTATTTGGTTCAAATTATGCTTTTATTAGAACTAAATTAGCAAAAGGGCAACATTTTTGTAAATGGGTTCATGACAGTTCATTATTTCCTCAGTCTGTCATCAAACCCTTCAAAATAAAAGCATGACCCATTCATTTAAATCAAGTGTTTTCAACCAGGAAGACATCTCAAGGAGGTAGAAAACCAGCAGCTCTGAAGGACTGGTTACAACATGTTCTCACAGATTTTGTTTTGGGTAATGACTTTGATTTGCTCACCTATTTTAACACATTTAACATGAATTCAAAATAACAGGCAAATTCACAAGTTCTTAGCTCTACTCTCTAATTTCTTCTTTTACAAACTCAAGTAGTTCAGACAGTCTGCAACAAGTACGACTGGCTGATTATAAATACCAAACAGAATCCCCTTTAAAATATCAGAACCTTCTCCTTGCAGTACGTTTCGGCTGATCTGATGATAATTAACAGTGGTAGTAATGTGCATCTATAGTGACCCCTTGGTATTTGGAGGCACACATAGCTGAAGGAGCATTTAGTCTGCCATGGAGGGCAACAAAGAGACTTAACGACCAGATCAACATGTTGTGAGTGTTTCTGCTCACACTTATAGCTGATCAACATGTAACCTTAAACCAGACGAGGTTGGTAATGAAACTGTGAACAACAAGAAAATGCTGTAATTAAACGGTATAGCTTGCTGATTTACTACAAAAAACAAATCAAATACTTAAATACGGTATTTGCCCTATAATGCCTTGTAATAACCCTAAAATATCCAAAAATGTCATATTTTCAGCTTTGACTAGAATACAAACATGCATTTTTTAACTCAGAGTTTTGCTCTTAAGTTGACTTAATAATGAAGAAGCAACCATTTTTTCCTGTAATTATCAGCCTAATTTTATAGCTATATATTTTTCTATTCTTGTGTCTTCTAACTTCACCAATATAAGATCTAAAAATGATCAATGCACCTGCAGGAAACATGCAGGTTTAAAGTTCATGTCTTGGGATTTCCGCCAGCACTGAACACACCGTTAAAAAAGTTGTATTTTATTTATTGTGGACATGAAAATAAACAGAAACAAAACATGTTACTCGGAAAAAGCAGCAAACCTCTTAGTGAAGAGGTTTCATTGAATCATTTCATTGAAAACTAATGAGTGTTTTATGCCCAACTAATAAAATCCTCTGTGCTTAACTGAAGCTTAAATACAGTGGCTTGCAAAAATATTCAAACTTATTAAACTTTTAAGACATTTTGTTATATTACAACCAGAAACGGTAATGTATTTTACTGGACTTTTTATGCAGTAGACCAACAGGAGGTGGTGCACATGTATAAACTGGACGGATGCATGTTTTGAAACATATTTGAAATACAAATCTGTATTTAAACGCTAATCATCTGATGTAAGCAACTGCCTTGAAAAGCCACCTAAATCAACAAATTAAACCAACAAATACTGGAGGAATATAGTTGTGGAGAAGTGTAAAGCCGTAAAGTTATAAAACAACACCTTTAAACAACTTTAAACTTCTCACAGAGATCAGTTCAGTTCATAATCTGTAAATAGAGTATGGCACAATTTCAAATCTACCAAATGGACCGCCATGCAGGACGAGGGAAGCAGGAGCTGCACAGATCCAGAGAGAGATGTAGCAAAAGTACAAAACTGAAGTTCAGAGAAGCTCTCCCTTGAGAAGTTCTCTGTTGAACTAAATGGTAAAGAAAACGTGCAAAGCTGGCAAAAAACATACTTTAAAAGCCTGCGGCAGTAATCGCAGTAAAAAGTGATTCTTCATCTTCTAATCTCTTCACTGTGTTGGTCAAAAACCTGAAGTCCAAATAAAACACACTGAAACTTGACAAAGTATGAATAAGTTTAAAAGGTTATGAATAGTTTGGCAAGGCAATGCATGTTCAGAACCAAATATGATCCTTTAAAGCAAAAAACTCTATAACACCCAACCTTTTTCACCTTGAAGTAGTAAAAAAAGAACCCATAAGCAATAAAACACACTATCAGTTCAGTACAATCGTGTCGTGTTATTGTCGCACAATTGGGTCAAGTACATGGTAACATTGAGGTTCAGCGAATGTATTTCAGCACGTTGCGGCTAATTTGCTGCCAAGAATTAAGTGTCACACATAAATTTTACAGTGTAAGAATCAGAGAAAAAAAAATACATGATGTAGTAAAAATAAGAAAAAGAATAACAATCCCCTCCTCATCCCACCAAAAAAATAAAAATAAAAAAATACAGGTTTTCATAAGGTACTACACTCTAAAAGGCAAGTATTTCATCAAGTTGTTGTAAACTATTGGCTGCACTTTAATTCCCAGGAGATCAGAATCTCGTTTCAGTTTTTTTTTTTAGTTTTTTTTTATCAGATACAGTTATTTTTATGAAATGATATTGATACTTTATCTGTACACCTCTGCTGGAGTGTAACATCCTCTTGTTACTTGTGTGTATTTGTTGGTTTGTTGGCATTTAGCCCTGAAACTTGTTGATTTGCATTGGTACACATGCGTGTGGTTGCGTGTGTGTGCATGTGTGTGTTTTTTTTGCGTACATAGTATCACTTCTGAGGGAGTGAAGGATAACTTCGCAGGAGGATCTTCTGTGTTTTTGTGTCGCTGAGGTAGAATGAGAGATCAAGAAGCTGAGGCTGACTCAGGTTTTTACATGAGGTCTTTGAGTCAAGGCATACTGGTAATGTCAAATACAGATCAGAATCGCACAACAAACACAGCACCACAATTATTACTGAGTAGATATCATGTTCCTGAATAGATATGTACCTGAGGTTTTCATACATGACGTAAGAGCACTGTTAAAAAAAGTGAAATCCTGAGAGTGGTAAAAATGACACCTCAACACTGCGGTTGACTCAAGTATTTATGAAGGTTTTGTTTTAGTTATTTCTATTTTCTTCCAAAATGAAATATCCATTTCAACCTTTGGGTTTAAATCAGTCACTTTCTGCTTGGAAGGATTTACTCAGCTGAGGTTAGGAAATAATCTCTGAAAATGGATATTTCAATCTGAAATCACACCAGCTTTCACAAAAATGAATTCAGCTTGCCATGATTATGTTGTCACATTAATTTAAAAATATCAAGTTTAAAACAGCTGACAGAAAATGTGCTGAAACCCGGTTCAGTTTGGTTCCTTTTGTCCTTTGTTAAAAATTCTGCCTCTTTCTTTTTGTCTTTCTCTCCATACAAGCACAAAACATACAGACATGCAAAAAATCTCACTGAGAGGCTCAGGACAGCTGGCAAAATAAAGGAATAGTTCCACTTTAAGGGAGAAGCATTCTTCCAGGTCTTAAGAAATGCAAGAGAAAAGATTAAATTAGATGGGTTTAAAAATTTGCAATCCAGAGGATTACATTTTTTAGATTCTCTTTTACATATAAGACATAAAAGTTAAATTGGGTGCATTTAAGTAATTAACCAGTAATTATTTCATACCTTTGAGCTGATAGCTTGATGTAGAGCTAGAAGGCACAGGAGGAACTTAAACATTTATTAGAAATTTTACATAGAACTCATATTCAGAGATCCACATGTCTGACTTTTCCTGATACCATTAATTCAGTTTTCTTTGATTTTTGATTGCATTTTTATTTTACTAAAATAATACAAAAAATAAAAGAAATAGAAAAGTGTAGCAGTTTTTTTAACAGGCTGCAGCTTTGAACCCAACAAAGAATGAGGGAATCATACAAACCTAAAGGACTGAATAGTAAATAAAATAAATCTCATGAGGCCTTCTGATCTGATCAGAGCCAAGGAAAATTGGCTGATTCTGATCTCTGATTGATTAATTACTGCATCTCTAGTTATATACACACTGCCCTCCATGTTTATAAATAACTAAACTCTATGTTTTATTGCAGAAGCATAGTCTCATAACCTCAAACAATTTAGAAAAATACAACTTTTAATTGGACTATATTTATTTAGTCTGGAAAAAAAATATATCTTATGGTAGAAAATAATTGGTTTTAATAAAATAACCCTCAGGAAGTCCTAAATATGCAATAGAATTTTATTGAATTAAGGTACGTTGATAATTGTAAATAGACGTAGAAGCAAGAAAATAGCTGAAATACTTAGTTCCAAAATAAAATTTTTGATGTTTTAAAGCACTGGAGTTGTGACAAATAAAACTGGACACTAAGCCAAGTGTATCTCGTCACCACACAGTGAGGAGGGTTGAAAGGGTTTTTTACTTTAATGCTTTGCTGTTGAATTTCTTTTCCCAATAAGTATGGAGGGGGCTGTATGTTGGAGAACCTGTGCTATATCACTTTGCTGTATTTTAAAAGGCACATTCATGCTGTCACAAGACAGGAAGCATATGTTTTTATTTTATTTTTTTGCCTCTTGACTCTCTCTCTCTCTCGACACATATATATATATATATATATATATATATATATATATATATATATATTATATATATATATATATATATATATATATATATTATATATATAATACAAATTTTCTTAATATTCAGCAACTCTGCAGATACTTTTCCCAAAAGCTGGAACCATGCCTTTACAAAGGCTCAAACGATCAGATACTCAAAGCAACAACAAATCCATGGTGCTGTTTAGATCAGGAGAGGAAACTGCTGTCTGCGAGGATTTTCTTTTTTGGGTGTGAGTGTGTGTAAGTGTGTGTGTTCCTGATTTCCCATCACAGATAGGGAGTCAGATTGTACCCCTGTTTGCTTGAGGCCAAACACCGAGGTAGGTAGAGAGGGATCCCATCTACTCCGATTCCTCATGAGCAGGCACCTGAGATGAATAGGGGCCCTCCTCGGCCTCCTCCGAAGGGCCCTGGAACATCCGAGGAGCAAAGAAAATGGAGAAAGATCAGTTATTATCTGAGCAGTGACTCACACAGCTGAAAAGGTACTGAATCAACGCTAGAAAGAGCACGAGAGTACAAGAATGAGTGGCAAAAACTTCACGGGGCAATTGCGTGCGAGAGAGCGAGGCTCCAGCCGTCAGACCTAGAAATGTGAGGAAGACGACGGTTACATCAGGAAACCAAGAAGACAGGGGAAGAGAGCAGTTAGATCAGGTTTCCCCTCGCAACACTGACTCATTCTTCCCCTTGGTGTGCGTGCCTCTGAGAAAGGAGTCTGTCTCAATGGTTTCAGTTCTTTTAGGCGCCCTAACCTCTTTGACAAACTGCTCAGCGCAGAGGATGCGATAAGGCGAGGCGAGGGGCATCGCCTTGGTAAGCGCTGTTGTGCAACGCTCTCGACAAGATGGCTAAAACAGCCTGAGGTTTCTGAGAAACGCTCCAAAGGTGGATGAAACCAAAGGATCTTTATGCCACGTGGGGAATTCGGCACCAGAGTCTGTGAATTTCCAAGAATTCGCCACATCAACATGAAGTCAGTTCAGAAAACCCCCCCCAAAAAAACAAAAAAACAATGAAGCTTGTGCAGAGAAAACTTACTGAAAGTTGTGCCGGTGTACAAAAAACGAACAACACTTTCAACATTTTGAATATTAGGGGTGATTAATTTTACCTTTTGAAACTGTCACAGGTCTGGGGAATGGAAAGTTTAAAAAATTCATATAATTCTGTTTTTTTTTGTTTGTTTTTTTAACTTAAAACAAGTTTTTAAAACTTTTTTTACATTAATAATGTTCTGCTTCATGTTTAGATACTCAGACATTTACTAATTTAGTTGTTTTTTACTTTTTTGCTAAGCTTAAAAAAACTAAATTAAAGATATCACAAACATCCAAGATTAAAGATAGAAATGTGAAATGAAGAGTAGGACCAATTTTTGTTGAACTTTTTTTTCTTATCTTTGTACATCAGTTCAGGTAAAAACAACATGTGACAAACGATTAATTAGCAAGCAACTTTCAAAACTTGCATTGCTAAAATAAGGTTATGTCTGGTTTTATTAGTACTGATGCAGACCATACAGCATGCCACTAACAAAGACATAAGCTCTGGAAAAACCTCTTAAAATTACCAGTTTCTCTGATTTTACTCCTCATAGATAAATGTTTGAATAAAATAAACACTGTTCTTTTATTCTATGTGAACTACTGAAACTCCAAGCAAAAATTTTGATTTTCTTTGCAGAAAATGAAAAATGGTCAAAACAAGAAAGAAGCTGAAGTGCTTTCAGATCTCAAATAATGCAAAGAAAACAAGTTCATATTCATTTAGGAACAACAAAACTAATGTTTTAGTTCAGAAATCAATATTTGGTGAAATAACCAGCCCAATGGTGTTCAGTGCAGTGGGCTCTTGGTTTTTTCTAAAGCTGTATTTATAAAATCTAAAATAGATGAGAGGATGTCTCAATAAATGTCAACATTCTTTTATTTATTTTTTTTGTCATTTATATTCATGAACTGCTTTCTTCTGGCTTTCAGTAGGAAGATCATTGGACTTATCTGGTCACCTTTGGAAAACTTCCTTGTATCCCTGCCCAAAATGATCAGTAAAACCAGAAAGTCAATGAAATATATATATATATTTTTTGTGATAAAATAAACCAAACACACAGCATAAAACATGAGTGAAGATGTATTAGAGGGTGATACCATGGAGCAGATGGCAGGAGATTAACAAAAATCCCACAGGAGAGATGATCTGCCTCTTCATCCACCTCTGCTTAGAAGCAGTTTCAGAGGGAAGTGAGACTATTAACTATTAACAAGTAAACTGTTAACTAACATGTGAGTCTGGTTAACAGGTGACTTTTTCACACTTTAATCATTGTAATGCAACAACCTGAGGCTCCTGGTGGCTTAATGGATAAAAAGCCCAGGCGCATTTTTCCAGTCTTATCAGGATTTAAGGGAGATGTTTCTGGATCGGCACGACGTTTCCAGTCATTTTACAAAGTTATACTTGTTAATGTCATTCAATTGAACCCCTGAATATTGAGGGATGATAGCAGCATTTAAAAAAAAAAGGTTTTTAAATTAGTGGTAGACATTAGACCTAAATCTCAGCTTAACAACTGACATTTAACCGCGCTCTTATTTTGCTGTATTTGAGCCATTCGTGAACCGGTTACCTTTATTGAGGCATATCAAGCTCCTGTTTCAAAACTATTAGTATCTCTGTTCAGATACAAGTATGTAAACTACTAAACAGAATCTCCTGTTTTGCTGTTTCAAAACAGGAGATTCTGTTTTATGTCATTTTCATGACATAAAACACAAAATGTAAAAGTGTAAAAGTAAAGTTTTCTTTATTCTGCCATGCAGAATTGTGATGTCTTGTGTCAGGATTTTTTAAATCCTGACACAAAATATTGCCCCTCTCCCACCTGTTGCTAGCTACTACACTTTTTTTCTCACTCAAAGGAAAAACAAATACAGCCATAAAACACAATGTGGAAACTAAAAGCACCCACCACACTTGTGAAGGTAAAGGTGTTTTAAAACTATAGTTGGCCCAGGCTCTCTGAGAGCAGACAGACTGACTGATCAACCAGCTAATCTCAGCTTATAAAGCAGAGCGGCAAATACAAAATCTGCAGAATAAGCACTTAAAAAACACAACATGCGACATGTTTGTCTTTTTATCAAAATCAAATGAAAATAAAAAGTTTATAATTGCAGTAATAATGTCTTAACTCAGATCATGCAGGCGATTTCCAAAAATGTCAGCATGAGATTTCCCCCAAAAGGTGATTTTTAAAACCTCTGTAATTCTTAAATGATTAAATCAATGAGCAATTAAATGACTCAAAGTATCACATTTAAAAAAAAGGAAAGCTAATATTCAAATTGTGAAGACAGGTTTGTGTTCTAGTCTCAGCAATCATATCATGACTACTCATGTTTCTGTATTAGTATGATGTTTAAAGTGAAATGATATGAATCAGGTGGACCAAACGACACCCTACTTTCATAACTTATCATTTGACTCTATCTCTACCGTGCATCTTATGCACTTGATCTATTATGCTTCTTATGCATTTAATACTTCTATATGCAATACTTTTTAAGTATTTTTATGTTGCTTTTTTTTAAAAAACAAACAAATAATTGTAGCCAGATATTTGCATAAACTGTTTATACAAAGCCTTTTTTTGTGGCCATCACAAAATGTGTTTGTAAGTGAACAAGTCTGACCCAGTCCCATCAGGTCAGTCAGGTTAATGGGAAGGAAAAGCCGATGGTAACAACCACAAAATGTAAAATTCTCTTTAGAAATGTCTAGCATTTTTCTGGCATTTAGAGAACAAAAATAATTTTGCAAATCCTGACATAAAGAGGAAAAACTTTTTGACTGATTTAATGCCAAACAGTAAGAAAAAAAAAGTTGTGTCTTAACCCTCTCCAGGCAGGGGTTGCAGATTTGCAACAACTTAAACAGTCTTTTCAAGTAATTTGAGCCTGAGAGGGTTAATAAGCTGTGTCTAAATATCTGTTTCCAACTGAGTGTTTTTCCTCCAGAGATGCTGCAATTACACTAAACATCTAAGGAGTAGTTTGATCACTAACTACCTCTGACATGTATTTACTGTAACAGCTTGTAGATCAGATTGTACCTTTACAGAGCACTGCTGTGGATTCGCAGAACATAGTGACTCTGCAGCTGAATGTAGGTTTAAATGTGATCAAAGCTCAACACAAGAAGACTTGCAAAATGGCACCAGTCAGAAGGCAAACGTGTGACACAGAATGAAATTTCTGTATAACTCAAGCAGCACTCTCAAAAACTCGCTCCACCTATAGTTTGATCTGATTGTAGATGTAAGTGAGACTATAAAAGAGTGGCAACAAAAAAATGCTGAAATGTAACTTGGTGCAGCTGCAGTCAAAGACAAGTTTACATATGGGTACATATGGGTAGAGGCCTAAGTAATTAAGAGCAAGAGCCGCAAAGATATTGAAAATTTTATATGTTAGTGGGGGAGAGAGGTTATTATTTTCTTATTTTTGCCAAACAACGAAGCTTTATGCCTTAAAGAGCTGCATTAAAATAAAACTAGACCACCCTGCTATATCTTTTCATTTTCCTCACCTGCTGCTCTTCAGTCACTTCTGGAACAACTTTCCGGGGCTGTAAAACAAAACATAAAACACAAGACAGTAGAAGCCATTAAAGACTGATGGAAAACGAGAGTTTCATACTGAACAGCTCCAGCACACACACATGCACACACACAAACGTTTTAGACACAAAATGCATTGCAAAAGCATCCATACCCCTTGGACTTTCAAACACAAACTTTGATTTTATTTAGTTTTATTTTATCCGACGATTTTTTTTTTTGAAGCAGTGCAGTGAACATTCATGTTTACTGATACATTTAGACACAATCCAGTGCAACAAGAGGTATTTAAAAGTCCTATAGTTATTAAGAAAAAGGAGGGAATACTACAAAGAGCCATTATTCATTTGGGAAATCAACACAAATCTAGCTTTTATGGAAGAGCGGCAAGAAGAAAGTCACTGTAGAAAACACTGCGTCGCATGAAACTAGTAAAGCTCACCCTCATGGCAAAATATGGTTGTGGCAGAATTGTGATGTCTGGATAATTCTCATTAACAAGGACAGAGAAAAGTTGGTTTGGGCCAAATTTAGGTCTGTCCTAAAATAAAATCTGTTGGATCCTATGAGCCCTCATATATTAGGACAACTAGATCAATACATATTAAAGTGTTAAAATATCCCAATCAAATGTCCAATAAAACTCAGATGACAGATTCTCTTTAACCACACTGGGCTGTAAGGATGAATGTTAATTGTCTATATGTGAAAAGCTGGTGAAGACATTCCTTTCAACCACTTACAGCTGGAGCTGCAGCAGAAGGTGGCTCGACAAAGTATTGACTCAGAGGATGTAAACAAAAGGATTCCACACTTTTTAGATATTTATTATTAAAACATTTAGAAGACCATGTATAATTTCTTTCCATTTCACAATTCCAAAACACTTTATGTTGGTCCATTGCATAAAATCCCAGTAAAATACAAAAAAAAGTGGTGCAGTTGGCAGAGATTGTGCACCATCTGCAGAGGCCACCGTCCGTGACGTGGTCGTCCTGCGTTCGATTCATGATTCGGGACATTTACTGCATGTCTTCCCTCTCTCTCTCGCCACCCTGTTTTCTGCCAGTTTACAGTTCAATAAAGGCTAGTAGTGCTAAAAGTGTGTGCTTGGATCTTTAAAAGTGTGAAAAAGTTCAAAGGGTCTGAATACTGTTGCAAAAACCTGCACATTTTCAGTCCATCCGTATGGGCCAGTGAGAACGCCATACCCATTTTCTCGGTCGCCCTCGTGGTCGCCTCTGTCCAACAGGCTCTACTTTCTGAGGAGAAACCAAATCAGTGGTGGAAAAAGTTTAGATTACATGCTACTATATTCACATTTCTCTCAAGAGGTTTTATGCTGAGCTAACTTTTGGAATATGCAATGTCCTTCTGCTCCTGAATGTAAAGAGCTGCATTGATACTGAGCAAAAATAATTTGTCAAATCCCTCCTCAGTATGTCGACATCTAGCGTACCTGCACAGATTTCAAGTATTGAAGATGCACTTACCTTTATCTAAACAACTGCACAGATAAAAAGATTGCATCTAATCAAACAGTAAAACTTTCGTGAACTCATGTTAATGTTTTTTCTAACTGAACTTTCCACAGAAAGACGGATTTATGTGATTGGTGTGTATAATTGCATCAGTAAATACCTCAATTCGCTGTGTTTTAACAAGTTTCAGAAGCTAAATTGACTGACAATAATTCACTGGAGGTTTAATAAATGCAACTCAGCAAAACTCATCCATGAAACAGAATAAAACAACAACTTGTTTTAAGCTTCAGTTCTATCTTTTAACACGGTTCAAACAGAGAGATGTGACAGGAAGGTTGCAAACAGAAGCTCAGCATTTACATTTGTTTATATAACAGCTTCCACAAGTGTTCAAAGTAAACTATAATTTGATCTATTAGCATTTATCAGCAATGCAATTAATATCTAGATATATATACCAGATAATAATTAGGTGTGAGACTTGTTTTTCTGAAAATAATTGTTTTGATAATTGGGTTATTTATATCAGGATTTCAGAAGAGTCCAGGACCAGTTCTTGTTAAAGTCAACAGTGGGATCACATTGAACAAGTAACACTGTCCTGACACAGCAATACATTTTTTTTTTATCTTGCTATTAACTGAATAGTAGGATTTTGTTGCGCTTTGGCCAAATTTCTCAGAACATTTCTCATTTATCTATGGAGTCCCCCAAGGTTCAATACTGGGTTCTGTCCTTTTAACTAATATGTTCCCTTACGCAGAAGCTTTAAAAAAAAAAGTGAAGAGATGATACACAATTATATTTGTCTCTATCTGTGGATGTTTCTTGGATAACTTTGGTCTTTGGTTAGTTGCATTGATAAAATAAGCATTTTTAATCTTTTCTTATTAACATTATTAATAGATGCAAAAGACACTTACAATAATATTTATGGAGTTTCTGTCTTAAAAACAAAGAGTTCTGAAACCTTAAACACTTCTGACACAGATACCATGTTGTTACATGTGAAAGTTTCAGAGCATGTTTTTTGTAATAATTATTGTGAAAAGTATTTTATGCAATTATGTCATCTCTCTTTGCATGTATGGTGTACATGAATCTGAATCTTAAATGACTTTATTTCTTGCCCAATGTCTCGAGGACGTTTGCTCCTGTGTTTGATTGAGTTGATTACCAGGGACGCTCTGTCCAGATTATTAAGGACGGCCAATGATAATCTTGAAATCATACGAGTTGAAAGAAGAGGGAAAAGGCTGCTTTCAATTATAACAGCTCAAAGCTCTGCAGAACCGTCTCAGAAACCTAAAGAGCTGCTGTGTTTTTCAATACTGTTAAAACTGTATTTTTATTGTTTTGTTTTGTTTATTTTGCATTTGCTTTAATTAAGTTATTTTATGCTGTGGGATTAAATTTTTCATTATTATTTCTTTGTTTACTTATATACTTTCCACAATAATTTAAGTTATGACATTTTACTGATTCGGCTGGTTTGAATAAGACTGGGGAAAGTTTCTGGCACACCTTCACCGACTCCTAAGACGTTTGGAGAAGGTCTAAAATCTGCTAAGGTGAAGATCCCAGCAACACATGAAGTGGTAAGAAACATTTTTATTTGTAGACCAATCGCTTCGGGCCTTCAAACAATCCTGACAAAGGTCACAAGCTGAAACAACTCACAAGAAAATGATGACTAAGACTTCCAATCATTTCATCCTGCAGAGTGCATCAGCAAGGGGCTGAAAATGCAGACCAGACACCCATGGATAACAGATTTTGTCTGAGTTTGTTTTTTACACTTTTGTAAGGTGAAATATTCATTGTAGTTTTGTAAACTGCATTGAAACCAGAAAATGAGAAAAATCACCCAATTCCTATGTTGTGTGACAAAATGCAAGTATTTGTATTCCAGGTTCCAAATTACAGTGAATGTCATTACATGTATGATTTCACCATCAATTTCTGAACTATTTACAAAGGTCTGAGTTTACAGATCAATACTTTCTTGGTAAATTGTTTTTTTTTTTTTTTTTTGATGTTTTGACGTCATGGGTATGCAGTTGTGTATAAATATGAAAGTGTTGTGGTGAGTTGTAACCTTCAGTGCAGTTCTGGGGCCTTTGCTCTTGCTGCCTTTTGGTCGTCCTCTCGGCCTCTTTGGGGTCGGTGGTCCAACGGGCTCCTTTGGAGAGAGATCACATCTGGAGTCAAAGCTAATCAATCAAAAATGCATTTTCTACCCACTCTCTACAAAAAAGACAATTAAGCTATAACTTAAAACTAAATACTACTGGTTTTTTAGTTGAGCGCAGGCTCTGAGGTTTTACCTGCTGCTGTTTTCGAGGCCGGCCCCGACCCCTGCGCTGGGGCTCCTCAGGCGACTGGGCTGTGCTCGACTGAGGAGATGGCTCTTTGGTCCCACTGTCGCTCATTCCTGCGTCTGTCCACCTGCTTTAGAGGGTGTTGGCATCAAAGCCTGGAGCAGAGGCCTCTGGGGCTTTAAGAGGGGAAAGACGTGACTTTTAACAGCAGAAATAACAATCTGAATACCTTTTAACAAAGTGATGCAGCAACCCTTGTCAAATTGCATAATCAAGTATTAGTACTTTCAATCGTCTACTTTTTGAGAGGTTTCAGACAAAGGTGTTTAAATAAGAGTTGACTGTGTAATAACAAGTATAATTGAGAACCATGTAGGAAATTTTTCCAAGAGCAACTGTGGGAACCACTCATGCTCAAGCCTTGGCACCGGGACCATCGGAACATAGACTCTGGCAAATGTTGAGAAACATGAGAATGGAGTGCAGAGACTAAAAGTAGCACAGATATTCACAACTCAATCTGCCATTCAGGATCTGCATCTATTGCACTGATGTCTGCCTTTCCAGCTACCCTCTGTCAGCTGATTCTCAATGCGAAAGAAGTGAAAGTTGCTGCAGGTTTACTTACAGCTGTGGCAATAACACACAAATACGCAGACAGAAGGAAGAAAACAAACCTATTGGCAAATACTCAAAACTGGAAAACAATCAGACAAAAACATGTTTGGGACTGCTGTCACTGATCTGTTTTGGTGTTATGCGGACAACTGTAATGATTATTTTATTTTAGTTTCTGTTGGGATTTATGTAAAGCATTGTCAAGGCAATATCAATGTTTCTTACACTGCCAGTGTAAAGGAATGCTGGGGTAAGATATGTGGCACATTATTAGATTTCAAATGCCATGAAAATATTATATTTGATCAACCAGCTGGACAACTATGTCTTTTGTTGCCCTCGCCTCAAGTGGATTTTAGCAACCAAGTTGCTGAAGCTCAAAAAGAGTGATGGAAAAATTGTGATGATGATGATTAAGATTAGCCCACGTTTTCCTCTCTCTTTTCCTTCTTTTCCACCATCACATGTCTTCACTTTCAGTCCTGGTCATTGAAATCTAGCAGCATCAGTAAATATGGAGTCAACAGACAGTAAACGTTGAACCAAATGACCAAATATGTTATTGCAAAGTGAAATTTAAATGAATGGTCCTATAATATTGCATCCATACAGTCTTTTATAGCTGAAACATTTATCATATTGATAAAACAATAATGACTGAAATTAGCATGATGTGCTCAGGAAATAAAGGAGAAGGAGTGCATGCAGAAAGCCTTAAAATGAGAGGTTGAATTAAAGCATAACTAACAAACAACTAATGAATATATTATGAGTCAATACTAGCGTAGTGTCATGCATTCCCACCCGCTTGCATTAACATGGTAAACAATGAGTCATTAGAAGCCTATTAGAGGTTTTTTTTAACAACTTGGTAAAAGAAAACAGTGACCATATACCTCCTTGAAACTTCAGCAACTGAATATGATCCTTTATAAAGTCATATTAATAACAAAGTCTGCAGAATTGCAATTGCAAACAAGCGCGTGAAACTAAAATTTGGCTGATTATAATATTTGAAGTGCCAAACTTATATTTGGGGAGCCGGACAGATTTATACCTCCCTTGATGTATGTATACACCTGAAGGAAGTTCTAGTGACCAGGATGCTTAAGCTTGCAGGGAATTGTGGGAATGTTGAGATGATGAAAAAGGAAGAAGATCAGGGAAAATCCAGGAAGTGTTTCTTTCAAAGCTAACAATCCTGGACTGGTACAAAAACCCAAAGCTGCTTATGAAATTTCTGATGAGCTCAACCAAAATGTATGTAGCTGAATTTGACTGGATTGATTTTGATTAAATAATCTAGACATGTTTGTCAGGTAAAGTACAGAAATATAGTATAGAAATTAATTAAATAAGATAAATAAATTAATAACCATCTTTCAGGGTAACTAAATATCTATGTGCTGTTTTTATTTATAAGGGTTTCCTATGAAAAAAGGGAAACTGACATGAAAAAAAATTTGTGAGTAAACAATTAGTGCAACTAGTGAAAGCTCATTAGTTCCTGGTTTGAATCCATAAAAAAATTTTTGAATTCAAAAAGTTCCTGGTTTGAATCCATAAAAAAGTTTTTGAATTCAAAAGTTCCTGGTTTGAATCCATATTTCATGAACAATATTTTGTTCTTTGGAGTAATGGTTAGGGTTTATTGCACCAACATCATGATTTCAATATTCAAAATAAATATCACAATGTTTTGTTTAAGTCCTTTTAGAAACTGCTGTATAACTTAATTATCAAAACATTTCAAAATAGCTCAGTCTAGAGCTTTTTTTTTATTACTATATTAATTCTCTCCAGCGTGCAGTGATATTGTGAACAATGCGTCCTTGTGTTATGTAACCTATAACAACTTTATTTGCAGGGATTTATGAAGTTTTCAGTCACAGGAAAAACCGAATGGGAGCCATATATCTCGCAGAAACGAGGTGTCCCAAGGTGGTCATTCACTCGGAGCCTGGCTCTGTGAGGAATGTGCCAAACGCTAATTGCCATCACAGCCTATCAAAACGGCCGCACCGAAGAAGGAAGTCGGAGTAATTCGAGAAATGCGTCCTCGCTGGACGGATTTAAAGCCAAACGAGACGCACGACGTCGCCTCGTCGTTCGCAAAACTCACTTCTCGGAACAACAACAACAGTACGCGCCGATCTGATGTGATGTGATCGGCGGCGCAGCGTCCACTCAGACCGCTCGGTGTTTGGCTCTGCAGTACGGGACTGAATGTACTTTCTGCATATGGGCGGCAGGACCATAGTGAGCAGAAATACACGCTAAAAGCCGAACTCGACAGTCGGAAACAAGGCGAATCCCCTGTTGAGTCGCCGGCGCAAGTTGACGCCAAAATAACAAGTTGAAGCCATCGGCTTTTACGTCTCCTTTCTTATTTACGTTTTTTTAACATTTATTTTAAAAGGCAGAAAGTCGACAACATCCCCCTGCTTCCATCACTTGCGCAACCCATCTCTCTCTCTCTCTCTCTCTCTCTCTCTAAAGTGTGTTTGTTTTTTAGGAGCGATAACACAGCAGGTCTATGGGGGGAGAAAATTGGGGAAATGTCGCGCTGAAAAAGAGCGACGAAAAAAGAACAACTTTCCATGGGCAAAAGGCAAAGAAACACAGGTGCAAAGTCTCTCTTTTCACAGCGTGCATGTATGCAGATATATAGGCTCCATGTTCAGGCTGAGGAGTCATGCAGCCACACACACTGAGGCAGACAGAGGGGGGAGCAGAGGAAGTTGATCCTTACCTTAGGTCGGTTTGCAGCTTTACCTGGAAGTTCACACACACTCCGCTCACTTTGTGCTCCTGCACAACTATGAAAATCTTAGTGTATCGCCTGTCTCATTGGCTGGATTGAAATGGTAATCAGTCTCTCTCTCTCTCTCTCCCTCTCTCTTTCTGTTTCTCTCTCCCTCACTCCCTCCCTCCCTCTCTCTCTCTCTCTTCGTCTCTCTCTCTCCTTCCTAATCGGAAATGTGTGTGATCCCCCAGACGTCCAGTCACGAATACCCCAGATGCAGTATAGTGGGGGGTTGCACCAGAGCAGTATGCATTGCATACTTTCTCTATTAAAGCATGTTTCAAGAAAGAACGGGGGTAGGAGGGTTGAAAACAGAGGACCCCGCCCCAAGGGCTGCTCCACCGGACCACCCACTTGAGAGGGGGAAAGAAGACAGGGGTATTACCAGACTAGAGGGTCTGGTTCCGGGGTTCACCAGGAAAAAACAGAAAAAGAAGAAGTGGGGGAGGCGGGGAAGTCCCCCCTGCCCCCCCAAAATAAAAAAAGAAGAAGGGAGGGAAAAGGTTCAGTTTGCTTCATAGTGAGAGCAGACAGTCTGCACAGTTTCAAGCAGAGAGTTTCACTCACTTTCCCTGCTGTTATCTCCCCACCTACATGGCCAGAGATACACAGTATCACTAACCTTGTAAGTCATAAAGGGCCGTTGTATCAAAGGGCTTCATGGGAACCTAATCTGCTGGGCTGTAAACTGTTGTGCTATTGTTTAGAGGGGGGGAAATACAGAATGCCTGTTTTATTTAATCAGTTGTTCTGCAAACATGCGTTGCAGACGTCTTGAACGTTTCCACATTCTGTCATGTTACAATGACAGAACATTGTATTTAGTGTGTTTAGTGTGATATCTGTATGGAAATAGCACACAATTGTGAAGTGGAAGAAAAATAACACATGGTTTCCAGTTTCCTTATTAAAAAAAAACAAAAAAAACTGAAAAGTGCGGCGTGTAAAAATGTAGTCAACACCTCCGAGTCAGTACTTTGGAGAATCACCTTCAGCTGCAGCTGCCAGAGGAACGTCTTCCACATGTTTTCCTCAGTTTGATTGCCGCTTATTCATACATTTTTAGATTTGTGGAGTTCAAAATAAATAGTTATCCGAGTTGTGCATCTCTACATTTTCTGCAAAGTTACTAAAGTTAGCTTCTTGGCTGTTTCTCTGAATTATTTCCCCACCTGGTCTGTCAGTTTAGGTGAGCAGCCATGTTTTACAGTTGTGCAATGCTGTTTTTATTTATTTTATGAAGGGCATCCTCTCTCAGCCGGACAACAAATCAATAACAATATTGTGACAGGCACTATAATAAATCTGGGAGATTTCAATAAAATCCTGATTTCTACAGCACTTAACAGTGTTTTAAAACACTTGATTTTATCTATTTTGGAGTTAATTCTTGCTATCTCAAACCAAACAGTAAAACTCACTCTTTTTCTTTCAGCTTTATGCAGAGGTTTATGCAAAGTGATGAATTCAGATGAAAAGAGTTTGCAGCACACATTCCAGCGGCGGCTAAAGCTGGACCTCTAGTGGAGTCATGTCAGGTGAGTCTGCTGGCAAGAGCCCAGGATATAAAACTGTACGTTACAAAAGATGGAGCCCACCGCTGAGTTGAAACCACGGCAGTAACAGGTTCATGATGTAATTCAGAAATACTCAGAATGAATATCCAGTGAAACCACAATGTTGCACAACGACACATTCAGTCAGAAACCAATACGGTAAAGCGTTTAATTCACTAATAATACACGGGATTTCTCAAGTTATTATAGCAGAAAACAGAGTAACAAGAAAAACAGTGGCATATCTTTGTGGCAGTTTTTCTCAGCATTTTAGTCAGGCTTACCAGAAGCTTCTGCAAGTGCTGCTGAGAACTTGTACTCATTTATGAACTGGACCTGTCATCATCTTTACGTATTACTAAGTGAAAGTGAAGAGAAATCATCCATCAACGTCCACAATCAGTCTCTATTAGTTTCTGTTTGTGCAGAAAATAAGAAAAACAAAACAAAGATGCTGCATGCACAGGTAAAACGTTGGTACCAAAACCAACAAGAGGAAGACACTGCAGGGAGTTTTTTTTTTTTTTTTTTTTTGCAGCGTGTCCACATGTGAGAGTTCAGTGGCCCTCTGCAGTCGGAGATTTGGTCGGACTCTGATCTTGAGGTTTATTTAAGCTGAATTCCGTGGGCTCATCAGGACCGGGTTACAAAAATCCTCCTATAGAACTAGAAAGAATGTGCAGCGCATACAGTTCTGCATAAGGCACAAAGGCATGTCTTTGGAGGTGGGGCAGGCATCAAAAGACAGGCAGAGGAGGGATTTCTTTTTAGAGGCTGGGGGCAAAGAATGTATTTTGGAGCTTCCACTCAATGCCAAGGCGAGACAGGGGGAGGCGTACAGTTTTGTAGTAATGGGAGTACTTACAGGGGGGTGGATGTTCGGATCTTTAAAACTCCGCTATAAACCAAACTCTTCTCTTGCGGTGCTTCTTGTCTCACCCAGATGGGAAACAACTCATTTGATACAGTTCTTTGGAAAAGTATGCACGCCTCTAACTTTTCTTTTTTATATTATTTATTGGGATTTTGTAATGGGTAATTAGAAAGTTTAGAGAAAATGATGCATGCTTTCAATTTTTGGAGTAGATATGTATTCATCCATCGTCTATACCAGCTTGTTCTTGCAAGGGGTGGGTAGACGACTGATATCCCTAACCTCCGGCAAAATATGGTGGAGGCAGCATCATGCTGAGGGATATTTTTCTTTGGGGATGGATGGAAATAAACACAAGAAAATCCTGCTAAAATAGGTTGTGGCAGAGCTTCATCTTCCAGCAAGACAACAATCTTAATCTTAAACCTAACAAAGCAACAATTAAATGGTTCAGCTACAGACATATTAATGTGTAAAACTGGCTGAGATCTAATTGAAAACCTGTGGCGATTCTCAAAACCTAAAATTCACAAACTTGTTCTCTTTTATTCTAATGGAGCTTCAACCATTTTGCAAAGAAGCATGAGGACAAATATTTTAGATTTTAGTTTGCAAAAATATTGTACAAACCAAGTGTGAAGCTTTGTGTTGTTCTTGTTTCAAAAACCTTTTTTTGTTAATTATCTTTTCATATTTGGCCTGAGACGACAATATACAACTTTAAAAACAATAATTATTATCAAGAAGAACATTTATAAGAGCAGGAGTCAGAATGTAGATGTACTTAAATTAATCATGGAGATGTATGCATTAGCATATTATACATTTGTACACAAATTCAACTCTGAAGGACTGAAAAATCCCAGAGGAAAAACCAAAAAGTTGGTTTTCTAATTTGGAAAGTCAGAAATACCTCATCTGCTCCTCTAAAATGTGGTTAGATATTGAACATTTCACCTCTTACACTTTTGTCTGCCCCTTTGTCATAAAATTACTCCAAAACATACATAGCAACTTTTGTTAGTAAACATTTTGCTAAAGGGATTGAATTCATTAAAACAGATCAATAAGTCAGTACTTACAGCTTCTCCTTGATTCAAAGTGCAGCACTCAGTTCCTTCAGACTAGCCAGAAGCAATTAGCAAACACCTAGTGGGCCTGCATCTGCTCAGTTCACTATAGGAGCAACGTCTGAGTGAAACACTGGTAAAAACATTGTTAAAGAGTAAATGGAGGAACATCATTGTGATGACCTCCTGACGGCAGAGTTTCAGAGCTTCTTAAAGGGACAGAGGCCCAATTTCAAGGCCTTAAATTAAAAAGCAAAATTTCTTTTAAGTTGAGTTTGATATATGCAGTTTTTTATAACAACTGAAAGTAACGTAGTTACTTTATTGTGCTATCACACGCCACCATGTCTTGACAATACTGGCCCTTTAAAACGTAAGGAGTCCATAATGTAAAGCATAATGTTAGCAAACACCAACATTGTCAGAATGAATTATCTCCAAGTTTAAGTGCAATAAAAGAACGTCGAGCAGATACAAAACAACAAATTACACTGTCTTAATGTTTACAGTAAGAGCCCTTCCTGGTAACACTGTGGCATCATAGCTACACAAACCTGCACATAAATCCCAATTGTCCAGTTTGATTAGCACAAGTTTTAACCTCTAACAGAATAAAAATGTGCATCTCTTGCGAATGTTGAAGCATTTACTCAGTTCCTAGACAGCTAAGCCATCTCCATGACCTTCTTGATCCAGTCTACGTACACAGACACGCGAATGAAAATGTTGGGCTGTCCCGGGTGTCCGCAGCGCCTCATGGGGATGATCACGCCCTCCAGCACCCAGCAGTCGCCGTTCTGACACGCCAGAGGCCCGCCATAGTCTTTCTGCAGACACACAGCAACAACAGTCCAGAGTCATTATTTGTCTCTGTTATGACTGAGTGTCACTGCCAAGGTGGGAAACATCTTGCAGTCAGTTCACTTACATTAGCCATATGGTGGATGTGTTTGATTTATAGGAACTTATAAATAGCTGTATGTTCTCTCCTCAAAGCAGGATAAATCAACAGAGGAGGGATTTTTTTTTTTCTGAGGGGATTTAATCTACAGCAGTTCACATGCTTTACTTCTCATCAAAGGAACAGTTTCATATTTGGGGAAACACATTTAGTCACTTTTTATGAAAGATTTGAAAACCATTATTTATTAGATTCTATTTTCTGGAGTGACTTTTCTATTAGTGCTACTTTTCATTGTTATATGATTGTTTAGGACTATTGGAGACTTAAGTAAGAATAAAAGAAAATGCTAAGAAATTAGGTGGTCTTGTGGGCAAAGTCCACTGTTCTGTGTTATATATGCTGGTGTGTAGTAAACGTAATGTTTATTTCCTCTACCTGCCATCCCAGCAGCTCTGGCAACATATTATAACTTGACCTAAAACAGAGTTCAAGTATTTGGCTCCCTGGGCCCTTCACAGTGACTCCTAACCCACCAAAAAAAAAAAAGAAAAAACAATGTCGCTTTTAACTTCTGAGTAGAGAAGGAAATTTAAAACACAAGTATATTTTAAATGCAATTTTTGCACAGAATTTCCACATCAGATTGAAAATAACGATGCAAGAAATGTTAGACAAGGAATGGTTATTTAATTAAGCCACAAAATAAACTTGGTAACATCTAGAAAATCAAACTCATGATCTTCATGATGCTGTTTGTTCACTAATGTTTTCTAACAAAGTTGTGAATTCTTCATCTGCTGACTAAGTAGACAACTTCTGAAGTCAGTCGGTGGCACTGGATTTCATTTAGGAACATCAGAGTGCAAGGGGGTTGGATTACAAATGCAGAAATGCTTTTAATAATTTTTATTTGTAGTTAAAGTTGAAAAATTTGTTGTATTTTCTTTTCAATTAACCACTCTGCTGGTTCATCACAATAACTCATAAAGTGCATTGAACTTTGAGGAGATAAAGTGAGAATACTTTTGCAAGACACTGCATACCTCTAAGCTACCACCAGGGGTCAGCTAAATGCTTGCATGATAGTCAAAAGTGTATTTATTGTATTAATAATGTTCTTTATATCTGCATAAGTAAAGAAAACTGCATGGACTGAGAAAAAGGCAGCTATCAACATGTTCACTGCAGACACCTACCTCACAGGCACCAACTCCAGCCTGAAAAGAGTTTGTGCACATCTCATTTTCCCGAACACGACCTCTGAAGTATCTGTTGCATTCAGTGTTGCTGATAACCGGCACATGTGCAACATTGAGGACCGTCTCATCTCCCGTCCCTGAGGAAACAGCGACAAGAAAACTACAGCAAGCAATGTGCTCAGAAAAGGTGTGGAAATTTCCCTCTCTCTCATTTGCATGCAGCGTTACTTTAACCTCAAGGTTTAATCTTTTGCAGAAAGTGCATCCGTCGCCAGAGTCTCTCTTACCTCTCGTCTCACCCCATCCAGCTATTTCACACTTTGTGCGCTCGGGCACTATGTAGCGCTCAGGAGGGAGGCAAATCTGAGAGACACGCTCGTTGAACTGGGCCGGACTTGAGACAGACAGAAAGCGCAGTCACAGGAGAAACTGTGGTAGCTATTATGTGCAAGTGGTTGTGTGTGAGGGTGTGTCCTGGTGCACGATTATACACACTACTCCAGCTGCAGCATGACCAGCTGAGACTCAGAGGGTCCACACACAATCTTGGTGAGAGGAATGGTTTGCACGCCAGGCTCTCCTTCCTGCGGGTCACGGAAAAGAGTTCCCATCATGGCGGAGTATCCAGGAAGGTCCACATAGCTGTCAGAAAAAGGAAACAAGAAGACAAACATCAAAAAAGGCTGCTGCTTATTTATTTAAAATAAACCATTAACATTAAGTTGTGCATTTTTGTTTTAACTTTTTTCTGTAAATACCAAAAGGGTCGTAATTTTACCCAAGGTTATGATAAATCTCATACAGGCCCGTGCTTGTGCATAAATGTAACAAATAAATGGTTATAATTTTCTAAAAACAAATTCCTGTGTTACAATACACTGCCACAATAAAACTTTATTTTATTTTATTATTTGCAACTACCAATCTACTTTTCAGTTATCTGAGGATATAAAGTCCAGCTAATGAATGCATCAAGAAAGTGACGCCATTTTTAAACCAAATTCATGTAAAATGTTAGATTTTTTTCCCCTTTTCTGTATTTTCAAAGTTAATCATCTGAGAAGAACTTAAAAAAACAGTTGTAGTTTGAAACTATTACAATTTATAAACTAAAAGTAAAGGTTGGTGTAGCACACTCACTGACTAAAAGAGGGTTATATGTTAACTAATAAATTAACCATTGTACATTGGGCTATGTTCACTGACATTCTATTTTCTATTTTCTATTAAATATATTAAAAAATTAGTTTGCTATCCCAGCTCCACGTTTGACGAGTAAAATCTCAGAGGCTTCCTAAATGAACTACCAGGAGGAGAAGCACTGCTTTGTGCTGATCACCCATCTGGGATTCACCAGAGATCCTCCACAGAAGTGGTTTCCTTTCCTGCACACAAAGAGGTCAGAGGTTATTCACAGCGCAACAGAGACTGTTTTGATAGTTCATCACCAAACGCCGTCAGCTGTCAGCCTGACCTGTCTCTGAGGCTCACAGTCCACGGCGAGTTCCCAGGGATTCCATTCACGATACGCAACATGGTCGGCTGGGGACGGTCGTCTCTCTTCCCGCACTCGCTGAACTCCACCGTCTCTGTGTTCACGAAAAGACAACAATATGACCACACAAGAAAATTGTGCCGTCTTCTGAGCAGCTTTTTGTCCATTTTAATTGGCAAACTAACCTACAGTTTCTGTCAGTGGGACTTTTTCTCCAGCTGTTTGAAAGCGACAGAAAACCCCCCAAAAAAACATTAATAAAAAGAGGATTGGATAAACAGTTTTCTTGAACTATTTTAAACTTAACACACAAAAAGCAGAGGTAAGTACCACACTGTTTAATGGCGCAGTAGTCAAACTCAGTTTTGGGGTCAGTGGTGTAGCACCAGGGCCCGTGTTGGTCCCCGTCTGGGTTACGACAATAATTCTCCGTCAGGTTGGCGTCCGGGTGCGTCCGTGGGTTTATTCTGAAAAATAAAAAAGTCACACAAATGTAAACATATTAGTCATATGAGATAAGAGCTTTGCTTTGTGGAAAGAGGCTGGCTTTTGCTGTGTTTGTATAAAAGCCCCAAAGTATCAACACACCTGGTCTGATGAGGTGTGTTCACGTTCCATTTCTGACAGGTGATGCCTTTGCGAGTTTTGCGGACGACACCTCTGTAGTTTTTCCCATTTTCATTGTAGCAGTCTGGGAAGGTGAAAAGATTGTCGTCATGAGCAGAGCTGGACGACATGGCTGGGAAAGTTATCGTGATGCAGGCATCTCGTATTGGTCGATACTGATCATTATTGGATTCGTATTTTTTGTTCTTTTAAATATCTGAAAAACTGTAAAACTGGTGACACGACCTTTCAAGTTTTATTTACAGCTTTCACTCCATGCAATTGTTTACTATTTTTAAGCAGTTATGAATGAAACCTTAAACCGCCTCAAAAGTTACTCGTCAGACTGTCGCTAGATTACCAAAGTAATGAGATTCTAGGCAACCAAATAGCGCGTGATTTAGTCGATTCCATCAACTTAGCTTAGCTTAGCTTAGCTTAGCTGTGAGAGACGGAGGAGTTAAAGACTTTCATCAACCAGTATTGGATGCTGTTGATATTGATCATGTGTTTATTGCAGTAAATATTGTGATTGGTTTATTGTTTAGCCCTCGTTATAAGTGAAATGAAATTGTCGTTGAAGTGGAGGAGTGCGTTGAGACCTTCACTGGATTTATTCTCAGATCATTTCAAGGCGACGTACCCTCGGCCTCTATGTCATCAGCGCAGCGTTTGATCTGCAGGCAGAGAACAGTCCTCATCTCTGGCACTGACGTAAAACACCAGGGAGCCTCAGAACCGTCTGGGTTACGGCAGTAGTTTTCCTCTAGACCTCTGGATCAGACGAAACCAGGAATGAGTTTAGCACACCAATAATCCTCCTGTCTAATTTAGAGAATTAGACAGCCCACTGAATTTGCACAGTGCCTGGCAATAAATGTTCTCACATCTTAAATTATCATTTTATTCTTCTGTTATTTCTCTTGAATGTTGGTATTTATGTCCATTCTCAGGCCATTTCAGACATTTCTGTGTTTTGTCATTCATTTTTCCTAAATCTACCTGTTTGTTTAGCACCACAATACACTAAATATCTGTTTCTGTTGTATCAACCTTCCAGAACCTCTCAGGTCTTCTGGTTCTGGTCTGCTCTGCATCCCCAGAACCAGAACCAAATGAGGAGAAGCAGCTTTCATCTATGCACCACAAATTTGGAACAAACTTCCAGAAAACTGTAAAACAGCTGAAACACTGACTTCCTTTAAATCTTGACTAAAAACCCACCTGTTTAGAATTGTATTTGAAACGTAATCAATTAAAAATGTAATGATGGACCTTGATTTAATGTATTGTTGATTCTATGTTGCATGTTTTTGTGTTTGTCATGATGTAAAGCACATTGAAATGCCTTGCTGCTGAAATGTGCTGTACAAATAAAATTTGATTGATTGATTGATTGTTAGTCCCTGCAGTTATCATACTAATATACTTATGCAACCTATCCACCCCCTCCATTAAAATCAACGCAGTGCTTACTTGCACTCGTAGATGTTTGGGATGAAAGGATGCCGATGAGGAACCTGGACGTCCCATCGCTGACAGGGGATGCCAGACGCCGTCTCGTTGACTTTGCCACGATAGTCTTCGCCTCGGCCTCTGAAGCAGTTGGTGGTGAAGCTGGAGCGCTGCCTCTTCTCCACAAGGACTTCAGCTAAAGTCAGGGAGAAATGTTAATAAGAAATAATCAATACCTGTGTTGGTCCAGGTATAGGTAAAAATCATATTAATCCAGATGAACAGAAATAAAACATTTTAATCCTCACACGTCTTCATTCTCACTTTGTCGCTATGAAAGCAGTTACTTTTCAAGCCGGGACTTTCTTTGCTGAAACTTTTATGTAAATTTAACCAGCGTTTCCAAATGGATTTAAAAGGACAAAAAAAGTCATTAAAAGGGAATCAAGAAAATCTAAAATATGCAATGTAATTAAATAATGTAGAGTATTATAGAGTGGCGTGTAGTATTTTCATCAATTATGTAACCACAAGATGGCGCTCTTTGCAAACTTTTGTTGCTGCATTGATCTGCTCTATCACCAGAACAGTTCGTGTTGTTCTTGACACATTACACAATTCATGCTGAATGTTGGGGAAAACATTGAATTGCTGCTTTAAAACAACTAAATAATAATAATCCTGCACATTAAATTCTATTAGTTTTTCACTGATCAGTCAAAACAAATCAGGAGAAAAAGAAAAAATAAGAAACCAAACAAATAAAAACTAATTTAATTCTTAGCAAGTTGCATAAACAATACAATAGCTGGAAGTTTGCTTCAATTAACCCTCACTGAACCAAAAGACGTCTGAGAATAGTCAAACCTAAAATCTTGGGCAAACATCTGTTTGGTTCTGCTGCAATCAGCCCTGAACCCGACACAATGGTACCAACCCTGAAATATTTAAGAAGCTAATGTGTCAAACAATAACAAGGTGATTTAATTACTTCAAATTAATAACATAACCTTGTCCCATTGTGTTTTTCAGGAATCAGCTTTTTTTCCCTTTCCACACTAAAGCAAATAAATTAAAAGAAAATAACAAACTAAACTTTATAATAAGACAGAAACCACTGCAACAAAATCTATAGTTTAGTTATTAGAAACAAAAATTGTGTCCGCAATGTTTACATTTTGCATAAATCTGTCTATCCAGCTTTAAATGTTTAGGATTTTTGTGCAGAAAAATAAATATTTTCTCACTGCATTTGCTGATGTCGCAGCTCTCTCTCTCTGTTTCAGGGTCGGTGGTGTAACACCACGGCACCGGAGAGGCATCCGGGTTACGGCAGTAATTATCATCTAAGCTCTTGTCAGGGTACCTGAAATAGACAGACATCACATTAAAACATGACAAAAGATTAAAACCGAATATTAAACAATGTTGATGAAACTGCCACCACAATTATTTTCACCTCTTGTGAAGATATATTTAATCATTTTATCTTGTCTACACTTGGGTCCATGATCAGCCTTGCTTTTCACAAGATTTTAAGAACACAACATATTTCTCTATAGGTGACCAGGAACATCTAGAGAATAGCAATGCATTGCAACAAAGAAGCCAATCAATGTGGAAAGCCCACTAAAAGCATTGCAGCTATGCATGAACATGTACTTTTCAGGCTGGTAGATGTGTTGATGAGGGAATTGCTGATCCCATCTCTGACACTCTTTGCCGCTCTCAGTGTGATCCACCTGGCCTCGATAGTCTTCCCCGTTGCAGGTGATGCACACCTCTGCAGACACAGGCACAAAGTCAGACATTTTTATGCAAGCAATGAGAAAAACTCCTCAAAAAATAAGCAAACCAGTACATCATTTGTTGCTAATGGAGTTACACTTCTGTAAGCTCTGTTAATATAATAATCTATTTGTGAAACAAAATATGAAGAACAGGAATTGTTTGAATTTTCTGTCAAGGATCTGGATTTTTTAAGGAAATATTTTTACAGATGCGAAAACTTGCACTCAACCACAAAACCGCAGCTATATATTATGTATAATATTTCAACAAACCAGAAGCCAATAAGTAAATCAGTACATAATTTGTTTCCAATAAAGAAATAGGTTGATTCTTTTTCTCTTTGAATATAATCATTTTATAAAATAAAGTTAAAAAAAAATAAAAAAAATTTAATTTTTGCATCAAGGATCTTTTTTACGAAAAATGTCTTTACAAATATGCTAAAACTTGCTTTCAAAACTGCATCTGTGTTTCCTGTATAACATGTCAGCTGCGTGATCTTCAGTTTTTCGTACCGTCTTTGCACTGTGGGATGTTGCAGCTTTCGTAGCGTCGCTCCGGGTCGGTGGTGTAGCACCACGGCCCGATCCGATCCCCGTCCGGGTTCCTGCAGTAGTTCAGCTCCAGACCGTTGGTAGGCGAAGGAGTCCATCTGAGACAAACGGGGTGGTTTTAACTGAGTGACAGATTGACCCTCATAATGTGTGGGTGGTGACATTCAGTTTACACGCTCACTGCGGCTGGATAAACTGAAGCACAGGACTTGGACTGAAAGAGAAAACCCACAGCGCTCTGATGAGTCACTGCGATGTTTGTTTTACTAAAATCCACAGAGATCTGGACGTTTCATCTCGAGTTGCACAATTTGGGTTTCCCATGAGGCTGGCACACAGTATGGCGAAAACAACTATTAAAATGTTTAACCAGAGTAATCAGAACATCTTTATTTGTGATGTTTGTTTCTTTTCACATTATTTTGATGTGTCCTTCACATGTTTATGAACAGATTGCTTCTGAATTACTTTCTCTCATCTTCTTAACATTAACATTGGTTAGACTGGAAACCAAAGACAGAAAGAAAACAAATAATCTGACTTAAAAAATTTTGTTAATTAGTTACAAGTAATTAAATTAAGTTTATCCAAGTAAATATATTAAGTTTAAGTTGTCATGTTAAACACTTAAATAAATTAAGTTCTACAGACAAATTTTATTTGATTACATGAAACAATTTAAGTAAACATTTTAAGTTGAAATGCCATTTTCTTTATTTCGGTGAGCTGGATTTCTAATATTAAGGTTTTAGTTGTTGCTCATATTTTGTTTTTGCATACAGCGCATACTATGGAAATCATTCAGAGTTACTGTCAAGTTTTGATATTTTGCTGTCAAAAAAAACTGATTTAAAAATAAGAGCACTTATTTCTTAATAAACATTAAGAAATGTTTATTTCTTAATAAACGAACAGAAACAGGAATTAGATACTCCAAGTTTTTTTGTATTTCCTTCATTGGTGCATTTAGTTTTATCCATTCAAAACAAAAACCCAATGTTCCAAAAATAACCAGAGGGTATATCCTCACTTTTTCTTGAACGAGGTTACACATCTGTGTTTACACATATTTAATGTTTGAAACAATGTTATTTTTGTTATATATGTGGAAGATAGGGACATATAAGGAACACAACTTGACATTTCTCAGTAAAGAGCTGACTACATGACGATTTGTCGTTTTTTTAGTTGTTTGTCACCTTAGAGTTTAAAAGTATTTTCAAATTTAATTCAATTCAAAAATGATTTATTAGTCCCACAGGGAACCTCAATCATAATCAATAGTAATGATTAAAATAATAGTAATGCCTCTAACTATAATAATAATAATAGTAAAAAGAATTAATAATTAAGTTTGTCTTAGTTTAAACATGACTGAAAACAACTATCCTGAATGTGGTGATAATAAATCATATCATCTAAATCATCTTTTGGAGATAAAAAGGTAATTTTCATTTTCTTTTCTTTCTGTAATTTTTATGCAAATATCATTTTTGGCAAAACTTATTGGTATTTTTAAATGAATCACATGTAAAATCAAATTGACAGATGGAAATATTAGAGGTAAACTCTTAATGTATATAATTAATGTTTTTAAAAACCCCTCCATATTTTGAAAGGTTAATTTCTCTTGTAATGTTATTTTAGGCATGTTTATAATAATTATTGACTTGTACATAAGAAACAAATCACCTGTGATCGTGAGGAAACTTTGACCACCACTGCTGGCAGGTGAGTCCACTTTTTGTGGTGAAAACTTTCCCCCGGTAGTCTTCCCCTTTACCCACAATGCACTTCCTTACATAAACTGCAAAAACAAACCAAAACAGTTGTTAAAAAAGAAATAAATAAATTACTGATTTTCACCAGTCATCTCTTCACCTTTCTTCTCGTAAAGGTCACAGTTGACGTTTCTCTTTATTTCTGCGTTGCTGCCGTCGGCAACCCAGGGCAGATGTTTACAGGTGCCAATCGGACGAATCTCGTAGTTGAAAGCTCTGGAGATGAGAAATGTTTTTTCAATGTTTGTACAACCAGACAAAGGTTGTAAAAACGTGCATACAAGTTATGCATGTTTGGAAACTGTGAGCGACGTCATCGGATTCAGTGTCTGGCTGCTGCAGATCAGGGAGGAAATGTGTGCGAATAAAACACTTTTTGTCACAAACAAAGCTGTAAAAACAGTAACTTTGAGGACAAAAGTATATCTCACAGGCTACTTCCATATTTAGGAGCTTTAGCAACTGCTCAAACTTCCAACTCTGACAGATATGAATGAGGAGTCTAATGCTGAATTTGCATCATGATTCATCACGATGTAACATGGGGGGAAAAGTGTGCGTGGAGAGAGTTTCTCTTCTCTTTGGGCAGCAATTAAGATGTTTAAAGTGACAGCAGGAGATAAAATTAGCCTGGAAGAGGACAGCGTTTAGTGTAGGCTGATGGCAAGACACTTTCTGCACATGCAGGCTATGTTGGCGTTTGTTTTTTGCTCACTTTTAGAAAATCCAACAAGAAAATGCTGCAGAAATCCAGATTATGTTTGAAGTGAGCACAAAAAGAGATTAGAGAAATTTTACTTAGAGGTTCGAATTATTGTAATTCTATTCTGGAAAATTTTAATGTAACTAATAAACAGGAATATGTCCACACAAATTAATTTAATTGATGAGCTTTGTAAAGGTTTAGTTGCGCAGTAAAGTGCACTTTTTGTCTCTGCTGACTTATTTGATGTCTGAAAGCAAAACCTTTGGTTTTAATATAAATACTAGTGAATATATTGACCCTTGCAAAGGTTTTCAGCCACATTAAACTTGTTTTATATTTGGTAACAACAACAACTATCTCTGGTGTGTTTTGTTGGGGATATCAGAAAGAACTGGTTGTTTTTTTTTTTTTCATGTTATAGCTGAAATATACCAAAACAAAACACTATGTTTACCAGACTGAATTTTATGCCAATTTTTCTTCTCAAAACAGCACAAGTGTAACTAAATTGAAACGAGAGAGTCTGTGAACATAAAGTTTACATTGTTGTAAAGCATTATCAATTGGTTTTATGTTTAGACTTTGACTGGGCCATTCAAATACTCCATTGTAATTCTGCTTTTATATTTAGGTTTTAAAAAAACAAGTAAACAAATAAAAACTAAATCAAGCCCAGTATAAGTCTCTTGCAGGCTCTAACAAGTTTTACTCCATAAAGTTCCTTTATTTATCCATATTCCCAAAAGAAACAATTCCCACAGCATGATACAGCCACCACCACACTGAAGGCAAGTGATGTTGTGTATTCAGAGGAATGCGAAGTGATTCTTGTCTGCAGACAGTTCGGTTTTACCTGCAGTCCTGAGAGTGTGAGCAGCGGCTTGCGCACTCCTCCAAGTTCAAACCCGGCAACATCTGCATCCGAGCCGCGTTCCAGGCGGTCGGAACGAGCTCCCTGCCCTCGGAGCGCTGGTAGTCGTTGAGTGAGCTGCGGAGTGCTGTTCATGCACAGCAGAACCCCACACATAATGCAGATGTGAATGTGTTGATGCTGATAGAAACGGCAAGCAGCAGATCAGTGGCACCATCAGGAACATTTGGACATGACCCTGCACACATGTAACCTTTGGACCAAGGCTCTCCTGCTGCTGTTTTGTGTATTGTGACAAAAAAGGGCTTCAGATAGCTGCATGTTTACACTTAGCTGCTAACCCACACCTAATACTTCAGTCATTTTTTGTCATATGTCCAAACAAATCAATCTTCAAACTATTTACAGGAAATTATCAATTACTTTTTCTGATTTCAGTTTTCTAGATCATATTTTCTCTCTGTGATGCAACTTAATTTCATTATTAATCTGGTAAAGTGTCCCTAAAAGTAAACCAAACATTTAAAAGTCTCAACTCAGTTTAAATTTGGGAAAACCAGGGTCTTACCAGAACTCAGTCCAATAGTCAGGAGAATGCAGAGCAGAAACAGCTTCATTGTTTGCTTCTGAGGAAGATAGCTCTCTTTTGTAATGATACTAGTATCAACTCGGATTTAATTACAATGAGGTGAGTCTGAATGTTGCACTTCTGACTACAAGCCCACCTCAAATAATTTTAAAAACTATAAAAACACCTAAAGGTTCATTAAACCGTCAAAAATCCTCACAGAAAGTCAGAAAGCAGAAATCCAGAGAGAACCCCAACAGCCCACTGCAGAGCACTAATCTGCTAACCAAACAGCAGCCTTAATCCCCCAAACAGCTAATCGATAAGCTTATTAATCATTAATAAGCAGTGACACATTGCCCGGTGGTGTGTAGTTTACCAGAGAGCCGCTAGGGGGCAGGAGAGTCGATTTTAGTTGTGTTTTTCTTCTTTCTCCCCATTTCCCGGGGAGTCAAAGTGAAACTGCAGCTGCTTCCTCGTTTATTGTCTACAGATTAATCTTCGCTGTTTGGGTAAGAAAATGCTCACATTCTCACCCTGGTCGTCATGAAGGTGCAAACAGTGAACCAAATGGAAAACGAGTCAAGATGGACTTTGATCAAACTGAAACTCTGGAAAGCTGCAAACTGTTTCACTGCGCCGCGATCACACATCAGCTGCAAACAGCAGAAAGACAAACAATCAATGGAAACATAAAGCAGATACATGTTGCTTCTAATGTTGCGCTGCAGGTAATCTGCAACCTGTGATTTTATTGCCAATCCCATCAATCAGCAGGAAGTCACTTTAGTTTTTGACAATCTCAACAGATGTTCCAACATTTATCAGAGCTTTTTGTAATTTCTGCTTTGGCTCCACAGAGTCTGGTGTTTTTCTGTGCTGGAAAAAATACATGCTCCACGTTATCCATTAAATGTTTTTCATTTTTACCCTACTTTTGTATAGATTTGTGTAGTTTTACCTCCTTGGTGTCTGAGCTTTATTGCTGCTTAAAAGTATTTTCTACCTTAGTGTTTTACAGCCTGTAATGGATTACAAAGCATTTTCTTTGGCTTTGAGGCTAAAGAATCCCAGTGAGAACTTAACAAAATTACCCCAAGAGCAGGTCGTTCTGCAACAATGATCCATACCACGTCAGAGTCCACTCTGACTTACGGAAAGCAAACAAATGAACAGAAAAAGATTAAAATTGTACGCTGGTCCAGTCTAACCTTTTACTAAAATGAAGCACAGATTACTAATCAATCCATCAATTATCAAAATCCCTTCAATATGGCTGAAATAAAACCATTCTGCAGAGCTGAGTGAGACAAAATTCCTCCACAGTGATGTTAAATAAAAATGTATGCAAGTGTAAAAATTATAAACTAGAATAGAAGGTTGATGGTGCAATTACATTTTAACATGAGGCAATGCAGGTTTGGATAGCTTTTTCCCTAATAAGGAAAATCATCACTAAAAATGCTTTTTGCATTTATTCAGGTTAAAATTTGTTTCTCTCCAGGATGTCGGAGGTGAAGACGAGCGAGGGCAGTGTGGAGGTGGAGAGCTTCAAAGCTCCACTTTTCTACAGACAAAGCGAGCCGGCCGCCGGAGAAGCAAAGATGTTGGTTCTTCTCCTTCATGGTATTCGTTTCTCATCGGAGAACTGGCTCAACATCGGCACTCTGGAGACGCTGGCCAAAGCTGGCTGCCGAGCGGTCGCCCTCGACCTGCCAGGTGCGTCCAACGTGAACAAACTTCAGATCAGTCAGTCGAAGCACTTCGGTCGTGGCCACTGAAAGTGCTTCACAAAGAGTAAATGCTAAAACTATTGTCATGCGGACAAATACAAATACAACACCGAATATAAGACAATAAAAGTTAAAGGGGCAGTATCATGTATTTTCTAGCAACTTAGTGCTATTTAATCAGATAATCAAGTAGTTGTTATCTTCAGATTTTATAAAAATGCTATATATAACAAATGTGACTTAAAATTAATTTGGGTTTGTAATTTAACGCCTTGAAATTGGACCTCTGTCTCTTTAAAAGCTCCTGCTGTTTTTGAAAGTCAACACAACACTACTCCACTATTAAACCTTTAGCAACATTTTTACCAACATTGCACTGAGAAAGAGCTCATATGATGAGCTCAGCTAACACGCAGCTCCACCAGGTGTTTGCTAATTGGTGCTGGCTAGTCTGAAGGAGTTGAGTGGGGGAGGGTTGTTCTTTGGGGCAGAAGTTTGAAAGCTGCAGCTCTGAGGAGAATTTCTCTAACATTCATTTCTGGTTGAATGTTTTCTTTTTTGTTGGGCTAGAAACCTATTTTCAATCTCCATTATGAGACCTTTCTAAGTCTACTGTCCACTTTCCTGTCCTCAGAACTCGGTCGGTCCAAGTCGGCCAAAGCGCCGGCGTCGGTGGGAGAACCGGCCCCTGCAGCGTTCCTGAAGGAAGTGTGTGACCAGCTGAGTTTGAGCCCTGTCGTAGTGATCAGCCCGTCACTCAGTGGGATGTACTCCCTCCCTTTCCTCCTGGAGCATCAGCCTCTGATCCGAGGCTACGTTCCCATAGCGCCAATCTGCACTGAAAGATTCACAGCAGAACAGTACCGGAGCGTCAAGGTATTTATGTGAGAATGTGCAGAAAATTTAGATTTTTTAAATCTAAAAAATTAACTGTGTGTGTTTAGGTCCCTACGCTGATCGTTTACGGCGACCAGGACACTCAGCTTGGAGAGGCGTCGCTCCGCAACCTGAGCAATCTGACGAATCACAAGGTGGCGGTAATGAAGGGAGCCGGACACCCGTGTTACCTTGATGACCCAGACACCTGGCACAAAGCGCTTACCGACTTCCTAGAGACTCTGTGAGGCTCTTCGCTCAGTTTCAAGCAAAGAAATTCCCAACTAACATGCAAAGGACTGAAAGGAGCCAAACTAACAAATCACTCACAAGACATTCCTCATGCACTACAAAACTACAATTGTAAATCAAAGGTTTTGATGTTCAATATATTTAGAAAGTCAGAAGTGTGATATCTCTACTTTAGCGGTTAATAGTCTGACCAAATCAATGTCCATTAATTACGTGGATGAACTGCTTTCATACAAGTAGGAAAAAGAAAAAAAAAATTCAGATTACATAATTTACACATTAAGCAGTACATAATAAGCCCAACAGAATAAACCTTCATGGAGGCAAATAAGGTGATGAACAAAAACATCTGGAATGACGTACACAACTGACATGTTTTACACATTCAAGTAATGCCCTGTTGTAATGTTCACAGGAGGGCATTACTGCCCTCTTGTGGACTGCATCAGTAACTGTAGGAAAGCTTTAACACCTGAACCTGTTTGTAACTAAATACCAGGATGCACATCTATTAACAACCTTGAGAGATAAAATTAACTCATATAAAGTTTGTAATTAATTAGTTTTAGTATTTGATATACTAGCAGGACGGTTTCACTGTTGACCGGAAAACAGACCAAACCAAGCTGTAGGTTTGGTTCTGGTCATTTGACCCCAGTTTCTGTTTCCATCCTCAAATTATGTTCTATTTACTTATGTGGGCTCTTACTGTTTCACTTTGGATCACACCTGAAACTGAGGCAATGTAAAGAATATCTTACCAGATTTATGGAGACAAAAGACTGAATTGTTGCTTTATGACACAAAGTTATGTTTTTAGATTTAAGTAAACTTTGCATTTAATTTGGAAACTGAAGTCCAATTTGGTACAAACTGAAGATGCACATCATCCAAGTTTCTGGAGATCCTCTGTGACGCTTTAGGAATCCCGCTGCTGGTTTTGGTTCTCTGTAAGGAAAATACCTGGACATTTCAGAGCACAACATTCATGCCTATTTTAATTTCCTGCAGGATTTGACACCTGTCCACACTACCAAAAATACCAATACTGAATACTTAATGGCCATGTTATCGCTGTTGTTGATTTGACAGCAAACATGTAATTTAAAGGTTCCTTGATTTCACCTGAATAAAATGATTACGTCATCAACAACCTGGATACAGATTGTCTAATGCATCTGTATCCATAAAGCTGTTTACAGGTTCTGAATATTGATAATAAACACACCACACAGTTAGATGAAGTGAAAAATATGAACATTATTTAATAACTGATTCTCTGTAATAAACAATTTGAAAATATTTTACAAGGAGTCACAGACACAATATTTTACAAATTTTGCCCTCTTCTTTTTGTTTCATTATTTTTTTTTCTTTTAAGCTTCATCTGTACAAAAGAATGGAGCCACATGGACCAGTGCCCAAAAGAGAAGGAGCTAAATCTTCCACACGCAACAACATTCACGCTCACACACACGTACAATAAGTAAAACAAAAACAGAACCAAAAAAAAAAAGAAGAGAAAACCATTTCGACATCAGATCTCAAACTTATCAACAGTGCTGTTTTCCTATATAGAATTGTTTAAACGTCACTTTAACTTTAACTTTGATTTAACTCTTTTTTTTCTTTTTCTCTAAATGTTGCTGTTTTTTCACACTCTTTGTCAAACATGGTCACATAGCACCAGACTAGAGACTACAGAATCACATACGCACGTCTTTCCCACAGAGACGCACCAACACAGAGGCCGCGAGGGTCGCGGGGGGGACGCTCTTTATGAAAACATTGCTTGATGTCTTAAAGCTGATCCCTCCCTCTCATCCCCAAGCTGGTCCAATTTGATATATATATATATTTTATTTTTTTTATTTATTTTTTTGTTGTTATTTTTCTGTTTTTGGCAAAAGGAAATCTGTCAAATCAGAGAAATCAGATGTTTCCAGTCAGGATTTACGCAAAGATGAAGCTGCAGGATTCGTCCGTGTCTCTCAGTTTGACAGGCCGTGCTGCTCTGTGGAGACCCACTCCCTGAGCTCCTGACGTCACACCCACACACAGAAACAGGGCTCCTACGCAATCTTCAAATAAATAAATAAATAATGTAATTTCCCCAATCTATGATAAGAAATTGAAGTAATTATTCCATAAATTAAAGTTCTGGATTCCCGTGAAGCTACTAAACATCTCAACTGTTTAAGTAAAATGAACATTGTTCCTTTACTCTATGAACTACTGACAACATGTCTCTGATATTCCAAGCACAATGTTAGTATTTATTTTTAGAAAATGGTCAAAACATGGAAAAAGACGCAGTGCTTTCAGACTTCAAATAATGCAAAAAATAAAACAAGTCCATGTTCATTTGGAAACAACATACTAATGTTTTTACTCAGGAAGAGTTTAGAAATCAACATCTGGTGGAATAACCAGGAGGTTTTCAATGGGGTCAGTGCATTTTTTCCAGAGCTGTATTTCTAAAGCTGCTATTGACATAATGTTTGCACCACATGTCAGTAAGAGTCCAAATAATCCACTTTAACGTCACTCGTTCCAGTAAAATTACATATTTACTGAGAAAAATGCATTTAGCGCTTATTTTTTAAATCTTAAGTCTTTCTTTTGCTACATCTCAGCATGAGTTATTTGCGGTAACATTTTATTTGAAGGGCTGTGTATGTCATAAGCATGACATAACATCTGTTATGAACATGAAGAAGTCTATTAATGGTTATTACTGTTGTCATGAAGTGTCATTGGGTAAATAATGTCACTTTTAATGCAAAGTGGGACTGAAAGTTGGATTGAAAATCCAACTTTGCGTTTAAAGTGTTACTATTCACTGAATGACACTTCATGACAGCAGTCATAACCATTCAAAAAGACTCCTTCATGTTCGTGACATATGTTATATAATTATGACAATATTATGTCAGTCTTATGCACAGCCCTTTAAATAAAGTGTTACCGTATTCATTCATTTTGACTCATGATTTTTAATTTTGTGTTACATATAAAGGCACAGTTAGTCATGGATAAAAGGTTTGTAGACCTCATGAAACTCATCTGCTATAAATCAAGACATTATAGATCAGAATCGGCTTTGAAGACTCTGGACTTAGCACAGGATGATTTAGTCCTGATCAAGCAACTCTTAAATGCCTTTTACTGTAGCAATGAATCATAATTCAGATGATGATTTGGGTAATTTGAAGTATGGGTTTTGTTCTTTAATGTGGCAAAAATTACAAACAGGAAAAATATGAAAGTTTTGAGATCGGTAGGAACCCTGCAAAAAACACCTATGGACTGACGTCCCTGTCTTCCGTCCGCCCACCGGTTCAGCGTCTCCCAACTGGGCACAAATAAGTGTCATTACCACGTCTGCTTACAGGTGTGTGTGCACAATGTCTCAGTGCAGGTGCACAAAGTGTAGGTTTTCATATTTAGTGTACAGATCCTGGAAAAGAGGGGAAGTAGCAGGGGGTACATTTCCACAGGCACGTGTTTAGCGTTCATTTACAGACAGTGGAAATAAGGAATTACAGACAGAGTTAATGGCACAGGACAGAGACAAAACAGATGCCAGGAAAGTAAAACTGCATCAGGCATCAAAAGACGCCAAAAGAGTCCAATTGATAAAACTCTTTAGCTTTAAATTTAGCTCCTTTAACAGTCTCTCTTGTTTTTTGTCTCAGGTTTACCAGCAGCTGAGCTCCAGTTACTGTGCCAGCATGATTTGTCACATCAAATAGTACCGACTGTACAGAGTGTGTGGTGACAGTTCAAACTGTTGCATGACTCATTCTCACCTGAGCTGCACAGTGAGATCTGAGTGGGTGTGAACATCCAAGGTCAGAGGCTTTTAAAACGGGAAATCTCTCACCCGCGCTCAAGCATTTTTAATGCACACATGCATCGATCAACTATTCATTAGGAGAGAAAAATAAGTAAAACAAATCAGAGCTCAGTGCACCTTAATGCATAACACTAAGAAAAGTCTGTGGAGGGAGTATTTCAGGATCGGTCAGGAATCCATGAGAAACGGGGAATCAAAGCTCCTCACTGAGTAACACTAAGGCATTTAAAACGGCTTTGATAACTTTTGCATTCGGACAGAAAACACTAAAACTACACATTCTTCACCTCCTCAACATCAACATTTAAATAGAGCGGCACCTATCACTTCTGGTCAGAAGTTTACATGCACACAATCTGTATATATCCCACGGATTTAATAAATATTTTAGGTTTTTTGCTTTGCTGGAAACTTTTCAAACATTTTAGTAAACGTTGGATATTTTCTAGTTCTAGCTCCTTCCATTCCTGGTTGGGTATTTGACCTTTCCTCTTGGCAGGATTGGTAGAGCTCATTATAAACTGTTGGTTTCCTGGCACAGACCCATGTTTTATGCATAGATCACACATTTTGATGTCAATGCCATTTCAGAAACTTATTGTTTGCCAGCAGCTTTGTCTATTGAAAATTTGGTTCTGATTGGGATTTTTGACTTGTTGGAACTTCCGTCTATTTCAAATTTCTCAGACACGTAGTTGTTGATTTCTACTGAAGTCGAGTAATTTGGAGGAAGTCCCTCTTCACACACTCACCAAATCCTGCAGAGTTTTTGTTACTTGGTTACTTGTTATTTGAGAGTATTTGTAGAAAATTGAATTACTGTTTATTCAAAATCACAGAGGTGATATGTAATTATTCTAAGAATGTCGGGCTGAATGATATGGCTGAAAAAACACATCACAATGTAAGAGTTCAGTGAAATTCCATCAGATGTATTATCTATTGATACTGATCACGTGTTTATTACGACTTATATCCTCATTGATTCATTGTCCAGCCCTATAAGAATGGTTCAAATTTATCGATACCAAATCTGATATGCAGAGGAAGCTCTGTGAATTCATGTAAACTCACGACCGGAGTAATAGGTGGATCTTTTAGTTTATTTCTCCACCACAACACTAGATTTTGTCTGCCTGCACACAGAAACAGTAAGAAACAGCTGTTCTCGCTCAAATGTCAGCCCCACCTCCCTCTCACCCAACCGAAGATCCTTTCGAGGGCTTTTAAAACAAACGCACATACGCACACGTCCACAAACACACACAAACCAGGCAGAACGATAGCAGTCAGGTGGCCCTAAGAACACACTATGGCCAGTTAACTCGCTGTATATCAATAGTGTATCATAGCTCTATACATGGTTTTGTAAAGGAACTGTATAGTAATCCCCGTGAGACGGCGGGCCGGAGGCTCTGGAGCGGGGGAAGGACGTTAAGCGGAGCCGGTCAGCGCGGCGGCTCAGTGTAAAGCTACTTCTACAGCGTCAGCCGACAGATTCAGTCTCCTGCAGCGTCCCAAGCCTCAAACATGGCCGCTTTATAAAGGTACTATACAGTAGCTTCACTCTTATACAGCCAAAACAAAGTGCGTAAAGGCACTATGAAACAGCTCCTAAACGCGGGAGTCTGAAAGAAAAAAAATAATTATTATAAAGAAAATCCATACATTGCAATGGCTAAAGGACAGACTGTGACTACTACTGTATGTGATCACCATATTTAGTGGCCCCTCCTGCGCTATAGATGGAAAATAAAAATAAGCCCCTATCCCCCAGCAGCGGATGGTTTTAAAGATTAAACAGTGTCAGTCAAAGGTAAAATTAGACATGATTGGCCCGTCTTAAAGAAAGGCTTTGATTTTGACACGAGTAAACCACATACACACGACAACGGTGATTCGGAGCGTTGGTGAAGTACTTTTTCTTTAAGAGGTGAGTTTTTTTTTTCTTCTTCTTCTTCTTCTTTTTTTCCGAGGTCAGAATGGTTCGATTGATCGTAAAAGAGAGTAATACCACACGACATCAACAATGTTCCAGCAGCAACTGAATGCTGATTCAGATTTTACAGCCTGGGGGCCTGCGAGCCAGAAAGCACTAGCACTGATAAACTATTATAAACACTTCAAGAACAGCGTGGCATTCTATCGTGTAATTACAACAATGCCCCCCAGTGGACCGCTTTTGTGTCTTTTTTTTATATATAAAAGAAAAACAATGATCTGCTAATTAGAGCTGCACAAAATGAGTCAGGATTCAGCTGCTGCAAATCTAAATCTGGTTTCCTTTTTGTGTTTTTGGCTACAAAAATAAGACCACGTGAAAGTATATCTCATTTTGGCAAGTAGATATAGCGCATTTAGGTTAACACTTAACTTTCTTTTCAAATTAAATCCTAAGCGTACGGCATGTTTGGAATACTCATCACTTCAGCAGGTAATACTTGACATTTTTGAATACTTGTTGAGTTTTTTCTTCTTTTTTCTTGTTATCGTCTATGGTGGAATAGCTGGCTGGATGGTCCGCAGCCTTACGAGAGGCAGATGGTGAGACTCTGAGATGAAGGAGAAGAAGAAGTCCGGCCGTCGGAGGAGGAGAGCGGACAGTCAGCCTCAAATCTCCAGTCTGTATCAGGATCTCTCTCTTATCTAGATGAAGGTGGTATTTGGAGAACAAGGGGGTTGTTTTCTCTTTTCTGGGGTGCTTTGACGGTCCTGCACCGACAGCTTGGCTTGGTCGGGATGAGGACACAAACGTCCAGCGTCTGAGCTGGACAGCGCCGCACTCGGGGCTTCCAGCTGACCGCGACGGGAGGTCCGGCAATTAACTATGACTAAAACAACATCAGGGCACAGGTATGGAGGCGAAGAGTCGGGAGGGACGGAGGGTTCTTTTAAGGGAAGCGAGCGAGGATGAGGAGAATGAAGTTAATGTAACAGAGAGTGGTGATGGGGGCTGAGAGCTGGATAAAGCAGCAGCAGCTGAATGAGCAGGAGGGTGTAGAAAGGCGGACGGAAGGAGTGACCTCTTCCACAGTCTGACGTGTTCTCCTGCAAAACGACAAAATATATCAGACCTACACATCTCTTTTTACTCCAAAGTAGTTCCTGATTGTAGCAGAAATGACCTTCAGATACAAATCTCAAATACCTGAAATGCTGAGTGAGCACCAAAACCTTCAGAGAAAAGCCGCAGCTAATTTTGCATCTACATCAACATTTGCAAAGTCAGACTCACAGGTGATGAGTGTGACCTGCGAGCATCTTTTAGTTAGCAAAACAAGCCATTATTGATTTCCTGATGTCCCACAAAGACTGACGAATATTAAACTGAACTATAATCAATGTGGTTACTAAAAACCAGAACTGGTGAAGATCTAAAACTTTAAATAAACATTGTCGACGCCAAGATCAAATTCTTCACTGTGATTCTCTTAATGAGACGTGGAAATTCATCTCTGCTTCTCTTACTGTCCTCGTCTTGTTTATCAGAGGACGCTGAGATGCTATAAACTTCCTCATTAGGTTTTTTTGTCTTCCAGTTTTAAAGAGAGAAATAGAAAAATGGATTGTGTCATATTTTCACCCAAAGGAAACAAGAAGCGATAGCGTACGAATCAAAGTGATCAATCAATGAAAAGATGCTTTGGAATCATTTTGTTGAATTTATTGAGGTTATTTATTGTCTTTAATGTTGATCTTTTTTTTCCCCTGCTAACACATATAGTGGATTTGCTGTTCAGTGTTCACATATTTCTCTCCAGAGCTCTTCCTAAATATTAGGAAAAAATGCAGCTATATAGCTGAAATATGACCTACATCTTTATTTTCCATTTCCGATAAGGAAGGCTGTAATTTTAGTTTCTGCAATAAAGCTTTTCTCTGTGTGTATTAATGGTTATTAAGGTATATTTGGTGCTAGAACTGTCACTAGACAGTTGTAAATGTTTTAGAGGGGATTTCAAGAAATTGCTGAATGTAATTATTGGGTGCTGAAACTCTGTGAAACTCCAGTGTTCTCGAATTAAAGGTATCAAATTTTATACTACTTTTTACATTACTGCAACACAAAGTGAGCATAAAGGCTTTATGAATAATCTTTGCTATAGGAGAAAATATGTAAGCCAAAGTTTTAGTGCTGTAGTTCTACATCACTTTCATTTTCCTAAGTGCTGACAAGTTTATTTAAACATATTTAACGTATCCTACGTATTCCTTTCCCTCAGGAAACTCTTTGCTGTTATGCGTAAAGTAACTTTGTCTATTCCTTCGAAGAAAATGACATTAAAACATGTTTTCAAGTTAAATGTGTGGTAACAGTCTGACACATGCAGACAAGAAAACATCCAGTTTAAAAATAAATGGTGCAAACAAAACTCAGCTTTATGGGAAAATCTTTAATGTTTCTCTTTACTCTACCAGCAGCCCTGTGTGTGTTAGGATTTTTATCAAGGTACGCACCTCCTGGATTATCTAATCCCTGATGGATTGCACCTCAATTCCCCTCACTTACGTCATTAGTAAATTTTAAAAATACATTTTTCAAATTTATTGTTACATTCTCTGTCTGATTAAACCAGAAAAGTCGGTGGTCTTCATTCACACAACAGAACATAAAATAAAATATACTCAATTACATGTCATGAACTTCATCTTAAATATCTTTTTACATTTAGGTTGTCAACTGAGCCTATAATAACAGGATTTTATGGTTGTCTGAAACCTGTAAAAACAGGTTTTGATGATAAAATAAGGTTATTGCTTTAATGATTGCTCATATTCTGGAATTATGACACATTTTAAGGCACTATTTTCAGGTGCGGATTAATACACATTTGGGACAATAAAAACATTTCCACAGCAGGAGACTGCATGCTATCTTCAGCCAATTTATGCTAGTGTGTTGACAAATTATTACATCAATATATTTTTATTACAAAGTAATAGTATAAAGCTGTATATCATTACCTTTCTAAAATAAGTTTTTGCCAAAACAGAAAGATAGATAGGTGGTAATTTCTTTTTGGGACAAAATCACTTTGGCAAAAAATGATTTGTGCCATTATCTTAGGAAAGTGACAATCTTGAAAATAATTGAATTTTCAATGATTTCCAACTGTGTTTTTGTCTGGTTGTCCCTGAACAAGTGCAGTAAAACCAGCTGACTGAATACATCTCAATAGCTGCCGAAATTAATGACATCTAAAACTCTTACAGCTGCGTTGCTGTCGAAGCAGGTGGAAGGTCCTTTTCGATACCGTGCAGTCGTCATTTCTTCACACGGATTTTCCTCCTTGACTGATTTATTACTCCATTAAGGAGCATTTAAAATATTCTAGGAATTAAGAACCCAACAGCGATGAGGAAGAGGCAGGTTTGTTACTCTGTCAGTAGCAGCTGTGTAAAAGCGGAAAGGATACACTCCTCCTTGTCTTGGGAAAGATCTTCTATCTCGCAGGAGCTGCATGGCAGCTTTTCTGCTACCACAAACAGCAAGTTGGTGTTGTTTATCCTTTTGGCATGAATCAGCCTGCAGTGAAAAAGACAGCTTTGTCAACAACCTCCCTCTGCTTGCTTGCATCTCGCGCTCATTTGCTAATGGATCAGCAAGATTTATGAGACAGCCTTACAAGGCTCATTTAGCCAATAATGTGACCATTTCGTTTAAAAACGACGCAGGTTTGCAGTCTGCAGCGCTTTTCAGGCTGCTTGCTAACCGTGCCTCAGTCTTTTCACATGATTTGCGTAAAAGGACACATGCATGACCTGGAACAGTTTCCGCAGTCTTGGAGGATGTTGTAGGAGTTGCTGAGGTTACTGAAGTAGTACTGGGTTTGGATCATCACGCAGCTCCTCTCTTTTGACTCTATTACTTCTGCTCCCACTTCCTCTGCAACGTCACCAGAACAACAGCGTTCAGAAACACGTTGGTCACCCGAGGTTCTGCTCATATCCAATGATGGCGAATTTAAAACGCAGCTCACACTCACCTGTGACAAACCAGCTGTGGTAAGCTAAACCGTATAAAAGCTGTTGGAACAAGGACCTGTTGAACAAGAGATGCAATTAAGAACATGGAAAACCAGAAACAGGTTAGAGGAAAATTATATAGAGTTATGTTTTTAGATATTTTGTCAAACCCATAAAATACAGCACAGAGACATTAATTCAAGTTGACAGAGCTGGAGGGAGAACTGTTTTTCATACAGTTCATTAACATAGTTTTTAGTTTGCAAAAAGCGGCACTTTTGATTTTCTTATCTCCCAAACAGACTGTCAAATATCAAACTAAACTATAATCAATACTAAGAACCAGAATTGGGTAGTAACAAGTTACATTGAGTTTTTGTAAAAAATTTACTTTTCAGAGTACTTTTACAACATTGGGCTTTTTACTCTTGAGTAAAATTTCTGGTTTCTCAGTAACGTCACTGAATTAAGAACAAGTTTGTTTTAACCAAATATTCACTCGACTCAGACACTCATCTGCAATTTTTGTTAAAGTTTCATAAGTTTTATACTGAAATAAATTGATTTGGAAATCTGCATGACTTTGTTATTTTGTAATTATAGTTATTTACGTGAATTATTTTTATCTTTAAAATACCAACATTTCCACATATGTTTATATTTTGATCATATTCTGCTGATGTAATTTTTAAATATTAAATGACTGATATTATAATTAGTTACTCAGTACTTGAGTCGTCTTTTTAGTAAATATTTTCACTTTTACTTGAGTAAAAATATGTTGAAGTAGTTCTAGTCTTACTTGGGTAAAATCTTTGGATTCTCTGCTCACACCAATATAAACTACCGATAATAGACACCATAGTCCAATAGAGTTGAAATAATTGTCAAAGGAGAATATTCTGTAGTATTTATTGGGACAGTAATAAAAAGGATAGTAAAATTATTTAAACTCCATTGCAGTCTTTTTGTATTTGGGACTGTATGTCACTGTAGTCCAGTGCTTCTCAATTATTTTCCGTTACGTCCCCCCTAGCAAGAAGAAAACTATTTGCGCGCCCCACTCCCCACCGTGACTATCCATCTCTGCATAACATTTTTTCCTTATTAACATTAAAGAAAAAAAGAAAGACATATGGTCAAACTTACAAAGAATAACTTTATTAAATTGTGTTTTAAGTCTGCAACAGAAAAGATTTTAAGTGCATCAATGCCTGAAATAAAAAATAAATAAATCCATGTCTACTGCTGCAGGCAGTATCAGCTCCTCTGCTATGGTGTGGGGCTTTTTGCACTGCGCAATTTGGTACGCCACCTTATATGATGCTAGCAGCGCTCGATGGTTTACTGAAGTAGCCTTCACAAAGCGGGATGACTGTTGGCAATATTCAGCACGTTTTCGCTGAAAAAACTCTAGCGGCTTATCGGCGTGATTGGGATGTAACGTATTTAAGTGACGCGCTAATTATGTGGCTTCATGCTGTCCGCTGCGAGCATTTTTAGACACAGCAAACACACCGGTCTTTCCTCTTCTCCAACTGTAGTCACAGTGAAGCCAAGCGCTAAATACGCTTCGTCGTATTTCCTCTTCTTAGCTTTCGGTTGACTTTCTGTTGTCTCATTATCTTTGTCTCTCTCCGCTTTTCTTTTCATCCCTGTGAAAAACTTTTTCATGTTGGGGGTTGTTGAATAACGGAGGCCATAGACAGAACGCAGTCGGAGCTTTTTGTTGCCGTAACACTGCTAACCAAGGGAAACCTGATGTCGTGTAAGTCGTAAAATGTTGCACTGTCGCAAACGTGACAGAAGTAACAATGAGAGCGCCACTGCCGCCTACTGTGCGCAATTACACTTTATACTAGTACGGCCAAAAAAAAAGCCTGTTCCCCAGGATCACACGCGCCCCCCAAAGGGGGCGCGCCCCACTATTTGAGAAGCACTGCTGTAGTCCAAGCATTTACACAAATTTGCAAAATAACTACTTAATTATTACTGACATCAGTGACATTATTTTTAAAGATATTGATACTTGTTGCTGCTATTGGAGCTACCACAGAAAATCAAAGCGCAAAGGTAAAAATCCCAGCCTTATGTTAATGTTTTGTAAATATTACCATGTATAGTTCAAGACTGATAAGATAACTCAGTTTTTTTTTTATGATGACAAATTAAATGGCCGATCACCACTAGAGATCACAGTCCCTTAACATTTGAAGCGGGCTACTGCCAAAGCTATTACATCTAAACAGGAAGTTTCCCCAACCGTTTACCAATCTTTAAGAGCTTTCTGTGCCTCCATAATCTTTTATTATTTGATGAAGAAAGATGGTTTTGTTCTGGGGACTGAAGTGAAGCCTGTGAGAACTTGCTATTACATGTACAGTAAGTATTGCTTTTCATCTCTACAGGTCATAAATATTGTATTTCAATGCTCAAAAGTATATCCAGTGTAGAAAAAAACATATTAAAAATATTTCCTTCGTCCTCTCTTGACAATAACTGGAGTTATCCTGCAGTAAAAAATGCAGTGGATCTTTGAAAACACCAACAACTTTGACTCCAGATATAGCTAATAGCAAAATATTCACTTTATATGCAAAGTTCAAGGAGCGAAGTGCTTCAAATCTTACCATGCAGCAGCTGACGTCCACCATGCCAGGTTAACAAAGTCTGCAATCGTCGGCTGCAGACAAAGAACATTTACTTATTTCTATTTCTTCCTGCTAAACGGGTCAGTATATTTTTATTTGCAGCTGCCTCTTACATATTTATCTTTCTAAAGTTACTACGTATATTTTGTTTTTTGACATAAAGTAGCATTAAATAAAATGAAAGAAAAAACTGGGCCGTTTTAGGACCACTCAATTACTTTTCTGTGATTTAACAAAGGGAAATTATTAGTGAAGCTGAAGACAAAAAAATAGTTAATTGCCAGAAGAAAAAAAATGTTTTGAGGGAAAGTTGTTAAGTAATTCCATAATTTTGTTGGGATATTGGAAAAGTTACTCAGGATCTTGAATACTTTTGCTGGATCACATAAAAATAACTCAAAAACCTTCAAAGCTTTAGCAAAATGAACTCTTGAAACGCTCTCCAGCATTTTGAAAAATCCTTTCAAAATGCTGGAGCGTTTCAAGAGCTTTTCCTAAAAAACCTTTGGAAAAGTAAGGAAATATCCCTATGAACCTTGGAGGTTTTTACATTTGTTTTGTGGGATGTTGCAAAAAAAAAAAAACTATCAGTGTTGCTTAACTTTACTGGAATCTTAAGAAACAAACTTGGATTTTGTAAAAGTACCTAAAATGTTTGGAGTCGTGTCCTTACCACAAACACTCCTCGCCTTGCTGCTGCAGCTTCACCGTTTTGTATTGGTTCACACACAGACTGATAATCAAACGACTGCTTGCGCTTGTAGAAGGAGTTGTTGTACAGAGCGTACATCAAGTTTGGGTCAACGACACCGAGAAACTTGCCCACCTGCAAGGATACAAAGCTCTGCTCAGCACTTGGTGAAGATTACAGCAAATCTGTGATGTTGGGAAATTAAATCTTATTTTTAATTAAACCTCGCTCCAGTCATCCTTCTGATTTGACATGATTAGGAAGCCGCCGTCATCAATTAAATAGCACAGGAGATCCTGCACAAAGACACACAGCAACAGGAGTTTGAAGATTATTCAGGTGAGAACAGAACATTAAAATACATCATTTAAAATTGTACAGATAGTGTAAAAACTCACATCACTATTAGCTTCACAGTCCATCTCACAACCTCTGTTTGGTCCACACTGTCATGGAGGAAAACACAATATGGTGCAAGAATTGAAAGTTATGATAATAATTATTTTTCCATTAAATTAACATTTAAAACATAATAATTTATACCGTATTTGAGCCTTGACGGCTGTCTGTATGGTTGCTGGCAAGAATCTTGAATTTATCGGTCCATGCTTCCAGGTCTAACTTTACTCCAAGAACTGAGATAAAACGGAGTAATCAAAGCATTAAAAATTATATTTAATGCATAAAATAACAGAAGAGAAGTCACACACTTTGCCTTTATCTTGATCTGAACCATTTTTCCTACCAGCTGTAATGAGGATTTCCTGTTTGCTCACCTGCAGGTTTCACCATCTTCCCACCTATTGTGATATCCAGAGCCATGCTGACCAAAATTCCCACTGTGTCGTTTTCTGGGTTCAACAGGTCAGCCCCAGCTGCGTGAGACGCACACACACACACACACACACAAAAACAAGACACATGAAGGGCGTCAGAGGTTCAAGCTGTGGTTTACTTGTGCAACCAAAGAGGATCATTCACCTGATCGATACGGTGCTGTGAAGATGTAACCCTTGTTGTCAAGGCTACGGCGGTAATAGCTGGCATTAAACGGCTCTGGATCTTCCTCCCAGGTTTCTGCAGCTCTAAGATTTAAAAAGTAGCAAATATTTGCTGTTCATGCTCCCTCCTCAACCTTATGTAACATCCTAACTTATCATCCAAAAATAGATCCGAGTGAAAAATGTAAGATCTAACGAAACAGCTGCAGTCAAGACACACAGCAGTGATGAAATCTGCTCTTACTTGTTTGGAAAGACTCTTGTTATGCCTCCATCTGTTGCAGCAAACACAGCCAGGAAGCCGTATCTAAATGTCAGGAGTGAGGAGAAACAAACAGGCAGGACTCAGATCTGCATCTTCCCCACTGGAGATGTTTGAGAATAAACTTAGTGTTACTCACGTATTTAAGTCTTTATTCTTCCACACTTTATCGACCAGCTGCCGGATGATGCCAGTGTCCAGAATCAGATTGTGAAGGAGCAAACTGTCACCTGGATAAAAATTTAAGACACAGAGAGGATGGTGGAGTAGTACTCAGACTGAAACAAATTTTATTACTACCTTGTCTTGCTTTTGTAGTCAAAGCAACATTAGCTACACGAGTTTCTGTGTATGTAGAAAGAATAAAGTTACTTTCATTTTGTGTGCAACAAAAATAAAAAGTCCAGCAAAACATTTGTTAACTTCAGAAACAGAGCTGCGTTCAGGGTTTGATTGTAAAATGGGCAACGCTGAACAATTTCACAACCATTACTCAAAGATGAATCTGTGATGCATTTGTTAGAGACTATTTTCAGCTGTAGATTAAAACATTTAAAGCGCTGCAGCATTTCTGGCAGCAGGATGGTGGATGTGGGATTTACTCAAAATAAACTCAACAAAAAGGGGAAAGAAACACAAGGACAGGATACTTTATCAGTGTAAAATAAGGAGCAGACAGGAACTGCTGCAGAATGTTGCAATTAGATTATGTGGGCATCATTTATTTTCTTAACCAGATTAATTTAGAGATTTTTTCCTCCAATATGCAAGGCTCCAGACTAATGTTTTTGCACTGGTTGTTCTGGTAGACCTAACAGAAATACATAATATTTTTGTTATTTCATGTTCATTTTGACAGAAAAGTAGTTTTGCAGGCGACATTGATTAGCAGTAGTCGTAGTAATTATTATTATTATTTTTTGTTTCTGCTTCTCCACAATAGCATGTTCTGCCTGCATCTAATTATAACTTGTTCATGTCTGGAAAAAGTTTGTCTAAAGAATTAGAGCTTATGTTGCATTCAGAAAAAATCTGAAGTCAGAAAGATGATCTTCTAAATGTGTGTATCTTCAGTGTATTCTGTCTGAATGTGCTATTATAATCAGTGTAAAGCGACTCCTTTAGAAGTGTTTTCTGCGTCAATTTAACTGCTGGAAAAAATTACAAAGAGTCCAACAACTGAATCAGTAAAATTAATTTACTAAATGAAACATACAGCTCTGGAAAAACTTAAGAGACCACTTAAAATGATCAGTTTATCAAACTTTATAAACATATGTTTGAGTGAAATTAAATCATTCTAAAAATGACTGACAACATGTCTCTGAAATTACAAGCAAAAATGTTCTATTTATTTGCAGAAAATGACAAATAGTCAAAATAATGAAAAAGATGCAGAGCTGTCAGGCCTCAAATAATGCAAAGAAAACAAGTTCATATTCATTTAGAAACAACAAATCGAATGTTTTAACTCGGTTCAGAAATCAATATTTGGTGGAATAACCAGGAGGTTTTCAGTGCAGTGGCCTCCTAGTTTTTTACAGAGCTGTATAGGAGGAGTGGGTCGCAGTCACAGACACAAATCACACGTTGCTCAGCATTTAAACCTTTTCAAGTCATATTTTTTTGACAACTTTAGAGCTTATTTTGGAAACTTGACACAGGTTATTTCTGAGCTCAACTTCTGAGATGTTTCTTTAGATACAATATGGCTGCCTGACTGCGTCAGGCAATAAAATGTGTTAATGTTTAGGTATTAACCTGGAGCACAAACATGATGACTATGGTGTAGCTGTTTCACTGGACAGACAAACCAAAGCATTATGATGACAATACCCAGCAAAACTAATGTAGCATTAGCTACAGCTGGGCTGTTATATGTACTTCTGTTTCAAAAAGGCATCAAATGTTGGGAAACCAATAAGAAAACAGTTGGTTTTGACAGATATATATTTGCTTGTGCAACCAAATTGCTTGAACTCTGGAGTCTAGACTTGTAATGAGAATAAAACTTACATTGCTTGGAGTCTGGCGTTACCTTCTCCATCAGGGCAATGAAGTTTAGCAGGAACTCGGTGTTGTTGTTGGAAAGTTCGAGATCATTGCAGTACTCCCTGAGAAAAAGGCAAAGGATTCAAATGTGGCAAAGTGAAAGAAAGCAGCAAATAAAAAGCAACAATGTTGTCATTGCCATCAACACTGACTCTCTTAGATGTTTCTCATTGAAAGACGCAAAACAGGGAGGGGGAAGCATGAGTCCACACTCATGTTGAGTGTTGCTAAAGTGAGTGGCATGCTCAGGTTCACAAAAATACTTCCACAAAGGACAGGACAGTGAGGCAAAGCATGAGAATAACTAAACTTAGTTTGGACCTTTTTTAAATGTGGGTTTTGGAGGAGAGGTTATGAGAAGCTTGTATTTTATTTTCTCAGGCTGGAGAAACAGGAAGGGGTTCAGTCGCGATGAAAAGCCAGTCTGGGAAACGCTCCAAAAAGTTTTAAAACTGTTTACTCGACTACTTTTCTTTTAAATTAGAAGCTAATTTACCTAGTAAACAATCTAACTTCATTGAAGATCAGCTTGTTCTGCCATCATTTATCTGTAATGATCCAGGTAAAACTTTACTAAAAATTAACTGTAAAAAAAGAGTCTCTTTAAACAAATGATATAGCGCATTAATGATACAGCAAGCAAGAATTTGTTTCTTCTCTTAACCACAATTCAATCTAAATCTAAATCAATATATTTTGATTGAACATTGACATGAAATAAGACAATAACTATAATGAACTGAACAGGAATAATTACTGATCTGTCCTCCACTGAATGAAACATGGAGCTCGAGTGAAATATTTAAAGTCTATATGGTAACTGTAGACTTACCATTCTTTTACAAATTTAGGCTAAATAGCTAACTCTATTTTTTAAGTAATTAAAAAGAAATTTAAGATATATATAGTTGGACAAAAATGGTTTCTATTGGGCAATAAATGATGAACAAAATGTATTAATTGTGGCTAAAGTCTACAAAACAGGAAGTAAATAAATATATAAGAAATAGTGGTTGATTAATCCCAGTGGCCAGCACATATACTTTTAAATGTTTCTTCAATTATAGTAGATTATCAACAAAATCAGTGTGAGGCAAACTACACTGGATTAAAGAGATCAGAAAAAATATGTTATGCTAGTTACTTTAATTCTCTTTCTCAACAGTAGGGGTCACTGCTGATTTCTCTGACTTACATAAGTAATAACAGCAGAAGAAGAAGAACCTCAACTGAATTTCAGACGTCCCTAGCTTTAATTTTTCCTTCAAACAGATTGGATTTTAGTGATTCAAACATTAAATTAACGTATCTGCTCTGCTCAAAGCTGTTTCAATTGTTTTTATACCAGATTATTTTACAGTCATTCTGACTAGATATGCCAGATTCATAAACTCTCCATTAGATCCCACTTCAAAAACTCCAAACTCATCAAAAAAAATGTAGAAGGGTTTTTTCAAACAGAGAAGAACACATGCATTTTTCCCCTTTTTGGTAAAAGCAAATATATTTGCTTCATAAAAATAGTCTTCCCTGAACAGAATCACAACCTAAAGGCTTCAGATTGTGTTTTTGCAATGCAAACATGCAGGATCACACAACAGCACCATGCAAACATCCAACACGTTTTTCTAGTAAATCTTTCAAGAATTTAAAAGTGTGGAACAAGTGTGACAGTAATTTATGATCAAATTCAAAACTTATAGGCTCCACTACACACATAACAATAAAGACGAACTAACAAATATAAAAACTACATAAAGTGACTGAAACACGATGAAAAACTGATGACCATCAACGACAGCAAACATTCATACAAAGGGCTACCTGGGAGCAATGAATACATGTCCTTCAGACTCAAAACTGTTTGGCAGCAGAGATTCAAAATCTGCAACAGAAAGGGGAGATTATCCAGGAAGAGCAGTGGGCAGAGCAGCAGGGAGCACACTGGGTAAACAGCAGCTGTCTTCAGAGGTGCAGGGACGCAGAAGGGACTTTACCATAGCAACAGTGAGGTATCATGGGAACACCAGCGTTAGCCAATATGGTGCCTAAAACACAACCTGACTCGATGCATCGATACTTCCACAAGCACTCACATATTCTGTTTGACTTGTTGCTTTGCCAACAAAAACCCTTTTTTCTTTCTGATTAAGTTTCATTTCAGTCTGATTTATTTATTTATTTTCAGGCATCTGAGAACTGACTTTATCAGGCGTGATGTGTCAAGAAGCGAGTTCTCAGACAGATTGTGCATAATGAGTGCTTTTAGATCAGGCAGGCATCAACATGGCCAACTATTTGCAAGGGGGGAGGAGGTGGGTGAAGGTCCTAATGGAAGTGGTCACCCCTCAGACCGACGGGGGGAGAGGACTCAGAGAGACACTTAATCGGGGGAAATGCATCACATTGTGAAAGGCATGATGTGGGGCAACTTGGGTTGATCCATCTGGAACAAAACAGCAAAAAGAAATGCCACTGGATCCTCAGAAGAGTCCCATATTTCCTAATCGACTCAGAACCAGAAGAGAAATTTAACGCGTGCACAGAGGTAATGGAGTGCCCAGGTAGTTTTCCGCCCACAATGCCATGCACATCCGGGGTCAGGTTTACAGAGGAAGCAGTGGGCCGTGCCCCCGGCGGTCTGAGGGGTGAGGAGGGAGGGGGAACAAGCCGATGGAGACGAGGAGTACAGAGGGACAACATTTAGGAGTCAGGGGAGAAACCTGACAGCATGGGGAGACCTGAGAGGCCGGGAGGGAGCTCAGCCCTGTGGCGTTAGTCTGCACACTGCACTGTTTCCAGCTAGAGGCAGACAAACTACAGCAGCCAAGCTGTTACAAGTCTATCAAATTTGGTCAAAAGTACGTCTGTACCACGATGTCAATAGCTGCATTTCCATTGACAATAAAACTGTGCACGTCTAAATTACGAAAATAAATTTGCTAAATGGAAACACACCAGTTTTGAAAAACACAAAACTCAGTTTTTGTAAAACAGTATTTCGTAAAACTGCAATAAAAACACTCTTTTTTGCATCATAGGAGTCACGTGATTGACAGTCAGATGCTACTACTGGTGAAAACAACGAGGAAGACGACAGGAAGCCGTAGAAGGATGATGCTTGTCTTTTTCAGACAATGTGCGGGTTACAGCATCGCGCAGTTCATAAAATGTGTCATTTTAACATGTTGAATTCATAACTCTTCTGTAAACACTCAGACAACAATTTCCCCAAAACACCGCATAAGTAGCTCCAACGCCTGAATAAGACGTCGACGTCGTTAGCGCCATGACTAAATCACGATTATAGTCTGATGTAGCTGTTAAAATCCATCGCTGCTCTAATTTTTAATGGTAATTGCCTGAATTGTTGTGTAGTTTTAATTTAATTTCTTATCTAGCAGAAACACTGAATTAAAAAAATTGTGTTGTTTTGACTTTAGCTGAATAAAAACAAAGATTTGTGCACATTTGTAATGGAAACGCAGCTAATGAAACTTTATGACTTTATAATCTGAAGTTTCTTGTCTTAGAAAAATATGACAACGTTTTACAATTCTAAAAAATATGTCTGTTCACCTTCCAGGTTAAAAGACTCACACATGCATCTCTTTATGTTGGTCTAACTCATTACATTCCAATAAAAAACACTACAAATTTTAGCTACAATGTGACAAAATGTGGAAAAGTTCAGGAAGTATGCACAATTTTGCAAAGCAGTAAATAAATGTGTGATTGTGCAGATTTGACACGGAAAAAAATGCTATATTTAAATCTAATACCTGAACTCTAGTGTAAAATGAACTAGTTACACTGTAGAAAGAAGATGAAAAGAGAGAGACTGAAGTTAATTAGAGGGGAAAACAGAGCGATTATGGTGAGGTGAAAGAAACAGAGGCAGAGAAGCAACAGCTTCTCTGAAACTGTCTACGAAAGAAAAAGGGATTGATGTGGGAGCGGGGACAGAAGACAAATTTAAACAGAAAACATAAACGTCTATCATCCGCGGGTGCTGTTGCTTTGCTTTTCCCCCCAATATATATATCTATATATACAAATATAAATATATATATATAAGGTTCCTGGAGCAGCAGATGTGTAAGAGAGTGAGGCTGAGGACCGGAGGAGTCATTGTGGGATCTGAGCTGCAGCAAGAGGGTCAAGAGGAGAAGGGATTAACGAAGGAAGAGAGGAGGGGAAAAGGAAGAGAGAAAGGTTGGAAGGGCTGAAGGCATGGTTGGCAGGGACAAAGGCAAGCAGGCTGGGACAGGTGAGAGGAGGGAGGAGAGGGAGGTTTAGGACAAGGGGTGAGGTAAGGAAGCGGTAGGGATTAGGAAGTAAAGGTAGGGAATGTGGACCGATATGGAGTATACTTGCCCTTGGTGTATGAGACTGTGTGGATCCATCAGAGAAGGAGTGAGCAAGAAAAGAAACAGAGGATCGGGTAGGAAGGGAAAGGGGGGATCACAGACAATATTTTATTCAATAACTGTTTGAATAAAAATATTGTTTTCTTGAAAGAAAAGAAACCAATTCAAGTCAAACCAGACAACAGAGAGAAATAAATGAAGAACAAACATTCTTTCTGCAAGACCAACCAAAGAAAAACAAAAGACATCCTGGGCAAAGAAAGCCAGGAAAGGAAATGCACTTAACACAAATTGTGAGAAATAACCATGGCAGAACAAAAGAGAAAAAATAATAATAATTTAAAAACACCAGGAAAAGAGAGGAGAATCAGGGTCTGGACAAAGAAAGAATGAAAGACACAAAATGTGTCCCAAATCAGACCCAGAAAAAAAACAAACTCCCACAGTTGAAAAGCCATCATTCCAGGCCATGTGGGAGTTTAACAATCGAATGATTCCAAAGCTGATCATCTCACACCGTTCAAAAGAAGAGGAAATAAATTCCCACACATGACAGAAATAAATTAAAAAAAAATTATAAAACTCATCATAAGGAGTGAAAAGCATGCGTTTTTTCACAGCTTTCTGGTCAGAAACATCCAATAATTGAAAACACAAACGCTTCAGAATCATTACTATGGTGGAGAAGAGGCGAGAGCATTTGGTAAAACAAAAAATAATAGCACAAAGGTCACCATTATTTTCACCTGAGGAGCACAGTAAAACCACAGCTTTCACCTTTCTGTCTGTTCAGTTATTTTTTTCTTCAGCCAGTGTGAAGAAAAAACATCACCATTTTACAGCACAGCATGAAGACAGGAGGGAGCGGGGGGAGCGGAGGAGGAGGAGGAGTCGAGGGACTCGGGAACCGTATGATCCTGCCTATCAGAGAGCATAGAGAAGGGGGAGAGGGAAGCTGAGGGGTCGGGGCAGACCAATCCCTTCGGACTCTCCATATGATGATGTTGGAAACCCGTGACAAAAATGACTGAATTCGAGTGTAAGGTCACATCGGAAAGAGAGAGAGCAGAGAAAAGAGGAGGAGGACAGACTGAGGGGAGAAGGACGCTGGGTCTGACCCAAAGTACTTACACTGCACCTGAAGGATCTGGTCACTCAGGTTGGCCTTGACATGGTTCTCACTATATGTGGGCAGTACCAACCCTAGACTGAGTTGGGGAAGATAAGGAAGCAGACATGAACATACAGCTCTGGAGAAAATGAAGAGCCCACTGCTCTGAAAACCTGGTTATTCCACCAAGTATTGATTCCTGAACTCTTCCTGAGTTCAAACATTTTTAAATAAGATGCACACTGCTTGTAAATTCACCACTTCAGTAATAATTTAGAGTTTATAAATACTGGATTTGTGTGATCCAGGTAGCCAATCTCATTGATAATTCAGCAAAGAATGTGCAGTGCTTTCTGTTTATTTAACATAAAAATACTCTTTGATAAAGATGTTTTAGGAACATTCCTGCGACGTATGTGGATGTTTTAATTGAAAAACATCACTCAGTTGTGCAGCGCTTCAGATGTTCTCCATCTTTGATTTGCTGTAATTTCCTAAAAGCACGAAAGCTTTTTTCTCTTTGTGCGACAGCAGCATTTGATGTGCCACATTTTCAAACAGACCTTATAATCCACTGAATGTGCTATGATTTCCTTTTTTATATAAAAGCAAATCTAATTTAGCGCATCTGTGCAGTGACAACCTTGCAGACCCCCTGTGATCTCCAACAACCCTATTAGTGATGTCTAAGGATGGGAATACGCCATGTTCCAAATTATTATGCAAGAGATATTTTCTCAGATTTTCTTAAATGGTCAATGCAAATGATGGTCAGTATAATTTTCAAGTCATGAACTATTACAGTATGAATCAAATTTTACTGAACAAAGCTACCCATGAGAACAGTTTTTTTTTTCAAAAATAAAAAACTCAAAATGAACTGATTCAAATTATTATGCACAGCAGATTTTCTAAACATTTTATGGATTATAAAGAACTGCAAACGGTCATTCTTTGAATGTGCAGCATTAAGTGGTCACATGTGCTAAATCAAAAGCTATTTCAATCAAAAACATCTTAACAGATGGAGTTACATGTTAACATAAGACCTCCTCTTTGGTATCACCTCCACAATTCTTGCATCCATTGAACTTGTGAGAATATATTAAATTTAAAGCAAATACTTCAGCAAATGGCATTGCTTTTTTAAATTGTGTCCTTTTCAAAGCGTAAATGTACGAAAACATCTGAAGTACAACACATAACAGGCTTTAAAATATCTCACTATTGCAGACCATAACAGTCAGATTTTAAAACTGCCTAATTATATAATTTCTTAGATAAACATCAACAGAACTGGGCAAGTATTTCCAGATGTAAATCAGAAGCCAGACTGTGTTAAAATTACCTAACTATGTGCAACTTAAACTGTAAAAACTGACTTGTATTCAAACAAGTTTTAGACTTAATTTAATATTTTTAGTCTCTTAAATGACCTAGTTTGGGTATTTTTGCAGCCTATTAAGACAGTAACTCAGTTTGTGAGCTGCAGCAGCTGCACTTCCTATTTATAACTGCGAACTGCTCCAAAGTGAAAGATGATATTTAAAAAACACTTACAGGTTCCAATATTTTGGTCTGAATGTCAGGTAACGCGTTCTTAGCTGCACACCTACCTGTAGTTTGTACCTTCTACGGGCGTCCATGTGTACGTTCGCATGGCTTCGTTGATGTATCTCTGTGGGTAAACACAAAAGAACGACAGTGAGCTAACCCCGCTAATGGATCTGCACATTTCGCCTCCCATAATTAGAAGGAAACAAAGGACAGTGAACACATTGACTGATTCAGATTCATTACAACACTATGCAGGAAGGTGCTACTTTGGATCATGATTGAGTCACATATATTGATGACTTGCCTCATCAACTGACTTAATGAGCGTCTTGATTTTTCTTTGCCCCGATCTGCCATCAATCATCTGTCTGCGGATCTGCAGGAAAGCAAAACAGGGGATGCAAACGAAGGCACACAATACACAGAAAAACAAAAGAACATTAAATATAACTGAAACAGGATATTTACAAACACTGTATAAAAAAGATGTCACATTTTTTTCTTGCTGTCTAACATTAATTTAGACTAAAGATTTTTTCTTTCATGTCAGCAATTAAAGCAGGAGTTTTAATTGCTGAGGGAAACCTTAAAGTTTAAATTGAGTCACTGAAGAAATATGTAAAATGATAAAATATTGTTTGTTCTTGTAGTCTCCTGAAATGAGACAAAAAGTTTGGTTGCTTCAGTGTGAATAAATGTTGTCTATTTCATCCAATTATTTCAGATTTTTAATGCTCCTAAAAACACCTGAGAACCAATTTGTTTCTGATAACTCGCTTTACCTCCTCCTTGTTGTTATCTTCGAGTTCTGCATCCAGAAAGTCCAGAGTGACAGGCTCCCTGAAGTTAATGATCTGCACAGCACAGACGGGTGGGAGACAGTGGGGGAGGATAAACATCATTTAAAACAAATAAAGTCCATATTTAGATTCGGAATTAGGAAACTAATTAGATGCACAGAGACGGACCTACCTTGGGTCTTAGGTTAGGATGCAGCAGCACGTAACCATTTGGGTCAGTAGCAAATGTGTAGCCATTGGCCCCAAGCTGCAGACAAAATATGTTAGAAAATGATTTATTAACCTTTCAAGATAAAATATGTGGATATGATAATGACAGCAAAGAATGCTCACTCTGTATGTTGGAGTCTTCTTCTTGATTTCATTAATTGCAACGTCTACTCCCATAACGCCAAGGATGAGCTGATTCTGTAGGATGAAAAGAAACCAGTAGAGTCCTAGTATTATAATATTAAGAACTCCTCTTTTCCCGGAAAAGGAGGCGATGCAAAGCGCCGCAGCTTGGGCTGGAAAATCTATCAGGATAACGATTAGTCATGCATTTCACAAAGAATGAGAAAAAGAAAACCACAAGCAAAATGTAAAGGGTGTTCTCTGGAAGACTGGCACAGAAATGTAGCGAGCATTTAGTGTCTACGCCAACAAAAGTTGCACACCGTAGAAAAACATGGTGGTGGCAGCATCATGCTGTATAGATGTGTTTCTTTTATTACAGATGTGTTTCTAAATTTATTTTTAGACGTAATTTGTTCGTAAACAATGTTCAAAACCATGCATCCTGCTGATTAAACTTTACAAAACTTTGTGTTTGTCGATCACATGAAATTCATGAAAGTTTGTGGTTGCAATCTTCTTCCTACATTACTGAGTAAAACCTCCAGGGATATTGATATTGTCAAGGCATTGCATCGTTGTGGTCAGTGGATGCCACAGACAATTTGTTGTAATGTCGGATGTCACCTCAAGGGGGAGGTGTTGCCACAGAAAGTCAGCACTGTGTGAACACCATTACAGATGATTGATGATGGTGACACACAGAGAAATAATGAATATAAAAGCTGAAATCATTATGTATGTTTGCGTGACTTTAAAGCTTCGCCCACTTAAAGGGCAAGAAAAACTTTTTAACAGAATAATAATATTAATAGATTGGCTTGTGAGTCATACTGATTTGTGTGTGGGTGGGTGGACTGGTAGACACTTTAAGTCAGTTGTTTTTACCTGAGAGCTTGTGCTGTCTGCAGTGAGGTTGAAAACTGGCATCGTTCCTGTGATGACAAGCCCCAAACCCTTAAAAAAAAGGTCAGAAATGTACAACTAGAATTAGATTTTAAATAGTCAAAATTTCTCTTCAGTAGAAATTTTGTAAACAGAAACAGAGTGCCTTCCCTTTGATTTTGCAAATCAAAAAACTTTATAATAGTACATAATATGTTCAATAAGATACAAGAAAAAGAAAGTTAAATGAGCAAAAACATATATTTTTTGTTTAAATATACATTTTGTGTACTTACCAGAGCATCCTGGTAGACATTGGTCCACTGCACCTGTTTACCTCTAGGCCCAGCCAGCACCATGGGACGTCCCAGGACATCCAGGTATTCCTGCAGGGAGAAACATTTACACTGACTGCTGTGAGTGTCCACAGTAAACATAAATAAACAGACATTTATGGCGGCCATTGTGCATTGGCTTTAAAGGTAGAGAGCTGGTAGAGCCCTCATATGTTCATCTGTCATAAAACCACAAGACCCTGACCGGCCTTGTCTTTGTCACCACATAAAACCAGCGGGCCACCACCAGCGGCAGCAGCATCCCGGTCCGACAGAGCCATAAAGAACCTCACCCTCACCCCCCAGTCTCAAAGCCACTTCAGGCAGTTTCTCATCGTTATGAAGCAGCTATTAAAAACACATTAGGGTTGTCAAGGGGTGCGACATACAAACATTTCCCAGAAGCTCTACTGTCAACAATGGCAGTGAGAGATTATCCCACAGCAATTCTGAATGGAGGTGAAAGGTTATGACTCCTAGTAGTTTGTTTTATTCTGCTTTTCTGAGGAGACCCCATGGCAAAGAGCTAATATTATTTTAGGTAAACAATTATTGACCCTTGTCACTTTGAAGATTATGTGGTAAAATTATTAGGTGCATAACCTGATGGCAAATTTAGGAAACATTATGGTGCCTGATTATAAGCATGAGTCACTACCTTTGTTAATATTTTCAAAAGCTTTGAATTCATTCATCTTTTGATGGTTTTTACAGTACTTTGAAAACATTTTGTTCATATTACACGCTTAATATTTCAGATTATTAACCAGAGTAAATGCAACGAGTCTTCTATACTCTTCTTTGCTGAAATGTTTTCATTTAGCTACATGGAAAGGATTTCAAAACATTGAATGGCAAAAACCTTATAATGATACATAGTATTTCCAATAAAATATTGGAAATAATTTATTGGGTCATACTATGTGGGATTGACTCAGTGATTGAAAAATTATAAATATCAAGTTTTTCAGCCATATTTCAATGCTTAAAAGTTGAATTTGTGTCCATATGTCAACCACATCAAACCAACTCTGCCAAGAAGAGTGGTCAAATATTTAACCACAGTTATGTTTACTGGGTAACAAATAACCATACAATATTTATTCATATATAAAGAGCCATGAAAAATTTTGACCCTGTGAGTGTTAAAGAAAATATATGATAAATTCAGGTAGGTGCATTCAATTCTTAAAATGTTGGAGTCTTAAAAATTAATCAGGTTTTATGCTGACTAATTTAACACAAGGAAGTGTTAAAATGTATAATTAAAAACTTCATAATATTCTAACAATTAGGCCCATGTTGGAAGTATGTAAACTTAAACCATGAAATGTAATTTGACTACGTTTTAACAAACTTTTCCACATTAAAATGAACAGAGAAATATGTCCAACCCATGCTTCATGCATAAAAGTAGCTATATGCATACAAAGCAGCCATTTCAGTAAAATGCTTTTGTCCATTTTGTTTTCTATCGTCTGAACAGCGAGGTGCTGACAGCCATAACCTATTCTATTATTAGCTCAATAAAAGTCCAGTTTAATGCGCCACGGGGAGATATTCCATCAGGACAGTGACAGCCAGACCTTTTCACGGGATATAGTGGAAATTTTCCGCCTGGCTAGAACAATCTAGGAAAGCATAACAAGTCAGCAACAGACACACGAGATCCAGAGTTCTTCTATATCCCTGTGTGTTGATTAAATGCTATTTTCTTCCTAACTCAAAACCAGCAGCTATAATTTCTAAAAGTAAACTTATCGGTGTGAACCAACACCAGCTATTTCAGGACTAGACTTGCAGTCCTATAAAAGTAACTCAGGACAGTACTTGTAAAGTTTTTCCCCCTGCAGTCCATCTGTTATCCGAATGCTGCCATCTTATCCAAGTGAGACGGTGTAACGAGTTATTTTGAAGGGCAGAGTACTGTTAAATAATGTAAGGTCTCACTGTTTTCTTCTACAACCACCTTCAGAAAACCTATTAAAGTAAGTGGCAGTTCTCAGAATATAAATATGCCGGAGTTAATGGAACAGCTGACAGTCTTTTCCTGGGCTGGCTGGCTGGACTAGAGGGTGGGTGGGTTGGCAGAGAAGTGAGGAATAAAAAACAAGAAAGTAGGAGGAGGGTGATGGCGTCGTAGCTCCACCATCGACGGAGAGACAATTTTTACACTATACCAAAGGTCTCTCAAAGGTTATGCCTTGAACAAATGTGACATTAGTTGAGGGGCAAACTGTTCTGAACGCAAGAGGAAACTCAAGCAAAGTGTTTAAGAGTCAAATGTGGTAAATATAACTTTTTGTAGCTAATTCAGCTGTTTATCAAAGTATACCAACTCTAACTTTTGGTTCTGCTTTGTGCACTAAAAATACATTTGGAACAAAAATATATATTTTCTTTATATTTTGCTTTGCAATATAACTGTTTTTTCTTAATCCAGATAATAAGTGTCTAATAAAACATGCCTGTTTGGGGTCTTGCAAAGCTCTGTCAGCATTTCAAAGGAAATCTCCTCCAACTCTTCAGTGAGCTTTGCTTCACAGTTATATTGAAGGTGTGGTTATCCCTGTCGCTTATGCATATTTTTCTTACAGATTTTTCTTCCAGCAAACTTTCCATGGATTGTTACAGCAATTGAAGAAGTTAAGGAAATATCATAATGTAATTGTTGCACCAAATGTCCAATTTATGCTCAATTCTGACTCTGTGTTGGGTCTATAAATATACTGTGTCTATACCTGTGTGTTGATTCTGATGGCTCCAATTGATGGTATTTCAAAGTAGTAACCTGAAATAAGAAGAAACAGACAGTTACGTTTAGAAATATTAAATAATACATTCAGCTTTCTTTTTAGGTATGCAGGTGTCATATTCAGTTCATGCATAAATTTCCAAGTGTGTCCTAATGTGAACCATTTTGGAGACCGGAGCCTCATCTCCTCATGTACTTATTAGGTGCATGCATGGTCATAAACCCCAGCGGATGACGGTGGGACACACAGACACGACGGCGCTCACAGCCGCTGACCCTTCGTGTTTGAAGATGTACTGCAGGATGTAAATGTGGAAGCTCATTGAGAATGCTGAGCCCCAGGCACTGCGGCTGATTAGGAATGGACGGGAATGACCGACTGGGTCAATAACCGGGCTGCTCAACAAGTTATTAAAGCCATGAGTGTTTATACAAAGAGCCGTGAAATGGAGGCAGCGTCTCCAGAATGTTAAAAAGCAGAGGCAACTTTCATTATTTCGACACATTAGGCAGCCTTCCCCCTCCCTGCCGCAGTGTTTGGTGGTGAAATCTCCCTTCTCCATCTCAATTCATTAGAAAAATGAGAGCACTCATGCACATCCGTAAACATTTTTGAGTTTATAATTCACAAATGCACACACTGGCACAATGTTGTGCTTGGTGCCAGGGCTCTTGTCTGTACGCTAGACAAGTTGTGATTTTAGAGCAAAGCACCACAAAAAGGTGTAGAGAGGAAAATATGATTTGGATTTTATAGGTTCATACAGCAACAGATGCGGTTTCAGAGTCATGGCTACACTCGATGTTTACGAAGAGGAGGCCCAGTGTCCAGTCTACCAGATAACATTAATTTAGATCTGAACACCTTTGTTTAGACAACTGCTAACTCAAAGACTTCAGCTTTTACAATCTCAATCGCTGCAAATCTAGAGATAAACCACCACTGACCATTTCCTACTAAAAAACAGATCAAATTATACAAAGACGCTCTGAAATAAGGCACAATTAATTGTGACCTGAACATCAAAGATAAAGATAAACTATCTTTTTAAGATGTCTCAACCCCACAATAAACAAAAACCCCTTGAGAAAACGCTGACAGAAGCTAGCAGGAAATTCAATTAACCACAATAGAACAAGCTGAAAATGCCACTCAGAAAGGAAGAAGCCTTTAGTGCAAAAAGCAACACCTGCCTGTATCCCAGTTATCTCTGAGGAAGAATCAGTAAATTCCCCTCAATCAGTAAATTTCTTTGCAAGACACTTGTATTTCAATAGCAATTTTTATCCAGTACGATGAAAATATATGTAAACATGTGTGTTTATCTGTCATTATTGTGGAATTGAGCAAATAATTTTAGCAATCACAACCGACATAAAATAGAAAATCCCAGGCTAATACAACAGCAGACATAAAAAAATACAATTGTTATATTTCTTTTCAAATAAATCATTTAAATATCTGGTTTCAGCTGTATAGACTTAAACACCAATAGACCCTTTGCACCTGGCTCACCAAGATAAGAGTAGCACTTGTTACGCAGAGATGACAAAAAGATGCCTGTGGGATATTATGCAGGACGTAGTTGAGTTCACATTTCACAGAGATTAGAGAAGCGCTTGTGGCAGGGAGCTGGCGAGTTTGATCCTTGTCCCTGGAAGCCTTTATTGAAATCTATATGAATAAAGTCTAAATATAGAGGTCCAAAATTTGATTTACAGTATATGTGGCATGAGTGCATAAAATAGCTGACACTGATTTTAAACCGGCAGACCTTTTCTGTATTTGCTCACTGTCTGAGAGTCAAATGAATGTAAAGATGATATATATTTTATAAATAATATTATAACTATAATACTGTCTTTTTGGTGTAATAGCACCAATAATTTCTTCATCATTCTTTACGACTTCACTTTTTAAAATCCATTATAAAACTGTAACAAAGTGCAATACTATTAATAAGAGCTAATAAAATAATCAATTTTCTTCATAATGCATAGCAATAAAATTATAGATGAACTTAACGTGAAAGTTGCTTTATATTCTTTGAGCAACTTTAGAGTTTGCAGAAAATATCAACATAATTTATGATGTTTCTGTAGTTAAAAGTTCAAGGATGTAAAATACATTTAGTTCTGTGATTAAAAAAAAAAGACCTTAATAATTCATTATTATTTAATACATCAAAACAGTTGACCTTTAAAGCAATTCAGTAAAGCCTTGTGACTTAAATACACAATGGATTACAGAATGTTGCAAGATTTAATAAGCACAGGCTTTTTCCAATTTCTTTTCGAACTGATTTTGAGTTTTCACTCTGATGTATCTGTGTTTTTATTTACAAAATTAATATTTCAATCACAAATAATCAACTTGCTGGCCAAAATATATGCATATGCTTAAATTAGCACTGTGATGAAGCACAATTTTATTACATTTCAATATTTACTTTGTTACAAGGAACAAAATTTTAGCTTTTGTAGTAAAAGCTTTTGGACATTTGTATCTTTTAGGTCAAGCCATAATTTGGAGATTGTCAAGGATGAAAAGGTATCAGTCAGGAGAAGGGCAGAAGAGAAGACTATACAAAAGCATCACACCATTATACATATTATGACAGAGGCAGTGATCAATAATAATGGAGAAAATATTGAACAGGGGCATGGAAAACTGAACATTTCTCCAAAACTGATGGAAAACAAGAATGAAAACATTCAGTGAAAATAATTCAGGAGAAAAGTTTCTCCTGAATTGGCACAGAAAGTCAACATTTCTGTGAAAGGATTAGCATCACCTTCTCTATGTAAGCTTATTCGCTTCTGTTATTTATTAGAGCAAAACTCTCAATAAGAACTTTGAAAAAAACACAAAAAGTAATTTTTTTAGACAAGATTAAAACAAAATTCACATTTTGCACATCTCTGTATTTATATTTGGGTTTTTACTGCTTCTATAAGGTAGAAAACTCTTAGGAAAAACTCATCAAGTTTTTGGCAATACGTTCGTATTTTCTGGTGTCTGTAAAACCACCCATTTCAAAAAACCTCTGGAATGTAACATCACAAGTCAGTCGGCACAACAACCCCAGCCAAGCCCAGCCCGTCACCTAGCAACCCCAGCCAAGCACCGCCCGTCACCTAGCAACCCCAGCCAAGCACCGCCCGTCACCTAGCAACCCCAGCCAAGCACCGCCCGTCACCTAGCAACCCCAGCCAAGCACCGCCCGTCACCTAGCAACCCACGCTGAGCTTCATTACATTTGGTCAGCTGGTTTCACTGCTACAAGATCTGTACAACTTTTACAAAGGAGTGTACATTAACTAGGAGGCGTGGCCAGCAGCAGCTTATTTGTATTTAAAGTGACAAGAGCCTCTCAAGACATCTCAATCTGAAAGGAAATCAAAACATGACGACTAAAATTTCATTATCTAAGAATGATTTAGCGCAGAAAATTTTATTATGCTGTTTTGTATAGCCCATGGATCTATTTGGTCACCTATAAAGTAAAAATTAGCGTCTGCAATCGCCCACATGGGTGTCAGCTTCTTTCCACTGAGGCTGGTTTGGCAACACCATTGTCTTTAGTATTACGGTAATCAGTACAGTTGTGAACAGCAGAGAGCATGTTGGCTCAGAGGCATAATCCTGGACTTCCCCCTGTCTGTCAGGGAGATGGTATGCTAATCACTCTGCTACCAGACTTCTGCTGCTAATTAATAACGACTGCTGGGGAGATGCCTCCACGGCACTTGGCTCCATTGGCAATAAGCTAATCAACAGAGGAGTCTCTTCTAAAGAAACGTCTTCAGATAATTTGCGACGTCAATTTGAACCGACCCACAAAAGACAAGACAATTGCGAAGGAGAACTGTTTATGGGTGAAGAAATAATGAGTGTTCAGAAAGAAAAAGCACAGCAGGAGCAAGAAGTTAACGCAGACCCACATGAGTAAAGCGGAGATCAGACAACAGAGCCAACAGGAAACGGAGCTGAGTCAACTGTCAGACTGTTAGTCAGAGACCTGAAAGTCTGCTGGGTTATTTCAGAGCTCAAGGCTGATACAACAGATTTTATCACCCACTAAAGTCCGGCAGCCATTTTTGCATAGGTTTAAAATAGCCAGAGCAAGTCAATACCGCAGTTTTAAAGCTGTGTTCTGGTTTCATATCATTTGGTATTTCATTGTCTGGAAATACACTAAACATCCAAGGAGATCGTGAACATTTTCACCAAAGTGCTCTTCTGTTAGAAGTTTGTTCCTCAATAAGGAAATCAAACAAACCTTGAATTATATTTTCAAGCCTAATATTACTGAAAAAACTTCTTATTTATTGTGACTGAAAACAATTTTGTAGCCTTAGAAAATTAATAAAGAAGGCAATAAACTAATTACTGTAAAAACTACTGAAATATGAAAAAGGCTGACATCATTGTTCGTTTTGCTAAACTCTAAATGCTTGTTTTGTTAGAAAAAAATCAAGCAGGAGTTCATTAATTTAACAAAGAAAATGTGGGAAACCCAAGTGGCGCAGAAGCTATTGTTTCCTGTTGCTCCCTTTGGAAAGCTTTATCTGTATTTTATTTTCACTTTTTAATATATGCATAACTCAATTCAAAATGAGGATTCTCCCATCATGGGTTTTCTAAGGATTCAGCACTAAACAGACAACCAACAATGAGTCGATCACAGCCTTAGCTGCTTTCTTTCTTTGCCTGTTTGTTTGTTTCCTTCTCTTTTGTTTACAATAAAAACAAAACTTCACTCTTCACTTACCTTTATTAGCACATGCTATCCACTGCAAAGGGGTGACATCATAGTTATGTTGCCCAACAGAGAAGGTGAAAACTCGAACCTGGTTCAGGACAAGAAAACACAGAAGAATAAACTAAATTACATTATTTGAACCTCCTTAAAATGACAATTTCTGTTGCGACTCTTCCTTTTGCTCTTTAAAGAAACTCTGAAAATCATTACTGATAATAATATTTTTACTGTTGATTCATTTTAATTTGATAAAACCAAACAATTTCACAATTAAATCTAATTTGAAATTAGATGGTTTGTAAGGAAAATTATGTTTCACACCAGAATTTTAATATACAGGATAGAATAGGAAGAATTACAGATAGATTAATTTTAATTATGCCGAGGTGAATTGGATTTATTAGGACTGCAATCCAGTACACTTTAATCGAACCATCTTACTTTTTATGACACCTTATATTGATTTCTCCTGTATTATGTTATTGTATATAAATAAATTCACAAAGCTGAATGAAGATTAAAATGGCAGATTAGTAAAATGGAGAAATTTGGTGTAAGACAAAAACGATAAAACTATTAAACCAGTGGCAGAACCACCACAGGCTCTGATGATATAGCGGCTAATTAGTCACCAGGTCAGAGCTGTTAACACCAGCTAAGCAACAATGGAAAAAAAAATAAACAAACAAACAAAGAAGGTACGAAAGAAAGAAAAAATAAGAGTTGGGAAGGAAATCTAAAGATTGGAAGAACGACAAAGAAATAAATCATGTAAATCAAAAGAAAAGGGAAGAACTCTTGGAGAGGATGGGTTGTGCACAGATTGGGATGCTTGGCATGTCTGACTTACACAACTGTCTGTGTAATAAAGAGACAAAAACATGGAGGCAGGAATCAATGGACAGAAAACAGCCCAACAGACATACTCACAGTTTTGTTGGGCCAGTTATACTTCTCAAAGATTTCCTGAGCACGATCTTCACCGCCATCTGTAAACATCATTATCATCTTATTGCAGTTGGCCCTCGGGGCACTGCTCTCCTGTGACAGGCGAACAGAAGACAGTGAAGGAAAACAGAGAGACAGATTACAGAAACTATAAAGCAATAATGATATAGCTATCTTACACCACACCGTCTTTTCAACACCAGCTTCACTTATTTGAGTTTCATTGAAAAATACTGAAAACTGCTCAATATTTGTGAAGTGTAAGGAAAGTGCGGTACCCCTTAATAAACTCCAGTGCAAATAAATATCTTTCATAAATCCTTTAACTAACAAATAGATTCTACTTATGTGAAATATAACTTCAGTTTGAATACTAATAACTACACAGAAGCATCATCCTGAACACTCAGACTCCACAATAAAGCATGGTGGTGGCAACATTGTGCTGTGGGGATGCTAGCAGGGAAAGTGAAGTTGGGCAAAACATTGTCAGACATTACAAAAGATAGTTGTTCATTTTAGGAATGACAGAGGAAAGTTCGAACCTAAATCCAGATGTGATTTTGTGGTGTCTAAATTGACCTTAAGCTTTGACAAAAGGTCACTGGACCATAAATATCTTTATGATAAAGATTTTAAAAAATGACAAAAAAGGAAGGTGCTCTGGTCACTTTTTGAAATAAATTTGACTTTTTAGTCTAAGTGTGTGTAAAATTAACCCTGCTCCTCAAACGCACCGCTGCCAATCACTCTTAAACATGAAGCCTAACCTACAATGGAGGTGGATCTCCAAAATATTGATCCAAATTAAGTTCAGTAAAAATGAACTCTATCCTTTTAAAATTTTTATATGTAAATAATTACAAAAAAAAAAAAACGGCCAACTGGTCTCTCTAAATTGTCCTTGACTGAAAAACCCATCACGGTATAAACGTTTTATATCAGTTGGTATCGATAATTATTGATTAGGTTTTTGTTTTAGATATCTGAAAGGATGACGTTTCCTGCTTTATCCACAGTTTTAGCTCCACGCCGTTGTTTATTTTTAAGCAGTAATGAGGCTCAGTGGTGAATCTAAAACTGCTGCTGCACCAGTTACTCAGCAGGTTGTTGCCAAATAGCCACATGAGTGGCTAGGTAACCAAAGAGAGAGTGAGTTGATGCCGCCAACCTTGGACCAGATTTTAAGAAATAATGTACTGACTAAAGTATGAGATGTATTATCTACTGATATTGATCATGTATCTATTGGGATATCTATTGTTATTTATTGATTGTAGGTGTGTGTATACTGGTTTGTGATGGACTGGTGAGGTTGGATAAGTGTGTATAGCTAATGGATGAAAAGATCATTTTAAAACCCAGGGATCAATTTTCTTCCACTTCACAATTATGTGGACTTTAATGTAATTAGTTTGCTTCGGTCCATCAAAATTTACAGTAAATTATAAATACAATTTGAGAAAATTGTGCAATTTTGCAAAACCCTGTGAGCATTCAACCTAATCTTACAACTTCACCGCTATCCAAGTGTGTAGATCTCTCTTTATTCGTAGCACGCACAAAGTTCGAATTAAATCTAAAGAATATTATATTAATTAACCATTAAACATTGTTGCTCCCCGTCTCCCTCCACAAAACGACAGCTGTGGCTGATATGCAGGCCAATCTGACAAGATTCTAATAAAGATAAATAATATTTCTGCGACTACATATTTTTATTGTGCTTCTGCCACAAATCATTCAGCCAGCCGGCAAGAGACAGCGATTAAGACCCCCCCGCCCCCTTCTCCTTTTTATTTCTCTTTTCCCCGACAAAAAGCAAGGATTCTTGGCTCTGTGCCTCCCAAAATGCACAGAGGAATATAAAGTGTCTGTGGCTGATCTCCTCTGGGCTACGCTCATCAATCATCCTATCAGAGCCCATTAGTGTGGCAGCCTCAGAAAATGCGCCGCAGCATACGGAGCTGAGGCAGCACCTGTGCCGGGAGCACGTGGATGGGCTGCTGCTGAGAAACCTCGTCTCCGTGTCGGCTGCCACTCCACCGCAATGGCAGCCATAATCAAGCCTGCCGTTAGAAATGACAGCCTTCTGGAAATGTCTAATGCAAACCTGGGCTGCTCACTGTCAGGCTTGTGGTATCACCATAGTTTGATTAATTAGATTAGACAAAAGCATCAGCCTTAGAAAAACAAAGCAGCCTTTCTAAGAAAAGCTTGTTAGCTCTTACATTGAGAAGTTGCTCGAAGGCAAACGTGAAGCCTGATTTGTAATCTGTGGTTCCTTTGGCCTGCATATGCGTGACGGCTTGCTTGAAGATCTTCTTGTTGCGGACATTGGCTTGGACCAAAGTCCTGAAGCACGGAACGACAGCCTCAGCCTTTTCATTAAACTGGAAGACAGAGGACAAAAAAAAAAAATATGTATCTGAACATTGCTAGGAAAGAATACCACAAAGTTTGCCAAAACACAACTGTGTCCAGCTGAGTATCTCTGTGTTATTGGTCTGGTGTGTGCAGTTCCTGGAGGCAGGATGCAGACGTGGGTGTGTGCAGATGCAAGCTGCCCTGCCACTCTCCGCCTGGCAGTAAACACCTATAATTACAACTTTCCCCCACAAAGAACAGGTGCACCTGAAACGGCGCTGCAGCGCGCCCAACGGAAACCCAGCCAAGGTAATATCATCTGTCTCATCTCATCTACCAAATTAGCCTAAAATTGCGCTTACGTCCCTCCATGTCGGTGTGTTTACATCTGCGGCCATGTCTGCATGTGGTGTCTATGCATGATTATGACATTAGCAGTGATGTCTGAAACGCCGTGTTTCAAATGTTTCGTCTTGAAGGTCAGATTCAGATTTTGCTGACATTTTCAACACTGATTGATGTGAAACGCTGTGTGTGAGAAAAGCTGACATTTCTTATAGGAGTCGTTGTCGTCACATATTTGAAGAGGTAAAGAAATGAAAAGCACAGAGAGTTAATATTATTACATTGTTTGTCTGCATGATGTAAAAAAGTTGAGTTCATGTAAATAGGATGAAGAAAAAATAATTTATATATAAATATATAGAATATATAAATAATATTAAACATTTATTAATTTTCTAGTTTCAGCTTTTTAAAGCTGACTTTAACCTACAAATTACTAAAATTAACTATTACGTTATTTGAAAATATTAAATATTATGTTGGTAGTAATAGTATTATAAAATAGCCAAATAGAAGGAAGGAAGGAAAGGAGGAAGGATAGAAATGAGGAAGGAAGGAAGGCAGGAAGGAATGAAGGAAAGAATGAAAGAAAGAAGGAAGCAAGGAAGGAATGAAGGAAGGAAAGGATAGAAAAAATGAAGAAAGGAAGGATAGAAAAAAGGAAGAAAGGAAGGATAGAAAGAAGGAAGGAAGAAAGTATAGAAAGAAGGAAGGAAGGAAGTATAGAAAGAAGGAAGAAAAAGAGGACAAAAGGAAGGAGGGAAGGAAGGAAGAAAGGAAGGAAGAAAGTGTATGTCAGCGTATAGGTTATGAAAAGTAGGAGAGAAGGACGCAAAGAAGGAATGATGAAAGAAGAACAGAAGAAAGGAAAGGATGAAAGGCAAGAAAAGAAAAGCAATAAGAAGTGATGAAAGAGAAGAAATAAATTAGGAAAGACAGAAGCTGAAGGAAAGAAGATAACATTTATTAACAGAAAATTAAGTTTGGAAATACAAATATGTTCCATATTTATCCAAACCTGCCTCTTCAGGAGCCCAAATTTACAGGAAAACAATTACTGTTGTATCTAAATTGGTGTCAGAAGTAATGTCTTTAAAATCCTGAAAAAGGAGATGCAGAAGACAGTGTCTGGTGATAATTTTTGGGTAAATTATGATGTCATTAATGCGTTTTGCGTTGTGCAAACAATTCACAGCAGGCTTGTGTAAACCCTCACTTCCTTCACAGTGGTGAAAATCAGATGCATTCCCACCCAGATTAGCATGCTCATTTCTTGCTCTTGGAGATGGGATTTAGGGCCATACAGTGGCTAAAAGCAATGGATTATGAAGGATTACCGAAGAGAGTCGACAAACAGAAGCACCACACTAAGCAAGCAGACGTGTATGCGTGTGGAAGTGTGTGTGAGTGTGGGGGTTTGCACTGCAGAAAGCAAGTTTTGTGTGTTATCTGCCCTGCAGAATAGAATAGCAATCATATTCCCACACATATTAGTTCTAGTAATAGAAAACCTGGTGATCAGCAGTGACAGGAAGACACAGATGGAAACAATTCTATATGGACATAGATGTAGGAAGAGCAAATGCTCTGCAATGGAGGAGAGATGTGGTTTCCACTGCAAATAAACAACTGGGGACAGAATGAGCCCACTGCTGCGCCTAATGACTCCCAGCTTAATTAGAAACCGCCAAATAAAAACTGCAAATACTGGCAGTAATATCACTTGCAGTAGTGAGTCATTATAATAATTGCAAATAATGATTTTACAGCTTCGACGTACCTTCGCCACATTGACATAGTCATCGTCTGATAACGTGTCAAGCATCTCTATGACGGAGGTTTTCATGAGTTTTAGAGTGAGTCCGCTGACACTGCCGCTCCTGCAGACAGCAAAGAAACAACGATGCTCAGAAACATTCAGAAATATTCAAATTAGTTTTCTTGCTTTAGAAGTTATAAATTGGAACTTTACTATCATTTGCATCTAATTCCCCCCATGATCCAGTTTTTGTTCTTTGATGAGTTGATGATGAGAATGCAAATACAGGATAAGATGTAGAATAAGATAAACTAAAAAAAGCCTTGGTAAAATAATCCCAATTAAACTGTAGTGAGTTGATAAAAAGAAGTGAGGTGATAAGAAGTAGATTTGTCCATATATGTTCATCACTATTATTTCTCTCATATTATGTAATACACATATATATACAGCTCTGGAAAAAATAAGGGACCACTAAAAATGATCAGTTTCTCTGATTTTACTTTTTATAGGTACATGTTTGAACATTGTTCTTTTATTCTATGAACTACTGACAACATGTCTCTGAAACTCCAACCTAAAATTTAGTATTTGCAAAAAATGAAAAACGGCCAAAATAACAAAAAAGATGCAAAGAAAACAAGTTTGTATTCATTTAGGAACAAAACTGTTTTGACTCAGGAAGAGCTCAGAAATCAATATTTGGTGGAATAACCAGGAGGTTTTCAGTGGGGTTCAATGCAGTGGTGTCTTTAATTTTTCCAGAGCTAAACAAAAGAAATCTGCTACTATAATTGAAATGAACAAATTATAAGTACAAAATGAAGAAAAATTACATAGAATATTTATGTGCTAAATTTTCAAAATATTATAATTTAGGAATCAATCTCTTTTTAGATTGATAGCCAGCAAAGCAGGCTATTTTTAGATATCTACCACGATTTTTAAGGCTCATAATATAATTTAATGCTAAATAATTATCCATAAAGAAATAAATGTGAAAGAAAGAAATACGAATGTTTGAGTGAGGGGAAAAAAAGACTTGAAAACTACATTTCTCATCATAAATCACATTCAAGTTGCATATTTAAGTCCTCTGGTTCTTCAGTTGTCCAAAGTCACTTTTCTCTCCCACATCTTGGAGATTTACCTGAACCAATAAATCAGGATGTAAGGCTTAAAGGTCAGAGGATAAGAAGCAATCATCGTCTTAAACTTTCGCTTCTCCTCAGACCAACAGGTGGCACTGGTGTCCTTTGAAGGCGATAATCTCTGCTGGATCCAGGGACAAGGTGAGAGAAAAGCGAAATACTTACACATCGACAATGATGACCATGTCCTTTGGAGACGATGCACCTTGGATATACCTGCACAAAAGAGACAAAGAAAGGCCTTTAATTCGTTCCCATAATCTCTGAAAATTGCACTGAAGAAAGAGGCCAGAGCCACAATGAGCCCAGTCATAATAGTATGGAGCAGCCATAGCTGAGCCCACTTAAGCTACAGAAAAGGCTTATGTGCTTAGAAGAGTTAATAAGTTGTTATATACTTCAGTGTTGGCCACAGCCGCTGTTGGCTGACTTCAATGCAGATAGTCCTCTTCAGTGAATACCAGAGCCTGGTCTGAATAATTGTTGCATAAGCCGGAGTAATTACTAGTTGATGGTTTCAGCATGTAGCAACACATCTGGCACAATAGCCGGCAGTGAACTGTAAAAGCCTCCAAACAAATGTGGAGATGGCCCTTGTAATGGGCCCAACAAACACATCTTTAACACCATATTATCAGTGTTATTATACTGTTAAAAGGGCAATCATCCCTTTAAACAAAGGCTGAATGTGTTCAATGTCTTAGATATTTAGATGGTATTACACTAAACAGCAATCTTAAAAGCTGCTTAATTATATAGATTTGTTTTCTATTTTGGCATTAATGACGGAAGAAATTTCAGGGAAACTTTCCACAAAGTCACATTTATTTAAGGGTAGAATAACACTTCCTTTTTCGAATGCTAATTAAGAGAAAGGCGGATTGTTAGAGTAACTTTTATATACGTTGCCTTGCAAACCTATTCGTAGTAATAGGTTTGAGCTTTTTCACATAATTGTCCTAAATTCATTACAATTCTACATACTTGTGGATCGGAAAGAAAATTATACATGCTTTTAAACATTATTCATGGCTAAAAATAGGAAAAGCTCCCTTTTCTCTGAAACAGTCAAATATAATCAAGTGCAAACAGTGGCCTCAATTAAATCCATCATCTGAAAATGGAGAGAGCTAAACACAAATGGAAAGTTGTACAAAGACATTTTTGTCCGACCAAACTGACTGGTAAATGAGAAAAAGCATGATAACTGTAGGGGAGCTGCAGAGACCCACTGCTCAGGTGGGAGAATGTGAACAGGACCTCCTAGTTATGCTCTTCACAGAACGCAGAGTTTGTGGAAGAAAAAAGGAAGTAGGTTTCAACTGGAAGCCATAATAAGATAATATACATAACATGAACAAATGTACTTATGTACATTCCCTCACTGGATATAAAGAACTTACATGGAAATTTATGGTTGCTTATTATGCAACATATTATGAAGAAGTTCTTCATGGTGCGTTCACACCAAATGTGTTACGTGAGCCAAAATCTCATCTCACACTTCAGGGTCGATGCTTGTGCACTTTGAATGCAGACGCGTGACATTTTGCTCTACATTTAGTGTTTCACACGTCTTGTTTACGTTCAAAGTCTATGTGGAGGCGCTTCAAAGGCGTCAGACGCATCAAAATTGCTCCAGCCGTTGTTTTCCGTTGCCGGCCTTTACGCTTCAAGTCGTGCCACGACTTTGAATGAAAACCAGATCCGGGAAACGCATTTGGTGTGAACGCAGCATAATACCTGATTCTGCTCCCGGATCAGGTCTCTAAAAAGCCTGACCTGTCGATTCTGACTTTGGCCAGTAACGAATGTTTTTGTCTGAAATGCAAAAAAGTTGCAGATTTTGTAACAGCAACTGAAAACACGCAGGCATGAACTTCTGGTTGGTTCTGACAGTCAAGCTTCTCTCATGGGAAGCAAAACAGGACAGTGGTTGATTTTTAGATTTTCACTGAGGGAGATGAGATCATTGGATAAGATCTTCTTCACATCTAAATATCGTTCAATCACAGATCTCCCAAAATTAAGGAAATCAGGGCAAATTTATTGGTGCAACCTGAGATGAACAAACAATGCCAAAAGCCAACTCTCTGGTGCGTTACCCATTGAAAACGTTTTTCTTTTTTCTTCTTTAAACATGTTAGAACTTTCATAGACAACACCTGCACCTTTGATGTAGCAAATAGGGACTAAAAGGTCCCTTTTTGCACCTTTTAGTTGTAACTGAAAAACTACTAAAACCTCATGCTCTCTCTCCACTCAGCTAAAATTTACTTGTCAAGGAAAAGCCAAAGTGGAGCTGACCTGAGCGGCGGAAACCGCCGAGTAATTTCAGTAAAATAAGGTATCTGACGTTCCGTTCCTTCGTCGGCTCTTCAGCTGGGTGTCAAATACATTATTGAGTCTGGCGGCGGCCCTGTTGCTGCTTCAGACTGTTATACGAAGCACCTTCCAAACGATGTGTGTAACTCACCGGACAGCGACGGTAATGAACTAGCCGGCGCATGTAACATCTGAACATTGTTGATAGGGGATGACATACAGAGGGAAATCAGAAATCCCTTCAGTCTCTTCCAGCGGCAATTAAATTCACATTTGCCAGCGATACAAAAAGAGCTAAGATGGATGGACAGCCGGGGCTTTTCTGCAGCTCGACGGCGGAGGGGAGGGTTGTCTCAGATGTGAGTATTAGTTTGACATTCTGAGGAAGTGAGCAGGCAAGCAGTTAGCAGCCGTCTTAGGCAGAGCCAGAGCAATCATCAGGGGTCTCTTTCTGCTGATTATCGGCCGTTCTGCTGAGTGTGGAGGGAAGCCAGCTGCCCGCGGGCCAAAGAGGCTCTTTTCGCTCGCTCGGCCAGGCTGATATGAAGGTTTGAGCGACGGCGCCCCAGTAGGCGGCACTCTAAACTGCTAAGTGACCCCTGACCTGTGTTGACATCTCATTGCCTGGTCTGCTCGAACCGCTTTGGTGAAAAGCTTAAGTGGAAATCTCAGGAGAAACAGGGGCTGCTGCATATGAGGTCAATGACTGAGCTCAGCTGGTAGTGAATATAGGCAAAATATATGTGTGTGTACATAAGAGGGAGATGGAGAGAGGGAGGAAGATGGAGGAGTGAGAATCCAATTATTTTCAATAATAAAGAATGCTACATCAAAGGTAGAACTTCCACAGCTTCCCACTTCTGGGTGGCGACAGAAATCAGGTCTGGAACCATGAGGCATATAGGCGTGCATGACTTTTATCAATTTAATTACTGAAATCTTAATTCAAGGCAGTGAGGGAGAGGGCGGAGGAAGGACCCGAGACTCCACACGGCGGGGGCCGCTTTCTTTTCAGCAGACCGAATTTGTGAAAGCGATCATCGATGCGGGACGGAAAGCTCGGTCAGAATGAGGCACACGTCTCAACTCCCCGAGGCTCCCAAACAGAGTCACCTCGTCTGGAGATTAAAGGAGGGTCATTTGGCAACGGCTGATGCTTGCAGACCAACTGCGAGATTTCATTAACTTACTTGGTCAGTCTACTTCTCATTGAGGAGAATGATCGTTTAATGGGAATTCAACTTATTTTGGAGGGGGTTAAATGTTAATTATAAGGCAATGCAGGCTTTCATTACCATGTCATTACAGGTCATCTTCATCCCCACCAATGCAAAAATCTCAGACTAAAGAACTATGCAGGCTGCACACCTAAAATATGCTGAGGAGATATTACTTTCAAGCAGATCATTTCTCTGCAGCTGTGAAAGAGGCAGCATTGATCAGTGGTAATAGGGTTTAAGAGAAATGTGTGAGCTGTGATGGAGTAAGGAAGAGTAACGCATGAGTCAAAGCTATATAGTGCTGCCATGGCTGATCTTCCACACAGATTCTGAAGTGACTCTTTTTCGTCTCTTCCTCTGAGAGGGAGAACATCAAGATCAGAGAAAGTAGAATATAGAATCAACGATTTTCAGTCTACGGACCCGATATCGCACTTGTGATGGATAAAAATCATGAACCGAGGCTGGTATCCGGGTATAATTCACCACATTTTTGACTCGCGGATCCAGATGTGTCGTTTCTGCATGGATTCCAGTCCGTAATTACCTCTCGGCTCCTGCCCACTGATGCCATTCTTTCCCTGTCATTACCCGGTCTCCTGCATGCCAAGGCCAGGTGACAAGCAGATGGGCCTGGCTGGTGCTGAACCGAACCCGCTCGCCCATTCAGTCCCCAGCAGGCAGCGGACCCGGCCTTTCAGATTTTTACCATCCACTAAAGGTTGTAAAGAAAAACTCATCGCTGCCAGTGAGCCATCAAGAGCAGTATCCTGTTTCAGACATGGCCACTGGATTCCACATAATGATGTGTCAGCTCCTGTTTATTCTGATGCGCCAATTAGAAAAGATAAACAACTGCCATCTGAGACTTTATATCAGTGCCACAGTTCATTACAAAAAACTGTGGATCAAGATTTAGGTTGACAGAACACGTTAATTACAAGTTGGGTCATGGGACACCTCCAGTGATTTTATTTTATTTTTTAGAGTAATCCTTACTGAAAATCACAAGTCACGACTTCAGTGAGCTAACTGATGGATACAGCTTGTAATAAATAAATAGTTAACAGCATCATTCAGTTTTCGCAGTATTCCTGTCAATCAGGTGGATTAATTTACTCCTAAAGGCAAATGCAGCAGGCCGTAAATGCAAAGAGGACTCTTCAGTCTTCAGTCAGAGGCTTTCTTAAATTTACTGCAATACAGACCGCTACAAGAGCTCTTTCCTGCCAGCAGCCATCACTACCAAAAATATCTCTTTGAAGACTTTGCATTAATCAGTTAGAACAACACTTAATTTCCTTTTGGGATCAATAAAGTATTTTTTGAATTTGAATTGAATTTGATTTTGCATCAAAATCTTTTACTTGCTTTCTAAAGACCACAACTGAGAATCTAGTAGCTAAAGGAGAAATGTTTCACTGAGATAAAGACAGCCTACGTTAGGATTAGGGCTAGACAATATGGCTGAAAAACATATCACAATATCAGCGTTTCATATCAGTTCATATTGATAACTACTGATTGTTACTTTTTCCATATTTGAAATAGAGATGACTGGCGGTGTAACCTTTCCTGTGTCATCCACAGTTCTCACTCCACTCCGTTGTTTAGCTTTAGGAAGCTATGAGACAAAGTGGTGAAACCTTAAACCTGATTAGCTAAAGCCTTTCCTCGGCCTACATTTCCCAGAATGCTGTGTGGTTCTGGATCAGAATTGAATATTCTATCAGATGTATACTCTATTGATCTCGACCATGTGTCTATCAGAATCAGAATCAGGTTTATTGCCATTGCCAGTAAACAAGTTCACAAGCTCAGAAATTGTTTTGATGTATTGATGCAAAAATACTGAAACAAAATATGAATATGAAAAAGAAGAATATGTATGCATGTGAGAAAAATATGTATCCATGTGAGTGAACGTCTGCGAAGCCACACAAGAACCCCCAACTCTTCTAGTCAAGAGTTGCGCTAAATTTGCCGCGGATGCTAAAAACCTAGGCAATAAATCAGTGGAGGCAAAAGATCTAATGTTTAGAAGATCTTCAGAGGTATAACAACTTGCTGACACTTTATTTAGACATAAAAACAAACAAGGCAGAGAGTACCGAAACAAATATATCATGTTGTATATTGTTATTGATTTATTGTCCAGCCTTAGCCTATGTCTAGTAAAATCACAATCCAGATGCAACAGCATGTAAATTCAAATTTTAAAATATGCTGGAATGCATTTACATTGTTTTAGATATTTAATGCATTGCCAGATAAATACATTGATAGATAATTAATGTTGGCTTGTGATGTCATCCAGAAGTATTGGCAACTGATTTCTTCCATTGCTGCTCCTTTTCCCAAGCCTTGTATGTGGTGGAGAGATCAGCACAATTTTATCTAGATGGAGTGAACCCTAAGACTAATTTTTATTTATCTGTTTCATTTTAAGACCTATGATAGAAAAATGAACGCAGCAAGATATCAATAAAAGCCAAGGGCTACCACACTTTCACAGAAATCATCAATGGGAAAGATTTTTGCACTATTTTCCAACTGCTTACATTATTTTTGTAATAATAGCTAAATTATGTACTTAGACAGAAAAATCCTTCATTAAAAATGTTGAAAAAAAGCTCATATAAAGCCCAACTCCTCAGATATCTGCATCATCAACTTGTATAACCACAAAATACTAACAAACTCTAAAATATATCATACATTTTGTAATATAAAAGTGTTCCCAACATAACAGATCTGTTTGTGACAACATCTCTGATATAGATAAGACCTGGTACACGCATGCAGCCAACGTGTGCTCTTTACACTGAAGGCAGAATAAGGTATCGCTCCAAGAGAGACGAGATTAAAGCGGCTGCATTCACAGCCACCCCCTCCCTTGCATCTCCCCCCGAACCTCCACCAAAATAAATCTAAAAGAAACGCATTATACAAGCGATGAACACAACAACATATTCTGTGTTGCGGTGATTGCAGTTCGCTGCTTTTGTAACAGTCAGGTAAAAGAGTCTCATTGGAATTCATGAAATAGTTTTATCACAGCCCAGCGCTGTACAATCAATATATTAACTGTGCTGGGGGGGCCGACTCTCTCGCAGAAGATTGTGTTTATGCACCCTGACCCATTCTGCAAAGTGTTGAGCGTCACATTTAAACGGAGGGAATAATCTAAAGCATTTTTAGAAACATGCAACAGATGCATTGGATGGTTGTTTTATAGTGAAGCTTATTGTTGATGTAAATTGTGGTGATTTTTACTAGTAATCATGGGTGTGCACATGGTGAGCATGCTTTGACATTAATGCATCGTTTACAAAAGATGTGAGGACAGTAAGCACAAAATAATGGGGACACTGTATAGAACGCAGCGAGAGAGCAAGAGTGTGAATTTGTATTGTGCTGATGGGCTTATTATTTTATGGACTGCTGCTCTCTTAGTGCTCCTGTGGATGTGCAAGGCGAATTGAGATTGAATTAAGATAAAAATATAGGGGGACAGTTCCCAGCGAGCCCGCAGGAGACAGAGATGTTGTCTGCTGCTTATTTATTCAACTTTGTGTTGATTACTGGAAGCGTTGCTGCTTTCCAGTAATCAAATTTTTGTATTTTCGTGTGTCGAGGAATGTGCAAAATCTTCTCTCTTTCAACATTTATGCTGTTTGGGTATTTCTCATCCAACCTGCTCACAGACAATTGCAGCCCTTGATGTACTTTAATCTTGTGGTAAAACTCTTAAAGCCTTGTGTCACCTTCAGCAACAACAACAGTGATGTCCTCTGACTCAGCGTCCACCTGAAGTGGGGTGAAAAAAGGAATGAAAGGAGGAGGCAAGGCTCCGGGCTCGGGATATTGGGAATAGTGTTCTAGGGAGCCTCAGCTTCAGGGACTGACCAGCAGTCATAATATTTGTGACGAGGTCAGATTGACTTTTTGAAGAAATCAATATGTGATATAGCCTACATGCTGTTGTGAACCTGGGAGGTAATGGGATCTTTGCAACGCTTGGCTAACAGGACTCCATGCCTTTTCTCTTGTTATTCCTCCTTCTATTTTCCTTTTCTCTTTCCTCTGCCTCACCTTAGCTTCTGCTTTGCTTCCTTTGGTGAAAAGAACAGACATAATGAATAATGTTAATATTTAATGACACTGGAATTGGTGACAATTAAGTGCAAAGACTGGATCATTAATTTTCTTGATGGAGCTGCTGGAAGAGCGGAAGGGGGAAAAATCTGCTGGATGATTTTTCATTTTTTAAAGCCCACCTGGTCAGACAAGAAGCTGTCGACTGGAACCAGTTAAAGCCACAAATTTACGATCCAACAATCAGTAACAACTTCCTGCATGCCAACCAGACTACAACCAGACTGCAGATTTGTCAAAGGGAGTATAGCTACAGGTCTGCATCAATCTGATGTTACAGAAATATGTGATTGTAATGCTGCAATCTGCTTGCAGCATCTTTCTTGCCTATTGACCAACGTGTAAAACCTGCACATCTGTCAGAGTTCGCACATGTAAGAGTGGTACTGTTCTACGCTGTTCATCATCAAATGTTATAATAACGCATACGAACAGAGCTCCTAAATGTTTTACTTCAAAATTTCATACTTTTTAAGCTTAAGCTTCCCAATTTTACTATTTCTGTGACAATGTTACATCCAAGTCAGTAATTTGTTTGTCCATTTTTCGGACTAATATCCATCTCTAACTGTGAATAAATTAAAAAAAATAAATAAATAAAATAAAACTGTCTGGATACTTTTTGTTGTAACTATGTCCTTTTTGTCCCTCGATTGAATAAATAAAGAAATAATACATTTATATCTGTTTTTTATATGAATGAATATAAATTATGATGCTCCATCAGCCTATTTTCCACAGTAGACATAAAAACAACATGATTGCAGTTTTAGTGCGACGCTCAGGAAGACTGAGGTAGATGATGAGGATGTCCCGTCAGACCATCAGTTCCCAAAACCACAAGAAGAAAAAAAAAAAAACAGAACCCCTCTTGGGACTCTGGGAGGATTATGAATGATAAAATTAATTTGAAAATAAGAAATAAAATAAAAACAATACTGAAGAACCACACTTATCAAAATAAAATAAAAAATGAACGACTTCAAAATGTTAAGTCTTGTTTAATACAATGTTAATAGATGTTCATATTTTAAATGTGTAAATTTAGCTTGGAATTTCAGAGACATGTTGTCAGTAGAACAATGTTCAAAAAAGTAAAATCAGAGAAACTGATCATTTTAAGTGCTCTCTCAATTTTTCCCAGAGTTGCATGATGAGAAAAAAAATCTGAATGCGGTGAATCCAAAATAACCTCAACCAAAACAGATGGATAAAAACACCGACAATCTTTGCAACAGGTGGGAATGTAAAACCGATTCACTGACCATTTTCATGCTTTATGCATGTGATCTGTTCACGTTTTATGTTTTATGCAAACATTGAAAGTGTTATTCATGTCACTGTCACTCTGAAGGATGCTGGCCTCCTCTGATATCACAGAGACACATTTGACGACCTCGCCTGACCCCAACCAAACGTCCCCGCGACCGTTCGACCTCCACAGCGAATGTCAGTCAAGAAAGCAGCATGTAAGGCTATAATCACACAAGCCTGACCTGAGACATCATGACCCTGCCGGCGCGCGACCCCGCCACGCCGCTCCGCTTTGGCACAGGTTGCTAAGCAACCAGCTACAGGAGCACCTCTGAGTCCAACATGAGGAAAAGCTCAACGCAATGACAGTGACAAACATGGAAGGCCACGGAGGTGACAAGGTGTCCCTTTGCAGAGAGAGAGAACAAAGAATCACCCTCTTCCTCTGCCTGTCCTCGTCACACAAGCCGCTTCCGCTCATCCTTCTCATCCATTGTTTCTTCCTGTCTCCGGTCACAACACTCACAGGAATTAAGCTCCGGTGTAGTTCGGGTTTTGAGCTGACAGATGAGAGACAGGATTAATGTTCGAACTTGTCCTTCAGCGCCGCAGTTTCTGTTTACAGCAGTTTGCATGTTCAAGGCGAAGCCTCAAGTGACAGTGCAGCACTAAGGAGACTTTTGTCTGCTGCTAACTTAATTAAGTTGTCAGAGAGAAGCCTTGTTGGTTTCATGCTTGTAAAAACAGTGCTAAGTGTTTTATTTATTTATTACTTAATTACAAGCGCAGTCTGACATGAACTGATACAATATCGGAATCTGTTTGCATGAAAGTCATCTGCAGATGAATTTAACTCTGATGTCTTCCAAAATAAGAGATAATAAAGGTTGAACCATTTTACTTTACTTTTAATGAAATAATCTATAATTATGAAGATAAAAACATTGACCAATATATCTGATGTGTTCTGAAGACAAAATGTGATGTCAAATAAATAAAATGTTACTGGTTTCTTAACTGTGACTGTTCATTTTTGTGCTTTTATGACATGAACCACTTTGAACTGCCTTGTGCTAAATCAACTTCACTAATTAATTGATTGATAATACAAATTATCATTTAGTGTATGTTTTGAGTTCATGTTTGAAATGGCTTACATGTGCTGTCAGAAAACAAACAATTAGTTTTAGTAGAAAGTTGGACATCTATGACAATAAATAATAAATTGATTCGATTAGAAGAGACGACATTTAATTTCAGTGTTTTTCTATTTGTTCAAATCTTTAAAGCTTAACGTTTTACATTCACTTACCACCAATTTTGTTCCACTTTCAGTCTTTCTCAAAGCTCAGCTTAGTGTACAGATGGAATATTTGCTTAATAAAAAGAGTAATAACACAATTGAAAGTTTCTCCTGTGTGTGTTTGTTCAGTGCGAGCTCTCTGGCCTGACCTCAAACAGCCACTCAATTTAAACCGGCCGGAGACCCAGATGGAAAATGGGGTCAGGTCTAATCAACACCGCTGTCATGATTATGTCCACTCCACTCCAACCTGTAACCAGGCAACAGGCAGGGCTGCCACAAAACCGATGTGACAGCTGCAGGTAGATTGAAAGTGTAAAGGGTGGACAGAAACCCGTGGGTGGGTGGGTGAAGAGGGTAAAGTGGGTGAATGGCCTCATTTCTTTTTTTTCAACCAGATTTTCCTTTTATGTCTCTGTTTGTCGTCACCTACATACGGGTCAGGAAAATGCTTTATTTATACAATAAACAACATTTATGAACCCAAGATTACAAAACGTACATAAGAATGGAATAATAAAGCTAAAAAGTACATAATTATAAAATCTTTCACTCCTCCTGTGTTTCAATCTTCTTTTGAATGTATTTGTTTTAATGCATAATTCCTTGTTTGTTTGCTTGTTTGGTTGTTTTACCTTTATTGCTGTTACTCGTTCTATTATGTGGTTAATCATTTTGTAGATCAATACCCGTTTTTACTTTTTGTCAGTTTGTAATGTCATTGTGTACATACTAATTGGTGAATTTAAAAAGTGCATGTTCATATGTGTTTTGCAGATTATAATGATTACGTAATCTTATGGCCAGGTTCTTTTCAAAACACATATTCTAGAATGTCAAATTAATTTAAGGATTTTATTCATGGATTTGAGTCGTTATTTTATGAGATTTTGAAGATTTTACAACAAAAAGCATCAGTGATTTTTAAAAGCATGAATTGGGTGCTTGTGTTTTTATTTATTTGAGAATAAATAAAATCATGTTGGCTGAAAGAATTATACATGCAGGTTAATTTTACTTCTTGAAATGTATATTTTTATAGGAACCAGAAAAATATGAGCTAAATTGCAATTTTATGTATAACTTGAAACTGGCATTCGTATGTGTTTGCTGTCTAAATAATTATACAGATTATTATGATCAAGTAATCTTATGAGCAGATCTTTCAAATGGATATTGCAACTTTAAAATCACCAAATCTGGAGCAGCTGAAGGATTGTGTTTAGTCTCCACAAAAGCTCAACTTTTGCAATATCGTTTTAATGTTTGCGATGATTTCTCTAAACTGCAGGACAAATTTAACATTCTTCCAAAAAGTTCAGACTTCTTAGGGAATTTCAAGACAAAGACTTTACAAGTTATCTGGGAGTATCAACAGCACAAAGCTACATTAAAGTCAAGCTTTAAAGGTCCTTCACATTTTATGAGAATTTGAATGAGCCAATTTCTTATTGAGTGCCAGAAAATCTGTTATTAAAGCATGACATCCGTATAATACTGAATCCCCAAGTATAAAATCTCCGGTAGATCCTTCTTGTAATAATCTGGAAGGTAAAAGCTACTAAATATGGAGTTTATTCCTACCATGGCCTTCTGCGAACGTCGTAAAGGTCAATCTTGTTGGGCGCCCTCCAAGGAGTGGCTGCAGAGAGCAAGAAAATAAGTTCAAATAATCCTCTCACTGTCGGACATTTCCCACCAGATGAGATCAAAGTAATCATAATTTCATTCTCTCTATCAAGCTACCAGCACAGAAAGCTGATAAGACGTTCTGCAGCGGAGAACCTGATGGATTCAGTTTGACTTTATCTTGCCATGAAGCAGAGGGCAGAGTGTTGACCTGATGAAGCCTACCTGGGTAGTAGCGCGTCACGCCCGTGGCGCTGCCGAACACCTGCCAGCGCAGAGAGCTGTCCTCTCGCCGGTTTTCGATGAAGACTCGCTCCAGAGCCTGCGTCCAGTTGAGCTCATTCAGGATCACAGGCGCTAAAGAAGAAAGAAGATTACAAATATGTAATAAGCCCCAAATTAACAGAATCACAGGGTTTAAAAACATTTCAAAGTAATTTGAGATTTAAGTTGTTTACAAACTACAGGGAAAGCCTGAAATTATGAAGCATGTCTGCAATAAAGCAGGCTGGTGAAAATAGTAAATATTCGACAGGTCTCATTCAAATTAGAGAATTAAAACGTGCTTGTTTAATAAGGCTTTAATATTTGAATCATTTTGTATTTTAATTATTTTACTTTCTCTTACATTGTTATGTATTTTAAATGATTGGGTGTATTTTTTGTGTTTGTTGTGTCACAGGATGTTTTAATTAATTTTTTTCAATATGACACACTTAACATTTGTTTAAAATGTGTTATTATTATTATTATTTCATCACTTTGTTCACAAACATAAAACTTGTAAATTCATTAAAAATGGCATTAAAAAGTTTTTCTGTGTAATTTTAAATGTGGAGAACAATATATTTCATAAAAGTGGTCATAACAATTTTTACAAACTTTCTTTTACATTTCTGGTGTGAAAAGATATTTAAAATTTGACTGAAAACTTGGCTTGTTTAATGTTATAATGGTATTAATAATTTGTTCAAACTAATACAAGCACAGTTAGTTTTCTGAGTGGTTTGTTTCAGACATCTTGATCTTAATAAATGTATCTTTACACCTTCCCATTTTTGTACACTAGTATTCTCCTTTTTTAAATTTGTGTTATAGTCACGTTAAAACACCCAAAAAAAACAAAATACTGAAACATTTTACAAAGACACTGGTCAACAAAAACCAATAAAACTCCTGGTTTATCTCAGTAAATAAGCCAAAGGTTGAGGTGAACAACCTTGTCTCTGCCAGCAGAAGTGGGTTGAGAGCATCAGGATGGATGCATTCAGGAACCTCAGGCCAGCGGCGGCCGTCTGAGCGCCGCATTAGTCTAATCTGTGTGATCTCTGCGGCGCACACAGAGGAGATCACCTTGAAGGAGGGTCATCCTGCACGTCACTCACAGCATGCGGAGGATGTCTGCTGAATGTCGGCTGCAGATTACTGCAACTTTTTTCTGCAGGTTTGGTAACAAATTGTGGCCGTTTGTTTAAAGCAGCAAAATTACTGCTCCTGCAATGGTGGCCATTTTATAGAGGGAATATAACTTTTTTAACTTTTAAATATTGTAATTGTGAAAGAAAGATAAATCATAATTGGATATTCTGGTTTTTTATTGTCTTTAAAAGCACGTTTTTGTCAAATATTCAAAGCCACAATCAGTTTAACTGCTGGACACATTATAATTACCTTGATGAAAAAAATAACTTTTTTCTTTTTCAACAAGAATATGATGGATGGATGTGCACTGTAAAACATTTCAGCCACACTTAGCTGTGTCTACTGTTTTCTACTCTTTAAGTCAAATAAATGTAGCGAGTTTTAGATCTTGAACCTAAAGTTTGTGAAAGATAAACTTACACTAGTAAGTTGTGTTAACTTTTTATTAAGAGCTGAATAAACCACAGTTTTTATGTTAGCACTGAAAAAAACTGAAAGAAAAAAAATTACAGAAGTGGGAACTATTTCCCAGAATGCTTAGCGGTTTGATTTTGTCTCCAGAGATGGAAGTGAGTCACATTAATCTGACTCCTGAGTTATTAAGGCAAATGTTTATTTTAAAGCTTGAGGATAATGTCCTGGTCTCACTAAATGTTTTTAGCAGAATTTATTGTAATGTTTAATAAAACTCATTATCCAATCAGAAAGTTTGTTCATTTAACATGAAACACAAATTTAAATTATTGGGCTTTAATTTTCAAGTTAAACCACCTTCAAACATTTTACAGTGTGCGGCTGATTATTGCAACACAGAAAGAGCATGGAGTGAGTTGCTTTTGTGAAATGATGCCTTATTTCACAATAATTTTAAAACTTCTGTTTTCCATCACTAGCAAATGGGATAAAACAAGAAGAATTGCTTTTCCAAACGGGTTCCAGTGAATGATATTTGACTCCAGTTTCAATCTGAGTGTCTATCATCCACCTTGTTCTGAGAATTACAGCAGCGTGAAACAACATGTTGTGGAAAAACAAAATGCTGAGACACTGATAGTTTTAGTGTTGTTACAGACAAAATCATTGAATTATTATTTTGATTCCATAACTGTAGTTCATTTAAATCCACAGGAGTAAAACAAAGTATGATGATGTGGAGAAAAGTGAGACTTGCACACACTCTACATGGTTTGCTAATTTAAAAAGTGTGTATTCTGGTAACACAGCTGTTGGGAGGAAAGTTTTGTTGAATTAGAGTCAATCTGTCAGCTGATGACAGTTTTGTTCAACATTGTGGAGAATTACAAGCTGACTTGGTGCGCCATGCGCTTTTAAATCTATGCATAAAGTGCCTGTTGGTTATGTCTCCAAGGTACTGCTCTCAGACAACATCGCTTCTTCTTACTGGATAAATCAGTATAAAAATCTCAACCATATGAGATTAAGTTTGAACTGGGGACTGGTTTAGTCTGGGATGGACTTTGCATTAAGAGTTATAAAGTATCATTTCTGTGTGAATTGCAAGCTACATCCCATTTAAATTTAAAAAAATATGATTTTAGGCATCTGCAGTTAGAGGTAGGAAAAACGTGTGCATCCAGAATAAAGCCTGTTCAACAGTAAGTGGTGTAATACACCACAGGTGGTGAATAACACAAGTACCACATCAATATTCAAGTCTCTGACTTCTACTTTGCACAGTCCTTATTTTCCTTCCACTTGTAGTCTCGGTTATTTTTTTTTTTCTATTCTAATAAATTCCTTCAACAACACACGACATGGAAACACACAAACACACAGACATCCAGACACTGCAAATGCTTTGAGTTTAATCGCCAAGCTGAAGTCAGAAGACGGGGAGTGCAATCAGAGGTTTAATAGCCACCTGATTAAAGAGGAAACAAGAAGAGGCGCTGAGCTGCAGAGAACTTCACTCGCTCCTCTGATTTAATTACTCAGCCAACCAAAGCTAGATAAGCCTCAGAACAGACGAGTCCGGCTTTTCTCAACGCTGCGTTTTAATTTTACACAAATAAACGATCATTATCCACTTTTCCCATGCTTCCAATTACTGCAGTGTTTCTGACGAGACACCGGCTGAAGGTAGCAAATAGGCAACAAGTATTTTCTCGTTCTGCTTGTCTGCTGAAATGTCACGTTTTTTAAATATATACTCAGACAGAAAATCACTCAATCACTCATTTATTTTCTTATTTTGCCACCAGGAAGCCATGTTCCATCGTGCAAAATTTACAAAATTGCAGCGCCTGAAAAAGCTTGGCATTGTTACTGTCTGTCAGAGTGCAAAAACAAACAACACAACAACAAACTCACAGCCAAAACAGAATCTGGAGGACATGAGTGTGTGAAAGCCAAATTGCCGCCATCACCGAGGGGAGCTCCTAGATGTGTTTTTCTTCAAAATTTAAAGACAGGAGCACAAAGGAGGAGCGGAGGAGATTAGAAACGGCTCTGCAAGTGAGCAGAAACTTAAAGACCAATCTAGAGAGGGGGTAACGGATGACTGACAGAAAGAAACAAAAAAATCAACTTGAGTGAGTGGCTGCTCTACAGAAAAGAAAAGGGAAATTTCTTACCCATGAAATCAGAAGTATACAAAACAAACAACTGAACAAGATCTAATAAAACATCCAAAAAATATCGATCAAATATATTTTCAAATATGTTTTGTAAAAGTTATTGACCACAACACAATTGGTGATTTATCATAAAAACATTTTTTCTTGCCTTGAGTATTTTCAAGTTTTGCCTCTGTTGCTGTTTGATGATTCATGTCAAAATGATTCACGCCAGTGATTCACCGCAAACTCCCAGAATGAGAAAGTCAAAGAGCTTTACCCCTCGTAACTCAGTGTTTACATTTGCCAAGAGTCCAGATGGCGTGAAGAACCAAACGGTTGGAGCTAGAGAGAGACATTAGTGAGGCTTTTAGTGTCAGCAACAATTGCAGCATAAAATATTCTGACTTGTGATGTCTGTGCTCTCAATATTTGTGGGAGAAATGATTCAACCAATATGTCCAGTTTTATCTAACCCTAAATAAATAACCACAGCGGTGTCAAACCAAATCAAGATCATCAATGCTCTTAAAGGGCCGGTCGTGCCAGAATGTATTGATAAAACCTGTTCACAAATCTCTACAATATCAGCGAATTATTAAAATCAAATAATATTATTGACCATCTTTTCAGTCCCTCTAGGATTTTGTGATGTTTTGCAATAAAAATCTAAATGTTTGTGGTACTAATATACACCATATATAAAGCTGTGGTGGGCCGGATTTGGCCCACGGGCCTCAGGTTTGACACATGTACAATAACAATATACAATATCCATCAATTAGCGATACTTGCTTATCCTGGCAGAGTTGCGGGAAAACATAATTTAACACACTTTTATTGTACTATAGATTAGTATATTTCACATGAACTGAGAATGTACCTGAAAGTTTTCAACTTTAACAGAAGTCTTTTTATAAAGATCCAAAATGGTTTCTTCTCAAGATTTCTGGCAATTTGTCAATAAAATTCCTTTGTATGTAATTTAGAAAACTGCAAAATAGCTGAAACGCTGAGTTACTATGACCTGTCATAACTAGAACATTGACCATTTAATGTGCATTCAATATTTTTTTAATCCATAAATAATTCTAAATTGGTGACTATATGATATTTTAAGTTGATGCAAAGTATTTTGAACAGCAATGTGCTACAAAAATAAGCGTGAATTATTAGTGAGTGGCTTAAAGTTTAACAAGGTCAACAAACAGCCAAAGTGCAAAGAAAAATTATATTCTGAAAACCTGGGGAAATGTTAACACATTATCTTAAAAGATTGCATGAAACCAAAGTAAAATCTAAGGAATGCAGGTCTGAAACTTTCGCTACTTAACTAACCTGTCACATCTATTCTTGAACACGTTTACATTTTCTTCGGTGTGAGTCTGCAACTGACGGCTGATAAGAGCCTGAAGGAGGTCCGTGTGTGTTTATGCTGCTGGCCAGAACTGAAACAGTCACATTTGAACTGCCTCCCGCAGCGTCGGGGCAAATCTGCCAAAACATCTGCACACAGGAACGCATATCTGCAGGTGATCTTTGCAGAAAAACTGGCACATCAGAGATAAGAGAACACAGCAAACTAATTCTCTTTGATTTATTCAGCAAGGATATGGTGCGACTTCTCTGGACAGTTGATAAAAAGACAAATTTCCCCTGGGTGGTGGTAGGTGGTGGTGGTGATGGTGGGAGGGCACGCTCACCCAGTCAGACGGGGCCTAGGAGCGCCGGCTTGGCCTCATCTTTCACCTGAAATGCGCTTCTCTGTGATATCTTTAAAAGGTAATTCATCAGCGCGCCGCTCCCTTGACATTTAAAGCACCCTTGGCTTTGCACCTTTATGGAGCGAGACTGCACACCAAGTAGGGAAACAATTATGAGCGGGATTTATGGAGCATCGCTGCATGAGATCATTCCTCAACTCTCTCCGCCGCGGCCTCTCCCCTCCCCTGAACGCCGGCGTTCGTACATTCTTCACAGTGATGTACCTCAGATTAAGACTGAACCGATCTGTCCCTTATGCCCTGTATTAATCCAACTCTATAAAAATAAGTACATGGCCTTATTATGCACACAGAGGGGAGAAATAGCACCGTAGTAAAACCACAAGTGGTGCCTCATGGGAAATCCATGATGGTATTTGAAGCCAAACCTATTAGCTGAAGCACTTTGAAGATTTATACTCATTTACACTGAAGTGCTGACACATTATGAGAACTTAAGTTTCAGGCACATTCTGATAAAATCATTGAAAACTTTACATAAAAAGAGGAAAAACAGACCTTTTAATAATTTAATAAATTGGAACAGAGTCACCTGAAGGTGGCGGTAAAGAGTATGACAATAGGGATTGTAACTATTACATTTACTTGAATAAATTTTTGAGAAAAAGGAAAAAACACACAACCTTTACTACACCATACATTTTACTACTACTTAAGTAATATTATTTATTCTTATTCGAGTACAATTCCCAAATAAATATTATTTATTTCAGTCTCATTTAAGTCCAGAGCACAGAGGAACAACCTTTTTGGGTCTGCTGGTCCGAACCTTTTCGGGGCCCTGAGCAAATATCCATAAGGATCCCCCAACCAACATGTCCACACCAGACGCTTCATCATTCCTGTAGCTTTTCTGTTGCAATGTTTCAGTTTCAGTTTTTATTTGTTGATTTATTCTATTGTGTTTTTGTTTTTGCAACATGCCGTGGTGAAGTTTTAACCAGTTTTTAAAATGCTATGTAATTAAATTTGACATTGACATTATGTGTGTAAGTTTGCAACTGTTATTAGCATTATTTGTAAAGCTAAATTACAAATAACCTCCCGGTTAAATCAGGCTACTGATTTTAACCTTACAGGAGGAGCAAACAACAAAAACAAAATGATTTTGAGAAGCAGCGTGGTATTTAAGTGCCATATCCATTTAATTATTTAAAGGTAACTGATAAACACTAACTTTACAGTAAACAACAAGATTGATATCTTATATTTCAGCCGCCAACAGCGTAGTTCATATTTATTACAGAGGATGATTACTGTCACTGGAGTACGGCTCGATTAATTTTACTTCATGTCTTCAACCTCTGCAACTCGACGCAGCTCTGCTTAATTGTTCAACTTTTCAGCCTTTTGTCTGCAAGTGATCACCAACACAATGACGCTGACAAAGACTGAATTTAATCAACTAAAATTACTAATCAACATTCCACTTTGCAATTATAGTTATTTTGCTCTCTTTTTGTAAATAAATGCCACGTCTTTTCAAACTTGACTGGTTGGAAAAATGTGGATTTTGGTACAGACCACAAGATTTAAGATGATGACGTTTCTCCTTAATTATGAACAAAATAATAATTTAGCTGATAAAACAAAGAAAAGCAAGAAGGTAATTCAACACGGGCAGCCCAGTGATAATCTTTTTAGTCAATTTGTGGTTGTTTCTTATTCTAGTGTCAATAAATACAACTAACAATCATTTTTAAAAAAATCATTAGATTTATAGATTTCAGTCCAAGGCCTTATAATCTGATTATGACAACGTTTACAGAACTTTTAGCACATTTGTCTGTGCTAAAAGATTACAAGCTGAGATAAGTGTATTGGTTTTAAATGCAACATTCTCAAATCTAAGTAATAGTTTAATATGAGCTGCATTTATCCAATCCAGCTGTTAAAATTTATAGTTTATAATAAAGTGGACTTAAGAAGAAAACAGGACACCTCATATGACCAACAAAGAAGGGACCTGACTCTAACTTGGATAAGCTTCGGTCCAACCAATTTTCTTGCAAAGATTGAATAGAAAATAATCTTATTCACATTCAAGTTTGTTCCTTTTGAAAAGATTGGGGCCAATTTACTTTGGTAGTGAATGGGAAACTATTCTGCGCTTACAATGGAAGGGTCTTTTCACACCTTGTATGTTTTATATTCATATTTAAATTTCAAATTAAATAAAATCCTTTAAACCTTTCATTTTTTTCTTTGTTACATAATCTAAATCATCTGAAGGTAGCTCTGCTACTGTCCAAGTAGAAAAGCGGTGCTGCGCTCATTCATCTTGCTCTCCACAGGAGTGGGTTTATATCTGAAATTCAAAGCATTATATGCTCAGATAATACACCAGTGCTCTATTTCTTAAAAAAATTCTGTTAACCTTACTCTGATTTTGTCAATATTCACTTGTCTTGATTGACTGTTGCATTATTTTCCATATTTCTGGATTTTCACTTCTCGTATCTGTTTTGTTTGCGCCTCTGAGCTGCAGATTTCTTCCCACAGTGATGTGTATTTCTGAGCAGCAGAGATCAGATGCTGCTGTTTATTCTGAGGACCTCACAGACTCCAAATAAAAACAAACCAGCAGCCTGATGTACCAATAACTTCCTCCACAGTTCAAAAATCACTACGCAGCGGCACCTCTGCTTCTGCTGCGTGTATCACCTTTCTTCTCTTCCCTGCCGTATTGTCAGCACAGTTCATTCTCCATCTCTCTCCTGCTGATCTCCTGTTTCCTTCCTGTCTCCTCTTCTTTCCTTCAGGCCTGATTTTGAACATGGCTGAGTGTTAAAAGAGCCTGAACCTTAAAGCCTTTCATCCCGCAGAGGGGAAACGGCAGCAACAGGAACTGGCAGCATCTCACACATTCGAACGCACAGATTTTTCCCCCCCTGTCTTCAGAGCAAAGAAAAAGTCTTTTTATGGCTTTGTTATGAAGAGAAACAAAATGTAGAGAATAATCCAAGTTCCAGTTTTTATTCTTTAAAGTTCACAAAACTGTCAAACTGTAAAGCTGCTACTTAAATTATTTTTAGCCTTAGAAATATCCTTTTGTCAACATATTTTGTCGTAAGGTGAACTTGTTTACTAACTCCGGAAAACTTTCTCCAAGCTAAAACCAGCCATAACAAAAATATGACTTCACCCTTTTGAAAAAAGTATTTACACCTTTTGATCTTTATCCCACTTTGTAACAATGCAACAATAAACTTCAAAGTATTTTACAGGAATATTTGGAGAATAGATAGAAAGCTGAAAGAAAACTAATTGTTTTCAGCTATTTACAAATAAAAATGAGTGTGTCTGGACTTTGACTGGGCCATTCTATCTCTAATAGAGCATTCACACCAAATGCATTTCGCGTCCGATGCTTCAAGTTCGACATGTGCGCACTTTGAAGTGCGACGCTTGACGTTTAGCTCTAGATGCACGACAGTCTCGTCAAAATCGCTCTAGCAGGATTTGAGAGGAAACTCAAACGATTCCAACGTCTCCTGCATATTTCATCCACATAAATGAGTTTATTTAACTTTGATTAAGATTTATTAAGCGCTTGTTTAACGCGATTAAACATTTCTTCTGGTCGGATTTGGATGACAGTAAAAGTCATAACTCGACATTCCAACTTCCTCGCTGATCCTCTTCCAAGTCAGGTCCCATATCTGTTCCTGCCTCTGTTCTCATAATTTAATCTGTTGTAGATTACAGGACAAAAGCAAACAGCGACAATTAGTTTATCCTCCATAGTTTTTTCTATTCTGAATCATGTCGGAAAATGCTATGTCATGGCAAAAGTTCTGATTTTTCAATTCCAGCGTCGGATGAGTCAAATGCTTTGAATCGCACTAGGCTTTAAATTCACAAATACGGACTCTATTCAGTAATAAATTGACCTTCGAAAGCGATTGGTGGAACTGGATATTTTAGGAGCATCAATAAGGCAGCTGAATATAAATGCAAGCCACATTGTTCAGATTTTTATGAATAAAAAAACTGTTATAAAGCACATCAGTTTTGCACAAATTCATGTTGCTCTGCCACTCAAAATCCAAATAAAATACCTATAAGTATTTAAAACATAGTTGTGACTCTGCATGTTGAGCTTTTATGTAAATTCTTAAAGATGCAAATCATACCAAAACATAATTTATTATACATTCTGTCCCAATTTTTCTGTCTGACAAATATTTTCTGGTGAAAACATTTTTTTTTCCAAATGGTGTGCTTGTTATTAACAATTTCAGTTTTTGTAAACATTAATCTCATACTCCGATGGTGGGCAAACAAAAACCAAATCTTCAGAGGAAGTGCGATAATTCAGAGAGAAACAGACAGGAGACCTCCTGAGTGCACCTCAAAGTAGTTTTTCCAATTAAAACCGGAGCAGTAAATAACAAACACAGAAAATGTAATTTGTGAGCCTGGTGGTGAGTGAAGAAGAGTTTGCCGTGCTGACTGTTCTAATTAGAGTGAGGGTAAATGATAGTGCCCCTTCACTGGGCACACACTCTAGGCCTGGGGTGGGTGCAGGGCGAAAAGAGAGAGAGAGAGAGAGAGAGAGAGAGAGAGAGAGAGAGAGAGAGAGAGAGAGAGACAGAGAGAGAGAGAGGAGAAATGGAGTCAGTAAAGTCAAGAATGAAAGAGATGCAGCCCGCGGGTTTTCGACACTCTTTTGGTTTTACTTTAAATCCCTTTTCCTCACTTTTTTTTCTATTTTCACAAATTACTTTTGCTTTTTCCCCCTCCATTTAAATCTGGTTTGATGTTGAGAGGGACTGAGTTGATCTCCAGCATGGTGTGAGCTGGTTGACAGTGAAGCTTCCTCTGCTGGAGGCAAAGTGTTAAAATGAAAACAGATTACATTTGTACCAATGGAAACACACATACAGATGTTCTCACTGGCTGACAAAAGCTACACTTATTTATTTGACTGTGCCCAATCCCTAAATTGTATTCGGGTTAAGAGGGAAGAACGTTAATAGGTGGCAAAAATATGAAGGGGATATTTATTAAGTAAGCAGTAACAAGAACTAGCAAACATATTTTGTTGTGGACAAACCTGCACGTCTAAAATGTTGCTATTTTTTAGATTCCCTTTAAACCAGTTTAAAAGTCTGAATCATAAATAACCTCACAATTACGCATCTTTTTCTCTTATTGTTTAAACTTCACACATTTCATCCCTCTGTTGGTTTTATCTGCTGCATTCAGTTTCCTCCAGAGGTGCCCCAAATTGTTCTGTTTTACTCTGAAGCTTTTTGCTGGGAGGCAGCCGCAAAGCAGACAGAACTGCAGCAACAAAAATGCAAACATTTCAACAAGCAGCAACTTTAAGGAGGTGAATGCAACATTTTTTTGTTGTTTGCTGCATTATAGGCTTGATTTGGCTTGGAGTTTAGACTTTTCCATGCTGATCTCATCTTACATTAAATTTGGTTTGATTTGATGCAAACCTATACAAACCAAATCTAAACTGGTTTGATTTGAGGCATTGCCTTTTATTTATATGTAGTAATAACAATAAGTCACTCTTGTATGACTATGTAGCTGCACCCAAGTCCTAAAATGTTTGTAAATAACTTTAAATTATGGCTGCAAATTGTGGTTTATTATTTCAAACCCATAATTGAAAAAGCCAACAAAATTGTATTTTATGATGTTCCATCAATTTAAACCCCTTTGGTCCAATGTGAAGGCTAAGAAAGACTTGTTCTCCATTTTAATAAGGCATCAGGTGTCATGACTCCAGTTCCCCAGTGAGCTGTCAGTCATCTGTTTACGGCAACAAATTATATTCTGTAAAAATTTTTCCCCGTTAAATAAATGTAAAGAAAACTGTTTGGAATTTTTTTTTCTCCAATAGAAAAATCAAAACTACCATAGTTGTAAGTGAAATAATATTAACAATAATAATAATAACAACTCTTATTGAAAGGTTAGTTGTAAAATAGTTTTGTGTTATTTCAAGTGCACTAAGATATTTGCACTGGAAACTAGACCAAAATTACACGTTAAGATTTTATGTTTGTGCGGTGAACAAAGGCTCCCTGCAGAAAAATAAATAACCAGCTAGACGTGACACGAAGTCTCGCAATATTAAAATGATTCTTTTTTCTCAAGAAAATGCGACTTCAGTGAGGTAAGCATAAGCTGTTACAACGAGGACTGAATGTGAACCGGGTGCCACAAATGCTCAAAATTCATTTGAAGTAAAAACAAAAAAGTGCGCTCGACTCCTGCGCCTCCACATTTGGTTGATAGTTTGTGTGGCAGCATTTTGGATATCAGATAGAAATCTGTGACAGACAAGTGAAAAATATATATTTTTTCAGCAGAGAGGGATGTTATTGAGCTCATATTCTCAAATTACGCTCTGCGGTTTATTTCCGACTTTGAAACATGCTTTGAGGGAATAAAACCTGTTTCTCCAAGACAACCGCGCCCACATCAGTTTATTCATCTGTGCCAATGTGGCGCTGCCCGTTTTGTAATAGGCAAAGATAATTAGAAGTAAACTGCACAAATGTTTGACCTGAGCTAATTAGGAAGTTTGCAGACTTTGCAGCAGAGATCACTGGAGGGATAATGAATTATAAAATGGTTCATTACTGCGCTTAAGGGACCTGCTCAATCTCAATAAATGGACATGGGGCCTAGCAGACACATCAAACCAAAACGCACACATCGCCTCATTGAGCCGCTGAAAGACGGCTATTAAAAGAGATTTTTCTCCACCTCTTTTATTTTATTGAAGAGTCTCCTCTTCTTCTCTGACAGCTAACCTTTTGTTTTGTCTCAGCTTTTCAATTTGTTCATGAATATCTACTTTAATGTGAAAATGCTGTTTTTGATAAAACTGTTGAATTCTACAGATCACCAAAAACAAACATCAGCTGTTTGCATTACTCTGTACTTTATGCTGTGTGCTCCACATTTTTAGCTTTAACTTTTCCTGCCTTTCCTCCAGCATCTCCCTGAGGACCGAGACTGCCCACTCGCACTGCCCGTCTTCTGATAATACTAAACCCACAGATTTATTGTAGATCTAGACCCTTCAAGACCCAGAGGACAACAATCTGCCCACATTAGTTTCCCCAGACATGCTCTCCAAGGCAGCCTGCAGGCTGGACGCAGAGCCAAGCATGACAGAAAATAATCCTCTTCTACCAGCCGACACAGCTCCTATTAAAGCCGTTTGGTTTAGGTTTAAAAATATTACACCAATTCTGCAGCTTGGTTTGACATTTTCAGACAAAGCTGTCAAAAATAATCAACTGAACATGAGACCCCCATGCAAATCGAGATATTAATTAATTGTATGTCACATTGTTTTTATTCAAAACGTGGGGTCTGCATGAGTGAGTCCAGCCTAATGAACCTTAAACTGCTGGATTTCAGAGGTTATAACAGCGGACGTTAATTCAGCCTCAGGCAACAAATGGCCAACAGGGATGATGAGCAGTGAGCTTCACAGCCTTGGATTTGTCTAATTCTTTAAAAGTTAGCTTGCAGGAACAGTTGCTAACCTCAAATAGATGACAGGCACCAATATAGGCTCTTTATGTGAATGAATTAATAAATGAAAATATTTCATCTGTTTAGATCTGGGTTTTTGTAACATATTTATCAATCAATCCATGTTGACTTGCCGATGTCCAGCAGAGGTGAAAACATTAAACAAATGAATATTTTTTCACCAAGTTATGATTGCTTTGGCTAATTTGATAAAACTCAGTCGTCTCTTCTATGCAGAATTATTCTAGTTCAAATACATTAGAGACTTTTGAGCATCAACAGGTTTGAAACCATCCTATGGCTTCTGATTAGATTTAATTCCAGACTTTGCCTAACCTGTACATTTACTTTAATTTATGGTCAAATATTCCTTAAAAGCTTATAAAATATAATCTGTCAGAAGGAACATTATATGGATTTTACTGAATTTATACTGTAAAATTCTGATAACCACAGCTGCTGGTATTTTACCAAAAATTAGAGCTGTGTTTTTACAATGTTGATAACTCCAAAAAAACAAATGTTTATTTTTAGATATTTTTTTAATGATAAGAAATTCACTGTCTGTATGCTCTACAATATATTGTGACTTCCCCTGACTTCATATGCAGACATGATGAAGTAATAATGGTCAAAATTCACTGCAATATGTCTGCATTTCAATCATTTGACAGCTCCAATCAAATAAGCAAACATAATGTGCAAAGAAAACGTCAAAGCAGCTCAATGCATGTCAGAGAAAGAGGATCACAGACGTACAGACTCAAATTCTTCTTGACATAATTTCTGAATGACTGAAAATCCAGCTGCACTCAGCTTGAAAAGAGACTCGTACTGTCATCTAGGGAGCAGGTGTCCCGACTTACAAGCTGCTGGATCTGCAGTTTAAGAAGATGCAGAGTATATAAACTTACATCGCTCTAAGCCGAGAGGCTGCAGATTAACAGAAAACAAAACATCTGATCCAGGATCCAAAACTCAAACATTTTACAACTTGTAAATATGGACAAACGACAACACCTTCTGTCAACTTATGTGGGAGCAGACATGCACATTTAGCAAATTTCAGACTGAGATAACCAACAGTTGTCAAACTTTTTGATGCATTATTAGATTCTATTTCTGACTCAAGAAAAAAACCAAAATATAACAAATTATTCACCTTGCAGCTGTTTCACATTAGCAAACCAATTACCATAAAACAAAGTTGGAAATTAAGAAAACATAGTAAGATGATGAATTTTGCATCAAACTTGGTCTCTGAAAAGATGCAAATGTTTGATCAGAACTTTGCCAGGGACATGCAATTTGGTTACAAAGGGCCTTAAAGAATGACTCTACACATACACAGCTAAAATAATTCTCAATTGCATTTTTATCAACAACTATAACACAACACACATGCTTATAATTGGATTGGCACAAATCTGCAGTTGGCAATCTGAGCAGTGCAGACCGTGCAATGGGAGCTAACTAAACAACATCAATAGTAAACATTTTCCACAGAGACGAAGAGGAGAAAAAAGAAGTAATTCCATGCACCGTGCCACTCTACTCCTTTAGATTTCACCAGGCTCAATCAAGAGCCCTTTATCCTCTGGCTCACATCCTCAGACAGGGGATCCAGAGCTGCCATAAAATGGGTCCGGGAACAATGCACAGCCTTGATTGCTCTATTGTGAGTTAGCTTTGGCCTTTGACATCTTCTCCTGAACCAAGAGTGTCTAATTCTGACAAGATTTGTCTGGAGAGACGCAGCTGGAGGGCATTGTTACAGACAGGTGCCATACACTGCCTGCTTGACAAAGAAAGTCAAGAGTAAGACAATGGCGGAGAGGAAGAAACCGCTGCAGTAGAAGTGTCTGCTCATTTCCTGTTTCTCTTTTTAGTCAGGGTGAAGGTGTCCTAAAGGTTAGAGAGGTAGATAACAGAGGAAGCATGTCCATGGAAACCCCAGAGGGTACATGTGTAGCATTTTGCTCATTTAGCGGCTGCAGACTAAGGATGGTGTTATGTCTGCAGGGCTGAAGAATGCTGCGCAGGAAGGGCAAAGTCTACAACAAAAAGCATGACTGCTAAAAGAAAATGCAGAAAATACAGTGCGAATCAGTTTGAGAGCGAGTATCAGTCATCTGAAATCACTTCACTGTGCAAAAGTGCAAACCGATATCAAAAGAGATTGAGTTACTGAGTGAAAGTGAAGAGGATGTGTCATCTAGTCATGACCTGAATGACTGAGAAAACCAGGAGGATGTTTGGTTCCACCGTAAAAACAGACGGCAGGCATTCATCTACATATACAGTCAGTATTTACATAAATATTAATATATTATTTGAGCCTAAAACAAAAGTAAGAGTCAAAAATGTTTGACATGATCTCGTTGCTACAATATATAAACTGAAAAGCATCAGTTGTTCCCACTAATGCTAACGTAACAGACTATTACAGGCGTAATGTCTAAAACATTTAATCAATGCTACTTCAAATTCCATACATAGAGGACAAATATAGAGTAACTAAAGCGAAATTAAGTGTTAGATTTTAAGTGATCATTATGCAATTAATTAGTTAATTAAAGTGGATGCCTGCAGTCGAGCGCTTCACTGACATGCTGCTTGCATCGCAGCTTGTTAACTGTACTTCTAAAACAACATGGCGGTCCACTACTTTCCACACAGGAGACATTTACTCCTTTCACATCATCTCTACATGCATTTTTTAACCCAGTAATATTTCAACATCTCTATTTTGAAGTAAGTAAACAAATGTTGACTTTTCTTTATGTTTTTTAAGCAGACTTAGAGATTGCACCTTTTTTTCAGTCACTAAATGCTGTTGGACAGGAAACTGTAGTTTTTACCCAACAGGACCACAAACTACAGTATCTTGCAAAATCTTGGCTGATCAAGATATCTGTGAAAAGCTCTGATTCTCTGTGCAAGTTTAATCAAAAAGTATGTAAAATGCCTTCCAATATTTTGGGTGATCGTTTCAATGAAGATGTGTTCATATGTAATTTCTGTATAACCAACATAGAAAATACAAAGTAGAGCATTTTTTATAATATATTTAACATTAAAACATTTTCATAAAACCTTACAAAAAAAAAAAAAAAATCTGAAAACATCCTGTTTGTATCTTCAAAATACACATCTAGGTTTATTTTTCTATCTTCTACTCTTTAAGTGAAGTAAATTTAGTCAGTTTTAGATTTTGAACCTAAAAATGAGTTTGAGAAAGATAAACTTACAGTAGTAGTAAGTTGTGTTAATTTTTTATTAATTTTGTCAAACCTCCATGAGTTGAATAAAGCAGTTTTTATGTTAGCACTTAAAAAAACTGAAAAAGGAAAAAGACAGGAGTGGGAACTTTTTCCCAGAATGCTTAGCGGCTTGTTTTTGCATCCTGAGACAGAAGTGCATTACATTAATTTGACTCCTGTATTATTAAGGCAAATGTTTATTATAAATATTGAGGATAATACCCTGTTCACACTTAATCTTCTTAAACAATTAATTTTTATGTTTAATAAAATTTATGATCAGATCAGAAATTTTGTTCTATCAATTTGACAGAAGAATTTAAGTTATTCTAAAGTAAAATATTTCTTTTAACTTGATATTGTGATTGAAAATAATAGAGAAATGTGGCCCTTTAACTCAGTGAGGGAAGTTTTTTGTTGCACATAGTAAAATAATTGTTTGGCTTAAATTGCAGCATTAAGTTAAAACTCACAATTCAAGATTAATAAAATTAAAAAACAATGTTTAGACAACTTGACTCTTGTTAAATCAACTTTATGAACTTTTGTTTCTGAGTTAAAACCAATTAACTGTTATAAAGTTAAATTACTTTGTCAAGGCAGCAGGTGGACATTTTCATTTTAAACCACCTTTAATATTTTACAGTGTACTTTTAAAGATAAATTTTCAAATCTCACTGTAATGGATAAGAAACCATGTTGACCTTTACTGCCACTGATATCATCTCTGCATTATTCAACAATAACATTGTGATCAGACATTTCTAATATTGTGCAGCCTATCAACACTCGTCTTGTTTTTGTCTGTGTGTAGCGAGATGGAAGATTTTTGAAGGATATTCTCCTACTGTCTCTCAAAAAGCATTTACATTAAGTTTTGAAATAACTTACAGCCCTTGTATATATCTGTGGGAATCTGGACGGCACTGGAGGAGTAGTTGACCTTGTTTTTAAAATTTGGATCGTCGACAAACTCCAACTCCAGGGAGGACGAGGTCTCCAGCGGAGCTTCCTCCTCTCCGTCCTCTGTCTGCTGAAACACACACAGAGAGGGAAAAAAAACCCAGGATTACAGAGCTGCATTTTGTAACTTTCTACACTGTGATTATGGAAGACATATTTGTTCTCGGCATATATTATCTTTCTTCCTGACTCGCCGAATTTGAATCATGTTAAGCATAAAAATGGTGATTATTCTGCCTTCTGTCTGACCTCAGATTCTGTTCTCTGCCTCTAATCAGAGAAAAACAGCAGGTATGAGCTCAGTTATGAAACCGGGATTCATTAGTAGCTATGATAATTATCACAGACCAATGTGATGTTAGAAGAATTAACCCCAGCGACTGGCATCACCTAATTACTGTTTATTTTCTCGACCAGCATATTTGATTACAGACTTTCTTCTCTCCTGCCTCATAATGTGAGTAAGAAACTCCCATCTTAGGGTGTTTTGTTTGCAATTTGAGGCCATATTTTGCATTTCAGAAGAACCAGATGTCAAACAAACCCAACATATTAAAAAAAACAAAAACAAATGTTTGGCAATGTTATGTGATTTATCGGATGAAATGATTGGAAGAAACAACACAATTCATTTGCTTGTTTCTGATTTGACATAAAGAAGTGCACCCAATAAAAAATAACTACCACAACTTTACCACTTATACAATTAATTAATTCATTTATTTTACACTTGTTGAATAAAGAAAGTCCTGAATCCTGACAACAGCTAAGCTTAAAAATTTCATTTTGATAAAGCAGCAAGGACTAATTGGATGTGACACGACTAAAAAAATGTTTTTGTTTTGTTTTTTCCAAAGAATGTGAATCAAAACCTCTTGTCCACAGCTGAAACTGATTGATGGGCTGGCTGTAATTGACTATTAAAACGCAATTAGAAACTGCTGTCAGGACGAGCCAGAGGACCTTCGAGACGAAGCTCCGCTGTAAGAAACAGAGGCGGCGATAAACGTTATGAAAGAAAATAACCCATGAGAGGATTTCCAGCTCAACAATTTTCATAAAAATCTGAGATTGATCTGAAAATGATCAGCGATGTTTAAAAAATGAAAAAGAAAAAAAAAGCTAAATAAAGGCTTATTAAAAACATAATTCTGTATATTTCTCTCGTTCTTAGACATCACTGTAGTTACGCTGCTATAGAGTCAGGCTGCTTGAGGACAAACCAACCACTTTTTCTCACTTTCTTCTTCTACTACTCTCCGATTTGCAATTCTGACTGTTATTTCAATTGTTCATTTGATGCTTTAAAAATGAAAGAAGACATCAGTTGAGATATTGCTGCCAAAAGTCTAAATATTCTCCCTCCCTGCTATTAAGTTTATACTTTTTATGAAATTAGAAAAAAAGTCCTACATCATCTGTTTCTTTTTTGTGCATCTGATTTCCACTCATACTGAGCCCGGTTCTGCTGCAGATTTCTTCTTGTTAAAGGGGCGTTTTTCCTCTCCACTGTCGCCACATGCATGCTGAGCATGACGGATTGCTGACACAACACAGGCGATTGTCTACCAGGAAAGAATGCTGGTAATCAATGAGTTTTATTTTATTTTTTTACAATAGCATAATTTTTTTTACTTGAATAATTAAAGAAACTTTCATTTCCTCAAATAGCTAAAAATGAATTTTTTTTGTTTTTTCCACACAATTGGGTTTTAAAATGTTGGCTTTTACATCAGTTGACTGTCAGAGCTCAGTATTTGTTTGTCATTTAGAGTGACTAATTCTCTCAGTGTTGAGCTGGTGCCCCCCCCTTCCTCCAGTAGAGCCCAATCATAATTAACCAAGGCAGTGCCTAATTAGAAGCTGAATAAATCCACACAGGAAAGACTGATTGGTTCATTTTCTTCAACCATCTACCACCTGTTTTGCTCGATCCATTACCCAATTTGTTAATTTTATCTCCCCGTTCTCGAGGTTTAATTAAAGGCTGAAGAGGCCAGAGATGACATTTCAAAGCTTCTTCCAGTCCCGCCCTACGCCGACCACGGCTAACCAGAAGCATCACTCATGGACCTGGGTGTGCGTCAGATCAAAGCGACATCACACACACGCCTTCTGCCGGGGTAAAACAAACATTCATCACCCCACAGACGGGAGTATTGTTACGTGACGGTCCCAGTCACGCTGCAACAGCCTAAAAGCAGAAAAAGTTTGATTGACCAACATCATAATAAAAGTTGTAGCAATTTATTTTATGTGTTGGAAAGTCCTGCTGCAAGCAACTTACAAACTACAGTCATGATTGGCAGTAATTCTCTACCAGGCAGATTAAAGTGCTGCAAATTAAGCAGACCAAAGAATATTTTTATATTTTAATTGCTCTTTGCTGTAGAATAAGTTGTAGCCGTTTCTTTCTAAACATACAGCTCTGGAAAAAATTAAGAGACCACTTAAAATGATCAGCTTCTCTGATTTTATTTTCTATAGATATATGTTTGAGTTAAATGAACATCGTTCTTTTATTCTATGAACTACTGTCAACATGTCTCTGAAACTACAATCAGAAATGTTCTATTTATTTGCAGAAAATGAGAAATGGTCAGGCCTGAAATAACACAAAGAAAACAAGTTTATGTTCATTTAGAAACAACAATATTAATGTTTTAACTCAGGAACAGTTTAGAAATCAAGATTTGGTGTAAAAACCAGGAGGTTTTCAATGACCTCTTAATTATTTCCAGAGCTGTGAAATTATTACCACCATGGTAAAGACTACTGGTGCGACTCACTCCCACACAATAAATTTAATCAAATCTGATTTCTAATTAAATACATCTATTTAGGAATAAAATCTTACATAAATAAATTATTGTAGAGTCTACATGGGTTTTAAGGATCAGGAGAAAGTTCAGGAATAGATCGTCTTTAAGGTCGGCATGGTCTTCTTCAATACAGGTAAGAACAGTATCCATATCTTCTGCACAGTCAAACTCTAGTGCAGTTTAGACTCCACCAGTCTGACCTTTTTAGACAGAATATGATCTAAACATATCAACAAAATCTGTTCTGTTGGTATGTTTTAGGTCAGTGGGCCAGAGTTGGTCTTTGAGTGCTGCTGTCTTGCATGTTGTGATCGTTCTCTTGTTTATCACAATGGAAAGATCAAAACCGTCATTCGTTACAAGGCTTTTGTAAAACCCCATGACATGCTGTGAAGGTAATTAGGCTGTCTGAATCAGCTCTTTTAGAGCAGCGACACATCTAAAACATGCCATGACCTTCAGCAAGCACAGAAGTACTTTGCAGTCGAGTGTTGAGAGAACAACCCAAAAAGGTTAAGTGCTTTCCTTAAAATTAAGAAATGTTGGTGTCTTGTTCATAAGTAAAGGACGGATGCAGCAGGAGAGATGGGAAGACAGCTTGGGAATCTGATAGCATCGAGCCTGCTGTAGTTTGTTACTGTAAACATGGAGCTATGCAAAGAGAAAAAGCCTTTTAATTTACCATGTTTAGACTCTGCTTGTGGTGATATGATATGGATCTTTTCTGAAACAATTGCCAATAAAACACCTGATATGAGTTTGCTGTGTTGAGCAGCCGCACCCAGGTTTCAGGATGGAGTGAGGTGCTAGCTCATCCATGAAGATATAAGGGTGCATTCACACCTACCCTCTTTAGTCCACTTTAATAAAACACTGGCTTATTTGCCTAGAAAGTCCAGTTCATTTGGGGAAAAAAACAAAAAATCTAGGACTTTGGTGTGGTTTGAATGCCTATGTGAACGCCAAGTGAACTGGAGACCGCACCAAAAACAGGAAGTGAACTGTAGGACAGGGCAGGGCATTCTGGGTAAATAAAACCTAAACAAACAAGCAAATGCCTGAACTAGACATGACCTTTTACTGAAATAAAAGAAACATCTTGCAATTGCTAAAATTTGATGCTACTCCATTTTTCAAAGAAGGATGTTAAGCTCATGTCTTCTCCAGGGCTTTTTGTGTCAGTAGTTTGGCATACAGCGCCCCCACAGGTGAGGAGGTGAACAAGTTTTTCAAAAAGCTCAGATTGCTTCATACAGTGCAGATTGAAATTTAACCACATGAAAATGTGACAAATGTTGCAATTTTGATTCCTAAATGAATAGAGTCTACTGGACTGTCAGGTGTGAAAAAATCCTGAGCACTTCTGCTGCTCATCAGCATAGAAAGGAATCGGTTGTGGTTCCAGCATCTCTTTGGAGGTTTGTTTAAGAACATCGCACTAAAACAGTGGAGGTGTCTGTCTATTCTGGACTGGGCTGCTCGACAGACGGATGTCTGGGTGTTTCTCCTTGACCTGCTTCCCCAAAGAGCCAATCCACAGCAAAAGACACTTAAGGATGGATCGATTTATTGTAAGGCTTCATACAAACATGAAAACATTAAAGTGTCAATAAAATAGTTTTTAAAAATGAATATCGGACATGCTCGGGTACATTACACTTCACTTCTGTAATAAGGGTGAAGCGACAGGAGGAAAAATTAACGAGGTGAGGTGCACAGGAGGGGAAAAGAGCCTGACAACGACTTACCTTTTGCTTGAAACCAATTTCATGTGACATCCTCTTTATAGTTCAGGATTATATTCAAGCATCAGAGCTTAACCGAAGAAATTCACCAAGTGAGACCGACTGGGAGGGTTAGTGGTGGGGACTCAGAGAGGAACGACCTCTGCCTGACTCCCGCCATCGGTTCTGGGAGGTCGTAAAGTTGTAGACGAGCGGGTCAGAGGTGCGTCACAGACTCGGCCTCAGTGTGCCATGTTAATGATGACCGATGTTCTCCAATTAGATGTGCTGACAGGCCCTAAAGCGCTGTGTCATTAATCACGACACTGTCGTGCACAAAGAGAAAATCACACCATGATTTATTGCTCCTCTGCTTCTCTTTTCTCACTCTCTGCTCCATCTTCTCCCTGCTCTGGTGATCTAAAAGGGATTCTTCCCCGCCTCCTTGAAACTTAATCAATCAGTCGGTGTGATTTCAAAACGTACTCTGTAGGAATTCCAGGAAAAATCTATTTGTTTAGCATTTGAAAGTTTTCTTTCAATGGGATGACGGACATAAATAAGACAAAAGCCAAGCTGCTGTTGGACGTCGTTGCACGATTTGTGTTTGAAGGACGGCAATGGTTCAAGTTGACCTAACAACAGGCTCATCCATCGGACAAAAGAAACTCTGGAGATAAGGTCTGGGGAGGACGTCAGAATTCACAGACTCATGCATGTCGACCTGGCCGTGCTCACCATACAGTACTGCCAACTCACTGATGCACACAGACAGCGCAGGATCCTACGACCCGAGAAGGAAGGGCATCAACACCGAGAAGGCCAGGGGAAGGGGCAGGAAGGGCTAGCAGGAAGGGGTGAAGGGAACAGGAAGTGGATTGAGTGGGATTTTGTGTCTGGAGGGGTCAAGGCAGGCAGATGGTGCGAGGAAACGAGGGGAGGGGTTGGGGAGAAGTCCATACTGTACTCACATAATCTGAATCCGCTTTCGAATCGTAGTATGAAATGGCATTCTCCTGTGCAGAAAAGAAAAGTAAGAAGAAAAGATGGTGAGAGAAGATATAGCTGTGCCTATATCAGTCCCGACCTGTGGTGGTGAGCAGGAGAGAGAGAAAGTCATGGTTATATTCAATCACACCGTTCAGCATGAGAATATAATCAGCATCACAGAACACAGAGGAGTAGTGTGATGTAAAATGATAGTCATGACGAGGCAAGATGTACGAAACTTGTGTTCGGCACAAGTTTGAATCTCATAGTGTGAAGTCAGATGGTCTGAGATGAAGACAGAAAAAGGACTTAGCAGTTCAGAACTGCATTTTTCTCAAATATTATTTTTTCTGTGTTTCTACAAACATCTCCATCCAGATTTTGGAAATCAGAAGGTGGTATAACCTTTGAGAAAGTCAAATGTTACTCAAAATCATGTTTGAAACAGTTGAATACTGTTTTGTAGAATCTTTTAGCGGTCAGTAAAAATTTTCTCTAACCAGTCATAAGGAGGTCGCTTCTGCTGTGGGTGTGGAGAAAACAGTCAGCTATGATTTTATGCTTTCAAGCTTTCTTTTCCATTAACATAACTACATTATAAAAAAAGGCTTCGTTAAATCTTCACTTTCGAAAATTTGTTTTTCTTGCCTCCAAATTAGTTTGCATGTAAATGAAAGGATCAAACAGAGAAAAAAAGACTTCTTTGAAAAGCATCAGTGTTGATGTGGACAGGGCCTTTTCCTCTACTTTTTCTCCTCTGTGGGAGTTTTATCACCCTCTGCTGTTAGTGTGGAGTTGTGGTAAACAGCTCCCAAGCAGAGAGCAGAAATATACATAAAAATAAATTAATAAGAGTGAAAATTTATACCACTCCATTTAATTGTTTTGTTCCACTTAACCACTTGAGTTTGTAGCTGCCAGATTCAGATTTTTAAACCAAAGCTTTCAGACTTCATCCACCCTCGTTTTCAGCAGACTGGCCACCCAGTCGTCCTCGTTTCCCTCTCAGCTGGAGTCCTTATCGGCTCCCAGGTAGGCGGGAGGGTTTGGCAGGGTTTGGAGAGAAAACATCCACCGTGTGGTCCGCCTCATTGGGATGAGTAGAGACTAGCTGAGGATGCGTTCTCAGGCAATGCTGTGACTGGCGGAGCTGCGGTCGTAGTCTGGTGAGGGAGGCCGGCTGACAGAGAAATGTGGTTCAATGTTTTATACGTTTTCTATTTATTTCGATCTAAGCATTAACGCGAAGACAGGGATGATCACTTTCTTTGCTTTCTCACACATGCATCCCCTTCCTTTTAGGTTAAAATTAATTACCTCGGGTTAGCGTTATAATCCTTGACACTTAGTTTAAAATTTCACACTGTAAAAAAGGACACTCATTGGATAGACTGATACATTATCATAATTAGTAAACATGTTTGGTTTTATACGCTGTAGGAGTCAAGTAGTTAAGCCCAGATCAGATTCTGCATTTTGTTTATTATGGAGGAGAAAAACATATCAGCAAATGATACCTATTAAGAAAATAAAATTAACTTTCATTTAGTTAAGAATAATTTAATTTGATATTGTACCGCAAAATATTCTAACAAAATAATTGAAAAACTATCAATACCCTTAAGTTTTTCGCATTTTGTCATACAAGTTCAATCTGCAGTATACAGCTCTGGAAAAAAATGTAGAGACAGCTCTCTAATTTTACTCTTTATAGACATATGCTTGAGTAAAATGAACATTGTTTTTTTATTCTGTGAACTACTGACAACATGTTTAAAATTCCAAACAAAAGCAGAAAATAATGAATTGTCAAAATAAGAAAAAAGATGTAAACGATGTGCTTTCACACCTCAAATAATGCAAAGAAAACAAGTTAATGTTCATTTAGAAACAACAATACTAATGTTTTAACACAGGAAGAGTTCAGAAATCAACATTTGGTGGAAAAACCTGAAGGTTTCCAATGGGCTTCAGTGCAGTGGACTCAAGTTTTTCCAGAGCTGTATATCACTGGGACTTTACATCATAGTAGTAGTGCATACATGTATAGTAAGAGGGAAATGATACATGGTTTGTGAAATTTGACACAAATGAATATATGAAAAGTGAAGAATACATATTTATTTGAGCCCTTCTGCTCCTTTACCTCTGCATAAATTCAATATAAGATGATGGGAAAGAGGTTCAGGAACAACATCTCTAAACATGCAAAAGGAGATGCAATATCCATGCGTTTAAATGACCTAAACCCAATCTAGACATCTAAAATGAGACCAGACTGAGAAATTAGTTTTCACACATATTCTGCGTCCAGTTTGACTGATACAATTATTTGAAAGGGAGAATGAGCAAACATTTTGGTCTGTAAATGTGGAAGTTACTGATGACAAATTTATGCCATCATTTCCAAATTACTTGCAAATTAAGTTAAAAACATGTATCATTTCCCTCCCACTTCATAGTCATGCTTTACTTTATACTGATTAAACACATAAAATCCCAAATAAATATACTGCAATTTGTGGATGTAATCGGAGAAAATGTGGAAAACTTTGAGTCATTAATACTCTTCCAACACACTGCACTACATGGTATAAACTTGTTTCAAAATAACAGACTTGTATTATACTGATAATTAATCAGACTGCAACCATAACTCAGGACAGCAAAATTTAATACACTTCCTGCAATAATTTTTTTTTCTTGGATAATTAATCAAAATACTTTCTCCTTAATTTAGATTGCTGAAATTAACAATATACTGGTTGGCATGAGGGTAGAATATTTTAAATTGAGCATTTCTGCTATTTTTTGTGGTAATCACCAACAATTAACATAAAAACCAATAGTATTTGAAGGCTTAAATGAAACATGACTGCTGTTATTGTCGATGAAAATATGTTTATTTTCAATTTCCTTTTTTAATATTTGTTAAGTGTTTAGTTAAAGAGTCCTTCCCCCTTTTTCTAATTAAAGACCCTCGCACTCAGACATGTAGCACTTAAATTTAAGAGCAAGGGCTGAACTAGGATTCAGACACATCCTAACAATTACAAACATCATATTCAAATAATTACTATTTTACTTATCTAAATTTCTCTACGTTACTCTCAGGATACGCAGTGAAGACGTCACTGCTGAGGTCTAGCACAGGTCAGCCAAGAAAGTACCGTATCAAAAGAGTTGGAAAAGGGAAAAGATGTGATCAAACTGAAACTGACACCAACACAAGGTACCGTTTGTGATCAAGTAGAAACAGGAAGAGAAAGAACCGATTCTGCAGCTCCTTCTTCCTTCCAGCTCTGAAACGGATCAGGAGTGAGGATGGAAGTAAATGAGAAGAGTGGAGGGGTCGGAGCGGATCAGTCAGGGAGCAAACTGGCGAAGTTGGAGGTTAGGTTTGGGTCGGGCTGATATGAAGGGATGGACTGAGGGAAGGGAGATGTATGGTGGTCGAGTGAGTAGAATGAAACAGAAAAAGACTGCCAGGGCTAAAAATAGCTGATGCCTTTGCAGAAAGAGTAGAGGAGAAAAACAGTGAAAGAGAGTGTCTGAAGGCAGGATGGGTCCGAAGCCCAGTCCTGCTCAGACTGGTCTGTCATTTCTAAGGAGTTCACTCTTACATCTGCAGCCTTACATGTCCTAATTCAGGACAACTTCCTGTAGAGAAAAGCCTGGTTCTCCACATCCAGAGCACAACATGAACAAACAGATACGAGACAGAGACAAATGTGGGCAAATTTATATTCTGCTGATTTAAAAAAAGTACAAGTTTCACAATATGTAGTTCTCATGTGATGTCACACGTCCGTGAACGGCCATCTTGGCAGGCGGTTGCTGTGACAACAAGGAACAAGCCACTAGCTTAGAACCAGCTCTTGCCTTGTTCCTAACTTATAAACAATACAATAAGCACATTATAAGTATTGTTCAGTCACAGATATTTATACTAAGATAAATATCAGTGATGTTTACTGTAGTTATTACTGCTGAACTAGCAAAATTAGTTTAGCGAATGTAGCTTTTATGAGCAAGCAAAGACAAACACCTTGCCTACATGTATGTTACTTCCTTTGCGAGTCACCAGAACCTTGTTATCCACATGAAGATCGTAAGTCCTTTACAAAGTTATTTAAACATTGATAGTATCCATCCCTAACTAATTCTGATAAAAGCTACTAGGCTGTCCAAAAAGGCAATGTACGTCAAGACAATATCGGACTGCATAAAGCCATATTTTCATCCAAATATTCCACAACTGCACATAGCAGTTCTTTCCCTAGCAGCCCTGGGTAATTTGTAGTTATTCATGAATGCAATCTGAGCACACATGCACAGACGAGACAGCTCAGTGCTCGTGTTTCCAAAGCCACCATGACCCTGAGTCATGACCAGGGTCAGCGGAGCCATCTGCTGCAGCTGGTCACAGGTCTCTTTGGGTACAGATTTAGGTTAAACACACATCTGATTCCACATAAGCGCAGCAATTATCCTTCACTGATCTATTTACCCTTTATGCACACGAAATGTATGTTGTTTACATGCAAAGAAAATTGCATAAGGTATTGATTTGAATTCTAAATTCATTTGCACACATATAGATTGGACATGGGCTCAGTGTTGATCGTGGGAGAAATTCCCACCGACACAAAGTGCTATCAGTAAATTAAATCTATGACTCAGAGTGAACCAACAAATACAAAAAGGGAGACAAACACTGAGGTCAGGTGATGATCTCCTGCCCCTCCCCTGCATCAATCTCCTCCGCTCATCTTCTACACCCCCTATCCTCTCCTCACTCTTATCTCACTCTGCCTCCTTTCCTCTCATTTTGCTTTATCACTCCTCCTTCTGCTCCTCCTCTTCCTCCTCCTCTCCCTCTCCTTCCTGCCATGTCTTATCTTCATCTCTCTCCTCCCGTCTCCGTTTCTCCAACCAGGCTCCTCGCACCAATTTCAGACTTCGGCAAAAGCAGGAGCGTGTAGGTTAGATGTCTAACGTTGCTATAGAAACCGCCTCTCTGCTCCAGATTACAATGTGACTTTGTCGCTGCTGAAAATGTCTGCTCACTCGAACATCTGAGCAGAAACGTCTCTGCCCGCCTTTCGCTTTGCTTTTCACCCAGTTTCAACATGAGATTGATTTTAAATAACATCAGATGGGAACATAAAATGTCTTTCACCTTAAAGTTGCAGTATGTGACGTTTACAAAAAATATGTTCTTTTTCTTTTTCATTTTTATTAAAACTGTCACCATATTGTAACAGCATGAGACATATATTGTGAAAACATTGATCTCCTTCACCTTCTGAGATACTACTGCTGTCTGAAGAATCACACAAACTCAACCAATCAGAGCCAAGAGGAGGGTCTTAGCGCTATCAATCATCTTCATCTATGCCGCTTAATGTGCTAATTTTGAAAAACAATTTATTGTTACAGAAAACTTTTGCCTTGGGTCATCAGTAACTATGCTGACTAGCATTAGCATTCATAGCAGATTATGTTGTGGTGTTGCAGCTTATCAAAAAGGAAGAGGGAGCATGAGAGTGATTGGCAGCGGTAAGACCGTCCTCCTGACTCTGATTGTTTTTTCTGTCTGAGTGATGAATTTCTGCAGGAAGCACTGGGTGAAGACACAAGTGCTTTATATTTTCACAAATGATCTGTCTGATATAATGTCAGACAATATAATGTCACATAACAATAATTTTAACAAAAATGTGAAACAAAAATTATACATTTTGTAAGGTCACATCCTTTAACACCTAAAACTTCAATATGTGTCATTTATTTTATTAACGGTTTGTTTGAACAGCAACTGAAAAATGGCCGACACACGGCGATGGCTGTCATGTTTACGCCATGAGTGAGTACAGTCGCTAGGCGTAAACCTTTTGAATCTGAACTCCCTCGATGTGCAGGTGGAGACAGGTTGACATTTGAGTGTGTGACAAGCGCTCCATCATGGGCGAGGACAGATTACAGTCATATTCATATCTCCTCTGGACACCTGCTAATGATTTTATAATTACAGAAGACACTCTCTGCCTCCGCTGTGCCCTGGGGTCTCCACACAAGCGTGAAGTAAAAAAGCCAAACACACACAAACGGCACTCCCTCTCCCAGATAACCTAGCAATCATTCCTTCCACCAGTTTCCCTAATGGAAGCTGACATTATATCAAACACAATAAAGGATTTCATTTACTGCTATTCATTAACCCGCACGCATTGGCCCCGAAAGGTAAACACCCCACCTCCACCCAAACACACACATGCACACACACACACACACACAGCCAGTGGGGAAACTCAGCAAGAAAAAACAAGAAAATCTTCATTAATTTGTAAAGTTTTCAGTGTGGATGCATTAAGAACGGCGGTACAGCAGGTAACAGTCCTGTCCAGCTCCTGTGTTTGAATCCTGGCCTTGATTGTTTTTCATGTTCTCCCTCTGAATGTGTGGCTTTTTTCTGAGTAATCTGACTTCATCCTAAAAACATGACAAGGAGGCGAGTTGGTCTCTAAAAATGATCTAAATTGCCCTTACCTATGAGTGTGTGTGCATGCTTGTCTGATATGTTGGTGTGCTATGGGCTCTAATTTGACCTTTTAAGGTCAGACACTGAAAAATGTGACCCTTTTCCAATCAATGAATGCACCATTTTGGAGATTGAAGGAACAACACTCCTTGGAGTGGTTACAGATTATAAAAGACTCATAGTTGGCTGTCAGGATCTATTAGGATCATGAAAATAAAGTCAGAGTAAGAACAGAGATTTAAGAAGAAAGGCATTTTTATTTTCTACCTACCTAGACAAGCAATTGATTGACTGAAGCAAATTGATACAACGAAGCAAAATAAAATAAATGTGCTAACTTAGAGGATAGACCATAAGGTTAAAAACAAAACCATACATGGAGAAACTAAAAGAAATAACTAAAAATAGATTTTAAAATAAATAAATAAAAAGAGTGGCTTCAAGAAAGAGTGATTCTGTTAGCAGATAACTGGAAGGTCAGCTCCATAAACATCTGTCTAAATACTTACCGTATTTTATTTATAATTTCTTACAATAATTGATAATGTGGGATCATCTTAAATCAGTGTGGAAAATTTTGATTACAAATTCTGATCGTTGCATCTCTGCTTCTTTCGCTTCTCTGTCACTTCTCATTACTGCTCCTTTTTAGACCCCTGAGGACCTTACCGCCAATATTAAGTGTTTAAATGTACAAAAAATGAAATTACTCAGTTTAAGCAACATATTAAGCCCACCAGTGTAACCTATACCTCTCAACCAGCATTTCTATTGGTCCCACACCAAACTTACAGCTTACAATTTGCATTATTTTTTACGAGGTAATGACTGATAGCTAATTTCTTCTGGAACATAAGGGCATTGTCACTAAAGGGACAGCTGTCAAAAAAAGAAAAAAGGAAAATCACATGAACACCATCAAAAACTAATTTGCTCAGCTCGTTTTCTTTAGTTCGTGTGGCCGAGAGGTTTTTCCCAGTGTGAAAAGGTGAACTTGTGATTTTTAAATGGCTGTAAATTAATCATAGACATGTGAAAAATGTCAGAGATCTAAAAGCCCTTCAGCTGCTTTGATATTGAATTGGGGAGGTCATCTGTGAATAAGATAGGAAATCTTTTATATTTTCAAGAAACATAAAAAAGTGCAGGTGCTTAATCACAAAACATGCCTTGTTTTCCTGTTTTACTCTAACGGGAAAGAAAAGACACAAGTGCGGTTTAGTCGGTGCCCGAGCTTTAAAAACACCTTTGTACATTTTGTACTTCATTTGTTGATTGCCCCAAAATCAGTCTCCCCAGGAGAAAAGTGACTGGACAACAACAACACATCCTTTGTGAAGGATGCACAACAATTTTGTGCAGGGCTGCTATTGAATTTGAATTTCTTTTGTTTTTCTTGCTCCAGCCTCTTTGTGATGAAATCCATTGTGATCGTCTCCCTTTATATCAAACGTTCAGCCAATCGCTATGCACTGTGTGTATAAAGAAAGAAATTAGATGCAACTCCAAGTGCTAAAGTGTTGCTTCACTTCATTCTTGGGGATTTATGTTTATAAAGATAATGTATCTGTAAATATAGCGGTCCTTAAAGGGCCAGATGTAAAATGCTCTAAAATCAGGATGCACCTGTTGAGTCACCAGACTGAAGTCTGTTTTTCTTCTCTTTTTTCCGGGTTCTTGAATGTGCCTTTGTGAAGTGGCCAATCTGCACCAGCCATAAACACTTCTTCTATGTGAAAGAGAGTGAAGAAGTGTCATTTCCAGATGCCTTCATGTGTTTTTCACAAAGAAATGTGTTATTTATGTTAAAACGATGTTTTACAAAGATTCCCTTATGATGCAGGGCGGGAGATGGAGCACCGCATAAAACGGTCTGGCTAGTAAACAGTGAAAAAACACAAAATACTAACAAGTAATTTTGGTCTAACCTCTACTGCAAATATCTCAGCACACTTGAAATAAGACAAAACTAATTAATAAATAACTTTTCAGCAAGAAAGAGGAGCTTGTTTTAGGTCAATAAATCCTTAATATTCACCAAAAATTACTAGCTCCATTGGAAGATTATTTCTCATATAACAAAACATTTTTTCCCATGTTATAAAAAGTGAAATAATTTACCAATGGAATAAATATTACAGTAATATTGATTCAGGTGAAGCTCATATTTTTTGCTGAAAAATTAGTTTTGTCTTATTTCAACTGTACTGAAATATTACTGAAACTTAAGCCGAACAGATTAAGTTTCTAGTAAGATTTTGTCTTTGCAGTTAAGAAAGGATATTTTAACAAATATTTTTCCATTTGGATTTAACTTGTGTTTTTAAAAGCGCAAAACAAAAGCAAACCAAACCAATATAATTTTTTGTGCCACATAGGTCTAAAAACTAAATGAAATGTGTTTAAATGAAGGAGGGGAGTTACTGTTACACTTTAATTCTCTTATCTCTTCTTATTGCATCTTCTTACACTGAATCCCAATTGGCAATTTTATGCTGGCCTCAAAACTACGTGGCCAAGTTGTTTGAGTCAGAATGCTTCTGAGAAAATGTGCTGTCTCACAAAAATGCCTGCCCATAATGTGAAGTCAATAAATAAAACAACCAGGCGCCTTTCTATAAAATTAAAACTGTTGGCCTGCAGGAGGAGAAAGCCAAAAAGGGAGAGAGCGACTGAGCTTAAGTGAGACGCAGATAAAGGAGCGCATGACAGCGGCCTTGGGCGCGGCTGAATCCCTCTTCTCCTGTTTTCTCCTGTTTTTCATCTCCAGGCTCTTAAGCGATTAGGGAGCTGCGGAGACCATGCCGTCCAAGCATAGCTCCATGCAGATGTTCATTTTTATGCCAATAAACAAACGTGCCCCCAGATTAAAGCTCCAATGCACAGTGCAAATTCAGCAGAGTGAATGGCATTCTCCATGCTTGTGTCATCAGTGTCCTGCCCCCTCTTCAGACGGAGCCTCATGGCCCGTTCCAACTGCACACTCACTTCAATGACTTGCACAGTAATGGGCAAGACGAATATGGGTTGAATAAAGAAATGAAAACAAAATGAAAATAAATGCTCAATTTTAATAAATGTGGCTGAAAATGCTGTAGTTATATGTTGTGCCCCCAATTTCACCCATCAATCTGCAATTTCCAGCCTTTTAACATCTCTTTGTAAACATCCTGCAGGTCTCATTATTTCTTTCCCCTCCTCTTTTCCGTCTCTGCTGTGCTGTCTCTCTCTTCCTGAGCCTGACACTTCCCCTTGGTAAAAGCAGCTAAATCACTCTGTGAATATTCCAATCCCTGAGATAAGAAAAGGAGGCTTTGTCCTGCTGCACTCTGGGTAATGCTGTTCTCCATTGTTGGATGACAGGGCTCCATAGAGAAGCAGGTTTTAATTCTGATAGCATCTCCACCCTGCATGGACACAATGCCAGATAAAACCCCTATCCAACGTGACACACACATGCCAGCATCCCCCAAACAAGCCTCAATCTGTGCAGCACAGGAGAAAGGTGGTGTAGCACCGAAAAGAGGCACACAAGATAAACCGGTCACAGCAAAATGAACGCTATCACATGATCCCAGAGCAAATGCAATTATTGCCCTCGTCTAACATTTTACATCTATAGCCACACTGACGATTTGTGCACAATCTGAACCTCCACATCCAATCCCACCGCAGCCTTTGTGTGACACGGGTGCACCAACGTTTCTGAACAAAAAACGATGCCAAGTTCGACTTTTGCAGATAGGCTGAATGCCGATTTTCATTTCTCTGAGATTTTTTAAGCCACATTGCCTCAGCTAGTCCTGAAAAGTCAACCGCCACCTCCCATCCCCCACCCGCTGACCGAGTGGCCAATCAACAATCAGCGCTGGCCAAAGGAAACCTGTAATTTTCGACCCTGTAATCATTTCTATCAGATGCTTTGCTGTCCTTCACAATGATTTGAAAATTTAAATGACAATGGCCACTTTGCTTTAACATATCTGCAGGCAGCCACCAAGGACAGCAGGAATGCAACACGGCAAGAGTAAAACTCCATCCGCAGCCGAACAAGCATCTGACCACTCAGAAAAGTAAAACACAGCTCCACGGAGACGCTTTTACTCATCTGATCAATCAATCAATCAAATTTTATTTGTATAGCACATTTCAGCAGCGAGGCATTTCAAAGTGCTTTACATCATAACAAACACAAAAACACAAAGTCATGCAACATAGAATAAACAATCAGAACATGACATTAAGTCAAGGTCCATCATTAAATTTAGAATTGATTACTTTTCAAACACAATTCTAAACAGCTGGGTTTTTAGTCAAGATTTAAAGAAGTCAGTGTTTCTGTTCTTTTATAGTTTTCTGGAAGTTTGTTCCAAATTTTTGGTGCATAGATGCTGAAAGCTGCTTCTCCTCTCTTGGTTCTGGTTCTGGGGATGCAGAGCAGACCAGAACCAGAAGACCTGAGAGGTCTGGAAGGTTGATACAACAACAGCAGATCTTTGATGTATTGTGGTGCCAAACCGTTCAGTGATTTATAAACTAACAACAGTATTTTAAAATATATTCTTTGAGCTACAGGGAGCCAGTGGAGGGACTTTAAAACTGGTGTTATGTCTCTATCTTCCTGGTTCTAGTGAGAACGCGAGCAGCAGCATTCTGGATCAACTGCAGCTGTTTGATTGATTTATTGGACAGACCTGTGAAGACACTGTTACAATAATCAATGCGACTAAAGATAAACGCATGAATGAGTTTCTCTAGATCTGGCTGAGACATTAGTCCTCCAATCCTGGAGATGTTCTTCAGGTGATAGAAGGCTGACTTTGTAATCAAGCAAGGTTCAAGTCCGAATCCATTACTACTCCCAGGTTTCGGGCCTGATCGCTAGTTTCTCTAGTTTCTGTGCATTGATCGTTCCTCTTTAGGTCCAAAAGTAATAACTTCAGTTTTGTTTCTGTTAAGCTGGAGAAGGTTTGTCTCATCCACACATTTATCTGTTCTAAACATTTATTCAGTGATTGGACGAGTTCAGAGTCACCTGGTGGCATCGTAATGTAGAGCTGAGTATCATCTGCATAGTTATGGTAGCTAATATTATTTCCTGTTATAACTAGGAAATAGCTAGTGGCAGGATATAAATACTGAATAAGAATTTTACGAGGGCCGTCTCAGTGCTGGGATGAGCACAAAAACCAGACTGGAAAGAGTCAAAGCGGTTGGTTTTTGTTAGGAAACCATTTGACTGTTTACACAAAGTTTTTTCAATAACTTTGCTGATGAATGTCAGGTTGGAGATCAGCCCGTAGTAGTGATTTGTCCAGATTTATCAGTGGTTTGATAACTGCTGTTTTCAAAGCCTGTGGGTAAACACCTGATGTGAGTGATGAGTTTACTATTTGGATCAGATCAGTAGCAATAACAGGCAGGACTTTCTCAAAGAAATGTAAGGGTAGGACATCCAGACAGCAGGAACTTGAGCTTAATTGACTTATAATTTCCTCAAGGGTTTTATAATTAAGTAGTTGGAATTGTATCATTTTTCCTGTATCTGATGTAATATTCTTAAATATCATGTTATGTATTAGCTTTATACAGAAAATATCATTAACAAAAACAAACACACAGCAGTCTGAGTAATTAACCCATATACTTAGTGCAAGGAATTGCAAAAATAAATTAACGTATGGACAATATTCTTATTTAATTAATGGATCTACAGCAGTGAAAACAAATATGTGTCTTGAATTTTGTTCCAGAAACTTAAAAATGTTCCCTCTGTAGCCAAAGTGAAATATTTGTCATATTTGTCAGGCTGTCAGTGGAGGCAGCAGACATTTACAGCCAAGAGCATAAACAGAAACATTATATGATTCAGGTCTCGTTTGTGACCTATGCATCAACTATCGTTCTCCTCTATCTTTTTCTCACCTTTTTTTCTCACTATAAAAAGAACAAAATGGTTTAAAAACTTGCCTCTGGCCAAAAATTATTCAGATAATCCCTAAGTATTGAAATCTGTCTCACATTCTGTAATTCTAACTCAGAATCCAAAACCATTTTTCACCGAAGAAAGTTATCACCAGTCCATATTTCATTTTTTCATGAGACTGCCCCGAATGGACGGCACAAATAGAATCAGGTTTACCCTTTAAAATGACATTTCATGGGTTTTGGCCGTGTGGTGAAATGTGAAAATCAGGGTCTGCAACATGGCTCGCTGGATTCCTCTGACTATCGATTCCCATCTTCTGTGAGGCAGGGGATCGATCGGAGGGATTTAGACATGGGGGCCGCTCTCTAAACATTCCCTCCTGGCAGGTAGGCTGCATCCCCGCTGGCCCGACTCCGCCTGACAGAAAGCTTTACCGCCACACCTGAGCTTTTTTTTTTTTATTTGCACACATTTTCCACCTCAGCTTTTTTCATCAGCTTTTTCCTTATTTTAAAGCAGCGTAGGTTGTGTTCACACTGCAGGATGAAGTGACCCAATTCCCATTTTTTGTCAAATCTAATTTTTTTATTTTATTTTTTTGCAATAATTATGATACGAATTATATGTGTTCTCCAGTATGAACTGCTGATGACCTTAAAGTGTCCTGCATGAGCAGTAGAGGGCGCAATAATACATGAAGAGCGTAATCAGTGTTTTTCCATAAAAAAGAAGAAGTGCTCAGTGTTTACAGAAGTATGCTAACTTCTGAACTTCTTTAACTTGTTTTTATTCCTGCTTGTGCGTATCAAAACGTAGAATAGTGACGTTTGTTGAATATCAGTGACAATAAGGTAGGATGAATGTGATCTGAACATTGGAAGTGTAAAATATTACGCTGAAAAATCAGATTTCACAAAAAGTCAGACTTGGTTACTTCAGGCTGCAGTTTGAATGTCGTCTTAGATTCAACATCTTTCTCAATGTACCTGCAAATTTTGTGGAGAAGAAATATTTGAGACAAAATTGAAACATCAAAGGGAGGGAAAAAGACAGAGAAGCAGCGGCAGGAGGAAAAAGAAACTCAGAAAAAGCAGGAAAAAATTTAAGTAGGCCATTGCAACACTGTCAAGCACCACTTAAACAAATTACAGAAGCTTACAATCAAGATACAGAAATTACAAAACCGTTGGGTCACCACAGCAACCTAAAGTCTAATCAAAGCTATGATCAGTGCAGCAGCTGATGGAATGAGAAGAGGAGGAGATGATGAAGACGAGAGAGAGGCTGCAGTCAAAATGGACCTGTATGCCGCGAATCGGGTTGAGGAAAAATGTCAACTTTGCTGGATATTATAAAACACTCAACTGAGACAATATTCCTGAACATTGCAAAGACAATATAAATCATATTTCACCTTTTTCAGGCAGACAAAGTGCATTGCTGCTTTCTCCTAACCTCAGAAGTCAGAACAATGACATGATTGTGTTAAAGGTTCAAATCAGACAGAAATGTTGAACTTGCTGTGCTCTTTGATCAAGTGTACCATAACAAAAAGAACCCAATAATGATGCTTTAATCAATATTTCTACATTAAAATGGGCATTAAGCAGATGAAATCTGAATTTTGGGGCTCCATTAACGCTTTTTTAAATACTCTGTGTCCGAATATTTAAAAATAATGATTATGTGTAGGCCAATTTTGCATTTATTTGCAGAAAATGAGAAATGGTCAAGACCAGTCCTCAAATAATGCAAATAAAACTAGTTAATATTCATTTAGAAACAAGATTAATACTTTAACTCAGGAAGAGCTCAGAAATCAACATTTGGTGGAAAAACCAGGAGGTTTTCAGTGGGATTCATTGCAGTGGGCTCTTCATTTTTCCAGAGATGTATAAATTCCTAAAATCAACTTAACATGTTTGATATCTTAGACTATGAATTAAATCAATTAACCTCATAAACTTATTATGGCATTTTTGAATGTTCGTTAACTTGTGTTTGTCACTGTGAACAGATTCTAACCAACTCTGTGTTTTTAAACCAAACGTCATTATAAAGACACACTCCTTTAGCTATTTTTTTTCAGAGTGGAATAAATAATAAAATCCATACGACAAATTAATAAACAAAAACAAACAGGAGACCCTTTTCCTCTGAAGCATTGAAAATAAACGGCAAAAAATGTTGTGAAGCCAAACAAACGCATCACAGCCACACCACAGGTGGCGTCTCTTAAATGGAAAACATTCTGTAAGTAACAGGATTAGAGAAACAACACAATCGCACATAATAACAAAAAAAGGATAATTTTTATCCCTTACAGAGTCTGAGAAAGTCAACCCAATAGTGTTGTGGACAAAGTGATGATCTAGAAGAAAGAAGTGAGTGAGACGTAATCTCCATAAATAATTAAACAATAATCCTGCAAATGCAAGTTTTCTTTATTTCTTGCAGTCTTAAAAATATATTTCAAGCTCACACATTTCCTCAATACTATAAAAAAAATCTTTATCAAAAATAAGATAATTCACTGCTCTCCATATGTTGTATTTTTATCGAAATGCGACAGTGGCTTCATGTATGCTGGTAAAACCTAAAAACTGTCGGAATGAAACTCAGTCGAGCTCCATTCACTTAAATCTAATTATCAAATAAAAACAACACAGTTATGTTCCTACTCAATTGCAATTACATTAAAACAATTTTTAAAAAATCAATATCAGAGTTTGTTTTCAAGCCAGTTTGTTTTGTTTCGTGGCTAAAATAATTATTTACAGACAAACGCGACTGAAGCTGTCCAGTTGCTCAACAGTTTAACTGACAGCGAGCGATGCGATGCGGTCGGGAAACATTTCACGATGACAAAAGACGAAATTAAAGTGCAAATAAAGTGAGACATAAAAACAAAACCATGTGTGAGTGCTGTGACATCTCTTCATTTCTGTCTCTTTTACCAGAATCTGAATCTGTCCAACGCAGCACTCATGAGATTAATGTATTCTGTGGATAATGGAGCTGGCAGCCTTGAGGGCGAGGCTCAGAGTTGCCACAATGATTCTCAGTCATTTCCTCTGAAGGACCAATTTACGTCAAATAGAGGCATTATAAAAGGAGTCAAACTTGGACAAAGTGAACAAACCCTTGCAACTTTCACTTGCAACTCTTCATGTCATGCTTCACCTCTTAAAGGGAATTCATTGCGAGTTTAAAGCAGGTAATATTAAAGTTTATATTGAAATCCAATTATCTCAGAAGTTCTGCAGAAAACCATTTTTAGAACTGCCAACATAACTCTGCAGGCTTATTAACAAGAGACACGTTTTCTAAACATTGTTTTTAAGTTCATTAATCTTTAATTGTGAGTTTTGACTTAATATTGCAATTTAAACCAAACAATTATTTCACAATATGCAAGAAAGAACCTGCTCTCTCCTAGTTAAAGAGCCACATTTCTCTATTATTTTCACTCACAATATCAAGTTAAAATAAATGCTTATTTCACTTTAGAATAATTTAAATTCCTGTTTCATGTTAAATGAACAAAATTTCTGATCTGATATTGAATTTTATTAAACATCACAACAAATTCTGCTAGAAACATTCAGTGTGATCATGACATTATCCTCAAGCTTTAAAATAAACATTTGTCTTAATAACAGGAGTCAGATTAATGTAACTCACTTCCATCTCAGGATACAAAAACAAGCCGCTAAGCATTCTGGGAAAAAGTTCCCACTCCTGTCTTTTCTTCAGTTTTTTTTTTAAGTGCTAACATAGAAACTCTTGTTTATCCAACTCTTGGTGGTTTAGCCAGATTAACAGAAACTAAACACAACTCACTGCAGTAAGTTTGTCTTTAACAAACTCACACAAACTAAAACTAAAACTGACTACATTTTCTTGACTCAAAGAGTAGAAGATAGTAGACCCAACTAAATGCAATGATTTACAGTGAGGTGGCTCAGAGGCTGGATGCTGCTGAACATGCACGTGTGCAGAGGCAAAGCGTGAATATCACTCCAATGTATGAGAGTGGGTGGCTGAGTGGAGATGAAGGGAGAAACAGAGGAAAGAAAGGAAATAAAAAGAGGAGACTGTGTTGTCCTATGATGAAAGGCTTGATTGATTAGAGAGTGATGATTGCAGTAAATGGCCTGGAAGATGGCTCCATCTCTGTTTCCCGTTTCCCCCTCGTCTCTTCCACCTTCTTCCCCCCACCGCTTTCTCTCGCCCTCTTCTGGTTTCATCATGGCAGCCCATCAGCAGAGTGCCCCTCTCTCTCTCCTAATGGCACAGCTATTAGCACTAATGCATTTCCCAACGTACAGCAGCTGCCACATCACAATCTGAATGAAAGGACATGTCTTCCTCCAATCTCCACAATCTCCGTCCCGTCTTTCATCCAATCTCGTCTACCGGTTCCGAGGTTCCACGCTTCATGTCAACGCCTCTTCATCTATGTCAAAGCAGTCATCATCAGAGCCGCGGTGTGACAGAGGGGAAGAGCGGCTGATGATAATGTAGCAGATAATATATTGTTGATCATGTCATCAGTCTTAAAGTGATGATGATGATGACCAGAGACGATGTTTCATTTCGTGAATTCAACCTTCGGTTTGCTCAAAGTTGTTATCTTAGTGACTCTAGGAAACACCGTCTAACACTATTTGTACATGTGTCAAGATCCTCAACAGGCTTTATTAAGCGTTAAACAACTGGAAGTCAGAGGGAACTCACAAATGACAACTCCAAGCCCACAATCTGTGATTTTAGAGCTTTCTAAGAGAGCACATAAACAAACAGCAACAAATTATCAGTGTTCAAGCTGACATGTGTTTGCATTTGCATTCTCTGGACTTTTTTTTTTTACTTGTAGCAGATAAATTCACTAAGGGACATGCATGCATACAAATCCAGTGCATGTGCTTGACCACTATTTTAGCAGGAGAATAGGTAAATACCAAGGTGTTCAAAACTTACAGCCTGAAACGGCAAGAAAGGAAAAAAATAAGATAAAGAGACAAAGGGTGCACCGATTGCAGTTTTCTGGCTAATCAGCAATTTAGGTCAATAAAAAGCCTCACCTGCTGATAATAATTTTGGCCGGTACTCTTTTTTTTTTTTTTTTTTTTTGTCTTAAATGTTGCTAGATATAGCAGGAAAGTGGGTGACTATTAATTGCAAACATGCAGACATGAGCTGACGGGTCAGTCTATCAGTCAAAACTTTCTGATTTTTAGACCTTTGCAGAGTTTGATAACATCAGTGGATAAGATCGGCTTCACATTCAAGTATCAGCTGAACACTGATCTCCAAACATTAAGTAAATTAAGATCAATTTATCAATGCACCCCCTAAACAAAAAAGACGCCAAGGTTGACTCCAGATTGAGTAGAGTTCTCTGCAGCTGTGGCGCCACTCTTCAGAATGTGTCACATTTTTCCAGAGGTTGCAGAAAACCAAACTCCAGTCAAACCGTCTCTCCCCTAGTTGTATATGGCGATGTTTTAAAAAGCACATGCTACAAGGTAATAAGCATGAGGAAATGGAAGGGGTTTGGTGGAAAATCCTGCATGTGTTTCACTTTGAATAGTGAGTGTACATGAGGAGCAAAGCAGTGTGTTCTGCTGGGCTTTCGCATTACTTTCACTTGACCTCCTTCTTTGAAGTTTCCCTACAAATTCATCTTCTGAATGTGTCTTCAGAGCTGGAAAGTTGTTTATAAGAGCACAACACTGAAGGCTGTTTCTACACTAAATTATTCACATCCTTTAATGCTGCTGTAATGTTCATCTACTTATTTTTGCTTACATTACACTGTTATGTGCTTCTGGTGTTCACTGTGTCTTGTGAAATGTTAAATATCTCCATAAAAACCCAACCATACACACAGATGTTACAACATTAAATGTTTATGTGATGCCATATATTCTACATTGAAAAAGAAAATAAAAAAATTCAACTTTTATCATTTTTATATTTTTTTTATGGTTTTAATGAATATTGACTTCAATCTTCAATAATTGTACAAAGAGCCACCAGCATCTGCATCTTAAAACACTGCATCCAAAAACAAATACAAAACAAATTCTTCTCAGGCCCAAAAACATATTTTTCACCCAGTAATTTAAGCATTTTATGTTAGTCATATTTTTTCTTCATTCACATATTTCAGATTGAAACATTTTCAGATGTGTGTAAAAACTGTCAGAAGGAGTTTCACTGATAGACAGTGACATTTTGTCCCGAATTGGCAAACATCCAGTTAATCGCATCAGCCAGAGAAACGCACACTGGCTTTCAGACAAAAACTATTTTAAAAGGATTTCATCCTTTAAGAAGGTTTTTTGAAGATTTGTTAAAGGAACCAGACCAAAAATGATCTAAAAGCATAAAAACTAGTTGCATCTGGATGCTCCTCACAAAGGTCTCATCATTTTTTGCCATATTTTGTGAACAAAAGGAAAGAATAATGTGATATTTGGCTCCAAGCCTCGGCTTTCTCTTTTATTCCAATGCGGATTGTAAAACAGGCAATGAAAATCCCTCTGCCACCTTAGTGACTCTGCTGCCGGCGCCATTTTCAGGAGCCGCAGAAGGACGGACACCTGACCTTGACAAATTATCAGCTGGCTGACACTGAAATGTCTATTTCACACACCATTTCATTCCAAAGGACTTTAAACCCTGAACGACCATTGCAACAGTTGTTACAGTCAACATTTTGCCATACGTAATGTCCAGCCGGTCAGGCGCCGGCTCCGCTGTTAGTCCAGGAAGAAAAGAAGGAGCAGACCTTCCCATCGTTACCAGAACAGCTGGCATGGCAGCCGCCAGGAGGACCAGGCGCGTCGCTGTTGTCGCTAGTTTGGTGAGGGAAGCAGCTGGGCGGGCCTGGTATTGAAGAAACCATCACTGAACACACTGGATCTTAAAAATGCACACACCTGTTACACAGGTTACATTTGAGCCTTTCTCCATCACAAGACAGAACAATTTGTCTATGGAGGTAAATTTGGAAAGACTGTGAAACCTAAAAGATCTGATTTTATTTTCAGAGTCCAAACTTGATGATACCACCCAGGTAATCCACTTTAGATATACCTTATATGCTTTTGGTTGGTGTATTTTAGGTTTATTTTTTATTTTTTATTTTTTACATTTCTAACTGTTTCAGTTTTCTTCTTTTACATTCTATTTTTTTTAAATTTCCCAGAAACACAGCTGCTGTTTCTGTCAATGTTTCATTGAAAGTAACTGATTTGGAAATATTTTCTTTTGCCTGATTTTGCTGGTGTTTCTTATTTATATATTTTATCATTTTTAAAATACCAAAATTTAACCTAACATTTTAGTCCATCTGATCATGTATTTTTTAACTATCAAGTGATTGATAATTGGACTTTTTACCAAATACTTTTATACTCTTACTTGAGCAACTTGTTGGATGGCCACTTTTTACTTTTACTTGAGTAAAAATATGCTGACGTTGTGCTACTCTTGCTTTATATATAATTTTGGGGTTCTCTGTCCACCTCTGGCTATAAGGCACGCCCCAAAGCAGACACACATACATCAACTCTACCCAAAAAGCCCTTGTCTCTCATGCATCAACACCTTTTCTTTCCATTTGACAGACTGCTCCGCCCGCTAGTTTAAGATGCAACGCGTTTCTCCTAATATGCCCAAAGAGCACGAAGCTCTAATCTAATTAGAGTGTCAGTCAGCAGAGTGTTCAGCCAAAGAGAAATTAGGAAAGCACAAAATCTACAAACAGGGGGGGAAAAAAAATCTTCTAGCAGGAATGTAGCATATCTAACCGCCCCACCAGATTCTCCCCACCCACCACCACCACCACCACCTTCGTCTTGTGATATTTTTTTAATGGGCTCACTCTTGCCCCCGCTGAGATTCATTACCTGGCCTAATTATAAAGGCAAATGAAATCAGCTCAATACATTATTAATAGAGAAGCACTATTGGGATTCATTTGCAGCATTTTCAACAATATGGTATATTCCAACTGTTTTCATGCCTGATTTAGCACACACACCGATAAGAATGAGGTACGTGAATAAGGTGGAAGTGAAGAGAGCGAGGATGACTTCAAAGATGGACTGGACAGAAAGAGTTTTGAGCAGAAGAAGGGGAAAAAGGATGGAGCAAAGAAAGGTTTTGGAGGAGGAGGGGGTAGGGATTAAAGAGAGAGCTGGTTTTTCCACTTGAGGGGCTATTGATGCTATATTGGATGCAGCTACTTATGAACAGGTGTGCCATGTGTGGAGGACTGTGACCCAGGCACCACTTCCTGCATGGCTACACATCCGATTGAGGCGCATTGGAGCCGGACAGAGAGAAAGCCAGAGAGAGGGAGAGGCAGGCATCAACCCCCTCGGGCCTAAGATGAAGGGACAGCCGTGCCGCATCCTCCCTCCTTCAAACCAGTAGGGTGAAAGCGAGGAGCGCAGCCCAGCCACCGCAAGACTACAGCTTCAGAGTGCAAGCAACCATGAATAAAAACGGACTTTGCAGAGAAGTAGGGCTTATAATTATTCGCTCTGAATCAGTTAAAGCCTTTTTTCAAATATCCCCCAGGAGGTATCAGGTTAAAAATCCATTTGTGGGAAGTGTATCATGACAGGGAGCTCATCTCCCTGGAGACAGACGATATGACAACAGGGGAAGTGCATAAATATCTATTTTACATGTTTATATAAAACATATACAGACATGTGAAAAAGGAAGGGTGTTGTGTTTAACTGGTATGTGTCTCTGTCTCTGTGACGTGTAAAGAAAAGTAAATATTCTTTAAACTGGATGAGCAGATTTTATAAGGATTTCTGAATTTCAGTGGTTTATTAACCAAACATTCTCCAATATTCTCCTTGAAAAAGGACGCAAAACAGCTCAGATCATTTACTGCTTGAGCAAAACCAACTTAACTGTAATTACTTTAAATTTGAAGACTATTTAGCTCATTTGAAAACTTTTGTTTGTTCCAAAATATATGGCATCAATTCTTTAAAAAAAAAACCTTCCTTAGTTTTATTAAACTTAACTTTAACTGAAACATTTTTTTTAAAAATCGAACCGTTTCAATGCTTTGATCCAGTTTTATGTATGAATCGAAGAGTAAATGTACTTAAGGTACACATTTAGATTTAAATTAATCTTTTTAGTCTAATTAACAATTTAGAGACTCAACTTAAATCTTATTGAAAATCTGTGATGGGAATAAAAATTAGGGTGATGATAGGGAGGCCCCTAATCTCAGACTTCGAGCTGGTCACCAAAGATAAATGGACAAAACACCAAATGGCACGTGCTAAAATCTTATTTGTATTTGTAAGAAAGGTTAATTGTTGAAATACCAATAAATATTTTCCATGGACAAAAGAGAAAAGTGAACACATATGCAGTTTTTAAAAATAAATTGTTGAAAACTGAGCCTGCTTTTACATTCTTTTATCTGCTGAGAAACATTTGTCTCATCTCCTATCAGATACAAACTTTTAATATACAACTCCTATACAAACTCCTATTCCTTTTCAAACAAAAAGTAAGTGGTAAACTTGGTTATGTGTGCACATGTTTTCTCTGCCCTAATGTCTGCTTGTCCTCTTGTTTTTACAAGGTTGTTTGAAATACATAAATCAATCAAATAACTCAAGCTTCTTGGCTGAATGATCCAAATCTAAATCTGTCACCAGTATGAATAATTTTGGGCTTAACAGGAAATGTAGGTGCGAATGTTATGTTGGCATTTAAATGTTTATAAATTGAACAGTCAGTGAAGCACAGCAGCATACACATCACAGAATTTAATTTTTTTCCTTTTCTAGATTAAAAGTATCACCCTATCGCGTTAAAGGTCAACTGCAAGAAATGCAAAGTTCAACACATTGGAAAAATGAAGCTCTACCACAAGGTTTGATAATGGCCATAAAAATACCGACGTCAAAAGCGAACAGTTTTACCGAGTGTGAGTAAACACAGAGCTCGTTTTGGCACTAATTATCCCTCTGATGCTGATCACATTGCCATTTAGCGCTAACAAGTTGGAAACTGCTAGACTGAAGTGGAGGTTGGTGGGAACGGGCTGCAGGTGGGAAGTTATGTTTGTTTATAAGTTAAACGGAGAGGAGAAAAAAAAGACCCTGGGAAAGACGAAAACAAGCTGGAGGTCTACTTTACCGTCACGCCGTCTTTCCACACATGCTCCTTCTGCAGCTGCTCGGCCTCTCGGACCAGTTTCTGGAAGAAAACACAAAAAAGTAAACATCAGAAATCTGCAGGATACTGATTGAGAGTCAGGATTAGGGACCAACAAGCAAAAATGATCCAGGAGAAAATTTTTGAAGTCAACACGTTATTTTGGCTGTTACAATTTTTTAAATTTTTTAACGTTACAAATTTTGATTTTTATCCTATATGTGGCATTTAGTTTTGCTTCGTGGACTTAATCTTATTTTGTTTGTTTTAATAGTTTGTGTGTGGATAACACAAACTATTAAAGACTTTCTTTCATACTTACCAGCACAAACACTGTGATTTGTAACAAAAAAAATATTTGTAAGTGCAAATGTATAAAAAAAATAAAGAAAAATTAACATTTCCTTTATTTTAAACAATTATTATATAGACCTTTATAGCAAATGCTATGAAAAATATAAACTACATTTTTCTACAAGTAGTAATCCAACTAAAACATTGCCAAACAATGCTTCAATGCCTTATTTCTGTAAATCTCTGTTATCAGGTTATGTTGAGATAAAATGTTAAAATACAAAATACTTGGTAATACTTTTTTATCATAACACTATAGCTATATGTTATAACACATAAAGAAATGAGTACAGCAGCTGATGGAAAATTCAGTTCATATTTGTTTGTTTACAAGTTTCACTGACAGCTCCATGTTATCCTGGCATATAAACAAGATGTGATACAAAAGCACTTTTCTCAGCCTCTTCAAAATGGGAATTATGAGAAAATATGGCATTCAAAGAAAGGGGGTGTGTTGATTTTCATAAGTCAGACACACCTAAACTTTCTAGCTGCAGAGCAATAATTAAATTGTTTAATGTGATAAACAAAGATGGATGAGGATGAGAAGAATGGCAGCTGATGTGAAAAACTGTCCAACATTTGCTGTTAAAGAACTGCAGCACAGAATGACATATTCAGGTAATTTAGTTGACCGTTAGATGATGTCAATAGCACACACCACCTAATGATATGGAGGCATGCGGGAAAAATGTTTTTCTGTCCTTCCTTCACAAATATGGAGTTAGTGATAAACTGCTGTGTATATAAGCAGATCTGAGCTTTGATTGAATTAATAACTTCAGCCTTCAGGAAACATTTACTCTTCTTGTAATAGTGATGCTGTGGGCCATTTTGCCTTGCATTTCCTTTGGAAATGGCATCATGAACTTCTTGAACTTCTTGAAATGTTCCAAGAAGTTGAAATGTACGAGTTGAAGGTAAAACCTGACAGGCTCTAGAAAAAGAAACAAAAATGGGAAACGTACTGACGTACTGAAGACAGGTTTGCTTTTACAGGATCCAAACTCTTTTCACAGCCATTTCAGTCCTCACTTCAATCTAATGTGTCTGTGAATGTTTTATCCTAAATTACCATAAAGTACCCCTGCAAGGTTATGTTGTAACAAAATGTGCTGTCATAATGTATCCGGATCTACAGCGCTTTTTGGATAACCTTGAAGAAACCTCTGCTACACATGCTTCTCGACTGGGAAGTAATCCAAGTAGCAAATACATCTCAGCCTTCAAAACGTCCCATCCTTCCTCCTCTTCTCCCTCACTTCCATCTTGTGTCTGTATCTAGGTTTCCACAGGCCTCTAGGGGGCGATGGTGAAATTATTTTTGTCCCAGAATGGCATGATTGGCCACAAATCCCCAAGGCTCTGAAATTATTCACCCCATTTAGACCCCCTGTTACAGTTAGAGCTCATTCATCTGTGGATGGGCCATGAAGATTCCCGTCACATATCAAGAGAGACGTTTTATCTGCGAAAAACACTCAAAATATAAACTCTCACTGTAATAGAAGCTATCTTATCTCAATAAGGTGCCCTGCCCACCTCTTCTTAGCGGCCCCAACAAAGCCTCTTCATATAATGTAAACAATTTCCTCTGGATAAAAACGTAAAGCTCCTATCATGAGGCAAACATACTATGCTGACTTAAAGTGTCAGCATAGTATGTTTTAGTACATATAGAAGTGCAATATGTAGATGATTTTGCACTGATTTTAATCCCTTGACTGCATATTTTATTTTAAAAAATAGCTAAAAATAATTTTAAAATGAACCTTTGATGGTGTACATCTGATAGGAATATAAACGACAAAATAAACTGCCAGCACAGCACAAACATAAGCTTGAGACGAAAGCCAAAGTAAGGAGATTTAAATATCCCGACCGTCTGTTAACTGGGGTAAACCGTCCTATAAATTTGGGGCAGACAGTGAAAAAGCCTAATCACCTTTATGTTGGATCTGCAATGCAGAGAAACTGGCTGGTTGACAGCAGCCTTCTTATGTTTGTTGGACTGGATAAGAAAGATGGAGCCAGTCCACCAAAACTTTGGAAGTAGGCGCTACTTTCAAAGTCAGTCTGGGAATGCAAATAGACAGAGGGTAAAGATACAAAGGCTGGATGTGAAGGACATGTTAGAAATTAATTTTGATCAACCCAAGCAAATTTTATTTCTAGTTTACTATTCTTAGCTGACAAGTGGGATTCAGTGTTCCCTTCTACTGCTGTTGCCCATCTGCTTCAAGGTCAGAAGAGTGGTACGTTTTGTATGGATATTTTACATAAACTGGTTCTAACAAACGGTTATTATTTGAGCTGTTGTTGACTTTCTATCAAATCAAACCAGGATACTCATTCTCCTCTGACATCAAAAAAAGGAGATTCACAGTTTCTGGAATATTCAGCAATGAGCTAGCCTGTAGTGTTTCCTTGTTCAGGTTAGGTCAATGGTCTATACAAAACATGTTCATCACATTTTTTGTACAAAATCTGACTTAGAATATGAGATTTCAGTCTGGTCAGTTCTGCCAATTTTGAGCTCCATCCAGAATGAGCAGGTATAGGGCATCTTGTCACTTTAAATCCAAATGAGCTGCTGCTGGCCACGCCCCCAACTCAACATTTACACTCATATGTGAAAAAGGCTGCAAACAGATCCAGAATTATATAACTGTATATCTTTGAAAAGCAGAACGCAGCAAGTGGTTTCTAAGTAGTAAGTCAACAACAAAACACATGTCTATTCCAGCAGCCATTGTACAGCACATACAGCAGTAAAACCAGATGACCAAATGTGCTGGAGCTCTGCTTGGGTTGCTAGGCAACACTCCTGGAAATGGCTGGGGCTGCTAGATAACGATGTGATGCCCGTGGAAAGAGACTTAGCAACAGGGAGGTTTTTGAAACACTTTATTTTCAGATACCAAAAAAAGAAAAAAATGTGGGTTTTTAATCACTTTAGCAGTGGAAGCAGTTGAGACCCAAATGGAAATACAAAAAAAAGCAAAATATGGATTTTGAATAATAGGTCCCATTGAAATCTCCTGATTTAAGTAATATTCTGATACTTAGTTTGAACTTAAGGAAGTCACTTAAATTCATTGTGTTTCTGCCACATGATCGGCTGATTCTGTCTCCGTCGTTGACGAACTACTCTTCATAATCCAAAATATCACCACCAAACACAGTTATAGAGTTTTAGAAAGGACAACAATTCAGTCATTTTTTATTAAACAGGATCAGTTTTGCAGCTAGTGGAATCACACTGGTAATCTCTTGGTAAAACTATAAACATTACACGAATCCGTTTGGGATTTTAAAAAAGCAGCCACACAATAATCTCCAGGGATATTTGATTTCATTTTGCTGTAACAGTATGTATGTGACTTGGATATTTATTAATGCATTGTATTTTGCATTGGTTGATATTAATCACAAGCAGATCTTTCATCCCTTTAGCTCAGTCTTTTTTGGGAGATTTAATCTCTCAGCAGAACTGTACTTTGTTCTTTTTGAATTTTCAGCTCATGTTTCTACATCTATTCTATGCTCCACCAGCTGTTTCTCCCCAAGCATTCCTCCAACCACTCCCCCTCCTGCTGGACAACCATTTCTCAGAGAACCTCTCTCTTCCAGAGCAGGTTAACTCAGCCCCCCTGCTACAAAATTGCCATGTGTCTTAGCGTGGCGTTCGCTCTTCTGTGTTAGCCCAGATGGATTGGCAAGACAAACAACCAATGAATCACAGTGAGCGATGTGGGAAGGAGGGGGGCAGGGATATATCATCTATGCTGGTGGCTGGAGCCCAAGCAGCTTAGAGAGCTGGATGAACATAGTGAGATCAGCACAGAACAGCCCAGATAAGCTCTGTACTGGCCCACTCAACACAGAAAATAACACAGCAGAGCACAGGCACAAACACACCAGAAGAGCCAACAGCACCAACATATACTGCAAAATACATCATGTTGTTGGTTATTTGTCACCCAGCCAACAGTCAAGGTCAAGAGCCAAACAGAGCTCTGTGATGGATAGTTAAACTTGAAGAGTGGGCACTTAAACACGGAGGAATCTGACATTTATAGCACTGTGCACATGTTTAAAACCACTTCTGAGGCATTCTTCGCCTCCAAAAAGCTGGACATTGTTGTAAAGATGATTTCATAAATAGTGTGGAGGTTTCTGGAGATCCTAAAGGCAGGTATGCTTTTAATTTCACTTATGCACAACTACAGCAGCATGCGTTGAAGCATTTTCTAAAAAAATATGACAATGTGGAGAGATGGAGGACAACAGAAGAAGAAGAAATAAAAAACTATTGACAGATGATAAACAGTATAGCATTAAGTAGCTAAGGTGTAATATATTTAACAAAAGGGACTAAATGACATGAAGGGATGATCAACTGCTATTTAACACAATTTCATCTTGAAAATAACAATCAAGAGTAATCAAGAAAAAAAAATAGGCACATTCATTTTTATTTAACCACTTAAAAATATTTCATACAATATTACAAATACATAAGAATGAAAGAAAAATAAAACAAAAAAAATTTGTATTGCTTAAAATGCAATAGATTCCTTTAGTGTAAACTGGATAACTTGTAGGACGCATCTGTGACTGCAAAAAATACTTCAGACATCAACATGTGAAAAGCTCAGCCTTTCTGCTCAACTTAATACTGTAAAGTGTTATTTTTGATTAACCAATTAATAATTGACTGACAAAAGGTCCTAAATAGGAGACATTTTTCCAGCATTTGAACCAGATAATACCAAAGCTGTGCCATGCAGGACGTTTTGGGTAGAAAATGTTTACAGACAAAGGAGGTTTTTCATCGAAACTGAAAAACGTACATACTTTTGGAATAATTTTGGCTTAACATCTGATCTGATGTTCTTTCAGTAAATGGCATGTTTTAACGTTTGTATGCTCCAGATAACAGTGACATGATTACTACATTTTTTGACAATTATTTCAACAATTGATTAATCTCAATTAATTCAATCCCATTAATAGTTTCAGTCCCAACACAGACCTTGTATTTAGCAGCTCCAGGTCCTGTAAAGCATTCAAATCTCTAGCAGCTTTTGCTGCTTTAGATTTCTGATACGACCTCACGACAATCACTCAAGAATTTGACCTTCAACATGTGAAGCATGTTAAATTATTACAGAAGTCAGAAAACACAGCTTTAATCCTGAAGGCAAATTGTTTTTTTTTTGTTGTTGTTGTTTTTCTGTTTGGTAGCTGCATTAGAACGTGGGCTAATTTTAAAGTAAAGGCTGCAGAACATCTTCACATATAAGTGTGCAGAATAATACAGAGGAAGGTGCAGGGTCTTTCTGCATGGAGTTTGCATGTTCTCCCTGTGCATGCGTGCGTTCTCTCTGGGCTGTCAGGTTAATTGGTCTCTCTAAATTCTTCCATGGTGTGAGTGTGTGTGCAGGGTTGTTTGTCCTGTCTGTCTCTGTGTTGCTCTGTGACAGACTGTCACAGTGCAGGTCACAGGGCGTACCCTGCCTCTCGCCCGAAACGTTTGCTGGCCTCTTTCTAACTATTCATTAGTATTGAAATTTTGAAAAACTGCCCCAAATTAGGCAGGATAAGAGCAAAAAAAGTGCATGATTCAAGTCTTGAGCAAAAACTGTTTCAACAAAGCACTTAATTGGCCAAAATACAACAAGCTGTTGAGGAACTCCACTGATGAAAAGGTTGTGGTCGCCCACAGTTAATTCACAGAGCAAGACGACAGCGCGGGGGAAATAATCAGAATAACAGAAAGCTCAGCAGGGGATGATCGGGATCTTTAATATTCAGAACAGCTGAGTTTGCTCCGTTCCGGAGGGGAGCGGTTCAATCACTCAAAGTCATGTTGTTTCTGAGGGAATGACAGCACAACTGGGACGACCGGCGTCACGCTGTGGTGAGCGCCGACTCGACACCGGTCCACCTTCTGTGATTGCTGCAGCCCGTTCGGCCTTTCACTGAGCATTAACTTAAAGGGCACTCGACACAGCGCTCTTTCGTCCGCGTGAGCCGCAGGGACTCTTCAAAACGGCCCTACAATGTGGGTGTTTGAGCGAGAGGGCACTCGAGAAAGACGCAACATGGACTGTACGTGTGATTGCAGCTTTGAATAAGGTACTCAACATGTGTCAAATTAACCCCCTTTGCCTAGTCTCTCAGAGCACTTGAGTCACCTTGGGAACCAAAAAGACTGTGAAATGCCTCTGTCGGGGTCATTTAACCTTCTGAGAGCCACTAAGGCAGCAAGGAAAGACCTCTAGTAAATTTTACAATGATTGGCTACAATGAAGAATCATAATCACAACAGCAAGATCCACAGCTCATTGAAAACAATCCCTTAATGTCGCAGTATAAATCCATCCCACATTACAGAAAAAATAAAGGTCAGGCATTGATACAATTTAAAAAAATCTTTTTATACTCACATGATCAAAAAGAGCCTTACTTACCAGATTATTTAAAAACATCTCTTAGGGATGATCAAAGATTTTTCATTACAGCTCAAAATGCAAAGAGATTTAATACTTAATTGAAAATGTAATTCGATGCTGATTATTTTATAAATGAGTTTTCTGTCATGAGCTGAAAGAGTAGTTCAGAGGAATGCTATGTCATGCAGCAGTTGTCCATTAGGGGGCAGCAGACGAAGCAAGTGCGCAGCAGCAGCCAGTGGAGCCTGTCAGAGTGAGAGCAGTCTGCTTTAAGCTCTTCATTCTGTCTTCTCCACTCGGCCGGGATTAAGGCCAATCATAGAAATCACTGAGTCAGAACCGGCCCCACAATAACAGATGGAGGGACTTTCCACTCCAGAATTTTAAAACATCACAGACAAACTCACTCTCACTTCGCCTGGCAGCTCCTCGTCGTCACCATTCCTCCCGCCTCCTCCTCCACCGTTCTTTTTATCTCCCCTCTTCGCCCGTCTTTTTTTTTTTATCCTGCCATCATCCCCCGTACTCCATTTCTCTCCATCTGTCTCAGTTTGCTGCCCTCAGACTCCCTCACTCCCCCCTTCTCCTCTAATGCCTTATTAATTCCAGCAACATAGTTACAACTTCAACTTCGAAACAGTTTAACTGACTTCACAGAGAGTGGGGCTTGTCGCTAACAAATGACGGAGTTGGGAAGAGTCTTGGGAAGTTGAAATGGACCCGTTTGTGGCTGAAAAACTTATGCCAGCATGTGTTTGAAATGTAATAATTATTTGAAAGATTTTTTCTTTTAAATACGTGATTCACTGCCAAACTGGTGGTGTGACCTTTCCTATTTCATCCACAGTTTCCACTCTGCTGATGTTTTATAAGGCAAAACCTTTAAACTTCAGGTGGGCAAGCTGAAGTTTAAAGCTTGCCCAGGTAACCAAAGAATGAGTAGGTAGTTGAAACCACCAACCTTGATTTTCTCATTGAGCTCCTCTGCCTACATCTCCCACAATGCCGTTTGGTTCTGGATCAGAATTCAGTGAATATTTTTTTGATCCTTTGTACATGACGCCACTCTCTCTCCAGAACTCCGCCCAGTCCGCCATGACGGATGTCAAGACAGCCAACAAGATAAAGCTATTCTAAAAACAGACATCTGTAACTTGATATCACTTCTATTTAGTTGACTTCACTTTAATATATAAATATATAGACTGGAAACCCCGAGATCAAAGTGTGAAACACCCCCAAAGGTGGTGGAGAACGCCAGAGCTAAGATCCTGTGGGACTTCCAGATCCAGACAGACAAAATGGTAATGGCGAACCAACCAGACATTGTCGTAGTGGATAAACAACAGAGGAAAACCGTTGTGGTAGATGTAGCAATACCAAGTGACTACAACATCAGGAAAAAGGAGAAACTGGAGAAATACCAGGGCCTCAGGGAAGAACTGGAACTGGAAGGTGAAGACCACAGTGGTGCCTGTGGTCATCGGGGCCCTCGGGGCAGTAACCCCCAAACTGGAGCAGTGGCTACAACAGATCCCAGGAACAACATCAGACATCTCAGTCCAGAAATGTGCAGTCCTTGGCACAGCCAAGATACTGCGCAGAACCCTCAAGCTCCCAGGCCTCTGTAGAGGACCGAGCTCAGAGGATAAGAACCACCCCGCGGTGGGTGAGAAGGGAATTTATATATATATATATATATATATATATATATATATTGTTATTGATTTACTGTCTAGCCTTATGTGGTGGGTATTTTTTTAATAGATGCTCCTCTTCAGGGTCACCACACAATGTACATGTCCATAACGGCAAAATAATGACCCATAATTCCAGGTCCCTGGTTGAGTGACGATTGGCAGATGGGTATTGTAGTCCTTATTAACAAACTGTAACAGAGGATGTTCATGGATGGGTGGGAAGGCATGTCTTTGTTCTGAGATCCAAAGCACCCTGAGGCAGGCCCGTTTGCAGGCGCCATGCGTGTATCACTATTGTAGCATTTGCTCAGATAATCCCTGCCTTTGTTTCTATCCCATAATCTTCCCCCACCACAACGGAAATGTGAACAGTTTCTTTAGCCGTTCTCCAGTCGTTTATCACTCCACTTTTGCTGTTTCTAAAGAGACTGAATCTGGAGCAAGCTCTCACCTACCCACAGCAGCAGCAGCAGCAGCAGCAGCAGCACCAGCAGCAGCAGCAGCAGCACCAGCAGCAGCAGCAGCAGCAGCAGCAGCAGCGAGTCTCCAGCTTTTCACAAATCAAACAGCAGCTTTTATACGCTCAGCGAAGACCCAACAACAGCCTGCCAGCATTGTTCTGAAGTCTCTGTGAAGATCACTGAGACAAAAAAGGCAAATTTCTTTACTTTGGAACAATACAGTAAAGCTCTGCAGCAGCTATATTCATTTATAATGGATCCTAAGAGTTTCACTGACAATTATTGACCTTGATCAGAGGCTGCTGTGTGCTTATCACTCTCTTTTTAAATTTATGATGAGGGTATAATCAAACTATGATTATGTTAGAAGCTCAAGTCAAATAAGCAAAAAAGCTATTTCAATATCCTGATGTATCTCCATCAAAAGCAATTTCTGAGGATTTATTCTGTAGATGTTGGGATGCTCGAGGTCGACTTTATGATAATAAAGATCCAAAACTATTATAACTTGTGGATGCTCAGACAAAATGGAGAGTGAAAGAGCAATGATCCACTGAGTCCTTATGATCCACTGACAGACGAATGCATGATACTAAATGGCATTATATTCTCAAGCCATAAGAAATACATCACTCTGCACAATTTATTAAATAGTAAACCTCAATATCAGTATGTGCAAAATTGCAATTGCAATTGCTATTTTGCACAAAATTGCAATTGCTATTTTGCACATATCAATTTTATAAATTTATATTACATATAAATAAAAGGTTTATACTTCATTAGCTATTTGTTTACACTTTGTATATTAATGAAACATGCAGCTGTGCCTCCCTATAAGCCCACAGATTTTAATTAGGCAAAATAAAGTTCAGGTGAAAACATACATTGATCTCGACCAACATTGCAATATATAACAATATTGTCATTACATGTTTGTCCTAATTCCATGCAGCACCAGCTAAACTGAGAGCATCATGCATTTAAATTAACCTAAAGGTATCTTGTATATTTATTAGTCAGCTTTCAAATGACCTTCCATTCTTTAGCAATACAATATAGCTAATTAGTAAATATATATATATATATATATATATTTACAATAAAACTAAAAATACCTCTCCATATTTGTAGTTTAATTATTCTATCATTCATTTTTATTAACTTATTTTAACATTGCATGAATATGAACAGTTTAATTTTCTTCATTGTCAGCAGACTTTTATATTCAAATGTGTGTTGATGTGTGTTTGTTTGGTTCCTTATGCCATGTTTTATACTAGAAAATGTTGTTTATTAATATTTGAGGTATTTATTTCGATCTGATTTGAAATCAGGAAAGCACTTTTCCTTGGATAATTGGCATTCATCACATTCTGTCCATCGCTGTTCTTTGCTCTTGCTCAGACTCACTTATTTTTTTCCTTTCCCTATACTTTCATAAAACACTTTCTATGTAGGAGGCATACATTTAACTGGAGAGTTGCTGCTGCTTTTCACCGTTTGAATCCCTCTGCAGGGTTTATCTAATCACTCTAGACTGTCTAAGACAGAGCGTGCTTCAGATCTGTCAACCTACTTCTTAAATGTCAATTGTACTTGACAAAAGCTGGCAAATTTGCACAAGCTGATGAAAATGAGATCTTCTGTGGCCTTAATGCTTTGTTATATGACATTAAGTGAGATGTATTTGCACAGGAAAATGATGCTAAAATCATGACTTTCATTTCACCGTGCAGAATGAACACATTGCTTTATGTTGTTACCAAATCACCCACTTCAATGTATTTTATCAATTGAGTGAAGCTTTTGCAAGGAAGTGAAAATGAGAATCGTTACAACAAAGCAACGTAACCATTTCACTGAATAATCTGCAGAATTTACAGCCAACGGTTGACACAGTTAACAATGAAAATTTACCATTCAACTGCATTCACACTTAGCGTTTATAATGGCTTATTATTTTAAAACCCTCTGAATTGAACAAAATAAGATTCTTACTCTCATTGATGCTCTGAGCTCATTGATCTGAGGAAAACTTTCAAACAAGCTGCCAGCACTTGGAGAACCAACAGGACAATATAAGTTGAGAACAAAATGAGATCACAATTTTTGAATGAAGGTTTTGCTAGGAAGTGAAAATGAGATCACCGTATTGAATGTATTGAATGGAGTTTGTATTGATTATTCATTGGTTTAAAGTGAACTACAAAAAATGAGTTCTAAGCTAAAATTAATCAAATTAATGAACTTTGCAACATAAAATAAATAGTCCTCTCTGTCATGTCTGTCACTTTTGCCAAGTGAAGACAGATTATGTGAACATACAAGCAAGGAACGTACTAGATAATATTTCTGAATTTCCAGAAAACTAAATCTTTGAACTGGATTCTAATTTAGCAAAACGTCTGTTTACTACACTATGAATTATTCATTAAAAATAGACAGCTTAATTCAAAATTATGGCTCATCCAGACTCTTTTAGGCAAGTCAGAGCTTGAAAAAAAGAAAATGAAATCTGAAAATGTAGCTCTTCTCAGTCTATTCAAACCAGAATAGACTGCGGCTCAGTTTCATTCATCACAGAAACCATTCTTCCAAACCAGTCCTTCATTTTCATCTTTCCCCATCGCAGATGTAAATTCCTGTAAAATTACACAGATATTAAGGTAAGGGTGTATATATGCCATGCCAGCAGTACAGTCTCCTCATAGGTCACATGAGCTGTGCGTGCAGCAGGCCTGTAGGGGGCTCAGGATGAGCAGCAATGACTGAAACAGGCTGAACCAACTCACTGACATGAATGTCTGGTTGGGTGGACTCACTCTATTGTTTGATTCACAGTCATGGCCATACGCAGCCTTTTTACAGGAATTAACGAGACAAAATCAGAGAAATGGAGTGAGAGAGAAACAATGCTTAAGAGTGGCATTTACATGAGAGCAAACACAATAGTTTCATCCCACTCTAGCAGTATGCAACGCGTCTCAGACGGACAAAATTGCTCTGTCTGAAGCAAGTGAGAAAATAAAACAAAACAAAATATTATTCCACTTGAAGGAAACTGAGCTCAAGACGGTTAACAGATGCATGCCTGTTTTGTCCAGTCTGAGGGGGGAGGAGCAGATTGAAGTGAAAGTGATGAATACAAGGATGCTCTGACATAACAGCAGAGTTAGATTTAAAGCTGTTGCCTGTAAACTGATGCAGCTGAAAACATATTTACAGGAACTGTACGAAAACACAATCGTTGCTACATTTCACACTAACATATATTTCAGAGTTTGGATTAATTTTCTTGCACAGTGTGCCTATATTTTGGCTCAGTATTTGGTAGCAATCTATTTTAACTGCATGACTTGGGTATACTTTTTTTCTAAAAGCTTCTTATGATCTGGCATTTTGGCTCATTCCTTCTGACAAACATGGTGAAACTTGCAGCCCTCCTTGCTTACAAATATATATATATATATATATATATATATATATATATATATATATATATATATATATATATATATATGGATGTCTTTAAGCTTTTGTTTCATACTATATATAGTCTGTATAAAGAGAATGTTATCCAGCAACTTTAAAAAAAAAAATATAACTATAAATATATAATATATATATAACGTATATATATATATATATATATATATATATATATATATATATATTATATATATATATATATATATATATATTTTTTTTTTTTTTTTTTTTTTTTTTTTTTACCTCTACCCATAATTTTTTTATGAATCTGACATCAAGCCCTTTGATGTCAAATAAAATAAAAATATTTTATTGTCCTTTATCCGCTTTATAAGAAGGTTTTGTGAGTCATTGTCCATTTTAAAGACCCATATAACTTCCTGGCTGATGTTTTTAGATCTTACTTCATTATTTCCATATGATATTGTTACTTGACAAGGCCACTTATTTTAGGAAAGTGCACCAACTACACCAGATGTATTGCAGGTATTAGTGGTCAAATACCAGCATTTTCACATTACATGGCAACATAAATACAGTATTTTTCCATAAATGTGTAGCAGGGTTTTATTTTAACAATATTATAGACATGAAGAGTGTCAAAAATAATTTCTTATTCTTTGAATTTATTTTGTTTAGTCAACAAATTGTTTCTTCAGACGTTCACTTTAAGTTGTTACTCTGCTCTCAGCGGTTTGTGGTTACCGTAGTAACCAGTAAAGCTCCTCCCCCTTTTTTCTGTTGCCTTCAGTGACTGTGGTATTTATCAGACACAGCTCTGATTGCTTTACAAATACTGTGTTTTGACAGATATTTTAGACAAATTTAATCGTATGCAGTGGTCCATGAGTAATTTGCTATGTTCTGTACATGTTTTTTAACTGCTATCATCATTAATATTGTTTAATTGTTTAATTTTACAAATGTTAACTGCTGCTAACTGTTCATTGGGAGCTATTGCTTTGTAGTTTGTTTAGAGTTATTTATTATATTTTATGTGACATATATGGGATATTAATGATATGAATTTATGTTATGTACCCGATCACCATCAGCCTCTTTTTCTGTCGCCGTCTATAACTGTCAGGCAGAAGCTGCTGGACTCATGTTAACCACCAACTTGATTTCATTTGTTTCTGAGAATAAATACAATGAACCTGAATGTGTCTGTCATGTAGCCGACCTACTGGACCTGAGACAAACATGCAAAGGGTAAAAATGCATCTGCAGATCTTAATTAGTCTAACTTTGGTTTTGAAGGAATGCCTTCTTCCTCTCTGAGTGGCCTTAATTCCTAGTTTAGTTTACATTTCACTGTGAGAAAAGAGACCCTGAACATCTTCAGCTAGCTTCTTTAGCAGCTTCCTTGCTTTTGTTTGTGGTTTTATATTTACATCTATAGCTTTAAACACATGTCCCAAGTTTTGCTTCAGATCAGGGCTGAACGATATCAAAACATGCGTTATGTGATTATATTGCTAAATCTTGTTTTAACAACATGACTTCCAATGAATAAACAATTAAAAACTGTTGATGTCTTTAAGCTTTTGTTTCATACTATATATAGTCTGTATAAAGAGAATGTTATCCAGCAACTTTAAAAAAAAAAAAATCTATTATTTTCCTCTCAATAATTTTAACGTAAAAGTTGATTCTGGTTTCTGGTATTGAAACGAGTTAGTTGTAGTTTTTGATTTTGAGATCTCACTACTTCTTTATCTTATAAAGCTTTTTATATTGCATTAAACAACAATTGTCAAGAAATATACAGGCAGAGCAAGAGAGCCTGAGTCCATTGTACTTAAATAATTGCCTGACACTTTTTCTGGTCTTGGCAATTCCTCAAAAAATGCAGATTTCATACAATGATGTTGTATTACTAATACGTGCCCCAGGACTGACTAATCAAAATGTTGTTAATTAATCAATCAGAAGCTTTTCTCAACAATTTATAAAGGTAAAGCAATTAAAATCTTTGGGTTTGAGAATAGAAATTACTTTGGTAATCCTAACTGATGCAAAACAGAAAACATTTAGTCAAACATTAATTTAGACAGTGAGCGAAAGATGCAATGTGCAAACACCGTATGTATACATTTGTTTTCAACTTTATACGCATGTTCTACATTTGTAATCAGGTCAGAAACGGCCCTGCTAATCAACAGGCAATCAGATAAACACTGGCATTTGCATTGCAATTTCAATGAATATAAATGTGGAAAAAGCCACAGCAATCTTCATTTATGAAGGCTAGATTTTAGAAATACTGAATCCACTTCCCTTTTTCAGTCTATAATTTCTTTCATGTAACCGTTTCACCAAATAGTGACTTGAATAGGGAGTCAGAACAGAATGGTGTCAGAGCAAAATAGGCAATTCACTGGAGGAAGTGAGGTAGTTGATTTTATTTCTCGTCTCATTCCCACCTCAAAGCCAGACTAAGATAATCTCCGTCCATCAGTTTAGAAACCTGTCATTTCCCCTCACCTCCACACAGCAACGTCTGCAGTTCAAGGGCAAACAGTTTATTTTTTGCCTCCCGTTTTTGCCCTTTCACTTCAATCAGCCTCATTCTTACTTGAAGATTGCTGATAGATTGCTGAACGCAGTTCATGCCCAGGGCTTGCGAGGGCAGTCGTTATTCAGTTAAAAGGTCACAATATGTTCCAAGAGCAATATTGTGATGCATCGAAGATTTACTTTGCCTCCTCCTTCTGTCTTTGCTGCTTCAAAGGGAAAATATGACAAACCCATTGTCAAATCGTCATGGAGCCTGGTGACAGAAAACGAGGTCTGACAAAGTGTATCACTGACAGTGTGTGGCCGGTCAATTGTTCAAGATTTTACACACACATGCCCACGCACACCAACACACAGAGTACGCACTCTACAGAGTATTCCAGCAGACATAGGAGTGGAAAAACATGCAGACACGACCCTCTCTCAAAGCAATTACAGCAGATTGAAACCAAATTAAATTTGAAGCCTAGAGCAACACCGGCGACTGAACGCCCATGACAGATATGACAGGGGAGGAATGGGAGTGCTGCGGGACCAAAAGTGGGAGCAGTGATGTAGGAGAAAGGCAGGTGTGGGTCACAGAGGGAGAAAGCTGCGTGGAAAGAAGAGAAGGTAGGGAGAAGTAGGGCAGAGACTCGGTGTCATACAGAAGAAACATCAGCAGTGAAGTCTAGCAAGATTTAACACACCATATGGATGGCTTTAACTATGTATTTTATGTGATTCTGCAGAGACTTTTGAAAGCAGCCCGTATGTTTCTGGTCGTACCTTAAGGGCTGCCACTACTTGAAATGACTTTGTTTTACATTCATTACAAAAATAAACCAAGTCGTACATTTCAAACTAGTTTAAGAGATATTCTCTATCACATTGCATTTCATTATATGCACTCCACAGCTGGAGGCTTGCATGGTGCACAGTAATTTTCAATTCAGCCGGTGACAACATTCACATGACTCAAATTACCAGCTGTTTTTTTTTTTCCTCTATTCAACTAGTTTAAGTTCCAACTACAAGCTGTTGTTGTCCTGCAGATAAGCCACAGGGAAGAAAATGTAAGAAAATGAAAAGTTTTTCAATATTAATTTAAAACTAAGGACTGAGTTTAAATTAGTTTTGAAGTATTTATTTTATGTTGGGAGAAAATTTATATAAAATCCAAATAACCTTTACAAATAATCTCTGCAAAGACATGGACACAATTTTACTTACACTGGAACTATACTGTCTCTGAAAAATAATTTAGAAGCTGTAATCATTTCTGCAATAATAATAATAGTAATAAAAGGTTGTTTGTATAGATGGTGTTTCATTGATCCATTGTACTTCAGTGTTGTTTAATGTTATGAACTGTATTTTAGTTGTTTTTGTGCAAATGGGCAAAACTGACCAAACATAAGTGAGCTGAGCATTGAGTGAATACTTATGTAAATATAATTTCTTACTTTCCTACTTTTAATACATTTCCAAATCGGTCAAAAATGTTTTCCCGCATTGTCTTAATGGGTTGTTTGTGCATAAAAAATCTGAGGAACAAGATCAACTACAATTTAGAAAAAACTAGCATAACAAAATGTGGAAAAAGTGAAGCGCTGTGAATATTTTCCGAATTCATTGTAGACCAGGCCAGTAAGAGCGTACAGCAATCTGGACAGCAGAAAAAAATAAAAATACAGTACATGCTTGGTACAGTTAAGTAGATTTTCACAGTTTTTAGTCCTCCACAAAGTGTCACTTCTCCACTTTCATTATTCTAGTCAAAGAAATCACAGAATTAGTTCTGGTGGCTCTTAAACATCTGATGTTATCTCCCCCTCCTGAGTGAACAGCTAATCCTCCTCTCTTCGTTCTTTCTGTCTCTAACCAAGCTCCATCTCGTCTCTGTTTCTCCTCCCCAACAGCAAACTGTCTATCTCCCCCCCGAGGAGTTTTTTCTTTTTTTTTTTAAATAGAGAGGAATAACGCTAAGTGGCACAGCATTAAAGTGCAAACAGAGTGTGCAGTGTAGCTATGTGAGCACACATGAAAACTCTAATCACCAGCTAGTGGACTTTAAGTGATAACTCAGGAGTTCTGGTTCTTCTCTCTCTCTATCATTTCCTTCATTGCTTAAAGTCTGAATTTAAAAATCCGTTCGTAAAAACATAATTATGGCTCTATATTGAGGTCTATACTTCTGCAGAAAAATGATGTTATTTCAATTGATAATCTGCTGCAGCTTCTTATAAGAATGAACAAATTAAAGATGAAACAAGGTTCATGTGGCAAATATTTTACCACCTCTTCATACAAATATCATTTTGCAGAGAATCCAAGTGATCCGTCTGCTCCGTGTCGTCCTCAATGAATCGTAATCTATCACTAAGTTTGCACATCAAAAGCAAACCAAATATTCGAAGAGACGCAATTTACAAACTGTCACTTTCTTAAAGAAACACAGGCCCGATTTCAAGGCGCTAAATTGAATTAGTCATATTTCTTCTGTAGAGCATTTTTATAACAACTGAAGTACAATAAAACCACACTATGTGCTTGGAAAATACATAATACTGACCCTTTAAACAGTCTTTTTGACAAAGCTAAACACAAACAGTGCACAGACTGTGCAAAAACAAAAAAAAATGTAATTTACACAAAGTGTCACCAAGAAGAACAAGAGGACAACGATTGTATTTTTGTCATATCGACAAATGTCTTTTATTGACAATATGTTCTGGTTTTCTCTTGATGGCATGTGTTATTTTACTGTGGCCAAATTGCATCAGAGAAAGTTGTTAGCTTAGAAGAGTCAATGTTGGAGCAGACATACCTACATACCTATACCTATCTAATTTTAGGAGTAGGAGCACAAGTAAACTAAGACTTAAAATCATTTCGCACCGTCTGTTCCTAACAGAACACATTAACGGTCACTCATGGCTGCATGAATAAAAGGAACACTGTCCCTTTTTCTCGCATTATGGTTCTTAAAGAAAAATATGAATATGTTAATATCAGTAACAGTAGGTCCAAGTGTCACAAACCCTGAAGATTCGAAATAGGTAACAGACCTCTGTATAGTGAATATTTAATTATTTGTCTGTTGGGTCATTGTGGGATTAAAACCTTTACTCAAGCTAATAGAACAGCTTCTAAATATACAGAAAAGAATAAAGCAGAGCACATTGGCAAGTCAGATACTTCAGAAACACATAAAAAGCGAGAAGGGGGGAGAGGCGAGACGACAGGTGGGCAGCAATGGCGCAGTATAACCTTGACGAAGAGCGCCTTCTGACAAGCATCTGCCTCGCGTAATAATTTAGAAATAATCTCCATCCACAAAGGCCCAGCAGTCTGGCGAGGAAAGCGCTCTCTGGCTGATCGATCACTCCGATTCAGACAGCTGCCGCTCTCATTGTGCACAGGCCTGACATCGATCTTAGCCCATTCTCCTCCCCCCTCCGTCAGACGGAGGAGGATGAAAAAGTGGGACAGAGTAAAGCTGGCGGTGCCAAACTAAAGGAAATAAAAAGGCATGCAGATTGGAAATCTGATTTTAGAGAATATAGAGCAGAGAAAACTGACTGAGGGGGAAACAGAAAACCTTAACAAAAGCAAAAGGGGGTATTTCCACAAACTATTAAACAGGGCAGACGTTGTCCCCCATGATGATTCGCTGTTCAACCAATATCGTCCACCGGACAGCAGACAAAGCTTTTGTTGAAAGCCTGTGGAAGAGCAGCAGGTGGCCACCCACTTTCAATGAAGAACACACACTAGCACACGCAGGCACAGCCCTTCAACACATCCAATTACTACTCAGCATTGTGACAGCATTAACTGCCACCGTGCATGTGGCCCCTGGCTATTAATTGACTTTTAAATAGTCTGCCATTAGCACCAATTTAAATGAATAGACGTACTCCTCCGCCTTAACTCAGCACACCATGGTGAGGCTGCTGCTAGGAAGCAGAACCACTGAGTCATCTGAAAAAAAAAAGAACAACACTGCGCAACAAGAACGGCTTAAAGTAGCAGAGTGATGACAAAGTGAGCCTCTAAAATATGCCATTATCATTCACTCCCTGATTACAGTATTAGAAATGCAGTGGAAAGCCGCACTGAAACCCCTGAATGTAGCACTTGTCCTATCTAGAGTTTTCAGCTTCTGGAGGACAAGAATAGAAATTTTAGCCTTTCATCTTTGTTTACTCAGTAAAACCTGAATAAAAATGAAAAAAATCCAGAAAGAAAAGTTTTTTTGCCATCTTCAAAACAAACTGTTGACACTAACAAGAAATCAGCAATTATGTGATTAGTAGCCTCCAGCCTTAGCCAACATTTAAGAGATGGAAGTGCTCTTAAGAGAGAGAGAGAAAAAACAATTAAGTATACTTTAAAAAAAATAACTGGTTCCCATGGATATGCTGTCAGCCATTTTATATGAGTTATATTTGCACTAAACTGCATATTTGATTTTTTTTTTGACAGTTTTTCAGTTCGACATTCATCCTGGTTCGGTTTATCAACTCTGCCGTTTTTGGGTGTATCATAAATAGTCAGGAAGCTGAATATAAAGAGACAAGGTGTGGAAACAGTCATCTTATCTTCTATGTGGGGGTAGAAAACATGGATGAAAAATGTATCACAGTCTGTGCGTTTCACATCAGTCAGTATAGAAAATTATTGTTTAGCAGTGTTTAAAATATTTTAAACACTGCTAAACTGGTGACATGACCTGCTCTGTTTTCCACAGTTTTCACTGCACACTGTGTTTTATGTTTAATCAGATGAGGCACCTCAAAAACCTACACTGCTGCAGTTACTCAGCAAGTCATTGCTTGGTAACCAGAAGTTCCTCAACAAGATGTTGAGTGAGTTAGTTGATAACACCTGCCTTGTTTAGCTGAGTGAGAGAGACAGAGTTGGCTTTACTACATTTTACTTGAGGAAAATGTTGCATATCTTTGATAAGTCTGTTGGGGAGACTGTAATCTCTTCTGCCATCATCTGTTAAGGTACCAGTATCACAGCCAGTGACTTAAAAAGGCTAAACAATCCACTACTTATCTTCAGTCAGAGGCCTCTTTAGAACCGCTGTAATACAGACCTCTATAGGAGGTCTCTTGTCCCTAGCCATCAACAACTCTGAAGAAAATTGTATATGAGTTATAACAACATTTAATTTCCCTCTTGGCTTAATAAAGTATTTCTGAATGGAATCAAATTTTAACTATGTTGTAAAAATGAAACTACATCCGGTTGGAAAGAAACAACTGTCTAGCAGAAACTGGAGCAAAACATCTGTCATGGGGGAAAAAAATAAAATAAACACATAGTGCAGCGTCTGAAACATCAGGGGGGAGTGAGTTTAGTAGGTCACAATCACAATATGTAGGCCAAACAACATGTTTCTTACATCACATGCAAGCTACCAGTATTACAGCATTTTCATAAAGTATTGTTGAATGACTAAAATTTGCATCAGGAAATAAAATCCTGACCAGAGGATCCCTTGTTATAAATATGTGATCCAGGTGGCTGGAGGATAGAAAACCCTTTTGCTGGAGGTCAAAGGGTCACAATGAGAGCATAGACTGTTTCTGTGGCATTTTATACACATTCTTTCTCCTCAAAAAAATAGGCAACACATCAGTTAAATATGTGTATAAATATACGTATGAAATTCTGACAGATTATTTTTGTAGTTATAAAGTCTTATTTTGAAAAAACCTTAATATTCCTTGCTATTGGTAACCAGCCAATTTAAATTCAAATTCAAACTGAAGACTACATTATTGATCCCAAAGGGAAATTAAATGTTGTAACTTATATTCATTCATTCATTAATCCTACAAATACACTGGCACAAGTGGTTTTCCCATCCAGCAAACTGTTTTAACAATATCCCTCATTTAAACACATGGTTGTAACGCTTAACATGGTGGTTCTGAATTTACTCCTTCATTTAATTTAATACTTCAAATTAAGATTAACTTGGCTATTTGACAGTAGCTTCTCTACTTAACGGCGTACTTTTGCAAAAGTATTCATCACAGGTCAGTTCATAATCCCAACATGAACACTTTGTAATCATGGTGACCAACAAGGACTCAAAGTAATTTTTATAATCTAATATGAGCACCCAAAAAAAAACTGGTTTTGTAACTAATAAATATTTTGGCAACAACTGGGAGATGATTAGTTATTTTGGTTTCCACTGCGATCATATTTGGTCATATTTTCATTCCAGGTAGAGATCAGAATCACAGTGAATGAAAACTGGTTAGAAGTTTGAAATGTTTGAAGGTGTTTGGATAAAGCTGACATGACACTGTTATAAACATGACATAACCACTGACACGAACATGAAGGAGTCTTCATCAATGTCTATGACTTGTCATAAAGTGCCATTCAGTAAATGACACTTTTAAGTAAATGACATTTTTAAGTTAAATTGTAATGCAACTTTGCAAAGAAAGTCATTATTTACCAAATAATGAAAAGTTGACAGTTTTACTGCACTTTAATGCAATTTTTTATGCAACTTTGCATTAAAAATGCCTTTATTTACCAAGTGACACTTCATGATAAGAGTCATAGCTATTCATGAAGACTCGTTCATGTTCAGTTGTCATGTCAGTATTATGCAAAAATGTTCATGAAAACCAAAGGTTTTCCATTATATATGTGATTTGTTTCTGATCAATTGCCAAAAGTTCACGACTGCTCTTCTGCAAATCCTGGCGTACAGAACATGCGTCTTTCAGCATGGGAAGTGAGAGGTCAGATGTTCTGGTCTTATTGAGATAAGTTGAACTCCAGCTTGTACATTTGTAATCAATGTTAGGGATTAATGTCTATCCAAGGAGGAGAAGAAGAGGTAAGTTACTTTTATCAGCGGCTGCTAAGATTACAAGAGACGCCGACAGAGAAAACGTGAACAGAAAAGAAAAAAATAAAGAGGAACGAGTTAGATAATTATTATCACAAAGGTGGTTTTCCAAGGTCAATATTTGAGATTCTCCTCAACTATCTCTTTGAAGCAGAAACCCCCTCCAGTGTCTCGTCTCTCCTTCGTTGCCTCCAGGTAAGCTCCTATCAACCCTTCACCGCCTCTCCAGCTACAACTGTCATTCTCCCAGTAGGAGAAACTGCCTTCAGTCTCTGTGGTCACTCCGGCTCACCTCTTTTCAAGCACAATCATCCGCTTAGTTGATAAACAACAGGGCTTCTCTCCATGCAGGTTGGGTAACCACCGGCCGATAAGGAAATTGGGCAACTTGGCATTAAAGCACTTCTGTTGGCTTCAACTTTATTTGTACATAGAGGAGGGAAAATAACTGCCAGTCATGAAAAGTTTCAGGTTATTAGGTTCATACAGGCTAAAACAGGGTGACAGAGTTATGACGAGCTGTCAAAGTTCAAGAAACCATAAATGAGAAAGAAGAGGAGGAAACATTGGAGGATGAAGGGTAGTGAGCCGTAACAGCAAGGCCGGTGGACTGAAAACTGCTCCTGAAGACCGAGAAGTTTTTCCGTCTTAAATCACTGAAACAAAATGATTTGCAAGACATTTAATTAAGTATTCTATACTTTATATATTTATCCAGTATTCTGTATTTTACGCTTCATGTATTGAGAAACAGCACAGTTAAAGACACATTAAGATACTACAGTGTTTATTCGCTGCACTGGCCAGCTTATATGAGTGATTTTTCTCCCTAATTGACACAAAGTTGCTTAAAATGAGCTGAAAAATAGCCGTAAGTGAATGAATAATGCGCTGCACACTAAAAATAAACTAGATTGTAGTTCTGCAACGCTATGAAGGCATAAGAAGATACTGAGCTCTTTAACGTCTCCACACTTTGTGTGACTATAATCACAGACCTTTGTGTTTTATAATTTCATGTGACAGACCAATAAAAAGTTACACATACAGTAATATTCAATAAATTAGAGTCTATCCCTTAATGAGTGACTTTGAGTAGGTTGTTAGACTCAAAGTACATTTTGAAATTAATAACCTTCAAGCAGGTATTACAAATATTTTCATTAAGACAATATTTATGTATTTAATAATTTTTTTTTTCACTGCTTTGATATTCTAACTTTAAACGTCATGTTTTAATTAGCTATAAGTGGAAAATGCAGGCTTTCAAACATCCATCTGTAAATAATTAGTATATATGTGTGATGTGTTTAACTTAGCGATAAAGTTTGTAAAATAAATCTTCTTTTCAATAATATTTGGTTTGTAAGGAAAGAACACAAAGTCAAACACATTCACAAAATAAAATCTGACAAGTGTGTCCAGACTTTGTATTTTATCAATATTATAGATGGGAAGTTTATCAAAATTAGATTGTTTATTCTTTGATTTTATTTTTGTTTAGTCAACAAATTGTTTCTTCAGACATTTATTGATTTTGTCTGAATTTATTGGCATATAATTTAGACTGATTTAATAATACACATTGCTTATGAGTAATTTTTCTATCTTTTCCATATGCTTCATTAATATTCTCCATTTTAATTTTACAAATGCTAATTGCTGCTAACTGCCAGCAGCTGTCAACTGATCAGTGGGAGCCATTTTGCTTGTTTAGGGTTATTTATTGTATTTTATTGAATGTATAGGGGCAGAAGCTGCTGAACTGATGTTAACCACCAACTGTATTTCCTCTTTTGATGCAATAAATGTGTCTGTCGTGAAGTCAACCTACTGGACCTGAGACGAACGTCACAAGGTGTCACATATACACTAAAAAATAGTTTGTTTACGTTTCGAGCTGTTTTAAAACAGAAACTACAAAACAGGCGTTACAAATTCAAGAAATTTCCTGTTAACAGGATGCCAGCATATGTTGCTCCTAAACCTGTAATAGAGTTCAGCCTCAGCGGTGCCTTCACAGATGTGCAAATTTCCCACTCTGTGTGCAGCAACGCAGCCCCAAACCATCACTGATGCAGGGTTTCTAACTGCTGATAACAAACCACTCACTTCCTCTCCCCTTCAGCCCTAAGAGGAGGTGAAATTTAAAAAAAAATTAAGAAAAAGATTTGAAATGTTGATATTTCAGACCACATGTCAGTTTTACCTCAGTCCATTTTAAATCAGGTCATGTTATGAAAGGCAGCAGTGTTTCTGAGTCCTTAATTGGGATTTGTTTTAAATCCTAGAGCATTTCAACATCATTCATCTCCAGTATGAGAACATATTCAGACATGCTACCTATGTAGACCAGCAGTAGATCCAGCTTCAATATTTATGTTTGTACAAACAAGAGAGAAAAATATAGTGCTGAAAATGTTTACTTTTTATCTTGAAAAGATGCTAATTGGGAGAATTTGTAATGAAAATAGCTATATGCTACTGTTAAAGCAAATATTTTAAAAAGGAAAACAGACAAAAAAATGTAATTATTCTTGAGAATTTCTGTTTATGTACCTTTTCATGCCCTCTGCTTTTTGTGCAGTCTCACAAGCTTTTGGAAACCGGGTTGAATTTGCTCATACAGTTACAAATTATGAATAAAATGCTTTGTTCTGAACATGGAAAAAAAACACTTGCTGCTTATCTGTTAAAGCAGGGATGTCCAAGCAGTGGACACCTTGGAATTATCTGGAATGGTAGAAATTTGCCCACCAACACAAATGGATAATGGAAAAGGACATATTTTCAAAATGGTAGTGTGAGAAGTTTTTAAATCTTTTTTTCTGCCATTAGTGGCCTATATTTGTTAGTAGCTAGACAAGAAGAAAGGCATAGAGAGAAGTGGAGGAGACGCAATAAATGACGCAGAGCCTTGAATCAAACCAAGAACTGCAGCTTCTGTAAATAGAGAATTTGTTCTATCACCAGTTTTTACTGTGAAAATAAAATTTTCTGAAAAAAGCAATACAATGTACAACATAAAGTGTCTCTTTCATTAACTACCATGTTTTCCTAATTTTGATATGGAATAAAAGAAAAAGTGTGTATAAACAGCACCTATTTTCACATTTTCAATTTAGAAAAGTGTTACAATTTTGTGGCCAGCAACTAATATTAACTTGTTGATTTTGGCCCATGTAGCAAACAAACTCAATATCTTTACTAATAATAACAATAAACTCAGATTAACGCAGATTCTCAACTTTGAGACCAGCTTTATGATTCCTTATTTAACTAAGAGTTTTGCTTTTAGTTTCAGGAGCATCATTTAAATGCCTGGCAAAAATTAACAGTGTGCCAGTAATCATTGACGGTTCTGTTCCACAGATGTTTGTGGATGCTGGTGTCAATAGTTCTCCCAAGCCTGAAGGTAAAACATGCTTTGTTTATTTTCCTGAAACACACAGACAGTGTGTGTGTGAATCAGTAGGCAGGCCCTGGCCAATCATTTCAGTGAATGCCTTTATACATCAGTAAAAGCCCTGCTTCAGTTTCGCATAACCACTATTCCACACCACTGCCAAAACTAATATGAGGCGAAGCAACAAGCAGAGACAGACTCTGAATGGCTTCCACTTAAGGAACAAACACAACAGAAGAGAAGCGACAGCACAGTGCAAATAAATGAAAATGTGGGAGAAATGGAACGGAGAGAATAATTTAATCTGAATCTCCTTCATCCAGCCAAGGAGAACCGAGCTCGAGGGGGAGACACAGGCAGGGATAAGGAGGTGAGGCTCCCCAGGCGTGTCAAGTGCTGAGGTGGTGGGGGTCCAGAAAGCTGGGGCCTCAAAAAGATTTTCTCTGATGAAAAAAATCCCCAAATCAAAGTGGAAACAATTCAGTTTATTTATGTTGCCCCAAATAAAATATAAAAAATCAATACTCATATTCATAAAAGGTTTTCCATTCAATTAAAACTGGTCGATTTCATTATAGGCTTATCTGAATTTATCTTGATCAGATTATAAACCTTTTAATAGGATGACTTGGAAACTCCTGCTCTGACATCTTGAAGAACCTTCAACCAGACACTCTGCAACTAAAACTTGTTGTAGTTTTTAGTATCTTAAAAGCACAGTGTACTTTAGTAGAAAGAAATGATCAATGCTACTTGGTGTCTTCGAAAATGTAATAGTAGATCTACTTCACCTCTAATTCTCCTAGATCTCCATCTTGTAAGTCATTTAACTTCATTACCTGGTTGATTATTCAGCTTATCAGGATCAACCAAAGTGGTTCTCATTGGAAGACGTTGGGTACAAATGTTTCTGTATTCAAACAGCACAGATGCTTCAATAGAAAGTCCTATCTTGCTCAAAGATAGTAACTAGCCATTGTTAGTGAGGAAATGTTTCCTTTTGCTGACAGCTGGCCTGTTATCCACAGTCCACCTCCGATCCTGGAAAGCTGGGATTTATTCCAGTCGAGTTCTGCTTGAACGAGCTCCTTTTCTTGTTTCTTGTGGAAACAAAAGGGACAAATAATGGGCTTGTCTTCTGATAAGGAGCTCTTAGTTTCTGACAGAGCATTGATGGGGAGAACAAGGGCTATTTTCACAGCATGTCGCTCTCTGGGAACATAATACACGCAAACACACATAAAAAAAAGTACTATATTGATGTTATTTTGAAAGCTATGTTACTAACCAGAGTCCAATGTTCTGGATTTTCATAGTGCTTTAGACAGCAGGGTGGCCTGCTCTGTCTCATCCTGAATACCTGGAAGATTTTTGAAATCTTTGAGTTAGGGAACTTGATAATGTGTCAAACAGCAATTTGTGTCAGAAAAGCAATGACAATATTTGACAAAGTATTTTTAACACACAAAAAAAAACATACCCATTCCACAGCATTTGATGTTTCTTCCATGTATTTTGGATTGCCCTCCATGTTTCCATCACCTTGTTTTCTGATTGTTCAACAGGAATGTCATAAGACAAGACGATCCCATGAGCTAAATATCCCCAATTGGAGGTCGGAGCAGTCCCGAGGTCCGTCTGAGCAGACTAGATTCCTACACAGCAGGAATATCTTATTAGAATATCTTTAGAGCCGTCATGATAATCTGCATAATCTTGCCATGTAAACCAGGCATTACCTGCATGTGCCAGAGTTGCTCTACCAAATGAATATCGCAAGAATCAATCCCAACTGGGTGACTGACTTAAAGAACAACATGTCATGCTTCTGTAAATAGGTCAGGTCGGTTTATACCAAACATGTTGCTAGGTGACGGTGTAGTGCCTATTAAATGTAAATTAATTGGTAGGTTTTTGAAACGGCTCATTTTTCTGACACCAAAAAAATATTAACTTGTCTGTCTGTGTAGTATTTTTAGTCTCTTTTGCTGTTTTCAGAAGCAATTTAGACCTAAATAAAAGTACAAAAATACGAAAAATGTTAATTATGCATAATAAGACCCCTTTAATAAAATAAATCTGCCCCTAGCATCAAAGTAGAGGGGCCAGATTCCTGGAAAAGGATCCTGTTTGACCTTCAACCATGTGGATTATTTGTGTGTGTGCAAATGGGAGGTGATTCTCATTTATGATCATCATACTTTTACTTCAGCATAAAATAAATATGAACTGAATAGTTCATAACTCCGTGCAAATTGTTACTTCTATTTCTCTGTGCTTTTATTTATCATTGAGATTTACCAAATAATTGTTGCAGAAAGAAAAAAGAGCAGAGAGCCCTTTAAGTAAAAAAAATTTCTAGCTATAATAAAGTACAACATGCCTGTCTACCTATTAGTTTCTGATTCAAAACATTAAGCATCGGTTAGAAGACATTTTATTTTGAAACAACATTAATCTGCTGTTTTTTTCAGGTGTGTTTGTGGGGTTTCCAAGAGCAACATACTGTGAAAATGGCTCTTGTTCTCCCGATCAATGACCTGACAAAACTAGGAGGAGCTCGTCGGCGGAAGACAAGCCCATTATTTGTCCTTTCTATTCCACAAGGAAGAAAAAAAGGAACTCACTCAAACAGAACTCGACTGGAATTATAGCACAGCTTTCCAAGACTGGGGAATACTGTGGATAACAGGGCAGCTTTCACCAAAAGGAAATACTTAGCTTACAAAATACATTACAAACTGCTAATCAGCATAACATCCTCTGAACACAAGAAAAATGCAAAATTAAAATTTTACGGCAGAATTAACTCTCCACAAAAGGATGCAAAAATAATGCATCACACTCGTCTAGTTTAAAGAAGGTTCAACTTGTTATTGACTATATTAAAAATCTGTGTTCCTCTGTAGACTTTACTTTTAAAAAAAGATAATCAATGAGAAAATTGAAGGTTTGAAAGGATTATGACAAAGTTGGGCAGTGGGACAGAGTAAATTTATTATAAATTTTGAACACATTAGAATTTTAAAAATGCACTTATTTAAAGAAAATGCACCAACATTGAAAGAAAACACATTTTTGAATAAAGAGTTTTTGTGACAAGATGAAGTGGTTTTTCAGCCATATTAGAATTAGTGTTTTTTGGAAAACTGCAATGGAAGCACTTATTGTACACTTATTTTATTTTTGTACATCATTTGTACATCCTTGGTACAGCTGGCTTCACTAGATGTCTCACAACACTAGAATCTCTCCAAAACGGCGCAACTATACGTAGCCGCTTCAACGCCTGAATAAGACGCTGACGTCTCCACTGACGGCTTACCACAAGCGCTGAACTATAAACATATCATATCTCATGTAAGGGTTTATATTTGTCACCATCATAAATTTTAGTGACATATAAGAACAAGCTTTAACAAGTGTGATTTTGATTGGATTTCTTAAGTAATGAAAATAGAGCAGATGTGATATCAGCAGAACATTGGAAAGGTTTTGCACACATTTTTAGTGGAAATGCAGCAACTATCAGTTTTTTAAGAAAAAAAATATACTTGACTGTTTTGCAGGAGGAACACAGAAAAACAAATTTGATGTCACACCATTATGACTAAATAAACAATCCGAACAATTTGCTGCTTTTACACTGCGCTTACGTTCTGCATAGCACAATGTCCATTTTTTGTTTGAAAGCTACGCCGTTTTTCAAAAAAGCTCCTTTCCTAAAGTTGATCTTTTCAATTGTGCATTCTGGAAGAGAAAACAACGAGTAGACTGCCTTACAGGGAGAAGAAAAAGGGTTGCGTTTTAGCACAGCAATTCTCAATTCAAGTGTCTGTGTCCTTTTCTCTCCCTGCTCTGCAGATACAAAAATCACAAATGAGAGACTAAAAATATATGTTTCATGCCGCTTGGAGAGACAGCTGCATAAAAGCACAATGCAGTCATTTCTATTAATTTGTCTCTCGCTGACAGGGAAATGAAGGAGTGAAGCAGATGCTATGGATACGTGAACAAGTTGCTTAAACAGGGAGGGTCTTTTTTCACTTTTCAAGTAGAAATTTGATAATTAATTGATTTTAACATCGCTACCCCTCCAACCACCACAGCTAAAAAAATTAGGGGGAAGGAGTTAGTGAACTACCTTGCTAGTCCAATTCACTATCCAACTGTGAATCAGTTTAACTTGCATGGATGCAAATGAAACAAAAAAGCAATCAGGAAGAACCAATGACAAGACATAAGTTGCCTTTGACCCATTTTTATGTCAATTTCTTCCAAAGTTCTGCATTGAGCACAAATTTCACTACAAGCAGCATGTACCAGAACCTGAATCTGGATTATAATGTTGTCCGGTTTCACCAGTATTTTATAAGATTAAGTCCCTGCCTTTACAGGGATCCATCATTTTATACAAAGATACTGTAGCTGGTCAGAACCATATAAGAGATGAAACTTGTGTTTGCAGAAACAAAAGAGAAACGACTTGAGATGTACCCTCACTGGTCACGTTACTTTGTATACCGGTCTCGCTGTTTAACACAAACTGGAAATGATTATATTAGCAAAGGAGGAAGTACATTTAGGAAAATGTGTTGAAGTGCAAACTGAGCATCGGGTTAGGAGAGAAATGGGATTTTAGTAACTTTGAACATGGCATGACTCTTCCAGATGGACCGATCTGAGTGTTTCAGAAGCTGTTTAAACTCCTTGGGTTTTAAAACACAACCATCTGAGAATGGTTAAAAAAAAACTGAGAAAATATCCAGAAAGATGCAAGTTGCATGAAGGAAATGCTTTGTTGATTTCACAGATCAGAGGAGAATGGAAACACGAGTTTGAGATGCTCCAGTGTTTCAACCTTCGCAGCAGTTTCTGTGAACTTCAGATGGTGTAGAAAATGATGTAGTGTAGACCACATAGCATTGATGTTTAAGATGCAGAATGTATTAAATAAAGGTAGGATTCACTTCCTCCAAGCACCGGACCTCCTGCTAGGCTGCTGAGAACTTATCATGTAATAGTGACTTTATAGTTTGTTTTTTAATCAATTCTTGGTGGTATAGTTTTCGTAAGGGTACAATGACTTCATTTGACTTTTCATATTTCCCTGCCTCTAAATAAACATCTCATATTTTTAACAAAAGAGGAAGACAAAACCTTTTACAAGAACTTTACACGTCCTGATTCTAATATTTTACTATTACAACATTCTTTACAGAGGGAGTAATATTAATGTTTTACTCTTTTTAGTTAACATAAAATCAATTTCAAAGGTATAAACCAAAAGTTATAAACAGGTTCAAACTCATCAGTATTCAGCATGTGTAGCAGATACAATAAAAATAAAATGTTTATGCAATGGATATGTGAAGAAAGGTGACTGCGGCTGCATACTGGAGCAGATTAAGCAGTGACATTTTGCCGAGGTACACTGGGTGCGGTAGTGTGACCTTTATCAGTGAGAGTGATTGAAGGACCAAAACCTGGAGTTAATGTAATCTACAGATAAAAGACGAGATACATACAGTATCTGTGTTTACAGCAGAATGCTAAGACTTGCACCTTTGCACCGTTGTGTGTGACCCCGCATTTCGTCTCCGAGTACAAGTGCGTGTCTTAGGGCTGGTGACCCATTAAAGCGTTCCCAGGGTGGCAGCGCAGCATATCACAGGTTTTTGTGAATCTGAATGTTAAACAGGCAATGCTTCAGCAATCTCTCTCAAGGCTTGGAAGAAATTTGCCAGCCATACTTTGGGTGAGGTAGATGCTTCCATTCTTATCATTTCGGTGTGTGTGTGTAAGTGTGTGAAGTGTAATAGCTTTGCTGCAGGTTGTAACAGATGGTTGCTAATGGAAGTTCATAGATCTGAATGACGGGGGCTAGACGATCAGGGATGAGATTAGGGGAAGAAATCTGTGATTAAGTGCGTCGTATGTTTGTACGTGACAGTGTGCACAAGGACAGTTGAGAGTTTCCCCTTGTTTCCACGTAGAAGCTCAGTCCAACCACAAAGGAAGAATAAAACCTAGCAATACTTTATTAAATGACTGCAGTGAGAATTAAAACCCAAAAAATTTCAATAGTGTCTTAACTTTAAGCTTTATAGTTTACAACATGAATCGTTTATCTGGATTTCAACTTGATAATAAAAACAACAAAACCTTATATTTTAGTAAAGTTTTTATGATGCTACATTTTGGAATGGCAAGCATCCAAAACAAGAGAGTATCACCTCTTCCTGGGAAAGACTTCCTGCCCTGATGGAGGAGATGGAAGAGAACAGCAGCGTGAATAAGGAAGGTTGTTAAGAAATATTCTGGTCTTGTTTGGGAACAGAAGAACATCACGGGATATTTCAAACCATTCATGCATTACTCCATATTCACAAGGAGGAACCTTCATATTTTAATTGAATTATTTAAAGTGAGCATTTCCATGACTATCTCTATCATCAATAAAAATACTTCTTTAAGAACAAATTATGATCTGATACTCAGTGTTTTAGGTATATGGGAATAAATTGGTTTGTGTACAGAGAAAGGCAGGAACTACCAATGAGTTGTCATAAAATGAAGGTACAAATTGGTGAAAGGGTAAAGATTAAGGCAGAAGCTTTAGAAACGCAGCACATTTATGTGAAGCTTATCTGCATCAAAAGTTGCCAAATAAGTTGTTTTAGGCACCTGGGTTGCTTTCTCTTAGGGAGGCATTTCATCTACTTGCTGGAAAAGTAGAAGGATGATTTTCAAATTTCCAATCAAAATTGAGAAACCGGTCAGCACCTGATTTCTTTCCATGAGAATTACTGAAAGATTCTCAAATTCTCAAAATAAATGTCATGTGTCAAGACAGTTTGGCCAATTCAGTTTAAAGTTTTCTCCGCTATTTTTACTCAAGTAGAGCTTGGCCTACTTCCCCCCTTCTCCACTGATGGGATGGGACCTGGGAGTTACAGCTGCCTCTCAAAAGGCCTACAGGAAATGGAAAATCAAATTACTTTGTTAGAGTCTCCTATGCCGTTTCGTCACTTTCTTGAGTTGGTAATAGTGGGAGGTTGTAGTACGCAGCTGAATACTTTCTCCAGTGCATGTCAAAGTCGACTTGAGACCTGGTTCATTAGTTATTCAAACCATCTGACCTCCCCACAGCTCTGCTCAGACACAGTCATTATAAAGCCCTTGTAATTCATTAGGCTGCCTAAATGAACCCAAACCATACTAAGGAGTGCTTGCTGTTACCAAGTGACATGCTGTGCCTCGCGGAGGGTAATAGTAAATTTGAGGATAAAGTTTAAATGTTATGATAAGGGTAGGGAAGGGGTGTGTAACTGGGGTTGCTGGAGAATGTGAGGCAGGTGATATGTTAAACAAATCTCAATCTGAGGTAGAAACAAAATGTCTTAAACAGACTACACTGTTTAGGATGCTTATGAAACAAAGCAATGAATAAAAATGAAAGAAATAAAACATTTTCTAATATTCAAAACAATATATTGAAATAAATACATTTCAAAACTTACTGGATAAAAAGTTTAAAAATGTATGTATACTTTAACCAGTGATGGTTGGAGTTTCAAGCTTCTGCCACTTTACTTCTAAGTCTAAGCCACATATTGAAAACATTACAATAATTTATCACACCAGTGTCATTCAAAGGAGAGTTTCACTTTATTAAGCCCCTCTCAGTTGCACACTCAACCACCAAAATCCCATCAGGTTCCAGTGACAGCTTGCACTTGTTTCAAAAGCTTCGCATCGGTCTGTTAGCAGGATCCTGAGTTTTCAAAACCGAGAGCTCTTCAAAGACTGAAGGCTAAATTTAGATGGAATAAATTGGTTATTTGTGCCGGATGCCTGTTCAATTAAAGCCAGGCATCACTGAGGCGCCTGAGATCTCCCAAGGATGACAACCTCAAGACATCAAGCACACACACCGAGGAAGTGGTTATATCCCCAGAGTTGTGTCAGTCAAGGTTAATTAAGTGCATTTTTTTTCTATTTATTTCTTTCTCAGCTGAAAAATAAAAACTGTCTTTGTTCTTTTTATGTGTCAAAGTAATATAAAACTTAACTGATTTCTGAAAACAAGAAGCGTGTGCACTAGCTTGAATCAATTATCAGTTTTCTCTGATCTAAAAAGGTATGAAATTATAAATACATAAAGCCCAATAGAATTTAAATGTTTGTTGAAAATCAGGTAATTGAACACAACATGTCATCAAATCATCCACATTTCTAAGTAAATTAAACTTATAGTTCAGTGAAACTTATTTACTTAAAATATTAATCTGAACTGACACATCGTTTGTCTTCCAGTCCATGCAACAAATATTTAAATTTTTGTAATTTTTCTATTTCTGAATCCTAACTTGTAGTTTCTTTGTTTTGTTTTTTAAACTGCAAAACTATTCAGGGTCACTTGTGGAGAGCAAACAAACTTTTCAGTGCTTTTTGGTTTGTACTTTTGTAAAATAAATAAATAAAGAAAGAAATAAAAGTATGAAAATGCAGGTCAGGAACCAAACAGTCCTGACCCAGATCATGTTGCACCTGTTTTGCAAATTTCTGATGGTTATTATGTTTCTGGTTTTGTGTATATCTAAGATGACATTTCAACCATTATTTGTATATAATTTAAAAATGTTAACCTACTTCAGAGTGAATTTTTCCAAATGTTCCCACCCGTGTCAATAGGAGCACGCTCACACTCCTTTCAGCATACAAGTTGGCAGCGCACGCACTGGGAGTCAGTGTCGTTGTGAATTACTAATGATTGTAACGCAATGTCAGATGACTCGGAGAGGCCTGGCCCACCCCGTCTCTGGCCCGGCTGTGTCATGTTGGTTTCCATGGTCAGGAGGAGACAGAGGCCCACATGCAGCCTGAATGATTAATACTGTCAAACACACTTCTGCTGTCTTTGCTGTCTAGCCAATGCTCTCCAGTGATCTAAAAACAATCACTGTAAGCATGACTACATTCATTCCTGTCTGGCTTCAAATGAGCATACATTAGTCTATTAAAACATCCGCGTATAAAAAAAAAGAGAAAGGAAATAAACCAAAGTAGAACAAAAATATTCATAAATATTCTTGCAGTTAGCTCATTTAAATTACAACTGATGTAAAACAGGGAAGTTTCATTTGGTTCAATGTCAGATGGGGAGGAAAAGAAGATATGAGTCAAAATTAAAATTTTCTACTGCATATTTTAGTTGTGTGTGTGTCCCAGATTTAACTCCTCTATCCTATGAACATCTTTCTGTTTTAAGTTAGGTTTGCTCTTTGTTCCTTTCTTCTTGTTTGTATCTGTGAGGATGTTTTCTCCTTGTTTGTCTCTTCCTCAGTTCCTGCTGGTCTGGCTTCTTGGTTCCTGGCAGTCCATTTGGCGCATCTGATCCTCATCAACTCATCACCACACAGTTTATCTTCCCTGGGATTCACTCAACTCTTGAGTAGATTTTTGGACTTGCCAGTTGGATCTTCTGCCACTTGCCTTCCCGGTCTATTTATGTTGGTCCTCTTATCTCCTGATAAAGAGCTGAAGTAACTTGAAGAAAGAAGCATGCTGCCTGAAGAGCAATCCAGGGAAAAGCTGTCTTAGAGTCAATCTGGTCATGTTTCATGTTGTATTTGACAGACATTAGGCTCTTCTGGCTCGTAAATAAAAGTGAAATTATATCGCCCACTCAATTTTACCATCCATTAAGCCTGTGTAAACACATCCTGGTCATTTTTATGATTTTGCACTACTAATTTGGAATTTTTTTAATTATCAAAAACTTTCTTACTTGAAGTAAACAGTTCCCTCAGTCTTAACTGATGTCAGAATATAGTCTTTACAGTGAGTAATAATAAGCACAAATATTTCAAATATTTCCAGATTTGGGCCAGAAACATTTTAATTTTTATTGCAAAAAAATTGCCAAAAGAATCACAAAATCCTGGCAGGACTGAAAAGATGTTCAATATTATTTAATTTTAAGAATTCACTCATATTTTTCACAGGTTTTATCAATGCATTCTGGCACAACCGGCCCTTTAAGAGCATTCATGACCTTGATTTGGCCCAAGATAGTGGAGCAGAGAGAAAGACAGTGGAAATGAAAAGGATGTGGACAACAGAATACAGATACATTTCCTGCTTGCTACAGTCAGGGGTTTCCACATTTCCTCTTTCAGAGACAATCGGGGCATAAAAACTGTTGACATTTGGTTGAACTGACCCTAAAATAACATGAAAGAAGGCGTGTGTGTCTTTGCAAAGTCCAGGAATCTAAAGATGGACACAACATATGTGAAAACCACAAATATAAAATAAAATTATTTCACTAAAGATCCTTTTCCATCATAGTAATATTTCTTCAGCCATTTAAACTCTCTGCTCTTGATTGTTGTGAGTAATTTAGCCGATGAAACTTTTTTTTAGACTTCAATATTGCAGCCAGAGTCTCCCATAACAGTGAGGAGACACTAAGCAACAGCGTGTTGCTCAGGTTACTAACATCACTAAGCTCATCCTGTCTGGTGACCATAAGGAAACAATCCTCTCCACTTTCATTAGCTCTTAAGTTTTTACCAGCTGTCGGAGTCACACAGTTCAAAGATCACAGGGATCCAGAAGTCAGCTGCAGGACATGCAGGATATTTTGTTTTAGTCTTAAATTCAGTCATTCTGTCTGTTCTGTCTGGGTTTTGTAATACCATAAAAATAGGAATTACAGTATTCTGTCTCCACTTCTTATAACATTATGACTGCAGCCAGAAGGCCCATTAATTCCTGAGCTGTTATTTGTAAAAAGTACATAAAAGCCATCCTGCATTTATTATCAAGGTTGGATTAGAGTTACAGGAACATACCTACGTCAATATGGACCCTTCTTCCCAGTCACTTGTCTTACTCACTTAATCTTTCTGCCTTTTCTAAAGCTTTAAGGCCAAACAAGCTTTTAAAAACAGAGAAATGTACACATAAAATTAACTCGTGGCCTATGATATGTCAGATCTCCAGTTACAGCGCATCGTGCAGTCGGAGTGAATCATATCCAATTATATGGGTCAGTCCTTGTTTCTCCAGAGCACAGCATGAACACTTGTTAAACTAAAAAGGGTCGGTTCAGACAGCGCTTTTCCTTCTGGCCTCTATCAGTCCTGTTTACAGCTCTGCACACTGTGGTGGCTTTTCAGTGTTTTCTTTTGTCAGAAAATGCTGCATTTAACCCTCGAGTCATAATTTATTATCTAGAGTTTGACTCTGTAAATGTCCAATTCAATAACTAACACAGCTGAGGACATGGTTGTTCATTTTTTTTGTATTATTTACTTCTGCAAAGCTAAATTATACCAATATTTGTTTTCTTTTGTGTATTTTATCAGTCATCTCTGTGAAAGCAATATTGCTTTTGCTTTGCATCTGTGCAAATGTCACTTTATGCAGCTCATTGCTTTTCTTGCTGGTGCTAGAAAGCCCTAAAACTACTTCACTGGCAGCAGCATCAACACCGCATAGCTTTGACAGCACACAGGACGCTATGCCGTCTCAGCTGAAGCGCCTGACTGATCTCAAACCTCTGTCGCAGTCTTATGACACAACACAGACAGGAGCGAAGAGGAGAAGAGGGCTAGTCAGTGGGAGGTCTGCTGTACAGTATTACACGGTTTGGCTTTATGCGCATGGCAGATTTAGCTAGTCTGGGTTATGAGGCCTCCCAGAGTGATACTTTTGCAGAAGTGGCCAAAAGCCTGTTGGTCTGATGGCGCTTACAAGCACACAGAGAAAACATGAAGACAGAATACTGGAGTTACAATCAGAAATACTAAAAACTATCTTTTAGAAGAATAGAAATCAGCTGCTGATGGAAATTAGTTGTTTATTAGGAGGGACAAAATAGGATGAGCTGTTTTTAGTATGAAGAAGGTGCTGAAAAAATGAAGTCAGAGGATAAACAAATATGATAGAAGCTACTAAATGGAGGTTCAATGGAGGAGACATATGGAGGTTCTCTCAGGCTGCCACAGCAGAGATTTAGACTTGGGTCGGTAGTGAACATTTCACTTATTTGTCATTTACTCTTTTACATATTTGGTTATTTTGTACCAGATCTTTTCTTGAAAAAAGAAACAAACTGCCTTGTGAAGTCAATTTCTGTCTGCTGTGAACTTCTGAAACACAAACCTCTAATCTCTAAATATTGATTTTTTTGTACTAATTACGAAAAACCCTCTTATAAGGACAGATTCAATTAAGGTTTGACTTTTTAGATGATCAACAACAGTTGAACTTTTGTAAGTGCAGTAAATGAAATAAACTTTTTAATAAGGCCTTACAATACCCAACCACATGACATTGTTTAAAAGTTAGTGAATAGAGGTAATCTAATGGAATAGTTTCTTTTTCTGTCTGTAATTAAGTGACCTTCTTAAAATGTTATTTAAAAGTTATTTAGAGCCTTTACTGCTAACGTGTGAAGTTAACTTGAGACATTAGCAGTAAAGGGTCACTGCAAAAGGATAACAAGCTGAAACATGCACAGGTTATGCAGGCAAAAAATAAAAACAATCTGCAATAGTGCTGAAAAAAAGCATGATTCCCTTTACTGGCTTTTTCTGTCTTGCTTCTTGTCATACATAAATGCTTCAGATTATTATACAAACTTTAACATTAGACATTTTCTGGAAGACATGAGGAATAAATTTTACCACAATACTATTGCTGAAAATTGTGAATATGACATTGATTATGACATTTCCTGATATTTCTTTCATTGCATTACAAGCATCTCAGCTACTATTAGGTGACAATTAAGACAATTAGAGTACTTTGAATTGGCCAACTGTATTGTTAATATGAGTAGCGTGATTACCTGGCACTTGAAACATAATAGCCTCCCTAATATTTCATGCAAACAATCCTCTACAAGTGTAACATTGGACACCGATGCTACAATGACTTGAATAAATTTAACTTAGTTTTCAACTGGTGTCCCAGTTATACAAACCAAAATGGCTCTAGAATTGCACTTAACCTCTGAGTAGCTCCAAACAATCCAAGACAAATGTTTAAGAGTGGCATAGTCAAAGGCAGGGCTTGAATCTCATTGTGATATAACCTTGAAGAGGTCATGAATGCTCCAGTGTGGTTGAATTAAAATAATTCCCCCCCCCCCCAAAAAAAAAGTGGGTTAAATTCCCTTCAGTGATTCAAACAACTCACTGCCAGATTTCACACCTCTTGATGGCAATTGTTGATGCCAGGAGCGGCACAAGCAGCTACTAGGCTAAGAAGGAAGATTATCTTCCTACATACTGCCAGGTTTGGAAAGCAGTGTTTTCGTTATAAGTGTATTTATATTTTTGTATTAGTGTGTAACAAAAACAGAGCAAATATGCAAGAAAGCAAACAGTTTTTTCTGCCAATTTCAAATATCTGCTAAGTAAAAACAAGGCGCCAGGTGGACAGATGAGATTTTTTTTTTTCCTGAAACTGATCAGAGAAAAATTTCACATTAAATATCCATTGGCAACTTGCAAGTGTTTCAGCCAGTGGCAGTTTGTGCAGCGTTTTAATTTTGGCACCGACCGCAGAATCAGATCATTGTTTAAGATGACTAAAGCCAGAGGCGAGAAAGGAAGAAGAGCGAACACGGACGCAGAGTGGGGGAGATTAAGACAAAGGAAGAAGGAGAACAAATAGTGGCTCGGCTTTTGATGAGGAGTAAGTCACATTATTGCCTTTCCATTTTTAGAATGAGGGGTACGTCGAGCGCAATGATACCTTACATATGGCTTTGTGGATCAATCTATTGATAACAATAAATGTTGAGATTACAGCTTAAATACACAGCGCAGAAATAATGTGCACTTATTGTGCTCCCTTTAATAGCTGCAACAAATTGTATTTTGAAGACAGAGCCGGACAGAGTAGCCAAAGAAAACAAACTGAAAAAAATAAAAAAAACATTTTCCATTTGAACTGCAGGGGGAAAAGAAGAGCTTTTAAATGAATAAAACGTTCTGCTAATTAAAAAAATGAGGGACTAAATCATCTAAATCTGGAACATGGAGAAATATTTCCAGTGCCACTTTAAATCAGTCACTAGAGTTTAGAGTCGATGTGTATTTCCTCATTAGTAATATAAACATGGATTATAAAGAATCACCCGAAGGAGCAAAAAAAAATAGGTTGCAGAAGAGTAATTTATTTCCTTCGTGCTTTCAAACACTGTCTACATATACGCACACACACAATCACACATGCACACTTTACCCTTTTTTAAATGTGTCTCAGGAAATTTTTGGGACTAAATAACCATTACAGGGCACAGAAACTGCCTGGAATATAAAACACTGTCAATACTGAGCCGGGGAGAGTGAGAGACCTTCTTATCTACAAACTGCATTAAGACGTGGCTTTCACTTTTCCTCCTTGAATGAATAATAATTCCACATAAATATATTTGCCTGCAGCCTTAAAGTAAAAAAAATTAAAAAAAATCAAAACCTGGTTCAATAAAATATTGATTTGTTGAATAATTTTTGTACTTTTATTGGTGATTTTTGTTAAATTGGTTACTCCCCTGTGATGTTTCTTTTTTCTTTCTGCCTCTTTTACTCCCTCTTTCCATCCTGCCTGCTGCTCATTTTTAACATCAATTTCTTGATTTTCTTTCCCGTGCCCCAGGGAGACATTCTCATTCCAGGTCTCCTTTTTTCTCACCCCATTTCCTCTCGCCCCTCGAGTCTGAATCTCCCAGACAGGATGTAAGGTGACACTGTGGAGGTAAAGGTGTGGAGGTTGGATTGTTTGCATGCGACTGTGTGTATATTCAAGAAGGCAGAGGAGGTGAAAACCGGAAAAAAGTTAGTAAAAAGAGAAATGTTCAGATAGATGGTCACTGCCATTCCAAATCCAATCCCAAAGTTGGCCAAGAGACATGTGAAGGGATGCCTTCTTTTACTTTAGGGATTCAAGAATTAAGTAAGCTTTTCACAGATTCATGCTTCCTACTGTGAATATGCCTCATTTTATCCCACAAGGCCTCGTGCTCCTGAAAGATATACACTTCTGCTTCTTTATCAGGCTTTAAGCCAGTGCTCCAAAAATACTGCTTTGGCTTGAGTGGTCAAACTTAAACAGAAACAAAAAGGAAGGAAAATGGACAGATCTTTTTTATGCATGCATTTATACGGCTGCAAATGTATCAGCACACATTTTTATACTCATGCATGGAGAAATCAAAACAGCTCAGTAGGAAAATAATACAGCTTTGTGACACATAAGCACTGAATACAGATGTTTTACTGAGGGCTAAGTACTGAACATGCTGCTTTGCAAAATATGTAACTGTTTTTGCTTGTTTTTATGGAACAACTACAAACTTTGATGCAGTTGAATGGGATTTTATATGATGAACTATCATTAGAACCACAAATAATTGTCAACTATTGGCGAACTAAGCTTTGATCTAAGCGTATTATTGTTGTTCTGCTGCAAGATGAAACTTGCTCAAAATGTATTATTATCTTTAATTTCCCCCACATGCTTTTCGGACCACCTGAGGGCTTTAAAATGGAGCGGAGTGTAAGTCAGAGTGGCCACAAATGGCGGTGAAGTGCGCACCAGAGTGGAGCGAAGCCGCATGCAGTGTAAATCCATGGTCAGTCTTGTGTTTTGCAGCCTTTAACATCAATCACCATGTATTTAGCTTCACTAGTCTTCCAATCAACTCCATGAATGGAGTTGATTTTCTCAAGTTTGCAGAGTTCCTCTCTCTAGTCAAGCAGGGGTGTCAAACTCCAGTCCTTGACGGCTACTGTCCTGCAGTTTTTCGATGTGCCACAGGTATAAAACACAGGAATGAAATGGTTAGGTCATTAGCAAGGCTCTGGAGAACTTATCTACACAAGGAGGAGGTAATTAAGCCATTTCATTCCAGTGTTTTGTACCTGTTGCACATCGAAAAACTGCAGGACAGTGGCCCTCGAGGACTGGAGTTTGACACCCCTGGATTAAGCAGTGAGATATTCAAAATATGGTATTTCATTTTACAATTTAATATGGCTTCAAACTTCTTCACAACTTTCCCTATGTTTGTCAGCAGTGTTTCTTGGTCTTCATGGTTCTGAGACTTTCTCAGGACAGATAAATTCATAGAGATTGCAAACATGTGGATACTGTTATTATGTGTCTTCTGAAAATTATAAGACTAAAAGTGGCTAAGAATGTTCTGATTTAATTTGTAAAAGTGTTTGAATACCATGCGTCATTATTCCTCCACTTCACATTTCATAACTTCTTTGTATTAATTTATTACCTAAAACTCTAAAAAAAAAAGTTAAAAGGTTACTAATAATGTTGCAAGGAACTGTATATTGATTGACATAGAGATATAAATACAACAACATCCATTATCTGCCATTGTAGAGAAAAGGGACGAGATTTTATGGTGTCAGCTGAATTTGTAATGCTGTTCTTTCCAATTAGAGCTCCCCTACTTTCTCCCTCGATTTCTAAAATTAAAAATTGATTGTTTGTACTTTTCTCATTTCCCCTCATGTCACTCATCCTTCCTGAAACTGTATCCCCATCCTACCGTTTTTCTCAGAGCAGTGAGAGATTTCCAACTGAGAGACCAAAATGCATTTTTAGCTAATCACAGGGCCTGCCTGAGCATAACAGTAGCAATAATTATACAGCAAAACACAAGATATTGAAATGATAACCTTTTCAGGCAAAGCCTGACTAGAATTTTTTTTTTAAATGGGAAAAACTATCAACTGATGCAGAATTAAATGAGGGAGGTAATAGAATAAAATTATATATGTATTTATAGTGTTTGGCATTTTCCTTTTGTCTCTGCTGTTGAAACAGACAAATTACCCTTATTTGTATGAAAAGCAACTGAACATTCAAAGAGTCCATCATGCATACGAGAAGTGAGGCATGGCATCAGCTTGCAGACAGGTGACACAATACGTCTCTTACCTCTAAGGCTTTGCTCTTGCTGTTTAGCAGCTTGGAGATGTCCCGCGCCACTCGCTCCACCAGATCCTTGGGGTTGTTTCTCTTGATTTCAAACTGGCTCTTCTTCTCATTATAAATCTGCACATGGAGAGGAAAAAGGAGGGATCAAAGGTCACGCAACCACATCCATTAGCTTAATTTAAGAGATCACAGAGGGGCTGTTTGCTTATTTTCAAGGTAGCACACAAGATGGTAAACATTTACTGTAGAGTAGGCAGTCTGCCGGCTGTCATTATACCCACAAGCCTCTGCTCTGTAGAGGAATTAAGCACAGAACAGAGCCTTAATGGCAAAACACTTAGCTAGCCAGCTGCAGTCTGGCAGTCAGAATGAAATTAAATAAACGAACACCCCAGCAGATTCTCACTGCTGGGTGAACACCTTGTGTCTACAGTTTTAACTCTTAAAGAACAAATAAATGGGGAAATTTTAGACGTTTGGAAAAGAAGACTTTGCATTTTTTTCTTTTTTTTTTGTAGGAGATCCTTCCTCCCAGCAGATGTTAAACTTTGCAACCATCACTGCTCCCAACAAACTCAGTAAGTGTTAATTCATTTACCACTGTCTGTATGACAGACAGACTTTTTCTTCTTTTTCAGAAGAAGTCTTTTAATGCTCAGAGATATATGCATATTGTGCACATAGTTTACATTCTTCAGAACTGGATTTTATTCTGTCTTTATGTGACTTTGTTTGCTCTTATTGCAGTAATTTCCCCATTATGGGACAATAAAGACTATTTCTATTATCCTATTATTTCTATATTTAAGAAATTCAATAGAAAGCCAAGATTTCTATGAATTACAAAAATAATAGTTATTTTGGACAAGTTTTATCCAACTATTAAAATTTGTTATTTTATAGGTAAATTTCAGAACTGAAACACTTTCCCATACACTAGTAGAGATTATTGATTAGTTACAATTGTAGAACTTTAAACAAACAAATGAAAATCCTAAAAATGTAAATAAATATGATGGCAGAAGCAATAAATTAATGAACACATATTTATGTAACTACATAACATTTTGGACCTATGATGGAAAATGTGGGCATATTTAAAGGGGCGGTATCATTTATTCCACCTGGAGGAACAGAGCTTACAATCTCCTTCTCAGTCCAACGCTCCTAAGAATGGTTTTAAACGGCATAATGGAGGAACATTGTTATAGAGATGTGCTCTTTTGGAAAGAGCAACAGCTTCTTAAAGAGACAGAGACCAATTTCAAGACGTGAAATTGTGAAGTCAAATTTCTTTGACATTTGTAATATACACCATACTTAATTGATTAAAGTGCACTTTAAATGTGTCATTTAAATAATCAAAGACTTTCCTGATTGATTTATCAAAAAACAGTAACAGCAAGTAGAACGTTGGCTCCATGAGGGATGGGAATGTTTGTAAAGCAGGATCAGGAAGTGATCGAGTGGCAGTGGTCTGGATAGCTGACAGAAGAAGGCACTTGGAAGATTAATGAGCTTCTCTGTAGGAAATGTGAAGGCTGACTCAGCAGCCTGAACTCCTCCTGTAGTCTCCAACAGAGGGAAGACAACATTTCCTGCTGCCTCTGAACACCAAAACATCCAGTTTCATTAAAAAAACAAAAAAAAATAGCTTATATTTGCTTTCTAGGATCAAATCAAGCAAAAGTTTATCATTTTTGTTATTTGTTACAATAACAAAAATGCCCACTTCTGCATTATATTTGTCTGCCCGTATGTATGTAACTATTAAACTATTCCTAGGAGGGGAAATATCATACAAGGTGAAATTTTATTTGACTTAACACGTGTCAAAAACTAGAAGGAGTCTTTATAAATGTTTAGGATTGCTGTCACAAAGTCCCATTCTGTAAATAACGACACTTCTCATGCAAATTGTACATTTTTAATGGATTCTTAATGCAACTTTGCTTTAAAGTGTCATTACTCACCAACTAAAGCAAAATTGACACTTTTAGTGTAACCTTTAATGAATCTTTGCATTACAAATATTATTTAGTGAATGACATATGCATTCATGAACTCTTCTGTTTGGTCATGGCAGTGGCGATGTCATATTTGTCATGTCAATCTTATGAACACTCCTTCAAATAAAGTGTAACCCAATACAGGATCCATCAGCAGAAAAAGGTTCACAAAGACAAATGCTCTTGAATAAAATGGCATCCAAATCTTCAGTTTATGAATAAAACACATCATACGTACGTAATGATCCCATCTGGCGGATATTGGTTCATAGTTTCAATATAAACAAACACATACAATACGTTTCTTAAATGTCGACTGTCACTTATGCAAAGTGAAGCAGGTCGTTTTCCAAATCCAGAGACTCGTGTCACTGAAAAAGGTGGATTTCATACATTTTGTAAGATTTTGAATAATAAGTTTAGGTGCTCTTGACAGCTGAACATGTTCAGATTTCAAACCTTTGAAAGGTAAAAAATGTTTTATTTTTCATAATATTGTGAGTTGAAAAGTATTAAGACACAAACATTATTTGAAATGAATCAATTAAGTGATATAATGTGCCATCTGTGAGTAGCGGCACTACCCTTTGGCCACAGTCTGATTTGTAGTTCAATATTTGTAAACCTGTCAAGTGTAAAAAGTACTATTATCCTCCACTTCAGAATCTTACAACACACCTGAAATATAAAATAAGGAAAGATAAGCAGACAGTGATAAAAATGGTTGTTAACTTTATCACATCTCTATCACATTTACTCAAGATAAAATTATATAGCATATCCCTCAGACAATGACAGAGACTATGGGTTTGTCTCTACAGAAACCACTGAAGCCTGTATGATTGTTTTAGGGCATTTGTCATTACCTGCAGAAAAACATCTAAAAGGTTAGAGTTCTGGAGTTAATACAATGCCCACATATGTTGCGGTACGTAAAAATGTGGACTGCATCATTTGGATCAGCTTCATGTAAAATCCCTGCTGTGCAAACTGTTTGTTGATGGCCTCATTAAAGCTTTTAAAGTGCTGGGAAATATAGAACTACAGTAAATTACAGAAGAAGACCACTGTAATATTTCATAATATTACAGAGTTCATGTCAGAGTGTTTCTGGTGTGATGAACAGAGATGACTGAACCTGCAATCAACACACACTTTGAGATTGCACACTTTTAGATCATGTTAAAGCACCAGCACAAATACAAATTAGACAGAACATGTTCGTTCTGTAATGTTCGGGTCAATATTTATACTTAAAACATAACCAAATGTGTTCTGTGTAAACAGAAATAAAACAATTTAATGACTCCTTTCATTCTAATGGCAAAGATCTGATTTATATGTGTTCATTTGCATCAATGTATAAATATTTTAGCACCATCAACTTCATCTTAAAAATTTTAATTTTTAAGATGAAAAATCTTAAACATTTTAATTTAGTGTTATTCCTGTCAGAACTGCTGTAACTGAGTCAGGTTTGAAGTTCAGATTTAGCTGGATAACAAATTGTCCCAGCACTTATTGAGACAGACAGATATTGTTGTTTTCAGGATATTTTGAAGGAATGTATTAATAATGGCATAGTAAAGTAAGTTCACTCTCTCAAAGAACAATCAACTTTAATTTTGTGAATAACCCTCCAGACTGGAGCAAAATAAAACACAAAAAGCAAAAACAGATAATAAAAGGAAAACAAAAATTACAAAAACCATAAGTAAAATGCAGAATGAGATCTAAACAAAATTATAAAATAATTATTATTAGAATGTAAGTTAGTGAGTTCTTTCTAATTTAAAATGTGATTAACTGACCGTGATGGCCGCTAAAACGTATCATTTGTGTTGTCGTTAAGTCAACAAACTACTAAGGGTTGCTGTTATTTTTTAAGACTTAGTCGTGTCCAAACTAGGTCTCTCAGAAAGGCCTTTTTCTTCCAGTAGTTATTGTGATAAACTAAACTAAATAAGAACTGTAATAGTAGTAATCTTAGTTTTGAGATCATTTTCAAGCAATTCAATGGTAATGCAGGAATACATCCTGAAAGACCATTAAACTTTTAATTCTAATGAGTATATAACACTGGAGCTAGAAAACATTTTAATCTACAAAATAAAGAAACATCAGAGAAACAACAAATAAAATTTATTACATAGCTTCTGTAAACAAAATTGCCCTTCAAAATAGTTGCTAGTTGAGACCAAACTCAAGATTTTATCATCCAGAAAGAAAAGAGAATTTATCATGCAGGTGACTGATATGTTGCTAATTGTGACAGGCCTTTCCCAAACTTTAACTGTCCTGCTGATGTCCTTAAGATATTGCTTCAAAGTTTCCACACGATGTTTTTTTGGTCATGATGTCATCGACGTTATGGCATCAGTCTCTTCAGCTGTAAAACAGCCACGCCGTATGATGCTGCCACCTCTGTACTTCACAGCTGGGATGCTTTTCTCAGGCCTTCTTCCCTCTTCTCCCTCTAAATGTAATGATGATCATTATGACCAAATGCTTCATTTGTTTTTTCCATCAGACCACAGGACATGTCTCTAAAAATAAGATCTTTGTCCTTCAGTGCATTTGCAAACTGCAATCTGACTTTATGTTGCTTCTGAAGTAATGGCTTCTTCCTCACCCTTCCTCATCCTCCTGGTGTTTATGCGAGCATGTGACCACAGAAATGTCCAATTGTACCCAAAGATGAACCAGATTTGTGAAGTTCTACTATTTTCTTCTTGATTTTACTTTAAATAGATCCACAGGTGAGAATCCAGTCAACACAAAGGTTATTTACTGTGATGCTATTTTAATGTTGTATCGACGCTAACAAAGAAACTACATCATCAATCTGTCAGCACAAATTCAATTCAAAAATACTTTATTGATCCCGAATGGAAATTAAATAAGTACTGTAATAGTAGTAATCTTAGTATATTTACAAATCTCAGTTACTTTTCTGGCCTTTAGCCTATTTATATATTATTGGAAATTATAACTGATCTAAAAAATATTTAATTTCAAAATGTTTTTTAAATAGAGCTCAGGAAAAACTAAGAGCTCACTGCACCCCATTGAAAACCTCCAGGTTTTTCCACCAAATACTGATTTCTGAATTCTCCCCGAGTTAAAACGTTAGTTTTATTGTTTATAAATGAATATTAATTTGTTTTCTTTGCATTATTTGAGGTCTGAATCTTTTTTGTCGTTTTGACCACTTGCCATTTTCTGCAAATAAAAACTAAATTTGGGCTTGAAATTTCAGAGACATGTTGTCAGTAGTTCATAGAATAAAATAATGTTCATTTTACTCAAACATATACATGTAAGGATTAAAATCAAGGTAATGAATCATTTTAAGTGGTTTCTTAATTTTGTCCAGAACTGCATATATAGAGCATAGAGAATTAATTTTTTTCTTTCAAATCTAAATCCTGGTGTTACTTTCGTTTCTTCACCAACTGGGAAATAATGGTGGGCTGAGGCATTCATGCCCCAACAATGAACTCTCCTTCTATCCAACTCATACAAAATCAGAGCTCACTTGGTCCACCTCTCCATCCATGCAGCAGTGTGACTTCACATCAACTGCTCTCTTGCATCATGCAGAGCACCTTTGTGAAAGCATTTGTTTCTGTGATACTCCGCTCATCTAATTTATTCATATTATTCTTTAATTTGCAGCCCATTTGCAGTTCATTATTCAACTGATGCATTTAAACCAGTTAAGAAGGGTGAGTATACACTTATCTTTGATCTGATATTATGTTTCATTCCCTCTCAGCACGTTATTATAATTAACAGCAGCAGGATAATTCGTACTGTAAATGAGAACGATTTCAAAGTCTGACATTTTCCAAGAAAACAGTAGGTGATGAAAAGAAACGTGCAGTTCGAAAGCTCAAAACTTCACATCACAATTCTGCAGAACAAACAGCACAAATGTCATTGTACACAGTATCGCTAAAGCCTGGGTAATATAAAAACATATATGCAGAACAGCAACTGCGTCACAGTGCAGCCATGTTGGTTGAGTAGTGAAAGGAAAAGACCAACTAGGCAATGCGCTTCACCGTTACAACTAACACGTCATTGTTTGGTCGATAAGTCTAAATAAAACTTTCTGTTCTAAACGCTGTTGCCTTGCAGCAAGAATGTCCGAGGTTCTGATCCGATATACAAAAAATTCTAGACTGGGTATCTGTAACAATATGCCCAATCCAAGTGGGCAGATCTATTCAGTCTAATTCTACACTTTGTGCTTTGACATCATGCTTTTATTTTATTTATTTCACATTATATTAAGAATTGCACTGAACAAACTAAAGTTGGGTTTTTACACGTTTGACCAAACTTGTGACGCTATTGCTCTATTAAAGTGTTATGTACTGGTACACAGTTATAAAATAAATTTGTAATTCAGCACATTTATGTCTGTGTTTTACAAGGAAACATTTAAAGTCAATACTGTTTTTCTGTATCGAATCGGTTTCGGTATCGGTATTGGAAGTGAGAACAGTCGATCGGTGGATCCTGAATGAATCCTGCAAATTTAAGAAGGTAAAGACAATAGATGGATTAAACCAACACGGTTTTAAAATTGTAACGACTATAAACATGATTTCTTTCCTACTGTGGGCTCTTGCTGTGTTCTGATAAATAAAAACATGGTTTTATCAGAACAAGAATCCAATGAAACCTCTACTAGTTTATAAATGATCAATTACTTATTCTTATTAAACATGGGGAACCAATATGTATTTCTACACTTTTACCTTTTTCTTGTCTTGTTTGTATTTCCTTCTGATTCATGTAAAGCACTTTGAACTGCCTTGCTGCTGATGATGTGCTATACAAATAAACTTACCTTGGTTCTACTGTGCCTTTCAACAGTATTCAGACCCATTTAATTTTTCTACATGTTGTGACATTACAACTCCAAACCTCCATGTTAGCATTTTAGTGGTGGACATTTGTGAAGTGGAAGTAAAAATCTTCTGTTATTTACAAAACAATTGTGGCGTGCATTTATAATTACCACCCTGAAGTTCATGCTCCAATCCTGCAAGTCCTGCATTTGTGTACTGACATAAACAGCTTTCATTTGCCAACTGCTTCATAGTTATCCATCATATAAAGTACAAATAAAATAGAAAACTTGAAAAAGTACAAATAGTTTTTCAAGGAACTGTAGAAGGGCTAGTGGATCAAAAGTTTCTGAAAATTTCTAGAACGTCCCAATCCACTATGCATCTATGTCAAGGATCAGTCGCCCAGTTATTAAATATTATGTCAGAGGGATTGATGAGTCGATGTGCTGCAGTTAAGAGCGGGGGGAAAAAAAATAAACATCGTCTGCACAATCCGTCTCTGTCTAACCAAAAGCCGGACGAGCAGCCGGGGGGAATTTCCTTCCACCGGCCCAATAAGCTAGCAAACTTGGCCCTGGAGACTGAAACCACGCAAGCAGAGCCGCTTCAGTGAGATCGCATGGTGTCTTATTTTAGCAGCCATCAAAGGGACGAGGAATCCAGTTCACACATTTTAAATGACTTCAGGCAAAAATTGTGTTTCTACCCCAATGGAATTAAAGCATTTTTTTAAAAAATGATCTTTCTAAAGCACAATATGGTTCAATTTGGTTCAGCTTTAAATGAAACCATAACCTGTTTTCAGTAAAAGCCTCCACTGGAAACCTATTACATCATAAAACGAGAGAGCAAAGTTCCTTTCCACTCCATTGACAAACTACTAACCATGAAGTCTTCAAGTGAAGCATTTCTCGAGTCGATGTCGAAACCCCCATGTCAACTTTGTTTTAAAAATCAATATTAATTCGCCTAATGTGCTGATACTCTCTGGATCTGCCTCCTCCTGGAAGATTCATGGCAGTCTCAGGGACATTATAGACAAAGAGAGATTTTTCTCTTCACACCTTAAAGACAAAAAACAAAGAGGAGGGAAAAAAATCAATAAAAGTTACCTCCAATAATGCGGGAATCATTTTATTGGCTGCACAAACATCATTTTTTAATATTTTCATTCTTGAGTCATCGTTTTGATAGAAGTTTCCAGCAGTTTTCAGCAGAGAAAGGAATTCTCTAAAATGCCATTTCCATCATTTAGGGAGTTGAAATTATCCCAGTGTTGCTGTATAATTGTGCTACTACTACAGAGTGTTCTCCACAGACAGGCTCGCTGGAAAATGCCCTAATCTCATCATCAGAAAATTGAGCCAACGCACTGTTGGGAAATTAAGCCGACTGCTGTCACTGCGGCCCAAAATGTATGGAAATTAGCTCCAGCCACACAAGCTCAAACTACGACATGGAAAACGCAAATAATTGAGGGATTAATGAACGAATGCTGCAAACTGCATGGCAGAATAGATGAGAGCTCTTATCACGCATCAGCTTTCAATTTCGTGACATTTATGTTAAATTATTAGTAATTAAATTAGAATTTTATAATAAATAAACTTAAGATCAGAAGAACTTTACTATTTTGTTTACTGACTGGATTGATGGTGATATGTCGACTCGTTTGTCGTTTATAGATGCGATATTTATGGAGTTTATGAAGATGTGCCAGAAATATTTTGAACTAAAATCCTTCCACAGCTATGACTATTAACATTTATTATTATTGGAACAAACTTAAACTTTAGTACAGGTATTGCTTTTAAATAAAGTTAAACAGCTTAGCAATATATTTTTTTCTAAATGTTGTAAATTAGATCCATGTTTTGAAAGGTTTAGGTTTCTCTTTTACCAGATGCCACTTGGTGATCCTGTCATTTCTATTGTGTTTTAGGTATTTATTTAAAACTTTTATGTATTAATTCCACTATAAGCTATTCCAGAAATTTGTGCGACTGTTTCAACATTATACAATCACATGAAATAAATAAATTCAGGTACTTAAAATAATCCGCTGGGCTTCTTTAAATAACATTTTTATCAACTAGCTTTATAAGTTACATTTACTTGAGGATGATTATCATCACGTCAATTTTGCTGAATTTCCCCACGATGAGGCAATAAAGGAAGTTTCTCTTCTATTCTCTTTCTATGTACCTGTAAATGTGCAATAAAGCTGATGCACAGAAAAAGCTGAACTAAAGAGCAACTAAAGCGCATTAAAAATATATTATTCAAATACAGTTCCTGAATTAATGGCTTTATTTCCCACTATAATTCCCACAGTATGGGCCTGGAAGGATGCTTCACAAGAAAACATGCTCAATAAATTATTAATTTATGGACTTGAAAGTATGTTGGTGATTGATGTCATTCCCCCCCCCTGCCCACAAAAAGATTAGGGGCATGGCTAAGCCCCATTTACATTACACAGACGTGTCATCTGAGCAGCAATTTAACGTCTCAAAAAATAAAACCCTGAAAACGGAAATTGTCTGTTAAAAGTGGTGCCCATCCCTATTTTCTTTTCTTTTTTCCTTTTTTTTTTTGCAAATACCACTGATAGCTTATTGACTGGAATGGCTGTGGAGCAAATTAGCAGTCTTAATCAGTTATGCTGTTGGCTCAGAGCTTCGCGGCTCAAACAGCTCTCTGTGTCGGCCTGTCATTCTCACGGGGGAAAGAGGAGAGGGGGCTCGGCTGTCTGCGCCGCTAACAGCCAACCCAACCTTCTGCTGCTAACGCTCACACAGGACACGACAGAAGTAACTATGCCAATCGGCACCAATATGCTTCCTCTGGCAGCCAGGACGGTCAAACACACAGAGAGAGAGAGAGAGAGAAGATCCCACACGCATGCAAATGGACAAAATAAACTTGCATTTCCACTCTGTGCAGCTCAGACACGTCAAAGAGAATTCACATTCTCATCATTAGCTGTGATGACTGGTTTCACTGCCAACCAGCGAACTCTGACTATCGCTGTAAACACACAGATGGAAAGACAGAGGGTGGCAGGACTCCAGGAAATTACTGTTAAAAGTGTTATGCAGATTCATCTGGCTCCAAAAATTTATCAAGCAAGGTATCCTTCTTTGCAAGTCAAGTCCTGCACGCCTCAGCTTAAGCAAGTAAATACTGCAAAAAAGTTTTGCACCAAAACACTGTCAGAAAAAAGCTCAAAACTGGTGGTGTGACTTTTCAGTAGTAACTACTTACATTTACTGAATTACATTTATTTGAGTCATTTTACTTTTAGGAGTATTTCGCCATGTTGTACTTTTTACTTTTACTTGAGTAAACCTACTAGAATTAACTTAAGATCCAGAGAAACTCCGATTAGTTTATAAAATGTGGACTAATTATTTTTACTCCTTGGAGAAACTCCCATTAGGTTGCACTTTGAAATGTTTTGTTGCTGAAAATGTGCTATATAAATAAAATGATCTTACGTTACCCTGAGTAGTTTTATGATGAAGTATCTCTACTTTTACTCGAGTAAAATTACTGGATTTTCTACCCACTAAATGAAAAACTAGCAAACAAGATTCAACCTAAGATTCACCAGACACACACACTCAGCTGCAGTTTTCATTAAGGTTTTACAAGGTTTTTATTGAAAAAAATCTGGTTTGGCAACATATTCTTTTGATTTTGTTATTTTTGTTACTTTAATTTTTTTATTTTGGCCCCTACAAAAATACCAAAATCTCCACGTAACTTCATATTTTGGTGTGTCTGATAATGTAATTTTTCAAATATTAAATGTAGACTCTTTACCAAATACTCTTTCACTCTTGCTAGAGTAATTTCTTGGATGGCTACTTTTTACTTTTACCTGAGTAAAAGTTGTTCTACTCTTACGTAAGTAGTTTTTGGTTACTCTGCCCACCTCTGCTCCTTGGTGGCCCTGATATTCTTGACTTTTCGCCCGTGTCTGAGCGAGAGCGCCCTGCTTATCTCTCTTTGAGTTCAGCCACAACAAGGCGACGTCTGGCTGCGGCAGGGCTAAGAAAGTTGACAGAGACAGATGGCGCGTCATTAAGGAATATTAGTGGGCTCCGCCAAGCAGACCCAGCTTCCAGGGGCCCCAGGAAGAGTTCAATAAGAGAGAACACGAAGGGAGTGAACGGGCCCCTCGGAGGAGCTCGATAATAAACAAACTCACCAGAAAGCTTTGGTAGTTCAAACGGGATGGAAGCCTCTGGAGGAGTCCAGTCAGGCACATAAAAAGCTCAAACATTGACTACTACTGTCAGACTACTTTCTCTGGGAGGTTTTTCTCTCTAAATCAGAGGCAGGAGGAGAGAAAAAACCTCCTGTGTGACTGTGATGGACAATTTGCCACCGGCTTTGATAAAACACACGACGGACTGCATCCGAGATTTGATGGTTTCCTTTAATCAGCAACTTTCTACAAACTGATATTTTATAACTGACATGGTTGACTTGAACTGGACTTTATTCAATTGAATATGAACCAGTCTGCTTTTGATTGGTTGATTATAATTAATATGGTCTGAATTTAATAGAAATTTCACAAGTTTCTCTTTAAAAATGCCTTATGATTATTTTCGTTATTATTTGGTGCAACATAAAAAGCGGAATTGGTTTCAATTAAGGAAATTTACAGGATTCTCTCAAAATGAACCCCACTGAAAACCTCCTGGTTATTCCACCAAACTCTTCCTGAGTCAAAACATCAGTTTTGTTGTTTCTAAATGAATATAAACTTGTTTTCTTTGCATTATTTGAGATCTGATTGATTTTGTTATTTAGACAATTTCTCATTTTCTGCAAATAAAAACATTTTTGTTTGGAGTTTCAGAGACATAATATCAGTGGTACATAGAATAAAAATGGTACATAAAATCAAAGAAACTGATCATTTCAACTGATCATTTCAAGTGGTCTCTTCATATTTTCCAGAGCTCCATGTCAAATTCAAGGCCCGCCATAGCTTTTTATGTGGCCCTCTGTAGTATAGATAATTTTCCAGATAAGTTTAGTTTATCAATCAAATCAAAGCAGTTCTTATGTCTCTACAACCAAATTACATCGATGTGAAAAGATGTTCCATATCACTTAATTTTAAGAAGTATTATTAAATACAGAAATGGTTATTTTATTAATATTTAACCGTTTCCTTATGGGTTTTATAGATACGTTTTGCCACAACCGGCCCTTCATAAGACGGAAAAAGAAAATGAGTTTGACATTTTTGCTCTAAATGAAACAAAAGCATCAAAAACCAAACCGCAAATTAATGAAGCTTTGCTTTCTGGTGATTGCTTTACATTATTGGGCACCAAAACATTAAATTTGATAGGAGTGGATCTATGACCGGAGAGGTAAGAGATTGCTTTACTTCTTGCAATTTGTACAGTTTACAAACCTAAAGACAAAAATTTCCATCACAGATTTCTCTCAAGATTAAAGTATGTTGATTTGAAAAGAAGGAAAACTGAGCTTTTCTATTTATATTGTACAGTATTTATTCATGCCTTAATGATTCACAATCAAAGTTGAGCTAAAATGAACTGCAGGTCAAAGCAATCAAAGAAAATATAAGATTTAAAAAGCTATTCCTGAACCTGAATATGTATCATTTCGTTTGAAGCTGGAGAATTTGGCAGGGAAATAATCAGTGATTTGACAGACATGGTCTAGTTATAATCTGCTTTATGCGTTTTGTGTGTTTTTCTATGTGGTAACAATGGAAAGGAACTTAGCTTACAGCGTACAGCATGTACGGGGTCTTGTGTCAGATACCAGGATGTTTGGTCCTATACAAATGCATGCTTCAGCAGGCTGGAGCTGTAATGTTGGCATAGAAAACAATATGAGGGATCAGTTTGTTTTTGCTACAACACCGTCCAGAGCAGGACTGTCTAAATAGATCAGGGGAAATCCGGTTCGTTTTCTGCCGAACAGAATCATTCGAAGATGATCCTTGAAGAAGTGGAAACAAAAGGCAGGTTGCGCCTCAATCTTTATGAATGGCTTACCGAAACAATAAATTACAAGGAGTTGTTCACTGAACTTCTCCACAATGACAAACTTCAAAGTTTTTAATTGGGATTTTATGTGATAGACCAACATAGAACAACACAAACAAACAATGTGTTTTCCTCTCAGTTAAAACTTTTCACTGCAATTACAACTGGGAGACATCCACGGACTTAATTCATCTTTATAGAAAGGTTCAAACTGAGTCAGGCTGGATGACATGCAGCTGTGATCACCAGCCTTTTCAAGTCTTGCATTAGATTCTTATTGAGCTGCCTGGACTTTGACTGGGTCACTTCAATCGAAGAATATCCTTTGATCAACTCTGGCTGGGTGTCTACGATTATTGTCCTACTAGAAGCCGAGTATTAGTCTGTGAGAGGGCAAACTTGAATTATGCCATTATCAACATTTTACTTGAAAATATTATGGTTTGTCACAATAATCAGTTGCTAAATTTATCATTTAGCATAATTTATTTTGTAAGAAAATGGAAAACAATGCACATTTTACCAACAATTTATTCATTGCATTCTGTTGTAATCTTAGGTTTAGGGTTAGGTTGTTTAATTCATGGGGAGTGAATACTTTCGTAAGACACTGCGTAAACAAACTTTCATACAATAAAAGACGTTCAAAATCTAGTGACCTTTTGTTGTGCTTGGGTAAATGAGTTTTATTTTTTCTTAGCCTTCCTGCAAATTGCAAACAATCTTTAATTTTTAATTGTATTCGCCTTTCATATTTTAATGCAAGCAAGTTCACTTTATAGATGATTTTTTTTTTAATCAAACAATTTCTAATCTTCAAAAGCTACAGATGTAAATTCAATAAGCTTCTAAACCAAAATTCCTGAACTATGTTCAAAGATGTTTTCTTGAAGAAGTGCTGCCCTTTTACCAGTAGGCATAAAAAAGCAACAGGGGTCCAAGTGAGCCGATGCTCAGCCAGAACATGAAGCAAAGGCTTCTTGTGGACATCTGAATAACAGTATGCAAAGGAAACAGACATCCCAGCACAGTTTGAAAAGCAACACAGTGTGCCAGTGCCTACAGAAAATAAGTAAGAGCAGACCCTATCCTGGCAGCTGATCCTGGGAAACAAAAGGCTAGGCTAAATATTTACATAGAGCCCGAAGAGAGAGTTTGAGATTATAGAGAGAGGAAAAACAAAAAGATGAAATGGAGGGTGGGGCTAGGATGGACTGGCTGCTGCAACATTATCTGAGGGGCTGTTAACCTGAGATACAAGCAGGTCAAAACAAAGGAAAACATTGTTCACATGCACAAACCCACAACTGCACACAAACATCCCACAGAGGCAGGATCCTGCATTTGCTCAGCTTCGCATCATCCCCGTAGGATCATATTGTTACTGCAGGTCACAATATCAAATGTCTGACTGTTCTTATTGTGCCTCAAAAATCAGATGAAACCATCTGATACAACCAGGAGGATATTTTTAAGCTGAAACACATAAGCACCACGTTTTTCAAACTTCAAAACAATAAAATAGTTTTAATTCCACTTTCAATGATCTTTGTTATTACATTTTGACTCACAGATAATTGAAATCTTTAACCGAACAGAAATTTTCATAGCTCCTCTTCATCCAATAAATAGAAAACAGACAAATTTAGGAAAACATGGAATCACATTAGAATATTCCAGTGATGACTTTGTTGTCAAAAGTCTCCATGATCCACATTTTAAGCCAGATGTGAGCATTAAGAGCAGACAAAATCCATCCAACTAACTGGATGTATTATCATCATTCAAAGTATAAATGTCCCTGAAATGAAGTGCAATAAAATTCAAGGCAAATATAGCATCAAACTTTGGGATTAAAATACTGAACACACAGGGTTGACAGCCGAGGTTCTGTGTGCAGGTACAGCTCAATAAGTTGGAATATTATCAAAAAGTTTATTCATTTCTGTAAGCAGTTTAAAAAAACATAACTCAAACTATTGTAATTAATCACATATTGGATGATTATGGCTTACAGCCAATCAACAGACAACATTCACAAATTTAAACTTTACATAGAACCAGGAACAGGTGTTTTAAAACAGAAATGTCAGCCTACAGAAAAGTGTCCTAATTCAAAAATTCACATTTGCAATGTATTTGTACTTTAATTTGGGTCTCAACTGTTTCTAAAGGCAGCAAAACGCACACACAAAAAAAAAGAAACCTCAGCCAAGCCCAGCCCATCACCTAACAACCAAACCTCTCCCCATTGGTCCGTTGGTTTTACCTCTGTATTCTCTACAGGGTTTGGATCAACTACAGTGACATAATAGTAAATAAACCAGGTGTTTGTATGTTTGGTGGTGAGTCCTGCCTGAAAATTAAATCAGAATCTTTCCAAATAAAGCTTAAGATCGTCACATGTAAAGAAGTATTTGAACCAATGAGCTTGTTTTATTTCTCTTTGTTGTAGTTAAGATGCTTTTGGCATTGTCTCTGGTTGAGAAGAGGTTTCACAAAAGGAATGCATTAGTATTGTGTGTACATTTCTGGACAATAGTGACTTGCAATATAAACATTATGAATTTACCCAAACTATTGAATGGACTTTGCTTTTAAATCCTCTAAACCACATGAGTAAAACTCAAGGCCCGTGGGCCAAATCTGGTCTGCCACAGATTTTTACGTGGCCCTCTAGATTCTAGACTACACACTGTAAGTTTAAATATTATGTTATCAATCAAATCTATGCAGTTCTTATCTGTTTAGTCCCAAATTATATCAATCGGTCCCTCCAGTTTCTTGATAATCATCATGGAAATTCAAACAAAATCAACAAATTCCCACACTTTTTTGCAGTAATACATAATTGGGAGTTTATTGCAGATTGTTCTCAAAAATTGTCAAAAACGTTCTTACTTGTACTAAATAGCTTCAGCCTTATATGACGTCAGTAATAAAAAGTTGCCTTTCTCACAAATATTTTCAAATTAGTACCACAAGCACTTTGATTTTTATTGCAAAAACAAATCACAAAACATGATGCAGGATGGACTGAAAATATGTTCAATAACATAATTTAATTTTAAGTATTCATTGATATTTGACCTCATCTGAGGTCAAGTTTGTGGACAGGTTTTATTAATACATTCTGGAACATTTATGGTCTTGGATTTGGACCAAAACAAAAATGAGTTGGACACCTTGATTTAAAGGCTGCAATCATCCCAGTTGTTTGTGGATCTTAAACCCACTTTCCATTACCATCTTATGGATGCAGCGTCCAGCTTCTTTAGCAAACGGCTGTCTACGCTTAGCTTCATAGAGGAGTCTAATACTGACTGACCACATTTGTACTGAGCAGTTCTATAAAGGATTTAAAAATGGTCTCCAAACAAATAAGTCATGGAAATATGTGATCACAGGAAAGATATTCACTATATCATGGCTCAGACAAGGTGAACCAGCAGACATATAGACAGCTGGACCCCAAAATGTTTTTTTTAAAATGGCAGTTTAGTCTCCATTTATTAATGATCGCTGGGAGAAGGACCAAAAAGGGTCAAGCTAAAGTGGAGCGTTATCCCAGAGAAAACCAGCAGCCAGTCCGTTAGCAACCATCAAGCAGAGGGATTAATAGTAAATGACTTGCTGGAAAGAGGAAGAACCAAGGTAAATGTGGGGCATCTTCCTCTTCTCCGCCCCTCCATCCTGCCTCAGTCAGGACATTTGTCTTTCCGACAAAGATAAACTGCAGTTCTTTTATTAACTTGCTGATGGTTGGGAATTGTTTCTTTCCCCTCATCCAGGAGACTTACTCAGACAGCTGCAAAAAATACCCTCCCTATAATTATTCCTCCTCCCCCCATTGAATAGTTTATGTTGGACCAAAATTGTATGCATATTGTCACCGTAATGTCACTGTCAGGAGCTGCTGTGTATCGAATGCACAATCATCCAAAATCCATCACATCCCATCGCATTAGGGCATAAACGCAGCAAAAATAACAACCTATGCCTGTGAGCGATCGAGTACGTTATGTTTTGGGACGTGGATGCATGTTGCGTCTGTGTCAAACAGATGTAATTTAATTTGCAAAGCAGTAGATTATACTATCAAATCTGCATGACTTTGTGTATACATGGCTGCATTTTTATGTTCGCGGGTCGACGGAGGTCCTCCTGCTGAGGAGACACACCCTCAGGGGGATTCGCTCTGCGCAGCGTCTTCTTCCCTTCCTCCTCATTTGACAAATTGCTGTGCCAATTCCACTCCACGGAGGCAGCCTGGCACCTGTCCATCAGTCTCACTGCGAGCTTCACTTTTCTCAGTCGAAAATGTTTCCTGTGCACTTTCAAAATACATATATATTTTGAAAACAGCGCTCAGTCGCATTATATCTGGTTTACACGCTGACGCTCATCTGAGGTCATCTGCGACACAAATCAGATCTTTCACGCCATCTGCCCGTCTCCTCCTGAGGCTTTCGGCGTCTTCTTGAACAGAAAGCGTTTCTCTGCCACCTCTGGCAAGTTTAAACAATACAGAGTTGTCATGGAGCATCACACTTCTGTGAACTTTATAACGGACAGGTAGTTGATAGGGAGTTGCTATGATAACAATAAACAAGCCACAAGCTTAGCACAAGTTATCGCTTCATTCCTAACGTAACAATATAAGTACATTATAATGGTAACTCAATCACAATTTTTAGTACTCTACCCACCTCTGTGTAACACAAAGTTAAATATCAGTGATATTTACTGTAGTATTTACTGCTGAACTAGCTAAATTTGCTTAACTAATGTAGCTTTTATCAGCTTTTTTAACCTGAACGTCACTGATACTCACTTTTCTGCGTCATGATGCGCAAAACCACAACCATGGCGGATAGTAACGAGGGTTAAGTTGTTAAGCTGCTGCTCCGGTAGGACAACATCTTCAAAATCGTAAGCTACTCTCCACGGTTAGCGTCCATGTTTACTTCCACAAACGCTGACGACTACTTCTTCATGGCGGTTGGAAAAACACTGAGCACGAGCTCCAGCGATATTGCGCCCTCTACTGCGCATGCGGGACACTTTCAGGTCGTTTGCAGTTCACACAGGAGATCACATACAAGTCACATAAATTTGGATGTGTGAACGACCACGGCAAAAAAAAAAAAAACGTAATTGGGTCACATCAGGCTGCAGTGTCAACATGTATCTTATTTACGGTGGCCCTGAGGTGCAAAACACTACAACATTAACGAAAACACAACAACATTAACGAAAACACAACAACATTAACAAAAACACAACATTAACAAAACACAACAACATTAACAAAAACACAACAACATTAACGGAAACACGACAACATTAATGAAAACACGACAACATTAACGAAAAACTACAACATTAACGAAAAAACAACAACATTAACGAAAACACAACAACATTAACGAAAACACAACAACATTAACAAAAACACAACAACATTAACAAAAACACAACAACATTAACGAAAACACGACAACATTAACAAAAACACAACAACATTAACGAAAGCACTACAACATTAAGGAAAACACAACGGAAGAGGTAGGTCCCAGTGGGAGACCTAAGAAGTCGCTGATTGGACGACAGGTCGTTTTACTTTTGAACCGGAAAGTTATGCTGGAGTGCTTCGTTTGATTGAAAACCTAAGGAAGCGGGAATACAGTCACTTCGCCATGTATTGCCCGAACTGTGGAAAGGAGGTGGTTGAGCCGTCACCAAATTTTTGCAGTAATTGTGGCAAGAGGCTTCAAGAAACTTGTATGGAGGATACTCCACAATGTTCAAGTAAGTTAAAAAGTATAAAGGAAGATTCATATTTCTTATGGATGTAGTAACTTGCTAACGCTAGTGGTCTCCAGACCGTGTCCACTGTCATCTAGTTGTTCATTATAAATGCAATTAAAAGTACACAAAGTCGCTATAATACAGCAGAATTGTATTAGCTATATATCGTAAGGTACGTTACAGCTTTAGGCACTACTTTTTTAGGATAATTGGTGTCGTTCTGGTTCTGCTGCACTGCGATCAGGCTAGCCGCCTTTTTGGAAGCGAACTCGCACTTAATTTATACTTGTGGCAGCTTTACTTCAGCTCGTAATACATATCGTCTGTTTGCATGAATGTGATGTGCGACATTTTTTCTTTGCTTTACTTCTAGCACAACAGACTGTCCCATCCTGCCGTACACCAGCCTCAGCACCTTCCTTGAATAGAAAAATGAGGAGCGACCAAAGTATTCTCTTGGGAGAAAGGGGTTAAAACAAAAGGTAGAAATGAAAGTTCGGGTAGGTGCTAAATTGGGTTCCCCTGTGTCGGGAGCGATCATTACAGCCAGAGAGACGAATGAGGCGGATCTGACCATTTTCACGTCGCTTCTGATCGATTTCTCGGTAAAACAACTCATATAATCATGTGAAGGTTGTAACATTGAGTTTAATTGGCAGCTGTTGTTTAAAAAATTGTATAATAAATAAATAAACAAGATCTTCTGATGCTGTTTTTTGTTATTTTATACGCCAAGAGAATCGCTCTTTTTCCAACGTTTCTCACGTAAGCCTGGCAGAAATAAGTCAGGCACCAAACACAGTTTTCCCAACACGTAGTGTGTATGTAAAGATTTGAGAATTTGGAAACAGTTGTTCTTTATTCCCCAAGGTTCGGTAAGGGTAGGAAAGAATGGAGGAAATTATAATCTGGTCCCCCTCCATAATATGGGAACAACTTAATTTACCAGCAAGATTTTTTTCTCTGTTTATTCCTCTCATCATCAACAATAAATCCTGTGATTTTGGTAGAATTTGCTCCTTGTTTGCCAGAGTTATGAGGGGAAAGCCATATATTTAGGTGACTAAAATAATCTGTTCCCCCTTCAAAACATGGGGACTATTTACCAACAAGTCTTCAACTGTGCTTATTCATCTCTTCATCAACAACAAATTATTTGAAAACATTTCCTCTTTATTTGCCAGAGATATGAGGGGGAACCATATATTTTAGCCACCTGAAATAATGTGTCCCTTCCAAAACATGGGAACCAATTAATTTACCAGGAAAATGTTCTCTTCATTTCTCAAAGGTAAGTGGCCTTGGGATTTAAACTATCTTTCCACAGCTGTCTTATATCACATTATCCTTCTCGAAAAACCATCAATGCACCCTGAGATGGCCAAGCCGAATGGCTTCAGTTTTGTCGTAGCCATCTACATGCTATATGTAATTGGGCCCCGTGGAGGGATACGTGCGTCTTGTAAACCTGCGAGTTCTCAGAGCGATGCCTTGAGGATTCAGCTGCCTCAGCAGTCTCATTACAACATCACGTTTGACACGCAGGTTGTGTTAGTTTGAGAACTTGCCACATGGTCCGATAGCCAAATAATTGCCCTGGTCCTCTAAGCTCGGACATAATGACACGTCTCACTTCAGGAAGTGGAGAGTAGTTGCCTCTTCAATGCAGCCCTGCTACTTTCAAATGAGTCTTTACTGAACGCATGCTAACCGACACTTCGTGGTTGGTCTGGAGCATGTCCAGTATCACCTCGTAAGTATGTCCTGACTCAAAATATTTACAAATAACAGTACTAAGGTTTGGATCACTGAGAACATTCTTGTTTTCAGCAATCAAGTTAAAGCCAGAAGAACTTCCGGTTCAAAAGTAAAACGACCTGTCGTCCAATCAGCGACTTCTTAGGTCTCCCACTGGGACCTACCTCTTCCGTTGTGTTTTCCTTAATGTTGTAGTGCTTTCGTTAATGTTGTTGTGTTTTTGTTAATGTTGTCGTGTTTTCGTTAATGTTGTTGTGTTTTTGTTAATGTTGTCGTGTTTTCGTTAATGTTGTTGTGTTTTTGTTAATGTTGTCGTGTTTTTGTTAATGTTGTTGTGTTTTTGTTAATGTTGTCATGTTTTCGTTAATGTTGTTGTGTTTTTGTTAATGTTGTTGTGTTTTTGTTAATGTTGTCGTGTTTTCGTTAATGTTGTTGTGTTTTTGTTAATGTTGTCGTGTTTTCGTTAATGTTGTTGTGTTTTTGTTAATGTTGTCGTGTTTTTGTTAATGTTGTTGTGTTTTTGTTAATGTTGTCGTGTTTTTGTTAATGTTGTCGTGTTTTTGTTAATGTTGTTGTGTTTTTCTTAATGTTGTTGTGTTTTTGTTAATGTTGTAGTGCTTTCCTTAATGTTGTAGTGCTTTCCTTAATGTTGTAGTGTTTTGCACCTCAGGGCCACCGTAGAGAACAGAGATAAATTAACACAAAAGCAGAACAGGATTAAAGATAACCTAATTCAGTTTGAAGAAAGAAATTCGGATGTTCACCCAAAGGCTGAGTGAACTCTGAAACTTTTATATTTCTGGGTGTCGAAATATCAAAGTTGGACGATATTTGCTTCTCTGTGCCATCGAGTTACTGTCCGCATGTGAGAAGTAGCTGGAAAATATAATTATCTGATCACTTCAGCTCAAAATATAAAAGAACTGATCAAACCTAAAGAGAATTAATCTACATTGAACAGAAAAGTCTTTAAATCAGTCTGAAGTTAATGAAACTATGTAGCAATTTTTGGATTAAATAAAATTATTCTCAATTCTCATTCACTGAGATTTACCACACTGTCGCTGGGCAAATGCATCAACAAAGAGCATAAAGGTTTGTTAAACTCTTTTGTTTAACAAACATGACATAAATGTGAGGGGAAGGGCCCCATATTATGTCACAAATACGCTGCTGCAATATCATTGTGCAATGTCAATATGACAAAGTATCTTCTTCACTCAGAAGATACTACTGACACTGTAAGACTGACTGTTACAGACAACCTACAGCAACTCTGAAGAAAATTTTACTTACAAAATTTAATTTCTCTTTGTGATTCGTAGTGTTGTTAAATAAGATATTCTGGTAAATTTTGGTCCTTTTCAGTTAAAAACGTTGGTGGAATAGAAACTGGCATTTATTCCAGTATCTAGATGAATTATTTGCAATATAGGGTCAGTATTTGTTGCATTTTGCATGTTCTCCTGATGTCATGCAGCCCAAATTAGCAGTTAATGGTTTTGATGCTTAAATTGAGAAATTTTAATCATTTTCTGTTTGACTTTAAGCTGCTGCCTCTTCAAAATAACCTGCAAATTAACCCTCAAACAAAATCTGGTAATTGGTGTCAGTGAAAAAAAGTAAGATTGGTCTATGTTTCACTCATAAGTTTTGGTACGGAGAGCCATTCCAGCCAAAATTAAATTAATTAATAAATAAATAAATAGATTATTTATTTATTTAAACATTTATGTATTTTTGTATTTGTTACTTTATTTTTACGTTTATTAGTTTATTTATTAATTAATTTATACATTTATTACTTTATGTATTTATTTATTTATTCCCACACTTATTTCTGCCTGTCCTTTTTCCATTTCCTCATTCATTTCTGCTTCATTACGATAATGAGACAAGAACTTGATCAATTACAAAAAGCAAACAATGAACAGCAGCATAAACAAGAGTAGAGCACTTTATACTTTTTTAAATTCCTAATTTGTGAAATGTTGACTGGTGAAAAGAAAGAAAGGTGGCATCCAGACTTTCTTCCATAAATAATGCTACAATCTTGTGTCACTCTTACGAACCCATTTTTGTCGTCATGGGTTGTGAGCTGAACTTATCCAACACTACTCAGAATTAAAACACTTTCCGTTTATCTTTCACCAATCCCAACCTCTGGAAAAACCAAACCGCTCCTCATTTTATGAGTCAAGATTTTTTGCCATTTTGTCTTCAACAACTAAATTTTGAAAATGCACTTTAGAACAACACATTTAGAAATCCAAAGAGAGAGGACAGCTTCACCCCCCCCCCTCCAACTCGTAAGCCATGAATGAAGACAGTATTCAAAAAGCAGCTGTCGATCAGCATTTCCACAAAGACGTGTGACTGAACAACAATCAATGCCTTGAAAACATGGGCTGCTCTGTGAAAAGCTCTCCAAACACACTATTAAAATAGAGATCAATGCCGAGCCTTGCTTACAGCGTTATCATACAACACAGACACACATGCTGGGTCCAAACGACGTCTTTGTGCCGACGAAGACCAAACAGAAACACTTTTAACAACATCCCCTGCACTGACGGTCCAGACCCAACATAATGACCAATTCAGCTGAATGGCATTCTGTTTATGTCACAACAAAAGACTAACCTTCAATTCATTAAAAAAAAAAAAACATTTGTTAAACAAAGTAAAGGGTCTCCTCATAAACATTCACATAATTCAAGAGTGAACGTAAACACAGGAAGCTACAGCTTTCTTTGATTCCAATAACTGATTCAAACTTAAACGTTAGGCTGCAAATTTCACTCCATTTCCTGACACTTATTTAAAAAGAACATAAATTTATATTGGTTCCAGCTGATCTATCTTTATGATGTTAAACAGTGTAAAGAGAAGGCCTCGCCAGGACGAGCGTGGCGCTAAGTTGTACCGAAACACTGATGAAAAATGAAATTATTCCATCACTTGTGTCTCCTAAGTATCCCTTTGTGTCAGAAATATCTACAGGAGAGGGACTGTGAACCTGCCTGAATAACGACGAGAAAGAATTATCGTCTTCAGAGCAATAAAGCTTCACTGCAAGCAGCCGCCAAGCTGCAGCACAAAGAAAAAATTTCTCATACCACTCATCTTTTTATATACACTGGAAAAAAGTCACTGTAGAATTTGCAGTGACTTACTGGCAGCAGGGTTGCCAACCAGTTACTGTAATTTCATAGTAACTTTACTGTAATTTTTTAGTTTTACTGTAATTTTTTTTGCAGTTTCACTGTCAATTTTATTACAATCTTTCTGTAATTTGAATAGTGTTACTGTAATTTCTTTAAAATAGCACAGTAATAATATAACATCGTTACTGCGATTTCATCACATTTTTATCATTATAAAATTACAGTAGTTCTCTAGTATAATTATTAAAAAGTTGCCATTTTAGAGTAGTTCATGAAACTATATGCTTTGAAGTTTAAATGTGAGCTTGCAACTTAATTTACCAAACTCTCAATAAATGTTTTATTTTTCTAATTAAAAAAATATACATATATATATATTTTAAAATCACTTTATTTTATTGTCAATTTAGATCTGACAAACTGAAGCAAAACAAAATGTAGTATTTTGCAACAGCAATATTTGCTTGTTGCACAGAAATCAAAGTATTGCAACCAAAGTGAAAAATACGCTCTAAAAATACATTTACTATGGTAATATTAGATTGAATACAATGAATTAAATAGTATTTACTAAAACAAAAGTGCATGTCAAAGTCATAAAAACAATGTTTCACAAGCTTTTCTTGTAAAATTTGCAGTCAAAATTCTAAATGTTTGTCATTTTCTTCCTCTGAAGGAAGAAAGGGATCCAACAATGTCGTATATTAAAGTTACCTTTTTTTCAAACCTTTATTGGAACCTAAACAGTACATCTTAAACATTTGGGCAAGTTTATGATTCGGTGAACAGCCAAACAAAACCAACATGGATGAGTTCTGAGTTGGTCTCAGTCCTGGACTTCTCCAGAAATCATCAGAGTTGCTACAAGACAAAGAGAGAAAAACATGTTTTAATATGTGAGATAAACAGCACAACTCTATTTATGTCAGTTATGTCAGTCAGGATGAAAAGGACAGATTTAGTGCACAGACACTTTCTGACCTTCCTTTACTGTCACTGTCCTCCTGACAGTCTACTAGAAATGGACCGGACAGAAAAAGACAGACACTGTTCAACTCTTGTCGCGTAAAAAGTATTTTGTTTTGGCTGCTCCCCGTGTGTAACGTGCTGCTGTGAACTAGATAACCCTCCGCGGGAGGGAGGCTCTGATCTGGTCGTTCGATTGATCAGTGATATCACCGCATTAAAATGTTGAGATTAATCGGTGCGCTAACCCTTAACATTCTATGTGCGAGAGAAAAAAAACAGTTGAGGCGTCTTACCCTCAAAAAACTTCCGCAAAAATACCAGAATATAGCCAAATGCATATTGTAGGTGAGCTGAACAAAAAGCACTTGTGTTGCACATAATGCCAGCCGTGAGAAAACCGAAGTTTTAGCAAAGAAGAGTAAGTAGCTCAATATAGACACATAAAATATATTTTCGTTCACAAACAAAAAAACTGCAATACAATGTTTGTTTTAAAAAGTACTTACCCGTTGAAAGTCGTTGTTGACCCGCCCTCTCGCCTGTGAAAGTTCATCTTCAGCCAGTAAATATCCCACAATGCAACTGTACATTAAAAATTTACAGTACAGCTGTAAATTTCCGCGGTCCAATCACGTCCCATATACTTTCCATACACATTTCAGATCACAGTAAAGAGCTGAATTTTAAAAACCCAGCCACCGTATTGGATTTTCATGCTGTAGTTTTTACAGCTATTTGTTACAGTGAAGTTTCACTGAAATGTCTCTGTAAAAGCAGCCCCTTTCTGTCTGAAAGACAAAAAAAAAGGCTCACCAAAATACTTACACCTAAGTTACCTCTTTTGTATTTTATATTTTTAAATTTTTTGCCTCTCTGGAAGAAAATTGAAGGCAGAATGAGGTCATTTGAGCACAATAACAACTTATTTAATAGGAGCCAGCTATTACATGATTCAATCGCTCTATAGATGTAGCCTAATTTGCACTTAAAACGATTCTGAACTGCATATGTGTGACTTCATTACACCAATCAAGAGCAGTTGGCTGAAAAGCATTTTTATGCTTTTGAGTGTTTGCCTGAATACCTGTTTCTTTCACAATAATTTGAAATTATGTGTTATGTTTTATCACTTGACTTAATGGAGATGGTGCAAACTTTCAGTTTATGTTTCACTTGTGAACAGTTCATCCACACTGAAAATAAATTACTGACAATATTCACAGCTTTACAGTTACGACGACTGTGAAGTCTTATTTCTCTGTTCTAGGTTTTATTCTTTTCTTTAAGTTTTTAAGCCCCTTATACTGCACCAGTTTCATGGTGTATGGTCCCAATTTCTTTTCTCTGTGTTTGTTGTGTTTGGAAAATTGCAAATTATTATGCTGGTCTCTGTTGCGACAGTTTTCTCTTGCAGCTTAAGATTTCCACGCTCTGGAGCGGCTGCAGAAACTTCACAAAACATGCATGCTTTTGTTGAACACAAACCCTTTATTTTATGTTGAACTTTAATTCGAAGACATGTTAGGGCCTTTTTAGTGTTTCACAAATAAAATTCAGTGTATAAGGCTGGAACTATTAATCCAATTAATCGTGATTAATCGAGAATTGAAATAATCGTCAGCTACTTTGGTGATTGATTAATTGTTAACTGGAGAATAAAGACTCAAAGACAATTTGGTAGAAAAGCAACATATTCAGAGCAGTTTTTTTTAATTTAAGATGAAAAAAAAATTTCTGTCTTTTGTTCTACCCATGAACTTCCTGCTAAATGTGCTAATGCGTAGAATCAATTCACCATTTATCCACCATCATATGTGCCTATGCTAACTAGCCTGAGCATTCACAACATGACCTGCTGACAGGGACAAACTTTAGCAGCAGCAGAGAGCAAGGCGAGAAGAGGGTGAGCAGCGCCACACAAGATTGTGATGGACAGCACAAAGTCCCGCCTCTGATTGGTTGTGTCTCGTCAGCAGAGGAGCTTGATTTTTTTCACAGGTTATCTCTTTCTGACTCGACACAGTAACAGTTTTTAAAAAAAACTTATTTTTCATAAAAGTTTCACACTGCAGCTTTAAGCAGTCAAATGGAAAGTCTGCAGAGTGTGACATTCTTTTATCAGATCAATCATCAGAATAATCGATTCAGACTGGTCGTCAGTTGCAGCTCTATGCTGAATTCTTAACAAATCCCTCCATTCTTCATAAATGTCCATGGATAAAATGTTGCACTCTTTCATCAGTTGTGCAATGAGAAGACCCTCCAGATAGTGCACAGTTGACCTTAACCTTGCCTGTCTCGCTCTCACAGAGCCCTCGTTGTTGAGTCATACAGAAAGCTGTGACTAAAAGCTGCTAATTTGAGAGCCGCAGTCTGCTCGATACAGATAGACTCTTGCTTGTGTTCGATACAAGCCTTTTGAGACGAGAGTCAACTCTATCTTAATGGCATCACAGACATAAGCCCGAGTGACTAACAGGCTGTTAGAAAATGTAGACATGGTTCTGGTAGAAATGGAGTGAGGAAACCTTGGAGGCCAGCGTGCAGCTTTCAAGTCTGTGTGTCATTAGCTCATGTGGACTCGTCTTGTGGGGCTGAGGGGATCGCGGTCTCAACAGGAAGCCTCTAAACACTGAAGAGTGAATTTAGCATTATAGACCTTAGAGGCCATGAAGGATTTACATCACTGGCAGGCGAGACTGTTCCCAATCCCCGAAAGACCGAAACGCGCATGCCCCTGAGCCACCTCCGGCTGCAAAACCTCTTCACATCGCGCCGGTGAACAAAAGGGGATTTTACCATCAACGCTTCTATTCTGTCTTCTTCTTGATGATGTGGCTGTGACTTATTATCTCCCTACGTACACAAACATAGATCTCAGCTGCACGCACACACACATGCATGGTGCATTACAGCATAGCATCCTGGCTTCTGTTTCACATTATGAGGCTCTACCAGCCCTGGTTGGACTATTTATCCTCCTCATTTGACGATAAATCCTACCCAATACAAACAGCTTTATCCCTTTCCTGACTGTGTAAACCCGGCTACAAATCACAAACACACGCAACATAAAAATACACCTAGATCATTTTGGCTGAGTGTAATTAATAATTCAGATTGGACAAATGTACAGCAGGCCTTCATTAAGAGCAGGAAGAAATGCTTGTTTTTAGGATGTTACAAGAGATTTTAGAACAGGAGTTTCAAACTTGTTTTCATTTGGGGCCAAATAGAGAAAATGAATGTTCTCAGAGGACCAGGATGTATTTACAAAAAGCCATTAGGAAACTTAAAATACCAATTCATAAAATATCAAACATCTTTTCACATTGATCAGTCTCTGCAGGATTTTGCTTTGGCTTTGTAATTTTTTTTTGTAATCGAAATCACTAACTTTATTGTGCTACATAAGAAACACCTGCAAGAAATTGCAATGCTGCTTATATGTGACAGTAACTGTGACTTTCAGTCGATCATGGACATTAGCTTGACATCAAGTTAGAGGGAGGCAGCAGTGGAGTAAAACTAAGAAATACTGCCACTTTCAGGTGGGAGTTGGCATCACTTAAACCTGATGTTTTTGACATGTTTTGCAGGAATGCAAAAATGCAATAAACTCACAATTATGCATCATGACGAAAAAGTCTGGGGATCTGTTGATTTTGCATGAATTTCCACAATTGCAGAATCATGAAAAATTCATGGGATGGATGTAATTCGACAATATAAAGATAAAAACTGTTAAAATAATATCCTAATGTGTCCCTCTGCAGTCTAAAGGGCCACATAAAAAGCTGCAGTGGGCCGGATTCGGCCCCCGGGCCTTGAGTTTGACACCTGTGTCAGACTGAAATGCAGAGATAAATCAATGCTGCTAAACTACACCACCATTTAAACGACAATGTTGTAGCTCAGCCCTCAAAATGGTCCATGGGATTGAGATTAAAGTGGAGTTTCTTCCCCATTTCTTCTTGAAATACTTAAAATTAGAAAATGATGGATGTTTTTATAGATCATATATCTTATTTCATGATGTCAAACCGGTTTTGTTTAAGTTATTAATTGATTATTGATTATACCTTTCTGTCAGTAATCAGGTCTGGTTTTGCAAATGAGACTGAATCTTACATGTTAATCCCAGGCAAATTATGACTTGGCAACAATTACATTTTCAAGGTGGAACTATTGGCCCCTCTTCAGAAAAAAAATTATCATTTAAAAACAGTTTTTTGTATTTGTTTTGTTAGTTTTTAATTAAAACAGCTAAACTAATACACTGCAAAAATATAAAATCACCAAGTATTTTGGTTTAGATTCTAGTGCAGGTATCTTAGTACACTTGAAATAAGACAAACTAACTTAAAAGTGACTTTTCAGCAAGATTTAGATAAGTGTTTTAAGTATATTTTTTCAAACAACTGAACTCAGGAAGAGTTCAAGAACCAAAACGGCCATCACTGGAACGTTTTTGGTTTTGGAACTGAGACATGTTGATCGATTCTTTTTGTTTTTGGCTCCTCACACCACTGTATGAAAACAATATAAACAAATGCATCAGTCAAACAAATCTCCACTGCTGGAGTTTCAACATCTACTTGAAACCAGATTGCATAAATCACCCAGAAAAAGCAAAACAACAACGGTTGTTCGCTGATGATTTGTCAAATTTACTCTGAAACTCCAGAGATCCCCTTTGCAGCGCCGCCCACAGGCCCAGAAGGGTTACATAATGTTATATCATCCATTGTGTGCTCTTTGAGTCTTTCTCTCGTGTACTAAATGAGAAAGAATATGTGGGTGAACACATACCCACACAAAATCCACACAAAAAGCATCTTCAGCATTTCAAAATGTTATGAATCAAATTCCTTAATAGCAACTTTGATAATTCAGTCAAAGACGTGTCTGTACGCGTTTCAAACAAGTAAAATGGCTTCTATAGGAGGGTGTATAAACAATGTACAGAGAGGGCTGAATGCTTGTGGGCGCATACAAATAAGGGATGCATATAGTGTTAAATTTAGCAGTCATTCAAACAAGAGGGTGTAACAGATAAAAAGACTTCATACTGTAGCATTTTGAGCTTTGTATGTGCGTTTAGGTGTTAATATCACAGAGGGATGCGTTGAGGTCTCAGTGGATTACCAAACAACCTCTCAAGGAGACAAAGAGGCCATCAGGGGGAGGAGAGAGGAGCCGCAGGATCAATGAAATATTAATGTGTTTGCTGAACAGTTGTTATGGCAGCCTGCTAATGTTTGGACTATATTAAAAGCACGGAGTGCGGCTGACACGTTCACCTGCGCTGCAGCGACCCCCGTCATCTTCAGAGGCCACTCCAATCAACACGCAGCTCGCCGCAAAGAAACGATCATCATCATCGCTCTCTTCATCATCATCATCATTTCTACCTTCGCCGTCACCAGCCTGTTCATCTACATTATCGCCTCCGTCGTGCAACAAGATCAAGGAAATTGAAGTTGCGCCGATCAATAAATGCAATATAAAAATTAAATTAGCTGCCAAGATGGGAGGTAAGTGTTTTTACTTCCACGTGAGAGTGGAGTGGTTTCAGGGAAACCATTAAAAACAAATTTCAGACGCAAGCAACCAATGTTCACGTGTAAGAGGTAAAGGTGGATCCGACATGTTGCAAAATTATTATTTCTCAAAAATGTCCACATTTTGTCAAGTTTCAGGTGTTTTATCAGGATTTGCTAATATGTTGGACTGGCTAGAATTAGCACATAACAGAAAGGGAATGAAAATGTCAAATTTCTACAACTAAAAGCAACTAAATAATGCGTCTATAAAGGGACTTTGGGAGACAGACCAAGGAACACAAGTCAGTGAAAAGGTTATGGAAACATTTTAAGCTTTGTACGTCTAATTGAGCAGAATAGCATAAAAACAAACAGCATAACAACTAGAAAACAACCTAGATTTAGCAATCCATCTGATTTACTACTTTATCAGTGAAGAGGTCGAGCAGTAAGAGAATCTGTTGACGGATGGAGGAATAAACAAAAAGTGGAAAAAAGTCTTCTGGTCCTGGAAGACCAAAATTAAACATTTTGGTCAGCAAAGATACGCAACTTACTCTGCATCCTGAACACACCATCCCCTGAAACATGGTGGTGGCAGCATCATGCTGTGGGAATGCTTTTCTACAGAAGCTAATTATAAATAAAAATGAGCTCAATTTCTCTTTTTACCAAGAACTGGATGACAAAAGTCTTCAGACTGGTGTTTGGGTCTCAACCATTTGCTTTATTGAGGCAAAATTTAGTTCACAGAAACTTCATAATTGATTTGTTGTTTCTGTTGTTTTGTTTTTTTAATTTGGATTTTAAAAACATCTTCCAGTTGCTTTGTTAAATGTTCATTAGAATTTAAAGTTCATTGGTCTATCAGAATGTGTCCTCATTCTAATATTATATTTCTTGAAAATGTTTTCTAAACGATATTACTCTTTATCGCAATAACTTATGGGACAATTTATCGCTCAGCCAAATTTAATGCGACAGGCTTAAGACCCAATCAAAGTCCAGACTGGAGGACTGGTGATGAATGATGTTCACAGATTCTCTCCAACTAACGTTAAGCTATTTTCCAAAAGAAGAAATAGTCGAATATAATCAGATTCTCATTTTTCCATTTTACAATTTTTAAACGTGAAAAAGTTTAAGAGGTGTGAAAACTTTTGCTTTTAAGAGTCCCTGTTTGGATCTGCCATTTCCTGCGCTTTCTAATCAGGGAGAATGTGAGTCAGGTTTAATCAGAGTGGTCTAATGGAAATACAATTGACCCTCTTTACGCTGGAAAAACAAGACAGTTGCACTTTGCCCACACTTAAAACAGAGACAGCGAACATTTCCACTTCACCTGCAGCCAGAGTACACTCAGCAGAAGTAAAAACTCCTGAAAGATCCATATGCATCTCGGCTCGTTTGAAGTTTTATCTCCCCTCAGCGAAGGATGACGATTCGCTACATCGCCAAACTCCATTTGTTCATTTCAATATGAATGGGCATGTAAGTTTGGTGCTGCTGGAGCGACGGGGATGTGAAATTGCGAATGGCATGCAGAGTGGCCTCGACACGCAGGGTTAATTCAAGCACCCTTTGATGTCTGCCTGCGTGTGAAATGAGCTGCTGGTCCAGAGTTCACGCAGGCGCTCGCCAGCACATACATAACCGTACGGCGTGTTCGAACCGTCACGCTGAAAACTCAAAAGACCAATCGCACGAGGCCACGTAACCCAAACCGCGTGGCGAGTGAAACCAGTTCATATTCCAAATAACAAAAGTTTCTTCTGTCGTGTTTCAGTTGAGCAGCAAATCCATTGCACTCCTCGGGGTTTAACTCCTGAGCATCCCCAAACATTCACTCACATCGCATTCACATGACAATAGGAGCTAAGCTGCCTGTAGGCAATAACAGACTGCAGGCTTACGCACACAATACCTATGTATAGCAGATGGAGGAGCTATAGAGGAGCTGCAGTCAGGGTGAAATATTATCTGGCACACACCAAATGTATCTCTTTGCTAAATGTCATATTGTGAAACTGAGGTTATCTGCATACAAACAAGAGACGAACCAGAGCGTACCATTGTTAAAACAAACAAAAGGTGCTAAACTCTAATAACCATTTTTGAGAAAGAAAGTATTCATGCTCACGTTACAAACATAGAAGAAATAACACAAAATTCAACATCTATGCGCAACAAATCTGGAACAAACTTTCAGAAAACTGCAAAACAGCCGAAACACTGAGCTCCTTTCAATCAACACCAAAAACTGCTGTTGAGAGATGATTTGAACCTTAATAATATTGACCACACTATCTGATGAGTGTGATTTTAGTGATGGGACTCATCACAATATGATGTCTGTTAACTTTTTAAAGTTTGTTTTTATTAAACATCTTGAACCGCCTCACTGCTGAAACGCTGTAAAACGTTTGAAGGTGGTCTAACTAGAAAATAAAAATCCACCTGATGACTGGAAAATAAAAGTTAAGTCAGAAAGAAAATTGTTTTGGTTTTAACTCATAAACTAAAGTTTAGAAAGTTGATTTAACAAAAAGAGATAAGTTGTCTAAACATTATATTTTAAGATCATTAATCTTGAATTGTGAGTTTTGACTTCATGCTGCAATTTAAACCAAATAACTATTTCACAATAGTTATTTGTGAAATAACCATTGTTATTTCAATAGCAACTCACTTAGTTAAATAACCACATTTCTCTATTATTTTACTCACAATATCAAGTTAAAATAAATGCTTAGTTCACTTAAGAATAATTTAAATTCTGGTTTCATGTTAAATGAAAGAAACTTCTGATTTCATAATGAATTTTATTAAACATCACAATAAATTCTGCTAGAAACATTCAGTGTGATCAGGACATTATCCTCAAACTTTAAAATAAACATTTGTCTTAATAACAGGAGTCAGATTAATGTAACTCACTTCCATCTCAGGATACAAAAACAAGCCGCTAAGCATTCTGGGAAATAGTTTCTACTCCTGTCTTTCTTCAGTTTTTTAAGTGCTAACATTAAAACTTTCGTTCATCCAACTCTTGTAGTTTTGACAAGATTAATAAAAAGTTAAAAACTTACTGCAGTAAGTTTATCTTTCACAAACTCACATTTCGGTTCAAAGCCTAAAACTGGCTAAATTTACTTGACTCAAAGAGTAAAAGACAGTAGACACAACTAAATGCAGCTCAAATGTTTTACAGTGTCTACAATCAAACTTTGATTTGATTTTGATATGATCAGAGTATATCTGCAATCACTACAAAATTTACAGCCTCCTGAAATGAGATCAATAAATAATACTTGCCTTAATTTACAAGAATCGTTCAGGTCCAATGTCACGATAAAAAATTCAAACTCTGTGCCAGTGTCTTCATATATCTAATCACTTTGTGCTTGTGTAAGCAGCCCTGTCCTCTCACATTTTAATTTCACTAATTTGTTTTGACAGGCCGGTGCCAACACAGACAAAGGATCAGATCTTAAGCGATATAAGTGAGCGCCTTGGCTAGATTTCAACTTCAGGAACCTGTTCCCAGAACAAGGCCATTTTTCTGGTGTCTTTTCCCAGAGAATCAGATTTTACAGCTCTAGTATGGAGGTTTTACCACTTTTCATTCTGGTTTCTCAACATTATATTTAAGTTTGTTTGTTTTTTTCAAAGAAAAATTTTTTACGTTTTGTTTCACGAGAATTTAAAGAAGCTGCACAGTCTGCAGTTTTCTGGTTGATCACCAGTTATCGATCTTCAAAAAGCCTGATCTGCTGATTCTGATTTTGGCCGATACCAATTTTTTGGGCTGAAATGTTGGCGAATTTAGCAAGAAAGTCGATGAGTTGGCAACAGTAGGATAACGAATGTTAACTGAACTTGTGCAGAAATAATCTGGTGATGATCAGTCAGTCAAACTTCTTTCATGGGATCGCAGAAGAGTTGGCTGATTTTCAGACCTTTGCTGAGGCAGAGAAGATCGAGGGATAAGATCGGCTTTACATGCAAGTATTAACTGATCATCAATCTCTCAAAATAAATGAAATCGGCACAGAAAAATTGATACACCCCTCCTTAAAATCCTCAACTGTTGGCTGACCAATTCACATGATGGTTTCCATTTATGTTTGTCAATTTTTGCTTCTTACAGATAAGATTAAAAACAACAAACGTCCCAATCCTGAATAAGGAAGCAAAAACCGTGGATTGGTGCATCCCTAGACGAAATGTGACTTTTTCAGGCCCAATTTTGTAACTTGGTTGCACGTACCACTGCACCGAACCCCATTGAAAACCTTCTGGTTATTCCACCAAATATTGATTTCTGAGTTAAAACATTCGTCTTGTTGTTTCTGAATGAATACGAAGTTGTTTTCTTTGCATTATTGCAGGTTTAAAAGCCCCGCATCTTTTTTCTTATTCAGACCATTTCTCATTTTCTGCAAATGAAAACTAAATTTTTGCTTGTAATTACATAGACATGTTGTCAGTAGTTCATAGAATAAAAGAACAATGTTCATTTTACTGAAACATTTACTTATAGAGAGTAAAATCAGAGACACTAATCATTTTAAGTGGTCTCTTCATTTCTCCAGACATGTATGTTCTTCATCTGTTTGGGTTTATACATGCAACACACATATAAATGTAAATGTAGGTTAACAAATCTATTCAAATAAAACAGCCAAAGGGGAAAAAATAAATTAGTCCAAGCTGAATCTAAAATGAAGGAGGTTGATTGGTGGAAGGCTCACCTCCATCCTTTACTGGAAGAAGAGCAAACCAGCCTGAGGCCATCAGGAGAACAGCGTTAAAACATTTCACTTTTGGAGACCGCTCTGCTCTCAAAGGCAGAGGAGATTCCTCACTGCCTACATGGTGAAGCACTTTGCGAAGTCTTAAACAGAATCTGTGCTCTTAAGAACCACCCACCACTGAGGGAAGCCAATTAAAGTTACCCAGAGCTGTGACCAATCAATGGCAGACAAGAGCAGGTGGAGGAGGAAAAGAAGAGGAAGACAAAACCTCTCAGAGTAAAACCCAGAATCATAATTTAAAAAAAGTCTATTTTACGCAAACAGAAACAATAGGAATATATAAATACACATGCGATCAAAACTGGAAACAAACGTCACGGCAGCTGAACAGAAACACCCCCTCTGCAGTGAAATGAATAAAACACTTCACACCTGGAATTTTCTAGGGCATCACGCCACTCCACATTACCACTGCAACCCACACAGGTAACTGCACCCCATTGTTTCTCTCTGTCAAGAACACACAGCAACGACTCCCGGAAACATCAAACAAGATGGCGAGTAAAAATTACACACGCATGTGAACACATATATCCTAAAATATCTATTTAAAAAAAAATACACAGAGATGAAGAGAAGAGAACTGCAGCGTCTGCAGAAACACTGAATCTCTGATTCTCTGAAGGGGCAGGCCGGAGCTTCAGCAGAGCCCTAATCCTGTTTTGACACGTAATGCTACATTGTCTACTTTTAAACAAGTGCATGGCCTTTTTTCCTCCCCTAAAAGCCACACGGACGCTCTGGCTTTTTGTTTTCCTTGAACTCAAAGCGGCAATTAGCTACGCAAACGCAGTATCCAAACGTTTCCACAGTGAGAGTCAGGCGCTGCTCTGCTCTGCTAGAGCTGTACTCTGGTTGTTTCCTTTATTCAATTGTTATCTTAATTCAATTTTAAGATATTTCAGCCACTACAGACACAAACAGAAATGTTCTCTAAAGTTTCTGACAACATGAAGTCAGCACTGTGTTTCCAGTTAAACACAGGAAGGGAAAATATATCGTTTTATTGCAGTGAAATCACAAAACTGCTGGAATTACAAGAAAATCTAACAATTTTCTGAGAATTTTCTGGTGCAAACAGAAAACAAGGTAACCTTACATAGTGCATGCAAAAGAAAAACAAATGATATTAGATGCATAATATAAGAAAAATGTATGTAAAGACTAAAAAAAATAAATGTAGTTAAGTGTAAGTCAATGTTAAATTAAGCATGAGATTTGAACAGCATAATAACCTCAAGTATTAACTCAAGAACTGCTTTTTATTTGAAATAAACAACTTTTTTTTTATTGATTACACATGTTACCTGTCAGCTGGCTGAAAGCGCAGCTCAACACTTAGCTTAGGAAATCAGAAATTGGGGGATTTAAAAAAAAAGAAAAAATAGAGTCACAGTCTGGAAACAACCTGAGGACCATCAATCACTCTTCTTAAGATATTAAAGCTTTAAAATGACTGTTTTCTTACATCTAGTGGGTAAGTGAGCAAGAATTTTATTTAACATAAAATAAATGAAGTTAGTAGGCAGCAGTTAGAGAATTTGTTGCTTTTTGTTTAAAAAAAAATAAGTATATAATCTTTTACATTTTTTATCTATGGCAATTGCATATAACCATTTCACAATAATCAGATTGACAAATACATGAGGTAAAAGTAAAGATTGCAGCAGATTTTTTTTGCACGTGTCATGAAATATCAGTGGTCAATTTGGCTTTAAATTTGGATAAATTAGCATAATGAGAAGCGAGGGACAGGGCAATGGCATCACACAATGCAGTTCTTTCACAACCATCACATTTTCATTGCAAAGCCATTTTGGAATAATTCCTTCAACACCAACTTGTGGTTATCTGCATGCAGGGCTGCACTCTGCAGATATATGTTTTTTCATTTATATAAACACCGCACACCAGTGCCAAGCCATCAAGCCGAGGAGCTGAGGAATCCTTGTAACCTTCCCCGGTGTCAGAAAACCAATAAAAAGGCAGAAAAATAAATACGGGGAGTTTGTGTACCCTTCTGTTCGGCTGTCAGCCCAGGGGAGTCTGGGCTGGGTGTAATGGTGTTGACTGGCTCTCGCACTCTTTAACGTGGAGCCGATAACTGGTTTTATGTGGCTCCGACGTCCGCGATTATTTTGTTGTGTGCTCGGTTTTTACAGGTCGGTGTGAATACGCAGCGAATGGCGCACAAACAAAGAGAGACCTGCGTTCTAAACAAATAACAGCTGGATTGGTAGCAGAGCATGCCTAAGCTTTCATAACCCTGACGTGAAACCGTCAGACTGACAGGATGTCTGCGTGCGGGCCGAGCCAGACAGCAGGAAGCTCCACAACGGTTGGCCAAGCATCGGCGCAACATAATTAGTTATTTGCTCTCTTGATGTGGGATTGTTTTTGAGCCATTCCTCGTTTGGCACGTTTTAAAATGTTGCTTTTGACTCACATTTAAAATGAATTTACAACAACTCGCTTATCTGACATTTCTATTCACTTCACAGTGTGAAATCCAGCAAAAAGCTTTGCCATCACCTTTCACAGGAGCTGTGCCATAAGAGCTAAATTCATCTGACATTAACGTTTCCTTTTATTAGCTGCGCATTCGCTGACACTTAGACAAAAAATAATAATAAAATGCCCAGAAAATTAGCAACCTGTCAAATTATTGTTTATGTAATATTTGGTTTTAAAAACTCTGTGTGCTAAAATCTTTAGTAAAAATCTGAATCGACAGGTCAGGCTGTTTTTTTAGATCGATAATCGCATCAACTGCAATCGGTGCATTTCTATTAAACATACAGCCAATATAAAATAGAATGGCCCAGTCAAAGCACAGACCTAAATTAAACTTTGAATTTGTGATTAAGTTTGAATATTCATGTTCAGAGGTGATCTCCATCCAATCTGACGGAGCTTCAAATATTTTGCAATAAAAATTTACAAAATTTAAATGCTGGAGTGGCGGTAACAGTGAAAAGTGGATATACAAAGTATTGATTCAGGGATGAACACAAAGATTTGCCAAACCTTGAATTTGTGCTATTATGCTTTAGTCTATCACATAAAATCCTTACAAATTACATTAAAGTTTGAGGCTTTAAAAAGTTAAAGTGGTATTAAAACTTTTCATCAATGCTTATGTAAAGGAAAAGAGGTTTTCCATTCACTTTTTTTTGCAAACATCAAATTGCTCAGTGGAAGCTATGAACTATTTATCCCTTTCAACTTAAAAAAAAAAAGCAGCACAGCAAGGATGACGAACTGAACTGATAAAGTAGTGACTAAGGGTTGCGGGAAGGAAGCCAGAGCCTTAGCGTAAGCGCTGAAGCTGAAATAGCCTGTGATGTTTCACATAAACAGATAACTTAAGTGTTAGGGTCCAAACCAGAAGATAGAAGAGGAGAAATCAGAGAGAGAGAGAGTCGCCAAATCTTCTCCCTCTCTCCTTTAAAGGAGACGTCTAACTCCTCTCTCCTTGCTTTTATCTAAAGGAGCTCTTTGCAGTAGCCAGCTCATTAAAAGTGCTCTGAAAAAAAAAAACGCTTGGACTCTTACAGATTTACTGCTCACTTTATCATTTTTCCTTTTTTTATTAAAAAAAAATGCTACCACAACCAGCAAGACCACATGTTAAGAAGTAACTGCCCAACTAATTTCAGTGATTCTTTGCTTCAGCAACACTTGGCAGCAACAAACAAGACTCTGAAATCACTCAGGAGGAGATTTGACTCATTCGTCTCTGCAGAACTGCTTTAAAGAAGAAAAATTATGTATTTTCCACACATGTTGTGTCATTTTACACCACAATAAAATACCTGTTACCCCAAGTTCTTATAAAAATGCTGCAAATATCAAACATATATGTACCCCTTCTAGCCTAATGTGTTGTCACTGACAGTTTTATAAGCTAAATTTGCTTTACCGTAATTCCACGACACTTTGCGCTATCTGAAATATTCCAATAGTTTCTGAAAGGTGAGACATTGCACTTTCCAGCCAACATCGAGTTATTATGGTAACTTCTCTCTCACCATAACAGGGAGCATTTAATAGACGGTAAATTGCAAAAATAAGTTGCTAGATATTGAATGTTCCAGTTGTTATGGAGAAATGGAAAAATATATTTATTCACAGGACATTTACTGAACTTTGTACAATTAAAATCAGCAAAAATATCCAGGCGGAGAGTTGAAACTTATGGTTATAGAGATGGATAGAGTACCAAAAAACATATTTTACTCAAATAAAAGTAAAAAGTAGCAATAAATGAAATGACAAAAGTAAGATTAAAATATTATTTGGTAAACAGTCTATTGAATTATCAATCATTTAATATTTCAAAATATCAAAATTACATGGACCAAAATATAAAGTCAAATGGAAATGTTGGTATTTTAAGAACTAAAATGACAATAATTCATATTAGTAACAAAAAAATAAAAATAAAATGTTTCCAAATCAGTTTCTTTCAGTGAAAAAACCTTTGAAACTTTAATAAAACTTGCAGGTCTGTGCCTGATGTTTTTAGGTTAACACATGATTGTTTTTCATTCAATCGGAAGAAAATCCAGAAAAAAATACTTCATAGTAAAATTACTCAAGTAAATAGTACAGTCTTGTAAAGTATTTTTTTTCGAAATAGTTACTAAAGTAAATGTAACTAGTTACTACCAAACTGTACATGTAATTTGACTCTGTATTATAATCACATCTGACATCTTGAAATTGGTCTCTGTCTCTTTAAGAGTCTCCTTCCCTTTCTCCATTGATGCCATTTAAAACCGTTCTTTGGAGCGTTTTAGTTTGTATTATAAGTTCAGCAAATGTTCCACAGGGTGTTTGTGAATTGTTGCTGCTGCTAGTCTGCAGGAGCTGAGTGGGAAATGTGGAAATTTCTCAAACATGCGTTAGAAATTCAAACTAACACATCAAGTATGGTTTTAAAGTTAATTTTGCATAATACCTCCCCTTTATTTTTATTTTTTTTGCAACACTATATGCATGTCCACACAGACACAGATGAGCAGGCAGGGTTAAAGCTGACATCACTTTCAGGAGAAGAGGAAGGGCTGTGGGCAGAGAGCAGGACTGATGATGTCTGGCAGAGCAGACTGGGCATTTGAGACAGATTATTGGAAAACTCTGTAGTCAGCGATGCTGTATAAATCCACCAGTGCACTTTATGGAGTTATCTGTTTGTTGGGGCAGACTGCGGTGGCTGGGAGCAACACAGAGGAGCAACAAGAGACATCAGACATTGTCTTCAGCCTACATCTAACGTCTCCCTCCAGTAGCAGCTACATACCTGCGGTGATCAAATGGAACAAGATGCCTCGGCAAAAAAAAAAGACCTGCTGCTCAGAAACACACACACACATCGACGCAGACAGACGACATACATGTCATGAGCATGCACGACTCCTGGCAACACTGGCGGCGAGAAGGTCTGTGCAAAGCTGAGATAAACCTTGAGCCAGCATGTGGTCAGCAGGCCAACTGATGTGGTTCTGACAAAGATACGGAGTGAAGGGAGAAAGTGACAGAAAGAGAGCAAAAATACAGAGCAGATGAAGCTCATGCAAAAACTGAGCAAACGCTGAAAGCATCTCTTGGGCAATCTGTCTCCCCTTCACATCGATTGAGAAGCCGCTCTCAGGTTTCCTCCAGAGCAACAAACACGGAGATGACGAAGCATGGCAGCGGAGCAGACACACCCTAACAGAGCCGAGCCGCCAGGCGTCAGCCTGAAACCAAGCAGTTCAGGATCCGTCCTCTTCTGCAGCTTAAATTATTCATGCTGACTAGACTCTTCTCATTGAAATGAATTTCAGTTTCACTTGGACTGATCGTTTTAAACATGTTTAACAGTCGTGCTCTGCAAAAACCGTGGAAATCGCCCTGACACTATGAGCCCATCTGTTTGTGAAAAGTGCAGGTTTCATGAAATGCAAGCGGAGAATTCGGCTCAGTCTATTTACTCATAAACTTTACTTCAGGAGTTCAGAATCTCTCAGAGGGAAACGTCGCTATTTGTTCAAACTGCAGCAAATTCTCAAGCATTTCAGGCAGAACACGTTTGGCCTGAAATATTGAACATTTAATGAGTTTAATCCTCTTTTTCTTGTGTTTTAAATTGTTAACATGTTGAACATTTTAACCAATGACTAATTTGCATGAAAAAATTTGTCCTAATTTCCAACAGAAAATATAAATATAAAGGTCATGGTATAATTTTAAAAATACTTTATGTTCTGATATTTAGGACACAGCAATAATGTTATGATCCAATTGTTTTTACTGTCAGTATCACAAATGCAGCTAAAATTCAATCACAAATTTAATAGTAGTTATTAAAATAATAAAATAATAATGATAGCAATGCATATTTATCAACACTTATCAATTTAAAAAAGGTGATACTTATGTCAAAGCTGCAAAATATTATAAATATTAGTAAATTTAGCTTGTTTCTTCAAATTTATCTTCTACATTTTTAATCCATTTTATTTTATTTTAATTTCGTCTTTGCCCTCAAGGGGCTACAACAGGTTTGTAGGACTTGTACTATGACAACAAATATTAAATTAAATGATTATTAAATTTGAAATAAAGGAAAAAATGAGTTAAATATTACTTCATAAAACTTCAGCAGCCTGAAAAACTGGTGTTAGCTATTAAAACGTAAGTAAGTAAAGTTTATTTATAAAGCGCTTTTTACAGACATAAAATCACAAAGTGCTGTAGAAATCAACCTTAAAACTATACAAAGCATAAAGGTTGTTAAAATAACAAATACAGATGCCAACTTTTGTCCATTTGGCATCCTTTTCTCAAGACTTTGCAAAAAAAACATCTTTTTTTGTTTGTTTTATTTTAATCAGAGGAAAGCTTCAGGCCTTGACCATCGACTGAATCTTTTATGCAACTCTTTCCTCTGTAAACCTTAAAACAGAAACTCTGGAATCAGGAATCTAAAAAAGCATCTACTTACACAAATCAAGGCTATAAATGTAAAACATTGAGTTTTTTTGCATCTTTCCTTTCCTTGTTTCTTCTCAGTAACATCTTTAATACATTCATTCCTGTTGCAAGGCGTTGTGGTTTGACAAAACACGAACCATTCATGGAAAAAGAAAAAAAAATTCACAAACAATTCCCATTTTGGATCCAGGAACCAGTAACAGCTCTGCATTTTCACCTAAAATAACTCAAAATATGCTAATAATAAAACAGTGATTACTGGACTAATCTGATTGTTGAAGCTTAGCCTGTATCTCTGATAAAGCATCGCTAATGACAGCTTATGAGTGTGGGCGCACTATTGTGAATGTGCCTCAGGATATGAAAACAATGGAAGTGTCCGTCAGCGCCTCTCATCTCTACATACTGCAGCACATCAAACTCAACAAGACGAGCAAGATAAGGACCGTAAGCAGCTTCTGCGTGCTCACATTTGAGTTTATCCGTCTGAGGAAGTTTGACACACATGAACATCCATCTCACTTGTCAAGCCATCGTTCAGTGCCCCCCCAGCACCTTCTAAAATGCCCACCTCCTCGGCTCCCAGTCGCCCACTCGCCTCGTCTATCTGAGCGCCACGTTTCTCCATTTTGAAACGTCCACCTCCTCTACATCACTCACCCTCCGTCTCAACAATGAGAGCTTGACTTAACCTGTCTACAGTAAATTTGAGGGCGTTTAAAAAAATCATTTTTGGACAAAAAAAAAACTATACATAAAAATAATATAGTTATATTTCTGATTCAGACCTCGGCCTCACTCCCACATTCGTCCGCTACTTTGCTTGTCAGAAAAGATAACATCTCAACCACAGCGCAATGCACTCAACTTGGTTCACTTGTGTCCCTCCATGTAAGACAAACCCAGAAATAATTTGCACACACTTTACATTTTTCTTTTTTTTTTTGTCTCATGTGAGAATAAACTGCGCATGAAAAGGAAGGGGGCGCAGAGGGAGGCAATCTTGTTACGAGCCGGCATAGCCCTGGGAAGATTTCTATCAGACACACGTAAAGAGAGAGGCATCCATTTAGAAAATGGCTTTTCTAGGCATGCTGGGCCATTTAGCACACCCTGTGACGACTCCTGTTTGGGGCAATGATAAATGTTCTTTCACACACAGTCTGTGCACTCCGTCAGACCAGCACACACACACACACGCGCGCACACACACACACACACACACACACAAAGCCATATGGGCAGCCAACACAAGACATCTCTGGTAGTAACACCTTTAGAGCGACACAGGCTTCTTTGGGTTTGGCTAACGGACTCAACCTCACACACGCGTTGGCTCAATTGGTTTAAATACGAGGAACGTCATGTTTACAGAGCGCTGAACATCAAGTCGATACTCAGAAACAAGAAATCGGTTCACTTAAACATGAGGAAATGGGTCCCACTTTTAGAAAAACCACAAGTGAAAGCCACAAAGAGCTTTCTAACGAAATGAAAGCTGTGTTAATTGTACAGTTTTTGTGTTAATTAGGATTATTAATCAAATCAATCATATCAAAAAGCTTGATTGAACTCTTGTTTCCATTTAAAAATGAAACATTATCAGGATACATCATCAACTTTTAACATTTTGGTGTTTAAATGTATAAAATTGTATTTATCACTGGAAAAAAAATGCCACTTCTTCTTAAATCGCATCCAACGCTTGTGTTTTAAATGTATCAGAGTTATAGATTTGCTCCAATTGCAACTTTCCAGCCTGATTCTAACTTCAGATTTTCTCATAAAAAATGAATCCGCCTGTTTCTATTTTAGTTAGTTTGGTTTTCTGTCTCAGAAAACAGAATAGTTTTATTTAATTATTGCAAGCCCACTGTGTGCAAGAGTGCAAAGGATGTGACAAAGATGGAATATTTGTAATAAAAGCTGCATAAAAGCTCTGGTTTTTAGTCATAAGCTAAAATGGAGGTTTGTCGATGTCCTTAGTTAGTCCATCAGGGATATGAATAATTGTGGACTTAATTGTAGATTTTAGCAACCATAATAATATGACTTATCTGCCTTGTTCTTCTTTTTTTTAACTTTAATATTTCAGCACTTCTCTCATAAGACAGAAAAGCCCTAAAGCGATACATTTCAGTTTGTTCAATTTGTTCAGCTCATCTATTCTAGAAGAATCCAAAACGTTTTCATTTTTCAAGCTAACAAAGCGTCTTTAAAATCCCACCTGTTACCTTCAACATCTGCAGTACACCATGTCTAAACCAGCAGCTTTTTTCACACCTTGTAGCTCAGAGATTTCTATCGAACAGAGTCAAGACACTTTCACCTTGAAGCCGTGTTACTTTGTAGGTCTTGTACTCAGCACTACTCAGCAGGAGTACTGAGAAAAATATTTACACACACTGTGAAAAGCAAACATTTTGACAGGTAAACTCTCCGCTCTGCTGTGTTTACATGGGATAAGTGCTAAAATCAACCTTGCTATATCGGACACTCCGATCCTTAAATCAACTAATGGTCATTACCTTTTCCACCGGGACGAGCTCCGCCAGCTCTCCTCCTCCTCTCTGGGATCCATCAATGTCGCCGCCATACGACCAGCTATCACACAACCCACTGTCACTGCTAGCATTAAAGCCACAGGCGTCACACGGGCCCGATGAATCACACTCACCCAAACAGCAATAATAAGCATTTATCTCAGGGTGCATTACAAACCCTGGAAGCATGGCAAATGTGCACATGGCAGAAGTACGATGAGACAGTGTCAATAACACGGCGCTCAACCATCTGCTCTGCCACAAGACACACATGTTACACAGAAACTGTGATACTGGAGACAGTAAAACCAAATCTGCACTCTGGAGAGTCTGCCCATCTCGTGAATTTTGTTTGGTTCTCATGTGTTTTTATGTAAAATAATTTAAAAAGTGGTAAGACTGACATGACACCGTCACAAACCGGATGTAACATTCATGACGGAGTCTTCATGTATGGTTGTGACCGTTGTTCAATGCAAGGTTTTAATGCACGTTTTAGTACAACTTTGCATTAAAAGTCTCATTATTTACCAAATGACATTTTATGACAGCAGTCATAACCATTCATGAAGACTCCTTCATAACACGTCTTATAACATGTGCATGACAACCTCAAAACAAAAAGCACTTGAATTAAAGTTTAATTGAACCAGAAATCAAACAAATAAAAATTAGAGCTGTTGTTAAATGTCATATGTGGTGAAATAAGAGAATATGAGAAGAAATTTACCAATCAGTTGACTGACTTTTATAAACGGTTCAAAAACTGTAAGATCAGTTTTTTGAGTTCATTAAATGCATCAGGACTTAAAACTCCCACCATTTTCTGTTCATGAATGTGTCATCAACTTACACCTAAATGAAGAAAATTTTATGAAGTTAAAGGCATTTGCTTCCAAATAACGATAAAAAAGCTTGTCGTTTCCTGCTGTGCCTTATACATTCACACACACACATTTATGTTGTAAAACCAAGCCCAGAGGAATCTGATTAATAATGCAAGGAAACGCAGCTCGTCACATGTTCGCCTGACGTCAACTTACCGATCTCATCTGCTGAGCTCCGGTAACATGCTGAAGAACCTTTTCCAGCTCCTTCTCAATGCGTCCGGCCCAGTGAATCATTCTGCAAAAAATAAATAAAACACATGTCCCTCAACATCTGCATCTGAACAGGTTCTCACACAATTCTCTGCACTACATAAGAATAACTGAGTGAGTACGTCTGTCTGTCTCCAGTATGTTCTGCTGCCACAATCTGGGCCAACGTTTCCGGATTCCTATCTGGACGAAAACCTCGTCCTAATGTCCAACTTTCTCATCAGCACTTCCTTCGCCCGTCAAATCTACATGCTTCTATCTGGTTGGGCCTGGCAGGACCGGCGGCGACTGAGCCTGTCTTGCCTCAGCTTTGGATCTCCAGCTTCGTAATAAAATTGCTGGGGTCTGACAGAAGTGCACCCTAGGCAGGAGCTGATCTCCGTTAGACGGAGCCAAGTTGGGAATTAAGAGATCAAACGCCTGGAGCTCATCACTAAAAATCTCTCGCAGAGCAACAAATGACTTAATGGATCCAGATTTAGATCATTTCAAAGAGAAGGAGCCAGCCTGGCAACCTGGATGTGTGCTGCTCAGCTCGCAAAACAGTTTAAAAGCTTTCAGCAATCAGATGAATAAACTCTGTCATGCGTTCACGGTCCAGCCACCAGCTGCCAACCTTTAGAAGATAACCAATCAGTCGCATCAACATCTCAACACAATGTGGTCGCTTGTCTGTTAATACGATGACAGAAACAAATGTCATCTTCAAATGTCAGATTTGCGCAGAAGATGAGAAGGAAGAAGGCAGAGTTAATAGAACGCAGAAAATCGCCTTGCTGCCAAAAGTGGGGAGTAAGAAGCAACAGATCTAAACACGGACGCACGGTTTGTCTGTGTTTATCGCACCAGTTTAAGAAAAAACACGAGGTTTTCTAAAGAGGGAGAAGGAGGCAGAATGAGTGTTTACTGTAAAAAGGTCAGAAAAAAGGCAGGACACTACAAGTCCAGGCAACACGTCAGTCCCTCGGTCAGATGATCTTTAATATGCCAGAGCTTTTGATCCAACAGTCAATTAGTCAGACTGGGATTTGCTAATTTTGCCATAATTACCTCTGAGTGACAGAAAAAAAAGATCAAAACTAAGACTGACCACCATTTTCACCCAATGAACGTGTCAACAAACCGTCTGAGCCAGAAAAATCCTGATCTCTGAGTTTAATTCATCATTAAATTAGTTACTTATAAAGTTTCAGAGAGACTCACACGTGAACTGCTGATCAAAATAAAAAAATGGTTCAAATTAATGAATGAAGTCAAATATTGATAAATCCAATTTAATTAAATGCATAAAAACTAAACATGTGAACACGGTGAACTATTTTAATGAACTATTTTAATAGTTTGGTGAGGAGTTTGTAATTCCTTCATATTAATTTAATTCAAAACAACTAACTGTGATCATGTGGTGCTGACACTGACTAATTAACAACAATTATCAATTCCCTCATGTTGATGATCAAACTTAGACATATGTTGGAAAACCAAATGAGTTTATAAGTAGAAATGAATGAATCAATCAGCCAAATATATTAAAAAGACATTTATGAAATCCATCAAAGCGACAAACATTTTGGTCTAAAAACTCTTCAACAACCAACAGGAACTTTGATCCACTTCCTGAATTTATGTTTAGGGACATAAGTTTTGAATAAAAATGTATTACTGATTCAAAATAAATTTGTGAACAAGGCACTAAATATAAAAACAGAACAAATATAGAGTGATATTTGCTCAGTTGAATTCAGTCAAATAGTCTATGATACATATTCAAATATGACCAAAGAAACAAATTAATTCAGTCAAGTTGAGTTTATTCAGCTGATTTATATATAAAAAGGTTTCTGAGTAATCCTACTGAACAAGCACATGGCGACGGAGGAAAGGAAACCTCCGCTATAATGAACTTTATCAGGAATGATGAGAGTAATTATTCAACTTTCCACCGGATTCAAAACTCATACATCGATCATAGAAGCTGCAGATCATTTTTTGTGTTACAATCTATAAAGTGAAACCCTGGAATTGGTCAAAATGGAAATCAGCAGGTCAGACTTTAAAGAAAACTGAAAACTCATTGGCAATATAGAAAAGTTGACATTTAGAAACAGCGAGCTGGCTAGCTAGCTAGAAAAACGTTACATTCATCTTCAATGCTATCTTGAAGCCCAAAAAGAGCAAAAAAATCATTAAAATGATCAATAATAATCTTAATACAAAGGGGTCTTACATTAAATTAAATTTAAACCAGAAATCAAACTAATCAAGCTAATAAAAATTGGAGCTATGTCCATATATTGTCCCAGGTGGTAAAAAAAGAATACACAAAAACAGATGCACAAATCAATCAGTTCAGTTGATTTGAGTTTTCTAAGCGATTTAAAGATCATTTAGAACCTGAATCCAACTGTCAATAAAAAAAAAAGCCTGCCACACTTTATTTTTCTCTTTTAATTCTTGGATGAAAATATCAGAAGAAGATCCAAATTGGTTGGGAAAAGCTCGATTGCTGCATCTCTAACATCTGAACCGCCGGGGGAAATAAGCAGTCAAGCAATATCTGTTAAAATGTTCTTTTTCCAAACTACTTTATTATGACTTCGGAGTTTCACTGGGCCAAATCGAATGAGAAACATCCTCCAGTCTCAGATGTGCAGAACTCCAGCTACTGAGATATCAGGACACGGTTATTTAGGAAATTATATGCACAACTGGAGCCTGATGCCAAACGCACGCCTTTAGACCTCGTGTGTAATGAAAGCTGCCATATCTTTTTTTTTTTAAACAAAGAAGTTTTCATGGTTCAGCACATTAAAGCCGACCGCGTGCTCTCTGCCTCTTTCTATGATGCAGTCGTAGAAACGCCGCCATTTGTTCCCCAGCGTCGTTTTTGATGTGTGTTTTTTTTTTCCAATGCATGCTGATTTATGCCCGGCCCAACATTACGGAAAAGCAGAAAATGTGATGAAATGAGTTCGGATGGGAGACCTGTGTGCCGGCAACATGCTATCACTGTGTCCATTCTGCTGCGATGGATCTCATCACTCGCACTGCCACACTCAAACATCTATTAGGGCAGGAGGTTGACTATTTTTTGATGTGTGGAAATAACATTTTGACAAGATTGCTGTTGATATTTTACCATCATTGGAAAGATTTACTTTCTGGGGAGGAAAAACTGCTATCAGAACCGATTTCTCCACTTCATTTAAACATACAGAAACTGCTCCCTCTGCGAGAAACACACTGACGTAAATACTGAAGCATTACCACCAGGCAATTTGAGCTTTCAGAAAATGCGAGCGCTGCTGGGAAATTAAGTAAGTCTTCAAAACAAATGAAAAAAACTCAGATAGGTCGGCTCGGAAGCTGCATACAAAGACACACACATGCTTCAATTATGTAGCAAATTCTGGCAAACGTAATGTGGGTGACCCAAAACCCAGTTTAAATCCCCAAGAGGGAGCTGAATATAATACAGACTTAAACAAGGGCACCTCAGACCTGAAGGGAGGGAGAAATAAGATGTTAAAAAAAAATAATTAAAAAAAGGAAGCTCTTCAAGCAACAATTGGATGACATAAATTTCTTATGCCACCTTTTTTCATTGGGCTTAAACAATCAAGTCAGCGATCCAGCTAATCTGAGTCAATGGCAGATGCACTGAAAGTCACCTTGGACATCAAACTAACAAACCCCTGGAGAATTTCACCAGATAATCCAGCTGGACGCATCAAGAGTCACTAAAATATATTTTCGTTTTTCTTCCTTTGAGACAAATGAACACAAATAAACACTTTGATCAAATGTCCTCCAGAGTTCAGCAGTTGATGCACTTTAAGGGTTAATTATTGAGCAAAAAGGGATAAATAAATAAAAAAAACAGACGTGTTGCCACCTTAGAAATGTAATTAGATTAAGCTTTAATCAACCAATGTTCACCCTTCATTTTCTCAATTGGCTCAGTTCAGCTCACTTGTCGCTTCCCAACAGGTGCGCTGCAAAAGTCAAGCTTCAGTTTTCCTGCTTCAGTTTCAGGTTTTACTGACAACAATCTGCACAAACCATCATCTTCATGAACATCTGGCCTTACAATACAAGAGCGCCTGATTTTCATAATATCCATGCATGTTGAGTTTCTGGTGAAGAACAAGATTAAAACATCAGCTTCTACTTACACTCTATTATTCCCACTATATGTGTGTGTGTGTGTGTGTGTGTGTGGTGTGGTGTGTGTGTGTGTGTGTGTGTGTGTGTGTGTGTGTGTGTGTGTGTTATCCGGAGGACTTTAAAGCTTAGATCGGATGTTCTCCCACATGCAGAGACAGCCAAACAAATTTCTATTTTCCATTTCATCCCCTTATTAATGTTTCTCAAAATCCGCCTCCAGCACGTGTCTGTGCACCACGATGCCACATTTCCAATGATTCTGAGCATCGATATTAGATATCTCTATAAACAGGATACAGCGTGGGAACTGATGTTGATCTCGCGGCATCGCATCAGGAAACATCAGATCCTGCGAGGTAAACTGCGCACACAGCCTTGTTGGGGGCCACCTGTCCTACTTCAGCCCTCCCCTCCTTCCTTACACCTAAACAGCGCTTAGTACTTACGTGTAGTGCTGTGGGAAGTGGTGGGTCCCGGCTGTCGGCGTGGAGACGCATATAATAAGTACAGTTTGTACGACGAAGAGGCAGAAAACGCCGATCGACTGCGCGCAGATCGCCATTTTCCATTAAATATTCACGAAACTGGGAGAAATAAAAGAGAGTACCGGAAGGACGGTCTCCCACTCTCTCTCTCTCTCTGCTTGTGTGTGTGTACGTGTGTGTGTGTGCGTCTCTTGCAGCTGAGCTAAGAATAAACCGAGCTCCGGAGGAAAGTGAGCGGCAGGAGGTGAACGGTCGCCGGACGCTTCTGGACACTTCAGCACCGCGCTGTGAGTGAGGGGCTCCACCGGAGGCGCACACGCCACGCAGAAATTTGGCACCAAAATAAATGATGATAGAAACAGAGTCAGGAGGCGAGGATCGGGGGAAAGATGCTCAGCCGCTGTTGCTGATGTGCCCGCCTGGCTGCTGCCTGTTCGCGCACTCGCTGTCCTCCCTCCCCTCTCTCTTTCTCTCTCTCTCTCTCCCAGCTAAAGCGCACATTCGCTCCCTTTTTCCTCCTCCGTCGTCTCCAGTGTAACAACAGCCATACAAGGTGAAGCTCAAAGCGACGCCACTGTTCCCCATTACGCTTTCAAAATAAAACCATTTGGAGTTCCGACTGCGCGCACCCCATTGCGCACTGCTGTCCCCTGAGAATGTTTTCTAAACAACTTACTCCTCTCCTCTAAATGATGATTTTGTCATATTTGACTCCTCACTTATTTCACATTAAATGCGCAATGCGAGTTTGAGAATTGCCTCTTTTGTTGACTCAGCTTTGACCTCAGTTTTTTTAAAAATGCGGTTAATATTTTATTTTGTAGGCCTAACTTCCTGTGTTTCACCCTCTGGCTCACTTGATTCATCTTTTGGCACATCAGAGGTCCTTCCTCCTTCACCAGGCGGCCCGCTCCTGTGCGCCAGCCGGGGGCGCGCATCAGGCCGCCTCCTCCTACCGCCCTCCTCCTCCTCTTCCTCCCCCTGCGCCGCCGCCTTCTTCACAAACTCTGGATTAGAAGCAGAAATCAAGGCTTTATTCTGCTAATTAGAGGCTCGACTCTGGAGGGGCCCGTTGTATTAACTGGAGTGTAAACATTCAGCAATCACAGGCTGATCCGCGACTACATTTGTTCTGCTTATTGTCGCATCTGGTCCAGTGAACGAGTTTGAATGGATGCGAAAAGAATTAATAACGTTATTTTGGAGCTGAATGCGAATGTTTGGTTCTTTTAAAAGCTATTTGTGTTGAACAGACGAGCGCAGTTCAGTCCAAACATGTTCAGAGTGCCTGCAGCCAATGAGCAATCAGTCAGGTCATGATAAATAAAACAAATCAATTTCCATTTCTACCAAAAACTAGATGACCAAAGTCTTCAGTCTGATGTTTTGGTTTCAACAAGCCCTTTTTTATGAAGGATATGTTTATTTACATATACATCTTAATTCATTTGATTTATTTCCGTTTTATTTGTTTTGTATATTTACAATGTCTTGTGTTAAATTTGGCCGACGTATCGTTCACATGTTGCCATTTTACTACACAAATAGAGCTAAAACAGGAGAAAATGATCCATAAGGAAAAATCATTTTCAACATTTTTGCGATTGAAACTTTAAAAAGTTGGTTTGTACACGGCGCCCTTGTCCTGTGAAAGTTATTTGGAGGAGCTTTCACCAGAGTTACACCTTCAAGTCTTTCAAGATATGTCTGGACCAGCTTTATCCATCTGGATTTAGGTCTGGACTTTGACTGGACCATTGTTTTATGCTTTGATTGAAATTATGAGCCTTGCTCCAATCTCAAACCATCATGTTTTACGGTGAGGATGTCTTGTTCAGTGACACATCGTGTTCCTCGTCCAGGCCAAATGTTAAATTTTGTTCCCCAATTTTTTTTTCTTTTATTTCCTGTGTCTGGTGCATCCACCAATTTCTTTTCATCATTGTCAAGGTTAGTTTTTTGACCCAGATGCAGAAGCCACTGTGGGAGCGTAGTAAGGTTTTGACATTTATTAAATAAGTAACCGGAATCTGCTTTGGCAAGGTCAGTTCGTCTGACAGGGTGAGAGGAAGACATGTTAGCGAAGCAGCAGGAATAATGGAGGTTCTGAGAATGAGATCAGAGCCGGCTCACGGGTTCGAGGAGAGGTAACGGCGCAGAGGTGGAAGATCCTGCTGGTTCAGAGGTAAGTGAAGCTGTTGATCCAGACAGGTGAGGGAGACGAACTCACAGGTAACAGGAGTTGCAGATGATGACCTTTGGCTGAGCTTCTTACAGGGAAATACGGAGACGTTGGTGTTGGCTTTGTGGACACTGGAGATGTGGATGAAGCAGAAAGCAGAAGGTTTCAGAAAGTGAGAATGTGGTTCGGTTAGATGGTTAATTTTCTTCATATCGGCGATCAGCCGACACTTAAATGTGAAGCCGATCTGATCTTATCAACCAGCCACTGTCCTCTTCTGGACAGATAGACCCACCAGCTCATGTCTGTGCAATAGTCGCTCCACTGGTGCCAATTCAGTAACTTTCTTGCCATATGTAGCAACATTTCAGCCAAAAAAAAAAAAAAAGATTGCTATCAGATAAAAATCAGAATCGGCAGGTCATACTTCTTAAGGATGCATGATTAAAACATCAGAAAGAGATGCAATCAGTGCATCTCTTTCTTCTTCTGCTTCCATTATTTACTGTTATGTTTGTAAGGTTTATATCTTCTCTCATTCTTGCTTTGTATAAAAGCTACATGGGGTTTGGCGTTTTGCTTGGCTGTGTTGCCTTCCTGGAGGAGGACATCGGCTGAGATAATGGTGCCAACAACCAAACATTAACCCTCTCCTGCTAATAACTCTTCACTGTTAATTAACATTGATTGTTCTCCTGCATTAATTCATCGGTTTCTTTTTTGTGTATCTGCTCTGACATCTCAAACCCCCAATCAGTCGTAGTAGTTTCTCCTCTTACAGTCGCCACATGCATGCTCAGCATGAGGAATTGCTGGAAACACAAGCGATTGTCTACCATCGCTACATGCTCATCCAGGAGACAAACCTTTAAGTAATTTAACAATAATGCACTGAGCTTATTGTACAGTTTGATAACTAGTACATGTGACTGAATTGAAATAAATTGCTTGCAAAGTGCCCTGAGATTACATTTTTGTGAATTGGTGGAATATAGATAAACTGAAGTAACTCTGGTAAGAGGAAGTTTTCTTTTGTTTTTTTTTTTTTTTTTTTTTTTTGCATATGAATACAATATGAGGCTAAAAATAACTTAGGTTCCCTTTTTTATTTTCCAGCTGTCCTCCTGTAAAAGCTGCGGACCGAAAGGCATGAGTCCCTCCCTGGGGTCGACTGGAGGAGTCTCATCTCGCGTACGGTGGCAGCAGAGAGGCAGCGGCCCTGTGGCTGTGTCGTCCTTGACTCGGTCAGTCAGCAAGGAGGGACAACACAGGTGCAACAGAAAGCCATGCAGAAAGTCAGGAGGGTTGCTGCACAGTGTTTCTGTGTCCTCAGTGACACAAGAAGAAGAAGCTGTTTCGGTAGAGAAGCGCTTTGGGGCCCCGGCTTGCGTAGGGACGGGGAAACCTACCCCGCTGAGATATGCACCTCGATGTCATGGGTCGTTCAGTCAAAACAAATCTGTGTGCTTCCTCTCCCGGGGACACGGGGCCAAATAAAATCTTCAATTTCTGAAAGCTGTGAAGTTTGGAGACATATTATGCAAGAGTCTCCCTCCAGACAAATGTGACAAAGAGGCAGGACAGAGTTTTGTTTTGATTTATATTAGCTTCCTAAGCTGAGGGAAATAGCCCTAATTGATGGCTTCTTTCACACATTAATTTACACTCTGTTACTTCCCATCACCTTCCTATCACATAAATGATGGCAGCAAGCAGACGCTGGTTGAGCGATGGAGCCTCCAGTGAGGTTGACTCACACTTAATTTTTCTGCTGAGTCACACCCATTGTTCTCTTCCTCTTTTTGTTCTCAAATATGCACAGGGCAAACTTTTATCTAAATTTACCTGCAGCTGCGACAAAGATAATTAGGCTCCAATTTAGCTGTGAATAAGTAGTTTTGTCTTATTTAAAGAGGGATTCAGAGTTTCTCTTTTTCAAGCCAGGCAAACAAAACACCAGGGGGTTGAGAGCTGTAATAATCCCAACAACTGAACTCAGGTAGGAGTAGCACTACTTTAACATATCTTTGGTAAAAAGTCTACTCAAGACAGTAACTGATCAAAACAATCATTTAATATTTAAAAATTAAATCATCAGAGGGTCCAAAATATAAATGTCTGAGGAAATGTTGATATTTTAAAGACTAAAATGAAAATAACTCGCATAAATACCATAACTACTAAATAAAATCAGGCAAAATATTCTGCAAACATAAAGAGGTGGAGATGGATCGTTTTTTTTCTTTTACAACTTTATAAGTTGTGTCTGTGTCTGGTGAATGTTTGGTTGCAACGTTTGTTCGTTCACTGTAGTCATTGTGGGGAAAGTATCCAGAACTTTTACTCAAGTAAAAGCAGCGATACTTTATAATACTCAAGTAAACATAAATCATATAAAATACTCCTAAAAGCAGTTTTTTTTTCCAGAAGTAACTGAGTAAATGTATCTAGTTACCACGCACTGTGTGTGACTGTGGAGAGCTCAGAGGTGATTGTCAAACTGAGAACTGGATCCTGGTGTCTCTCCATCTGAGCTGATTGATCCGACCCGTTCAGAGATCCACTCAGTGAAAACTCAGAGATCAATGACGTCTGAGTGGGTACACTGTAAAACATGAGAGCCACATTTAGTTGTGTCTACTGTCTTTTACTCTTTAAGTCAAATACATCTAGCGAGTTTTAGATTTTGAACCAACATGTGAATTTGTGAAAGGTAAACCTACGGTAGTAAGTTATGTTGACTTTTTAATTAATCTTGTCAAACCTCCAAGAGCTTTTATGTTAGCACTTTAAAAAATGGAAGAAAAAGACAGGTGTGCTATTTCCCAGAATGCTTAGCAGCTTGTTTGTGTAATTTAAGATGGAAGTGTTTTACTTTGATCTGACTCCTGTTGTTAAGGCAAATGTTTATTTCAAATCTTGAGGATAATGTCTTGATCACACTGAATGTTTTTAGCAGAATTTATTGTGATGTTTAATAAAATTCATCATCAGATCAGAAAATTTGTTCATGAAACTTAAAACAAGAATTTAAATTATCCTAAAGTAAAATAAGCTATTTTAACGTGATATTATGAGTGAAATAATAGAGAAATGTGTCTCTTTAACGAGGAGAGAGACATTTTTTTTGTTGCATATTGTGAAATAATTTGGTTTAAATTGCAGCATTAAGTTAAAACTCATAATTCAAGATTAATGAACTTTAAAACTATGTTCAGACAACTTACCTCTTGTTAAATCAACTTCACAAACTTTAATTTCTTGTTGACTTGAATTGCATTTTAACGGCAGCAGGTGAACTTACATTTTCAAGTTAAACCACCTTCAGACGTTTTACAGTGTAGTTCTCTTTCGGTACAGTTTCTCATGAAGAGCTTGACCTGCCTGTCTGCTATTGATCCAGGGAGTGAAAGCAGACAGGCCAGGCTGTGCTGCGTCAGGCTCCAGCCTCCTTTCTGGGGAACGCTCCCCCAGACGGAGGTCAAGCAGGCTGGGGAAGAATTAATCACACCTTGTTTCCTTGTCTGCGGGCCGCAGGGAAGTCACGAGTAAAGCTCCACACCCCACAGAAACACAGCTGCACTGGCTGCTTATCTCACACTTCTTCCACCTTATCCATCTTTTTTTCCTCTGCCTGACCTCTTGCTTTGTTTCTCTCTGCCCTATGCTGACGTTCAGACAGAAAAAACAAATGCTTTACATAATATAAACCAGTGCAGAGGTTTAATATTCGGGATTAGAGAGGAAAACAGGATGCTTTACCGTGTCTTGGTAGATTATATCCCACAAGAAAACTGCTGCTTTGGATGGTCAAGAAATGTTTTGTTCTAATTTGTTTTTAAAAAAAAATATTTCAGAGTCCATCTTAATATTTTCAGTTACAATCACAATTTTTTAAATGCCAGAATTTGTTTTCAGTTTTGTTTTAAAGGAGACCTATAATGCAAAACACACATTTTGCTCATTTTTTATACTTCAGTTTGTGTCTCAATTGCTTTGGAAAACACAGTGAAAGTGAAAAGTACAGCGTAGGAAAAAAAATACTCCTAAAAGTAATTTTTTAAAAAGAAAGTTACTCTGAAGTAAATGTAATTGAGTAATTGATTGAGTAATTGATTGACTTTTGAGATTTTTTTGTTCTTCTGTTCATTAACTATGATCTGGATTTTTATTTTTATAGCTTTTTACCAAACTTATTTCACTGCCAATAATGAGACTCTCAGCAGCTTCAGCCAGGATCTTCACAAGGTCTTTGGCAACAATTATGGGCATGATGTGCACATTTCACTCCTGAACACATTCATCTGTTTTTCCATGATCTCACAGGAAAGCCATATGTAAGGTGTTGCACAGAATCCATCTGCAAGTGATTCATCGAACCATCACAGCGCCAAATCTGATGCATCAAATTCACCACAAACTGCAGACACATTTCGCTGAAGAGACTCAAACTCTTCAACAAACCTCATCAAGAGCTCTCTGCAAACCAGGTACTTGACATACTTCTCACACCTTTTCCTTAAGGGCGGCGTGTTTTTAACAGCTGCAGAAAGTCAAACAGCATTTGTGCTTCATGAGGAAACCTTAAAGACTTCCAAGCAGCCAAGCTCATCTATCACATTCCCCCTCTCTTCGTCCTAGAAATCATCGTCACCCACTCATCAGATAAGCAAGGCCGCGCTCATTAATACTCAAAATTTAAAGTACATAATTTCAGTTAAATTTTAATTTATTCCCATTTGTCTCGTTCGTGTGCCCTAAAAACTTTTTAAAGGAATCAATAGGAAAAGGCTCTCTTGTCCCTGCAGTCTGTTAGTCCTGTAAAACACAAACCAAAGCCAGAGATGCTGATCCACAAGGCATTCTGGGACTTCTTTCATGCTCAAATGTCAGAGCGTTTCATTCTGATGATGGTGACTCACTGCCCTCGATCTTTGTCTGCATGGGAGAACAACACCATTAAATAACAACCCGGCATCCTCACGTGAAAAACCACAATACTACAAACGTTACGTAACAACGCTGAACTGTGTACTCATGCTTTAACAACTGAATAAATAGACTTGTATGCATTAAAAACAGGATTTTATCATCTCTCTTACCACCTCACATAGACATATTGGTGCTTGGGGTGGAGGGGAGATTTGAAAACAGAACAAGACCAAGCAGTCATTGACATGCTCTACTAGAGGCCTAATGGGCCCTGGGTAATGGCCCTCTCTGGGCTTCAGGAAATCCTCCCTCATGCATACATCAGAGCCGGGATTGAAAAGGATACAGAGTGAAAATGGAGGAACGGAAAGAGATACCAGAGCCACACAGAGAGGGAAGGTGAAGGAGCACGTTTTGTTTAGCGTATTACCTTAAATCGTTACAAAAGACTATTAAAAAAAAAACTGGAGCTGGACGATATAACTCAAAGCGCTCTTTCTTTTGGAATAACGTTGTGTTAGAGATCTGCTAACAGATACTAGGCACACCTACACTGCAAAAACACAAAATTTACCAAGCAATATTTGTCACGTTTCTAATGCAAATGTCTTAGTAAACTTGAAATAAGACAAAACTAACTAATCTTTCAGCAAGATATCAGAGCTTGTTTTAAGACAACAATTTCATAATATTGATGAAAACTTTCTAGTTTCAGTGGCAGATTACTTCTCTGATAACAAGACATTTTTTCCACGTTATAAGTGAAATAATCTGTCAATGGAAATGCTACGTTTTTCAACAGTATTATGTAATTTTTTACTAAAACTCCATTACCTGCCCAAAAAGTTACTTATACATTAATTTTGACTTATTTCAAGTGAACTAAGATATTTGCACTTGAAACTGGATAAAAATACTTGGTAGGATTTTGTACTTTTGCAGTGTTCTCTACCCTGAGGTCACTCAGAGTCGGTAAAATGATCAACTTTACCATATTTTATTCAGAAACAATTTCAAGTAAACAGCAAGTTTAAAATGTTTCTCTCTGGGATTGTTTAATTGTGGTCCAGCTGTTAATCAATAATGAACATATGGCGTTTGCCACAAGACAAATTGAAAAGTAATCATCATTACACTCACAATTTCACTTTCACTGTTTAAAAGTTCCTAACCAGAACCTGTCTTGCAACATGAAGTAGGCCAAAAGATTCATCTTTCCAGGTGCATAGTGAACTTTTAAACTCCTGGATAAGGTGTTGGTTCATTAGGTCTCCAAACAACTCCTCTCAGAGGAGTTGTCTCAGTCTGAGAAAAATAAATTAAGAATCATGGAAAGCATCATATTTGCTTCTTAAAATGCTAGTAAGAGTTAAGCACTGCAGGTTCATGATGTCATTTCAGATGTTTTCATCTTCAGTCCAAACCTCTCCCACCAATATTGTCCACCTGACTTTGCTGACACATTATTTGTCAGCCAGCTGCAGCAAAACAAGAACTGCAGCTCATCACCCTGCAACATCCACCGCCTCTCCTCTCACTGCCCATGAGCCATCTGCCTCATCTGCATAAAGCAGATCTGTCAATAACATCTAATTGTGATTCACACAGAAGTGCTCAGTGTGACCCTGACTCTGTTTGCTAAAGTTTCCCCTGCAGACCCCGTACGATGGACGCGTTTGTGTGCAGCTACGTTCTGAAGTGAATCTATCTCTATGTGGGATCTTTTGGGGGTGAATTCAGTGAAGAAATCTTCACCCACGTTCAGAAAACGCTGGGACCTCCATGTGTCCTACTCAGTGAAGCGGAGCATGTAAAACCTGCCGCACTCGTCGTGATTGTCGGCTCTTCCTCCAATTTAACCTTTGACTTCTGTGCCACAGTCTGGTGGGACATGTCTGAGAAAATGTTTCAGTAGTTGAGAGCAATGTTACACTGAGGAGAAAATGAAGTACGAGCTGCCTCACAGTGCCACGCTGACATTAAATTATCCTTCAACAGTTTTGCAGCGAGAGCCGTACTAAGTGCCATCGTATAACGCGTTAAACAGTGACGGTACTAAAGAGACAAAACTAACAGGCCTGTGCACCTTTCAGTGGTTTGATCATTTGAGCAGGTGATTCCATCTGAACACGGCCTAAACTTCTCCAATTACTGTGGAGTGAGGAGCGCACAAACAAGCCCACCCACCCCCTCCGCCATCAAATTAGAGTCAATTTTAATTGGCATTAAGGCTGGTGATAAGCTTTTAATGAAGGAATTAACAGATAACACAAGTCTAGTTCTGCAGCTTCAAACTGTGTCACTTTATGACAAACAAACACGGAGATTTTACAAACTGAGTTCATAATGTTAAAGGAAGTGAAAAATTTACTGGACTAATCCAGATTGCGTCGTCCGTGTTGTCCAAAGTGAGGCTCGGGGGCAATTTACGGCCCTTAGAACAATTCTACTTTAAAAACAAAACAGCCCAGTAATGAATACAAACCACATTTTTCAGATTTTCATTTTGCAGAAATGATTCTGCTTTTTTCCTTTCCACCTCACTGTGTGACGACCACAGAGCATCAATAACTCTACATGATGAAATGTTACAAAAACAGGTAAAGTAGTTTTTCAGGACATGCAAAATGAAATATAAGTTGAGTAAAACAACCACCGGCTGGTTCTATGATCTGTGATTTTTCCCGGTCTGAATGATGCCTGCAACATTAAAATAAATTTACAAATAGAAGAGCTAACCAAGCAGGTGAAACCCTGAGCTCCTTCTGAACACCTAATGAAGCCTGCAGTTTAAATCTCCCCTTATTACAGCTAATGGATTGTTTATGTGGTTATTTTATCCCTAGCTTAGAAAAGTATTGCATAAATCCTCATTGTTATCAGTGTTATTACCGCATCACCTCAAGCATGTAGGGATAAGCAGTATTACAAGAATCGGTAATATACAATGATAATTAGGATGCACGGATATAGCCACATAAAATGATTGTCATTTTGTGTTCTGCTCAATATTTGTTTGTTTTTTCTCTCCGCCTCCTGCCGAGCTGCAAATTCAGGCCATTTTCCCAGAAATGTGTCTGACAGAGAGAGGCAGATGCCTTCCTGTCCTCCCAGAGGAGACCGAAGCACATGTGGATAGTCACTAGGCTGGTCATATTAAACACACCATGTGCACACTGCATGTGACTTGGTGTGTGTCTGCGTGTGTGGGTGTGTGTGTGTGTGTGTGTGTGTGTGTGTGTGTGTGTGTGTGTGTGTGTGTGTGTGTGTGTGTGTGTGTGTGTGTGTGTGTGTATGTGGAACGAGCACAGCCATGGGAGTGAGACACCTAGTGGCAACCTTGCAGCACTTCAACAATAAATACGTCTAAACAATTTAAAAAAAACCTAACTTGGTAAGTTTTTTTTATCAGTCTAATGCACTTTTAAAGAAAAAAAGAGAAAAAACTGACACCTTAATTTGTGTTTGCTTCTATTCACAGTATGTTAGTTGGATTGTGGATATTGTTGCAGTTTGATACCATCTTCCCCCGCTGTCATAACAATAGCTCTTGCGGTTGATATCATTTGTCAAGCTATCAGTGGCTGAATATGGTCCACTGCTCCCATGAGGCTGCAGAGTTGCTACACTGCTGCTGGTGTTTAGTTTTTTGTTCTTTTTTTTTTTTTACCTTGGGTGTCTTCTTTCACCTCTCCAGTAGATTCTGGAGTTCAGGCTTTCAACGCCCTCTGCACACAACCTGCATGAATGATGCAGCAGAAGGAGGATCTGTGAGCAGAACAGCAGAGAGTAACTAAACTCGTCTAATGGGCTGATAACAAAAGCAGAACTACGCCATGACGGACGTCCAAACAACCCATACGCTCCTTTGATAAATTCTGTAAAAAGACAGACATCTGTAACCTAATATCGCTTCTATTTAGTTGATTTCACTTCAGAAATGGTCATAGAGTGCTGCACAAACAGACAAGGATAGAAACCAGACATTTTAGAATAACGTTTAATGAGTTAAGATTGATAACCTCGGTGATATGACTGGCGGCCCTCTGTGTAACCGCGGATTTGCAGTGAACATGTTTTACAAGTTAAGACGATTAACATTCAAACACTTCATAAGTAAGTATTATTAGAAAGATGTCAAATATCGCATTATCCACCTCATTCTTGGGAGGACGATTATAGGTCTTACTTCCGGCGTTCACCGGAAGTAGCATTATTTCACTGTAATTTGTAGGGTTTTAGCTAGTCTATACTCATGATAGAGGTTATATCTCTCTTTTCGGTTATAATACAATATTTAGTCAAACTTGTTTACGGACACACCGTCTGTTATCAGACAGCTGCTCAGTATAGATGATCGTAATTCTGAGTTTAATCACGGGGAGCGACAGGAACACGACCGTTAGGTTTTGTAACGGAATGACCGTTAATTAGCATCGCTGCTAGCAGCTCGTTTCTCTGAAAGCTAACAGTAATAAAGAGAAAAGCTGGTCAGAGATCTGAGCTGCAGTTTGTGCCGACAGTATAAAACACCATGATGAGAATTTGTGAACAGTTTTCTATTTTAAATATCAAGTAGGGAAATTAAAGTTTTTCCTGACCTCTTTTTCCAGACATGTTAATTCCTACAAACTTCAACACTACATAGAAAATCCTGCAACAAAATTCTTTATTATTTGGTTAAATTCTAGAAAAGTATGAGGAAATTTTGATTTGTGACATAAAAACCACAAAAAAAAACATCTTTCAGAAATCAGTATTATGTAATTTTGAGCTTCACATCATGTTTTAATGTTACTCGTTGCTCTCATCAAAAACATACCTAGTGTCACCTTGATCTTTTCATCTCCATGGCAATTGTTCAGCTATGCAAAATGCTTAAGAGCAGCTAGCTCTGCCTTCGAGGAAGCTTCGGCCACACTGCTCCTCCTCACAGCTCAGCTCCTTCAGACTAGCCAGCAGCAATTAGTAAACATCTGGTGCAACTGCACATCTGCTGAAATCTTTACATGAGCTACTTATCAGTGCAAATCTGTTATTAACATTGTTAAGTGGTTAATAGAGGAGAGATGTAATGACTTCCTGAAGATGGAGATTCTTAAAGAGACAGAGGCCTAATTTCAAGGTGTTAAATTCAAAGTGAAATTTATTTTAAGTCATATTTGATATTAACAAACGTTTATAGCGTCTGACTTCAACATTGTGCTATAAAATGAGAATATGTAGCTAGATGACACATAATACGGCCCCTTTAACAGGTTGTTTCATCTGTAGGTGTGTCCACAGACAGTCGCTGTGGTCACAGTGAAGATAAACAGGGTTTCGGTTACATGCTGCCTGTTTGAGCCTCTTCATGAATCTCCAGACTCTTTGTTACTACTAAGCTGGAAGGCAGGCCCTGCCAGCAGAGAGGCAGACAGGAGATTAATTCCTGAATCAAAAAGCAGATTAATGCTGTGCTGGTGTGACAGTGTGTGTGCGTGTCGCTGCTCTCAACCCAAGCAGATCACCTAATTGAGTAAATATGTCACTTTGAGTACTACTCTTGGTTTCTCCTGACACAGTGTAGCAGCAGTCGACCGGCAGCGGTTAAACGAACACACAGACCTCGTCTACGATTGGCACGCTTTCCTAAAATATCACATCAAAGCTGGAAAAGCTGATGCACAATTATCCCCATGCAGCTTGAGAAACGCTGTGATGCAGCAGATAGTTTGAATGTTACAGCCGCTGATTCGCTGAGTGCGCAGGGCGCATTTCATCACAGGCGACCGGTGGAGACGACAGCGTGGCAGCAGGTGTGCAGGACGGCTCCAGCAACAGGTTTACTGGGTGATGGGGCAAAAACAAAAGGCACACCTTGAATTTAAATCCCTCCTCGGATGTTTTGATAATTGAGTTCGACTCCACTGAGCGAGAATAATGACTGGGCTTATCAGAAAATCCTGTGTCTGGGTCGCCTCAACCATGTCTTGGACGGCAGTGAATTTTGGAGCCAAATTCCTGACAGAAACCTGATCGCCTTCCCTGCAAAAGATTGTGCAAGTAATTAAGATAATAGAGCGAGAAAGCACTTATTTCAACCAATTAAGATGAACTGACCAAACAGCTGGACTCCTCCAGTGTAAAGTTAGAAAGAGAAAAACAGACAAAAAGTTCAGATAAAAGCTTACAAATATTTTTCTACCTGATCTGTTAAATTCCAGCAACGCATTTCAGTTAACTTTATGCAAAAGAGCAAATTCTGCGTAATTTTGAAGTTTGTACAATTATTCAGTTACATTTACTTGAGTAACTTTTGGGGGGGAAATGTATTTCATATTTTTACTACTCTGCACTTTTTACTTTTACTTGAATGAATTTATCATTAAGTATCATTATTCTTATTTGAGTTATATTTCTGTATTTTCTACCCACTGAATTAAGAACTTTTTTTTTTTTACCAAATATTCACCACACATAGACACACAACTGCAGCTTTTGTTCAAGTTTTATATTGAAAGAAACTGATTTGGATTTTGTTATTTGGTAATTATGGTATTTATGTGAATTGTTTTCATTTTGGTCTTTAAAATACCAAAATGTCCACATTTCTTATTTCAGTTCGTCTGACTGTATAATTTAAAAATATTAAATAATTCATGTTTTGATCAGTTATTCGGTACTTTCTACCAAATACTTCTTTACCCTTACTTGAGTTATTTCTTGGATGGCTATTTTGTACTTTTTACTTCAGTAACTTTTGTACCCGTCTTTGTAATAAACCCACTCTTGGTCAATACTTTGTGAGAATATACACAAACATGTTTTCCAAAACCAACATGGCCATCAAAAACACAAATGCAAAAGGGCTGATTTAATTTTTGGGACAAAAGTTGTTAATTTCTTTAAAAATGGAAGGAATCTGCTTTGGAAGTGGCATAAATCAGTAAAATTAGCTTGACTCTCAAGGGAAAACAATTCTCTTCTCTTTCAGTTCCTCTAATCCTCCAAATCCTCACTGAAGCTGAGCAGGAACCTGAAGTAGCTCAGACTGGGCCGTACGGCAACGTTAAGAAAAAAGAAAAATAACAGCAAAACCTCAAACCGTTTCCTCACAATCAGATTCTGAAGAGAAATGGTAAAGAAAAAAACAAATATGAGGCACAGAGAGTTCTGATGGTTTGTTGTTTCTGCACTACCACCATGAAAAGCTTTTAGATAATATATTGCAGGATGACTCAGCTGACCATCCCGCTTGTTTCCAAGCGGTTCTGCACCAGTGGGCTCTCAAATCTGCATTCATCTTCATGAGAGGCCGACGCGCCGCAACACCGTTTTACTATTCATCTCCAGATAACCGCGGACAAACTCTGGATGTTGACAGTCGGATCACATCCGAGCTTTTCTGTACACATCACGAGTCAGTGAGAGCGCTCCAATTTTTCAACCCATTTACTGTTGTCTTTTAATGGATGTAAACACAGATGTTATTCATTTATCAAGAGCTTTCCTTGGATTTATTACCGTTTGTCTATGAGGGATTTCATTTAAATGAGGATGTTGTATTTGTGCTTTCTGCTGATACCCAGGAGCCGTAGACTGAAATACTATATTAACTGTCCAATTTGAAATATTGCGCATATGTTACGTTATTATTTTTGGGTAAATAATAACCAGGAGGTTTGCAACAGAGTTCAGTGCAGTGGGCTCTTGGTTTAGATTGTAAGTTGTTCAAAGTGAATAGGATGAACAAAAAGTGTTTTTATTTCTATCTCCTCTTACAGTTAGGAGTTATTGAATTATATTCTATAAATAAATTAGAGTACGATTCTAATTTATATAGAAAATATCCTATAAAGTTTTTCTGCTTTTACAAAGCATGTGAGGAGTTGGGGAATCCATCTGGACAGTCACACACGTCTCCAAACACATTGCAGCCTTTACAGCTGGAATGAAGAGCCTCTCATGCGTTTTCCATCAGATCTGCCCTTGACTTGTCCCAGGTATGGAGAGGAGATTCTCTCCTGTTTGTTGCTCCAGAGACGCAGACCAACAGTGACCATCGCAGAATGTAAAACAGTAAATAATGAGGTAAAGCCATCGAGGCTGCTGTCGTCTCCAGTCCAGCGCCGACTCTTAACCCCGGGATATTAGCAGGTAAATCTGAAACGCTTCTACGATAGGCTTATTGATCAGAGGGCCACGTGCAGAACGGCGGCAGAGGAGGAGAGTTTATTAATTAAGGATTTGAAGCCAATTCCCTTCTCTTATTCCCAGATGGACAGCTTGGGAATCCTGATGAGCCTTTGCCTGGTTGCTGCGCGAACCTGCAGAGGGAATTGAACCAGTCGCCTGTTCAGAGCTGTCGCCCTGTAAGCCTGAAGGACGATAAGAGATCAGCCGGGCAGCCAGGTGTAAAATTACCACCCAGCTCGCTTTCGACAAGTTCATCCTGCTGCGATCACCTGAAAATGTAATTAATCATATGCATGTTTTTAGGATATGACAATCAGAGGTGAGTCGACAAAAAGTTTACTCAAATAAGAGCAACACAACCTCAAAAGAGTTTCACTCAAGTACAAAGTAGCCATTCAGGAAGTTATTCTAGAGTAAAAAGTATTTGGAAGAAAGGCTGAAAGTACCAACTAAATCACTTAATATTTAAAAATTACATCTTCAAACATATAAAGTTATGTGGAAATTTAGGTATTTTAAAAATAAACATGAAAATAATTGATTAAAAAAATACCAAAATTATAAAATAAAATCAGGCAAAATAAATATTTCCTTGAAATTGCCTCTGTGTTTTTGGTTGAGACATTTTTTTTTCTTCATTCAGAAAAGTTACTCACAGTGGGTAAAGTATCCAGAAATTTAAATCAAGTAAGTTTAGCAATACTTTCTGAAAAAGTTACTCAAGTAAAAGTAAAAAGTACAGCTCGGTAAAAATACTCATAAAAATAAGTTAGGACAATTCCAAGGGCCCTTGACCGACAGGGGGCCCTCCACAAAAAATACAGACCAAACAGCACACATCCATATTTGCACCGACTCCCTGGAGTGATGCTGATTAGCATTGTTGAACTTAGAGGAAGAAATTTACTTGGCTCGTTAATTTTCCTCTAATCTCCCGGATCCAGGGATTCTGCATGCACAGCGGAAAGCACAGAGAACAACCATTCAACATCAAACTTCAGACATATCTAGAGTTTTATCCAGAGGATTCTATGCATACAGAATGTCTCATCAGCATCACACCCAGATCATCAAGAAGTCCAAACACATAACAAAACATACAATTATTACCTGCAACGAGTTGGAAAGGAAAACACAATAGGAGAGACACAAGAATGCATGCTTGGGATTTGCTCTCACGGCTGCAAACAAAGCAATTCGCAATTCTGCTGTAAAACAGATATTTTATAAGGAGGTGTATTCCCTTAATTAAATATATGCATTTGAAGGCGTGTCCTCCCCTTGTAGGGCTGTTTAAAGTTAATTTTATTACCTTCTTTGTGACTTCTTCAAACCCAAAAGCAAATGTATGGAGAGAACAAAGGTCATTCTCAAACAGGGTCTTCCCGTACCAGTCTCCTCCTTTAAACATTCCAGACCAAAATTTATGCTTCAGCCAGAGACCTGGTGGTTTTTCTGCCTCAGCGATTCATCAAGAAACTGATTCCTGTTATAAACACACTGACACAGAAATCTGGTGTGAGTTTGGATCTAAAAATTGCAGGATTATCTTCTTTTAGAAACAACTCTTTGAGAATACCTGAAATACTTTACTTCTAAAACTTTTTAGTTTCCTAATTGTGTTCTATTTTAGTAATCTAAGATGCATGCAAATTAGTATGGTTAGACCCTAACTAGTTCAGAACATGCTGTTAATACTTAAAATAAATACCTTAATACATTTGATTATACTTCTACAAGAATTGTTTTCTAAAGGTTTTAGTGTTTTACTGAACTCCTAAACAAACACCAGAGAATTTGACTCATCTTGTGAACAGGCAGACCCCCTCGACCTCTGACCTATCCGCTGATATAACACTCCCTTTCTGAAGGCCCCCTTAGTAATTTATGTAGGTTCAGAAAGTCAGCAGTTGTTTTAGTTTGAATCTTTATCCAAATCTACCTAACTTAAAATCTACTCAAAATATTCATCAATATACATCTAATATTTCATATGCACAAAGGTTAACTGTTTCTGAAATTAATATTACCAAACTTATACTCCCAACAGCATCAGTCCGGGGAATCTTTGGGGATTTCTCTGTGACTTTGCTCTTTTTGCAATTACACAGCAAAACAATATATTTGTTGCTGACAGAAATTCAAACAATCTCTATAAAATGATTAAAAAACAGCTTCCTGTCTGGATTGCAGCCAGTCCAAACAATTTTACCTCAACTTGCGTTTAAATTACAGATATTTGTTGCCACGTCTCCTCAGTGAAATTAAAGCTGCAGTATGTAACTTTTATAAAACATATTTTTTTACACAGTTGTTTGAACTGTCATTATGTTGTGACAGTATGGCATGAGAGCTAATCTGTGAAAAATATATTTCCTCTGCAGAGGAAATATCTAGAAACATCCAATCAGTGTTTTTTTTTTGGTTCAAACATGTTTATTTTTCATTAAGTTTAGTTCCTCAGTGGGTAAAATGCACAGGAATTTTACTCATATAAAATAACAGTATTTCATAATAAATATATTCAGGTAAAATCAAAAAGTAGAGAGAGTTAAAAATACTCCTTAAATGAAATGTTTTCCAAAGCATTACTGAAGTAAATGTAACTGAATAACCAGCTCCTGCACAGCTCAGATTTTTCAATAAGACATTTTTCAGGCTTTGGTTGTGAATTCATTGGCTTCATTCAGCCGTCTGAAGCGACCTCTTCAGAGTTTGTTCCTGCATGTTGTTTCCTCCTGTGTCCTGCTGGCTCTATGGATGTCTTCATGGCCATTCTGCAGCAGATCTGCTTCTCCCTCCTAAACTTCAACCTAATAGGATGCTGGGCTTTTCCACTGATTGGGTAGCCAGAGAATAAAATTGGCTCTTAACTGTACCTCGGCGCCAAGCAGCGCCCTAATCCCGCCGCCGCCGGGCCGCTGGGCTCCGTTGTTCTCCCTCAGCTCCTCCGTATGCTTCGATACGGATCTGATCCCCTGCACAATTTCATGCCTGCTTTGCCCTCTTCTCCTGCAGCAAAGCATCAATTACCCTCATAAGACAAATTCTGCCCCCCTTCAGAAGCTTCAGCCACACGCAGCACCTTCACAACACACACACATACACACGCACACACCCCCACACACACACACACGCACACACACACACACACACTTCATGCTGCAGCCGAAAAACCACGACTTTGAGCTCAAAATCACAAACATAAAGGTCTGAAAGTATCAACTCTGAGTGTGATATCTACACAAGCAAACTTGGAAATAAAAACATGTTTATATTAATATTTTACTGTTATTTTATGACTGTTGTATTTCTGTAACCTATTTTGTGGTTCAGCTTAAAACTCTGCAAACAATTTTAATGTGTAATTCAATTTTAATCTTGCTCATGATTCTAAAATTAACATCTTTGACAAAAAGTATTAAAATTGTTTTGCCACATTCTGCTTCACAGTAAGAATAGCACATTTTATTTACGTTTAAAACGCTTTTTAAGACACTCAAAGGTGCAACACAGTAATAAAGATTGAAAACAATATCAATCAAACTTGGTGTATGACCAGGTAAAATAGAATCAAGTAATCATGATTCTTTCTATTATCACCTGATTCCAGTTCTTACAGAGTATATATGTGTTGTTTTTCATTCCTTCCAGGTCCGTTTGGAGCTGCTTTGGTTCGGTTCCACCAGGAATCTGGAAATACATTTCAGGCGTCATGAGATGATTTATGGGAGTCTACAGAAAAGCAAACAATTGTGTTAGACAAATGCACTCCTGGGTTGTTTCTCTGTGATTCGTGAATGTTTCAGCGTTCATGTGGGTCTCTGGCGGAACCAGCAGAAATTTTAAAACATCTTGTCGAGGTTTTCAGCAACAGCTGTTTCCCTGCACCAGACGTTTCATAAGCTTATTATTTGTTCCTCTGTGCAGAATCCTAATCAGAAGCAAGGAAGTTAAAAAAAAAGATGCATTTTTCTTTTTCTGAGGGAATGACTGCAAAAAGAGAGAAGACATTCTCTCTTTTCCAGCCAGAAGCATATTGCAAATGTGTTCATTGTGGATGTACATCTATTGATTCTTCTTTTGGGGAGGAGAATGTGCTGGTAAAGTGCACAAAAAGATGATTTCATTTAATTAATCATTGATTTGATGGAGCACTCACCTGTGAGAGAGAAACTCAAAATCATCCAGGATAATAAGCAACCAAAATGTTTGATTGCTGTGGAAAACAGCTGCAGAATTTGTCTTTATGCTCAGAATAAGTGTGACTTTTGTAAAGCCTCGGCTAAATCTGATTCTCCTTTTTCCACTGATTATGCAGGAAACACAGCGGACAGCGCTCTTCCAGAAAGATGCACAAGAAGCAGCTCATTTCATATACGTCTCAAACATTTAAGTGTTTTTATATGATCTCTATTGCTCCACCTACACACATGCATGAGGCCCCTTAAGAACAAATAACAGGCTTTTTAATGAGGTTTCAAATTTGGTAGTAGCTGGGAAAATGACTTCCAAATGTTAATGGTTTATGCTGCAATTAAGAGACATATAGCAAAGAAAAGCTCAGTGCAAATTTTAATCCAAGTCCAAGCCGCTCTAACTACTGATGCTCAGTGTTGGCTTGTTGTGTGTAAGAATGACAAAAAAAAACTGAATTAATTATACAAAAACATCCAATTCTTCACTGAGAAAACACAAGTCATTTTAGAAGGTCATCAGCCTCCATCAGGCTGAGGAAACACAGGAAGGTGTTTTATTGGGACTTTGAAGTTGCAGTTTATAAAAGCTTTTTTTTTTTTTTTACATATTTGTTAAAAGTGTCACCATGTTGTAACAGTTTATGAGATAATCTGTGAAAAGACTGTCTATCCCTGAGCTGCTATGTCTGAACAAATGCACCGCTCCTGACCAAAAACAACCAATTAGAGCCAGGAGGAGGGTCTTACTGCTGCAAATCAACCTTGGAAAAGCGCTGCTAAATGTGTGAATGGCAGAGGAAATACTGACATTAACAGAAAAGCCATTTATCGCATGCTAACTAGCCTTAGCATTCGCCTGAGTGAAGTCGGCCTCTTCACCTTCTTCAATTCAGACAAAATTTGTGTTAATCCACTTGACTTCATTTGCGCAGCAAACAATTTTTGTTTGTGCTGCTTTGCCTTTGAAGATATTAATGAAAGTTTAAAGGTCAAAAGGTCATCTTCACTCAGGTGGCTTAACGGGAGAAGCTATGTCATAGCAATAAGCGTAGGAGGTAGAGTGTAGTTCACACCAGCATAATTGTTAGCACTAAAACCCGCCTGCTGGCTCCGATTGGTTGTTTCTATTTAGCACACAGAAGGACTTGGTCTTTTCACAGATCATTTGTCGTATGTTACACTGTAATGACATGGTTATAGTTTCAACAAATATGTAAAAAAAAAAATTTTTTTTATGAAAGTGACTGCAGCTTTAAAGGCGCAGAAACTAACCTGGCACATTTGAGCATCAAGAATGTAAAAGTAAATTTTAGTTTGAACTAAATCACCGTTTTAGTTTCTTCTGGTTCATTGGGGTTTTTGTAGGGTAACACAAAGACTCATTTACCTACTTACTGTAAAATAAGATGATTATAGGGGATGAAATAACCCTCTCATCTTTGCACAACAATACTTCAGTTCAGCAATGTTGAATAAGGTTGTTTTTAATTTATTTACGCATAAATTAATTAACCATAAAATACCTCTCTTTGTCGAAATATTGTTTTATAGTTTGATAAAAAGCTGTCAAGGTTTTATTATCACCAGTCTGGGTTACTGAGCACAAGCTCCTTAGTGAAGCATGTTCATTTTAGTCAAACTTCCTTGCTGACACATATAAATGAACAAAGTGCAGAGAGTTTATTTTCTATTATTTTGATGCGCTAACAGTTCATCTGTCCCTCACTGCGGCCGCACTCACTTCTCTCGAGTTCAACAGGGTCCCATCCCATTACTGAACTAATCTCTCCAAAGGATATTCAAACGTTTTTCTGTGCAACGCGAATCTCTTCTGGAGGAGGTCGACGTGCGCGTCTGTGCAAAGCAAGAAAGCTAAAAGTGAGAAGCTACTGCAGAAACTGAGAGGTCAGAGCAAAGGTCAGTGAAAGGTGAATACAGTTAATCACACAAATTAAAGAATCCAAAGATTTATTTCTGCATTACTCACCAACCCTGGAGTTTAAAATACAATCTACTGACTGTTAATATGGTTTATATTTTTAACTGTGAAACATTCTGTTTTTTACTTTGAATGAATAGAAAAGAAAATGTAATTACTTTCAATGTTTTGATCAATTCCAGTTTTGACTCATCGTGTTTAACAGTCTGTCTGCAGAAAAAAGCTGCATTTATACCAAAATTACACAAAAAGGAACTTTACTTAGTCAATACATGACCTGTGTCAGCTATTTGGACTCTTTCCACAAGATCTTAAAAATGATGAAAAACACAAACACAAACATTAAATATAAATGATAGATATAAAACAAATGCATGTGCATTAACTAAAAAAAATTACTAAAGACTGTATGATTACTTACAGAATAACTTATAATTAATCAAACGAGTTACAAGTGATTGAATAATTAATACTTTTCAGATTATTGCTCTACCTTCCTAAATTTGTACGGCTCTGGAAAAAAATCAATAGACCACATAAAATGATCAGTTTCTCTTATTTTACTCTTTATAGTTAAATGTCGGAGTAAAATGAAAATTGTTCTTTTAATCTATGAACTACTGACAACATGTCTCTGAAACTCCAAGCAAAAATATAATATTTATTAGCAGAAAATGAGAAATGGTCTAAAGAAGGGAAAAGACCTTATATAAGGCAAAGAAAACAAGTTCATATTCATTCATTCATTACATTTTAAATTAAATTTTTTAATAAAAACAAAATAAACAAGCCAGATTTGACTATTTATGTTGCGTTTTATTACAAACTCTGCTTGACCATTTGTCTGGAACTCAATTCTTAAATTAGGTTCTTATATTTTAAATTCTTTTTAGTAACTTGATGGCATCTAAAGGCAACTGGTTACATTAAATTTTATTTTGGAGCATCACAATAAATACATCTGCTAGACTTTAAAACATATCCCATTATTTTTAGTTAAATTCAATCTAACACTTTTATTGCTTGCATTTTTGTGTTTGTCTCTACAGACAAATTACAATCCATCACTCTGTGTTTTTTAAGGTTCTGCTTGTTCTTGAAAAGAGGTCAAATTTATAAGCAACAATTTGGTGAACAAATTATTTTTGCTTTAATTGCTTATTGAGTATTTCTTTTCATCAGTTAATTAACATTCAAACTCAAGAAGGTGCTTAATTTTAAGGCAATTATTGGGTGATTGGCGGAGCCGTTGGAAAAGACCGCTTGCTCTCCGTCCTGGAAAACCCTTGTGGGTTTCTGCCTGGCTTCATCGAGTTTGGTCTCTTAATGCCGAAGGAGCGTGTGTGTGTAAGCGTGTATACTCAGTATCCTTCATGGCGTCCATGTAGGTCCTTGACTTTTTTCATAATTACTTCACAGAGCAGCTAGATACCATGTGGCAGGTGGACAACATCTGCTGTGTAAAACGTTGTAACCTCGAGGTTTTCCATCACCATAATTGCTTTCACACAAACGTGCGCGAGCGCACACACCTCCAGCGCGCGACAGCGGGTCTTCGATGGGGTTCTGGCGCGTTTTTAAGTCTTCAAACATCAAATCCTATAACCGTCAGCCTCTTTGTCTTAGCAGCAAAGAATCCGGCGTATGTGTGCTAGAAATATCCTGAGATTTTAAAAGTTAATTACAGCATCAAATCAAGTGCAGGACAAGAGCCAATAGAGGGGCAGTGGAAGGGGTTTTAATCCCCCTCGCTCCCACCCTCGGCTTCTCAAGCGCCACCTTGGCCACTGTTTACCAAACGACAAAAAAATCCCAGCTGTAGGAGGCAATCAACAAGCCCGTGGATTTACACGACTCCTTCCCACTCCACTTGTTTGTTTGTGTTATTGAAAAGAAAGTGATGCATGATTCAATTGAACGAGGTTCCCTTTTGCAGCCGGTTTAGGGGGTAAATTTGATTGCGGTTTTAATTAACCAGCATAGTTGGCCCCTTTCATCGGTCCAAGGGATTACAATTATGAGCACAATGAGGCAGCGGCGGCGTTGTGGTGATTTGGTCGTTTGTGCTCAAGTGAGGGCTGTCGAAGCCGCACTGATGCCTGAGCTATTCATGGCCGCAGTGTTCGGTGGCAGGAGTGGGGATTCGGGGCCTCTTTCATCCCAGCTACGGAGCCGCGCATTTTAACTCGCAGCACGTCAAACTGTCTGGAGAAAAGAGCCAAGAGTGGGTCCAGATTGGAGGCATACACTGTTTTTACATGAGATAATTCATTCTTGCCTTTTACGCTGCTAGATTTTCAATCAGCCTCAACATTATTCACATATTTACTGGCAGAAATGAAGACATGAGGGAAAAAAAAAACCTTAAATTTCTCTTTTACTGCAGCATTGTAATCTCATTCTGAAAACATTGCCCCAGTTTGGTGTTATTGAGCTTTTTATTAAAATGGGTTTTTCCTTCTCTTCAGACACCTTGGTGGAAAAATAAACTTTGTTTGGCCTCTAGCTATGCAGGACGGGCTACTGGAGGCTGCCGTTAAGGACTGTTAATCCCACAATGCACTGCATTAACCCACTTTCAGCTTCAACAGGAAGAGGATGAGTTTCAGGAAGGAAACGCTGTGATCATAGAGAGCTGATATAAACAAACAACACTCGGGAAAAACAACAATCTGTTGAAACTTCCTAATCCTGTTGGCAGAGAGAAGACCTGCTTCATGTCTCAGGATCCAAAACGAGAGGTCACTCTTAGTTCCCAATCAAAGCTGAAGGAATAAACATTGATCGTGGTTTTATTCAGAATCCTGCAGAAGGAACATTGTAATTGCAGGTTCCTCTTGGTCGCCATTGATAACCATCATCGATTGTTTGCCTTTATCTATTGTTATTTTTAAAACCTAAACCTTCTCAGGTAGTTATTCATAAGCAATATCTGAGACTGGACGATTTGGTGATTGGCAGCTCATGTTACCGGTGAAGCGTGTGGTACCTGCCACGGCCACCAGGGGCGCCCCAAGAGCAATTCATTTGTTTTCTTTTTATCCATAAAATAATAATTTCTACTTAAATGATCAAATATATATTATTGTAAAAACAAATCACTTCATAGTAAGATTGTGTGCTTATAATATATAAACTTCATTATAATATCAATGTAATATCATTGTAATATAATGAAGAATATATTTTATTACTAAAAAAATACATTAAAAAATTAGCTCTACTGAGAGGCCCTAAGCTGCTGCTTAGTTTGCTTCTGCCTTGGGCCGGCTCTGGGTGTAAATACAAAATCGAATCAATAAAAAGTAACACAGAGGATGAAAAGTGGATGGCTGAGCACATAAGTTTGCAGGTTTTCAAACTTTTCTTTCATTATCTCTCTAATTTTGAGACACTGAGTGTGGAAGAAAAATGAAACTGATCCAAATGCTTTGAAGTTTGAAAGCTTCGGCTGCTGCCACCATAATCAAAACTCAATCAGTGTTTAAAAGGTCAGTTCAGTTAAAGTTCAGATTTATTACGCAGTGGCTGTTCAGAGCCAAAAGTCATCTCACGGCATTTTATGCTGAGAAAAAAAAAAAAGTCAAACAATTATCTTTAGGCAAACAGCAGCAAAACATTTAGAAAAAGGAAGAAACTAATTTAGGGTCTGTGAAGTACGGGAAGAATAAAAACACTCTACACGTCATATCCAAAACAAAAATGGGATAAAGTCAGTTTCTGTGCAGCTAGTCTTGCTTAGACCCAGACAAGGACAAGCAGGTGAGGCAAACACAGACAGACGCCTCCCTCTTTTTTCTCCTCCTCCTCTTCCTCCTCCCTCACTGTAAAAGAGCAGCACTGGTGTAGATCAGCTCCTCTCGTCCAAATGGGTTGTGTCAGCTCACAGAGAGCGTCATCATCCTGCTGCTTAGTTTAGAGCTGCAGTCCATCGGGAGGAGAGAGCTGATGCATTTCAATACACACACAAACGAAAGAGAGTAATAAGCTTCAACCACAGAGGCAGAGGTCGCTGCAGAGAACACGACAGAGGTGGCTCTGAATTTTGATACAATTGAGAAAAACCTCAAGTGAAGGGTGAATTAAAGTTTTACATCATCAACGCATTCCCACAAAAAAAAGAAAAGAAAAAAAAACGCGCTTCCTATTGAACACCCAAAGTGTTTCAACAAGCACACGTGTTTTTATTCGACTTGAACGTACGCTCACACCCTGCCCGCCTCTCTGTGCAGCGTTTGCAATGCGGCACAGGACCCCAGTGACAGTCTGAGTTTAATAGCACACTGATGAGGTCAAAAAGAGAGGGGAGTCAGGTTAATTGGGAGCTGCTTGGGAAGTCTCAGGTTGAATGATGATTACAAATCCTGCAAATGTTAACTGGGGGAGGGAAAAAATTGGATAAATATAGCTTTTGGTTGAGCTGAATGAGAATGTGGAGCAGCGTGGCGACAGAAGGAACCCTCCTAGGAGATGGTATCGCTCAGAATTAGGTTATGATACTAGATAGAGGAAGGGACAATTATCAAATCTCCTCCCGTCCAGCAGCAATCAGTGATTGATAAGACGCCCTGTGGGCTCAGACACTTCTTATCAAGATTAGACAAAGTCAAGGGGTGGCTGTAATGATGCTTTTAAAGCCAGAAAGGAGCGTTATGTTTACTGATGCTGCTGTTTTATGATTGTCATATTTTCAGACAAATTATTTTTATGAGTATTTATTGTCCTTATGGAAAGATATCAGTACTACGGGTTTAAATTGTGAAGAATCATTAACTGTTTACCTTATTTGTAGAGGAACAAAAATGATTTTTACAAATGGTGTAGGAAAATTATTATTTTGCTCATTTTCTGTAATGTATATGTGTTTTACATATTCTTTTTACTTGTTTTAATCCTCCAGAGTGTTTTTTTATTTTCATCCAATGTGAGTTTCAAAAGTCAGAAATGTTCAACTTTTGGAAATTTAAACTCAGAAAATTCACATTTCTGAGATTGATCTCAGAATTTCAGGGGTTTTTAATGAGCTCAAAAAGTTTTCAACTTGAACGTACGCTCACACCCTGCCCGCCTCTCTGTGCAGCTTTTGCAATGCGGCACAGGACCCCAGTGACAGTCTGAGTTTAATAGCACACTGATGAGGTCAAAAAGAGAGGAGATACAAGTTTTCTTGTATTTTTCCTAGAAAAATTCTGAGGATTTGGCAGAAATGTATAATGTCCCTAATAAGCCACCGTACCTTTCTCTCTGTCCATGGGAAGCGGCAGTGGTAAATGTCCCAGGTCTTTGGTTACATCTGTTTTTTGTTACTTTGTCATTCTTACCAACATTCAGGCAACATATTTCCATAATAATCTTCTGATTTCCTAGTGAAGAAATTAAAAAAAATAATAATAAAATTCATCCAACTAAGCACATTACAAATTAGCTCAATTTGCATAAGTCTACCAAGTGTTACATTAAAATAAAATATAAACACACAAGAACTGTGAAGAGCTCTAGGAGAGTTCAATAAACTCAAATAACAAGCAACAAAATATTTATATTTTACTACAAATTATAATCAGCCCATTTAAGGAGACAAGTTTATTCCTAAAAGTGTCTAATTTCCAGTGTAAACACTGAAATAGAGGTGAAATATTTCTCAATTTTCCTAAACTATTATTTAAATGTCACTAAGTCATTTAGTGAGGATGAAATAAACCCATTCATGGGAGAAACTCTGAACTCTGATTCTGCTCAGTCCTTTTGCTGTCAAGTCGTCTTTGTAGCCAACCATCCAACACATCCTGCTCACACCCTTTACCTCCTTTAGATTTCCAGAGAGCTGGGAAACTGCTAATTGTTAAAATGAAGTGTGAAGGGTCAGATTGCTTTTTAAAGCCTTCAGATTTCTGCTTGTTCTAATATTAAGATATGGCCGCTCTAACGGGCTAATTAAATTTCGGCATCTCTTTGGAGGTTATCTCACAGTAAAAATCTGTTTAATGGATTCCCTTTCTCATTTCCTGCTCCTGAAAAATATCAAAACCACAGGAACATGAAAGGTGGGTTTGTCTATGTCAGGTTCAACACCTATTAAAAACACAGATTAAACAAACACAGGAAAGACAAGAGAGTTAGATTCTTCCTTACTCGCGAGGAGAACAGACAGAGATGTGCTTTCAGTTACAATCTCCTACCGCTCTGAAGCACATTCGTCTGCTCCTCTCTTTTTATTGTTTTCAGGATCCCTAATTACAAGGACGCTGTAGCTCTAAAGGGAGGGGAAAACAATTCATCACATAGCTACAGCGCTAAATGTCATTTACTGACTAAGACACAAATTATCCTGCACTAGATAATCTCATTCCAGGCACAAAGTTCAACAGAATATGGTGTGAATCTTCACAGTGATGGTTTTATTGCAATCCAGCAACTCAACGAAGCAGAGCTCTTCACTGAGAGAAAACCCTGCAGGAAAACACTCTCTGCTTTCCGTCAGTGAGGCCTTCTGAGAAAATCAACAATATAGAAACATTCTTGATTCTATGATGAAACTGAACAATAAAAGAATGAAAAGAAAGACGACATTATAAGGATAGATGAGAATAACGAATATTTGATTAATAATATCACAATTTCTCCAACAGTCTATGACATCCTTTTTTTTTGTAAACAAGTCCAAAACTGGTGGTAAGAACTATTTTGACCACGGATGTTTGGCTTTTATCAAACATCTGTGATTCTCAGGAAACACGAAAACAACTTGAAACAGCTTGATTGCTCTCCATCTTTCAGATTGTCCATGAAGTTCAAATTGCAGGAGCAGACTGAGAGCTTAAAGAGATGAAAACAGAGAGAGAGAGAGAGAGAAATGCTTCTATGGTAAATAACTGACAATCAGCTGCAGAAATAAAATAAAAAACTATTTTTATCCTGAAAAACTCAGTAACTTTAGTTTAAAAAAAATTGTCTCAATGGGATGAAAACATATTAAGATTGTAATTTATCAATTCATGGAGAACTCTCAGATGGATTTTGTTATTTCTGTTTCATTAATTATTGCGTAAAAGCTTGTGTGAATCTGTTAGCTGCCACCAAAGCTCGTTGCAAATCAATTGCCGTTCAAAGACCTAATAAACTTGAACTGAATACTTGTGAGTATAGCTGAAATAAGACAAAACTAAGATATTTCCACCAGAAACCAAAAATACTTAGTAAGATCTAAAATGCATATATAGTTTTGGCAAAAATGAAGAGCCTCCTGCACTGAACCCAACTGAAAACCTCCTGGTTATTCCACCAACAAAGAGACATGCAGAATAAAAAACAACGTTCATTTTACTCAAGCATATACTTATGAAGAGTAAAATCAGATGTCTCTATCATTTATATTCCCTGCAGTCTAACAGACCATTTGCCTTTGTAAGACACTGAGAAATGTCTCCAGCAGTGAAGAAGAACATTTATTTAAATGAAAACCCAACAACACCTTTGTGTCATGAACTTGCAGTAGGACAAAGATGCAGTGGGACATTTCAATAAATGTACGCAAATAGCAATTCTTCTCCTTCTCAGATCAGCTGAACGTGCTGAAATGTTGCTTTTCCTGCATTTTCACAGTCATCCATATGAATATCTGCTCTCTGGCGCAGCAGCTTCTCTGTCCTCCCGGCATCGGAGGGAACATCAGAAAGTGCCGTCTGCATCTTTTCCCGACGGAGACCTTATCAGTGAGAGGTGTTTGTGTAATGGGCTTTAGCAGGGCCGTCCTGCAGGTCACACAGTCTGAAGCAAACAGAGAGCCAAAAGGAAAACAAAAAAAGAAGGGCACAGGACAAAGGGAGGAAGAATTACGTAGGTTGTAGGCCTTATCATGCCTTACACGCTGGCTTCTCCGTTCAGCGCCTTTCAGCAGGATTGCATTACTGAACCGTGGCTTAACTGAGGGCAAACAAAGACGGGGGGGAAAGCGCTCCTCTGACTCACACCAGTGTTTGATATTTTCTTGTTAAAAAATTGTTCAAATTGCAGCACTGTCAGTTTTTCATTTTTATTATTGTTATTATTATTATTATTATTATTTGCTTTTCTCACTCGCAGCACACCTCCCACACACATGCTCCCACATCCACACAAGCAGGACGCTCAACGTCTCCGAATACTACCCACAATCCCCACCTACTTCCAAACGGCGATAGCGGGCGCATGTATAATTGCAGTCGGCAACGGCGTGCACCTTAGAGGAAATAATTACCACCATAAAAAGAGCAATTACTAACCTGGCAGAGAGCTGCAGTGGATTTTAATGCCGTGCCGGTAACGTCTGTTCGCGCGTTGCTTTTTGTTTGTTTGACTAATGGTTTCTTTTGAAGGATAAACAAGCCACATTTACCAAAATGTCCTCTGTTTCGCACACATGTTTAGATGTAGAACAGTGTCTGCTTGTTTTGAGACAATCAGGGGGGGAAAAACAACACTGTGAATGCTGGGAAAGATGAGCAAGGCTGAAAGGTTAATATGAGCTTGATTTATATAGCCCAACATTAAAGAGCCTTATAAGAATTGACTGTTGAGAGAGGCCGGCTTCAATTCAATACTTAATATCCAGTTTTGATTAGCTCATGTTTCATTTCGCTCCCTTTCATCTGTTTGGAATAAACGCTCACCAAAACGGCTGTCAGTGTAAGACAATTAATTGCTTTCTTCCTCGGTGTCATTATGAGAGGATCACTAAAATGATAACGGAGTGAGCGAGCGAGCGGCTTTGTGATTTGCATCAGAACCACTCAGCTCCATGAGCGAAGCATGGGCAAGATGCATTAAGGCGCGCGGTCTCCCCTACGTGCGCCATCACCAGACAGAAAGGAGGAAATAACGTTGGCAACTGGTTTTTTTCATACTAATTTTGCCGAATCAGTCAGAGAGAATTAATCACCGTCTGTTCCCTGTCTGCTGCAGAGAATATGGCCATCTATCAAAGCCTTCACTTGTCCTCAAAGAAACGTCTCGCAGCCATTGTCTCCGGGCTTCATTGGTTTGATGGGTTTCACAAAATGGGTACAGATTACCCACATATCCTTGGTTTAAACTGCACTGCAAAATCCACGTTAAAACACACACTGGACAATAGGAGAGCCACTATCGTTAGTTTTAATAAGTTATTAAAAAGAGTGAGGGATTAATTTGCCTCATTATTGACTCAAATTGATCAAAGAGTTAAACAGAAACAAGCCCCACTTAATGTTTTGATCCCTCTTAAGGAGTCATGTAAAAAAGTCGTTTTAAGATTTTTATTATTGGTCAGTGTGTTCATAAAGAGGCACATTTATAATTTGTTACCAAATTATGTTTAAAAATGCAGTATGAAACTTTTATAAAATAATATTTGTTTTTACATATTTGTTGATCACCATGTTGTGACGGTTTGGTATTAATCTGTAACCTGTAGCAAAACTTGTGGTGAATGCTAAGGCTAGTTAGCATAGACATCAATGATAAACTGATTTTCTGTAGCGTTAAGTAGTTTTTTCTGCCATTTGCACATTTAGGAGTGAGTACGCGAGGGTAATTGACAGCTTTTAGGCCTTCTTCCTGGATCTTATTGGTTGTTTTTGTTTTGTTCCTCAGCAGTTAAGTGGAGGAGATTGATCTTTTCACAGATTACCTGTCTCATATTACACTGTCATGACACGGTGACAGTTTTAACAAATGTGTAAAAATAAACTATTCTTTATAAAAGTTACATACTGCAGCTTTAAGAAATGAGGGAGGACTCGAGCTTATCTCACCACCATGGAGACGGAGGAGGAAGTAGAAAAATCTCCAAAGCTCAATGTTTGAGAGCTGCAGAGTCCAGGTCTGCATGGCCACTACAGGAGTCAGTCTACAGCTGGTTGTTTGGGACACATGGAGAGACTTTCCTGTCAGAAGTTGGTCTTTTTAAAGGACAATAACCCAGAAAACTGGAAGGACTTCATGATGTAATCTAGAGACAAGAGGGCCACATAAAAGGCTACGGCGGACCAGATTTGGCCCACAGGCTTCAGGTTTGACGCCTGTGCAATAAAGTAACTAGGTGTGTTACTTTTGGTTGTTATACAAATACTGTGAAACTTAACTCTCCTGATCACCACCTTCTTACGTTTCAAGTATACAAAACTACATCTGTTAACCGTCTTTATAACGGAGCCAAAGGCTGCAGAAAACCAATCAACCGAGAATGGTAAATATCTGACAGCTGCCCCATCAGTGCCTGATGAAAATGTGAATCAATCTAAGACATTGTGACTGTCAAAATCTTTGGGAATACAAATAAGGGCAAGAAACTGAACAATATTCACGGGAAGATTTTACATTGAAATCTATCCAAATAGTTTGTTTTCTGTTCTTATTAAAGGTGATTATAATTACATAAATAATCTCTGACTTGGACTCATTGGATGTCTGGGAAAGCTTGGCTGCTCTGAGCAGCTATGGGCCATCTAGACCAGAATCCATTAAACAATCTGCCAAACATATACAGCCGCAGACAGGCTGACAAGTTTAATTGTAGATGACTGAATTAACATTTGCCATCAGCTTTTCAAAGACTTTTATGGCCATTTAGATTGACATTTTCCTAATGTGTGTAATTTAAATGCAATTTAATGAACTTTATTAATGTCTCATTATCACTGGAGCCGATTTGTGGCTTTGATCAAATGTTTAATAAATCTGCTGATTGGAAAAAAAAGCTCCTAGAAAGTCAAAAAAAGTTGGATATCAAACAATACAGATACACAAGCAGTGTTGCTATCAGAGGGAGCATTACTCGGGTCCGCTTCAGAGGAAAGTCAATAAGCCTGGCGGATTTTTTTAAAAATCCAAATGAGGGGAAATGGGATATGCTCAAAGGAATAAATACAGATGCAAAAACAAACAGCATCAGAGAGCAAAAGCGCCAGTTAGTCAATATCACATTACCTGTGTTTTATGGTGACTAAATGGTGAGATGCTTCTTTCCAGATGGGACTGAAAGGGCAAAACTGAAGGAGAAATGTCACATTATATCAATGATTCTAATAAATAGCAGCAACTGAACAGATTATTAGTTACAGTTTTTAATTATTATTTTTATTTGGAAAAACAAATTTCTATTATTTACAACTTTATCCATTCAAGGTCCTGGATAAGGATGGAAGCAGGAAGTCCAAGTGATTTTACTCATGTTGCCTTTTCTTGCACAATAAATGTTTTAAAGTTATGCAAGAATAACAAAAGAACGACAGAAGAGACTATAGCTGTGAAGCAAGAAGAATTCAATGTGTACTTATTGCAGAATTGATCCAAAACCAAAAGAAAAAAAAGCCTCGCTGCATGAAAAACGCGTAGCTGTGTTTGTGTCCTTCTTTAGCGAAACACTTTGCATGAGTATTGACAGCACATGTTTTCAGGAGGCTCAGCCTTGTGATCACATGTCCAATATTCAACCTGCAAACAGATTGCTTGCTGGGTTTGGGAGCAATCAGCACCACTCCTGCTATCAGTTTAAGTAACACAATCTGGTGTCTAATTTCCAACAGCTGTCCTCTCTGCTAGAGGACAGCAGCAAGGGCGGAGGGCCAGAAACACCTTGACGAATCAGGGCCTGCAGATCTAAGACAACTATTTCACCTTTTAACCGACATTAAAAGGTCAGCATTATGTGTTTTCCAGGCACATTGTGCAATTTTATTACCTTCAAGTGTAATAAAAAAAACTGCATATATATCAAATGACTAAAAACTCAGAAAATCTTCACAACACTCCTCCTCTACTGACCTTTTAGGAATGTTTTTATGAGAAGTAGCTCAAATAATAAACTTGATGAGGGATATAAAGCTCAAAAAGTCAATTTTACATAACACTGCCCCTTTAACTTTTATTTGATTAAACGACAGCCCAGTAAATGGAGGCTGGCGTGAAACTTTCTTTGTCCTAAAAATTGATGACAAGTATTTCTTATGTTTCTTACTTTGAGTACATTTTTGCCAGTGTAGCAAACTATTTCAAATAGTTGCCTGAAATAATCTTTCATTTCAATTTTCTGCACAAATTAAAAAATTGGATTTAATTTCTGCCTTCATTTAATGTGCTTAATCCTGTTAAGTAATTCGCAATGCATGCACTTATGGTTGCATGCACTGCGGGGTAGAAACGTGCATCCGCGCAGCATGTGTACGGCTCCTCGTCTTTTCCCTTTCTAACTAAGTTTGCAGGGGTAAATCGAGTGTGTGACTGCATATAATTCACTCTCAGAGCGGCCCTATTTCCTGCTGCCTGCCTGCTTGGTCACGCTGATTCAGTGCACCAGTGGCAGAGCAAAATCTATAGCAATACATTTCCCCTCCAAGAGGCTGTGTGGCACATCAGCCAAAGATGGCCCTGCTAGAAACCAAAGCATAGATGGTTAGCCACAAGAAGCCGGCTGCAATCGGCGGCCGCCGCTCCTCTCTGAGAGTTTTCACCCTTTTTGTATTATGGTTGACTGTTATGATCACTTAACATTGATAGCCCCTTTAGAATACATCCACTCTCGCTGCTGCGCTTATAAAGTTAAATCAACATGAACCCGCAGAAGGCTGACTGCGTCGGTCATCTCATCTGGCCCGTAATGGCCAAACGCCGTCTCCCTGATTGATTCTGCTTATTTGATGCGCTTCTCGACAAGGGTCACAGGCCAGGCACAGATCAGCCGCGACAGTAAGACTTCAGCGCTCCGAGCTGATGCATGCTCCACTTTCTGCAGGTAGCAGCCTGGATTTTATATGTAACAGTGGCTTCACACGCCATTAACCTGCGCCACGGCTTGTCGTGTCGTTATCGATTCTTAAAGGGCCGTGCCGGCTCTGGACGTTCCCGATGCCCTTCAGAGATATCGCTCACATCTGGAGCGGGACGAGAAGACGGAGAGGCAGAGCCGGCCCGAGGCACATGCGAGCCAAGTGGCTGCTTTGAGCCATGAGAGCATCATTTGATTTGATTTTCTCCTGATAGATTGAACGTTTTGCATGTTTGTTTTGTTTTTTTACATCTTTTCCAAATTTTAAAAACAAAAAAATATTAAACTTGCTAGCTTGTTTTCTATAAGTGTTTGTAGGCCTGTCATTATCAATTTTGTCCTAGAAGTTATTGCAATAAATGACAATATTGTTGCTTTGAGACAATTTACAAGTAATATCGTGACAATGGCGTAATAATGCAAGACACATTCTTAAAGATCAATATTCAATTCTAATCAACATTTAGGAAGTGGAAGACATTTTAAATGTCTAAAATAAATCAACATCAAATAAACTGAATTATAAAGTCTCTGTCAAACTTCTTCAAAAAACAGGGACCAGCTGAGCCTAAAACACCAGACTGATGACTTTTATTGTCCAGTTTTTTGGTAGAAAGAGAGAAAAGAGAAAAATAATAATAATTATTGAGTTTGTCTTAATGTATCACGATTAGTTGATTCATTGCTAATTGACAGGCCTGGGTGTTTTTCTGCAGATGTTACTTTCAGTTAGTTAAATTAATATACCACTCAAATAACACTCTGCATTTCAAAATGCTAATTAATTAGAGCCTCTTTGCTACTGGTAGGTTAAAATCAACAGGTAAAGTAGGTAATTTTATTTACAGAGCACTTTAGAAGGAATTAGAAGGAAGTGCAAACAAAACAAACCAGAAGAAAGACAAAAAGTTAAAAGTATAAAACTATTGGTTTCACATATTTAACAAGAGTAAGTAGTTGATATCTACTTATCAGTAGGTATACAGGCATTGTGTTGCCTAAAAATGATGAAGCATCTCGTGTTGACATGTTGATGTGGAGGCCCCCGAATTAAAACCTGCTTAGGGCCCCAAAAAGGCTGATGCCGGCCCTGCAGGGATGGGATCTGCGATTTCTTTAATTACCGCCGCCTCATTGTGTGTTTGTTTTTATTGATGAAACTGCATGCTGTTGCTGACACCCAGCCACGTTCTGCCATTTTCACACCATAAAGTCACAGAAGAAAACAAAGACGGTCAAAACGAGCGCAGAGCAGCGGCGCCATCTGCCTCCACAGTCTGAGCCACGTTTGAGATTCAAGGCCTCCCCTCGTCCCTCAGAGCCCTTATCCCATATTCACAGACAAGATTGTGGTTAAGCAAAACATTATCACTGCTGATTAAGCGCAGATTGAAATAAAGGGCCAGATTTTCCCTGCCATTTAGATCCATGTCTTGATTTTGCAAGCAAGTTGAACTCTGGATGTGGCGCTTTACTGCCAAACGAATTAACAGTAATCAGTCTAATTAGACACGTTGAGATAACAGCGGTGTCTTTCTTTACTTTCCCCTGAGCTTGACCAGAAAAGTGTATTTTGTGTCACTTCCTGTCAGCGGAGACAGGCACCGTAGCGGAACGCCAGATGGGAACACAGCGCCACGGATGTTTGACGTGCAAAAGCTGGTTGGATTTCCATCATTTAGACTGCTTTCGTCCCGTTCTCCTTTTAATCAGTGTTGCCCATCTATCACCCAGGGGAATACATTTTACTTACACCGCACAAGATGTATTTACCTTATTTAATTGCTGTTTAGTTTGCTTCAGTATGCAAAGTATGCAGAGCAGCGTTTATTAAAAACCTTGGAAAAAAAGTGATGGAAACTTTCGAAACAGAAAAAAAAAAGGTCATTCTCCTCATATAGCTTAATATATTAGCTATCCTAGTAACACACTGCATATTAGCAATCACTTACCTGCTATTATATTATGAATTACGTTTTTTATTAATTACTTAGTATAGTTACACATACATTGGAGTGAGAAGTGGTTTGTTGCCCCCTTCTGGTGGCTAGAGGACATAACAACTATTTGAACGCTATTATGAAGGAGCAGAATTTTCAAAAAAAAAACAACTGAAGCAAGATCTCATTTTTCTCCCTGTCAGTAGCTCATGTTGGCCAAGCAGCACAGCTAACTGCTGCAGGAAGGTAGTAGAGTAGCAATTTGGCAAAACTCCAAAGACAGAAGGTGTTTTTTTGCATTTTTTTGTGGTTGTTGATTTTTACCAATCAATCAGATATTGATCAGTTTATGAATCTATGCAAAGATGAGCTGACTTGAACAAACAATGTAATTTTCGCCATTTAGAATGTAGTCTCAGCATATTTTATGATATTCTAAGACATAAACCGGGTATTTTATGTGACTCTTTAGCCAGATGTGTGGTAAAAGTTGCAATTTGTGGCCCCTTTGGCCTTCCATAGCGCAGCACTGACCAACCAGCTCAGCAAGCTTGCTAATATCCAACTGGATAGTTGGAAATGAAGGAGCAATTTCAGGTTTTACCTCTTCACCTCATAGCTGCTTAAAAATAAAAAATAAAAAAAACCAGGTGGAGGGAAAGGAGGAAAATTAGTGCAACAGCTTGGGAGGAAATTGTGGATAAAACAATGAAAGGTCAGGACCCTCGTTTAGCAGTATTTTGGACATATAAAAAGAATTTTAAATAGAAGAAAGACATATTTCCAGGGTGTAGAAATGTTATTTTAATACAAGATTATCTCCTTGGGCACCTAATTCTGCTCAGATTCCTAATTTGGGTTTACCTCGTAAACTATATCGCAGATCTTGTGAACGTATGCTACTGTGCACATTAGAGGATGAAATAATAATAAAAATATACAACCGGTTGCCGTCCATGTGGGAAAGTGATATATTTGATGTATGTCTGCACATCGTGCGCTGTCAGCTGGCCACTAATGGACCAATAAACTGGCTGATGGGAAGAGGCAGGAGACAATCAAGCGAATCTCTTTCTTTCCCTGCTGTTGACTGCGTTCATGGTTCGCTTCAAATCAGTTGTCCTATTATGGATAATGTGCCTTATACCTCTTATCGGGGTCTCCTGAGCAATGACCCAGCTAATGCTAAATGGGTGTCTTAAGCTGTAGTTAATATCTCCATGTAACATTAGCGGCAGCCTTATTAGATAACACTATTAATGCCGGAGGGATGATGAGAATGGATGGTATCAAAACAAATGTTCACACGTCTCTTCTGGATTCAAAAAAATAAAACGGTAAAGAGGGAAACCGGCCTCTGTTCAATGAGGTCTGACCACATCCAGGTGTACGCCTGTTTTGTCTTTGTGTATTGTTGTGCGAGCGTGTGAGTGATGCAGCAAATTGTCCATTTGCAGTATATCCGATGGGCTCAGGGATGTCATTAGTCACAGCGCGCTCGTTTTCATTAAATGGCCCAGTCGCCATGGCATCCCCACAAAGGCCAGCCCCCTCCCCGCCAGAGCGACAAGAGTGACGGCCCAATTAGAGCGTGGCGCCGTGACACGCGGTATTCTGTGATTACAGCTCCAAGGAGACGGCAGGACGGGGGGGGCAGGATACACTGACGAAGGCCCCAACGCGATCCATCTCCAAACAAACATGGTGAGCCGTGACCCCGGCGGTCAGGCCTGCTCGGAGGACGCTGTATCTTCATCCCGCCATTACATGTGGCACCTGCCATCGAGCGCAGCTAGCCACGGCAGTTCAAGCCGCACCACCCAGAGGGCTTCAGGCCTGTCCGGCATCGTTCCGTTCTGAAGATCTCTATCGCCTCGCAACGCAGGAAACCACACACGTCTCCTAATCCTCTGCAAGCCTCCATGTTTTGTGGAGAGCATGTGACAGTTAGGTGTCAGCGACGCAGCAGGGGAGTGAAGCGGGGCTCTAATCTTGGTGATGATGAGAGTATAATGGAAAAAGAAAGCGTGACGCAAAGTATGGCATTGAATCTGTCAGCCTCTCTGAAAAACACATTCAAGATATAACAGTCATTATGCCAAACCCAAACAATGAAGACTCATCATCATAGTGTGAAAAACACGGCTTCTACTTTTAAGCAGAGTAAACTTTTTGAAAAGCATATCCCACCAACTGTAGTGACATTGGTCATCCACTGCGGAGTTTAACTTGAGATTTTATGGATGCAAATAACACGCTGCGGAGACTAAAACTAAATTGCCACCTGACTAAGCCAAAAAAGTACAAATGACTGCAATGGTCATTATTTTTCAGTTTTCAATAAGTTATTTAACCCCAAGTGACAAAAACTTATTATTAAGCTATCTTGCCAAAAGAAACGTCTCATGGTCAAAAACATTGTACTCATAGGCATCAAGAAAAGAAAACATCTAAGGACATTACAAAAACTGCTGAAATATTGAATTAAAACTGTAACGCGTTATTAAAACTGGAAATAAATTGGCTTTCAGGGAGAAATGTGTTTATAAAAAATCCTGAATGATCATAAACGGTGAACTTAGATAAAAAAGCAAGAACCGAAGAACTCAGGGATATGTTTAATAGTAAAAGTTGCCTGCTTTTTACACAAAACCTAAAGGGATTGGAATGAAAAAAGCTGTGTAGCAGCAAGAAAACCACTAATCAGAGGCCAACTAGAGAAAAAACGCTTATGGTGCGTTCACACCAAACACGACACGCACGTCAAGTTCGACACGTGTCCACTTGGTTGACATTTTGCTTTCCACCTCGCGGTTAACGCGTCTGGTCCGTCTGGTTTACATTCAAAGTCTGTGGAGGCGTGTTAAACGTGTCAAAAATCTCTAGCAGTTGTTTTTCCTGTTTGTCGGACGAGTTGGATGCTCTTTAGTCACAACAGCTAAAGAGCATCCAACACACCTCCATATAGACTTTGAATGTAAACCAAAATGATGCTCAAAATGCATTTGGTGTGAACGCACCATAAATTTGCAAAGCAGGCACAAATATTAAACTCTGGAGCAATGGATGAAGGTCATGTGGTCTGATGAATCCATATCAACCCTCTTCCAGACGGATGGGCGCATCAGGGCAAGAAGAGAAGCAAATGATTTGAAGTGATGATTCACAGTCGTGTTCTGGCCCAGATTTGCCCACGGCTCATATTTTAATCAAGTTTTACTCAACAGATGGTTTGCTAGGCTGAATCATGTTGATATTGGAAGATATTTAGAAAAAGGGCAAACATTTTTAAATATTACTTGGATAAACCAGCCATCCAACACATTTCTTCAAACCATCTTTACAGGATCAACAGACTGGACTCTTTAAATTTTAACTCTAGCCAACATTCTCCCAAGAAATTACAAACATATGGCAAAGAAAAGCCTTTAGCGTTTTAAACATTGCTGAATTGGCTTTTCTACCAAAGAAAAAAAAAATGTTTCCAGCTCTGATCGAATAGGTTTTATAACACCAATACACCCACATGTATCTGCAAGGTCAGGATGGGTTTTCTCATGGTTGGTTGAATTTTTGCAGAGTACCAGCTATGCTGCCATATCAATCTGTTTGTAAAGATTTGTTTATGTTTTGGAGATTCTGAATCAATTCTGAATGTATAAATCTCAGCCTTCAAACAAATGGGGAATGAAAGTAAGAAGTTTAAAAAAAGAACTATTTAAAATCTAGAAGTTTATGACAAGTAAATATTCCACTTCACATCAAGATGAAGGTCTGATGAATATTTTCAGTTCAAATTCTGTTGGATTTTTTTTTTTCACCATAAAAGTGCCAAACTACTTGAACTGGATCTGTACCTATAAAACTATTCAAAGTAAAAAACCCAGCAGATGCTTTCTTTAAAGAACACAAAGAAACCAACAGAGGACAGACACTAAACAGAGAAATGTTGGCATTTGAGAAAAATAAGTTTGCATCATTCATCAAGCTGTGTTCTCTGTAAAATTCCAACTTCCCGGTAAGAAAAATGAACAGGAATGCCCCCGAAAGTCTGATTTCCCATTGAGAAACTGGAAGCAACTCCAACTACCCCGAGTTACAGCTTTTAAGGACGACTTTGTGCTGCTTCTTTGTGCTTAGGCTAGAAGCATGTTTATTTTACAAGACACACATGGAAGAGCGCGTCAATAATCATTACATGCAGAGCTTGCAAGTACAAACAAAACCAATAAAAAATCATCTTAAAAACGTTTGGAAGTGGTACGAAAAGCAACACTTACAGGCGCCGCCATGTTAAAACTCCTGGGGGATTCGGACAGATTTGAGGCCACCAGACAATCGGCGCTACTTAATGCATATGAAAGGATATTTTGCATTTGAACAATAAAAATAGGCAGTGTTAAGTGTTTTTAGAGAAAACTTTAAGAATTTACCATTTGGGGCAGCTGTGATCATTAACCTCTGCAATATCCAGAAATCCGTTGGGTTTTAGGTGGAAATCTTGTTTTGAGTCATTTAATGGCATTCAGTTCAAGAGACACAGAAAAACAGCCACATCGTTCTCCCTCAAGGCAATTTTAGTGTCTACTCTGTGTTTATTTTTTTCACATTGGCTATTAAATCAGAAAAAATTGGATTATTTCTGGTATAATCACATTTTGAAGATCAACAAGCCGTCCAGCGATTAAAGTCCAGTCAAAAAAATAATTAGTGGTTAAAAGTATGATTTTAGGTACTGCTTAAATCTTAAGGTGAGACATAAATGCAGTTTTTATAATGTTCAGTCAATTCAAAATCCTAATACAGCTAGAAATTGACATTTTTCTATGCAGTTACCATCAATCATGGCTTAGACAGATCTATCTTCATCAAGGGATTAAAATGAAAGATTCAAACGTGACCAGCTTCAGCTTGAATAACATGTATCAGTTATCAAAGCACAAACAAAAAATAGATTTCTAAGCTTGTTTACATGTGTATGCAGAGACTCAGGAAAGTGTAGCAGCTGCAGGGCATTTTTACAGCAAAAAAGAATAGAGTTAAATACCAATTAAGGATTTTCTTTCCTGTGAACCTCATTGGAAAAATCAGAAAAAGGGAAGAAGAAAAGAACCCTCTGTCAGGGCAGATCGAGCCATTAGCCTCTCTCACTGTACATCTTTTATGTTTCAGACAAAATGGTTCACTGCCTTCTGACAATAAAAACCACGGGTAGAAAAAAAACCCAGAATTTTCTCCGGGCGGTTCTCTGCGCCATTGCCAGCTTCGGCATGAAGAGCCTCACAATAAGCTGGAAATTCACATTCTGGCCTCACATTTTGTCTGAATTGCATCTCTGATTGTACGTAAATATGCTGGGATTCTTTCATCTTGCAGAGACGGTTACGACAGGGAAGAGCAGAGAGGCTGCGACAAACTAATGATTTAATTGTTGGCACGGCGAGAAAAGCATTGCAAAGACATCAAGTCATTCATCTTGTTGTCAAACAAAATTACATCCAAGTGCAGAGGTACGTCTACAACTGAAGGAACAATTCAGATGTTCTCTTTAAGGATTCTCCTTAGTGCACAATCAGTAAACAATTTCTTCATTTTAACAAAATCATCAGATTAGATATTACATTTGTAGATCTTAAAATTTAACACCTGATGTTTGTGAGAAATAAACATCTGATTTATTTGTTAAAATGGGACCAACAATGCATGTTTTTGTACTTCCAGATGTTTTATTTTCAAATAAATGAATGTTTTTGGTGTATGAAAAAAGAGTCGTTTCAAAAATCACGTTTGTTGAGTCGTTCTACAGGCACTGCACTGTTACCTAGCAACCCTGGGTGAGTCCAGCCCATCGCCTAGCAACATCAGCAGAGCTGCAGCACATTTGGTCAGCAGGTTTTACCACTGTCTCAGCTGTACAATGGCTGCTGGGAAAGACAAGTGCTCTGATTTTGACTTGCCATCCAGAAACCACTTCAGTATTCTTGTTGGTTGTGCAGGAGGTACTACTTCTGCTTTTCTAAGATGTACGGTTTCATAATTGTTCATCTGTTTGCAGCCTTTTTCTCATGCGATTGTAAATGTTGACGAGGGGTCGTGGTCAGCAGCAGCTCGTTTGGATTTAAAGAGACCAGGGACCCTAGAACATCTTATTGTGAAAGGAACTCAAAATAGGCAGAACTGAGCAGAATAAAATCTCATTATCTAAGAATGACTTTGTCCAAAACAATGTAATGAACATGTTTTATATAGCTCATAGGTCATCTTTTATTGAGTCAATTATCAATTTTGTTTTACCCTTGTTGTCCTTTTCTGTGTTAGGTCTAAAATGTAAGATGACAATAGAGAGTGAGAGATGAGACCCGAGGCTCTAATTGGCATAAAAATCAGAGCAGAAAAGTAAAACCATCAGAACCGTGAAGCGTGAGTTATAAAACAAAGAAAGATAGATGAGTGCCAATAGAGGAAAGGAGTTTTTCTGGAGTTTTGACAAATAAAGAGCAAAAGTATGAAGGGAGAGATTGAAAGAGACAACGAGGGAGAGGATGCCGTCTGAAGGGTTAAGGGCGGTGCTGGAGTCTATGTGACGGCACCGAAGTCACAGGAGCAGCAGAGAAAAGCTGTTAACGGGAGCTCACCGTCCCTTAATCGATTGTGAACAGTGCTGCAGAGCACAGCCAATCCCAAGAGCTCCTGGAGACTTCTCAGGGTTACAGCACTTACACGCTGTCTGCCGCCTGATCAGGGAGACGTCGCAGGGAAAGCAGAGTGAAAAAGACAGAAAAAGGAGAAAAGAAACAAAGAAATAAGGATGAAAGGCTGTAATTCAGAAGGAAAGGGAACAGGGGAGGCTTTGAAGATTTAGTTTTCATCTTTGTGACCTTGAACGTCAGATGTAAATGTGGAATTGAGATTCTGTAAAGTGTCTGTTCTTCTGCTTCATTTATGTATTTCTGGATTATTTTTCTGTTTCTACTTTAGATCACGAGGACCTGCTTCTGTTCTGCATGGGGCTGGATCTACAACAGAATCTGATCTGGGGCTCCTCTTCCTTTTAAAAACTATACAAAACATTTTCTTGCATGAAATCATTCTTAGGTAATGAGATTTCTGCCTGTTTTGAGATGTTTTAGGGTCCCTTGTAATTTTAAATCTAAATAAGCTTCTGCTGGCCACACCCAAAGTTAACGTTTACACTCATGTCAAAATGTCTGCAAACAGATGTGCAACTGTTATACAACCGTAGGTACTTGAAAAGCAGAAGTGGAGCCTCCTGCTCAACCAACAAGAACACTAGTGGTTGTGCAGCGCATACACAAGGATGAATGACAGCACTAGGACTGTTGTCATGGCTTTTATTGGTTGTTTTTCAGATTGATCATCTGTCTCATAGAGTCAGGAGATAATGAGTTTTAACAAATACATTAAAAAAAAACATTTTTTTATTAAGTTACATATAGTTCTGCAACTTTTATATACGAGATCATCATCACTTCTTGAGTTTACATGCCTAGTTTACAATACGAAAACCTTGTTAGGTTTTTGTATTGTTTATCTCAAACATTTGTGTGTGTAAAAACAAAACTAGATCAAAAGAAATCTATAAAGTGTTAAAGCTTCTGTCAGCTGCAAAATGAAAGATGTGGTCTGCAAATGATTACAGTAGAAACCCAGTCGGCTGTTTGCTTGGACAAAGAAGCACAAACATTAGTTTGCTGAAGCCAAATTTTTGCTCTCAATGGAATGGAAACCATTCTTTTATGAATTTCTAAAGAATGTTTTCCCCACATTTCAAATGAATGAATGACTAAATTACACAGACCTTCCTCTTTCTTCCTTTCGTTATTTCAGCAGAGCAGCAGAATAATGATTGATTGGACTTTTGCTGCAGCACCTGGCATGGAGGCCCCCTGGGTCAGAGAGATGTTGATTGCGTTGACCAGCGCTTTAGTGCTGCTGCTCCTGGTGTTTCTTTGTGTGATCCGGCATTTTTGTCCTTTTTTTTTTTAATCTTTGGACTGTTATTAGATTTAGCCCTTTTCTTCTCCCTGCCTCTTTTGTTCCTCTCCATGTCTTTCGAGGTATGACCCTATTTTGGTTCACCAGGTAGAAATGAAGCGTTTTACCCCCCTATGCATGGCTTGTGTTGTCCTGAATAATTACACCAATTAAATAATCAAAGTTTGAAATAGCACCGAGCTTCACTTGCAGTTATCCGACAAGATTCAGAAAATATATTGGGTTGATTTTCTTCATACATCTACCAATCTATTTAATAACATTATAAATCCAGTTTTCCCTTTGAGGTGAATTATATTCTCTTTGTTCTCTGTTAAAGCAGAACAGTCGTATCTGATTGGCTTGATGGCGTGAAAAAGAAGATTATAATGGGAGTAATGTAACATTATTGAGAAGAAGAATCCAGGTCAGGTAAAAAAATATCTGATTTTACATTAATCTCTGATGGTTGGTTTCAGTGGTTAGATTTGCTTCCTAAAAGCTTGAAGGTTGCGTGTTCAAATCCCGATCAGCGTCTTTCTGTGTCGGGTTTATTTTGCTTTCTCTTTGGAGGGATTTCCTCCATGTTTTTTGTTTCCTCCTCTTGTTGAAAAAATGCATCCCAGCTTCACTGTGTTGTGTTTACGTGGTAAAATGCTGAACTTTATCAGGTAATCCTGAGCCCAACCTCCAGGTCAACACTGAGCAGGCACAGAAAATTATCAGATTCTACACGACAGTCTAGAAGAAGGTTTTTCTTGTTTTGCCTTTTATTTAACAGGTTGTTTAAAACTTATAGGGGCCATTTGGAGTCAGTTGAATGGTGCAAGTTTGGTTTTCCAGGGGGAACTTTTGTCATTTTTCAAATTTAATTATTCAACGGTCAAACGCCTCTGGTTTACAGTACAGACCAAAAGTTTGGACTCAACCTTCTCATTCAATGGGTTTCCTTTATCTTCATGACTATTTAAAAGGCAAGAAAGCCCACTTATTAACCTGACAGGGCACACATGTGAAGTGAAAACCATTTCAGGTGACGACCTCTTGAAGCTCATCAAGAGAATGCAGAGTGTGTGCAAAGCAGCAAAACGTCACCACTTTGAAGAAACTACAATATGAGGCATATTTTCAGTTGTTTTACACTTTATTGTTTAGTATATATTTCCACATGTGTTAATTCATAGTTTGATGACTTTGGTGAATCTACAATGTCAATAGTCATGAAAGTAAAGGAAACTCGTTGAATGAAAAGGTGTCCAAACTTTTGGTCTGTACTGTATATTCAAAGTCTGTGTTTCACGCATCTTGCGCAGCGCAATGTTAATCGTTTGGGGCGTTTGACACGTCTGACAAATGGGCCGACAATGGAAAACAAGGCTCGAGCGATTTTGACGCGTCTGTCACGCCCTGGACGCGCTTCCATAAACTTTGAATGTAAACAAGACATGCCTGGCACTCGAAACGCTAGCTGTAGGGCAAAATGTCAAGTGTCTGCATTCAAAGTAAACGCGCGTCGAACCAGAACCATCGGACACATTTTTATGCGTGTAACACATCTGGTGTGAATGCACCATTCCTTCCAAAGTGTTTTTAATTTAATTTCATAGTAAGTAGGGCTGTAAGCATCAAGCGACTTCGTAATCAGAAAAAAAAAAAAGAAAAAAGACAACACATTTATCTTCCTATTAAATTTTGTTAAGTTTTTGAACAAAGTTCTCAAGAGGCATAAGATCCAAAACCAGCACTGCTGGCAAAAGCCGAATAAAAACTTACAAAATAGCTTGCAAAATAAAAATAAAAAACAACTTTACAAGATGCAGCTGGTTCTAATATTGTTTTATCAGGTAAAACATTTGATTAGTAGCTTCTATAACGATGCTACATAGTTTACATATTGTTATTCATTAAACAAGTAAAAATCTAAACATTACATATATCCCTTAAAAAACATAAAACATAATATGGATGCTCTTAATATTCACGTTTTTAGCACAACAGACACATTCTCTCTGTTCATTTTTACAGTAAACATCAGGTTTTAAACACAAAACCTCTGTTGCTATTCTGAGATGAGAAATCCCATTATTCCTGCTTGACTGGTTTCACCTGTCAGTGAATAATTTCCTGGTAATCATCGGCAGGAAGTGGGAGATGGCTGCCAGATTGAAACATCAGGCTCTGTGTTGATAACATAAAAGAACCTGCAAGGAGGCTTTCACCACGAATCGGAGGAGGAGGGAAGGAACATTCTCCGCCACATTCATTTAGCTCCTTTAATTTTAATTTCAAGTCATGGCGGCTGTACTGTACGAGCCCAAGTCTACATAAACCTGTTAGCTAGTTAGTCAAGTGAATCAACGGCTACACCTACACAAGAAATGTGCTGCCAGCCGATTTTGGCAATGCAGCTCATTTGTTTTCCCAAGTTAGGGAGATTTTCCACCTTAAGCGTAAACCATGACTCAAATCTGCTCTCATTTTGAAACATTTTCTTAAAAATGAAAACCCCAAAACGAAGCCATTTCAAAATGTTTGCATGTCGTTCTTGCTCAGTGCTGCCCTGCCGTGGCAGTGACTTGGCAAAGTGGCAAGAACTCAAATTGTCAAAGGCTAATGCAAACAGTTTTTTAAGAGCAAACACAGTGCTGGTCAAGGTCAGGCAGTCAACAGCCAGAGCTGCCCCTTTAAATGTCAGTTGTCTAGGAAACAGCTGCAGAAATGGAGTATTTGGACAGTGGCTAAGCCTCCGTTTAGCGACGCCCAAGAACAACAGCGTGCCGAGCCAATGTCACCCTGCGGAGCCACTCAGCTCCACGGAAAGCTGCAATTCTAGCAAACTGGGATCTGGAAGAGCATAAAAAGGAGAGGAGTCACCTGATGGCATAATCTCATATGACTCATAACAGATGTGAAAATTTTAAAATCATGCCAAGATAGTTTGAAAAGGAACTGGCTGCAACAGGTTTAGATCAGTTCAATTTTTAAGAACCACCATCACCTAAAATCCTCTAACCCACCAATCAGAGTTTGAATTTATCCTGAAGTGCAACATTTACGGCGATAAAGGAGAAGTACAATCTGGTCACCTCGCCCTGAAATACCAGCACAAAACCAGAACCACAGAGCAGAGTTTCTCACTGCGTCTTGCTTCGGAAACTCTATTCACTACTGCCCCCTGCTGAGACCACAAAGGCCAATCTGGGCATTAATGGATCAAAAATGACTTTGACCTGACATGATGGATGTTATTCTCTCCTGAAATTTACTTGAGCTGGGAGACAATTTCCTCACGTTTTAGGAGCAAAACTTGAGGAAAAATGGGAACTTTGTCACCAGTGACAAATATGTGAGACAATAAAGAAAGTCAATTTAAAGCTGACAGAAAGGAGAAAGCTCATATCGACTGAATATATTATGAGACACTACATCAAATGCCTCTCTTGCTTTTATAGAAGCAGCCAGAAGAAAAATGCAAATAATCATAAATCTGTAAAAATAAAAGCACAAAGAGCTTCACTTCATGAAAGTCAAATAGGTTTTTAGGCAAGGTTTTCGTTTGTTATTTGATTTCTAGGGGAAAATCTGCATTGTGAACAACCATTTCTGTCTTTTTAGTTTCAAAAAGCTGCAAGAATATCTCTAGCATAACTCATGTTTACACATAAGAGGTTGGTCACTTTTATCAATGTTTACCTTTTTAATCTACATTTATTTAGTTATTTTTTAAAATTTAATACTTTATTGTAATCGGAGTGACATAACAGCCTGAATCTAGTTTTACAGAAATAAATATTTTATCTCCATATAAACCCCACAAACTTGAATGAAGTGATTTTTAAAAACGCTTATTACTGGCAGTCAAAGGAAACAGGAAGTAACTGAATAAACATTTCAAAACAATAAAAAAACAGCATTTAGGATAAAATATGCTGCATTTAAATTTATTTTAATAAAGAGGTGTAGAAATTTGTGGCAATGGAGATTATGTAAATATTTTTAAAGATGGTATTTTATGTTCCAAGTCAATCTAAAGGATGCATTTTCCTCCATTTTGAGGGAGGGCATCCAACTGCAACAAATGATTAACTCATTCTGGGGCTTTTCATTCTGGCTGGCAATTAGTTTTGAGGTTATAAGACAAATGATGGAGAGCGATTTCACACATTTGATGCTGAGGAAACATTTAGCGATCCTAAGATGGAGAATCACATCCCTGCAGCTGCTTTCTTAAGTTTAACATGCTTTGTGTAATTCAGATTTCCATTTGTCTATCCACAGTGACATCAAGGGCATCCTGTGATCGCTGTGGTTTAGGCAAGTAGCTGGCATTGTCAGTTTCATAACTCATGAGCTGCGATGACATATATACATGTCAGCAGTTCTGCAAACAGATCTGCATTTATTTACAGCAGCTACATCTGTCTTTCCTCCCTGCAGCCTCTTCTGCGTTCTTCTATCGCAGCATTTAATCAGGAAAAAAAAAAAGAAGAGAGCAGCTCAAACATGTCAGACAGATTTTTTTTATTAGGATTCTCTCTGTGTCATGTTTCTTTGCTTCAAGTGTCAGCTCCTCTTGAGCACAGGGTGACCCAGCTCCACTTCTCCACCCTCAGCTGATTAATTAGGGCCAGGGAGATGTGGATCCAGAGAGACAGATCAGATCCTTGAAACTCTGTGTCATGTCTTTGTGCTGGTGTTGCTGAACTGTGGAGGCAAGATAGCCGGTGGGCACGACTTGAATGGGGACCTTTCAAATCCAATCGCGTGGTGTTGGTCCCCGTCCCGGCCCGGCCGCGCTATCAGAGCAGATAACGTGCTCCACTAAAGGTTACGACTCACCATGACATTTCTCTTGAGACCAAGAAAACCCAGATTACTGAGGACAAATGCGCTCTAGATTACTAGAGCGCATTTGTTTGAATTTGTACCTCCTGTGCAGCGACATGAACCTCATTTCTTTTTCTTTATAATAAAACTCAACTAAATGAGCAGATACAGGTGGGAAATAAAAACAAGAAAAGACAATTTGTTTGGGATCGTCAAAGGAATAATGACTACTGCTAACTTACACCTAATCAGAGGTGGGTAAAGTACCATAAAATTGTAATAGTAGCATTACTTAAACATATGTTTTCTCAAGTAAAAGTAAAAAGTAGCCATCCAAGAAATTAATGAAGAGTAAAAAAGTGTTTGGTAAAAAGTCAAATTATCAATTGTTTAATATTTTAAAATAACCCCATCAGACAGATCAAAATATACAGTTAAGAGAAAATTTTGGCATTTTTAAGGATGAAAATGACAATAATTCATGTCAGTAACAGAAAATATCAAAATAAGGCAGAAGAACATTTTTCCAAATTAGTTTCTTTAAATAATAAACGTATAAAACTTTAACAAAAAACTGTCTCTGTGTCTGGTGGATTTTTGGGTAAAACATGTTTGTTTTTCATTCATCTGGTAGAAAATGAAGACATTTTGCTAAAGTAAGAGTGGCGATATGTCATCATAAACTTATTCAAGTAAAAGCAAAAAGTACAGTATAGTAAAAATACTCCTAAAAGTACATTTTTGCCACAAAAAATGAAGTTACTCAAGTAAATGCCACTAGTTACCCCCAACTCTGCAGCTAATATTAGAAGTTTATAGATCTTTGAGAGTAGAGCGAATCCTGGGGGAGAAAATAACCTCTTAAAACTTTTTACTGTTTACTTAAAATGATTATTATCAAGAAAACGTCAATTTGTGCTTTAAATGCATCTCTTTGTGTCTGTGACCAATTGTAATAAAATAATTATTCTAAAGGTATATTTAGCATCACCAAAGTTTTAAGTTATTTTCTGCGCTTTGAGAAAACCAGTTCAGTGTTTTGCCAATGCGCCAACAAAGTAAAAAGTTTACAGCAACCTATTCATTACACTATTGACTGGCGTCACGGCTTTGGTTATTTTAAGAAACATTTGAAAATATTCTTACTGCTAATTAAGTTAGCTCTGTTGTTGATTAGCTAGCCACGCTCGTCAATCCTTTGTAGCAAAGTTTGCTCACCTTAATGAAAACTTTACTGTTTTGTTGCCTTTGTGTTTACATCGTTGAATTCAACAGTTTCCAAACATCGAGGTTTTCTTCCGTCCAATCAATGAAGTGGAAAGCAGCCGTACTGTCAAGATGGCGGCAGAGCACCCGGATGTAGGAGGAGTGACGTCATCTTCTTCTTTAGATTTTAACGGCAGCTTCATCCATTATTGTTGCATTACTGCCATCTGTTGGATCCTGATACTTATTCCTCAAATTCTCCTAATGAGCCAGATATTTTTTCATTTTTTTTAAATTTAATATCTTCTCTTTTCCTCCATTGCTTTTTAAAAAAGCAACTACATTCTCAAATTTCAATTCTCAATTAAAGCCCATTTCCATATTCACTAATCTTCTTTGGTTCACATATTTCCTACAGCTAATAAAAACACGCTCCATCGTTTCTACACACAATTACATAAACCAGGAAGGTCTTCCCCCATCTTAAAAAGAGTGACATTCAAAAAACTGTGACCGGTTGTTATTCTGTATATAATTATCTCCTCCCTCCTGTTTATTCCTCTAATCCTTACAATACATGCGTCAACCTCAAGGCCAGAGGCCCAAATTTGGTCCGCTGTGGCTTTTTATGTGGCCCTCTAGACACTACATTTCATCAGTAAGTGTTTTCACAAATCTGCAAAAGCTGCAAAAAATTAAATTAAATAAAATCAACATATCCCCACATATTTTTCTGACTTCACTGGCAATTTTTCTCAAAACTGGTTAAAAACATTGAGCTTTTAACCAAATACTCAACTGCTGCCTCAGCCTTACCTGATGCCAAATTGTAGTCTGTGATCAATGCAGTGATTAATAAAAAGTACATTATGTCGTAAATTAGCGTAAAATTCCTTACAAATATTTCTAAATTGGCACCTCAAAATTGGTGATTGATTGCAAAAAAAACCCCAAAAACAATTACAAAATTCTGAATGGATCAGCTGGAATGAACATTCAATATGATTTAATTTTAAGAAACACTTGTTTATTGATATTTTAACAGTTTAATTGGTTTAATCAACACATTCTGGCACAACCGGCCCTTTAAGGACAGTCAGATTTTTGATTTAGCCCGAAATGAAATTGTGTTTGACACGCCTGCCTTACAACATCAAGTATTTTGTATCTTATATAAATGTCTTCCATTTATTTCATTATTCCAACTAATTTTCCATAACTTCTTACTTTCTTTCCAAACTATACTTTTACCTTCAGATTCTGGAAATGCTGCTGGCATATCAATTCTTTTTCAACATGAGCCAACCTACCTGCTCTTTCATTACCCAAAATGCCAACATGAGCATGAGTCCAGATATTACAGTTTTTTTTGTTCCCATCATCTGTGATGAACAGCCATAACCTCATACAATATTTTTAGATGATTATTTGTTCTTGTCTTCCAATACTCAACAATGCTGAACGTGTAACGATCTATTCTTGGAGGATACTGTTAGCACATTGTGGAAACGGTGAGATGGCTGATCAAAGCAACCAATCAATGAAGTTAAACATTATGCCATGTTATTCCAACAATCACTATCATTGACCTATGGGAGATTCTGCCATTCGATGTTAGAATGAAATGAAAAATATCTCTAAATATCATGTTTCCAAAGTACTTGTGCAAAACAGTCTGATTGTTGTCATCTTCATTGATTGTTTGAAGTGAAGAAATTATAATTGCATTTGTCCACTGAAATGCCCAAACCATGAGCTTTTTACAGAAAGTTTACCTTTTGGGTACAGAAATTTAACAGACAATAACAGACTAGTAATCAATAATAAAAAAATTATTATCCTTATTTTCCATCCTTAGAATATGAATATTTAAAAGATATTGTTACTCATCTTCTTTGTTCTTGCTAAACTTGATGTTCTGAACTTTTGGCATTCAGAATTTGTCCAGAAAAAATTACAAATCATCGTTGGTCCTCAACAATAGATTAAATCTGATATCCAATTAGCAGTTCCCCTGCTGACTTGACCAGTTTGACAATCTTTGAGCAGCAGCAGTCTCTGCTCTCTAACAAAAGCATTTTTCTTCTGAGATCCACTTCATTACCCGCACTAATATGAAGCAAAATGTTTATTCAAATGAGCTCAGATCAAATCCGGTAAAACGAACGAGAAAAAAGGGTAAAATGAATTACGCTTGAATAGAAAAATACATTGAAAATAATTACAAACTTAAATGAGGATCATGGATTTTTTAAAAAGTAATTTTCTCATTATAATACTTTTATTTATTGTCATCAGCTGACAGTGCTCAATGTCATCAATGTGTATTTATGGGATCAGACCATATTCAAGATTCACCAGGATAAATTTGACATCAGCAGGCATTTTGAGCACCTGCTGGGAAACATTTCATACTTTTTGAGGTTTGATTTGACTCTTCTTTTACTGACTTTTAGGGACAATCATTTTCCAACTCGATGTGAACTTCATTGTGTGACTCTGCCACAAGCAGGTTTAAAAGTAACGTTTTTTTCAGGTCTGACGGGGTTTTGCAGGACTTTGGTTGAGTGCAGTCATCTCATGATAAGCCGCATGTGACAGTCTGTCAGGTCTCATCAGGAGGTATTCAGACAAGGAGTCAAATGTACAGTAGAACTAAAAATCATGGATGAGACCCCACAAGCGCTGCTTTTCCCTATCATCTTGTACTTTCCTTTAATTGAAGGTTGAATGAACAGATCAGCATGAGTCCATCAGCATCCACCCATGCTTACAGGATGTGGTGTAGCTGTGATTGCAACTGTAGGGAAAGAAGAAGAGAAAGAAGAAAAAAGGGAAATTACAGGGTTGTACCCTGTAACAAGCAGGATATGTTGTGACCTCTGTGCAAATACATTTTTCAGCCTTTACTTTTAATGTCCCTGATCCACTACTCTGATTTGATTTACATGAGGTGGATGTTATTAAAAGGTAGTTCCGAGGCTGCTTTCTTTCAATTTACATGTTGTTCTTTCACAAATAAGATTTCACAAGATTAAATGCAAAAATCCATTAGCGTTTTTTATGGGAATAAAAAGGCGTTGTCATCAGCAGCTTAAAGTCAAAGGTCAAATTTAGAACGTTAATTGAAAAAGTGAGTAGCGCTAGCCTGGATATATTTATAACAACACATTTTATCTTATGTTTAAAGGGGACCTATTATGCAAAAATTCACATTTTGCATTTTTTTTTTTTTTGTACTTCCATTTAATATGCTTATAAAAATAGCCCAAACATTTAAAAGAAAACAAACACTCAGACCATTTTCTGGTGATAAATGAATGTTTTTGGTGTCTGGAAAATGAGTCGTTTCAAAAACCTCACAATTCTTAAGACACATTCTAGAGGATTTGTGCCGTTACCTAGCCACCCCAGCGAAGCCCAGGCCCGTTACCTTGCAACCTCACCAACCGGTTTTATTGCTGCATGTGCTGTACAATGGCTGCTGGAAAAGAAAAGTGCTCCACATGTCCCAGACTCTGTCTGTCTCTCTAACTTTTCTTATTCTTTTTTACCCCTTTATTGATTTCAGCAGTCCAGGGATGTTCCCCTTGTCTGTTTGAGATCATGTGTGTGTTTTGTTAGGAGCTGGATCCTGTGTTTGCGCTCCTGATCTGTACTCTGTTGAGCTTCAGTCTGTCTCAGTAGCTGTGCTCCTGGGATATTTGGACCCCCTCCAGTTCCAAATACTTCAAAAAGACCAAATCTCTGTATTCTTGTCATGCTTTCAGCAGCGAGGTTTGTCTGCAGTGGGAATATTTTTGTCTTCGATCATAAGGCGCGCAGCGCGCGCTCTCTGACAGAGAGCTTCCTTTCAGCTGGAGAGTTTCTGTTTCTGCTAAAAGCAGGCGACATGAACGGTTAGCTTTCATGCACCCATTTTAATTTTGAAAAAAGAAAAACTGATCACATGACTGTCACTGAAAGCTTGGTCAAGAGAAAATAGCACAGCAGAAGTTAACTGCTGTGCGATTTTGGTTTTTAAGGGAGCTATTTGGCAAATATTTTTTTTAAGATGGACAAACAAAAACCACGTAGAAATAGACATTACTCTGAGTTGTTTAAAAAAAAAATTATTATACAACAGTGGCCACTGTTACTTTTATAATCATTTAAAAATAATATATAACCTTTTTGTCAAAATGAGACTGTAAAATAGTTTGCCATTATATTCTCCCGAAAACAAACATCAACTAACTACAAACATGAATGCTCTTATTGTGAAGGGGAGAAGGTGAGGCTAGGAGAGAAACTTTTTTTCTCATAATTTTAAGATATTTTTTTTCCAAGTAAAATTGCATCTTTTTTTCTGACTCCTTTGTACTTATGGAAAAAAACAAGCATGAGCATGAATGACCTCTTTCTTTATCCAGAGCTTAAATCTGACCGTTCAACAAGCACATTGGCCATTTCAAGGCAAACTCTTTGTTTTTAACAACCTGATCAGTGCATAACACGGAGGGCTTTGATGACTTACACAAACATAAATTATGTAAACAAGTGTGAGCACAAGATCTGTAAGAGTCCCAATCAGAGAGTGGGAGTCCTCTGAAGGACACTGAGACGGAGCGTGACAAAACCGTGATTAAACCCAGAGCAAGCGAGACGATCTGCAGACCGAGTGGCGAAGAAGAGGGAGGACGTGACCATGGAGGGGGTTGACAGAGCGAGACGCCAAAATGAAGAAACGTAGAGATGGAAGGGATAGGAAAATAAAAGGCCTGCCAGACCTGGCAGAGGCTGGAGAAAGACGAGGGATCCACTCGGAGCAGATAAAAATATCACAAATGGCCTTTGTGGAAGTGGGGAGGCAATTCTGAAATGTGTGATAACGCAGCTCGCAACAGGTAAAACTTACTCCAACCGTAACGTGTAAAGTTTCATGTCTTTATTTAAAATCCAGCCACAATAAAACATATTTTTTAAATTCTAAAAACGAGCTTTGCAACAAGTGTTGCATTATTTGGCTTGTGTCCTGTTCTAATTTGGGTAGAGGAAGCAGATTTCAGGTTGCCAGGGTGAGAGGAAATTACAGAAACCACAAAGTGACTGACAATCAGCCCTGAACGGCTATCAGTGGGAGCCATTTTGTATGTTCCCAAATTTATCAAACAGCTCCAGGTAAACACGCGCCCTTGGACCGAAGGAAACAAGTTCAGCAATTTGTCTTTCTCTGACAGTTGCTGCACTAAATGTTCTTTTTCTCTCTAAAAATATATATATATGGAAAAAACAGAAGGCAAAACTGCAAATGTGTTGCTTCTGCTTGCAAAACAAAGAGCCCACCTTGTCCTCATTTTATAATAATTCAGCCTAATAAAGATGAAGGCTGGGAACAAGGGAGTCTCATCCTCCAGTTGTCTAATCCTCCAGGGATACAGGAGGTAAAAATCACCATCAGTGACATGAGTTTGTACCAGTGGTGAACATCAGATAAGGGGATATTGTGCATGGCATCCCAATCAAGGTCACCTCACGACCTCTGAGGTTCAGTCACTTGAATTTATTATAAATCCTAAACTGCTGCAGAAATAGACGATAATGTGAATCACATAATGAGTAAAACGTGGTTTTAAATAATATGATTTGACTGCTGTTGTGATTTAAAGCTCCCGTAGCCGTGACCTTGATGTTTGTCTTTGGTTAGTGGTCCGACAGCACCACCTGCTGGTCAAGAACCAACAAGCAAGTCATTGTGAAAAACCTCAGTAACTTCAATAAATGGCAACTTCAATTTTAAAAACAGCATAAACAAGAATCTAATTTTTATTTTCATGCATATCTTTAACTAACGCTGTTCAGACTCTTTGAGAGATCATTAACTTAAAGCAACAATAAAACTTTAATTAATTAATGTAATTTATCAGTACAAAAAAGTTTTAGCCCTGGTAAAAAACCCTAAAAGGAGTTAATATTTTGATATTTGTAACTCACATTACAACCACAAAATTTAAAGCATTTATCAGAGATTTATGGTAAAGTGTTATATTACTTTTAACTCACTTTTTATGAACAATATAAATCTTATTTTTGTGGCAGAAGAGGAAGAGACAGATAAATTAGAAAAATGGTGAAAGATACCCTGTTAGATGCTGCAAAAGGATTGAGACTTGAGTTACCCTTCCTGAAAGACGATGCACTGCAAAAACGCAAAATATTACTGTTTTTTTGGTGTTGATTCTTAGTACGCTTACAATAAAACAAAACTAACGACCAAGTTACTTTTCAGCAAGACATAGGAGATTTCTTAATGTCAAACAGTCCTTGATGTTGATGATAAAGTTCTAGCTCCACCGGTAAATTATTTCACATATAAAATGGAAAAAAATGTTTGCCAGTGGAACTAGTACTACTCTGTCAATATTAAACTTTTGTTTACTTAAAACATTTTCAGCAATATTAATGAATTATTGACTTAAAGCAAGCTCTGATATCTTCCTGAAAAGTTACATGAGAGTTAGTTCTGTTGTATTTTAAGATATTTGCACTAAAAACCAGGCCAGAAGTGTCCAATGTCTGGATTTTGTGCAACCACCAGATCTGAACTCAATCCTAGAATTAAGCAAATCTGTCCTTCATTCATAGTTGGTTGATCCTGGCAAACACTTTTTCATCACAAACAATGTTTTGGAGCAGAAATGTGCTGTACAAATAAAGTTAGATTGGTTTATCTTTCAGGGCAGTTTATTTCCCAAAATAAATAATAGACTGCCTGTCTGTTAAGTTTTGGCATTCATTGTAATTTTGAAGTAATTAGAACCATAATTTTTACTCGAAAGCAAATCTTACAACCCAAATAAAACACAATCCCGAAACTCTGGTCTTGACTTTTACAAGAATTTACAGATCAGTTTTCTACAAAAACATGACTATTTTGAGCTCAATAAGATTTTTGTTTTATTTATTATTGAGCAGAATTTTAAAAAAGACAGAAAAAGTGATTTAAATCACATCAAAGTTTGATTTGATTGGCTGTACCTCATGTGATTTCTAATTTACAGTTTTTTGCCCTCAGAGCAAAAAGGTTGGACACTACTGAACTAGACCAGAAATATTTGGTAAGATTTTGTGTTTTTGCAAACAGAAAGCCAACTGTGAACCTTCTCAGATCTTATGCACCATTTTGTGTTGGTCTGTCATCTAAAACATTAACTAAACACACTCAGGTTTCTGGGACAATAAAAATGTAAATAAATACTTCTGCAAGGCGCTGCATTTACAAGTATGTATTTGGCATTAACCCAGGAGCACAAAGGTCATCAGGAAGATGACACACTGGAGCGCTGATGTTCTGGTTCGAGTCGCCGCCCCATTTTGGTGCAGCGGCTCCATACGTTCACAGCCTTTCCCGTGAAAGTACCCATAGCACTGGCACTGAAAGTTCGTGTCAAAAAGGACTTTGTCTGGGTCTGCCAGGTCGCCAGTGACTGTCAGTTTGCCGTCTCGCCTCTCGATGCGGTGTGAAAGGGGGTTGAGGTGAAGGTAAACATCGCTGTCCGGATGTTTGCGAAGGCAGCGGCCGTGAGAACCGCACAGGGTCTGGCTGCAGAGCTCTGCTGCCGTGGAGACGTTGAGGAGGTACGGGCTCAGTGTGCCTTGAAGATACGTGTTCAGGTCAGAGCAGGTGGTCTAAAGACAGGAAGAAGATGTGCATTTACAGTAAATGTTTGTATCAAGGTAAATAACTTTTTTTTTTTAATTCGCAAAGACAACTCAGGATGTCATCTGTGCCTGAGCCCAGCAACAGAAATAAATACATTTAAATTAAACAAAGAAAATCATGTATCCATTTCCCTTCTGGTTTACCTGCTTTATGTTGGCCTATCACATAAAATCCCAATAAAATGTGTTGGCCTCCATATTGAAAATAATTCTAGATTGGGCATTGGTGACAATGTGCCTAATCCATAAAGGCAGATCTATTCAGTCTAATTCTATGCTTTAATTTTTACATTTTTAACCAAGGCAATCAACCTATAGTTATCTCAGTTTCTTTATTAATTAATTTGCATTGGCTATTATACAACTGCACTGACTGACTAAATTTTAAGGTTGTGTTTTTACATTTGACCAGGGTTGTGAAGCTATTTGTGTATTTAAGTGTATTAAAAGTGCTGTAGAATTGCAGTTATCAAATAAATCTGTAATTCAGTACGTTTATGTCTGTTTTTAAAAAAATAAACATTTAAAGCTCTGTTTTTCTGGATTGGATCGGTATCAGAAGGGAACAAGTGGACCAGACAACCTGTGAAACATGATAGTCAGTTTATGCTTACTTTGTTTTTTGCATGTGTTGCATCTCCCCACAGGATGATTCCTGCAGCTCCCAGAGCGACACTCTCCCCGATGGTGGACACCAGGTCAAACTAGAAAACAGAATTCAGCTCTTGAAATTCACAGGTCAACAAAACTGCTTTGAAACTTCAAGGAAAAAAAAGGAAGAAACAAGATTTTATGTTTTTCCCCTTTCTATCTTTAAGGGTGATTCAACATATCTTTAATGAAACCAACACCCTTTCCGATAAGAAAAACTGAAGATGAGAGTTAGTTCTGTTGTATTTTAAGATATTTGCACTAAAAACCAAGCCAGAAGTGTCCAATGTCTGGATTTTGTGCAACCACCAGATCTGAACTCAATCCTAGAATTAAGCAAATCTGTCCTTCATTCATAGTTGGTTGATCCTGGCAAACACTTTTTCACTTCATAAGTCAATAATTCAATCAATCAATCAATTGATCAATTATTTTATTTTGGTAAATTGTCCACATCAAACACAAGAAATGAAAAAAGAAAAAAACATCAAAAAACAAACCCACAGTTTACCAAAACAGGAACAAGCTGATGCGGAGCTTATTTTTGTCTACCTTGTTTTTTAATACCCTACAACCTACCAGGATATCTTCACAATGAATATATAAATCTACATAACAGCACAAGATTTTATCATTTTACATTTAAAGTTCACCAACAAAGGACATAACTGAAATGCATCATTCAATTTATTCCACAGTTTCACATCAATAACAGAAACACATCTCGGCTTTATCTGGCTCTTCTCTTTTGCACATTCAAATACAAACAAACCTTGCAAAGGCCTATTTATTCTCTCTTAGCTTAAATAATTTCTGACTACCTGAAGGAAGACATTTGTTCAGTGCTTTATACATTATTTCCAGTACTTTTACATAAACAATATTTTTACATTTTAATATGTTACTTTAACGAAAGGGTTTTTCAGTTGGTTCACGGTATCCCATGAACCAACCGGTTCATGTTTGGTTATGAAACAGTTGGTTTATGAACCAACCATATAAGTGCAGTTAATAATGCACTTATTAACTGCAGTTAATAATGCAGTTAACAAGTGCATTATATTAACTTTCCACATAGCCACTTAAAGGCAAGTGTAAAACAGGATGTGAGTGTTTCTGAATGATGGTTCAAACTTGTCAGCAGGAGAGGCTAAAGAAAGCGGCGTGTCACCTCTGTCAGATATTCCAGGTTGTTGCCGTAGATGGGTCGGGCGTACACAAAGACAGGATGTGCCATCTCGTCGCCGGATGAAGACAAACGCATCCCTTCCTGCACACGGTTCCGCACAAACAGCCGTCCTGCGGATGAGGAGCGCAACACTTTGAGCATGTAGATGGAAGGGAAGAGCGCCGTGCTCTCGGTCCACAGCCACTTCAGCTGCTCGTTGCGGGCCTTCTCCACATCGGGGCAGCGGCCCGTGTAGCCCTCCAGGGAGCGCAGGTAGTCATGGTTGTAGCAGTCCGGGAACAGGTAGAACCCCCACAACTTGTTTGGCCGCAGGCTTTTGGCATGGCGTAGCGTGTCCAGCATGAACTTCTTGGCAGACATCTCAAACTCCAATTGGGCCACTTTCCCCACCTGCTCGTCGGACCAAGTTGGGTTCTTTTGGCGCACCAGTTCACGGGAACGTCTGCGGTAAATGTCTTTGGGTCCCCAGTTTCGCATCCAAAGGGGACGCCATTCTTCCCAGTCAATAACCGCTAAACCTATAGTGTCCCGGTTTGGTATGTACTTATCAACACCTTTCTGCATTTCGCTAAGGTGCTGCGAGAGACTGGCATTCTGCGGCAGCCCCCCGTGCATCGGCATCTCATCCGCATCAAAGTAGGGGTACAAGCCCAAGCGGTCCTGGTAGAATAGGGTCAAGTTCTGCCCAACAAAGTTCTCAGTTGGTGTAGCCACAATCTGGAACTGATCCAGTTCCAAAGAAACGTTGTACCTGGAGCCACACAACTGAGTTGGGACATTCCAGGCGAGGAGAAGGTGTTTCTTGGAGAACAGGGGAAATCTTGTAGGTTTCACTTCTGAAGCGCAGAAGCCGTCCCAGAGCAGAACAATCAGGAGTGGTACTCTCCAGAAATAAAGAGTCCAATACAACATGTCTTCAGATGTGTCCCGAGTCTCCTTCTCGGCCCTACAATTTAGAGAGGAAAATGTAGGTGTACAAATTTCTGCATTGCACTTTCTTTCCCTACATACACTGTATGTTTTGGTCAGGAAAACCTTACCTGCTTGACCGTGTTCTACAGGTTTTCCAACAGGTTGCTGCTAGGTAACCACAAACTACTCAAGAGATTATTGCCAGGTAACCAAATAGTGAGTTAGTTGAAGCCACTGACCTTTAAGGTTGAGCAGCTAAAGTGTTTCTTCTGTCTACATTTCCCAGAATGTAAGCAAAGAATCAAACAAATTTTCAGTATCAAACAAAGCTAACCAGACTGAATGAAAAAAAATGTTTTCAGATGACAATTTAATTTAATAAGAGGCAAAAACCCAGTTTAAACCAACCTGGCCCACTTGGTAAAACTAAATACCCTCCACAAGTTAAAAGGTAAAGGTAATGGTAATTTTATTTATGTAGCACATTTTCAACAACAAGCCAACATGAAGTGTTTTAAATAGAACCTGTTACACAACACAAAGAGGCTAAAAGTTGTCAAAACGCAACACATTGGGATCTGATCTAAAGAAACCCATGGAAAGGGTTAAAGAACCCAAATATAAACTCTTGAGGGATTAACAAACAAACATGGTGGTTGTGTGATTATCTTTGATTTGCAGTACTAAACTTCATATGGAGTTTTATCAAGAAATTTTGTGGTTCTCTTTTATTACAATAGCAGTACAAGTTATGATGAAAAGCTTTTGATTGCTTCTATTTTAGGTAACTATATGGCTCTGACTTCATAGCGCCACAAACATAAATGCTGTTCTTCAGTTCCCATTTGAAATGAGCTTCTTGAGGATGCCATTTGTCTTGGTCAGACAGTTGCTGCAGTAAATGTTCTTTTTCTCTATATAAATATATATATGGAATGTATAGATAAGAAATAAACAGAAGGCAAAACTGCAAATGTGTTGCTTCTGCTTGCAAAACAAAGAGCCCACTTTGTCCTCATTTTGTAGTAATTCAGCCTAATAAAGATGAAGGCTGGGAACAAGGGAGTCTCATCCTCCAGTCGTCTAATCCTCCAGGGATACAGGAGGTAAAAATCACCATCAGTGACATGAGTTTGTACCAGTGGTGAACATCAGATAAGGAGACATTGTGCATGGCATTCCCATCCCAATCAAGGTCACCTCACAACCTCTAAGGTTCAGTCACTTGAATTTATTATAAATCCTAAACTGCTGCAGAAATAGACGATAATGTGAATCACATAATGAGTAAAACGTGGTTTTAAATAATATGATTTGACTGCTGTTGTGATTTAAAGCTCCCGTAGCCGTGACCTTGATGTTTGTCTTTGGTTAGTGGTCCGACAGCACCACCTGCTGGTCAAGAACCAACAAGCAAGTCATTGTGAAAAACCTCAGTAACTTCAATAAATGGCAACTTCAATTTTAAAAACAGCATAAACGAGAATCTAATTGTTATTTTCATGCATATCTTTAACTAACGCTGTTCAGACTCTTTGAGAGATCATTAACTTAAAGCAACAATAAAACTTTAATTAATTAATGTAATTTATCAGTACAAAACATTTTTAGCCCTGGTAAAATAAAAAATAAAAAATGGGAAAAAAAGTCCTAAAAACAGTTAATATTTTCTTTTTTATTGCACTCTGACAAATAAAGAAAAATCCAACATTTAATTTCTGCTTTGAGAAATAATAATAATTTTTAAAATTTTAACATGTTTAAAGTTACTAGTTAGAGAAGATCAATTTTTGTGTTAGAGGTTCAATCCAAAAATCTTATAAAACGTGGGCCCCTCTGTTATTTTATTTTGAAAGACTGGATGCTCTCCCCCATGCCTGAAAGTCAGGCAGGAGCTGGCTCTGCTGTGTCTGCCTGCGCCCCCGGCCCGGCGGCCTCGAAGGTTCTTTATGGTTCTGGCTATTGGTAGTGATTGTCAACCTGTGCAGTTTTTAATTTCCATGTCCTGACTTGATTTGTGTGTCCACGCATGTGCGGACACTTGTTTACATGCTGTCCACGTTTCTGAGTTCTGTCTTGGTCCCCTGGGTTTTCATGCTTGTGGTTTTTCAGCCACAAGCATAATTATTGTTGTTTTTATTGTGTGGTTTTTCCCCCCTCTGTTATATTTTTCTTACTTTATTTGTTGTTTTTATTATTTACAGTCAGGTATGGGTGGATGGGGAGAAGTAGGGGATAGAACAAAAAGAAGGAAAAGGAGGGAGAATGAGGGAGAAGAAAAGAAAAGAACAATGCTATGTTGCCTTTGTCCCTGTGTTCAATGTGCTGTTATTGATAGTTGACTAAATAGAAAGAATATATGTAAAAAAAGGTTACACTTAACTTTTTAAAGTAAGAGTATTAATCAGTTCTTAAGAAGTGATCAGAGGTTTCTGTTTCCCAGAGGCAAAAATATGACACCATTATACAACATTTTCTGATAATTACTCTACAAAATGGGAAAAATAATAAAATATCCCCTTTTTTTCTTGTGAGTAGAAGATATTACAAATGTGTAATGTCTTATACTCACAAGATATTACATACTTGTGATTATGCAATATCCTCACAAGTCAGATAATAATTACAAGAAAATTGCTACTTTCTGAAACTTACGTAAGTTTAGAGTTAGAGTGATATTTAAAAAGTTGTAAAAAATCTTTACCAGGGTGCCAGTAGTTTTGGAGGGAGCTGAACATATTGAACAATTCACACCATGTCTCAAACTTTGGTATGAAATTATCAGAAAGACTTTCTTCAATCTGATCTTTGTAAAGATTTGAGACCACCTTTACAAAAATATTTAGTTTGGTGTTTCAGGAATAACAAAGACTTAACTAATGCTCATTTAAAGCCAACAGCTATTAAATAAGAGTAAACATCATTTGCATGATACTTTTTAGAAGCTCAAAGTTAAATCAAAACAACAAATTTTCCACTTGGAATTTCATTTTATGACTCGTGCTATTGTGTCTTAAATACAGTCTGCCTGGAAAACTAATAGGATCTGTGCAGTTCGCAGAAGGATTTGATTTAGTAGGCAGACACCAAAACATCAGTGGTTTATGTAAAATTAAAAAAAACACACATGCACATATTAGTGCATACTGACAATAAAATCAAAACACAGATACAAAAAAAGTAAGTAATGATTTAAAAAAATATACCTGTTTTGAAATGAGCAAGAATCAATCAACTCAGTCCATTCATCAATCTTCAAAACCCATTTGGTCCTGATTAGGAATTGCAACTCCACCTCAGAACGACAGACACTGACACTTAAAATTAGAGTTTCCAGTACTGCTAAAAGGCACATCTTTGGGTTCTGGGAAGAACTTGCTTGTTGTGATGACACAATAAACAACAAGCAAACTCCACTCAGAAAGACTGACTTGCACTTCCCCTCTGATTATTTAAAACTATTGTAATCTCTAAACCGGCATGGAGCAGTCCTTCCCTTTCCACCCCGGGTAACACCTGCAGTGAAAGTCAGACTTCATCTGCAGCGCACTTTGTACATCCATCTGCCCTAAAACCCTGTAGTTTGTCCCTCCTGCTGGTTTCTTCTCAGAAAGGATCTTCCAGGCTGCGGGGTCGAGGTGGAGGTAGGCGCCTGACTTCAGGTCCGACCTCTGACACCGTCCCTGAGAGGAGCACAAAGTCTGGCTGCAGAGCATCGCAGCTGAGGTCACGTTGACCACGTAGGGACCTAACGTCTCATCGATGTAGGACTTAACTGCTTCACATGTAGCCTGGACAAACACAGCAAATGGCATAGAATAAACAAACCCAAACCTGAAGTGTATTTTACAAGGATTTTGTGAAACAGACCAACATAAAAGAATGGATGATTGGGAAGAGAAAGCAAAATGACACATGCTTTAAAACTAAATATTCAGAAAACAAAATACTTAGCACCAAATTAAACAGCTAAATATTTTGCGGGATAACTAAATATTTAGCTTCAATTTGAATATATGGGTTGTGAACAAAATATTTAGTGCCAAATTTAATATTTAGGCCCAAAAAACATTTAGCTCCAAACTCAGTATTTAGTCAGTGAGCTAAATATTTAGCTTCAAATATAATATTAAGCTCAGTGCTAAATATTTAGCCTGAAGGGAAATATTTACTTAGTTATATCCTTACTTCAAAAACAACTTTGAGATTGTCACTGAAAAGCTTTATTTATATTGAGATTATAATATACACAGGAGTACTCTAATAAGACAACTTCTGAAACCAATTGTTTGCACTAGATTTCACTTGGAAATAGATACAAATCCAACCCTCAAATTTGGATTTTTGATTAAAATCAGAACTTTTTTCTTCCAAATCAGAACTTTTACCTTTTATACATAAAAGTGACAGAACATAAAACACTTTCAGGAGGAGTGAATACTTTTGCATGTCTAAACTGCAAATTTTGCTAATTCCTCCTTTAAGATCTTCAGCCTTTTGCACTGTGTGGAACGCCCCCATAGTTCTCTGTGGGGGCGTCACTGCAGGAGACGACAATAGGTGCCTGAGACGCTAAAGATCATTAAACCTTTAGCGTTTGATGATCTAATAGTCATAAAGGAAAATGATTTGTAACAAGTGTCACTTTCACAACAGCTTTTCTAATAAGTGTTTCAACAGATATCAGTTTTATACAAAGGGAAAACAGCCATTGCATGTTTTATACCTTAGATTTGTCAAATGCATGGTCCCCCCACAGCACGACCCCAGCAGATCCTAAAGCAGCGCTCTCTCCTACAGTGTAGACCAGATGCTTCTGTGTTGTAAAGACAGAATATTATTGACATCGGACCATGCTGAAGAAGATGGTACTAACCCGCCACTCACCTTGGAGAGGAACTCTAATGTGTAGGTGTAGACGATGCGGGCGTAGGGGAAGACGGGCAGCTGCCACGGGGTCACCTGATCTGCCGCCCTCATGGCCTCAAGGATGCGGTGATGGGCGTAGAGCAGCACCTCTTTGCCAAGGCCTCGCAGGTCCAGGTTCAGGTAGATATCCGGGTACAGAGCGGAGGAGGCGTTCCACATCCAGAACAGCTCATCGTTCCTCCTCAGCTCCACATCTGGACACTCACCTGTGTAGTTTACGCTCCTGTCGTTGTAATAGTTGTAGCAATTGGGAAATCCATAAAACCCCCACAAGCCACCTGGCCTCATTTTCTGCCCCAGTTTCTGTGTTTCCTCTATGAATTTCCTCCCAGATTGCTCAAACTCCAGCCGAGCCGCTGCCTCCACCTGAGCAGGACTCCAGTCTGGATGCCTGGCCCTCACCAGGGCTTTTGACCCCTCCTTGTACACTTGTTTACTGTCCCAATTTCTCTCCCACACCGGCCGCCAGCTTTCCCAGTCCACCACCGCCAGGCCCTGGAAGTCTCTGTCAGGGATGTAGTAGCGGATATCTTCACTGGCGAGTAGAAGGTGTCTGTCTAGGCTGCTGTTCTGAGGAACCCCGCCGTTGATGGCCTCGCCCTGGGCTGAGTACCGAGGGTACAGACCCAGCTTGTCAGCATAGAAAATTGTGACGTTTTCACCCATGAAGGTTTCATTTTGGTTCTGGACGATGCTAAACATCCCCAGGTCAAGATCCACGCCATACTGGGAGAGGCAGTTCTCTGTGGGGGCGTTCCACACAGTGAGAAACGGCGCCTGGCTGAAAGGCGAGGCAACAGGCAGGCCTGAAGTTAGTCTGAGCAGACCAAAGAGGAGCAGCACCTCACAGAACCTCATGGCTGAAAAGAGGAACAAAGAGCTGTCACTGGGACAGGTTATGAAATTTCAGACAGTTGCAAGACAGTGTTCTGTTTTTGTGTCGGTAACTCAAAATATCAGTAATTTCATTAGTTAATGCCACTTTTTTGCCTTGAAGGAATAAAATCATCAATTGCAAAATTGTGTAAGAATGTAAAAAGTTTCAGAATGGCTCAAAGGCCAGACCTACATCCAGTTGTGAATGTGCAATAAGACTTGTGGATTTCTGTAGAAACAATTTGCAGAAAAAACTGGTAATACTTTCATAGACACGTTGAACGCTATTGTTTACGTGCGGAAATATCGCGCATGCGCACAATGCTGGGGGGTGGGGGGCAAAAAGACGATTCTTTAACTTGTCATAGCCACTGCTCCTAAGACAGCGAGAAATTAGGTTAATAAATTGAAACTTGGAGGTCTAAGTGAAGCAGCGCGTCACAGTGAAGGGAAAACATCGCAGAGAAACCGGTGAAGAGCAAGTCAAAACCGCCCCTTTTCTTTTTTTTGTGTAGCCGTTATGGCAACGGCTACATAACGGCTAACAGGCAGCCGAGCTAGCTGCTGGTCGACTAGCTCGGCTAGCTGACAGAGATTCAACACCAGAAAACACGTAAATATGAATCTATGACCAGAAACATTCAGTCTCTTTCCAGTTTTACTGTTTTCATGCTAAGGTTGTCAAAGTCAACCTGACATACCTGACTTACCTCCTTCTCCTTTATTATTTTTTTTATTTTTTATTTAAACCTTTAACTAACCTGTAAGCTTGTGTTCTTGTTGTCATAGTGTTGACAATTAATAGCAAAACACTGCGTCTCTTTTTCTTTTATACATCTTGCATACATTTAAGATTTAGCGCATTACGTTGACAGCTAAAAACAATGATGGTCATTGTTTTTTTTCCCCCTCCAACAGGAAGCTGGGGGCGGAGTTTTGCCCGCTTGACGTCACGTTTCAACGTGCCAAATAAAATGATGGTAAGAAATCAATCATTTACTTATTTATGTGTATAGCGCTTTACACAGCCAAGGTTCATAAGACTAAAGTGTTTAACATGGGAAAGGGGAATATAAAATAAACAGCAGGAAGTAAATCCCAAAAAATAAAAACAGCAACACAAAATAAACTAAATACTCAAGAAGTAAAAGGTAAAAAAGGAGAGTATTGATCAGAGAACCAGGCAAAAACTCCTCTAACCATGCTGAAACATTTTGATGGTAGTATTATAGTTGTGGAGGATCTTTTTTCTGAACAACAGAACAGAGAAGCTGCTCGGTTAATAAATACATTAAACTAAATACAGAACAAGCCTGGATTAAAACCAAATCGAAGCCGAAAGAGATTTGAGCTTCATTTCCAGCAGGAGAAGAACTCTAGCTGCAATAGAAGGGTTTGGAACAATCCATACTGATGTGTCAGAATGTCCTAGTCAAAGTACAGACCTAATTTCAATTGAAAAGTTGTGGAAATACTAATGGTTTGTTGTAGAGGTTCTTAACTCTTAAACAACTGATCTTAAGTACTGTCAAGTAGTCGAGTTTTGGCAAGGAAATCATCTACAAAGAATGATCCAGTCATAAATCCAGTGCAGATTCTCAGCACAAAAACAGCAGCTAATCATTTCACACAAAATTAAATAAGCAAGCATGATTAACAGAAAACTTCAAACTGGCGTGAATTTGTAACAAAAACAACCCTCTTACCTACTGTAAAACCTTCAAGAGGTTCTAATTTGTGGTTTGCTAAAGACACCAGAAGTCTCATGATCTGACTGAAACAGGGAGGGAAACTAAGCAGGGAAAGGGGAAGTGAAACGCCAGAACTGGAACCAATCCGATGCAAGCTCAAGACTTCTACCAGCAAATGAGAAGAGACATGCAAATCTTGCAAAAGCAGCCTTAAAGTCACAGGCAAGCTCCAACCGAATCCAGCTGCTTTCTCCCTCATGCTGCTTTCAATATGAACACATAAACAGAGCTGGAAATAACGGGAGAGGTCACAGAGTACTAAGAGACAATCAAGAAAGCCATAATGAACTCCTACACATCCAAATTCACATGTAAGCTCTGCTCAGCTTATTAAAATAGTATAAATAACTTTTGGCCAAAAACACCCTGTAATTACAGAGGGAAGGAGTAAGAGGCTGCCGCTGCCGCTTGCCTCCCGGGAGCAGCGGGCTCAGACTGTCCTGATGAATAAGTCACAAAGACTTCCTATTGAAACTTTGCTTTTATTTGCAAAAGATAACAAATGTGTACCTTTGTAATAACAAAGTCAGACTTCACCATTAATGCTTCCAGTGATTTACACAAGAAACTGCACAGGCTCACAAAAAACGCTTTATTTGCAGTGACAAATCAGAAGAAAACAGCTTGTACTTTTGCATTTTTAAGCAGTTTCCAAACTTACCCTCAAATGAAGTTCTTGCTCTGTGATTCCGAGGTAAAAATACACACACTGTGAGCTGTATAAAGGCATTAGTAGTCATGATTCAGACATACAACTATAAACCCAGATTCCAACCTCAGATACATTCAAATAAATAGAAATGCGTGGAAAAACATCCGACGCCAGAGAGTGGTCATTTTGGGAGGTTAAACATTTTTAAAAATCTGGCACTTACGGTGTGTATGTTGTGCTCCAAGCTGATTTAAGTGCTTCATTCCCACTCTGACCACCCAGCAACAAACATATTCCTTCATTTTATTCAACACATTTACAACAGAAGCATCAGATCCTGTAGAGAGACGAAGAATTTGACACCTTGGGAGCCAGAGGGAAAACGGAGAGCAAAATGTAAACAGTGTCATTTCCAGCGGGCCCTCTGCTGTTTAAAAAACGCTTATAATTTATAAACAAACATCACTTTTCCATCCACTTTGTTTATAATACAGTTTGACTTTCTATCATGAAAGTTTTGCAGCAGAAAATTACGAACTAATCCCTCTTTGTGCTTGTGTGCAGTGCTTTATGAAAGCCTTGATGTCTTCTGTTTCACATTTTGTCACATTACAACCACAAACTTTAAAGTATTTGTCAGAGATTTACGGTAAAGACCAACTCAAAGTATTACATTACTTTTTAATTCACTTTTTATGCACATCATAAATCTGGTTTTTGTGGCAGAAGAGGAAGAGACAGATAAATTAGAAAAATGGTTAAAGATACCCTGTTAGATGCTGCAAAAGGATTGAGACTTGAGTTACCCTTCCTGAAAGATGATGCACTGCAAAAACACAAAATCTTGCTGTTTTTTTTGGTGTAGTTTCATCACAAACAATGTTTTGGAGCAGAAATGTGCTGTACAAATAAAGTTAGATTGGTTTATCTTTCAGGGCAGTTTATTTCCCAAAATAAATAATAGACTGCCTGCCTATTAAGTTTTAAGTTTTGGCATTCATTGTAATTTTTAAGTAATTAGAACCATAATTTTTACTCGAAAGCAAATCTTACAGCCCAAATAAAACACACAACCCCAAAAATGTGGAAACTCTGGTCTTGACTTTTACAAGAATTTACAGATCAGTTTTCTACAAAAACATGACTATTTTGAGCTCAATAAGATTTTTGTTTTATTTATTATTGAGCAAAATTTTAAAAAAGACAGAAAAAAGTGATTTAAATCACATCAAAGTTTGATTTGATTGGCTGTACCTCATGTGATTTCTAATTTACAGTTTTTTGCCCTCAGAGCAAAAAGGTTGGACACTACTGAACTAGACCAGAAATATTTGGTAAGATTTTGTGTTTTTGCAAACAGAAAGCCAACTGTGAACCTTCTCAGATCTTATGCACCATTTTGTGTTGGTCTATCATCTAAAACATTAACCAAACACACTCAGGTTTCTGGGACAATAAAAATGTAAATAAATACTTCTGCAAGGCGCTGCATTTACAAGTATGTATTTGGCATTAACCCAGGAGCACAAAGGTCATCAGGAAGATGACACACTGGAGCGCTGATGTTCTGGTTCGAGTCGCCGCCCCTTTTTGGTGCAGCGGGTCTATGTGTTCACAGCCTTTCCCCTCAAATCCCCTGTAGCACTGGCACTGAAAGTTCGTGTCAAAAAGGACTTTGTCTGGGTCTGCCAGGTCGCCAGTGACTGTCAGTTTGCCGTTTCGCCTCTCGATGCGGTGTGAAAGGGGGTTGAGGTGAAGGTAAACATCGCTGTCCGGATGTTTGCGAAGGCAGCGGCCGTGAGAACCACACAGGTTCTGGCTGCAGAGCTCTGCTGCCGTGGAGACGTTGAGGAGGTATGGGCTCAGTGTGCCCTGAAGATACGTGTTCAGGTCAGAGCAGGTGGTCTAAAGACAGGAAGAAGATGTGCATTTACAGTAAATGTTAACGTTTTATGTCAAACTGCAAACCACTCCTTGTAAAAGGAAATATAATATGGCCCAATGCATTTAAATGGTTGTTTCATACTGTCACTGTAAAATTTGGAGTACCTTGAGTTTTATTTTCAAATCCAGGCTCTTATTTTGGTAGTACTTAACTCCGTTGAAAACGGGAAAAGGACAAAAAAGGAAATGCCAAACTGATTTGAAAGTAATTTTAAGCTCTTTGATAAAAAGATATTTAAATGTGGGGGAAATCTGGGGGAAAAATTGACCACACAGCACTGAACCCCATTGAAAACCTCCTGGTTATTCCACTGAATGTTGATTTCTGAACTCTTCCTGAGTTAAAACATTAGATTTTTTGTTTCTAAATTATAAACTTGATTGCTTTGCATTATTTGAGGACTGAAAGCACTACATCTTTTTGGTTATGAGACCATTTCTCATTTTTGGCAAATTATATCAAAAATGTTTGCTTGGTATTTCAGAGACATGTTGTCAGTAGCTCAAAGAATCAAAGAACAATGTTCATTTTACTAAAACATTTATCCATGCCTTTGAATGCTAAGCACAAAAATTAAAATTTACTTCTGGTTTTTTAACTCAAAGCTAAAACATCTTAAACTGGGATCGATCTAAATACCAGGTTCACCTTTGAAGATAAATTGAAGGCAGGATTTGCCACTGCTGGTTTTTAAAGATATTGTTTAAAGGTATCTATTGCAGTCTCATAAAGAAATCTTTTGAGGTTTGAATTGATTTAGGTCCTTTTTATACCAATATATATTTTACAAAACATATTTTCTGCTGTGTTTGTTCCTCCTGCCTTACACAAAGTACCTTTTTGCTGATAAAAATTTATATTTTATTTAAAAATGCTGTCTGGAATTTTTTTGGTGTTATCTGTAAAGAGTTACTGTCTTGAGGTTATTAAACACAAATAAGAGGTTTACTTTACACATGGCCACAACTCAAAAATATATGGGGAACAATAAAGCTTTCCCTTTTAATTATATTTTAGGCTACACCCAATGATTGTTTCAGATACATTTTGTTTACAACATGTACCCATATTTCTCTCCTAGAACAAACCAGTAAATAATATGTCTATGATATACAATTCACATTCTAAGGCACAAAAGCATACTTGCACCAAATTACAGCCTTGCACAATCATGGAAGAAGCTCCTGGATTGATGGATTTTACATACAAGCCTCTGTTCTGCCAAGTGAGCACAGATGTACAAACAGGGAGAAAGCAGACAGGAAGGAGGAGACAAAGATTTGAACTTTGCACAAGGTTTTTATAGCCCACGTACATGAAAACTGTTCTACACTGATGTCTACACACTCTGAAGGTAAAAGCAGACCATCAACTCAGCAAAATAAGAAGGAAAACTTATCCAAACGCTAAATAATCACACTTTTGTGTGAGTCTATACATCATGTGTTTTTCTTCATTTTAAATAGTTTCCTCCTTCCACCTTTAGCAGACTTTAATTTTCCTTCAGACAAGTATCTTCTGTGTATCTGCAGAACAAATGGCTTACAGTAGAATTAGTGACTGACTCAGAGTCCTGAGTGTCAATGACTTGACATGCGACAGGCAGACAATTTTCTAGGCGATAATTGTCTGCCAAAAGTATTCATATCTGTTCAACATTTTCTCAAAAACAGCCAAAAACTTTGATATTTCATGGGTTTTAAGTGACAGAACAATTATCATCATTATGAGAAAGGCAAGTGGTACAACATTTTTAAGTAATTACAAAATACAAATCTGCAAAGTGTGGCATGGATCTGCTTCTTCAAGTTAGTTTTTCATAAATTAAAAGTAGGTTACAACGCGAAGTTTATATTGTAATCTAAAGCTTCGGACATCTCAAAGAGTGCTTCAATCCACAATGTGAAACACCGAGTTTCTCTGTCCCCTCTGTGAAACACGGTGGTGGCAGCCTTATGCTGCAGGCAAGCTTCAGAAGGACAGGAGGGCTGGTCAGATGTTATTGGGATGTCGAAGGGAAAAAGGTTAATTTGTAAAGAAAACCTGTTTGACGCTGCAAAAAACGACATTGAGTTGGAGCAGAGCAACAACCTAAACATGCAGCTGGAGCTACAATAGCTTGGTATATTAACATTTATCTTTTAGAGTGGATTAGAACTAAATTGACTTAAAATTTTGGTGAAACTTGAGCAATTTTACTAAGAAAAATGGAAAAAAAATATTTAGCATTTTGGATCCCAAAACAATGAGGAACTGGTGTTAAACTGCTTTTTTTGACTTTGATATTTTTAGATTTATATCTTATATAATGTAGAATATTATTGTCATTAGTGACTGATTATGCATTTCTCACAGTCACAGATATCTTTTTATGGACTGATTGCCCATCCTGTCTCTGATTGGCTTAGATTCCCTTTCATCTCTAAATAGACACATTGTTAGAGAAGCTGATGATGGCATGCAGACGAAACGCATCCGATTTTTGCCCTTATTTAAAACCTATGACTATTTTTATGTAGTTCTTCAAAACCAGAAAGTTATTCACTCTTCCTGTTTTACATTGTGGGTGTGTGGACTCACTTCCTCCTATTAAAAAGTCCAAAAACAATAGAGATTTACCCCAAAAGGCTTGCAGCTGAGATCACAGCATAAAGTGGTTCAACAAAGTGTTAACTAAGAGAAATAAATAAATAAACCACATTTAAAATAAACAAAGAAAATCATGTATCCATTTCCCTTCTGGTTTACCTGCTTTATGTTGGCCTATCACATAAAATCCCAATAAAATGTGTTGGCCTCCATATTGAAAATAATTCTAGATTGGGCATTGGTGACAATGTGCCTAATCCATAAAGGCAGATCTATTCAGTCTAATTCTATGCTTTATTTTTAAAATTTTTAACCAAGGCAATCAAATTATAGTTATCTCAGTTTCTTTATTAATTAATTTGCATTGGCTGTTATATACCGAACTGCACTTACTGCATAAATTAAAGTTGTGTCTTTACATTTGACCAATCTTGTGAAGCTATTGGTGTATTTAAATGTACTACTAATTGTGCTGAGTTATCAAATAAATCTGTAATTCAGTACGTTTATGTCTGTTTTTAAAAAAATAAACATTTAAAGCTCTGTTTTTCTGGATTGGATCAGTATCAGAAGGGAACAAGTGGACCAGACAACCTGTGAAACATGATAGTCAGTTTATGCTTACTTTGTTTTTTGCATGTGTTGCATCTCCCCACAGGATGATTCCTGCAGCTCCCAGAGCGACACTCTCCGATGGTGGACACCAGGTCAAACTAGAAAACAGAATTCAGCTCTTGAAATTCACAGGTCAACAAAACTGCTTTGAAACTTCAAGGAAAAAAAGGAAGAAACAAGATTTTATGTTTTTCCCCTTTCTATCTTTATGGGTGATTCAACAGATCTTTAATGTAACCAACACCCTTCCTGCTTGCTCCACACAAATTAAAAGGTACTAGGGACGTCTGACTGCTACCAAAACAGGAAAGGACTGCGCCTGCCGATAAGGAAAACTGAAGAGCTGTAGCTTCACTCAGCATGGGAGGGGGCTTGTGAGCAAATGCTCTTCTGCGACTGAGATTTGTTTGTTTGAGGGATGACACAAGTGCGTTATATTAACTTTCCACATAGGCACTTAAAGGCAAGTGTAAAACAGGATGTGAGTGTTTCTGAATGATGGTTCAAACTTGTCAGCAGGAGAGGCTAAAGAAGGCGGCGTGTCACCTCTGTCAGCTGTTCCAGGGAGTTGGCGTAGGTGGGTCGGGCGTACACAAAGACAGGACGTGCCACCTCGTCGCCGGATGAAGCCAAACGCATCCCTTCCTTCACACGGTTCCGCACAAACTGCCGTCCTGGGGAAGAGGAGCGCAGCACTTTGCCCATGTAGATGGAAGGGAAGAGCGCCGTGCTCTCGGTCCACAGCCACTTCAGCTGCTCGTTGCGGGCCACCTCCACGTCGGGGCAGCGGCCCGTGTAGCCCTCCAGGGAGCGCAGGTAGTCATGGTTGTAGCAGTCCGGGAACAGGTAGAACCCCCACAGATTGTTTGGCCGCAAGTGTTTGGCATGGCGTAGCGTGTCCAGCATGAACGTCTTGGCAGACATCTCAAACTCCAATTGGGCCACTTTTCCCACCTGCTCGTCGGACCAAGTTGGGTTCTTTTGGCGCACCAGTTCACGGGAATGTTTGCGGTAGGTGTCTTTGGGTCCCCAGTTTCGTATCCAAAGGGGCCGCCATTCTTCCCAGTCAATAACAGCTAAACCTACAGCATCCCGGTTTGGTATGTACTTATCAACACCTTTCTGCATTTCGCTAAGGTGCTGCGAGAGACTGGCGATCTGCGGCAGCCCCCCGTGCATCGGCATCTCATCCGCATCAAAGTAGGGGTACAAGCCCAAGCGGTCGTGGTAGAACATGGTCAAGTTCTGCCTGACAAATCCCTCATTTGGTGTAGCCACAATCTGGAACTGATCCAGCTGGAAAGAAACACTGTGCCAGGGGCCACACTCCTGAGTTGGGACATTCCAGGCGAGGAGAAGGGGTTTCTGGGAGAACAGGGGCCATCTTGTAGGTTTCACTTCTGAAGCGCAGAAGCCGTCCCAGAGCAGAACAATCAGGAGCGGTACTCTCCAGTAACAATGAGTCCAATACAACATGTCTTCAGATGTGTCCCGAGTGTCCTTCTCGGCCCTACAATTTAGAGAGGAAAATGTAGGTTTAGAAATTCCTATACTGCACTCTTTGTCTACATACATTGTTTCAAATAGGACAAAACTTTAACCGCCGCTGTGCCTGTTACTTAACAGGTTTTGCTTGGTAACCACAAACTACTCAAGAGATTGTTGACGAGTAACCAAAGAGTGAGTGAATAAAGCCCGGTTCACACTACACAATTTTAGAATTGTTGGGCAATCGTCGGCCGATTTTCAAAATCTGAGAAACCACACACTATCCAATCAAAATTGCAGGTATAACGCATTCGATCGGCCCGATCGTGCAGTGTTCAGCCAGCCACACGGCAAGAGCAACACACCACACACAAACTTATTTCTCAACGACATTCAGATTCCAGACCGAAAATAAAGAAAAAGTCCACTACAACACACAGGAATTTAGAATAAACAAACATGGCAGACAACATAGAAGCAATAGCTACAGTTTGTGAGCTTATTTTAAACATAAAAGGTGTAACAAATAGAAGAGGCGTTGGATAAAAATATGGAAACTTGGCACATGGCGGCTCTATTTTTTTAAAAGTTATGTTTTGTCGTTTATATGTGATGCACCATGAAGTGGGAGATTTTAATAATCTAGTCAACATTGCTACTGACACCCACTTTTTTCCCTTCCGATACCAATCCAATACAGAAAAACAGAGTTTTATAGTTTTCAATACTAAATCATTAGTATTGAAATGTATTATATGTGTTTTTTTAGACTGAAATTAACCGAAATACCATGTCAAATCAAAAAAGGGAAAAAATAATTAATAATAATAGAAACGTACACTTTAACGTAAATTACTTTAACAGCTGGTATACAGAAGTAAACAATAAGTATTTTATTTAACCAAAATGCAGATAGCGTTTCACCAGGCGACCTAGAGTGAGGAGCCCAGCCCCCTCACTCCTCAGACAAGAGTTTGGGGAAGAAAACGTCGGTCATTCCTGCATTCACTGAAGCTATTCATGTTTACAGGCTTTTCACTCAGAAGAAAGGAGAAGCAAAGACATCAGTAAACATCATTGTTACAATTGTTTCAACCCAGCTGAGATGTGTAACAAACTATGGAGGCTCGTCCAGGATCTCTCCTCATCAAAACCATTGGGAGAAGATCCAGATACCAGAACCACGTGACCAAGGTGACAGTATACAGCTGAAGATCAGAGTGGGAAGGAACCGCCATCCTCCACCGCAACCACACTGCAGGTCCTGAGGTCAACTTATGCTGATCACCGAGGAGCCATATCGCTGATCAAGATGACAACGAACTCTGGTTACAGCTGAGCCAAGTTGTTGATCCAGAGAACAACGTACGCTATCTGCAGAGGAGTCAACTCATTGATTTGGAGGACAATGTGTGATTTATCAGAGGACTGAACTGGAGGACTGAGCTGTGGTAGAAGCAAATACCATGGCAGTGGTTCGCAAAGAGTTAATATGGAACATCAAGAAACAACTTTTCAAACTCTCAAGGGACAACATTTATGAGGTGGCTTAAAACATTGCTACTAACAGCCAGCATGGAGATGAACTGGATCCAAACGAAAAAAGCTGCTTAGAATTTGTCATTTCCTCTTTGTGGTCTGATCCCTTACTCGGGCGAGAAGACAAAGCTATGGGTTGGTTGCTGGATTTGAATGACTTGATATATAAGCTAGTGAACTTTGATGCTACTGATGATTCTGTAGCAGGTGTGTTGAATGAGGTTTGTGCACGTATTACATTGAGTCACACTCAGTCTGTAACAACCCCATGCTCACTTTAACAGTACAGTCATGCAGCCCCAACCTGATTCTATTACCCAACCCAACACAAAAATATGGTTGGTAGAAGGACTGAGACAGGTGTATGAAGAACTGGGCGAGAAACTCCGGGGAAGCATGAGTATATTGTGACCCCACCAATCCCAATTTCTCCCCCCCCCAGGTGAGTCAGAGTTATATGACAGGCCACAAATGACCCCAGATGAGCTTGTGTGTTTGAAGGACCTCTCCTACCTGCATCGCATATATTTGAAAGTAGGGACAAAACGTGCAGATCTCCGACAGAGACTGAGGCACCTGAATTTAAACAGCCAAGTTACAGATGAGGAAACCATCAGACAAGTCATGAAAATCATGAGTGATGAGAATGAGCACAAATGCAGACTGGGCCAACTATCTAGACAAAAGACAACGCAAGCACACAGTACCAACGTTGAAACAGGAGGTGATCACAACACATCACCAGACACAGTAGCAGACAGTAAGAACCTCCAGACAATAGGATAACTCAGTGCTCAAGTGAAAGCCTTGACTCAAAAGGTGGGTTCATCAATGGATCTGCATGCAGCTAGCCCACAAGTGTCTCAACCTCGAACTAGGTGAGCCCATATGCAACCACACCCTTCCTACCAACCATCCTCAAGCAGGCCGCTACAGCCTCTAATGAGGAACCCGCAGCTCAGATGAGGGGCAGTATGGCTAGTTTCCCCAAGGTCTACTGAGCAGAACTCACAGAGTGTAACCACTGCTTTACATGAGGAGAAGCAGGGCACAAAGTGATTGGATGTTTGAAGTGAGTCAAGTCGCAGGGAAACGGGACTCAGTTTTTGTTGAGGGACACCCAGAGACCAGCGAGCAATTCCAGTCCCAAGCAGTAGATCAAACTTCAAGTCAAATAGCAAGAAGCCTCAAACAAAGACAACATCAGGAGCCTCACACACTCCTCAGCCAAAGAATAGTCACCTGCACAGCAACCCTGATTGAAAGAAAAGCCTGCTGAAATGCCTGCTTGGTGGCAACCCAATTACAGATTATTCAGATTATTATTTTATTTAATGAGAGGCAAAAAATCTGTTTAACCAACCTGACCCTATCTGGAAAAGTAAATACCCTCTACCACTGAGACAGAACTTGTTCGACAACACAAAGAGGCTATAAGAGCAACACACTGTGACCTGATCTAAAGAAATTCAAGAATAAAAGTGAAAGCTGTTGATATATATCAGCATGGAAAGGGTTTAAGAAACCAAATACAAACTCTTCAGGGAATAACAAGCAAACATGGTGGGTATGTGATTATCAATGATTTGCAGAAGTAGGAAGTTTTCTCTCCATCTGGAATTTTATTAAGATATTTGGTGGTGCTTTTGTAATAACAATAAAAAGGTAAATATATGACTGACTTCATGACACAGCATTCATGGAACCACAAACATAAATACTGTTCTTGAATTCCCATTTGAAATAAGCTTCTTCAGGATGCCACTGAAAGAAGACTGATCTATATCAATAAATTGCTCACAGTAACTGTATTTAACCATGTTTTTTAACTTACTGACATTAATTGGAGCAGTTGTGGAACAAACAATGTAAGTAACATTTCCAATAATACTGTAAGTTTTTTTTTCTTTAAGGTAATTAATATTGATCAGGACAAGAGATCAAAATTGTTATCATCTTAAAGTTTTTTGTTATAAATGACAATGTAATTGTCAACCCAGATTATGAGCAAAGGTCAGACCATTCGCTCATTACATTAAGCTCAAACACACAAGCAATGAGGAGGAAATTGAACCATTTCAACCATCTGTGTTGGAGCAGACACACATCTAAAACTGGCAGGACAGCAGGACAAAGATCCATAACACAGTAACAAGTCAAACTCTGAATGGTTAAGTATAAAAAAAAACTAATGTGACCTAGTCAAAGTCTTGACTTAAATCCAACTCCAATGCAATGGAATAACTCTAAACACAAAACTCTAATCAGAACGAATTTAAAAAGGTGAATGGTGAATCAAAATTCCTCAATACTCAATGCCAGCTACTGCAAACACTTGCTACCAATATGGTTGGAACAGCCAGTTATCAGGTTTTGTAGAGGTAAAATACTTTTTCTACTTTGACTATAACAGAAAACTGCACTACACTTGTACTGAGGATGAAACATTAGAAAGTTACAGAATAATAATAAAAAACACTATTCAATCGCGATTATATTTAAAAATACAATTAATAATTTAAAAGGAAGTTAAAATGTATCATAACTGCGTTTAATTATTGTCAAACTTGTTAAATTAACAGTTTTTATTCTCTGAAAACATTGACTTTGTCATGCTTTTCCAATTTCTATGTAAGCAAATAAACAAAACAAAGATTTAAAAAGTCCTACAGTCGTCATTTTATTCCTCCGCTCCACATTTTTCTTTTTTTTTTTTTTCCTTACAGTTTACAGTTTATTAACAGCCAGTACAGCAATGATAAGATCCGAGTGGATGGACCTACCTTTAACAGCAGACTGGGGAAGCATTCCCGTAAAAAAAGAATCCCAAAAACTTCAGGCGCGTCTCTGCAGAACAATCATTTCCTCCGGGTGAGGAACTTGCGGTGGGAAAACTTCAGAAAGGCAGAAGAAAGAGTGTCGCACCGTGTCGGCTCGGCTCGGCTCCCGGTCTTCTCACGGCCACTGCAGCGGGGAAAGAGTGAACTTACCCCCCGCGATGTTGTCAGTTCAAACTCCTGCAGTCAGAAAAGCTCAAACCATTTTCAGGATGTTCCATTCAGGCCGGGAAGAGAGGGGGGGATCCCTCCGGACATCCTGAAAACTCCGTCAGCGCCTTCAATTTCTTGGGTAAAACGCGTTTCCTTTGCGTAACTCCTCGCGTATCGGATGAGTGATCCAATCGACCTCAACTTGGTCGCGTTTTGTTATTTTTTTCCCGAGTTAGTTTATTGGGTTCAGCCCATAATGTTTCAGTCCAAGAAGCTGACCAGCAGGAACAGTGAAACAGACACCCTAACTATACCAAGATCCACGCCAGGACAGTTTGCAATGTCCCAAAAATAAATTCACTAACGACATTTCAGATACGTTATGTCCCGCAGTGCACATGGACCCAGTTGTCTGCTGAATTTGAACCCGAACCTCAAAGATTTTGATCGTTTTTTATCAAAATTCAGACATAAACGTGTGAATTTGTTGCTCGCTTTGCTATATAATTCATGTAAAATTGATTTTATTCAATGGATTTATTACTAAATGGATTTATTACTGAATAAAATCCATTCCAATCAGCTGCCATTAGAAGACACCCAATTGAAATCTACATGCACAGACTTTTAAAGTGGACTTATTTATAAAAAATTAACTTTTTGCACATTTTTATACTTCCATTTCTAGAAACAGTCTTAAGCACCCAAAAAAAGTCTTAACATTTTCTAACAGACAAGGCATCTCCAATTTTCTCAAAATAGGCAAGACTGAGCAAGTGAAATGTCATTTTCAAGATTGATTTTGTGCAAAAATGTAATGAACATTAAATAAACCAACTTGTTTAAAAGAATCCATAATAGTTTTTTTCCCACCTTTACTAACTTTTATGTAGTCTTTCCACCTCTGCAACTCAGAAACCATCTGAAATTTAAGTTATAACTGCCATAATCTGTGTTAAAACGACAAGAAACGATTTTAATAGTCAAAATGAGCTGAACATTCACAACAAAACAACAAAGGTCCCAAAACAGAGCCTTGAGATACTCCGTCTATTACTATTAAAAGTTAAAAGTTAATCCCAGCTCAAACAAACTGAATTTATCCCAAACAACAGATACATAAATGCTTTGTCATAGTCATAGATGTAGAATATTACACTATTACAATAGTACACTATTGAGATCGGTGAATTGTGAAAACATAATCACTGGATGCATAAAAACATCAATAAGGCCCAAATTGTTTCCCTCTGCTTGAAATAGATAATTAAAGCCTTTATTCTCACCACAAACAATTAAAATGTAGAAACTAATAAGAGGCTTAACAGCATCCCATAAATATTGTTCTAAATAAATAATGGTTGGTTTTATGTTTCTTTAATCCCTTTCTGTAATTACAGCAGTTAATCATTTTGCATGACAACTTCAAACCCATTTTAAGTCATATCCAAAAAGTATCATAATTCCAGTGAGACTCATTCGTTACAATTACTTTTTGAAAATAACAACCATTAAGCAGGTTTTAAACAAATGTTTATGAAGCCCATATTTTTGTAAGGATTTTTTTATTGGCCTGATGTAATATTATAATCTTAAATATTTGTGTTTTTATTAGCCTTGGAACCTCTTTAAAGTGCATGTTAATTATGGGAATCATCATGATTAACAGAAATGATAACTTGAAAACATCTGTTTTAGTAAATCAACTTGCTGAAATAAATTAACTTTTAAATAATATTCTAATATTTTTAGTATTACTCCATGTAAATAGGATCACTTTATTACTGCTATGTCTTTCTATAAGTAAAAATGTTAATATATTTATCTAAATTCTGTATAAATACCTGACAAAATAATTATTACATGCATATTATGAGTCTTGCGTTCATGTTTTTTTCCCTTAATTTGGTACAAGCGATATGGCTCCTTGCCCAGGGCTTCACAGCCTGAGGGCGTCACAAGCAGTCAGAGAAATAACTTTAAAAAACAGGAAGATCTTTCTGTCACTTATTTGAAGGCTGAGTAAAAAGGGAGCGGGCAGCTGCCACCACGGTGCTTCTCTGGAGAAATGCGTCGAGGTTTGGCATAGAAATAGAGACTGACTCAGGCGACAAGTTGATCAGAGTTCTGAGAAATGTTTATTTTGAAATAAACGACATCCTGATTCTACACTTCATTTCTTTTAGAAATTTCTCAAGATGGGAAGTTTGTACAGTTGCACATATCTGCATTCAATGATGCAGATATGTGTTAATCTTCATAAATGTGGACATTTGGTTAGAAGAAAGTTGAAAAATTGGTTGAATCCCAAGTGTCAAGTTGTGCAATATCATAAGAGGGAAGAAATGTGGGCATGAATATTTGGTTTGGTTTCATATTTCAAGTCTGATGCAGGCACATTCTACATTCCAGTGATTATATCTACTGGATGGACTTTCACTGCCCTTTGTGCTTAAACCTGATCCTGAAATGCTGAAAGAATCATGAACAGTGGAAGAAACACTGTGAAAAAAGAATGAAAAATGCACTTTCATTGTAATCTATAAATGTTTTCACAATGTCCTGTAGCCACACTGGCTCATGGCTGCAGTCAGCAATATTAAAGCCAAAGTCCACTGTTAAAAAGTCAAAGGAGACGTCTAGAGTTGCAGTCCTCCATAGCAACATTTGACACAATCCACAACATGAAAAAGTGTTTCTGTCCTACCATCACAAAATAAACACAAGAAGTTTGCTTAACTCTACAGAGACAATGTCCTTTGATCAGATTAGACTATTGTTGACCTTCAGCTGGGTGTGAACAGCTGAACACATGGAAAAGTACCTCATATCCACTGTCAAAACTGCAGTGCAAAACGATTATGAAAATATATGTTTTTTATTTATTTATTACGATATCACCATGTGGGGACTGTACATTATGAGGCAAATAATCTGTGAGGCTCCTACGAGCTGCTGTTACCGTCTGAAGTTACGCACTGCTTCCAACCAAAAACAACGTATCAGGAGAAAGGTCTTAGCGCTGTCAAGCCGTTACAGGAAAACCATTTATCCACCGTTAATGATGGCTATGCTAACTAGCTTGAGCGTTCACACCAGGCACTGCTGACAGGGAGAAGCTGCATCATAACAGAGAGCAAGGGAGAGTTAAGGGTTGAGAATGATTGGCAGCGCTAAGACCCTCCTCCTGATTCTGATTGGTTGATTCTAGTGAGCACCGGGAATAGGTAAAGGTGTTGAATTTTTTCATAGATTATCTGTCTCATGCTGTACGCTGCAAAAGCAAAACAACTTACCAGGTCCACAGCAAATTAGTTAGTTTAACTTATTTCATGTTTACTAAGATACTTGTACCAGAAACTAGACCAAAATTGCTTGATAAGATGTGGTGGTTTTGCAGTGTACAGTCACAACATAATGACATTTTCAACATAAGATATAGTGGAGAACTGGTGTTGCTGTGGGCCTCTTCATTTTCCAAATGTCATTGGAATCTCTTTAAAGTGCATAGTTTCACAAATACATTTAAATAGATTTTAGTTCACTAAAATCTAAGAGTGTCTGCATGTTTATTTCCTCTATGGTAAAGTAGATCATTTGAATTTAAACTAGGTTTTACTTGTAAAAATCAAAGAGTGTGAAAACTCACATCTGTCCTCATAAAGGAGTTAAAGTGCAGCAGTTTCCGTTCAAGCACAAACTCAAAAAAAATCCCCGTAGATAAAACTTCAAGGAAGGAAATTGCACTTAAAGATATCGAGAGACATCTGGCAGCAGCACTAAAAGTAATGCCTAAATCTAAAACCAGTGGTGAAACATCAGTGTTGGCTGTGTATTTAAAACATAGACAAATGTGCAGGCGGTCTTTCTGTTCAGTCGAGTGAAAAATTGTATGCAGGCCTTTTGCTTTTATTCAAGCCGTGTTCGTGGCTGTGTTTTTCCACCAGCGCTTTGAGCACACTTCAGACAGTGGGTACACAAGGCATCTGGTATGCAGATGTCACTGCTGCCTGCCGGCATGTGATGACAGCCAGAGGCAGTGACTCACTGAAGTACCCAAGTACCACATGCTGTCATGTTGCCAAGTACAGCAGATATGGATGGGGACAGAGGACGTCTGAAACCATTGAATTAAATGAATAACTAGAGGTTGTTTGCCTTTTAGATTTTAATCCAGTCCACCACAGCTTTTTATGTGGCCCTCTGAACTCCAGACACCAAATTACATTGATTAGTGCCTGTTTTTGTTTTTATTTGTGAGTTTAATGAACATTTTCTGAAGAAATTGTCAAAAACATCAAGTTTAGGTGACTTCTAACTCCCGCCTACAGGTGGCAGTATATCTTACTTCATCTTTACTGGATGTCAAGGTACAATCCGTGGTTGATGTGGCGAGTAACAAAAAGTGACACTTAACGTCATACAAAGCGCAAATATTGCAAACAATTCCTGCAAAAATATCTCAATTAGCACCACAAAATCTTTTTGATTGAAAAAAATTACAAAAACAATCACCAAATTCTACAACCTCAGTGAAAACGAAGCTCCAGCACATTTTGGCACATCTGGTTTTACCACTGTATGTGCTGCTGTACAATGGGTGCTGGAAAAGATAAGTCTTTTGTTGTTGACTTACTATCCAGAAACCACTTGGTGCGTTCTTGCTGGTTGTGCAGGAGGCTCCACTCCTGCTTTTCGAAGATACATGGTTGTATAGTTGCGCATCAGTTTGCAACCATTTTCACATGTGAGGTAAACTTTGAGTTAGGGGGCGTGGCCAGCAGCAGCGCAGTTGAATTTAAAGTGACAAGAAGCTGAAAAACAGCTCATTCTGAAAGGAGCTCAGAATAGGCAGAACTAAACAAATTAAAAAAATTTTATCTAAGAATGATTTTGTGCAAAAAATATAATGAACTTGTTTTTATAACACATAAACTTATGTTAATGTCTTTAAGGAAGTATAATCGGTCACTTTTAATGAGTTTTATCAATACATCTTGGCACAACCGGCCCAAGAGAAAATTTATGATCTTTATATTGGCGAAATGAAAATGAGTTTGACACCTCTGGTAAAAGATTATTTAAAGTGCTGCTGTTTCAACTTTTCTGGTCAGAGGTCAAGGTTAGGCTTGTGTCTAAGGAGTGTTACTAGTGATATCTGAACACATGACCAGTGTAGCTTTGACGCAGGAAGGTGCCTTTTTCCCTTGTCAGGGTGAGTTCCTCCGCTTATCCTCCGAGCTCTGCTGACTCACCTCACCATGTCATCAGTTTGTCCCTCATGCTCTTTTTCTCTGCAGAGGTTAAGGGAAATCTAGAACGCGGGCGACCCGTGATTGAGGACAAAGAGGGAGGAAAGGAACACAGCTTCGACTCCGTTTTCCTCTTGTGTCAGCTTCCCTTTGACTTCGAGCTCCTGATCTTTACATCAGCAGGAACAAGTGAATGCCAGGAAGTGAAAACAATGGGAGGGAAAATGGAAGTGTCCAGTGCCACTGTTGCTGTGTTTCCTAAACACTGTAAATCTCATTGCCTTATGGGAAAACCTGGACTCAACCCTTTCACCACTCCCACCGGGGCAAATAGATTTTAACATTAAAATATCTGTTTTGTTTACTGGAAGGTTTTTTTTTAAGTTGGTTAAAACATTGCTCAGATAGGTAATGTTTTATGAAAAGGCATGGTACCACTTTACAATATGTTATCCATATAGACAAAATTAATAACTTTTTATTATGCATTTCTTAAGGATGAGAAGGAAACTCTATGCTAAAAAGTATGACAATGGTTGGGTTAAACCAGTTATATAATGCCCAAAACATTCTGCCATGTCTGTAGTTCTAACCTTCTGCCGTCATTGTAGTTCTAAAGGGGAACTACAATGCCAATTGTCATGTGTGTGAGACACAAAGGTGGAGAAAGAATTCTAAAGGCTAATATTAGTGCACCGCCTAAGGTGTTGCACTACTCTGAGAGATATATTGAGGCTTTTATTTTGACATTTTCAGTAAGCTTCATTTTAAATGGCTACACTAATGGCTTCAATGTGGGTAAATCCTCAATACTATAAGAGAAGTCTTGATTTTTACCAAGATAATGTGGATCACATTCTCAATATACAGTATTTTTTTGAGATGCCTTGTCTGTTTCAGCCTATCTGTGATCAGTTTTGCTTTGTTTTGAACTGGAGAAATCCACTTCCGGCCCTCCGTCTGAATTTCGCACATCATCCGGGTCACGTGTCTGAAACCCAGCAATACTAAGCAATACACAGCCTTCAATAAGATGGTGCAATGAATACAATACAGAAATAAAATGATATACAATGGGTAAATATGCCTCACTGTCTGATCCTTCTTCAGAGGTTGAAATGATGTCAATGTAACTAATTTTCAGCATTCATTAAAATGTTTTAACTTAAAAAAAGCAATACAAAGGAATTGACAGATATGGTAAGACATTTAAAGCAATAATAACGGAGCTGTTAAGCAATAGCAAGGAACACAAACAACGAGGATCAAGTGATTGTTGTTTGAAAACTGCTTTCGTATACAGTAATAATACTGATATTGTTAAATTACTTGAAACATTTAAACGTTATAAAGCATAAATAAACTTGGAAATGCTTTTTAAAAAGCACATTAATACCTTTAACACAACTCCAATAAACAAAACTTTCTTCTCCCTCTCATTCAATCATGATGTGTAAGATATATATATATATATATATATATATATATATATATATATATATATATATATATATATATATATATTGCAACAACAGCAGTCACAGATGTTTCATTTTAAACCGCTTCAGCCTACATACTTCTAGGAAAGCGGTGTCTCCTTTTCCACTCTTTATAATTCAAAGCACATTTCCGTACTTTTTCAAGGACTGCAGATAATTCATGACGAGTGACTCTCATATCCACGTTCACTTGGACGATTCCCCCTTCCCCACTTTCTGCTCACATTGCGTACATCATGGAACACATTCCACAGGTCAGACAAGGGCTTCACATTGTCACTTTCACGAGGTTCATAACTTCTGTGCTTCATCCTTCTGGTGGAGGGGGAACTTGCAGCAAAACTTCAAAACAGGAGCGGAGAGGAAACACATCAAAGTAACTGACCTCTGACCCAAGAACGCACCCAACCACATTCCACTCAATTACAGATATGAGGGTAGGGCTACAGAGGAAGCCCTACCCTTTTATTGTGGAAACTCAGCGCGCACACAGAAATATATATTTACATTACCATTAAAGTTTGAACCTCAGCCAACTGGTAACCACCTCAAATACATCATATATCTTTGCACTCAGATCACATAAATCCAGCCTCAGTATTCTGGATATCTTGCTCAAACAGAAGTTATCACTAGATAAAGAGAAATTATGATGTTGATGCAAGAGAAACACGTTTCATGTCTCAGGAGGAGCAGCTTTTTGCTGCCATCTAGTGGCAAGAAAGCGTCACCTCGACTTTATGACGTGATCATTTAAACCAGGAGTGTCCAAAGTGTGGCTAAGGGGATATACTGTACTTTTTCATCAAAAAGTTATTTTCTCCTGACATTCAGGTTCTGTTACGTTGCTCTGACCGTCACAACCAGTAACTAACAACTCATATTCATTTTTTTTTCTGTTGCTGTTTGTAACTGAAGCTGCTGGACTGAAGGTGACCAGCAGCTTGATTTTCCCTCTTATTACAGTCAGAGGAGGACAAAGTGCCCAAAGATTGTACTTACATAATAGTAGCACTACTTCAACATTTTTTTCACTCAAGTGAAAGTAAAAAGTAGCCATCCAAGAAATTACTCAAGCAAGAGAAAAACTAATTATTTGGTTAATCAAGTTCTGAGTAATTGATCAAATTATTAATCATTTACTATTTAAAACTTATATAATCATATGGACCAAAATACAAGGCTTCATGCAAATTTTGATGATTTAAGGACAAAAAAAATTTATAATTCATATAAGTAACAAAAAATAACAATCAGGTAAAAGAACATTTTTCCAAATCAGTTTCTTTTAATAAAAACCGAATGAAACTTTAATAAAAACTCCAGGTGTGTGTCATTGTCTGGTGAATTTTTGGTTAAAACATGATTGTTTTCATTCAGTGAAGTTCCTGAGGGTGGCTGGAATATCCTGAAATATACTTTACCCTCTGAAATTAAGTAATAACAGCGATACATCAACATAAAATTATTCAAGTAAAAAGTACAGCACAGTTAAAAAGTACTCCTAATATACATATATATATTTTTTATTTTTTTAAATAGTTAAGTCAATGTAACTCCCAACTCTGCCTGACATTCATTGGTAGATAAATTATGTTTTGCTGTTGATGGTTACCAGTTACTGACAACTCCGCTCCGTTTTTCCGTTTTTTAACCACAAACTTGATTTTTCTCTCTTTATATTATAAATATGGTGAACCTGAGCGTGTCTGTTGTGAAATCAGCCATATTAGACCTGAGACGGTCAAAGCTTGTAGACGATCTAAAGTCATGTTAGGTACCCAGGAGCCATCCTCATCTGACAGCAGACAAGGAAGCAGGAGTCTCTGGGAAAGGTCAGCCGGCTCCCAAACCAGACACCATCATTCTCAATCAGTTCTGCTGGAATTAAAGATTTTTAAGAAATAAATGGCCCTGAGTGTGGGATAAGTCGCTGGCATTTAAAAAGGCTTGAAAGGAAATTACAAAAAAAAATACCTAGAAAATTACCTTAATGTTTGTGTGATCATTTAAAAACATCTTAATGGGTCTCTAAATCCCCAAAACTCTTGACTTATTGGCGCCAGACAAGGTGCTCTTAGGATTTCTCAAAACTATTCATTTATGAGGATTTTCTTACACAATTATCTGTAATGTTACATAGAATGACCTATTATAAAACAAGTCCAGCTTTTTGTCCTTTCTTTGAGGTCAGGTGAGAATGGATGAGCTGGCTCAGGGCAACAGACAATAACTCGGGTATGAATGGAGGAAAACGTCAAACTTTGATGACAGCATCCAGCTTTACTAAACTGAACAATGGTTTGAAGAAAAAATGGGTCACAATTTGGCCAAAACATTATAAAAGCATGGATTCAACTTGACCCACTTTGAGCCCCGTTAGTGCAAACACAGCATGGCTTGAACCCCAGTGTTGCTGCTGACACGAACCCAGTGTTCCCATCGGTTTAGAAATTGTATCGTACTTGAACTCGCCAAACTGTGCAAGATCGATATTCTAAAAATCTTAATATTAACTCTTGACAAAGCATATTAAGGAAGCTCAAAGAAAAAAAACAAAACAAAAAAAAGTCAAAACATAGATTACAAAAGTTTTTTAAAAATGGCATTAATGCAAAGATAGGAGTCAGAACTCAGTTCATTAAAACATTTATTCAAGTATTTCCAACTAAGAAAGTATTTACAGTACATTATGTTCACTAGTGCAGGTCTGAGCTCCAGAGGCTAAGACAAACTCAGACATGACGACACAGAACACGAGCATATGCAGAAGAACTTAAAAAAAAATCCACTTTTATTGCTAACCTTCACTCTGCCATCCGCCTTCCACAGATCTAACCAACATGTATAAAGAACCGTACAGTTTAACACACACAGTTTAGAGTTTCACTAAAGGCAGAAACAATTACCGCCTTTTCACATCAGTTTAGTTTCTCCCAGCACAAAAGAAGAAGAAAAAAACTTCACAGGGGAAATACGATGTGGATGCTTCTCCAAGATGGCTTACATGTCAGATGATTTGTTTTGTAAACCATTTCCGGCACTACTTCTGCAAAGTGATAGCAAGGAGAGCAGAGAACAGAACTCTCTGTAACCACAGTTTAAATGGAGCAGTTTAACAATACGGGCTGAGTGTTCGATGTTTTCCCAAGCAGAACCCTTTTCCAAGTCTTGCCCACAATCCTGTCTGACTGTAGAAGTTTCGCCGGAAAGTTTTGAGAAGATCAGAGCCGAGAAACTCCTCACCCCTCACAGAGGACGATGGGGAAATCTACATGAATGCACGGGTGATCGAGCTTCACGATTCCCTGAAAAATGAACAATTTCCCATTTAACAAACTGAACAGTTTCTGTGAACACATGCTGGGTAATTGCTGCTGTGCGTCGACGCTCACCTGTGGAATCAGGTTCTTCTGGATCCTTTTCAACTTTGACCTTTTTCTGCCGTTTTTTGTCACCACCGTCTCTTCATAGAATTCATGGGCTAGATCCCCATCCTCATCGAAGTACAAGGAACTGGAAAAACAAAGAGTTTCAACACTGAATTCAAAATGAGGCATTTTCATTTACATCTAGGATTATTACTCCAGATTGCTTCTGTTTGGTTTGCTCAAAAATCCACTTGATTACTGGGTTGTAGTGGTTTCAACCACCTCTGATGTGTCGACCATCAAAATAAAGAGAAAATTCAAAGACAGGACAGAACAACATGGTCATCTTATAACAATCTACTTATAGACGTTGCAGTATGACAATGATTACTTCATAAAACAGCCGTTCAGAGGGTGTAACCCAGACATAATGAACCTTTACAGACATTAATGTTTAATTGTATGCAAAGTTTAAATGGCACTTCAAACAGTGTTCTTGTAATGACTAAAAATTCTCTTAAGACCTTTTCAAAGGAGATCTTCTGGTTAAAATGTTTATACTGACATTCAAAAGCATTTCTTTAGCTATGATTTTTTTAAAAAGTGTCAAATTTTCTGTAATATTTTAAATGACTTAACTGCTTAAAAATTGTTCATTTTAAATGAAAACCTTTCTGTACCTCCTTCTTGTGAAAACAAATGGTGTTGCATTCCTGGAGCCTTTCAGTCGGGCCACAGACTGCTCGTTTCCATCGACCACTGAATCCCCTGCGCCGCCTGAGAAAGGCCAGGAACCTTTGACTTTGGATCCACTTCCACCCATCCTCAGAGATAAGACATTATTTATCTCCAGTCAATGCTTCCGCTGCGCTCGGTTGGCCAGATGCTCTCAGTTTTTCAGCAAGGCCAGGAGCTGGAAAGTGGAAGAGAGCACAAAGAAAAACAGCATTCCTAATCAGACGACGGTCGCCTGGTTAGTGTGAAGTAGCAGCTGTTTGCTTAGTGGCTGTTGACGAGCTGCAGGATAACACATGGAACCAGATTCCAGCTCACACATTGCCTAAAGATGGTGCTCAAGCTTTTCACGACAAGGTCACAAAGTAACGTTCTCATAAATTATAACTTTCACAAACAGCAAACTATACAAACCATTTCTCCTGTGAAAGCAACTTGTTTGGAATAATAGCAAGATAATAGCAAAATATCTACAGAAAGATATTTTGTTTGCTCTTTAATCGCGGTTTCATAGTGTTATCACTTAATTCAAAAGGTAATTTTGATGACATGAGTAAGTTTTATCCACTTTCAGACTTATGGTAACACCAAAACAGTTTTACCTTGTTAAAAAAAACTATTTTCTTCTCTCAATCTTGCTTACACTAGTATAATAGAGTTTTGCCTCTACTTAAAAATTTCTTTTTAAAAAAAGAGGATGATCACACTGTTAACTTTTGGAAGGATCAAAGCTACAGTGAATTTTTTTTTCACTTCAGTGTGAAGTGAAAAAAATTATTTTATTAAGATTTTTTTAATTAACCTAACTAGTAATACTACCTCCAATAATACTACCCTCCAACCGTGTATTCAACAGAGTTCAACACAGATCTTTAAATTATATGTTGTTTAGGTGATCACAGCTTTGTGTGTATGAGAAAATCTGAGACAACAGATGAATATTTAAGCTAAAGTAAGTTATTTATTGTGTTTTAATGATATCCAAACTGTCTTTGTTGATATTGGCTCATCATGAAGTGACTTTCATTTGCTCATTATGAATCTTCTCAAATGTCAAACCTCTATAAAAAAATAACAAAAAAAGAAAAAACTACTCTTTATTTACACCATTTTATTTCAAAATATATATTTTGTAATACATTTGAAAATCAGTTATTTTATTTCAGTCATTAAATTCAGAAGCTGAACCAAAAGTTAAATACCCTTGTAAATGTTTAATATCTTAATGACTGACTTACAGCTACTGAAAACCCACAACATATATAAATAAAAATGTGTATAACAGGTTTTACCATTTTTTTCAAAGCTTCACCTCTTCACAAGTAACAGAACCTGAACAGTGGAGTCCTATTACTATCAAGTCATACTTTCTTTACTCAAATTTGATCGCTATTTTATTTCAAAACGTGTATTTTTGTAATTGCTATTGCTGTAATTCTGTGGCCCTTGGTAATAGTATATTTTAATATAGTTAAAAAAAACGCTCATAATAAAATGGAAAGTGAACGCCCATTTTAGAGTATTTCCGCTGTCGACATGTCGCTGGAGTAAACTGGACCATATAAAAGCTAATAAAACTCAACACATTATCGTTATGCTAGCTTCACCGAATGCTAACCAAGCGGGCCGCACACAAACACAACACTAGTAATATAATTTATGACGCTCAGTACCTCACTTTATCAACTAATTAACACGTATATTTTCCTAGGCTTAATATATTTACCACAAAAGACGACTAACAACCAGTAAACAAATGGAAACGTCCATACAGTCTTAGCTGTTAGCTTCAACCACTGACGCATATTAGCTTCAACGGCTAAAGTAATTATTCGCACCGAAGCTTCACTATTGGCACACCAAAATGCTTTTTTCTCACACATCAACGCTTAACATAAATAATCTTACCTTATTATATCTTGTTAAATCGACAAGTGGGCTCATAACTTCCTGCTGTTCTGCTAGCAGCAGTGAGGATGATGCGATCAGCTGATCTCAGCGATAGGCTGCAGTCGCTCACTGACCTTTGACCAATGAGGTGGAACATCCGTCTCCTTGACAACGTTGGGGCTTCTTATTCGTCCACTATTTACGAAGTGCCATAAACTACAAGGAAGTGATGTGAAATATCCCAAACACGGTTCTAATTCAATTAGACAGTTAACAACAGTTATGGAGTTATGATTTATATTCCGGTAAAATTAATGAACGATGTAGTTTGTCACCACACATTTTACTATGGCCCGTTTGTTTTGTTCTGTTATAAATTTATTTAAAAAAAAAAGTCACCAGTCAAACTTAATCCTTTGCAACTGTGATTATGTCAAAATCCCATGTTATATTTAATCAAATTCCTCAGTCATTGCAGCTAATGATGATCATATTCATAGATACAATGTTCTTCTCCACCCCATCAAATTTAAATACTTTCTACTTTATTACCCTTCTGTTGTTACTGTCAGTGTATATTTGCTTGTGACAAAAATCTTTAAAAAAAAAAAAAAAAAGTAATTCCTACTTCGTTTGTTGATCAGCCTTTCCCTGATAAGGAGATGCTTTATCCATTCTTGTCTCTCAAAGAAAACCACTGCTTAATTTGTTATTTTTATTAAATGCTGTTCACATCTGCCAGACATCCGTAAGACTGCTACATTTAAAACAGGAAAAGTGGAAGGAAACAGAAGACAAACACTTTAGTGATTAACAGAGAAAAACACAAATATAAAAGGAATGATAAGCAGCGTCCAGTTAAACACAAGTATGGCAACAGTCATTCACAAATCCAGTCACTCTAGTTACTTGTGACACAGCCCTCTGACATTCATAATCTCATACAAATGTCCATACGTCAGTCATACTCACAAAGTGACCGCTAAGTAAAGAGTTGCACCCATCAGGGGTGTGGAGTGGACATGGCAGCTCTTCAGACTTGGATGCAATGAAAATTCAAATACCTTTCAGCTTCAGACAAGGGAATTTTTTTAAAATGAAGAATTAAAATCCAGAAATGTTGACTGAATCTAAGATTTTTGGGGCATTTGAAATAAAAATTAACAGAGGGCAAAAAAGAGGATTTTCACCCTTTAAGAACAAATAAATTTAGTTGTTTGCTTTTAGAAATGCCTCAGTTACAGTAAAATAAAGCTGTCAAGCTTCTTTTTAAAAAAAAAGAAAAAAAAGAAGCTGCATTGTTTTTTAAGATGAAGTCTTGTCAGCTGAGGTCCAGAATAGTCAGAAGGCACCAGTTGCAGGACATCACTGTCCCGTCTGCCAGTCTCAGTCCGCTCAACTCATCCTCTCAGGCACATCAGACTCTCCAGGTGTAAGGCACTTCTCATCTCTCGCATCATTTCACACCAACATACGCGCTAGCTCTTACTCTCTCATAGTCTTGCGCCCTATCTCACACTCTCGTTCAACCAAGAGGTGTTTTTTCTTCTGCTGTTTTCTCCGGAGTCTTTGAACGCGGCAGCGTCCGGTCACAGCTGACCAGCCAGGCTGCTGCACATCAAACTCCGTGCGCAGAGTGGCTTCAGCCCGGGGTTGAGCCGGACAGTGCCTCCAGCATCTTGGTGCGAGCCAAAGTGTATCGCTGTACGATCTGCTTGACGTGCTCCTCTTCCTCACGCTGCAGGATGAGCAGGAAGTTCTTCAGCTCTGGCATGGAGAAAGCATGCCACTGCAAAAGAGGGGGGAAGAACATGTCAATGCCTGTGAGATTCATTAGTAGTTTTGATTTGGTTCTTTTAACTGGATGCTTCGCTTACATTCACTTCACCAGTTTCATTTTCTTTGAGAACAAAACTGAGGAGCTTCTCGTTGGGTCCAGCATTCAGGCGCAAACGGAGAGGACGCTCGTCGTCAGAGAGCTTGCGAACATAAACTGGAGGAGGCAAAATGGAGATTGTTATTTTCTGGAAAAGCAAATTAGGATTAGATTTTTTTCTTCTTTTTAAAAGAAACAGTACCTTGGTCATGGCGCTCGCTGCGCTCAAACAGTGCAAACTTGCCGGGATTGTCTACCACAGTAAACTTTTTCAGCAGAGCCTCGATGACCTCACGAGCAGAAGTACGGGAGCTTATGTGCAAATGCTTGGAGGCGTCCTTTGGCAGGTAGAAGGAGGTGCGACGCTTCACCCCACCGGGTCGCTTCCCTCCAGCATCTGCACCTCCTTTCTTTGGCGCTGGGACCGACACGGGGCGCGCTAGCTTGAACTGAACCTTCACAAAACCAGTGTAGGACCCGTCCTTGTTCTGTTAAAATAAATATATAAATATAAAAAGAAAAACATTACACGCCAAAAAGAAGCCTTTCTGCAAAAAAATGTTTTAGATAACTACTCACCATGTTCATGAACAGATTGCTATTGATCTGGGAGTTGTATTCCTTCACTTTCTGCAGAATTTCAGCAGTTGTTAGCTCCTGTTTCTCACATTGGATTTGTTCATCCTAGAAAGGACAGAGAGGAGTTAGTGATGAAGCACCAGGTGGCGCTGTTTCTCAGAAACAGCACAATACCTTTAAGTTAAAAAGGTAGTGCTGTATTTTTTATGAAAGCAAAACAAATAAATCAGATGTCTAAGATTTAGACACCTAAAAACTAAATTATTTATTGTTGAGGATATTTTATTGGTTTTATTTATGTTGTATTTAAAATTGCTCACATTAAAAAAATGTCAAAGTGAGAAAAAAAAATTCAGCAGTCAAAAATACAATCAAAAGAGATCTAGATGCTCTTAGAGACATTGTTCTTTTTTTTTTTTTTCAAAAAGTACAAAATACAACACAAGAACACAATCCTTCTAATCCATACACAAAAGATTGTGAATTTATTCCAGATAGGATCTTACAGGCAGGGGAACTTACTAAACCTAAAGCGACTCCATCATTGTTGTTTTCATAACGTGTTATGAATTTTCCTCTATGGGTTCAAGTTGCATCAGACTCAACTTCCTGACAACGCAGCAAAGGGAAACATGATGATGTCAGTCCTCTCTAGTCCTGCTTAACTCCTCTGATCCCTCTGTGTAGGAGAGCTGAAGGGAGGAGGAAGGGAGGCTGGCAGGGAGGATGAGGAAGAAGGGAGGGGGAATAACTTGCAGCTGTGCAATGACTGCGACCAACAGCATTGCATTCCTCAGCCTGGTGTTCATGTAAAAATAGCTTCCACCCCCCCTCAACTTCAGACTCCAACAAGTGAGACAAAGCTAGCCCTTGTTTCAAGCCACATCCTATTAGGTCAACTGCCCGACAAACTACACACCTACAGTCATTTTGCAGTCATGCACATTTGGCCTCTGGCAAGTCAATGACCAGCAGCCTAATTTGGCCTGGTGTTGAGGCACAAATTCCTGCTAGTCACACTGTGCAACATTAACTGAGGAGTTGTTACAATCGAGACTTCAGAAGAGTTAAATCTAAGCATCTGTACAGACAACAGCACCAAAAATTGCCTTTTTTGACAGCTTTCCATTTCTGTTGCCCTGCAGATTCAGTTGATTTTTGAAATGGAAGATAACAAAAAAGAGGAAGAAATGTTCTGCAGAAAAGTACAAGATTATGCCTCTTTATGTATGGCTTTGATCTGATCTGAGGTGCATGCAGGTAGAAAATGCTGGTACCTTTTAGAACTAAAAACATACATATGTTTCAGTGTTTGACTTCAAAATTAATAGAAAATTGGAAATCCAACCCTAATTGTCATTTCAGCTCAAAAGTTAACCTCTTAATAATCTTGACCTCTTAAAGAAATTTGCAGCACATAAATCAACATCAAGTGGGAGATCAATAGTAATGCTCCTGGATGGAGAGTTAACATGTTGTCCCTAAGGAATCAATAAATCAATGAGTCACCGGAAACTGGCATTTTGCAATGTACTTGTGTTAAGGATCATGCAATCACGGTGTGCCTAAACACGCCTGCATAAGGAGTGCCAACAACATAAACAAGGGCCTCTGCAAGACAAGACAATGTTGTATGTTTACTGTAAACTTCATTTGTTTCTCATCAAGACAGAATCAGACACCCCAGTGCGGGCGTGTGACTAAAAGATAGAGATACGGATCAAAACCCATCAGGTTTCATGAGTCACTTAGAATTGTGAAATTTGCCAAAAACCAGAGAGTTCAGATGACAATGAATGGTGGGTGTTGGGCTGGAAACTTGAGAAGCAAATCTGCGTCACAAGAACATAACATGTGGGCTGATTTCAAGAAGAACGCACCAGTGGGCCTGGAATTGTAATATCGAAAAAGAAAGCAAACCCTACTGGAGTTTTAGTGTTTTGTGATCTACAAACTTTTTTTTTTACTTATTTATTTTTTATTAAAAATTAGATAAAAGAATAAAGTTTCTGAGTGCTGAAACCAGAAAATAGAGGAAGCAGAACTCCACCCAGAACCAGGAAACTTGCTTGGCAAGAATAAAGCCTGCTGGGGTTCCCTGGAGCTACCATGATAATTAAAGGTAGAAACAGAACAGACTGTGCAAATTTCCGACATGTCAACAACTTTTTAAGTTATGAATTTGCCTCTATTTGATGAAAACAATTAAGACATATAAATGAAACAACGCGAGAGTTGACCTCCCAACCCGGTCTGCTCTCACTTCTCCTTCCCAAAAACTTTTATGAAGCATTGTTCCGTTTTAATTTTCTCTCCTTCTCACCTTCTTAACGTCATTAGTAACGGCGGGTTTTCGGGGTTTGGGAAAGAAAGACGTCCGGGCCGTGAAGTACTGCTCGAACTCTGAGTCCGAGTCCTCCTCGCTGCAGTAGCCGCTGCTGGTGGAGCTGCCCCAGGTCATCTCGAAAGAGGGAGTCTTGTCCGAGCTGTTCGCCTCGCTTGCCATGGTTCTTATCGCTAGTAGCAATAATAATAATCAACTCACTTCTCAAAACTAAACGTTAAACGACCTTCCGAGTCACTTCTGAGCGGTTTACCGACACAAAATTGGCGAAAGAGGTTGCTAGCCGATGCTAAATAACGGCCACTGTTAAGACGTCCAACGGTTGTCTCGCGCACTATAAAATGTGTCTATGAAAAGCTCAACAACCGCGCAGTCTCACCCAGTTTTTCTCCTCCCTCTTCCTCTCTGTAGCCCTCAACTACCGGCCACGTTTCCAGTGTGTGTGAAACAGGATGTACGGAGCTCTCGGCCCCGCCCGCCGCGCTTCCGTCCTCCCTCGGAGGCCCCACCCAGGCCGTTGGTCTCCAGTTTAGAAATACACAAAACGCCGGAGAGGGTCCCGATTGGACGGAAAGGCCGGAGAGCCCACCATGCGTCCCCCACCCGCAAATAATCAAACTGGTTTGGTTTTAACCAGAGGTGGGAAACAGCAGCAAACTTCTGCACATTTGTATTCAGGTAAGAGTGAAAAGAAGCTGTCCAAGAAGTCACACAAGTAAGAGTGAAAAGGCTTTAAGTACTGACTAAATGATCACATCAATCATTTAATTACTTAAAAATTACAAAATCAAAATCAGACTGACCAAAATATAAAGATATGTAGAAATTTAGGTGTTTTTAAAGATCAAACATGAAATTATTTATATAAATATTACAATTACTAAATAAAATCACACAAAAGAAACACTTCTCTAAATATTTTTTAACAACAAATTAACTGGTAATTTTTATTTTGTTAAAAACAAGATTGTTCTTCAATCGGTGAAGTTACCCACTTTCGACAGAGTACCCAGAATTTTTACTCAAGTAAGAGTAGTGATATATCGTAATAAAATGTACTCAAGTAAAAATACAAAGTACAGCATAGTGACAATACTCCTAAAAGGATATTTTTTCCCCCAAAAGGTTAAGTAAATGTAACTGAGTAATTACAACCCAACTCTGATCTTAACAGAGCTAGGTTGTAATTTAAATACAGTATTTCATAATCAGAAATAATTTATTTCTGATCATGAAGATTAATACTGTATGATTAAAGTATTAGTCACAAATATTAATACTTTATGATCAGATATGGTAACTCATATTACACATTTTTCTTCAAAGAGTTGCTGTAGATGCTGATGGTTCTGGACGGGAAAGGTTTCCTGTAGCAGACTGTATTACAGTGATTCTAATGAAGCCCCTGACTGAAAAAAACAGTTGAATAATAGTCTTATATAGGGGATGCTTAGAGTTGTCCATAACATTGGACAATAATCTCCTTAGGTTCTAGAACAATCCCCAGAACACAACCACTCTGCTTTATTAGATCGTTAATCCTTTCTAAGTCCCTGGTTCTCATGGCGCAGTGCACTCTCCACTACAAACCTATAGAATATATGCAAGATTTTGATGCAAACCTTAAAGGATCGAGATCTCCTCAAGAACCTCTGTCCCTTCTTATAATCTAAATCTCATTTGTTTAAAGTAATGAGGATCAAAAGGTAAGGGTGACATATTTTACTGAGTCATTGCTTTTGAGTAACATTAGGCACAGTTTTTGAAAACCAAATGTGGAAATACTCAGAAAAAGATTATCTTGCATGAGGCCAATTTAAAATATATAATAGAAATATTATGTTACTGCCTAAAGACAGTCCAGATGTCAGTGAATAACACCCTCCATAAGGACTGCTAGAGAAGGTGTGCTGTCTGAGAATATTCTAGAGTAAGGCTTAGTGGAAGGAAAAACTGCATACAAGCAACAGAGATAAATAAAGCTTCGAAACGATTGTGAAGGAAAACCCAGTCATGAGTTTTGCTAAAGCTGTTGCATTTCTTGTGTTAATACATTTGAGGACACAACTGTGCCACAGTTTTGTTGTTCTTTACGGAGGACGACAAAGACTTTGTTAGCTAATAAAAATTTAAAACATAAAACAGTATTATCACAAAAAAGAAATACCCCAGCTATCACTATTTGTGCAGTCCTTTTAAAAAGAAATTAAATAAATTAACTCTGATTATAAATGTATTTCATATATGCAGTTCATAATATATTGGAAATACTGACTTTCCTCCAATGTTCTAAAACTATAGAAGCAGTTGGCTATTTTCAGATTTAGTTTAATTTACCGTCATCTCCCCTCTGTACTAACATGAGTTTGATCTAAAGCCAGAGGTTGAACATCCCACATGGAGGAAGGACTCCCCTCCTCCTCCGCTCCCGCCTCCTGAATGTCATGTGATGATGGGGGGGTTACTGTGGCGGCAGCCTGGCCAGCATGTGGGCTTTTGAGACCAAAATTTAAAAAATGCACTCCACCATGAATTCACACCCGCCCAGTTGTCACATGGTTATTGATTTCAATGCAAATTAAAAAAAAAAAGAATGAAAAAACAAATCAGTTTGAAAAGAAATAGTGGGAGTCAACGAATGTTTGGGTTTTAAAAAGCACTTGTTGCTTGAACTGAAGCTGCAAATTTAGAGCTTTGCATCTATCAGTGGAGAAGTGTCACAAAAACAAATACCAGGTTAGGACTGTTTGAAGGGAACTAAGAACAACAAAGTTCCCGTTTAAGTTTCAGCTGTCAGTCTGTTCAAGTTGCAGTTCCTGCTCAGGAAATCAGGGAAACCTAATTTAGATTTTTATTTTAAACAAGCGCAACTTTGTTCATGATGTATTAACTTTTTATATAAGGTTATCACTAAATATTACCATTGGTATCTAGTAAACTCTAACAATGCACAACTGACCAGAAACCAAACTCAAAATCGTTTTTTGATCTCTGATCTTTTGCCTCAATGTCTATAATGTCAAACAGCCTAAATTAAACATGTGCTGTTCCGTCTTTACGGCAAACTGTTTAAACTGTAATATGACCTGATGGACTCTCACAAGACGTTAATATCCTGTACCTCACATCCTCATGAAATTAACAGAATAACAGAAAAGGTCACCTGAAAGTACCCTTCCTATAAACTGAAACTCTGTTTACTTGCAACCAAAACATCCTTAAAGCTGCTGTATTTAACTTTTACAAAAATGTGTTTTTATATATTTGTTGAAACTGTCACTATGATGTGACAGTACAACATGAGACAGATAATCTGAGAAAAGATCCTCCTCCTCCTTTTGTGCTTCTGGTTTAGTCCTTTTAATGAGAAGCCAGAGAAAACTTGGGTTTTTCCCAGCAGCATTAAATATAAAGTAGAGCAGTGCTCTCCCTCCCCCACCTGTTTCTGAGCACTGCTGCTCAGCTCACTGAAGAGGTGTTACCACATTTTGCTTTCCTGAATAGTCAATGTTACTTTGATAGCAGCAAGAATAATAAAAAATGTATTAGCATGCGGATATGTGAATGAAGCAATATATAAACAAAAGTACAAACATATTTCATTTCCTCTTAACATAGTGGTGTTGGTCTTACCAAACAGTCCATGTAATCTGAAATACTAAACCTACTAGTATCAATAGTATTAATAATATTACTATTTCTGTTCTTCAACATGGTACTCTTAATCATTTTTGTGTTTTTATTATGTAAAGCACTTTGAACTGAACTGTTGCTGAAATATGCCATAAAAATAATCTTGACTGACTGATTGATTGATAATGTCCCCTCCACACCAGTTTGTGTCAGAACTGAGCAGAACCAATAGCACTAAAGGCATCCCAGGCTGGAAGGTTTTTCTTGCGTTTATCTGTATCATTTCTTCAGCAACTGAGAAGCTGGTTGTGTCTTTCTGCTTAAAACTGAAGCGAGAAAATACAACTGTAGAAGTATTTTTTTAGAAACACATTATCTGACTTCCTAGTATAAACTGGAGGTATGATGTTCCAGAAATTGCCCACAATCTTCCTTGACAGGCCTCACATACACAACTTATAGACTGCATGAGTCAGTAAGCGTGGCCTTGTTTTTTTATTTTTATTTAGTTTATTTACAGATTATTTAGTACTGTAAATAAATGAAACTTTTCATCCAACTACTTTTCTTTCCTTTATTTTACTAGTTAATGTGGTTCTGTACCTAGAAAGAAAATGGGCTAAAACCTATGACTATTTGTGTAAAGATGTCTGCAGCTAATTTTCTCAGAGTAGCAGTTTAAATAAAAAAGCTGTCGGGCAAAACATAAGACAAAAAAGAAGATGATGTAATGGTGAGGAACACACGCAGCAGGAAAAGACAAACTGTTTCGGCATTGCAACCAAACAAAGAATTAGAATTGATCAGTGCTTAAAAAATGTTATTGTGTTCAGATTTTTCCTTACATATTTACGTTCCCGTTAAAAACCACTGACCCAGATTTTTGCTCAAGGTAATTTTTTTGGTAACCAATTTCTCATTTGAATCATCTGACTTCTCTTTTTAGAGCTGTTGCTGTTTATTGCAAACCAGAATGAGATACAGCTTTCAAGCAAAACGGTTCGTCGATATAAGTAAACTTGCTGACCTTTAGTTAAATAAAATAAAGGGTATTTTTTAATGCACTAAAGAAATGGTTCCTGTTTTTGATTGTAAAGCCGGTCCATTTAAAGCAATCCAGCCCTGCTCCATGAGAGCCTTCTAGAGAAGTCCTGATATGATGTCCATAAATAAGAAGTTCTGCCTCTGGGCAGTGCTCACTTCCACAAACAAAGCGAGGAAAGTCACTGCAGTGACACATGAGAGGGCTCACCATATTGGTGTCTGTCTCGATTGTGTGCTCCACGACAGCGGTGAGGTCCGCCGTAGAGCCTCGCTCCCAGCTGCAGTCCAGCCGAATCAGCGCACGGCAGCGATAGTGGCACGTGAATCTGCAATCTGCACATTCAGAAAGTTTAATAAGTTCAGGATACACAACTAAGAATACAAAAACAATAATAAAAAAACAACATTCATTTACAAATAAAAAAAAATGTTTGGAATTTGGTGACCTGTGAATGTTGTTGCACGTGAAGCATTTAGTCTACTTATAACACAGTTTTACATTTATTCAAGTAAGTCGTTTGAAAAAAATGTTTTAAGAGTAATATTACTACACTGTACTTGAATAACTGTATAACTCAAGTACTCTTTATTTGAATACAATTTCTGGATTTTCTACCCACTATGAGGAATTCCACTGAACAAAGAACAAACATGTTTCAGCCAAACATTCACCAGACAATGACACACCTGCAGTTTTTGTTAGTTTCATTAGCCTGATTTTGCTATTTTTATGTTGTTGTTTTTTTTACTTGTCTGACATATTGTAATTTTTGTCCTTAAAATGCCAAAACGTTATATTTTGGTCCATCTGATTGTGTAATTTTTAAACATCAAATAATTGAGAATTTAAAAAGATACCAGAGCAGACTTCTTATCAAATACTTTGTAAGTATTGCTTGAGTAATTTCTTGGATGGCTACGTTTTATTTTTACTTGAGTAAAAATACGTCAAAGTAGTGCTATTTTTGGGTACTTTGCTTACATCTAACTATAGCAAGAGAGAAAATGAAGTTGGTGGTTAGCTTCAGTCTAGCGGCTTCTGAACAACAGTTACAAACGGCAACAGAAAAATAAAAACAAGGACGAGTTGCCGGTTACTGGTTGTTACAGTAACCAGAAATTAACTTTTTGACGAAAAAAAGTCCTCTTAGCCAGACTTTGGACACTCCTGGTTTAAATAATTACGTCAAAAAAGTTGTTGGAAATGAATAAAGGGAGGTTGTATTTAGGCGAGAGTTGAAAGATTATGGTTGGGCACTTTAGATTAAGCACAAACCACAGCTGCTTCCTTCTGTTCAGACGCCTGGAGGAAAGTTCTGCGAAGCTCAGTGAGCGATGAAGGAAATACGTTTGCAGCTTTGATTATGACCAGAGCACCAAACCACCTACGGTGTGCTAGAAACAGCCTACTTTCAAACCACTATTACAACCAAAACAAGCACATAGATTAGTGTCCCCATGTTTCATTGCTCTCTTTGTTGTCCTGAACACTAGAACTGCAGCTAACAAGTATTTTAGTAATTCATTATTCTGTAGATTAATCAGTCATTGTGACGATTAATCAATTCATAGCATTAAAATATTGTCGCATTCTACAGATTTCTCATTTATAAGAGATTTTATGAAATATGATAAAACCTAAAAAAAATTACAAATAATTATTTTTTCAAAATAAGAAAATGCACATTTTATCGTCTGAAATGCTGTATCATAGCATTCTTTAGTGTAGTAAAGGAGCATCTGCAGGTAAAAAAACTCAACCTTTCTGCTTAACTTAACAACACAGTGTAAGGTTAATCTGCTGATTTTTTTGTCTGACTAATCAATTAATATTTGGATAGCTAAAGGTACTTAATAGGATTTTTTTTATTTACATAATTTGACCGTAGTGAAGTAAAAGCTATGCCACTTAAGGAGTTCTGCGTAGAATATATTTACAGGCAAAGAACGTTTTCCTTAAAGTTTTGGCTTAGTTAATTACTGCTATGAATATGTTTTCCTTCCAGCAATTGGCCTTTTTGGAGTCTAGTAAATAATTACTAATTATGATTACGAAATTAGTTGACAATTATTTCAATAATTGATTCATTACAATTAATGCAACCAGCCCTACTGAACACACACGAGGTAGTAATATATGCATCACAGCTTAAAACTAAATCTCTCTTCCTATCAACTCTGACCGCCCTCCCTGACCTTGCAACACAGCATAATCCTGCCACCATCGTGTTTAGGGACGGGGTGCTCAAGTCGAGTTCTTGAGAGCAACTTTCAGATGCATCCCTGAATCCAAAGAATGGCTCGTTTCCAGGCCTGTTCAGAGCTCAATGACTGATGGTGAGGGAATTCATCCATTTGATCCCAGTCTGTTGGAGTAAGGACACATCTAAAAGTTGTAGGATGGTAACTTTTGAGGACTGAACTAGAGCACCCCAGGTATAGGGGAATGTGCTGTTAGCATTCCCGTCACACATTGTGTTTTGTACAGATGTAAAAGCATGCCGTCTTGTGGACATGACATAAAGCAACAGAGTGGGGCTTTTTAAAGCTAAATCTGCAAAGTTAATGGCATTTTCCTCTGTTTAAGTTGCCTCATTGTACTGATAATACTTAGTAAGGCTTTTATTCTTGTTCTGAGTTTTTAATTTGTGTACATAGGGCTGGACAATAAATCAGTAACAATATACATTAAACACGTGATACGTTTGATAGAGTTTTCACCAGTTTGGAAGTATTCCTGATATTGAAAGCCAAAAAACTAGTAAATAATTATCGATATCCACCGATATGAAATGCGGTGATAGGTTTTTCAGACATATCATCCAGCCCTACATGTAGCAAAGTATTTTCAGCAGACCTAAAAAAAAATGAACCGAAAACAATATTTTATGCAAACTTTCTGAAAATCTCTCACTGCTCTTCACATGCAGCTGGATCAAAACTTTAAACGGACTCACTGACACACCGCAGGCTCTGCTTGTAAAGGCCCCAGATGAAGTCGCCGCACAGGTCGCACCATGTTGGCTGAGCGTGGCTGCAGGGCTGAAAGTTGTGTCCCTCTCCTTTCTCCTCCACAAACTGGGGATCCTGGGAGCTGCTCAGGACCCGGATGATGCCCACCCGGCTCAGGAGGTCCGGCACCTTCCCCGGGCTGATCCTCAAGGCGTTCGTTCGCTCCAGGCGTGGGGGCGAGCACGGCGAACGCGGGCCTGCCAGTTCTATCTGGTCTCTGCTGGAGTTCAGGTCCTGGAGCTCGATGAACTCGCCCCAAGACATCGTGGCTGTCAGAGGTGAGCTTCCAACGTCATCACTGAGGGGAGAAAAGGTACAAGGAACATGAAGCAAACTGAATCAACCTTCTAGACAACCTTCTGGTTCTGGTCTGCTCTGTGTCAGAACCAGAACCAAACATGGAGAAGCAGCATTCTGATTAGATGCATCACAAATCTGGAACAAGCTTCCAGAAAACTACAAAACAGCTGAAACACTGCGTTCCTTTCAATCTAGACTAAAAACCCACCTGTTCAGAGTTGAAACATAATAAATGAAACATTAATTAACATTTTGACTTGGAAAACATTTAATGTTTCAAACTCACGTACATAGAAACTGTATTTAATCATGTTTTCAAATTTACTGTTTGTTGTTCCCATGCAACAGACAGAAAATAGTACAATTATACTGTTAAGTTTTGTTCCTTATTTAATATGATTAATAGAAATTTATCGAGACAAAATTCTTACATAAGAAATATTCACAGTAAATGATAAATATCCACCTCATCTGATATTAAACATAACAGGAAAGCCACTCAGAGTGAAGTTCTGCCTTAAGCCACGACAGAAAACCAGAGTGTGAACACTCCCTGTGGAAACTGTGATTATGTTTCTCAAGGTGATGTTCACATTCTGAAACTTTCAAGATCAAGATGAAGTGAATCACAAACCAAAAACATGTCCTATTATGTTAATGGAAAAACTTAACAATACCAGTGAAATTTTGTCAAATCATAATAGGAAGAAATGATTACATTTATTTGTGGGTATTTAGTAAATATTGGTACAACAGCATGACTGAAGCACATGTGGAGGAAGTGAAGTGTTTACATAATGTCTCGCAAACAGTAGAGATGACAGGTTGTGAAAGAGAAAGAAGAAAGAAAGGAAGAAACAAACAAAGATGTATAACTCATATTTATTCATCACAATTCCATACTGACTCACATTTCAAAGAAACAAAGGCACACCAAATGTTTTAATGGCTTTAAGGAAGGTTTATCAAATTATATCATCTCATTTTAATTGTTGAGAGACAGAAACAGGTAGAACTGATAGAATAATCTCGACCAAATACAAAATCATTGGGGCAAAATAACTGAACCCTGTTCATCCAGCCTTGATTGTCACAGTTCCAGTCTCTACAAACTTTCCAGGTGAGGAAAATCAACCCACCAAGCTGTTCTCCCGTTTTGCCAGTTTTGAAGAGGGATGCATGTTGTCGTGTACAGGTCCGATTTTACTCATAATGCAAGAAAACAGTTTGGTTACATTGAATTAATTGTACGGGTAGCAAAAACATTTTCTTACAAACAGATATTTAAATCTTACTTAATGCAGCCTACTGAGTCTCTTTCCTTTCTTTATTTACGGGGAAAAAGTCGCTTCAAGACACAATGAATTAATTAGAACGGTTTTTTTTTTACAGATACGATGTTTCTAAAAAGTGTGGCGGATCCGCTATTCACGATTTTTCGATCCATATTTCTTACGTATTGAAAAAGTTTGTAAGGAAAAGCAGATGCAGTTACGTGTCACTTCTATAACCTGCTAAACATTACAGTACACAATACGCTTTCCATGTATTGAAGTAACAGAAAGCTGCTTTAGTATTAGCAGTTCTTCATGAACTAATAGGAGGCAACTCACCAGAACAGAGGAGAAAACAGCGCCGTGTTTGCCGCTTTGTCTCAAAACTCCTTCCACCCGAGGAGAGGGAAAACTTTCCGTAGAAAAATGACGGCCGGGGTGTTTCTGCCCCCGGCGACCCCCTCTGGAAACCAGCCGACCGTCAGCGACCATCGCCGGCCGACCGCGGGGCGCAGCCTCGGCAGAACATCACTGAGAGCCGGTCTGAGCCGCCGAGGGAGGAAGCGGGTGGAAAGACGGAGGGTGAAAGATGAGACTGAGCTGCAGTGACATCCGGAATGCCTTCATGCTGCTGCGTCTGGAGAACAGCAGCCGAGTGGGCGGACAAAGTCCCCGACCCCTCAAACCTCTGCAGGGACGGATCGAGGTTTCGTTTGCACCGGCAGCAGAAAAAACTTGAAAACCACAAGCAAAAAAAAAAAAAAAAAAAAAAAAAAAATGCAAACTATGTTTATCTGCGATCTGCTCGACAGCTACTCATTTGCCTACGTTCAAATATGAAACCCACTGCAAAAAAAAGAAACATTTCAGCAACCAGAGAGTAAAGACTAATGAATGACCAGATAGAAGATGTACAAAAATTCCAGTTTAAACTTTGATCTATTTGCAAAACTACAGAGCTCTGCAACATTAAAACATGAACAGAACTGCAACTGCATTCATAAATCTCTTCAGTGTGTGAAAGTTTCTGGAGGTGCAGCTTTGTGCTCCCTTCAGGAGAATGAGACATCAGAGTATCAGTTCATTTTTCAGAGGGATACACAATGAGGGTATTGTGATTTTAGTCTTTACATGTTTATAAGAGCGATATTCTGTTGTCCTTCTATAGAGTGCAGCATCCAGACAGACTATAAAACACTTTATTTGACGCCGTGTCAAATAAAGGGTTTCTGATCCAGAAACACACCATATTGGACTCAGTTCTTCACATATAAATTGACTGTAATCATCCAGGGATGCAGAGCCGCTGTTTACAGAAAAGTGGATCTGACTGGCTGAGCGTCTCTGTTTCTGTGGAGATCACAGCTGAAGTTGGTGTTGCTCTGCACAGCTCTGGATGTTAAACCTTGACGAAAAAGTTAAACATTGGAGACAACTTTATTTTCACTTGAATTATGAGTCTGTCTTCTCTTCTCTGGTTGAACCCTGACCTCCACAGATCTGCTGCTGCTGCTGCAGATCAGATTGGAAACGACCACTTAAGATGAGCCAACAAGTCTTGGCTCCTAAAGGAAGTTTAGAAAGTTTTTTGAAGTTATTTCACAAAAGCATCACTTTCACACTCGTTTGAGTAAGAGAGTTAAGAAATAAAAACTGCACAAAACGAACAAGTTGAAACTTTATTGCATCACGTTTAAAACCAAAATACTAAATTCTATATCTAAAGATATGTGAGCGATTCATGCTAGAAAAATCTGAAGTTACATAAATGTTGTGATTAAACTAAAAGCAGGTTTGTGTCCTAGCTTGAAATGTTTACTCGTTTAGTCCGTTACATTATCCCAGCTTTTTGTCTTCCTGGATCTTCTGCATGGTCTCAGTCATGAGCTGACAGGCCTGCTTGTGTTTTGGCCAGTGCTTCACCTGACACTGTCTGTAGGGAAGAAACACAACACACCAGTCACAAAATCACACCCAACATTTATTTACTAATAAAAAGAAATAGAGTGGCATACATCTGCATCCAACTACCCTGAGACAAACTAAATTAAACACAACTGGAACAGTTGGGTTTTAATTAGGGGTATCGGAGTAAGGGAGGTTGACATTATTCAGGATTTCATTTCTGTGAAATTTGAAACACATATATAATTTGCCTAACGTAATTATTATGAATTACTGCAAAGTTTGTTGCAATAAATCAGTTAATCGCATGATAAATTAAAACAAGCTCAATAATTTCCATTTGTATGATTTATCATTTTTCTCTTTTCTGTCTTTCTGCCAAAAATTGGATGACAAAAGTCTTCAGTCTGGTGCTTTGGTCTCAACTTTAGTTTAGTTTAGAGACTTCATAGCTCATTCTATTTGTTTCCTTTTTATTTATTTTGCATATTTAAAATGTCTTCCAGTTCTAGTGTTAAGTGTTCATTAGAAATTAAATTATTATTACTACTATTACGCCATTACACTACTTCAAAATGGTCTCAAAACAATAATATTACAATTTATTCTAAAAACTTCTGGAACAATTTATCATCCAGCAAAATGTGTCATGGTGTCATGACTGATTGCATGATTTAAAAGCTCAATACAAAACAACATTTTGTGGTATTTTTCCACAAAATGTGTGTGAATATTATTGCCAGGCCCTTTGAATGTGGGGTCTGTCTCCCCTCATGTCTCACCTGCTGCAGTACCACTCTCCCTGGCATCCAGAGCATCTCTTTGGAGCCTCTTTCCCGCAGCATCCACACTTTGGTTTCTCCGGGAGCAAACGCTCCATCACATCCAGGCTGTAAGTCTGCGCCAACCTTGGCGAAACATGTTTAAAGCAGCGGCTCATGAGCTGTTCCTGTACACACCTTGACCTCACAGTGTCTTTATTTAGCGTTACCTCTGGGCCTGTTGCTGCAAGTCGCTGTCAGACGGGCTGAAAGTTTCTTTGACCTGATATTTAGCTATTCCTTTCCACTTCCCAGAATTTTTTCTGATAATCTGGCTCCACATTTCTGGGATCTAAACGTAAATAAAATCCAGAGGATGAGCGTGCAGCAGTAGGGATGATGAGTGCATGTGTGTGACAGTGACTACCTGCTCCAGAACCAGATCTTTCTTTGGTGGGGCTGGGTCTGAAACAGCCAAATGGGCCAGAAAGCGCTGGAGCTCAACCAAGTTCGGTAACTGATCGATCAGCACATCTGTCAAGAAACCCCTGAGCTGTGAACAGCACAGCAGGAGTCAGGAGGAAAAAAAGTGCTTGCAAGAGGATAGTCAAGGCTCTCTGGTTATATAATTACTGCTGCAGGAAGAGAAGCTTATAATAGGAGGAAACTGAGTGATAAACAACCTTTGGAGAATGAACCTATGCTCTACAAGAGAAGGAGATCAGACAGGATGTAATGAACAACAACATGGAGCAGTGATACTTCCAAACCATGAGCTCAACTTTTAACAAACCCGTAAAATTAGACAGACGACGCCCTGAGCGTAAAAGAAACAGGTAAAAATCCGGTGTTTGTTTCAGTGCAGACCTTTAGAAGTTGGTTCTTGTTGAAATTGTTGAAGTCGTATTTTCTTTGGCACTCCTCCTTCAGGATCAAATTGTAAAGAGCCAGCCAGACCTGGCCGTCAAGTTTAGTCATCTTCACATGGTCCTCTGCAGAAATCCTCTGCCATTTGCCATTGATGTACTTTTCTACTTGGCCTGCAGGGGGCAGCAGAGAGAACGTAGAGGCTTTCAAAAGTATTCACAATCTGCCAATGAGTCAAACAATCGAATGGTCAATGAATATGAGCTCAATAATTTTTATTCTGATGATTAATATTTTTTAAAGGGAAGAGATAGATAGATATCTCTCTGCTCATCTGAGCTGCAGATGGTGTGATCTACCTTTGCTGCTCCGACTCCAGGGGCAGGACTCGACCAGCTGAACCAGCACACAGGGCATGTTGTGTGTGCAAAGCATACGATTGATGACGCTGATGCTGGGAGGAAAAATATGGTATTTGTATTCTGTACCCCACTCGTCATCTGTTAGATGTTTAAAGTTTTCATTTTACTTTGAAAAAAATTGAGTTTGTGGTCGAACAAGTAGCTTTAAATTGATTCCTACCTCTCGGTATGATCTGCGATGTAACTCAGCACAGATATCGCTTTCAGGGAGATTTCAAACTCCAGTGCAGCACTCTGCATCTGCAGCTCCTTGGTTGGGTGAAAATAAAATTCATGCAACTTCTACCTCTGTTTCAAAAGGTTCAGCAGTGAGGAAAAAGCTACAGTATGCAGAGAGAAGCGTCTAATTTTACCTCTAGAGAAGATATCTGGGTCTGATAATCATGGGCAGCAGCAGCATGGAACTTGGTTGCTTCGCTGGCCAGCAGGGTCAGCTTACGATGGCAATAATCCACCAAGTCAAGAAGAGAATCATCAGCTGCCTCACAGGAATCCTGAACAAGCAGACATACAAAACACTGACTTCCTAAAGGATTCACACACCCCATTCCAAAACAGAAGATGCTCTGGTCAGACTAAAATTGGACATTAATACAGGTCAATACCAGAAGAAAACCTGTTGGAGGCTGCAAAAAATAACCTTCCAACAGAATATAAACTCTAAAAAGAGCCATAGTAGAAATACTCTACAATATATTGAGAAGGTAGAATGGCCCAGTCAAAGTCAGAACGTAAATCCAATTAAGAATCTGAGGAGAAAAGCTTAAAATTTATGTTAACAACTGATAGCAATATTCATCTTGAGCTATTTTATGAAGAACAATGGAGACAGATGTTTAAAGCTGGTTGAAACAATCATTTTAAGAATGTAATTTCCTAAAATGAAGGCCTGTGTTTATATTTAACACAGATCTATCTGTGTTAAATATAAACACAGATAGATCTGTGTTTATATTTGTATAAAACAGTTATTGGAAAGTAAATAAAAAGTAAAAAAAAAAAAAAAAAAGATTAATTTCAACAATAGGTGATTCAGGGAGACTGAATACAAATAACCAACTTTTCAGATTTTTATTCTCTATAAAAACATGAAAACCAAACAGATGCATTTTCTTCCACTTTAACCATTACACACTTTTTGTGTTGGTTTGTCATACAAAATCTCAATAAAATACATTTTTACTTCAGAGAATGTAGGTATTATAAATATTTAAGAATTTACAGACCTTATGAAACAATATTGTTTCAAGCAGGTTAATAATTGTAGCTTCATGGCGGATCTAAGAGAGACAAAAAGACAAATAAACAAACTAGCATGAGAAGCTGATTATAGATGCTGCACATCTTTAACTTGCCAGCATATAAAGATGAAACGTGCTCTTAGGGTTGAAGTCCTGCAGCTGGCATAAGATGGGAAACACTTTCTGCTTCCACACCTCCACAAGGATCATCTCATGGACCAGAACTGGTATCTGCAGAGAGGGATTTATGAATAACATCGCTGTAAATTGTCATGTTTGCATTTTAAGACCTGGAGGTCACCTTTCCAAAGGACACCAGGAGCTCCTTGACAAACTCATCATGCATGGCTGACGCGCTCAGAATGGCCTGCATGTTTAGCTTTTCAATAAACTCGTGCTGTCTGAACCACCTGAGGAAAAAAAATTAGGAGGTTTTATAAACAACTGCAATGTGAGACCCTTTCTTGATCAAATCCATACATAAGTAATCAGTTCCAGCTTTTCACACCATAATTGCAAAATGTATTCCCAGTGTAACTGAGCTCTGCCTTCACTCAGCATTCAGGAATTTCTCCCAGCTTGGCAGCAGCTGGGATGGTTCTTGAAAAGCATGTTCAAAGAGAAATGAAATACATAAAAACCTAGATTAACCCAGTTAAACCATAAGACTAAACGATATAAATGTTGACCAAATGTTATTTATTCCATGGCTAAGTGAACGTTCATTTTTGAACACTGAACATTCGATTTTCAGGGCACGTCACCGAACGTCATCAGAACCATTCGCTTTCTTTCAAAATGGCGTTTGGCTCACAAAGCACTCGGAATTTAATCACACAAAAATCTGAAGGGATTTTCTGCAGCTTTTATTAAGGAGTGTCAGGATGAAAAGGTTTTTAAAAAATGTTTTTGTACAACTTAAGAGAACGAACAATCTAGATTTGTTTCCTTTCATGTCAGTTATAATCTTTCTGTTGATCTTTATCGTCTTCTTCTGTTAGCTTACATTAGCTGGTGCTAGCGTTAGCTTCTGATCTTACCTCACAGAGCCCACGTCTTTGAGGGAAAAGATTTCCAGACTTTGAATAAACCCCTCAGCTTCAACCGGCAGCACTACCGATGTATCCATTTTAATAGTTTTGATTATCCCGCAAAACGTCGGTAAATATGTAACCTTTGCAGTTACTTCAGTAAATTTCTTTGAAAGTGACCAGCAACTGGGAAAGAGATACAGGTAGTTGTCAAGGTAACCGTAAACTAAGTGCAGTTTGCAGTGTTGGCCACGAAGAGGCGCCAGATTATCACGTAAATCACAAGCTGGAACGAATGATTTGATTGGCTGGTACGTTGTTAGGCAACGGCATCTTCAGTTGTACTGCAGCCAATCACAGTCAATCATTTGAGAGCCGAGTACAGAAAGGAAGGCAAAGTTCAAATCCCTAATAGTGAGCTTTCCACATGCATTTACTTAATATTATTTAAATAGCTCAACCTTCTTAAAACTATTGAGTAAACCTTGATTAGATTGTTATTTTAAAGGACGGCATTGGAAAAAGATTTTAATAGGAAGTGTTTTTTGTTAAGCAATGGTTTATTATGATAAAAAAAAACATTTTCTTCATACTTTCTGAATGTTTTAACACTAAACTTTGACTTTTGTTTTTATTTGCTCCCATTTCTTTTGTGCAGTCTGTAAGTACGTCACAAAGCTATTATAGTTTACCAAGATTTTTCCAGCAGCCAACATTGAGATAATTTTTGTCCTTCTTTTAATTTCCTTTATGTGTTTGAACTACACAGTTTGATGTCATGGTCAGACAGAACAACAAAAATTTATTCAAAAAGTAGCCAAAAAAATAAAAACTGAATATGCCTGAATAACTGAAGATCAAGATGACTTCAAAATAAAAATAAAGAATTAATACAATATTTCAGGCACTTTACACTTAAAGTTTAGTTTCGATCAGTGATTGTATGTAAGCTTCTAAACTTCGTAAGAGTGTGGTGAAGAAGATTTTTCAACCAACTGATTCAATTTTTCAGTTTTACAGCCTGTGAAACCTAAACAAAAGTAAAAATAAATAAAAAATCAAGGTACACTTTGTTTTGTTCAGTCTTATAAAGACATTGTGCAGTTACTTGCTTCACTACGAGTTTCAAAACAAAGACACAAAATTTCATGCAAATGGAGACTTTAAATGCATATCCCAGTATTTGACATTATTTTTATTCAACCCAACTTGTTCTACAGTATGAAGAAAAAATTAATTTCTGCGCAGCAATAAGTTATCCCAACAGTTAGGTAAATGTAAGCATTTCCTGCTCAGTATTTCCAAGTCTGTAGGCCATGTACCAATGGTTCTGTGTAGCTGCAAAGGTTAATGTTGTCTGGCATTTACAGTAAATATAGACCTTTTTTGTCACAATGTAAGCAGGATATGATACAGGAATAACCATATTTTGGTTTACACAGTAACAGTTAAAACACACACACAGTAAACCTGAGTAGGAAACAGTTTAAACTGAATTTTAACATATTCTAGTTAATCCCCAGTTATGCCCTCTTCTAGACTATTGTTTACAAAACAAGGAGAAGTTAATAACCAGACTCAGGCGAAAGTTAGTCACAGTCTTTTAATGATATAAATAAATAATGAATGAAAAACAGAGCAAAGACATTTACAAAACATAACTCAATCTTTGAGGCGTCTCGCTCTTGGCTGTATTGGTGGAGGCTTCTCGGTACATGGCTTCATTTAACATCACTTCCAGCAGATGACGATATTAGGGTCATTTTCCAAACGTTCTTCCAACTCCTGGTAACTGATTCCTGTTAAAAATCAGCACACACTTCAAAATACATACGAGACTTTCATGTTGAGTTAAAATAATATCTTATGTTAAGCAAGTAGCATCCCGAGCAGTTAAAAATAACTGCAATGGGTTATGTAGTCAAAAACATTTGTATGGATACCTGTTCAGAAATGAGACAAGAATATTTTTATTTATCTAATTCAGAATTTAAAATAGTCTGTGGTTGGTTTTAACTTTAAACATTAATTATTATTTTTTGATACCTTCCAAAAGAACTGTACCAGAACCAACAATCTTCTGGTTTTTGAGAGACATTTTTGGCCAAATAGCAGCTGTTTAAGCAGGAAATGTCCCGTTCCGTCTTTTAGACAACGCTGAGACAATCAAATCTTTTTTTAGCTGTGGTTCTGGTACTTAACACAAACAGGTGTTTCTCCAAGACTTTAAATACATCATGCCTTAGGAAAAAGTTAAACATTAGATCTCAGAATTAGGCCATGGAGCCTCTTTCTTTAGGCTCCTAACAGACCAGGAAACTATTAATAACTGAGATTTTCATTCAGTTTAGATTATATTTTCAATATTCTTTCTGTCACAGTTCACTGGTCATGGACTGAATATAGTGCATATTTTGCAGTGCAATGTTTCTGTAATTTGAGCTATAAATAGTGTGCTGAACTTTAGCAAGAATTTTTTAAACCAAGGAAGTGTGTCAGCGTTCCTTTCGTCTGAGAAAATACCAAAATGGGTGTCAGTACTAGGATGAGCTACATGGCCCAATCTGTGACGAATAACTGAAGCGTACAAGGTTAAAGAACCCCCAAAAACTGAGTTTAAATAGAGCTGCTGAACTTGCCTGTTTTGCAGCAGATTTCATCATAACTATGACAGCCAGTGTAGAGACGAGGCGGTCTGCTTCTCTCATCCCGGACCACCTTCACAGGATACTTCTGAAGCCGTCGGATGAGATTTTTCATCAGTCCGAACTGGATTAGCCTCCTGGGTAAAACAAAACACACACTTTGTTAAACAAGAGTCACTCTGACCCGATATTTCCAGGGCAGCTGAGTCACTTCAGGAACTGATACGCTGACCTCTCATCAACCCTTTGAAGTTGCTGCGCGTAGCGAGAACAAAGGTCTCGCACTGTCGTTCCAGGACTGAGACCGCAGTAGAGCTGGAACACGTCCCGGAGGCTGGCACGTTTCTGACCTGATCATGACCCAAAATGCTGCAATCAACCTCTGAAAATCAATCAAAATGTCATCTTCAAGCAGATGTTTTCCTTACCCTGTTTGGAGACGTAGCTGAGGCATTCGTCCTGAAGGGATTTGTCATCAACGAGGCTCTGAACCTTTGGGGTTGTGCAGTAGACATTGGAGTACTGCGAAGGTCAACAAGATAGTCAACCTAAAAACAGTCTGATTACGGCGTTCCTACAACAATGTTTTTCCAGACAGATTTAAATTTTTGGCCCTTTTTTAAAATTATTTATTTATCTCTGTGCAAGCATTATTTGTAATGGATGCTTGGACAACAACATCAATAAAGATTTTAAAAATAAAAATAAAAATTTCCTCACACGGCCTTGCCTGGAAATGCTAAAAACCAATTACTGCTAAAACCAACAATATTTTCTATAAATTCTTAGAAATAGCAAGAATCTTGTTAGCGTGAGCTAATAATTCTGTTATGTACTAATATTTTACATTTTGAGGTTGGCCTTTGGGCTATTTCATGAACAGTTTCACAACACCAATTCTGCCCACATTGGAAAACATTAAACAACATGTTGTAAAATTAGGTCAGTACCTGGAATATGGAGACCAAAGTCACAACACCATAATACCTGGAAGGACAAGATAGATGCAGATATATCAGTTTTCACTGTTTGTCCTAGAAGACGCGAGGACTTTAAAAAGCAACACAAACAGCTGTATAATTTAAAGCAAATAAACCGTACTAAAAATACCAAAATCTATAAGAACTACAACAGATTTTCTGGTCCACTCATAAATGACAGGAATGAACTCACAGCAGGTTCTGCACAGCGATACGAACAAGATTCAGCTCGACGTCTGCTTCGGCTGAGATTTTCTGAATGTGCCTGAATCCATCGATGTAAGGCAAAATCTAAATAAAACAACATAACAGATAATGAGCTTCACAGCCTCATTCGTTTGAAGAATGCAAAACTATGTTTGCTATTAGCATGAGCATATTGTTTTATTACAGTAATAACACTGAACCGCATCAATAAAAAGCCGACTTCCTATTAGAGAAGCTCGTTTCCCAGCAAAGAAAAATTTGGAAAAGTCATCACTTTTTTCCAACGTGATAAAAAGTTTTACACAATAATCTTTTAACAACTGCTTCTTGGAAATCTGGAGCATGACATGTTGATATTAGCAACCACAAAGTGCTCATCCTGCCTGCTGAGTGGTGAGGTCCCACTGAGACTTTATGAAAAGCTCTTTGGATTCGGTGAAGACGGGGACGTCGTACTCCTGGACAGTGGGGGGGTCTCTCCGCTGCTGGATCAGTTTTAGCTGGATGGTGTTGGAGTCGTCTAGAGAAAGAAAAGGGAAAAAAGTTACAAACCTCACCCTCATTAAGGAGTTATTTCCCTGTTATGCAATTATATGTCTAACTAATGTTCTGAATCATAAACCCAGCTTTAAAAAAACCCAAACCTGACAGGGTGAAAGGTAGGGCTGGACAAAATGGCTGACAAACATATCACAATATAAGCGTTTCATATCAGTCGATATCAATAATTATTGATTAAATTTTTCCTTTAAATATCAGAAATCCAGCCAAACTAGTGATGTGCTCTTTCCTGTTTTATCCAGTTTAAATCCATGCTGTTTACTTTTAAGCAGTCAAGAGGCCCAGTAAACTGAGCAGCTAAGCGCTGAACATCAGCGATAAATAAGAAAACATGAGGATAAAGTAACAAAGTTAAGCACACAATAAATTAAACGCGCAATTCAAAACACAATAAAATGACCCAGTAAAACTGATAAAGTTAAATAAAAATCAAGTCTCAATTGGATTAAAGGCAAATGAGTAAAAGGTTTTCAGACGAGTTTTCAAAATGGACGCTGAAGAGCTCGAGTTTACATTTGTTCATATTTTTAAGGCTATTAGTATTTATTGGCGTTCTCAAGGAATCAAGAAAATAGTGAAAGTAACTTTCCTGATTCCTGACAATTTCGTTTTTGGTTTTATCATTTACTATTTTAACAATATTATCATAATAAAATAAAACTTTACAATAATGACAAGCAATAGAATAAGTGCCCTTTTGTATTTTGACAGTTTCTGTTTCTCTTGGTATCACAAAGTAAAGTGGCTCAGTAAACGTTTTCACATTTTGTCACATCACAACCCCAAACTTTATCTGACAAACAAGCAAAAACCTGACAGGTTTGCCAAATTGTAAAGGAAAATGAAGCATGGTTTATCATTTATTTCTAAACACAAATCTAACATGTGAGAATCAATTTGTATTGTAATTCTTTAGTCTAGGCCACTTTATTAGAGTAAACATTTGCAAAATGCAGCCAATGGTGCAACTTGGCTCAAGATAACCTCAGGTTTAGTGACTGCTTTTGTTTTAATAATAAATACTTTTCATAACACTTGAAAATCTGGCAGAGCTCCAGCTTCTGGCAGAACAACAAAAAAGATAGTCAAGGCAATGGGTTATATCAAAGCACATTCATAAGTTTCAAAGGTCCAGTCAAAGTCCAGACTAACGGTATTGACTCGAGGGTCAATACCTCGTTACAATTTTTATAATTTTTCACATTTTTATTTAACAAAGTCACATATTCTGTATGCTAAGGGCACAAAGTAGTATTATCGAATGTCCTTCCTCCCACCAAACATCTCTATAATTATCAAAGTTGTTTGTAAATCTGCTATTATTTACAGTTTTCCATCTCTTTATCTTTTTTTGTTCAAACATATAAAACACAACCTTGGTATTTTTAATTAGTTTCTTGAGTATCTGTATGTTTATTTTCAGAGCAGTGCATCTCATCTTGCCTTGTACATTTGACCTCACTGTGGAGTATAGCATGTTTTTATTATTACTTATCTTTATGTGCATCATGTTTCAACATGACATCGCAACGCTCCCTTGAGGAACAACAATTTCTATTTTCTATGTTTCTATTTAATTCTATTCTACAATTATAAGCTGCGTTGTGTATATTTACCACATAAAATCCCAATAAAACAGTTAAAATGTGTTAAAATTTGAAAGAGTTAAAGTATTACATAACAAATTACACGTGTGGCCATGAAGTTGTAAATCATTGTTTCACACATGAAATGAGAGCTTTAGTAGCTGGAAACTGACAGGCAGAACAAGATTATAATCACTATGAAGACTTTATAAACAAGTTATAAAACCACCAAGCTATCATCACCTGGAGCAGACGCAGGGGGAAGGTGCAAACGTTTACTCTTATAAAAGTTATTGTCTCAAGATCTAATAAAAGTTATTAGTCCCTTAAAACAAGACAAACACAAAACACTTTACAACCTATCATTGCTTGTTAAGCAAACATTAAATTTTATGTAATTTCTTTGAAGTTTTCTCCACGTAATTTCAGTTCTGAGTCATAAAATTAATCTTGAGTCACATATTTCATAAATATTGAAATATTATATTGCTATACTATATTACTATAGTATAGCAATACAGATTAGCCTTTATGCAATGATCACTGTGCAATAAATTAGCTAATGATTCCACACATTTGTGCAATTCAAAGCACTACTATGTGACAATTAACAACTGTGCTTTTATTTATTTTTTGAATTTTAAACATGTAAGACTCCTCCAGCCTCTTCCATCCTGTTCAAATGCAACAAAACATATTTTACAATATAAATTAGGTTCTAAATGGTAAAGATAAACAGCTGCATTGATTCAGAGGCTTTAATTTCAGTGGCATTTATAGGACGGCTGTGAGATGAATGCCATATTTTATCTTCAGTTTGAGAAAATGGAGATTTTCATGAAGAAAATAAAATAACAGAGGCAAACATTGTCTTTTAAAAGTTTCAGAGTGTTTAGAAAGAGATCTGCAAAGCTGCAAGATTTAATTTCTTGTGATTTCATTCCAACAGTTTTACTTCCTTGTTCAACTTCTTTTTGACCATTTTGACATGATATCTAAATTTTTTTAGAGAAACTAATCTCTAAAAAATTGCTGAATGGAGAACTTTGAGTTCTCCATTCGGCATCAACTCGTCTGGATTAATTATTTTGTCTAGCTCAGGACTCTTGGTTATTGCCATCATCAACAGCAGCTTAACTTCAAGGTGGTGCCTCCACACAGTAAACATGCTGCTGTGAAAACTTAGCTGAAGAAAACTTGGCTTAAACAAAATAGTCACTCTTACAAAATATATTTTATAGAGGTAGCCAGGCCAATAAAAACAACAAATAAAACCAGCTCAAGAGAAAATTTCCATCTGGGATTAAATCTCTCCATAGCACCGATTCTGATCTACTGAGAGTTTTAAATCTTTTAGTAACAGATTCTGGTGATATTGAACTCCTGGTTTTACTGAATTTAACAGCGGCCTACAAAACTATTGATCAAAACGTTCTCATCCTGACGCTGGGCCGATGGATCAGCATCACTGGTTTCAGTCCAACCGCACTAGCAGATGTTTTTGTCTTAGTTTCTGTGGTTTGAGCTTGAACTCTGCTGCGCTGGCCTGGGGTGTACCACAGGGCTCCATTCTTGGACCTGAGCTGTTTTTCTCTTTACCAGCTGCCAACTTTGGCTAAGTTAATTGTTTTTAAATGTGTTGAATAAATAAATTAGATTTTATTGTTGTTTGGATCATGAGAACTAAGGTCTAGAGAGAGATCAGTTCAGTTTTAGGATTTCCTTCAGCTGGGAAATTCCCCATAGAGATGGTTCACAGTGTAGCAACAACAGATCTATTTTTAAAGCCACTTTCACCACAATTTAAATGAAAGTTGCTTCTTTCTCACTGTGCCTCTCATGATAACAAATTTTGCTGGACAATTACTTGTCCCAAAACTTACTGCGATAAACAATAATGTTGTTTTGAGACAATTTTCAAGTTATATAATGGTAATAATAATGCAAGAACATATTCTCAAGGATCAATAAACTTTACATTCTAATGAACTTTTAACACTGAAACTGGAATACATTTAAAATGTCCAAAATAAACAAACAAATCAACACATAAAATTAATTATGAAGTCTCTGAAAACAACATTGTCCTTCAAAAAACTGCTAGTTGACCAAAGCACCAAACTGAAGACCAGTTTTTTTTGGAAAAATTTTTAATCAAGCAAATGTAAATGATTGAGTTTGCTTTCATTTATCATACGATTAATTGATTAATTGTGTATTGTGACAGGCCTATTTGTCACTATACAAAATGGGAAAAATTTAAATATTACCTATGGGTAATGTGCAGGCTCCTGTAGCATTAAGATCTTCCAACAATGTCGACATTATGGGTAAAAGTTTCTGCTTGCTCTCCTCCTTTGAAATAAAGCCACTTTCCAACTGCAACACAGCAAGGAGAAAATATTAATACGATCACCAAATCATTTTATTATAAAAATATGAAGCCATTACAGCTGTAACAACATGATATAGTAATAGTAAAGGTTTACTCTTTACCTCCAGAGTTGTGAGGTACCCAGCCAGCTTTTTCACAATTGGCTCAAGAGCGCATGTGTTGGTCTGAGCATCACAGACAAAGCCCAGGTTAAAGAGGAGAGCATTTCGGCTGTACTTTTTATGCTCGATGCACACTGGACAGCCGATTAGCTTCTTCTCCATAGCAGTGCTAAAAAAATAAATAAATAAAATAAATGTCTAAAATAAATAGCTATATTGAAACAGAACCAAACCAAAACATTTAAAAGACAGTGTTGGATGACATACACTGTAATTAATTTGTTTTGTAGCTCTGGCTTGGTGATGATGTAAACTTGGACCGTGTCGAACAATTCCCGTGAAATGTACTCCTCTGGTACCTGCCAAGAAAAGGACAGAAAAATAAATTTACCCATCAGTATTTTGGGATCAAGTCTTTAAAAACAACTACAAAAACAACAAAAAAATATCACAACAAATAAAACAAAATTTACATTTATGTATCAAAAACAAATTAACTTTGATCCTGACTCCAGTTTTTACGGTACTAGACAGTGAAGTATTTTTCTCCAGATGTTCGCTGACCACTTAAACTTAAAAAGTGCATAAAAAGTCAATTATTTGAGCTTTGACTGTCTTTAGAGAATTGGTCTGATTATCTAGTGTCAGCAAAAAGTTTGCAATACAAATTCAAATTCAGAAATGCTTCATTCTTTCCAGAAGGAATTTAAATGTTGTTGTAGCTCATATTATGCATTGCAGTGGCTCTGAAAAAGCCTCTGAATGAAAACACTATGTTGAGGTTCACCAGTCTCATGAATAGGATGGATAGGGTTGTCTGTAATTTTATGAAGAATCCTTCTTGTTCCAGGAAAGTTCCCACTAGTTTTTCAGCCTCTGTTTTGTTTGCTTAGATGAGACATTAAGCAGTTTTATGACATATTCTCAAAGATGCTAACAGAATACGAGTTAAAGGAGCATCAACCTTATGTCTTTGAACCAATCGACGGTCCTATGAATGGAGATGAGATAAAAAGTGTAGAATATAAACTGGTACAAATTTGTCAAGATTTCTGTTTGCTTATTTTTCCAAATGACTGGTTTCTGTGCACTATCATCACTGATAAGACCATTAAAGGTATTTGAAAATGAAATCTAGCCAATTCAGTCTGAGCTGGTACACTTTCCCAACAATTGATGTGATTTCACATGCAACTCTGTAGAGAATATACAAAAAACCTGTAAAGGAGGATATCTGAAAAAAGAAGCATTTCAAGAGGAGTAGTTAACATTAAACTATTTTAAGGCAGCAACAAATAGTCTGGCTTGTCAAAATCTAGAACTACTATTCGACAACTTTTAAATGCATCCCTTCTCCGACACCTGCAATAAGTACGTAATTTAGCTCTGCAGAGGCCTGATAATTAGTAACTCATTTGACTCAGGAATGATGCATCTAAAAGTTGAGGTATATTAGCTCTCTTGAACAGGCTTACCTGATACGTTATCTTTGGACCCAGAGTGGGGTGAAACTCACTGAAGAATATGCACTCTATTCGAGTTGTCATGTTCAACAGGGACCTTTCACTGTTCACCTGTTAAACTGAAATGAAGATTACTGGATCCTCCCCCTGTGTGTTATGCTAGCTGCTAGCTGTAGCGTTAAAAACGAGAAGCTGAGTTCTTCTAAACAAACTACAAACAGCCACAAAGTTGTACGACATATAAACAACAGTGATATTGAAGTGAAATAGAGATAAGTGACGTCGCTTTGTTGTTTAAACCATCTAAAAACGCTGCAAATTGTTCAGCAAACTGTCCAAAGTGACGAGACAACACTGATGCGTTCAGGGTCTCCACGGAATTTATCCTTTTAAACACTCTAATCAAGAAAACAGGAACACGTGAAGACTAAAATTGGTTACAGTAAAAGTAAATATTTTGGTCGTTGAACTGTGTAATATTTGCTTTTAGGGTTTTTGAATGTCTGAGGTCCCACTCTGTCCTCCACTAGGATGGAAATGTCCCCTTTAAGTTACTAATTTGTAAGCTAACATTTGGATTTTTTTAATATGTTTCACACTAAAATTATGTTATATAAGAGTGTAGATACATTTTTTAAAGTTTTCGAATCTACTTGACACCCAACTACAAGACAACAATTTGTTAAAAGTTAGATTTACCACAGTCTTTAAAGGGAGCGCCGCTCCGTCCTATGTAGGGTACAGACGTTTTTGCCTCATAGGGACGTAAGTGGTGTTTACTACATACGTAGGACGCACAACAAACGTGCTATCAATTTTTGTAACTGTCCTAGTATTTTATGGGTTTATAAATGTTTTTCAGAGCTATAATCGGTTATCTTGTTTTCGTGTTTTCGCTTTAAGAGCGGAATGAAAACTGATAACCGAAGAAGGAAGATCTAGACGCTTTTCTATTTACCATGTGGTGGAGACGGACCCTTAGCTCGAATGCTATTAGCTACCGCCGATGCTATTTGGGACGCAGGCGCAGTGGGGCAAAGGTAATTCCGTGTTTGCTGCGTAAACTGTTCAGCTGAACATACTGTGAACAAAGCAGCAGACAAATGAATGTGTTTTAGCACGTCACTGTGAATGACTCTAAAACAAGAGGCACAATCAATCTGTTCTTTTTATAGTTTATGTAGCCAGGCAACCAACTCAGGCAGAATATTATATAAACATACAAAATCCTTTTATTATGAGCGTTTCTTGTGTAAATAATAATGTGCAGCTGGTTGCTTTTCTATGAAGAAAAATGACAATACCCTAATTATATGATACAGAGAGAAGATCTTACTTCCTAATAAAAGGTTCATGTTTGGATATTTCACATCACTTTTAGCAATCCTGGAGAAGTCAAGTAATGTAAGACATAAAGAAAAGGCATTGTAAGATGCCTGGGAAATATAATAAATTAGGTTTATTTTCAGTTAAAATGGCTAAAATCACACAAAGTCAAATGTACATGATGAAAACATTATTATTCTGTATTTTGAAGGAGGATTTATTTAACTTGGTGTGCTCTTGACTTCTGAAATGAGAGTGAACACCATGGCAAGACTGATCCAGATGAAAAATAAAACGGATATTTGCAACTATATGTGGTTAAGCACGTCACTTTCATCTATACTTATCAGTCATAAGATGATAAACCCTGACGGATCATATGAAGCAGCTCATCTGGTTACAAAACAGTACTCTACTCTGCTGCACATCTAGTGCACACAATCCCTTCTCTGAAATGGGGTTGTGGCTGCCTCGTGTTGTGGAGATGCTTTTCTTTACCAAGAACAGAGAAACCGGGAGGTCGAAAATGGTGAACCCTGCAAGAACCCTTGGAAAACGAGGTGGAGGTTCACCTTCGGGTCTAGGGTTTATTTCAGACCTTTCACAAAAGCAAAAACAATCAGATGGAAAGACAACAAAGCAGAGTCAGCAAAAACAATCCCCTCTGTTTGTTATTAATCAATCTGAAAAGGAGTGGATAGAAGTAAACACTTTTATTTTCCTTTAGCAAAATGCCAGTTAGAATGACAACAATAGACAACCAAAGAATTGCATTACAAACAGTAAAATGTTAGAAATAAATGTATGTAGCATTCAGTTTTTGTCTTCATTCCAATATGGATCAAAAACCACCACAGTATTTTTATCTGTTCTAGGTTTTCACTCTGCTTTGGCTCATTTCTCCTCGTTTTATGTGCTGGTGATGCTTTTAAATGAAAACATCATCAAACAATCAGTTTTCAGCTTTATCCAAAATTAAGATGTATCAGCTTTTCTACCCATATTTTAGTAATTTTATTAAGCTATTTTTTTTCATGATTTTTGCATTTGTAAGTAGGTTTTGGCATTTATTGTATCATTTATTATTTTTTGTAATATATTTCTTATCGTGAGAATTTTGATTTACTGTTACAAATGATGTTTGAAAAAAAATCAGTACTTTTAGTTTTGCTATGTTTTTCACTTTGTTCAACAAGAGTATCAATAAATATCAATAAATCTGAAAATATGATTTAAGCAGTTACTATGTGCAGTTTAGTGGTGCTAATCACACTTCTTAATGTGAATATTTTTTTCCAAGAGCTGTCTTTGTGATATTCATAAAGCTACCTAAAAAACAAATCAATAAATAGTTATTATTGTCACTTTCATCAATAGTTCCACAAAATATAATGATACAAATTTAAGCTCAGTATTTGTAAATGTACCACCTACATTGGAGATCTCGATGTATTTAATTTTTTCACTGATAAAACTCCTTTTTCAGATTTGCCTTACCAGACCCTCATGCAGCGCTCCGGCCTTTCCTGCGGGCCGGATCACGGCGCTTCAGGCTCTGGATGTTTGGAAGCGGCACTTTGTGGAGAACGGAGTGACGGAGCCTGAACAGTCAAGCCAGTACATCATCGCTCATCTGCTTGGAGCAAAAACAGTGAGTCACTCTTTCCTCTGTTTCCTATGTAATCCTTCCAGGACAGCGATAGCATCTCTTCCTGATCCGTTTCCAGATAGAAAGTGTCGAGCACCAGAGGTTAGCAGAGTTCCTCAGCAAAGAGGAAACGCAGCAGGTGTGGCGGCTCTGCTCCAAACGTCTCTCCAGGTGAGAGCCTTGTTGAAATCTCTATGTGTGAAATCACAAGTGATGGTTTTCTGCAGGAGGCTTGGGTTTGTGATGTGCAGAATGCCGGTGCAGTTCATCATTGAGGAGTGGGACTTCAGAGACCTGACGTTGAAGATGAGGCCTCCTGTTTTCATACCCAGGCCTGAAACCGAGGTGAGTGACGACAAAAAAAAAGTCTTCACGCTGGAACACACCTCTTCATTTATCATCAACTTTATTTTTACAGACATGAAACCTTTGGACATGTTGAGACATACAAAAACTAGTAGCAACATTCATAGTAAAACATTAATTAACAGAAGTAATCGATTATAGGGAGCAGATATGGACAGTGGCTTGCAAAAGTATTCATACCGCTTTAGCGTCTCCATATTTTGTCACTTTACATAAATACATAAATATATTTTATTGGACTTGCGCACACCGCACCTTTCAGGTTTTTTAATTGTAAAATTTATTTTGTTTTAATCATGGTTGACTTTCTTTCTGCTTCACAATTGTACTTCACCTTGTGTTGGTCTTAAAACTAATGTTTTAACTCAGAAATCAACATTTCGTGGATCAGCCACGAGGTTTTCAAAGGGGTTCAGTGCAGTGGGCTCTTCATGTTTATTTTCATAAAAATTTTAATCAGGTTTATCTGTGTTTCGTTTGGTGCAGGAGTTGGTTGAACTGGTGCTCACAGATCTGCAGAATCATCCTGGGCCAACGTGTTTGGAAGTGGGTTGCGGTTCTGGTGCCATTTCTCTCAGCCTGCTGAAGAGCCTCCCTCAGGTGAGCTTTGTGGTTATAATAAGAAGCAGCTTGTTAGCCTCGCCGTCATGCGTCATATTCCTAAAAGCTGCTGGCTGCACATTTCGGAATTGCATAATCGGTTCGTTCAGAGGCCTTTTTGAAACACAGGAACAAGCTGCGGATGAATCGCCAGGAAATTCAGAGAAAGGATTTCTGGCTTTTCATTTCACTGCCTCTCTGCTGCAGCAGCATCTCCACCAGGACTCATCGCTTCAGACTGAGTGGAGGAAATATTACCAGATGCAGCTCTGTAGAAGAAATTGCAGGAATTTATTGTGTCTTTTCGGCATAGCTTTATAGCATAGCTGGCACATGTGGTTGGAAAATGTTCCCTAACACTCCCTTGGCATATTAAATGCTCTGTCTGTAAGCTGACACTTGTAGCTAAATATTTAGAAGTCAGCTCACGGTCAGAAAGTGAAACAGTTAGCGCCGCTTCTCCGGGACGCTTTCACAAAAGAAGAAAACATTCCTGGTTACTGAAGGTTCCTGCACTCATATTCATTTATAACAACACTGTTGAACAGCAGGAGCAAAATGCAAACTAAAATATTTATGTTGAGTGTGCAAGAAAACCAAGAGCATGCATATTTTATCGTGGAAAACGCCTGAGAGTCCTTGTAAGAAAAATGAAAAGTCCTGTTAAAATAAATAAACCAAGAGAAATGTAGATGAAGAAGTGGAGGTCTGTCTAATTTTAGGGATGAAAATTAGACAGACCTCTAATAAAATAAACATTTGAAAAGCAGGAACAGTGTGTTATTTTACTAAGAAGAGAACAAGAATAATCCTGGATTGTTTTTGTACCGCTGGTCACAGCTCAGTTTTTCTTTGTTCTCCGTAACAAGCAGACTTCTAGGAAACTGTGGAAAAAAACTGAGCTCTGCAATCTTACATGATTCATTCCTAATCTGGAAAATGTAGTTAATAATCGTATAAAGAGCCTTTCATAAGCTACAGTGTACAATTCATCATAAGTAATAGAGAAAAGGATCATTCAGTGTTTATTTTAGGACTAATAGACCCAAAACTGCTGAGTCGCATCATTTTATCTCTTTCTGAATAAAATACTTCCTCAGTAGTGCAATAAAACAACTAATCCTGTTTGTGTGTAATCTGCACAGACAGTCAATGCAGATGATTTAACAGTAATCATTACGTTTAGTTTGATTCTGGCTGCTTGTTTTAAAGCAAACATCTGAGAAATTTGAGAAAAAACATCAGGAATGTAGTTGATTCAAACAGATAAATCCTTTAAAACAAAACAGTTTATGCTTTGAGAAAACCCTTCACAACATCAAATAACCATAACTAGAGGAGAAAATATCCTTTTTTGATTCTGGAGCCAATATTTCTATTAGGAATTAATAGAATTAAAGGGATAAATCTAATCTGTTGAGCAGCTAATGACGTATTTTATCACCTTTTCCTCACATTATTAGGGTGTTACTGGAATGCTAATGTGTGGGTTCAGCCGAGGCTCTCGAAGGACGAGTTAAGAAGTCACGTTTTTCTGTGTCGTTCCACTTCCTTGTTGAAACCTGTCGGATCAGCTGGGTGTGTGTCGTCGTGTTTGAGGTTGAGCCTGCAGCTCCAGACGCCGTGTTCCCAACAAAAGCTTTCATTTCAGCTCCGTTTGCTGAAGAACAGAGCTGCCTCTGTGCTTCGCACCGACTGCCATGAGAAGAGTCGTTTTCATGTCGGTTAATAAATGCAAAGCACGGAGACGCGTGTTGATCAAATAAAAACAACCGTTTGCTGGCGGTACATATGATGGGGGGGAAATGCTTTTAATGCTTTTGTGTTTGAAAATGTGAGGCAGCAGCAGGTTATGAGAAATCCGTCCTGAGGACAGAAAGTTTTTGTTGGTTTCTCCTCCTGCAGCTCCAAGCCTTTGCCCTGGAGCGAAGCCAGGATGCGGTTGATTTAAGCCGGGAGAATGCGTCGAGGTAATTGCGCCATAGTAAACAAACTGACTGTCCCAGAGGTTGGAAGTTACTCTTTTTATGATTTCTTTTTTTTTTAGTGTTGCTGCTGTTTCTTCTGCAGGTTGGGCCTTCAGGACAGACTAAAGGTTTATCATATGGATGTGATAAAAGGTATAAAAACACTGACTGAGACAAAATGCTGTGTGTTTCTCTAATTAACCAGACTTATCCTGTCCTGCTCTCTGTTGCTGTGGGTTTTTTTTTCCAGATGCAGAAAAGATGCCAGGTCTGTTTAGCTCCATATCGGTGCTGGTCAGTAACCCTCCTTACCTGTTTTCAGAGGACATGGCAACGCTGGAGCCGGAGATTTCTAGGTGACCTACAAACAAATCTCTACATTTGTAACTGAAGCGTCTCACAGGTTGACGTCGCTGCTCTCTGGAAATTCATCTGACATAAAACAAAACACATAGATCACGTGTCAAACTCGAGGCCCGTGGGCCAAATCCGACCCGCCATAGCTTTTTATGTGGCCCTCTAAATTATAGACTAAACATTAAATATGCTTAAATATTATGTTATCAGTCAAATCGATGAAAAAATTCAACTGTCCAGCCAAAACTAAGCAACGTGCACCAACAGACAGAGAGCAGTTTCATCATCCACAATTTACCAGCAGATTTTCTGCTCAAGCAGAAACTGGTGAAGTCAGGAAAAAACTAGCCTTGATTATTTTAAATTTCAGGATAACTTGGGTAAAAATGCAAGTAAGGGATCATGTTTGAGTTTCCAGACTTATTATTTAAAAGGTAAAACAATCATTGATTTATACATTTTGTGTTTGAACTTTGATTTTCCAGATTGCAGCTCGAGTTAAAAGTTATTTTCCTATCAGTGCGTTGAGTTTCTGACTTAGAACTTGTTCAGAAATGGATAAATGAGACATTTTGAAGCGTTTTTAACTTCGGGGCAGCATTACGGGTTTAAATTCTGACCTGTAGTTCTGCAGGGCTGATAGCAAACTCCAGTTGGGATTTATTTTTACTTCTTACTTTCAGGACTGAAACGATTAATCGATCATTGAAATAACCGCCTGCTAGTTCAGTAATCAATTAATCATTAACAGAGTATAAAGTCTCAGAAAAAAAAGTATTTGCTGAAAAAAATGGATGAATGAAAAAGATGAAAAGCTGCACGTAATTAAACGCTGCTTCTGCTCAGCTTTGTGAATCAAAACTGCAGTAAAATTCAAAATTAACTGCACTGAATTCATTCAACCAAGACGTTTGTTTCTGATTTGTTTAATTAAACAATTAAAAAGCTAAACTCATCTATGTTTTATTTTAATTCCTGACCAAAGAGTTTCATCTTTTCTCTGGTTCTCAGCATTTTGGCTGATTTCCGTCCAGCCAGACGAAACATGTTGGTGGAATTAAAAGATTACTTTAAGCCGAAATCTGGCAACGCCGAGACATGTTTTGGGCTAAACTGTTGTTTTTTGTTCCCTTTAACCAACAGAATGATAAAATCTGAATATTAAATACTTTCAGAAATGAAAAAGCTGCATTAATAAAGCAGACTTGTTTTCTTATGATTATAGTTTTGAGTTTTTTATTATAGTAAATTTTTCTGTTAGTTTAAATTAGTTTTTTCAAAAAGTATTGTATCATGATTACATCAATTGGGAAATTAATACTGAATAGAATTAATAGTTGTCCAGCGATAATTGAATATATTTTCTAATTGACGGCCGTTTTCTCCCAACTTTTGCGCACTAGCGTAGTTGCCGCTACGATGAATTCGACGTGCCGCATTTTGATGAAAGCAAACGTAAACTGCTTGTGTGTAGAAAATAAAAAAATCTATTTCAGATGAATTGGAAATAAATTAATTTTTTACTTTAATAAAAGGACGACATTGCTCCAGGTACTTATAGTTTTTTTTCCCCCCGTTTATCTGAAAATGTTTCAGTTTTAATAACCTCGATGTTTTCCAGGTTCGAGGATCGCGGCGCGTTAGATGGAGGTGAAGATGGACTAAATGTGATCAGACAGATTTTAACTCTGGCGCCAGACTTTCTGTCACACAGAGGGTAAGGCAGCCAACACACACACACACACACACACACACACACACACACTGGGTTTAATTCCTAATGGCACCTTGACGCAGAACTGAAAAACACACGTATCATGTTGCGTGTTTAACGAGTTTTCTGCGAGGCGTCCCCTGAACCCGGTTCCAGGCAGACGCTGCCTCCATCAAGGTCACCCACCACCTGTAATCCTGTTGTGTTAATTTGATTTTAAGCCTTTTTCATCTCAATCCTCCCTTTGACAAACAGCCGGGTTTACTTGGAGGTGGACCCCAGACACCCGGCGCTCATTCGCCGCTGGGTGGAGGACAACGTGGAGGAGCTGCGGTTCGTGGAAACACGGCGAGACGTCAGCGGCAAGTCAGTGCTTCAGCAAGATAAACACAAATTCAAAGTATTTGTGTGGGAGTTGTGTGATCTAAATCTTTGCATTTGGTGTGTTTTCGCTTCCTAGGCCTCGTTTCTGCATCCTCCAGAAAGAGGAGTCACATAAGGCCCCCAAGGTGGATCAGGATTGAGAAACCCAGATCCTATTACGCTGGCTTTGGCTCAGGTCGCCTCGGCTCGGCTCGGCTCGCCCCCCCCCCACACCTGACCCCATCTCCTCGAAATGAACAATTTCACACAAATAGTTTCCATATCAGCGCTGCACTTTTAACCCGTGGACAGTCAGCGAACACGCCCCATCTCGCAATAAAAAAACAAAAATGAGAAAAGTGTATGTGCGACAGGCACAAAGCAGGCTCAGAGCTGAAGGTAATTACCAAAGCTTTTCTTAGAACGCTCCCTCTCAGAATCCGCCTCTCTCCTCCCAGGAAGCATTCAGCAGTTCTGTGAATCCGCTGATGAGCGTCCTTCCCTTTCGCTCGTCCACACCGCTGACTCAGATGCTGAGCAGATTGCATTGTTGAGCAAAAAAAAAACACTGAAAACGCCATCCGAATTCAAGCTCAAAGGCCGCACAAAGCCTTTGTGTCTCAAAGGTTTTATGTGGTGAAAACATTTCACAACGACGAGCGTCACAAGAGCCGGCAGCATGTGATTGTTAGTGGTGCGGAGTTGTTGAAATGACTGGATTTTAAGCGGCACAGAAATTGTAAGTTCCAGTTTTAATAGAAAAAAATTTACACATGTAAAAAGTACAAAAATGCTTTTGCTGAGAAAAATAAAATGGCATGAAAGACGTCTCAGTGAAATCAGTGTCATTTCTTAACCAGTATGTACATCCAGACGTCCATGTCTGAGGAGCCTACAGTACCGACCTCCTGCTCTCCACAGGAGGGTTGAAGTCCGAAGCCAGACACGTCAGAACGTCTCTGTGACTGGCCTCCGCAGGTCCGAACTACCTGCTGCTCAGAGTCTCCTCCTCTAGCGTAAATCGGGTCAGTTCAGCGCCGCTCCTGCTCACACCTTGAAGGGGTAGTCCTGCAGGAAACGCAGCAGCGGCTTGGGGAGCGGCAGCTGCTCCACGCCGGCGCTGTGTTTGTTGATGACGAGGCGTGTCAGGTGCTGCAGAGTCGGGAGGTTCTGAGGTTTGTACACGGCCCGCTTCAGCTTCAGCACCACTGACGCCTCCTGGGCCGACGGCTCGGAGGGTTTCGCCGGCGCCGCCTGCTCCTCCGCCCTCCGCTCCTCCGCTTTCCGCTCCGCCCCCATGTAGTGCTGCACCAAGCTGGGGACGTTGGGGAAGGACGAGAGGCTGGCCCGCGCCCCGGAGCTGGAGTCCAGCAGGAACTGGGCGCTGCTGTACTGGATCCGGATGCTGGTGGGTCCGCGCGCCGTCCTGACCGACAGGGTCAGCATGTACAGAGGGTGGCTGCTGTCCCGCACCAGGAAGGCTCCCTCCGGGGTGTCCTGCAGGGCGGCGTGGGCCTGGGCTGCAGTGATGGCTCCCCAGTACCAACCTGCACACACACCATCACATTATGGACCTGACAGAACAGTTCTGCTCTGATAAACACTGGAGAAAATCCACCAAACAGTGGGTTAAATGACAATTTCACAGATTTTACATGTGTTTACTGCACAGAAAGATAAACGAAACAAGAAAACTATTAAAATGAACATAAAGCAAACTACAGCTCAGCCTGTCATCAATTAGTCACATAATTAAAAACTCAATAATTTACATTCTGATGATTAATTTGTTTTTAACATCCCAGTTGTTGTGTTTCCTTTAGAGTTGCTACTTTTAAACGTTATTGCGCTTTATGGCATTGACAGGAACTCTGATTCTAATTGATATTTTGTTTACAGAAAAAGATACAACCCATTTTATTGATGGTTTCACTTGAATCAAGATTGTTTGTCACAAAGTGAACAATGCAAATACATCATGTAAACATTGCAGATTTAGCCAGACAGGCTAATTCTCATATTGGTGTTTTTTTTTTAAATTTATTAATTTTGAATATTTTTATTATCTTCCAGTTTACTAAATTAAAAGGTATTCCATTACAGTGCAATTATCAATACATTACTTGAAAACTGCCTTGAAACAGCAATATTATGCTTTATCCCAGTAAATATAGGTACAATTTATCATCCAGCTGAATTTGCAGTAATGATGAGCCAAACAAAAACATTCATCTTATGACTGGAAGATTTTACCTGAATTTTCTAGGTAGCAGAAGTTGCTGGCGATGGCCTGCAGGTCCTTGGTGGGGTCCCATTTTGGGGGTTTGCTCTGAAAGCACGGGGCAATGGCGGCTGTTCCCTCCCGCATGCCCCACGGGGCCTGAGAGGATGGAGCAGCAGGGAGAAGAGACGTGGGTCTGGGGGGGAAAGAAACAAACCACGGGAAAATGATTATAACTGGCACAGACAAACCCCTCCATAAATAAACCAGGCGCTACACTTCCAGGCTTTCATTAAGGGCCACATTTTGACCTTTTGTTCCCAGATCATTTTGGTTTTACGGCGCCGTGTGGCGAGAGAGAAATGTTTTCTTTCAACGTCTGTATTTGTGTTAATTAGAAGGCATGTTAAATTTAGACAACTGTGTACTAGACACATTCATCTTGAAGGAAAATACGGTTCATATTTATTAATATGCAGGGTTCCTTTTTTATATAAAATTTACAATTTTGCTGCTTTGACACGGCATTTTTTTGTCTTCAAATATCAAATTAACACACACACACACACACATATATATATATATATATATATATATATATATATATATATATATATATATATATATATATATATATATATATATATATATATAATTACATTTTAAAATAAGATATATCCAACTGTTATTTCTTTAAGTTATTTATTTGTATTAATTGCGCCTTTCTAATAAACTTGGCATCCAATTTAACCCTAAAAATATTTTACTGCGGCTAAACCAACAGATTTGTGCTCAGATATGCGCACTGACGTAAAAACAGCGAAAACAAAGAAAAGTGCGCTCACCCTCGTTCACAAAGAATCATGCTATAAAATCCTCCGGGGTGAAAGTGCGACGCGTTGTTTGGACTCAGGAACCGGACGCAACCAAAAGCAGAGAGGTTCTGTCTGCAGAGCGCCGCTGCCTTCCGATCAGGACCAAAAAACAAAAAACAAATCAGACCTGTAGGTTCGGTTCTGGGTGGAAAGGAGAACACGAACCCGACCAGGATATGTTGCTGTCATGAACGAGAAAGACAAAAAAAAAAAAAAAAAAAAAGCCACTTCCCCGGTGCGGAAATATTTCTTTCTATTAAAACAATGTGAGGCGACTTTTTGTCTGAAAAAGCTCCGGTTCGGCAGCGGCGGCGGTTCGGAACGTGTTGTCGCCAGCCTGAGATCCAAACGTGTGACGGACCGAGGCTAAAGGCTCGGCTTTTAAAATTTACGTTTCCTAGAAGTCGATTCTTAGAACTCCTCACAGGAGTTCTGACGTCACCGCGTCTGCCGCGTTCGCCGCTCCCGTTCGCTTGCCGCTCCCGCGTCACGACGTGCGCGCGGTTCTGTGGAAGGCGCAGGATTTATGGCAGGCCGTTTTGACACAAGTTCGGCCTGGAACCAGACATCCTGGTTGCAGATATTATCCTCACTGTAGATAGAAGAAGAAAGCAACTCTCGTTCATATAACTGAATAATAATAATAATAATAATAATAATAATAATAATAATAATAATAATAATAATAATAATAAGTATATCTCAATAAATATAAAAATATAACAACTTGGAAGTAAAGGAAAAAATATATAATTGATCATCAGGTTTTAGATGCATTAGTTGTGTCATTACTTGAGATATCTTGAAAGGAATTTTGACTCGTCAAAATGTAATTGAAGATATCGTGAATTATTATTATTACCAGTCAGATCAGAATGTACCTGCAGATATTATACATGACAGTTCGGGATTTAGTCAAAATCTTTGGACACCTAGAATGTAGTTGACATGACGCTGGCTCGTCATTTAGGGGGCTTTTGATAGCAACTGACCAATCAGTGGTCGCAGTTTGTCCTGAAGGACACGCCCCTTATCTGGAGGAACTGAACCTCAAACACGTGGCAGTTTGACAGATTTTAAAGGAAAATAATTGGACGTCTTGGTCCAACGCTGTCAGTGGGGAAAGTGCAATCCCGACCGTCGTTATCCAGAGTGAATAGAGGGTGAAATATAATCTATCAAATTTCCAAACTGAGTCTGAAATAATGCAAGAAATGGACCAAGGCCTGCAGCCGACCTCATTTCCGGTTGATTGAAACTGTGACGCAATTTCCGCACGTCCTGCAGAAGGTGACTGGTGGTTAATAGCAGACCTGATGTAGGACTGTTTGCCTCAGTGTTTGGCTGATGAGGCAAAAGAGACAGGAAAAAACACATTACTTTACTTCTGTTACAATAGCAGTGTTTGTTTATCGGGTATCTTCATGTCAATCGCGGACAGAGGAAACCGAATTCATGTTAAACGGCTTGCCATACCCATCCGCGCCTCTCTGTTCGCCTCCCTCCTGTCCTCTTCCTGGTGTCTCGCGCGGCTCCGCGCTCTCCGCTGGCGCGCGTGTCGCTCCCAGGAACCGCGCGGCGGCTTCTGCCTACCGGCTTTCCAGGAATGATTGCGGGGCCTGGCTCCGCCCCGCCCCGCCAGGCGGCCCTGACAGAGCCCTCATTCTGGGAATTCACCGCCTCGACATTAAAGATAATAGGAATGCGCTCAGGCTATTTCCAGTTATATAGATTTCCCTCGATCCTGTTTGGAAAAATACGGCTGGAGCTTTTCGCGGAGCTTCAGAGCAAATTGCATTCGCGAAAACAGGTTGTTGTTGGAACAGGAGCCTGAAAGGCGGCCTGGAGAGTTGACCTGTTAGGCCCCAGAACATGCAGTCTGCGCTGTAATATGTGGCACTTTGTGGATTTTATTGGATCATGGTTTATGTATTAACACGTGTGACCCATTGATTTAGGACTAAGTGCTCATTTTATCTCTCCTGACATTCCCTCCTTGGTAATCGAGGATATTCAGTCTCTTATTGCAGACAGCCACTATTATTGACACTGTATCAAGATAAAGGGGATTTATTCCTGCTGGTTTTATGCTTTTATTCATAGATATTCATTATCTTTACTGCATTTTTCACTAAATAATGTTCTTTGTTATAAATGAAGGCTCCTGTTGATTGTATATTTAAAACATTTTGCCTGTAGACGTATAACATAGTGGATCGAAGCTCAGATGTGGAGCGATATTCATAAAAGCCTCCTGACCTCAGAGGGAGGAATCTCAGCCTCGTCCCGGGAATTTTGGATGGAGTGTATTTCTAAGAAGTCTTGTGGACTTTATCTATCCCAGCCGGATGTCACAGAGCAAATATTTTCTTGTGTGGTTCGCAAAGGAAAAAGAACATTAACAAAAGGGGACAATGTACTTACAGACCCCTAAAAAGTGCAACAATTAAAAGGAACGTGGCGTGGTTGACTTTAGATGTGCTCCGTTTGATAAAATCGCAGATTTGACCCAGATTACATCAGCTGGATGTTACATTTCTGAGGTTACATTTATTTGTGCTCACATGACAATGATGTCCAGAAGCAGGAGATAAGCAGAGCACTTCTGCACTTTAGGTTCAACTGGGACGTTCTGTGAGTGTTTTATCTGCATGCGGACCCACTTTCTTTTTACTCCTGAAAATCGTTTCTAGAAAGTCAGCAGGCAGCAAAAAAAAAGAGCCCATAAAACGCTCCTCCGTCTTAAATTGTCTTCCTGTTCGCAAAAATATTTAATGTGCTTTTCGTGGAAGACGGAAGGAATCTGGCTCCAGCAGCCTAAATGTCAACATCTGCTGGTTTTATTGTCGAGCTGCTTGAATCGAGTTAAAACAGCAGGTAATGGTTAGAGAATAATCATTTCTGCTGCAGTTCAGACCTGAAGCAAAGGCCTGGGATCGCTTTTGGTTCTGAAATATACGCAACTCTTCCAGGTTTGCAGGATATTATTACATATTACATCTTGATTTGTGTTCATCCTCGTGCTGCTCAAGTGGATCCTGATACAATGAATGATATCTGAAACTCAGATTCTCAGAAAATTGGATTATCGCATGAGATAAATTGAAAATAGAGGCGCGCTGCAGGAATGGAGACATGTGTCAAGTTGATGGTTATCGAGCAGAAAGAGACAACTTCCACAAGTAAGGTTGGGCAACAAAAGTTGCTTGTTAAAGTATATTAATAGAAAGTTGAATGGAAGGTAAAAGTGCAATCAAAAAAATTATGTACATGCAAAGCAGGTAACTGCAGCCTTGTTTTTGTGTGTGTAATAATAACCTTTATTTCTGTTAATTAGGATTATTTTTCATTTGTAAGTAATGAAAACACGGCATTTAAATCAAAACAAACTATTTTCAAGACAAAAATGTGGGATTCATGAAAAGCGTGTTTCAGACCTGCTTCAAGGTTGAAGGTTGAAATCCAGTTTCTGAGAAACATGTGCTGACTTGTTTCATATCCAGCAGGATAAAACTACTTCCTGAGCAACAAATGGGCTATAAAAGTTGCTTGTTTACAAGCATGTTGATAGAAATTTGACATATGGTAAGAAAAATGATGCCCATGCAAAGGAGGTAACTGCAGACTTGTTCATTTGTGTGTAATAATTCAACAAAAACACTCATGAAGGTGCATTTTATTTTTGATTAGAGTGGTGTTGCACAGTGATTTGAGAAATTTGAGTTTGATTTAAACTAAAGTAGATAAAAATCAATTTTATTATTCAACTTTTCTCTGAAAACTCCACTATATTCACTATAATTAAACTTTTTTTAAAAGTTGCTATAGCAAGATTATAAAGCTTTTGTTCTTCAGATATGATCTTGAAAACATTTGTGTATTAAAATGAACCACCACTGATTATATCTGCATAAAATATCTCTTTTTAATCACCTTATAATTAATTTTTTCCAACAATTTTACTCTTGTGTAATGCACTCCATGCACAAAAACCCTATTATATGAGATATCTTTAATAACTAATCACAATTTGCAACACTTTCCCAAAGTTTCCTCCTCCTCCTTGTGCAACTTTCTGTCATTCTCTTGTAACTTTGCACCACCAGACGGTTGCCGGTTAAAACCCAAGGCCGCGCTCGCTTGCTCTTGACTTGAATGTGTCTAACTCTTCTGGTGTAAACACCCTCCCCTTTACCCAGAACTGGGTGCAGTCGGGACTCACTGAAAAAACAACCTCTTCCCTCGGTGTTAAACAAAACAAAACAAAACAAACAAAAATATCAAGGAAATTCTGCGAAAATTGGTCTGTGCTTAGAATGAGCTGCAGAAGTTCATCCTTTGTGAGCGAGGAGGGAAAAGAAATGCATTCATCAGCAGAGGTTTAGTCAGAGGGTTGGCTGGACTGCAACGCTCCAATGGGGCTTTTGAGCAGCAACACAAAGTGTTTGTTCATGATTTTCAGCTAAACTGTGGCTGATTCAGAGAATATGTCAAATATTTCTCCTTTTTTTTTTTCCAACTCTGCTGAAAAAACTCCTGCAGGTTTTGGATGAAGTTTGGACATTTTTCCACTAAAGCCAAAGTTTTAGAGCTTTAACTATTTTCACAGCATGAACCAGATTTTATGTCTCACCATAAGGAATGGATCAGTTGATCTTGTTTTAAATAAATAGTTAATTTTTCAGGTGTGTTGGAGGTTTTTAAACCACAATCATCACATTCATGTCTTTTTTTTTTTAATTCAGTGATAATAAAAACACTAATGGCATTCATTAAAAACAGAATAAAATATGTTTTTATACAAAGTTTTAGACCTTTTGTTTTCAGAAATCCAGATTTTCTTGTAATCTGTTCAAATCCTTTTAATTTTTTTTTTGCAGACTTTTTAAGGTTTCTTAAATTTGTTTTTTGTCTTTTTGACCCATTATAACTGTGTATCAATCTGTGCACTGCAAGAAACACAAAATCTCACCGAGTATTTTTGTCCAGTTTATTGCAAATATCTTAGTACACTTGAAATAAGACGAAACTAACTTATAATTAAGTTTTCAGCAAGATACAAGAGTTTGTTTTAAGTAAATAAATCCCTAATTTTGATGGAAAAAAACTAGTTCCTCTGCCAGATTATTGAACTTAAAACAAGACATTTCCCCATGTTGTTAATTAAATAATCTGCCAATATAACGACCACTTTTTCATTCACTCTAAATGTCTCCAAAAGTTAAAGTTACTTTTGTCTTATTTCAAGTTTACTAAACATTTGCACAAGAAGTTAGACCAGAAATACTTTGTTTTTGCTAATAAAAATGATCAAAGTAGCAAATTACTGCATGGTAGAAGGAGAAATATAAGGATTAAATACTATTCAGCAGATAATAAAGTGTTATATCAAGTTATTCTTTTGGTCAATCTGAAGTTGTGGAAGAATCTTTCCTTTTTCATTGAAATGTATTTTAATTAAAGGTTTTTGTTTGGTATATTTTGTAGTAACATAACCCTGTTTTAAACTTTTTATGGACTTTATCTGTGACCTGTCTGCTGTTTCTCCTCTAATGTTCTCTAAACAAACCTTTGCTGAACAGCTGGATTAAACTGAGATTAAATCACCCGTGTGGATTCTGCTTACAAATTAAATGACCTCTGAGGGGAACGAGGTGACCTTTATTTTATTTAAAGATGTTAGAGAAAAGAGAGAGAGAGGTTTTGTTATTTTTTTGTGAAGAATAAAATTTTTTAAATCCCAAACAATTTCCTCCTTTCTTCATAATCATGACTTTTAGACCATTAGACTTTTAAAGCTTCACTTCTACCAATAAACTCAATAACTGTTTACATCTATGCTGCTATCTGTACAACTTCACTGATTGTAAATAGTTTTGCCTTTTGATGCTCAAACACATATTGAACATTTTTAATTAATAACCTCAGTCGCTCCTTTGTTTGGACTGGAGTTCATAATTGTTATGACTATATATACAGTATTTATGTTGTAATTTTTCCCTAACTGGACAATATTCTCATTCTCTATTGTTACTTTTTACACATATTATATCTCTGTGTGAATTTATTTGCTGTGATTGTGTTGCAAAATACCTATGAAATAAATTAGCTTTTATATGTTGTAGCATTGCAACGTGTGAAGATGTTGAAGGCAGTGAAATATAAACTAGATTCATCTTTATGCCTGGATAAGGTCAAAGTTAAAAGGCTTAAGAGACACATAAACAAACAAAACAACATTTACTTCAAAATAGACACTGGAAAGTAAATGTGTTAGGAAAAAAAAAAAATTCTAAGAAAAGCCTTTAAAAGATCATTTTTAAAAGCCTATAGGCAAGTCTGATTACTTGGAAGCAAAGCTTACAGTGCTCTCTGTTGTCTTATTATTTATATTTGTTTAAACTTGTGATATTTAGGGTTTTGTCTCATGCAGGGAACCACCAAGACTTGCAACCCTGACCTCTCTTTGCCATCATTTGTTTCATAATATCAGGCACTGCAATGGAAAAAACAACAGAAACTCTGCAAATGTCCTTCCACCCTAAACCTGCTGCTGCTGCTCTCAGTAGGTTTAATAATTTAAAAGTATTTCTGTTTCTAGAACATCAGTCAGTATACTAAATTATTTCATATGTTGATATTCTGACATGTTCACGAACAGACAAGGAAAGAAACCAAACTTGTCATTTTATTGTATAACTTTTAATGAGTAAAGATGGCGGCGGGTCAATATTGTCTTTGTGGTGTGAAATAAAAGATTATTTGAACAGGTTTCACACATATTGATCAAACCTCATAAGTTCTCACGTTTTATTCTCATCTAACCAAAGGATTATGTTTCTTAAAGGCATTTTCATTGAGTTGAGAGATGATGGATTAAACGCGTTTAAAACCTCAGGGTTTTGATTCATTAACTGCACTGCAAAAACACTAAATAATGTCACATGACTTACAGTTACTATTGGAAGTATTTGTTGCAGTATGTAGTGAAAACTGTGACAAAGCTAAATTTCAGCAACTGAACACTTTAACACTTCAAGAGAAAACTAGAAAACTATTCGCAAAATAAGAGGAAAGTGTACAATTTCCATACTTCCAGACCATTTTCACATTTTTTTATGTGGAAACTTTAATTTAGGTTACTGGATTTTAAAAAACTAATTTTTACTACTTATATTTGGTCTTTTTCTCTTGGTCTGCCCTGCTTGCTTTTCTTTGTCCTGTCTTTTTCTATATTTTCTTTGCACATCCTCCAAATCTACAAGTTATGGATTTGGTCAACTGGTCTCCCAATGCAATTGATCAAACTTTCTCGACAAGAAGACTTGGTACAGGAGAGCCCTGTGGTCCTGCAGGGACACACCCTGGATTTATTCATGATAACAGGATTTCTGCTGTTTGGAGCTTGCTGATACCTGGCTTATTGACGGCTTATTGACTAATTTGAGATGGACTTGGCTGAACTAGCAAACACTCAGACTGCTGGTGTGGACAGAGACGCAAGTTGGAGTCAGTCTTGCTGCGACTTGCAGACCAGCTGAGGACTCAAAAGCTCACTAACGGGATGGAATCGATCTTGGAGAAGTTGCTAGTTTCGGCTCGGTGGAACGACCAAACTAATTTGGATAATTGGGAATTTCAACTGGGAAGATTGAAGTTTATCATCTGCCTGACTTGTTCTGTATCTGAATTAGCTTTCCCCGTGTTTTCTTGGAAGAGCAGCATATTTCCAATCTCCTTGGAGATATGTAAACATAACACTCCTTCCTGTTATCCATGCAGCTGTGGAGCTGAGCGCTCCCAAGGACATGCCCCGATAACAGCATCTTATCAGATTTCTGCCGGGAGGCTGAGCAACGTGGTTTCATGGCCCTGTGATGTCACCGCCTTCACTCATGTCTTTGTTTTGGTCTTTGTTTTGTCTGAATGTTGCCATTTTCCCGAATGTTTCCTTTCCTCTTTTTATTTTATCTTGTTAGAAACTGCGGAGTTCTCACTTTTAACCCAGAAAAGGAAATAGAACAAACTTGGAATCCAGAGACTCTAGTTTATTGACTATTAGGAGAAATGGAAATATCATTTAATGTTTCTGATTATTTCTTCTTCTTCTGCTCTTTCTTTTGGTTTGTTACTTTGTTTGTATTTCCTTTTAATTCCTGTAAAGTCTAGTATTGTCCTGTTGCTGAAGATATGCTTTATAAATAAAATTACCTTCAGTTTCTGGTTCAAATATCTGACTACCTGAAATAACACAAAACTAGCGTACATGTATTGTTTTAGCAAAATGTAGAACACATATCTCAAACAGAAAACAATACCACAATGAAATATGCCGGTGGCAGCATCTTGATTTTTGTTACACGGCAAAAACACAAAATCTTACAAAGTACTGGCAGATTATTTCACCTATAACAAGACATTTTTCAAACGTTGTAAGTAAAATAATGTGGCAGTGGAACTAGACCTTTTTCATCAATATTAAGTAAAACAAGTTTCTATTTATTGCAAAAAAAAGTTACATCTAAGTTTGTTTATTTCAAAGAACTTTGGCGATTTCCTCTTATTTTTCACAAAAACCCAAAATCTTACCAAGTGTTTTTGGTCTAGTTTCTGTAAATATCTTAGAACACTTGAAATAAGACAAAACTAACTTACAAATAACTTTTCAGAAAGAAGTGGGAGCATTTTTAAGTGAATACACAAGTTTTAGCAATATTCTGGAAGCAATATGTATTAGCTCCATTGGCAGATGATTTCACTCATGACAAGAAATTGTTCTCAAACTATAAAGAAAATAATCTCCTAGTGAAGCCTATATGTTTTTGTCCATCAATATTACGTATTAAATTATTGATTTACAATAAGCTTCTGAATTTTGCTGAAAAGTTAAGTAAGCTTTGTTTCTTTTAAGTCCATTTAGATATTTGTTCAAGAAACTAGACCAAAAATACTTTGCAAGAATTTGTGTTTTTGCAAAAATAGTTTGAAAGGTATAGAAAATTTTACACATTCCTCTATTTTCTTAGTTGTTTTCACATTCAGGCATTAAAGTTCTCAGTTGCTGAACTTCTATTCATCCGTTTTCACTGCAGAGCAAATGCTTCCAGTCGTTGCTGTGGACTGCAGGACGTCTGATTTTGCTAACTGCAGGATAAAATGTGCAGCATGTGATGTTTCTTTGAAATGAAAACAAGGTTTCCTGGAAAACCTGTCTGTTCTGAAAGGCAAGGTTATCGTTGTTCAGGGTCTTTTATTTTGCGTTGGATGCATCATCAGTCAGAATTCGAGATGAAAAAGGATTTCTCATGCGGCCTCCTGCCCTGACAGATGCTCGCTTTCAAACGCTGTGTGGGCAGCCAGTCGCTCTTCTCTCGAGCTTTGAGGGTTGAATTCAGGCTTTCCAAGAAAACTTAAATTTTTATGCGACATACCACGGAACGGTTTTCAAAAAATACTTTTCAGACGTTCTGACCTCATGGAGTGCTTTCAATTGCAAAGTATTTTCTGCTTTTTCATTATTAGCCTTCAAATGTTGTTTTCATCTCCAGGCAGGAGTACGGAGAAAACCGCTGGATTCTCTGAACCTTTTAACAGGATCTGTAATTTATTTATTTAATCTTTTCTTCTCTTGGTGACTTGACATCTGCAGGAACACTGCAAAACCAAAGACATCATACTAACCATTTTGGTCTGGTTTCCAGTTCAAATATCTTACTATTCTTGAAATAAGACAAAACTTACATGCAAGATATAGAAACGTGATTTAAGTAAATAGTTCCTTAACATTGATGAAAACTACCAGGTGCATTGGTAGATTATTTCATTTAAAACGATACATCTTTCCCATGTTAGAAGTCAAATAATCTCCCAGATGAACAAGCACTTTTCTAAAATCAACACTAAGGAATTATTGACTCTGAACTTCTACAATCCAAGTATGTTTTAATTTTGGGAAAACATAGTTTTAGTATTTGAAATAAGAAAACTAAGTCAAAACCAGAATACCTTTGTCATTGTGCAAAACAGCACAACATTTCTTAAATTACAAGTAATTTTTTAAAATCATTTTTACCATTAAAAAAATCACAACACAAGTCCATATCACCCAGCCCACCTATGAGTTTCTTTTTGGCTATCGGAGATTTTTTTTTTAAGTAAATAATCTTTAATATTGATAAAAAATATTTATTTCACTTAAAATAAAAATGTTTCCCATTTCATAAGAGAAATAATCTCACAGTGGAACTTACACTTTTTCACATCAATGTTAAGCAATTATTGGCTAAACAAGCTCATGTCCTGCTCAAAAGCTATTTATAAATTACTTTTGTCTTATTTTGAACTCAGATATTTGGACAAGAAGCTACTGAAAATACATATTTTCTGTTTTTGTCTGTTTTGCTTCCTGAAAAGAGATTTTAACGCTGGTGTGATCCAACATGATTTCTCAGACTGGACCATAATTTCCCTGAGCTGACTATAAATTAGCTGCTCAGTTCACAGCCAAAAACCAAATGATAAAATCTTCTTAGGGGCGACCGCTTCATTCTGCAACATGACCAAGATACTGAATTACTCGCCATCAAGCACATCCATCCCGAAATTAATGCGAGAGAGTTTAAAATGTGGCTTTTGTGTGCTTTTAAAAATGATGAATGAGAGGAAAAATGTTTGCAGTGACCACAAGACAATCTAGAAGCAAAAATAATCAGAAATCAGTGAGTATTTTCATCAGGCCTGCAGACTTTCCCATAGCAAGTTAAAGATATTTCATCACTTTTCTTAGCAGAAATTAAAATATCATTTAATGTTTCTGATTTTTAAACAGAGTCCATTTATTTTTATTAAAATTAAGTTATGAGGGACTCTAGATGCTAAAACAGATTTTTTTCTGTTTCACGATGAATTTGATTTTGGCACAGTTCTGTTAGATTTGAAAAAATTATCTTGATGCTTCCAAACATGCTTGTTTTTATTGTGGCAAAAATATTTATATCTTTGTTTCTCAGAAAACTTTTTCCCAAGAAGCGTTTTGCTTCTCCTCAAGGGGTTGGTATTATGCATCTTTATTGCACAATTCAATAACTGCTGGTATAAAAATAATGTATATATTAAACATGACTTAAAAGAAATTTAACACCTTGAAATTGGGACTCTGTCTCTTTAAGAAGCTCCTGCTCTTTCCAAAACTCCACCTACAGCACAACAGTGCTCTGATATTATGCTGTTTAAAGCTGGTACCAGGAGCGCTGGTCAAAGGATAAGTTCAGCAGACTCACAGGTGTTCACTAATTGCTGCTGCCGCTAGTCTGGAGGAGCTACTATAAGATACTCTTTGTTTTCATTATTATCTGCCTCTCGCTGGAAAATAACAGTTCAAATGCATCAATAAATGTTCTTGAAAAGTGCAAACCTCTCACTGTCTGACTGTAGACGGTCAGACAGTGAGAGGTTCTGCTTTAATTCCCCTTTAATTAAATGTCCAGACTCTAACATTAACAGGTCAACATACTGAGTATTTAATAAACACGTTGGATACCTGCAGACAATAAAAATCTTAACAAAAAAAACCCGACACCACCGTGTAAACAAAATGTTATAGTTCATTTCTCCTAAATGTCGACAAAAGCACTGAATTTAACATTTTGCAAATCACAAATCCTCGTGTGAGCGACGGTTTGTCTGTAAAACATTATCACAAAGACCAAAGGAAATTAAACAGCGCATCCCAAACAAACTGTGTTCTCGATATCTGGAGAAACAGGAAGGAAGGCCTGAAAATGCTACAATAAGATGCTCTTTCTTTTCATTACTATCTGCCTCTAGCTGTCCTGAATGGCCTCTCCTGCCCCCTTAATAAGACGCTTATGTCCCCGTTTCCCTGCCGGGCCTCGGGGTTTTGCAAAGGCCTGCTTGTGAGCGTACTGCTTAGGATGGACCTCGTCGTACAGAAATTCCTCCGTCAGCTCGTCTCCATCATCAATCTCCAACTGCGCAACAAAAACACAGAACATTCATGACTCAGAATGCAACTTTGACCTTGTATAATTCATTATAATCCACTTCAGGTAAATAACTTTGACATAAATACATCACCGTCTGGTTGTGTAAGTTTTAGCTCATCTGTCACCTGTTTATTTCTGGCAATGAGTTTAAATAAAGCCAGATGTTTAAGCCTCAAAATGCAGCTACTCTTTTAGAAATTCAGACAGAAACACTCACCACACTGCAAAAACACACAAAATCAAAGTATTTTTTCCAATGCAAATATCTTAGTACTCTTACAAATAGACAAAACTAACAAGCAGCATTTCAGTAAGACATAAGAGCTTGTTTTAAGTCAATACTTCACGAATATGTACTAATTCCACTTATAAGGCATTATAAGTTGTTTTAAGTGAAATAATTTTCTAGTGGAAATCCAATATTTAAGAATTATTCAGTTCAAACCAGCTCTGTTATGAAAAGTTACTTGTCCGTTTTGTCTTATTTCCAGTGTACTGAGATATTTGCACTATAGATATCTTGGTAAGATTTTGTATTTCTGCCGTGTGCATGAAAGAAACGTACACAGCATGCGCCAAGTCATGAATCTGCATGTAAAACTATGTTATCTAATGTTGTGGCCCATCCACCCCCCTCGCCGATTTGTCCATCTGTTACCTTTTTGGCTATTTCCAAGCGGTAATCCCTCTCCATGTCCTCCAGTAGTCGACTTTTGCAGCTGGAATACAGCATCCGCTCCTTAATGCTGCAGCTGTATCCTGGCATGGAGTATATGAACACTGCAGAGAGCAGAGAGCATCAAAACAGTCAGAAATACACGCTGCTGGAAGGAACTTTTTATGTAAAATTCACCTTTTGGCATGATTTTATTCTTCCATTTGGGTTTCTACTGCCTCTAAAAATAGTTCAAGCTGTTAAAACAACACAAAGTCGTTTCCTGGTAAGAAATTATTTTTTCTCATGTTTGGAAAACTACCCATTTCAAAAATCTCCTGATTAAGGCACATTGTATGGGCACTGCCCCGTTACCTAGCAACCAAAGCGGAATTCCAGCACATTTGGTCAACTGGTTTTACTTTTTACTTTGAGAATAAATTCATAATATTACTAGATCAAAGCTGTGTTCTTATGACTTTATTCTCTTAATTGTATCTATTTTTTATTTTCTTAGTGTCATCCTTATTCTGCACCATAAAAAAACCTAATATTTTAAATAAAAATAATAATAATAATAGTAATAATAATAATAACCTACTTGGATAAGTATGCACACTCTTGAAATAAACCACTTGTTAAAAGCAACTTGATTTGGAAATATTTGCCTGCTCTGCTTTGCAAAGGTTCTCCAAATTGTTTGAAGTCAATAATAAAAACTAATAAAAAGGAAATAGTTTCCAGTTAACGCATTTGAATAAAGTCTTGTCATAAGTGAAAAAATCTGATAGTGGAAATAATACTTGGTAAGATTTTGTGTTTTTTGCAGAAAACTGAGAACTTTAGTTTCATCTGGAGAAAAGTAGCCCCAGATCATGATGCTGCCACCACCATGTTCGATTGTGGTGTTGGAAAGGTTCTGGTGTGGCTTCATCAAACCATAACACATTAAAATTTCAAAAGAGGATTTAAAGAGCTATAATAATTCATAAAATAACACTGAGTTGATGAAATGGGTGAAGATTGTTACTGTTTGCTTTTTAATCTCTTAAATTGTTTAAATGTGTTTTTAAAATGTAAAAATTCATCTGGAGAAAAGCAACCCCAGTCTGATTATTTGAGTTTTTGTTTTATGTGTTTTACGGTATTTCATCGTCTTTTTTTCTATAATGTTTGTAAAAGTACAATGTTATTTTAATGCTACTATGCCACAGACTAATTGGAATCCTTGGAAAGATAAATAAAAAAAACATCTTCATGCAGGGTTTTAGGCGGTTTTAACCAGATAAAGTTATTTTCTTCGGAAGAAATGAATTTTACTTTGCAACCCAGATAAACGCAGAAGAGTGTTTTCAAATCTATAAGACTTTGCAGAAATTCCTGCAGCTTCTTTTTCATCCGTTTTGGAGAAAAGTTTTTGAAAAGTCTCAGCCGTCCCATATTTTCTCCACTTATTGATGACTATCATCTCATTTAATGCTGCGGGTTTTTGTACAAAGGAAGCATTTTCATCTCCTTGCAAGCTTTGGCTTCAAATGAAGGAAGTAAACTGAGTAAATACGTCTCAGAGCACAGCTGAACTTTATTTTCACTTAATCAGATTCTCCATAATCAATGGCAGGTGTGAACTCAGGAAGCCTGAATACTCTCATTGTATTAAAATATGTTTCAAGCAAGAACAAGTTTAAGAGTTTGTGCATTTATGCGCTTCCGCTTTTTATGACACATTTACAAATTAGTTTTTAGTTTTATTGCACAGAATATTTGTCACTCTGTGGAAAACGTTTTTAATCAAGTGTTCGCTTTACTTTGGACTCTAAAAGTGGGCCGCTATTAAAATGTTGTTTTCCTGATACCAGGAAAAGGCGGAAAACGCGGAAAACGCATGCAAATTTAAACAAACCCAGCATTCAGGCTTCTTGATTTCATTCCTGCCTTCACTTGCAGAGAATCTGACTAAACGGAAATAAAGTTCTGGTGTCCTAGAGGGCTTTTCCTGGAAACTGCTGATTTGCATACTTTAGCTAAAGCCATCATTTTCAGAGAATTACTGAACGTCAAAAGGATCTCATTGCACAAATATATCAGTCAGCAGAAGGATGCAAATAATTCAAAACACGTGGCAACCGTGACATTTCAGAGACTCAATGTTTTTCTGTAATTGATGAAAAGAGTGAAGCTGGCCGGGATCTTCATGTGAAAACTGTCGTCTGCTTTATCTACGTTTGTTGACGTAGGACAGAAGCTGCACAACAGACCTGGCCAACATCTCCCAGAACCACCTGTGAGAATGAGCAGCTGTCTGATGAAAGCCGGGACTCCAGAAAGTGTGTTTGGAACCAAAACAACGGCAACAACAGAACACAAGTGAAACATGGAGGTGGCAGCAGCATACTGTGGGATTACTTTACATCAGATTCTGTCCAGAGGAAGTCGGTTTTTACTCTAAACCTTCTGCTATACTGCAAAAACACAAAATACTACAAAGTGTTTCGTTTTTGGAGCAAATTTCTTTAGTTTAGGAACTTAAAATGAGATAAAATTAACTTACAAGTAAGTTTTCAGCAAGATGTAGGAGCCAATGATTCCTTAACATTGATGAAAAAGTACTACTTCTACTTTCAAATGATCTCACTTATAAAATGGGAAAAATGTCTCGTTTAAAGTGAAATAATCTATCAATGTAACTAGAAGTTTATCATCAATATTAAGGAATTATTTACTTAAGTTTCTAAATCTTACAGAGTACTAGTTACCTGACAGATTATTTTACCTATACCAAGACATTTTAAGTGAAATAATTTGGCAATGAAACTGAAACGTTTACATCAATGTTAAGTCAAACAAGCTCCTGATATAACATGCTGAAAAGTTACTTCTGAGTTAGTTTTGTCTTATTTCAAGTGTAATAAGATATTTTTAATAAGCCTTTTTTTCTATTTGCAATGGAAACTAAACCAAAAATATCTGGATTTTGTGTTATTGTAGTGGAAAAAGCTGGAAATACCTTTATTTTTATTTTGTTTTTGAGCATCACAGCAAACATAGATGCAAATGAACAAAACAAAGATGTCAGAATGACACTGCAAGAGTTTAAAAAAACCACATCTGTGGTCACTTGAAGAAGGCTGTGAACCAGAGATGTTCTCTCAATCTGACAGATTTGAAGAGATTTACTAAGATAGTTTAGGAATATATTACGAAGTCAAAATGTGGGATGCTCATGAATTTCTAACCCAAAAGGAAGCTGCAGCTTAAAGCTGTGCACACAAATTTAAAATAGCTTTGTTGTGGCTGTTGCACAAGATTCATGTTACATTAAACATAGAAAGAGCTTTTGAATTACCTTATTTTTTCTTTAAATTAAAGAACGTTGCATGTGACAGGGTTGTGCACCGTTTCAGATCCACAGTGTCACAACCGTTTTTTTCTCACTTAAATATTTGAAACAGCAAAATAAACTTTTACTTTCAAAATTAATGAGTGAACTAAACATTTCTTTACATTGTTGCAAAGTGATGAGAGGAAAATAACTCAAACTGAGTTTGTGCAAATGTTGAGCCGATGGTAGAAGCAGGATTATTACGGTACAGTGATCAGGAACGTACCAACAGATTCCAGGTAATCTCCTTCATGGGAGTGCTTGTAAAGGAAGAAGTGATATCTGGGAGTGTCTTTGGGAACCCGGCGGGGTAAATCACGAGTTTCTGTCGGGTTGGCGTGGACCAGTTCTATCGTCTCCTTTTCCACATCCAGCCTCTGGAAACACCAGAACAAACAAGAAGAAGCTAAGCGACTCTTTGGTTGTTGGTTCAGAGACGAGGCTCTTCCTGCTCACCAGCTGAACATAGTTGACGCGCCTCTGGGCCAGCAGGTGGAGGCTTCTTTTGGCCGACTCCTGCAGGGGAAAAGCGAGGCCCTGAAGTGTCTGGTGTTTGCTCTCCACGCTGATTTCTGTCTTCACCTGAAGGGGGCAGCACAGCATTTACAGGATATGTGAAATACCTAGAGTCTCAAATTGTTAAAAGACTGATAAAACTTTCTATAATAATTTACAAATCCTTTTCTAGCAGCAAATCCACTTCTTCACTTGTTTAATTCAAGTATTGCATGTTCAGTTTATTGTTGAGTGGGTAAAAATATATATTTTTTGGCCCTTGTGGCCTTTGGAGTCAATGATTTTGGCCCATGTGACAAAAAGTTTGAACACCCTTCTGTAAAGCACAGGGATATAGTAATAATTAATGAACATACCTGTTTTACTTGGCCCTGGAAAGGAAATCATAACAAAGAATTACCTTTTCAAATAAAACTGGAGACATAACATCATGTAAAAAAGAATTTGCCTCCTTAAGCCTTTGTAATGTTTTTGTTTCACTTAAATGTTTCAGACCTACTTTAATGTCAGAAAAACATGCTGAATAAGAACAAGAAAAAAAAAAAGGTTGAATCCTGGCATGTTCTCTCAGGGTACTCTGGCTTCCTCCCACAATCCAAAAACATGATTTGGTTTCTCTGAATTATGTTAGCGAAACAATTCATTTAAAACATAAATGAACTGTGGAAAAGCATGTTTGTGGTTTTTAATAAACTAGACATTTCCAGGGCTAATAATAGCCTGACTTGTCGATTCAAACCTGGCTGACAACATGAAGTAGGCCAAAAAAAAAGACCTGAAAAACTAACACATCATGTTCACATCTGAAGAAATTTAAGACAAATGAGAAACAACATCACTGATAAAGGTGGATGGAGTCTCAAAAACATACAAGAGTAGCACTACTTCAAAATGTTTATGCTCAAGAAAAAGTAGAAAGTATCAAAAACAAAACAGACTTTGTAAAATTTAAGACCTGTGATTTACATATTAAAGTCCAACTTAGTTTTTAAAGCCTTAAGGCTTTTAATGATGCATGGACACCCCATAACCAACAAGCAGAGTGGCCTAGTCAAAGCTCAGATGTCAAGAATCTTTCAGATGGAAAAGATTAATTGTTAGTAATTGCAGTTCAATTTTAAGAAATTAATAAATGACAGCATGATGTGTCGACAGATTTTTAAAAATTTACTAAGGTTACCTCTGTGTGATGGTCTGAAACATTTAATTGTGACAAAATAAACCAAATAAAAACAGAAGAAATCTCTTTTCAAGCTATGTAATGAATTCCAGAGTCCACTGCAGGTAGTAAAAAGGGAGGCTGGTCACACACAAGCAGACGGCGCCACGGCAGACAGGCTGACTCCTCACCTCTGTGATTTTGATCCTCTGCAGCTCCTGCTCAGCTAGCGTGAGCGGAGCCGGACCCGAGCAGGACGACACGTAATGCTGGTAACCCTGCAAGCAGACGTCCTCCTGCAGCAGCAAAGCAAGAAAGAGATCGCCATTAAAACGCAGACAGATTGTGAACACAGTGGTGAATTTAAAAGGTTTTTCACCTCTGCAGTGCCAAATATCTCGTACTTCACGTGGCCGCCGCCAAACTCTTTTTTCACTGTAGCACGAGTGGCGGCGTACAACATCTTCTGCTTCACCTTCAAACGGCAGACATGAATTCATTGATCAAAATCCTTCCTTCATGTAGGTCGCAGCGGTCAAGTTGGACTTTTTTTTTTCATTGTTTCACCAATTAAAGCTGCAGGATGTAACTTTTATAAAGTTTTACATATTCATTAGAACTGTCATTTTGTCGCAACACCATAATATAAAGCAGATAATCTGTGAAAACATGTTAGCTCCTCAGCCTTCTCCTGGTACTGTGGACAAATATACAGCTCTGTCAGAAACAACCAGTCAGAGTAAGAAGGAGTGTCTTAGCACTGTCAGTCATTCTCATGTATATGCTGCTCACACCCTCCGCCTTGCTCTTAGCTAAGCTACAGCTGGTTCACCACACCAGAGCCGGCCATGAATGCTAAGGCTAGTTCGTATGGCCTCTGATTACATAATTTCCCAGAACAGTAAGTTGTTTTTCTGCCATTAAATGTGTGTATAAACAAAGTGTGTATGCACTTTGAGGAGTGCATACACAAGATTGATTGACAACACTAAGACGCGCCTCCTGTTTTTAACCAGAATAAGAGCATTTCATCAAAAAGCAATAGTAGCTTTAATAGATCAGGGAGAAGTTAGATTTTTTTGCAGATTGCCTGTCTCCTATTAAACTGTCATGGCATAATGATGATTATAACAATGAATATATTAAAAACATTTTCTTAAGTTACATACTAAAGCAGTTGTGATGGTGTATTCAGTATTGCAAGTGCAACTTTCACCCTTTTTTCTCCAAATATAACAAAGTTCTTGGACTAGTTTGTTCGGTTTGTAGGACGTGTCCAAAACCTGAAGTTGTTGTTCTGCAGTGGATTCACACAGTGCGTGTAAATGCACTCTCTGGGTGGCCTTTCAGCCTATGTTGGTACAGGACATGTTTCAATGAGAATAATGACACTATGTGACCAACTTGCATTGTCAGCATCTTGTTTTGTATTTGTGTTGGGATTGTGATGCATATTTCACATTAAAACGCGTTCATCTCTAAGTCCCAGAACCCTTCTCCTTTCTAAACTCGATGATGTCTGGACGTTCCCATACTGCTTACACTTCTGTAAACACCATGCGATTGCTTGAACAAATCAGCATGGCGACTTCAGACATCTGGGAATTGTTCCCAAAACTGAACCAGAATTGCTCCACAGCTCTCTTCCTGATATCTCAACTTATTTATTTCTTTAATTTAATTTGAAGAGAGCAACAAAAAAAATCTTAAGTTATGTTTCTCATTATTCTGGCATTTAGCAAACATAGTTTTGGTGACACTATGTGACCAAAACTATGGTCACATAGTGTTGGTCACATCTCTGGTCTATTGTCAACATGCATGTTCAGTCTGCAAATTTTCTCATATTTAGGTTATTGGCAACATTTAAATTTTACCAATATGTTTTATAACTAAGTGATATTAGCATTTTGGAGCACTAGAAAACTCGAGTCTTATAGAAAACATCAGAAAGGAGTTATAGGTTAGTGGTTGTAAAACTGGAGCAACATTAAAAACAATCAGAAAATCACCAGAGAGGAGCATTTGAAAGGTCATAAGGTTATTTTATGCAATTGCTTGGCTGCTAGATTGTGGGATGTGTTGCCTCTATTTTTATGCTGCTTAGATTGTACTGATTCCTGCATTTTCTTTCAGTATAAAACAAAAATCATACAACTCTGCCTTGATCTAAAGAAGCAAAAAGAAGCAAGCAGAAAAAAAGACTCCCTGTCCCCAAAACAATGAATATTTATCAATTTAAAAGCCAAACACATTTGCATCACTGCCATAAAAAATGTCCATGACTTAAAGATTTCCAGCTGAGCTGATGCTCCTGTTTCCTCCTCCTCATCTTCCTCTGCATGTCTTCCTCAGAGACGGATTGATCAGCAAGGATGAGATGTTGGCGTATTTCCTCCGGGCCAACCCTCTGCTCCAGTGTAAGATGGGACCAGGATTCATAGATTGATTTCAAAAAGTTGTTTTGTCTTTTTATATCATCTAAACATGTTTCAACTGGTTAAAAAACTAAACATGCACAAAGGTTTTAATGAAGCATGAAAATGTGATTACTTCCGCTGAATTTAAATTAAACTAAAACAGAGTTAATATAGAGTTTCATATTAAATTTTTGAGGTTGGTGTGTCTCCCTAAAGTTTTGTTGCCGTTATCAACATGTTTTTCTTTTCCCTTACTGGAGACTGGTCGGGAGACCAGGAGATGAAAATCCACTCGTAGCCCAAAGCATTCTGGGAGTCGAGGCGGTACAGGACGTAGCAGGGCTCCTGGTCGTCCAGGAGAGGAAGCAGGAAGTGGTCATAGTCCTGGTCCCAGTGCCTCTGTGGCTCTCTGTAGGCTCCCAGCACCAGCTGCTCTGAAAATCAGACCAGTACTCATCACATACCAGAGCCGCTGTCGTGTAACACATAGAGCCGCCACATCTAGATTTCACACCAGCAATAAACACGGAGAGAGATTAGAATAACAAGGATGATTTTAAAAGTTTTCTTTACAATTGAATCTAATTACGTAATTAAGGAAATAATTTTAGGAAGGAAATAGAGAAACAGACAAACTATTAAAACTTAATACTCAAAATATTTTTGTTTTAGAGCAAATAAAATGCTTCATATTTAATACATTTCTATGTCATATATAATCTATTTTTGATGTTTTGAGACTGTAATAAAAAAATCTCTATTTTTTCAAATCTATTTTTTTACATCTCAAACCCTTGAGAACATGGGTGTTCAAAATGTGATTCAGGGGCCACAAGTGGCTCTTTAGAGCTTCCATAATGGCCGTCAAAAACTTTAGCTAGAAATATTTCTAAGACATACTAACAAAAGCAGGTTTTAGCAGTTTTTTAGGGTTTTTTTATGAAATAATTTGAGTTCTGCAACAGAATTACAAACAATATTTATTTAGATCTGTTTTTCTTGTAATTATATTGGAAATTAGAGGCTATTTTTAAGTGTCCATAAATATTGACTATCCATAGAATAAAGTTTTACTATTTTCTTGATCTTAAAAGGTAAAAAACTGTGATCAAACCGTGGCTCTGTTGTTTGTCACCACAGCTAATTTTGCTGGATGATAAATTGTTCCAGTAATTATTGATAAACTATAATAAAAGGGGCTTCAGAGGAATAAAGACTAAAAAGCTGTTTCCACCCAACAGATGTTGTTTACGTGAACATCGCTAATTCATCCAAACTCTGATCATCATTTTCTTAATGTCTAGGTTGTTTCTGCACACTCTGACTATTTTCTTTTCATAATTATTTAAATGTACTCATTTATTTGCAAAGCTTTTGAGAGTTGCCATTTCTTAAATTTTGTTGTGCTTTCATGCACAATGACAAAGGAACAGTAACTAATATTATTTTGAGACCATTTTCAAGTAATATAATGACACCAACATAATAATACAAGTTCTCCCCTCTTGAAGACCAATAAACTTTAAATTGGTAAAAAAAAAAAAATAAAATAAATAAATAAAACACTGAGACTGAAAGATATTTTAAATATCAAAAATAAAACCAAAGATAATTAATAAAACAGAAATAAAAATTGTAAAACCAATAATAAACTGTATTATCAAAAAGGAAATTATGGAGCTCATTTTAATTTATCATGGGATTAATTTATTAATTGCTTATTGTGACAGGCTTTGTACTTTTTTCTAAAGGCCATGTGACAAATGCCTTTATTCGAGGCCCAAAATGGTTGCCAACCCCTAATCTAGAAGATTCAGTAAATTTTCCTAAAATGAACTGCTTGACTGACCTGGAAAGTTGTGAACGCAAAATTGAAAACAGATTAAACTAACAGAAACATGTATTTGTTCCCCAGATAGGTACTGCAGAGCCTTCTTGAGTAAAATCTGAAAACCTTGGCTGCTATGATAAAAGAAAATAAGATTAGGTTTGGAGTTAAAAATCCAACCAGGTTATTTTGTGTGAAACAGAGACAGAAACCTGGAGTCTGGTGTCCTTTGTTGGGTACTGGGGGGTTTCCCCTTTGACTCTCTTGGGACAAGTTTCTATTCTGAGCGGCAACACATTCCAGCTCTGCATGCACATACTTTCCATCAGCCGTTCTCTGCTGTCTTTATGCGTCTAAACAAGTACGAACCCAACTACTGACTGCTTTCTCACTTAAATGTGAAGTGTCAGCTCGGTGAATAGAGATCTCAGGGTGATGCAATCAGATGCAGAGATCTTGTTTTACCTTTGACACTGGAACAGGCAGAGTGCGTCACGTTCAAATAGCCGAGCGGCGACCAGAGAGTGCAAAGTGCACTGGGGTAGATTTAGGCCGACCATCCGGGTAAAGGGTTCTGTTTTCAGTGCTGCTACAGTCCAACTTTAATATTCATGTTCGAATCATTCAGGAAACTCCTAAAGCTTCATCTGTGTTTTAAGATGTTATATTTAGCGGCACCTGAACTGAAAACTAAATATCAGGATCCAGCCTAAACAGCATTCATGTGCCTGAGAATCATAAAGAAAAAAACCTACTAAATAAATAAATGCAAAATAAATAAAATTATATGTTTTTCTTTTTTCAATTTTTAAATTATTGTCATTAATATTATTATCCGTAGAGTTTCTTGTTTTGAGTTAGTTTGTAACCATTTTGTCTATGTAATATAATTTATTTGTTGGCTTTTTAGCCAAATACATTGAACTGGCACATGAATATTATAATATGGTTTCAACTACAAAGTGAGTCAGTAAGTGATGTATGCTCATGTTTTCTCTGTCCTTCTGATTGCACCCCTGGATATTCTCCCACTTCACTCATTTTATTGTGTCATTATCAAAGTGTTTATCACTGCTGTTAAAATGTCTTAACTCTTTCCCTACAGTTTTCACTTTAAAACTACAAAACACAATGAAATTATTGAGATTTTATGAGGGACCAACACAAATTGGTACATAACTGTGAAGATAAAAGACAAGATAGCCTCTTGTACTGAAATATTTCTAAATAAAATCCAGGAAATGTCATGTAGAAGTCACCTTAACAGTAAAGAATGCAATATTTATGCATTTCAATCTCTATCATTTCAGAGAACATCAGTGAACAAACAGCATCATCAGATGTCAGGGAGGAAGATATGAATAACTTTAAAGCAGGATAAGGTTATGAGCTTTAAACATATCAGACAGGAGTTTAATCAATTCAAATTCAGAGTTTCTCACAACTGCAAATTAACCAACAAATAGCAAATTTGTTGAAAAATGACAAACTTTTTATGGTAGATATTTATCAAAAATTGTAAGTTGTGGTTTTTCAAGAGGTCATATAAAATTTGTGTCTCTAAGTAAATTTTATGTAACTTAAGTGAGGGCAAAATGGCTCTTTGGATTGTGAAAGTTGCAGCCCTTTGGTCTAATCAAAGTCTAGACCGTAATCCTGTTGAAAATCTGTGAAAGTCTTGAAAACCGATGTTCCTAAATGCTCTCCATCCTATCGGTGTGAGCTGCTTCACAAAAATTGAGTGAAAATGTCTCTTGATGTGCAGCTCTAGAAGTTTTACAAAGTACTGATTTAGAGGACAAATTCACACAAATGTAAGTCTTTAATTCATAAAAGTTCTACTTTATCTTAGTCTATCACATAAAATCCCAACAGAATACATTTGATTGGGGGTTTGAATACTTTAGCAAAGGACTGTGTGCCCATAAATACTAGTACATGAAGGCTTTTCGTCAAAGTGTCAGATTAAAGCACCAACCTTTCTCTGTCACTACGCTGTCTGACATCAACCCTATAAATATGTGACCAAATATTTCGAGTGATCTCTCCTGTTCACAAAGATAGCCCCAGAAACCTCCCACATTGCATCTGACATGAATCATATTACAGCGTGACTTTGGTTCCACACAAAAATATGATGTTAACACCTCAGGAATAAACAGTTGCCTAGAAAGCTATTGCTTCATCCAGCTTTTCTTCTTACAGGCTGCTTTGCTTTCAGACGACAGCTGCTCTGGTTTTCATTTTCCCGAGGACAAGACTAACTTTTCCCCTACTTTCTTTTTTTCCCCCTGCCTCATCATTGCTGTAAATACCAGGGAACTTAAATGCTCTCGACACATGCTCTGTTGCTTGAGGGAGATCAGCCATGAAAACTGAAAATAGTTTGGAGCCAATTTCATTTGAGTCAGAGAGAATCAGCTGTTTTCCAAGATCTTTAAAAAGGTCATTTTCAGAGTTAGCTCCTGACTAGTTACATTTACTCAATTACATTTACTGGAGTAACTTTTTGGAAATAAATTACTTTTACAAGTATTTTTTTGCTACTTTTTAGTTTAACTCGAGTAACTATTGTTGTTCTTACTTGAATGAAATTTCTGAATACTTATTTTAACCAAAAAGTCACTAGACACAAACGTAGATTTTGTTAGTTTCATAAGTTTTATATTGAAAGTAAAATAATTTCCAAGGTTTGAAATAATCCAATGTAAGTTTAAAAAAAAGTTAATCAAGCTACATTTACCAGATTCTTACAATTCCACTAAAAATAGAGGAATATCAAAACTGTACAAATTTCCGGTGAAGTACTGGTTTATTTTTGTGAATTTAAAATTTATCAGAGTTTTTGTACAAACTCAGGCTTTGTCCCTGAAGGTCTATTTCAATAATCTGTGCCAACTATACAACCAAACTGATCCAGAGGACCGGCTTGTCCACTGCGGGGTCTCCGATGTCAGCAAGTCAAATGTAAGACTTTTTGAGGCCAGCTTGAATTAAATTTCAAACAGGAAAAAAGAAACTATAAATACTGGGGATTATCGAGTCCAGTGATGTGACAGCCAAATGGTGAGACGTTTGCACTTAACCGTTATAGACCTAAGCTAGCTAGGCTATATTAGCAGCTAGTTACCAACCGCCGCCATAGAAGACGTCTGCGCGCGCAACCTTTGCCGCACAGAAAAGTTCCAACTGCGTATCAGATGAAATAGTTCAGGTAACACAACTTAAGGCCGGTGATTAGTATAATATTCTTTTCTGTTTACGTCCCTTTAAGGGCTTTTAAGGATGCACTGGGTCACTCACCGTCCTGGATGCAGACTTTGATGAGGCGCGCCGCTCCGCCTCTTGCCCTGGCCAGGAACTGCCGCAGCTCCGGCGTCACCACCAGCGCGAGAAACATGGCGGGTCAAGTTGCGTCTTCCTGCCTAGGTTACCCCGGGGGTAACAGGGCGCGGGGATGTTCAAGGAGGGAGGCGAGGATGGTTTAAGACGAAGCAGAACCAGGAACTCCACCAAACCAAAACAATCGGTCCAAATTAGGATGAAGTATGAAGTCGTCCTTCTTTCATGCAAGACTGCAGAGCGTGTCTGGACTCAAAGTGTGACGGAATGAGACGGGACACTGCTCAAGTAACTGGGACAGTGTCATGTGGACAGAGGTGGAACCTGATCACCTCTCTACCAAATTTAGCTCCATCCCTGACTGTCCAGGCAGGGGTGCTGGCCTGCGGAGAGTCAGAGACCCAAAACTGAGGTGATGTAAACCCAAAGGCCAGCCAATATTTAATAAAGAGTGACCAGTCTGGGCTGACTGGCTTTAGATACTGGCTTTTCTATTATATTTAGTGTTTGGTAAGTTAATGTAACCAAAGTGACTTTAAGGAAACTATCCCTGACTTATTTAACTCAAATATTTCCACATGGGAAGATTCTGATGGTCAACAGATTGTGCAAGATGTTTATGCTCCAATAAAAATCAGGTCATACTGGGTTTCAACAGAACTATAGCTCTAACCTTACAAAGAAAACCAAACTTTAAATTAAATTCAATCCTATTAACAAATCTTCACTTAGAATTTGAACCTAAAAAATGTATTTCCTTCCCAAGTGCTTTAAAAAAACATGGAAGTATGTTATTTTAACCTTTTTACACTAATTTAAAAAATACCAAAGACCCAAAAAGAAATAATGGCACAATTTAAAAAAAAAGTCAAAACTATATGTTTATTTTACAAAGGAAAACAATTCAATGTTAAATAGAAATATAAAAAAGAAAACATGTTTTATTCCTACAACAGGTTATTTACAATTTGATTTTGTGACATTCACACTGCCCCCTGCTGGTCAGCTGCTGCTCCTACTCCTCAGTCATCAATTGTTGGCAGCCAGAAAGCCTGAAAGATTAAATTCATAACATTCACATTTAAGTCTCTTCAGCCATTGCTGTTTGCATATTTGACTGTTTATTTCTACACAAAGAGGCAGAAAATCTCTTAAATATTATATTAAAAATTGGACTTAAATTCTGTTTTAGTAGAAGAAGCATTCAATTAATGTTTTAAGTTGTGTTTTTCTCTTTTTGCTTGTTTCATGTTTTCATTTTTACAGAATCTAAACAAAATCATAAAAAAGCCCCTCATTTATAGACAAATTCAATCAAGAAATGCACAGACATGTAATGATCTAATGCCTGCTATTTTTAATAACTGATCAGTTTATATAATAGCTAATCTTATTTCTCAAAGAAACGTCTTTGTCAAGCCCGGGGCTTGACAAAGACGTTTTCTTTTTCTCAAACTCACCATGTTGGAGCAGGCACTGGCAAAGGTCATGAACTTTGGATTGAACTGCAGACAGGTAATGGGTCCTGTGTGCTTCCCGTCTAAAAGTGCCACCTTCATCCCGCTTTCAGCGTTCCACACATGAATCTTTCCATCTTCAGAGCCTAAAACACATCAAATGTTGGAGGTAAACATTCACATTCAGTAATAAAAAGCAGATTGTTGAAATAATGAAAGTAACTCTGGTTAACCAGCATCACTACGCTCCATGATCTCTGACATGACTGGGATCAGGTACAGACAGTGAGTCGACAATTCTACCGAAACACAACATAGGCAAGCAAAATTTTTATGAATGGCACAGTAAATACCTAAGCCTACCAAATATTGCATCAAAGCCATTCTTCATACTATTATAATGCAACAATATCAAGCGTATGCTAAATGAATGCTGTTTTATTGCACTGCAGGCAATACATTTTTTATTTTAAAATGTACTTTTACTAATACTGGTTAAATCCAAAATAGAATATGCCACTTTTTCATCTAACTAATCAATCATCAGAATAATCAATAACTAAGTAATTATTGGATGCAGCCCTACTAAAAATACAGAATTAGTTTTCATAATCAACCTCATATCTTCTGCAACTATTGGCACATTTATCAAGGAACCTGTAGTAAATTTTCATCTTTTAGTTCATATTGGTTAAATTTTATGTTTACAATGAAAGAAGCTTCATTGTAAACATGGTGCGTCTCAGAGCAGCTGTAGGATTTTAATAAAGCCTTCGATAATATCAAATGATAAAAAAAACAGTTAAAATTATATTTTGTGTCATCATGTGAGCTGAAATCTGTTACGTGCTTCAGCTGAGAACACTTCCATCCCTACTCCAAATAAATCAAATGTTCTTATTGCTGAAATGTTAATTTAAATCACCAATAAAGTAACATAAATACATGCTTATCCAAACTCACCAATCATCACAAACTGAGAATCAGGAGTGAAAGAAGCCTCTAAGGTAACACCTTTACTGTTGTTGTAGCCCTGTAGATAGAATAATAAACCCTCAGTATTGTTTTTTTTCCAGATTTCTATTCTCTGTTTTGCAGTGACTCCATCCTTACCCCGAAAGAATGCAGCACCGCCCCTTTAAAAGCGTCCAAGATGCGAAGCGCCCCACCGTTGGTTGAAAGAAGGATGAGTTTTCCATCATTGCTAAACTTGAGTCCAGTCCACTCACATGTCCGATCGTACTGAAGCTTGAAAGTTGCAAACGGACCCTGTTGGCAAGAGAGATCGATTCAGTTCTTTTTGGATCAATTTAATTATCCATCCATCCATTTTCCTCCGCTTTATCCGGGGTTGGGTCGCGGGGGTAGCAGGTTCAGAACAATCAATTTAATTAGTCAAATGTCAAATCTCCTTCATACCTTATCAAATGAGCGCAGATCATAGAGTTTAACCATCTCTGAATTTATTCCAGCTGCAAAAATGAGGCCCTCTGGATCAAATGAGCAAACAGGCTTCCCCTGCAGGTGCATCAAACCCTAAAAATGCAAAAATAACAGCAAATACAGCATTCATTTTACAAACTCATGGAGTAAGTCTACAGAGAACAAACAAACTCCAAATTCAATCTGTTAGGAAGGTTTAATTTTCACAGAACAAGTGTCAAACTACTTCTAACAAATGAGTAAATCTAGATGATTACCTGGCAGTTCGGTGAGCGCAGATCCCACAATCTGATAGTTTTGTCTAATGAGCCGGAAATAAATGTGTCATCCACAGGAGACATGGACAGAGACGTCACTCTGATGAAAACACACAGGAAGAGGAAACATGAAAACACAGAAACATCGAACCAATCGCGGAAACACGAGCACAGCACTCACCTTTTGTTGTGTCCGGGAAAATACCGGATATATTTGTTGTCATGAAGAGACAAATACCGGATCGTGTCTTAAAGATACAAGAACAAAATAAGTGGCACGAACATACCAAAATCAACGACTATTTCATGCATAACTGAAAAGAAAAAAAATCAATCTGAAGCTTGTCTGAAGATTGCACTCAACCGTAGGCAAGGCAGTCACTTGTACAGTTAGCTCCTGTATGGGGTAGAATCACAGACCCTCAAACTGTACAAACAACTACCTCAGGCTACAGCGAGCAGCGTGGCGAGCAGCTACGCAACACAAATCATCACCTGAGCCAAGAGTTCAAGCAGTTAATTGTGCGACCAAACAGAAATTAAAATGAAAATGGCATGCATTTGAATATACATCTTCTGAATACGTACCATCAATTTTGTTGGAACTGTAGACCACTGTGTTTGCAGCATGTGTATACCTGATCAGATCCACGCCATACTTTTTACTGTAGAGAGTTCTTTTGGGTCTGTCATAAATGGGATAAAAAAAAAACAACAACAATAAATTAGAGGAAATTAATCAACAGCAGTAAACAGCAGCACACTTCTATAATAATTTATAAACCTTACAAGATTCAGATTGGAGTCAGAAGCTTGAATATTTGCTACTTTTTACTGAAGCTCACCTTGAAATGCTTCAGATTTCTAACAGTTATGGGGACTAAAAAAAAATAATAATAAAAAAAAAAAACACACCACACTTTCCAGATTTATGTCTGCAAATAATTTTGCAAAGCACTAAATCCTTTTTCTTTCAGGTCGCGATGATGCACTACTCAGTGTTACTCTATCACAGGAGCCTCTTTGGACCTTCCTCCAGGACTCTTACTCACTTTGGCTAAAAATGATAAAGAACCAAATAATGTTTTAAAATATACATTTATAAACAAATGCTGGTTTTAGCAGTTCCAGTTTTTTTCATGAAACAATTGCACTGAAATTCCATAACATGATGATACTAAATATACCAGTCATTGACTTTCAGATAGATTTTTTTAAAGTAAGTTTGTCAAATTTTCTTTTCACTAATATTCCCCAGATGTCAAAAATCGCAAAGAAAATGTAGCCAGGCTCTTTTCCAAAAAAAAAACAAAACATGTTTTTCTTTGTTTCAAAATAATCTAAAGGGAGTAAAATGATTGTTCTTCAGAAATTACAATTTTTCCTATAAAAGATATTTATCAAAAATTGCAAGTTGTCTTTCTTTCAAGAGCTCATATAAAATTTGCATCTCCAAATGACATATTTTGGACTAAGTGTAAAAACAGCTCTTTGGATCGTAAAGGTTACCGATTCCTAGTCTAGGCTATCAGATAACACTTGTGACTGTAATACAAAAATGCAAAAACTTTAATCCTTCCAAACAAACAAGTTGGTATTCACAACTAAATCTAATTAAAGTCACAATGAGGTTGACAGATATCCATTAAAAAACTCCCAATTCAGCATTAAATTGAGAGCTCCTTCAGTGAAAGTTCTGCATCTTAAGTGCACAAATAAGCGTTATCGCAGATCCTTCCTTCCAGGAGACTTTATAAACATCACAGCTTCAACAAGTCTTGTAAGTTTGCTGTTATTTGCAGTTTTTCTAATTTCAAATGACATTGCTGACCACATTTGAACATTCCTATTTGCAGTTTTTTTTTTACTTCCTGCAAATAGTCTGTTTTTTATTACAAATATCTATGCAAATGTACATTTTCTGCTCCAAATAAAGATACTCAGCTGCACATTCCTGTTAATCTGAGTGTATTATTATTACCATTATTAAAGTATTTTTCTTATGTTATAAACTTTCCATTACCTTTCTGTAAATATGCACGTTCCCGCTTACCCTTAACTTGCTGCAGTGACAACTGAATTTCCCCACTTTAAATGTGCTAGTCCCGTTTAACCAAAAGAAGAAATGGCGGTAGAACACCTTAAATATTTAAGATCGAACTATACAACGCTCACTTGCTACAGCACCAGTTTGTCGTCTTAATTATGCGATTTGTTAAAAAACTCCAGAAATATTAGGGGGAATTAAAGCGCAATTTAGCCATCCCCTCCCACTTAGTTTAGCAGTTATAATATACATCAAGTATTTTGCTTGTGATAAATATAAAACTGAATATGGAATGGCACACAGACTTAAAAAAACACAATTAATGGTGGACCAGTTTTAACCAGCACTCATTTATTTTTAATTTCATGCTGCATCGCTCTAAGCACCGCAGCAGGCCTTAGCCTTTAGCTTAGCATAAAGCTAACATTAAAAAAAACAAGAGGAGCCGCTCTTACTTTCCCTCCTGGCAGTCGTACAACACTAAGGAGTCGTCGTCGCTGCTGGAAATGATTGCCTCTCCGTTGGAGCAAAAGTCGAAGCAATTAATTTTGTCAGAGTTTTCTCGGAACACTTTAGCAACCCGAAAGCTCCGGAGCACATTGTCCGTTAGCTTCATGGTGGCCTGTCTGTGTCTGAGGGGAAGCTGGCCCTCGTCCCGCTTTAGAACCACTCAGGGGTCACAGTTACGGTGATTTGTGGAGATATAGAAACAAAAGCGGTGCAAAAAAAGTTGCTATTGGGAAAATAAAGTCCCTAAAAACGGCAACCAAATCCCGCCTGGGGTAGTTTGAGTCGACAGCAGAGGAGGGACGAAAGTGTAACGCCTTCGCCACGTCAGTGACGCACAAATTATCACCTGACCGCGCAGTGGCCCAAAATGATGTTTTATCGCGAGATTTGAATGATGCCATAAACAGCACAAGCAGCAGGATTTGATACGGTTCTTAGTTTCATTAGTTCTTAGACATTAGTTCTAAATGTCTCAAATAGTTGCCAGGCTGTGTGTTCACTAGCAGCGCTTCCTGTCACATATAAAGACACATTTTTTTTTCTGTCTGTCTCTCAATTTTTACTCCCGCCACAAAATAAACACATGATGAAGAAAGTTCCTGGAGGACTTTTGACCCCGCAGAATGTAAACTCCCAGGTATGAACTGTTTTGGTTGCTTGTGCATTATCAAATAAAAATAATGTGGTCGTTCAGAATTATAATTGTAAAAATACGTAGATTTAATTACACGTGTATTCATAATGAGGACCATTTTCGGGACCTTTAATTTGACTGTTAATATTCGTATGCCTGGTCTTTATTATATACACTCACTGACAATACATCTAGTCAGTGAGTGACAAGATGTCAGTCCATATTTAGCTGGACCTTGTTTGTCTTTACTTTTTTTATGGCACACAGTCAACAAGATGGCTGAAAAAACAAACAAACAGGGAAGTTGTTGTAATGTTCAGGAAAACAATTTGGCATTGGATAACCTTTGGTCTTTAAACAATTTGTCCAAAGTGTGTTAAGAAAATACCCCCCACACTATTACACCTCCTATTACACTATTGACTGATACAAGATAGATAGGATAAATAAAGCCACATTCACTTAAATCTCCTTTTGTCTGGTAGAAATTTTAAGCAGTGCCTGTAAAGAAGAGATAAACACAGAGCTGAAATGCATGTTCACAGGGGCAGTGATCCCTTAGTTTAAATTAATTATTAAACAGAGTTCAAGCAACTCCAGTCACTGCTTGGTTAGATTTTTGCTTTGCTGCTGAACTGGAACACACACAACAGGCTGCTACAGGAACCTGCAGGCTGCAATCGACCTGAACCATCCAGACAAGTAGGCAGACTTAAAACCAGAATTGAAGAGAGTCACAGTTGGTTTGTAAAATGTGCACAATATTAAATTTTTATTCATTTAAAAAACTATTTAAGGTAGTAAATGTACATGCATTTTATCTATACTTTCTAAACTAAACTGTCAGATAAACATTTGAAATGTTTTTTGTGTAAGTCCAAACAGAATGTTGTACATCTTGGCTGTGGAAATTTGCTTTAAATTTGTCTGAAAGTCTTTGGAAGCATTGCAATGTTTACAGTAATCGATCATTTTAAGCTGATGTACATTTATACAAATAACAGTACTATAACACTTTGTATGCATGTAGTTTTTGTAAGGTTTTAAACGAAAGACATTTAATAGCATTATGCAAGTCTTACCTTCCTAATTTGACATGCTTTTCTTACTCTACACATCTTGCTGTATCAATTCCTCAGACCTGCTGAGGTGGCAATGGCCCGCATCCTGTCCTTGTTCCGGCCTCAACCTTTTCTGGCCCTCCTGGGAAGAAGAAACCCCATGTTCTGCAACATGTCCATGGACTCAGGAGCGCGGGAAACCTTCAGAGCCGCAGTGGAAGCTGTGCAGCCGGACACCGTAGTGCGGCAGAGTATAGAGCGTAACGGCGACTCGGTCGTTATTGACGGACACAGATTCACACTCAGTCACAACATGCACCTGGTGGGCTTTGGGAAAGCGGTTCTGGGAATGGCTGCAGAAGTAGAGAGGATTCTGGGCGATCATCTAGTTAGAGGAGTCATCAGCGTGCCGCATGGGATACAGCAGACTTTACAACAGCATGAAAAAAGGTGAGCAAATGATGCAGGAGCCATAGTGCATCACAAAAATAGTCTTGCTAGTTTTTTATTATTTTTTTGTTATTATTATTTGTAACAACCACCAAATTAATTTTCAATTCAACTAAATCCAGTCAGGAACGTAATAAATAAATAATGATCACCTGTTTGTAATTAAATCTCAGTATAAGTCTAGCTTTTCTGTGAAAGCCTCTGGAGTTTCTCTGAAACTCTGGAGGAGATGCAGGAATCCACAGCTCATGAAGACAGCGATCAGTTGTGCAATCTGCAAAGCCAACCTTTATGGAAGAGTGTTAAGAAGAAGGCCATTACGGAGAAACATGAGAAGTGTCATTTGCAGTTTGTCATGCATGATCTGGTCAGGTGAAACCAAAATAAAACTCTTTAGGCCTACGAAGGATAAATTAAAGATGAAAAATTAACACTGAACTAGACTCTAAACTCACCATTCCCACCATGAAACATGGCGTTGACAGCATCATGCTGTGGGACAACATTTTTTTCATCAGGGAGGAGATGGCTGGTCAGAGCTGAAAATTAAGGAATCATGGAATAAAGACAATCTTTTTATTTTAATATCAGTTTATTTATAAAAACAACTGTTGACCAAGTTGCTGTACAATTCAATAGATTGAAGTAAGATTACAATATTAAGAACTAGAAAAAATTTAATTAAAGCAAAAATACAAATTATATACAAACTCACATTATAAAAGAAACTCAAACTCTTGTCGTTTGATTCATTTTTGTTTGACTCAAACGCCTATGAATATAAATGGGTCTTGAGTCTCGACAGTTTCAGCATTCCATACATTAAACTCATCCAAAGTTTAGGAGTACAAATTGCAAAAGTCCAATCACTTCGGTTCTGCTAACTTTTACCTTTTGCAATCATTTGCCACTTTGTGTTAGAAAGTGTGAGCAATTTCAAGGAATGTTTACCTAATTTCTGAAACCTATCTAAAATATCACGAATAATATGGATATATATGACATTTTATGCTTTTTATCCATCACAGTCATTTGTTGCTAAAAGCAGACAGTCGGGTCAAAGTCATGGAAGGAGCCAAAAACAACCTACCTGATGACGATTCTCTGAAGGCGGCCGAAGGCATCAAGCAGTTAGCTACTGAACTGACAGAAAAAGATTTACTGCTTGTTCTAATATCAGGTAAAAGCGCATGATTTATTAAGAGTTCCACTGATTTCTATCCTGTTTACTGTTTATTTATTTACACACAGACAATGTATAAATTTCAATAAACTTTTGAAAGAAGAGATGTGTGATACCAGGTTATAGGAAGAAAATGCTAAGGAAGTAAACCAATCACACTACAAACCAACATGCAGTTCGCAAAGCAACTTCATCAATATTGACTACAGATCTGCTTGTTTAGCAGCCGTATTATTAGCCAAATGTGCGGGTTTGTTTCCATCTAGGTGGAGGCTCTGCACTGCTACCAGCACCAATACCTCCAATCTCGCTGCAGGAGAAGCTTGATGTAACTCGCAGACTTGCAGCTGCTGGCGCGACCATCCAAGAGCTCAACAAAGTTCGTCGAGCGCTCTCTTTGTTGAAGGGTGGAGGGCTTGCACACCACGCTCACCCCGCACAGGTAAGTTACAGCAGTCGTTTAAAGGGGCCCTATTATGTAAAATCTACTTTTTTGAGTTTCACATCATGTTATAATGTTATTTCCTCACCAAAAACATATCTGGAGACGTGTTGTCTTGATTCTTTCATAGTTGTTTCTGGGTGGATCTAGCACCGCCTTCGAGACTTCGCTCCTACTCCTCTGAGCCAAAGTTCCCCCCACCACTAAGCTCCTTCAGACTAGTCATCAGCCATTAGCAAACACCTGGTGGATCATCTGCTGAGCTCATTGTAGGAGCTACTTCTCAGTGAAATGCTGGTTAAAACGTTGCTCTACGTTAAGAGAGGAGCGATGTTGCGATGGCTTCCTGAAGGCAGAGTTTTTGAAAGCGCAGGAGTTTTTATAGAGATAGAGACCCAATTTTAAGGCACTAAATTACAAAGTCAAATTTCTTTTAAGTAGGAGTGCACCGAGAAATTGGCTTGATTGCTTTGGGAAATTGGTGATCGGTCGATACTTGCATGTGAAGCCGATTTTATCCACAGATCTTATGTACCTTGGCAAAGGTCTAGAAATCAACCACTGTCCTCTTCAGCTCTCCCCTGGTAGAGGTTTGACTGACAGCAGGTCGTGTCTGCAGTTAACAATTTTATTGCTGTATTTAGCATTTATTCGGACAAAAAAAATCAGTTTTACACAAAATCAGAATTGGCAGGTCAGGCTTTTTTTTTCTTTTTGTGATCGAAAAGAAAGCTGCAATCACTGAACCTCTATTTTTAAGACATGTGCATTTTTATAGCAACTGAAGGTAGCATAGTAACTTCATTGTGCTATAAAATGTATCAAACACATAATACTGCCCCTTTAACAATGTTTGCTTTTTAAAAGAAGAGCATATTTCTGATTTTCCAATCATTTCATCAAAGGTGGTTTCACTCATACTGTCTGACGTGATTGGGGACCCTCTCGATTTGATCGCAAGCGGCCCAACAGTGACATGCGAGGTTTGGCCGGAGGAGGTTTTATCCATCCTTGAACGACACAAACTTCTCAGCTCCATGCCAGCTTCCGTCGCGCAGGTCCTTGCGAGACAGGGTCCGCGCTGGAAAGAGAATGACAAGCACTCGGATTCACCTGGAGAGGCTCTCAATGCTGTGATTGGCTCCAACACCATTGCGCTCACCTGCGCTGGCCGGCGAGTTCGAGAGCTGGGTTTCCGTCCTGTTGTCCTTTCACCGGGAGTCTGCGGCGACGTGAGGCTCGTCTCCAGGCTGTACGGCCTGCTGGCCCGGTTCGCCTGTTCCCAGGAAGAACCGCCTCCGGAGATCGCAGCCGAAGTGCTGAGGCTCGGACCGGAAGTCGGCGTGGAGAGCTGGGACCTGTGCCGAACCATGCAGGTGTTGGGCGAAGGGCGAGCCGAGGGGTGGGGCGCCACATGTGTGTTAGCTGGAGGAGAGCCCACTGTGGAGCTGACGGGCAAAGGGCGAGGAGGTCGAAACCAGGAGCTGGCTCTCCGAGTGGGACTGGAACTGAGAGGCCTGGAGCTCCCGCCGCAGGGGCCCGTGTTTCTGAGCGGCGGCACCGATGGTCAAGACGGACCCACGGAGGCTGCGGGGGCCGTCACTGATGCGGGGCTGTACGACGAATCCCAAGCCCAGGGGTTAGACATCGACGGCTTCCTCAGTGATAATGACTCCTACACTTTCTTTTCCCGTCTGTCAGCCGGACAGCGTCTGCTGGTGCCCGGCCTGACCTGCACTAATGTCATGGATGTTCATGTGCTGCTTATCCCACCTATTCCCATTAAAATTAGTTAACACACAGGCTGAACAGTGCAAAATCATGAGTAGATCATCATGTCTTTCTTAGGGTTTTCTATTTTTATATTTGACACTCATTGTAAGTAGAGGTGAGTAAGTACCCAAAGATTGTACTCAAGCAAGAGCAGCACTACTACAACATATTCTCACTCAAGTAAGAGTAGCTGTCCAAGAAGTTATTCAAATAACTGAAAGTCTGAAAGACCTGAGTCACTGATCCAAACATAATTTAATATTTAAAGATTATATCATAAGATGCAAAGGGGCATCTCATAAAGTTTGTGGAAATGTTGGTATTTTAAAGATCAAACTGAAAATAATTGATATACAATGCTACAATTTGAAATAAAATTAGGCAAAATAAACATTTCCCCAAATAATTTTTTAAAACTTTAACAAAACTGCAGGTTTATGTCAGTGTTTTCCTTCTTAATGTAAAACCATTCTAATGTTATGTGCCAGCTGACAGCAAGGTTGTACATTAAAGTATCAAATATTATTCTCACCTCATCTTGCTCTTCAATAAAAACGAAATGACTACAGATTTTTATTTTAATTCAAAAGATTAAATGAAAAATAAAATCAAATTTTTTTTCATAAATTAAAATGTGTATTTGATTTTGTTTTACAATATTTTCATAAAATTTTTTGCTTTCCAAGCATGCAAACTGTGTACAATCAGAGGCAGTGATTTCCTCTTTAGATCACAAATTGGACTGAGAGGGAGACACTGAATAGGTTGCCTGCACAATGAGCAGCAGCTCTGGCCCCTGAATTTGTCTTTGTCTGGGAAATTCATTCACCGCTTTGTGCCACTTTCCTCTTTTCAGACGGGAACACGTAGAAAAGGTTACCTGCACAATCCCTCCCTTTCTCAGATGCACTGACAGTAACAACAAAACAATGTTGCCTATTACTAACTTCCCTCCACTTTACAACTGCACTATTTTATTTTGGTAAATCAAATTAAATCCTAATAAAGTCAACTGAAGTGTGTTGTCATGTCACAAAATTTAAAAATGTAAGACAGTAAAAATCATGAAGGTTGTTAACAAACGCAACCAAATAGCGATTTAAATAGTTTAGATAGGATAGTTTATTCATTGCATAAATAAAACTGGCCACAACTGATACTTCAATAGTAAATATTTACACACAGCATATGCTCCTCTACTACTGCAACTAATGCCAAATTTATTAATAAAAACTGTACTTTATTTTGACTTCAAAAATACATTTGTTGCACCATGGTTTCTGGTTGCGTATGACCTTGGAAGTGATATTACAGTTGTATCAAACCCAAAAGCACAATTGTTTCACATCACCACTGCTGCCGCTCACGAAATTCACAGGTGGTCCATGTTGACAACACGATTTATTTCAGTCATTCTTGCTGAAAAGTGTCCTGCTCTGTGACCGGTGGTCAAAGTAAGTATGCCACAAACTTTGTTCGACACCAGAACTGATAGATGCTGGTATCTAGATGATCAAGACTGATTGTGTTCATTTAGTGTCTGAAGTAAAAATATCCAGCCCTGATTTCAGGATGAGTACTCATTCTTGATGGGTCTTCATAGGATCCCCAGCTTCACTCACCCTACAAGATAACAGGTAAAGATCAGACAACAACAACGATAGCCATGTAATACATGAAGAATACAACATAAACGTAACTTAATTACAGCGGGCTATCTCCATGGAAACAACAGTGATCTTTTGAATTAATGTGAGCCACATGATTCCAACATCGGACACTCACCATCCGCCCAGATGGGAAGCTGCCTCCGGCGTTCCTCCGTTCTGCCCAGCCCCTGGATGTAAACACAGAGCATGCTAACGCGACTAGCTTGGACTGACACGGCTAAGTGTTCCTGTGCGGGACGAACAACACCCACCTTGTCGGTAATACATGTCGTTCACTGTGTTCCCGTAGACTTTCCATGCAAAGTGAATCGCAATTAGACTAAATATCAGCCAGCTGAGCAGGATTTTGAATATGGAGACCCTCATGTCGTTGGCGAGCCAGTCGTCCACAAACTCGGAAATAAACGACAGACAGCTGTCAGCGACGCGGGACAGAAACTCAAAATCCCACGACTCCTCCATATTGTCCGCTTATAATGTTAATGTCGAGAGAAGCTGGCCAGCGGCTTGTCCATTCACTTTGAAGACATCACTTTGGCTCGGCAGGATGCGTCATCTGTCCCTCCACTGTTAGCTTTGTTTACGTACGACATTCTTCTTCTGTTGCTCACTGTCCGTTAGTAAGAGCTCAGTACCGTCACCTATTGGAAGAAATGCATATCAGCATGTTTAAATTCATTACACATAAGTTGATATTTCAGGTGTTTCTTGTAATTTCTTCTGATTTAAATTTTTTTTTGCCCAATATATTCGCATTTTATTATTACATTTTATTTTAAATAATTTATAAAATTGTATTATTATGGCTTACACCTTATAAACGCCCAATATTAAAGAAACAAAAGTTAGAATCCAAAACTAATAAAAAAGGATTTTTAACATCAAAACATTAAAGCGTTTTGTTGGAAGATTTAGTGGAAGGACAACACACACAAGCAACAAAGTTAAGTGCAGTTTTCAGAGGATTATGAAGCAGAGCCCATTCAAGAGTTTTTAGCAAATTGGAAATTAGAATCGATGCATAGATTCATGAGTTGTTTTTTTTTTATCTGAAACACTGAAATTAATCACCTTTTGATGAATCTCAAATTTATTGAGATGGACCTGTAATTTAAATACAGTTTGAAACCCTTTCACAATTAGTAATTACAATGTTATGGATTTTTCTTCATTAATTCTAATAGTTTTATACTTTCTTCTTTTATCCATCCATCCATCCATCCATCCATCCATCCATCCATCCATCCATCCATCCATCCATCCATCCATCAGGCGTACCTGAGCCACCTGAACTGACTTCCCTCCACGTGGAGGAGCAGCAGCTCTTTGTCAGAGAAATACCACAATTTTCACAAACTAAATACAATTGTGATATTTAAAAAACAGCCCAGTTGATATTGAGTCAATAAATGATATTATAAGCTAATTTAGTGTTAGCTCATTCGATAAATCTATAACATGTCTTAAATGCACGATGTGCAAACAGGTTAGGATATGCAGAGTTTCCCTTCAGGAAACTCTGCATCGACCCCTTGTTTACCTAGAATCGGCCCTGTCTCGTTCCTGTTGTGTTTTTCTACCAACCGCTCAGATTTTGAGGTTTCCTGCGGGGGCGGGACTGACAGGCTCCTACCGACGTTCTGATTGGTCAGCTGACCCCGTCATCGTCGATTCCGGAAGTCCGCTGTTGTAAGAGCAAGATTTGTTTTCGGCTTCTAATTCTTGACAGCTCATTTGCCTACGGGCTGCAGAGGAAACTTAATGTAGCCAACTGTATTCTTTAAAGGCAACGTTTTCACCTTTTACCAACGTAAGTGTTGCTGTTGTTTTGTTTATCTGTGTAATTCAAGAGGAGCTCGTTTAAACCGAGGCCATGAAATTCATCTGTGTGTGTCGCTTGTTAGCAGCGAGCTCTGTTAGCTTCATGTCCAACAGAGCTCGCTTTGCCGAGTTTCATTCCAACTAACCGCCACACATTTGTCATTACAGGGAGGTTAACTGCGTTAAGTGTGTTTGTGGTCGCAGATTTGACGTTGGTTGCTGTTGAGAAACTTATTTCAACATGATCCTTAGCTCCCTCTTGCTTTCTCGAGCTGTGCTGGTGTGCAACATTAGATCGACTGAAGCTGTAATCGGATTTGAATTCCAGTGTCTGTCTGGTGTCCTGGAGCTGTTTCTCTCCCCTGTTATCATGTGACCTCCAGAATAAACGCTCTCATTCATGAGCTCTCACAGCTCAGTGTGGATGTGCTTTAATCGTGGATTCTTTTACTTATTTATAGTGACTGGGATGGTATCATGGAGGAAGACCACCATCCAGACAGAGAAGCACATGCAGTGAACATTTCTGATCCTCCAGCGGAGAACAATCCACCTGGTAAATATGAGTTCATTCTGAGTATTTGTTTTGCAAATTTTGCATATTCAAATTTGCACGCAAATAAGGATTACAGGTTTGTGTTGGTTGCATTTGAGCTTTATAGTTTTTAATGCATAAGCTTTGAGGTCATATCCAAAACTTGCAGAAGAAGAATCTTGTTTTTAAGTGAACAAATGAATATTTATGTTTGACTTCTTTCAGTAGCCGATTATAAAATCTCCTCCATTAGGATTTAAATAAACATTTATTGCATATATTCAATAAATTTAATTCCTAATGTATGTATCATTCTTGGTTGGGAGTACGACTTTCTTTTTGGTAAACACTTGAACTAAAAGTTGTCCTGCAAATATTTTATTAGGTCAACTACTTTTGCTGGATGATCAATTTTCCCAGAGATTATTGCAACAATTGGTAATATTTTTGTTTTGAGACCATTTTCAATTAATGTAATGACAATGGCATAATAATGGACATATTCTCAAAGATTAATAAGCCTTAATTTCTAATTGACCTATCATACAGAAAGTGGAAGAAATTTAAAATATCCTAACTTAATAAACAAAACAACAGAAGCAACATATAAAATGAAGTCTCTGTAAACTAAACAGTCCTTCAAAAAGTGTCTAGTTGAGATCAAAACACCAGACTGAAGACTTTTGTCATCTGGTTTTTGGTAGAAAGAGAGAAAAGAGAAAAAAAACAATAAATCATGCAAATTAAAATGATTGATCTTGTATTAATTTATCCTGCGATTGAGTTATTGCTCACTGACACACCTCCGCAGGTGTTTGTGTTTTTCTTTACTTATTCCATAATTTAGTTTTGTTTTCATTGCAGCCGACACCCTGGCCACTTCTCTCTGTCTTTTGGGGAACCACATGTTTCCCGATCCAGTGGCAACGAATGCTTGCGGCGGCGTCAACCGGAGCGAGCTGGCCGGTCTGCAGCCGTCTGATGTTACGGTAGAGGATCCGGGTCCGGAGGCAGAACCTCCTTCCGACCTGGGAACAGAGTCAGAGACGCCAGACTGTCAGAACAATCTGCCGGCCCACTCAGCTGGCAGAGGGACCGAAGATGTTGGTGTTGAGAACGATCAGAGCGACTCGGGGGAGTTTGTTGTTACAATGCTGGCCAAGGCCAAGCTGGAGGAACAAGGTTTAGGCGTGAAGGGAAGATCGTCTCCGTTACTGGAGGCGGGAATCCAGGAGTGTCCTTCGTTCATTTCTCATCGAGACGAGGATGTGACAGCCGACAGCTGGCGGCGACACAGGAAGCACGTGTTTGTGCTGAGTGAAGCTGGAAAGCCTATTTATTCCCGATACGGCAGCGAAGAGGCTCTTTCTTCCACCATGGGCGTCATGATGGCGCTGGTGTCGTTTGTCCAAAGTGGAGATAACATCATCCGCTCGGTGTATTCAGGTGAGAGCATTGACTGATGGTAAACATCGGGATGGACTATAAATCGATAAGAATATATATCGTCATAGATCAATATAAATAGATGATACAATATTGAATATGTAGAGTATTCATTGAACTCCGATCCAGAACTGAACAGCATTCTGGGAAACATAGGAAGAAGAAAGACTTTAGCCACTCAACGTCTTCTTCTTCTATTTTTATTTATTTAATTAGCTTGCCTTCAAAGAGTTGCTTTTTTTAAAATCTTGTTGTGGTTTCTTTCTAGCACAATGACAATAACATAAATTCGGATTCTGATTTTCAGCTTCTCACAACCAGCTAAATAAAATTAACTCACTCACTCTTTGGTTACCCAGCAACAACTGCAGCAGCAGCAGCAGCTTCAGGTTTTGCCTCTTTAGCCCCGACTGCTTAAAAATTTCATCTGCACACATGACTTTGTGCAGATAAAATACAGATTTCAACGTGTTTAATTACCAAGTCAAATTTCTTCTAAGTCATACATAAATTTATATTCAGCCTTTTTTTAACAGCTGAAGTTTAGATAGTGACTTGGTTATGCTATAAAATGTGCCTGTAAAACTCATAACACTTACCCCTTTGGCCTCTTGTTTGTCTCGGTCCGACCAGAGGAGCACACGGTGGTGTTCCTGCAGAAAGGACCCCTGGTTCTGGTGTGCGTCTCCAGCAGTCGTCAGTCGGAGCAGCAGCTGCGTGAAGAACTCCTCTACGTCTACTACCAGATCATCAGTATGCTCACCCAGGCCAGCATATCCCGCATCTTTGAGCACAAGAAGAACTACGACCTGAGGCGACTCCTGACCGGATCCGAGAAGATCCTGGACGGCCTTCTCAACCTGGTGGATTCGGACCCGAGCTTCCTGCTGGCAGCCGTGCACTGCTTGCCTCTGGCCTCCTCTCTCAGGGACTCTCTCAGCCAGATCCTGCAGAAAGCGATCACCGCCAACCTGGTTTTCTCCATCCTCATCGCCAAAAACCAGCTGCTAACCATCGTCCAGGAGAAGACGGTGATCGAGGATGCAAGGCTGGCGCCGGCTGACGTCCACCTGCTGCTCAACCTCATCGGAGCCTCGTCTGCATTTCAGGCCGGGGAGATCTGGACTCCAATCTGCCTGCCCCTCTTCAACCCTGACTGTTACTTTTATGCTTACATCTCCTACCTGGACCCGCCGGAGTGCACCGTTTGTTTGCTGCTGCTTTCCACGGACAAGGAGGCTTTTTACGCTGTAGCCGAGTGCAAGAGGAAGATCGAGGAGGCCATGTTGGCGCAGAACTCCCTGAGCCTCATCGCCAAAGCTCAGTCGTACAGCGTGAGCCAGGTCGGTGTGTCGGACCTCAGGCACTTCATGTACAAGCCCTTCGACGTGCCGGACAACTACCGCCAGCTCACTCAGTTCACCAGGTGTGTGTTGGGAAATGTAGTTTTGATTTTAATCCTGTAGCAATGACAGGGTACTTTACTACAGCATATTGGAGCCATTGTGCATAAAATCATGGTGTACTTACCTTATTATGCCTTTGTTGTGATATTACTGGAATATGTTTTCAAAACAACAATATCATTGTTTATCGCAATAACTTCTGGAAAAACATATTACGACAGACCTATGTGGTTATGAATATGTGTTAATAATAATTTGTGAGCTTCATACAGCGTTTTGTGTTTAACCTGCCTGCAGTCCTGAGATGGAGGCTCCCTACAGCAGCGATGAGGACAAATTGCGTCTCCTGGATTTGTATCGTTACATGCACAGCCGCATCCACAGCACCTCACGGCCCCTCAAGCTGATCTACCACGTCGCTGAGAGGGAGACTCTGCTGGCCTGGGTGAGGAGCTGCGCTTTAAGTTACTGCAGTCATGCATAATATATGCAGATTTTAGAAATTCATGGACGCTGGCGTTCCAATCGGTTCATTTTTAGGACTTCTAAAAAAAAGGAGATGATAATCCACTTATCATTGATAGGGATTTGATCAATATTCACTGCTGCTTATTTTATGAGTGGGCTGTTTTAGCATATTCATTAATGTGCAGAAATTTCTTAATATCAACCAAAAAAGGCTCTGAAATTAAACAGTTGAATCAATGTTGTCTGCACATAACTCAAAAGAGAAACAGTTTTAAATTTGATTTAAAACTGCTCTTTTTCTTATTCCATCCGCACCATTATGTTGTTCCAAATTAATGGCCATGAGTTCATATAAACTTGAGATTTTCTGAGCTTGTTTCAAAATGAGCCATTTTAGGACGTCTTGTCACTTTAAATCCAAATGAGCTGCTTGCTGACCACCATTGATATTCATGTTTAGTTAAGCCCGTGTTGTGTTGTGTTTTAGGTGACCAGCAAATTTGAGCTCTACACATGCTTCAGCCCTCTAGTGACAAAGACCTGTGCAATTACTGCCATCACTAAGCTTCTGAGATGGATCAAAAAGGAGGAGGACCGCCTCTTCATCAGATACCCTCCTAAGTATTCAACCACTCCGAACCCCAGCAAGAGCTCAAGAAGCAGCAGATCCGAGCAGCAGGACACCACAGATAACGGCTTCCTGTCTCTGCTATAGGACTCTGCTCTGAAGCCGCTGCCTCACTCAATAATAATTTTTATGGTGACTCGCAGGTATTTTTCAAACTCAGTTTTTGAGAGGTACTGGACTTGACGCAAACTGACGAGTAGAATCAAACACTATGTTTTAGGCTATTTAAAAAGTCTCTAGTATTCTCCTCTCACCGGGAGCGAGAGCATGTTGTTGCATCAATGCTTTCCTTTAGAGACAGTCGGGGCGAAGCGCCAAGTAAGTTTTAGTTTGAACTGTGGTAGAACCCAATTGAAAAAAAAAAGAAATATTTAAGTGAAAAAGTTTTTATATTGTTTTATTACAGAAAAAAAGGAGAATTTTTCCTCACAGGCTGTGAATGTATCACTCAGATGTCAGTTCGATCATAAGCTACATCCGTAGAGTTCGTTTGATCAAAAAAAAAACAAACAAGAAAAGTAGGTCACCTGTAAATGTTTTGGGAAGCGGGGAGTTTGCAATAATAATTATTTTTTTGCTTTACGATTCACATAAACTGGAATAATGACACTGGAACGGCCACACACAAATTCTCAGATTATGTTTTAAAACCAACGGCAGGGTTTCATTACTGCTGATATTTCTACATCCAGCTGAAAGAGAAGTTACACATTTTAGTCTGATGACAAAGCATTACCATCCAGGTGTCTAGTCAGAATCATCGTCATACAGACAACTTGATGAGTTTATTCACTTCACATCATGTTTATCTGCAGATCATCTCTCCTCTGAAGAGATTGGCTGTTTTCTCTTTATGAATGATGTCTTCATACTTTTGTCTCCTGAGGAATTTTCATGCGTTTAAAGTCTGAAGAGTATGTTTTTGGTTTCATGAAATAAATTTCAGATTGCACATATTTTTGTGTTTGTGTTTTTCAGGGATTATATGTGTTGTTCTCAACGTCTTCATGCTGTTTATTTTAAATGACAAATTAACTAAATTTAGTGTGGCGATTTCTTCAGTAGTCAGCTTTTAGGTATATTACAAAAACAGACAGGGAGAACAGAGACAAGGAAGAGAAGGAAGGATAAGAGGAGGAAACAGACAAGAAGGAATAAAGGAAGATCATAAGGAGGAAAGACGACGCACGTTTTCTTTGACCATGTGTTGAAGACAAAATATAGTCAAAGATAAAGGAAAAGCAGAAAACAGGAAAAATGGAAGGACAAGAGAAAAAAAGGAAAAGACAAATATATTTAGACTATAGGGTAAAAAGATGGAAAAGACAAGGAAGTAAGAAAGGAGAATATAATCCAATGGGGTAAGGAAAGGTTTTGAAATACAAGGAAACGTGCTAGGACAGAAGGACACAAGGAGGTCAGGAAGGAGACAGAAGGGAGAAAATATAGACCAATGGTACATTGGTTGGTACCATCATTCTAGACCAACCACAAAATATTGCATGATTGTAAAGTGGCATAATAATTACATAAATTATTTAGTTTTTATATTTTAACTCTAAATAAACATTTGTTCAGCCCCCTGTACTCAGATATTTCTAGAAAAAATAAAATCCAATGCAACAAATTACCTTTAAACATCAAGAAATTATAAAAAACAGAGGACTGTGCAAATTAACAGTTGTTTAGTTGCCTAGTCCACAAATCTAAGTTTCATCAACGAGTGGAAACAAAAGCAACAGGCTTGTAGACACATTATGAGCAGGGGAACATGGTGGAGGCAGCATTATGCTGACTACAAACTGACAGCACAGCTTTCAGGTTTTCCATGTGCAAAAAAACAAAACAAAAAACAACTAACTGTTTTAAATGACATCTAAAATTGTGAACAAAGGTCTGTCAAAACCCCACAAGTTCTCATCAAAAACGCCACCAGCAGTTGTTTCAAACAGCGTTTATTCCTGTGAGAAAATATTGTCTCAGGCAGACAATAGATCTTGCGGTAGACTTTAAATGACAAGATCAAAAACATCTGTGCCACCGAGAAAAATGAAAACAATCTGTAGTCTGCTGTCTACAGTCGTGTGTCACCGCGTTTTCTGCCGACATGTTGGTAAAACACTGTCACTACTATAAAGAGCTACTCAGCGCCATACATAAATCTTTTCAATAATTCAGTTTTTTTAAATAACTCCCTCTACGGCAACAAATTATAAATTAAATTCTATATTTGATTTTTGCATTCCTTAAATTACTTCATGTAAGCGAATATAAACATACATTTACATATTTACAAAACTATACACATGCACTTTTACCACACTGAGATTGTATACATAGATGTATCAGCTGTACATGAACAGACGCAGTAGGTTTAGCCACATATTTGGCTCCAGGAAACACCAATCGTATAGATTTTATTAAAACTAGACCATTTGTGCTTTTCAAGTCTTTCCAGCCAGATTTACGAGCAAAGTTCTTCACCGGTGGGTAATCGCTTTCCTGAATCACCGCTGTAGTGGTATCGCGCCGACCACTCTCAGTCTACTATCATATTACAGTTTCACAATATGGAAAATAGTCAAACACGAACAAAGTTTCACCAAAAGCGTCTCATAACTGGACCTAAAAGTAGCAAAAATGTTGGCACTGTCAGCTGGAACAAAAATAATTTCAGCTGGGATTGAAGAATTTTAAAGCTAATAAAGATAAACCTAGAATAAAACAGATTGAGTTCAAAGAAAATGATAATAATGTAATGACTATATTTAGAAAATCAAAAAGATTTAAAGGAAATATTTGGTGGCCTCCACAGAAACCAGGTATTTACACACTCCTCGCTGTCTGACTGACCTTCTCCTGTTTCCTCCGGTGAAGAAGCCGAATGAAGCTGATAAAAGTGTCGCTATCCACAGTGAAACTATCCCTGAAAAGCCACGCAGAGAGGAAGAAGCCATTACTTGAAGAGCAACGTGAAAAAAAAGCTAAACTACAGTTTGGATTAAAGGTCAAAGTCCTTCAGTCTGAAGAAGGGTAAGAATGTCAATGTCAAATTGATTTATATAGCACTTTAAAAACAGGTATAGAACTGCACCAAAGTGCTGCACAGGAATGACGGTAGCACAAATAGATAAAAACAGAATATCAAAATTTGCTCAATTAAAAGCCAACGAGTAAAAATGAGTTTTGAGAAGCGATTTAAAATGATCCAGGCTGTAAGCAGATCTAATCTGAAAGGGCAAATTGTTCCATAGATTAGGAGCAACAACAGAAAAAGAAGGGGCAGATTACAAATCTGATAACACCACTCTAACAGTTAAGTACGGCGGTGGCAGCACCATGATGCGGGGGTGTTTTCATGAGGAGGGATATTATTTAGAAATATTAAACCAACCTCTTCAATATTAGGTGTGCGATATCTGCACTGAATTTTGCACAGGAATTTAAAGCTGTGGCACAAACTGATCGTCCAATGAGGCGAAGTCTTACTTAGCGTCAGTGAGTCCAGTGTATGTAAATATCTGGTTTCAGCTGCGTGTGAAACTCCAGGTCTAGGTGTGAAACGCATGCTAAGGTGAAACTTTCACACTTCATTATACACAGTGACATTTCAAGAGCAAATACAATCTAAATACGTTTGGAACCATAAACAATCCCTTTGACACGTTTCTCTCTATCTGGTCTCCACCCACTTTGGCCTGATGCACAAACTTCGTATCGACACACAGCAACAGTGGATGTGGAAAACTCCATTTTTAAAAATGTACATAGAAAAGAATTAACAAATTGATTTATGAAAGACATTTATGGAACCTCTACCAAATCCAAGCATAGCAAACCTCCAAACACCATCAGCTGCAACTGTTTTAAGAACTTTAAAGGAGCTGCTGTGGGTTTCTACAAACAGCTCCTTTAAGATGATAAAATCCTTTTAAAATAAACTTTATATAAAATTGGAGGGAGTGAAGTTGAGATTTTGTCTCACGTGGTTTAAATGCACTATGGCGCGGTCGTACGCCGTGTGGACCGACTTGCGAACGCTGGGTTTCTTGCCCTCCATCAGGCGCAGCTTGTCTACAGTGTCATCCATCCCCAGCGGCAGCAGCTTGTTTCGAGGGAGCCACTGCCTAAAACACACACATCAAGATTTTAAACTTTTACACTCGTGCTAAAACACCAGGGGGTTTGCTAATGTGTCAAATATCTTACCAAGTCCTCTTTGTGTCGAAGAAGAGCACCAGGAAGAGCTTGTGGCCTTCGTCGGTGTGTCTCCATTCCCCCAGTTTGAGCACCTCTCCAGGAGGCACTGGGATGGGGATGCCGTTATGGAGCAGTCCTTCCTGAGGCATGTCGGGGTCAACGATCTGCAACAATCACTGAGGTCAGCTGCACGGCTGCTGGTGTTCATTCAGCTGTTTGGTTAGCTCAACGCTCTGCAACCTGAAGCTCTTCCCACAATGACTGAATAACTTTGGCTAGAAGTCAAAACAAATCAGCCAATGTTTCCAAATTTAGGTACAACAAATCCAGGTATTTATCGTTTTTCAGTTTATTCCTACGATATCTGCACTGAGTTTCTGCAAAGGAGGACACCAAAAGTACAAGTAATATGTTTTTAGTCGGGCTGAAGTGATTAATTGATTATTGAAATAATTCTCACCTAATTTTACAACTGATAAATCACTAACTGGAGAACACAGATTCAAAAAATGACCACTTGTTCAAATAACAACAAAGTCAGATCAGTTAATTAATTAAGCAAAATCTGTACCAAAAACTATAGACATTATGAATAATAATAATAATACTAATAAAAACCTTTGTCTGTAGATATGTTTTAGCCAAAACTCTTCAAGTGGCTTCACCCAGTTCAGATTTAGCAAAGGAATGCCATGGTATTGCATTTTAGGCAATATAAACAAGAGGGACTGAATTATTTTTATTGCATTTTCTAACAAAAAGGCTTAGATAGTTAAATGAAAAAAACATTAGAATGTATCATTTAAAAAACAACAAAAAATTAGATTAATGTCAGAATTAACTACAGTTTAATCAATTACTAAAATAATTGTTAGTTTCACCCCTATTTTAGATATGGAATCCATGTGGTTGTATTTTATTTTATACATCATTTTCCATCCTACAGAAAAAAAAGATCAACCCTATTTATGTTAAATATTATGTTTATCTTTATTTTAAATCCTACAATTAGAAATAAAATGCCAGTTCTTTAACAAATTCCAATAGTAGATATTTATCTAAAGTTACAAGTTGTCTTAAAAAACAACATAAAACAAAACTTGTGGTAATTGTGTCTTTAAACGAGTTTTGTTTGTCTGTTCTGATGGTAAAAATGTCTCTTTAGGGTGTAAAGGCTGCAGCTCCCTGGGTTAGCTGTACAGTAGGAACTCACCATTGCTGGATACGACGGGTATCCTCGACATTTCGCCCAAACCAAGTCCAGTGGTGAAAGTTCGGTCTCACTATCTATAGACAGAAGTGCAGACTTCCCTGTGAACAGGACGCTCCGTTAATACTCTTCCTCTCTATTCACTGCAGCTTCAAAAAATTAGAGTTTGTTCAAACTGTATGACAAGCAATCGCATTTGGTACAACATGATACACACCAGAGCTGGAGATGTCTCCATTTTCTTTGCTGGGAACCTTAGCCAAAGCTGGCTTACCTCGACTGCGTTTGGGAGGGGAAGGACTACACATGAGAGAAGCAGTAAACATGGATCATTTTTACCTTTTAGCTAATAAAGTCAGTTCTAACAGATTTAAAGATTTTCTTTGTACTGAATGAAACACATGACCCAAGTTTTCATTGAATTTTCAGAAGCATTGATCTTTTCTTGTCAAATTTAGCTGATATTATTACAGCTAAAGGTTATATTGTATTTAGTTTTTATGTTTCTTAACCACTGCTGTTAAACCAAGTTTTCTCTGAGACACAAGATCTGATCAAAACTAAAGGCATTTGAGGACAAGATTGAGTAATTTTTTATTAGGACATAGAAATTATCCCACTGTCTTCTAACTAAACCACAAATGTTCACATTTGTATCGTTTGGAGAACAATAGCAACTCATTCATTCTTTGGCTACCTAGCAACAATGTGTGAGTAACTCGTGCAGCAGCAGTTTCATGTTTCATTATTGTCCCTTATAAATAAAAACAGCGGTTTGAAAACTGTGAATGAAACAGGAAAGGTCACACCACCAGTTTGGAAGTATTTCAGATATTCAGAACCAAATAAACTAATCAATAATTATCAACATGGCCTGACATGAAACACATATAATGTGATAGGTTTTCCAGTCCAGCTGTTCCATGCTGGTAGGAAGTTATTTGCTCATTGTGTCTGATGTCCTGCACTCACGTTAGGTTTGGGTCATCATCCTCTTCCTCCTCATCATCAGCACCACCATCTTGGTTTCCAGACGTGTGCTTTCCATTAGTCAGAGCTAGAAAAACCAAACATTGAAGCTAAACAAAGATGACCGTTCTGCCGCCTAATGTGTGTAGTGATGTAGGGATGTGTCCTGCCTTACCTTCTGCTTTGGGGGTTGCAGTCGGTTTGTCATGTTCGCTCTCGGAGCTGGGGCCTCTGGACCGCAGATGGTGTGAGGAAGGAGAGGAGGGGGCGGGAGAGGCGTTGGGGGTAGGAGGTAAGGTGGTGATGTTCTCACTGGGGGAATTTGAATCGACGGCAGCGCTGTCCAGCCCGTTGGTTTTCTCATCAGATGTTTTCCCATTTTGCCACTGGGACGACTTGTTTTTTCTTGCCCCGTTTTTAGCTTTCTTAAACAACACGGACGTGCGCCGGCCGACTCCAACCAGCGGCAGCGCCGGAGGCGAGCCGAGCGGCGTGACCTCGTGAACAGCCTCTGGTTGGGAAGACGGCGTTTCTCCAACTTCAGCCTCATCCTCACCTTGGCTTTTGCTGCCGCTGCGCGAGGACCTCTGACGCTTGTAGGAGCGCCCAGGTGACCTCTGACCTCCGGTTACAATGCCCAGGACAGGTGGTTCCAGGGGAGCATCTCCAGGTAGAGGTGACGATACCGGACAGGTGAGTTCAAGAACGGGCGGCGAGTCATCTGCATCAGGGAGAAATCAGTCTGAATATTAAAAAATATGGTTGACTTTTTTACACAAATATTTAGCCATTTACTGGTTTCATTCAGTGATCTGACCTCTTCTAATCAATGCTGATAAAAATGTCTTCATCATGATCAATAGACTGTAAAATAATGTCCACATACAATCTTTAAAATGCAGATCATATTCTAATATTCTTATAACTCAATTAGCTTTTGAAATTAATAATTTGTTCATGATTAAGAATAACATTAAGCAAACGTTATAATTCCTTTACCTCCTTAATAGTGAACTAAAAGTGCAATATTATGAAAAAACACAAAGTTTTTAAAGTTTGTTTATATTTTAAAACACTTTATGGTATTCTGACCTGTAAAATGTGCCATATAAATAAAATTTGTTTTGTTCTTTACTTAATGACGTATTCAGACATTAGTGTGATTACAAGTACAACAATTATTGTTATTCAATAATTAAATAATTTTTTTACCATTCTTCAATGATGAAAGTGCTGTGATCCTACCTGACCCAGAGTTTGGCACATCAGACAAAGGCTCAGTATCAACGTCCACCTTGTCTTTTTTCTTTATTTTTTCCTTCTGTTCTTTATTCTTCTTCTTCTTCTTCTCCTCCACCTCCTCTTCATCGTCATCCTTCTTTTTATTTCCGTTGACAGGCTGGACGTTTTGTTGCTGGCTCATCTTCTGCCTCAGAGCGTTAATCTCCCGGCGCAGCAGCCGGATGCGTTTGGTGCGGCCGCCGCTCGTTCGCATTGACGTCACCATGTCCAGTTTCTCCAGTAAGGCCTTCAGTTGCTCCTCTGTGGTTAAGTGCAGTCTGTTTTCAGGGTCCAGCAGAGAGTCGACTGCGGAGAGAGAAACAAACAGTGATCAAGGTCAGAGGTTTACATACACTCATCACAGGCATGAACAGCGTGAGTTTGGACTTTTAAAGTACCTTCATACTGTTAAGGGTAAAAAATAAACATGCATAAACATGTAACCTCCACTAATATTTAGAGAAATGTCCCTTAAACTTCAGAAAAAGCAAGATCTAGATGATGTAGCCGTAAACAAGATCCTAGCATAATTGTGGCTAAATATTAGAACAACTTCATTCAGAAAAATGAAGTTTTATTGTCAGAGGAAACAAAGATTAAGGTGGTCAGCACTGGAGGGTTTCAACCTAAAGAACTGTGAAGCATGGTGGCGCAAAATAGCAACCTTAATGCTTTCTGTGCCTAGACCAATCAAAATGCTTGAAATAATGCATGACACCAGCCAATCAGTGATGATTCATTGAAAAAAAAAAAAAAAAAGTCGGACAATCCGCACCTTCAACTGTTTGTTTTAAGGATGACGTATATCTGGATGTCAAGAAGAACCAGGTCATTAAAAATGTCCACAGTTTAAATTTTTATGTGAAATTGTACATTTTAAAACGTGTCTCTAACGTCCGTCTATCCAAGCTTTTTCATAAAGACTGATTTATGTGATCATGCAGTTATATTTTTAACCATGTGGATTATAGAAACTTCACAATAAAATCTAAAAATTTAAAGTATATAATAACTCAACACTGAAAATGATCACTATGACAATCATCGTCATGAGTGCATGTATATTTCTCACCAGCGCTGTACTTATGGAGTGCTTAGGAAAGAGTACAACTCATTTTTCAGCTCACCATCCTCCCACGTGCACTGATAGAAGCCGTGTTTGTTCGGTGCCTCCGGCAGATGCATGCCAGTGCTGGGGTCAAGGCCGATGCTCTGATACTGCCTTTGAGCGTGACGCAGAACGGCTCCCCCCACTTCCCTCAGCTGTAAGGCCGTCTTGTGGAACGAAGTGTCCTTGGAGTTGTATTTGAGGCAATTGGAAATCATCAGCTCAAAGTCTTTCTCCAGGTCTCCGATGGAGCAGTAAGCGTGTCCCTCCAGTTTGCTTCGCATCGTTGAGAAGTCCATGGGTTCGGATATAAACTCGAGGTAATCTGGGACCTCAGTATAAAATTCAAAATAAAAATGTTAGCCGGTCATACTCACGGGCAGCATTTGGAATAAAAAGGGTATTTCAGGAACTCCACCAACCTCTGACAGATTGACTGGCTGAGAGAAGATTTTGGCCGAATCCTTCTCCTGTAGTTGGTCCAAAGTGGATTTGAGAAGCACCTGTGCAGGAGTCAGCGACAGTTCAAGGGCAGCCTGCTGGATTTTCATCTGATGACATAAAAACACAGGAGAGCAGAGAAAATTAAAAGGTCATGCTTTTAGATTTAAACTAATAAATATTACAAAGGGACTGATTAAACCTCTTCATATTTAATCATAGTATATAAATAGTTTTCTGTAACATTATGTATGCATGATGTTTCAAAGCCAAAAATTAGTCTATTTATTAATATTTTGACAGGCGAATGAGAAATTGAGTCCAGTAGACCAGGTTTTGATTAGGGATCAAAATTGTAACATTTCTTACATCTTCATCTGGAGCGGATCACTTTCTGACTGCACTGTGTCAACCAATCCAAACCAATAGAAAAACCTGTTCCTTTTCTTGCCTGTGGTGGCGCTGTACCAAGAACCACGCAGGTAAAAGACACAAAAACCTCTGAAGAAGCCATGAGTGCAACTCCTCTCTTCACAAAATGATAAGAAAAATGAAGTGATATGAGATTTTAGCAATTGTAGGATTTCTCTTTTGTCTTTGGTAAAAGACCAAGATCCATTTCTCCTGCTAGCGCTAAGTCTGGTTAGGTTATATTTACCCAGAATGCCCTGCACTGTAGTCCACTTTCTGCTTTTGGCCGCTTAGTATTCACATATGTATTCGAACGGCACTAAAGTTCACTTCAACCAAACAGAAACCAAGGTTTTTGGGCAGACCAGAAATTGTCTTTTTTTCATCTACATCAGAGTTTGATTGCATATTCACATCTCCCCAAATGAACTGAACTGTTGTAAATGAACTCTAAGTGATAAAGAACTGTTTTAAGAAACACATCCCTCCTCCTTTACCTGTTCTCTTTTAAGCCTCTCTCTCTTGCGGATGAGTTCCACTAGAAGTCGAGCTCTTTCCAGGTCTTGCCTTAACTTCTGCCAGTACCGTAACTCCTCTCTCGCAGCACTTAGCTTCTCATCAGGTTCCTTCTGAACATCGAAGTAAAGGCACAAAAGGTATTAATTCTTCAAGTATGAATAATATCTCTTGTAGCATCTGTATGAGGAAGTGATGAGGTTTATTTATACTGGAAGGAAAACCTATACTTAAAGTTCTGCAAGTGGCATTGAGTCCACAGAGTTTTGGTGTTACTTCTTTAAACAATGTAAAATGAGAAAGACAAATCTACGGGACAAATCTGGTGGAGATTGAATCTAATACATTGCACATCATACTAATAAGATTATTAATTTGCATAAACTTTTGAAAACCCATGTATGTACTTCCTTCCACATGACAATTATGCAGTGCTTTATGCCAGTTAATCAAATAAAATACATTGAAGTTTGTGGTTGTAAAACAAAAAATGAGAAAAAAGTTAAAGAAGTAGTTAGACTTAAAGTAGTAAGGTACTGTATATTATTCAAACAATTTGATTATGTTTGAAAACACTGCGGGGTGATGCTTCATGTCTTGTAGACGAATTGAATGAAAAGAAGACAACAGATCCTGTGCTCACCTGCTCTGCAGCCTTGTGTGTCTGTAGATGGGAATGAAGTCGGCGTATTAAAGGCATGCCATTTCGCGACTGTCTTTTCAGTAACCAATAATTATGAAGTCTCTGCATGAACTGATTTTTCCTCTGTACTTCAACTCCTGTGCAGATCTTGTTTAGCCTGTGATGAACAATGTAACAGTTACATATTAAAAGGTAATTTTGTAGCTAAATAATGTATGAGTGTAAAAAATACTTTTGATGTAAGAAGATGGAAAATAATCCAAGAAGTTTGTAGAAGTCTGACCTGTGAGAGGGGATCTGAGGTACAAGCAGCACAGGAACATTCGAACGCCGTGTTGACCCAGACCCTTTACTGTTCTTCTTCTTCTGGCCTTTGGTTGGCTTCTTGTTGGTTGGTGACGGAGGGCTCTGAGTATATGACCTCTGTCCCCGACTTCCCCGTCCCCCCACTAGTCTTCCTTCCACAGACTCATCCCCAGACGCATCCCGCCGAGACCCGACAGGGGAGTGATTCTCGCAGAAAGCTGTCTTCTTCACAGAGAAGGTGGTGCCGTTGACGCCAGTCTCTCGGACCGGGTCTATTTTCATGAAGAGTCCGGCCTTCTGGGCACAGGTCACATGAAAAGCCCGGTAGCAGTTCGCTTTGTGGCACTGGATGGAAGCTCCCCTGCCTTTCTGCTTACAGAGGTAACAGGTGAGCTTCCAGCGAGCTGGGGGGATATTTTTCACCCCCTCAACGGGCTCCAAGAACACCGTGTTGGCAAAGCATACCTCGGGGATCCATATGGCACAAACGACGTGGGCCCACCGTCCGTCACTCGTCTGTTTGAAGGCACCTCCTCGGTTGGGGCAGAGTACACAGTCTACAGGGCGGGAGGGGGACTGCAGGCAGCAGCGGCACAGCCACTGGCCTTCAGGTACGTAGGGCACACCGTAGCACTCCTGGTGGACGGCCAGGTTGCAGATGTCACAGAACAGGATGACGTTACTGTTCAGACACTCGTCGTCTAGGCAGACGCAGCAGAAGGCGTCCTCATCGACTGCGTTCTGAGATAAAGCCTGACTGCGTGACTCCAGGACGGACTCCCTCTCCAGGCGGTCGATGAGAAGCTCAAACGTGTCTGGAGACACAGACGCATGGCCGTCACACACCCTCTTTTGGTTCACCATCTCCAGCCAAGCCAGGTCCTCCTCGTCCATGTCGTATTCAGCCACATTGTCCTGCTCCTCCCCAGACTTCTCTATGTAGCGGTAATAGGCTGTCGGGAGCGGAGGCGCTTCACAGGGGGAAACAGAGCTCAGCTCGCGAAAGGTGGGCTCCGGCAGGGGGCTTTGGTGGGACGGGTGCTGGAAGGAACAAGAAGATCCTGTTTGCTGCTGTGAGCCAGACCGCTGGTTCTGCTGAGATGTATTTTTACCACTCCTTCGGCTTTTGTTGATAGAAGGTTTCCTCCATGACCTGTTTTTACCTTGCATTTGCTCACTGTTCTCTTTGTTGCTGTTGCACTCCGCAATGTCCTGAGCCATCATCTCATCCTCTGTGATGACCGGGAGAGGATCTGTGATGTTAATCCGATGGAGTCTTCCATCGAGATCCACTTCCACAATTTTCTGGGCCTGAGCATACGTCAGAGTCTCCCTGGACGGGGAGAGCTGCAGTCGGTAAGGCGAGGGAGCCCTCGGTTGACCCGCCTGTCTGCCTCTTCCTCTCCCCCTCCCTCGTCCCCTTCCCATGTTGAGTCCTCTAGCAGTCGTCTCACATTCCCACCTCTTCAGCCTCCGCATGAGACTTTACTCCTGCTTTCTACAGGATACAAAGAAAGAATGACATGATTCAAGTTTTTGCAAAAAACTGCTGTTCTACTTTCAGAAAGTAGCTGTACAAAAAGCCTTAAAATCATTGAATATTTCAATGCAGCTGTATGGCATCATGCAAAAATGTCATGTTAAAGCATTCAATGTCAGTATATTTATTCAGAGGGGTAAAATGCCATCCTAATAAATAATTGTTTCAGGTTTTGGCAGTCGGCAAAAACCTACCAAGGCACATTTTGTTTACATATTACTGTAATAATTAAAATAGACTAGAAATATAATGAATTTCTATTTACCTAACAATTTATTTTGATACTTAAATGTTTTTTGGAGTAAGTGCAACAACCTTAGAAAGTAATATAAACAATAAATTACAAAATGTCGCATTTATTTCTAAGTAATTAATATATTGTATGACAAAAATGTTTTGCTTTACATTTTAACTTCAATTTTAACTCCATGATGTAAAACGATAGTTAATATGTAAAAAGGGTTGAAGTCTGGCTCTTCGCTCTGTAATAACACAGTTTGTTACCTCAACCAACCTTGCTGCAAAACACAAATACAGCATATAACTGCTTACATGCGTTTATCTCTGCTCTCTTCCTATTGGTCCCTCGAAGCACTCTGTGACCTGACCGTATGTCCCTGTGACCAATCACAAGACAGCACCGTGTTTTTTCCCCATCTTGTTGCTGTGCATAGTTCGGTTGTAGAGTGCTAAATACCAGCCCAAGCAGCTAACATCTGTCAGCCATTTTAGGCGCACAACAGCAGAGACAGCGCTTGTGTTGCAAGTTCATTAGCAGCCCAATTACACATTCAAACAGCAACCAGAGAGCAGGTGCTCTCTACTGCATCGTGCCTTAATGTATTGACTAATTGCACGCACACGCTAGATCACCACAAAGACGCCGAGTAATGTTTCTGGTATTTCTTTGTGCTCCAGACCCCTGCAAAAGACAGTCTCTATCCGTGTCTGAGGTGATAACGTTGCTCGGTCGGACAGGACACACGGATATAGAGCGACCAAACGGCAGTTATTTTAAACGGTGCTGAAAATGCCGAGAAAATAATCACCCTCCCAGTTTACCTTGATGAACCGTCCTCTGCGGTGCCAAGCAGGGGGGGGGAAAACTGCACCTGGCTAAATGTCAGCTAGTGACAGACTCCGACCGAGGCGGACATGCTAGCCGTTAGCAGCGTCATCTTCAGCGGTCCGCTTCTCCGCCGCCGCTCCGCCTCGGCTCACGAACTCCGCCCGGTTTCATTGGCGCGACTCCAGCCTTTGGAACGACGGCGGTGGGAAACTCTGGGACGGCGAAATCCCGAAGATATCAATTTAAAGTACCTAGGATGAGGCTAAATATTCAGTCAAGATGGCTTAAAAAATACGCCCCTTTAGGAGAAAAAAAAACACCTCGGCCAATTGTTGGTCGCCGCTTTACCTCGCACGCGACGCGCACCGGTTAACGGTTGGTCCGTCAGACCAATCGGACTCATCGGAGTCTGTTTGGGGCTCATCAGGGAAAAAAGCGATGAGAAAAGCAACGGGACGGAGTCTGCGCGCCCTCTGGCCTCCTCTACATCCACGGCCACCTTACCACACCTTATATTCACTCCCACAGGGCATGTGTACCACATACATGGAGGACATCATATGTAATTAATATGTAACCCGAAACATGGTAAAATCATTTCAGATCAGTTAGTTTATATTGTGCAAATTCTCAATACCACTTTACAAAAACATAATCTCTACCAAACAGTGCAGAAAAGTTCAGTTTATTATTCAAATTGGCTACAAAAAGCAGACTTGGTTGGTAGTAATTAGTTTCATTTACTCTGTTACATTTACTTGAGTAAGTTTTTGGGAAAATTTTACTTTTAGAAGTGTTTTTACTACGCTGTACTTTTTAACTTTTATTTTTGTAATTTTGTTATTAAGTATTGCTACTCTTACTGTGAGTAACTTCATAAAGTTACTTCATAATTTGACATCATAAAATTAATTTAATATCCAGAAATTAAATAAAATTATCCTGAAATTATTCAGCGCACTAAAAGAATAAAGTTGTTTTAACCAAAAATTTCACCAGATACAGACACACCTGCAGGATTTGTTAACATTTTATAAGTACTATATTGAAAAGAAAGAAAAAAAAGATTTGGAAACATGTTTTATTATTTTGTAATTATGGTATTTATATAAAATATTTTCATATTGGTCTTTAAAATTCCAATGTTTCTACATGATTTTAATTTTGGTATGTTTAATGGTGTAATTTTTTAATATTAAGTCATTTACTCAGCAGTCACCGTTTTACCAAGTACTATTTTACTCTTACTTGACTAATTTCTTTCCACATTCTCCTTTTACTTGAGTAAAAATGTGTTGAAGTAGTGATAAACTCTTGCGACATTCCCTCCTCGACTAGTATGTATGTATCAATAGCAGAAAGAAAAAATTAATCTTTCACAGGAATAAACCTCCAGCATATTTGAGAATCCATCCAGCACACACAAAAATTCTCATAGTAATCCCTCTTGGCAATCATTTGGAAAACTTATTTTGCTGCAAGTGTAAGGAAAAACACATTGTGGGCTCAACAACAGAATTGACTTTGTGGGTTGCTTCAATGGGAAACCTGCCAAATCCTTTCTGCCTTTGCCAAAAAATTATTCTCCCATTGACTCATGCTTGCTGTTATATTGGTTATATTTGTTGGTTCACTTTAAATGAATAAAATATTATACTAAGCTACAGATTTTTTTTCTCAGAAAAACAAATGAGGCAAACATTTCTCAATGTATAAAATTTTTTTGGAAAAACAATTTTGATTTTATTCACACCTTTAAAAAATGTCAATTAAGCAATGAATAACCAAAATCTCCATCTTTATTTGCAATTCAGCAATAAATTTAATGATTAATGATTTGGCCAGCTTTTGCGTGTTTCCAGTGGTATTTTTGTTTTAATAATAATGAATCTTTAAATCTAGATGCCTGCTTATTCAATATTTAGTCATTTTTGTGAATTATAACCTGAGAAAACAATCAATCAACAAAATCTGCAATAAATAAATAAATAATAATAATGATTATGATTTATAAATCATAATAATAGCTTTATACCAAACGATGAGTAAACAAATATTATTAAATATATAAGAAATAAGAAATTGGTGTGAATACTACACATCGTCACATTCCTAAAATAATGATACAAGTCATTTTTAGCCAAAAGTGATTTTTGCAAATTTTAGACAAAAACATAAAAATAAAAATCTCTTTTGGCAATAAATGACTGAGACCATTATTTAATATCTATTTTTAGAGTTATTTATATCTCTAAATCAGTCCTTCTCAGCTGACATCTTAATATTGATCAATTATGTATAATAAATAATGTATTTGATCACATACTGAGTAACTCTCATTCCTCAGGGGCAGCTTTGTGTTTGGACATCATGCTGTTTCTCTCCACCCTTTCATCAGAAATCCATAGTTTTTATCTCCACCCACAAAACCTTCATTGGCTCTCTGCTGACGGACATGAAGCTGAAAAACTTCGGCTCTCAGCATTTGGGTCCCGTCTTCAGCTCGGCGCGTTGGGCTCATCTCAGGTAGAGCTTTCATTTCACTCTTCTTCATTTAGCTCAGCTCACTCTTAAGGGACTGTAAATCCTGTTTTTGTCGGCTACAGGTGAACAGAGCCAGGATGCTGTTTGTGTTTCTTCTTCTGTCCTCTGGGTTTTTCCTGGATCTGGTGGTGTGTGCTGCAGGTAAGAGACGCCATTGCTTCAACACAAACTGCAGCAGTTTAGCACATTTTCTGTACGTTACTGCTGTGGACAGCGTGTCAGAAGAAAAGCGAGTTTGTTTTTCTCTTGACCTATGACCCCAGTCAAGGCATTTTTCATTCGGTGTGGTGGCAGCTTCCCTTTTCGCTCTCTGCCAAATCCCTCATGTTTCTCCACAGGATGTGCTCCAAACTTCTCAAGCTTGACAAGACTTAAATACGCGCATTGTCAGCTCGGATGAATATCAAAGTTTAGCGCCGCATCCTGTCCAACTCTTGTGGAAAAACGGAGAGGGGAGCGAGCCAACTGACAATCTCGCAAAATTGGTAATAAATCGAGTCTTTGATGCGGACAAAGACGCTCTGATTCAGAGAGTGACAGGGCCTTGAAGAGCCTTTATGACGTGTCATCTTCTGAAAAGGAGGATCTGATGGTTGTCAGGATCACCCTGTGGTGACGGATCCCCATGGCCTTGGCCTGGATTCAGGCTTTTGATACTCTTTGTCTGCGCTCCCATCAAACACTGCCATGCCAATGAGGCTCTTTAAATTAACACTCTGCTCTAAATAGACTGCAGAGTCTACTTTCATGGAAAGAAAGTGGCCAAATCTCCAGGACCAGAAGCACTTTGTGACCTTCAGGGACCCCAAATCCCATCTCAGATCAGTCAGAGTTAAACCAGCTGGTCTAGTGATTTATTTAAAAACATTTAGTGACCAGAAGTGAAAAATTAAGCAGGACTAGCTTCATGACTGATGTACTGGGTCTTAATTTATTACATTTATGACATTGTTTTGCAGTGAGCTCATGTTTAATTAAGCCTCTGATTAGAGGCAATTAGGTCATGGCACTGTGCTGCTGTTTTATCGAATTCTTTGCAACTACTAACCTGAAATATACTACACTGTCTAATTTATTACATATTTTCCATTTTCTCTTCCAAAATCAGCACAATCTGAACTGAGAATCACAACCATTAAGGTAGTTGGTCTTCCTCTTTTATTTCAATCAATCGGTTTGATCATTAAACAAAAGGTTCAGGACAACTGAAGTTGTGTCTGTATGCATTACCAGCAAGATCCATATACAATGTCCAAAGGAGGTCAGCTGGAAGGCTTTTGCATGGATCTGCTCTCCGAAGTGGCCAAGAAAGTTGGACTCAAGTACAAAGTGAAGCTGGTGAAAGATGGCGCCTACGGTCGGCAGGATGAGAGCGGGAACTGGAACGGGATGATTGGAGAGGTGGTGAGAGGGGTGAGCCCAGCAACCACTGTTCAAAACACTTGAGAATTAAAAAAAAAAGAATATAAAATTCATTGATCTTCTCATTTCACAGGAGGCAGATCTTGCGATTGCGCCGCTGACTCTGACTGCAGCGCGGGAGAAAGTTGTGGGCATGACCAAGCCCTTCATGCAGACTGGGATCAGCATCCTGCTGAGGAAGGACATCTCAGAGGGAGCAGGTTTCTTTGACTTCCTGTCGCCCTTCGCGCCAGAAACCTGGATCGGCATTCTCATCGCCTACATGGCCACTGCAGCCAGCATCTTCATAGCTGCCAGGTTGGTGATACCAGTTTATTATACTAGATATTAGATGTCGCTTTTAAAAGTTTAATTAAAAATGATTTTTTTCCCCCTTACATACAGAGTAAGCCCATGTGAGTGGAGTGAGGCTCAGACTGAGAGAAACAGATTCAGTTTCCTCTCCAGCCTGTGGTACGCAGCTGGAGCTCTGACTCTACAAGGTACAGCAAAAACAAGGTTTAGCTTTTAACTAATTGGTTAACGATCATTAACAGCTTTTTATTCATTTTTTTAAAAATCCAATATTGTCACATAATAGCTTGATACAATGACTGTTAATAAATATTTACTAAGAGTATTATTATTTACTTAGAGTAAAATTCTGCCCGTTAAAACTGAATTATAGCAGAGTAACGTAATGTAAACTGAACAAAGTCACCCACAAAACGCTGCATAACATTTCTTACTATACCAAATACTGATACTTTCTTATATGAAGTCAATAACAAAAACAACTTTAGCAGAAACGTTGTTTATAAAAATGTTTTTACTCCAAAATGCTTTCAAAATGTAGGTCACAACTCTGCAAAAACACACATTTTTAGCAATTATTTTTTTATCTACACTAGAGCAAATATTGTATTACACTTGAAATAACACAAAACTAATTTACAAGTAATTTTTCAGCAAGACATACAAGCTTGATTAAATTCTTTAATATTAATGAAAGAGTAGTTGTTACAGGTGAAATTATCTGCCAATGAAACATCACATTTCTCCTATTCTTTGCTGAAAAGTTACTTGTATTTTAATTTAGTCTAATTTTAAGTGTACTAAGATATTTACACTGTAAAACTAGACCAGGAATACTTGGTAAGATTTTGTGTTTTTGCAGGCATAACAGCCATATTAAAGCAATATTTACTTACTGTTGTGCATCTCAGGTGCTGGTCCTCACCCCAAAGCCCTTTCAGGACGTGTCATCTGCAGCAGCTGGTGGCTGTTTTCTGTCGTTCTATTGGCTTGTTATTTCTCCAACCTCAGCTCCTCCAGAACCTCAGAGTCCAGTCACCTGACCGTGAAAGGGTTCGAGGACTTGGCTGGTCAGGACACCATCGAGTACGGATGCCTGGCCGGTTCCTCCACTCTTGCGTTCTTCAAGGTGAGTGTGGCCTGGCGTGGCTGGTCTGCCCCGTTTGGACTCACTGGAAATGGTTCTGTTTCTTTCCTTCACCCAGAATTCAAACAACCCAGTATACCGCAGAATCTACGAACACATGGAGAGAACGCAGAGCTTCGTGTCGTCTATGGACGAGGGGGTCAAACGAGCAAAGGAGGGAAACTTTGCCTTCATCGGAGAATCGGTTTCTCTGGACTTGGCTGTAGCGCGTCATTGTGAGCTGGTGAGAGTGCATGAGGTCATCGGCATGAGAGGATACAGCATTGCTGCCCCACTTGGTAAAGATCCTCTTCTTAGAATGTCATTCAATTTGATTCACCAAATGTTAATCAAATATAAAACATTTAAGGTGATCTACTATGCTTCCTTATACAGGTTAGGATAGATCTATGGGATATACAAAAAATGCACAAAAATCATTCTTACAATAGAAGAAATGCATTGCTTGCAGAAATGCAGTGTGAATGCTGTAAGCTGAATATATTAGTAAAAATTGCAGAAGACTTGCAGAAATTTAAGAAACAGTCAGAACCAGAAGAATAAAACAAAAGTCTGCAAAATATTAAAACTGTAGAAGAGGAGTGAAGCGTTTTCAGTCAATTTAAAAATCTCATCCAGAGTATTAGAAACGTGTGCAGAGCAATGCTTTCAACACTGAGCTGGAAAGTTACAACAGTTTGTAAGCTAAAATGAGCTAAAACGAAAAGGAGGGCTGGAATTGGGGTTTAAATGGGGTTGGTATTGGGTTAGGAATGACTGTTAGGTTAATTGGTCTCTCTAAATTCTCCCTAAGTGTGAGTCTGTGCATGTAAAGGTCGCCAGACTGGTGACCTGTCCAGGGTACACCCCAGTTTAAACCCCAGTTTAAATTGGGGTTGGAAAAAGGGATGGAATTGGGTTTAAATAAAATGTGGAATTAGTTTGAATTAGATTGGACTTTGGGTTAACATTAAAGTTGGAATTAGAGTTTAAACTAGTTTTGTAAGAAGGATTGGAATTGGGGTTGGAAGGAAGGAATTCTAACCCAATTCTCAACTGTAGTTCATAATGTTTTCTAATGTCTTATGAATGTAATTTTTTGTACAAAAAAATATTAAAACAAAATAAAAGCATTGCATCAATATCTTTTAAAATTGTTCCTTTTAATAAAGGTTCCCTGATCATAAAGAACCTCAGTGTGGCAATCCTCCAGCTTAGCGAGGCGGGGGAGCTGGCCTATCTGCGGAGCAAGTGGTGGGCCAGCAGCTGCATTACAGACAAGGCCAAACCTGCAGCCGTGCAGCCGTGCAGCCTGAAGGGGATGTTCCTGGTGCTTGCTCTGGGCCTCGGGCTCGGGACCCTCCTGGCCGTTCTGGAGCTCACCTTTAAGAGTCGCAGAAAGGCAGCCGAACTGCAGGTACGAGCCAGGTGTCAGTCGCTGGGTTGAAAATTACAAAATGTGCGCAAATCTTTACCTATATTCTGCAAATGGAACTAAATGAAATCACAAACAATTCAGATGATTCAAGGATTTGATGATCTGAGGTTTGGATTTTAGTCATCATTTGAAATGACTTGTTTGTTACTTACTCTGATCTCTGCAGAAGTCATGTTGCACCGTGCTAACCGAGGAGCTCAGTCTGCGCCTGAAGAACAGCAGAGCAGACAAACCCCAGGAGAATGCAGACAAAGAAAAAGCATGAAAGACTCAAACTCTCTCTAGTCTGAAAAGTTTGCTCCTTTTAAATTAAATCAGTCGTAACTTCATAGGTTTTTAAATTTGATACTAAACTTCTACTCAAGACAAAAACTTTAGATCAACAGCTGGGCGATAAAATCATTGTTTATGTTAAGAACTACCATCTTGTTTTTACATCTTTTTTTTTATTTCAGCTTAAAATTCAGGCCAACTCAAAGGAAACATGGTTGCCAGATTGTAAAAATATTTTCTAATCATTTCTAATTTCATTTTAAACAAAAAAGTGATAAAAATACATCGGATTAGTTATTTAAAAGAATCCAAGATTTCATTTTTAAACCATATCGCCCAGCTGTAATTTAACCCCAAAAACTCACATTGCTTTTTACTAATGGCTTCTAAATATAAATAAGAATAATTTTTTTTAAAAATCATATTTTTTTTTTTTACAAAAAATAACTTTTAATCCAAGTTAACATTTAAAATCTGAAAATACAACTTACATATAAAGCATGACAACTAATTTAACAGTTTGCAAGCATTTCTGTACAGTTGGCAGCAGCATCATTTGATTTCAGCAATTTCTTTTCACAAACAATGTCTCACAATAAAAAGTTAAGGACCATAAGCAGTCCAGCTAAACTAGAAAAATAAAGTTTGTATTTTAGCTGAGGCTTTTCTTCTTTCCTCCATTTGTTCTTTCTTGTCTTTGATGTCTTGGTTTCTTCAGTCAGAGTTGTGATCTGATCGGAAAAAGGAAAAGTGAAAAGCCAGGATTAGGAATGAAAATTTGACCCTGGTGTATCGTTGCTGTTGTTTCTGCTCTGCAGCTTCAAGTGTTATTTTCTTATGAATGACTCACCGTCAAAGAAGAGCGGTGATTTACAGCGAATCTCCTTCATCCTCTGGTCGAACAGCGCCTTCATCTCCCTCTGCAGCGTTCCCTCTCGCTGTTCTGACCCGGCCGGCACCGGGCGGCTGGGCAGAAACTCCAGGCTATCGGTGCTGCCCCCGCTGTTGCTGGATGAGCTGCCGGACGGGCAGAGGCCGTTGGGAATGCGTCTCACCTGGCTCTGCTCTTGCTGCCAGAGAAAGGTGGGCTTCCGGGTCACAGCAGGCGTCTGGGGCGAACAGGTCTGTTTTCTGGGGCAGCTGTGTGAGCGGGTTTTGGTTTGTATCAGAGTTGAAGGCCGACTGGACGTCGGCGCCTCTAAGGTGCGTCTGACCCTGGCGGGGGACGATGGAGGGATGAGTTTAGAGGCTTCTGGCGGTGGCAGAGTGTGACACTCTAGGACGGAGTAAGGCTGAGGTTCTGGATGGTGTTCAGGTTCAGTGAAAACCTCACTGTGCTCCTCTGGTTCCTGCTCCTCTGGCAGCTCAGGGTGCTCCGGTTCAAACCTCCTCACTGCATACTGCTCAGCGCAGCTTGGCAGCACAGACTCATTCTCAGAGTCCCTTCGATCAGCTTGAGGTTGGCTTTCAGGACCGAGACTCTCCGCCAAAGAAACCTGCGACAGAGTGTCCAGGTCGAAGCTTTCCTCCTTCACACAGGGAGCAGTGGCGCCGCTGCTGTTGTGAGAGTCAGTGGAGGACATCCTGCTGAAGAAGCCTCGCCGTGTCTCTGGAGGCTCGTGGATCTTCACTCTGTGCGCTCGCCTCACAGGCTCGCTCATCATCCCCCTGTGGAACGCAGCTTTAGCCGCTGAGCCTTTTACCACTGGAGACATTTCTCCATTTCTGCTGTCCTGAGACATGGTGTCCAGATCCCGGTTGGAAAACAGAACACGTCCATCTTCAGAGGACTGAACGGAGACGTCAACAGAAGGATGTCTTTGATTGCCCCTCATGTGCTTCTGAGCTGCTTTTTGGATGTGTTTTCTAGCTGCATGCATGGCATGAGCAGGTTTGATCTGTTTCACAAAAAAAGTTTTATTCAGGACTCAAAGATTGTGAATAATATTTAGGTTTATTTTAAAGGTGACCTATTGTGCTTTCTTGAACAGGTTAGGATTAATCCATGGCCTACTCAAAACATTTTATGCACAAGATTATTCACAGATTATGAGATTTTTGTCTGATAATTTCTAACTATTTTCATGAGTTGTTCTTGTCATTAAATCCAAATAAATTCCCCAACTCAATGCTTGCACTCACAGGTGAAAATCGATGCAAACAGATGCACAACTATGCAACCATAGATCTTTGAAAAGCAGAAGTAGAGCCTTCTGCACAGTCAACATAAATGCAGCAAGTGATTTCTGGGTGGTGAGTCAACAACATCCAGCTGCCATTGAAAGTGGAAAATGATCAAATGTGCTGGAGATTCACTTGGGATGCTAGGTGACAGGCTGGGCTAGGCTGGGGTTGCTAGGTAATGGCACAACAATTGGGTAATTTTGAAATGGCTCATTTTCCAGACATCAAAAAACATGAACTTATTGCCAAAAACAGCTGGTTGTTTTTTAGGCACATGGGCTATTTATAGAAGTAATTAATACCCAAATGAAAAACGTGCAAAAAGTGAATTTTACATAACAGGTTCCCTTTTAAGTAGCGTACCTTTCCCATCATGTCATTAATGCCAACGTGAACAAAAATGGACGACTCTGCCATTCCCTCCAGGTAGACATGCCGATAACCTGCAAGCACAATCAAACTGGTTATGATCTTTGTCCTTCAGCTTCTATCAGAAATGTTTTACAGTCCAAGTCTGATTGTGAAAATATTTTCACATATTTAGGTAACAAATCATCAGCACACTGATGTAGATTATCACAGATGTTTAAAGTTACTATTTACTTTTGAAGGTTGGTGCATTTCTCCAGACTGAGACTTTCATCAAAAACAAAAACAAACCCAAACATTTCAACTAAACATTTCAACATAAACACCTGGAAAAGCACCTTTTGCCCACAGATTACAGCAGAGGACCAATGATGCCATGATGCTAATTTAATACAAATATGTCATAGAGCATGGTATAAAGGAATCTTTGAAGTGCAATAAATACAAAAATAACTGAAAAAGGTTTGTCACTGGATTTTTCAGCTGGATTATGATGCTAAACATCAACCAGTCAGACCCTGACCTTCCTTCAAGGTCACATCTTAATCCCCAGATTTAAACTCCAGTCCAACTCTGGAGATTTGAGCCGGCAGCTTACCTGGCATCATGCTGGTGAAAGCCACCGTCCTCTGGCCAATAAAATCCCGTCCAATAGGATCATGATCCCAGACCTGGAACCTCACCAGGGCGATCTGAGGCATCAGGATGCTGAAAACAAGGGTCTCCTCCCACATCGGATTGAATCCTACGACAAAAAAACTTTAAATAAATGTGGAAAATGGACGTGAAGCAACTTAGACAGGGAAGTTCTGCGCTCACCGTTGTCATCAACCACTCTGGTTTGCTGCTTGGAGCAATCGACAGGCAGACCGATGATCTCAACTTCAACAAAGGGATCGATTATCTGAAAAAAGATCAAATCAGAGGTGATTTTCTGTTAATAATTTAAATAAACTCAGAATGGTTGTTCTGGCTCTTACTTCTCCTCTGTCTCCAAACATTGAGTCTTTGGGTTTGGGAAGTTGCTGCCCACTGATTATCTTTAGCACCAGCTGAGTTTTTCTGTGTCCTGGCAATGGATCCTCTGTCACCGGGTTAAAGGCAGCTGAGAAAAACCAGAAGTATTCAGCCACTCTTTTGCATAATTACATTTATAGTTCTATTAATACACACTGCATCCATACCTTTACACATGCACTTAGGCTTCAGAATATATCCACAGTTTCCATTGCTTGAAAACTTGGCTCGGTTCAGTTCAAGCATTCTGCCTTCTGTTTGGTAATTCATTGCAACTAGAATGAAATAAAAACATGGAGACCTTCTGGCAATATCACACAACCTTTAAGGACATGTAATGTTGCTTATTTACAGTTATATGCAGAGTAGAGAAGGTAGAGCACTCAAAAACTGTATTCAAGTTAGAGTAGCACAAATTCAACAGATTTTTACTCTCGTAAAAGTAAAAAGTGGCCACTCAAGTAAAAAACTATTTGGTAGAAATGCCACTTAAGAACTGAGTGACTGATCAAATTATCAGTCATTTAATATTTAAAAATTACATAATCAGATATATTTATATAAATTATATTATATAAATACAAATTTAAGTGGACATTTTGGTTTACATGCTAAGTATAATCTACATTATTATTATTTGATTCAATTCAAACATACTTTATTAGCTCAAAAGGGAAATTAAATTATTATTAAATTTAATTCATAAAATTATAAATGAATAATAACTTATAATTTAATAACTATAAATTATCATTAAATGTCTTATTATTGTTATTGTATTCGCTGAATTTAAAATTATTGAACATAAAAAAGCAAAGCGCCATTCATGATTTATTTTGGAAAAAATAAGTGTTTTATTTTGAAGAGTGCTTAACCGGATACGGTTTTATCTTACGTCGTTGTCTGTTGCTAGGATACGAAATGTCCGTTGCCGTTTCTTGTTCAGTAGAAACCGAATCAAAAGTGTTCAGCAAAGACATTTTGAGGCTCCGTCATGACTGATTGCATAAGTTTTCACTACGTAGCGGTCTCTCTGGATTACCCATGTGGCATCCCGTATTCCAATATGGCTGCGGGTTAAAGTTGCTCGAGTCCACCCTGAAGTTGGACGGGTAGACTCTGATGAGCTGGCGCTGGTTGAAGCGCACCAGCTCGCCGGGTTTTATCTGTAGAATCTGGTTCATTACGGTCTCGTTCAGAGATGACACCTGCCAGCTGCTCAGAAATCCTGCCAAACAGAAATCCAAGACAACAGCCTGCGTGTTTGCACCAAAAACACTTTTAAAATAATAACATCTGCAAGGGGGAAAACAACATGGACATTTCTGAGATTGTGAGATTATACTCAAAATTTCAGATTCTCTTTTTTCTAGGAAATTTTCGAGTTTGAAACTCAGAAATTTCCCAGATTTTTTTTCTAGAACATTTCTGGGTTTTTTTGGGAGAAATGTACTAATTTTTTTCTATGTACAATGGCCCCACGACGCCATTAAGTTAAACATAGATGTCATGGTTTTCGCTAAAGCCTCTTTCATTTTTACCTTGTGTTTCTATCTCATGCACTCGGACAGATTTAGTGTACTTGACCAGGTCAGACAAAGCTCTGGAGAGTCTCATGGTTTTTCTTTTTCTGAAGAAATATTGTAGAAACACAAATTTAACTTTACATATTAAACATCTTTTAAGGTTGATGCGTTCAGGGACCTTACTTAGGATGGTAAACAATCTGGGTTCTGTCTCGGCTGCTGCTGTGGTCTGATTCGCCGTCAGACATAGCCTTGTTTTTTACACGTATTTTCTTTTTTCTCTGAAAACATGAAAGGTAAATTAAGCTTTTTCAAACACAATTTTAAAGGTAATGGGTTAGAGAATCTGGAGAAATGAACCAGCACCTTTCTTTTGAAGCTTCTTATGATTGATCTGCCAAACCGTCTCTTCTTCTTGGGCTGATTAGTTGATTCTGCACCGTTCCCAGGCTGAAAAAGTACAATGCTATTTGTTAACACATCTATCCGTCCGTCCGTCCATTCATCCATTTATTTATTTCTTAATTTGCCTGTAAGTCATTGTCATCATCATCATCATCTTCCTCCTCCTCGTTCCCAGTGTCTTCATCAGATACGTCTCCCTCCTCGGCATCAGGGTCAAGGTTTGCTGGCAGTTTCTTTCCCTGAAAAACAAGAATTTATTCTCTTTTTTTATCACTTAATTTGACCTGTGAAATAAACAAATTTGTACCTTGATTAAAATTTTCCCTTTCAGAATCTCAGGTGAAGGCAGCTTCTTGCATTCCTGCACGCTGACATTAGTCAGATCCAGTTTGTCCTGCAGCACCTCTTTCAGGTATTCGGCCATTTTCTTCTGCTGTGGCACAGTGCAGTGGTTCTCTATGGAGAGGATAACGGGATACCTGGAGGAGAGTGACCATGACAAACTGAGGACTCGAAACAAATAGAACTAATATATTAAAGATATATAAAACATATATATATACACTCCTGATCAAAATCTTAAGACCAGTCAAAAAATTGCAAGAATTTGCATTTTGCACTATTGAATCTTAAGAAGATTCTAAGTAGAGCTTCACAATGTTAAAAGAAAATATTAGTGCAAGAGACAAAAACATTTGAGCAGGGAATTTTCTGAAAACTGCATTTACACTCAAACATAATTTTTTCAGCTGATCAAAAGTTTAAGACCATAGTCTTTAAAAGCCAAAAGCTGTGCAAAAATCTGGATTCCATGTCATGTTCTGTGAAGTCTTTACACTGTCAAGACCTCCAGATGGCAAAAGCAAAAAATTCACTGACTCTGAACGTGGCAGGATTGTTGAGCTGCATAAGCAAGGCCTCTCACAACGTGCCATCGCTGCTGAGGTTGGACGCAGTAAGACAGTCATTTTGCATTTTTTAAATGATCCTGAGGGTTATGGAACAAAAAAGTCAAGCGGTAGACCCAAAAAAATTTCACCAGCTCTGAACCGCAGGATCCGATTGGCTGTCCGTCAAGACAAGGGACGATCCTCTACCCAAATTAAAGCCATTACTGGTGCCGACTGCAGCCGATAACCATCAGACGGCATCTGCAAGGGAAGGGCTTCAGAAACAAAAAACGTCTTCAAAGGCCACGTCTTGTTCAACGCCACAGAATTGCCCGTTTGGACTTTGCAAGGGTGCACCAAACATGGGACATTGAAAGGTGGAAGAAAGTTGTCTTCTCTGATGAGAAAAAGTTTTGGCTTGATGATCCTGATGGCTTCCAACGTTACTGGCATGACAGGGAGATCCCACCTGAGATGTTTTCTACACGGCACAGTGGTGGGGGCGCCATCATGATTTGGGGTGCGTTTTCCTTCAATGGAACAATGGAGCTTCAGGTTGTGCAGGGGCGTCAAACAGCAGCTGGCTATGTGGAGATGTTGCAGCAGGCATCCCTCATGACTGAGGGCCCTCGTCTGTGTGGTAATGATTGGGTTTTTCAACAAGACAATGCTGCAGTTCACAATGCCCGCCTGACAAAGCAGTTCTTCCAAGAGAATAACATCACTCTTTTGGACCATCCTGCATGTTCCCCGGATCTAAACCCAATTGAGAACATTTGGGGATGGATGGCAAGGGAAGTTTACGAAAATGGACATCAGTTCCAGACAGTGGATGCCCTTCGTGAAGCCATTTTCAACACTTGGAGCAATGTTCCCACTAGCCTCCTGGAAACACTGGCATCAAGCATGCCTAAACGATTGTTTGACGTCATCAACAAGAATGGTGGAGCTACTCATTACTGAGTCCTTTTTTTGGCACTTTGATTTCTGTTTTGGGGGGTTTTGGAGGTTTTTTGAGCTATGGTCTTAAACTTTTGATCAGGTGAAAAAATCATGTTTGAGTATAAATGCAGTTTTCAATTAATTCCCTGCTCAAAAGTTTTGTCTCTTATGCTGATTTCTTCTTTTAACATTGTGAAGCTCTACTTAGAACCTTCTTAAGATCCAATAATGCTAAATGCAAATTCTTGCAATTTTTTGACTGGTCTTAAGATTTTGATCAGGAGTGTATATATATATATATATATATATATATATATATATATATATATATATATATATATATATATATATATATATATATATATATATATATATGTGTGTGTTTTTTACTTATTTGTTAAAAACAATTCTGGAACAAACTACCTAAAAACTCCTTAACAGCTGAAACACTGAGTGCCTTTAGCCCTTTCATGAATGAATTATGATTCTTTATGTCAGGATTTCTTTCCAAAGTGTTTTTGATTTAAGGCATATAAAGGGTGGGATTTTTCTTTTTTTTTTTTTTGAAAAACAAATATTTTTCTTGTTCTAATTTTCTATAAATACAAAGTTTTTATTTGGAAAATACATCAGCAGTATTGCTTGTCTGCCATATTGGATTTAACAAAAATGTTCTTGCACTTGCAGTGGACTAAAAACCCACCGGCTTTTGAAACATCATAAATAAAACACTGATCAATATATTTGACATGTAACATGTAACTTGACAGAATGTAATGCTTCAATTGTTAGTGTGTTCTATGACTTTGTGTTTTTATGAAGTAAAGCACTTTGAAATGCATTGCTGCTGAAATGTGATATATAATTATTTTTCTGCTAACAGCAGAAAAATAATTTGTCTTTACAGGAAAACCATTTATCTGCTGTCATTGGTGGCTAGGCTAACTAGCTTTAGCATTCACAACAAGCTCTAGAAGCTGTAGTGTAGCAGAGAGCAAGTAGGGGAGGTAAGAGTGATTGACAGCGCTAAGGCCAGCCTCCTGCCTCTGATTGGTTGTTTCTAGTTAGCACTGGGAGCACTGGGAGAACATAGAGGAGCTAATTTTTTTTTCCACAGATTATCTGTCTCATATCAAACTGTCATGACATAGTGACAGTTTCACCTAATGTGTAAAACAAATATACTTTCATAAAAGTTAAAAAGTTACTTAGTGCTTACGGTGACTTAGTGAAGGCATATTTGTTAATTGTTTCAACAACGTCTTTGAAGAGAATCTTGGATGTCAAAGTGTAGCCGTGATGAATGATGGGTTCACCATCGGGTCCATCCCAGCAGTCGACTAGAAGAGGGGAAAAAATAACAAAGAGGTGCTGAAGTTTCTGTAATGTCACACAAAAATCAAAACAAACACTTGCAATGGCTTTTCCAGCCTCACCCTCCACACAGCGACAGCCTGCTTGCAGAACATAGGCGTACATTTCCACCCTGGACTGGGAGAGCAGCTGGTCTCCAGTCAGGTAGGTGTTGTGCGACGTGGCAATAAAGTAATTAGCGAGAGGTTGCGTCATGTCCTGGTTCACCTGATTGTGCTCGGGGTTAAAGATGTCGCCTGCAGGACTTCGCATGTAGTTGGTGAAACCTGAAGGAGGGAGGGTGGAGTGTCACAATGCGCATTTGCACACTGGTGGCATGTCCTGCTTACGTGGCAAAATTCACTTAATTTTCTGATAATTTAATTGATAAGCAACATCTACCCACCGTCAATACCCAACACCATATGCTGGAGGTTCTCAGGACATGGCTCAAACTTAGCCACAATGTCGAATAAATGCTCTCTGCTCAGACCGCGCATCTATAAAGATCAAAACAATCTTCTGATCATTTCAAATAACGTTTTATTCTGAAGTTCAGCAGCAGTAAATGTAAAAATGCATTGAAGTACTGAAATAACTTAATAATAATCTCACACCTTTGACTTGAGTACATTATTTCAGGAAAGAAGAAACAATCTATGCAATCAAATGATTGTTTTTACAAAAATTATGTGCATCATTTATTGTCACCCCCTATGTTTTTTGATAAAATAATTTATGAACAAAGTATTTTTTTAATTCATACTTTAAGCAACACTCTCCACGCTATTAGATTGAAAGAAGACCTAAAAAAAATAAACAAAAAAGTTTTTTTAAATGAGCTAAATAAAATATTTGTTAAAATTTTTTTTGCAAATTAATAATTGCAAATAATATAATTTTTTGCAATCAATGTGATTATTAATTGCAATGAATGTAAATAATATTTACATATAACAGATAATAAAAACAGCAATAAATGAACATTAATATTTCAAATAAAGACATACACTTTCAGATTCTAAAGTCAACATTTGAAAACAAACATGCACATGTAAGTTTTCACATTTTTAATAGCATAATTGGTGAAACTGTAATATTCATTCACATTTAAAGCTTCATATTTCATACAATTTCTATTTTAATTTTTCAATTTTATATTTCTATTAGGACATTTTAATTATTTCTAAATGAGTTTTAGTTGACAGAACAATGATCTTCAGATGCACAAAATTAATGTTGTAAATAATATATATATATATATATATATATATATATATATATATATATATACATATATATATATATATATGTATATATAATATATATATATATATATATATATATATATATATAATTTAAACAAAACACAATGTACAGTAAATAATAAGCTAGAAAAATATTAATTTGGAAACACTGAAGTAGCTCACACAATGTCACAAACATCTAGATTAGTGTATTGACCCTACAACAGATTTTGAAGTATAAACGATAATTTTAAATAAATTAAATGACTTATAATAATTTCAGAGTTCTGTTAACTTCAATCGTAAAAGTTAAGACTGAATGATGCAAAATAACTGAAGTTTGATAATTAATAATCTAATTTAAAAATTTAATATTTCAGTTGTTTTTTCTAAAACCAAAGGAGATTGTGTCTCCTAAATTGTGTATACAAGTTTTCTATAAATCACAAAAATTAAGAAGTCACATCAATTGAAGATGGGACAATTAATAAAACTATTTTTTCCAACAAAAGAGCTTAGTTTGATTTTTCTTATCTTTTTCTTCTTTTTTTTTGTTTACCTTTTGTTCATTTTCCAGAAAACGTGCGAGGTCGTGCAGATCCAGAACTTCCTTCTGGTTGCTGTAGGAGATCATGATCAGGTAGAGGTCTCTACGTGTGGAAATCATCTTGTAGAAAGAGCAAAATTCATCGAAGCCCAGAGAGCCCTGGATCTCATCTGTGTCTGCTTCCTGCAACAGGAGAGTTTTATTATACAGGGAATAAATCTCCCAGCTTATGGGGAAAAAGCAGAAGAGAATATATCTCATACACAGTTATTGTCGTCAGGAGGAATCCAGTTAGCTGCTGAACTAATGCAATAACACAGAGCAGTTCAGGCCATCTGTGGCAGCCATATGGCTTTCCTGCTGTAGTCCCTGCTCTTCTTCTGCCAAGTAGCTGAATAATTTTTTTTTTTTTCCTGTGTTGATTCATTTAATTTCTCTTCTACTTCGATTGAACTGATGGCCAGATCATATGCCATTGATAGGTTTTTGATTTCTGTTGATGTTCTCCGAACTATCTCAATAAATAATTTTACTAAGTACAGCCACAGGGGAGCCAATAACAACATTATTTCTGAAAAGTATTTGAAAACCACTCAGCCTTTTTATTCTACTACTGTGCTGTTTGTGTAGCCAAACAAAGTTCATGGCAATTTGTGGCTGTTAAAATATTAAAAAGTATTACTTCTTTTTTCAGGGAAGACAGCTTATTATGTAGAGTTTATTACTGTAAAATCCTTAAAAACATTGCACTTGACAGAAAATATATATTTATTTAGGGAAAAGAGGGTAAAGATTACCATGTTAGCACTGCTGGTGTTTAGTCCTGTTCACTTTTAGCTAATGGATAATTTCTGCTAAATTATTAATTTAATATCAGTTAATTTATTATACAACCTATAAATTCAACTCTTCTAAACTTTATAGTGAATAACGAGATTAATGAGGATCTGAAAAGTTGGGTTTACAATCTGTTGCTAACAACAGGTCGTTATTTTGCTAGCAGATATTAGCAAGCTAAACCTGTGTAAAATGTCAAAAACAATATATCCTTTTTATTCTGCTTCACGGTTACGTACTACAAACTTTGTGTTGATCTCTGAAATAAAATCCGCAAACAAAAAAGTACAAATAAAATTTTGAAGACGGCACAAAGTGAAAACGTTTGACTAATTTTGCAAGCCACCGCAGTTAGCGGTGATTCTTAACATCTGGTTGCTGCAGAACAATATTCAAATATTCTTTGTAAATAAGAGCGTGAATAAACATCTCTAGTTGTGCTTCTAGGTGGAGTAAATGTTCTCACTTGAAACATGTCCTTGACTTTCTGCTTGGGTAGATTGACATTCAGCTTGTGGAGCAGCTGGTGAACTTCCCCAATGCTCAAGGTGCCGTCGCCATTTTTGTCAGCCTCAGAGAAGGTCTGCTGCAGCCACGTGACGCCGCAGTTAAGGACCAATCAGAAAACACAACAGGTGAATCACTGCACTGTCAGCAGGAAGGACTGGGTGAAGGATATTGATCCCGGGTGCGCTGTCTGCGGGCCAGACTGTCTTCATCGCTGATCCCGGCCATCAGGTACTTGAGGCCCTGGATCCAGGTGCGCACCTCCTCTGCATTGTTGGAGACCAGGTCCAGGGACTTGACTCGGTCCCCGTAGTAAATACTGAAGCAGCAGTTTGGGTCGAAACGGTTCTCTGCGTAACGCCGGAAGATCTCCGATGTTTTCCCCTCACAGACCTCGTGGATGGAGTCAATGGAGACTGAAGCAGAAAAAAAAAAAAAAAAACATTCAGGTTTCCAGCAGAAAACAGATGAACAGAGAAATCTGAATTAACTTACACCCCTTGACTGTTTCCACACTTTTGTTTATAACCCAGTCTCCTTCTAAATTAGTGTGGATCAGTGTGGGGACAGTTGTAATGAAGGAAAATATGTTTTAAGACATTTTATGTGCATTTGTAATTAGCTTGGATTGTACAGGCAGGCGTTAGTAGCAAACTAAAAAAACTAATGTCTGAATTTTGAAATGCAGAGTTTTATTTAAACCTGCCATTTCTTTTAAATATTTGAAAGTGACATCAGCTAATAAACACTAAATTTTAGTTAATTTCATATCTTCTATTTCCCTAATAGTGGTGGCAGTCAACAGCAGGAAAAGATTATGTTATTATTTGTACAACTATAAAAATAATATATAAATCATTTTTTTATGAGAAATAGCATTTAATTTGTATTATTCAAGGTTATTTTAAGTACTTATATATATATTATCACGCAAGCTTGGTGCTCTTGCCAAGCCTGACCACCCCAAGGTGGTCATATCTCTGCAGGCTTGGTGAATCTATTTTGGTATTTTCTGACATTGCAGATCCTTTCCTGCTCATCTGAGCTGCATGGGGCGGACAGACATTTTCAGGCCTTTCCAGATACAGTCTGTTCTTTTGGATTTAAATCTGGTAACTGTTCCTCAAGCCGCTCCTTCATAATCCTGGCTTTCCGCTTCGGGTCAATTTTGTGTTTTCACCTTAGTCAGAGTCACAGATCATTACTATAGAGCAGGTTTATTTGAAAAGTTTCATCATATTTAATCACAGCTTCATAACACCGCCACCGCCGTGCTTTACAGTAGAAACGGTGTTAGCTAGGTTATATGAGCACTGAATGTTTTTATCCAAACATGTTGGTCGTTCCAAATATCTTTTCAAATACTGTAGAGCACAATGCTTTTCAAGTTCCTCAGTGAAGCTGAATTTTATGTGTTTTTATTGATTTATTTTGTACTTTTGGATTTATTTGCAGACAATTACTCTGACTTCAGAGGTTGGTTTCTGCTTTGGTTTGGAGGAATTTATAAAGAAATATTAAGGCTCCCCTACAAATTATCTTCAGTCAAATGAATTTACCACAGCTGGACTTCAATCAAATTTCAAAAGATTCTCAACGATGATCAGTGGATTTCAGATCAATTAGAGCTTCAGAGTGTCATATAGCAAAAGGTGAAGATACATGAATGTATTTTTTTGTTTTGTTTTTATAATTGTTATTTTTCCTCTTGTGAAACATCTTTGACTGTCCCAAAAAGCACTACATAAATTTGATGTTTTACTGTTATTCTTGTGATGTTAAAAAGTAAAATAACATTAACAATAAATAGCACATTTTTATTGAAAAGTTTGCTTTATGATTGTTTTTTGGAATATATATCTGTTTTCTTAATTTGGTGATAACATCCAAATTTGTCTGTCATCATGCATGTATAAAAAGTCAACAATGATTCAAATATGTGTTAATTTCAGAATAAAAATTGACCAATATCTTTTTTGAACAACCGGACTTTCCACTTCTTCAAACATTTACATTATATTTTCACTTTTTGAAGCCTTAGTTTCACACTCAACAGCATTTTCAGCTTTGTTCGGTGACTCTGTTCAATAAAAATGACTGAACTCTCACTTTTGGCCTTGTCGTGCTTTTTGGAAGGCCGCCACCGGATGCAGGACTTGTGCTCATCCAGGAAGAAGAACCGGACCAGGCCTTTCTTCTTCCCCTTCAGTTTGGTCATCTGGGTGCCGGTTTGCATGGTGCACATACATCGCTCCACTGCAGGGGGAAAGATGGTAAAAAGGGTAATTTTTCTGTCCCTTAGAGAGCAAAACATGGAACATAAATGTGATGCACAGGCACTGACAGAATAATGACAAAATGAAAGGATATTGCAGATTGCTAGATTTACGTGTTGTGATCAAATATGACTGCAAAAAAGTGTGAAAACCCACTTTTGTTTGGTTGATACTTGTTATTTTTACACTATTACATAATCTTGTGTTTATATCCATTAAACACTTTTAGTAAATAAACTAAGCATGTCAAATGCTTTTAGGGAGCTGCTTATATTATTGATAAAATAATAACTTAAGCAACATTAAGCAAGATTAATATCACAACTTGAAGTGTATATCGTCTGACTAGATTTAACCCTTTAATACCAAATATGTAATTTTTGATGATTATTTTTCTAAATATTTTTCTTAAAAAATCGGCTGATTTAAGTATACGTATCATATAAATTTATACAACATGTATTATAGATATGTATAACTTCAGAAGTGTAATATACTTTTTGAATTGGTAAATTTGGCAATCAATGTTTTTGGCTATGATGATTAAATGAATGTAAAAGTCTGACATATTAATTATGCTGCAAACAAATTTAGAAAACAAGCCAATGAGTCAAAAATGATTTCTTTTGTATAATAAAATACATTCAATGCTTAATTTGTATCATTATCATCATCAGTATCTTTAATTATAAAGTGCTTTAGCTGAAACAAAGTGTTGAATATCAGTAATAAGCAAGAAAACATAAGGATAAAGTGGCAAAGCTAATTAAAAACTCTGTTCAAAACAATAAAACGACACAATTAAATAGATTATACAAATAAATTTAAAAAGACTTTGGGTTTTCTGATGCTTTTTGTTATCAGTCACATGCATGTAACATTTTTGCAGCAGCATTTTTTTCGTGGTGAGTTCAGGTGATGGTCATTGTTTTTGTGCGGCGTGAGCAGGTAACCTTTGTTTGTAATCTGAAGATACATGTGACGCAACCTGGCACATCATTCAGGCTAATCCTCAAGGATTGTCTGTAGTCCATATGCTCATTATCTGCTTCTCCGCTTCCCTCTCTGTTGTTTGTGCAGCTGACGACCCTTAAAGGTCACCTAAAAGCACATATCCAGAATATGTCAGGAGGATGAATTGTTCCCAAAAGGTTAGCGGAGGCTTACCTATTTGCCCCAGCCTCCATTTGGGTTGTGCAACCACACTGCCGCCGATCCAGAAAAACTCCTCAGCCAGTCTGGAGACGGACGCTTTCTGCCAAAGTTTGGGTGAGCTCATGATGGAGTGGGTGGGCGAGTTGACGGGGTTAGAGGTCCGCTTGGCTTCCCGTTTGGCCCGTGAGGGGGAGAACATTCCGGATGACCCCAGAGCCTGGAAGGAGGTCTTCTTCGGGGTCGTACGGGAGGTCAGCGGCGGGCTCTGGCCCAGAGACGGTGGAGTCATCGCTGCAGGCCTGTGGTTCATCTCTGAACTATACATTTGGTTCCGGCTCACCAGTCCCATTCACAAAACACGGACATACCTTCCTCCTGTCTCCAACAGAAAGTTTGCGTCGCACCGTGGCAGCATGTCCTCCAGTTCCCATCAGTCTCCCCACATGAGCACAGAGTTCATTCAGTCAGGATCCGGTGCTTCGTCCATAGGGTCCTCCTTTTATTTCCTTTTGCCGCCTGCAGAGTGCTCTCAGTGAGGAAGTGTGCAACTAGTTTGAGTCTCTAAATCTTTCTCAAGCTGTAATCCTGCAGTGAGGCTTCAGCCTGGTCTTGATAGAGGGATTTTCTGTGAAGCCAGTAAGCTCCCGGGGAGGAAGACTGGGACCGGAGGGCTTCACACGCTCAATTTACAGCTTAAAAATCTTCACATTTAGAAATCTGAAGATGATCAAATGCAAAACAAAGACTTGAGACTTAGGGTTTGGTAGGTGGTGTAAACAAGGTCGAAATGTTTTCTCCTAAATTGTGAGTTAGGATTTCCCTCTAGAGGCAACAGGATGATGTGCAGCTCTATTATTTAAATGTCTCTCAAACTATAAACAATAAAATATAACATGATCTAATTGCTTTCACTTAAAGTAAAGGGAAAAAAAAGAATTTTAGTTTTTTCATTTACTTTTAACATATAAACTCAAACAAAATAGTACAAAACTATAAAATGTCATAGTTTTGTACTAGTTTTACTCCTTATTAAGTATGTAAGTATGTAATTATTATTTATTTTGCAGTTCTGGTTTTTGTATTAAGAAGATTAGCTAATTTGTTCAGTCATCTGCTTTACAGAATCGCCTCTTGTAGCTTGCTAGCTCTATTTTCAAAACATTATTGACTCAAAGGGAAAAAAAATCAAGTGGAGCTATTCACACCACATTTGAGGTGGGAAAAAAACACGTCCCAGTTTTCTTTCAGCCAGCTGGCTGGCAGTGCGCAGCAGGAGGTAGGAGAAAACATTCAACGCTTTCTCCTCCATCTTCTCCTCCAAGTGATTTAAAACTATCAGAATGTTACAGAACATTTTTAATGGTTTTGAAACTTTAGAAACTTCTATTAGCTTGATGGTTAAAAGCGACTCATGAATATACAGCTCTGGAAAAAAAGAGATCACTTTAAATGATCAGTTTCTCAGATTTGACTTTTTGTAGGTATATGTTATATTCATTTATAAACAACAATAATAATGTTTTCACTCAGGAAAAGTTTAGAAATACATATTTGGTGGAATAATAACAGGTTTTCAAAGGGGTTCAGTGCAGTGGTCTCTTAACTGTTTTCAGAGCTGCATTACATGCTTTGTGAAAAAATAGTATTACTTTATACCTAATTATCTTCCTGCACAGTGGACAAAATATTACTGAGACATAATTTATAGCTAGTTGGAGTTTTCACCTGTCACTTTCTGAACAATGTTCAGTTCATCATCTGAAAATGATCTGGTCACAAAAGATCAATACTAACATTTTGATGGGTTTCAGATGCGTGATCCGGATGCCGTGCAAAATTTTAATGCGGGTCCAGAAGTGGATTTCCCCAGTTCCAGGTTAAAACAGGTCACATCTAGTACGCTGATGCCCTAAATGGACTGGAACAGATGAGATATCTGGAAAAAATACGTGTATATTTAGCATCCTTATTGTCTAGGTAAAAAAAAGACGTCATGTAATCTTGAGGATTTATCCGGCGTTGAGGCCATCAACATAACTATCTGGTGCTGCAGGCCTCATGCTAGATGGGTCCAAAAAAAGTTTCCAAAAACCTGGAAATGTACAAATATTTTGTTTCCAATTAGGATCAAAAGAAGCATTAAATGGCTGTGGACTTGTTTCTGCCGGGTGAGTAGTAACTGAATTAGTCTACCATAACAATCCTACCGCTAACAACAAGCTAACTAATGTTATTTCTATGAGATTGGATCTATTTGTAAATGATCTATTTAGATTCTATAAACCCAAATTCATGCTGGAGCTGTACGTTAATGTATTTCTACAATGTAGCAGATATCCATCTGCAGCGATCTGCAGACACCCATTTAAAAAATGGTTGGTGTTCAGAGAGAGCGGGGAAATAGTCACAGCATTATGAACGCTTACCTTTATAGTTACTATACTTATAACTTAGTAACTGTCCAATGAAATATCTGAAAATACGATTCATTCACTATTGAATCTTACTAAATTTGATTTATTGTGTAAGGAACAATGGACAAAAAGTTCAAATCATACCAAAATCAGTTCGAATTTTAAAGAAAACAGAAACAAACAAGCACAACAAACTGAACTGAGTAGAACTGATTTTAATTTTAATGGGTATTATACAAGTTTTCTGAAAGGAAAAGGAAAACACTGAAACAAGAGGCCAGTGAAAACCCACTTCCAGGCCCCAGAAAAGTACAGGAGCATCAGCAAATAACACGGATACCACCATTATACTGTACCCAACAAATACTGAGCGAGGGTATCGTAATGATAAGACATGAAAGTGTTTCCTGTCTATTACAAGTGAGAGCACCAAACGGTTCAAAAACCATCAGAAGGTCCGAGTTAATCTGTGACGGAGCTGGAAGTGCTGAGGAATATATCATATATTTGTGAGGTTTTGGTCAGAGGTGAACTATATACTCTATAATTCATCAAATAATTAATCTATAAAATCAAGTGAAAGGTTTTAAAGTTCTTTTGGTGAGAGAAACTCACAACGACTAACAGTTTAAATCGATAAATCTACCCAGCTTGGTGTATGCCCTGCGACTGGGGCAACAATCAAATTACAGTTCTGCAAATTCAAATAGTCTCTCTGTTTTTTTGGTTTCAAGTAAGAACAAAAAACAATATGCATAATCAACTTAAGTCTGGGGCAAGCAAACATACCATACCAACAAACATCTTATTTACAATACTGTATTTACATCAGACGGTATACTAAGGGAAAAGTGAATTTAATTTCAGAGCTCGTGTTACTTTCTGATTCTAAAAATGTAACAGGGAGTACAATGCTAGGTTCTGTTTTTAAAAAGTGCAATTACTTTTCTCAGAGTAAAAAAATAGATATCCATATTTAGTATATATGTAAAAATGTTTTTCATACAGCCACTGTTGATTTAAAAGCCCTAAAACTGGAGACCAAAAAGAAAAGGAACAAAAAAAAAGGTCGCTTTCTCTCAATAGGCAGCAAATTATTGTAGATTATAAATTACTTAAAAAGTCAGAAGTACCATTTTATCACATTAACAGCTGTTTAGGAGTTTTGTTTCATTAAAGGAGTGTTTTTTTACTTTTGTAAACTAAGTGGGCAAAACAAAACAAAAAAAAATAAAAAATCCTCTGCATGGCTTGGGAGTGAAAAACAAAACAAAACCACAACGAGCAACAAAAACTAGTACTTACATAAAATACCTAGGAGCTAAACAATGGTGAACATGGAGGCCGCCCACCGAAGAACCGCCAATACTTCAGGTTTATATCAAATACAAAAGGTAGATAAGCTGCTATATACGTTCGTATATGGTTGTTTTTTTCTCTTGCTGGTGGAACTGAGCGAGAAGTTTTCCTTAAAATGCTCCACATGTTTCAGAAAGTCGAGCAGATGCCTAAAGGTAAGTAGTGGTAATCTTCCAGTGGTCTGCAGTGACACCTCTGAGTGGCACGAAGACGCTCGTCGTCCGCTCCCGTTCCACCAGTGGCAGCCGGTTCCTTCCCTTCATATTCAAGTAGTGTTGTGTTGCTGTGTTTCTCGGAATAGCTTATACCGAAACCAAAACTCTGGGGCAGCGCCAGGAGGACGGCTCGCTGGAACGGTGTGTGTTTGTCGCTGAACAAGTCTCTCATAGCTTCACTCTGTTACATGCTCATGCTTCTTTCCAGTTCATGTAGTGATTTTTTTGTCATATTCTCATAATAATATTGATGTATACTATAACATATCATATATGACAGATTTATTTCCTCTACAAAAGTGACTTTTTATTTATTTTTTTAAATTCCTCAACTGGAGCTCCTTTCAATTGAGTCTCTCTGTCCAGTTTTCTTTCTTTCTTTCTCTTTTTTTACATGTGCATGTTTAGGATCCTCTGCTGGACTGTGTGGTTTGGCTTTTTGCGTCTTTGTGTGCGTCCTTGCTCTCTCTGGGAGGACTGGTGCTGGCCTGCAGGGCCAGCTGGTTCTGCAGGTCCTTCACCACGCTCTCCAGGCTCTGTCGAGCTTCTCTCTCCTGCTGAAGTTCCTGCCTCAGCTGCTCCCGGTCGGCCTCCGCCTGCTGCAGCTGCACGTGCAGCTCCTCGATCTGCGCAACAAAAAACAAACCATACATGCATAAACTCTGTTAAATCAATTAGTCAACACTTTTTTTAAAAAATATTGTGAATTAATAAAGTTTGAAAAAAATGCAGTAAAGTTTATCTGATAATCAGACAAATTGTGATAAATTGATTATTGTAAGAATCGTCGACTAATTTAGTAATTGTCAACTGGAGTATTGAAACAAAAAAAAAGAATATTTACAAAAATAACGACACTTTCAGAGCAGTAATGAAGCAAAAAAAAACTGCCCAGAAATTATTTACAATAAACCTTATTTGTAAATATGTTATAACCAGAGCTCTATAAGTAGCAGTTTTAGCTTCACCTGGGGAAAAAAAAATCTCCTGTTAGCACCATTTAACTATCGGTTAAATAATAGTGAACAGATTAGCCCTAAACTGTATTAAAGTCAAGCAGAAAGAGTTTTTTTCCTGTACTTTGAGAAGCAGCTATGGGGTTACATTGTTATTAAATTACTCCTCTTTGGAGTGGTCCAGCGGCGCTGCATACCTGAGTGGAGTACTTGACTCGAAGACGTTCAGCCTCACAGCCCTGGTCGCAAACTCGAACTTGTCTCTCTCTGTCCAGCTCTCTTTTCAGCCGCCCACAGGATTCCTCTGCGTCCCTCATCTTCCTCTCCCAGTCCACACGGAGGCGCTCTATCTCCTTCCGCAGGTTGCGTTTGGCTTCGATGGCGTCGCGCAGGCGGCCTTTCTTAGCCACCCTCACAAACTCCAGCTCCTAAAAAAAAAAAAAAAAAAATCGCAAAGTTTTAGGCTTGGTGTGTTTTTAAATAGACTAATGCATAATAATTGCATAATCTCAATCTATGCCGTATTGGGAAAAATGTAAAGAAGTAATTGTTTCCTAAATGCCTTTTGCACCAAATAAATACAACAGACTTTACTTTTAAAAGCTGAACTGAGTGTCTGGATAAGATATTTGCCCATTAAGTTGACAGAAAATGCACCTTTTAGGACAAGGGTGTGCAAAGTGAGGCCTGGGGGTCTCACAATGTGTTCAACAAAGAATTGAACACATTAGGGCAAGACTATGACTTTCAAATTAAAATCTTCTTACAATAATGTCACAACACAAAGTAATCATCTTTTACAAGCTTATTACTTATTTACTTATTGACTTATACTCTAAAGTACACCTTGATTTTTGGTACGCAAAAATCTGCTTTTAATTGATGTATTAAAACACAACAAGTGTTTTCAAATGAAGGCTGAACTAGATCCTGTTGCTTGACAAAAATTTAGCAATCCTGATTTAGACCGAAAGGAACTTTAAACCAGTGATCTCCTGTTTCCCTGGGGTTTTCATATGACGTTGCACAGAAGTCCAATTCTCAACAGGACAAGGAGATTTTAAATATAAATCTGACCCGTTTCCAGTTTAATGAAAGTAGGTCAGCTTTATATTTAATATCGTTTATCCAAAAACTGCAACTAGATCAAAAGAGGAATAGTTCATCAGACACAAAAATCACAATTCTTATAGACATATTTGTGTGTAACCACAGCTTTTATTTAAGTTATTTCCTACAGTGTTTTTTTAAAAGAGACACATTATGCAAAATTCCCTTTTTACACGTTTTTATACTTCCATTTGGGTTTCTGCTCCCACAAACAGACCAGCTGCTTGTAGGAGTTGATTTTGAGTGCAGTGTGACTCAAAATCCTCCAAATTTTGAGTCACACTGCACCGTTACTGAGCAAATCCATCCTAACCCTGCCTTTCACTTAGCAACATAAGCATCGCTCCAGCATATTTGGTCAGCTGGTTTTACTGCTGTATGCGCTGTACAATGGCTGCTAGAAAAGGCAAGTGTTTTGTTGTTGACTTACTACTCAGAAACCACTTGTTACATTCTTGGTGGCTGTGCAGGAGGCTCTACTAATGCTTTTCAAAGATGTGTGTATATCTTCAGCCATCTTTACATGTGGGTGTAGAGTTGGGGGGCGTGGCCTGCAGCAGCTTATTTGATTTAAAGTGACAAAGAGCTCAAAATAGGCTGAACTGACCAGACTGAAATCTCATTATCTAAGAATAATTTTGTGCATAAAGTGTAATGTTTTGTAGCCCATAGAGCTACATTAACCATCTCAAGGAAGCATAATAGATTACCTTTTGCTGCTGCAACAAAAGCTCAATTTATTGAGGAGCTGTTAGCATTGAATACTTTATTTTATGTCTCACAAAGTAACTACAGGGTGAGGAGCTACCTGCTGCAGGCTGCGTTTGGCTTGCAGGGCAGCCGCCAGCTTCTCCTCTTGCTTCACTCTCATCCGGACGATCTCTTGCAGGACCTTTTCCCTGGCCTCTCTGGTTTCCATCCCAGCATACAGCATCTGCCTCATGGCCTCTATCTCTGGGCAAACCGGCCCTGCCTGCCAGGGAACCAGATCCTGGGCCTGCAGAGGCCTCTGGGGAGACAGGCTCTGAGAAACACCGCCATACGCCGCTGGAGGTGAGGTGAGGGAGGAAGCTGGAACTGGACCTGAAGAGATTTCAGAGGAATGTGGCAGAAAACATTAGAACAACAACAAAAAACCCAACAAGTTTCCTGTTTTTAAACTTTTAGTTCTTCTTTCTAACACCAGATGGCGCAGTTGTTCTGAATTCTCCCTCCACTGGCTGCTCTGTGATTCATCTACTTTGCTTACAATGAAATACACTTGCAACCAAAAAAAGTCTCTGCGGACTGATTGTGTAATGCTGAACTTGTTTCTTTTTTAGCCTACCATCATCGCAGTCGTCCACGTCGATCTCCCTGTCGGTGTCCATATCCTCGGCCTGACCAGAACACATCGAATGGGTCGGTTTGCTGTTATGTGGCTCTTTTATGGAAATGTTTTTGGATCCTGAAACGTGGCTTTCGTTGGGATGGAGCGGAGGAGAAACCAGAGTCTCACGATTCCTATTGGTGGGTCTGTGGAGAAAGTATGCATAAATCAAATATTCTGTATTTTATACGCACACACTGAAACAGATCTGTTTAGAAGACTCACCTCTCAGCTTCCTTGTGAGGTACCGGTTTCTCCTTTTCCACGGCTTTTGGAGACCAGGGGCGGAAAGCAGAGGGCCTCTGTTTCAGCTGGGCCTGTTTCAGATCCTATTGACAGCAAAAAACAACTTCGGTTAAACTCTGTGAACTAAGAACATTAAACCAGCCATGGAGAACGCAGTCAAAGGCTCCTCTATTTTAAACACCACCATATAATTGGAGGTCATACATATATGATAATGAAATGACTGAAAGGAGAGTGAGTCTTGTGATCTTTAAGCTTTACATTGCCATGAAACAGGATTCATAACCCTTGAACTGCTTTCCCTTTTGTCATGCTGCAGCCACAACTTCAGAGGAGATTTTATAGATCAATACTGACGAGTGCAAAACAGAGACAAACAGCAGAACTGTGTTCAACTGAGGAACATAAAAAGCACCTTTTGCTTCATCGTTCACAGTAAAATCCAACTACTTTTCAAGCATTTTTAACTTTTTTCAGCACCACTTTTGGAGATAAAACAACACAAATGAACTAAAGGAAAGACAGTTTCAATCCACTGTTATTAAAAATGTATCTGTATTCTACGCTCTACAGCAGGGATGACGTAAACTAAAATATAACAAAAACGTGTAAGTTTCTTGCAGTAAGCAATTAATCAATTAATCACATAAAGAATTACAATGAGCTTGATGGTTTTTTGGTGATTTAGGAGAATTTAATTTAAAGACTTTTAATGCGTTTCAGTTATATTTTGGTTTTATTTCTTGATTTGGTTGTGTTTTACTTTGGTAAAATATCTTCCAGTTCCATTGTGGATTACACTTTACAAAATTAAAGTTTATTAGTCTTTGGGAGGGCAACTTTACATTATTATATTATTTTATTTACATGAAAATGTAAATAAAAATGACAGTATTAAAGTTTATCATAATAACTTTAGGGAAGGTTTTTTTTGTCCAGTCACTAATTACTTGACTTTTTAATGCAATCTCTGAAACTGGATTATATTTAGACGTATCAGAGTAACACAAATGGATGCCACATGCTTCAGTTTTGTTTGCAATACTTCATGCATCGTTTTCCTACTTTTATGTTGCACTGTCACATTAATCATGAAACAAAGGTTATGTAAGCTGACAGAATTTTAAAAAAACGTTCATGGGTTATAAATTCTTTCTTTTAAGATGCTGTAAAGCTTACAGACCTTGTGTGCAGACTTGGACATGGACTGCAACCAGTCAGGCTTCCTGTCTTTGTCAGATGGCGGAGACTGTAATTTGTCAAATTTGGCCCTCTTGGCTGGGATCGGGCTGGGGGACTGCAGAGAGAAGCAGAGAGTGGAGGTTTAATCATCGACATCCTCGCGGAGTTGAAGTGCACACATTACATCACAGAGTACAGTGGATATTTCAAGAGCCTGTAACTTCTAAAAACTACTGCCCTGTGACTTAAAAGGTGTTGTTCATGAGAGGCACACAGATTTGTCAGAACATGAAGAGATGTTTCAGAATTCCTTCCCACAGTAAATAAGAGACGGTCATGGAAAGGGAACAAATTATAGAGCCACAGTGAGGAAAGGACGATGGAAGATGTGTCTGTGTAAGCATTCAATCTCTGGGCTTGGCATGCCTGCATCTGTGTGTGTTTTTGTGCGCTTGTGTGTGAGCGGGCCTTTGAGCTGAGCAGACACTCAAGCTGGCCTGGCTGGCAGCCAGCGTAGGGCTACACTGCTGCCTGCCAAGGAGAAGAGGCGCCGTCAGGTGGAGCAGATCGACTCCCCGAACCACAGAGACACCGCAGTCCAAAGGCAGACAGGGAGGAAGACCAATTAAAGTAATTGCAGTCGGATCTGACTGCAGATGGGATCGTACGGTTGACGCAGAACTGCAGAGTCATGTGCAGTTCGAGGGCATTCTCAAAACCAGGGAGGAGTTAAAGTATCCGTCTGGATGCAAAGTGCTGAATTCTGCAAAAAACTGTGGCGTTCCTTCAAGCTGCAGGATGGCTAATCTGCTTACAGTCCTCGGGTCTGCACTTGTCAGACAGAGGATATGTTTACCTAGTCAGGCACAGAGGCCAGCACAGACCTGCTTGCCGCTCTCTTACTCACTACTATGACATCCTGCCTGCAGGAAGGGCCAACACTCCCATCTCCCCGCGTGCGATTCAAGAGAAATGATTACTTCCCTTCAAAAATCCTCAATGAAACACTCCTGGAGGTTTATGTGTGTTTGTGAAAATCTTTATCGCTGCTTTGCTGTAATCACCTAAAAATAGAAATTTCGCGAGAAGCCTGCCTGGTAATGAATCACGTCTAGAATGGTTTTCTACACAAGGCCGCGCTCTGTGTGTGTCTGCTTGGGTGTGTGTGTGTGTGTGTTTGTGAGTGTGTGTAGATGCAGCTGTGAGTGGGTCGTGTGGTCAGGTGGGTGGTTAAAGGAGTGTAGACACGTATGTGCATGTGGGAGGGTGTGTGTATTCATAGGAGCGTGTGTGTCTGACGGAGGTGGAGGTGGTACGTTGGGTCTGGCACAGCACACCTAAAATAAAGACAAAAATGTCTCATACGCACTGTAAAAAGAAATTCAGGAGGATGTTCAATGTTAGTCATTAAAATGATTTAACATTTCACCCAATGTGAGTTTTTAATAGCCAGACTTAGGCAATATGTCACGGTTACTTTTCATCATCACTTAATCACAATAAAAATTTCCCTCCTAAAAGTTTCTATGCGCTTATTCCTCTAGTGATGTCTCATAAGGTAGCTAACCAGAACTAGCTATATTTTTATTTTACTTACATAAAAATGTAAGTCTAAAGATTTAGAGCTTATCTTTATTATTCAAAAGAAAATGTAGGTTTAGAAGTTGAAATACTAATGCAAATTGACACGCTACTGGCTAACATTTCTAATCAAAGCAGCCAATCCAGAAGCGCCACTTATTTTATTTGGTATAAGTTATCAGTCAATATCGAGTTAAAGCATGTGAGACAGAACCACTTCAAACTTAAACATAGATTCAATTCTTTAGTCTTTGTTCAAATCTGGGAAATGGTTAGCATAATGCTACACCCAGTAGGAATTGTATGTTCAGGGTGAAGTGCGCCGTTTCTAAATTGTTATTTTGTGAATGAATGTATCAGCTTGATAAAAATTAAGAGAGATATAAGATTTTGTGGCTCAGAAAGTTTCTGTTTCGGAGTGAGAATTTTGGCTTCTGCACAGCTTTAACTAATTTAGCTACACAGTAACACAAAAGACAAACTCACTGCTTCAGTGAATGTAGTCGTCGTTACTTAGCTGTGGTTTTCAGAAAAATCTTTAATCTTTAATATGCCCCACCCCTATAACAAATTTAAAAAGTTGCCATTTAAAACCATATTTAGCTAACTTAGTGAGAATGCTAACACTAAGAACAAATTTGCTTGGTAACTAACATTTTGACCTTGAGGCAGTTCTTACTGAAAAACAGCACATCTTAACTGTGATTGGCATGGAAACATTTAACCTGTTAGAAAAGATTAAACAAATTAAGTTTATATCCATTTTAGTTAGCTTAGCAACAGCTAAAGTTAGGCTTTAGCAATTGCTAAAGTCAAACTAGCTAGCAAGCTGAGCTCAGCAGTTTCATATTTCTATTTTGGTAACATTTCATGCCTTAATCACAAAATGTAACTTGTAATGTAAATTATTATACACTAAATGATTTATTTAGATGTCTTTTAGCTGGGCAGTGTAAATCCCTTGGTTCAAGGCAAATATCTCTCCAGGCAGACAAATAAAGAGACTTAAAATGATTTCTTAATCTGAAATATGATTAAAATATACCCACATAAAATGTGTGTCCATTGTGAAACCTACTAAACTCTATTTTATCAGAGCAAATCACAAAGTAAACATAAAATAACTGGAAATAGTTTTAACGGCTGTTTAATAAATAACTCCAGTTAACCATGATGAATATCCGTTTTTATTTGCTTTGTATTTACAAGTGCAGGCTTAGCGCTTCATGAGGTGTGCATATTTGCCGGGACACTCCCCTCATGTCTCCACCTGTCTAACCAGTCGCCACTTCACAACACACCTTTCACACACAAAACTCCGTGTTTGTTTTTGCTACTGTAGGTTAAATCCTTTAACCCAGACCTCCTCCAGACTGCGTCCCACTCAGCGGTGACTCGACCCCTCACCTGTCTTTGGGTCCAGGCCAGTGGTATTCTAAGAGCTGCCGGGCCGTTGTAATCAGACTCTGTAATTACTGACGTGACTGCTGTTTTCCTGACAAAGGATGTCTGCTCGTCTGGTACTATTTCTACCCTGAGGTTTCCAGCTCCAGGAAGGCTGCGAGCACTAGACATAATAGAGCCAGAAAACAGACACTCCCAGACACCACAAGGGACCTGCTGGCTAAATATGACACTGACCTCACAGGAGAGCAGCCGCACAGGCTTTACTCACCACCACATCATAGACACAGCACGGCCGCGGAGCCATAACAGCCTCCCCGCACATCCTACCGCCTCGCATGTCCCACAGGGCCCGGATTGGACATGCATCCCTTTCTTTCCCCTCACACTGGAAGGAGAAGGAGACTTCCTCTGAGGAGTTTGCTTTGGCTGAGTCCCCTGTGGGAACTGAGTCTTGAGTGGGAGGGGGAGTGGGCCAGAAGCGGGGGACCACAGAGGAAGCACTGAGCCGAAGGAATGTGTATTTGAAGGCCAAGTACAGCCTCCCCTTTCAGACTCCATTCAAGCATTGCCCTTTTCAACTCGCTATTGTATGATATTTCTTTGAGAAGCAGTAATGAGGGAGCAGTTCAAAGCAAACCTGTGGGCTAAACAGGGTTTAATAGCAGATGGGCAAGAGCAGACATGCATTATTTTTTAATTAGTGCTATATAACAGCAAGCCAATACTGTACAAGCACAAGGCCTTGGTAATTTCCATGCCAGCGTGACTTATAATCACACACACGGCTCACTGCAAACATATCAACATCTGAATGGAGATCCTGCTGTTTATCCAACCTGCTGAATAACAACTTGAGGCTTTTTTCATTTTTGGTAGTGTTAAGTATCTGTGCTGTGCAAACCCTTTTTTACTTTGGTAGAGCTTCAGAAAACAGATTATTAAAAGCTAATTTTAATAAAAAAATAAATTAATTAAAGTCTTCCAACAAAAGACGCCCAATTATTTGCCCTTGATTGGTTATATTACATTAAAAAAAAGATTTTACATAATGCACAAATAACAGAATAAAACTAACGTGTCCAACGCAGAGGAGACGACTTATGAATAAGATTACTCATATGAATTAGTGACAGAATCGAGTCAAAGCATGATGGCTGTGAAAACGTTTTAGGTCTGACAGGTTGTAATAAGCTTAATAAGAGTGTGTCCCTTCAGACTCCCAATAAAAATAACAATAATTCTGGCTCTCAGTGCTGCTACACCCTCAGACTGGAACAATTTCAAGCCTAAAATTTATAAGTTAAAAGAAAAATGGGCAATCTGACAAACAGCCACAACTCAAGTGACAGTCTTGCCAAAAAACATGGTAATAATAAAAATATTAAATTTGTTGATCTGAATAAGTTAGAGAGGGCGGTAAATATTGAGATCCTCCCTGCGAGTCCTAGTTCTGATGTATAATGGCAGATATTCCAGTACAACATGTGATCTCCAATCCAATATGGCTGCCTTGTTCTAATGTAACAAAAGTTAGTGAAAATATTTATCTTACATGTTTGTGTGTCATTAATCAGTCAACAACTAAAACAAGTCTGATTCTAATAATAAAGCTACATATAGATCTAAAGTAACAATTAATTTACATCTGTAAGATATAGATAGTTTTTTAAGTCTACATCTTGACTGAGCGGTTTTACGCTTTTTAATTATATTACACACAAATAAATAAAGCAAACTGACAACTATACAAATTTATTGAGATACTTGCATAATAATATCGGTGTGTGTAAATGTATGTATGTATCTTTGTGTGTCTTAGGATTGAAAGTTGAGGAAATAAGATAAATACCAAGATAAATTTGAGTGGCTAATGGAAACAAGGATTGTTTTTTTTTTATTAACAGCTACCATCTCATTCAATAAGTCTGTAAACTTCAAATCATAAAAAGATCTTTATTTGTTAAACACAAATATAAAACTATTTGAACAATAATAACAAAGTCCTGGATTTGTTTGTTCATCACAGATTGAGTATTGCTGCTGGATCTGGAGTTTCATAATGGAGAAAATATGACTGGATGTCATTATTTTAGCTGTTTTTAAAACAATGCTTCCCTCTAGTCTGTGTATAAATGTCTAAAGCTCTCTTTAGTTTAGCTTTCAAAAATTAAAAGCTCAACGAACTACAATTTAATATGTCTGGTTAAAATGTTTATATTTAACGAAGTGGCTTGGTGTATTTTTAAGGTTCAGTTTAAATGCAGTCTATTTGTTTTAGAGTGGCGATATTTTGGTTTTTAATGAGCAGGTATTGTAAATTAACTTCAACATTAGTAATAAAATGACACACAAAAAATCCTCACTTTCCTAGCAAACACCTAAGGCAAACTTGCCACTCACAAAATGGCGGATGCAGTGACATTATGTTTCTCGGCAATGAAGCCAATGTCGTCTTCTCGTCTATTGATGGAAACTGTTTATCTTGGCTCTGTAACATGGCACAATCCATTAAACTAAACAAGTTTGACAATAAGCTTCTGACAAACTCATAAACAGATGGTTTGAATGGTTTGAGAGTTTTCTTTTCTTTCCTGGAGCTGCAGCTAAATGCCTTGTAGATGCATGGTTTATATTCATTATACACAGGAGAATGTAACGCTGCTGAGAGCATAAATGTGAGCTAGGGTGCTTCACTTTATGTAATCTTGCCAAGTCTGTAAATATTTCATGCTTTTAGGAAGCACACACACACACACAGTTATGGAGGGCTAAAATGTAAGCCACTCACATCTGCTGTGGCTCTAAAAAGCACTAATGAAATTAGGAAGATACAAAACATGCTGCAGCTCTCATCTGGCGAGACAAAAATAGTTTCCACAGATGAACTTCCTCAGGCAGTGGTCATACAATACCATTGCACGCTGCATGATAGCACAGCATTAAGAAAAGTGCACAGCAACAAGACACAACAGTTTCAGATTACGTCCTCCTTTCCCCTCCTAAACCCCTGAATGTAATCCCCAGATCGACATGTGCTTAGTGGGGCGCTGTCTCACTCAAGGGCACAGCAACTGGCAGGGCCATTCGGGTGACAGCCTTAGTTGGAAGTGGGAGAATACTAGTTTCAGTAACCTGATCCCTGCGGTTCCATGTATATGTAGTCGCGGTGATGCCCTGAGCTCTCCATTCAGTCGAACAAATCGTGTGACAGTCCCTTGATTTATATAAAGCCCCGTGCTCGCCCCGTACAGTAACAGCTGGGCGAAAACTATCGCTGCGTGCTTAGAATATCCCTGAAACCTCATCCCCATTCCACGCAGACGCGGCTCCCATTTCCCCTCTCTAAATCTTAGCTTAGTTTATCAATTTACTCCCCTTCTGCTGCGTCCAGTTTGAGGACGTTTTATTTATGTGGGCTGGTTATCTGAGTCATGGAAGCGCAGTCACAGAAAGGCAGCCACAAGGCTTGGCATAAGGTCGGCATTAGAGTAAAGCTTATTGGATTGTCCTAATTGTCTTTGGGATTGAGAATTGATGAGGTCTGAGGTGGATGGAGGACAAGCTGCTCTCCCTAAAGGTGGAAAATCTTGCCAGGAACACACAGCTTTCCAACTTCAAGGCAAATAAACTTTAATTAAATCACTCAATAAGGTAACAAAACTTCCCAAAAGTTACTTCTAACTTGACATCATTCTTTGTATTGTCACTTTTCTTTTAGACTGTACGGCTGAAAAAAAAAGTATCACAATATACCTGATACATCAAATCAGTCGATATTGATATTTATTAATTTTTTTGTTTTAAATATCTGAAATACTGTCAAACTGGTGGCATGACTTTTACTGTTTTCTACTCGCAGTTGTTTTTTATTTTTAAGACTTTATGAGACACAGCGATGAGACAACTGTGTTAATAGAAGAACCACCTATATTTACAATCCTCCATGTAAATGTAAACAAAGTCATGTCCTTGACTGCTCCTTGGTGGACAAAAGCTCATTGAACGGATGCATTGTGGAGCATGACTACCTTGCCTCGAGTAAAATTTCAGTCAATACACACAGAAAAGTTGACATTGTCAACCCATGTCACACCGTGGCTGAACCGTGAAAAGGTGAAAAGATGTCTCCATGTATTCAGATCAGAAGAACCGACCCACCGTGGCTCTGCTTGGTTATTAGGGTTTTCCACATGTTACACAGCAATGAATTTATAACAGTATCGCAATATAAACATGATCAATATCAATAGAAAATATGATGATAGAATTTTTAATACTTTCACTTAACTCTGAGCCAGAACTGCACAGCATTCTGGGGGATGTAGGCAACCACTCATAGCCAGCAAAGCAAAGTCTGTGACATCAACTAACTCACTTGCTCTTTGGTTACCTAGCAACTCATTTATTCCTTGGTTACCTAGCAACAAACTGTTGCGTAACTTGCGCAGCAGCAGTTTAAGGTTTCAGCACCGTGCCTCACGGCTTTTTAAAAATAAAAAGAACTGCATTGAGTGAAAGAAGAAAATGAAAACATCTCAAAAGGAAACTGTGGATGAAACAGGGAAAAACTTTGGCAGCATTTCAGATATAAAAAAAAGTATCAATAATTATTTATATAATTTGATTTTTTTTTTTTTTTTCAGCCACGTTGTCCAGCCATTTTATATCTCGATCAACGCTTCGTTGAAGTTGGCGGCTATAATGCAACAAAACGTTGCTTGCCAACTGCCACTAGACAAGACCGATCACTTCGCAAATCCTAAGAAAAGCCACAGTGTTGCACAAAGAGTAACATTTAGGAATTCAGATTTCCGTTGTTTTTTTTCACAGTGAGAACATGTTGTAGTCTTGTATTTTTTTTGTGTAGTTAACTCCATTCACTGCTATTGTGCGTCACGTCCAAATCTGGCTTAAGAAAATAAGACAGCGTGAACTCCCCGTAATCTTTCGCTGACAAGTTTAATTTCTGGTGTCTTCGTCACAAACAAAAAAAAAAAAAAAAAAACCTGTTCTTGAAATAAGTGAACTGACTGTGTGCCCATGAAAGGATCATCCTGCTGCTGAGAGCAAACAAAAAGAAAATATATGTATATACTGTTCTACTGCATGAGAAGAAATGGATTCCACTTCAGGCCCAAGCATGGCAACTGTAACAACAAAGACATGCATGCCTGCCTTTCTTCCAGGACAGTATGCCGACTGTGGCATCGCTCCCTCTGCTTTGCAGGGTGACCTCTCTGTAAACCCCAGACGAAAAGACACGAAACTCAAGTCTCTGCAGGTTATATTTTATTCATGTAATCATTTTTAGCGTGATTTTGAGTCCTTCTAGGGAAATGAAAAATAGCGATTTCAGTATTTAGAAGGACATAAACCAGAGCCTCATTCATGTACGTTCAAACAATATTGAAATAATAAAATATTGAAAGACACCACAAAATAACAAAATCAAAATATTTTACATATAATTATATTAAATAGGATGTAGTTTTGGTCCAGTTTCTGGTACGAATAGCTTTGTGCACTTGAATTTAGTCAAACCGTACCTACAAGTAGTTTGTTTGAAGTAAATAATTTCTTAAAATTGATTTTTTTTTAAAGTACTAGTTGCAAGACAGTTTTCCCATCTTATAAGTGAAATAATCTGCCAGCAGCACAAGTATGTTTTCACCAATATTAAGTAATTATTTACTAAAAATAACCTTCTATATTTAGCTTAAAAGGTTTTTGTAAAATTTATCTCATTCCAAATGTACTAAGACATTTGTATTGGAAAGTAAACCAAAAATAGTTGGTGATGGTTTGTGTTTTTGCAGTGCACACATATACAATATTTATGCTTCTTATAATTTTTAGCACATTGTCAATTCAGGCTCAGAGCAGCTGCAGAGCTGACCTGCAGGCCAGAGGGGATGAAGGTTAATGAGAAAGGGAAAGCGTGTGCATTAATGGGCTTTTTAATTTAGCATAGAGAAAATGAATTTTAACAACAACAAAAAGAAAATTTTTGGAAAACACACAAATGAAAGGAATGAGAATGTCAGAAGTAGTGGGAAAATTCAACCTGAGAGCCATAACTACTTTGTTTTTCTTGGATAAATCCGACATTAGCATAACTGCTTTAGGCTTCTCTGTTATTCCCACACCTTCTCTTTCACTTTGTAGCATACATTGATTAAAAAACGAGCTCTGACCCGGCAGTTTTGGATAATACACACATAAATCAGACGCTAAATGTTAGCCTTGCTGCAGGACATCTCCAAAACACAAAGTGGAGAAATGTTTCATAAATTCTTATTTCTTTTTATCTATTATTTAGAGTCTGGCAAACAGCATGAATAACTGTTGCAGCTTATCTGGTTTGGTGCTTTTCTGTATGTTTGTGTGTTGTGTTCATGCCCCCACATAACTTGATCTCTGCAGTGCAGCAGTGCCAGCGCCATCTTTGCCAGCTTTATCCCTTGGCATTACGTCTCTTCCTTATCTCTGCTTACATCTACTGGTAATACATTTCAGCTTTCGCTCATATAAAATCATACTTTCTGTAAATCGTTTTAATAATTAAAATCTGCAATATTTAATAAGTGCAGTATTTCTAAAAACTGCGTTGAATTAAGTAGATGTCTTTCACAGCAAAAAGAAGAAGAGTAAAGCAATACTTTTGCATATTATTAGCATTACATTTTTATGTGAGAGGTTAGCTGTTGAACAATAAAATGTTAAACATGAAATGCGATTACTCTTGGATGTGTTGAAAGGGTCTGTTTTGTTCTTTTGCATTTCACAATTTTTTCTGCAATCTGATTTCAAAAAACAGATCGGTCCTTTGCAAGTCATAAGAAAACCGGTATTTATGACGGCGCATTTACAGAAATGCGTCTATGAATAGAATTCTTTTCAATGCGGCTCCCAGTAATGCAGCATTACACAAAGGAGTAAAGGTTAAAATCCTCTTTTTCCCTGCATCAAAATCTCAATAACAACCTCCCTGTTGTTATTAATGTCTTGATCTTTCAAAACCAATTTCCAGAAGATAAGATTTGTTATTTTCTCAGACCTATGGAGACATAGAATAACATTGGAGTGTTTTTGTTTAGAATCTGAGCTCATAAAAACAATCAGAGCGATGAAACTGCAAACAATAACTCTTTGTGTCTGACATAAATTAATTAGTCTTGATTAAGAAAAGGCAAACGTTAACCATTAAAAGGACAACTCCTGTTGTTAGAAGTGCTAACAAACCATAATATCAGCAGTAAACTGAATTTTCCAGACTTCAAACACTCTCTTTGTTACTTATAAGCACATCCTGCATCTACATGCAGTGAATCACACACAATATTCCCACTGTTATTAAGCTCCACCTCGCAAAGAGTCAGCGAGTGCAGAGTCCAACCAGCTGGATTTTAATCCCACAGATTAATTCCAATGCCAAGGCAAAGGAGACAGATTGACGATTAAAATGTCACTGGATAACCTTTTTACAACCCAAACAGCAGCAGCTCCAAAACACGGACCAGGATCATTCTCAGTACCTGGTACTGAATCACTCCTCTGCATCCCGGCCTCCCTCCTCCGTTCACAGAGACAGTGAGGAAGGACATCACAGGAGGAAGAGGAGGAGGAGAGGAAGAGCAAATGTAAAAGACTGGCAAGCGCTCTCAAAGAAAAGTACTGCAGGGAATGAAGACGAATGTTCTTCCTAATGATAAACTGAAAACCTTTAGAGCAGAAACAAAATGCTAAAATATGTATTCTGGGTTGGTTTGAGTAATTATACTGGTGAAGAAATCCTCATTTGCTATTTGTCAGTTTAGGAAGGAAACATCACTAATACTGTCAAACAATCGTCAGTTTTTTTGTAAAAAACTTGAAACCAAAATGTTTCAAACTTTGTATTTAATAAAAGACGGAACTAACCAAGATGCTTAAAAACAATTCTACCAACTCTGTAATGTAAATCTTACTGTTGCAAACTGTGCTAATAGTTAATATATGATGCTAAATACAGATTTTAGAAAGTAGAATATAATTGTGTAAATTACTACTGCCGACAGTGCTAACAATGCGAAATGTGTTTCAAAAACCTCAATGTTTACAGTTACTGTTGCTAATGATGCTAATTTGGCTAACTGCTAATACAAGATGCCGAAGGCAACTTAAATATCAACTTCATAATAGCCAAGTTTTAAAAAAGTAAAACATTAAGAGCAACAAATGCTAATGTGCTAACTATGCTAACAGCTAAGATACGAAAGAGACTCCATAATATCTGGGTTTTAAAAAGGCAAGAGCTTAATGTTTGCGGTTACGAATGCTAACTGTGGTCAATCAGTAGCAAAGAGAAAAGAGAGATATGCATTTTCCTGAAACAACAATGGATGGGTATTTTCTTACTCTACACAAAAAACTGCTAAAGAGGTTTTAAATTACACACACTGAAAAAGTTAATTCGGTTTTTATTCTTTTTACTTGAGTGGCCTCAGTTGTAATTAGCAGCTTTCCTTACAACCTGCAAAGCCTGCAAAATGCAACGTGAACAAAAGAAGCCAAGATGCATCTTAGAACCTGTTTGACCACATTTAGTTTCTCTGAGATTTATTGGGCGATTTTTTTTTTTTTTTGTAACTGGTGGTTCACAACTGCAGAGATTGAGAGGCCAATCATTACATCAAGATAAATTAACAACAAAATACCTGATTAGCCTCAACTCAGCCACTTTGAGTAAACCTGCTGGATTTTAATGCACTAGCTTGTCCAATTCCATCTAATTTAATGGTATTAAGATGTTGTAATGGTGCTGTTAACTACCGGCTTGATTTTAAAACCATGATCTGAGATGTGCCACTTTATTTCTCCACATTTTTTTCTCCTCACGCAGCATTTTCCGCTTATTCAGCAAAAAACAGGTTACAAGCTAAACTGCTTAGTTAATGTTTTTACCAGCAGATCCGGTCTGCCATTGAACCATTGGCTCTCTACTTTTAATTTTGGCAAGTTCCTGCCGTTTTACTACTGCTTCTGGGTTGCCAGTTGATTATTGTACAAAATACGTTAAAAGCCCCCAAGAGCTTGTGGTTCTGCTGCCATCTGAGCCGACTGTTTATAATTTCTTTATAGGTTTAATCACCAGAAACATTTGTTCAGGATTAAAAAGCAACAAAGGATGCCAGTGTGTTACAGGAGTCCTGACCAAATGTTCACTTGCTGGGCGTGAGACCAGATTTATGCTCTTAAAATCTAGCACCTAGTGCTAAAACCAACCATTTATGTGTAATTTAATCACTTTGTGCACATTTTTCTGTCACTAACAGATAATTGCAAATAAAAACAAGAAGGCAAGGTTGCAACACTTCCTCATTGTCGCATTTTGTGACGTGTTTTAATAATCTGAGCGGCGTTTACCTTCATGACAAGAAGCTGGGCGACCAAAGAGCCTTTAAAATGCAAAAGCAGTTTCCTGCTCAGCTGAGCCGCTGCTCGCGGCGCCACGCCTTCGCCGTAACCAGAGCCAGACGAGCACACCCCCTCCCCGAGCGAGCAGCCAGCGGAGAGGAGGGCAGGTGGCAGGTTTATTTGGAAAGATGAAAACAGGATGAATAACAGAGGTTAAGAGGTGTGCGGGGATGGGAAGGAGAGGCGGGGGGAGGTTAAAGGGGGCGCGGCCGTAAAAGCTGTGAGAGGGCGAGGTGAAGTTAGGGTCACTGCTCGAGTAGGGTTCCCATGTGAGGTCATTTCACCAACACACTACACGTCCTGAGAAACTGCTAAGGAGCTAATTGGCTGAACTGAAGCCATAAATCCTGCTGAAATTTATAGACGCCATTCTGTTTTGTTTTTTTACTGTTGAGAAGAAGCCCTTCTGGCCACCAGGTTCAAACATCTATTCTCTGATTCTGCCATCAGCGTTGGACAACTTAATGCGGCTCAAGACATTTCTTTGTCTCCAAATAACTGTGAACTTCAAATCTACAACTCAATATAGATGAACAAAAATAAGACAAATGTTACCGATCAATGAATAGCATAATAAACACATTTGAACTTTAAAACTCTGAACATTATTATTTTTCAAAGAGCAAAATTTATGTTTTTATTGTTTCGGTTTTTATTCCCGTTTTATTTTGTTGTTTTTGGATATTTAAAATATCTTCCAGTTCCAGTGTTTGCAGTTCTATTATCAATTTACCACTCGAAAATGACTTGAAACGTCAATATTAATGTTTATTGCAATAATTACTGAGACAATTCATCATCCAGCAAAATTTGTTATTGTGTTAACACAGTACCAAGACAGAAAAAAAAAAAAACAGAAAGAAATGTTAAAATCTTTTAAGTTGTAAACAATCTGCTCTGATCTCCAGTTCCAGCTATAAGAAGTGATGAGTTTTAAGGGACACAGGGAGTTTGTAGGGAAAGAAGCGGATGAAATGGATCGCTCTACCATCTCTGCCAGAAAGAAAACCGCCAGAGGAAAGCCCACACCCATATCTGCACTAATAAAACATACTAATGGGTCTATTTAGATAGCCGAGTAATGGAGAAAAGAAGAAAAAACTCTTCGTTTTATGAAAGAAATGAGGAAATACAAAAAAGCATCTGGCTTTTATAAACCCAGATGCCCAAATGACCACAATTAACCATGCGTAAGCTGTGAGAATGTCGTCATTTTGAAGTTTATCCTCACATGGCGCGTCTGTGCGTACAGTAACTTCAGATCAAATAGCATCTCTCTTGTTTCCACATGTTCAAGGAATTCTCTGCAAGGGAAACGGGGGATAAAACACCCACAACATCCGCTTCTATGATCATGAATCTCATGCCTGAACTCCAGTTTTGTTTCCCGTCTCCATTCATAGGAAAACATATCTGCTTGCAGAAGTAATTAGGCGAGAGGGCTCGAGCCTCGCAGCTTCCATAAAACGAATATGAGCGCTCTGAAATGGAGGGCTGCAGAGGGTGGGAGGTGGACCGCAGCACCTCATGAATTCTGCAATTTGCCGTCTGTTTTATCCACTCTGAAAAATTCTTGGAAATGTCTTTTCCTGGACCATTTTATTGCACAAGGGGCTATGTTTTTCTCCATGGCAACGACATAACAGCAGAGCCCAGCTAAGCTCTGACTCAACAAACAGAACTTTGCAAAATACTCATTTCAGCGCCAGGATTCCCCCTCTTCTTCGCCCAGCGTTCTCTGCAAAAGCGGGGAACAATCATGTGAACTGGAAGCGTCCGGGGCTCAGATGTGTTGCAGGAGAAAATGTGCAGAGCCTGTTGAGCTTGAATCTGTTGGTGAGATGCAACTTTTATAAAAATGGTGTGAAACAAGACCGAAATCTAACTTTCCACTGCCGGTCAAGATAACAAATTTTAGTGGACGATAAATTGTTCCAGAAATTATTGTGATAAATGAAAATATTGTTGTTTTGAGACAATTTTTAATCAATTTAATGGCACAATAATGCAATGACACATTCAATAAGCTTTAATTTCTAATGAACATTTAACACTGGAGCTGGAAGACATTTTAAATATCCAAAATAAATAAAACAAAAGAAACAATGAGTAAAAGAAAATGAAATCCTTCAAAAAAGGGTGAAATGAGACCAATAAAAACTTTGATCCAGTTTATGGTAGAAGGAGAGAAAAGTGAAAAACAATAAATCAGGCAAATAGAAATGATTGAGTTTGTTTTCTTTTATTGTGCAGTTAACTAATTTATGGCCTATTGCAACAAGCTTAATCTAGAAACAACCAATCAGAGCCAGGAGGCGGTGTCAATCACAGTCTTGTGTGGAGTTGCTCAACCCCTTGCTTTCTGCTATGCTGCAGCTAGCAGAGCCTCACGCTAACTACCATAGCTACCGATCACGGCGTTTAAAAGTTTCTATGCCATTATCACATTTAGCAGCGAGTAAACGAGGGTGGTTGACAGCGCTCAGATCCTCCTGGCTCTGATTGGTTGTTTTTAGTTGGTGCATTTCTTCAGACTGTAATCGCAGCTCAAGAAGGAAGAGAAGAAAATTGATCTTTTCACAGATTATCTGTCTCATATGAAACTGTCACGACATTTGAGAGTTTTAACAAATAAGTAAAAAACTGTTATTTATAAAAGTTACATACTGCAGCTTTAAAGCAACAGCAGGTGTAGAACGGCCACACAGGACCAGGCGTTACATAAAGGTCTGTGTTCATGTCGAGATGAGCAGGGAGGACGCAGGCGCCGTGCGTCTCTTGTGTAGCCACTAAATGAAGGCCGGCCAAGCGGCCGGCCAGGGATTAGGGCTGCAGACAAGCAGGAACCGAGTCCAGAGCAGGACGTGTTACTCTCCAGCTACAAGGCAAGAGCAAGAGATGCTAACGCACATGCAACACAAAGAGCATTCAGGCACCTTCAGCTTTTTGTATTTTATTAGGATTTTAATTAGGTTGTAGAACAAAACAAGGTCGTGCTTACTTCTAAATTGGACCGATAATGAATCACTCAATTTTCTTCTCCATGCATTTCCAGACCCAACTCTGCCTGTAGGACCCAATATATTGGTCCGATTAGAACTGTCCACTTGTCCGCTGTGTCCCCTGCAAGGCTTGAGGCAAACTTTAAATGGGACTCATAATGTATTTCTTTCAAAAATGTTTTTTTTCTTGAAACATTCAGTCCATGTTTTGTGAAAACAGATTGTCCCAGCTGAGCTGTGGATATCTGCAGCTCCTCCAGAGTTACTACGGACTCTGCAAGATGCTCAAAGCTCGAAAACAGAGCAGGAAAACATGGCTGACAAACGTATCACGATATAGTGTTTCAATATCAGTCAATATTGATAATTATCGATTTTTGTTTTAAATATTCTGCCAAACTGTTGTGACATTTTCTGATTTATTCACAATTTCATCTCCAGCTGTTTTCTCCTTTAACTCCACCTCAGTGTTTTGGGTTTTTTTTCCAGCAGTTATCAGGCCCGGCGGCGAAACCTGAAACTGATGCTGCGCCTGTTACTCAGTTGCTAGGTAACTACAAGTTCCTAAGCAAGTTGTTGCTAGGTAACCAAAGAGTGAGTGCGTCCTAGCTTAGATTGCTGAGAGGTCGAGCAGCTAACGCTTACCCTCTGCCTACATCTCCCAGAATGCTGTGTGGTTCTGGATCGGAGTTTGGTGAAATTATTGAATATTCCGTCAGAATTACCCATGGATTTTGATCAAGTGTCTCTGGCGATATATATATTGTGATTGATTTATTGGCCAAACGTAGTTTCATAACCTGGCCTTGATTTATGTTTAGGTCAAATTACATGCAAAGTGTTTAGTAATCGGGTGAGCACTGAAGGTAATTGGTTGCAGTGGATTTTGTTTGAGTAATTTTGTACCATTTCTGTTGATCCGTCTCACAACATCCCAATGAAACGCATTGACAAAACTTGGAGAAGTGAAATATGTTTGCACACCACTGTATAATCCACGAACCTCAGAGAATAAGTTGTATTTTCATCTTATTAAAATTCATTCCTCACCCGTAACACACTGAGGCGAACTTATTTTAAGGAGTAGTTTTCCTAACCACCTGTCCTTGAATTATACTCCTCACTTAGCCCGCCAGCACAGGATTTAATTTGTGGCTTTGGTGAACCGTCAACCTTCTTGTCTCAACTAGTTAAGGCGAGTCCAAAGAAAACAGGACGTCTGCTAAACTGTAACCCAAGACAAGAGCGAGCGAGGCCGCAGATTCAGCTGCTGTGGAGCAGCTGCGCGGCTGCTAGCCGTGTGGCTTTCAGAGGCTTCACCCATGCAAAGGCGTGGAATAAAACAAAATTACTCTTTATTTGTCATATATAAGGTCAATGCAACAGGGCTCGGGAGCCTGCCAACTTCTGCCTTCGCTTGTGTCGGACTCCCTTGTCTACCTTGTAGTGAATACAGAGGAGTATGCCACAGGGAGGGGAGGCCCTACACAGGAACTCAATAATAACTTTCAGCAGTCTAGCCAGGAGGCTGGAAGCCCAGACTGCGGCTGTTCCCTCCTGTCCTCGTTCCTCCCTCCGCATAAGCCCCACGCTCCTCCCCCCGTCCGCTTGCTGGCTTGTGTCTGCTCCACAGGACTGATGCATTCTGCAGACAGGCCACTGCTCTTAAAGAGACACAGGCCACATTTTTATCCCCTGAATCACTGCAGCGGATCAAACGGCTAGAGCAAGACCTACTTCATTTGCAGCCTCTCAGTCAATCAGCAAAGCTCCTTCCCTTAACGACCGAGACGACAAGACGATGCAAAATACGGAGCGATTAAATGAGAGAAAGTATGTCGAGAGGCTCTGGGCTGAAATGAAGCTGGATTGTCTGACAGCGGCGACTCTGAAGGTGCATCTTAAGAGAAAAGAAAAGAAAAAACTTTTGCAAGTCCAATCAGTTTGCTTGTTATTTAAAGTGTTTTTTTCTTTTGGTCAACAATTAGAATAATAATCTGAAGAGTCTTCAATAAATTTGCTAATGAGAAGTTGGAAGTTTCCGAAAATAAAACCATCTCCATTGTTGCACTTAATTAAAATGCGATTGCTAAGAAACAACAGCAACAATAACTATTATCAACAATAATCACACAGAAGATTGCCCATTCACTAAGCTTATTAATCACTTGTATAAAGCTAATTTTGTCTTTTTATATTTCAGGCAACAATCTTAAACTGTTTATCCATTAAAATATAATTTACTGCTGAGGTCTCGTGTCTCAGCTTTTATTTGTGGGGGAAATCCCATTCGAATTAAGCGAATAAAAAGTATTTTGAACATGAGCTTTAAAACACTGTGAAGAAAAAAAAAAGGTTTCCTCCTTTTTTACGTCTGGAGCAAGTTATAAAACAGAGACCGACTCAGTCACGGTGAGCACTAAACTGCGGTAAGGAAACAATTACAATTTTAAAAGAGTGAAGTGACACAGAAGCCGACAAGCTCAGTTTCTTTCTGTCAGCATTTTGTCTTTCTATCAGTCAGAGCTGCGAGGGAAGCAACAGAGGAACAGCCAGACTCCAGATTGGCGAGAGAAAGAGGTCGATATGACTAATTTAGATTGATATATTTTATCTTCCACACTGCTTCAGGGGATTTCACTTAATTTCCACCAAGTCTGACCTACAATAAGCATCTACAGAAGAAATTATTTCTGGCATTGACTCTCTTCAGCTACGTCACTAAATCATTCAAGCCGCCATGATGAACGTCGGAAGTGTTGAACAGAGCGACTGAAAATGTTGTTTTTTAACAAGTTATTTGTGGCTACTACTTGTTGGAGTCAAACTAATTTGTCTTTGAACGTAACACACCTGGTTGGGGCTCAAAACCAAGTGAGCGTTCGGGCAGACATTCATTCGTCTTGTTTTTGAGTTGAAAAAAGCTTAAAGTTTGAAAATATCATTCAATAATTATGTGTAATGAAAGATTGGAAGATTAATACTGTAACACAAAGCAAATATTTTAAAAAGTCTTGAATAAATTAGCAATGCTGAGCCTGGTGGGGGCACAAGTAAAGCCTGGTGGCCCGCCAGGCTTATAATGGGGGAAAAGCTGGACGGAGGTATTTACAAAAGTTGGAAATAGCGAGCAAAAGACATAATGTTACAAGAACAGAGGTGTGGTAACGCAAGAATAAAGTAATATGTCAAAATTCATAGTACTATGAGAATGAAGTAGTAATTTTATGAGAACGGCAACACAAACAAATAAATGTAATTTTTTTTTGTTTTGTTTTAAGTAAAACATTTTTTTCCATTTAAATTTTTTGACATTCTTCTGGTAAAATAGCACTTTTATTCTTCTTATTGCATGACTATATTCTCGTCGTGATTAAGTAAAAAATTTCGAAGCCGGCTCTAATTTTCCGTTGAACAACTCGCAGAAGATATGATTGAAATAAAATCCACTTTTTAAAAATATTTTCTGTCATTTGAAAAACAAAATGATTAAAATCAAAAATCTGACTTGGTATATAAAAAAAAAGATATTTTATTTATTCTCCATGTTCCACAGCCTTAATGTTTAAAGATTGTTTATTTACTTATTTGTTGCTTTTGGTTAACAAGATTAAACAACAAGTTTCTGCCATGTTAAATTAATTTAATAATTTTTTTTTTTTAAGTGGATGTTCCTAATTTTAAGCAACCGAAGGGGATTCCTCAAACTAAATGCAACTAATTTATAATAAACAAACTGAGTTAATGTTAATAATAGAAAAGGTCACATTACAGAGAGAACGCTTCGAAAGGTTTCACCAGTAAAAGTGGAGCGCTGCACACACCAGCTGCAGCATACCAACAATTGAAATGGCTGCAATGATGACCTCAATCTGGAAAAGCTATCAGGCTGAGTTTGTAGCTTCACAATCAGTTCAGGCACTTTAAAACTGTTTAAAAAAAAAAAGAAAACTCAGCAGGGAACATGACTAAGACTCTCAGGAGTGTCCTCGGCGATGGCTTCAAATCAAATCTATTGCTGTCAGAGCTCAACAATGCTGTTATTCCCACTTGAAACGCTCGTGCCAACAAAGCGCACCGCCACCTGACTGTAAGGCTGTTTCTGGACAAAAAGCAGAGAGGGCCAGAATGTGTAGTTGAACAAAACAACTTGGTGTGTTCGTTACTCTGTGGTGCGCAGGGCAGTTTGAGAGGGTGACGCATACCCAAACAACACCGAGTCATTGAGTCACCAGTGTTTACGCAGCCACATAATTCTGCACCATCTGCAAGGCTCAGGTCTGATCTTCCGACATTCACCACTTTGCAATCCTCAGACGTTTTAAAAATACTCCAGACTTGGGTCTTTCTATGCGGCAGAGATTTGGGGTCATACTACATGAACTTTGCCCTTTTTGCCCCATTAAAACCACAAACTTTGATGTATTTTAAAGGGACTTTATGTGTTACATCACAAAGTAAGCCATGATGGTGAAGTGAAAGGAAGAGGATGCATTCTTAAAATTGTAATCTATTACTCTGTTACTTCTAAATGTTAGACTTTAGGTCCGGCCCGAGCCCGTCAGCGTCATGTCCGAGGACGGTCCGACCCGACAGATTATTAAAAACGACGTATTATTTTTATTACGATTTTACTGCTTTAGTGTTTAGACCATAATTTGACTGAACTGTAATTTCTCACATTCTTAGATTTTGTTCAAATTTCATCTGGGATGCGTGACTGATGGGAGCGGAGCAGGGTGGGACCGCAGCGCGCAGCGGCCCTTACAGTCTCATAAACGTCTTACTTACTTTCTTTTCTCAAAAGCGTCAGCTGCCTACTCCTCTATGTAGACTATAATAAGAAGATTAGCACAAGTTTATATTGCACATTTTCGCTTGCCTTTCTCTATGCTGTGCATTTTGTAGTCTTGTTAAACGCGCCACAGAAGGCTAAACCCGGCCTACATTTTGGGTTGGGATCAAATTCGGGCCATAAATCGAAACTCTACTGACTATAATCAAGTTGCTTTAGAGTCAGAAACGGCCACCAGGTACCACATGACAACAGATGCATCACATTTTGAGTTTGTTAAGTTTAATTGCTGGTTTGTTGCTCTCAAATACCAAAACAATGGTTAAAACCAATGGTGGTAACATTGGTAACCAAAACACTATGTTAAGTCACCAAAGGAATGGCTCAGACGAATGGCCTAGTCAAAGTCTAGATCCACATCCAACAGAAAATCTCAGTCCCTAGATTAGCAGCTACAATCGAGTGACTCAGGGTAGCTAACTGAATATACATGCCACACTATTCAGATTTTTATCGTCAAGATAATTGAAACAATTTTTCTTCCAGTTTGGGAGTTAGAGAGGTATGGACTTAGAGTTTTATCACAACATTGTGTAATACAATCCAACATCATAACAAACTATTTATTACCTATTTATTAGGTACGACTGACTGCATGGCATCCAAAGCTCCACAAACACAAATATGATTCTCATCACTAAACTGCATGAGGAAACTTCAATCAATCATATTCTCACAATTACTGATACTTATTGATGCTCTGATGGACAAAAACATGTAGAAAATAATAAAAAATAACATTTCAGTCACGTTTACCAGGGCAACAATTAATCAAAACGTTTCCACCAATATTCCAGTTTAATGTGAGCCATCTTCTGATTTCAAACAAGCCATAACAAAATCTAAATAATAATAATAATAATAGTTATAGGCAGTCTGGTACTTCAGTTTCTCACCTCCTTCACCTTACAAGGCAAAACGCAAGAAGGAGAAAAAAAGGCAATGAACTTCTGACCTGTCATTGAGACGGCAGAGGAAGCTCTGCAGCTCAGAGGGCAACCAGAGTCCACCATCCGCTCTGTCACTCCTCCCCTCAGTGTCTCACCCTGCCATCCCATAAAACCCCAGTAAAAAAAAAAACAAAAAACCTCCTGCTCCCCTTTTTTTATGGATGCCAGATGGCGGGGAGGCCTCCTTAGCCTCTGGACTTGCCTCCCAAGTCTAGTAAAACCAGTTGACCTCAGTAAAATAAAAACTGCTATTTATGAAAAAAAAAAAAAAAGGTTTGGAACAAAACACACAAACATCCTGCCACTGAAACAATCCAGCGACGTCTCATCTTCCAAAGAGCTCTTTTACAAGACAGGAGCGCATACGTAAGCAGGCGCGCTCTCACGGTGAGCGGGTGAAGTCCAGATGTAATAACTATACCCAGGAACAATTTTATTTTCCTGTGTGAAGAGTTTTTTTGGGGGGCTAATTGCGAGCTTTGGGTGTGAGTGCAGGACCTTTGGCAACGTCTTTAATTCTCCCTGAGAAACAGAGAAGCAAAATAAACAGAGCCGTCTGCGTTCAGGAGAACGAAGCCGAGCCGCAGAACCACAGTCTGGCCTGCGGTTCGCAACATTTTGGTTCCAGCACTGACTTCACCTAAAACAAACCCTCTGCACGACGCTAAGAAATAAAAAAATGTTTACCCTGGATCTTCATTAACTAGGTTGATAACTAGTTACATTTACTTTAGTAACCTGTTTAAAATACTTACTTTTAGGAGTATTTTACTACACTGTACTTGAGTACTTTTTTATAAAGTATTTCTACTGGTACTGAAGTAAAACTTCTGGATTTTCTAAACACTAAACGAAGAACAAACATATTAAAATTCACCAGAAACAAATCACAGTTTCTAATGGAAAGAAACTAATTAAATAAATCATTTTTCCTTATTTTGTTATTTAAATAAATTATTGTAATTTTTTCTTAAAAATCCCAACATTTCCTCTTAACTTTCTATTTTGGTCTGTTTGATGATGCGATTTTTAAATATTAAATGATTAATTTGATCAGCTACTCGGTACTTGAGTATTCTTTTGACCAAATACTCGAGTAATTTCTTGGTTGGCCACCTTTTACTGTTACTGGAGTTCAGTTTTTGGGCCGTCTGCCCTCCTCTGCCTTTAACACCCGTACACCAACAAACACACACGCGCTGCTGCTTCTACGTTTTCACCGAGCGCTGGGCAAACGCAGATCTCTTCACTGACTTGTCACTTGTGTAGGAGTCGAGCGCTTTGACGAGCCGGACTGAGTCCAGCGTTTGAGGGCGAGCCGGGTTTGGTGGGAAAGGAGGTTAAAAGGCCGCGGATCGCCTCGCTATAAAGGAGCTGTTGAATCAATGGCTTTCTTTTACTGCAAATCAATTGAACTGATTATCCTCTCTTCCAATAACAACTGTCTTCACCCTCTGCTCACCTCAGATGCCCCTCTTGTTTTTTCGCCCCGTCCTTCTTTATTTGTCCCACTAGTTGGGATCGACCATTTATGTCCTGCAATTCAACCTGACCCCTGGGCAACCCCTGCCATGGCTGCCTAAGCCATTAGGTCGGCTGTGTCTGCAGGTTATTAGTGTGATAAAAGTTTACTGTCCTTCCAGCCGCTCACTGTGGCTCCAGTTGAATGTTTCTGAAGAGCAAGTATAAGAGGGGACAGGAGGGCATCTGGTCAAACACAAAACACCTAGACGCCACATATTACATCTTAATAAGCAGGAAAAGGATGTAAGCGCCAGCGGAGGAAGCTGTCTGAATCTAAAGCCAGAATTATGGCTGAAAAAAGCCAATAAAGAGACAGAAACTGTCTGGTGACCAGAGTTATATACGTTCAGATTGGCGTTTTAATCTTTGTGCACCACACAGAAAGATTTGCTGCTGTTGGTGTGGAAGTTATCAAGAAAATTTAAAATAATGAAGTCTGATGAAGCAATTTCTGAGGAAATATTTTTTAAACTACTACAGACATGAAAATGGTTAAATCAGGCTGAGAGAGAACAAGACGAAAAGCAGAGAACAGGAAGGCTGTGTTTTATCATACTGAGCTTTTTAAGCTGAACTGTGGAAGATTTTAAACAGGACACATTTGAGCTCTTAGGAGACTAAAACACTAGCATGCATGCTGTTCCCACACATACAGTATGTTCTGATGCAATTTTTAAAGTCATTGGGATCAGTGGAACAAAAGCGGTCATTAGAAATTGGCCACAACAATCTGATTGGTGCGTCTGTAAGGAGCTCTCTTAGTGTGTTTACTCTGGGGAAGCACAAAGACAAGAGAGCTTAGCGTTTGTCAGTGTTGTTCCCTCCTGTGCGGCAGAATCTGTGGGCAGTGACACAAACTGCAGCCTCAGCACTTCTCTATATTCTCTAGTTTCAAGCCAAGAGAGAGAACAAAGGCAAAGAGCTAAGTTGCTGCAGAGGTAACGGGGACAGCGCAGGAGTCTGAGCGCCCCCAATAACGAGCGCCGCCGCCCGCTGCAGTCTGCGTGATGGAGTCTTGCTGGAAATCCATGCAGCTGCTCCGCACAGCCACTCAGGCCGACTGTAGTCTGCCCACAGACAGCAGTAACTGGAGCCCACCCCTTTTTACACTGCAGCCCTGTCTACCACAAAATGGAAACCACAGCGTGCCTGGAATTTGCTTGGAGACACATGGAGATCCATGTAGCGCGGCAGTAAAACTCCATTAAAACTGTTAACTCCGCTGAGGTTCCTGAGCAGGACATTATCTGAGAGGTTTAAACTGTGAGCTCTAAACAGAGCAGCGCCTCCACTAAAACAGGGCTTCAAAGAAAAAAAACGGTGGCGAGATGAATCTGCTAATACTAATGATGCACTGTCAAGACATGCCAGGATGTGTCAGAAGGCAGAGCGTGGTTTTCAGCTCGCCGCTGAGAACTGGAGAGATGTGCTGTGAAATATTTTGGAGACCAAAAATTTACACAATCGATGTGATGATAAAAGACAAATCAAGCCAAAATTGAACTATTTTAGTTTCAAAATGTCAGCAGAGATCGTCGCTAAACGCTGGTGGTCTCAGTGGGTGGACTGTGATTCTTCTCACGTCAAGAAGTCAAATTTGAGGCCACGCCCACTTCCTCTGTGACAGCATAAATTTTTTAATAACTTTTGATCCCTAATGCCTTGAGGTCACACTGATTCTTGTTTAAATTGATAAGCAGAGACCAGGAGTTTACTAAAAGTAGGACGTGAGGAAAGTTCAGGAAATGACGGCCTTGATCCAAAATGTCCGCCCTTCTACGGCAATTCAGCTAATTTTTCTGTGGAACATAACTCAAAATTAGTCATGGAAAACATGAGTAATTTGTGTTTTTTTCATAGAACAGATCTTAAATATTCAATAAAAAAGCAGCTTGGGAACTGAAATACAAAGGAGAACTCTAAACATGTCTCAATAATCAATTAATCAATTGATAAATTTAAATGAGTTCAATAATTTCCATTCAGATTATTAATTAATCAGCTTTTAATACTTATCTCTAGGGGTGCACCGATTTAGCCGAATTATTGGTGCAGATTTTCTTACTTTTGAGAGATTTGTGATCAGCTGATCCTTACAAATGAAACCGATTTTGATGATCTTTTTACCTCAGCAGAGGTTTAAAAATCAACCCCTGTCCTCTTCTGCTGCCCCGTTAGAGGCGTTTGACTGACAGACCGGCCCACCAGGCCACGTCTTCACATTTGCAGTTAACGATAATCACATCCCTGTTACCGACTCAGAAACTTTCTTGCTACATTTAGCAACATTTCAGACAAAAAATAAATAAATAAATTGTCTGTTTGGCCAAAATTGGAATTGGCAGAAATCGGCGATGGGCCTGAAAACTGTAATCGGTGCACCCAAACATATTTTCTTCTTTGTGGATGTTAAATCTATGTTTTTGTAAGCAGGACGTTCTTACTGCACGACTTGATTGCTACCACATAACAATGTTTCTATTACTGTTTGCACGAAAATATGCTGCAGGAGTAATAGGGTTGTTTTGTTTGAAGTGAAGGAGCTTGCCTTGTTTCCAGTGTTTAGATATGAAAGAGTCGTAATATTTCTTCCCTCACGGTGGCTCCAAGCCGTGCCCTCCGTGTCGAACATTGTTTTAAAGCTTCTCTCTGCCAAAGTGACTGAAATAACTTTTAAATCTCAATTTGCAAGCTGAGGCTTACTTTGTCCAAACCGAGCGTTATTAAAAACACCCGTACATCCTGAGCATGCTGGCTGCTCCTTCGTGATAAAAACAAGTATTCTAACATTATTAACCCCAAATGTCTTTCCTTTTAAAAGTTGAGGCGTTCCATGAGGAGGCCGTTTTGGCAGTTCTTGGCCGTTAAGTGCGAGTGAGTGCCAGCCCCACCCCATTAAGAGCGAACCCCGCACGTCATGTGTTTCCACTTTACCGACAGGGTGGAAATGACCTCAACGCAGTAAAAAGATGACAAGGGTGCTAGTGCTGTTCACCAGATGTGAGCAGGAGAAGAAGGAGGAGAACTGAGGCAGGGAGGAAGGGGGGAGAGAAAACCATTCGCCTGAAGAATTTACTGCAAACCCCCGAGGAGCCCTGTGATTGAGGGTTCGAGTCGAGCTCCAGAGGTTTCTGGTGTATCTCAGCGGCACTCAGGGAGCGCAAGGAAGAGAGAAAACTTCACCCACCCAAAATCATAAGCATAAACCACTGTCATTCCACTGCACCTGCCTGCAAACACAAAAGCCACTTCCTCCCACCGTGTCCAAGCGAGCGCCTTTATCCCATTTAGTGCAGCCTGCGCCGCGACAAAAGGCAGAGAAATTAGGGAGTTGCACTGATGATAGGGCGACTAATCTCTTTGGAGGGATTCATTATATCAGCGGAGCGTACAGTTGAGCAGCTGAAAGGGGTGAATTAAATATGGACATGCAGAGATGGCCGCTTTTGTTGGAGATGAGCGCCGGCAACAATGCCCCGTTATTACGCCGAGAATAATTCATACATTCCTCTCAGGGCAGACGCCGCAAAAAGACCACCGTCCCTGCAATTGATTTAACACAACGGCCTGTCACAAGGTCACACACACACACACACACACACACACACACACACACACCCAACACACACCACACACACACACACACACACACCACACACACACACACACAAATTACCTCGAAAACATTTCTAGAGAGTAGAGATGCACCAACCCACTGACCAGAAATCATGATCTGGTAGGTTTCATCTGCTCTAGTTGGTGGTGATGGAAAACACAAAAATATAAATTTTTCCTGCCTTGTTGACACCAATAAGCTTTTTAAAAATATACTTTCATAAAAATCACATAACTCCTACACAATACAATCCTTTCACTCAGTCAAAATCAAAAAAGGAATATGAGAAATCTGTGCTAGAAGGTTTATGCTGTGGATTTTTGCATATTTGTGGTTCCGTATTCACAGATTTTTCTGACTCCAAAAGTGACTCCAAACTTGTATGTAATATTTCTCTGCAGTATTTTTAAAAATGCAGCTTTCAAAGCTGAAATACATGAGAGTAATGCCACTTGAGATCCTACTGGCTGGTGATTGTCTAAACGAAGAAAAAACTAACTTAATGCGACAAAATATGAAATCGGCAGAAAGGGGGAAAAAAATTATCTTTGCTTGGAAAGTTCTGTTTGTTGCATCATTCACTGCTAACTGATTTATATTATTTCAGGACATTAAAGTCAGAAATATTAAACTTGTTTAACGTGAAACAAAAATAAAATCAAACAAGATTGCTTAGATCTCAATGATAACTCTAAATTGGTTTTGGCCGGAAGCAACCAGTGTGGTGGATTTCTCTCGTTTTTCTGTTATTATTACTATTAGTGTAAACAAATAAAATAAAGGCATCAAGACAACAAAACGTGTTTACATGTCAGAAATGGGCTCCAGTGGAGCAGACCTTTGGGTCAAAGTAGCACCACTTCCAACATATTTTTGGAGAAATCAATCAATTTAGAGTAAAAAATTGTTTGGTAGAAAGTAACTGATCAAATTATTAATCATTTAATATTTAAAAATTACATAATCAGATGGACCAAGTTATGAGGTGAAGTGGAAATGTTGGTATTTTAAGGACCAAAATGACAATAATTCATATAAGTAACAAAAAATAACAAAATTGGGGAAAATAAAATGTTTTCAGATCAGTTTATTTTGCTATAAAACGTTAATAAAACCTGCCGGTGTGTCTCTGCGTCGTTTTCATTTAGTAGATAAATAGTCCAGAAGTTTTACTCAAGTAAGAGTAGAAATACTTCACAATAAAATTACTTAAGTAAAGTTTTTTTTTGTCCAAAAAGTTACCAAAGTAAATGTAACGAGTTGCTGCCCTGTGAATGCGATTGGTGAATATTTAATATGTCGGTATCATTTTTAAAGGTCAGACCTAAAAAAGAAGCAGAACCCGGTTCTGACCTGGAAACGCCTCTATTTTTAGATTTATATTCTGTTCCTGAGTTACAGCTGAAACCGTTTCACTCGTCTGGTTGAATAAAAGAAAACGAAGGAAAGGAGCCAGAAGTGGGGATGGACCTCCTCGTCTTCTAACAGGTTCACGTTCTTTCTTTAAGCTGCAGCTGAAAACTTTGGACTTGTCTGCAGTGAGACGGAAACAAACAGGTGACTTAAACACACTCAGTGATGAGCAGCAGATTAGATCCGCTGGCACCGAAAGGAGAGGTGATTAGTTTTCATGATTATCTGAAAAGCAGCTTGAGGTTTTTTTAAGATGATGTGAGCGCGTCAGGCTCCTGTCTTCACATCAGCCCTCCTCGCTGCTTTAGACACACGGCTTATAATAGTCCCCTCATTATAGGATAAAGGGTGGGCCCGCTCTATTTCAAGCTGCGGCAGCAGGTGTGAGTGTCTGTGCTTGGAAATAAAGCCAGAGGACTGTCACAGCCACGAGCAGTGACACTTTGGGCAGTCGTGGAAGTACCAGACACCTGCGACAGGAGAGGCGTCCATCTTTCCGCCTGTCTTTCTGAATGGAGAGAAGGGAAGAGGAGCGGGGTGGGGCAGGTGGACTCTGCTTTTTAATGCAAGGTCAGGGGCAGAAAAAGCTCCCCACCTGACCACACGATGCTGCGGCGGAGAGGGACAGAACCCACGGTGACTGTAATACTGAATAAATAATGTTCCTCCACTCGCCTGCAATAGAGTCTGCTAGGACAGCTGTGCTGAATTCATTTGATACGGGCGCCTGCTGACAATGCGGCATCGCTCCATCTCTGCAAGGAAGCGTGTTTAGCTTACGTCTAAGAGCGCACATGGTGGAGGGGGGCAGAATAATTATTGTGCTGCGAGCTTTGACCCGGGGTGGAGGAATAAAACGTCCCGGAGATCCGAGCGCTGTCCAGAAGGTACATCAGGTACGCACGAGGAGCGAGTCCAAAAACCCGCCGAGCCCACTCGTTTGTGAATTTAGCCAGCGCTTGAAACGAGAGGAAGGACGATTATGAGGTCATCCTGACAAAATATCTCCATCTCCATCTATCTATTTGTCATGAGGGGGATGGATGATGAGTTTCCGTCCCTCCAAAAGAGACGTGTGCCTGTATGTAGGCCAGTCTGAGCACAGACTCACGCTGCGCGCTCACCAGAGTGGAGGTGGAGATCTAAGTATAATGCAGAGTGAGGGGGAGTGCAGCAGGAGTGCAGCAGGAGATCTCAGCGGAGGAGAGGAGCAGAGTCCCGGGTCTCTGCGCTAACGCGTGTCCTACGGGGTCGAGGAGGAGGTGTCAAACCGAGGAGGTGAGGCAGGAGAGGAGGCGTCAGTCAAGGTCCGGGCGATGCGGGGTGAAGTGGGAGAACAGGATGCAGAGAGGAGCTGTCGAGTCGCAGCGCAGAGGTCATGATGAGGGAGTTTGGGCAGGGGGAGGGTGAGGTCTCTGAACTGTAAGAGGGCTGTGCACTGTGACTTCTCTGCGCGCGCGTGTGTGTGTGTGTGTGTGTGTGTGTGTGTGTGTTCTGGCGCTGTTCTTTAAGCCAACCAGCCAGAGAGCACAAAGTTCTTATTTAGTACAGGAAGAGCAGCTCTGCTTAGCAACCACAGGCGCCCTCCAATCACGAGCGCAGATGAGCAGACTCCAACGGAGGACGAGTCCTCTCAGAGTCTGACGGAGGCCTCGAAATGTTGCGGTCCAGGCCTGCCCACACGCACAAACACACGCAAAACAGATCTGGAGCCGAACGCGCCGCCGTTCACAGTCAGACTCCCCCGCTTCACCGTCGACTGAACTCGCCGAAGAATCCAAAGTTAATCTGAACCTTCCTTAATCCCAAAATAAATTATGCATATCCCAAAGAGTGACATAGTTGCGTAAATCCCTAAAACACTGATTCTTCTCCCTTCTCCTGGCTCGGCACCAGGCCCGGGTGAACCGGCGGCACCCAACCCCCGATTGGGATCTGCTAGCCATCAAAACAGGAGGCACGGCCCAAAACGCCGTCTGAACACTGAGCAGTCTGTTTGGTTTTAGCTGCCTGAGCTAATCCTCCTCCCGATAGCTTTGAAGGTGTTTGGTGGGCGGATTGTAGGCGAGAGCAGCATGCCGATTTGTCATATGGCACCAGCAGGGCCTACTTCTGCTCTGGCTGGAGCTCCATTAGCACATCTCCAATGTGGTCTAACAGTTCTGCGGCGCTGCAGGTCAATCAGAGAGACGAGCTTCAGAGGGATGAATATCGCAGTCCGCTTCGTGAGTCTGCTGGCCCCCAGTCAGGCGTTTGTGGAAGGGGGAATGTACCGTTGTTGGTTTTCTCCGTGCGGTATCACTAATTCATACTCTAATTAGAAAATTCCAGCGGGAGCGGCTATAAATTGTCAAGATGCTATGAACAGGCTGGAGAGGGAGGAGAGACTTCTGAGTGTTTCTGTAAAGAAGGGAAAAAAAGGCAGAATGTGTCCAGAGAACTTGTCAGTTTTGAGGCGCACCATGGCCTCCGCATTCCAGGAGTTATGTGGGATTATTGGAGTTTAAAGCCCCCCCCCGACTGCAGCAGCTTAGTAGCTCAGCAAGCAGCAGATGCAGACTCCAGGATTTCCTGTCTATGCACCAGATGGGCCTGACTCTTAATCACAGACTTGGAAACCAGGAGGTTATCGAGGAGGAATTGATGATGATGATGATGATTGTGGTATTACACTAACCCAATACAGGCATCTGCTCTGCAGCTAACAGCCCGACTGACTAACCAGCTCGTCGGCTGCGGTCACAGCGAGCGCTCGTCTCCTCCTCATCCCATCATCCTCCCCCAGTTGCACAAGAAGTTTTCACAAGTTAGCTCAGCGGCTAACCGTCCACACAAAGTTACTTTCACTCCCTAATCTGTGAAAAATGTAAATAATCCTCATTTCTTTTTATACAGCCACAGAATTTACATTTAAACAGAGTTTAAAGGCAATTAGATAACTAATTAAATCTGTTCAACTGTCCCAGGTAATACAACAGAGGTTTGAAAATGATGTGGGGTTCCACAGGGATTTGTGCTGGGACACCTATTTTTAATTTTTGGTAATAACAACCTTCATGGAAATATATGATGTTCTCTACGTTTAAAATATATTGGTGATCAAAAGAAAAGGCAGAAACAGCTGTTTGGAAATATTTAAGACAAATGAAAACCCAGCAGCTCTTTATCCCTTCATTTTTACAATCCAAAGGCAACTTTTATCTCCACAGATTGCATGATTAATTAACCAGGGGAAAAAAACTGCAGAATAAGTACCTGAAAACACTTGCTAAGTTTAACAAATGCTAATTTAAATGTATAAGTAATGCCTGTATTAATAAATATGTCATGTTAGCAGAAATAGGAATAATTTCTGCTTTTCACTTTTAAAATAAAACCATGTGGAACATCTACTTTTTGAATACTGATTCAAATCAAGATTATAACACTGTGAGGATTTTATATAAGATCACACAAATTAGTTTTTATGTTTTGGAGTCATTAGAAAGAAACCTGGAATGGACAAATCAAAACTGGATTTTGGTGTTTTTGAGAAAATGTCTAACCTTTACCGCTGTGTTAAACAGATTTAGTTGTGTTAAAATACATTTTTTAGCTCAACTAATCCTGAATGTTCAGAGAGTTTCACTTAAATTTGAGGATATAGTTACCTGGAAGTTTAGGGCTGAAACAATTAATTGAATAAATCATAATTAATCGATTACTGACATACTGGTCAACGAATTTAGGAATTGTTTAAACATGTACTGGAGCATGCAGATTATAAAAAGACAGTGATTGAACCAAAACTGTATAAAAAATAAGTATATTTTGCACATAATATTAAAAACCTTTCTATTTTGGACCCACAACACCTCAAGTGGGATTTTTGGCTTCACTTGGTTCAAACTGTATAAAGAAAAATCTTCTCTTAAGCACAATTTCCTTATTTTACTTAATCAAAACAGATTAGTAGACTGGATTTTTGTTGTCGTAGATGCATCCTTTGCTACAAATGATAAAGCATTTACTAAAGGAAAGCTCTGCTATTGCCATTTAGGCAATTAAATATTTATTTTCTTACTTAAAGAAGACAATTAATTGCTTATTTGCATCTTTATTGTATTGAATATGGTGTAAAAATAAAAGGCTGAAGTAGTTAAATAAAGACACGTGCAGAATGTTCCATTTTTTCAACCGATTAATCATCAGAATAATCGATTACTAAGACAATCACTGCCTGGAAACTTTACATTTCTCTTAAAGGTTCCAGTAATGATGATATTCAGTTTTTATTTTTCTCAGGCCTTTATTTTCTATCAGACATGCAGACACCGCTATCTGTCTTTTCAGGACGTAACAAGGAAAGCGGTGACACAGCAGTCTCAGTCGTGTGGATTTCCCACCCTGAGAGGGGCTGGAGGTCAGAGACCTTTCCACGCAGCGCCCAAAGAAACGCGGCGCGCTCAAAGAGCCGCTCGCCGCACTTCACAGCCTCTGAAAGCCTGCCCCTCAAACAAAGGAGGCAGCAGGTCTTTAGCACACATTACCCATGAGAGAGCCCCAGCTGACACCCTTTTAACATGGGGTCACCGCTGCCAGAATGAAGGCCAGCACCCCTGGGAGCTCCTGACACCCCTCTGCCTCGACGAGCCGCCTCTGTTCGGCTGCAGCGCTCCGGTCAGCAGTCACAAGATAGGAAACCACAGGGGCTAACATAGCTCTGGGGTTTCATTTAGTTTCGTTTTATTCTTGCTATGACCGATTGTTTGTCTAATTTAATTGGTGTCAGTTTGTTTTTAGTGTGCTTGCCAGTTTTTATTTGTTAAAAACTGGCCTGCTTGTTTTTATTAGTAGAAAACCAGCAGTTTGCTTGTTGTGAAAAAATTGAGTCATGTTGCTAAAAGTGAAGGAGCACCAATCACTATTATTAGTCATTCAGCAAGGATGTTGAATGAAAATACAGCTTGGAAGCTGAGAGTTGTATTGTTGTAAAGCAGCAGACTGCAGGCTAGCTACCTCAGCGGCTAGCTTATTAGCAAACTAATATTTGTGAAATATGGACTCCTTAGTTTTTCTTAGTTAAAAACTAGTGTTAGTTTTTAATGTTAAAGCTAGCTTTTTATTATTAAGCTTCAAAGCAATGAGTTATATTGTTGTAAAGCAACAGACTGTAGGCTTGCTACCTCAGTAGCTAGCTAATTAGCAAACTAATGAAAAAAATAGTTTGCTAGTTTTAATTAGTTGAAAATTAGCAATTTGTGTGGAAAATTAATTAAATACAATTTTAAAAAAAGTTTTTCAACGATTGAACTAATTGAGTCTGGCATTTTCTCCCAACTTTTACGGTCACTTCTTTTCCGGACCAGACATAAGCAGTGGGATAATTTCTCCGATATCTGACATAAACTGTTTGTGTGAAGGAGAAACAAACATTTATTTCACGTCAGTTCAAAAAGATAATAAACAGATTCATAAGATACTATATTTGTAATTTCAACATGTTTTAGTTAATTTTATAAAAGGACAATATAGCTCCAGTCAGTTTCATGTTTCTCCCTTTAATTACCATTTTGATTTATTTCAGTTAATGAAAATGTTTTCTCCATTTCAGTTTTAGTTGACTGCAATAACAAAGATGGTTTAGTTTTTTAAGAACAATGTTCTTCAGAAGAGATCTGGACCGGCAGTGGTGAGATTAAAGAATTTAGTAAATGTGAATCAAGTCCGTCTGGTAGCGTTTAGTCGGGTTTATGTGGTTGGGTCAGGTTTTAGCTGGCTGGGTCAGACAGACCCATCAAGGTCCGAAGTGTTGAACCGCGGCGACTCTCGGGCCTCAGAGAGAGGTCAGCAGACAGATGGGAATGGAAATGAGCCGGCGGTGAGCTGATTTTAATCTGGCTCATACAGCTGATCCAGCCATAACATTCGGCTGTTTACTTTAAAACAGACAGGAACCTCGATGTACATGGCGGCGCCCACACACGCAGTCTGAGGATAACCGGAGCTGAAGAGAATTAAAACAGGACAATAATTCATCTTTAATAAAACCAAATCCTTCTCCTCTGCCAGCTTTTGCGCCACTTCAGTCCAGGTTTGAGGCTTTTTGCATCGAATGAGGAGAACAATGGGATGAGAAATGTCATAAATTGGCCTCAGTTGGATGGTTTTAATAGCCATTCCCATTACAGACGGTCCACACAGAGCCCCCTTTAGCTCGCCACTCGGTCAGATGATTGATCGCATTGGCCTTACTTCTTAGGGATTTTGTTTTTACAGTTAATGCTCAGAGGTATTCCACTTTGGCCTGAACGAAAAGTTTTTATTTCAATTCCAATCCTCTTTCCTAAAGCTTTCCATGCTAATCAGAAAAGTAAATATTTAAAATCGCTACACGCAACGGTCAGCATAATGGAGGAAAATTGGAGTTTTATTCAGCAAAAATCATGAAGGATCTCACTCAAAAACAGCAAAAATGTGATTATTACAGCTTCGCAATATCAGCAAAACCTGACGAAAAATTCTAATAAGACTTGCAAAAATAATTAAATACTTAAATATACAATATTAATGTCGCCTTGCTTTAGCTTCTCTGCAAGCATTGCTGTTGGACTAAGTCTAAGCTCTGCAGAAATGATAAAAAATGATGGATGATAATCCTATTCCAACAGGATTTTGTAGAAAAAGTGTTTTGGAAGAGAAACAAATTATTTTGTAGCTAGCAAGTTTTTTAAATGACAAGCTCTACAAAATATTGGCATACCGATACGATTGTTCAAAATTATGATTCCAAAAGCGCTACGAATCCCCTCCCCCACCCGTTGCTGGACACTTAGCAGAAACATGGCATCCTACACACGTCTTACGCTTCCAACAATTTGCTTATTTTAAAAAATCTGAGTCATGTTGCTGAAAATGAAGGAGCACCACCGTATCAGGAGCACTATTATAGAAGGTGGAGTTGTATAAAAATACATCTTGGAGTTGAAAGTTTAATTGTTGTAAAGCAGCTAGCTAATTTACAAACTAATGTCGGCGCGATTTGGATTTAGAATTTTATTGCAATATTTTATGGTACTACTGCGATGACAACATAGATTATGAGAAAAAAATATATATATATATGTATATATGTCACTAAACTGCTGTATTTAATAAAGCCATCAAATTAACTGGTATTTATTGACAGTTTCGTGGAACAAGCAGGGAAGAAAATGGCAAAAATAACATTTCTGATCATATTCTTAGTTTCGTTTTCTAATTTACCATCAATAAGTGAAATTTATCATGATGACAATAAATCAAAATTCTTATAATACTAAAAGAAATTCACAATAAATGATTATCTTAAGCTACAAATCATTTTATCCTTCTTTTAAATAGGTGAAATCTTGTTTTTAAGGTGAATATCCAATTATATTAATGAATAAGAATAAATAACAAGGTAATGAATAAGAAAAAATACTTTAAATTAAATTTAAAAAGAAAAGCCATAAATCTCAGATTTTATCCCTAATGGTGAAAACAGCGAAGCAGCCGTTGGGAGCGGTGTTTGTTGTGTACATTTCTCCATCCTTTATCAGGAAGCCATCTGGCAGCTGGATTGGACACCAGGCTGTGTGATTGGATGGCGTAAAAAGAATGGGGGGTTGGCTGGGTCATTATCTTCGCAGGGGGAGAAAGGGTCAGAGGTCACAGCCCTTTGACAACACATGTCAAGGCCCGGCTCACACACCTTGCAGCTTCTGAATGGGACGGTCTGCGGCGGCGGCCCCCTGCAATCTGCCCCCATCTGCAGCTAACTGACCAAATGCTTCATCAGATGCAAAACAGAGAAACTTTTAATTAACACTCAGATCAGTCAAGAAATCCTTTAAAGCCGCGCCGAAGCGCTCAGCAGCTCCACTCCTCTGTCAGCGCACAGGGAGGGAGTCTAGACAGATGATCCAAGCAGACAAGGTATCCTGTCTCTTATTAATAAAACACCCCTGACATCAGAGAGGCTGTGGCAGGCCGATAACATTGTGTCTTCATTCGGGCTGGGTAAGCTGAGCCAAGCGCAGCCACGGCGAGTCCAGTTGGGCCTTTCAGCAGCTCGTCCTGTCAGGCTGATGTATGGGCAGGGCGCTGGCGAGCAGCTCCCCAAGGATCAAGCCTGTCTGCTAACGGGGACACGGGTGACAGTGAACCACAGCAAACCCACATTACCAACCCCCCATTCCACTCCATCCTCCTCCTCCTCTTGGCTGCGCTGCCTCCATGATGCTCAGTTCATCACACACACGCTCTGAGAGAGCGTCTGGACTGAACGTTTAGAGGGAAACCATAACGGCACAGGTGATACATCAACCCTTCTGTCTGAAGTTAGAAAGACATCAACCACATCTGTAGAAAATAAAACCGCAGACACTTATTTCCTGTTAGAAATCTACGAGTTAGCTTGGAGTTATGGATGCAAACAATTATTAATCGACTTACGACAAATTAGCTTAAAGTTAGTTTCAATTAGTTCCAGTATGTAGATTTTATAACATTTCTTTTTTTCACATATTTGTTGAAATTGTCACCATGTCATGACAGCATAGTATGACAGTGATAAACTGTAAGAAAAAAATTAGCTCCTCTGCATTTCTGAGAACTCCCAGAGCTAACTAGAACCAGCCAATCAGAACCAGGAGGCTGGTCTTAAAGCAGCCAGTTACAATCTCATGTAGCAGCTAGCAAAGCTATTGTGAATGCTTAGGCTAGTTAGCATAGCCACCTATGACAGCAGATAAACAGTTTTCCAGAAACAGTGGTTTCTAATTTTAGAAACCACTAAAATTAGTGGTTTCTATGCTATTAGCACATTTATTGACAGCACCAACACCTTTGTCTTGGCTATCATTGGTTGTTTTTGATTGGAAGCTGTTTGTTTCTTCAGACAGTAATAATAGCTCAGGGAGAAGGTGAAGGTTATCAGACTTTTGATAGATTATGTGTTATATTAAATTGTGACAGCTTCAAAAAACGTAAAGAAATAAAGTAAAATTTTAATAACAGTTACATACTGCAGCTTTAACTAATACCGTCTTCTGATAGTCTTTTATTGTTGTCGTTTGGCCGCCAACCAGAAGAAGGCACCGCTCCTTAAGCAGAGCCCGTTATACAGAAGCAAAGATGGCGTCCATAGTTACCCGAACGGGAAAGAGAAACGGTTCACACCAGTGTGGAATTCAAAATAAGCTTTACATCCACTTTTTCCGAGCAGGGGAAACGATTATGGGTCATACTTCCGGCGCCCACCGGAAGTAGCATTATTTCACTGTAATTTGTAGGGTTTTAGCTAGTCAATACTCATGATAGACGTTATATCTCTTAATATAATATTTAGTCAAACTTGTTTACGGACACACCGTCTGCTATCAGACAGCTGTTCAGTACAGATTATTGTAATTCTGAGTTTGATCACGGGGAGCGACAGGAACACAACCGTTAGGTTTTGTAACGGAATGACCGTTAATTAGCATCGCTGCTAGCAGCTCGTTTCTCTGAAAGCTAACAGTAATAAAGAGAAAAGCTGGTCAGAGATCTGAGCTGCAGGTTTGTGCCGACAGTATAAAACACGAGAACTACACTATATTAGCTTGGGGTGATGAGAATTGTATTTTTCATTTGAATTTAAAAAATAATAAAAGTTCATGATCTGAGTCTTTATCATAATGTTTGGGCCAGCAAAATGTATTTATAAGATAAGTCACCGTCCCTCCCCGCATTAGCTGTAGGTTGCGATATAACGACATTGTCACATTTAAGCTGTGATAGCTGGAGTTCCCACTTATTTTGTAGCCTAAAACCTCTGTCGAAACCGGGTTAGCGAGTTGCTAACATGTAAACAAATGGCTGTTCTGGTTTGCAACGGAAGTCACGCCCATAAATCACGCAAAGCCTCATGGGGGATCGGAATAAGGAGGATCTAAACTTTCGACAAGTTTCTTTAGTTACTTGTTGTGTATATGTATTGTTATGTGATATAATTTCAATAAAAGCTTATTACAAAAAAAAGTTTCTTTAGTTCCACTTAAATGGCGCTCAGCCAGCCGAGCTGCGTCAGCTTCTTATTAAAACGTCACTGATTTGCTGGATGACGAGTTAGAATGCGGAGGGCAGAACAGGAAAATGGTGGAATCATTTCAACACATTTCATGGAAGTTCCTTCAACAGCAACCACAGACTGTACTTCCCTATTCATGGGGAATTAAGTGTTTTGCTATTCTTATCACCTTTTATTTGTTTATTAAGCAACTTAAGAAGTTCCTGTTTGTTATCCTTTTCAAATATGTCTGTGAATAAAGTGTGAAAACCACAATTTGCTGTTTATTCAGTCAGTATTTAATACAGCTGACACAAAATGATGTTAAAATTTAAGTATGGTATTTTTTAATTTCATCACATGAAAAAAGTAGTGCTTTATATTATCAAAAGACTCAGGTTTTTAAGATAATGTCCACTTATCAATTAATCATGAGTTGATTGATAAGATTAATCAATATTAGATTTACGCTATTTGGAAAAAAAATTGGGAGTATTTTTACTATGCTGTTACGTCTTACTTGAGTAACTTTCTTATAAATTACAGCGATATTTGCTTAACATTTCTGGATACTCTACTTCATATAAGTAACTTCACTGAATGAAGAACAAGCTTTTAACCAAAAAGTCATCAAACAATCACCTGCAGTTTTTGTTTATGCTGACGATGTATTTATTTAAATATTGAATGATGTTGAGTAAACTTTTACCAGATACTTTTTTACTTGAGTAAAAATGTGTTGAAGTTGTGCTATTCTTAGTTGAGTACAGTCGTTTTGAAAAAGGTGATACATCATCTCTGCTCTCTGATGTTAGGAAACATAAATCGCATTGACAGGACGCTTGGAAAAAGGAAACCGCAGACTATTATTTCCTGCTAGAAATCAATAAATTAGCTTACAGCCCTTCTTTTAGGACGCTTAAAACCAAAAAGTCTTCATTTTTCCTAGCATGAGGCATCTTTTGGGTCCAGCTCAAGCTGGAGCAGCGCCACGGTGATGCATTCAGAGAAGTCCACTCATTATCAGAGTCCCACATAGCAGCTGCTCTGTGACGAAGAATCAGCCACCTCGTCTCTTGGCCCCGAGCTTCCCTGACCCACGCAAACCCCCTCTTTTCTTTTTTTTTTTTTTTGCTTTTCTCCCACACACACATACACACACACATTTCCATATTCTATAAACCTCATTAAACCCTGCTCTCCAAACCTTCTGACGCTGCCCCGCCTCCCTCAAACTCATAAAATATGTCATTGAGAGGTCATTCATCAGGACGCAGATGACCTTCGATAACCCTGAGGAGTGAGAGGGGGGTAGGTGGAAGGATGGATACTCCATTTTCACATTTTGTCACGTCAAGTTCCTCAAATCCTTCTGTATTTTAATTGGGTTTCATGTAAAAGACTAACTCCAAGTAACAAGTAAAGTATAAATCAGATCAGCCGGACTGATGTAGAAAATCTGCAAACATCAAGTCTTTCCACAGATTTCCAATTAGATTTAAAGAGGCGGTATCAACTATTTTCCAGGCACCCAGTGCCATTTTATAGCACAACCAAGTAACTTTATTACGTTCAGTTATTGTGAAAATGCTGTTCATATTAAATATGACAAATTTGATTTTGTAATTTAACCTTGAAAATGGGTTTCTGTCTCTTTAAGAAGCTCCTACTCTTTCCAACACCCATCACAATAATGTTCCTCTATTAAGCTTTTAGTAACATTTTTACCAGCATTTCACTGAGACGCAGCTCGTATATGAAGCTTAGCAGACTCACAGTTCCACCAGCTGTTTCCTAATTGTTGCTGCCGCTAGTCTGGAGGAGCTGAACGGTTGCCATGGGAGACTAAAGGATTTCTCAAACATGCATAAAATAATTAAAAATAACCCACCAGATTTGTTTTAATGATGGAATAACATTACAACATGATGTAAGGCTTTAAAAAAGTACATTTTATGTAATACTACCCCTTTAAGTCTGGACTTTGAGTAGGCCATTGGGCTCTAGATCTCACATTGTGTAAAAGGTGAACCTTCACCCCAGTTTCAAGTTTTTTCTTTTCCTTTCCATTTGGTGCTGAAACAACCCATCAATTCTGACCAGCTTCAAAGAATAATATTACCACAGCATGATGCTGCCACCACCATGTTTCAATGTGTGGTCAATTAGGCCAGAACCAGAGTAGTTTTCTACCACACACAGTAGTTTGGACGGACAAAAAGTTCAATTCTGGCAAACCTGAAATGTTTTCGCCTCACAATCAAGCAGCACTTTTTAAAAATCATCATAAAACTCAATAACTTCTGTGATCATAATGTTTGAAAAAGGGTAAAGTAAAGAAGGAGTGTGATGGTGCAGAAGTAAACTCAAAGATAGTCTGGATTAATGCTAATCAATGTACATAATGCAGCAGAGAGACGAGGCTCTTGAAATGTCCAAAAATCTAAGTTTTCAAAAAAAAGATCCAGTAATTAAGAAAACGACTTACTCTGCAGGATTTACTGGACAGCTTCCCCGTCAGATCGTATTTCCCCTTCAGCTCTTTCAGCAGCTGCTCCAGGTGACTTTTCTCCTCCTTGTCGCTGTAGTCCGGGTCCAAGAGCACGTAAGCCCGCCAGTTGGCCGAGTCGAAGCCCCAGTGCACCGTCCGGTTCTCCAGCCGCTTGTGGCTGTGCACCACAAACTTGTGAGGAGGGAACATGAGTCTGCAGTCCATGCACTGAATGCAGGCGGCGGCCGGACCCGTGTACAGCTCCGGGACGAACAGGCCCTTGCACCGACCGAAACACTCGTGGTAAACCTTGAAGCTGCGCTCGGTTCGCTCCAGCTCCAGGGAGCCCAGCTCCTTGTTGCAGTGAGGCGGGTACGTCCCGCCGTAGATGAGCGCGTTGCACAGGCGCTCGGCGTCCGTCTGGGTGATGAGCCCGCAGGACGGCGCGGAGAAGGGCAGGATCCCCACCACTTTGAGGATCTCCAGCTGGTCCGCCGTGCACCGGGAGCAGTAGATGTGCAGGTCGTCGCACACCGAGTTGATCTGCTGCAGGGAGAAGTCTCTCAGGACGCTGTTGAGGATCTGCGGCAGGCACAGCCGCTTCTCCCCGCCGACCACGAAGCAGGAGATGGGCTCCCGCTCCAGCACCGTCTCGCACCTCTCGGTGGAGCGGTCGGACGGGATGAAGAGCGGGCCGGACATGACCGGGGGCGTCTGGGCCGGCAGGGAGAGCACGATCTCCGCGGATTTGCCATCCTTGGCGAAGAGCGAGTCCTGGTGCCACCGGGCGGAGAACGCCGCCGGTCCGCCGAGGGAGCGCATGGAGCTGATGTGGAACTGCTTCAGAGTTTGCTGAAGTCCGGGATGGGGCTGGAAGCCGGAGCCCTCCATGTTGTCTGTGTGTGGAAACTCAAAAATGAAATCTGGGGGGAAACTCTCTGGGTTTTTCTTCCTCAGCATCCGGCAACAAGCTCGCTAAGGCGCATTTCCATGTCGGCGGAGAAGCTTCCCAAGCGCGTCCATTCAGAAAACTGAAAGCTGCCGGGATCACAGGCCAGTCAGTTCCCGTAAACCAAACTCACGGATAAAAAGTGGTGAAGCCGAGGCGAGAGACGTCGCTCAATCAGCGGGTATACTCTGCTACAGAGATCCTGCGGTTTTACGCACTCCGAAATCAGGCTCGTCTGCTCAGTCTGGCGTACTCTCAGTCTGTCTCCCCACTCAGCCAGTCAGTGTGCGCGAGTCTCTCCCTCTCTCTCTCTCTCTCTGTTTGTTTGTGTCTGGTTCAGTCATTGAATCCCAGCCAGGAATGTGACTGACTCCCCGGGCTGGCTCTTCCCTCAGCCAGCTGTTCCTCCCTCTGCTTCATGGCAGCTGCACACAGAGAGAAAACCAAACCCAGGCGAGGGTGGAGCTCCTGGAAATCAAGTTGAGTCGGCAAACGTAACGCAAATTAAACACTTTATTAGTATCACTAACCTGGAAAATCTTGACCTTTCCTGCAGATACTCCTGGAGATACCATCAGCATAAAAATAAGAAATTACAGAGAAGTGAAACTGTTTAATTGACGTGGTTTGTCAGGATGTAACCAATTCATTGGCAGAAATATGACATTTATTTCCATATTTAAAAAAAACAGTCTGGATAGTCTTGAACAATAACTTTCTCCATTACTTGGTGGTTTCTTTTTGTCTGTTTTGGGGGTAATTTTAGTTTTTCCTCAAGAATCTGCATGTTTAATTAATACCTTAGAACTAAGTAAAACCCATTATCAAACTAATCTGCACAAATATCTAGATGTAAAATTTGAGCCTGTAAATAGTCCATATTGAAGAATAACAGAAATCTCCAAATATTTTTTACTTATTCTGTGATTTGTTTTATGGTAATTTTAGTGTTTCCCAGAGAACAAAAGTGTTTAGTCAATACATTTAAAATTAAAATTATCCAACAAACTGGTTTAATATACACAGGAGATAGATTTTCTGTAAATTGTCTATTTTGAACAATGAGCTTGTACTATAACAATATTTCACTTATTTAGTGTTTCCTCCATAATATGAGTGTTTAGTCAATAACTTTAAGTTGAAATAAAACTTTTCCATTGATTTGCACATCGGTTACAGTAAACACTGCTAACCAACACGCTTCATATATTATCTTTGAAATGTATTGATACCAAATACTGATCATATAAACTTACCTACTAATAAATATCTGACACTTTAACATTTATCATAGAAACAGTTTTTAGGTAATTATGACCTAAAATAAGAAAGACTGGTCAGATTTACCTTCAGACAGAGAGACAAAAACTCATGTTTTCTTTTATTCAGTGTATGTAAACTTCTGGTTTAAGCTGTTAATTATCAGGGGTTTTATTTAATATAAAGAAATTATAAGAAAAATGTATAAATATGCCAACATTGAAGACCATGTACAGTCAAGATTAATACATTTTCAGATTTAAAATAATATTTCAGCAGGAATTAAACTTAAATTTTACTGCATTAAAAGTGGTCTGATGTAATATTCTTACGTTTCATTGGCTGCACGCATAGAAACATCAAAGTTACTATAAATAAAGCTTGTATTTCAAGCTGCTTATCACTTATTGAGAAAAAATCAACACTTATTCATAACCTTTAATATAAAATAAAATAAATCATGAAGCTTCAAAATAAAATCCAGTGGAATTTCTTTTAGATTAAATTACATCTGTCTGTGTAAATACAGCTGACGTGGGAAACGTCAGAGGTTGGTAGAGGAAAGAGCAGAAAAGTCGTAGATGAAGAAGATTTCAGCAGGATAAAATTAATAAACATTTCACCAAACCTTCAACATCTTAAAGAGACATTTCAATCCATCGTCTCCAAGGAAAGCGTTAATCAGAGGAGCATTCACATCAGACATGCTCTGATCACCTGCAGTAAACTACCGGCATTTTCTGAAACGATATAATATTTTTACGAGCGTACAACATATTTTTACAAGCGCAAATGGTGGCTGCATCATGCTGCGTGAATGTTTCTGTTCTGCAGGAACTGGTCAGACTTGATGGAGCTAAATACAAAACAAGCCAAGAAAACTTGTAATTAACATCACTGATCTAAAAAAATAAATAAACAAAACCCATTTAACCCCCAAAAGTAGCAGGTGCTAAAAAAAAAAAAGAAAAAAAAAAGGTGCTGCTCTAAACACATTTACTCATTTAAAAACTATATTTTCACATCAACAGGGAGCTGGATCAGAAAGATTAACATTTCTACCACTAGAGGGCGGAAAAGTACCTTAAATTTGATTTGTTGGGGGAAAAACCCTAAAACTTGTGCAAATTTTACTACCCAAATTTGACTTTTACTTGAATTTTACAAGCAAATGATAAAAAAAAAAGAAGTCACCAGCCATCTTTTATTAAATTCTGCAACATAAGTTTACAGCATAATCAAACAGAAACTAAATAAGGAAAACATTTATTCACCACCACTTTAAAATATTAAAACATATAATCTTTAAGATTTAAACACTTATATGTATAAAAAAAACAAGTAAATATCTCAGCAACAAGGGTCAAAAGTTATCTGGGTCCTCACTTCTTTTCATCACAGTTTTTACATCTCAAACTAAGAGAGTTAAATATCTGCTGGATGATTTCCCGTTTCTCCCTCTACACGACTCTTGCTTCCATTTTACGAACTAAAGCAACAACATATCTTAGTTGAAATGCATCTTATGTGAGTAATAAATAAAACTGAAATGCTGTCCTGCTCTGTTCCTGAAGCATTAATGTGTGATGACGGAGCTGATGAGCCGACCCGAAGCTTCATTGATAAAGCGGAAAGTGTTCTCGTTTCCGGAGTGTGTCTGTCTCCATCATCATCATCCTGCCCAACCGGCACATCTGCCTACTTCACGGCGCCCTTAAAACCAGCTCTCAGAAACATCACCGCCAGTCCTCAAAATCCATTAGATATTTTTAATCAGCCGCAGGCCAATTGGGAAGCCAGGAGGCTGAGCCATTACTGTAATTCAGGCATGTTGTTATCGTACTGCGGGGGCGGCGTGATGGGCTCTATGGTCACTGGGTTCTGCGTGGGGGTGCGGATCTGGAGGCGGAAGTCTTTCAGGTGCAGTTTGTCTGACTTTATCCGTCTTACTCTGAGGGGCTTCAGCAAGCGGCTGGCCCGGCTGACGCTGCGGGTCGGCAGGCTGCCGGACGGCTCGGCGGACGACCGGGCAGCAGCGGGCGTCTGGTCATTCAGAGGGCTGTTCTCCGAGGAGTTGTTGGCGGGCCGGGAGTCCTCGTTTTCCACAGCTGCCAGAATGTCTTCGTAGGACGGCAGCTGAGAAATGCTCTGCCTCAGGTTGCTCTGGCGGACGGGGTAGTTGCCGCTGGCGACGACCTCATCATAGCTGGGCACGTTGTACGACTCCGGGTCCCTGGGAAGGGATGCAACAGGTGACCCTCAATCAGAAAGCATTGTGAGAATAAACAAATGCCAGCATACGTTACATTTACAAACCGTCTGGGGGGAAGGTAATGCTTCAACAGGTTGGTATTAGAGCTGAAACGATTCCAGCACCTCGACTATTAAAGTTCCTCAAGGAAAATGTATCTGCCTCGAAGCTTCGTTAAGTTATGTAGCGCGCCGCATTTGTGGTCATGGTTTTGGAGTGAATGGTAGGAGAGAGAGAAAGACCTCATTCTTCGGATAATCGTAAAAATATTCTATAGAGTACTTATAAAAATGGGTCTATGCAAAACATGTTCAGTAAGTACAGTTCACGCACAAAATCATTCTTTGATAACGGTAATTCGGTCTGGTCAGTTCTGCCTTTTTTTGAGCTGTTTTAGGGCCTCCTGTCACTTTAAATCCAAATAAGCTGCTGCTGGCCACGCCCACAAATCCACATTTACACTCATGTGAAAATGGATGCAAACAGATGCACAAGTACACAACTGTACAACTTTGAAAAGCAAAAGTAGGGCCTCCTGCACAACCAAGAAAAATGCAGGAAGTGGTTTCTGGATGTTAGGTCAACAACAAAACGTGTATTTTCCAGCAGCCATTGTACAGCACATACAACTGATAAATGCTTGTTACGTAGCTTGGATTGCTAGCTTGGATTGCTAGGTAACAAGCTGGGCTTTGCTGGGGTTGCAAGGTGAAGGGAAGTACCTGCTGATCTGTGACTTAACACAAAATTTTCAAAGCAGCTAATTTTTCAGACACCAAAAAACATGAACTGATTGCCAAATAATAGTTTGTGTATGTTTTTTTTTTTAAGCGTTTGGCTGTTTCTTGGAAGTAAAAAGAAGTACAAAAGCGTGCAAAAAGGGAATTTTACCTAATCGGTCCCCTTTAAATGCGTCTTGCTTGAATGAAGCCAGATTTTCTTGGCTTTTACTAAAAAGGTTCTTACTTTGTTTTGGTGAGGAGAGCAGTTTATGGAGCTCTTGAGTGACAGTTTACTTAAAATTGGCTTCTTTTTGCAAAATTGCATCCAAATAAAAGCTGTTGAGTGAAGCAAAACTGAATGTGAAACTCAGAATCAAAGGCTGTATTCAGGTAACCCATAAAAGTCTGTCTGCGAACACTTAAATCCATAAAAGCTCGTCTCTGATTAAATCACTTGGCCAAACAGCTGAGAGTTCATAAATGATGCTAACAGCTAGTAAAGTGGTGCTAAATGCTAACAGGACTAAGCCTGCATGTTGCATGGACAATCTTGTTTGTTTATTTAGTATCATTTTCTGGGTTTTGCTTCGCCATGTTCCAACTTCAACCTTTTCGGCTATAATCTAGTGCTGGGCGATAAAACAATAACAATATTTTAGCAAAGAACAGAAAACAACAGCAATTATAAAGACAGACTTTAAAATTCAAAAAGACAGAATATAAATGGCGCCAGATTTTTACAGCATGAAAAAGTGATTACAAACTTTATAATTTTTCCTCCATTGACGCCTTCTGTCCTGCTTCAACAGTAATGAGGTCTCTTTATAAGAAATCTTAAGTTTTAAGTCCAAACAAATGATCACATTTGAACCTCATCATATTTTTTTGTCAGAAAACCAACATATTTCAAAGGGAAAATATGAATATGAATAGAAAATGCTTTTGGCTGGGATTTTGTTCTGTAACCATTTTCACATTTCAGTCTCATGATCTACATTTGTGGCAGCAGGGGGCGCTAAAATCACAAGCTATGGACGTCAATAATTTGCATATCTTAGAACAATGATGGCTTAAGTGATTTTATTTTTTTGGAAAGAAGGAGGTGGTGATTTTTCCCAAAATCAGTGTCTGTAAAAGGACATTTTAAATTTTTTTGGAATGTGGTAATATGAAGCTGTTGAATTTATCTATTTAAACATTTAAGAGCAGAGCAGATAGCTGTCGTCACTCACTGATCCTCTCCTGCGATGTGGTCCAGGAAGCCGCTTCCTGCTGTCGCTGGCTGGACGTTTTGGTTCTGATCTCTCCTCTTGCTCCTCAGACCGAGGCAAACAGACAGCAGCAGCATGACCATTCCCACTCCGACCAGAACCAGAGCGACTGGTGAGACGTTCTGTAGGCCATCCTGTGCAGGGGTTGCAGTACTGTTTCCAGATGGGGACTTATCTTCTGGAATCATGGTCCAGACGATCATAACGATCCCCAGGGCAACAAGTCCCACTCCCAGGGCGCACAGCGCGTAGTGGGCCCCTGATCTTCTGGACTCGGACCTGGTTCTGTTGGGCTGGTTGTTGCCCCCACATATATTTCGACTGGAACACATACTGGCCGTACGAACCGCTGCAACCAAACAGAGGACAAGTTGTTTTAATGACACTGATCATAAATGTTCCTACTGTTTTACTCTTTATCTTGTAATGTAGATAATAAAATGCTTTTGTATCAAGGCGGCAACTATCATTATAGTTGATTATTCTAATCCATAAATCGGATTTTTAAAAACTGGCAAATTCTGTAGATTTTTTTAACCTCTTCAGATTATTTGTAACAATATCAGAAAAGCACAAATTCTATGATTATTTGCATTATTACAAAATGCAAATAATTTTGTAACAAAATTATTTGCATTTAATAACATAATGCATGTTATTATTTTGCAAATAATAACATGCATTATTATTTGTAAAACACACAAATAATTTGATTCCTCTTTAAAATATAAAATATATCGCCTAAAATTTAACGCTTTAGCATTCCTCCAGTGAACCTTTGACCATTTGTAGCAAAGGATGCATCTGCAGCTAAAAAACCTTTTCTAACATTTGAAAATATCTTTTCTTTTTGACTAATAATAAGTACAATTTAGAGCTGATCTCAATGAGTAGTTTGTTAGGAATAGATATTTTCTAATACATTTAAACAAGGTGAAGCTAAAGCTAGAGGAGCTCTAGGTAGAATATATTTACAGATAAAAAAGGTTTTATTAAATCTAAAATATAAAGGTATCTATTTTTGTACAGCTTTGGTCTATTTACTACTGAATATCTTGTTCTTTCAGCAACTGGCCTTTTTTGAGTCTACATACGCCGGTTACTAATTAATTGATTACAAAATGAGTTGAAAGTATTTCAATGATCGATTCATCTCGTTTAATCAGGCTGCTTCAGCCCTAGAGGTAAGTGTGGTGTGTTACGCTGTGAATAAGCTGTGATAACACTTCAAAGTAGGTTTTCTGCCTTGATTTCACCCCCAATGAAGCAATCTTGGCATCTTTAATTACTGTGTATTAGTTCTGCTGTTTGGTGCGTTCTTCAGCAGCGAGTGTGCATGAGAACGAGTCGGAGACGTGAGGCTGGCAGAGCAAGTCCAAACATGACCAGCGCCAGCTCTGTGAGAGGAGCGACACTCAAAGAATGACAGTAACATCAACACACACCGTTACATACGCCGGGATAATTTAAATCAACGACAGGAAAACCACAACTTAGACTCACTTCAATTAATGAGTTAGAAATCTGGTGTGTAATGCAATGGTAATCTACAAAATAAAAGAGGATTAATATCTATCATAATATCTATTCAGGGCTGAACGTTTGTCTGAAAAACGTATCGTGATTTAAGCATTTCACTAATTATCAGACGATTTCACTAATTATTGGTCAGTTTATTGTTTTAAGTGTCAGAAATTCTGATAACTGGTGATGTCAACCTTCCTGTTTTATCCACAACGTTGCATTTTTTATTTTTAAACAGTTTTGAGGTGGTGAAATCTTTGACTAGACAGGCTGTTGCCAGGTGACCAGACAGCGAGTTGCCAGGTGACCAGACAGCGAGTTGCCAGGTAACCAGACAGTGAGTTGCCAGGTAACCAGACAGCGAGTTGCCAGGTGACCAGACAGCGAGTTGCCAGGTAACCAGACAGCGAGTTGCCAGGTGACCAGACAGCGAGTTGCCAGGTGACCCCAGACAGCGAGTTGCCAGGTGACCAGACAGCGAGTTGCCAGGTAACCAGACAGCGAGTTGCCAGGTGACCAGACAGCGAGTTGCCAGGTGACCAGACAGCGAGTTGCCAGGTGACCAGACAGCGAGTTGCCAGGTAACCAGACAGTGAGTTGCCAGGTAACCAGACAGTGAGTTGCCAGGTGACCAGACAGCGAGTTGCCAGGTGACCAGACAGCGAGTTGCCAGGTGACCAGACAGCGAGCGAGGTAGTTGATGTTACAAACTGAGACGTTCCCAGAATGCTGTTCGGTTCTGGATCAGAGTAAAGTAAAACTATCTAGCTTCCTGTAAATTGATGTTAATCACCTACATATTGCAATATATGTAAATTTTTTAAACAGCAAAAGATTTAAAAAAAAAGATGCTGGCTCAGCATCAAGTTTCTGTTCACTGATATCCATCAGGCTCAACTAGATCATTTAATATTGTTAATGATTTGTGATCCAGGCTCAATGCGCATCCAACAAACTGGATCATCCAAAGTCAATTCACGTAAATCAAAACAAAAGAAAGTGGAGTCATTTTAGAAAACCTTTTTATGCTTATTTCTGTCCATTTAAAATGTTATAGTTTACAAAATGTCAGACATGTCTCCTGAACTAGAGACAATGTTACAAATATCTTAGACAAAGGATGCTAAAGGACTGAAGAGGTCAAAGGTCATATTTTCTGATGAAAGTTTCTATTTCATATGAAAGAGTGTGTGGATGGAGAGTGTTGGTCCCAGGAGTTTTATCAAGTAAAAGTCAGTTTTAGGGAGCTTCCTTCTGCTGACCAGCTTTATGGAAATTAAGGATTAATGCTCCAGCTGCGGCTGCATCCAGAACGGGAGCTTCCTGAAGACCCGGTTACAACCGCGGCCGGCGCCGCCGGTCCAAACGCTGCTCTCCTCCACTTATAACAGGAGCAGAAACCACCGTCTGCATTTTACTACAATACTTTAAGTATTGGGGAAAAAATAAGCTTATGGAGAATAAGTTACTACATCTCATTACCACTAAGATGTATTAAGTTTGATTTTGTCTTAATCACTAGTTATTATACAGAGATACCTTTTCAATTGAAATTAACTTTATAATGTTTCATAAACTCTATAAAGACGTAGTTTAGTATTAAATAAATGCTATAAATTGTTTGCTTTTTGTGAATCCCTTATTGCATTTTTAAAATTTTATACCTTTGCGCTGGGGATTTTATTTTATTGGTAGTTTTTAAAGGATGTAAATTGTCGTAACCTTCAACTTGACGAATAAGAGGGAGAAGATTCAAATGAGATAAATCTCTGGAGTCGTTCCAGCAGCTTCTCTTATAAACTGCGGAGACGTTTGTACAACTTGAAACCGTCATTGAACTAACGGTTCACTTTGCTGGACAGAAAACAATCTTAAGGCTTCTTGTACTTTTTTTACATTCGTAATATGTTTAAACATTAGGCTTTAAATCAACTCATAATGGTTAACAAGCACCATGTTTTCTACTTTACAATATTGAAGTTTTTGTGAAATTTGAATTTTTTCAATAGTTCATATAAGGACAGAAATACTCACCTCTAATATTTATTTGGTTTAGAATCTAATCAGCATTTTTATCTCCTGTGTTTTATAACTTAATTACGTCAAAAGGCTTTGAAAAAGCCTCCAATGAGGTTTATTTCTTTACTCGTAGGTCATTTTCTTTATCAGTTTGAATAACATTTACGGTTATGTCACTGAGGTAAAGGTCACCGAATTACACATCAAAGTGAAACTCATATATATGTAAATACAAATCTGTCAAAATAACGTCTGCTGGGAGAAATATTGTCCCAGACGTTCCTGCTGCAAACAATAATGTTGTTTTGAGACCATTTCCAAGCGATATAATGATAATGGCATAATAATGCAAGAACACGTTCACAAAGCTCAAGAATCTTTAAATTAGAACGAACCTTTAGAACTAAATGTAAAACATCTTAAATATCCAAAATAAAAAAACACAAATAAAACAAATTATGAAGTCTGTAAACAAAATTGTCATAAAAAAAAGGCTAGTTGACTGAAAAAACAATTTATACATGCACACACTCTACTAGCAACAAACCAGCTGCAGATTTCCACCCACAGTTTGTGCTGAAGTGAGACTTTTTGCTTGTACTGTTAAATTATTCATTTGTATTGGCACATAACTTATATTTGGTCTGACTGGTTGCACCATTTTAAAACTTAAAATCATCTGCTAGATAAAAAAAATCCTGCCTGTTTCAACATATTTTTAACCTTTAACTCTTCAGTAATTTCTTAATGCAGATTAAGCACATAATTTATTCTGGATTTAATTTCCCTTTGAAAGCACCTTGTAGTGTCCTCCAGTTTAATGACTTTGTCATGTTATATTCCCCATTTTCAGTCATGTGCTTTACAGTCAATCTGAAGGAGCCCACCCATCTGTCCCGGTTTTAGGTTCTGGTTTTGGCTCCAGACTTGTTTGACAGCGTGCATGGGCGTGACCTGCTCGACTTCAGCAAGTTTCCAACCTCTAAAAAAAAAAAACCCGTCTAAGTTTTAACTCACTTCACGCTCATCAGGGTGAAAAGTGACCAGCCGCTGCAGGTGCAGAGAGGAGAGAAAGTGAAGGAGCGGCTGCCGCTTCCGTTTTGTCCAAACAGGAAGAGACGACCTGTCCCACCTGGACCTGTCCCACCTGGACGGAAACACCTTACAGCAGCTCAAACCCAACCGGGCGACTCTTCACTGCGAAAAGGCGCTTTAAAACCCGAGCAGAGCGCAAAGTCGTCCCGGTTTTGTTCTGCCAAAGTTTAAAAGCGGCCTCACCTTTTTCACCACCCGAGGACTTCCCGCTTCACCTGCAGCCCGCAGGTGTTTTTCCAGGAACACCAAATCACACACAGGAAGGGGAAATAATAGATAAAAATAAAAGTCAACACAAACGCCACGACTCAGCCTCACTTGTTGTGTTATAAAAGTCCTGATGGATATTCCTGCCCGGCTCCCCACGGAGGGACAAACGTCACGAGGGAACTTTGAACAGGTTGTAGTGAAGGAGCCTCCCTCTGAGGCCCGAGTCTGCCGGGTCCTAGTGCCTGCCCGGTCCTAGTGCCTGCCCGGTCCTAGTGCCTGCCCGGTCCTAGTGCCTGCCCGGTCCTAGTGCCAGCCCGGTCCTAGTGCCTGCCCGGTCCTAGTGCCAGCCCGGTCCTAGTGCCAGCCCGGTCCTAGTGCCTGCCCGGTCCTAGTGCCTGCCCGGTTCACGTCCCGTGTGGGCAACAACAAAAAACACCGCAAAATGACACGATCAGTGGAACTGAAGAGGATCCGGATCACAGGAAAAATTTATTCGATTCTAACTTTTTTTCTCACAATTTTTTTTTCTTGTGACTCTCATCCTTTTCTGTACTGGTGTGAAGGGTTTACGTTTCAATTCAAAGATAAACATAGAAAATCTTTGATAGAGACTTAACTTTCATATATTTTCATCCATCCATTTTCTGTCCACCCTTGTGGGGTTCGGCAGGTGCTGGTGCCTATATCCAGCTGCGTATACCCTGGACGGGTCGCCAGTCTGTCAGAGGGCAATGCAGGACTTTGGGAGGAAGCCGGAGTACCTGGAAAGAACCCACGCATGCACAGGGAGAACATGCAAACCGCATGCAGAAAGACCCCGGGTCAGGAATCAAACCCAGGACCTTCTTGCTGCAATGCAACAGCGCTACCAACTGCGCCGCTGTGCAGCCCACTTTAATATATTTAGTAAACTCCCCGACCTGAACGCCTTTGCCAGCATGTCTTTGTTTTTATCTTGTTATATGAGCCTCATCCTACCCAATGTTGCCTTTTTCATCCTACCTATCAGTCATTATTTAGAAACTGTGGCATACTCACTTTCAGACCAGAAAAGAAATTTGATTAGTCGCTCTTTAGCTTATTTGTTTAGAAACAGTATTATCATTATAAATACTAATACTGCAAACAAAGACGTTAGCATGGTCACTGCTTCGTGGTGTCAGACTTCTGGGTTTTTATATTAATTTACTTATGGGTGGCTACAGGGCGACCAGCAGCTGAGCTCTACTTCCCTCAAATTAGGATTCATAAAGGAAAGGTGCGCACAGCTTTATGATTCCGATTTTTCTACATTTTTCCGTACGCCACGTTTTAGTGTGAAAACTCTTCAGCACTCTTTTATGCATGAGGCCCCTGATCATAATGTGAAAGTTTGGGATGTGGTGGTTTGAGATGTAAATCACATAACTGCAGGTTACAAAGATAGATTTACACCTTGTTGTAAACATGTGCTAAGTTCACACCAACTTTTAGGATTTAGTTTGTACTGTTGGTGGATTTATTGCATCATGTACAAAATATGTAGAGCTGTTGACAGTTTGGAGAGGACCATTAAAGTCATAGTTCATGTTAATCTGTGTGTAAAAAAAAAAACCCATACAATGTGAAATCCTTCTCGCTTATCCCTGTGAACAGGCTCGAACTCGTCCGATCTTCCTGCTTAGACAGTTTTTGCTTTGTGACCGGAGGCGACGCCTCGGATCTGGCAGCCAAACCAGTTCTGTAGAACATGAGGGGGCAGCGTGGGCTGACAGCATTTCATATTTTCACAAATATGCAAGCAAAATCCAACTCTGCAACCCATTTATTAATAAATCAGCAGTGTTGCTTTTATTAAGGATGTAAAGAACATTCAGGTTTATACATTAGAATTTTTTATAACCAAACAACCGTGAAATTTATCAGCTGGCAAACATCAAATTCAGAGAGAAAATGTTATTATAATTTACATTTGTGCAAAAACACAATAATTAGCCTTTACTGGATAAGAGCAAAGAGAAGGTGGACTAAAATAGATTTAGAAAAGAAAGACTGTCATATTAAATTATGCAGATGTAAAAATATACCCCTGATATCTCTATACTTTGCATCAGAGAAGCCTGAAGGTCTTGATCAATAGTTTTTCTTTATTCTTTGGCTTCATTCATATTCATGTTCTCCCGAGTCCTCTACGTGACCATCATGATACTAATATTTGATTATAAACTGAGGAAAGTGGGTAAATACACTGTGCTGACTCAGCGGAAAGCTGACTTCCACACCCTTGATCCCGATATTGGAGGTCTTGCACCAAAACAACGGCATGGGAAATTTAATTGAATTTCTTTCAATCTTGTAAGTTTGGACCCATATTACACAGAACATTACAGTCAAATGTAAAAGTTTTGTTATTTTTAACCATCACGCTGGTTCGTCCCTTCAGATTAAGAGTTTTTACAATTTTATAGCAGCCAAAGTCTAAATCACATTGAAAGACCTTCAGAAACGAGTCCTGAAAACACTTCATGTAAATCACAAAGTCCGGCTGACAGGACTTTGTCAGCAGGACAAAGTCTATACTTGCAAGTATACTTGCTTAATACTTGTGGTTCTTAAGCAAGTATTTATCATAATATTTAATCATCTGTTATCACTTCACTGTCATCCATTTAGTTCTTACGTTGTAGATTTTAGTGTTGGATTTGGATCAGATTGTTTTATTTTTTTGTTAGCTTTTGAATGTGGTTGTTCTTAAAGTTTGAACAGAACCTTCAGTTTTGAACATTTATGCCTTCTAATTCTGATCAAGTTTAAATTGTCATCTGATTTGAGTTCTTATAAAGCACATAATGAGTTCAGGCGGTAAAAAAATCACACCAAAGCGCTTTGACTTTAATTATCTTCAGTCCATTCACGGGAAATGTTGCAATTTTTTATGTCTAAAAAATCTAAGCAAAAAACAAAATAAAATAAGGAAAATAGTGCAGATGTAGATGACAAAACATGGCTCGTAATTAATTGATTGCTTTTAGAGAATTACAATTCAAAAATCTGCTTTTGCTTTTTGTATTTAACCCACTTTTATAGAAAATATATCATAAGAAGTTTATGCTTGAGGGATTGTTGCTTTGAGAAGCTTTGTGCATTTACAACAAGATAATTTGAAACCTATGTGGACTGAAATATTCTAGTTTGGTAAACTTATTAATTAAACAACAAAGAGCATAATCCACGGCAGCAGGGTGTTGGCCTGCTTTGCAGTTTATGCTCTAGTTTCGGCCAATTCTTACGTAAACATTTACATCAGTTTCTGTAGCTTTTCAGTTGTCAGACTAGACATGCTGGATCATAATAATTACTAATCATCAACAGTAATGCTCTGAGCAGCACCAATATTTAAAACTAGCGATTGATCTATCTGGGGTGAATATCTACCAAAATGGTCAACAAATGGCCAGATTCTGGCCTGGTCCTTTTTATTGTTTTAAGTTGCCATGTCCTTCAACTCAAGGGTTGAAAAGACCTTCCTTATTGTGCTTTGAATTAAATTGATGCGTTTTGGGTTTTTACTTTTACACTGCAGCCAGAAATGACCCAACTCCGATGTTTTTGTCAAATCGTTTTTGTTTGATTTTGCGGTCGTTCACGCTCCCGAATAAATGCGACTTGATCTCGACCTCAACCGCAAACGACTTGAAAGTGTCCCGCATGCGCAGTGGAGGGCGCAATGACGTCACACGTTGAGCGCATGCTCAGTGTTTGCGGAAGTAACCGCGCATGCTAACGGTGGAGCATAGCTTACGATTTCAAATTTGTTAAAAATCTTGAACCTTAAGTTTTAAAACCGACCGGAACCAGCACGTTAACAACTTAATCCTCATTATTGTCTGCCAGGTTTGCTGGTTTTTCTCCCTTCTTGCGCGTTTCCTGTCGCAGAATAGTGACGTTTGTGGAGAATCAATGACGTTGGGGTTCAGGTCACATTTAAAAAGATAATTGGAAATCCAATGGCCTGATCTGTGTCTATAACAGATCATGAACAGATCAGATACAGGTCAGGGAAGGAAGCAAAAAGTGAATTGTGTCACTCCAGGCTGCAGTGTGAACATTTGTGGGTTTAAGCGGCAAAGCTCAGTATGTCGGTTCAATCAGAGGCAGTGTGATGACCTCCCGCAATTAAAAAACAAAGTTTGTCATCAATGGATTCAGTCTGAAACCAGTGACAAGCCACTGGTTTGCCTGGTGTTTCTCCTCTCGAAGGAAGTGACATCTATCCTAAAAGATGTCAATGCTCACCCCAACAGAGCCAGGGTTTTGGACTCTACAGCCCAAATTTGGGAGAGGAGAGTATGAAACAGCCTGCATTTAAAACCTCACTTAAGGTTATTCAGTGCAGTAAAATTGGAGGCAGATCATTTAGTTATCAGGCTAGTCACCTGTTTAGTCTCTATATCTATTAAAAATTAGACAGATTTATTAATTTTCCAGGTTTAAAACATTCCTTTTTGATAAAGCTTATATTTAGAACAACTTAGTTTTCCCTGAGCTATCTCTTTGACTATGCTACTATAGGTTTCAGCTACTGGAAGACATACAGTAATGACCACATTTCATCATTCTAGCTGCTACATTCTCCTACCACTCTCCAATTCTACACTACTTGCTGCTAATTCAGCTTTTAGCTTCATGTTTTCTGTTTTTCACTTTTCATAGACGCTACACCTGGTCTGGAGCTCGATTTGGCTGAGATATTGCTGCCAACACTTAAACATTCTCTACAGATGATAAACCTGCCCGTCTTTCTGTGTTTAACTCTGTCTCTCCTAGACGACGCTATTGAATGAGCTTTTGCTTTTAAATTCAATTAAAACCGACTCAGATCTTATCTGTTGAGACTTGTTTCCCCCGAGATGAAGCCACTAAAAAGCTACAACTTCCTTTAACTTTTTACTTTTGACATAGGAAGTACTCCGGGATCAGTGCTTGTTTCTTTGTTGTGTGTATGCGTTTCAAATGAGCCACTCAGTCATGGTCGTTGAAGGGGAGTTTTTTTTCTCTCCACTGTCCCTACATGCATGCTCGGCAGAAGAGATTGCGTCACAATGTGAATGACTGTCGCTACATGTTGATCTAAGAGACTGAAACTCTCTATGGTTGGACTGAACTCTCATTTTGTGACTTTCTGCTACATACTGTAAGTAAACTGAACTGAACTGGGTTTGATTTGGGTTCATGCCTAAAACAAATCCTTGTTGAAGAATAGGAAGGCGTCCCACTGCAGTGTAAGAACAAGTTATTAATTTGGCATTTTTCATGGTTTTCCCAAACTTCAATAATCATATGTAATAAATAGGATTGGCATTGTGAGGGGGGATATGGAAAGTTATCAGGGCCACAGCTCAATCCACAAATTAATTTTTCTAGCAAGCATGGCACAATAAGAGAAGTAAACAGACTTTTAAACAACATTATGAACCCAATGTAAAAGTCCTTAACATTTGTTCTAATCTGTAAATGTAGAAACATGAACAAGTTTTATGTAAACAAAACAACATACCTCAGTTCACATAAAGAAGTCGACAGAACCACTGAGATCATGAGACTTTACATAAGGCATCACAGGAGCACTAAGTGCAGTTTTGAGTTATTTTTTTTTTATGATTTCTGCTTGTTTTTATTATTTACATATAAACCTCAATCAAAAAACTACAACTTAAAAAAAAAGACTTTAGACAACTCACTAATGTACAACGGCCACATCAGGTGCATCATGTCCGCCTCCAGACGTAGATCTGATCTACAGAATAACGTTAGCGAAACCTTTAAAAGAGCCGGCAACGCCACCACGCTGTAAACAGAGACCACCTCTCCTTCACACGTTGGTGATTTCCACGCTCTTGAAGGTGTGCATGGGGCTTCCTTTGGCGCGGGGAACAGCGTGAACTCTGGCCTCTCTGGGCAGAGAGCCGCAGTTGCCATGGAAACCAAGGCCGCGCTCCGCAGAGTGACTTTCTGCGCGTAACCTCAGCGGACTCTGAGAAGATGACACAAGAAATTAAACTGTTTATTTGGGGGGTTTCGCCGGACTCAACGCAGTCCTTCCCCAACCTGTTGCTGGAGACTGCTGGTCAGCTGCCTGAAAAAAAAAGACTTCTTACCGAAGAGAGAAAATTGTAATTAAATTAAAAAAATATTTATTTAATAAGGATTTTGTTTGTCTTCTCTGTTTTAGATAAAAGCAGTTACACGACGTTGTCCATTTATGTTTTAAAGTTGTGTTTGAATACTGTGGAGTTGTGGTAATAGTAGTGAAAGTTATACGTACCAATGTTTCCAAGTACTATAGTCGAGTTTCTAGAACAAATAATATTAGTACAGTTTAAAAGACAAAACTAACAAGTAACTTCAGCACAACATCGGAGTTTGTTTTAACATCAGCGAAAACATTGTGGTTCCACTGGTAGATTATTTCACTTCTAACAAAAAGATTTTCACCATGTTAGAAATGAAATAATCTGCCATTGGAACTGCATATTATTGAATTATTGGCTTAAAACAAATTAAATCTTGCTGAAAAGTTACTTGAAAGTGAATTTTGTCTTATTTAAAGTGTAAAACAAATATTTTTACTAGAAAATAGACTAAAATACTTGGTAAGCTTTGTGTTTTTTGCAGTGTAACAAGAATCTTCCTCAACATTGGTTTCAGATGTCTCTCTGCTGTTGTCAGTCAGTCATCCTCCTTGGTTTAACATCTTTTTTTGGATTTCCCCACACCCTGTTGTGAATTTCTGTATGTTTTTTATTTACTATTGTAGTTATATATAAGTCTGCCTTCATGCCTCCATCTTGCATCTGGGACCTTCTCACCATTTCACCAAACCACTGGGGACATTTTGTTCTACTTTGCAGAAGCTCACCTGAGCAGCAGAGTGGGTCATCAGCCTTGGGTTGGAAAGGTTTTTATCAGAGCAAAACTTATATAAAATGCAACTGAATGGTAAAAATAATTAATTAGCAGAATCATCTGATAATAGCTCAATCCTTCTGTTGACAGACTTGATATTTCAAGCTAAAACTATTGGGGAATTTTTTGGTGAAATGAAAAGCTTATTGTATTAATTTCAATTGGTTTGTGTCTGAAAAGGTCTTTGCCTGTTATTTTTCTTTTACTTGACACAAAAAGAAAAATATATGTATTTATATTAAATGTGGAAATTAGAAATGACTTAAAGAGAGTGAGGTGAACTGGGTGCATTTCTAACTCTGCAGTATTTCAGAAACTCAAAATGACCTTCCAAAATTATGTTTATGTCTGTTTCTCATTTATTCTTCCGTTTAATTATTCTAAAAGGTTAATGGATGAAAAGCACTAATTGTGCTGTGTAAATGTTCTTGAGGAACAGTGAGGTATTTCCAGATTATGTTCTTGCTGCTGAAACAAAGAAACTGACTCCAGTCTGCAAATTAAAGCCATTGTGGGTTTTGAGCTAATGTCCTAAAATCAAATTGTTGAGATGCTTATTTTTTATTGAACCCTTGTTAGCAATGTTTGTGCTTTAACAAGCAAAAAGGAACCAGTGGCTTCAGCTTTGGACTTCACACCGCTGGGCGAGTTGTTTACCGATAGGTGAGAAATGACAAGTTACCTTTCCTAATCTCCTGATGGAGGACCTTTCATCAGCAAAGCGGTTAACCGCCACAGGTGAAGAAGAGCTGATAACCTCAGAGCCCTGCTCTGTGTTACTGTAAACAGAGAGGAAGGAGACTGTTAGTCATTTATGTGTCAGAGATTAACAACGCAAGAGTGTTTATGGCAAGTTCCAGACTTGCAGCAATGTTAATAAATCATTCATTTACTGCACAGTGCTGAAGAGATGAATGTCACCAGCAGGGGGCAGAGTGTTTATGCTACCTGAGAGGGGCAGAGAGTGACTTCATTTCTTCATACAGGTGTCTGTGCAGCATGTGTTTGTTGCTGGGGATTCCCAGAGCATTGGCCAAGGCCTCTGTGTCGAAGGACTGGTCCAGGGCGATCACTGCACCATGAATGCCTTTTCCCTGAAGGTTTTCTGCAAACTCCTACAGAGAAAAATGAGGAAGAATGAAAATGAGGAAGAAAGGAGTCAAATAAAAATGTCTTTGATGCTAATAAACAACACAGTGATGTCACTGTGCTCAAACCAGGAAAAGAAAGCTTTAAATCCAGTATTTATTTATTGTGGGAGATGAAAAGTTTAACATTTACACTTTAGATTCAGATACATGAAATAAAGCTCTGGAAAAAATTAAGAGCTCACTTAAAATGATCAGTTTCTCTGATTTTACTTTTGATAGGAATATGTTTGAGTTAAATGATTATTGTTTTATTCTATTAACTGACAATATGTCTTTGAAATTACAAGCAAACTCTTCATTTTTTCCAGAGCTGCATCTATATCACAAAGGTGAATAAGTTTCAATATCCTGTGAAGGTCTACAATTACAAAACAATGGTGGTGTGATGGGTTGCTCCTACCTTGAGGTCTATGTCCTTGATCCACTTCATCACTCTGTGACACGTCCAGACGAGCGGGTCCCGGTTTTCATGCTCACATTTTAAGCGCCGTAATTGCAGGGCCTTGGAAACCCCATCCCCCCAAAAAAAACCACAGGACAGAAAGAATAGTGACCTCTTAAGAATGTATTTAATCAACTTTTGGTCAGGCTTTGGTGACACATTGGTATAATTTTATTTCTTGCACCCAACAAACAAAAACGTGAATTAAAAATTAAAACTTTGGTTCTTGACTCTTGAATTTTAAAGGATTGACAGATTTAAATATTTAATCATCATCTTTTTGGCTAAATTTCCTGTCTGCTTTACAGTTATGTGATTTTTTTGTAGCAAAGTCCATGACCTGACCTCTTTGTCGAAGTTGAGCATCTGCAGGAGCTGGATAGCCAGAAGCAGACTGGTTTGGTGGAAATAGTCGCCGATGTTCAGGAATCTCTCCAGGTCTCTGCGGCTGAGCGAGTTCAGCACCCGACCGTCCACTAAGTTGGTCTGGAAGGTTTGGGAGTACTGAGGCAGACCGACGTCACTCAGCCACGACGTCGAGACCCAATGATGGTCCAGCTCAGATGCTTTAGAAAGTCTGGGGACGGCAAGACACAGATTGGAGACTAAACTATTTATGGCACCTAATGAATCAGAGTCAAACAGCCAACAGACTGAAGTGCAGCATATTAGAATATTATTAAGTTTCACAAGGACATAAATAAGCTCATTATTGATGAACCAGCTTCATGTTCAGCTCCAGTGAGGAGTAAGAAGCTGCTTAAAAGCAAACTGTATTTTCTATTTTCAGCATTTAAAGTGAGAGAGACCTAGAATTTTAGAAATAATAGGAAGGCTGAATGCAGTACAGGAAGAGTAAGCTGTTTTATCCTTTTGAATATTTAGCCTCCATCTGTCATAGAAAATTGTGAATTTTACATTTTTGTACTTACACACAATTTGACAGCATCTGTGCTCCATATACAAAATGTTGACTTATCTACAGCTATATGTTAAGTATCATTTACATGATTATTCACTTAATTTAAGATGATTATATAAATTAATTTCACTTCCATTTTATTTTTATTTGATTCACTCAATAAAAATATTAATTGTTAATATAACTTCTAAAAGAAATCATGAATGAAAACCAGTAAAACAAATATTAATTTATAATTTCCCCTTATTCACATAATGTGTAATAGTATAATTTTAAAAGGTGAAATGAAATCTATTTAAATGCCAAACATGATTTATTTTGGAAAGTATTTTATTTTGAAGCGTGCTAAAACGGATCTGGTTTTATCTTGTCTTGTTGCTAGGATACGAAAAGTTCATTTAAACGTCCAGGAACGTCAACCGAAGCCTCCGCCGTAACGTCACTGCGTAACAGAAGTGACCAATAACAGCTGAAACATGACTTCTAGAAAAAAGTAGCTTTGAATGACGATTTTATCTTGTAATTCTCACGGGTAAAGTTAGCTGAAGCATTAAAATCTCAACGTCTGCTCACCCCTGCTCCCCCTCTGCTCTCCTGTAATCCTCAATGGCCAGCCGAACCTTTCTGCGGTGGATCTGATTCCCGATGCCCAGACCCAGCTCCAGGTCCTCATCCGTCAGGCTCAGCAGCACCTAAACAGCCCCAAAGCCATCTCTTAAAGGCTGCTCATGCTAGCTTAAATCCACCAAAGACACAAAGAAAGGCGCTAAAAGTGAAAGAAAAGGCAAACCTTTCCACTTTTGACATTTTCTGAGCAGGCTCGGATGTACATGGGCATCCCCATGACCACCTCCATCCAGGCCTGCACGGCCCCCGCCCTCCAGCGGGACATGCAGGTGGTGCGGGTGAGCTCGGCCTGCTGGAGGCGGTCCAGCTGCTCCTCCCCGTCCGACATGCTGTGCTGTGTGTCAGAGTCTGGGTTGGTCAGGAGAGGTTAGGGCGCGGCATACAGGAGAGGTTCAGGACCAGAGGGAAATAGAAATCAAACACAGTGACGGTCTAAAAACATCTCCTGAGAATGTCAGTTCAAAAAGTAAACATTTACTTTTAATATGTCAAAATTAGGGTAAGATCTTTGTTTGGGCTGGATTTTTGGTACCATTTCATTTGAAGGAGTGTGACATGAACATAACACCCATAAAAGAGTCTTCATAATTTTTATGACTAATGAATAATGCAATTAACTACATTATTCAGTAAATAATGACATTAAAGTGAAAACTTGAATTAAAAGTGTGTTAAAAGTCTATTAAAAGTGTCAACATTGCATTATTTAATAAATATTGACACTTTCAATGCTTAGTTTGCATTGAAAATATAATCGTTTGACTGTTTTAATGAAAACAAAGAGACTCCTTCGCGTTCATGAGTGTCATATCTGTGTTATGCACACCCCTTCAAATAAAGTGTCACCAATTTTTACCTATGAACAGATGCATTTCAGTAAATCAGGATATTCATAAAAAAACTGATTTTAATAATTCACTGGGTTCATTGCATGTAGAGTGATATATGTCAACAGTTTATTTCTGTTAATGATTTAATAAGTATGAATCGGGGTGCACCAATTGGAATTTTGTAGACAATCAATCTTAAACAAGCCTGACCTTCCAATTCTGCATTTTGGCCGATACTGACTATTTTTCCTTTGTCTGAAATGTTGATAAATATATCAAGAAAAGCATTGTGTTGGCAACAGTGGGATGATTGTAGTTAACTGGAAATGTGCAGACATGAGCTGGCGTGTCAAATCTCTCACTGCAGAGCAAAAGAGGACAGGGCATGCACTCAGCAGTGGCTCCTTTTGCTTTAATTAGTTTGGAGTAGCAGGGAAAATTTGTTCTCAAGTAGGAGCAGCACTGCTTCAACACATTTCTACTCAAGTAAAAGTGAAAAGTAGCCATCCAAGAAATTACTCATCATCTTGTGGCTCTGCTGAGGTGCTTGTGTCATTTAGGTTGCCTGCAGTGTTCTGGTGTCTCTCTCCTTTACATTATCCATGATCCACTGTTAGGTTCCGGTCAGCCCAGTTTGGCCACTGACTGTGGAAACGTCAATCTGAACTTCAGGCAGCATGGACTCTGTGCCTCTCAACTCTTCCTCCATACTTTGAGACTTTCATTTGAAAAAATGAAATCCAATCTGTTCCCACTGACTTCCTCTCTAGCCATTATCCTCCTTGACCCAGATGAGACACTTTGGATGTTGCTTCTGGTGCAGCAGAGGAGAAATGTGACAGTTCTAGTCCATGACCTGGATAGGTCTGTGAAGCCCTGACTACAGCTGGATTTCTCCCAAACTTCCATCCAGCCAGCCTGCCATACCTCTCTGCTTTCCCATGCAGAGTTCTGGGGGCGTTGGTACCACTCTACAGCCATTTTTGAGACGGTCGCAAGTCTCTCCTAAACTTTTACATGGAATTTGTTTCATAACGCTCCAAAAGCTACCGTCATTCTTGTCACTTGTGGAGCAATTTTTTCTGCCACACTTTCTCCTTCCACTCAACTTTCCACTAAGTCTGAACCAGAAGTGATCTGCACCACATGTGTAAGCAACGCAATGCAAACCATAGAGATACCATGGATTCAAGACCAACAAAACTAAGTATACAGACACCCTGACCCAGTGTGCAAGAGAAAGCTTTATCAACAAAATGGTTGCTATAGGAATTGACCCATGAGAGACAGAGAATGAAAACATGCTGCGTCCGATTTCCTACTATGACATGCTTCATTACTTAGTGAACACGAAGAAGTGTGTACACCATGAAGGAGCTTCATGGCCTGAAATCCTACAATCAGTGTTTCAATGACTTTGTAGAGGACGTTTGAACTCTTCACATGAACGACACCCTTCTGGTGACTGGCAAGGTTAAATACCAACACATAGGCCATGTTCAGCTCAGCTAGCAGATAAAAGCTACATTAGCCACGATAATTTGCTAGTTCTGTAATCAGCACTGCTGTAGTAAATTTATCTTGTTACACAGATGTGGGTCAAGTACTCAAAAACTGTGACTGAGTAGTACTTGTTGCTTATGTTGTTAGGTTTAATAGAAGAAGAAAGCTAGTGCTAAGCTTTCTTCTCATTCATTATTGATGTCATAGCACCTACATAGCAACTGTCATGCCAGTTAGTTACAGTATCTACCAAGACGGCTGTCAGCTACAAAGCTGTGAAGTGTGATGTCACATCAATGCCATGTACGTGATGGGAAACGAGAGTCCGAACAGTCATTGACGACCTTTAGTGACTTTTCCCCAATAGATTCCTTGTTGTTTTCATATGTAGTACGTGAGATTTAATTTGTAATGTAAATGTTTTGCTTTTTAAAAGTTAATTACTGGCTTCTTCAAATTCGCAGTAATACAGACTGGTACAGGAGATCGTTACGGCCAACCGCCATCACCGTCTACAATAAGTTTGAAGAATTTTAATTAATATGAGTTACAAAAACATACATTTTTTCTTTGGAAAATTCTAATAAAGTATTTTTTTAATTTGAATTACTAAAGCATAAAATAAATTTATATCGTTTGATTTAGTGAGATGCATCTGCAATGGTAGCTAAACTGTATGGTTTTAAGTACAAAAATTACACCATAAGTCCACCAGATGGTGCTACAACATGTGTGTTAACGTATTCTGCTTTTTGAATAAATTGGAGTTAAACATTAACTAAAACAAAAGTGAGAATAGTCTCTCTGAACATGTCAGGTTGCAGCTCCATTTGTCAAATTTGCTTTGAGATTCACAGCTGACTGTACAGAAAAGATAAGTGTTAATTATTATAAACTATCTGATGAATGTGACAAGACTTACTACCATTAGGAAAATGTATTACAGACACAGGGATCATTCATAAAACCTCATGCTTCTGCCCATTAACCGCCTTTGTGAAAGACTAAAAACACTGACTCATCGTGAACCGACGAATCCAGGGAGATTCGTCTCCACATGCTGACACAAAGGGCTGCATGCAAATCCCAGCCTCACTGCAAACTCCTTCTCTCTTTCGTTTCTCCTCAGCGGTGCAAACTTGTGTTTTTCTGAATGGACATGAGCGATATGAATAATCCCCGAGGTGCAGAAACAGACAGCTGGTAATCACAGATGAGGAGTTACTCACTGGTTTAGGAGGAGCTGCCATTAGGGAATGGCAGGAGGAGACACGGGTTAGACTGAGACACAGGAACAGGATTACTCATGGAACAGAACAACGGCCACAACGTGTTCACTTTCTGGTTTTATTTTTAAAATAGGATTTTCATTTCAGTTATAATTCACTTGGAAACCTCCTCAACATTAGACTGCAACAGCTGCAGGCAGATAAATATCAGGAATTAACTCTCTGTTTTATGTATTTTTCTTTTTTCCTCTTTAAATAAAATACTTCAATAGATTTCATCTTTTGCGCATGTGTTGTTATCATAATTTACAAAGCATTTCAACAGGTTTATAAGAGCCACATTTGCAGGAATTGAGGAGGGTGTGAACAAAAAAATAAAACAAAAATAGGAACATTCTTGGTAAGTCAGGGTGCAGGCATTGGCAAAGCAAGGCTTGGTATAAAAAACGGGAAAAGTAACATAGAAGGGATGTTTTCATGTTGCTTAATTTGACAGGAAATGAACAGATATCTAATCAAAGCAACACGTGGGGACCATGCATGTTTTTAAACATTCATTTTTCTCAGCTTGGCACATGTTAGCTGGAAATGAGTCGAGACATTAACAGAGTTACATGGCTGCTCCTGCGATGAAGCTAAAGGTGATGACCTTTGAACTTTTGGCACTTTTTGCACGTGGTTAGAAAAGCTAGCGCTGTGTTTGTGGTTTTTTTAACTCACTGCAGTTGTGCTTTCCATAAAAAGGCTGCTGGTCTGCCAGTGGTTTTCATAGCGTTTAGGGACGTCCCGATCTGATCCGGTTCGGGTTCTGGATCGGTTCTGAAGCGGCTCACCTCGCGCTCTCTGGTCGCCGTGGCAACACAGTTTAGCCCTCTGAGTCTGTTTGAACTCTCCGTCTGGAAATTTCTGCTTATTTTAATTGTACACAGTAATTTAAATGTCCTGTGAGTAAATAGATATTGCCCATTTCTCCCTAACAACCGGAACATTGAATACCAACCATGTTAATTTACCAACTATCAAGAGTGTCTCATCAGACTACGCCGAAGAAAATCAAGCTCCCCATGACGGAGGGAGAGAAATTACCGTAATAACCCAATATTGGCTGGAAATGGCAACGTCTTCCCTTTCAGAAACCGTCGGAATTTTTCAGATAGCGCACAATGTCGTGGAATTACGGTAAAGCAAATTTAGCTTGTAAAACTGTCGACACTTTCGGTCAAAACAAAAGCTATTCAGAGATGAAAAACTATTTTCAGTACTACTCGATGGTTTTAGTTACTCCCATGACTGGCATATTTCTAACCTAATTACCCTGGATTCTTTGAAGACCTGAAGAGATAAACAGTTTTTCAGTTTGGGCCGCTCACTAGGATCTAAATGCAAGGAAGCCATGTTGGATTTTGAGTTCGAGGCTATGAGCCGCACTTGGAATTTTCCAGCTTTTAGGCATCTTTTTCTTAATATTTGTAATTTTAAATGTAGATATTTTCTTTAACTAATCAAGCACTAACAATGTTTTTGTTATTTTGGGGGGTTTTAATAGCAAAGCAGAACAAACAAGAAGAGTAAAAGTCCAGCTCTGTTACTGTTTTTAAATATGTCAAGATGGTGGAACTTGGAAAACCTTGTATTTACAGCTGTAGATACAAGGAACAGCAGCAAAGTTGGTGGTCACTTCAAGTTTCACTCGGTATTGATAAATACTGAACCTGAAATGATAGATCGGAACATCCCTAAACATTTTCAGTATAAAATGCAGGAGATCTTCAAACCCCTCCCTGCTGCACACAGTGTAATATGAATGAACACGAATCAGATCAACATAAACTCCCAAAGCTTCCATCTAATGCTTCCTGATGTGTTGCAGGAAAAAGGCTTAAAAACTGGCAAAAAAAGGAGAAATGCTGCAAACCATGATGAAAGCAACTATAGAGTAACAAAACCCAGATAACATTAATATTTAAACACTATTTTTCACAATAGCTCCTATATGTACATATAAACAGCAGTCCTTCAAGTTTCTATTTATAAAAAACATAAAACATGAAGACATTTAGAAGATAATACAGCATAAACATGTCTACGCATTGTAATAACCCTGTATATATATTTATATGCATGTAAACATATATACATATGCATACATGTACAACTATAAATATATATATTTAATTTACAAACATACATTTTTCTTGGGTTGTGTAATGTACATTTACGACGACAGCAGTCTCTGTTTTCATCACAATTCATCCATTTCCTTCTTCCAGACACACACAGTTAAAATATGGGGATGTCCACATGTAACACACACACACAGGCGCACACCACACACACACACACACACACACACACACACACACACACACGCTCATTCAGCTTCACCAGTCGGCATCCTCCTCTATGTAATAATCAGGGGTGGCTGTACCATCAAACAAACCGGGGTCCAGTGACTTGCGCTGCTTTCCTCGGGTGAAAACCCGGGACAGAGATCCCAGAGTCATCTTGTCCTTCTTCTTCTTACGCTTCTGGTCTTCTAGGTCTTCCATGGACTGAGACGGAGACAGGAGACATGCAGTGAAAACAACAAACAAACCGTCGAGCATCTACTAAATTCAGTTTGATGTGAACGTTTTTGTTTTTGTTCATGTTCATGAATCCGGGTAACAGGCTGATTCTGGGTTTGTCATCTGATGTCGAAAAGAACTCAATTTTGCAATTGGAGTGTTTCCATTAAATAACTTAAAAATATCCATGATTTTTAATGATTTAAAAATCATGGATATAAACAGTTACATGAAATATATTCATCACCTATCATCAGAGGAGACATTAGCGTCTTATTCAGGCGTTGCAGCAACAAGCCCCGCCTACCTGGGAGCAGCTACATATGCAGCAAAATTGTAGTGAGTGATTTTACTGGAGAGATTTAATACATTTGAATGACAAACATTTTTTTTTAAACTGCTGTGAGCTCTGGCGGAGCCAGCTGCGCATCGTCCAGAAAAAAAACACTTCCTGTCATCTTCTTCATGGTTTCTGCCAGTAGTAACATACGGTGGCTGGTCATAGGACTTATGTGATGTGAAAAAATTTGTTTCTATTACAATTTTGCAAAATATTTGGCTGAAAAATCATGTTCTGCTAAAAAAATGTGTTTTAAAAAATTGTTTCCATTAATCAATTTCATAATTGATTCCATTTTCATAATTTACATTTGTACAATTTTATGGTTAATGGAAACGCAGTTTCCTCATCGCCTACTTCTATTTAAAAACTACATTTCTGATGAAGTTTGTTTCTTCAGTTGAATTCATTGCTCTAACAAATCTTTGATTACGTTATTGGATTGACTGAGTTTAATTAATGTGGATCAGGTTTTAGATCAGTGCGGGAAATATTGAACCCGTTCTTGTTTAAATTGTTTTAATTCAGTTTCACTGAAACCGAGACCCAAATGGAAACATAAAAATGTGCAAAATGTAAATTTTGCTAAATAGGTCCTGTTCAAAAGCCTTTTTCTTTGATTAAATTATGATCGTTAAACTTATCTGTGTTTTACTCAAGTTTTCACTGATGCTTTGGATTAAAAAAATTGTTTTTAAAAAAAAGGTTATTTACAGCAGGTTATAAAACCATAACTTTATATTTGATTGGGTAATTCAAAGAGCTTGGAAATCAAAATATTTCTTTAAAATAACTGAATTACCACTTATTGAGCAGACAGGCTGACGCCACCAAGCCGACAGGACAGAGAAAGACACAAACCAACAAAAACCAAGTGCAGAGAGAAAATCTCGTAGCTGGGATTACTGGGGCTACTGGGATTACTGGGGTCACTGGAGCATTTCTTACGTTACAGAGGGAGTGCGTCCGATGACGGGGCGAGTTGATGTCGCTGGGCGTGGACGAGCGGTCCCCGTCAGCTGCTGAGGCGTCAGAGATCACAGACGGCTGGCGAGTGTGGCAGGGGCTGATCCTGACCACAGCTACATCCACACACACACATTGGAAATTCCCCACAGTTAGCTCAGGAAACCTCCAGAAAGCCCTCTGTTAGTTCGGAAACACCAAGCAAGATGGCGGTGCTGCAGGGTGGAGCGGAGCGGCGCTTACCCTGCCGGTCGGCGTTGTGTCCGTGGTAGAGCGTCTGCTGGCTCTGACGGATGGCGGCGGTGAGCGGCAGGTCGGCCTGCATCACCCACTCCTGACTGCCGTTCACCAGCGGCTCCGGCTGCACCACCAGCGAGTGACGCTTGGGGACGTCTTTCGTCAGCGTGGCCAGAGACTGCTTGGCCTGGAAAACCAAGACACACAAACATCACAGCAATTTATTTTTATTTAGTTTTACTTTCAGACACAGATTTGAAACCCACAAACTCTGAAATGCTTAGTTTTAGCATTGGGACTAATCAATGCTAAAATTAGCATTGTCTCAGGAATATTGATCAGATATTTAGGAATTAAAAATTAAATCTTTCGTCGTGTATTTCAGTTTAAAGATCCATCAAGTTGGAGAAACCTTCCTCACTTAGATCTACAAAAAAAGTCATATTTTCTATTGAACTTGTAACAATACATTTTTCCCATATTACAAGTGAAATAATCTGACAGTGAATCTAGTATTTTTTTAGGAAATATTTAAAAACTACTGACTTGAAACAAGCTTCATATTTTGGTGAAGAGTTACTTGACAGTTAGTTTTGTCTTTTCAAGTGTATTAAGATGTCTGCACTGGTGACAAGACAAAAACACTTTGTAAGGTTTTGTGTTTTTGCAGTGTAACTTATCTTCCTGACAAAGATCAAGAACCTCAGTAGAAAACCAGTTTAGTCTAGACTGTAGTGCAAATATTAGTACAACTGAAATAAGACAAAATTAATTCACAATATTTTAAAACGAGATATTGTTTCAAGTCAATAATTTCTTAACATTGATCGGAAAAAGTTCTCGTTCCACTGGGAGATTATTTAGCTTATAACAAATGGATATTATTTTATCCATAATGTTCTGCTCTGGTTTAACTGAGAAGTATCAAAGTGAATTAGGTTGAATATTAAAGAATATCACACTGATCTTTAGATTTTTATCTGTAAAATAAATCATGTTGCTTCTACATCTCACTATTAAAATTAATTGACAACTTCTGTTGATCTGTGATATAAAATCTGAAGTTTTAGGTTTGTTGTAACATTGCAAAACATAAAAAAGTATGAGGGGAATTTACATGTTTGCAAGGCACTGAATACACAAATAAAACCTTTAAATAAAAGAATAACAGTTTAACGTTTAATCATTTAAGTCTACTTCATACAACAGACCATACTAAGAAAAAATAAAAAAGAGAGAAAACAAAAATGACAAGATTAAAGTCAGAATATTAGGAGATATGGGAATAAAATTCTACTATATCAAGAAAAAGACAATAATACGAGAATGAAGTCAGAATATTATCAGAATAATATGACTTTATTCTTGTACAACTTTGTTAATGTAATATGACTTTATTCTCTTCATTTTATTACTTTTGTGGACATTCTTTATTTAAGAATATTATGAATCCAACATACGTCCAACAAAAAGTACATCATGCTTTTTCTAAACGTTTCCATCTTCAGAAACGCTTAGTGGCACCCAGCGGAGGGGGAGAAGGAAATAAGAGTCGACAGAATGATATTTAGCTACGGCGATGTGCCAACAAATCAGATCTGCAGTGCAGCTTGATGTGAGGGTCTGTGGGCGGCTGCGACTCGCGACGGGAGGAGAGATTAATGGCTCAGAGTGGCAGCTGAACACGCTGCAGAACAAAAACACACACATCCTCCTGCTAACCAGAGGAACTTCTCCACAGAACCCGTCCCGCCGCCACTTTCACATCTCACGGATTCTGACAGAATATTTAACTGGTGGCGTGTTTTCTCTGCGACTGCTAATGTTCACCATGACTCACCATGGTGAGCTCGGCCTCCAGCTCCTTAATCCTGTTCTCCTTCATGTCTATCTGAGAGCGCAGCATGTTGGCCTGCTCCGTGGATTCTTTGGTTTGCCTCCTCAGGTCCCATTTCTCCCGCTCCAGAACATCCTTCTCCTTCGCCAGGACTTTAACCGCATCCTCGCTCTCCTGCAGAGACACATGCAGAGCAGTCGCTGATTAACGATGGAGCTGCTTCAAATTATTGCAGGAGCTACAAATGCAGTAAAGTTGCTGCACACTGGAAAAACACAAAATATTCCAAGTGTTTTCATCTGGTTTCTAGTGCAAATATCTTAGTACAACTGAGATGAGACAAAACTAATTCACAAGTAACTTTTCACCAAAGTACAGAAGCTTGTGTTTACTAAATAATTCCTCAGTATTGACTGAAAAGTACCAGTAATAATAACATTTTACACTCTGTCACAGGTTATAAATAAATTCAGGGATCATCTCTTGAATTTTGAACAGTTTTTAACACATTTCTGTTGGTCTGTCAACTACAATCACCAAAGTTTGTGAATAAAATGTGGGAAACTTAAAGGGGTGTAAATTTTTTTTGTTTAACTTCAGAGCTGGGCTGCTGTTACCTTTCTGTGCTGGTCGTAGTTTCGTATGAACTCCCTCAGCTGCTCCTCTCTGCTCTCCAGCGTCGTGTACAGCTGCTGCATCTGATTCACCAGCTCTGATTTTTCCACTTTTAGCCGCTTTCTGTCCGCTTTCATAGCTGCAGCACCAACAAAGACAGATGCAACTTGAGTAAATGTGAGGTTTAAGTGTCACTCAATCTTGGAATAATTTAAGATTATCTGGTGAGGTGAGAGTTAAATGTTTGAGTTTAATCTTGCTCCTTTTTGAACAAATTCAATAAAATTACAAGTTAATTGACATAATAATTTGTTTTATTGTCGTTTTTTACTTTTTGACTGACATTCATAAAGTTGTGTAAAAGCAGCTGAAAGCCACTGGGTGGCGCTGCGCCTTCTGTTAATGAAAATCTGCAGGGTTTTTTTTTTTTTTTTTTTTCTTTTTAAGTCCACCAGAAGAATCAGGTAATCAACACAGAAAACAAGAGGCACAGCTGGACGCTTCGATTCATCGGAGGCAGCGTCTTCAGAAAGCGAGTCGAGACTCATTCCCAACCAGAAGGGAAACATCTGATCGTCTTTTCCCAGGTTCACACCAAGACGAAGCAGCTCAGCAGCAGCAACAGGTGGCAAAGAGAGAGAAAACATGGAGCGAGCCGCTGCTCCACAGACTGCCAGGTGCATTCCTGCTGTCAGGGATCAGGAACCCTCAACCCTGTTCTGCGGGAGTCGGGTGACGGTTACCGGGCTTCCAGGTCAGCACCTGCGGCCTGCTGAAGTCTGAACTGGAAACCAGGGAAACCGCCGATAATCACCGCTTCTGTCAACCAGTTTCACTTTCATCGAGCACAAACATCTCATTTGGTTGTTTTTCCTCTTTGTAAACAACATATTTAAGTATTTGTAGTCTAGTTTCTAGTGCCAATGACTTATTGCGCTTGATTTAAAACAAAACTAACATTAAAGTGATGTATCAGCAAGACTTGTTTCAAGTAAATAATTTGTTGATGTTGATTAAAAAAATACTCCAGCTCTGGAAAACAATTTACTTCATGATTATTCCACCAAATACTGATTTCTGAACTCTTCCTGAGTTAAAACATTAATATTGTTGTTTCTAAATTATTATACACTTGTTTTCTTTACATTATTTGAGGTCTGAAAGCACTGCATCTTTTTTGTTATTTTGACCATTTCTCATTTAAATAAATATAACATTTTGCTTGGCATTTAATGTTGTCATTGGTTCATAGAATAAAAAAATTATGTTCATTTTACTCAAACATAGACTATAAAAACTAAAATCAGAGAAACTGATCACTTTAAACGCTCTCTTCATTTTTTCACAGCTGTATTTACATTAGCAGAGTATTCCACTTCTAAAATAAGAAAATTGTCTTGTTATATGTAAATTTATCTGCCAATGTAACAAACTTTTTCAGAGATTAAGGAATTATTCACTTAAAACAAGTCTATATTTTGTTGATAAGTTAGTTTTGTGTTAATTCAAGTGCAATCAGATATATGCAGTAGAAACTAGACTAAAAATACTTGCTAATATTTGTTGTTTTTGCAGTGCAGGGAAGAATAAGAAGAAAAGGATCCGGTGATCTCACTGATATGAATGAAAATTCATGATTTATGTCGGTAAAAATCTCTAAGAACGAGTAAAATCCGAACGAGTTTTGATCCAATTCACTTCATACTTGATGACTTTTGTTGTGAACTGATGTCGCGTAAATAAACCAAACTGAACAGAACTAGTGTCACATGAGAGACTCTTCATATTATTCAGGCAGTAATTTACATTCACTCCTAATGAGGCGTGTCAAAGGTCAATGAAGTGAAACAAACATGGATGTTCATCATAATGACTTTAAAACAACAGCACTGATATTAGTTTCTGTTCTGAAAGTAAAACTACAAAGATATTAAAATACAGAAACATTATTTGATGGGTTAAAGAATAATAACACAATACTGCCTTATTATTTGTGATTATAATGAGGCATTAAACTGTGACTTTTAACACAAACAACAACAACTTCAGGGATGTTTAAAAACAAAAACAGAGTGACAGTATACTACTGGTCCTACTTCAGTACTCTGTGTTTCCATATTTACATACCAAAGGTTGATTTTCCACAGTGACTGGGATTAAATCAGATTAAAGGTTTTGTAATTTAGGTCATTTTGGATTAACATCCTTAAATTAACTGCATTTTAGATTCCAATTTTCCCCTTGAACTGACTTTTTGTGTATTTGAGAGTGTAAGTTATCTTGTTCGTTCTGTGTAGAGAAAAAAAATCCATCAAACAATTAAAATTAAAAATAATTGTAGTTACACGCTGTGTAATCATGACCCTCTAAAAAAGAAACGGTCAAATAAAAACTGTGAAGCAGAAAAACTTTCATGTTATTCACCAGAAAAACAATTAACTTGAAGAGTTTTAGGTAACAATTACAATTAATCACATGATAAATTAAAATGAGCTTCATAATTTCTATTCTGATTCTTAATATTTTTGAAGAGCTTCTTTGATAAAAGAGACCATTTTTTTATGGTTATGATTTTTTATCCCTGTTTTGTTTAAAGTTTTTGGTCATGATTTATTTTAGATATTTAAAATGTCTCCCAGTTCAGAGGCTGAATCTGCATTATTATACAACATTACTTGAAAATGGTCTCAAAACAATAATAATGTTGCAGTTTATCCTCCAGCAAACGTTAGTTTTGGGTGCTACAGTGAATAAATTTCTTAGAAACTGTCTCCGTTATTCTCTCCTTCACTGAAGAGCTGTTGGTTCTGAACCCCAGCTGTGTTTGCTGGAAACAAAAGGAGCGTGTTGGACGAGGCGACTCCCCTGACCTTGTAAGGCCTCCTTGGCGCGGTCCAGCTCCGTCTCCTTGTCACCAAGCTGGGCTCGGAGCTCGGTGGCAGACAGCAGGTTGGCGGAGCAGCCGCCATGTGTCTCCTCCAGGTCTTTGCTCAACATGTCCTTCATTTGCCGCAGCAGGTGGACCTCCTCCTGAAGCTGGACCACCTCCTCTCGCAGCAACGCTGAGGGGCAAAACGAGCAAAGATTTAAAAAAACAGACACAGGACAAAGAGTGAAGTAGAAGAAACTGGGAACACCAAGAATATCTGGTGTATTTTTAAGAGCAAGCTCATTAAAACCAAAATAAATGCTCGATAAGGGTGCACCAATTGAAGTTTTCTGGACGATATTTCCGATCTTTAAAAAGCATGACGTGCTACCGAATCAAATTTTGGTCAGAAATGTTGCTAAATACAGCAAGAAAGTTGCTGAGATGGAAACAGTGGGTGACTATTGTTACCTGCAAACACCTGGTGGGCCGGTCTATGGGTCAAACCTCTAACTGAAGAGCTAAACGGGCCAGTGGTTGATTTCTAGATCTTTCCCAAGGTTGATGAGATCGTCTTCACATGTAAGAATCGGCTGATCATCAATCTCCCGAAATGAAAGAAATCTGGGGCCGTTTACTCAATTTTTCAAAAACGTAATCATAAAAAAGATCCAAGGCTGAAACTGCTGATAAACGGCAGTGAAATAATAGCATCACTGCAAAAACACAGAATCGTTCAAAGTATTTTTGGTCCAGATATTAATGCAAACATCTGAGCTCACCTGAAATATGACAAAACCAACATAAAAGTAACTTTTCAGAAAGAAATAGCAGCTTGTTTTTAATCAATAATTTTTTTATAGTACTAATAAAGTACCAGGAACATAGAAAAGCAGCATTCAGCTTCTATGCGCCACAAATCTGGAACAAAATTACAGAAACATGCAAATCAGCTGAAAAACTGAGCTCCTTTAAATCTAGACTAAAACCCACATCTTTAGAGTTGCTTTTAAGTCATAATAAATGAAACACTGATCAACATATTTGATGATTTTGGTGATGCATTCATGACAATGTAACAGCTGTTCAGTTGTTGACTGGTGCTTTTATTTTGTGAAGTACTTTGAACTGCCTTGCAGCTGAAATTTGCAACACAAATACCGTGATTGATTGAAAATGCCTTGTTATTAGTGAAATAATCAAACTAGGAACTTTTCCATGAATATTAATGAATTATTAACTGAGAAGAAGCTCCTATATCTTGCTGAAACGTTATTTGTAAGTCAATACACTCAAAATAAGACAAAACTAAGACATTTCTGGTAGAAACTGGACCAAAATTACTTGGTAATGTTTTGTGTTTTTGCAGTACATGACTGCTTCATGCTGTGTTTTCTGCCCTTCTTGTGTGCTATGCCTCCCAATCAGCAAGGGAAAACACCGGCAAGCAATCAGGAGCAGGAAACTAAGGAGATGACACTCTGGAATAAAGAGTGATCTCATCCGCTGGTGCAGGCTGACTAGCTCGTGCAGCCAGAGCACAGAAACAAGGAAAAACACGTCCAATAAAGGAAACCCATACCAGCAACAGTGTCATAATGATTTATATTGGGAACGGGAGGTGGAAGGTCTGTTCCAGGAGAATGCACGCTTTTTATAAGGGGAAAGAAAAATGAAAAAAGGCAGTCAACCAAAACATTCGGCTTTTGGAGGAAAAACCTGCAATGATGAATTCAGGAATTCTGGAAATGTGACTGAACACATGCAATCCGGAAAACATCATCTGAGAATGGAGATTTATGAATGTTAAACAACGCACAATGAACCACTTGCATGCAGTAAGTACAACACAGCAACGCCGTTTGACATATATGATCAAATTAGAGGAAATTTAGCAGAAACAAGAATGGAAATCTCCACAGAAAGCTGCATGACGCTGTATACGATTACCAAGGAAGCAGAAATGCAGAAGTCTGCATGTATGTGAGTGAAAATGAGAGAAGGGTCTCTGCAGCCAGACGCTGCAGCAGCTCCGATAAGAGGCGCAGGGACCGTCCATCGCTCTCTGTCATGGCAGGACTGTGGAGAGCCCACCAGGCTGCGACTAAAAGAGTTACGTCCCAGAAAGAACAATCTTTCACGTCTGGTTCTGATCTACTTATTCATGTGTTCAGCTGCAGGGCTCCAGCGGGCCTCCGCCTCGGGCCGAGCCGGCGACACCTTTGATCATTCAGGACGTTTTGGTAGTGGTTTTAGCCCTGCGTGTAATTTTGAAATCTGTCGCCCTGGCCATTAAAGATCAAACAAGAGAGCAAAATAAAGACAGTGAGGACCGTCTTCTTATCGTCTCAAAGAGGCTTCTTTCTCTAACCATTTCATCAGGGTTGGCTCAAGTTTGGGAGCCGAAAACGTAAATTTCAAGATGTTTATCCATTGTTCTCTGACTTTCAGCTAAACCCACACACTGCAAAAACACACAAGCTTACCAGGAAGATTTTGGTTTAATTTTTTAGTGCAAATTTCTCAGTACACTTAAAAATAAATTACAGTGTTTGAATTATCCAAAATAATTCACCATGTGTATTTTTTTTCTCTTTTTTTAGGTTTTGTTTGTGAGACTTTTGTTTCCTTTTATTTATGCAACATATTGAATTATTTATTTTAGATTATAGTCTTAAAAGTTAATGTAAAATGCTGGTTTCACTGCAAAAATACAAAGTATTGGTGGTCGAGTTTCTACTGGAAATATCTTAGTGCACATGAAATGAGACAAAGTAAGATTTCAGCAAGATGTATCATTTTGTCTTAACATCGTTATGAATGAAATTAAAACTTTTCATAAATATTAAGGGATTATTGACGTAAAAAAAGCTCCTATATCTTGCTGAAAAGTTACTTGAAAGGTAGTTTTGAACAGGGAAATAATCATTTAGCCATAAAACAGGTTTTAAATAACCGAATATGTTGCATAAACAAAAGGAAAGAGAAGTCATAAAACAAAACAAAAACACCCATGGTGAATTATTTTGGATGATTCAAATAATTTAACAACCTTTTCACTCTTGTCTTAAGGTTAGAGCTGCAGCGTACACCACAGATTGTTCCACCTGAGTTGTGAATCTCTACAGCTCCTCCAGAGTCGTCACATTATTCTTACATTATTCAAATTGCTAAATGTGAAACATTTAGGAACATCCAGTACCAGATTCATCCATCATGAGCCTGTTGGCTCTCCTTGCTGAACTCAGTCGCAATAAAACTAAAGTTTGGGAGAATGTGAAATAGTTTTATACAGATCCGTTGTATTTTTCTGCATTCTAGAAAACGTCAAATAAATCACGCATCATTACAAAACACAAAAAAAGATCACGGCCTTTACAATTCATTTTGTTCAGTGCAGAGGGGTTTCTTTGTCGCATGCTGACAGCAGGCTGCCCAAAGATAAGAGCCTTCATCTGCTAGCAGTCTTATTTGATCAGAAGCAGATCATGTAAACAGTAAAGGCCGCATGCTGGCTGATCCGAGCTCAGAGCGGCGGCGCTCTGAGGCCGGAGAGCTTTCAGAGTCCTCCTGCATGAAAAGGAAAAGCCACTCATCTTCCATCTGAGCCGGAGGACTCAATGAACACCAGATTTAAGCCTCTCATTAAGGCTGGTCAGGAACAGGTAACCTTTTTCCCTCTTGCTTTGCAGCCCTGTCAAGATGCACACACACGCACGCACGCACACACACACACGCACGCACGCACACACACACACACACACACACACACACACACACACACACACACACACACACACACACACACACACACACACACACGCACACACACACACACACCACACACACGCACACACACAGCTGAGAGCTTATAGAGGCCATAAGCTCGTGATTAGAGCTCAGAGAAAGCAGGGAAGGTGAAGTGAGAGTTGGAAAAGTGTTGATTGGTGGTCAAAGAGCTGAACTAGTCTGCTGTGAATGCGATGAGGGATTAAAGTGGTTCTATTTATATACATGAAGGATCAAAGATGCCTCGTGTGCACCGGGCTGGAATATTGGAATGAGATGCTTAAAGTTGTTGCTTTTCATTAGCAAAACCAAAATAAAAAAATATATTTTTATAAATGAGTTTATGGCTGACTGGAGGGTGAAAACTGAACTGTCTCTTAAGGCGTTTCATTCATAACTTTGGATCCAGTTTTGTTCACAAAGTCGGTCTGAATAGGCAACAAAGAAAATAAATCTGCAACTCCACTTAAAAAAAAAACAAAAACATTTATGGAGAAATATGTAAAACGAAACGTAAAATAAGCTATTTCCATTTTAGATGTAGTGTTATGCATTTTAGAGGACAGCAACCTAAAAATAAATTCTGCTTTGGTTTATTTAACTTGGTTTGTTCAAATAAGAGGAGATACAATCACTCTTTGACATTTTTAAACGGGACTTTCAAAAACAAAATTAACTTTTTACATGTTTTTATTCTTCCACTGGTGTCTCAACTACTTCTGAAAACAACCTGAGCGCAAAAAGACCATAAAAAACAATCTTTTGGCAAAAAGTTAATGTTTTTTGGTGTCTAGAAAATGAGCCGTTTCAAAAACCTCCTGATTGATAATTCACGTTTCACTGTTACCTAGAAACCCCAGCCAAGCCAAACCCGTCACCTTTCAACCCAAAAAGATCTCCAGCACTTTGGGTCATCTGGTTTCATCCCTGCAGGTAGGCTGCATGGCCAGCAGGTCTTTGGATTTAAAGTAACAGGGTCCTAAAAAATACACAGAACTAACCAAACGAAAACCTCATTATCTAAGAACGATATTGTGCCTGAACATGTTTTTGTGAAACCCACAGATAATTTCTATTATGTTCAAGGAAGCACTGTAGATAACCTCTAACTAAAAATAGACATCTGTCATAAAACGGTGTTCAAACAAACCCAACAATGCAATCATCTCAGATTACAGCCAGAGATGCACCACTGTGGAGTTCCCTGACCGATTTTCAACATTTTCAGTTTAGACTAGCTCAGGTTTGTTTTACCATCGTGAACTATAATACATAAAAAATAAAGAAAATGTGCTGTAGGGTATTTGTTCTGAATCCGACATAAAGTGAAGAAATTACAAGATAATCTTCATCTGTGCATCAAAACCCAATCAGCCGTGATCCTTGGGATTTAAGTTTTGATCATTTCCCTGTTCATTTATATTCTAAATGTCTTGCCATATTGAGCTCATTTATTTGCGTTCATTGTTGTCAGGAAGTCGTTTCCCTATTAGTGTTCAGTTTCTTAGTTTTTATTGTGAATCTTGATTTGGATCAGTGTTTTTTTTTAGTCTTGTTTCAGTTTCTGGGTGTTGATTGGTCTCCTCCCTCAGTTTTCCTGCTTTCCTTCAGCCAGAGCTGCTCCATCTCTCCTCTGATTGCTTTTTTTTTTTCCAGCCCTGCCTCAGTATCTGGGGGTTTGGTTTGTTTCTTGCTCTACTCTTCTGCCTGGACTCTGTAACCTGATCTTCCTGCTAGTTTTTCAATAACAAAGAAACTCCGTTCTTCACAAACCAAGCAACATTTCAGTCAATAATACACATTATTTCGTATTACATCGGTATAACTTCTGTAATTTGAGAACTGAACCACAACTGGATGTAAAAAGTCGATTAAATCTTGTGCAGCGACAGCAGACTGCTGTTTTGCCCTGAGGAGCTGTGATGAACGCTGCTGTCAGTTTTCCGTCTCGGACTTACTGACAATTACAAATCTATGTAATTATGGTGAGTCCCCCTACTGATTTCTGTCACGTACAACCCAGAGCTGCTGGTTCTGCCTGTTTCTTTCCTTCGAGCTTGTAGGTACAGGCACTGGAAGCTGGATAATGAGGTCACACGCAATGCATAACGCAGGATTGCAGACTTTTCAGAAGGTAACGTTACTCATATCTATTGACAGGGTTCTGCTAAACGTGTCCAGGTCACATTTTTTAAGATATCAAGCTTTCTCTCATTTTATGAACCTCTCTATATTCAGGAAAAACATTTATCTGCCTTTAAAACTAAACTTTTAACCCCCTTTTTAAAAAAAGGCTTTTGATAATGTCAGAGTGTTATCCTTGCGGCAAAAAAAAACAGATCAAGTTGACCTGATCTGTCCTTAGAAAAGCTCTTTTTAACTTTTAGAAGTGCATGAAAACATCCTTTATCAAATGTATTACAGCAAACGGAGATATTGTGAGCACTTCCTTGTAAAACAGGTATTGATTGTCCCAACTGCCACCACATATTTGACAGGAAAAAAATATAAGTGTGTAACGCACTGTTAAAACTGGATCTGTATCTCCTGCAGGAGCGTTGATCTCTCTGGTCAAACAGCCTTTTATTGAAGAAAACCATCAACATTTCAGTGCAGGAGTCTTTCATGCCATATGAAAACAAACACAAACAATTGAGTATAAGGTGACACAACTAAAAATGTTTTCCTCATTCACTGAACGTCTGATTGGGATCAGACTACAGCGTTCTGCTTCACCAGACTGAAGCCTGTTCTGATATCAACGTTCTACATCTGCACTTATAGAGCAGCAAATAGAGGATGGAAAATTACACAAACTATGAAAAGGAGGAGATTTACTTATTCTAATGTCTGTTAACAAAACTAAAGTTACATATTTCCTTTTTCTGAATGTCTGAACTGATCCTTCCTAGCTTTAAACTGGAGAAATACTGACAAAATATAATTAAAGTGAATATGCAGCTCTGGAAAAATTAAATTAAAATGATCGGTTTATCTGATTTTACTCTTTATAGCTATATGTTTGAGTAAAATGAACATTGTTCTTTTATTCTATGAACTACTGACAACATGTCTCTGAAATCACAATCAAATATTCAGTATTTATTTAAAGAAAATGAGAAATGGTCACAATAACAAAAAGATGTGGAGCTTTCAGACTTCAAATAACACAAAGAAAACAAGTTCATATTCATTTAGGAACAACATACTAATGTTTTAGCTCAGGAAGAGTTCAGAAATCAATATTTGGTGGAATAACCAGGAGGTTTTCCAATGGGGTTTAGTTTTTTACAAAGCTGTAAATTAATTACAGGGAATCTCCACCTGTTTGCTGTCAGTATTTGCAGATTTACCTTTTCAAACATGTTTTAGTGGAACGTAACTGCAAATTATTTGAAATTCTTTTTGTTGTTGAGCATTTGTAATATATACATATATAAAAAACAGCTTTAGAAGCAAAAATACATAGCTTTCATACTGCTAACATGCTATTAGCTTGTGTTTGCAAAGCAGCCAATCAAAGAGCAGCATTTATTTTCCTTGGTGCTGATTGGCTGATCACCCCAGAGCAGAAATACGGAAAACAGTACATGTTAGCTTCTGCATGAGCACTACAATGGTTTCCATTTAGCGTACTAATACATATTAAAGTATATTTGGTGTTTGAACTATTAAAATGAATTTTTCTAAGTTAATTCTGCTTGAGGATCAACTTCATTTGGAAGAGCTTCTCTCATTTTATTCCTTCAAACGTTTCACAATCGAGTTAGCATACATTAACGCTATATGCCTCTGCTTAAATTTCTTTAATAATGTTCATATTGTACTATGTTTTTTGTTACTAACTGTATTGATTGTTTTTATCAGCGCTGCAATAAACACAAAATCTTACCAACTGGATTTGAAATAAATCTAACTTAAAAGTAACTTTTCAGGAAGATATAGGAGATTGTTTTAGTTAAGTAATTTCTTAAGTTACATCAGCAGATTATTTCACTTAAAACATTTTAACATGAAATAATCTGTCAGTTGAACTCAGACTTTTTCATAAATATACAGGAAATGTTTACATAAAACAAGATTCCACATCTTGCTGAAAATTGACTTATAAGTTAGTTTTGTCATATTTAAAGTGAATTAAGACATTTGCAGTAGAAGCTCGAGAAAAAATACTTGGTAAGATTTTGTGTTTTTGTTGTTATAAGACATTTTTGTTCTGAAGGTGTTTTATCCCGGATAAATAAATAAAAGTGTTTCATGTATTCATCTGTATTTATATTATATTTAGAGATGAAAACCAAAACAGATGGTTCATTCTTTTCCACACTGGACCGAAGGCGAGGCGTCCCATCCACCTGACCCAGTTACTCCAGTTCTTCAGGAGAAATAGGTCAAAACTCCAGAAACTTCAGTCAGAGTAAGGAGAAGTCATGCAGTTCAAAGGCAGTGCAATCAAACTCCTCTACGTTGTGAACGCCACGCCAACCAAAGCTGTTTTGGGTTTTTTAGCCGGTAAGACGTTGCTTTGTTCTTCTAACCACATGCCTGTGATGCGCTATCTCTGCAAACCGGATGGGATGTTTTGTAATCGAGGAAAAGCTCCAGCATGAAACTGGTGAAGCTTTCTATCAAACTGACTGAGAGGAACATCAAAGCGCCGGCATTTAATGCCGAATTTTCCCACACAATTTTTTAGGCTGTAAATATTTACATGTAGGTAGGATTTATATCAGCGCAATGTTTACCGCTAAATTACAAAGAGTTGGACATGTGTTTAGGAGAGATACAGAGACAACAAAGTACAAGAAAGTTTCTTGACAACAGCTCCTGTGAAATGTTAAAATTATTCTCTGCTTCCATTTCTAATAGTTATTTCCCAGAATGAAGCCATGAATTCATATTTTAACAGCTCAGAGGCTCGGCGTAAAATTAAACACACTTAGGTGTCGCTGCACTGATGACTTAGTGTCAGCCTCCTTGAGGGAAATTGAGATGACATTTTCTCTGTAATTACTGAAGAGCTAAATGATTTGATTACCAAATTCCTTATTGCTCCTAGTTCATCCAGGAAAAAAACCATACATCTTAAAATCACAGCAAACACACAAAATATTACCAAACTTTTGTTCTTACTGCAAATATCTTAACACACTAGAGTTAAGACAAAACTCACAAGTATTTTGTCATTTTTAAATGTATTTTTAAATGTATTTTGTACTGAAGAACAGGACATTTAATGGGATATCCTAATTTATCAAAGGATTGGAAACAAATCAGCTGATTTATTCTGCAGAAGACAGCGGCGTGCCTTAGCTCCTGATTAAACCCATCATGCAGGAAATGATGAAGCCTTGACACCCCAGAATAAGAAGGCTGGGCAGAGACTGAGAATACGTTAGATATGTACATAAATCAGCAGTGATTGTATCACGGGCATCATTTTAATGAGAGCCTCTCTCAGTAACACAAAGCTAATGTGCTAAAGTATTGAAGACGCAGCGACTGGTGAGTCTCTGACCTTTACTCTCTGCACAACAAGCAGATGGATAATCCAGAGATTTTAAATAAATTATCTCTCAACATGATTCCTTCCCTCCAAACACATTTATTTCAGGAGCATATTCCCCAAATTATTAGTATGTTTAGCGAATGGGTCATTATAAGGTTGTAGATGTTCTTAAACTGCAACTGAATAATGTACATTTTTCCTACTGCGGTTCAAAAAACAAAGTAAACCTTATAGAAGCAATTTCTGCTGCCCATCAATCTGTGAAAACTTAGAGACAATTTCCGATCAACTTGAGGTTCATCACTCTACAGTGGGGGAAGTTATTTACAAGTGGAAAACATTTAATGAAGTTTTTATGCTATACAAAACCTCAAGGTCAGACATGCAATGCTCCCAAATGCAAAAAACCCCAGAGCTAAATCTAGGCCTCAGTTATAGTTTATTAAAATTAAAAATTAACTTCAACACAATAAGAAAAAAACTGAAGACAAATGGTTTGTTTGAAAGAGTTGCAGAGAGAAAACACTCTTAAAAAAAGACAAGAGCACGACTTCAGATTACTGTGACTTGAACTTCAGCTTAAATGTTTCAAATATATTCTGGAAAATAGCATGAAGTAAAAACTCAGAATCTTCTCAAATGAACACGTTTTCTTCTGCAGTTTCCTGCAGCGTTTCAAGCCCGAGAGAGCAGGCTTACATCTGTGGGATGCAGCGATTAGTGGGTCTCTTTAACATCAGCCACAGGTTTATTTTTGGTGTCTGCATTGTTCAATTGCACTATAAGCTGAGGAGTGACTGGAGCAGTGATGGGTTCAGTGTGGAGGCAGAACACGTTCAGAGCAGAACTGCTGGTATCAGAGCGCCAAGGAAATACAAGAGAGCCAGAAAAACAACAGATATTCAGAGTGTTGATGATCTGACTTTCTTAGACGTGTTGAACCTTCGGTCAAAGTGATACGAGCTCTACAAATAAATTCACGGCCCGATTCCTCCAGTCACTCTGAAGTTTCAGGCCAGTGATTGATCAACTTGTTATTGCCCTGCTCAAATGGGTAAATAAATAGCTAAAATAAATTAACTTCAAACCAACTGTGTATGTCGCTGTTTGGTTTCTGGAGAGTTACAGTATACAATTCAGCTTTGATTTTACTTGGTTATTTTTATCCGTTAGTAAGAGAAATTATAGAAATGTTATAAAAGACCTAAAGCACAGGTGTCAAGCTCACCCACCATGGCTATTTACACTCGCACATAAAAATGGCTGCAAACACAGATGTTCAAGTTTGAAAAGCAGAAGTCGAGCCTCCAGCACAACCAACAAGAATGCATAAACTAGTTTCCGGATGTTAAATCAACAACAAAACCCTCATCTTTTCCAGTAGCCATTGAACAGAGCATCCAGCAGTAAAACCAACTTACCAAACATGCTGGTTCTCTGCTGGGGTTGCCAGGTAACGGGTTAAGCTTTGCCTGGGTTGCTTGGTGACGTTAAGTGCCTGCTGGTTTGTGACTTTACAAACAGGAGGCTTATGAAACAGGCCACTTTCCACACACCAAAACAATAACTTATTGCCAAAACTTTGACTAGGTATTTTTTTAAGTGTTGGTTTGTTTTTAAAAACAGTAGAAACCCAAATGGATGTCTAAAAATATGCAAAAATGTGAATAATTGAAAAAAGAAACATATGATCTGAGCTCAGGAGAGAATACTCTGTGAAGAAAACTTTGTTGTTACTGTTAAAAAACGTATGTATGAGTGCTTGAGTGAGGAGGAAATTTCAACTCATGCATAGTTAACAACTACAGTATATTCAGGTCTGGATTCCTTCGATTTGGGAGCAAAACGTTTTGTTCCTGTTCAACCTGCAGCAATGCGCGAGTCCAACACAGAAGCACAGTTGTGTCTGGCAGATAAACAGCTGAGTTTTGGCATGAATTCTCCCACAATCATTTCTGCAGAGCTTAATTTGTTTCAATCAGTTTATTTACTTCTGTTTTATTGCTGATAAAGAAACATGCTCGCCTCCTTCCTGCAGTCAGAGGTTTTTTTTCATCAACGTAATTTACTCCCTGCATGTAGGAGACTTGCTCCACCAGTCCTTTCACGTTCACATTGCTTCTACACACACCTTCTTTGGAATAAACCCAAACACTCTTTTGGCGAACCCAACATCTACGATAAACATTTACTTCCTCAATTTGTTTCTGCGGTTTGAACATTCTCTGTTAAACTCAGACATTTGCAGACATTTCTAAATCTGTTCAGACAGGAATGCAGACCTTGGTGATTTCTGCTACATGTGCATTTCTTTTCATGATAAATGTGCTGAAAATCGATGAACAGAAACTGTGCATTCATCTAAATTCATGCAGTCTAAATCCATTTCGTACGAGGATCCATTGGGAAACAGCTTACACAAACTAATCACCTCTGAGTTTACATTACAACTGAGGTCAGAGCGGAAGAGCCAGCTGCAGATAGGTGTAATTGATTCAAACATTTATTATGTGCAGATTAGGCAGACTGCCAAGGATGTGCCACTAGAGGAGCACAAAGAACACGAACAAGGATATTTAATTATCTAATACAGTCAAGAGCATCGTTTCACCAAACCTTCATCTCACTCATACACTGTCCCCAGAATGGTTTACATGTAACTCAGAAAGAAGGCTCAGCTCAGTTCAGATATAAATGACCAGTTAATAACAGAACCTGAAGAAACTGGCCACTGAAACTGGAAAAGGCATATAGGGGGGGTCAAAGGTCGCTCTATCGAGCTGTAAAGATTCACCTTCTGCAGTCTGAATGAGTAATGAATCCCTGCAGCTCCTAGTTTGAAACCATTTTATTTCTCGGTCCAATAAAAGGAAACAGAAGCGAATCATCTGAATACAAACAACTACCAAACTACAAAAAATGTCTTTTCTAATTGGTAATTTTGTAGATCAATACCTCTGTTTGCTAATCTGTAATGTTTGCACTGATTCATGCATAAAAAAAACATTAAAATTTGGGGATTTTACTGTACACATTCAATTCAAATCATAATAAAAGTGACACACTGTAAAACACAATACACTGTAAAAACATAACATTTCACCAGTATTTTTGGTCCAATTTCTACTGTCAGTGTCTTGGTACATTAGCATAATTTAATTTTTGTTGTGGCATCACTTGGTTGTGTTTTTAAATAATTAAAGGCAGAAATATCAAAATGGAAAGAGATCAAAACAAATTGTTGAGCGTTCTCCCATCCAGATACTTTTCCAGAAAGAAGAGCGAGATAAAGCAGGGAATCTGTTCGGTACCAGGAGTCTGGAGCTAACATGAAAAAACAGAATAAATAGAGCACCAAAATCTGCAGAACAGAAATATCTCAACACCAGAAACATGTTTACTCTTTTGTTTAGAATCTTGTTTGCTCATGAAATCAAAGTGCTGCATTTCACCAGTTTTATTGTCATTATCAATAAAATATGAAAATGTTTGCTACGTCAACAGAGATGTTAGAAATGACACAAAGCCACACAGAGTGAATAAATCAACAGAGAAGTAAGGTCCATGTAAACCATGGAGGAACAACGTGGCACTGTGCCTTGTTTCTGTTTTGAATCTGCAGCAGAGACTAAACATCTGTCAGCCTCAGAAAAATACAGTGTATGGAAACCAAAATGATTTGATTCTCCACCTCAGGCACTGCAGCAAATGGGCTTATACTGTACCTAAAGCATGACTGTTTAAGTGATCGGTGCAGCTGTGATGTGCAGTCTGACATTTTGAAAGCCTGACCGAGAGGTAAAACCGAAGTAAAACACAGAACCAATTCCCATTCAGAATGGACGAGCGCTCAATGAGAACACAGTCAAAACCGAACCAAATCATCCAGATATTGGTGAAAAAGTGACAGAACCATCTGTACCGATCGTCGCCTGCAATGAAATATATCAAACGCTGAAGGTTTGGGTTCATCCACCTCAGGAAGTGTCCCAATGAAACCACTCATTATGGCAAAGCAGCAACGAGAATTCACCAGACAAGGAGCAACTTCTCAAGGCAACGGCAAAGACGAAAACATGCTGCATCTCAGGAGCTTAGCATCGAAATGACAACTGTCAAATAATGACGTAGCACAACAGATACTTATTGGTTCTTTTACTTAAACTTCTCTAAGACTCTACTGGAATGCACCTGCATCTGATTTATAATTAAATGTAACTTCAAACATTTGACAAAGTGCTGTAAATGAGTTTTTATCGCTAAAAGTTATATTTTAGAAATTTTTGAATGTCTAAGATCATCTAATGAAGTCATAAATTCACAATAAACATCTATAAGAGATAAAAGATCATCTACATGGGCGTGTGAGTCAGCGTGTGTCTAGATCTGAAGCGAAACACATAAGGCTGAAATATTAATATCTTTTAAATCAACATAAGACAAACATGTAGAACAAGAACATTTCTTTACCATAAAGAGGCCAATAATCAAATTAAAATTGAAGAAGTAAACTATGGGCCTATACAGAGCAATCAAGGATGCCATGATGGTAACAAGAAAAAGTAGAAACATATAAAAAAAATAGATACATTTGTTCTTATTCCTTCACATTTACAAACTAATGTTTCTTTTGCGTTGAATATTTTGCTCCTTATAATTCATAACTAGGCAGAGATGGTCCTTTATTTTACAGGTTTATGCTTCAACACATAATTTAAACACTTAATTACTTGCTTCAGTTTCAACATACAGCAGGCTGTCACTAATTTATTTACAGAATAAATCAAACAGTACCATATTTAGTTCTCTGATCCTTCCGGAATAAATAGTTTTTTGTGACACGTCTGCAGAGCTACAAATATCAAAGTCCGAACCAAAAAAAACATAAAACTTTTACAGCATCAAATGAAACCATCCGTTTGGCCATTTTGCATATTAAATGCAAAATGTTTATATTTCTTGTCAAGTTTTGGCTTAATTACTGCTATTAGCGTGTTGTACCTTCAGCAAATTGCCCTTTTTAGAGTTCATATTCTCCAGTTAATGATTAATCGATTACAAAATTAGTCGATGATTATCTCAATAATCGATTAATTCCAATTAATCGCTTCAGTCCTGATGTGTATGTCTGTTTATTTTGATTGAAAACATCACAATGATTTAAAGAAACAAAGCCCAATTTTGAATTATTGTTGTTTTGGTGATTTAAAATATATTCAAGATGACAGATTATAACAATATTTCTCCATCCGACAACTGATATTCATCTTCATAGAAAACACAGTAAACTGAAATAATTTGAAATTATTCCCTGTCAATGCAGGTGTAAAAAGTCACAACCGACATTTGGTTGGTATTATTGACTGGAAAAGTCAAAGTCAAATAGAAAAAAACAATCCGGAGTGCGAAGGTACAAAACAAAAAGACTGTTTTCATAACGACAGAGGGGTTTTGATTTTGTTTACAAAACATCCAGCAGAGAATAATACTAACAATAAAACCTCTTCAGATGAAAAACGTACTCAAACGTATTTTGGTACTCAAAATATTTACACTTCAGCGAAAGTACTCAATTTAAATGTCAAAATTGGAAAAATCTCTTATTGAAACTGTGTAGAAACATCAGGGAGATGTTCTGTTGGCACAGAAGGTTGATCAATGAGACCAAGTCATGTGTCCGATAAAATAACTAACTTATCGAACGTAAGTTTCCCGTTGAGAAGGAGCAACAACACATTCCTAATGGATGAGTCCTGAGGGAGAAAATGTCATCTCCACCTCTTCTCTTCACACAATAGACGTATTTTATGAGGTTAGTCACAAATCCTGACTCACATGGAGTTTCTCAACTGAATCGTTTTTCATATTCCTGTTACGTAATATACAGATAAGCACCTCAAGCAGATAAACCCAACACACACACACACAAACACAGCAACAATCTGTTTCTTCAGCCAGATTTGCTCTCCTTTCTAACATAAACTCACCGGCCTTCCCCTCCTCCTTGTCGGACCTCATGTCCTCCCCGGCTCCGTTTGACTCCACTGTCAGCTGTGGAGTCAGCTCTCATATCAGGAGAAACAACAGAAAGAAAGAAGGGAAACACGCGGACATGGAGGCACAGAGCGGAGCGCTCACCATTCAAACCTCACACACTGCTCTGCTGCAGCCGGCCGCTCCCAGCTCAGCTCCATCTGGCTCCTCCCAAACAGGTAACCAGGAAGTCACTGACTCCCTTTTATGTTTTTTGTCTCTTAGTGGCTCTTCTGTCTCTCCCTGGACACACCCAGAAGTAGCCCGGACAACACCCGCTTGAGGTTTCCATCTGTCCCCCATGATTAAAGACGGGATGGGGGAGGAAGGAACACCTGAGGGCTCAGGCAGGTAACCAGGCGTGGAGCTCTTACTCCACCTGACGGCTCACCCACAACGCAGGAAACAGAGGAAATCTCTGCCAAGGAAAATAAAATCCACTCCAAACCCGTTCACCTCTCTGAATCTGATGTTTACATCAACAAATCCCTGATTTAGACTGGGAGCTTCTGGCCAGAAGTTACAGGAAGTCAAACTCTGGATGTTTTGTACAGTGTTGAAAAAAAATGGTTTTACTTAAATGTTTCATATAATTGCAAAGATAACATTACCAGATGAAAAAAATAAGTTTTATATAATCACGCCCTCTACGTGTCCAACTCAAGGCCCGAGGGCCACATCTGGTCCACCGTAAGTATTTAAAGTGGACCAGAAGATCTTAGTGTAAAATTGAACATTAAGACAATAGGTATATGCTTCAATGTTATTTTATTATTTCAAATAAAATCAGTTTTCATTTTATGTGAAACATAAACGTATTACATACACGTAAAAATAGTTTTGCAAGAATTACTAATTGAAAGCAGAGAAATTTGAACGGGAAGTTTTCTCATTGTGACCCGAATGCCTGGATAGAAAATGAGTTGCTGCTGCAAGACCTGAAGAACCTGCTATAATCCTGCTTTCCTCTGGCTAGAAAATCCTAAAAATGTATGCATTAGGACAGTAATGGAGCTGAATGGAGGTTTAGAAGTGTCCTAGTCAAAGTCTGGACACAAATTAGTTTGATTTGCTGTCAATAAAATATCAAATTTTCTCCATATCAGATTCGAAGTCCAAATAAATAAAAGCTGTAAAAAAAACTCTTGTCAAGCAAGATGGCCGCCTTGGACATATGGAAACCCAGTGATGGAAAAAAAAAAAAATCCGGATATTACAAAAATGAAATCTTAAGAAAAAAAACAAATGATTTGTTAAATGATAAAATTGATTTATTACTCTTTAAATAAATTGAAACCATTCTGTAAAATTCAGTTCACCGTTTGTTATAGAAGCAGTTTTTCCTTTTTTCTCTCGTTAAATGAACTCATCATTTGAAACTGTGTTGTGTATTTATTCAGACTATCTATGGATTTCAAATACAGTCCTGTGATATGATCTTGTTACCAGTGTGACAAAAACACAAAAACTAAAGATGTCCTTATGCAGGTAAATACGTTTTCACAGCTCTGGACGAATAAAGATGTAAATGCAGTTCCTGCTTTAGAGAAAATCGCCTCAGCTCTGTCTGCACACAGAGATGTGTTTATTAATATGGACTTTCTGTGTTATCTTAAACCCTCTGGGCGTTTGATTGCTTTGCCGCTTGTTGCTGACTGAGGTCAGTCCGTGTCGTGTCAGAGGAGCGCCGGGATGTGAGCGGACAGAGTAAATAAGCTTATTCCTCTGCCGTTTCACCTCTTTCTGCCGCAGGCAAGGAAAGGCAGGTGGTTTTAAGCAAAATTAATTCAGCCTGCAGGGTCCAGCGAGATAAAAACTCATAACAGAGTTTCGGTTTTATAAGCACTTGAGCAACGCAGCTGGAATATTAACTGGGAAGAATGGTGTGCATCGAGTAGTTTTGGTTAAATCCTTTATAGTTGTGGACTTGTCAGGTGTTTACAGCAGTAGTATCACTTCTGCTGCTACATGCCAGTGGTTGAGATTTAGCTTTTAGCTTCACCCCAAGATCAGATGTGATCTAACCAAATAGTTGTGGCATGAGGCAATGCATCTGCCAATCACTCTGATTGCTCCAGGATCACTGCCAGACAAAGTGTTGCAACAGAAACTCCTCTGCTGATGCATTACTTCATGTTCGTTAGCACCGAACTTATCATACTCAGCACAAAATATTCACAATTTAATGACTAAGATGATAAAATTATAGAACACTTTTGTTGTTTCTTAAAATAAAAAAGTCCAACTTTTTTCACCTGATCAGAACAAATGTTTATTGTTTTGTTGTTGAACAAAAGTGACAAAACATTCACCATTATGTCTCTCAGTTTATTGAGGAAAACGATTCATAAATACCATCTGGAACAAGAAAATTGATGAAGAACTTCTCTAACATTGTGATGTGTTTCACATGTTTGGTTTAGACAGAATATATATCAACTTTTATGAAAGTTTATGTTTCCTTAACAAGCTTTAAATCAGTTCAATTTAAAAATGTATTTTGGCATAAAAATAGAGAAAAAATGATAGCAGTTGAAAAAGTATCACGACATAAGCGTTTCAAATCAGTCAGTATTGACAGTTATAATTTATTAGTTTTTGTTTTAAATGTCTGAAACACTGTCGATTTTTATTTTTAAGCAGTTTTAAAAAACTTTAAGCTGCTGCTGCGCTCCACGGGTTGTTGCTAGGTAACCAAAGAGTGAGAGAGTTGCTAGGTAACCAAAGAGTGAGAAAGTTGCTAGGTAACCAAAGAGTGAGAGAGTTGCTAGGTAACCAAAGAGTGAGAGAGCTAGCTGATTCTACAAACGTTGCTTAGCTAGCAGTGAGAGGTTGGGCGGCCAAGGCCTTTCCTCTGCCTCCATTTCCCAGAATGCTGTGCGGTTCAGTGAAATTTTTGAGTATTCTTTCAGACACATATGTCTGTCATGATATTGATCATTATTGATTTGTTGTCCCACCCTACTTTGGATATTTTGGAGTATTTGTATAATTTTATTTCAGAGTGATAAACCTATTAAAACGTTTTGGCTCCACTTCTTCCAATCTAAACTCAAATTCACAAACAAACATGTTTTCAGTATTAGGAAAATGTCACTTTTTAAATTCTTACCAATAAAACGGATCATTGCTTTTTTTAATCATCTTATTATGTCGTGTGATTAAAGAAAACTTCACAACCTTAGCAAATACAATATGAAATACAAAACACATAAAACACAAATTATCGATACAAAATGTCCTGCTCTCTGTTTTTAATGACACTGTTTGGATGCAATATTTCACATACTGAGGCATTTTTGACCAATGCTGCTGCTTGAATGTTTAACGTCAAGCTGACCTCCAAGAAATGCTGAATCTCTTCCACAGTCCTAGTTTTATCCTGACGCCTCCTCAGGTTGAAATGTTCTACTCCTCATTGTCCTCATGCTTCTGCTCAGCTCCCTCTGTCTCTGTGTCATTCATTTGCTTTGCTCATACTTAAAAAACGGTCTGCTCCGTTCCCTCCTGCACTGCGCTCCTTTCTATCATTGCCACACAGCTGACCTGCAGCTCTGCATTCACACGGCTGCAGCGTGTTGATAGAGAGCGGCATTAAAATACAAGCAGGGTTAGAGACGGGGAATCAGGCGAAAAAGGAGGCCATGGAGAGGAAGAATTAGATTTTAGGGTCACATCTACCACTGCTTTGCAAAAACACAAAATATTACCAACCATTTTTTGCCTACTTTTTGGAATAAGACAGAACTAACTCACAAGTAACTTTTCAGCAAAACATAGGAGCTTGTTTTAAGTAAATAATTCCTTAATATTGATGAAAAAATTCTCATCCCATGGAGAGATTATTTCACTCATTTTACAGTGTTAGAAGTGAAATAATCTGTCCCTGAAACTACATTTTTATAAAAAATGAGGAATTATTGACTTGAAACTAGCTCCTACATCTTGATGGAAGTCACTAATAAGTTAGTTTTGTCTTACTTCATGTGTACTCAGATATTTGCACTAGAAACTAGAGCATAAATACTTGGTAATATTTTGTGTTTTTGCAGTGTGGAACTAATAAGATGCTTGTCTTTCTGTCCTGTGGCACAAAAATTAATTCAGTTCGGACTACAGACCTCAAAAAGTTGCATAAGGGTTCAGTTTAGTTGAAAGTCGAAGTGAAAACCTGTGCAGGAACATCAGGTTCTAAAAGTTTGAGGTTCGCTGTGTGACTTGTGACATCACCAAATGAGATTAAAGTACATTTTAGAGTTTCTTTTAGTGGATAAATCTGGTTTGCAAGAAGAACTTGTCTCTTAAAATATGATGGACAGCCAAGCCACTTCTCGTTCCACTTGTTATTAAACGAATATTTATATTGTATAAAGATAACCCGAGTAAACACAAAACTCAGGTGTCAAATAATGACGTCATTTAAAGCTTTCCAAGCCGATCTCGCTCTGTGTCACACCTCCAATAATGTCCATCAAGTGTTTGTCATAAATGACAAGGAGTGTTTTGTATTGCTGTGGACACATTAATTAATTTTTCATTGGGAGGTTTTCAATCATTAACAATGTACTGGAAACATTTCCGGAGTATTTCAGTAGGATTTGATCCCAGAGTTTGATTATTTTCTGTTTTTATCTATTTCAGGGGTGTTTTCCCAGGGTCTCTTTCCTTCTGTCTCCTTCATGTATTTGAATTCCAGCTTTAATTATTAATACTTTATTAGTCCTAGTTACTGTTACCCGAGAGAAGAAATGAATTAAATTTATCCTTTATTTTATGATGATGTTATTATTTCTCTAGTTTTAAAGGGATGCAAACTTTCCAAAAAGTTCCTCTTTGTCTCATCAGTCCACAAAATGTTTCCACAAAAGTCATGTGGCTCATAAAGATGAAGACAGTAAAATTGATTAATCCGTTTTTCTCATGACTTAATGAGTCATGTAAGATTCAGGCTATTTTTTCCTCAATAAATAAAATGATTAAAATTGCTTTAGTATTAACCTGGCCTATCTTTGCCTATTTTCTGTAGGGAACAGCATTTCCATTAACAATGAGAGTTTTTGTGTTGAGAAGAAGAAATGGATGGGCATCTTACAGATTACGTAACAAGCAGAAGTAGTGATTTGTGATCAATACTTTTGTGAAGTGGTCACATATTGGTGGGCCGATTACTGCAGCAGATGAAATGAAAAGAGGCCATCATCATCTTGAGCTGCTCTCCTCATAAAACAAGGCATTTCTCACGGTAATTGTGGAAGATAAGCGATCTTGTTGCAACGCTGTAACGGCCCATTACAATAAAACTGGAGAATGATGCATTTCAGCAAACTCCACGGCGATCTGCAAAGCAAAACTCCCCTCTGTGGACGTCTGGTGATCAATACGACACTGGGAAATGGGCGACAGAGCAGATTAGGCGCTGGGCTGAGATAAATCCGGGCCTGCGCTGAATGCTAAGGGCCCTCATGGACAGACACCAAGTGTTGTTATCTGATTGTTCTCGCCTGCGAAGGCCTTTCGCTCCGGAGTTCACCCCCGGAGCCGAGCCGACAGCTCGGCGTCCCTTTAACTGCCAGGATAAATCACCGCGCTCACTTCCTGCTGTCACCACGGCAACGCCTTGCAATTTGAAGCAACAACGTACCTTTGCCTAGCGAGCAGTCTGCGGTGCCAAAGTCCATCAGGCTGGATATCTCTGTCGGGTAGCACATGTCCGTCACCACCGTCTTCTGCCTGTGAAGCACCGACGGATCTGCAGAGATACGAATGTAAGTTTTAGAGAAAATGTTTAAAATAACCATTTAAAATCATATCTGTACGTCTTCTTATCATAAAAATCCGATGATGTTTACACAGGAGTAGTCCTCTTGGACTTTGATTTCTATCTTCTAATAATTTAATATTTGTTGCTTTTTGGTGGGATTATTATAAAACAACTTAGAGGATTTTATCAAACAATAATTTGACAAAAACAAACAAGTAGCTTCTCAGCAAGAGCTCATTTTGAATGAATAATCCCTTAATGCTTAAAAATTTCCACTGGAAGATTATTTCTGTTAAAGTAAGACATTTTCTAATGTAATAAATGAAATAATCCTCCAGTGAAACTGGAATTGATTAATCAATATTAAGAAAATATTGACTTAAAGCTATCTCATATATCCTGCTGAAAAGTTAATTGTAATTTGGTTTTGTCTTATTTCAAGTTTACTAAAATATTTGCATAAAAACTGCACCAAAAATATTTGGTAATATTTTGTGTTTTCGCTGCTATTTTCACACATTAATATACTTTTTGTGAATAATGTCACAGATTTGAAGTTGTCTAAAAGACAGAAAGCGGTTGATTTTTAAATGTAAATTGAAGTTTTCTTTCCGGATGTCTAATATTCTGCAGAGCAGATAAAGCTGAGCTCACATTTTGTCTCTCATTCTTTCCACTAAACTCTGCAGGTAAAACCATTCCACTTAAGTAAAGTTTCCTGTGTGATAAACACATACAATATGCCACTAAATTTTACATTAAATCTTTTCCACAGTAGCTGCTCTTTCCATTATCGCTGCATTAAGCCCTCAGCTGCTCTCTGCATAACGTTTCCCAGCGTCCGTTCACGCTCCAGCGTGTCCGTTTCACAGCTCTATGGTAATTATTGGCGTTACTGACCGTTCCTGCCCTCTCGCCCCGCGGCATCACTCCTGACCTGTCAATAACTGTTTAGACGGGCCAGGCTGACCTTTTCTTTGGTCCTTAATATGGAGATTGGGCGGCAGGCCGGCTCACACTCGGCTGCTCTGAGACTAGTTCACTGAGCGCCGTCGATAATGAGCGGGTCGTGGGGGGCGAAGCAGAACTCAAAGGGAGGAACAGCTCACCTCTTAACACTGCAGCGTTTAAAAGAATATATGTTCATATTGTCACCGTGTTGAGACGGTTTAATATGACGGATAAGGTGTGAAAAAGCTTGATGTCCTCCTTCCTGAGAGATTATAACTGTCTGAAGAAACGCGTCACTTCCGACAAAAAACAACCAATCAGAGGCAGGAGGCGGGGCTTAGCCGCGAATGGCGGAGAAACCGTTACAAGAAGACCGTTTATCCGCCGTCATGCTATGCTAACTAGCCACATGCTATGCCCTTATGTGTCGTCGTTATTGACCGGAAGAAGAAAAAAAAAAACCCTACATGCTATGATAGCTGCAGCTCGGGGTAGTAACTAGGTATATATACTCACGTTTACTTTGGTAAATATTTGGAAAAAAATATCTTTACCACGCTGCAGCTTTTACTTGAGTAACTTCACTGAATGAAAAACAAACATGTTTTGACCAGAAATTCACCAACACAGACACACACCTGCAGTTTTTGTTAAATTTTAATAAGACTTATAATGAAACAAATTTATTTGCGGTTTTTGTCTGACTTTATTTACTAATTAATTAGGTTATTTATATGAATTATTTTCATTTTCATGCTTAAAATACCAAAATTTCCAGCTAACTTTAGATCGACTAAGTAATTTTTAAATATAAAATGTAGACTCTTTAGCAAATACTTTTGTTTTCTTACTTGAGTAGTTTCTTGGATGGCTACTTTTTACTTTTAAGTAAAAATATGTTGCAGTTGTGCTACTCTTACTTTAATAAATTTCTTAGATACATTTTTTATGTGTCTCATAACATACAAAACCCACCTCTAGAAAAAGAGAGGGAGAATGAGCAGCGCCACGCCAGATTGTAATTGACAACGCTAAGGCCCGCCTTCTGGTTCTGATTGGTTGTTTCTAGTTGACATGGCAGGGCAGCTCAATTTTTTCACAGATTGTGTCTCATAACCTACAAAATGTAAAAAGGTACTTTAAAAGAAAAGTTACAGACTCCAGCTTTAAAGTTTTATCTCTTAATGAGGTTAAAAACAAATATTCCAGAAAATAAATTCATACTTGCAGTCATTACATATTTTCAAATTATTGAAAATTGTCTTCTCCAATTTGTCAAAATGTGCAAAGTTGAATTTTTCCTGATGTGAATGTTTTTGTGGGAGGATTTTTTGACCTCAGAGGAGCTCATGATTAGCTGCAGTTCATTGTGTTTCACAGAGAAACACCCCGCCAGCGTGTCTGCTGCAGTAAGTGGGCTGCAGAGAAGAAACCAATGAATCAAATCAAATGACTTCTGCCTGGTTGGACCTGAAAAGTGAGAATTTCGGGGTTATAATGAGGCCAAACAGTGCTGAATGCAGAGTACTGTAAGTTTTACTTTCTTTTTCCAATTGCTCTCCACAATGTCCCTTTCAGAAGACATTTAGATTTCCATCATGAGGCCAACAGTTGGCATATGTGGTTATGAAATTATATTTCAGAGCACAGTCAAAGTCACTGATTGCAGAGATTATTTTCTTTCCAGCCAGTATTTGTGAAAGAAAAAAACTGAACACTTTCGGCTGTATTCAGTAAAACTCTTTTGACTCCTCTGAAGCTGAAAGTTAACGCTTGCTCTCTCTTTGCGAGACATGCCAGATGAGTAGACGCACGAGGCTTGAAGCTACTTTGCAATCAAATGGGAATATCTCAAAGCTAAGCTGTGGATTAAATAAGTTATAAGAAGCCATGCTGTGATTTCTTTTGTTAAACTTTCATTACAGAAGAAGAGTCTTGCATTTCTGGACACTGCACATCAAAAATGAATGTTTGTCAACTTTTTATTGAACAAAAAAAGTTTCCCACTTGTGAACTGGGCATTAAATGATGAAGATGTAACCCAAATAAATCCAAATAATCAGAGCTACAATTATAAATCCGTGCTTTTTATCGCTGCGTTTTACCGGTTTGAACAGCAGGCGAACAAGGATTTCTGAGTCATATAAGCAGCAAATACTTGAGACACAAATACACACTATTTCATCATCCGATTTACTTTGAAGTGGGTTTTGTTTTGGGTTTGTAGAAAGAAAATTGTTCACAGACTCTGCGCTGATGCATTTTCCGTTTAGCAACGCACTAAACCCTCTCAACCTGATCATGACCTGGCTGGTATTTTTTCCATGAAATGGTATTTAATTTCTCTTTGGGGTAAAAAGTAAATTAAATTTCCAAGCAGCTTTTCTACATCCAAAGTCTTGGTTGAGAATCAGAAAAAAGGAGGCAGCAGGGTGACTTTCCTGACCTTTGACCTCCAGTTAGTGTTCATGTCCAACAGATAAAATTGGAGCATCGTCACCTTTAGGGAGCCTGACTGATTTGACATTAAAAAGAAGTAAACAAGAGTTATTCAGGTGTCAGATTGACGGATGGACAAAGTGACAAAAGGTGAGACATAAACAATCAGTCACCATGACGACAGAGTTTTGAAATCTGTGATCATCTGCAACAACAAGCTGTGCACTGCAAAACCAAAATCTTACCAAATAGTTTTAGTTTCTAGTCCAAATATCTTACAACACTTGTAATAAGAAGAAACTTATTTACAAGTGACTTTCCAGCAACATAGAGGGACTTGTTTTTAAGCAAATAAATTCTTAATATAGATGAAAAACAACTAATGTTTCTGGCAGATTATTTAAAATAAAACAATAATAAGTGAAATAATCTGCCAAAAAATTCACTCAATGACTTATTTACTGAAGCAACCTCCTATAACTTGCAGATATCTTGTTAAAGACTTACTTAGAAGTTAATTTAGTCTTATTTCAAGTGTATTAAAATATTTACACTAGAAACTAGACCTAACATAGGTCATACAATTTTTTCTAATAGATTAGTATCCATTAGCTCTATAAAATGTAGACTTAAGTGATCTGCACACTGACATTTGCACAAAGCAGAATGCATGTGATATTTCTGCTGGGGTTGAACTTGAGAATGTGCAGAAATGATATTTTGCATAAAAAATGTGCATTTCTCAACTTCTTAGTAAAAAAAAACAACAGATCAGAACTGAAGAACTACCTGATGGTTTTCAACTGTAGTCCTGATTTGTCTACTGTAATTTTTCATATCACATTGAATCTCAAATAAATGCCAGCATGGGGATTAGTGTGATACATTTCAAATATTTAAATGCAGCGTTTTACTTTAGACCAATCCAAGCTTTTTAAAAATGGTCTCTGTAGAGAAAGAAATACTTTAAAATGAAGAATTCTAGAAAATCAGATTATTACGCCGCTCCCGTTTCCGAGACATTAGAAAACTTACTGCTACATAAAAACAAAACTCATTTTCAGACCCATAAAAGAACACAAATTCAGGCTTTGTTAATTGTTTTATGTGTAACTTTTCCATTGTTGAAATGTGACAAATGTCCTTCCTGCATAATTCAAGCAACAGACAAAACCTGCAAATCAAACAGGTCTGGAGCAGATTTTCTGCTCCATTATGTTCTGCTATCTTCCAGTAAGTTTCCTCCTCTGCAGGTCCCTTCTTGTTCATGACCTCATTAGACAGTAAGAGGTTTTCAAAACACTTGAATAACACGCAGAGACTCAAGATGCAGATGCTCTGTTATGATGCTGTTTTTGGTAAATGGTTACATTTTCAGCTCTAATCAGGAAAAGTGAGCGACTCCTTAAAGCAGGTCTGAAAAACAATTTGATTGGTTATATGGAAATAAGCGCCTCATTGACAGGCTGATTGGTGAAAACGTGTCAAATGTAAACGTCTCAGTTTGAAATCAAGAAAAGAATTATTTTAAAACTAAGCTGAACCAAAAACAAAAACATTCATTCATATTTCTTACAGGTTCTCTGTAATTGCGCCTCTCATGTTGGCAGCGTATTGGAGTGAATCTGTTCTCTTTTTTTTGATTTGATCTTTTTCTCAATTTTTGTTCAATTTGTTTTTGACCTTTTACGATTTTCAAACAATTTCTCCCTCTGGCTTTAAATGCTGTGCAGCTTGGAGGATTTTTGCTCTTACTTTTTTACTTTCAAACAATTGTGTTGATGCATAACCATGGCAACAAGGCATTGTTGGGAGAAGTTCAGGTATAACAATAGCTGAACTTTGACCCCAAAATCCCTGAGGAGCAGCAAAAGCAAATGAGGTGGAGTAGCAGTGCTTCCTGTAAACTGCAGCCTGGAAATCAAACTGCTTCAGTCAGAAGCTTCTTTAGATGTGCTGCAAGACTAACTGGAAATGTTTCCTGCTCACGTCTGAAGATATTTGAATTATACGAGTTCTGACAATTAATTTCACTTTGGGATAAGTTGAGTTTGATTTAAAAAATTAAAGGTTTTGTATGAGATGTAGAGAGGTCTTCAACAACCAGATAAATAAATGCAGAAAATATTTGGTTGTGTTGGCCTATAGGTTTATTCTGATCAATTTGTGTGTTAAAAAAAAAAGTAAAACACCACAAAGAAATATAAATGTTCTTTTATGTGTTGCTGATGGCTGGTTTTATTTGCTCACTTGCGAAATAAAACAATAAAAAAGTTATTGGGTGTCTAAGGAAGTCCAGAAGACGATGAAAATAAAAACTTGACAACAAATCAGGTAAATACCGTTGTCACTAAAAATAAAATTCATAAAGAAAGAGATAAAAAAAAAAAACATCTGCGTAAATGTCAGAAGAATAGAAAAAAGAAAACGAACTTCTGCAGTACCACCAGGGAAAAGTCTTGCTTCTTATTAAAGAGAATATGCAGAAGAGCCAGTCTGTGGAAACAGCCCTGAGCCGTCTGAGCAGTAATGAAACACAACGCTACCGCTGACCCGAGGGATCCAGACGGCACATATGGGACCTGACGGGAAGAAGACAGCAGCCTATATAAGAGACCTCTGCATATCCTCTGATTTTAGTCATGTATGGATAAAATAGAACTCAGTCTGCAATGCAATGCTGTGATTAAACATAATTTTAAACATGCAGAATCTTTTATTCTTACAGCTCTTTCAACTTTTTAATCTCATTAGCCGCCATCTCTGCTAGTAACTGGAATGTAAAGCATATGTATTAACCCCCCTTTCCCCTGACTCTCCTAAATAAAATCTAGTACCACCAATTGCTCTTAGAAATGCGGGCGTGAGTAATTTAAAGGGACAGCATCATGTAAAGTTTAGTTTTGAGTTTCACATCATGTTATATTGTTGTTCCCTCATCAAAACCTGTCTGCCATGTTGCTTTGACTCTTTCATGCATGCTTGAGCAAACTTTTAATCTCCATGTCAACTACTCAGCTGTGCAAAACGCCTGAGTGGACGTAGCCCCGCCTTCGAGACGCAGCTCCTCCTCTGAACTGCAGTTTACAAGCTTCTGAGCTTCTACCTCACAGGCTTGACGCGCTCAGCTCCTTCAGACTAGCCAGGCAGCAGTTAGCAAACAATCAGCTGGTGGACAATGAGCTGACCTCATTATAGGAAATACTTCTCAAGTTGTTAAAGGGTTAATAGACAAACAAAATTACAATTACTTCCTGAAGGAGGAGTTTCAGAAAGAGCTGGAGTGTTTAAAGAGACAGAAACATTAAATTAGGAAGTAAAATTTCTTTTATGCCATACCTGATGGCATTTTTATAACAACAGAGGGTAACTTTGTTCATTGAATTTGTTATAAAATGCCAGTATGTGTGGAATACTCTCCCTTTAATCTCAGTGTGAATCCATCAGTTGTATGAAAGCCTTGGACTTTTGTTAAAGAACATAAATAAAAATACTTTTGAACATTCTGGTCTTTCTGAAAGAGAGGCAAGAAGAAATCCATTGACGAAATAAAACCATAAGAAGACTCATTTGTACGACAACTGCATGAAAGAAGGAAATCTAGTCAGATAAAACTTTAATTTGAGTTTTCTACTTCAAATAATCATAATCACCACATGATTACACCGTCAATGTGACACACGGTGGTGGCAGCATGATGCTGTGGATGCATTTATTCAGAAGGTTTTTAATCTTCCTCAAAAATCTGCTCTACTTTGATCTCATGTGTGACATTACAGTGAAATAATTTGATGTTTGGGATTTCAAAAAAAGAATTGTGAATACTTTTAAATGAATTGTAAATGAATTTTGTAACAAAAAACTGTTTCCAGTTTTGATAACTGCAATTTTTAAATCCAATGAGAATAAAATTTTATTTCCATTCAGCTTATTCAGAACAGACAAAAAGAAAATGTTTTAAATCGATTTAATTGGAATGTTGTTTTTTAATTGACTTTGTTTTTCTTATGTAAAAAGCCCTGAAGACTAACTATTTTCTCTTCTGCACAATAATTATTTCCCCAGCGGCTCAACAATAACCAGCGTTCAAATTTCAATTACCTCCTCTCATGCATTTAAGCTGACGCAACAAAATGTAAGAGGAATTTGAAACACTGTTTAAATCGCGTTTCACAGACACAAAAACAGTGAATAAATTAACAAAACTAAACGATGTGAAGCCTTTTGGGTCTCCAGGCCTCTGAGGCTCAAACTGATGAGAGCGAACTCGTTTGAAACAAGAAGCATTTTAATATTTCACAAGAGACGTTTCCCATCCCTGACCTGATCGCTTTCAGGTCATGGGAGCGCAACCTCGTTTAACAAGACAGCAACTGTATCATTAACAACTTTTCACAGCTATAAAAACAAATTATTTAATTTTAATCCGTTTTGTCACTGAGCAGATTGAGTAAGTGGAAAAGTAACACTTTACAAACTCTAAAACATGTTTCTGAAAGTATTAAAATACATTTGGGAGAAGTCGGTTTGGTATTTAACATAACCTTTATGTAAAAAAAAAAAAAAAAGAAACAGCAAAGATTTTTCCTCAGGGATGCAGAGAAACCGTAACAGCCTCCTGTACTTTATATCACTGCCACAGCTCTATTATTCAGTTTCAAACATCCAAAACTGCTGCTGCAAAATGTCATTCTTCCAGCATTTTACCCCGCCTGCAGCTGTAGGCCTACTGTCTATTAATCTGTGTTTGTAATAATCCGTGTCACAGGGAATCAATACACCCAGCATCTTATAATGCGCGTTTGGAAAGCTGCTCCAAGGCTGCTATGATCCATCGCCTCTGGATGTTGTGCTGCCATTAAAAGGCACAACATCTACCTTCCCCGAGGAACCACGAGAGGAAAAAAACGCAACCGGGGAAAAAACATCCATTACATCAATGAGAAAGAAAACGTTAGAGGAAAAAAACATGTCCAGTGTTCATGCTGCTACGGTCGGTGCTTCTCAGTGAGGAAGGCTGCATGTTTGTAGCGTTTCTCTTATATGGTGTGCAACATGAAAGAGTGGTTTTAGAAAGCACCCCGCCTCTCACCCAGTGACCGCTGGAGAGAGGCTGCCCACGCCCCATGAAGGATGAGCAGGTGTAGATAATGGATGGATGGTTTTAGAAACCAATATGTGGAAGAAAACGCTTTGCCCTCTTAAAGCTGCAGAATGTAACTCTTATGTAAAAAATACTTTGAAAAAATCGAGCTCCTTAGAAACAACCAATCAGAGACTGGAGGAGGGTCTTAATGCTGTCAATCTTAAAATCAATAACATATTGTACACAGTCCATGAAGGACTATGTAAAAATTGAAGGTAGGATATGTCAAATTAATGTTTCTAATATTTATATCAAGTTATAAATGTTATGTTACTCTCTGCAGACTACCAGACCTGCAGCAGCAATTAGCAAAATCCTGGTGGAAGTGACATTCAAAATTTAAATCTTATCACATGTTTGTGAAGATTGAAATCCCTGTACTTGTTTTTTTGCAAAGAAAAATTATGGCACTCAGTTTGTACCAAGTTTCAAAAAGCTTTGAGCGCATTTAGCCGCGTCATATTAATTTGTCAGGGTATATATACAAATAATAGTAAACTATTCTGCAACAAAATCTGTGTTTATATTCAATCTGGCTTGACAGACACTTGAAAGAGCGTCTCTTCAATCACATGCTCATATCAAAAGCACATCATCATTTCCCAGTGATTAGGCTCCGCTCCGCTGCAATGTGTTGTTCAGCAACAACTCAAACAGCCTCAGGGATCAAGAGAGCAAAAACTATCAGAGTTTATTATTCAGAACAATAATAACAGGAGAAGAAGACCTCAGATTTACTGACTGGTGCGATCCACTGAGGCTGATGAATAATCAGAGCAACCAGCCTGCCAAACTTGTGGTGGGAGGCTGAAGATTAATGAAAAGCAATCCATGTGCCGTGATTAAGATTTAACTTGGCAAAATTAAAGTCGCAAGGAATAAATAAAAAACAGAGGCGTCTCGTTATGAAAACGATGGATTCCGATAATAAATGCCTATGTAATTCTTGGTGAATTAAACAACATGCAGTTTAATCCATCACAGTGTTTCTTAAAAAGCAGAGCTCAAGTTTAGCTGGATTATCTGGTATTTAACAGACTGTGCAGAAAATCAGCAAAAATTTCCTGAATATTTATTCCTCAATTCTTTTAACGTACATCATCTTCTTACTCTCATTAGCAAACACATCGTCAATGAAACATCATGATTGATTCTTTGAGCCCCAGCTGGTCAACGCGGGGCGTCACACACCCGAGTCGACCCCAAGGCTTTTCCGGCACAGTAAAGCCGGATGGATGGCTTTAACACTGAAGATTAAACTGGAAAATCCTGCTTAAGAAACACGCTGACACAACTAGAGGAATCCAAACTTCTTACTGTTTTTTTGGTCAAAAACTGGTGTAGTAAACAGTCACACACTAGCATTAAGCTCATAGCATATAAAGCGTTTGAATTTTGAGTTTTCATCTCTTCATTGTCAACTTTCTAAAAACAAATATGACATTTACATCCATAGCCATGACTGACGATTATTAATAACTATTTTATTTTTTCGCCCCACTGGACTCTTTTCCTATTTCTCTTCTTTTCTCTCTCTGGCTTTGATGTTCACCCATTTCTATGTATTTGTCATACATCACAAAAAATAGCTATTTTCTTTTCAAATGAAAAAGTTTAAAGTGGGGATTTATGTAAAATAGCCAATAAATCAAAAATATAAATGCTGACAGATTTTTGGTCCATACCAACAGATAATACATCTGATCGAACGTTCAATAATTTCACTCTGCAGGCAGAAGAAAAACTTTTTGGAGCAGTAAGGCAAGCGCTCACTCTTTGGTTACCTAGCAACTCACTCACTCTTTGGTCACCTAGCAACTCACTCACTCTTTGGTTACCTAGCAACGACCTGCTGGCGCAGCAGCAGTTTCAGGTTTCGCTACTTTGCCTCACAACTGCTTAAAAAATGGAGCAACTAATTTGGCTCATCTGCTGTCAAGCAGCACCAAAATTCAAAATTAGAAACAAGTATTAAAAGAGAAATGAGTATATATTTTTGAATCAATTAATTATTTGTTAAAAGCATATTTAATGTTTAGTGTTGATATTACCTAACTCTTCCATAGTCCCGTCTTGCAGCATAGCACAGATTTATTTCATGTATTAGTGTTTATATAATTTAATGGGCGGGGCCAAATCTGCTACAGACAAGGTGATTGGTCTGTAAATTAGGTGCATTTCTGGATAACCAATCAGCCTGCAGCACATAAAATATGAAATAACATAAATACTAATGCAAGTATGCATGATTTACAATGGATACTGAATTAACTTTGAGAAAATTAGTCCTTTAAGCATCTATTACTGAACATATTTACTTAAATGTTAATCAAATTACCAAACATATTAATATTTATTAAGCAAACTACTAATTTGTTACATTGTGGCACTTTTGGTTCTCGATAATCTGCAACTAACGGACATAAAACTAAAAGCCAGACCAGGTTTTTATGCTCTACTGGTGTAAAAAGTGACTTCCTGAGGTAATTTAAAAGATGAATGACTCGGTACTTGATGCAAGTTTGAGCGCCTCCAGTGAGAGCAGGGCTCTTTTTTCTGTCACCGCTCATAAAGCTGAGTAAGACATGTTAGCCCTGAGAATCAGAGGTGGGTATAACACAGAGAATATATACATACACATAAATACTTTCAGTAGCTGCGGCAGCACAACAGCTAACGAAACATTATTTATTGCTGACTCAGAGAGGAGCTGGTTGAAGGAGTGAATAGAAGTGAGACCGATCACTGAAGCCTGGATGTTGCTCAGCCCAGCTGGGAGATTAGCTTCCAGCTCTGTCAGCCAACATACCGTCTTCAAACAGAATTCAAACTAAACCAAAGTTTATAACGAAACAAAACTGGCAACTCAATTCAGGAAGTCCAACTCTGTAAGAATGTATGACTATCAAATCTAAAGGAGACGTGTTTATTTCTCATTAGCACTTTGGCTGCAACAGAACAGATTTGGGTTGAAATCCCAGTTTTGAGGTGGTTCACATTTCTCCGGCTGAACAAAAGCATGCGTGTTTACTGCAGGTGCATCCATGCAGAACAAACAACCAAACAAACCCCCGATCAACAGGTAAACTGCGTTGGCTTGGAGATAAATTCCCACCATGAAAACTTTATGTTTTATGAAATTCTTTTGATGAACTAAACGTCCATTTCCATCACAGAAAGAGAAAAACAGAAGCAGCGATACATCAGTTTTAGTAACCAACCGGAAGTATAACATAAAAAAAGCAACTATCACCACCAGGGCAGCACTGCAAAAACACAAACGCTGACCAATTTTTTTTGGTCTCATTTCTACTGAAAATAACTTAGGACACTTTAAATAAGATAAAACCAGATTAGAAGTCATGTTTCAGCAAGAAACAGGAACCTGTAAGTAAATAATTCTTCAATATTGATGAAAAATAGTAATTATAAGTGAAAATAAGACATTTTTCCAACATTGTAAGTTATAATATGGGAAAGTTATAATAAGCAAAAATTATCTTGTTCCAATGGGAGATTATTTCACTCATAACTAAACCTTATTCATCAACATTGAGGAATTATTGACATAAAACAAGTTCCTATATCTTGTTCAAACGTTACTTGTAAATCAGTTTTGTCTCATTTCAAATGCACTAAGACATTTTCTCTAGAAACTAGACTGAAATACTTTGTTAGATTTGTGTTTGTGCAGTGAGCAAATCAACAGGTGGATAATGATTCTGGAAATTAAGAAAAAATGTATTTATAACTAAAAGTCCACAGGCTTCCCTGCAACCTTTAAAATAAAAGCCTGTGGGAAGGTTTAATTAGGCCATAAACAAGTTTACGATGTTCCTCAAATTAAAGATTACAGAATTAAAATTGTAGTTGAACAGAGGGAAACTGATGAAGGAAAGTTTTTAGACACCACAAACAACCCGAGATAGCGATGTAAATCAACCAAAGCGCCTTCTGAATGCTTTAAATTGAAACATATTCAGGTATTACAATGGCCTAGTTAAAGACTATACCTAAATCTAAATGAGAATCTGTGGCAATAATTTGAAACTGATTTTGCCAGATGTTCATTATGCAACCGGACCAAGCATGGAATATTTATGATAAAAAATGACAAAGAAATTAAAAAGTACTGGTTATATTGTTCCCCATGTTATAACTGAGTTTCAACTGAATGAAGTAGGAACTAAATCAAATTTTATGTTTTTGCATTGAAAGTATAAACACTTTCAACACACCCTCTCCTCATCTTTCTACCTTCAGGTGAGTAAAGATGAACTACCAAACATTTCCCTGATGTGCAAAGCGAGGGGGCAACATTTTGATCTGGATTATGAACTGTGGCTGGTGGATGAATACAAAATTGTACATTACACTTTTCAGACTAGATATTGTTTACAATATGAATGCATCAAAGTTTGTGACTGTATTACGATCAACTGTGGAAAAAGATCAATGTCTTCAGTTTTTGCTGAAATTGTTCTGCAGCCAGTGTTGGGCATGATTTTCTTGGAAAAGAGATTTTTAATTTCAATGGAATTTTCTTGGTGAAATAAAGGTTAAAAACTTTTTAAAAAATGGTTAAACACAGTATATTGACTCAGGAAAGCTAAACACTCATGCACATCATCGTTTTACTTTTTTAAAGTGCAATTATCCATCCACTTTACGAGTGTATGCTGTGCTGTGTTGCTTTACTTCATGTTTATTTGTGGTTGCACCACGTACCAATCTGATAAGTCTTAAGGGTGTGAACATTTTGTAAGGGACTGTACATGCATAACATATATTTTTTTTAAATGCCCCTTCAAATCTATATACAAACATGGTTTTCTAAAAAGACACAAATACAGGTTGAAAAATCTTTCCACATCCTTGCAGAGAGGTAAATTACTGAGGAGTGGTGATAAATTGCCTTCTGTTGCAGCTAATTCTGCTGTGATGATGAAAAAATGATCAGCAAATGAAAAACGACCGCGCCGAGTATCCCCACTCCCAGCAGCCAACGCTACACAAGATGCTAAACTCTAAGGTCACCGCCTTCTTACTGCAAGGACCTTATTCAGCTTTTCCCCCGGCAGTATTCAGCACTCAGAATGACTAATGTCTCTGCACACTTAGCTCTTCTTTAAACGAGAGTTGACCAATTACTCGTGTGGAAACGGTGAAAAGACGAGCCGCTGCGGAGCGTCCACGCCGTGTGAGAGCTGCAGCGCCGCATGAGACCGTAATCAGCCAGAATAACAGACGATGTGCTAATTAGCACCAAGTCTTACAATTTAAACACAGTGCTTCACCCTCATGTCAGACAATCTGTTTTAAATGGTGTATTTTGCACATCTACCCATTGCTGCAGGCACTCTGTAATTTCTCACACTGATCTCACTTTATATTGTGTTATAGGGCACGTAATAATTTTGCCCCCCCCCCCAAAAAAAAAAAAAAAAAAAGTGGAGAGCCGATGTAAAATGAGAGCTGTGTTTTTTTTTTATGTCAGACTTGGAGGATGTGCAAGAAAAGGCTTTGAAAATTGACATCGGAAGCATTTCAGGGTTGCACGACTCGGCGTGCGAGCCAGAGATGTTCAATTTACATACGACAGAGGCATCATTTCGAAGCAGTTAAGATAAAATAAAACATGAAGCTCCGGTTAGCTGCTGTGGCTGTTTTTTTTCTTTTTCAAAGTGAATTAAACAAAAAAGAAAAGTTCAGAGGAGCCCTTGTAATTACGCTCAACGCAGCTGGAGAGAAACTGAAAAGATTACAATTTATGCAAAAAGTATGCGATGCACCTGAAAGATGGCACCTCTGACAGCTCATTTTCCAGATTTTTGTTAGATTTTTATATGTTTTTCAGGCCGGACCCTTTTTTCTCTCCCCACTTGTCTCCTCTGCATAGTTTCTGCACAACATATGCAGCCGTAACCAGGCACATGGACTGGAGTTTAAAATATAAAGAAAGTTTAACTTTCAAAGTTTTTTCAAACATAAAAAAATTACAAATCCCTAAATTAGACGCTGGCTCCTTTCTGGAATTGCTTTATTCTTTTTAACCATTTAATCTAGATTTTAGTCATTATAATTAGTAGTTCTTTTAGTATTTGGTAGCAGATGTTGCTTTTTAAAAACAGGTTTTCACTGTTTCCATTAAAATGAGAAGCAGGAAAGAGGATTCTAACAAACCAACCAGCTGAATCCCCAAACTCTTTGTTTATACAGAAAAACCTCACTGAGAGAATCAGTCAGTTTGTCAACCGACATAAGAAAAGGATGAATCAGAATGATATCCTGAGTTCATCAGGCTGATGAATAAAACTCTGTGCTGTATGTGAATAAAAACTGATTACCAGACTGAAAACAAGTGGAAAACAAAACAAAACATTGGAGGCAAACCAGACATGACAAAATAATCTAAAAACGCAACAGATAGTTTGAGACAAAAACTGCAAAACTGATGAATTAATAATTAGGTCATACAAACAGAAACACTTTTCATGGTCGTGTGGGAAAATAGATTCATCTCTGACAGATATTTGGTTTTCTGGAGCAGGATACATTTTTCCTCAAACTGAAATAATTTTCAGTTTCTATGTGAGATAAACAATCTGTTTGCAGCCTGGAATGAGGAATTTGACAAATTTTATAAAATAAACAGATTCTTTTGTGCTAATGGACGAAACTGAAAGATGTTTGAATAATTTAAGGAGATTGTATAAAAACTGACAGAGCTGTTTGACCTCCACATTATCAGGCCCATAAACCCAACATTCTGCAGAAACTCTTCTTCTGCTCATCGAAAAGACTGAAGACAGTCGGAAGATGCAGAAAAAACAGTCGGAATAAAAATGTCTGAAGGGAACCTCTTTCTTTGGCGACCAGATTTTTAACATTGAAAGGAAAATGAGACATAAACAAAGAGTTTGTTTTTTACATTAGAGTGATGGAAAATAAAAGTAAGATAATTCACAATTTGCTATTTCAATCTGAAAAGAGGGAGGTCAGCCTAGATGAACATTTAAATTTAAAGTAATCAAATGTAACCTTATATTAAATATTTTTTCATTTATCTCGCTATCACATGATCAAATTATTGATTAAAGCATAATTAAAACTGTAATCAGCAAAGGTCAAAACTGAAATAAAATCATTCGAGGCGCCATGATGGACGTCGGCAGTGAGGCACGATAGTGTTGAACAGAGCGACTGAAATTGTTTTGCAGAAACTTGTTTATTCATGGTTTCTGCTTGTTCGAGTAGATTAGCAGCTGGATTAAAAATGCACAAAAGACGAGATGCTAACCAGTTTTTTCTGTGAATGCTAGGCTACATGACGGTGCGGCCTCCATGGTCACCAGATGTTAGACTGTACCGTCTCCACAATGTGATATTTGGCGTCTTTCTAATCGTTCTTAATTATAAAGTCCTTGAACGTTTATCTTCTTATCTTGTAAAACGTGTTTGCTGCAAATCCGCGGTTACACAGAGGGCCGCCAGTCACATGACTGAGGCTGCTATCAATCTCAACTCATTAAGAGTTTTTATAAAATGTTTGGTTTCTGTGCTCGTCTGTTTGTGCAGCCGATCGTGCAGCATTCTATGACCACTTTCAAAGTGAAATCAACTAAACAGAAGCGATATTAGGTCACAGATGTCTCTTTTTTGGTTGTTTTGTTGTCCATCATGGCGGAGTGGGTGGAGTTCTGGAGACCGTGATGTCACGTGCAAATGGTCAATATTGGATTTTGGATTAGTCCATCTGACAAGACGAGTCGTGTCTCACCAGTCATGAAGGTTATTGCACGCCACTGCTGAGGAACTAGTACCTTTTAATCTGTATTCCAAAATTACTGGCTTAAAACAAGTTTCTACATCTTGCTGAAAAGATATAGAAGTTAGTTAGTTTTGTCTTGGTAAAATTTTGTGTTTTAGCCACTTCTCTCTACTGAAACAGGTGGTGAATACTTCTGTTTCACAGCCAAGCAGTAAATACACACAGAATGTTAAAGTTGGTAATACTAATGTTTTGTCATTACCCTGATGCTGTTTACGGCAGAATTTCAGATTAACTGTTGCCTTCATCCTCACTGTGTTGCTGTCAGAGCTCCTCCGGCTGCAGGCCGTAATGATAATTAAAGACAAAACATGTTCGCCGGCGCACCTTCACCTATGGAGGACGCTGACCTTCTGCGTATTTGGGTCTGCAGATAATGGCCCACTGGCCTGGTGGTCCGCTGGGCGATTGATGTCGTCTCATTAGCTGTGCCGCTGAGAGAGACGCAGGCTCACTTTCTCTGCACTCTGAATCCGGCCTGCCGTTTGCTCATCGCCCCCAGCGAGACGATCCTGCTGCAGACCCCACCGGCCTCTTATGGTTCCTACATCCTCCTTCATCAATCAGCCTCTCCTACAAGTTTTAAACTCTCCCAAATCCCCCAACTCATCTACTTCTTTCTCTCAGAGGATAGTTGCTGCTCATGATTATTAACATTCCTCTCGCGTCTCTGTGCCGTGACACCCGCAGTGAGAGATATTTCCTCTTCCTCTTGGTCTTTTACAGTCGCTCGCTCTCTTCTCTCTTCCACCTTCCCTCCGTTTGGTTCTGCGTCACCAGTCGTCATCTGGCCGATCCTCTGAGGCGTTTTCCCCTGAGAGAGCTGCCGCAGAAATAAGATCTAAGGGCTGCTGCTGGGCACACTGTTATGCCCTTCAGTCAGGAACACTTGATGATCATAAACACAACGAACAGATGGGAAAATTGTAAGCAGTTAAATGTGAGATTTTTTTTATTTACTGTAGCCCGAATAGATAAATTATTGAAGCTTTCGTTGCTCTTTGGGGCTTCGCTGTCTCAAGAGACACCAGAGCTGACTGGAGACCTTCCTCAGTTTCCCTTTTTTTCACATTTTATAGTTAATTATGCGGTTTTATTTTTCTTCCTTTTTACTTCAGTTTCCTGGGTGGTTCTATGCACCACAAGTCTGAAACAAACTTCCAGGAAACTGCAAAACAGCTGAAACACTGAGTTAGGAATCAATTTTGAACCAATAAATGGAACATTGACCAACACATTCAACATTTATTAATGATTTTTATGACGGCATTCGTCAAAATGTAACTGGTTTCTCAATTGTATGCTGCTTTTATGACTTTATTTTGGTATTTGTTTTTATTATGTAAAGCATTTTGATCTGCGTTGTTGCTGAAATGCGCTATAAAAATAAACTTGATTGATTTTCATTTTAGTCACACTGATGCTAAATCTCTGAAAGGGTCAATTCAAGTAAAATTTAAAAATGCTTTATTGATCCCAAAGAGAAATGAAATGTTTCTGTAACTCATTAATTAAAATTATTCAAAGAGTTATTGTAGATAAAGATGGCGATTCGCAGGAAAGATCTCCTGTAGAGGTCTGTACTACAGCGACTCTGAAAAAGCCTCTGACTGAAGACGGTGCTTTCTCATGAAAGAACGGTCAGGGATGTCCATCATTTTCTTTGAATCATAAAAACTCAAAATGTCATCAATTTCATAATTATTAGTTCAACTCAGTTTTTCCAAAACACATTTTATATACTCTAAACATAAACTTTATTTACGGCTGGTTGCAGCAATCATTGCAGCTGAACTGCAAAGGGTGATATGTAATGGTGACACTAAAAAAAACTTGTATCTCTGGTAACCACATTACAAAAAACTATTAAAATGGGACATTTATTCCACAGAAATCCACTTAATATGGGACAAGAAACACAATTTTCACAGAAGAACTACAAGGTACTGGAAATTATGTAAGGCTATTATTGCCTCTAACACTTTTAGTGACCTTTAGTATCTTGATCCCCATGCATTATGGCAGGTGTTAGCATCCGTCGATGTGAGACTGTCCAGCTGAATGTCATGCAAAATGTGAATTCATGATATTATAAAATAAATAAATGCTTCAATCCACACCATCCTTCGCAACATTATTATTGCACACTGACATTAAAATGCTGGCATGTTCTGTAGACAACTCCCCGTTCTGCACAAGTCTCTATTCATTGCATGTCACAACACAGAGGAAGTGCTAATGATGCTCCACAGAGAAACGAAAGCAGGCATCTTCAAAATACCAGAAACATGTTTAGATTCACAGAAATAATAAATCAGGTTTAACTTTAGATTGTGTGAGGACTAAATTTTTCAACATCTTTTCTACCCCATAAATAATAAAAAATAGTGAGAAACATTTAAAACTGCCTGTGTGACTGTTCCATTTTGAAATTTGGAATTCTTTTCACTTTTGCCGATACTTGATCAATGCATGACCATCTGCAGATCTTTATTTTCGTAATTATTGAGAATGTGGAGCCAACAGACTGGCCATGACGGCCAATCCAAGCAACAAGAAGGAATCTTTATTAGAGCAGACAGAACGACAAATGGCAAACAAAGAGGCATCAGCTGTACAGTTTTGACTTTTAAAATTCAAAATGTGTCAATTTGCTGAAGGGCAAAAAAACATCAAATTCAGCTCCACATCTTGCACATATTTCAGAATTTAGGGAGTAAAATGTGCAATCTGTGTCAAGAGGAAGAGATTTAATTGACAGCAGCAGTTTTTCTATCACTCGTAAAATTGCACAGGTTGAAATTACGACAATAAATTCTCAATGAAAACACGCCAAGAAATGAAAACTCAAGTTGTTTTGATTGAAAAGCTTTTGCACTGAATGAAGGATCAAACGAGTCAAGAGATCAGCAGCGAGATGCTTCTACTGGCAAAAACGACAAAGAAAACTACAGGAAGTAGTATAATTATCTGCACAATATTTTTCATTGAACATATGACAGGAAAATAAATTGTACCGTGTCTCAAAAATATTCAATTAACCATAAAAACAATTTTTTATATTTTATTCCACCTAGTTATCAATGTTACATTTTCTAAAAGTAACATTTTGCACAATTATCCAAATCCTTTTTTGAAAACTTTGTGAAATCTAAGTTGTGAAAAATAAATCTACCTATAAATTATACAGCACTCGGTTTTGTAAAGAAAAAAAAACCTTGACTTTTTCCAAATCACAACTATGGAAAAAAACAAAACAATTATAAAAACGTTTCAAGGCTTTTCAAAATATCTTGGTGCCCTTTTTGTTGCATTTTCCACTCACTGGATGGAAATTCTGTGATTTATTTATTCCTTTTTATAGAAGAGATGAAAACTGAGACTCCGTGGCCTCAATCACGGCTCAAAAATAAATATTTATCCATTGAAGGTTTTGACAGCAAATCTGTAAAAGGATTCAGTTCAATTATGGTGTTTAAAACCCAAATATTGAAAATACCCTTGGAAATAAACTATGATAGAAATGATTTATTGCAGAGCTGGAATCAAAGAATATTTGGGGCGTTTCTTAATGGGATATTTTCAGATTGACAAGAATTAAACCAAATATTAACACTTCTTGATCATCTTCGCATTATTCAATATAAAGCTCTGACATACCAACTGTAGCTCCGTTACATACTGATGTTGGTATATTACTCCCACTCTGCATAATGGTGAAGTTTAAACATGTAACTGGGAGCAAACCAGTATGGCTCCAGTTGGCAATCTGTCTAACCACTGATGCCTTTTAAACCTGTGGTTTAAAAGTTAATCCTCTCTGAGGAAAACGTTACAGGAAGCAGAGAAAACAGAGCTTGGGAATAAATCAGCATCACTGACGATTAGAGAGAAACAAAACGACGGATGACGAGGTCTGAAAATAAAAAGTCAGAAGAAGAAACTTCAGACTTTCAGCTTCTAACTTGTACAGAAACTATTCACCTCGATTCTGAGCGTCTTTGAGTTTGACCTGCATTATATTTCCTTAAAGAAAACATCTTTATTTTCTACCCCTTAATAATAAATCACTCACTTCTTGAAGCTACGATTTGTTTTTAGCATAAAGAACAACAAATACTAGCCTAACAAATCTTTTACGGCAAGCTGTTTTCCCAGTTTTCACCCTGATATTCGTATGGAAAGCAGTCTTGATACAAATATTAACCTTTATTACATTAGAAAAATATTGTTACCCCTTCAACTATTTCACATTTTCAATTGGATTAAAGATTACTTCAGTATGACAGCGTTTCAGGGTCATTGTAGGCAGAAGAAAATGTGAAATTTCTGCCAAAAACTCAGATATTTTGAAATTAATCTCATAAATTGTCTATAAAATTTTTTAGAAATTTTCAGATTAATTTTAGAAATTTTCTTGAAAAAGCAAATAAATTTCTGAGTTTGAAAGTCAAATAATTGCTAAAAAAATAACTTGGAAATATCTAAGTTTTATCTCAAAATTTCTTATTTTTTTGAAGAAGTTTTCTCCATTTTTTTCTATCTTCAATGGTCCTAACACATTTAATCACAGAGGGAAGTCAAATTAAAACAGTGTTGTGACATTAAAACATAATAATGTTGTAAAAATGTCTTAGTAGTTAAAGGGACTTAATTCAAACAAAATCAAAATAACAGGAGCAAAAAGTCAGTTTACCACTTTTAACATGCAAAATGTATGTAATCTATTAAGAATGCAATCATTTGCATATACATTATGCACCTGTTGCAATAAAAATAAATTGCATGATAAATTAATGCAATTAATTAATATTGACCTCGTCAATATTGGACAAGGTCCATTATTAACCTCGTCCAATAGAAAAATGAGTCATCATTTTTCTATTTTGTCTCTTTGCATCAAAAACTGGATGACAAAAGTCTTTAATCTGGTGTTTTGGTCTCTACTACCCCTTTTTGTGAAGGACAATTTTGTTCATAATTCATTTTACTTCTTAGTTCTATTGTTTGTTTATTTTCTATGTTTAAAATGTCTTCCAGTTTCTTTGTTGAATTTAAAGTTTAGTCATCTTGGAGGGTGTGTTCTTGCACTTTTATGCCTCTACCATTTTATTACTTGAAAATGGTTTGAAAACCACAATATTATCATTTATCTGGGATAATGTATGGTCAAAATCTGTTATTGTGACAGGCTAACATAGATAACTATAGCAATTGTCCCATTCAACAGAGAGAAAGTCTCCTGTGTATCAGCTGTCCACATATTGCTGATCACAAGGTTAAACGATAGCACAGCATGTTCACATCCATATCTGCTTCCATCAGGCTGCAGAAACACAACCACATAAATCAGAGGTTCCTGCACAGCAGGTGGATGACAACCTTAGAGGTCAGAGGTGGACGGCAGCGGCCGAATTGCTCTGCACTGCTACGTTTACGAGCCTCGTATAAAATGTAACGGGTGGTTGCTGTACCTCCATTCGTCTCTGCTCCTCGCTTCCACGGCACGCAGCTGGGTCGCAGAACCTTCTTGGGCGTCAACGTGGAAGTAAAATCCATGTTTCTGCTGCTGTTGCGGCTTCAGTTTACAGCAGTTTACTGCTCTGAGGATCTCAGACAGAGATTACCAGGAGGACCAGACCCCACCCCTCCTTTTAGCCTCCTTTCAATCTATGTTAAAGGGTTTTCTGCACCCTGAATCAGTCTTTCTAGTCTGTCACACTCCCAGTTAAACCAGCAGTCTGGGAATGGCAGATGGGCCAATCCTGTTGCAGGCCTAAGACACTTCTCTTCAAGGCTTAATAAGTGTCACAGTGAAGTCAGGGCCTCCATCGTCCAGCAGCTGTTTGAAACTGTATGAGAAAGCTAATACCTGACAGTAGCAGAAGGACATGAATAAGGCTGAAGACAATCTGGATTTAATCCTTTGATGTAAGCCGTATTACAGGATTCAACAAGGCACAGATTAACAGGAAAAGACTTTATAATGGCTACAGGAATACTGATTATCACCTTAGAGAAATGCTGTGTCACCTGCTGCATTTCCATTAGCCGTAACATTGAGAAAACTCAATTTACAAAAATAAATTCTCTTAATGCAAACAGGCCAATTTTGGAAAAAACGACAAAACATTTTTTTGCACAAGGATGCCGTTGTTCCTCAGTTTTATTGAAACACCTTTTCTTGCATCATACGAGTCACGACAGGCGTCACTGCTGAACACGAAAACAGGAAATAGTAGGAGGTTGAAGGCTTTTTTTTTTTTTTTACAAACAGAATCGAACAATTCATAAAAAGTTGTCATTTAAATATGTTGAATCTGAAGCTCTTCAGTAAAATCCTCCACTGAAATTTCCCCAAAACGTAGCCGCTCCCACGTAAGAGGGGTTTGTCGCTGCAACGCCTAAATAAGACAATAACGTCTCCTCTGATTGGCTGATAGATGCTGAATTATGAATATTGCTCGTTACCTACCAACAACCTGCTCAAGTAAGCTGCCAAGATTTCTAATGACTTGAACAAGAATATTTATGTTTATTGATGCCTCGAAGGCCTTCGATCGTATCAATCACTATAAGTTATTTGACAAATTGAAATAGAAAGGAGTTCCAGATATTATTACACAAATTTTATTTTACTGGTACTCTAACTCTAATTTCTTTCACCTCCCTCATTTAACTTATATATGAATGACCTGCCAAAAGAAATGAACCTCTGTGAAACTGGATGTATGACTGGTGATACTCTGGTAAATCACTTTCTGTATGCTGATGACCTGGCTGACCTCTGACCCAGCAGAGCTGGTTTTCAGCAGTGACTCAACATCTGCTCTGATGATGGGTTGAGATTTGATGTGCGGCATAATGCCAAGAAAACTGTTGTACTAGTTTGTAGGACTAAAGCTGACAAACCACTTTATTTCCCAGATTTTCTTTTCTGTCAGGACAAAAGTCAAATGTTTGTATCAAAACTACATATCTGGATCACTACATCACAGTCCAGCTCTGTGATGATGATATTTACGGCAGTGTTGCATGTTGTACACCCAGGAAGTTTCATATGTGCTCTGATGAGGTAAAAATGAGCCTGTTTAAAGCTCACTGTACATCCTTGTGTACAGCTCCTCTGGTGTGAATTTAAAAAAAGCTCGTATGCAGAAGCTTACGGTTCCTTCTCATGACGCACATGTCAGAACATTCCAGGCACTTGTGAGAAATCTGACATACAAGTTTATGTGTCGTTTGGGCAACTCATCGAACAGCCTTGTAATGTTTTCACATCCCTGTCAGTGCGCTAAGACACCAGTCGGCTCTGTGGAAACATTGCTATGCAAGTCTTTTATAAGGTTTCGTTTTAATTTTTTTTCTTCTTGTGTATGTCGTGTTGTTGTGTAGTCTGTTGAATAAAGTAATCAATCAATCATGTGTCATTTTAATTTCATTTCTTATTTAATAAGCAGAATATTTGCACACATTTGTAATGGAAATACAGCTAGTGTCTGTTATTCAACAGGACTTTTTTCTGAACACACAATTCTTCCTTCTACTCTGTTAAAATGACAGTATAACCTCTTTGCCCCATTTACTGCCATTTAAGCAACATTCATTTCCTTCCTTAGGGTTCATTTTTCAGCTCACTCCAATAATGTACGTTTTCAGCTGACAGCTCAAAAATGTTCCCAAGTTTTCACCTTTGAATAACAAAGAAAATGTCTCCAGCACACGACTTCCACCATTCATGCACAATTTACTCAAGCTGCTTTTGGCACTCAGGTTTTAGCCACGTGCCAAGGTTTTTACTCTTGAATCAGCAATTTGTTCAATAATTTGTTCCAGCAACGGAGTAGAAAGTCTATGTTTCTCCACGCTTTATACTTTATACACAGCTCGCTCTACATGATGTGACAGCTTTGACAGGAGCCAAGGTGGACGTCAGGAGACAAATGACGAGGTTTTAAAAATCTACATATAAATGAAGTTGGGCCAAATCAGTCCTATAAGTTGCACTGGCTTTTTGAACTGCTGCATGAAGAGGACAGAACAAGCTCACGACCGAGAACAAAGTGTTACTGCTTTTGTCTTGGTTGTGAGCTTGTTCTGTCGAAAGGAAGTGTGTGTGACCAGACACACCTGCAGGATACCATCGGAGGGTACGCACAAAAACCATCAGCGTACCTGAGCCAAACAAGTAGGCTGATGCGCTTGCCGCACAGAAACTACACATTTCGCCCACACAAGTCTATGTGACTTTCAAAGGATAAACAGGTGAACTGACAACATTTTCTTCATTTCTGCTCTTTCTGAAAAACTTTTCCTTGAGATTTGACCGTTTAAAGGGGACCTATTACACAAAATTCATATTTTGCAAGTTTTTTAATTTCCATTTGGGTCTCAACTGCTTCGAAAACACACAAGTGCCTATAATATGGGAATAAGTTACTGTTTTTTGATGTCTGGAAAATGTGTTGTTTCCAAAGACTCCCAATCGCTAAGTCACATTTGATGGGCACTGTGTTGTTACCTAGCAGCTCTAGCAGCTCAAGCAAATCTCCAGCACGTTTGGTTTGTCGGTTTTACCGCTCGCTCTATGTGATGTACAATGGCTGCTGGAAGAACAACCCTGTTGTTGTTGACTTATCATCCAGAAACCATGTTCGTGTTTGTTGTGGAAGAGGCTCTACTTCTGTTTTTCAAAGATGTACGATTGTACAATTGCACATAATCTTTTGCATTGCACTGAAAACCCCAGATCATTTAAAAAGACCAACGAATGACACTTAAACCTATAATTAGAGGCTGAGCTCTGTTTTTGGACGGTAAAATTAAGATCCGCACATCAAGGCGTCGTGTTTGTAAGACCTCACTCAGCAAACAGCACAGCCAGCGTTTAGCTGCGCAAGGGCGTCCAGGAGTCATGCCTGAAGGAAAGAACCAATTAGTTTTGACCCGTCACCTGCTCATCCTGATGGAAGAGCCACTCCTGGCAGCTCATTCAAACCAATTAAAGTCTGGGGGAGTCGGCCCTCACTTACTCATTACCTTCCTCTCTCACTGATCTGCTGCCCTTCATCTTGATTGTCTATTAAGCGTCTCTGAATTTTAACCCTTCAGATAATCATTTCTGCTTAAAAAAAATCTGTTTCTGTTTTTCTTCTCGACATCCTCACATTTTTTCGTGTTTTGGTCTTGCTTTGTATTTTTTCCACTGCAAAAAAGTGAAGCAACAGCCAAAAGAATCCTGTTACTGTTGCAGTGTTTTTCACTGCAAAAACACAAAATTTTACCAAGTATTTTTGGTCTACAGTCTAGTGCAAATATTTCAGTATGAACTAAACAAAAGTAACTTTTCAGAAAGAAATAGAAGATTGTTTTTAGTCAACAATTTCTTAATATTCATGAAAAATTACTAGATTGTTTCACTAATAAGAAATTTTTCTCATATTGAAAGGGTCAGTGCAACTCACTTTCTTTCTTTAATCAACACTAAGGAATTATTTACATAAAAAAGCTTGCATTTCTTGCTGAAAAGTTACTTCTACGTTGATTTTGTCTTATTTCAACATTTTTGTACGAGAAAACTTGATTTTGTGTTTTTGCAGTGCTGTTCCTGAAACATATGAAGAATCATTTAGGATATTTTTTATGACAAGTTTTAATCCGTATTTCACACTCTTATTAAATAACATTTAAGTTACATGTTATTTAATGTGACTTAAATGTTATTTAATAAGAGTGTGAAATATGGATTTATCCCCTTTTCTGCACATTTAAAATATTTTTTAATTTCTTAACATAAAAATCTCACTGAAACTGTTTGCTGTTTATTAACAGCAAACAGATAAACTGTAGGAAAACAATATTGAGACAGAAGGACGTCTACGACTTGAGCATCCCTTAGATGTTGTAGTATGAAGAGGTGAACTCATGTCAAAGACTCGCCGTATTTATTTGTAAGAGCTTTTTAAGATGTCCAAACAGTTTATCTGGATCTGGAACGAGCCAAATACTCGCATTCCTTCCTTCAAAACTTGCTCCAAACAATGTAAACATAAAACTTCGACTTTGGAGAAGATTTCTACGAAGCTGCGAGACGTTTGGAATTCCCCTGTTGTCAGCAGAGCTGCAGGCGAGCGGAAAGATGTTTTCCCACCACAACACATTAAAAGAGAAGGGATGGGAACAGGAACAAAACATTTCACTTTCAAAAGAAGTGCCTTATGGTCATTTCTGCTTCAAAAGAGAATTCAAAATCAGCATTACCTTCTGCTTTCAGCCTGGTAAAGCGAATGCAGCCTTAATAATTACTGTTCTCGGCTCTGGGTACTCATTCATATTTTCACTTATTTATAAAGGCAGCACAGTGTGAGAGAAGGCCACTTTAATTCCCCGCAGAGTTTGTGTTAACTTGTTGAAAGGTCAAAATATGAGTAATAAGGAACAAAGTTGCATCGATTAACAGGAACTAATGGTCACTTGAGCGCTGGGGTGTATACCAGGAACGCTAATTGAATCCAGATGGAGCATTCAGTGAAAACACAACAGAATTGATGCTCATGCTGTTATTTATTTTATTTTTTTGAGAGCAAAATATCAAGCATATTCCACATGGCTGAAATCATTAACAGCAAAGTGTCCCTTTTGCATGTTTGCCTCTTGTTTCCAAGGTAAAATTCTTTGTTGTGTAAATGTTTAACATCTGAGAAACATCTGGGAAAGAATCTGGTGATGTCCACAAACTGCTGTCGATATTCGGTTAATGTCGAAAAAACACTATTTCACAATTGTTGTGTTTCCATTAAATAAGAACGCATTTAAAATCGCATGTGAATGAGTTTGTTGTGTGATAAGTTATTAAAAACCATGCCATCGTCTTCCTACCACTTCCTGTCGTCTTCATTGCCTTTTCCACCAGCAGTAACATCTGGTTGCTGATCACTAGGCTCCCGTTATGTTGGAAAAAAGTATTTCCATTGCAGTTTTGTGAAATATTCCAAGTCCGACACAATCATGTTTTGCCGTGTTTCCATTAAGGAAATTTATTTTCATAATATCAATTTGTGTAAAACAGTTGGAGATGCAGTTAGCGACAACTAACAAAACCACATTTTTGTCTGGTTCCTGGTTATTAAAAATGATAAGCATTAAAACCATCAGTCCAGCAGCTTCAGTTACAAACAGCAACAGAAAAAACCCCAAAATGGTACGAGTTGTTAGTTACTGGCTGCTGCGGTGACCATCGACTGTCACGAGCAGCGAAACAGAACTTGAACGTCAAGAGAAAACAACTTTTTGCCTCAACAAAATTAATTTGATGAAGAAATGAACCAATTTGAGTTTATTTATTCATTTAAATAAACTGAAATTGGCTTCAGATCTGAAGTAAAAACGCTGGATGAGCGGTTTTCAACCCTCAAAGGGATCTCAATGAGACACAATAAAAAGCATAAAGCGTAGTGCTAAGTGACATGATCAAAGCTGTTTGTTGAATTTTTCCTCTTCACTACATAATTAGACATCTACTTCAGCTAAAATGCACATTCCTGAGCTCGGTCAACGGTGAGGAAAGTAATTTTCCTGCTGAATTAAGACAAAGATAAAAGGAGGCCAACAGTGTTCAGGCAGCCTCTCTGTAATTGGCCCACAGGAGCGTGACACAAGCGTTGTGACCAGCAGCTCACCTCTCCTCTCCCTTTCTACAGCCACTGTGTGTCACACATCTGTAAAGCACTCTCACAGCCCCTCCTTTGCTAATAACACCATAATGATGCCACTGTTAGCACAGCGTTGAGGCAGTGTGCTTTATGGACTGACCTCCAAAATCAATTCGGCTGCACACAGACTCTAATAATGGAGGCAGGTCTACAGACTCCCTCTCTCCAATCCTCGAATCTGACAGCTTTATCTCACAAAACCTTGAACATACATCCTCTTGTCGTTGCTTAATTCTTGTTTCTTCTGTGTTTTACTTCAGGAGCTTCGATGTGGACAGTAAAGTGGTGGAAAGTCTGCAGCCCAGTGACTCACATCAAACTCAAATGGGGGAAGTAATGGACTATTTTATATCTCCTGTACCTTATTTATGTAATGTTAAAGTTGCATAAAAATATGTTTTTTTACATATTTGTTAAAACACCCACCATGTCGTGACAGTATGTTATGAGACAGATAATCTGTGAAAAGATCAATCTCTCTGAGTTGCTATTGCTGACTATAAAAACCCTCCAAGAACAACCAATCAGAGCCAGGACAAAAGTCTTAACGCTGCCAATCAAACTCATGTACTTGCTGCTCAATATGCTAATGGCAGAGAAACAGTCAATCAAGTTTATTTGTATGGCACATTTCAGCAACAAGGCAGTTCAAAGTGCTTTACACCATAAATACACAAAAATACAAAGTCATGAAGTCAACAAATGAGAAAACCAGTAAACGTTACATTTTGCCAAGTGCCATACATCAAAATGTTGGTCAATTTTTCATGTATTGCAGCTGAAAAGCAAATAAACTGGTGGGGTTTTAATCCAGATTTAAATAACTCACCTTCACAGAAACACCATTTATCCACCTTTATTAGTGGCTATGCTAACTAGCCTGAATGTTTATAACAGGTTGTGCTAGCTGCAGCCAAGACCCTCCTCTAGGCTCTGATTGGTTGTTTATAGTTTATATGCTATATATATATATATATATATATATATATATATATATATATATATATATATATATATATATATATATATATATAAATAAAAGTTACATACTGCAGTTTTAATAGTGAGAACTTGTTTTAATGACATATGCAAGGTTTTTTTTTAGAATGGATGGAAGACCGTAGAGGCTTTACGTGTCCATTAGAGTTTCCAGTGTTTCGACGTTTGCAGCAGGGATGGAACAGCGGCATTTTTGGGGGTTTGAGAGCACATTCCTGGACAGAGAGACTCAGTGAGTCTCTGGCTGCGGTTAATTATGGGAGTCTGTGGGAAACCCCTGAATCTGAAAGCCTCTCCCAGAAAATAAAAAAAAAGCACAACTTGAAGTAATTGCTCAGTGGGGACAGCTGAAGATTTCATCGTTTATGTCCAGTCGTCAGATCTGTCATCGTTGCTCAATATGGCGGCCAGGCACAGAATATATAATGGCCCCAGACAGCAAAACAGACTAATAAAAAAAAATAAGGGCAGAACTTCAAGGTGTAATTTTGTGCAAATACTCTGAAAACAAATCATTTTTATATCTTTTACAGTTTGGATCATACCGACCCATTGAATAAATTAGAATGGTGTTGAAAAGCCTATTTATTTCAGGCACTCTAACACTAAGTGGAACACAATATTTAGATTAATCACACACAGATGGTTCTCTGAAAGCCATGATTTCAGTTAAATATGATGATTTATAATTAAAACATGACACTGAGAATTAGAATATTACACCAGACTACACATTATGCACATTCAATTAACAACATGTAGTGTGATACACACTTGATCAATATCAGTAGATAGTTTGTCTGATAGAATTTTCAATAATTCCACAGAACTGCACGGCATTCTGGGGGATGTAGGCAGAGGAAAGACTTTAGACACTCAATCTCTCATGGGCAGCCGAGCAAGACTGGTGGCCTTAACTAACTCACTCACTCTCTGGTTACCTAGCAACTCACTCTCTGGTTACCTAGCAACTCACTCTCTGGTTACCTAGCAACTCACTCTCTGGTTACCTAGCAACTCACTCTTTGGCTACCTAGCAACAGTCTGCTGAGTAACTGGAGCAACAGTTTAACAGATTTCACCACAAAGACCTAATTTTCATGTAAAACAGGAGCGTGAAGTAATTTTTACATCCAAATATCAAACTTAAATCCCAACAGAGAGGAGAAATCGGTAAACAAGTAAATCGGCGGGTTTTATTTGAGTCAGTTCAATTATCTTCATTTATCTAACATCAGTTCACAACACACCATCTGAAGGCTCTTTAAAAGACAAACATCCAGATCATAAATGGGAACATTCAATCAATTCAATCAGGGAGTCAAGTACATAAATCCAAATTCAATACCAGCCACTAAAGAAATGCAAACAAGTTCAGCTTTATGTGACAAAGGGTAAAAAGTTCTTGGAAACCCGGTTGATTGAACTGAGTCACTGATTATCTTGAGAATGCAAGTGGCAGCAGTAGAAGGGAAAAGTCCAACAGAACCAGGATCTGAACAACCAACTGGGGAACGTGAGGAAGACAAAAATCCAGGAAAATGTTCTTGTTCAAAAAAGATGAAAGTTAATTGCAGCAGCAGCCCATTTAATGACGTTTTCTAGAACCTTTGAAGGTCTGAATCTGCAGAAAACTAAAAACGTAGTGAGTCACAACAATAGTTCCGTCAATTGCTTTTGTCAGGAGACAATGAGTAATTTATTTTTGTGAAGAAAAAACATGAATGAAGCTTCACAAGATTCATTTGTATAACTGCTATTTATGAACACAAATTATGTTCACATTAAAATATGTGATGTCACCGAAAGCCTGATGGGATAAATAATGTCGTTTTCTGTAATCCTGGTTTACTCTATCCCTACAAATGGAAATTACACACAGCTCAGTTGGATATAAATAGAAAGTAAGAAAAAATAAAATTTTTAATCCTTTTTAATTCAGCCACTAAATATTCCACAGTTAGCTACACCAAGGAACATTTGCACACATTTATTATAATTCTCAGAAAATTATTCCATCTGTTAAATAGAATTGTAATTTTTTTTCCACTGAAAATGCAGATCTACTCTAATCATTCAATATGAAAATGAATGTAATTAATTGCCAGAGAGGATATTAGCATGCGTTTCTAATCAGATAATTTTATATGGAAAATTGCAGCTGAAAGCAGATGCTTCTTACATAAAGAAAGCAATTACTCTAACCGTTGATCTGCCTGCTTTCTGGCTAAGAGAGGCTTGTGATAAAGAGGATATTTTGAACTGGCTCCACTAAAATAGGAAGTCACCAAAAAAAAAAAAAAGCATCTAAAAAGACCAGAAGCTTGGAGAAAAATATGCTTTGGGGATCCTGATGCACTTATGGTTAGAGGCAAAACTTACAGACAATACTCTGGAGTGGATATAGAGAGACATTTTAGCAAAGAAACGTTTATATATATATATATATATATATATATATATATATATATATATATATATATATATGGCTGTGAACACTTTATGCAGTAATTGGAAGCAAGATAAATATTAGCATATGAGCTCCTCACCAGGAGGAAACATAGAGAAATAGTTTAACAGTAACACCTTCAGGCTGGAAACAACAAATATTTAATAGGACGGAGCGTTTATATATGCTTTCAGGGGTCTGAAAATACAACAGAAATGCTACATTAAATATTTAATACTCCTAAAATATAGGGAAGCTGATAGAATAAACTGCCAAAGCAAAGCAGGATAAAGTTCTCCCAAGTTTTCGAGCAGTGCTTCATCAAGAGTGCGTAATCTTGTTTGTGAACTTCATGTTCTTCCAAATGATGAGAATGAAGACTGGCTCTATTTATTCAGGCTAATTGGAAGCAGAGGTGCTCAGAGGAATGCCCATCAGAAAGTAAACAGAGAGGTATGTGGCCGTGTGAGCCATCTGTTCTCATCTGCAACAGCATGAAGAACCGACAGCAGGTAAAACACAATTATTCTGTAGTAAACGCAGACTTTGATGGCTACGTTTTTCATTCTTTCATGTCTCTCTCTGGGCCTTTTATTAAATAATAAAAAGCTTAGACATGAAAAGGTCTATTTCTTGATATACACAGACAAGCAAAAACAAAATAAACACAAAACTTATTAATAGTCAGTACAGCTTTAAACAAGCTGAACTCTTCTGCTAATATCACAAAGTTTGACTTGAAAATGGCCATGAAGTGATTTAAAGATTCAGTTAGACAGGCATTAAATGAACAGCAAGACAAGGGACAGATATGCAGAAAAGGTCCCAAGGAAAGGTTTGCTCTATTACTGCAAACACTTTTCTGTAAGAGAATTTTTTTTCTATACCTTTTAAAATTTGCTTCTAAAATCTAAACTTTCAGTAAGAACTACTGAAATGCCAATACGACCGCAGCATGTGACGTTACCATCAACTAGGAGTGCACCGATTAGCACCCATCGCTAATCCTTAAAAAGCTTGAGCTGCCGATTCCGACTTTAGTTGATATGAAATTTTTTTATGACTCACAACCTCAATTTTTTAGAGGGATCAAAAAAGTTGCAAAACGTAGCAGTAAAGTTACTAAGGCATCAACAGTAGGAAGAATATTCATAGTTCCCACAAGTCTGAACTGGAAGCGATTTGCGCCACTGAACCGCCATCTTGGTAGGCGATTGCAGCACAAACTACAGATGAACCAGAGCTTTGAGACCAACAAGAAGAGAATATATTGACACTCTTGACCAATGTACAGGAGAACTATATATCAACAAAATGATTGCTGTCTGGATCGACCCGTATGAGGCAGAGAATGAAAACATGTCAGATGAAATAAACAAGCTGCGTCAGATCTCCTACTAGGACATGATTCACTACTTGGTTAACACGATAAAGTGTTTACACCATGGAGGAGCTTCATGGCCTGAAGTCCATAGACGGTTACAATCAATGTTGCGTAGAGGACATTCGAACTGTTCATGTGAACGACACGGCAAAGTAAATACCAACACGTAGGCCATGCTTAGCTTGCAGATAAAAAACTACATTAGCTAAGCTAATTTTAATGGTTTGGCAGTAAGTACTGCAGTAAATATCACTGATATTTACCTCAGTATTACACAGAGATGGGTAAAGCACTTAAACATTTTAATTATATAAGAGTTGTAATGTACTTATATTGTTAAGTTAGACAGGAACAAGAAGAGAGCGGATCCAAAGCTTGTGGTTTGTTTATTGTTGTCACAACTCGATGGCAAATGTCATGACAGTTGAATACCTACCAAGATGGCTGTCAGCTACAGAGCTCCCGAAACTGATGTCACATGAGAACCATGTATTGTTAACTGTGCATGATGTGCCATAATGATGTAAACATGGTGTTCAGATCTATGCCAGCAAATTGCACCAAAGAAGGACATGAACCTGAGTTCTTCTTACAGGGACTAAACACCTCAAATGTCAGAGGATAATTAGGTTGTTTTGTTTTTTATTGAAAAAGCTACAAAATAGATTATAAATAGATGTAATATAGATGTAATCTTTTTAACATTCTAACCAAGCTGAGCTCTTATTGATTTTCTGATGCTTCATCAACACTCTAATCCTAATGGAGTTTTACATCATTATCGCACAAAAGCAGAATAAATAAACAGCTGGTTATGATATAAACAAAATAATCGAATAGCATCCTTCTGCACCAAGAGATTTGACTCTTGGTGTTGAACTTGGACATTGTTGCTATTTATGGATTGTGGGCGTATAATAGGGGTACAGCATCCTGACAATGTTTTGCGTGTTTTCTGCCAATCAGTCTTGTCGGAGGCCAGCGTGAAGCCGATGATTTAGAAAAGCAGAGGAGTCTTCTGCTTATCGTCAGCTCTGCGGGAATGTCATGCTTTGCATCCTCTGTATACAGAGAGGGAGCCCTGCGCTTCCTCAAAACTTATTTTCCTCCACTCCTCATCCTTTTTTCTCCTTGGGGGGAACGGATTTACACTGCGACCGCGGCAACAATATACAGCGGCGATAAAAAGTCTCTGCTGTTAAAGCAATGAGGCATTTTAATAGGATCAGCCAAGACTGTTGTGAAGGCAACCAGGATGTCTCTCGTTCGCTGTCTGTCTGCTCGTCTCTTTCTGAGAGCAGAGGTTTGGACTCGACGGGGATTTGGATGACTTGAGGTGAAAACAATGCGCTAGACGTGATGAATGGTGGCATGGCAGAAGAAATGTGATCATTATCTGCGTCTCCTGTTGTGAAGAAGAGATAGCTGCATTCAAACAGTGGCTATGAAAAGCTCCTCTTGGGAGAATCATGCTAACCCCTGTACAGCAAACCTCTTCCCCCCTAAACGAGTGTAATTAATGGAGACATGAGGAACATGCTGCACACATTCCAGTCTGCTGTGCGAGGCGTCACTGAGATACCTGTACATCCAGCAGACTCAATCAGCCCGGCTGGACTAAAATCTTTGATTTGGCTCATTTCTTCTTTTTGAAGCCGCTGCCTGATCCTCTGCAGAAAGTGGTGACTCAGAAGTAACGTAGTCGGCCGACAGTGCAGACAGATTCATCAGATTTGACCTTTTCATCTACAATCTCTGTGTTTTTCCAGGACTCTTTAAAATGTCCTTGCTGGATTGCAGGTCGAAGCAAAATAAGCTCTTACTCACGCCGAGCGGCGTACCGTGTTCTTCAAATTATACATGTTTTTATGTCCTTGATGGTTAATTTGCTCTGAAATTAGTTGAACTTTTACAGTTGCTTCTTTTAACAGAAATTACAGCCTTGTGTAAGAAAATGCAAATTTATGCATAGAGCATCCACCTATCAGGGACCCTGTTATGTTTTATGAGTCAGCAGGTCCAAACGGGTGTCAGATTAATGCTTTCAATGATAAACTAAAATTGAATCACATTGCATTGCAATTTAAATGACCATTTATTGTCATAGTTGGTGAAAGCTACAACAAAACTACAGGTTCGAAGGAAAGAACAGCTTTCTTGAACTGTACATAAATAACACTGCAAAAACTCAAAATATCAAATATTTTTGTCTCTCTTGTTGCGCAAATATCTTATGCTACATTAAATGAGACAAAAATAACTCAAGTAACTTTCCAGCAAGATACAGGAGTTTGTTTTAGGTGAATGTTTCCTTAATATTGCTGGAGAATTAATGGGCCTACTGGCAGATTATGTCATTTATAACATGACATTTTTCCCATGTTATAAGAAAAACAAATCTGCCAGTGGAACTAGAACTTTTTAATTTACATGCAAGAATTATAAAGTTAAATCAATCTGTTATATCTTGCAGAAAAGTTATGTTAGTTTTGTCTTATTTCAAGTATATTAAGATATTTGTACTAGAAACTAGACAAATAAAAACTAAGCCTTTGACATCTGATCACAGTAAAGCAGTTTGTTCTGTTGAGGCTGATCAACCTTTGACCTCTCCATTTTCTTTTTCCTCCAATAAACTATAAAGCTGTGCAAGATTATTTCTCGACTACTTGTTCTGTTTTTGCTTTTTAGTCACACATACATGTTTCACATCATTTAACAATTTGATTTTCACATCAGACACAGATAAATTGAGCCGATACAAATAGCAGTTTAAAGGTCAAAAGTGAACCAAACCAACCTGTGAAAATAAATCCTTGGTAAATCACAAATTAAATGTGTTTAACCACATTAACTGGTTTCTTTGTTTTATAGTTGTTTTAGTTTATTTTAGCCCTTTAGTTTATTTAATGTTTATTTATTTCAGTAACTCTATTCACTATGTGAAACACGTTACATTAGTAGTGTCCAAAGTGGAGTCTGGGGATCATTTGTGACCCTTGAAATGATTTTGATCAAACACCAAGAATGACAAACATTTGGTCAACAAAACAGAAAACAACTGATGACCCCAGAAAAATGCAGAAATCGTCTGTTTTTCTTTTATTATTGAAACAATCTGAAGGTCTTGTTTTGAATCTTTAATGAAATACAGATTTCATAGAAATGGTGTTTATAGTTTAGCAGGTGAAACTAAACCAAACAAAAGAATTGCACTGTTGAGTAAGATTATAATACTGAAACAATAAAAACAATAATAAAAAATTACAATAAAGAAATGTGTGCTTACTGTAATGCATAGCTCTGAAATACTTTAAACTCTTGCAGTTTGGGTCATTTTGTACCTGGCTCTCCATTTTCTAGTATTCTGTGAATTATTTTTATTCATTTTAAAATGTGTCGACAAAAATTCAGCATCAGAAAGCATATCCTGATTAATGTAGTATGACACTAGCTTCCATATTTTCCTCATGATCTGAAATGTAATTATCCTAACTGATCCTAAATATATTTTAATCCTACAACAAATAATTTATTCTTCAGATTTATCTTTATAAAAGAGACAGATGACCTTTCTTTGGGTTGTAATACACGTGACTTGACCTTTGGCTTACTCGACCTTCAGGCCCATTTAGTGACATGAGTAACTTTTATTTCTCTCTTCAGACAAAAATATCTTCACTATTCATCGTCTGTCTTTCCAGATCCCTTGGCAATTAAAGCAGCTGTCATAATGTGCACTTAACTCGAGTCATAACCTCAAACTGGAAGCTTCTATTTAAGGAAATCGTTTCTTGTCAAAAATTCATCTGGGAACCAAAAACTGCTCTGTGCCAGTGGAAAAGACGGGCTTTCATGGATGTAATTAGCATATAGAGATACATCAGTCTCACTGATAGGAAAGCTATTATCTGAAAGCAATTTGATGCTTTGTGTCATGGATAGCGTTCTAGAAATGACTCTCACTGAGCAACTTTCAGCTCAGTGAGGTCAAATAAAGATTAACTGAAAAACTTTACTCCTGAGGAAAGTCTGCTAAAGATCCACAGTATAGCTGCGTTTCTATTGACCATATAAACTGAAAACTGAAATTAAGAAAATAAATGCTCAATGAAAAGCAATTCTGAAAAACTTAACGTTTTGATAAAAAAAGTGTTTTCGCTAGAATGAGGTGGTTTTTCAGCCTCTTTGAATTAGATAAATTTCACAAAACTGTAGTGGAAATACTTTTTTCACATCATAGGTCATGTGATGAACAATGAGATGTTACTACTGGAGGACAAGATGAAAAGAAGACAGCAGGAAGTGACAACAGGATGATGGCCGGCATTGATTTTAATGACTGATTGCATGAACAAACTTATTCGCTCGTGATTTTAGTTGTATTTCTTATTTATTAAAGTATATTTGTATGCCACATTTCAGCAACAAGGCAGTTAAAAGGGTTTCACATCATAAAAACACAGAAATAAAAAGCGATAAAGACGCCGTTTGGGGAACCAGAGACAAACATGACATCTTGTCGAGTGTCATCATCAAACTTATCCTCAAACATGTTGGTCAATGTTCCAGTGATTATGGTTTGAGAGCAACTCTAAACAGGTGGGTTTCTGGCCTCAATGTAAAGGAACTCAGTGTTTCGGCTGTTTTGCAGTTTTCTGGAGGTTTGTTGCTGCTGGGGATGCAAAGCAGACCAGAACCAGAAGACCCAATCCTGGTTTGGAAGGTGCCTGAAACCTTAATGGAAACGCTGCAACTGCAAATTGTGTGTTTTTGGGGTTTTTTATTTTTATTTTTTTGACATTAACAGAATCTTTACATTTGTCGTGAAAGCACAGCTACTGTCTGGTGAAATGGCATCTTAGCAGAAACTGCTAACTGCATCCCTTCCAGTCTTGATTTTTTTATAGTAGGACAACAGCTTGATGCCACCCAAAATGACACAATCTGAGCTCTTCCTTCTTGTGACCCTGCCACGAGGAGGTCAGCTGTTATCTATAACCTTCGACCATTTCTGAGTGCTGCAACCTGAAATCAGAGCCTTTCCGGTGAGAACGAGGAACTTGGAACGATTTCAGAGCAAGTGAGACGAAACAAGCCGGCTTGCTTTTGGCCCTGTGAGGACACGAAGGTGGATCCGTGCTGCTCAGCTGCCCTCCCTGCTGTCGGAGCAACTGAATTCAGAAATGGAAACTTTTGGTCAAGCAAGAGTCCACCAGGCTTGAGCTCCCACTGACAGGCTGTGCAGCTCTCCCAGTTCATTAATGAAGACTGGATTCCACTACAAATCAAAACAAGTGACCGCAGAGCCATTATTCATGGAGTTCATTACCAACATGAAGATCATTATCGACTCAAGAAGAGAAAACCATCAAGGAATCCGGTTCACTTTGCTGACATCAAGATAATATGAGTTATCTTCATATGAACAGAGCACTTAGTAAAGAAAACAAATACACACACTGCAATAAAGATTTTTGATTGGCTTAATGTTTTTGGTTGCTTTCATTTTTTCAGCCATGTTTGTTTTCACCTTTACAACTTGAACATCGCTGCATGTGTGAAATGTCATGGTGATGTAGCATATCACCATGACATTTATTTTCCCGGTATTATTGTAAAAACTTGTTGCACAACAAAGTCGGAATCTCGACACCCGCCAAGGACAGGATTTCTATCTGCTACTGGAGATCCTGCTCTGCTTCTACTGGTCCTTTATACTGGAGGGAGTTTAATGGGAACGCAATAGGAAAAGAGGAGAGCAGCAGACAGACTGGGGAAGAGAGAGGCTGGCTTTCTCTGGCTATTGTTCGGACACACAGTCCCACACACTGCGCTGACCTCAGACGGGGCGTGGCCCAGAGGCGGGGGATTCGAGCTACGGCCAGCATACTTGCTCTGCATGTGGACAGAGAACAGGAAGACGGGCGCTCTCTGGGGAGCGTTAAAGAGAAAGAAGCAGAGTGAATGGGATATTGGCCCTGCAGTTTGGCAATATGTTCCCAACTCTGTACATGTGCACAATGGAGTAATGAGAATAGTGGGCCTCTGACAAACACAGGCCAGATGGGGAGAAGATTCTTTTCTGCAATTACTCTGCAGAGGAGAGCACTAGAGCCACTGCAGCTCCTCTTGTACAGAGAAAAGATAATTACTGTTTTTTTTTAGAGAAATACTTAATGACTATCTGTGCCTAGCAGCAAGCTTTTGTACAGTCTCTTAAGGTTTCATCTTCGGTATCCTCCGCCATGCAGTGCAGGATGACTGCATTCTGCAGCGTTTCAATGACAGAAGAGAGGTTAAAGTAGCTTTCTAATTCTAAAACTTTCTTGTGATTTTAAATTGGAGATGGTTTCTGTTTTTTAAAGTAAAGCCTCTGATGAATCTGATTATAATAGTCAGTTTAAAAATGACTGCACATATTGTTTCTGAAGCGTTCCAGCTGACTAACATTCAAACCTATTTAGAGGTTTAAATAGATTTAAATATAAAACACCCATCATAATACTGCTCTATATCAACCTCGAGTTTTTAGGGCATAGTAAAAATGCTACTTTTTTGACAAATTAAATAAATGGAGTAGAATATGCGTTGCAGATGTGAGACAATATTAAGGAAATTTTTGAACCACAACTGCAGAATTTATGCAAATGAAACAAAAATAATGAAGCAAGGGCCTAATAATGGTGTTACTTTACTTCACCTTATGCTATGCAGACCCTCTGTCTGCTCTGATGAAGATTAATTTATCGTAGCATGCTGAATGCCAATAGTGTGTTTGGTTAATTCTGTGAATATTTAACATATTTCAAAGTGCTTGATTGTTATTATTTTATTTTTTATTTATATTTCTTATTTAGTCATTTAAATTACAGTATCACAGCTATGTATATCTTTTCTGAATTTTATTTTACTTACAGTGATATTTTACACTTTGGATAGCGCAGCTTGTCAACAAATAATTTCCCTTGGGGATCAATAACATATATTATTCTTTATTTCTTGAACCATGTGGGAAATCAGAGAACACAGTAAAATCTTTTAAATCTAACTGCAAATAATTGCAGGCAGTAAACATTTAAATTTTGAAAACAAACAAACATTAAAATCAGATGTCAATAGATGAAAAGTAATAAAGAATTAAAATTCTACGCTCTTCATCCTTCTGAACATGCATGATACCAAACAGGGAAACAATAAAAATAGAACATATTCCTTATATATGTGACTGGATTTAATAATTTATTTAAAACCTGTAATTTCTTCACATTTAGACTTACGTAACATACATTTTAAGAAATGCAGAAGCGGTGTAGCATCAGCTTAACACACAATGTGGAACACGTTTTTGATGGAGGAATTAGTTCTGAAAATGAAGAGATTACAAGATTATCCCTGTTCAAACCATACGTCTCTAAACGTCTAAAAAGTGGGATTTTTCTCTTTTTGATGCTTTTCACTGAACAGAAAAGAAGTCAATAATCAATATGGCTCATTTCTGTCACTGGCTGAATAACTGGAGCATCACCAAATACAAAATTTTAACCAAACCCTCATTAAACCCTTAACATAAGCAACTCAGATTCGCAGCGACGTGTGAATTACTTGCAGTAAAGGCCGTTTTAGAGCGTCCATCCTTTAACTTCATGCTGTCTCCTTCAGTAATCACGGCTGTGTGTCAGCGAGGCTTATGTCCCACTATTGGCAGCCTCTCCTCAGGCTCTGATCAGCTCTGTCCTACTGACTGACTGCAAGCCATTAATCTAACAGGAATTAATAATGTACAGACTTGTAAGGTTAAAGCGAGTGGATTTTAGAGGACACGACATTTTCAACCGTCTCCCTGTTGGAGGAAGTGTATAACAGGAGAGTAAACGTTAGTGTCATTTGTGAATCTTAAGCAAGGACTTGACATCAGTGAGACAGATTAAGAGGAAGAGGCACTAATGAAATGAAGCAATGAATAAATTACTGTCAATAAGTTGAATAAAAGAAGGCAGGACTGCTCCATCACTCATCTAAAGACAGTGCAAGTAGCAGCCTCTTGTAAGGAGATTTATGCTCCAAAAAGTGACAATAAATCTACAAAAAACAAATAAAACCATCATGAAGTTATGCGTCTGAAAACAGAGTCTTTCTTTTATTTTCACTGGAAGAACTGGATTGTTGGACGCAAAGTTATCACCGTCAACTAAAACTGACAAAAACTGAAACCGAAAAACCATTTTCATTAAGTGAGATAAATAAAAACAGTAAATAATGGGGAAAATCTGTAACTGACAGGAACAAAATTGTGTGTTTATAAAACCAACAAAGACGTACTGAAACGACAGATATTATCTTTGTTTTTATGTTTCTAAAACTATTTATTAGCCTTTCAAAGTGATTTTACGTCAGTTGTCGGAAAATTACGGCACTCCAATTTCAAAATACAACTGCAAAAATTGTAAAACTACTGCCATAACTAAATGACATTTAACTCATAACTAATGAAAACACAATCTGAAAAACAAAACGTCACAACAACATAAAACTAAACTATAATGAAAGAAAACTGTTGAACTAGTTACTCCTGAAGCTGCACAGCAAAGTCAGAAACACTTCAGTAAGATGGTTGGAAGTCACTTAATGCATGTAAAGGACCACAGCTTCATGTTCGCTCCAAACATTAAAACTAACCGACAGCCTGGTTTGGACAGAGATGCAGAGAAAAAACTGGTTTAATTCAGTGCCAGTGCTGGCTCATCATGAATGATCTTAAAACAAGCCCAGCGTAATGCAGACCAGGTGAGAGTCTGCAGCAGGAGGCGGGGGGATTGTTTGGCTGCGTTTGGTTTCATCAGTCACCTGACAGAGAGAGCTGGCCTGGGCTGTGGGAACAGGAAATGTGACATCACCAGGCTGACATTCAGGAATGTGGGAATGTCAGGCGGCCTGTTAAAGCTCCCAACAAGACGCAGAGGGAGAGAGACTGATGGACAGCGGCTAACTCAACCCGGCTGAGTTATTTCAAACCTGAAGAGTGGGGAAGCATTTAGACCAACTTTAATCTGCCAGGAGGAAAGAAAACAAGCTCCTCCTCTCATTTGAAATGGTTTCTCATCCGTTCAGGTTCAAAGCCACATAACAGCATAGACACAAACAGAGACCCTGTCATCTCAGAGCACTTTAAAAGACAAACAGAGGGTTAGCACGCCCCACGTTTGGAGGCCTCAGTCCTCGACGTGGACGTCGCGGGTTCGACTCCCGGTTCCGGCGACCTTTGCTGCATGTCTTCCTCGCCCTCCTTCCTGTCTGCCTACTGTCAAAAGTATGAGCCACTAGTGCTGCAAAAACTCTTCGGAGAAAAAAATGTGACCTGTATTGCCGATCACCGTCTCTTGTTGCTCATCACCGAATCCGATCACATTCATCTCACTTCGCAGCCTGCATGTGCAGCTCATCTCCTCTTTCCTGTCATGTGAGTTTAAAAAACAAGCACCTATATCAAGCTAAAATGTTAGTTTGTTAGTTTTATCTAAGATATTTGCACTAAAAGCTGGACAAAAATAGGATTTTGTGTTTTGCAGTGAAAGGTTATCTTTCTGCTGATTGCTTTGGGATTTACTTTGCAGCAATGAATTATTATTATTATTTTTTCCATGATCCAGATACTTTATGTGACCTGGATCCTCAACATTTCCATATGACAGGCCCATCTCAAGTTCCTCAGTTGGAAAACACTTTCTGATGAAGCTCATTTGGCAGAACGACTATTGAACAGACCATGTTGTAATTTGATTGGTTTGATGTTATGCTTTATCATAAATGTCTTGTTTTTATTAGTTGTAAGTGAAAAAATAATCATAACTAACCAAAATAAGGGCTTGAATAAATATTCAAGTGGAAATTTGTGAATTAAATAAATGTAATTAATTCACATTTGTTGTCAATTTGAGTTGTTGATGTGAATCTCAACCTGCTGGTTTGTGTCTCCAGCATCATTCTGCCACATTCTGACACCTTCATTTCAAAACCGGCAAGAAGTTTTTTGGCAACTGGATCCTCTTCTCAAAAATCAAACTTACAATTTCTCCCTCCCCTCATACATCACCGAGCCTTGGCTGGCAGTGAAAACGTGGGTGGCACATTAGGCTTTAAGTTCTTGGACGACGCGTGGAATGTCTTGACCACTGGAGACCGGAAGCGTCCACAGCGAAGTGAAGCTGAGTGGGTGGTGCAGTACGACCCGCCCGTTCAGTTCTTTTATTTATTCCTGCATGAAAATGTGCGCTTGCTAACTTTACTTTGACTTCATGCACTGTAAAACATTTGAGCTGCATTTAGTTGTGTCTGCCGTCTTCTACGATTTAAGTCAAATAAATTTAGCCAGTTTTCTATTTTGAATCTAAATGTGAGTTTGTGAAAGACAAACTTGGTGCAGTGAGTTGTGTTAACTTCTTATTAATCTTGCCAAACCTCCAAGAGTTGAATAAACAAGTTTTTATGTTAGCACTTAAAAACAGAGAGAAAAAAAAAAAACAGGAGTGGAAACTATTTCCCAGAATGCTTAGCGGCATGTTTTTGTATCCTCAGATGGAAGTGAGTTACATTAATCTGACTCCTGTTATTAAGGGAAATGTTTATTTTAAATCTTGAGGATAATGTCCTGTTCACAGTAAAAGTTTTTAGCACAATTTATTGTGATGTTTAATGAAATTTATTATCAGATCAGAAATTTTGTTCACTCAATTTGAAACAAGAATTTAAATTATCCTAAAGTAAAATAAGTATTTTAACTTGATATTGTGAGTAAAATAATAGAGAAATGTGGCTCTTGAACGAGGACAGAGCCGTTCTTTTTGTTGCATATTGTGAAATAATTATTTGGTTAAAAATGCAGCATTAAGTTAAAACTCTCAATTCAAAGTTCATGAACATAAAAAACAAAATTTAGACAACTTGTCTCTTATTGTTAAATCAACTTCATGAACTTTAACTTCTCAGTTAAAACCAATTAACTCGTGTTGACTTTAATTGCATTGTCAAGGCAGCATTCAATTTTCAAGTTAAACCACCTTCAAAAGTTTTACAGTGTAGCATCAACATAAAATAACGTGATTCTTAACTCTGCAGGTTCTGAATCTGATCAACCTTTCACTTCATCGGTATAATTAAAAAATATGATCTGAAAATCTCCTGAGAGTAAATAACTTAATGTTTGAGTAAAAAGTCAGGAAAAGTCAACCAAAATACCTGTTCGCTACAATGCTAACAATGCTAACTGCTTGCGTTCTCGCACGCAGTTTATTCATCAACCCTTCTCTAAACGATAGTCAAACTATTATTTTATAAATGGAATTTTCTAACTTTATATGAATGAGAGAAAAACGTAGAGAAGTTTATTATAGTTAAGAAAATGTTAAAAAGTAATTCTGTAATCTCCAGAAGGTCTTTCAGTAAATTGGTCACTGCTGAAGTAAAACTGATTACTTCACTGTTTCTGATATCAATTCACACTATTGAACAGTCATAAGATCAAGACTGCTGATAGAAAAAGGTGAAAAACAATAATTATCTTTTCATTAATGAATGTGTTAGCGGATGAGGATCCATATAGGCCACCAAGTTGACATTATTTTCTGTAAATAATGTATTAAATGCAGAGATTTTTGGCAGTATCTCCACTACTGCAGCTCAAGTTCATCGTCTGTTGTGTCCTGTATTTCTTAAAAAGTGGTTCAAGGAAGGAAGAGAGGAAAACTGCTGACCAGATAATTAATGACCGTTGAGAGAAAAACAACAGATGGCTCAAAATGTTAAAGAACAAAATCCTGGTTCTGATAAAAATTTAAAAAATGGTGTTAGAAAGTCCAGAGCATTGGTGGATGATGAGTCATAAAGCCTGGTCATAATGTTATGCCTGATATATGAAGCTGACTTGATACATAAATTAAAAATGACAGCGAGTTTCTGAAGGTTAGCATCAATATCTCTGAACAATATTAACAAACTTAACAAAACTTCCCAGATGTGAACAAAATAATCATTTTAATCAGTCTTATTGTATTTTGTTCCGAAAAGACAATAGTTATTCAAACTAATAGAAACTTTATTCAAAGCATGAAATCAGACACAGAAAAGAAACTGGAATGTGTTAAGAATGTAAAAAAGACTTTCTAAGCACTAAATTTAAAACAACAAACATTCAGGGATGAAAAGATTTTAAGCATCGATGAAACCAAAAGTTTCCCATTCTCCTCTCAAACTCTCTGACATCATGGATCTGGCTGTTCCCAACTAAACGACATCGCCACGGAGTTGCCAGTCTCCTCAACAGACACAAACATCCACTTTCTAAGTTTCTCTGTGCGGAGCCGCTGCCAAAACTTGAGCAAAGAGTCGGACCCGGAGCCCCGGCGGAGCCCCGCTGCTGCCTGGGAAACCAAACGGAGCCACTCCGGGCCCCGCGCTCCAACAACAGACCGCCCGCGTCTCCCGTCACTCCCACAGCCGAGTTTAAGGGGGAAACGAGTCCGGTGAGGGAGAAGTGGGGGGACGTCTCCCCACACTCGCTCATGCTCTCACTCACACAGAGCTCGTGTGCGAGTTGCCGGCGCCGCTGAGTGACACTCACCCCTGTAGCGGAGGCTGTCATCGTGGTGGTTGTGCTGGAGGTGGTTCTCCAGCGCCGGGGGGCTGCTGGCGCCCAGCTCTGCCAGTTTGCGGCTGGTCGCGGACAGCTCGGATCGGAGGTTGGTCACTTCCTGACTCGCTGACTGGATGGCCCCATCGATCCTCTGCGCCAGCTGCTTGTTGTCTTCCATCATTTTAAGGATTTTCCCCTGAGGAGCAAATCCACACAGAGCAGCATGGTGTCAGCAGGAGCGTTACTCTGGGCGAAGCTGACACCCTCTCCTCTTCCTCCTCCACCTGCACTTCTTCTGTCTCAGTGTTTAGTTTGCACATAAAAAGCAGAGTGAGGTCCTTCCTGTCCACCGGCCTGACCTGTTACTGCATAAAAGACCTGGAGAGCATGTGTGTGTGAGGAGGAGAAGGAGGAGAAGTGCTGCAGCGCGGCAGGAGGAGGGAACGCGAAAGCTCCCGCCGTGCAGAATGTGCTGCGAGCAGCTGCTCTCTGAGAGGACCCCGCACACTGAGATGACATGCAGCCTTTTAAATGGACTGTACCATGTGCTGGAGGAGCGGGGGACTGATGTGCTGCCCGGCAGCAACTCTCCAACTGCACCGTGTGCTGCAAACCCCACACCCTGCAGAGCCTGTAATGAGTGAGCAGTGGCGTCTGCAGCGGAGGGAAAAGTCCTGATTGCTTCTCTGTACTTCTGCTCCTCTACGTTTGTATCTTTTTCACATGTGCTCCCACTTTCCTCCCCACTTCCTCCTCTTCTCACTCGCACGCCCGCTTGTCTTTTTGTCTCTCCCACCCCTCCTTTTTGTTTCTATTATACATCCATCTCTTTGTCCTGGGAAAGCTCACCCCCACGTCGGTGGGAGGGGAAGGGGGCTGGCACAAGGCGCCCAAGGGGAAAAGCATTTCCACACACAGCAAACTTCGGGAAAGGACAGAGACTCGGCTCCATAAAGGGGGGGGGGGACACAAAGACAGGAGGCCTGGAGCATTACAATCGAGTTGTGAACATAGAGGAGCTTTCCCGCTTTGATCAAAAACAGTTGAAAGGATTATTTTCCAGCTTATCTGTGGGCTGAGTAAACAAACCCCATCGCCTTCCTTATCTCCACTGTTACATAAAAAAATAAATTCCATCACACAGACAAAAGGTTACACTGGCGGCGTACGCTGCTCGTCTTATCTCAAAATATCCCTAAATACTGCTGAGCCATCGCAATTTCAAATCTACGTTTGACATTTTCATTTCCTCGTGAGAACAAAAACGGTGAGAAGCTGGAGCCATCATCCTCGACTCAGATGATAACATCACCGGGTTAATATTCACACATTAAAGGTGACATAATATGCTTCCCTGAACAGGAAGGAAACATGTTCATTCCATTTTTTGCACAAAATCATCCTTAGATAATAAGAGTTTAGTCTATGTTAAGCTCACTGAGATGTTTTAGGGCAACTTATCACTTTAAATCCAAATACGTTGCTGCTGGCCACAACTCCACACTTACATTTGGCTGTGAAAATGGCTGCAAAAAGATGTGCAAATATACACTCATACATCTTTGAAAAGCAGAAGTGGAGTCTCCTGCACAATCAACATGACTGCCCTAGTTGTCACAAGACTTCATATTTTTTAAAGTCGACTATAATACAATAAAAGTCGAGTCAAAGCGAAAATACGTCACAGTAACTTATTAGCTACATTCACAGCAAATATTCACAAAAACTTACTTTTATAATGTCTATTATGCAGAATTAAAAGAACAAGAAGCAGTCGGGTCTCACTTTTTTCAGAATTTTTTAAAAACATTTTTTGTCACTAGTTGCCTTAATCTGACAGGAGGGGGACAAAGGCATCACTCTCAACCAAAAATAACCAATCAAAGACAGGAGGAGGGTCTTAACACCGTCAATCAACCTCATGAATGAGCTGCTAAATGTACTAATGGCAGAGAAACAACTTGCAGGAAAACCATTTATCTGCCAGTGGTGGCCATGCTAACTAGCCTTAGCGTTCATGACAGGCTCTGCTGGCTGCAGTGTAGTTGAAAGCAAGAGAGGAACTCGAGGGTGATTGGCAGCGCTAAGACCCGCCTCCTGATTCTGACTGGTTGTTTCTGGTTAGCACTGGAAGGCAGAGGAGCTTGACTTTTTTTCACCAATTAACATGGTGAAAAAAAGAGTTTCAACAAATATGTAAAAATATATGTTTTACAAAAGTTAGATACTGCGGCTTTAAGTTGTTTGAGGGTAAGAAAATATCTTCCCTGTTTCCTGGGTCAGCTTTCCTACCAGACCTGCCCAAAATACCTCCCACAGAGGGCATCCTGACGGCCTCCTGAACACAGAACCGGTGTCAAATGATCCCTATCCGCCTGTCTCATCCGTTCAGCGGAAGCTAATTTCTGCTGCATGTATCTACAGGATTATCTTGTTCTTTCCGTCTTCAATGAGCTGCTTTATATTTCAGGGGCTTTGTCCGCCAGCAGCAATATTGTCTGGGGAATGCTCTGGTGCAGGTAGGCGCTTTATCAGCAAATCTGTCCTGAGTTAAGGACCAAGTGTATTCAGGACAACATAAAGGATCAAAGAAGTTTCAGTTTAGATGCAGCTAGTCCTTTTCAACAAATCAGCTCAGGAGTTAAAGCTGGAGTTTGTATAACAGCCAGTGTAACATATGAAGAAACTGAAACTGAAAGGTTGACTATCTTGGTCAAAACATGCAGAAACAAACCTTTTAAATGGTTCAGAAAGAATAATTAGGGATTCTAAAACTTATGTAAAATAAATAATAAAGTATAACATCACTCACAAACCATAGAATTAGACTGAATAGATCTGCTCTTATGGATTTGATATAATAACGAATCTAGGATTTATTTCAATATTGAGGCCGATACAGATATTAATGTTGAATTGATGCATTTTTTACTCTAGTTTAGATACATTGGTGAGAAGGAACAACGGCATGAACTGTACCAGGTTCTTTTGATGCATTATTTCTTAAAAAGAGCGGTCCTAAACTAAACAAACACTGGCTATGATTTAGGCCTGATGGCACCTTTCTGCTGCCAGGCGCAGCGTCATTAAGCACCTGGTGGTCCGATTTCTGCTCACAGGAGGCGGGCTGGCCCAGAATCAAAGAGTGGGGTAAGGAGCTGACAGAATATTAAATCAAAAGTCAAAAACATTCAATTTGAGGCAATCATGGAGGAAAGGGAAGGGATGATGAACGCAACAGCAGACCGTTAACCTTCATGACAGAACAGCATTTTGACCAACAATATTATCCACAGGTTGGTAATTAAAATAGTTTGCTAAATGATTTTATGAGCTATGCGTTCAAACAGATTTTGTGTGTCACAGCTCGTCTTTCTGCTGTCCGTCTACATGCCCAACATCTATGTCCACACATGACAGTTTTTGCTGTTACCAAAGGAAATGTGCAGCCGCAGCAGTCATGTCTGATCGCATGTTAGCAGATCATTATCACTGTCTAGACAGTCACATCACTGCCCCCGAATAATGCCCTGCCCCTGCCTTAAAGCTACTGGCAAACAAAAAATTCAGGACAGCAACAGAGCCGGACAAAGGACATACATAACTTTCCTGAATTACATAATTTCTTAGTCTTTTTCCCTTAAGAAGCCGCTAACTCCAGCCTGGTTTCAACCTCATAAGACTGCAGTCCCAGACGCTCAACTCTGGAATGCAAGGAAATGAATAATTCATGGGTCAAAGGTCACAGGTTTGTCCCAGATACACATCAATAACCACACAAATACTCTGAGGCCACGTCCAAAACATGCAACATCTCTCTCTGCCTCTACAAACTTGTGGAAAGTACGTGCGGCCTCGGCCAAGACCTCGGGCCAGTGCCCAGTTAAACCCTGGGAGTAACTGGTTTCCAGCTGTTTAGGGTCTCCGTTTGTCCATTTGTTTGATGCCGTTAATGGGAAGTTTAATTAAGTGTGCCGTGGGTGTGCAGTTAAAAAGAGGTATTGATAAACAGTCACCATGACCGTCTGCCAGAGTTAATTGAATATCGACTATTTCTCCACAGACGGGAATGCTCCCCTATGATCCCAATAACTAAGTGATATACGGCTGGGCTCAACAATATACACTGGTTTTCACCGAGAGCCCAGGAAATCGCTGCACTTCACATTACTGATGTCCAGCAAGCGCATTGAAAAGGTAAAGAGCTCAGCGGCATTAACTAAAGGGAATCATTCCAAAGATGTCTTGAAGCTGGCCTATTATTCTTCTTTAACGGTTTATGATATTTCTATGGGCTTTACAAAACATTTTTGCACAAAACCATTCTTAGATGGTAAGATTTTAGTCTGCTCAGTTCTGCATGGAGCTCCCTAAGATACATGGAGGATTATTTTTCTTTTGTTACCTCGTAATAGGTTTTGTGTTCTCTCACAATAATGTACTGATCAGTTTACGAGGCATAATTTAATACTAAAAGTTTTTAACGGAGGCCACCGTACTTTTTGCTATTATATCAGGTTTTTGTAACTTTTTTTCATGTATGTTAGTGATGTTAATATCTTACGGAAAACAGGTTTATATTTTTTAACTCTTTGGTGCAGAAAACTTTTTGAAAATTGATTTATTCACTGCATCTTTATGTTTGTTTGTGAGAGGTTGAGATAGATCCGCACATGAAGCAGAAAGTACGGTAAGAAAGGCTCACGGTATCCAATTAACGCGTGAACTGATCAGTACGTTTTAAAGAGAAAAGCGATAGCTTTGCAAGGTAAGACCCACAGGGGGCGCCGTAGTAGTTCTGCGTTACATTCACATATTAAATCATTTTTTTCTCAAGTTAAATGCAACCAAATTTGTTTTCGGTTTTACCAAAGTTATTTCTATTTGCTAAATGCCACAAAATGAGAGAAAATATTTTTGATGTTCTCAAAATGTTTACAGACAGTAGTTGGCATTAAACAATTGGGTGTTTCTTCACAAGCTTTCGACAAGCATTGCTCCAATTCTGACCTGTTTCTCCTAATAAAACTGGTGTAAAAATATGTCTTAGTGTATTGTATACTTCTGGTTTCAGCGGTGTGGTAAATTTACCAATTATATAAACATTAAATCCCAGATTTTACCTGATTAATTCTGACTGTACTGAATCAACTTCTCTTACACTCCAGTAGTTCATAGTAGTTCATTTTTAAATATATTTAAAATAGAAAATAAACAAACCTTAAACAACGCAGCTTTCCTGAGATATCATATTTTACCACCTAACGATGTTTGTCATAGCTTTCATTTTATTTCATTTAGTTCTGTTTAGTATATATTTTTAACACTTCTGATAAGTTCCAGATGACCAAGTCTGGTTCTTTGTCCTAGTCAACGTTATTTTTCCCTTTTAAATAATCAAACAGATGTTATCTTTGACAGAGAAAAGCAACATTAAGAGCAACAATATTAAACCACAATGGTAAAACAGAGAGAGGGCAGAAAACTTCAGGACTAAAGAGAACCACAAAGTTTGGGTGTAGTTTTTCTCTCAAAGTTATTTGATACTTTGTTGATGTAGGGAACATTAATCTTTACTCGCTCTAAAGCGTTTTCAAGGCCGACTGGGTGCATGGCAGCGTTGGGGCTTTAATGACAACATGAATCCAAAAACTGAAATTATTCATGGTACTAAGCTTGTCTTGAGAAATCAGAAAAATAATATTATGCAAAACGATTGTTTTAGATAAAGTTTTGTATAAAATAGTGCTTTTAGGACGATCTTTTGATTTGGTGGTCAGGCCTCTAAGTTTGGGTGAGCTAAAAATTCCTCCGGACTGAAACCGGAGAACGTCTCTGGGGGCTTTTTCTTTTTCTTTTTTTTTTACAGCCGAGTGCTGATATTTTATTTGCTTATACATTCCAGATAGAAGTGGATGTACGTCTCGACCTCTAAGCTACGACGCTTTGCTTTTACTGACATCAGCTCTGATGTTTCAAGATGTCTCATCTACTAAGGATTTGTACAAAAAAAAAAAAAAAAGATGTTTTATTCTGGGAATAAAAAAGGTTTTGTCAGTAAGACCAAACACTGTCTGCAAGCAAGAAATACTACAAAGGTTTCCATTTGTTTACTGTGAGACGGCATTGCATTTGGGGCAGAGCCGTGCGAATGTGATGGAGGAGCAGAGCCGGAGAAAGAAAGGCTGGTAAATAGGAAAATGTTGCATGCAGAAGATAAGAGGTATCATTTGAGCGAGTGTGTCCATCTCAAAGTTAGAAAAGAACAGGTATTTTCTCTGCTATTACTTCTGCATTTTATTTGCCAGTATTTGTCTCAAACAACACACTCGAGAGGAAATTGCTTTTTTCTGGCCTGCTTTGAATGCAACACCAGTTTCCCACAGCAGCATGTGAATAAAGAGGTCCTTATAACAATATTCTGGATGTTTTTACATTAATTTGTTTACTCTCTTGGACAAAATACATCCATTAAGATTATTTTTAGTGATGGGACTAATTAGATTTCAAAGGGAAATGAGTCTTCAGGCTGTGTTCACTTCAAAGAGCTGCTGAAATTATAAATTTCTCAAAATGTAAATTTTTCTAAGAGCAAGTCATTTTATTCTTATTATAAATGTTATGATCTGATGGATTTACAAGTAAACTGGCTCAACGTTTGTGACTAAACTTGAGAAGAAACTGTTTGGATAAAAAACAAAACTGCTAATTGTTACTCCTCCTGCACGCATTTAGTGCAAACGGCTTTGTTAATCTCGTGGTAAAATAACATAAATAGCAAAATAGCAAGAGCTGATTACACTACTTTGATTTTTCATATTCAGAAATATTCAACTTGTAAAAGCTGAGTTTTATGGACAGATAAACAAAGGCGCTGTTTGACATTCTCAACCATGTTTCTCTGAACAGTAAAGCCATTTTGAACTGATGCGGCGTAAAAAGATCATCAAGCATTCGTTGTCCATGTGACAGAAAAGAGCCACAAACAGCTGAGCTTCTGTCACATGCAGTCGGCCTCTTCTACAGCTCACAGTCTGCACAGACGTACCAGCTGGAAATGCCTCAGTTGGTGGAAAAAATGGCATTCATCAGAGCAAGTCAATGAAGTGCAAGAGCCATTGGTCTGAAGTGTGAAAACACAAGGACAGCAGGCCATTGATGGAGTAAAATATACGCAGCAGGGAAAGGAAACTCAACTTTTTTTCTTTATAAATTTCACAATAAGCTCTTTACTTCCCACTCCTTCTCTGTCACATTCTGCCCGCTCCACACTCGTTTGAGCGATTTCTTAGCGAGGAGCTTTACAGTTTATGGTGTGGAAAGTATGAAAATGTGAAAATGGCTTCTTATTTTATGACACAGCAGCCAGTATTAATGGATCCGTTGTGGCCCTTGAGGCGAAGCGCTCAGGTAGACGCGGTACCTGCTAGAACTCGCTGCAGCCAGGTGGAGGCGAAGGCAGAAATATGTGGAGCGACCAGAAAGGTAGAAAAAAGTTGCCTTGCGTTTATTAACACATAAAAACATAAGTGAGAGAAGAAGTTTTATTTTTTGTGTTGAGTACTGAAAAATATGTTTTCCCACTTTAGTTGATTTTAAGGCGCCGCGCTCTGGACTCTTTAAAGTATTTATGGCCTGGAGAGCATTTTGGTTTAGTACTGGTCATATTCTGTCTTCAAATAAGTGAAAAACTAACTTAAAGGTAACTTTTCAGCAATAAATATAAGCTTCTTTTAAAGTAAATTACTACTTAAAATAATTTTTTTTTAAAGTATTAGTTTCACTGGGAGATTTTATTTCTACTTCAATCATTGGAAAATGATTGTTGATTGTTGGAAAACTAGCACTTTTCTGATTAAGATTGAAGGATTATTGACTTAAAACAAACTCCTGTCTCGCTGAAATGTTACGTGAAAGTTAGTTTTGCCTTATGTCAAGTTTACAAAGATATTTGCATGAGAAACTAAATCAAAATACAGTAAGATTTTGTAATTTTGCAGAGATACCATTGTGAGACAACTTTAATGGATTTTAAAAACAATTTGATGGTTAATTTGTTGTGGGTTTTGCTAAATTTAAGTGCATTTAAGGGACATGCTGATTTCTACTGGAGTGGGAGACGGTATTCTCAGTGGGCTCCCCCTGCTGCTCAGTTACCGTCACAGAGTTCATAACAACTGAGACGTTCTGGCCAAATCCAGGGTTTGAAGATGCATATTTCTGAGTTATGGTTTGTCTGAGTTATGGAGAAGAGAAGAAGAAAACGACCAGTTTCTGGCAGCATCCATTATTGTTTCTATAAAGGATGTGCTGCTGTGCGACGTCAACAAATGTGTTTACACAGAAATGTGACTGAAACACAGTTCATTTGTAGCTTGAAGGATGATGCAAAAAACATCATATTTCAGCAAAAAAAAAAAAAAAAAAAAATATTTTCAAGATCTTCTGTGTGACCAGAGTAAAGGTCAAACGTGTCTTTTCTTGAATATCCTCCACTCCTCTCACAGTAAATCAATTAATTACTTTATTTTTAATTATATAAATTAAATGCCTAAAACAACATAAAAAAATAGTTAAATCAACTTATTTTATTAGATTAAAATCAACATTGAAATTCACTACACACCCAAAAATTCACTGGACTTCACCAAAGTCAAATTTTATTCATGTTTTCTTTAAATATAATGTTACAATTTAAAGTGTACCATCAGTTATTTCCTCCCAACTGTGTGTGGTAAACTCTCGGCTTTTATTTAATGTCCAAAAAATTATAAAGTTTATATTTCAAAGCAGGAAAAACTTGAGCATTATTCAGAAAACAGTCCACAGGGAGCAGAAGTGAGCCTTGTGGCAAATGAGGTTGAATTATTGCCACTAAATTGTTCTGCTTTTCATTTTGAGATCATCATTTCTGACTTTAATTAAATAAAACTTGTTTTCCTGCGTCGCACTATATGTTGAACTGCTTTACAAACTGTGAAGATGTGTTTTCTAAAAGGTGCACTGACTGCGTTACGTTTTCCTCTGTGGCGCCAAGAAAAGATACTGAAATTACTGCAGCTTTATCACCAGTTCTGACCAAACACATCTTGAGAAACCATTAAATTCACATCTATCTCTGCATCGTTTTTCACATTCACCTCTTTTCACAATCTGTGTAATTATACACACCATGGTGTTTAATCGCAGGTTTGAGCCCTGAGGAGCGAACAGCCAACAGGTTGGTGGGTAAAAAACAGGCGCTGCACTCAGTCGCCTGCAGCCTGAACTTCAGCAAAGTGCCAAGCTCCGATCTCCGCAGGTTGTCTTTGGAGGCTGAGATAAGACCCGCAGAGAAACCCCCATTATCAGCCGCCTGCCTCAGTCTGTCTATCGCCGCGTTTCACTCCAGCACCTCGCAGTCATGCTCATCTGCTATCGCCGCGAGTTTGGTAATGATAAACAGTTTGACAACCTCTCCACTCGGCGATAACAGCTGACAGGACTGCGGATGAAAACGCTGGCAGGAGCCGCGATGAGCATCAAGATATCCGGACTCTGCTGGGAATTGAAGGAACATATGGATGCAGAAAGGTGAGCGTGGGTTTTGATGAACCCCAAGATTTGCAGGATGGAAAACAGATGGAATCAAATCTATGCTCCCATCAACTGAGACCAGCATGATTTAACCTCATTTGCCACAAGCCTCACTTCTGCTCCCTGTGAATTGTTTTCTGTTAAATGCTCAAGTTTAACCTGCTTTGACACTGACAGTTTTTTTATTTTTTGGACGTTAAAAGAGAACAAAGTGTCAAAGGTACCACACACAGTTGGAAGGAAATAACTGTAAATTGTAACTTTATATTTAAAGAAAAAGTGAATAAAACCTGACAGTGAATTTTTGGGCGTCTAGTGAAAATGTAGCAGAAACATTCCTTCGTAGCAGCGTAACGTTTCCCTTTCGGATGGATCGTCACTGACACGTTCTGTCTGGAAGGGTTAACTTAACTTACACTCAATAAAATCACACAAGTTAGCTAATTTAATGAAAACACACAAGGGAAAGAGCATTAATATTTTTTAAAATTGTATTTATTGCTGTAGCTGCTGTTACTTGTTTTGCTCTATTTATGTTCTGAGTTGCAGAAATTCCCCTGATGGGAGACTGATATAGAAACTTTGACCTTGAAATCGGGAGCGGTGCGACCGAACCACGGCTTTCACGTGACGTGAAAAACGTCCTCAAGCGTTATTTGAACGAATCCAAACAAAATCAACCAGCTATAAAAATGTGCTGGCAGCTTTATCAGCGGCTGTCTGTGTGTAACGCTGCAGGAGGAAATCCTTCAAGCCAAAGCATATTTTTAAATCGTACAGTCAACTTCATTCATTCCTATCCGTTCTTCCATTAATCTCTCTTTCCTTTCTTTTCTTCAAGCAGTAGAGTCATTTTCAGAGAGCACTGCAGCAGAAATCTCCCTGACAGAGCTCTCCCCGTTGATTTATGTTGTACAATTACTTATTTATTGGCTAATCACAGTGGGCTGCTGAGGGCAGGTTAGACTACAGATCCTCAAGACAGCAGGCCAAGTCATGCAGAGATGGATGGGAGGAAAGTTGGAGTTTGGCGTTTCAACAGTTTCTTTTTGAAAGCATCCGAGTAAAAATAAAATCTGCATAACCACATTCATATTTGACACTGAGCTGAGAAAGAACAGACGGACAATGTAATCAGAGGCTGGCACTGATTACACTGCAGCTACAGCAAAATGAGTTTCAGCTGAAACACGACAAAAAGAAGAGCACAGCCAAACCAGGAGGAGAAAAAAACCCGAGAGCTTTTCAGAACCGACCATTGATAAAAAGCTTAAGTCCTAGCAGGTGCTTTTCATGGTAGAGCCGCAGGGTTTATTTAAGATGGATTCATCTCACTATCGCATGTTTCCACTCTACAGGACGGTTCCAATGAATAGCAACAATGCAGACAAGAATCGCTGCTTTATCTCTGTCCCCCCACAGCTGCTTTATATGCATGTCAGTAGATTCACAATACAAACCCAGAGACGGTTCCTCATATCGAGAGTCAGCAACACAAAACCTCAACAAGTACTTTTACTCTGTGGAGAAAATAGCTTTCTACACTTGAAATGAGACAAAAAAACCCCCAAAAAACTAACATACTAGTAACTTTTCAGCAAGATATACACTGTAAAATACTTGGGCTGCAATTAGTTATGTTTACTGTTTTCTACTATTTAAGTCAAATAAATTTAGTGGGTTTTAATTTGAACCTAAATGTGAGTTTGTGAAAGTGAGTTGTGTTAAATGTCCAACCTCCAAGAGTTTAATAAACTAGTTTTAAAGTTAGCACTTAAAAAACTGAAGAAAGGGAATTATTTCCCAGAATGCTTAGCGGCTTGTTTTTGTCTCCTAAGATGGAAGTGAGTTACATTGATCCGAGTCTATTTGTTGTTAATGTTTATTTTAAAGGTTGAGGATAATGTCCTGTTCACACGAAATGTTTCTAGCAGAATTTATTGTGATGTTTAATAAAATTCATTATGAGATCAGAAATTTTGTTTATTCAATCTGAAACAAGAATTTAAATTATTCTAAAGTGAAATAAGCATTTATTTTAACTTGATATTGTGAGTAAAATGATACAGAAATGTGGCTCCTTATCAAGATGAGGACAGGGTTTTTTTTCATATTGTGAAATAATTATTTGGTTTAAACCAAAAGATTAAGTTAAAACTCACAATTCAAGATTAATGAACTTAAAAAACAATGTTTAGAAAACTCTTGTTGTTAAATCAACTTCATGAACTTTAATTAGAAATTTTTTATTTTCAAGTTAAACCACTTTCAGATGTTTTACAGTGTAGGAGCTTGTTTCAGATTTTTTCCACGTTTTAAGTTAATATTTATTAGATGTACTTGTTCCTCTTCTGACATTTTTATCTGTCAGAGTAACTAGTATTTTTGTCATCAATATTAAGAGATTTATTTATTTAAAACAAGCTCCTGTTTCTTACCAAAAAGCCACTTGTAGGTTTGTTTCATTTTACTTCAAGTCCTTTTCAAATTTAGAAAAATATTTGTAGTAGAATGGGATTCATGTGCCAAAGTGATTTGAGAGTTTGAGGGAATCCTCTCCCAGTAACATCAGCTCCGTCGTTACAAAAGATAAATGTGATGATGTGGAGCAAATATATGTCAGAAAGATACAGGAGAGCAGAGACTGACTTAATTCATTCTTCAGGATTCGATTGCTATTTCATACATCTTTTTAATTTTTAGTTTTATTTGACCTGTTCTATGTTGAGATATTTGCATATTTGTAATAACAACACTGCTAATGTGCAAAACAACAACAAAAAAGAAATAAATGAATGTGAAATGTATATATTTAAAGAAAATGTTACGATATTGCTGCACTAAAAGGAGTAGAAATTTATTACAAAGCTGCACACTGCAAAAACACAATCTTACCAAGCTTGTATAGTTGTTTACTAGTGAAAATATCATAGTAAAAGTATCTTATTACACCTGAAAAGAGACTAAACTAACTATTTAGTACCTTTTCAGTGAGATACAAGAACTTTTTAAAAATAATTCCTTAATATAAACAAAGAAAATACTTGTTCTAGACTTTTTCACTTAACATTGGAAAAATGTTTTATTCTAAGTTAAATAATCTGCCTATGAAAGAAATACTTTTTTAAATCTATATTATAAGGATGTATTGATTTAAAATAAGCTCCTACGTCCTGCTGAAAAGCTGTTTGTAAATCAATATGCTTGAAATGAGACAAAACTAAGACATTTTCTCCAAACACACCACAAGATTTACTTGGTACGATTTTGTGTGTTTGCAGTGGAAAAATTGATTCCTGTGAGGGATTACTGACTTTATTTGCAAAAGCCAAGAGATATAAAATTTCTTTCAAAAGCTTCAAAAGTAAGCAGAAGAAGAAGATAAATATGCCAAAAATGTGGAAGTAAATAAACTATACAAGGTCGCTGGCAAACAAAAACGAGAAGTTTCAAGTCATTTATTTCATTGAGGCATTTATCTCACTGAGAGACAGAGCCGACTTATCGAAGGGCCTAAATTGAAACCTCTTGAAGCGTGCAGCAGCAGCAGGAGCTCTGATGACCAGACCTGCACTCTCTGTACTGCTGCCTAAGTCTGTTGTTCTGCATGGACAGTCTCTCATACTGTATACCAAAAAACAGAGAGCGTGAGGGAGGGGGCTGCACACTCTGAGATAGTGCAAATATTAAAATGCAAAAGCAATTAAAAGAAGCAACAACACTGCTTATGACGCGCCAACCTGACAGCAGGACTCTGATTATTTTAATTAGAGCAATATGGCTGAGTCATCCGTGAACACAACTGAGGGGCGAAGGAGGAAGATTTTCGTCTTTCAACTTCAGCGAGACGCTACAAGTGCTTTGCACAATTTATGCCTCAACGCGAAAGGGCGAAGCACTTATGCAAATGTGTTTAGAGACAAACTGTGCTGATGAGTTACTTTTCTTACTTCTGTGTTTTATTTGATAGCCCCAACTTATTCTAATTGTAAATGTGCGCGATTTAAATGGGTTTATTAAGACGGTTCCTGCAGGAGATGGGAGTTGCATTAATCTGCATGCTAAATTACTTTGTCTGAGCCCAACACTCGTCAGGCTCAGGGAGCCGACTTGTAAGGGATTAGAAGAAGGAATTAATATTTAGATCCATGGAAAAGAGAAACAATGTAATGTTCTCTGCTGCCCCTAAAATGTAAAACAAACCAATTAGCATAATATGATTTCACAAGCTAAATGAATGAAGGAGCCCCAGGCAAAGTCCCCTGGGTGGTTTCCTCTGTTTGTTGACTGTCCTTGTTGCCTGGAGTGTTTATGTTTGTGCTCCTAATGTGCACTCCTGCCTCTCAAGAGAAGAAAATAAAAGCACACACCAGACCAATTGGTAAGAAACTGCAAGACAAAAAGAGGATAAACACTGTTTATCACCTTTTCTCGAAAGATACAATCAAAGGCTGCTTGTTTACAGAGGATTACAATCAAGTTGGACTGATATCTGCCAGCCTTCGTAACACAAATCCTCGTCAGCTTAATTAAACGACCCAGAAAAAGCAAATCGCTGCTTAGACATAAACCACAGATGAGGTAAAGACTGAGACCTACATGTGGTTTATGCATTGTTTACAGCTGCATAAATTTGTTTATAAACAAACCACTGTCCACGTTTCACCTGGTTCTGGTGCCTGAACCAGCCCTTTAAAGCTCTTTCTAAGCTCACTTAGAGGAGAAAATAGAGCATTTCATTCCAGTTGTAAAGTAAACTGGTTTCCTGTAGCTCACAGGATAGATTTTAAAGGGGACTTACTAAGCAAAATTCACATTTTGAAACTTTTTGCGCTTCTTCTTGTGTCTCTACTGCTTCTAAAAAGAGCTGAAGTGCTTAAAAAAAGAAAAAAAATAAGTTAATAATTTTTGGTGTCTGGAAAACGAGTTGTTTCAAAAACCTCTGGATTGTTAATTCATATTCGACAGGCACTGCACTGTTACCTAGCAACTCCACTGAAGCCCAGCCCGTTACCTAGCAACCCAAGTGGAAGTCCACCTGTTTAGTCAGCAGGTGTTTCTGCTGCATGTGCTGCACAATGGCTGCTAGAAAAGACAAGAGTTCATCGTTGACCTAACATCCAGAAACAACCTTCAGCGTTGTTGGTTGTGAAGGAGGCTCCACTTCTGCTTTTCAAAGATGTACATTTGTGTAATTGTGCATTTTCTGGGAACCACTGGAACCACTGGAGATGGTGGTGCAAAGAAGGATTCTTCTTAAAATTATGGAAAATTAAGAAAATTATGGACAACACGAAGCAGCCTCTTCGTGAGATTTCAGAGGTACCACCGAAGATCATTTTCTAATAGTAATAATGATGGATTGCTCAAACATGCAGCTCTGGAAACAAATTAAGAGACCACTTTAAATGATCAGTTTCTTTGATTTTACTTTTTATAGTTATATGTTTAAATAAAATTAACATTGTTCTTTTATTCTATGAACTATTGACAGCATGGCTCTGAAATTACAAGAAAATATTTTGTTTTTGTTTTTTTTGCAGAAAATGGGAAATTGTAAAAATTACCAAGAAGATGCAGAGCTTTCAGATCTCAAATGAAGCACAGAAAACATTCATATTCATTTAGAAATAACTACAGTAGTAATGTTTTAACCCAGAAAGAGTTCGGAAATCAAAATTTGGTGAATTAATGGACATTCACCTCTTCAGAGATGTAAATGTCACCATTCGATGTGCTGCATCAGATTATAGCAATAAGCTAATTCTCATCTGCTGTCCTTCCTCACAGCATCTACAACAACTCCCTCAAAAAACTTGGATAAAAAGACATACAAGAACATTTAATTCCCTGTTTGGGTTATTAAAGTACTTTTGAATGTAATTTAAATTGACTTTGAGAACATCTGCACATCAGTTTATCTTAGAGTTTCAAGGAGACAAGTAGTTTGGTATAAAGTATATTTTGTGGAGTTCATTAAAGCGCCATCTGCTTACCGAAGCAGCACAAAGGTTCAAGATAGAACAGAACAGTTCTCCAAGGAAAAGATTAGAAAAAAGGGTAATAAAAATTCACTGAAAGATTTAGTAATCTGGCAGCAGCGGTATCTGACGATGTATAATTTTGTATGCCGAAAAGCTTTCTGCCCAGAGTCCCACTTGAGCAGCCAGACTTCAGTAAATGGAGCATCCAGGCAGAAAAGAGCACAGCAACCAACTATCAGCTAGTAAATTTAAACATGTGAAAATGCAGCAAATGTAAGAGGATTGAGAGTCAAACTGAGCAACCGCAGTCAGATTTATGAATACTAATGAGAGTCAGGAAGGGCAAACTGGAACAAGATTCACGATGCAAACAGCGCAATCAAACCAACTGTTTTCATTCCTCTAATAGGCGAAAAAATATATATATAAAAATTGAGTTTTAATTTTCTGTGTGACATTTCTCATCCCATTTTCTGCGTTTGTACTTCACCGTGCCTTCCTTAGTTAATCTTTCCATTAAAATGCCCGTTTTTAAATCTAACACGTCCTCCTCCTCCTCCTCCTCTTCCTCCTCCCAGAAATTGATGATGTGCAGCAGTGAGGCGTTAATATGGTAAACAGAGTGAGAATTATGTGGATTAGGGCTAAGTCAAGCATGCTTTTTTTCCTGCTTTCATACCGAAAATAAACTGATTTAAATGAACGTTTTATGAAGAGAATCTCAGTCTGGATTTGCATCACACAACCAGTTGCTACATTAAGGAAGTAATACAGAACCGTTTGAATTCTCTGTTCACAAGTTAATGCTAATGTTTACTCTAATTGAAATAATAGTAAATAATAAGAATAACGTTCCTCAATCTTCTCAGCAGAGCCTTTAAACATTCCTGGTGATTTCTAACAAAAATGTACTGCAACATTTCTGAAAGGTGAAACTCAATTAAAGCCCAAAGTTTGATTGGTTCTGCAGTGGAGAAACATTTATGCTGCTCCACATCCCAGATGAAAGCTTGCTTTTAAAACACGCTAAAAGAAAGTGTTAGCTAATGAGAAAATGAAACCTCTAAACAGGAACAAACCAAACAGGAAGGGCATTCGTCACTCAAAATCATAATTACAAAGTTGAGTTACCTGCTGTTGGCTTTGGCTGTTTATTTTTTAATGTTATTTTCTGTTTGCAGTTGTTGCATTTTGCTGGGTTTTGTTTAGCCAGAATCATGTCCGTGCAAATACAGCTGCTAGAAAACTTTGGAATCTACCTCAAAGATTTATTTTTAACAAACATCAGGAGGTAGAGATGTTGTCTTTAGTCCAAAATCAACCCAATGCTTCTGATTGGTCAAAATAATAATAATTTAAAAAATCATATGTGCTGTTCTCTGTTCAGTCAAGAACAACACACAAGTGACTTCTTGTTCCACTGACAACATTTTGACATTTGGGATCTGTAAATACTGAGCTAGCAAGCTAGCTTCAGTAGGGGTATTTAAAAATAAACCCAGAGAAAGAGAGACATGAAAAGGCATTTCAAAGAAAGCCACACTTACATGTTGTAGAGACCAAGACTTCAAACGATAACAGGAAGGCAAACCAGAGGACAGAGTGTGGTTTTGGTAATGTTATGGTGCGTTCACACCAAACGCGTTTTGTGCATCAAAACACGTCTGAAGCCTCAAGTTTGAAGTCAGATCATTGATATTTTTCTCTAGATGCATCAAAATCGCTCTGGGGGACGATGAGAGGAAACGCTTCCATCGTCTCCTGCATATCTTGTCTAAATAAATATATTTATCTAATGTTTATTTAACGTGACTCAGTGTTTTTGGTGTATGGATTTGGATAGCTCAAATGCAGGTAAATATTTTAACTAACTCGACATCCCAACCTCCTCGCTGATCTTCCTCTCTGCTCCTATCTCTGTAGTCGTAACTTGATTGGTCGTGGATTATAGGACCAGGGCAAACAGCGACTATTAGTTTATCCTCCATAGGTTTTTTTCTGAGATCAGGTCAGAAAATGCCTCCCTACGTCACATAGCAGAGTTTCTTTGATTGGTTGATGCTATGCGTCAATTGGAAAAAGTTCAGACTTTACAACTCCAGCGTCGGACATGTTTGATGCGCGTTAAACTCACGAAAGGCTTAAAATCTTTGCACTTGATGCACAAAATACAGAATGCCCTGGACGCACCTCCACATAGACTGTGAATGTAAATCAGACACTCCTGACGCTCAAAATGCGTTTGGTGCGAACGCCCCATTAGTTTAATGGAATGAATCTAAATGGAAGACGTAAAGTAAGAGGGAGATATAATTGCTAAAATCTAATTATTAAAAAAAGAAGACATTTTTGTCGAGCCAAATATCTCATTACCTCAGGAAAACAGTTATTCTCTGATAATGGAAATATGATTCATTCTCTTAGGGTAACAAAATAGTTCTTTTGTCATTTTGAGAAAAATACACCAACATGTCTACTGCAGGGTTAGGTCAGTCTTTGTAAACTACTTGTAACGTGTTTGTAATAAAATTAACTCGGAAGTGAATATGTTTATAAAACAGCTTCCTGTCTGGGCGGAACGGCGGATGGCGCCCCCTTCTGGCAGGATCTGTGGCTCCATTTGCCATGAGGCGACGACATTCAAGAGGACAAACGTAAACGGGCATACATTTTCCACCTTTAACGCTCTGAACCATTAAAACCTCCGGAGCATGATTTTAATGGTGGGATTAAAACCAATCAGCTTCTTTGTTCTGTTGTGTTACAGCAGATTACACGACCAAATTAGATTGATAAGATTTAGATCCTTAATCAAACACGGTGTGCATAAATTTTATCCAACAGAACGAGTAGCCTTTGCATACAAATTATACGATGGCTTGAAATGGGTATTTATGATATTTATTTTTTCTGTTCTTGCTGAAAAAAAATAGAGGTTTACCAAAGGGGGAAAATATTGTAGTACATTCCTGATTCTCATGTTTATTCATGTATTTATTTTATCTTCAAGATGAGTCCTGGAACACAAAACATAAAAAAATACACCATAAAAACATGCAAACATGGAGTCACCATTCTTCCCCTGTGATTACAAATAAAAACACAACAAATTTTACATTATCATTGACCATCATTGCAGCAGCTCCTCATAAAAACGACAGAAGTGTGTTTTAGTTGAGCCTTCAGAGACACTGCTACTGATTCTGAAAGGGAGTTTCTATTTCCTGCAGCAGGCCAAACGATGTGAGAGCACGGAGCATTTAAATCTCGTTTAAGGTCAACAGGGGATTCAGTGGCTTTTGTAACAGGTAACATCTTTAATTCCACGCTCTTGTGAACTCCATAGACGCTCCGGCTTTGAAGGAAGATTAAAGCAAACAAGATAACATGGATGAGCTCAGAACATGTGTTCAGAAGAAGAAAAGGTTACAACGGAGTTAAGAATGGATGGAAATTCTGTTGCATTTGACAAAAATGTCTCCACTCCTGTTCTGCACATATTGACTGGCGCTTCAGTCCTGTGAAGGCGACGGAGTTCTTAACAATTAATTGACTATTTGTACGTGACGACCAGAACTCCGCCCACTCCGCCCAACCAATGCGCTCCTTAAAAACAGACATCTGTAACCTAATGTCGCTTTTATTTAATTGATTTCACTTTTAAAATGGCCATATAGTGCTACATGATCAAGTGCACAAACAGGCAAGGATAGAAACCAAACTTGTCATTTTATAATAACTTTTAGTCACCATGACTCTCCGCCCTCAGCGAAACCACAAATTTGCAACAACAGTTTTTACAAGGTAAGATGATTAACGTTTATATACTTTATACAGAAAGTGAGTAAAGAGAGAGAGGGAAGACATGCAGCAAAGGTCATCAGGTTGGAATCGAACCTGCGACGGCCGCATTGAGGTCTAAGGTCTCCTTATGTGAGTTGTGTTTACCCGGCGCCACCACAGAAGGCTGGTTGGTACCGGATCTGTCACTGACGAAGCTTGAATCCTTGAATCCTCACATCAGACTTGATACGAAGGTGGAATTGAACTTAAAGTAAAAAGTTCATTTGTAACTTTTAAGTCAATTGAACACTCAAACAAAAGAATCAAGTGAGAGTAATGTAAATAACATGAACTACAGCTCAAACACACTTTTTACAGTGTAACATGTCTGGAAAAAACTGGTAGCGCCTCGTCTTTTGCACGTTTTTAAATCCGCTCCGGTGTGAGGAGAAGCTCTGTTAGCGACATAAATCATGTGTGAATTCATTAAAAGTCCATAATTAGATCCACACATCAGGAGGGAGGAGGTACAGCCCGGTTTCTAAGCTAAATGTTTCAAACTTTTCTAAATACCGCCGTCTTTGAGCCACAACCAGGTGAGTTACATTCACAGACAAATTAGCTCGACTGAAACAAGTAGAAACCATGAATAAACTGGGAAAAACAACTTTGGAAAACAACTTCAGTCGCTCTGTTCAACACTCCCAATCCTCATTTCTAACGTCCATCATCGCGGCTCCAATGATTTAGTGACGTAGCTGCAAAGGGTCAATACATCGACTGGTAACCTAATGAGTCCAAACAGAATGAACTCAAAGGCAGAAAAAACTCTCCAGGAACTTTATGCTTCCTGTTGGCAGAGAAACACACGGATGATGCGAATCCCTCCCTTCACGGTCTCTGTCAATCTCCTGCATGAACACGTCAATCCTGGACGTTTGCCTGAATGCACCAGACACAAACAACTCCAGAAGACAAGGCAGCAAAAAGCACAGAGACACCGTCTGCCACTCAACAGGAGATTGACAGAGACGTGGGCTCTTTCATTTTGCCCGATCACCGTTTGAAATTGAGGTGAACACCTCTGATCCGCAGAAAGATGTGTGTAGTGATCTGGATCAGCTCAGAGTTCCCTTAGAAATGTGTGAACCCCAAACAAGCTGCAGAACGGATGATAGAATATGAATTCATCCTCCACAGAAAAACTCTCACTCTCTAAATCTGCCCTGAGAGAGCGTCTGATTCACATAATGAGGGATCATTGTGTGCAAAGTGAAAGAGTCAAGCAACACTTGAACTACTGAGTAAACAAGCAGATTAAGTAAATGCCCATATTTTAAAGCAACCTTCACAGATTAATAACAACAACACTTCAGACGGTAACTATAAGAAAAGCATCCAAGATAAAAACTAACATTATAGCAGCTGGAGATTATGAAATGAAAGCGTTTTCTAGCTTAAAGTATCTCTGAACAAGAGTTTTTAAATACAGCGTCTATGCACCACAAATCTGGAACAAACTTCTAGAAAACTGCAAAAACCAACTGGACCACTGACCAACACACTCAATGTGTATTAATAATGTTTACCATTTTAACTTGACAAAACGCTGTCTGAAGTGTTTATGATGTTTTTATGTTTTCATGATGTAAACCATGTTGAACTGCCTTGTTGCTGAAATACATTGAAATTTAATTGATCATATTCCCTGTCAACAGGAAGCTCACACTTCAGCAGCTTCCTTTGAGTTTAAGACTGCAACCCAAAAAAACATGCTGCAGAAATAACAAATATTGGTCCAGTAATAATATTTTTATAAGCAGATGCTTCACTCAACTACGGAGGTCTGGAAAGGCTTAAACTGAAACTTAAGAAAGTTATGCAGCATTTTTCACTCTGATTAATTTAGATAATGATACTCAAATTATTTTTATGTGGTCACTTCAGCCTTTAATATGAAGAAAGAAACAAACCAGAAAGTATTTTTGACAAGTTGCATTTAAATATTTGTATTCACTAAATGGAAACACAAAACTCACGATTTCTGGTAAAAAATTTAGTTTTTATGTCTGATATCAGATGACGAACTTAAAATGATCAATTTTAATCTGATTTTATTCCTTATATGTAAATGTCTGAGTGAAATGAACATTGTTATTTTATTCCATGAACTATTGACAAGATGTCTCTGAAATTCCAAGCAAAAAATTTAGTTTTTATTTGCAGAAAATGAGAAACGGTCAAAAAACTGCAGTGCTTCCAGACCTCAAAAAAAGCAAAGAAAATAAGTTCATATTCATTTAGAAACAACAAAACTAATGTTTTAATATTTGGTGGAACAACCAGGAGGTTTTCAATGAGGTTCAGTGCATTTTTTCCACAGCAGTATTTTGTCTTTACATTTGTTGCCGACACAGTTTTTAATTTCTTAAACCTGGACTGACCTATTCATGTGTGATTTTAATTGCAATTACAAAAACATGTTTGTTCAACGTTAGCAGATGATCAAAAACGTTCTACGCTTCTTTGTAATGGAAATGCAGCCAATGACGTCACAGAAAAGTAACTCCACTGATTTCATCACAAATAAACTTTTCACTAACGTAGCGCATCAAAAGCGATTTAAACACATGAGACGACTTGATGTTCCACAAAATCTCCTAAGTTTTCTCACTTTTAAACCTGTATAACCAATATTATTATTAGTATCATTTAAAAAACAGACAGCAAAATAGGAAACAGTATGACTGCAGCTTTTTGATGGGAAATCCAGAGGAGATTTGTAGCTCTGGTAACATTTATATTAATCCACCTTTGGCTTTTTGCTGACTTTAATGTAAAAAGTCAGAATAATGTTTTTTCATTTTTGCACATATTACAGTTGATGGCTTTCCTCAATGACAAGGATTTTTCCAATATGATTTTTTCTGCACCAGAAGTAAATCATGTCAGCCTCGTTTCTCGCTTTATTAAAAATGATGCATCTCTGAATCCATTAATAATGTGTTTTGTTTTAGAATGATTTTTCCAGAGATTAAAATCTCCACTGTCTTCATGTCTATTATGCACATTGCATGTGAATCTTTTCCTGTTTCTCTGGTGTTTCTGGGTGCAAAGCAGCAGACTTGACAGACTTGTTAGTAAAAAGGAGAAACTGTGTCTCTTTGAAGTCCCTCCCGCTCAGGCAGCATAATGGATGTAATGGTGCAAAGAAGCTGTAAAGGATTAGAGGTGGAGTGATTTTCATATAGGCAGGTACCTAAAGGCTGTGAACGAGGAACGAGATGAAAGCAGTGGTTTTTCTCCACCATGTTCCCTTAATAACTGTTTTGTTGTTCTCAGAGACAGAAAGATAGATTTCAGAACAAAGACGACCTCACATGAAGGGGATCCTGTAAGCAATAAGACGGTTTTCCTGCAGGCAGTCACACTCAGAAAATTAAAAAACAAAACAGGAATTAGGTTGATTTCAAGAAGAGGCTACAGTTCTGCAGCAATGTCTCTTTTTTATCTGCTCGTTTGTCTTCCTCTGTCTCTCCGCTGGTGTGTCAATAGCTTATCAGATCATTAGGTATGAGATCTGAAAGATGCATTTTCTCAAGTGCTGCAGAACCCAAATTTTCACTTTTTGGATCATTAATTCCACCTTTCCATCTCTGAGCTCATTTAGCTCTGGAGATATTTGGCAAGTCAATAAAACATTTAATAAAATAAGGAGATGTGCCCACCCTGCAGCTGGAATCCCACTGCTGAGGTTTTAGTTTTATATTTCGTCTGTCTAATCCTCTGTGTTATCACAGAGAAAGAATATTTAACCGTCATATATAATAGTGTAATTAGTTCATGCATCTAAAAGCGCAACTTTTTACACTTGACTTGAATTCTGAGATGTTTCCTATAAAATATGATTAACAGAAGATTCATTAAACTAATACAATTTGGCCCGTTTCTCCAGATGGTTCTGCTTAGCCGCAAGCCAAATATTACTTTAAAGGAGTGTGAATCAAAAGTAGTAGCATATTTGGTTTGAGCCTTTTGAAAAGCTGCACACAATAAACCCTAATTCAACTTTTATGTATTTTATTTCTGCAGCTCTCATTATTTTGTCTGAGTCAAACTCAAGGCTTGCGGGCCCAATCCGGCACGCCGTAGCTTTTTCTGTGGCCCTCTGGGTTCCAGACTAACACTGTGTGCTTAAATATTGTGCTATCAATCAAATCAATGCAATTTTATCTGTTTATTCCCAAATTATATCAATTAGTCCCTACAGTTTCTTGAAAATTATGGTGGAAATTTACATTATAGCAACAAATTAAACCGTTTTGCGCTAATAAATAATTGTCAAAAGTTTTCTTTCGTACTTGAAACAAGAATAATTTCAATTCTTGTTTATGACTGCATAAAGATCTGATCTGATAATGAGTTTTATTAAATATCACAATGAATTCTGCTAAAAAGATTTAGTGTGAAAAGAACATCATCAAGCTTTGAAAACTTAAACTGAACATTTGACAACATTAACAAAAAGTTTACACGACTTAAGTTTATCTTTCACAAACACACATTTAGGCTCAAAATCTAAAACTGACTAAATGTACTTATAGAGTAGAAGACAGTAGACAACTAAGTGAGGATCAAATGATTTAGTTTGTCTTGCTGAAAAGTTAATAGTAAGTTTTTTTGTCTCATTTTGCAGAAAGAAACTTTAACTATGAAGTAGACTAAAAGCACTTGGTGAGGTTTTGTTTTTGTAAAGTGTAGAGTAGCTGCAGGTCACATGTTGCCTGATGAATTTATGTCCATGATAATTAGTTTATCAACCAGTGAGGCCAGTCACTGAACGGTTGCAGTAAATAGATGTTGCTGCTTGAGCTGCCAAGGCTGCAGAGCTTCAGCTGTGATCACAGTATGCCCTTTTGAAATGAGTAACTGCTAATTAATTCATTGTGTTTCCTCTACGCTCTTTCTGGTGCCTTTTCATTCACATCGACAGAAGCTGTTGGAGGAGATAACGCAAAAGCTGTAACAGCAAAGCACAAGAAATTCTTCCGCGTGAGCCTTTCTAGATTTTATAAAATCCCCGAAAACGAGCAGCGAAGGTTTTTGTAGAGCGGCGAACAGAGCGAGTTTCGTAAATGTGGTTGCTGACCCTCATAAGTGGCTGTTCTGTCTGAGCTGGTCGGCTGCGCACACTGCAAAGATGACTCCAAATCATCACCTGGGCAGAGTCTCTGCTGTCAGCCCATTGTCACGTCACTGTCTGAGCTTTTCTGACTTCACAAAAGCACCAAATGAGGTCCAGTGTTCGCCGTTTCACAGCTTCCACACCCACAGAAAACCATTTGATTATTCACCAGAGCATAGCAATGAGCACATGCATAATTCATCTGTGCACATGACGAATGAGGCAATCAATTCGAGGACAGCATTCAGAAAGAGGGCATTTACAATTAAATTTCAGCATTGTAGTGGACATATCTGTGATAATCTGATGGTTCCTTTAAGATACAGTATCAGCCAATCCGTTGGATTATCTACATAATCCATGGTTCATCAACAAAGTCTCCATAAGCAATTTGCACCACAAAACGCTGCTGTGAACTGGACTGCTGGCACTTCAACTGAGAGCGCAGATGTGAAACGAGTAGAGGATCTAATTTCATATTCCACCTGACAGCAGAGACATGACTCCTCATGGATGCAATCCCCTCTCCATGACGAGAGCCGCTCCTCTACACGGAACCACGCTGCTGCACTTGACTTTGATCCCTTCAGATGTGGAGAACAAAGAAATCTGATTCATAATTTGGCCGCATTATAACTGCTGATGACTGGCAGGCTGCTGCAGATCGTTTAAAACGAATCTGTAAATTATTACGTCTGGAGATTACATCAGGAAAATTCAGGTCATCTGGAGAACCGGCTTCAGTTGTTTTCCCAAAAAAGTTTGATTATTAAGACCAATGTGAAGAGAGATAATCAGGTTATTAGACTGCAGCAGAGCTGTGAGGGGTTTGATTCCTGACCTTTGAACCTTTGCTGTACGTCTCCCCCCTTGTCTATGAGCCCATTCCCCATCTGACTAGCAAAATTAAAGGCAACGGATCTAAATGCTGAGAGTTGCTTCAATGGCATCAAACCATAATTCTGAAAACAAACCAACGCTGGACAAACAGCTTTTATGTGTGTATGAGAGAAAGAAACTTTATAGTCTCAAACAAAATGTAATGAAAAAATATTCTCTTTTAGCATAAAAACACACTGAGGACAATATTGAAAAGCATCCAAGTTATACTGATATACACTGAGACACAGTAACTAGTCATCTTGCATTCTTAAAATTTCCAGGTTCAATTCCAGATTCCTGTTTATGTGCTCTTGGGCAAGGCATTCACTCTGCAACTTGTCTCCTGATCTGTGCATCAGAGGTCAGTGTATCAAATTAACTCATGTTTTTTTCAACTTGGAGCGCCATTCTCTTTTTTTAGTGTAGCATATTCACTTTGATGCTAACGGGACGCATCAATCCCTCAAAACCATGATAATAAAAAAACAACATAAATTTCACTCATTAGCAGCAATGACATGTTTTGAAACAAAATAAGTGGTTCAACTTTATTAGTGTGGATACTTCTAACATGTTTTGTATTTTAGATTAAAGTGTGCTTAGAAAAGTTGAAAGGTTATTCACACAGGTAGCGCTCTTAAGTGATGAAAATTTGACAAATTAAATAAAAATCAGTTGCATAACTTAACACAGTATCTTCTAAAATAAAAACCAATCATGACTTCTGTCTAGTTATTATTAAAATAAAAAAACCAAATGCTTCAGAATGAATCCACAACAAACTTTGACTTTGGAAAACAGAAATTATTCTTAATGTTATGTCCACATGGAGAGAAGCAGAAAAAAAAAAATCTGCGTATTTATGACATTATGTGTATTTTAGGACATCGTACTAGTTCTGTCATTAGTAAATGTGACTAAGTTTATAGCAAATAAATGTCAGAATCTCATAATGTACTAAGTTCAGTTCAGTTCATGAACTCTGTCAGTTCAGAGTTCAGTTCAGTTCATCAGTTCATCACTCTGAACTGAACTCTGTCAGTTCAGAGTGATGAGCCTCCAGCTGACAGAGCCGGCCGTTTGTCCAAGTGAAGAACAGGAAGCAAGCTACAGCTGAAGGTGAACAACCCAACATAAACAAACCCAACAGGCAGAGAAACCTGTCAGTCGGAGGAGTGGCTTTGTTTTTCCCAACAAGTACAACTTCTTGGTAAGATAATCTGCGCTCTTCCCAATGCTAACAGGAGGAACAGACTGCAGGCTCATAATCTTCCACCTCTGAGCGGAGGGGAGAGCAATGGCCTGTTGCTGAATTACCTTCCCTTTAATCAATGACACTGCGTCTGAGAAAATATCTCCCGGAGAACGAGGGCAGAGCTCGGCATCCATCATCCACGACGCCGACGGTGCTCGTACAATTGAATCAGTGTGTCGGGATTTATTTAGCATTCATCAAAAAGTAGAAGGAAGTTAAAATAAAGTGACAAATGAGAGTCACTCCTCACTGATCGATTACAATCCCATCTGTGGCGGGGGAGAATGGAGGGACACTTCAATCAATATTTCAACTGAATGAACGAATGAAGGGGTTTATATGCCTTAATGCACAAATAAATAACTATATAAGTGAAATGAAAAGGTGTAAAAGCAGAAATCAATCATTGTGGCCCTGCACACAGATGTTCTCAGTCTGCTAAGCTGACCTATCTCCAGTCGGAAAGCGAGCAGGTCGCCAATCCATCACAGTTCAAACTCACACCTAGGAGCAATTTAGACTCTTCTGTGGAGAAAAAAACTCAACACTGAAATTTAAAACTACTCAGTCAGTGTGAGAAGGTCATGATGCCGGTAGCTGAGTTCACAGAGTCACATAATTCTTCTCCACGCTTGAGAAACATTCAGTAATTCATAAATGTTCTTCATGCTGCGTGGATTTTCTCTTGCAATCAATAATAAATCAAATGAAAAACGCTGCAGTGTCTTACAAAAGCATTCAGACCTCTTGACCTTTTTGTCAAATTCTGCCGCCTCATAACAACAAACATGCAGAGATGAACTCACATCAGCGAAGAAAAAGTAAACATTTCATGGTTTCATTACAGATAGAAATGTAAAAATGTGTATTTAGTCCAACTCAGTCAAGACGTTGCAGATCTAAACCAGGTTTACATTTTTGCCTGTTCCTCTTTACAAAACATCATTCAGATTTAACAGCAAGCTTCCGTTTGCAAGTCTTTCCACAAATCTTAAATTTTGGACTTTGATTAGGCCAATCCAGTGTTCACCAATAATAAATAAAAAAATTGACAGGTGATCTAACTGAAAATAATCAAATCAAGTTCAGTTTATTAAGCTGTCATATAATCAAACTTCAATTAAGTAACTAAATTTGTTCACATGTATCAAATTAACTCATGTTTTTTCAACTTGGAGCGCCATTCTCTTTTTTTAGTGTAGCATATTCACTTTGATGCTAACGGGACGCATCAATCCCTCAACACCATGATAATAAAAAAACAACATAAATTTCACTCATTAGCAGCAATGACATGTTTTGAAACAAAATAAGGGGTTTTAAACATAAAAAGCAGCTTTATTAGTGTTGATACTTTTAACATGTGTTGTATTTCAGATTAATGGCTGCTAGCTTGCTCCAGTCTCTTTAGTTTTGGGTTTCATATTGCTTCTAATCTTATTTTTAGAGAAATTGAAACGTGAGTTGCATGTTAAGTTTGGATCATAAAGTCACTTTTTCAGTTTTATTTTTAAGTGGGTCTCATATATTATATTTTTCACTGCATAAATGAGCTCCAGATATTCAGAACTGCTTGTTTTAGTGGCTTTTCAGACGCTGAAATAAGACTGCAGAGAATGACGATGTCTGCTTTTGTGCAGAAGACTGAAATGTTTCCAATATATTAAATTAGCAGCTGAAAACTGGCTGCAATGTCCAGCAGGCCCACAAAATGTGTCTTTTCATTCCAGGAAGCAGGGCCATTCAAACCCTGCAGTTTACATGTGATTGGTGTCAAAACTAAACAAAAGAGAGCACAAACAGCTCTGACAAACATTTTGTTCACATTTTACACTGTAGTGGTTGTAATTGCATGTTTCCACTCGGCTGGTTGATTTCTACTTTGACATGATTGTAAATTAATGTGAAAAGCTGCACACCTTCTGTTCACAATGATCTGCAATTACATATACATATCTGAGTGAGTGTTTTTCTCCCCTACTGCTGCTCTATGTTCACATTTATTGCAATTAGCCAATGTTCACCATGGTGGCAGAAAGTCAAGCGGCGGGCCATTTTAACATGAACGCAGCCGTCCCTGATTGTTCCCACAGTGTAACACTGTGGTTTCACTGGTTTTCCACAATTTTCTAATTTTTCTGAGACAGAAAAACTAGTCAATGGATTTGACTAGATTTGTGGTTTTTCATAATGTTCTCATCAAGAAGAGGAGAAGAGGGAATTTTATCTTCCTGGTTTTGTTGTCTGTGGATTCAACAACTGATTGGGTGAAATAATAGAAATCAGATTCAGAATAAGTTATTAACTTTGCAAAACTTTTCATGCTTTGCTGAGGAATTTCATGTATGAATTAATGTACCGCCTGGATTTATGAAACAACTTAACAATAAGAGCTCTGACTACTGCTACACTTTGCGACAATGTACTTTTGGCTTTTTTTAAACATTGGAATAAGTGTTCAATGATTTGTGACAGTGGTGTTCTTATACTGGATTTATTTTATTTTATTTTTATAAATATACATCTTTGGAAAAAAAAATAAGAGACTATAATGATCAGTTTCCCTGATTTTACTTTTTATAGGAATATGTTGATGAACATTGTTCTTTTATTCTCTGAACTATTGACAACATGTCTCTGAGATTCCAAGCTAAAGTTTTGTATTTATTTGTAGAAAATGAGAAACGGTCAAAATAACAAACAGATGCGGTTCTTTTAGGCCTCTAATAATGCAAAGAAAACAAGTTCATATCGATTTCGAAACAACAATACAACAATATTCAATACAATCAATATTTGAAAAATCAGGAGGTTTTCAATGGGATTCAGTGTAGTGGACTCTTAATGTTTTTGTATATATGGTTTCGACTACCTTTTTGTCTCAAAATAAAGATTTTGTTTCTGTATTACTTTACAAGCCAATAATTTACATAAACAGGAACAGGATAAAGCCAAGGCTTCTGCTTGCTTCCTCCATTCCCTCTGCATTCAAGCAAAAAATATTACCAACTTTTATAAATTTTTTTGCTTTACATATTATGTTCCATCTTTGATTTACTTTTATATTAAATCATTTTTACTTTTATTGCTTCTGGTACATTATGTAATGCAGCAACTGGGGACACATTGGTTTTTGCAAACTGCTTCTGCATTTATGTTTTGTCGTCTTTCATCCTTTAGATCTTTATGCGTCTTGCCTTTGCTCTGCAGAACAATTCGAGTTGCACTTGTATTTTAAAGGTGCTAAGAGAGAAAGTTCATTATTTATTACCCATAAAAGCAGCATTCCTCAGATGGCAGAAACAGAGAGAAAAAGTTATTACTTTGGAAAGGATTCTTTCTTTAAGCTCAAAAGATTATTCCTGTTCAATCTGTAAGAGTATTAAAGTAGCTGCGAACAGAGAGCAGGCAGCCAAGAAGAGAATTAAAAACTAACTTTACAAAGTTCAGCAGCGAATTGTTTATCGCTTCCCTCAGATTGGTAAAGTTCTCACAGAGCTGGGCCGACTTTACTGTGAGAAATGAAGAATGACTCTTAGATCAGTCTAGAGAAGAAGACACTAACAAAACTTTTAGAGAAAGTATGAAAATATATGGAAAAGCTTGTTCTGTTAATGTTTTCCCTCAGCTTGTTGGAAACTTTCCTACTTCTAAAATACAAAGTGTGTCATAAAATTGTAAACAAAACTCAAAGTTTTCTTATTAGATTTGTTGTCAATTCCACCAATTTTTGAATAATTTTCATCTGTTTTGTAAAGAAAGAGAGAGAAAAAAAATCTAACTATTAGTTTTAGTTTTCTTTGCTTCATTTTCACACTACATTTAGGTGGATGTAAAAGATGAATCAAGTCCAGCAGACAAAATAATAATTGATTATTTTTGGCACAATTCTCATTCAAACAGCAGTTGCAGAAAAAAACATAAGAAAGTCAAAGAAAACATTTTCTCCCAGAAATCTGAGGACTGAATCATAAAGATTTTATATTAAGAAAAGTGTTTCTAAATCAGCAAGTGGTGATTTATATTTATATGGCACTGCTGCAGATTATAAAACCCTTTGGGACAAATAATATATTATCTATTATTATTCTGGAGAAAAAGTATAGTAACTTAAACTTACACTTTAAATAAACGTACACAGTTGTACTGGACAGAAAACAGAAAGCAATAGTTTTTGTATCTTTCTGTCTGATCCAGATTATTCACTACAAATGTAGCATTTGTTTGTTTTTTTAAACTTAGAGGTCAACATTACGCTGTTCCAGAAGTCAAAGCTAAACCACAACATCTTTGTTGAAGTTCCACTAAACTGTCAATGACCCAAAAAGAAAAGCAGGATTGTAAAACGAGGACAGAATGGTTTATTTGAATCATCCTGCATCTCACTGAGAGGAGGTGTTGTTACCTGAGCGTCCATCAGCAGGTGTCTCATCAGAGTCATGGACTTCCTGAGGGTGTCCCTCTCTCCGGGGATGAAGGCCTCCTCCTCATCAGCCAGACTGCAGGGTCGGGTCACCATGAACTGAGCGATCTGGTCGTTCAGGCTGTTGAGAGACTGGACAGCTGCAAAAAAGCAAAAAACACATCAAAAGGTCGTCTCTCCTTGTGTCTCTTGTCAAGCTTTTGCCCTTTTCTGGATCAGACTTTAGTGATCTGAGACTTTTCCTCCATCCATGACAATTGTTCTCCTCCTCAGAATAATCCCTCATTTGGACAAGATGAGCATTATTAGGGTAAATCAATTACAGAGACTTAGAAATTCACTTTTAGTCCATTATATAATCCGCTGTGCAACGATTAGAGCTGCTGTAATAATGTCTATGGTGATTTTCTTCTTTCGGACTTAACACAATGCAGCCCTCAAAGCTGGGAGGATATATTTATCCTCCAGGAAGTCAAAAATTTAACAAATCATTCAATAATTGAATAAATAAACCCGGACATAAAGCAATTACTCTATAAAAAATTGATTCTAAATTTTAAATGTATTTTCAGTAGTCTGTTCAAACTGTATTTATTAATGCAGCTTGTATTTAATTGGATCATAATTTCCATGCGCACCATTAATTATTATTTTTGATCTGTTACTGCTAAATGTTACAAAAGTTCCTGGTATTTCATTGGCTAAGCTGATTGTTGAAATCCAGTTCAGACCAATCATTTTGATTTGAGCGATTTTAGCCCCGCCTACTAAGAACAACGAAGAAATGAAGTGAAACAGAAACAATCAAACCCAGAATCAAATAATCAACACAGAACCTGACAGAAAACATTTTTAATAATGCAATCTACAACATTAGGTTGTTTAGTTTTTATTCAAGTACATTTTTTGTTAATGGAGACTGAGAATCAATTTTTTTTTTGGTTGTGTTTTAAGTGTTCTTTTGAAAATAAAGTGTATCTGTCTTTGGCAGAAAATCGCATTTATTATTTCGTAATATCCATTAAATCAGTGTAAAAAGATCTTCAAACAATATTATCTTTTATCGCAATAATATTTGAGACAATTTATCGCTCAGCAAAATCTGTAATCGTGACAGGCCTATGTGACATCACATAACCCCTAAAGAGCAACGCGACTCCAAATAACAACTTTGTATTTGGAGAAAATTACAACTCATAACCTAGAAAAAAAATTTTTTAGCTATTTTTTTCCTACTTTTTTAAAAAATACCTTAAAATCTAAAATCAAAAACAAAAAAATCCTGACATAAAGGATCATAATTCATGAATGAAAGGTTTGAGTAAATCAGTCCCAATAATAACACCCATAATTCCATGTGTTCATTATACCATCAAAATGCTCAAAATCACACATTTCCCTGATGCAAAACATGTGCTTTGCATATGTTGTACATAATTCTATAAGTCATACGTTAATTTTTGAGGACATTACTTTGTTTTTCCTCAGCTCTGTTCAGGCTGAGAGGGGAATTTGGTCAGGAGCGACAGAGTGACTGAGGCAATATGTGAGTCACCGGTGACAGTCAAGGTCGGGATTTTATTTATTTATTTTTAGAATTGATCAAAGATTTTTCTTCCAGGCTTTTCTTAACCTGGAGAAGCTCAGCAAAGGGAGGCATGTTTACAAGCAGCGAGCAGATAGAGCATCATCCTGCGGCTCAAATCGGAGGATGGTGGCTGGCGAGGTTCAGGAAGGGGTTGTGAAGACACGGGGGTAAACTGTTTACGACAGCAGCTGATGACTGGATTTCTATTTCACATTCAACATTTACAAGGTGGACCTCTGCAGCCAGAAGATGGCCAAACACTCCAGGTAATGGCATGCTGCTGCTGAAAATGACATGTTGTCAGAGCCAGGAAGCAGGCACTGCCTCCCATTTCAATTTCCCATCTTGAATGCGTTCTTCCACAAACAGACAGGTGGCTTTTTATGATGAAAACTTTGGGATGACAACCACGAATAGGCACCATGTCAACACTCAGCATCACCGAGCAAAATCTGACCGCAAACAAAAAGTCCTGAAAGAAAATTTCAGAACCACACTTTCATTTGCAATAAAGGTTTGCCTCAACCTCATTCATTCCTCTCTGATCAAAGCTCGACTCCAGGTCAGCTGTACGTTTCCAACACATTTAATCATCCTGGTGATTAAATGGATTTAACAGGGAAACAGCAAATTAGTGATATTCAATCAGACGAGAATCTAGTCTAGAAATAAAGACATCGCTATCATTTCCTTTTATCTAACTCTGGTAAACAGTGAAATGTCCCACCACTGATGCATAGAGATATGTATTGAACAGATGAGATTAAACTGATTCGGTGATTTCGAGAAGAATAAACGGCTTTCCATTAGAAATGATCATTTCTCAGGTTTCTGCAGCAGAATGTCGAGTCAACATTATGGCCAACGTTAGAATCCAGATTTCACCATTTTCTAAGCGTCGGGTTTTTGGCTGTAGGTCGGAAAAACTTTTACTGTTTCACAGTTTGTTTGATTTTGTGTCATTTTCTTTGTGGCAAACAGAGTAAATAACGTTACTGCTCCAGTTCACGCAAATGTTCAGACAATTTGATTGAAAATTTCCAAATTTTGATTGGGTTTGGTCAGTTGAAGTTCATCGTGGTGATTTTTTTTTAATAACAAAGTGTGCTGCACTTCATTTTGTTTGTTTTGAAGCCTTTTAATCCATCCTCTCGTACATCCTGGATTATTACTACCTTTCCCAACAACATTGATATTTTTTATAGTCAAACTGAAGAGAACTACTGAGTTATTTAGTCTGCTGTGTTGTTTTCAGTGAGGTCAGAAACAAGTTATTTATTAAGGTAAATAAATGAGCACAGGTGTCAAACCCATTTTCATTTTGGGCCATATTAGAAATCTGAATGTTCTTAAAGTGGTGCAAGAATCTATTGATAAAACCATTAAACTGTTAAAATACTTATAAACATCTGTTTGTTTCTGCATTCAATAACTATCCCTTAAAATGAAATGAACTTAAACATCTTTCACGCTTATCAGTCCATCCAGGATGTTGTGATTGTTTTTGTGGATCTTTGCTATCAGAACCACAGATTTTGTGGTGTTAATTTAGAACTATTTGTGCTGATGTCTGATGTTAAATGTGACTTTTCTTTTAATCGCCATGCTTGACATCAAGTAATGCTGAGGCAGCAGTTGCTTCAACCCAATGTTTTTGGCCGATTTTGAGAAAAATGCACTGTAAAGAAAATAAAAAGTGTGGATCTGTTGATTTTGCTTGAATTTTACAGATTTGTGAAAAAAACGGGTAATTTGGCATCAAGAGAGCCACATAAAAAGCTACGGCGGGCCAGATTTAGCCCGCAGGCCTCGGGTTTGACCCACGTGGTCCAGAACCTTCAGATTAATTCCCACCTTTATCTTGGTGTATATCTGTTTGCCTTGCAACCATGACAGCCCAGACTCAAGCTAGCAAAAACGCTGCCTAAAAGTTTTTCTGTTTTACTCATTGAAAACTTTCTAAGTAATAAAATGAATGATTTAATTAAATAAATATATTCTAATAGTCTTAAAATACATGAGTAATAAGAGCCCAACAACACAACCACTTTAAATGTGACCTATTATGCGTCCCTGAATAGGTTAGGCCGGGTGTATGGGTTATAGAAAACATCATCTTTCTTAGATGATGAGATTTTATTCTGCTCAGTTCTGCCTGTTCTGAGACGTTTTCGGGCGTCTTGTCACTTTAAATCCGAATGAGCTGCTGCTGGCCACGCCCCCAACTGGACTTTGACTGGACTGTGAACATGGCAGCAAACAGATTGTGGTTTTACACGACTGTACAAAACGAGCAGCTGATTTAGTCTGGGGGAGTTTGGGTTGCTAGGTAACGGGGCGAGGACCCCCGGATGAGGGTTGCTAGGTAACGGGGCTAGGACCCCCGGATGAGGGTTGCTAGGTAACGGGGAACGCCTGCCGAGGCTTTTGAAACGACTCGTTAACCAAAAATCAACTTATTGCCAGGAAACAGCTGGACGGGTTGTTTTCAGGACTGTTTCTAGAAACACTGATGAAAGCACAAAAACGTGCAAAAAAAACAACAGAATTTTGAATGATAAATCTCGGCTTTTCATGTTGTACCACCAAATTTTAACACACTCAAATTTTAAGTTCAGCATGCAATGAATCTTGGGATTTGCTGTGCTGTGAAGGATAAGACAGACCAATTCTTCAAATTGAGGAATTATGGAAAAGCTTTTAAATTTAAACATCGTTGCAACTCAATCAGCTTTCAAATGCAATCTTTAAAGGATGCAGTTCCTGAATATGGATGGAAATAAACAAAGATTTGATTTAATACCCAAGATCTTTTTTATTTTTATTATTTACTTCTGTCCCAGCATACATCGTTGTTGTTTATTGATGCTTAAGTTGCCTTGTTCTCACCCAACGACCAATGGAGAATCTCTCTGACTCTGCAAAGATGGATGGATGAACATAGAGGGATGGATGTATGGAAGATACTTTGAGTCAAAAATAAGTTTAAAAGTTCAAGTAACTAGACTTACTGTACATTTATTTTTGCTAAAGTTAGGTAATGAAGTTCCCAAATGGACGCAGTGTGTATAAAACATGTTCATTTTCCACATCTCTGTTTTTTTAATTGTTAGAAGGCAATATTACCATGATGTAATGGCTTGCAATCATTTAAATCAGACGGATATTGTACTTTTTGTGAAGCGCACTCCTACACACAGGTGGCCCTCGGTGGCTGCTGACTGTGAGATGTAGACAGCTCATTACAATCCTTGTTGCCACCCACAGCAGAAAAACAACATCAACAATGAGACTCTAATGAGGCATGTTGGTGTTCAGTCAGCCGGTACAGAGTTTGAGAAGAGAGGATTTAATCTCCGTATTAAAAAAAAGGACAAAACTCTGTGGTAACACAAAGTCCCCGCTCACAGAGAAGTAATCACTCCCATTTTGTGTTATCATTGTTATCACTGGAGTCTTTTTAAATGCAGATGTCTAAAATGAGTTCAAAGAACTCTCTTGTGAGAAGCCGTGCTAAAACGCAAATAAAACCAAATCCTCGGCTTCTGTTGCGGTCGGAGTCCGCTCGGTTCGGCAGTCAGGCAGTCTCAGCCAAAGCAATTTGAAGCCGCTCCAAACATGTTGCTTTTCAACGCCAAAAGGGCTCAGAATCAGTGGAAAGGATCAGGGAGTTTGAAAAATCCACAGCAATCCCTACAGAGAAAACTCAGCCACATTTTAATCACTTCACAACTAAATATTCACACAATACCGAAAAACAGACTTCTTTACTTTGATTCAGGTGATGCAGCTTTCTCACTGGACAAAGCTGCTACTCTCTTAATTCAAAATATTGGATTAAATTTGGAAAAACCTCGTTAGTCTTAAATCCATAATGGCTCTGCGATGAAGGCCTGTCAGAATGAGCAATAAAACAATTTCACTGATTCATCATTTTCTTCTTTCTGCCAAAAACTGGTTGACAAAAGCCTTCAGTCTACTGCTTTGGTCTCAAATAGCCCTTTTTTTGAAGGACAATTTAATTTACAGAGACTTCATGATTCATTCTATTTGTAGTTTTATTTATTTATTTTGGATATTTAAAACATTTTCCAGGTCAATAGAATGTTTAACATTCCATTGAAAGATAAAACATCCAATAGAATTTAAAGTTTATTAATCTTTGAGAATGTGTTATTGCATTCATATTGATTAAAAATTGTCTCAAAACAACATTATAATTTATCACAACACCTTCTGGGATCATTTATTATCCAGCTAAATGTGCGACAGGCCTACTGTTATCCTCTGTTTTGTTTTGACTAAGTTCCTGCAACAAAACATTGCAAAATGAACAGGAAATGCCTTCCTCTCTCTTCATGTTCTATTCACTTCAAACAGGATATTAAAGTTTGTATTAGAAAATACTGGTGAGGTATGGTTAGTCAAGCCAAAATAAATTAAAATAAATAAAATAGATCTCATAAAGGCTTCTAGCTTTCTATTTGTTGTTGAGGATTTTTTTTTTCATACTTCTCCATTCAATATTTCTTCAGTCCATGAATCTTGCTGATGTTGGTTTATACAAACATCCTCAACATTCAAACCAAGTTGAGCTCTGGGCTTTTACTGGACAACTGCAACAGTTCGGTTTTTCACTTTTTTCAACCCTGCTGTAGATTTACGTTTTTGAAGTGCAAAAACAACAAATCTTACCAAGTATTTTAGTCGAGCTCGAAATAAAACTAACTAATTTACAAGTAACTTTTCAGTCAGTAATTCTTTAATATTCATAAAAAAGTACAACATAGCTCCACCGGCAGATTATTTCACTTTTAATAGCACATATTCTTGCCAAGTTACTAGTGAATTAATCTGAAAGTGGAACAAGTACTTTCTCATGAATATAAAGGAATTATTTACTTAAAACATGTTCCTACCTTGATGAAAATGTCCTGACGCTTTACGCTGTGGAAACTAGACTAAAAATTCTTGCACAGCTTTGGGTCAGTTTGCTGGGAACGTTCTGTAAAGATTGACTGGGAACAATAACTGCTTCACTGGGCAGTTATTGCGAACGTTTTTCGCTCTTGGTACTGCGTCAGCTACCGTTTATGTTCCAGATCAACAAGCCACCAAACTCCTGTTTGTAATTGAGAGTCACACTCATTTGGGATCAATTAACCAAAAACATTTGACCCACAACACCTGCCTGCTACTTTTGTTTGTATATTTTGTATTTATGTATTTTGAATTGAATGTGCCAAGTTATAAATAAATTTACAGCAATACAATAAATAAACTGTCTGAATTTCTGTGTCCATATTTGTTGTGAAAATCAAATTTCTTTCTTGTGTTTGTCTTCCACCGCTCATCTCTTTTGTTTAGTTGGATGAAGTTTTGCCTGCTTGGCAATAAGCCTCCTCACCTGCATGGGTTCCCCATAACTCAGCCATTTTCACTTCCTCTTCAAAACAATGCTGTTCATGCCTGGCTGATGAATTTGACTAGGGATTTTTATGCTACATTCATAAATTCGAAGTCTAGTTTTGTGTCTGCTGATCATCTCATCAGTCAGTCTGATATTGTTTACACCTATAAAAAACCTGCAGAAAATCATCATTGGTTCCTTTGACTAACTGTCCGCCTTCCAACCATTACTGTACATTATTTTTAATTTTGTTTTATATATGTCTTTAGACTTTGTATGAATGTCAGTGTCCTGTCAATTTGCTGCTCTTACACCTAAATCTTCCCACTGTGCGACAAAAGGCTTTTTCCTTTCTACTCTAACTCCATATCACATTTTATTAGAGTCCTGTAAATCAACTTTTACTCTTTATAAACTCCATTTTATGTTTCTTTCTGGATGTATGCTGCAAAGTTTTCAGTCCAAGCTAAATTTCTGGCGGCTTGCTGGTGACTTAAATAATTAGCATTAGGACCCCCTGCCTAATACTGCGTGGGTCCCAGTTCTGCTGCCAAAACAGCACTGAACCGTTAAAAAGGCATTAACTCCATCGGATACATAAATCTATGTTATGGTATCTGGCGCCAACGTGACAGCAGCAGATCCTATAAGTTCTGGCTTTAGCGAGTTGATGCCGCCGTGGTTTGAACTCGTTCACACTCTCTCGTTCTCGATCCTTGTCTTTAGAGTTGACCTCATCAAGCTTCCTGAACCTCTGCTGAAACATTTTTGCTTTCTGTAAGGGTGAATTATCTTTCTGAAGCAGAGCTGAGGCACCAGAGGTGGTAATCTACATCGACGGGGGGGTCAGTCTCCATCTTGTCATGGGATGATCGACACTGACATCAACTGAGCGAAGTGAAGTCTGCACTGCGGTTGAAGCTCTTTTGTAACCTCCTGGACGAGTCGCTGATGAACTCTGGGAGTTATTTTTAGAGATGACCCATTCCCAGCAGGATTCAGAGTCCATGTTTTCTACCTATGTGGGTGGATTGAGGCTTTTTGTGTTTCTGTTTAAGATCTTTTAGCAGCGTCATATTTTCAGACAGGGCCTATTATAGGAAACCTATGAGAGATTTTTATTTTGTACTTCCTTTTGAATCTTGATTGTTTCTAAAACCAGCTCAAGCTCTTCAAAAAAAAAAACAACAGCCAGTTGTTGTTGGTTTTCTTTGCACAGCAGGCTCTGCCCTGTTACTAAGGAACTCCGGCAGAGTTCCTTGGTAGAGTCCAGCAGAACTCAGCCAGCTGGTTTCATTGCTGTCTGTGCTGCACAATGACTCCTGGAAAAGACAAATGTTATATTGTAGACTTACTATTCAGAAACCACTTGCTGCATTCTTGGTGGTTGCGCAGGGAGGCTCCACTTCTGCTTTTCAAAGATGTACGGTTGAATTATTATGCATGTTTTTGCAGACAATTTTCAAGTGCGAGTGTAAACGTTGATTTGGGGGCATGGCCAGAAGCAGATTATTTGGATTTGAAGTGACAAAATGTTCTGAAACAGCTCATTCTGAAAGGAGCGTGAAACATCAGTCTGGCCAGTTCTGCTTATTGCTATTTGCACAGTTTTATACATTTCAAATAACATTTATGCAGGTAATTACACATATATCTTTTCTACACAGTCATTTAAGATTTAACAAAGGCTTTGTTAAATCTTGTTCAATCTTGTTTAACTTGTTCAAGGAATCATAACAGGTTGTCTTTAAAGTGTTTTGTTTGTGAAAGTTTAGCAGTAATCGGGTTAGTGAAGATTAATAAAAGATGTGCTTAATCACTGTTAGTTCATGATTTAGCAAAGAGGTGAATAACTCTTTAATGAGTAAAATCATTTAAAATTTGCCTGAGAATAAAATAAAAATAATGCACAAAAACACACATGAAGCTGATTTTCAGGTGTAAAAGATTTAATTTGCTTAAGGATTTTATCCATGAAACCAAAATATGAGGATGAAACCAGACATCACCATAATCTGAAGGATTTAAGATTAATGGGATCAGCCAGACATCTGATCAAACACATCTCTCAACATTTCTGCTCTACAGCAGCTTCGCTTCACACATCTCTTATCTGCAAATGTAGAATATGCAGATATCATTTCCAGCCAAAAAAAAAAAAGAAAAATCTAAGCAGAGGAGATAAAAGCCTTTCTGGCACTCTTCAATTGAGCTATCATAATCTCAGCATGACAACTTCTCCATCCGAACATAAAAACCCTAAAACGGGGAATCCAAAATGATCGTGGCAACACTGCCACCATCTGGTAGCTCTGAGCCTTCACTGCAATACAGAAATAAAAAACATCCTTCTCTTTTGCCATTAGAAGCTTGATTCATTCCAACCTTTATTGCCGTTACAGATCATATTCCAGTAAAATATTTGACATTTAACACATAAATAATTTATTATACTCGATAATCTGAACCTTTTATCTTTTTAAATGCCCCCACTTTTAATAACATGGAATTACCCTCAAAGATGAATGGTAAAAACTACAAGGAAAAGGTCAACGCACATCTATTCTGACGCTGATTCATGACTGAGTAATAACCCGTCCTTAATTCAGACTGCGCTCGACTTCGGTTTAATGGGTGAAGTTGATTTGGCATAACTTTGATCAGTGTGCCACCTAGTGAGGAGAATAAAAACCTTGCCGCTCTTCTACTCTTTGAGTCAAAGACTTCAGAAACACAAGAGCTCAGAGGGGAGTCAGATCATTGATTGAACATAAAAACTCTGATGCTTTTCATAATCCTCCACCTGATGAAACCACTCCACACTGAAATTTCTCCTCTCAGCTCTGAGTAAAGCTCACACAGGTTACAGATTTCCACACTATAAGTGCAAGGAAGTCATAGAGGGGGAAGGGATATCTGCTCGAACAAAAGGCTACGAGCTCTTCAGTGCGTGCATTATGTCTTTAAAAACATCTCTAATTAATTACAGAGGACGAGAAAGAAAAGGTAGAACAGAGGGGGGAAAAAATACCTGCAGTTATTGCTGCTTGCACTTTACCGCAATCTGCCTCATCTACTTCTACATCGCTTACTTTAAATATCTCCCACTGTGACTTTGATGAAAAATCTTCAAAAGTGTCTTGCTGTGTAGGTGGAAGAAAAACAACTTTAGTGACAGCCACAGCCGCCAAGACAGAAGCGTACATAGAAGCAGTCTATTCCCTTTGCGAACTATTGTTTTGTCTGATAGACTGAAGCCTTTCTCTGTTATGCAGAAGAGTTTTCCGGCTAAACATCACTGCAAGCACAGCAACCTGCAAACTTATCAGATCCACGCACAACAAGAAGCCTTTAAATAAATGTGGCCTGTATGTACAATAATCCAACACAGATGAGTGTTTAGGCAATTCAATTGACAAAAAAAAGAATAGTCATCAATATCACATTTCTTGGCATCAACAATTCTAGTGTAATAGAAATATTTTGGTTTACTTTATTTTAAGTAGGTTGCTGAGTTTTTTTTTTTTTTTTTAGTAATTTAGGACTTCTCATTTTCCTTTAGGGTTTATTTATGAGGCACATTTCTTTTGGCTACTGTCCATAATGCAAAAGACAGGCAAAGATGTCTGTCACGCGTTTGTGATAGAAAGAAGAGCAGACAACGTTGACTCAGAGCTCTGTCAAGGCAGAAACGATTAATCAAATCAATTATCGAAATGATCTTCGACTATTTCATCACAGGTTAATTGATAACTGGAGTACACAGAATCAAAAATGTTAATTTGGGAAATAACATACTCAAAGAAGTAATTAAGCCAAAACTGTTTTTAAAAAAAACACGAACATCTTGCATTTAAAACAAAATGAAACAAGCTTTTCCTGTAAACATGAAGCTTCGTCTAGTTCAAAGTCTGATAAAAAAATTAATAAATAAAAATCTCCCGCTGAAACATCTTTTCTGTCTAAGTATTACTGTATTTTCTGGACTATAGAGCACACCTATAATATCTAATATTGTATAAAAAGTAAAAGAAAATCTGCAGAATGTGCAGATTTAATGATCTTGTTAATCAATCAATATTCAGAATAATGGACAGAATAGTCAGATATGAGCTCTGAGCTAATTAAGACTAATCATATGAGAAAGTTTGGCGTTGGCGCACACACAGGTGATTTCAGGAATTTCTCTGCCACCAAGCATCCGGTCTCCTACAGTGAACTAAATGCAAGGCATTGTGGGTATACACAACCAAAACAAGCACTTGGCGAAATTGATCACAGTTACACATGGAGGGAAGACAAGATAAAAACTCAGGATAGCAACATGGTTTAATGAAAGTATCTCACAACTTCTGCCAAGTACGAACAACAAGGAGAAAGATTTCAAGCTAATGAGAGTGAAAGCCGAGGCTGTGGGTTTCACTCAAGCACACAGCAGAGGTGAAAACCCTCTGCCAACAATATATAGAAATACATGACATGCTCAGGAGATGAAAAGAAGAAAGTTTTCCTTTCATAAAGAACTGCATGTCAGTGCTGGCCCTCCCAGCATCACCTCAGGGGAAAAGGCTTTTCAGAAGCCAGGCTGCAGTTCATTTGACAAACAGTTTGGTGAAAACAAACTAGCACCAGCACAATGCAGCAACTCTGATCCAACTGAGCCCCAAAACATCTACTGGACCACAAAGTGAGAAAACAGATCGAATCTCTATGACAACCATTGCAGCCTGTTTGCATGCTGAATGGATGCTTTAGTCACGACACCCTACCAGTAACTTTAACTGGACTTGTTTCCTGGTCAGATCAGACCGAAACTGGCTCTGGGTTTATTTGTATCACACACTTCAGCAACAAGGCAAAGTTCTTTAGATTCTAAAAACACAAAAATACAAAGACATAGAAAACAGCTGAAACATTACACTTTGTCATTATTACACATCAAAATGTTGACTGTTTCATTTATTATGTTTCCAAAGCTGCTATAAATACGTGTTTGTTTGTTTTTTTAAAGTTTGTCCAGATCTGTGGTGCATAGAAGGTGAATGCTGCTTCTCCTCGTTTGGTTCTGGTTCTGGTCTGGCACAGCAGACCAGAACCAGATGACCTGACAGGTTTGGAAGGTTGATGCTAAGTCGTTCAGTGATTTATAAACTAACAGTATTTTTAATTCTAACACTACAGGTGGATCTGAAGAGACACAAAGTGGGAAAGAACATAATTTCCACTCTGCTGGAGCATCAAGGATTCGTTACATTTACTCAGTTACAGGATGTGTCTTGGGAGAAAAAATTACTTTTAGGAGTATTTCTATTACACTGTACTTTTTACTTTTACTTGAGTAACTTTATTTTGAAGTATTTCTACTCTTAGTTAAGTAAAACTTGTGGATTTTCTACCCACTGTGAGTAACATCACTGAAAAACAAACATGTTTTAACCAAAAACACCCAATGAAGTTTTTGTTAGTTTCTTTAGTTTTATGTTGCTGATTTAATTTGTTTTTTTTTGTCTAATTTTGCTATTTTGCGATTCGTATTTGAATTATTTTCATTCTGACCTTTAAAATACTTACATTTACACATAACTTTATATTTTAGTCCATCTGATTATGTAATTTTTAAATAGTAAATGATTGGTACTCAATACTTGAGTAGCTTTTTTTTTCACCAAATAATTTTACACTCTTACTTGAGTAACTTCTTGGATGGCTAACTTTTACTTTTACTTGAATAAAAATATGTAGAAGCAGTGCTACTGCTACTAGAGTACATTTAAGAGAAGGACTGCATCTCAAAGTTGCAGGATTGCAGCTCTCTAGGACTCCTGGTCCAAAGAGAGACGGTTTACGAGACACACAATCAACCTTCTTTAATGGCCGGCTCAGTCAGCAGTCCGCATGTTTGTCGCAGGTATCACAGTGAGAGTAAAGGGAGCTGAATGATGCTGCAGCTGCAGTCATCAAAGCGTGATGCAAACATTTTGCTGGTTCTTCACAGCAGTAACAAATATGCAGATATGGTTGCACATAAACAAGATGCTTCTCTTCCAGCTGTTTCTAACCACAGTTTTAAAGGATGAAAACATAAGAAGAAACTCTGCAGACATTTGTGGCAAACAGAGTAAAAGCAACGTCTCTTCATCTGCTGATATGAGGCGAGCAAATGAGGATCCTCTCGTCTTCGCAGAGCCGAGGTTAACGCTTGCTTGTTAGAGAAGAGCTGTGTGAGCTCACATGTGACATTTGAAAATCCTGACGCTTCACGCTGGAGTGTGTCTCAAAAGCCGAGGCTGGAAGCAGCACCGGTGACAAGCCTTCCACCAATTAGGACTGTTTGCGACTGAACCCGTCTTTTAGGACAGATGAAAGTGGGTCAGAGCCGCTGCGTATCTTTGTGCTGCAGCACAATGGCAGGTAGAGCACACAACTCATAAACTTTAAGTACGACAGACAGAGATTAAACAGAGAAACTTTAAATTAGCTCTAATACGGGGTGATGGCTCGGAACCATTATCATTATAAGCTGCTTTGATGCCGCAAATTCACTTTCCGGCATCAAAGAAGCAGGTGAAGCAGGTGTCTTCTTATTGGACGTGCAGGAATTGCCTCTATCATTCATTACCACGTTTATCTGCAGGTAAACAGCCCGGCGAGTTCAAAGGCACTTCAAATCAACACTTTTACCAAGTTAGACATTCCTGTGAGGTGAAAACTGTTGCCAGCGCGTTCGCTGGGCTTTTCTGACTCCTCTCCCACATCAAACAGTGAGAACTCTCCATATTCACATGCCTGCTACTCGTGAGCCTGAGGAGAACAGAGCAGAGTGATGCTTAATGATGCTCAGCATGTCTCTGTATGCCAGAGAGTCTGTGGAGGACAGAGCCGACCGAGAAGACATCAGAGCCGAGGTGGAGAGCGCCAGAAACCACTTGACTTAATAGCCAACGGTCGGCTGTGGAAGTGAACCGGGTCAGGGCGAGTGACTCTGAATTTAAGTCGGTGTTTAATGTTTTTGAACTCAAATCTCCATGGATTTGAAATGACTTGTCCACTGGGGACAGAAAAAGCAGCATAAGACGTTTAAAGGCAGCAACGTCTTTGGTTTGATTTATTTATTTTTTGATACTAAATGTAAAAACTCGACTAAAGAAAGCGCAGGTCCTGCAGTAGAAGCCGAGCGGCAAACAAAGATCAGCTGGAGATCAAACTGAGCACCAGAACGAGGAGAAAAGGGTTTAAGTGACTTGTTGTTTCTCCCAGATGAGCCGCTGCAACAGACGGGGATTTTCACTCACATCCATCTCTTGGGTTCACAGAGAACGGACCAAAAAACACTGAGACAGAAGCTGTGTTTCCATTACAAACGGACACAAAACTTTGTCAATATTTCACTAATGTATAAAAAAACAACATAATTTCATAATGGCTGAATTTCTAATAAGAAACGTAATTTAAATCCCACGTGAATAAGTCATAAAAAAGTCTTCCTACCACTTTCTGTCATTATGTTGCAGATCATGACTGGAAAAAATTATAAATAAATTTTGCATTTTTGCTTAATACACTAATTTTGACCACCTGATCCTAGGACAAAGATCTTTTATCAAAAAATGAGTTTTTCTGAACTTAGCATGTTTTTATTAAGCTCATTTATTTTGAAAAGTCAATTTGTGAAGTTAAACGGTCAGTTGAAATGCAGCAAGTGTCATTCAACTCATTAAAAACAGTATTTAGACTTTTCTGGTTACTCTTGTTAAATCTCGTTACTTCTCTGTGATTTTTTGTTCTCCTCTGGCTCCCTTTGTCCTCCATGATTTTTGTTTTTTCTCCATTCTTTCACCAAAATCCACATAATCTACTCGACGCCTCCGCCTGCTGCATTTGAGTCCACTTTGAATCCACGCAGCAGGACAGTTTATTTGCTGTTCTGCATCACGCAGGTTGAAATATCCAGAAAGCTCTGCGAAACCGGCGCCCTCTGAGGCTGCGTTTGTGTCGGCTGTGATTTGCTCGCTATGCAGTTTGGTTCAGGACAGAATCACTCCGACACTCTCATCTACAGGCAACAGCATGACTTTATAACTTCCTCCAGCAAAATGAGAATCATGTCTTCACACAAACTCGCCAGCCGACATTTTCCTCCTACTGGGCTTTAAACTGATCTGGGAGGAACATTTTAATACTTTTACACCAACGAAACCTTCAATATCTTATCAAAAAACATGTTTGATAAAACACTGTAGCACGAAAAGTTGCAAACACAGAGAGAATTATTGTAAAAACTCAGCACTTTAAAGCTCATCACTAAACTGCACAGCCTGCATGTGGAGAACGATTGAGAGGATCAGCCGAAGTTTTTCTAAAGATACAAGCGCCTTCAGTAAAATTAGGAGCCATATTTTTTCCATAATTATAATCCATATAAGAAAACAAGATTCGCTGGATCAGTTTCTGCCTAAAAATGGCTTCAGTTTTAGAGAAAGGCTCATTGCTACCAAACGGATGAAATTAAAGAGTGAAATGAAGAGTCTGTCTGGTGAGTTCAGGATTTCCATCCCTTCGTATATATAAAGCAATAATAGTCCAGAGATCGGCACTGTAATGGCTCAAGTCATAAACCTTAATGTGTTTTATTGGCTGTGTGATCAATACAAAGTAGAGAAGTGAACTAAATGTAATAAACTGCAGGGTCATTGTTTGTCCAGTGCTTTATTTCACCTTTGCTCATCTAGACACATCTTTGTTTACTCTTATTTACAAAATAGATCAAGTCCGGTCAGATCGGATGGACTGTGAACACCAATTTTAAAAAGGTTCACTTGGATCTATCTATGGACTTTGACTGGGCCACTCTAATGAATAGTTTCAAAAATAACTGAAGAATAATACAAATTTAGCTTCCCAGGACATGTGGTGAATGCAGATGGAAACTTTATTCAAATTGAAATCATCTCAACATTTTCTTACAGTATTCATCTTGAAATAAACACGTTATTTGTCATTTTTTACAAGAATATCTAATCTATTTCAAAGACAGTCACTGAAATCACTGTTCTTATTGTGCTGAACTGACAAACCTTTCGCTATTTCTTTCACTTGGCAGCTGAAAAATATTTCTTAGAAAAGGGCAAACCCACTGGTTACGTTATGGATATTCAAAAACAAAAAATCTGACCAGTTTATTTGTTTAACTAAACTTTTACATTGTTGAGTAGGTTAAAATAATATTACAGTATGAGTTTTTATCAGAAATGTTTATATTTTGTCGGGCACCAGATATTTCTGACTCTACAGTTTTGTCACAAAAAGTTACAAAAGTTTGGACAGGCGTCATTCAAACCGTCCTGTTTTAGCTCTGGATGTAGGTTTAGGATTGTTGCCTGCTGGAAGGCGAACCTCCAACACAGTTTAAAGTCTTTTCCAGACTCCATAAAGTTTTCATCCAGGTTCCCTTCTACATTCACCTCCATCGTCCTAGTTGAAGTAAAATATACGTGACAGAATGGACATTAGAAATAATTTCACTTCCTCATCTTACTTTATTTAAGGACTTCTGTTTGACTATAGAAACTTCTGTTTTATTTTTGTAAAAGTTACATACTGCAGCTTTTACTCTTGTCTATTGTTTCTCTTGTTAAATTTTATTTTATTTATTTAGATTGTGTTCCAGCAAACAGAAGCAAATAGTGTCATCACTGTCGGGCAAAAACCTTGCATCTCTATTTTCATACTCTTGTTAATCTCATTCGTTTTCACCCTTCACATTTCTCTCTGGCTTCACTGACAAATTTCAAAATGAAAAGTTTTTCAGAAGAGCTCATAACTTTAACCAGTCAGACTAAATTTACATTTAGAAGCGATACGTTTTCTGAGTTATTTGGAAGCATGGCACCGATTTGAAATTCACACCACGTCTCTGCCTCTGTTTGAAGATTGCTCTGCAGCTTTTTTCTTATCCCAGCATCCCTCTCCTCCTCTGTGTTACTTTGTCTGCTCTGCGGTGGATTGTGACAGCATTGTGGCAAAACTCTGACAAAAACTGATGTTCTGAAAAAGAAAGAGAAGCAAGAAGTGAGCAGAGCGACGCAGATTTGCAGAGTCAGCACGCGGGCAGAAAACACAGCAGGAATCTGAACAGCACACTGCAAGCTGCTCCTGAGGTGTGTGCACTAAATTAGACCAGTTTTCCTCTCTGCAGCACGGAGTTTTGCACCATGGGCTGGTGGAACGTACAGTACGCTCATGCAGTGACGAAAAATGTTGACACAGTTACACAAACCTCAAAATACAGTAATCAGCCTCCAAAAAAAAGCGGGATTAGTCCCTGTGTGAAATCTGCTGATGCTCATACCTTAAGCACTCTCCACAGCAGATCAGGCAGCGACAAATTTAGCTGCTTCTTGGTGCTGCAGATGAGTGACTATTAAATCCAAGAGATGTGTCCGCTGAGGGAGCAGTATTCAGCTTATGCGCATTCACTTAAACTTTTCCAATAACCCTCTTTTTTGTGAGTGTGTATGTGAAAGAGATTAACAAAAATACATAGATTACAGTAAGCGGCAAGGCGGTGGGTAAAATATGTGCAATCTTTTAAAACAATGCAGAGCCATGTAGGAATAAAGAGAATGAGAAACAGGAAGGTGCTTTCTGCAGGAAATGCATTTAGAATATTATTTTAGAGCAAGAAAAATGTCATTGTCAACAGTTTTGACCCAGAAATTCAAATTAGCTTTCAGTGCAAAGAAGTGGCTCGGGTGATTTAATGTTGTCACATAAAAATATTTTTTCTCACATCATAACCACACACTTCAGTGCGTACTAGCAGCTAACATATAACATGAACCACTGATATATCCTGAAATACATATTGAAAAACAAGTAATGGCTTCCAAAAGGCTTACAGATAAGTGTGACATGCATTTGCATTCAGCATTTGCATTGTGCAGAGGAAACTTAACCCTGCATATCAACTTAAACACGCACTCTCTAAAGCTCAGTTCACGCCGGACGCGTTTCATACATCAGAAACACGTCCCACTCTTCAAGTTGGACACTCAGATGTCTTTGCTGAACATTTTGTGTTCGGTTTCTATTGAACAAACAACACCAACAGATGATAACTTGTTGGAGCCTCCTGTCTTTATTTCCTCTCACGTTTACTTTGAACAATGGCAGATGAAATACCGAAAGTCTAGGTTTGATTTACTGAAAACAACTAAATGCGGCCAGTGGGCGCATGTTTGAATTCACCAGATAACTCAGAGGAGTTATAAGCTTGGCGAACTGGGTGCTGACGAGGTTTGCTATCAGCAGTGTTTTCATCTCACCTGAGCCCAGTTTGATGACATGCTAACCGACATCAGTGCCTCCATCTCCTGGCAGGACACCAACTACAGGTCACTACGTCACAAAGCAGAGTCTCTCTGATTCGATGACGCTCTGTGACGAGCGCCAAAAGTTCAAATTTCCCAACTCCAGCGTTGGACACTTCAATTGTGCAGGCCTCGACATGCGAAACACAAAGCAACGCTTTCATTTTGGTTGGACGTTGGCTCAAAACATGACAAATATATTCATGAGTTATTTATAATCGACACAAAAAAAAGCAAAGATGAACTGAATACAAATGTTGGGAAAGGTTCAGACGTTAAGTAGGATGTTAAATGTGACTGTGTTTAGATTAACTGTACTGTAACTTAGTTTATTATAAAACACAGACATGTCAAAACCCAACGTGAAACATTTCTCGTCTAGTCCAAAGTACATTTCAGATTCAGATCCACACTGTAAAAACACAAACTCTTACCAAGTATTGTCTAGTTATAGCGCCAATATCTTAACACAAGATAAAACTAACTTACTATTAACAGTTGAAGAAGATGTAGGCGCTTGTTTTAAGTAAATAATTCATTAATAATGAATGAAAAAGAACAAACTCCACTGGCAGACTCAAGGTTTTAATCAGGAAACTTGCTTTGAGTGAAAAAAAATATTTAAAGTTCACAGAAAATTTGAAAATATCACTTGATTAATTACGTGTTATTGGAATATTAATATCTGAATACCAACTATAAAGTCTTAAACAATTCAAGCATTGTTAAAAAAGTAAATAAATAAGCAATGACTCGCCTGGCGGGCCACCAAGAAAAGCCTGGTGGCCCGCCAGGCTTATAATATCCTGGGGGAAACACTTAGATTGTTGACTTTTAAGATGGGAAAACATGTTTTGTCATAAGTGAAATAATGTACCAGAACTTTTTCATCAATATTAAAGATTTATTCTTGCTGGAAAGTTACATGTAAGTTAGTTTTACTGGATTTCAAGTGCATTTAAATACATTTGTACTAGAAACCAGACTAAAAATACTTGGTAAGAGTTCGTGTTTTTTCAGTGCAGTTACATGCAATCCATCAAGTCTTTAATCTAATTATAAAAATGCAATTAGCAGCAGTCGATCTAAAGAAGCCAGCAGGTTGAACAAAATCTATAAACAGTGCATAACACTCTGTTCTCAGGGCTACATTTTGTTTCCAGTGTTTCCAATCTGCAGTTGTTATTCTAAAAGCACCAGTGTGACTCAATTCAGCTCAGGGTAGTCTTTTACTACAAGTAAACGCAATTTGGTTAGTTTAAGAAAATATGCAGAATCTTCAACCGTACTTCCTGCAGCTCAGTGTCTGTCTCCTCATGCGATGAATTGAAACGTCTGGAGTTAACGAAACTTGACAGACTCTCCAGTCAGTCTTCGAGAACGAGTTGATCTCTTTTACCGACAGAAAGCAAAGCTTCTTGTTTCTGCTGAGCAAACAACACGGCAAGTGAGCTCTTGAATCTATTTATTGATCGTTTACTAATGTGTACTAATGAAGATAAATGTGACTGATGCAAGAGTCTCAAAAACTTGTAACTACACACAACAAGTGGGAATATGGAGCCTGATAACTTAGCAGTTGTGATGGTTTGTTAGGAGTTATGCAGCTTATGTGACCTGCTGAGTTTCAGCTCCTGATTTGATCAAATCTAATATGGAAACAAGAGGAAGGAGGGCTGTATAAATTACACTTGTATTGACTCAGAGCAAGTGATTTCCAGTGTAGGAGGCTCGTTCAATAAAGTAGATTGGAGTGAGTGTAATCAGGCAGATTCAGCGGTGCTTTGTGTTTTTGCTAATTTAATATACCTGAAATAACATTTACAGAGAGCGGCATCTGCAAAAAATATACAAAGAGCTTCCTCTGATGGGATTTGTTTCAGAAAGCACCTGCAGTGAACGTCGTTCTGTCAAAGACTCATTCACAGAGAGTCTCTAAATGATATTGAAGTCGATGGCCAGCAGCCCTTGAGTCTAACCGGGATGAAAACATTGGATGAAAGCCAGCACCTTGACCTCCTGCTGCAGCCACACGACGATGATAAAACACAGGAGGGACAATGACAACATTTAGAGTTATAGGCGTCTGCGGATCCCATCTTTGGACGAGAAAACCGCAGCGCGAGCCGGTTCCAGCACCATTGTGGTCCAGCGGAGTAGAACGGTGACTGCAGGTGGCTCTGGGAGCCGAACTACGGCCGTGACGGAGCGGAGGCTGAGCTGGCAGGGATTTGTGCAGACGCAGTGATCGAACACTCGAGGCTTGTTTTATGTAGATGTTTAGCCTCAAGAACTGTGAGTTGCCGCAGGCAGCTGGAGAGAACAAAGGAAAACTGCAAAGATGCTGCAAAAATTATACGCTGAGCTGGTGAACAGTGTGAGCGGATGAATCCAAAACTGATTTTTACTTTTATAGGTTATTAGCTCGACTGCATATATCAGACCAAACAAGTTTTATTTTGGGAAATGGGGCCGATATAGAAGGAAAAGTGACTGAATATACCAATCAAAAGACCTGCAAAAACAAAGTCTTACATTTGATTTAACTCAATAGTTCTTGAATGTAGATTAAAGATAAATAAATTATGTCACTTATAACATGAAGAATGTCGAGATATACGTAAATACTTGGTTAGTTTTTGTGTCTTTGCAATGTGGCATAGTTTGATTTCTTTGTCTGCCGTTTTCATATGAAACACTGTAAAAAACACCAAACCTTAACAAGTATTTTTGTTTAGTTTCTCGTTCAAATGTCTTAGTTCACGTGAAATAAAACAAAACTAGCTCACAAGTAACTTTTCAGCAAGAATAGGGACTTGGTTTCAAGTAATTAATTCCTTAATGAAAATATTATTCACCTAAGCAAATATATCTTAGAGGAAGTTTAAAAACAAAAAAATCTTGCAAACTACTTTAATATTTATGAAATGACCAATTATAGATACAGGATGAGATAGAAATTCAGAAATTAAAAAGGAAATTGAGTTTATTCCCGTCAGGAGGCAGTGGGAGCCGTCACCAGAGTCTCAGCTTCCAGCAGAAATTGTCACGTTTTGAACCAGGACTTTTGAACATTTAGCTGAACCCTCCAGTGGATTTCTTGAACTCCTGGCTGCCTCACAACGGCAAAGCAAAGAATTTCCACCCAGCTTTGATGGTGAAAACAGGCAGACTTTCATCCATTCAGGCAGAGCCTTCATTTCTTTTTGGTTACATGAGAGCTTTCACATTCTGGAGGTCATGGCAGCCTGGAGCCTGGCAGGAGTTTTTAACCTCTTTTCCTGTTTTGCTAAAACTAATCCTGTTTGCTAAAGCCAGAACAATGAGAGGCAGATTTATTCTAAGTTCAAAATCCAGCATCTTTTTTATTGCTTGTTGCCTTACCTTGAAAAGGTAAGACTTGAGCCAAACTTTTTGGTTTTACTTCCAGAAGTTTTTCACACGTTTCTTTATGCTTTGGTGCAGAAGCTGGTTGAAAATAGTACTACTCCATTTTTATGTTTGTTTGTGTGAGGTGGAGCTGGGGCTGCACATAAAAGCAGTTCTTTATTAAGTATTCAGACTACCAACAATGAAAAAGATACAGTCAAAGCTGCCAGATGACTTTATTACACTATGAAAATAACTCAATAGTCCGAGAGGTTTGGATGTTTTCTCTCTTCTTACAGAAATCATTGGGCTGTTTTGCTTTTGTGCATCAGTTTGAGGTGGTTTGTATCCTAAAGGATATAAAAACTTCAGATATCTGAGATGTTAACATACATGGAAAAACCTTTTATTGTAATAGAAATATTTTCAGTTATTAAGAAGTGAAAGTATTGCAAGAGAACACAACCTATTGCGAGGGAACCCAAACGTTTTGAGAAAAAATGCAAAAGTAAAAATGTCCCCATGTCCCTTGGAGGCCTCCATAGCCAAAGAACCACGTTTGGTGTTGTTGAGCATTCTCTTCTTCTCTGGCGATTGTCTCCTCACTTCCAGTTTGTTTATCAACTTTACAGATTCCTCTCAAGCAGCTTTTTTCACCGTTATTGGTCTTTGGTGACAAAACAAGGAAGGACCAATAGTACTAAAGTTACAGTGAGCACTGCAGGGGTGTCCAAAGTCTGGCCCTGGGGCCATTTGTGAACCTTATTCTGGTTTTGTGCAGACCTCAAGTGCAATTCAAGAACGATTCAAATTTGGCCTGTCCAGCACATGTGGTTGATGCAGATGGAAACTTTTATTTTCCAATCAAGGTAAAATTTTTAACCATATTAATTATCTTACAATGGAAAATGTTAAGTTCAACTCAAATGTTTTTTTGTAGCCAAGCTTCTATGACACGTTTATCCAGAGACACTTAGTGAAAAGTTCACTTTCTGAATCCAAATCAGCTTTTATTTAGTTTTCTGGTTAAGTCCACCAAGCGTTGTGGAAGAAATCCTGTTCTTATAACTGGATGATAAATCTGATCATTTGAAAACAACAAGTATGTCTTTTAATACACAAACATGTAAAATCCTTTCAAATTTTGTATCTGCAATGAATAAGATCCAAGAAAAAAATGGCCTACTCTCTATATCTTTTCATTTTCTTGGCCCTTGTTTACTTTTAACTCAACAATTTTGGCTCATGTGTAAAACGTTTGGACAAAAATAAATCCAGGCTTTTGATTCACTCAGCTTCAGTCAATGATTCACCTCCTGCACTGTCTCATGAGTTAAGTCTGATATTATTCTACACGATTTATACGTTACACACTCAGGCAAACTATTTATATGATACGAATCACACCATTAAGTTTTTTCATAGTTTATTTATCATCTAAATTAGTATTTTTAATCACTTTTGCCTTGTCAAAGTAGATATTCCTTTCTTCTTCTGCCAAATGTGCAAATGAGGTGATGACGACCTCCAGCGACTTTAAAACGGCTAATATCCATTTTTCTTGCTGATGAGTTGGCAGCAGAGCAGAGAGCGGTTTAGGTAGCATCGGAGCCTCAGGTTGTACAGTGAGAGAACACGATTCGAGAGCTGTGAATTATTGAACCCTGCGATGTAGTCGAACAGTTTGAGCAGGAGCTGAACACAGCTGCTGAAAATATCTGGCAGTGAATGACCAGCTTAACAGGACAAAGGCTGGACATTCCCATGCAGCTTAAACTTGTTTAAAAATGCATGAATGTAGCACCTTCTCGCATTCAGTCGAAGAGGTTCACATGATTTCCTTAAGTTTCTCTGTGATTTCACACAGTGAAGGTTTTCCTCCGTGGATGAATTAACCTCTCAGAATCTCAGACAGCTATGGCATCGACGATTTGACTTTCATAGTTTGTTTGGTGCAGTTATCTTTGTACAGAGAAATGTGTAAACCAGGAAAAAAAATATCTAACTTATGACCTTCAGTACGAGTAAAATTAACAGAAAAAGTGACTGTGAACTAAAAGCACAAGTTAAAAGTCAGAAGAAGAGTTTTGTTGACCGTCTTTGCTTTTGATAGTCATGTTTTTTATTATTTTATGATCTGGTGCTTTTAAGATGAAAAAAATCTATTTTTATGACCGAATGTAGATGTTGGTACTTGTTAACCTCTTTTTCTAAAAAGATTCCTCTTTAAAGAGAGACTGTAGATCTCAAGATATTTTATCTATTTAAATAAATTGTATTCATTATCATTATTATTGTTTAAAAACCTGTTTTTCATTGTTCTGGCTTTCAGCAAAAACAAATAATTTTGTTAATCCCTAACCAATAAAATGTCAATCTGACAAAGTGAGAGAAAATGTCTTTTTTCTATATTATGTCTCATTTCAACTGTTCATAGAGATTATTGTCCAAAACATTTTCTTCAAACATAATTAAGTGCCTTTAATCACAGAACTATGTGATGAAATCTCCCAAATTTGTTGCTTTTTTCATCTCTGCAGCTTTTCAAGATGTTTTTATCCTTTTAGAATTATATCTATTCAATGTAAAGGATGTTAACTGGAGCATATAAACAACCCTCTCTCTCTGATATTTATTTTTTGCAAACATGCTCTCTAACACACATGCTCCTAGATTTGAAACCTCTTTGACAAGCAGCATTTCTATCTGAGCGTTTTTGCTATTCTTTCAGATCTTCGTCTTTATGTCCACATCTCTTAATGTCCTTTCAGGCAGTAAAAAGGTACAAAGCTTTTATATCTTTTTATAGCCTGCTCTTGCTTCATTGGGCATCAATTTGCTTCATTTTTAGATCCAAACACGGTTGCTATGAGAAGTTTGACGTGGTTCAGTGTTTTCACAAGCTTAAAAGAGACTTCATTAGCAGTCCACGATTATCACCAACTGGAAATATCTTCAACTTCTTTCCTACTGAACCTGATTAATTAGAGTCAAAGGCAATTAAAGATCAGCGATTATGTTTGAAGGAAGGAATCTAAAACACCAACACCACCAGCCTTGGTTTTATAGTAAAAACCAACGTACAAACGTTTATTTTGGAACCATTACCAATACTACAACCATTACCAATACCTCCACCCATCACATATTATATTGTGATGGGAGGAGGTAACGATATATATGACTTATATAAAACTTGCAATAGAAACTAAAAAAAAAAATCACATACAAATTGAGTAAAATGTATCTATTTGTATGCATTGAAACCCGTTTAACACACGTTTTTGTGGATGCTGTTTGTACGTAATGTTTAATTTTTTTATGCTGCTGCTATTAGTGGCTATGAGAAAAGGGGTTTATCCTGTGCGCGTCCCGACGGGGCTCGCACCAATCCCGTGTGCACTTTTACCTCTCAGTTTCCCCGTCTGACCGTGACATCTGCTGCGCTCCTCCTGAGCGCCGTGGTAAGACCGCAGGAGGTTAATCCCAAACCAGGTGCAGATAATTGACCTGCCTTTTTCACAAGCTCTTCCTTTGTGCTCTCAGCCAAGCTGCTTCCCACTTGCTCTGTTTTGATGCCGGACAAATATGTCATCAACCAGCATTACTGCGGCTAGCCAGCAGACTACAGGTGTCTGTAATAGTTCAAATTTCTATCATTTCTACCGTATGATAGAAATTCCAACACACATTCTTACTACTTACTATTAACTACTTCATGACCCAAATAAATTACAATTTCACTTGGTAAAATATAATTATCTACACTGGAGTATAATTTTCATTTTATTGGCTGAACCACTGTGACCGTCAGCTATAGAGACTAATGAGAAGCCGTTCCAGTTTTATCTCTTCATTCATTATGATCCTTCAATAGACACATTTAAATAAAGGTCTGTTTAACTCTGTATTGTTCAAACTATTTCCACAAAAATCCTGGCAGAGTCGCCGTCTCTATTTAGCAAGCAAACATAAAAACAGAGGCAGAAATAAATCAGAGCTCCATAAAAGTCCTCATTTTCAAAAACTGCTCCCAGCATTCGGTCCGTCTGAAGCAGAATTTTAATCAGGGCCCAGCAACGCTTCAATTCAAGCCTGCTCTCATGAACACAGCATTAAGCCTTCAGATATGTTTAAACAAAGTGCATTATTTATAAAAGGCCGCTCTGAAGCAAAAAGAGGGTTAAGAACTTAGCAGAGACAACAATCCGCTGCAGCACCAATCCAGTTCATCTCCTAACAGAGAGCGCAGCCACAAATCCTAGCGGATGAAGTCCTTCAGTGATAAATGTGTCAAGATACTTTCTGAAATGTTTTCCAAAATAATTGCTGTTTCCAATATTAGCTTCTCGGCTGGATTCTTGTCTGTAATACTTGCTTTGAATCAGAATTGTTTCTCTCCAGGTAGTAATGATGAGGAATACAGGAAATTAAAACTGATACAACAAAGTGTGTGTGTGTGTGTGTGTGTGTGTGTGTGTGTGTGTGTGTGTGTGTGTGTGTGTGTGTGTGTGTGTGTGTGTGTGTGTGTGTGTGTGTGTGTGTGTGTGTGTGTGTGTGTTTGAGGTGCAACACAAACACCAGGATCATTGTGATATTTCTGCCGCCTCATTATCCAGTGTGAGGAGGAAACACTTTGCTTGTTTGGCTGAGCTCTGAAAATAGGCACTGACCAAATCTTCTAAGAGAAAAATACTTGAGGAAATGTATTTGTGTCGACACTTCTGGCACTGTTACAGCTTTAGACAAGACATTTTTTGGTCCAGTTAAATCTGCAGTCTGTAACTTTTCTAAAAAAATGTGTTTCTTACATATTTGTTTAAGCTATTACCATGTCGTGACAATATGAGACAGATAATGTGAAAAAAATCTAGTTTGTCTGCCTTCTCCCTAAGGTCCTGCTGTCATCTGAAGAAACACTCGGCTCTTACAGAAACAACTATTCAGAGCTGCAGTAAATAAATTTAACAAAAATATGTTTTTTGCATATTTTTTAAAACTGTCACCATGTCCTGACAGTATAATATGAGACAGATAATCTGAAAACATTATAAAAAGGAGGTAAAATGTTAAAATTACCATCTGAAGAAGCATACTGCTCCCAATCAAAAACAACCAATCAGAACCAGGAGGAGGGTCTTAGCGTTGCCAATCAATCTCATGTATGCACTTCTCACGCCCTCCCTCATCCTCCTTCCCACACAGACAGCTCGCAATAAATGCTAAGACAATTTCTTTAAGTTGTTTCCTGTCATTAGCACATTTAGAAGCAAGTACATGAGAATGATTCACAGCACCAAGACCTTCCACATCTCACGCTTAAAGAACAGCGTGAGATGTGGTTGTATTCTTTGATGTGTGTACTTGAAAGGACCATAGGAACCTCGAGCGCATTTATTCCTAAAGAGTTGATATTTTATTGTTCTCTTGTAAAATCTAGTTTTGATGCTGTGGTTTCTCAGTTGCTTCCTTCACAAAGCAGCACCAAAAATAAATCATAATATCAAACTTAAACACTTCATACGTAATAAAAGGGATAAGAAATAATAACTTTAGCCTAACAGCATCAGGAGCCCAGAAGATCCTGCACAACCATTGGAGAAACTACATGAAAACATACCAGGTAGAATATCAATCAGAGCTATATATGGATCTGAAAATACAGAACAGAAACATTTAACCTCCTCTCTTTCTAAATTATTTGGTATTTTAAAAACATTGCATCAGAAAAGTGCAATTCCAATTTTTCTGTGTTAACTTTTATTTCAAATAAATCTCAGGCTGGCTGAGTTAGCGTCACAAATGTAGCTCAGCTCCTGACAGCAAATAGAAATGCTCTGATGACACCAAGATGCTCAACCTGCCTCTCATGAACTTACTGCCAACATCAACATCAGCAACCATCCAAAACTTACGATGATCTTCTCCCTAACCATCCAAACACAACTGCTTCTGTTTTCCTCATCCTATTGTAAGCTGGGTCTGTGACATGTTTTACAAAGCTTGTTGCACAACATCAGGATCACTCTACAAAGAAAAACTGCAACTACAAGCCAAAAAGAGAAGAGAAACTGGATCAACAAAAGGTGGAGTGCAGATACTGACACATGATACATGCAGCTTTTATCAGGAGGTGTGTTTCCTGTCACTCACTGGCTTGCATGAGCTGCCCCTGGCGTCCAAACACCTGGGAGAAGGTGGCATGGCTGCAGGTGAGGGTGTCCTCCATGGCAGTCCCACTTGCTGAGGAGCCAGAAATAGAGTGGAGAGAGATAAGGGAAGGTCAGGCAGACTGCGTCACTCCAAGATCGGCGAAAGGAGGGAAAGTGGAGAGCAGAGAACAAAAGAGGAAGAGAGAGAAGGTTGATGCTTGCCTTGAGCTGCTGTGTGATGTCTGGTGACAACCGCACTCCTGTGGAGCTGTCCTGCTGCTGCGGATGGGGAGTGAAATACAGCTCCTCGCTGCACACACGCGTACGAACAGAGCTGCTCGCCTGCACTGATAGGTGGTGGTGTGTGTGTGGGGTGTGTGTGTGCTGGATCCTCGTCAGCATGTAAGTGGGCGTGCAGGAGAGAAAGTTCTCTACCAGAGCATCTCAGAGGACAGGTAGCAGAGCGAGAGGCGAACTCTGGTCGTGTTCATCTTCATCCGTACAGATCGACAATCCTCCACGGCCAGGCGGAGAGAAACAGCAGCTTCTGCCAGGTAAAAAAAAACAAAGTAAATCCAGCCAGAGCTGAGTCTGAAGGAGACAGCTGTACGAACAAGGATGAAAACGATTAATCGACTTACGATCAATTGGTTTCCTAAGTTATGTTCACACTGCAGCCGGAAGTGACCCAATTCCGATGTTTAGCCTTAATGCGACCTGTATCCGATCTTTTCATGACGGTCTGAACACCACAGATCGGTTTTGGCCGATACTATCCGATTCAAATGTGACCTAACGTCCAGGTCGCGTTCACCCGAACTGAACGTCACTGATACTCGACAAACTTAATTTTTCTGCGCAAGCCGGAAGAAAAACAACAACCATGGCGGACTGTAATGAGGGTTAAGCTGCTGCTCCGGTCGGACAACATCGTCAAAATCGTAAGCTATGCTCCACCGTTAGCGTCCACGTTTACTTCCGCAAACACTGAGCGCGCTCTACTGCGCATGCGGGACGCTTTGAGGTCGTTTGCAGTTCACACCGGAGCTCACATACAAGTCACATATATTTGGAAGTGTGAACGACCACGGCAAAAAAACTGATTTGACCAAAAAAAAAAAAAATCGAAATTGAGTCACTTCAGGCTGCAGTGTTAACGCAGCCGATAACATCCGCTTCTTTTAGCGTCTTTTATTGTTGCAGTTTGGCCGTCATCCAGCAGAGGGCGCCACCCGTTATCGTTGATAGTGGAAAATGTTAGCTTCCTGTTCAAATAAAATCTTGCCTCCTCTTCACTCGGATTCTCTCCAGCGGGTTTTAGCCAATCGGCGAACAGAAGGAGACGTGAACAATGACGTCTGCTTTTCGCACTGTTTTATAATTGCAATCTGTTTGTAGTTTTAGCAATGGCATCAGAGGAAGTGAGCGAAGCCGTTCAATCCAAATATTGAATATTAAGACCTGCCTGTTCGGATTGACCTTATCTTTAGCATGCTAATTTAAAAAAACAAGAATCTATGAGATTTTTATTTGTACAGAAACAAAGATGGTGCAGCGAAACCACAGTGGGAAAGAGAAATATTCCAAACAGTCCAGAATGAGTTGGGAAATAACTTCATACGGTTCTGTTTTGAAATATAAACACTGGACAAGCGCCCAAAGTTAAATCCTTATTTTTTTATTCAGCAACTTTAGAGGTTCTTGTTATATTTTATAAATATGTCTTAAGTTTTCAGTTTATTCTGTTCGCATAAAATACTGACATAAAATAATGTTAAAATTTAATGATGTTTTTTTTAAAATTCAGCATATTATGAAAATGTAACTATGTTATGGAAAGATGGTCCGAAAACTCAGCCGATTAACTATTAATCATTAATTGATTGATAAGATCAATCTACTGTAGATTAACTCAGTAATTGATTACTCACATTCCTAGCATGGACACACTTTTATTTTATGATCTAGGTTTTCTCCCCTCCCCCTTCTTTCCAGACCACATTTGCTTTCCCTCAGCAGTAACATTTCACTCTCTCTCCCCTCGCATCTCTATCACTACCCAACCCCACCCCATGCAAATCCCCACCATCCATCTCAAAGCTCGGGCCGCTGCTGGGAAACAGACTCCAGGCAAACTGGAGCGCTTCATCTGTCCCTCCACCTCAATGCAGATGAGAATTTAGGGGGAAAAAATGAGAAAGAACAAGCAGAGGAGTTGTATTAAAAGTGAAAGTAGGGCTTGTACAGTCGGTAGTTTCCAGAGGCTTCAACATGAAAAGGCATTGTAGAAAAGTGCTGAGTATAAAATAAAAATCAGCTCCTCTTTGGCTCCACTGGAAATACAACCCTTGTGAACACGCCTCAGTATGCAGGGAAGCAGCCTTGGAGCTCATGAGGTAGACTTCCACACGCTGCAACGTAGAGGAACATGAGCCTGTTTTAGCAGTAATCTGCATCCTCAGATAACCTCTCCGACCGTGAAAGACCCAATTATTTATTATAGTTAAACTTTCTCCATTTTGTAAATTCACATCCACAAACTACCAGACGACCCAAAAGAGGATAGAGTACCCAAAAACTCAACATACTTTTAGTAGAGTAAAAATAAAAAAGTATCTACTCAAGAAACTACTCAAATAAGAGTAAAAAAAAATATTTGGTAAAAATGCAACTCAAGTGCAATTTTTGTCAGTAAGTCCCTAAACTGACACTTCTGTAGCTGGCAGCTGGTTTACAGGCAGTTTCATCCAATGCAAGGACACCCAGAAACCCAGAAACCCATCGTCACAGAGTCGCCTCTCACTCCACGGTTCAGCAGAGTGAACACTCCAGGGATCACTTCCTCAAGTCCAGAGCTCTTGTTTTAAAATAAATCGGCAGGACGGTTCACACACAAAAAACCAATCAAACTTTACAACAGAATCACAGTTTGTCATTAAATAACAATAATGGGTTTTCAGATTGACTGAATATTTCTCGGAATGGGGCTGCATACAAAATACAACTAAAAACTGCAAAATGCAAAGATCAAACCAGACATTTCAGAAACAATGACAAATCTCAGCTCCCGTCTCCAAGTCTGCAGACTAAGGCCCAGCAGAATAAAACTCCTCTCCGTCTTCATCAGCTTTAATGTTATTCTCTTTGAACAGGAAACAGGGGCACAGGGAGCTGTTTTTGGAGGCTCTGCATTGTCACATATAAGCAACTGCCACTGCAGCTTCTGTCTCTGTTTGCTATCTGTTTTTCTGGTTTATACAAATTATACTTTGTATATTTAAATCCCCCACAAGCCAGTGGGTTGCAGGTTTTCTACTTTATACTTTGTATTTTGTTGCATGAAATAGTAAAACACTACAGGTAAGATTTTTCAGAGGTTATTCAAGATTTATGAGCTGTCTGACAATTATTATCTGCTTAAGTGTCATCCATGCTACCAGGCGTTTTGAGAAAGGGAGAGTACGTAAAAATGAAAGAATGTAATTTTTTGAATGTACTATGTGGAAGACAAATTGTAGGTTTTAGTGAGTGATAAAATGCAGATTCTGTCTCTTTTTTGTAGGTTCTGACATGTCAATATCTTACCTGCAGTAGATTTGTCTCCTGTTCTTGCTAAGTGCTCAGACTGTAGTTGCTGTAACCTGTAACTTCTCCAACTAGGAAGAGATTTTGAGCCATCTGCAGGTTCAATAAGGCAGTGAGTCAATTACAATAAACTGACATAAATCCATAACATCTCACCACACAGTTGTGAATCTGACTTTCGTTTCATTTTCACGGTTTAGAAGGACAAGAAGCCAAAGGAAAATACTGCTCTGGCATCAGCTGACTGCACCTCTGCTGCTGTAGTGAACACAACAACCAGAAGAGTCAGACTGCTACAGATTTTACTGCAACCTAAATAATTCAGCAGGTACAGCAAATGGATGGATAGATAATTACCTGACCTCTTGGGGACACCCACTAAAAATTATTTGGAGACAGACACAGTCAGTAGGTTCTTAAATATTGTACATGAAACAAAACAAAATGATACAACTACGATCCAAAAGTATTGAATCTCATCCTGATGCAGCAGGACACTGTGAACTTCACACTCCTGATCCTAATAGATGCACTATTCAGAACTGGGGTGCAGTAAAAGTAACTTATACTTCATTTAGGGGATAAGTCTTGATGTTCCTCAAAATGTCCTCCCTTTAGGAGCCATGCTGATGTGTTTTTTTGAACATACCACATGTGGTGGTGCAGGGTTAAGCACAACCTACATAAGGAGGTCTTATTCCTCGATGTGTTTGTCGCAGGTTCGATTCCAGGCCTCGTGACCTTTTCTGTCAATTCACTGCCAAATAAAGGCTGCTTGAAACAAAACTTTCTTCCTATTTTTTATTTCATTTTATTTTTTTTAAAGAGAGCTGAAACTGTGTGTCAGCAGCTTAAAGATTAAAAAACATAACCAATAGGTTTGGTGCTGCACACACATATCAGCATCAAAATATGCAAAATAATATGTTTTATAACGAGAAAAGAGACAGAATTAAAAAGTTCTGACCATTTAGTAGAGCAATGGTTACCCAGTACTAAGATTTACCTTCATTTATGCATTTAAACAAATTCACAAAGGACAAATGGAAGCCATTCCCATATTTTCATTTTTATGTAATTATTCAAACAAAACCAGACACCTTCATGTATCGTTTAATCAATCGGGCAGGTAAATGTTCACATTTCCTTCCTGTTACCTTGGAAGATTTCTGCTGATTTTCCAGCGGAGTAACAAAATGAAGCAGGCTGTTTGAGGTTTAGCTCAAATCATACACAATTGTTCCTCCATTTATATTTTTGGACGGTGGGAGGAAGCCGGAGTTCCCGGAGAAAACCCATGCATGGAGAGAGACCCCGAGCCGGGAATCGAACCCAGGACCTTCTTGCTGCAAGGCAACAATGCGACCCACTGTTCTACTGTGCAGCCCTACAAAAGGATAACTATAAAGATATCCTGGCATTTAGCGAAAATAAACTTCTAGTAAACTTAATTGTTCTAAAATAGCAACAAAAAATTGCTTTATTTTATATCAGATATTGAGAATTATTTTTTTTATTTAGTGCATGTAAATTTCTGCTCCAGTTATTTACAATACTACCATTAAAGTTTTTCTGATGGATGTCAATTTGTTTAGTTAACCAGACAGATTTATGCCAAGCTAAAAATGTCTCTGCTGATTTAACATCTATTTGCATATTTACGTAGAAGTCTGGCTACTTATAAGTGAGTGGTTATAACAATGACCTTCCTGTTTGAAACTCCCGAACTGAAAATGCTGAGGACATCCTGCCAGTGTCTATATGAAGAAGCAGTGAAGCAATAACTTGCATGTTAGTTTTGTTTTTTCTGAATTTTCTCTATCGTGTGATGGCCTCTGATCAGAAAGTCACCTCAGAAAAATCTGAATTAAATTTTTCTTATTGACATAAATCATCAGTTGTACCCAAAATAATTAACAAAAGATTTATTTTTATTTTAAATATGTAGCTGTAAAGGTTTTTCTCTCCACACTAAGAGCTCTGTAAGTTGAGCTTGTGCCCTGCGAAGACCTTGCAGCGACAGTAAAAGTCAGCTTTTCATCTTTCCAGAAGCGGTCTCATCTTTGTGACAGTTTTAGCTGTGTGACTGGATCTGTGGATGGCGGTGTCAGCATGTTGCTGAGTCCATCCAGCACTCGGGTCCACTCTGAAATATTTGTGCAGACAGTTATGCCTCCCTCAGGAGAGTCTGTAACTCCCGCTCTCTTTCCTCCATCGAGTTAAAATTTCAATTCTTTCAATATTTACCTGCAAGGCTAATGACATTCCCATCACTCTCTGGCGCCAAAGCCAAATCCCAGCTTTCACCAGTCGGGTTATATCAACCTCAAGTTCAGCGGCGTCTGACAGTAACGCAGGAAAGTAAACATGGTGAACGTTTCTTATGCCTGTCCTTCAGCAGAACGGGTCAGAGAAAAAAGTCCCTTCAGAAAGCCGAGTTCATTTCAGGTTAATCAGATCCACTACAACTCAAACAGACACAAGAACACTGGATATTTAAGCAACATGTTCTTCAAAGAAAGAAAATGAGAAATGGTTTCAAAGAATGTTCACAAATAAAAACCTGAAAAGTGTGATGCAGATTATACACTGATAAAAATAAATGTGCAAATCATTTTTCAAGTCAAATTAGAGCACAATTTCTGGCCCAAATTTCAAATGTGAAACCAAGCAAAGCAAAACCACCTGAACCCGACATCTCCATCATGAAACATGGATGTGGCAGCATCATTCTGTGGGGAGGCTTTTCTTCAGCAAGCGCTGGGATGCTGGTTCTACTTGATGGAGATAAATGCAGCTGGAAAAGACATGAGTGTGTGTGGATATTCACATTAAAGCGGGAAAATCACCTTAAACTTACAGGCAGAGCTGAATGAAAGCATATGTCAGAATGGAATAGTAAAAGTGTAAAGCTAAATTCAACAGATAAACGGTGTGCGAGTTTTTAGCTTGAACTATTCTTCAAAACAAATGAGGAAAAATGTCTCCTCTAAAGACGCAAAGCTGGTGACACAGCAAAGTTAATCCAAAGTGCCAAATACAAAGGCACACCACACTTTTCAGATTTATTTTCTGTAAGATATTATCTTTGTAATTATTCTTGTTCAATATCTTCTGTTTAATCTATAAAAACAGATAAAAAAACTTGGTGTTTTGGATGTTTTTGGATGTGTCACATGAAAGGACTAAAGTTTTGGGATAACTTATCTAATTTTCTGTGCACTTTGGAAGCAAAAATGAGTTACATTTTAAATTATTATTTGTAATATTTTCTCAAGTCTTCTGTATAAACATAATTAACTTCACATTTACTGTTTTTAGAAGAAACACAGGTAGATGACAAAAAGTTATAATCCATAGACATCAATGTATATTTTGATAAAAATCTTAAAAACTCTCCAACAGCTGAGCTGCAATAGTTAATCATCTCAATTAAATTGTTTTATGAAGCCATAAAGCGAGAAAAAAACTAATTAAATTTCACATTCTTGGAATGATTTCCCGTTCGACGCATCATAATTGATGCCTGTAAATTTTTTAGTCTTCTAAATCTTAAATCTGCTTCTCTGGCACATGGTGTCATTCAGTCATAGAGTTGTGTGGAATTGCATTTTTATGAATAGAGCAGAAGCAATGTGCACAGCAATCAGGGGAGAGTGCAGCCATATTTCACCCTGACAGCATGAGTATGGCGTAGCACTCCTCCAACCGCACCGAACACCCATAAACAACATCCGGCTATAAACTCCAGCATCACGTCAGCGGGGGCCAAATAAACACGACTCTCTCTGAAAGAGGAAAGATCCAGCCCTGCGGATCGAACCCGGCGTACAGAACGCTTTCGTTTCATGGCCTCATCCATCAGCGGGATGTACATGCATGTGTTCTGTACAGATCCAGTTTGCTTCCAGGGTTAAGACTCAAGTCTTTGGTACCAGGCAGTCGCCGTGCAGAAGGTTTGACAGACCATTAAAGGACTGACGGATGAGATCCCACCCAAAAATAAACTCAGCCGGATCAGACGAGTGTGACGTCACACCAACGGAGGAGTTTTAGTTTTAGCCATCAAAATCTCCAGCGTGAGTTTCTACACACACAGAATGAGACTTTTATTTAAAACATATATACTTATTTATTAAAACTATGATCATGTCGTGACTGTTATGAGATAATCTGTGAAAAGATCAATCTCCTCCACTTCCTGTCTGAGCTGCTTCTGCCATCTGAAGAAATTCACCGCTCCCGACCAAAAACAACCAATCACAGCCAGGAGGAGGGTCTTAGCGCTGTCAATCATGCTCATGAATGCGCTTGTAAATGAGCTAATAGAGGAGAATCAATTTACCAGTTCATCCATAGTCACAATTGACCTTGCTAACTATCCTGAGCAGTCGCAGAGAAAGTGATCGGATTAAAGAAGGGATGCATCTTTCAAGCAGATATATTTTTGAAGGAAAAACGTCTGTAAATTATTATAGATTGTAAACATAAAGATGGCCTTGTGTTTTAGTCTTGCTAGAAGAAAGGTGAATGGATAACGCCCTAAACATTCTGGGTGATTTATTTTATTTTTTCTGTCTGCTGAAACGGTTTCAAGAGCAGTGACTGCATCGCTTCTTTCTATTTTCAGCCAAATGCTTCATTCTCTGTTTGTGAATTAAATTTGCTCGTAGCAGAGTTTAAAAAATAAACACCCAGATGGCTGAAACTTTCCAAAAGTAAAGCTGGCGGTTTTACTCTTGGTGATTATGTCCGATGTAAATTTTATGTTCTGTTACTGCTGGATATGTACTTATGCTTTAAATTTTTAACTTTCATGCAAGAGTATCCAGCTGGGATGTTTATGCATATTCCAGATTTACTGTTTTAATATCCTCTCACGTCTTACGTTTCCAAAAATGCTGCTCCCATAGAGTCTCGTAAATATTCAGCCTTACTGAATAATTTATACTGATTCATGGGTACATAAAATTGCCCATGTGACATTTGCCAGCACATTTGTATGACTAAAATAGTTTACTATAGTGATGTTATTTATCAGAATAGCAGCAGCCATAATGTTTTATGATACATTTTTATGCTAAGGCGAGTGCGCCTTAATTTTCTATTTTGGGTAATTATGTAATACAAACTCCACTTTCCTTGAGCAGCTAATGTAATAAAAATTGATTTCTGAAGCGCCGGCCGAATAATCTCTTCATGAATCGTTCAACTGTGCAAACATTCACTCCTTATTTCTCTGCTGATTCACAGAAAACTGCAGAAAGTGAGAATTTAAAGCACTTTGTCACTCAGTGAAAAACTGATGCAAATCTGTCAGCGACAGGCAGAGGAAGGGCAGCAAAAGCCCCCCGGACGGCGGCTGCTGACCTGAGCAGAGGCAAACGGATGCAGCAGAAAGACGACAATAAATTAGAATATCATCAGGAACTTTATTTAAGTAATAATTTATCGTAGTGCTTTATGTCCTGTACATGCTGTTATTGTTTGTTACTTTGAATACGGCTCTCAGTTACACTGTTTTTAAATGTTACATGTCTATTTCATATTATTTCTATAGTTATTTTACTTGTTATCTTATAATTGCTGTTTTCAATTAGTACAATTATTTGATTCAGTTTGATTATGTAGTGCCAATGTACATCATGTAATCTCAAGGTAATTTACAAAAACACGACTCAGTTCAATCATGCATATATTCCGATTGATCCTAGTTATCAAACAGCATTGCAAAAAAAAAAAAACTCTTACCTTGTGTTTTTGGTCTAGTTTCTAGTGCAAACATCTTAGTTCACTTGGAATATGACAAAAAACAACTTCTAAGCACATTTTAGCAAAATACAGAAGTTTAATTCCTTAATATTCATGAAAAATTACTGGTTCCACTGGGAGAATAATTTATTAATAACATGGGGAAGATATCTTGTTATAAGTTAAATAATTCACTAATTAAACAAATAGTTTTCATCAGTATTAAGGAATGATTCACTTAAACAAGCTCCTATATCTTGCTGAAAAGTTCCCAGTAAGTTACCTTGTGTATTAAGATGTTTCCACTAGAAACTAGACACTGGTACTCAGTAATATTTTGTGTTTTTGCAGTGTGTGCATCAAGTGGAGCTGATTATTTGGCTAAAAAGATGTCAGTGACTTGCAGCATTCACGCGTCCCGGATGAGCATGAAGTGACAGTGGAAAGGAAAAGCTCCTCTCCAGCAGAACCGACTCGGTGTTAATGACCAACACGGGGGAAACAGAGAATACACACAAAAAGAGAAACAGTGAGTACTTTCAAATGTTAACGAAACGTAAGAATTTAAAGGGGCAGCATCGTGTTAAATCTGCTCTGTTGAATTTTGCGTTGTTATTTCTTCTTATAAAACACACACTTGGAGATTTTTTCCCAATTCTTTCTCCCAGTGCAACCATTCAGCTGTGCAAAAAGGACAGGTAGACCCTCCTGCTCCTAACTCAGCTCCTTCAGACTAGCCAGCACCAATTAGCAAACACATGGTGGATCATCAGCTGAGTCTCATTATAGGAGCTACTTCTCAGAGCAAAGAGAGTGATGTTGTAATGATTTCCTGAAGTCAGAGTTTCAGAAAGGAAAAGTTTTCAAAGAGACAGAGATCCAATTACAAAGTAAAAATTTGATTTAATATTCAGCTCTAGAAAAAACAAGAGTCCACAGCACTGAACCCCATTCAAAACCTCCTGGTTATTCCACCAAATGTTGATTTCTGAACTCTTCCCAAGTTAAAACATTGGTAATGTTGTTCGTAAATGAACATTAACTTGTTTTCTTTGAGTTATTTGAGGTCTGAAAGCACTGGATGTTTTTTTGTTATTTTGACCAGTTCTCATTTTCTGCAAAATACTAAATTTTTGCTTGGAATATCAGACATGTCAGTAGTTCATAGAATAAAAGAACAATGTTCATTTTACTCAAACATATAGCTACAAAAAGTAAAGTCAGAGAAACATTTTAAGTGGTCTCTTAATTTTTCCCAGAGCTGTATATTGTATTTCTTTAACAACTGAAGTTAACAGTTACTTGATTGTGCTGGAAAATGACACCATGTGCCTGGAAAACATATAATACTGGCCCTTTAATTTACTTTAATGACAGCAGCAGCTTCTTTAGAGGAGAAGCTTGTTAGCAGAGGAGCTGGGAAGCAGTTTTCCAGTCTACACATGGTAATCTGCAGCAAACGTCCGGCCAATAGCTTTGTCCAGAAGAGAGGCAGGGTTAATCACTGAACCACAGGGTCAGGTGTATCATCAATAGAGACGGTTTTGGTGTTGGCAGCATTACAATCGGCTGATTCCTCCTCCAGGAAGGCGCCTAAACAGAAAATCAAACTAGATGTTGCTTCTATGGAGAGAAGAGAACAGAAAACAACTCACTCTGCTAGAGCATGTGGACCAATCAGGTGAATGAAGGAGGTTAAAGGAGTTTGTCCTCCTTTGCAAAGGAGGACAAACCTAAAATGTATTCAGGAAGTATTCAGGATTTAAGAGGTGAAGGGAAGCTGGAATAGGAGAATTACGTTCTGTTTTCATCAGAGCGTTTTGGAGCAACTGAAGGCTTTTAGCTGCTTTCTGTGGATTTCCTGAGAGCAAACATTTACAGTCGTTCAGCCATGAAGCAACAAAGTGTATTAATTTATCAGTGGACAGACTGTTTCTAATTCTGGCAACAGAAAAAAATTTGTTCTTCGTTACAAAATAATTTCATTGTACTGGGAATAATTTGTTTAGTGTGTATCTACAGTTTAGTCCAATATTACTTATATGTTTTATGGATCGAGTTCAAATTCAGCAAAGACTTTTGTTTCTATAAAAGCAATTATGTGCTTACTTATTTTGTAGATCAATAAACTTTTTTGCTTTTTGCTGGGCTGATATTTGTTTTATGTACACTAATTAGTGAACTAAAAAAACAGGCAACTAAAATGATAGAATGATCTTAAAACTTGTCGAAAATGTTTATAGGAAAATCTTTAGTTTCAAAACCATCAGAAGGGTGTTTCCCTTTATTCCCTTATGTGCCATATATTTTCCTTCCACTCAACTTTCCTTTCATCACTAGATTCAACTGGCTTCTTCAATGACAACTTCTTTTTATTGGTCTTATGTAAAATTGTAACTTTCTGAAAAGCTCCATTTTGGTGTTTTTATCTACTGTAGCTTTTAGTTATGAAAAAATAAAAGCTATGGGGAAAAATCTTAAGTGTTTTATAATTATATATAAGATTAAGAATCAGCCATGAACAGAACCCAAAATTTATGACCACAAAAATGTGTATCAGTCCATAAATCATGAGAATTAATGTAATATACATAGTAAATCAATGTAAAAACAGAAACATCCATCCCAGATTCTTATTAAAACCAAAAGCTGCACACAAATTGAAAAACTTTTCTTTTATTTATAATTTCAATTACAGCAATGTTTTACTTGAGGTCATTTGGGATTTTTTGTCTTTGTTCATCCTTAAATACATAATCTTAATGCTGAGAGGAAAAACATAATTTTCATGAAAATATAAATTAACTTTAATTCCTAATTAACTGTCCAAATAATTTCCAATAACATGCTACAAGTTTTTAAGCACTGCTCGGGTTTGTTACTTTTTTTTTTTTTTTGCTTTGTCTGTGGTGCATGTAGGCATGATTATAATCTAAAAGGGGCTGAGCACCGAAAACCCCAAAATTACAAATGTTTCCATTCACAAGACAAACTCAAACACTCCAGGAAAATATAAAAAATTCTGTCCTCCCAGCTGTTAGTGTGGCTCTTCAGTCCACGTAATGTGTCTACAGACATCTTATTGAACACATTTTTTATGCTATGAAGTATAAAAATTTGCATTTTTCATGCATTTAAATACCTCAACTTAGACACCAGTTCAGAAATTCTTCTGCAGAATTTGCACTTAAGATTAGTTTTGCGTGATGTTTTGGGCAAACCAGAACACACTCCGTCACACACACGTCCTGCTGACCCAGCTTAAAGTTTTGGCAGTTTGTTTTAAAGTGCTGTAGGAACATCGGGCTGCTTGAATGACAGGTACTCTAAAGGAGATCACAACATCTTTCCCGGCGGGAATCACCTGCTAACGTCAGACGAAGTGGAAAACATGACACATTTTGAGATGTAGACATGAAGGAAGAGCGGTCTGGCTGCACGTACAACCACAACACCTACCACACGCTTACAGTGTTCCTGAGGACCATTTGATGCAGAGCAACATCGCTTGCTGCCATTTCCCCACAACAAAAAATAGCCAATGAGATATATTCTACAATACAGCGGCTACAAAAACATACATACTTAGCAAATCATGTTTAAACTTAAGTACTGCCCACAGGGAGACGGGTTAGGACTGGTTCAACCTAGTTTTTCCTCTACTCAGCTCATGCATTAGGAGAATCAAAAACCTAAACAATTCAAAGAGGGGAAAAAAAAAAAAAAAAAAAAGAAACAGAGAATTCACCCTATCTGACACATGATTGCCATTTGCAATAGATCAGCTTACAAAAAACAAAGCCCTAATCTTACTGTTTTGGGTCAAGTATGACACAAATTGTTCATATAATATCACCATAATCTGCAGTTTCCATTTTTTTTTTTTTTTTTTTTTGCAAGGCTGGCAGAATTCAAGGCTCAGTTTAGTCCGTAAGATAAGAGGAAGATACAGAGAGTTCCCTCCTTTAGTCCAGCAAAGGCAGCTGAGATAGGCAGAGCGTTATTAGATGGGTCAAAACCACCACGGTCCTCAGTGCCTTGGTGAGTCTGGAGGATTTGCCTGATAGGTGGAGTCTGGAGTCCACAGAGAAACTCGATGCGGTCGCCATGGATTACTTCATCGGCAACTCCTGCAACAACAAAACACAGCAATGACGCCTCAGAGCTGCACGATCAAACATTCAATCAATGTTTGCCATCTTTCAATATGTAATTTGGCAAGCCATTTTCAAATAATACAACGATAATGGCACAATGATGCAAGTTTGTTCTCTCAAATACAAATAATTTAATTTTGTAAAGAACAATTCAATCTGAAACTGAAATATATGTCAGTTTTAAATAAAACCACAAAAACCTACAACCAAAACCACAAATCAAATGGAATATGAAGTCTCTGTAAACAAAACTGCCTTTCAAAAAATATCAGAATAAAAATTATCGACCCATTTTTAATTTGTTGTGCGATTAATGCTGCCAGTCTTAGCCAGGATTTTCTTGCAAAATAGATTTTTTTTTTTATCTCAACGGCATTTTCTTGGTGAAATAAAGGCTAATAATGACAAGAGTAATTGATTTATTGCTTATTATTATTTACTTCAACCCGCTTGCCTAAAAAACATCCTTTAATATTAACATTAGGCTAACATATCCAGAGCTCTATGTGGGTTTTATTTCATTGATATTATACATGTGAGGTGTGTCAAAATGCATGTATTGTTCAGATTCGTTTTGTTTAATAAAGTTTTTTCTCCTAGTTTCGGTTCTGTTACTCTTGGCGGTTGCTGTAGCAACCAGTAACTGACAGCTCCTCCCCCTTTTTCTGTTGCCTTCAGTGACTGTGGTATTTATCACCATCAGCTCCGTTCTCTTTACATTACATTTTAACATATATTTAACTGATACTTTAGACCAATGTAATCATATACGGGGTTTCAAACAGAATTTTGTCAGTCATGTTTTTATGAATGGTTTGTGTTTAATTTTACAACTGTTCACTGGGAGCTACTGCTCTGCAGGTTGTTTAGACTCATTTATTGTATTTTATTTGATGTAAAGGGCAGACACTCTCTTGTTCGGTTATATATGTTTTAATTTTTTATATAAAGTTTCAGCTATCAATTGTGCGTTAGTTTTTCAATGTTCCAGGTGCAATTTTATTTCCTGTACGAAAAATATATATCCATTGTAAGTTATGTGAAAGATTAAATTAGTTAAATTTTGTTAATTACCACGACATGATCAGTTAGCCTCTTTTTTTCTGTTGCCGTCTGCAGAGGACGCTGGACTGATTTTTAACACAAACCTGATTTAATAATAATAAAAACTGTGAACCTGAGTGTGTCTGTTGTGAAGTCAACCGACTAAACCTGAGACGAACAAGGAAGGGTCACTTACATAAATGCTTAATGTGAAAAAAAAAGTTGAATATAAATGTAGGGCAGTGGCTTAAATATGTCAGCAGACGGCTCACAGTGACAGAAGTCAAAGTACGGTGTTCATTAAAGGACATACTACACCAATAGCCAGAACCCAAAGAACAAATATAACATCTTGGTGACTTCTGCTGATATATTTAAGCCTACATAAACATACTAAAGTGACATCATTTACCTGGGCATCTTTCGTCTCTTGCGTCAGTTGGTCCTCAGTCTTCACCTCAGCAGGAGGAGCAGCGTTGGCCATCTGTGAGCTCCTGGTGACCGGACCCCCGGCTCGGTCCCTCTTTCTGAGTGAGACGCGCTCCTCTTTCTTCAGCTGTGCCGGCAGCGCTGTTGGTTTGACCACTGCTGATCTCTTAGTCGCTGGCTTTTTGCCCGTACGCTGCGTTCTCACGGTTGGCCGTTGTGCTGTGTCACTGGGAGTGTCAGGAGGAGGCGGAGAGGGAGGTAGAGCCGCAGCTTGGCCCTTTTTGGTTTTTTTGCGGGTGGAAATGCGTGCAGAGAGCGCGGCGGGCCTTTTTAATCGACCCACTGCAGAAGGAGGCTTTCCTTTGCTCACCTCAGTGGATTCAGGCTCTGCTGCAGTTGAACTTCGCGCTCTTCTTTTTCCCGCAGGTTTAGCCTGTGGCTCTGTCTGCACGTCGTCTTCTGGAAGTCTCTTCCTATTTGTGTTCTTATCCACTAAAGAAACAGCCTCTTTTTTCACCTCTGCCAAACCTTTCTTGCCCTTTTTAGTGACTGCAGGTTTCATGGGGCAGCTGATGACCATGTGTTTATGCAGACTAGCCGTGTAGGTGAACTCTCGGCTGCAGTGGGGGCAGACGTTGGACAGCGGCACGTCTTCAGATTTGACCACCACCTTCTTTGCAGTACTGACAGTTCTATGTTTCTGTGAGATCGCTTTCTGGACCAGCTGGTTCTTCTTCTTACTCAGAGCGCTCATCTTCGTTTTCCCCGTTTCCTGATTGAAGTTGAGTTTCTTTGGTTGCCCCATCCGACGGAACGCACTCTGACCTGCGATGGCGGCGGCCTCCGGTGCAGCCTCAGCTGTTGTGCTGGGCGACACCACTCCATTGGGGCTCTTCACAATTTGCTTTAGGGGAATCGGGTTTTTCTTGGGAGTATAACGCTTCTTGTCGCTGGCGTTGGCACACACCAGTATGTGCTTGTGCAACTCGGGCATGTTATCAAAACTGTTGCCACATTTGGTGCAGCGGATGGCAGTGCTGAAGGTTTGCGGTATGTTGTGGGTGGTGAAGTTTGTAGCAGAGGCCACCGAACCAGTGTGAGAGCGGCTGTGGTAGGGGAAAGGTGGTGGTTTGAAACTGGGATAGTGTTGATTGATGCCAAGTCGGACGTCGGGACCTTTAGGCTTCCCTCCCTCTGAAGCCATAATCTTTATTGTAGTGTACAGCTCCTCATTGGGGTCCTCTGTGTTATTCCCGTTCACGTCGGACTCCTCTTTCGTCGACACGTCATTTTTATTGGGCGTTCCTGGCACTGGTGTCGAGGGAGCGCTCTCCTCTTTGGCTCTGGACGGGTCAGTGTAATTCTGCGGCCTCAGCTTGCCACTCTCTACAGTAGTATGTGTGCATGACTCGTTGGGGTGAAGGTCCTTTTGGTGCTGCTGGAGGTTACAGAGAAAGGCAAACTCTTTGGAACAGACTGAGCACAGGAAGATGCGACCCACCCCATGCAGCGCCGTGCGGTGGGCCAGAACGGCCGCCTCGTCGCCAAACAGCTGGACGCAAAATTCGCATTTGAAGGGCCAGTCGGCAGCGTGATCTGTGATGTGGCCGCTGAGCTCTTTGATGGAGTCGAACGGCTCCTCACACACATTGCACACGAAGGTCTTGCAGTATGTGGAGTCCGCTTCCTCTGCCTCCCGGATTTCAGTGGACAGTTTATCGAGAGCAGCAGGCGGAAGCGAGGAGTCGTGAGGTGAGTGGTTTACAGCAGACAAGTCGTCTTCACAGTGAAGAGGCTCTTCTTTCACTTTAATCTGTGGGGGAGATTGTAAAGCAGCTGATGGAGAGGACCCGTGTGATGCAATAGGAGGAGATTTGGAAGATGATGGCAATTCTGATTGAGGGGAAAGAGCAGCAAAATCAGCTTTCAAAGATATTTCTGTTTCTTCAACCTGGGTTAAGCTGCCGTTTGTTAGACTGTTACATACTGCAGAAAGAGAAACATCAACATTTTTAGCCAGATCTTCTGTTTTAGGTCCAGGTGGACTTGATGCTACCGACTGATTGGGGGGACTATGGAGTGGAGTGCTTGGGTAATCTTGTGGCTCAGAAATGTAACTCTCCTCTTCATCCTTGTTTTCCTCCGGTGAGAAGTTTTCAACAGAATCTGACAGATGCTTGGGTTCATCAACTTTCGGAGACATTTTTGGCGAGAGAACCGGGAGGGGGGAATCCGAAGGCTGCGGCGAGCTGGGGAGCATTGGAGGAGACGGTATAGTGGGTAGAATGGGAGGAGGTGGCGTCGGAGACGTCACGCTAGAAGAGCTGGGGGAGGAGGGGTTTATTGTGACTGGAGTCAGGGAGGGTGGAGACGGGTGAGCAGAATCCGATGCAACATTTGGCGACTGAGTACGAAAACAGCTTAGGGTTGCCAGCGTTGAAGCCTCCTCCTCTCCTGGCAACGTTAGACCAACGTACTCGTTCATTAGCACCTTTTCCAACATGCTCGTGTTTGGCTTTTTCTTTTTGACCGGCGGCTGTGGCGTTGGCCCACCTTTTAAATCCGGTTTTGTGGTAACTTTCCGGCATAGACTTAAATCCAGAGCAGAGTCTCCAGTCGCCTGGTTTGGGACGTCGCTTCGTTTGCAGACAGAGCTGGACAGATCCAAGGGCTGCTGGTTGCAGGAACTCCCCCCGCCACTGGAGGAGGCATGGCTTCCGGAGGAGCTTGGAGAATCCTCATCTTCCTCATCTAGGAGACTTTCAGGAGGCGGCACACTATGGCTTTCCAGCTTTGGCACCTTGAGGGCATTTCCGCTCACTGCTTCTGCTTTACAGCTTTCAGTTTTGACAGTTGGACTGAGCTGTGGGGATGAAGGTGGAGAACCAGTCCTCCTTTTGTACTTTCCTGAAGCGCCTGGAAGTGTGGCCAGTCTGTGGCTCTCGGTAATGAGGGCTATTGTTGATTTTTGGAAGTCTTGCGTCTGAAGGAGCTGTTTGAGTTTAGGGGACAGATAAATGGTTTTCTCCCTCTGAAGTGTTGATGAATCCTGCTGGAAAAGCCCTCCTACCAACAGGTTGGATGAGGACGACGTGGAGGATGAAGGCGAAGGAGCAGTTTCCGTCTCCACTTTCAGACTGGTGACGAGGGGAGGAGTTGATGTTCTTCTTTTTGCTGCAGGCTGCTCATTACTGGTGATTGACTTTGTGGTGTTCGTTTTTGCCTCCACCTTCAGTGCTTGACTAATCTGATTTGGGCTGATGATGACCGTGTCCAGGCCAAACAAAGCCGCCGACCTCGTGTCCACTTCTATCACCTCACAGCTGCTTGCCGTGCTCGTTGACACAATCTTGCCATCAATGTAGAAGCTGAGGTTCTCCGAGATGTTTTTGGATATGTCGATGGCGTAATCGTCTCTGTCTGCCTCGTCCTCCGTGTCGGCACTGGGCATGTAGACCAGAGGAGGGCTGGCACTCGGCGACGCGCCTGGCTGTTGCGCCGACGCCTCCTGCAGCAGCATGCCTTTCCTACGAACTCCCTTCGGCAACAAGTGGCGCTCATGTATTCTGCGTTGGTGCCTGCGCATATTGGTGTGTGTGCCGAAAGCTTTGTTGCAGTACTTGCAGGGATGAAGCTCCTTTGACTCCCCGTTTTCATCAAACATCGACGGACGATTGGTGTGGGGTCCCAACTCTTTCCTCTGCATGTCAAACTGGGACCCTATGGCTATGAGCTGACTGGTTGGACTGGTGCAGTCAGGACTCGAATCAGTCTGCCCTGCAGGACTGAGGAGGCCGCCAACTCCAGCCTGGGAGCCGGGCATCTTCTTGGATCCGTTTTCATGCCGTCTTTCATGCCGCCGGCGCCCAACTTGTGAGCTGAAAGGCTTATTGCAGTATCGGCACTTAAAGACTTGTGTTTGTTGGTTGCTGATGCTATGAACGTGTATATGGCGCTCCAGACCCTGTCTGGAGGAGAAGTGGCGCTCACAGTGGTCGCAGGGATAGGATTCTCCTTGGAGGTCTTCCTCCAGCTCCCTGTCGGGGTCCTGCTCAGGGTCTCCACCTCGCTGAGCTAGCAGAGGGTTCTCCTGTGGATCTTTATGCCTTTCTCCACTGCCAGATAGCAACGAGTTCGACTGCTCGGATAATTGCTTTGAGGTTTGGTGCTGCATTTCACAACTGTCATGGCCATTCTCCTCTTCCTCGTCCTCTTCTTCTTCATCTTCCTCATAATTTCTCCCGTCCCCTGATGTGGATGTGTGCTGCAAATGCTTGTGGCCGGTGCTTCCTAAAGGATGAGCTTCATAGAGTTCCTGAGAGGTCCCTGATGGTCTCTCGCCCTCCTCCTTATCACCTGAGTAAAATAAATGAAAATTGTGCTCCCTTAATGAACAAATTTTGAATTAATGAGTCAAAGTAGACCTTTAATTACCAAACATTTGTTTAATGAATAAATACTCACCTTCTCCCCCCTCCCACATTTCCCTGACAGTAGTTTTGGATCCACTTGTTTTCTTGAATCCACCCAAACCAGCCTGTCTGGCTTTCTCCACCAACTTTCTTCTAGCTGAAACACACGCGCCACTTCGCATTAGTCATGATCACAACAAAGGTTTGCAAGGAAAAGCCTTCAATTATGTTGGCAGAGGTACTAAAGAAAATAATAAATCACCAAATTTTATTGGAAAATTTGTTATTTACCAATAAATTATAATAACCAAAAAGCTAAAGTTTCACTGAAAGCACAATAATAGCATGAAATGTCAATTAACCTCTATGAACACATTTAAATCTGCAACTATGGATGTTTGATATAGACTTTAAAATCATTTTGGTACATAGTATATTTATTTAACTTTACCATTGCACAGTCAGATCTTCAGAAAAACAAATGATCCAAAATATAACTACTTTACAAACATGGAACTATGCTGGTTAGCAGAACACTCACTGCATTTTATCAGATTTTGACATGTAAATTGTATCATTTACTGACATTGTCATGGAAAACAAGCTCGGATAGTAACAGTAACGCTCCCATCACACTGCCATTTCTCAGTATTATCACAGGATGAATAAATTTTATGATAACGATGTGAGTACGACCCCATTTCTAAGCTGCAGACTCCTTCAGAATGACACCAGAAGACAGTGTTTGACAAGATCAGCTCTTCACTTTATCAATAGTTAAACCGCTGAATGCATTAGGAGGAACCTTGAGCTAAGAATCATTTTAAGATGACATGAGAAATACAGTCTCTCCACCTTTTCCTCACTTCACCAGGTCAACAACATCAGAAACTGACCACATTTGGATTTACAGTCTTGTCATTACTTTGATTATAGATTGTAATGTCTATATTTGTCCTGATTAAAATCAATGAGTCAGTGATTACTTTATTCCCTCTATGGTTTCTGTGCATGAACTCTGTTTTTAGACATTTTACTGCACATTTTCAAGTCTGTGAATTTCATCCTGATGCGACTCCAGGAAAATATTTGAGTGACACACACTATTGCTGAGAATTGTGATGAAGATCTCAATTATGATTATACTTTCTTTAACCTTACATAGTGACCCTGTCACTGGAGTCCTGGAGCCTTATAATCCTAGCCACTAAAGATTGGCGGATATAGGGATGCTGAGTATATAAATTTACAAATATAAACATTTGAGTCAATTTTGAATAAATATTGCTATTATGGCCAATGAATGATATTTACTGTAATAGTATTCTACCTATGCTTTTGTCCTGTATCACAAAACTAATACTACATAACCAGCCCATCCCCATATACAAACAGCAGCAAGATGGAAATAAACAGTCTGATGTTAAGATGTCTACTGTGATTAAATATATCCTACAGCTGTTCTCTCTGATATATATTCCCATGTTAAATTAAGTTAAATCATTACTTTTCAGAAGTTTTTTTCTCCTTCTTTGGTCAGGTGTAATTAACAAATCTTAACGAAACAAGAAAAGTAAATCCTGAATTGGATTATTATTTACAAACTGTCATGAAGAAGTTGGAATCTGTGAATTCCATAAACTTTATCAGAATCTATTTTTATTCATCAGACAGACTACCTAAGTTTGGGTGTAGAGCTGCATGATAATAGAAAATCCATCGTATTGGTAAATATTGTGATGACCAGTTGTGACATATGCCTATTAACTTCTTTCCTCTCATTTTCCTTGCGCTTCTGTCTCTCTTTGACCTTCAACCTTTTGGACAACATGATTTGTGTCCAGTTTAAGCATCTGCTGCCATGACTGTCTATTAATATTACATTATTATGTACAATGTGATGTATAATAATCAAAATCGCTTGAACTAAAACATAAAAATAAATAATGGATGTGAACAGGATCAGTCTATATCAAAAGTTGGGGGGGGGTTTTCAGTGAAATAAGAGATTTCACTGATCAAAACTGTGTTTTTAAGAACATACATTTAGTTTGCAGACGTTCTATTTGCTAGATTTTAAACTACAGCTGAACAAAGATAGTCCAGATTCCTTAAAGGTTGTGAAACATCCCTGTCATAAAATGCCAAGTTGCTTTAAAACTTCAGAGCTTTCCACTTGTGGACCGTGTTAGTATTTACATAACTCCTACTGCTTATTTTTCATTTCAACACCACTCCACAACTTTTTATCTTTCTTATCTCCCCGAGATGTTTTTACGCTTATGATACCAAGCATGACTGGAGTGTGTCATCTGTTGTGTCTCAGACATTTCAGTAAAAATTCAGTGTGTGTTAATGGTGAGAAATGACGCAGCGCACCATGGCGTTCCCTGTGAGTACCGGTCCAAACACGGCCTGCGGCTATGCAGTGTTTGTGTTTACGATGCTCATGCAGTGCGGTGGTGCTACAACTGAAGATTAGCTCCATTTTAGACAAACAATCTTTATTCAGCGTACTGGAGACACTGGAAATTATTCTGTCTGAACGCTTTTTCAGAGTGCTACTTAAATTACGCAGCTAAACTCCGGCTGAAATTTGTGATTTGTCATAAAATGCTAAAGGAAACCAGATGTCGCATCTTAAACGGTGTGATATTAAGCCTCAATTAAAGTGAGTGCATCTTTAATTTGAGCTCACGCTGAAAACTTCTAAAAAGTTGTTTTTCCAGAAACAAGCTGATCCCAGAGCAAACTGTCTGCCCCCACTCCCATCATCCTGTTCCTCAGTTTGAGGTTTAATTTGGGCTCCTTTAATGAAGGCTCCTTTCATCATCTCCTTCTTCTGCAATTGTTAAATCACACTTAAGAACAGAGTGAGCAACAGCAGCTATTTGCCAAAAGGTGTGTGATGACAGCATATGTCGAGAAAAAACACTTTTCTTAGACCAACATTAAGATGAAACTTTCCTGGCATTTAGTTTCTTTTTGAGCTTAAAACCAATTTTTTTTATTGTAAAAAAAGCATAATATAGTTAATAGTTGTTTTGCTGAACTTGCAGCTAAACAGGTTGAGGTCTAAGGCCTAAATGTATATAGTTATGTTCTTTACTTCCTTGTGTGTAAAGAATAAGGACCTGGATTAGATCTGCACTATATAGTCATGAATGTCGACTTAAAAATCCAAACACTTCCATAAAAGTATAAATAATAATTACTCATATGGCCATTATTAATCATCAGAAATAAAAGTTCCTTTTTGTTTAAATTTGCAAAGCAGCATATTGGTGTAAAAATGTCTGACATCACAGTAGTAGAAGAGTGTTTTGCCTGCAGGGCTTCACAGAAACACAACCCTGTAAGACAGAAGCATCAAAAACAAGTCCTGGTCCGTAAACTCAAAGGACAATTATTCTTCTGTAGAGCTATGAAACATAGAAATATAAAATCAATCATAGTATGTCCTTTTCAACTAGATAAACCGTTTTAAAAAGCCTTGTAGCCACGCCTAACACACAAACAGGAAGTGAATGTCAGCTATCTTGAACTGCACTGTGTGAAAAATCATTATTTATAGGATGAAATGTCCTCTTCTGGTTAAAAAGAAAATAAAACAAAACCTGCCAATGTCTGTGGACCACAATGTGTCAAACTTGCTTAGCAAAACCTCTTAGCTTCAGCTGTGATACATTGTTTTTTCTCTGTGTTTGAGCCAAATGCAGCTGGTGTCTGATCATCTGTGAATATTTTAGGTTCCTTTCATCCTTTGTGTGAAGCATTAACTAGAAGTGACTTCCTCTGGTCACACAAAATGTTGAGGGAAAATTAGCAGCAGATGGACTTGAGCTTGGATGGGCATGAAAGGTTGTTTTCCTAGCTACATCACTGCGGAGTACTTAAACACATCAACAAAGTATGGAAAGAAAAAAAATGACTTACACTGGTCACTGCAGGACCAGTGTAAGTCATTTTTATGGCAAAGTTTAAACATTCTGGTGCAGATAAAGTTAACAATACTGGTGAAAAAAAATTACATCTAAAGCCTTCCAGAATTTTCATATTTTTTGAAAGTGCTCATACGACTGATCTCACCATAGAGAGCTTTTAAAAATCTCCACAGGGTGCCGGTTTCTTTGGTCTCCAAGCTGCCGCTACCAGACATTTTCCCCATATTTCCTCCTCTTTACTTTATCTTTGAAATTCTCACATTTTGAAGCCAAATTCAGGCTGGAGACTTTTAATATTGCTGCTTTTATTGAACTCGGTGTTCCAAAGGCACGGCTATCACTCTTCAGCAACTAGATTTATTTTCCCTCGATTGCATGCTTCTCAATGTCAGTCAGCAAAATTCAAAGAGCTGAACTCAAGTGGGAGGAAAAGAAAATTAAAAATCACAATTTAAAAGTTAACATTATCGCAGATAAGATTAGCACTCATTTTTACAAACTATCATCTTAACGCTTCTTTGATAACTGTGGCCTTGAATGCGTCAGGAATAAAATGATAACATAACAGGAGTCTGGAAAAAAAAGATTAGATCACTTAACTTTCAGTCTCAATGTTTCCTTTTCATAGGGGATAAAGCAGGATTTGTCTCGCCATATATCTCATTACAACAGAGTCAAGACTCCTGTTAGCTGTAGGGCAAATGATGACCTACACAGGGCTAATGTGACTGGAATAATCTAATGACATAGGACATGTTTATAAGTAAAGCTCGACGGCTCTAGCATTCTTCTCTGACTTAACTCGCTGCTTAACTTTATGGAAATACATGATCAAAGTTCATACTTGTGAACGTAGGAGCACATGACAGCCATGTTGGATGTGTTGACACTAATTTGGGAGAAGAGTTAACAACATAACCCGCGTGTTTTCACTGGCCGTGACTGAGTTTCTTAAATAAATAATTTAAAACTGTTGTGAAACAGACGTAAAAAAGAAACATACATTTGTGGCGCTTTGTTTGGGTCGACCGATTTGAATCCGTTGCTTTAACAGCAACTAAATGAAGGTGTTGAGAGATGAATTTGGTTGATTTTGACTGAATTATCAGTGGCTTCATCCAGCCTGTGTACCGTCTGCTCCTCCACACCGAGACCTCCGTGCGTCCAGACTAGCCGTTTTTAGCCTCGTGCTAGCTTTCAACGCATTAAACTGCAACAACTCGATGAATCTGTGATTATCTACCGCAACCACAGCAAGAGCCAACCCGAACACGCTGCACAGCCTCTGTATTTTAAGGCTGCAAGCAAATACTTGAGCCCAAACGAGGCTACGGTCGGGATAAGGAAGCAGGCTCGTTAGCTAACTTGCTAGGCCATCATCAAGTAGAGAGGCTCGGGCGATGGATGAACTCAAGGAAGGTCACATCCTCAACAACGTTGGGTCCAGGGGAAGAAAAAACAGCTCGGAAACTCTTTAAACACCCGGAGACGACCATCCAACCCACTCTGCCGGGGTAATACAGCCACATTAAGCAGCATTAACGAGTTTTAGGTGAGGTGTGAAAGTAGAGAAAAGCCCCATACATCGCACGTTAGCTTCCTTTTAGTAATAGCCAGCTAGCTCGTCAGTTGTAACTTTGGACCGAGTCGCGGAGGAAACAACGCGCAAGAGTGAACTTAAGCTTTCAGCGTGGGTCGGTGTGAAGGCCTCACCTCGTTTCGACCTGGGTGAGCTCCTTCTGCTGGCTCTTTCTTCTTCCAGCGCAGCTGTTATCTCGGGGTTGTCTTCCACTGTGTACCACACCAGCAGCTCCTCTCCTGGCCCGATAGGCTGCAACGATGTGAGATGAGCCCGGCAGCCAATCAGAGGGCGGCTTGCTGGGAGGCAGCGCTCGGGTATTTGGACTGCTGTGCATCTAATCTGTCTTATAACGCTTATGGAGCAGGGTTACTAAAAGAGCTGCACCCAAAAACTATACACTCAAGTATCAGTGAGCAGCATGGATTTTACTCAAGTAAAGAAAAACATATTTCTTAAAAACACTACTTATGTACCAGAGTTGGTGGGCAAAGTACCCAGAAGTTGTACTTTAAAGTAGAACTACTTAAATATATTTTTATTAAAGTAAAAGTAAAAAGTAGCCAACCAAGAAATTACTCAAGTAAGAGTAAAATGTATTTGGTAAAAGGTTTAGTCAAGTACTGAGCAACTGATTATATTATCAGGTGGACTAAAAGATAAAATTAAATGGAAATTTTGGGATTTTTAAGGACTAAAATTACAGTTATTTATATTAGTGTGAGGGATTAACCCCTCCCTAAAAGGTGATGTGTTTGTGCTGCTATATTCCAATTTATTTATTAAGTGTATTTTGTTTGGAGGAAGCAACTTGCTTTGTTTGGTGTTTTTGTTTTAATCATTTTTCTTCTCTTTGAGGTCACCTGGTCAGGTGTTGCCATGGAATAGAATAGAATAGAATAGAATAGAATAGAATAGCATTTATTGTCATTGAACAGGATTCAACGAAATTTCTATTGCAACTCCCGTGCAAAAAGTCAAAAAATACAATATTAAATAAACAAATACACAATAATAATAATATATACAACTAAAATTAACTAAAGGCACTCAACCACACCAAAGAAGAAGCAGCAGGTCCAATTATGGTAAAGTGCAGATGATGTGACAGTGCAAGTGCAGAACAATATGGCTGTGTGGGGGTTGGGGTGTGGGGGGGGGGTGTATGTGAGGTTATGATATGTGTGGGAGGGGGCGGCAGGGAGTAATGGCTCTGACGGCTGTGGGGAAGAAACTGTTTCTCAGTCTGTTTGTTGTAGTCCGTATATTCCTGTACCGCTTGCCTGATGGCAGCGGCACAAACAGTCTGTGGCCCGGGTGGCTTGAATCCATGGGCCCATGAGCAGTGCTGACAAGGACCTGGTGTTTTCAATCAACCTCAGAATCTATTGTTTGAGAGGGAAGGGAGATGTGTTTGGATTTAATTTGGGGCCCAGATTGTTTTTGTTTTAGTTTGAAGGTTGTTAGTTGAAATGTAAATTTCTTTCTAGGAATATAGTGTAGTACAAATGTTGTTTTCACTTGTGTTGACTCCACCCCTTAATTAGTCAAGGAAGAGCCAATGCTTTAAAAGGCAGGTGTGTTAGATCAGAAGGATCTCTCCCTCTTGTGTGTGAACCTGTCATGCTGTAACTGGATGGAAATGTTTTTGAAAAAAAAAAGATAAAACGAATAAGAGCTGTATAACTTCTGGACTTTGTTTGATTTTTTTGATTGCAACCCTACAATTAGTAACAACAAACTGACACAAATTAATTTGTACTTTGCCTGAATTAACAAAATCGGGCAAAATAATGTTTCTCCAAGTTAAATTTTTATTATAAAATTGATGAAACTTTAATAAAAACTGCAGGTATGTGTCTGGTGAATTTTTTTGTTAAAAGATGTTTGTTTTTCATTCAGTGGGTAGAGTCCAGAAATTTTACTCGAATAAGATTAGCAATACTTCATGATAAAAAAAAAAACTCAAGTAAAAGCAAAAAGTACAGCATTGTAAAATACTCCAATAAGTAAAATTATTATTATTATTATTATTTTTTTTGAAAAAAGTTCTCCCAGAAAAAGTAATTACGTAAATGTAACTAGTTACAACCCAACTCTGGTAGTTAGAGTTTCATTAGTTTCATATTGAAAGAATTTGATTTGGAAAATAAAAAAGTTTATTTGATTTTGTTATTTTGCAATTATGTCACGTTTTCATTTTGGTCCTTTAAAATCCCACAATATCCACATAACTTTATATTTTGATCTGATGGATTTTTAAATATTAAATTACATTTTGATCAGTTACTCAGTCCTTGAGTATCTTACTTACCAAATACCTTTTTACTCTTGAGTAATTTCTTGGATGGATTTTTTTTTTACCTTTTCTTGGGTAAAAACAATCACCCTCACAGGTGATGCATCTTGTAAAAATCCTAAATACTTTACAACCTAATTAACATCAATGCTGCTTGGAGCTGCAGCAGAACAACAAGGTTTAATTTTATGAGAATTAATTTGACAAGTTTAACGCAAAGCACTTTTTTTCTTAACCCTAACATGGGAAGGAAAACAATATCTTTAAAATTGTCTTTACGTAAAATTCTAATATAAATTTCACTGAAATGAAATAAAACATGCTCAGATTAGTTTATGATATTTCTGACAAGGGTTTGAATTAATTGTTTAGAACCAATTTCTTCTGGTTTCTGTTGCGTCATCAATGTCTGATCCATTTTCTAAAGCCAAAGTGTGAATAATAGCCTCTGAAATCTGGGCGGATCCATCAGGGTGATAAAGCTTTACTGTGTCGTTAGCAGCTGACAAGATAAACGTGTAGCTGTGAAAAAAAATAGGACCAAAATGTGGAGGTCATTTTTCATTTCACAGCTTCGAATGACACAAAATCAGCAGCTTTACCAACTGAATTAGGCAAAGCTTTTGACATGTGAACTGTCACATGTGGAGTTTTACCTCAGACTATCAGTGACCGAAGATTTACAATCACTAACAGGAAAAAAGAGGAAATGGTAGAAGAACAGGCAGAGCATATCAGCGGTGGCATCTAAAATTGAGCCATAGGAAGTTACAGGAGCAGCTAACATTTTTCAACCAGCTGGGAGCAGAAAGTTAGTTTTATCTACAGGGTGTCAAAATGCTAAACTAAACCAATTTTGCTTATGATTATTGTTCTCCAGGTCAAATGTGACCAGGATTATTCTGTTTTCTAGCACACTGGCTTTGTTGCTGCTGAACAGCACCATTAAGTCAAGATGAATCCTTGCCACATTCTTGATGGTAAAGCAGGAGGCTCCACTTCTGCTTTTCAAAGATGTACGATTGTGTGAATGCGTATTGAGTTGGGGGTTGTGGTCAGCAGCAACTTATTTGGTTTTAAAGTGACAGCTTATGCTGACATGAGCTCCCAGGAGGCAGAACTGAGCTTTTATCTCATTATCTAAGAATTATTTTGAGCTTAAAACGTCCGTAGAGCTATCCTACCCTCTACTGGGTCGCCTGTATTTAAATCCTAGTGTCTGCACATTTGTGGGATTGAAAAAAAAAAGGAAAAAGTATCTCCCTCATTAATCAGCAACGAGGAGATTTAGACAGTGTCGCTATGTAAATATGTGGTTTAGTTTACTAATTCAGTACAAACTAAACTATGACTTCATGTAACAAGATGTGTGCTTTCTAAAGACCAACACAGATCAACCAATTCATCAACCTGCAGCGTAGCGGGTCACATGTCCAGACTTCAGTATCTAACTTACCCTCAAAACTTTGTAGTAAATGGCTCTGTTGATCTCCAGTGGAAACAGATTCTGCTCCTCGCTGGAACGAGCCCAGTTCACGTACCGGAGCCAGTTCCCCTTCAGCGGGTCTGTAGCATCGATGCACATCCATCCCCGAGCCGGGAAATAAACCTGCAGCGCACCATCGAGACGACCGGGTCAGAACATGAGCCGTCGGGCCGCGTGACGCAACTTTTAGGGCAAAACTCGGGTCACGCTTGAAAACTGGAAGCTGAAATATTATTCATGACATTAACCACAAGTACACTGCAAAAACACAAAGTGTTTGGTCGAGTTTTCAGGGCAAATGTCTTAGAAGGTTGAAATAAAATAAAACAAACTTATAGAAAACCTTTCAGGAAGATACAGGAGTTTGTTTTAAATCAATAATTCCTTCATATCTATAAAAATGTATTGCTTCCATTGGCAGATTATTTCACTGATAACATCATATTAGTATGATGAAATAATCTACTAGATTATTTCTCTTTTAACTGTGAAATAATCTCCCAATTGAACTGGCACGTTTTCATCAATATTAAGTTACTAATGACGTAAAATAAGCTCCTGTATCTTTCTGAAAAGTTGCTTCTAAGTTTATTTTTCTTATTTCAAACTGGACCAAAAATTGATAAGATTTTGTGTTTTTTGCAGTGCAGTAGCAGTGGGGGTGTCAACAGGTTTTCATTTTAATCTTTATTAAAACTCCTGCACTTGACTAAATGAATTGTCAAGCCTTGTTAAATCCAGACACGCAGCTTGTTTTAGATTTCCAGGCTCAGATTTCTGACAGAAATCTCAGCAGAAATACTTAAAAGTAACGGTTATAGTAATTCATCAAGCGTTCATTGATTGTTTGTTGACTCAGTTTTCAGACTGCTTTGTTTTCGATGTGAAAATGAATTATTGTGCTACATACCTCCCACATGTAAACATTACTGGTGACCTGTGACCTCTTCTTCTTCTCTCCAATAAATGGGCCAAACCGTTTCCCCTTTGGGATCACTTTAGTGGCCCAAACACCTAAAAATACAAAAATAGATCATGATTAATAATAACATCTTTACAGCAGTAAATCATTTTGATTCATCTGCTATTCTGTTCTCTAATTCCTGTTGTTATTTTTAACTTAGTAACACAGTTTAGTTGAACCAAACTAGGTTAATCTTTTTAAATTTGCTTTTGCTTAAATTTGTTTGTTGTAATTTTTATATTGAAATGTGTAAAGTTTTACTGACTTATCAGGAAAAATGATTTTGGAGTTAATGCATGACTTCATGTTTATTCATCATGTCAGGACAAATTAATGTTTTGTGTTTTTTGCTACATTTCAGTTTGTTGACGTATATATTTAATTAAACTGTTGCTGGGTTGCTGTTGCTCTGATGACGTAGCGCTGACGTCACCAATGCAGATGGAGGGCCGGAAGTAAATATCCTAAATATACTGTATTTTTTTGAGATGCCTTGTCTGTTCCATCCTATTTAGGACATTAATATACTGTTGTGATCAGTTTTTCTTTGTTTTGATCCGGAGAAATCCACTTCCGGCCCTCCATCTGAATTTCGTGCGTCACGTGTCTGAAACCCAGCAATTTATTCTTTGTTCAATGAACAGCATTTACTTTCTACCCTTTTATATAAAACATAAAAGCTCCTAAAACCTGCAGGTTTTATATTTTCCATTACATTCATTCGATAAGCAATGAGCTAGTAAGTAGTAAGCTACTTTTGCTCCTTTCCTGCATTTGTCTGACACTTGTGCTTTTCCAACTCGTTTGCTGCAACTTCTACCAATTTCAGTCTAAAATGGAAATAAGGGAGGAATTCAATTACAATTCAGTTCTTTTTATTGGCATTTCATTTCTAAAATAAAAACTTCTAAATAGGTGTCTTGGTGTTTTCGGGCCACTTCTATTTGGTAGAAGAGGGAGTAAAAATGGGTTTTGGGATAATAAAAGCATGCAGATCGCTGCACTAACTATTTACTAGATATAAAAGTTTAGCTCAAACTGTTACTGGATTACTATGATCATTTAATATAACCACTGTGTTTATTTTGGCTGGCAGTAATGTGATCAGACTTGAACCTGACAGAATCTGTGGAGGGACAAAACATTAGGATGAGAAGGAGAATGCCAATACAGATGTCTTTTTTATTTATTATTATGATGGATTTAAATAAATAATATAAATAAATGTAAATGCATTCCAGACACAAACTTCTTATTCGAATTTATACTACAAATTTGCCAAACTAATGAATTAATTTGTTAAATTTTGACAAAATGTGTTTCTCATTTGATTATTTTTGAAGTATTTAACATTTACAATAATACTTTTTACTGTACTGCAGCCATAAAATAGCAATTATATAATTTCTGAACTTGGCTATGAAAAGGTGCGAGAGCAGGAAAACTCACCGACGCGACTCGGATTTACAGCCGACGGTCCGAGATGCAGATACTCCGGCAAGCCGCTCCACACATGAGCGGGAATGTCCTCCAGACTCTCCACTGACTCTCCAGAAAAAGCCATGATCCGCACTGAGAGAAGCAAACAGTGGAATAAAACAAACCCAACACACTGAAAGTTACTCAAGCAATCAGAAAAACGTTTAAATCGCTTCATCGTCACATCGGCTGCAACACGAAGCAAAGTATGAAAACTGGGTGAATTCATGGTTGTTCTAACAAACCTGAAGGTTGATGCCACATTTACCAGACTTTTACTTTCACTTTATTTTTGTAAAGATCACGAGGAACAAATCTCCACTATTTTTGATCATCTGCATTTAAACCCCAATATTTATGCCCACCGTATAAAAAGAAACATTACCTTTTCCTCAGCATTGAGAAAGTTGTTCCTAAATTTAAGCATTTAGGAAAGCATGGAAAGATGTTATACTTTTTAAACTTTTAATGTCAATTCACAATAAAGGCGAGACGATAAATCAATTTCCACACAATAACAGTTTATACTCTGATCAACAAATGATCAATATCAATAGATAATATATCTGATAAAATATTCAATGTTCTATATGTAGAACATACGCTGAACCGCACAGCATTATGGGAGATGTAGGCAGAGGAAAGGCTTTAGCTCGTCAACGTTAGATAAGTAAGACTGGTGGCTTCGACTGACTCACTCAATCTTTGGTTACCTAGCAACTCATTCTTTGGTTACCTAGCAACTCATTCTTTGGTTACCTAGCAACTCGTTCTTTGGTTACCTAGCAACAACCTGCTAGGTAACGGTTATAGTAATTCATCAAGCGTTGAGTAAGCGGCGCAGCAGCAGTCTGAGGTTTTTATATCGTTTTTCAGCGATATTGTCCAGTCCTATTCATAACATTTGAATTAAATTAAACATTTTAAGGAAACACCTCAAGCACTTGTTTTCTGAGACATTAAAAAATAAAATAAAATGTTTAAAAAAATCCAAAGATATTTCAAGAAGAAAAACTGATCCAAGTGCTTCTCCTTGTAGCTCACAGAATATACTTTAAAACTCTGCTGTTAGCTTATAAATCACTGGACGGCTTAGTACCACCATACATTAAAGGTCTGCTGTTGTAGCATCAACCTTCCTGAAAACTCACAGTTCTGGTTCTGTGCCCCAGAACCAGAACAGCATTCTGAAACAAACGTACCAAAAACTGCAAAACAGCCGAAACACTGAGTTCCTTTAAATCAAGAATCAGGGTCCTAAAAAGGCCCAACAGCCATAAAGAAGGCTGGTCCTGTTCTGGATCTGTTCTGGAGATGACCGGGTCCACTGGAGATGATGGCTCAAAGGAAGATTTTCACATAAAATCAAGATGATTCTGGACAATCCTGACCATCCGCTCCATGAAACTAGAAAAACTGAATCAGAGGCTTCTTCTAATTTGCTGCAACACAGACTGCTACAGGAGATTTTTTGCGACCTACAGCCATCAGCTGATACAATAAATTGAATTTAATTAAGTTGAAAAGCCATCTGTTCAGAGTTACCTTTGGTTTCTAGTAACTATCCAAAGTGATCAATACATTTGACGTCAACTTTATTGATGATCCCATTTGACGAAATGTAATGTTTATTGCTTGTTTCACAATCATTGACTGGATGGTGTAAAGCACTTTGAGCTGCTTTGTTGTTGAAATGTGATGAACAAACAAACTGAACTCAAATCTGCCTTCAACTTACAATGTTACTGTTTGTTTTGTTTTCATGATGCCGTTTGTTCACTAATCTTACAAACCTCTGACTTTCACACAACAGCCGCATTTATTAAATTACATAGAGGAGGATTTAATTAGTTGCATAATAAAAATCATTCACAATAACAATTACGCAGTGGTGCCTGTTGCTCTGTCACATAAAACAACATTAAAAATTGAGAAAAGTTCAAAGTAAATGAAGAGTTTTAGTGATGCGTTACAGAGATAATTTTAAAAAGTGTTTTTCTTGTACACTTTTTAAGAAAAAAAGCAAGAGTTTTCTTAACTCTTGCTCACTGGTCTCAGATCTCCACCAGGAACATAAGCATGTTTCCTTCCTCCAAACTGGGAGCGAAGCCTCTTGTTGGGGACAATGAGCTGCTGCTGCAGTGAGGTGGGCTGGGCTCATCACTCATCACCTTCATCTAATATGAATCCATCCCACCCGGTCCCAGCCCACCAGTCTGACCCCAACCAGTCTGACCAGTCCAAACGTCAGGAAACCAGCAGAAAGATGACAGCACATTATTCTCTTTGTCTCCACCTGACTGGATCAGCTTCGCCTTGTTTTTGTTTGTTTGTTTGTTTGTTTGTTTTTTGGCTGATTCCTGCTAATAAAATGCATCAACTTTTTATAGGCCAGCCCATCCACGTGAATCCATTCATTCATTTATTTATTTATTTTCCACTGAAGTTGCGATCGGACATCTTTAAACCTCCCTCGTAGCTGAAGTTCAATCAACAAACCATTTGTTGTTGTTTTGCGCCGCCTCTGCGCGTGCAGCGCCGCGCGCAAAGCGGCTTTTTTTTACACCGTTTCTCCAAATAAAAGTTTAATAAAAGAGATGATTTCTAAGGTCCGGAGCAGCAGCGGCTGAAGGATGTAGTTTATTGTTTCCCCTGGCTGAATGCAAGCCGTCCTCTCCCCTCTTCTCTCTCTCTCTCCCCCCGATCCCGCTGCTGCTCCGGGGTAAGGTGGTTTGTTGAGGCTTTTTCTGCCCCCAGGTTCCCTCCCGTAAGGTGGGTTTTGGGGGCAGAGGGGTGTAGGATACTCGGAGCCGCACTTACCTGCGTCTGCCTGGGACCTGGGGCTCGGGCTTTTAATGCTCTACCTGCTTTTCCATCTGCTGAAAATGGCGGATGGAGGCTGGAGTCGGGAGGCTTCTCCGTGGAGTCCGGATCGTGGCGCGGTGGAGTTGGGAGAGGCAGAGCCGCTGGCGGAGCCGCGAGGCTCAGGTCAGACCGGGAAGGGCGAGGAAAGGCAGCTTTTTTTTCTGGGAGGCTGCTTCCCTCCTGCAGGTCCGGTCCACTCTGCAGCCCCACAGCCAGAACCCAGGCCAATTAAGTAGATTCATCTGCGAGCATAATGGGCCTGTAGGATGGAGCCATCTGTGCGTCCCTGAATAGCCGAGACGAACCCAAGAAAAGGAGGCACAGAGTGAAGCTTCACTGGGAAAAGAAACAGGAAATTCACGTTTCTTTTGCATTTAGTTGACATTTTCAAACACATTCTGGCTGAAAACAGCAAGTTATTGTCATCTGAAGAGCTGGTTGAAACAGGAGCTGGTAAGTCATCAAACTAAGTTTATTTCAAGGATTAGAGTTGATCTATGGAAGCTCATTGGACTACATGCAACACAATGTAAGTTTTTAAAAAAATATTATTTCAACTCAGATCAGTTCAAAAAAAAAAACACCAAGCTTGGATCTGGAGCCGGAGCTCAACACAAACCAAGAGCAACAAAATCATGTAAAAACATGAGATACATTTAAACGAGTTTGTTTCTGTTTCCCTCAGTGAGTAATAAACTCTTCTCTGCACAAAGACAGAAAAATATTACTAAGCATTTTTTTCTGTCTAGTTTCAAATGCAAATATCTCTCTGTGCTTTAAATAGGACAAAACCAGTTTCAGCAAGTAGAAGAGCTTGTTTTAAACAAATAATTCTTGAATATTGATTTTGAAAAAATAGTAGAGCCACTGGAAGATTATTTCACTCATAACTAAACATTTTCTGCACGTTATAGAGGATAATCTGCCAGTGGAACTGATTGTAAACTCCTCCAGCTTGAGAAAGTTACTTGTAAGTTAGTTTTGATTTATTTCAAGTATGTTTGCAGAAGAAACTAGACAAAAAAAATGTCTATTTTTGCAGTGCAAAGAAAACAAATGATTGTTGTAACTCAGGCTGATCCGGGAGACGTCTGCTGAAGACAAATAAATGTTGTGAGTGTCTGGTTTAACATCGACATTATTAGATTCTGTTTCTTCGCTTGCTCTTTTCTTTGGTTTGTTGTTTGCTTGTATTTCCCTTTAATTCACGTGAAGCACTTTGAATTGCCTTGTTGCTGAAAATGCTCGATATAAATGACCTTAACTTGATTCAGGTCCAGGCCCGGCGTTGTTTTGTTTGACCGTTCTCCCAGTGCATGCTGGGTTTTCTCTTGGTACTCCAGCTCCCTCCCGCTCTCCAAAAACACGACTGCTGGGTTGACTGGTTTCTCCAAACTGCCTTCTGACGCAAGCGTGTTTCTGTGTGTCCACCAGTGTCACAGAGGTCAAATGTCAGCCTAACGATGACGTGTCTGGACAGGAATCAGGAGCAAATGAATGCAAGGGGAAAAATATTGTTTGTGTTATAAAGAAAGGTGTTTAATAATTTACATCTGTAATTTCTGTCGTAGTTTTATCACAAAAACAACAACAAAATAAATAAAAATCTTTCAGTGTCAGTGATTGAACAAGCTAACATTCAGGTTTCTGCATTTATCTTATTTTTGCAATAAATAAAACCAAAAACATCCAACAGCTTCTTCTCAAAAGCAACATTAATAAACAAAGAGCAACTTTCTGTTCTAGTTGAAAGAAAAATAAAATAATCAACTCAAAAAACAGGCTGTCCTGGAGAAGGGATTCATTTCCTCCCAGAATGCAGCTGCTGGTTTTTCCATCCAGTTATTGCTCTGAAATATGTATTCCAGAGCAATAACCAGGCCTGATTACTACTGGACCTTTAGAACCAAGAAATATTTCAACAGAACCTCAAAAAACATTCAAATTAAAGAACAGATGAAGAACAAAGTCACTGACGTCAATCTGACTGGAAAAGTTTACAAAGCCATTTTAAAAGGACGGCGTTTTGTATTTTCCAAAATATGTTTGACTTTGCAGTTTGCCGCCTTTAAATTGGGTCTGTGTCTCTTTAAGAAGCTCCTGCTCTTTCTGAAACGCCGCCTTCAGGAAGTCGTCACAACAATGTCCCTCCATTAAGCTTTCAGCATCATCTTCCGGAACTTTTCACTGAGAAGCAGTTTGTATTAAAAGCTCCAAAGATGTGCAGCTCCACTGGGTGTTTGCTAATTGCTGCTGCTAGTCTGGAGGAGTTCAGTCACCATTTTTATTTCTCATATTTTTTGTAGTTCAAGTTCAAAGATGGTGGAACTACAAGTGGATATGTCAAGCAAAGATGGTGGAATCAACTAACTCACTCACTCACTCTCTTTTGTTACCTAGCAACGCACTCACTCTTTGGTCACCTAGCAACAATCTGTTGGGTAACAGGCGCAGCAGCAGTTTTAGGTTCCCCAGCTGCTTTAAAAAAAATCAAAAACAACAAGGCTTTGTAGTGAAAACTGAGGATAAAACCAAAAGGTTCGGTTGTATTTCATACATTTAAAACAGCAAAAAGGTGAATAATTATCAATATCGACTGACATAAAACCTTATGTTGTATTTTTCAGCCATATTGTCGAGCCCTGTTGAATTAACTCACGCACTCCCAAACGGCACGGAAAAGGGTGAAACACACGTCCAGCACACAGGGACACAACAGGCATGACTCCTTAAAAGCACAGTGTTCCTGGTGAAAAACCCTCTAATGAGGATAATTTAAAGCAATTTTCCAAAGAAGAGTTGGGTCAGCATTCCTCCACAGTGATGTGAAAGGCTCATTACGAGTTATCGCAATGGAGGAACAACCAGTTATTCAGGGAACAATTACTCCTTCCTCATAGAGCCAAGCTGAACTGAAGCTGGTGGAGAGGCTGCACTCAAACTGAGATCAACTCTTTAAAAGGTTGAATGTTTGGAGAAATACAAAGAATGACTCGAGACTTTTGCACATTACTGAGTATAGAAAACTCAATAAATCACTGCCGACTCATCATCTTTACATTTGTTGAAGTAAAAGCTCGTTTTTCCTGCCTAAACTTCTCCCACTTAATGACGTTTTGCGCCACATTGCAGCTTCTACATTTAAAAACACGCATGTTACGTTTGCGGCCACTAGAGGCCGCTGTGCGACCACAAACTGTCAGCAGCAGCAGTGAAATAAGAAGCAAACCACTGAGTTATTGTTCTGTTTACATGCTCCTCCTGCAAAAGATGAACCACTTTCTACTGCTGATGATTGTGAGAGGACTGTTGCTACATGTTTTATATTTTGACCTGATGATTTGTGATTTTTGGTGACAGTTTGTCCAAAACCACCGACATCATCGCCTTTCTGACAGATGAGGAAGTTACGTGAAGCGAGAAGTTCAGTCTGGTTCTGAGTTTTCATGGTTTTTATTTAGAAGTGAGCTGACCTTCTAGAGGAGAATGTCCAATTTAAGTGATTTTTTTTTCAAAACCGAATTCTAAGAAAAATTAAAAATTATCTGATTAAAGACAGAATTTCATTAAAGAAAAATAGAATTTAGAAATTAAAGTCAGAATTCTGAGAGAAAAATCTAGATAGTAAGAAAGTTGTTAAATTCTAAGAAAAAAATCTCTGTGAGATTAAAGGCAGAATACTGAGGAGAAAAAAATATGAATAGTAAGAAAAACGTATACATTTTCTGATAAGTCAAAATCCAAGAAAAAATAAATAGCTTCTGAGATTAAGTCAAAATTCTGAGAAAAAAAAATTAAGAAATTCCGAGTTTTATGCAGAATTCTGAGAGGGAAAAAATTGCATCACAAATTTATATATATATATATATATATATATATATATATATATATATATATATATATATATATAGACCTCCAACGAATAAGGCAAGTCCTGAGAAGCCAGCTCAATGGCAAGAACAAAATCAGTGCGATAAACAGCTATGCCCTGCCAGTAATCAGATACCCTGCTGGAATAATTAGCTGGCCAAAGGAGGAGATAAAAGCCACAGATATTAAGACCAGAAAACTACTAACAATGCATGGAGGGTTCCATCCCAAATCCAGCACCCTGAGACTGTACACGAGCCGCAAGGAAGGAGGCAGAGGACTATTGAGTGTGAGAACCACTGTCCAGGACGAAACAACTAAGATCCATAAATACATCAGGGACAAAGCCTCAACAGACAATGTGCTCAGTGAATGTCTCAGACAACAGGGAACGGAGGTTGAGGTGCCACCAGCAAATAACCCAAGTGGCTGATATCAGTAAATCCTACCAATGGCTGGAAAAAGCTGGACTCAAGGACAGCACAGAGGCCCTCATCCTGGCCGCCCAGGAACAGGCCCTAAACACCAGAGCAATAGAGGCCCAGATCTACCACACCAGACAAGACCCAAGGTGTAGGTTGTGCAAGGAGGCCCCTGAGACAGTCCAGCACATCACAGCAGGGTGCAAGATACTGGCAGGGAAAGCGTACATGGAGCGACATAACCAAGTCAGGCATAGTGTACAGAAACATCTGTGCAGAATATGGACTGGAAACCCCGAGATCAAAGTGTGAAACACCCCCAAAGGTGGTGGAGAACGCCAGAGCTAAGATCCTGTGGGACTTCCAGATCCAGACAGACAAAATGGTAATGGCGAACCAACCAGACATTGTCGTAGTGGATAAACATCAGAGGAAAGCCGTTGTGGTTGATGTAGCAATACCAAGTGATTGCAACATCAGGAAAAAGGAGCACGAGAAACTAGAGAAATACCAGGGCCTCAGGGAAGAACTGGAGAGGGCCTGGAAGGTGAAGACCACAGTGGTGCCTGTGGTCATCGGGGCCCTCGGGGCAGTAACCCCCAAACTGGAGCAGTGGCTACAACAGATCCCAGGAACAACATCAACATCTCAGTCCAGAAATGTGCAGTCCTTGGCACAGCCAAGATACTGCGCAGAACCCTCAAGCTCCCAGGCCTCTGGTAGAGGACCCGAGCTCAGAGGATAAGAACCACCCGCGGTGGGTGAGATGGGAATTTTTTTATTTTATATATATATATTCTGTGAAGAAATCTGGAAAACAATGTAAATTTAATGCAGAATTCTGAGGGAAAATAAATTATTCTGCTTGGAGTCAGAATTATGTCTCTTTTTCTTCTTTTTTCGTCTGAATCTCATCTGAGTCTATACAGATTTTTTACTTTAATTAACTTTATCAAACCCAGTGAAGCTGTTGCTGTCAGTCGGGTTTTGCTGCTTCATGTTTAGTAAAACCAGACCGACATGGATGCAGGTCGCTGCTGTTTTGTGTTCTCGTCATATAAACTTGTCTCCAGATGCTGATCAATCGGACTGATTGATCAGCTCGGCTGCTGAAGAACTCGGCATGTAAAATGAAACATCTGGCTGCTCAGGCAGAGCCACACTTTGCACTTTGAACTCATCTTCCTGAAACACATTCCAAGACTCCAGTGTTTATAATCACATCACAGAGCTGCAATTAAATCATTTCAACATTTTTTAATTATTAATTTTGTTTGTATTTATTATGTCTACAGTCAGGCTGAGATAATTATTGCTAACAAATGCACAGAAGATTTTTCTTTTTTAGGAAATGATGACAAGGATGTTTTTCTGCATATAAAAGAAAAAACATGAAACTATTTATTCTGGAAACCTTTTTCTTTCCAGAATAAAAGGTTTGGAAAGTGGAAATTTTGCAAATTAATAACCGTAAGTATTAAACTGTGTTTGAATTATAGATAATGAGATTTTTGTTGTTTCTGCTCTGCAGATGATCACAGATACTTGTTTTGTACAGCTGCCAAATGTCAGTTTTATTTTTATCCAAGTGTTTTAAGTGACTAGATATGAAAAAATAGGGAGCAAATTTCTGCCAAAACACTCAGAAATTTTTAGATTAATCTCAGATTAAAAAGTGGGGAAAGAATTGCAAGAAAAATATCCAAAATTTAGATTTTTCCACAAAACAAAATTTCCAGAAAATTTCCTGGAACTAACTTAGAAATTTTATTGAAAAAAACTGGAAATGTATTGATTTGAAAAATTTAAAAATTGTTAGAAAACTCAAAAACCTTTAGATTAAAGTTAGAATGCTTCCTATATTTTTTGAAATAAAAAAAGGAAATTTTTTTTTTGTTGAAATTTTTGAGATGCATCTAAAAAATTTTTACTTCTCAAACAGAAATTTCCAATCTTGTTCTATAATTTTTTAAGCAAAATTTCAAAATGTCTGTTTTGTTGTTTTTTGTTCAAACTTTTTATTTCTGGAGCTAAGAAATATTCTTGTTTTATAAAGGATATTTAAGTTTTTATTTTCAGAAATGAACTCTTTTTCTAACCTTGGGGGCCCATGACATGCAGTCAGAAAATGCCGCTAGCGCCCCCTGCAGTCAGAGAATATGAAGGGTGACAGTTTGGTGCTGCACTGGAGCTGCTCTGACAGAAGAAAACAGAAAAGTAACAATGTCTTAAGATCCTCCAAACTTCAGATTTTTATTTTTTATTTCACGCGACAGTTTATCCATAAAGGAGAAAGAGAGAATTCATTTTTGATAAAAAATCATCCCAGACGTCCGATTTCCTAACAATAGTTAAAACAAGGTCAGTTTCCAGGATAAATGCTGCGTTTTAAATTATGCACAGCTCAAAATCACCTAGAGCAGCATCAGCCTCCGTTGACTCACCGCCTGCCTGTTGTGCAACAGCAGACGATTCATCCTCATTTCATAAATATATCAGTATTTTGTAGAGATATCTCTGAATGCAGACAAAAAGGTTTCACTTTTACTGAGTGATAATTTATCATTACAGAAAATAAATAAATGTAGATGAAGTATTTTTAACATTTGAATTGTATAATGGAAAATATTCTGCTAACTTCCACATGTTTACATTTGCACTGTTATCAATAATTGCTTTATATTTTATTCACATTATTATTTATATATATTTTAAGGTTATTTTACATTTCATACTTTTTTTTAAACTGTTCTTGGAGACAGAAACATCAGGTTTTCATTGCTGTGAAAATGACAATCATTGAAGAGTTTGTCCAGTTTCTCCTTTAATTTGCGTCAGAGTTTTGCTTTGTTTGTTTTTGTTGTTAAAGTCTTTAATCTGCAGTAAACTCCAGAATATCAAAACATTCAATATCCTAATTTTATAAGAAATGG